>NC_080539.1:271156540-273954040 GCF_028640845.1 Ahaetulla prasina
ATTTTTATCCCCTAGCTTGAGGTTATCTGCAAAGCACTTTTTTGTTCAATCTTCTGAATCATTTAGGAAGATGGTGAAGAACACAGGAAGTCCCATTCGATAGTTCATTTTCTGCACAGAACCATATATGAGTGACCTATGGATGCAGTTGCCAATCTACCAAACTGCCGTAGCATCTAGTCCCTATTTATAGAAGAGAAGAGAAGAGAAGAGAAGAGAAGAGAAGAGAAGAGAAGAGAAGAGAAGAGAAGAGAAGAGAAGAGAAGAGTTGGAAGGGACTTTGGAGGTCTTCTAATCCAACCCCTGCTTAGGCAGGAAACCCTACACCACTTCAGACAAATTGTTATCCAACATCTTCTTAAAAACTTCCATTGTTGAAGCATTCACAGCTTCTGGAGGCAAGTTGTTCCACTGATTAATTGTTCTGCATCTTATATACCTCAAATTCTTAAAGTCAGTTTTTCCCTACTGTGAGATTTTTTTTATCCCCTCTGTTGTGTATGATCCCATTGGTGGGAAATTCCAGCGGGAAAACATTCGAATTCTATTGGTGGCCAACTGATCCAGGTGTGTATATAAGGAGAGCATCCTGCCTGTATTTTTGCTGAAGTCTCACTCTAAATAAAAAGAGCTGTTGTTACGACTCCGGTCTTGAATTCCTTACTCGGCCAACCAAACACCCTCAGTATTGGCAAAGCTTACCTTCTGGCAGTGATTAAGGCCTTGGGAAAAAGGCAATATGCCTCTCTACTGCATCTCGACATGCAATGTGCACCATTGCTTTCAATGGAAAGTGCACTTTGCCACAGACTTCATGCAGCCAGAGCCTCAAGGGCTGCCAACTTAAAAAAGCGAAAGAATTCTACTTAAATAAGTTCAGAATAAAGAGACAACAAATGCACTCATGTACACATTTGGATGCCTGATTAATTTCCACACAGAGCTCCTGATCTAAGAAGCAGGAGGCATGTAGAACACAAGTGGAGCAGAAATTAGGATTCTGTAGTAAGATAATTAGTTTTGAGGCCGACTATATTCCTTTCCATAGGATAGAACTGGCATTGTCTCTAATGGCTGGTTTTCATACTCTTTGAGTGTGGTATTCTTTTTAGTCTGCTTTTCTCTAGTCCTTGATCAGACTTTCCAAAGCTATCCCCCTGTTTCTAAGAACTGTATTAGCCCAGAAGAACTGCTCTTTGCTCGTCTTTGCTACAAGATACACACAATTTTCCAGATTAGAGAAGAACATTTTGTGATATTATCCAGACATTATTTCAGCGTACTGTAAGAATCAGGCCATTGTTGTAAGGCAGAATGAAAACCCACACCGGTGTTTTCTTGACCTTGTTTTAGGATTCAGCGTGTTTCATGAACCCAACCCGTGAGTGTTATTATGGTCGAGGCCATGAATAAATTGGAAGCATCGGGATGGAGACACTAATGCTGAAAACTCTGTATTTTCTCTACTCTCAAGCAAATGTCACATTGAGAAATTGCAGGGGAATTTGGATTTGAGAAAGAACTCTGCATGTATTTTCTTTATATGACTTTGCAGGCTTCAAAAGAGGAATGGAGATAATTTAGTCCTTCATCCCAACCAACAGCCCCCTCCCCCGACACACACAACCTCCAACTGTTTTCCCTCCTGTCCTCAGAATCCTATGGAGAGTTTATAATGATATTGAAGGTATTTGTCTATGCTTTGCTTCAAAAGCAGAGAAAAGCTTTGTACCCCATCCAGCAATGTCCTTCTGGCCCGAACTCAGACTTTGGATATAATTTACAGTATTCTGTTATGTCAAAGTCATTTCTAAACGATAGAGAATCATAACAAAATTCATAACAGGGGAGCTGACACCAACCTCTCTCCACCCACAAATCAGATACTCTGGTCATCATTATGCCAATGGTGTTTGTTTCCATCTTTAAGCAAATACAAGGCCATTCTGTGTGCCAGTCTCAGGAGCCCAAGCGACTTCCCCCTGCCCTTGGCTATCTTGTGTTTAATTTAAGACGCATGCCATACATGAGGGTGGCCATTGTTTACTGCTGTCATTGTTATCAAGGCAAGTAAAGACATTAGAATCTTTCCTGTCATTGGGTTTTATTTTTCCCCTGTCCAGAGACAATGAGGCAGTCCACATCCAGACCTTGTCTAAGGACACTTTTCAGGGGGAAAAAATGTTTGCAATAAGACCTTAGCAACTAGCATTTGAGGGCAAAATATAGAGACCATAATACAGATGGATAGCTGTGGGAAGGTTGATTCAATAAGAATGTAAGATAATGGGAACAATGTAGGGCTTGGATTTTCTCAATTTTTATGGTGATTAATTGTGGCTTAGATGGTACCAATGTATCCAAATAACAGGTTTGCTTTTAAATTCTTAGGTAAGCCTGTTTGTCCATTCACAAACAAATATGTGGAATAGAATCATGAGCAAAGTTTGAACTTATCAAATGTTATCAAAGTTAACTTATCAAAGTTAAATAAAAACAAAGAAGGAGAAAAGCTGAGTAGAATTATTTTATGTGCCTTTTTGTAAGAAATTTGTATTGTTTATACAAATGTAACTGGATTAAGTTAAATTTGCACCAAGGCCACTAGGCCAAACAACAACAACAACAACAACAAAAACAGCCACCCAGAAAGTTACTGTCCCTACTGTCCCTTAGGTCTCAAAATCTATGATCTATAAAAATAATAGATTTTAAAATACATAAATAATAGGTTGTTGGTTCTAGTTCAACTCTAAATAAATCAATAGACCTACTGCATATGGATTCTATCCAATCTCTATTGCTGGACTATCTTTGGTATTTCAATGGCAACAAAACAGTACTACTCAATAGCAGTAGTACTAGACTTATATACGGCTTCACAGTGCTTTACAGCACTCTCTAAGCAGTTTGCAACATCAGCATAGTGTCCCCAGCAATCTGGCTCTTCATTTTACTGATCTCTGAAGGATGGATGGCTGAGTCAACCTTGAGCCAGTCAGGATCAAATTCCTGGCAGTAGGCAGAGTTAGCCTGTAATACTGCATTCTAACCACTACTCCACCATGGCTCTTTAAGTTATCTCAAGTTAAATCCCCTTTGAGTTGAACTTGATTCCTGATGATTTCATGGGCACATCCATGCAGTTTGCCCCATCTAGCCCATCTGTTCCTCCATCTCAAGCCATCCCCAGTTTAAGACTTCTTAGCTTCAGAATTTAGGCAAAGTTAACAAAGCAAGAGAACATTAGCCCATGTCAATGTTTTAGTAAGTGTGGTTGGCAGCACTATTGGAAAGCCAACTGGGTCACACAACAGCCCATTCAGTAGAAAAGACATCAAAGGCATTTAAAAGCACCTTTGTATTTAGGTTCTCTCTCTTTTTGCGCTGAAGCTTTGAATAAAAGTAGGCCATTTTGGAGGATGAAAAGGACTAAGGTGAGAGGTGAGAGTCTTTTCAGACATTTAGGAAGTGAGGAAATCTATGGTGTTGCTGGTTGGTTGATGTTTCTATTACTTCTTCCTCTGCTACTGAAAGAAAGAAAGCTGAGAAATGAGAGCACAACAAGGAAATGTACTACGCCTGAAAATTAGGGTTAATCAAAGGCTGACAGAATTCAGTAACCCAACTTTTCTAAATCTGAAGAATGGCTCATTGGGTTGCTATCATCATTTTGCAAGTGCCAAGGATTGGGTCCATCAAAAATGTGGATTATAATCTTTGTGAAGAATTTTTTTGCTTCAGGCATGGTTATTCAGATAGTAAAATCACTGTGTACCTTAAAGTAGAAACATGGTATCTTTATTTTTTGACATGAAAAATTATTGGGGCATTAGGAAGATTATTGGAGTAATTTTGCCTGGTGAATGTTTCCTGTCATCTTTTCCATTTAAGAGGAGCCAAATGAAATGTAGCATTATTACTGAAGTTTAGCAAAACTAAGATGCTTGTAAAATTGATGTGGTAAACCAAGAGACATGATCACAGGATCATAAAGTTGGAAGAGACATTTACAACATTGAGTATAATCATCTATTAAATGTAGGTATCCCAATGAAAGCATTTCAGACAGTTGGCTTTTTACCTTCTACTTGAAGATACCCAATCTTTATCAACTCTCTGGGTAATTTGTTCCATTGCTGAAATGCTACTACTGTTAGATCTTTCTTCCCCCTACCTTTTACCTCCTTCATTAAATCCATCACTCCAAACCCTGAATGTTCTGTTTTAAAAAGTTTTATTTTGACATTCTTATCCAATAACATATCCAATAACATATTTAATGTACCCTCATATACAATTAATCGGATCTGCCTGGTCACCACCCCCTTCCTTTTCCTTTTACTCTCCTTCTTTACCTTCTTCTACTTTCCATAACCATCCTCCCCCTCTCTTATCTACATCCTCTCCTCTTTCCTCCCTATTCCTTTCTTCTCCCTCTTTCCCTCTTCCTTCCTTCCTTTCCTCCTCCTCCTCTTCTCTTTCCTCCTTCTCTCTTCTACTCCTTCTTTCCCTTCATTCTAAAGTAGTAACCAGGCAGGTCCGATCTTACATTAATTATACATCTTCAATCATCTTTGTACATTAACTATCAATCCATTTTCTACCCCTCCCTCCCTTCCCTTCCTCCCCACCCCCAGGACTTCCGAGAACCGAGTACAGGGTATAAAACTAACAACAAAATTAAAATCTAGCACAAATCATAATCCATAGTCGTTCCTTAAAACCTCCACTCCTTCCAAAGACAAAGAAGATACTTTTCTTCCACTCCATTATATATCAGACCATTCCACTCCTAGAATTCTCCAAAGTTTCCAATTGAGTTAGTGTTTATTCTTGAATAAAGTACGTAGTTTTAATATCCAACCTTCATCAATCAATATCAAAACAACGTTCCATCTTCCAATATTCACCAAGGTTTCTTCTAAAATGTCTTTCTTCCCTTAGCAATCTCTCAAAAATAGTTCATATTTCCGACTTAGTTTCTTTAATTTTTCTGTCCAACCTTCAGAGGTAAGCAATAGTCCATCTTTTCACATCTTTAACATTTATATATACAACAAATAATATTACAAATATCCAAAGTGTCAATTGTAATAATTAAAATCTTCACTTTACCTTACTTATGTCAAATAACATTGTTAAAATTACACCTATATCATCCACAATATATCTATTATAACAATTACATTCTAATTAACATTACATCCATCTCTTAAATATAATATTTAATCCAAGTTCCTAAATTTTACTATCTATCCTCCAAAATTAAACAATATTCCATCTTCCTATTCCTTTATACCTTTAATATATCATATAGTACCCCTAAAATTACACATTTATATCCACAATAAGTCATTTACAAAAATTAACCATAATCATATTTAATAAAGTTAAACATTCTCCTCCTTCTTCTATCTTACACATTTTCAACCATCTATTCACCATTCAACTTAACATCTGTTAACAAAGAATTCCCAATCTTTAATACATTAGTATAAAAATCTCGTGCTTTACAAATTGTATTGAGAAAATACTTTTTCCTTTATAATTCAGTGTTAAACCTGCTGGAACCTCCCATCTAAAATATATCTGATGTTTCTTAAGCTCATCCACCAGAAAGGCAAATTCTTTTCTCTTTCTTAACATTTTAGGAGGAATTTCCTTCATCATTATTATATCTTGTCCTAATATTTGAAATTTATTTTTATAAAATGCTTGCAAAATTCCATACCTAATCCTCTTATTTGTAAAATAAATAACCACATCTCTCGGTAAACACTTCTGCCTTGCCCACCAGGAATTAACACGATAAATTTTTTCAATATTAACTTCAAAATCTTCTGGTTCCATTCCTCTATCTGGGCAAAGGCCTGAATAAAAATCTCTTTCAAATTTTCCTCTTTAAATTCTCTTAAACCCCTTACCCTTATAGCATATTCCATTAATTTATATTGTAATATAACCCTTTCTTCCTCTGCCTTATCAGCCTTAACCTGAATATCATCTATTTTATTTTCTAAATTCAAATTAATTTGAACTTCATCTATTTTCCTTTGCAAATCTAAATTAATTTGGTTAAATTCATTCAGTCTTTCTTCTGTCTGTGTACTAGATAACAATAATGGAGTAATTGATTCCTTTAATTTTTTCATCTCCTTACTCTGCTCTTCCACCAAATCTTTAAAATCCAGTATTTCTCTCTCCATTTCATTAAATTTTTGATCTATTTCTGAAAGATGAGCCTCCATAAGCTCCTGTAAAAAATTCCTTAGACTGTCTTTAATATCTTCTTTCAATTTCCGTACCTGAAGTGAAGATATTTCCAATAATTTAGAAGTGGTTAAATCTCTTTGCTTAAAAGCCATTTTTAAACTAAGTAATATCAAGAAGAAGAAGAAGAAGGAAAAAAAAGGGGGGGGAGGAAATAAAAAGAAAAAAAAAACCCAATAAATTTTTCTTCTTAAACACTGTAAAAAAAAAAAGATAATAAAAAAAGAAATAGATTTTTTTTTTTTTTTAAAAAGAATTCCATTTAGAAAAAAAAAAAATCTTGTTATTTTCTTCTTAGAGGTTCCACACCAGCAATTGTAATCAGCATTTCCTTAGCTTTCACTTTCAAAAAACAAAACGCCATCTTTCTTCATCTCCACTCTTCAAATAACTTCTCTGTCAGGGAGTTAAAATCATCTTACAAGCAAATGCCAGCCTTCCTGCTTTCGATTCTTCCGTGTTGAAAATTTATCATTAATCCTCTTCAGTCACGGAGATGGACGCTGCGTTTTGCTCTGCTTTTGCAGAGGCGTTCTGGACTCTGGAGCTTTTTTTGAACTATCGAAGGAGCGTTTCCCATCAAACCACCAGAAATCATTCTGGGGCTTTTCTTGGGGGCTCAAACTTCAGTTCAAATGCTCATCTCCCCCTCTTTGCCCGAGGCAGAGATTTACGAGCTGTTGACAGAAGATTAGCACTGTCTAAACAGCTCTCACAGAATCACAAAGAACGGGCGGACTGAAATTGCCGCCATTAACACAGCGGAGCCAAACCGGAAGCCCCCAAACCCTGAATGTTAAAAATACAACAAAATAGTAGCAGTAGTAAAAATAGGTCCAGGAGCTTCTAAAGTCAGTATGATGAAACTTGTGTCCTGATATCATAACTCAAGATCTTTGCAACACAAGTGCAAAGATGTCAACATTCATATCATGATTTCACACTGTATATATCATCACATTGTATGATTTCACATTGCATTTGCCCACTTCTTCCTCACTCACATTCTTTGGTGTGATATCCTTTCAGATATTTGAAGAGAACTCTCATAGTCACCATTTCTCAAGGCTAAACATACCCAAGTCCTTCAGACTCTCTTTAGAAGCCTTCCTTTCTACTCTCCTGAGCCTCGTTGTCCTCATCTAAACCCTTTCCAAATTTTCTGAACCTTCTTAAATTGTGGTGGCTGAGAAATGAACACAGTAGTTCTGGTGGGATCCAACCAAAGCAGAATAAAGTGGAATAATTAGTTCCCATCATTTAGAAATTATATTTTTGCTGGCAGATATCAAAACAAATGTTTTTCTTTTTTCTTTTTTCTTTTTTTTTGGAGCCATATCACATTGCAGATGTATTCAACTTGCAGTCAGTGACTTTTAATATTAGTTAATTCATGTCAACAGCCACAATACTTGAACAGCGCCCAGTCATGCCCAAGTGTTATGAAAGGAGGATCTAAGCAGCAGGACATGAATTTACCCATGTGCAGTACCTGAGAAATTTCTTTCATGCAATTCAGACCTTATGCTGGATTAATAAAACTAAGAAACTAAATAGGAATGTTATGAATGATATTGATACTGATATGGAAATGCTGTAATGAGTGAAAACTTGTGTTTTGTGTTTTAAATGTTACAAAAATGTAATAATTTAAAAAAAAAAAACAAACTAAAAAACTAGAGTGGTCTTTTTGTTTAAGGGAGTAGTTTTGGTTTGGTTTGGTTTTGCTGTTATGATTATTCATCCAAAGATTAAATAGAGATGAAGAACCTCCAATGATGTCTTCCCAAAGTGGCACTGAAGTTTATTTGTATAGCAATTTGACATTACTACACAATGTTAACACTAGAGGGGAAATAATAATAATTTAATAATAATAATTTTTAAAAATAATTTAAACTGACTTGCATTTGAAAAGAAAGAAGTGCTTTGTGCAAAATCAGAGTATGCATGGGAGTCGATGACAAAAAAATCCCCACTGGAAATTGAACATCTTGGTCCAGATGTTTTTTCTGTCCTGCAAGTTTGTCATCTGACTTATGTTTCTGATATACCTCTTTGTCTGTAGGAAATACACAAACGCAAGGATGGCCGTCCTTGCAGCTGGACAATGTATGGGAGAAACTCCATTCAACTAGCAATAAGAATTAGGATGTGTCTTCTCTCAGAATTTAGGCAAACGTGAACTGACAAGCTCTGTGTTTTGCCCTTAAGGTCCCTGTCCGGAATGGTTAGTATCTCAGTGCTAAGCTGTCTCTTCTCCCCTCCCTTCTGTGTATACACGGCCTGCTTTTTCAGCATTTCTTTAATGCGACATACCACTCACATGAGACATTGCTAGATATCTGCTTAGTGATCATAAGAGAGCTCTGTCTTCATTAAAATTCAGCCAGTTATTATGCAGTTATTATACAGTTATTATGTAGGGATTTTCCTCAATTAAGCCACAGGCTGAGAGATCCACAGCCAAAGGAAGAAAAGAGACCACAATGGTATCCAAGTATGATATGAATAAGGATTACGCATGATTTTCCCACTGTGAAACAAAAGTTGTCTACTGTTTAACTATGTATTATATATCTTCATTATATAATCAGTCTTCAGATAACTGTGATATATTGAGTTTTGACATATATCATTATTATTTTTCAAACTTTTTTGCATTGTTGGAGGAAATATCCATCTGGGTTCAGTTCCAAGTGGGGACAAAGACACTGGAAACATGGAGACTGCTTGGAAAGATGGTTTAATGGTGGCCAGGATCACATAGCTTGAGATCCTGAACAGAAAAGGGCTGAGAGATCCACAGCCAAAGGAAGAAAAGAGACCACAATGGTATCCAAGTATGATATGAATAAGGATTACGCATGATTTTCCCACTGTGAAACAAAAGTTGTCTACTGTTTAACTATGTATTATATATCTTCATTATATAATCAGTCTTCAGATAACTGTGATATATTGAGTTTTGACATATATCATTATTATTTTTCAAACTTTTTTGCATTGTTGGAAGAAATATCCATCTGGGTTCAGTTCCAAGTGGGGACAAAGACACTGGAAACATGGAGACTGCTTGGAAAGATGGTTTAATGGTGGCCAGGATCACATGGCTTGAGATCCTGAACCAAAAAGGGCCGAGATCCTGTGTGCTCCCTGATTTTATGCTTTTTCTGAGCTTTGAACTTTCTGGGGCACAGGAAGAGTATCCTGATTGGTTGTCAGACTCCCAGGGGGTCTAGGGGTCTTAGCTAATGTTGTAGGTTGTCTCTCAAGCTTGCTTGAGCCTTGCCATGTGGTAAGATTCTGTTGCTAGATGGGTAGGGGCTAATCCTATCTTTGTCATGTAGACAATGGACTGGCTCAGGCCTTAATGGCCCATTGACAAAGGTGGGGGGAGTTGCTTTGTCTTTAAAACATGTTTCTCCATTTCTCATCCAGGGAAATATATTCTGCCTTTTAAATATTTTCCAAAATATTTCATTCTTCTAGGAGGGGGGGGGGTGCTAAATTCCTACAATCCCTACTTTTTTTTTTTTCAAAACGTGAGTTTTGAAACATGCTCTTGGCAAAAATTAAAATTGATCAAATCAATGGGTGCTTTTAATTTTTCTGACGCAAAGGAAGCCATTGATAGAGACAACAGAAAAAAGATTCTTTCAGTTGCTCCCAAAAGCTTTCAACCATGAAGGTCTAGCAGCCAGGGGAAAAGTTCTGGTAAGAATTTTACAGTATCCAATTTTCTATGCTAATTAATTTCAACTGTTAGATATCACTTTCTGTGAGTTTCCAGTCAGGTTTCAAGCAAGCACACATCCCAAAATTTTCACAGCCATGGTTTTCCTTTAAATTACAGGCTGCTCATTTCCAAGGGTTGGTTACTGAACCTGCCCTAGCTCTTACTTTAGTGCATCCAAGATTTTTTTTCCAGTCCAAATTGAGGTTAATCAGTGTGCAATCCAGGCTTTTTCCTTTCTTTTTTTTTTAAAAAAATTACGCACAATGAGCCCTGGGACTTCTACTCATGAGACCACCAGTGCAATATATCTTGCTTTACTGGGCAACTGGGCAGCATCATTTGTGAGTCATAGTCAGGGCTTGGGTTTTGGATATCACTTTTTCTGCTATCTCTTCAAGAGAGGAATTGCCTGAGGGGGATGCCCCTCCCCCATGGAATTAGCAGGGAGATCTGACTCCTTGGGCTTTTAGTGCCACAGAGCAAAATCAACCTAGGGGAAGCCTTGTGTGGAGGTAAGTGAAGGGAATAGACTAATTCTGAATGGTGTGTCTCTCTGTGTGTGCCTGTGTATGCAGCTACCTTTACAATTCAGGCAATACAAACAATTTGGACATATTCCCCTCCCACCAGACAAAAATCTAAGGTGTTCAGAACTTGCTGTGGTAGCCACTCAAATACAATCCTTACATGAGTACTTTAGACTGATTACAATGTAAATGAGACAAGAAAGAAAACCTTACAATGAATTTTCCACCTCCCCCCTAGTCTTTCCAGTTGTCTTCTGGGGATTGAAAAGAGTCTTTTAGTCTTTACTTGTACATCTCAGGGTCCTTTTTTTCATGTCTGCTGGGTAGCATGCTTGGTGATAAGGCTGGTTAGTCAGGCTTGGAAGGTCTGCTCCACTCTGGTTGCTGTGATGACTTTCAGTGGGGGCTGGATTCAAACTCAATTCCTGGCTCCAACAAATGGAAGGTGTCCTCTGGGGGCAGCATCTGGAACCATGTGCTCTGCTTCCAGTTGCAGAGTCATCTTTTCAGGGCTGAAAGACATTAGAACAGGATCTCCTCCCCACTTTTGTGGGTAATCTTCTCAGGAAAGGCATTGTAACAGGATTAAAAGGGGGTGGGTAGATATCTTGCAGGCAGAGTTTGAAAAGAAACAACACATCAATATTGCAGTTACTAAAAGATAATGCAGTTTCAACAAAATGTAGTTTCAACAACTGATGAGAAAGAAAAACTGGATTCACATGCTTCAGGAAGAGGATGAACAGGTAAAATCATTTAAACACACAGTAAATGCAAGACTGAATTTTTTTCTCTTGTAAGTGAACTTAAAACATTTCCTTATAAACTTGAGTTGTTACTTTAAGATAAAGAGAGGAAGGAGAAAAAGCAGAAATGAAAAGTTCTTTGTACCCAGTTTCCGGTGGCCACGAAAACAGGGTAAAGGCTCTTTCTTTCCTTTTTCTCTCTCTCTTTTCCCCATTTTCATTGCTTCAACCTTTTATTTTTGTTTTTCCCTAACAATTTAAAATTCTTGTCTCTACATTTTACAGTTACAATTACCACGAGTTACAATTACCACAGTTACAATTACCACGAGGGCCCACAAAGACATACATACACACATAAAAAAACAAGGAGGACAAAGAGGAAAACAAAACTGAGATTTACACACACACTGATCCTTCCCGCCATAAATCTCAGTTAAATTAGGGAAGGCACAAATCTTAACAGACATACTATGTGGTTCCATAGAAGACTGAGAAAGAGACAAACAAATAAACAAAACAAACAAAACCCCCAACATTCCTGTTTATATATTTCCCTTTTCTTTTAAGTACCTTTATTTAGCCAAATTTGTTTCCTATTCTCATCTCTTAGCAAAGCCCATTTATTACACAATTTCCTCAATTTCTTTTTTCGCATACCAGGCAAAACTGGCAGCCTGCGGGCATCCAGGGCCCCAAGCAGGTATCCTAGGGGATTTCCCGCCACCCTCGAGCTACTGCTTCCCATGTTTCCCTCTCCGATGTGAGGTTTTATTTTTCACTTTGGCTTAGCCGGGTGGACCCTCCTACAGTTTTCAGAAAAAAAAGTTCTGGGAAGGACTTCGACTCCCTTCTGTCGAAGTATGGGCCCCTTCCTGTTAAGGGAGCTTCGTTTTGGATCAAAAAGGTGATCCCAGAGGACCTACTGCCCCTCCAGCAGGTACGAGCACCTCCTCAACACTGCTTCCTGCTTTGCTTTTTCGCATACCAGGCAAAACTGGCAGCCTGCGGACATCAAGGGCCCCAAGCAGGTCTCCTGCTTTGCTCTTTACTCTCTTAATTGCTTCATTCACACTTACTTTCCTCTCGCTCGGCTTCCGTTCCCAATAAACACAAAGTTCCACGTTTGGCTTCCCCCCCCTTGCTTTCTCTAGCCTACTGGTCACGGCTTGGTGGAGCTAGCAGTAGGCAGAGGTGCGCTAGAGGTTGCTCAAAGAGGTGGAATCAGACTGTTTCCTTAGGTGGAACCCCACACACACACTTCCTCCTTCCCTAACAGAAGGTCCTGTGCTCTGGCAAAACCCCCATGCTCTCCAGACTTTTGGTCTTTCTGCGGCTAGGAAATGCACAGAGGAAGCAAGATCCAGCTATGATTGGGAGAAGGGCTCTCTCATTCACACACATGCAGGCATACACATATTTCCCATACTTTTCCATGCTTTAAAATTAAAATTTAGAGGTACTCACCTTCTTTCCAAGCAGCCTTTGAGCTCAACACTCAAAACCCCTTTAAAACCTAGTTCCAAATGGCCAAGGTCCAGGAAAACTTACCCACAGACTCAATGGGTCTGCTGCTAGCAAGGGAGGCTTACCTGGGCCAGGTCCATTGGTTAGGTTAGCTTGGAGTCCCATCTGCGGTGCCAATTGTTGGAAGAAATATCCATCTGGGTTCAGTTCCAAGTGGGGACAAAGACACTGGAAACATGGAGGTTGCTTGGAAAGATGGTTTAATGGTGGCCAGGATCACATGGCTTGAGATCCTGAACCGAAAAGGGCCGAGATCCTGTGTGCTCCCTGGTTTTATGCTTTTTCTGAGCTTTGAACTTTCTGGGGCACAGGAAGAGTATCCTGATTGGTTGTCAGACTCCCAGGGAGTCTAGGGGTCTTAGCTAATGTTGTAGGTTGTCTCTCAAGCTTGCTTGAGCCTTGCCATGTGGTAAGATTCTGTTGCTAGATGGGTAGGGGCTAATCCTATCTTTGTCATGTAGACAATGGACTGGCTCAGGCCTTAATGGCCCATTGACAAAGGTGGGGGGAGTTGCTTTGTCTTTAAAACATATTTCTCCATTTCTCATCCAGGGAAATATATTCTGCCTTTTAAATATTTTCCAAAATATTTCATTCTTCTAGGAGGGGGGGGGTGCTAAATTCCTACAATCCCTACTTTTTTTTTTTTTCAAAATGTGAGTTTTGAAACATGCTCTTGGCAAAAATTAAAATTGATCAAATCAATGGGTGCTTTTAATTTTTCTGATGCAAAGGAAGCCATTGATAGAGACAACAGAAAAAAGATTCCTTTAGTTGCTCCCAAAAGCTTTCAACCATGAAGGTCTAGCAGCCAGGGGAAAAGTTCTGGTAAGAATTTTACAGTATCCAATTTTCTATGCTAATTAATTTCAGCTGTTAGATATCACTTTCTGTGAGCTTCCAGTCAGGTTTCAAGCAAGCACACATCCCAAAATTTTCACAGCCATGGTTTTCCTTTAAATTACAGGCTGCTCATTTCCAAGTGTTGGTTACTGAACCTGCCCTAGCTCTTACTTTAGTGCATCCAAGATTTTTTTTCCAGTCCAAATTGAGGTTAATCAGTGTGCAATCCAGGCTTTTTCCTTTCTTTTTTTAAAAAAAAAATTACGCACAATGAGCCCTGGGACTTCTACTCATGAGACCACCAGTGCAATATATCTTGCTTTACTGGGCAACTGGGCAGCATCATTTGTGAGTCATAGTCAGGGCTTGGGTTTTGGATATCACTTTTTCTGCTATCTCTTCAAGAGAGGAATTGACTGAGGGGGATGCCCCTCCCCCATGGAATTAGCAGGGAGATCTGACTCCTTGGGCTTTTAGTGCCACAGAGCAAAATCAACCTAAAAGTCTTGTGTGGAGGTAAGTGAAGGGAATAGACTAATCCTGAATGGTGTGTCTCTCTGTGTGTGCCTGTGTATGCAGCTACCTTTACAATTCAGGCAATACAAACAATTTGGACATATTCCCCTCCCACCAGACAAAAATCTAAGGTGTTCAGAACTTGCTGTGGTAGCAAGTTTAATGGTGGCCAGGATCACATGGCTTGAGATCCTGAACCGAAAAGGGCCGAGGTCCTGTGTGCTCCCTGGTTTTATGCTTTTTCTGAGCTTTGAACTTTCTGGGGCACAGGAAGAGTATCCTGATTGGTTGTCAGACTCCCAGGGAGTCTAGGGGTCTTAGCTAATGTTGTAGGTTGTCTCTCAAGCTTGCTTGAGCCTTGCCATGTGGTAAGATTCTGTTGCTAGATGGGTAGGGGCTAATCCTATCTTTGTCATGTAGACAATGGACTGGCTCAGGCCTTAATGGCCCATTGACAAAGGTGGGGAGAGTTGCTTTGTCTTTAAAACATGTTTCTCCATTTCTCATCCAGGGAAATATATTCTGCCTTTTAAATATTTTCCAAAATATTTCATTCTTCTAGGAGGGGGGGGGTGCTAAATTCCTACAGCATCATGCATTCATTCTCATACCATTGTGTTTTAAATAGATGGCATTCCATAAGTGGGGAGAAGATAGTGATGTTTTCTCTTTTCCCTCTCTTTTAAAAAGGCCATACACAGCTGGCTAGTCAAAATGAGAGGATGACTGCACTCTGTGTGTACGTGTATATGTTTGTGTGTGTGTGTGTGTGTGTGTGTGTGTGTGTGTGTATGCTTATGACCAAAGTTGAGGCCAAAATTTCTGTTGCTAAATGAGACAGTTGTGAGTTTTGTCCCATTTTACAATCTTTTTTGCCACAGTTATGAAGTGAATCACTGCAGTTGTTAAGTTAACAACACAGTTGTGAAGTGAATCTGGTTTCTCCATTGATGTTGCTTGTCAGGATGTCGCAAAAGGTGATCACATGACCCTGGAACATTGCAACCTCTCTCTAACTAACTCATGTGAGTTAGTTGCCTGAATTTTGATCATGTGACCATGGGGATGCCGCAAAGCTTGTAAGTGTGAAAACTGGTCATAAGTCACTTTTTTCAGTGCTGTTGTAACTTTGAATGGTCACTAAATGAACTTTGCAAGTCAAGGACTACCTGTATTTAAACTTTTTTTTTGTTAGTGTTTACTTTTTCAAAAAAACAAAAATAAATTAAAAACATTTTAAGATGGAAAAAAAAAATAAGTCCTATGACCAAAAAAAAGTACCAAAAAACCAAAGAGAATTTCTGAGTGTACAAAAATGTGTGTGTGTGTGTGTGTATGTATGTGTATGTTGTCCATTAGTATGGACAAACAAATATATGTTTGTCCATACTAATATGAGAAATGCATTTCAAGCATTCATATTTAATATTTATGTCCTCAATGTCTTATGAATAAACAAAATATTAATGTAGACAATAAATGATGACCAGGATTTAGAAAATTTATGCTTAATTGTAGTTTTCTTTACAACATTTTTCACTGTATGAATTATTCACCCAGAGTAATTTCTCATACTTTTAAATGCTACCAATTTACAAAAAATATAATTTAGTTTTCCAGTGTTTTATCATAATAAGCCTGGCAGTTAACTAGAAGAACTGAATCTATTTCTTATGTTACACCAATCTCTATGTGTTAGGAAAAAATGAATACTAAACAGAGAACGTTTCATTATGAATGATTGTTAAGCATCATTTGTTAACTACGCTGCAAGGAATTGTGGGACTTGTATTTGAAGACAAAGCTATCACTGCAAAATGCTAAACCAAAATTAAATAAGCCACCTGATGCTTTAGCAAAACACATACATCCAAAATACTCTGAAAACTCGTTTTTTGTTTTATCAAAATTACATGACTAAAATTACCTTAAAAAAAACGTTACAGTGACTGAGAAAATCTCCCAAATAATGATGTTTTGTTCATTGTTAACTAGCAGTAATCTTGAGAAAGCCAGATGTATCAAAGGATTTATTTTTCCCCTCTTTGGCCTTTAATGAGTCATTGCCATAATAGCAGGAGTTTCAGACAAAAGATTGCTAAAGAGTTCTATCATGGGTAGCTGATAGCTTCCTTTGTTAAGGTTGACCAAAGGAAAGGTCGTGCATCATTGACTATTGATTCTGCCTAGATGGAAATAATCAAAGGATAGAAAGATTTCCAAAAGAGGTTCCCCACCCCCACCCCCACAAAAGTAGGAAAGTTACTAGAATAATTAAAATCATTTTTACCTTACCATCAATAGCACGGATGCCATAAAAGTGAGAAGGTCTCTGTGGAGCTCAGCGTAACTCACTTCCAGGGAGCTATGTGAGGAGTTGCAGCCTTAATAATAATATCTTTACACCATTAGAATTAGAATTGCATCATCTGGAGAGTGGGGAACCCATTGGCCTGTATACTCAGCCATCCCTGTCTTTTAAAATTTTAATGTAATTTTATTGCTTTAATATAAAGAAGAAATATAGAAAGATAAAAGGGAAGGGAACAACAAAATTACTATTTGGAGCATTGAGGGAGGAAGACTAAAAAAGGAAGTTGACCAAGCATGGGTAGTGAAGCTCATGTTTGAGTCTGCAAAACACCTTGCAGAATTTTGGCATGATATTTTGTTTATAAATTAACTCAAGGTATTATGAAGGTATTCATCCTTCATAACATCTGGTAATGAGATCTGGGATTCACTTCAGCATGCAGATCTGATGAACTTCATAAAGTGTCCCAAATGTGCTGAAGAACTGAAGAAGCTTCACTGGATGAGCAGTGAAATATCTTCAAGGAAAAACAAAGTCTAGTTACCTTTTCAAAAAGCACCTTTGGAACAACCTCATGATCTGGATGAACGAGAATCTGCATAGACATTCATAGAGTATGTTCTACACTTTATACTTTAGAACCCTACCCATCCTGGCTGCTTCCTTTGGCTAGGGTGGGTAAGGAAATGTCTCTTTGGATGAGGAATTGTACTGGATATCTTCAAGGAGCTGGTGGAATAGTCCTTCAGAAGATGCTATCCCTGGATCTGCTTATCTACCTCTTCTCCAATCTTTCAATATTTTAGGGAATATTGTTTAGAAGGTGAGAAGTCCCTAAGGAAACACATTATCTGAACCCCTTTTAGAGTTCAGATAGGTCTGGACATAAAACAGAAATGTCATTTGTTATTCTAGTAGATGTCTATCAGGACCAGAGGGCAGAGAATGCACCAGCCTTGTTTTTATTGACTTTCGCCATCATTTCATATCATTGATCATAACATTCTTTTGGACCACCTGAAAGGATAGGAAAAAGTGGAATGTTTTTTTTTTCTTTTTCAAGTAGGTAGTGCAAGTTTGTGAGAGGAAAGGGAGTTAAATTCTGTGAGTTTTTCCTCAGGGAAATTGGTTGTCTCACCTTTGTTGTTTAATATTTGCATGCAACTGTTCGGGTTAATTAAATCAAATCGAAACTTTATTATGGTCATAGACCGGCATAAATTGGGATGAATTATATCAGTTTGTGTCAAGTTCATCACTATCCCAGCTGTACATCTTTTCCCCAAGTTGGGCCAGAGACTGAGTCGAACTCTGGTGGTAACTTACACTAGAGGTCCTAGCCTAATTCAGCACCAATATATTAGACTAGTGCAGCGTAATTTACATGAGTTTTCCTTTGAAAACTATCCAGAACTGCAGTTTGTGCAAAATGTAGAAGGCAGTATCCTGGCAGATGGCATCTAAAGCCACCTAGCAACTGTATTGCAAGCATTATAATCTCATCCAATAGGCTTCTGGATAGAATTCAAAGAATCATTTTTTAAATTTTTGAATGTCTATATGGTTTTGCTTCCATTTATCTCTAGGATTCCCTTTTGCATATGGCACTGGTCCATCTTGCATTAATGTCCTAGCTGAAGATGTTTAAGGCTTCCCACATATACAAGGTAAGAGGAACAGGAGCATGGAGGCATATTTTTTATGTTACTCCTCATTTTCTGAAATAGCTTTCCTGCATAGCTCTTATTCTAGTCCTATTCCAAAAGGCAATACAAGCAGAATTCTTCAGTAGGTATGTCTACCATTGAATTGGGGATGTGGCTTAATTTCTCCATGTTTATTTATTTTAATGTTATTATTGCTGTGTTTTAATTATTGCGTGATAATGTTATTTTTATGCTTTACGGTTTTATCTGACTAAACCACCAGAGTAATTTCTTGATGACGGTAGTATACTAATGCAATAAACATACAAATACAAGAAATCATTCAGCATGTTTTTTACACACATAATTAAACATTGACCATAGAATGATATTGATCAGATATTCATCATTACAGTCATAGAGCCATCTCATAAATATATGTTGGTGATTCAAGATTGTAAATCTGGAGTTGACTGTTTTTCCCACATTGAAGAATAAATCTATTTTGCTAACCCCCTCCCATGCTTGACAGTTCCATAATTCATATAGTGATAAATTCCAGATTTTTGGATATAAAACTCAAAAGTACATCCACATCTTTAAACTGCATTGATGTTATAACACCATATTAACTAATGTATGGATATTAAATCAAAGTGAGGCAATAATGGGACAAGCCCATAACTTCTTTATAAATGTCTCAATTTCCATTTAGCACTTCCAACACAATGAGTTTGACAGCCAATTCCTTAAAATATTCTCTAGAGTATCCAGTGAATAAGAATTTTAGTCTCATTTTAGGATCAAAAGAAAAATACTTTATACTGTATTGTTTGAGACTATTATCATATAATTTGTTAATATCTGAATCTTTATTCTACCATTCTTGCAAATAATTAACATCCACCTTAGTAATGCTCTTTGTGTGTTAAAAAAACAGTAAATATAGGATACAGGTGGTCCTCGACTTACAACCACAACTGAGCCCAACATTTCTGTTGCTAAGTTAAACATTAGTTAAGTGAGTTTTGCCCCATTTTATGACTTCTCTGGCCACAGTTGTTAAGTGAATCAATGCAGTTGTTAAGTTAGTCACGTGGTTGTTAAGTGAATCTGACTTTCTCACTGACTTTGCATGTAAGAAGGACGCAAAAGGGAATCACATGACTCCAGGATACTGCAACTGTCATAAATATGAGTCAATGTCAAGCGTTCGAATTTTGATCATATGATCCTAGAGATGCTGCAATTGTCATAAGTGTGAAAAACGGTCATAAGTCACTTTTTTTCAGTGATGTTGTAAGTTCGAACGGTCACTAAATGAACTGTTGTAACTCAAGGACTACCTGTAATTGAAAACAAGCTGCAGTGCCGACAGTAGTTTGAGAGCTTTAGGTGCTGCTAATGCATCTGGACAAAAAGGGTAAAGATCTTTGATTTAAATAAACTGTTGTTTTGCAAGATAGTATTTTGCCTTTTTTAAGACAAACCAAATTCCCTTTATAGTACTTCGAACTGGCTTTCATCAAAATTTCCACTTGCTTTCCTCATATATTGCAGGAAATGACTTTGGCAGTTTGCATTCTCTTCCTCATGTGATTCAGAACTCTGATTGACTCCATCTTTTGCAACAGATGCTTACCTCACATGGCAGAAAAAAGCAATGGAAGTAGGATTGATGGGTTTGGACCTGTTGTCTGTTTCCATTATTCCAGGGGTGAAATGATCCCTGGTAGCGATGGCGGTGGGTGGTTCAGAGAACCGGTAGCAAAAATCCCTGCCCCCCACCATGCCCAGCTGAGCTGCGCGATCATCAGAGGGTTTTTTTTTTACTTTTAAAAGCATTTTTTCTTCTGCCGAAAAAATGCTTTTAAAAGGCTCCTCTGACAATCTGAGCTGAGTTGCCTGAAAGGCTTTTAAAAGCATTTTTTACAACCTCTTTAGCTGAAGAGGTTGCAGAAAAAATGCTTTTAATTTAAAAAAAAAATGTTGACCATGCCCACCCAGTCACATTACCCACCAGCACCAAGCCACGCCCACAGAACCGGTAGTAACGAATTTTACATTTCACCACTGCATTATTCCTATTATATAGTAACATATAATAGGAATATAGGGTATAGTTTGTGAATAATTTATTAAAAGAATGATCTTTTAAAAAAGTGAAGAAAGCAAGGACCTTCAGAGCAGACATTGATACCATTCTATCCATCCTAAAGAGATCAGTCATTTGTCAAAATTGGAGCCCATAGTACATCTCAGAGGGCTTCCCTTTTCTTCTTAAATGTACAAGAAAAAAATAGCAAAATAAAATTGGTACCACTCTCGGTTTAAAGATGTTTCAAATGATCATTGGATTATATGTTTTGAATGAGCAAAGTGATTTCACTTATGATATATAATATACAAAGTACATGAAACTAAAGGACAGAAGTTTTAACCAACTATTTGTTTTTCTTCTTTTTCTCTCTGTTAAAATAATATTTCCTATGAGAGCTATGCCTCAGCTTCCATTTTGGTCAATTGGATGTTAGGAAAAACTTGTATCACCATTTTCATTGTTCTAAATCAGGGATGTCAAATTGGCGGCCTGCAGGCCAGATGCGTCACACACAGGCCATGCCCCCCCAGCTCTGCGAATGGGAAAAATGTCGTAAAATATCCTGTGATGGCAACGTGACACCGCGAGTTTGACACCCATGTTCTAAATGGGTTTGGCTTTTCTATGCGATGATAAACTCACCTAACTCTGAATACTTCAGATTCTTAAGAATTCAAGTAGATCCAATGTTTTTATTCTACAGTAGCTTTATTGGGGCAAAAGTGAATGCTTTTTTTAAAAAGTTCAATTCTCTGCATATTTATTTAATCACACATCCCAGTGGGATTCACCTGACTTATCCACACTTAAAAATATACGGGGTTATGGTCTCAAAGATGCCACTTTTTTGCTTTAAGCTGTTTTAAAGGATGTTTGATGAGGGGAAAATAATTTAAATAAAATAAAATCCTAGCCATTCAAGAATTATTTTTCCTGAAAATGAATGGAAGACATAGTTCAACTTTTAAAATTCTAAAATGGTATATACCAGGCTGACATCTCATGAATTTAGCCAAGTACATCTTTCTTCTAGACCAGGGATGTCAAACTCACAGTGTCATATTGTCATCACATGACATATCACGACTTTTCCACCTTCACTAAACTGGGGTGGGCATGGCCAGTGCATGACGCATCCAGCCCACAGACTGCAAGTTTGACACCCCTGATCTAGACTATTCTTTAGAGGCCAAACTACACATTCTTCTTTCTGTCTCCTGTTCCTTTTCTTGCTTTATATATGGCCCATCTGTATTTTTCAGCAGGTGGTGATGAAAGACAGTAGATGACAGGTTCAAATAAAGAACTGTGGGGAGAGCTGATATCTGCATTTGCATTTGTAGACTTAAATACAGAAGTGTTATGTTGCCACTTTAAATTCATTTCTTTCATTCTGAGAACCAGTGAGTCTTATTGCAGAACAAAAATCTAGAATTCCTTACCTTAAATTCTAAACATGGCAATATTCACAGATTGAAATAAATTACTGAAGAACAAGAGAGAGAGACACTGGGCCTATATTCCATTATTTCCAATGAGCTCCTGCATGCACACTATGCTTGCTCACCAGCCAAACTAATCAGCCAGAAGCTAGACTGATTACAAATCAGGTTTTGCCAAATACTGCTGGTACCTCCTACAGAGACCTGCTGGAGGGTGCTGACTTAATTACAATGCATCCTCCCCACTGTTACAGAACACTAATCCTGACTCACTAGAGTCCAAAAATCTTTGTTTGGTTGTGGAAATTATTTCTAGATAGTATTAATGAGAGAAAGAGAGAGGGAGGGAGGGAGAGAGAGAGAGAGATTGCTCCAGTTCTGAATTAGAGAAAATCAAATACAAAGATTGTATATAAACATTATTTCAGAAAATCATTAAAGGGAGTTAAAAACAAAATCAGCATGCTCCCACTTATTCCAAAGGTATGGGTTCTCAGTACAGACATTTTAGACCATTTAGACAAGGGGTCTCCAACCTTGGCAACTTTAAGACCTGTAGACTTCAACTCCAACCTTGGCAACTTTAAGACCTGTAGAGTTGAGGTCCACAAGTCTTAAAGTTGCTAAGGTTGGAGACCCCTGGTTTAGATCATGTAACTGCACTCTTCCTAAAAACAATGTTTTTTGTCATGTTTTCCATGTGCTTACTTTATAAGAGGTTGACACTGGCTGATGTAGGAAGTATGGACATTATTACGGTACAAATAACAAGAAACAATACAGTACAAATATTACCTAAAAGAAAGAAGGTAGCCTGGATGTCAAAGATTATTTGAGCAAAATTAAAAGCAAGTGAGAGAGAGAAAAGAAGTAAATGAGGATAGAGTATCACGGTTTTTTTTTTTGCTGCCAATTATTTTTTTAAACATTCTTATGCTATATCTGAGAAAGGTACAAACTGGAATATCAACAAGGTTGGACAACTTTTTATTTCATTTGATTAGGCTGTTAAGTAAAACTCTGGAGGGGTATCCTACTTTGAACCAATTATATGGAGATCTAAGTCTCTGGGAAATGATTACATTCTTACTAAGGTTCATCAAATATACTTAGCCAGATCTTATTCTCTGGAGTTCAAACTTTTTACTGGAAATTGAACTTAAAGGAAGGGATTGTATAGACCAGAGGTGTCAAACTCACAGGGTCACGGTGGCGTCACGTGATGTATTGGGATGTTTTCCCCCTTCTCTAAACTGGGTGGGGGCGTGGCCAGTGCATGATGCATCCAGCCCGCAGGCTGGGAATTTGACAACCTGGGTATACACCATTCTAATATATATCCCTTCCTGCCACAACATTGAGGATCAGTACCTGGATAGCTCCTAAAGTATATAGTCTGTATATACTGTATATAGTCCTCTAAAGCAGGGGTCTCCAACCTTGGTCCCTTTAAGACTTGTGGACTTCAACTCCCAGAGTTCCTCAGCCAGCTTTACTGGCTGAGGGACTCTGGGAGTTGAAGTCCACAAGTCTTAAAGGGACCAAGGTTGGAAACCCCTGCTCTAAAGTGTATTGGTCTTTGAGTTCAATTTCCAGTAGAAGATTTAAACTGTGTAGAGTAAGATCTGACTACATACCATTGAGGCTGAAAAATATGATCCATTTAAAGGTGGGAAACTCAGGTTCATATCTTCCTGCTGACAGTTTCCCAATCAGTTAGATGACCCTTCATCTTTTTGTTACAAGGTCTTGAGAAAATGTTCCCTCAAGCAGAGTGCTTATTGGGTAGAGTGCCCTGACTACTTACTGTTTTTGCACAGAATAAGAATCCAGCACAAATTTACATCTATCCCATTTAAATTCAAACTATGGAGAAATATCACTTTTTCTTTAATAGAGTTTTCTTCCCCCAAACCATAGTGACATACCTTCCAATTACCTCAGCTTGGCATCCATAATGCTGTCTTTTCATCCTTATAACAAGGAGTTGTCAGAACTCAGCACTGAAAAGGCCATATGGCTAGAAACCCACTGTTAGTTTACTACCCACCACTCAGCATTTTTGTTTTCACCTTAGGGAACAGCAATCACAAAAACTGTCTTCCCAGACTTACATGAAGATGCCAAAATATGGTAGCTGTGTTTTCCACATGTCATTCCCTTGTGCCTCTCACAAAAGAATGTTACTCTTCATTCAGCCAGCTATCCAGGGATTGGATGTTGGTGTCAATTGCCTCCCTCTCCATTTTTGTTGCTTTTGGAGAGGGGAAGGCAAGAGGTTGTATTTTTAAATTAGTCTTGACTCTGTGCAACCACCTGATCAACAGTTTTCTTGGCAACATTTTTAGAAGTGTTTACCTTTGCCATTTTACAATGCCATGAGAACTAGAACTTAGGTCTCCTGGTTTCTAGCCTAATCCACTTCAGCAAACTCTCTTTCCTCCTTTTTCCTATAATGATTCACATCTGTGGGGTTGTTTTTTTTTAACCCTCACTTGTCAGCTTCATTTTATGTCAATATGTATCATCCTGTCACTCAGTTCAGCTTTCACCTGTCAAACTACATGAGCTGATTTTCATAAAGAATGATAGTCTATGAAGTTTCCATTAACCAAGTTGTTAGCAACAGCATATCTGCCATGTTTTTGCTCAAAATAAGTTACCCTAAATCCCTAAGCCAATATTTAAACTGGTTGAAAATTAATAAAAAAAGAAATATAAATTCCATTACGACATCCTATCTCCTTTTCTTCCTTTTTAAATAAAACTGGAACTCTAAAGTTCTGAAGCTGGGTCATTTCAAGACTGATTATGACAAGGAGTCATAGTAAGTAATATTTGACAATAACTCAGAACTAAAAATGTTCAGGATTCCATTCAAAGCCAATTCAATCATTGTAAACAGATTCAATAAGAACAGCATGAAATTATTAGTTGTGATTATGATTGGTTAATTTCCATGAGAGATCATGTTTAACATCCTTAGACAGGACTTGGATTATGACTTATTAAAATAGACATTAATAGGCTCTGAAAAAATGTAGACAATCTTCAAATGTTATAATGACTAGGACTATGAATTTATCTCTATGAGAATTTCAACTAGGATTAATGGTACAAAAATACTTATTCTATAAGCTATATTTTAAATGTCCTCTTTGAATTCTGACTACAAAGAAAAGAAAATGGCAATATTTCAGCACTGTAAATTGCTGGTAACTAAAGAGATCACTAAATCTCAGCAAATGCTCATGGCATTAAGAACTAAGCTGGAATTTTGAACATGAGGCATCAGCTAAAAATGAAAGAAAGAATGTTGGAGATATGTACTTTACTATCATCTCACATAAATCCAATAGTCGTTATTTCAGATCTCACACAGAATCAAAGGTGAAATTGATATTTAGTTTCATGAATTTTTTTCCATATTTAGCAGTCAGATCTGAATGTGACATTTTACTTCAAAACTTTATGTATTTGAATTTGTTATACCTTCCTCACCCCAGTAGATCCTGGGAAGCTTACAAAACCTAGAAGCATTTTTTAAAAAAAGTTTTCTTTTAAAAAATGCAATAATGCAGATCTTCTGAGCTAAAACTACATAATAATAACAAAAACCACACCAGGGACTCCATAAACCCATTAATCCCAGGCCTGAGATCAAAGCTAGATCTTACAGGCTTTTCAAAATCTCAGAAGTGATCTGATATCTAGCACTTACTGGTCTGTGGACTGTCTACTTGTACCTGCAGTCTGGCATATGGGGCCATTTTGTCAACACTGTCATATGTTTAGGTACAGTTCAGTATCCCTACATGGCCAAGTATTCTTGGGGAGAACTTAAGCATTAATATTCAGTAAAATCAAAATATTGTAAGTAGATGTGGGCAAACTATTAGATATTACT
The DNA here is from genome assembly GCF_028640845.1 of Ahaetulla prasina. NCBI lineage: Eukaryota > Metazoa > Chordata > Lepidosauria > Squamata > Colubridae > Ahaetulla > Ahaetulla prasina. Next base: position 271,182,122 of record NC_080539.1, read on the forward strand.
TACATTTTCAAAATACTTCTACAAAGTATATCTGCAATAGAGAACTATTATCTGCTTGCCCTATTATTGCTAAGCTATTTAATCAATAACGTCTGGTTCCATTGTTGCTAAAAATAAAAAAGCAGGCACTTTTTAAATTGGGTAAAGTGACCCATTCTGTTCTGTCTTTTGTGATACCAGTAGAAAGCTGCATACATCCATATATTCGACCCCTGAAAACAGCTACCATACATATAATTTATGGTAAATATAATTTATAATCATACCTCCTCGACCTTTATTCTTAATACTGGTACAACACAGGGTTGTGTGTTGAGTCCCTTACTCCAGGGGTCCCCAACCTTTCGGACCTCAGGGACCACTAAATTCATAATTTTAAATCCCGCAGACCACTAATATGATTTGCCTGATGACTGGCTGGCTGGGTATGGCTAGGTGGTCATGTGACTGGGTGTGGATGGCCAACTTGATGTCAATCACATTGAGGGGCACCTCAACAGTCTCTACTTGCACCTTCACTCCCAGCCTCTCCTTGCCTCCCTGCCCGGGCTCCTTAGGACCCCAACAGGAAGCAGTTGTTGGAGCTAAACAGCCACCATGAGAAAGAGTTGGCAAAATAGCTCAGTTCAAATTGGATCTGACTGAGAAGGAGGCTCAGTAGAAGCATCTCTCTGAGGACTATGAGCATAGGCTTTCCAAACAGAAGAAAGACCTAAAGGAGTGTAAGGTCAGGTACAGGTGCCTGGAGGCTCAGCGGGCTGAGATGGTCAGCCAATTCCAGGTCATGATGCAGTCCCACTGGAACAAGGTCCTCCGGCTCTTTGCCACCAAGGTCCTCTAGTCTTTGCCCAAAGCTCTGCATCAGGAGGCCAAAGCAGACCCCAAGTTGGAATTTCTGTCCTGCTCTGACCCACACAAAAAGACTCCAAAGGGGAGACTCTCTGCAGCAACACAAACATTCATTGTACATTTCTGCCCCAGGGGCTGTAGGTTGAGGACCCCTGATCTAGTGCAATATAAAAAATGCAAACAATTTTCTCGTGGACCACCAGTGGTCCAAGGCCCACCAATTGGTGACTGCTGCCTTACTCTATACTCTTTATGTACATGACTGCATTCCCACTCATGCCAGCAATACTATTATTAAATTTGCAGATGATACAACAGTGTTGGGACTCATCTCCTGGGCGGATGAGTCTACCTATTGAGATTAGGTAGACCAGTTTCTTTCATGGTGTGGAGACAATAACTTGGTTCTTAACACCAATAAGACCAGGGAACTTATAGTGGCCAGTTTTAAGTTTCTGAGTGTTATCATAAAAGAGGACCTGACCTGGGATGCTTATATTGTAGCACTGGTCAAAAGGACCCAGCAAAGATTATACTATGTGAGACTTCTCAGGAAACAACAACTGAATGAAAAATTGCTGGTGACCTTCTACCGCTGCACTATAGAGAGTATTTTAACTTACAGCACCTGTGTATGGTTTGCCAATTGCATAGTGGCAGATAGGAGAGCACTCCAGAGGGTTAACATCATTGCCCACAGGATTATTGGTTCCCCTCTCCCCTCCTTGGAAGAGCTTTATAGTTCCTGATGCCTTAAGAAAGTTCAAAACATTCTTAAAGATCCATCTCATCCTAGGCACCCTTTTTTTGAACTATTACCATCTTGCAGACGGTATAGGACAATAAAAACAAGGACAAATAGGCTGAAAAACAGCTTCTATTCCAGAGCAGTAAGTACCATATTTTTCGGAGTATAAGATGCACCTTTCCCACCCCCCACAAAAGTGGGTGAAAATTTAGGTGCATCTTATAGACCGAATATGGGCATTTTTTGCTCCCAAGCCCTCTGCACGTCATGTTTATGCCCTCCCCGGCCCCCAGAAGCACTCTGCAGGCCAAAAATGGGCTGTGTGGAGCACTGCAGAGAGCCTCTGGGGGCCTGGTAGGGTGAAAATGTGATGCACAAAGGGCTTGAGAGGCCAAAAACAAGCCCATTTTTAGAGCACAGCAGAGTGCTTTTAGGGGCCTGGGAGGGCTACAATGCATCAACGTGATGCATTAATGCTTGGGAGCCCCAAAAGGGGCCCATTTTTGGCAAAAATGGGATGTGCAGAGCACTGCAGAATGCTTCTAGGGGCCAGGGAAGGCAAACATGTGACGCACGGAGGCCAAAAACTATTTTTTTCTTGGTTTTCCCCCTGTAAATTTAGGTACGTCTTATAGTCCGGTGCATCTTATAGTCTGAAAAATATGGTATATTGAATTCTACTGCATAGTGTAATGTTAATGCAGTATATGGGGTTTTCAATGCAATTGTATAGAATGTGAAGGATGTGTGTTTTTGTTTTATTTTTATAGGTTTGTTATGTATGATGTATACTGAAGATGGCATTTAATGTTGTTGTACAAGGTGCAATGACAATAAAGTAAGCTAAACTAAACTAAATATCCAAAATGATGATTTTTAATGAGACAGAAAGGTTCAATTATTAAATTATTAGACAATACAGTAATCATTTTGAATGTATTTCTATTGATTGTAGACTGTGGAACATTGCTAGAAGAAAAATGAAACAAAATAAAAACTCATTTTCATCTTTAAGCTTATCCACTACTTTCAGGGAAACTTCCAAGTGGATATGGTGAATTGAAGACAGCTCTGAAAAGTGGAGCCAATGACCCCAGCAAAAACCAAGTAACGAATGAATAGACATTGGTTACATGGTTTTGGAACCTCTCTGGATAAGGAGAGGGCAGGAGATTGCTCTCATGTGCTCCGGACAGCTGTTGCTTGTGAGGAAATCACAGGACAGTGGTCTTCCTTGGGTTTTGAAATGATGATTTTTAAAAATCTACAGTTTATTTTCAACTCTGAAGAAAGGAAAAATTAATGTAAAGAATTAAGAATGTAAAGAATTTGAAATAAAGCAAATTCTTAGATTTTGATTTAAGAAAGTTATAAACAAATTAAGTTTCCAGATAAATTTGGATACTTTTGTGATAAGATTTTGGAATTAGCTATATAAAAATAAGCAGCTTCTTGTGGGAAACAGTTTTATTTTGGCTGTCTTTGCTATTATAAGTCATAATAAAGATAAGTGATGATTTTAGAAGCTGGACACTAGAGGACACTAAAGATTCTAAGCAAAAGAAAAAAGAAAAATACAAGCCTGCTCTTGATGTCAGTTAATACTGGGATTTCAAAATCACAAAATATTATAACACTGGAAATATTAAAGAGATCTTTGGAGAATGGAGCCCAAAATTAATAATTAATTAAAATATTAATATTGTTGGTAATGATGTCTGCTTCTATCGATATAATATGTCTAAAATAGTTAATGAAGGAATGACAGATATGGAACAAATTTTATCTGACATCACAGAGAAAGTAGCAAAGGTGGAACTACAAACAGCAGGCCAAGAGAATGATTTGGAAAAGGATACTTTACTGCAGAGGTATCAAACTCTATTTCATTGAGGGCCACATTAGGGTTGTGTTTGACCTCAGGGGGCTGGAGTAGGCATGACTGAAGTGGGCATGGCCAGCTCGACATCAGTTGTGTCGGGGGTACCTATGGTGGCCGAGTGCTAAGGCAGGACATCCCTCACACCTCCGAGCTCCATTTTCACTGGCAGAGGCACTGCAGGCTGGTCCTTTGCTGTTTCCAGGGCAGCCCATGGGCCAGATCTAAGCACCCTGTGGGCTGATGCAGCCCACGAGCCTTGAGTTTGACACCCCTGCTTTATTGGATATACAAAAGAAACTGGCTGAAGTTTTAAAAATTAAAAAGGGAAATACAAATGATAAACCAAGAGAATGAACTATATAATGTTTTTTATTGGATCTACAAATGAGGCTTCTTGAAGCCTTGAAAAAAATCTATATGATGGGATAAAGAAGAATTGAAGAGAAATCAGTATCTGATTGAATTAAAAACTAAGGCAATTAGAAGTAAAATGAAGGAATATAAAGTTGGTTTATCTGACAAAGGTTAAAATAAAACATTTTTGCAAAGTTTTGGCAACAATTTTAAGGGACATTTTGTTTACACAACGATTGGAAAGTTGATGTTTTATGAATTTGCTTATAGATAAGTGATAAGGGTTGGAGAGGTATCTGTTGAACTTTACAGGGAATGAAAAATTATAAAATTCATTTATAATGGTAATGAAAGTTAGAAGTCACTTTTTATATATTTCCTCTCTTTTTCATATTATATCTTTCCTCCCTCTTTTCCTTCCTTCTTTCCTTCCTTCCTTAGCAGAATAACAAAATAACAAGAGTTGGAAGGGACCTTGGAGATCTTCTAATCCAACCCCTGCTCAGCCAAGAAACCCTATATCATTTCACACAAATGATTGTCCAATATCTTCTTTAAACCTTCCAGTGTTGGAGCATTTGCAATTTCTGGAGGCAAGTTGTTCCACTAACGAATTGTTCTAACTGTTTCTGGAAATTTCTCCTTAGTTCTAGGTTGCTTCTCTCCTTGATTAGTTTCCAACTATTGCTTTTTGTCCTGCCTTCAGGTGCTTTGGAGAATAGCTTGACTCCCTCTTCTTTGTGGCAACCCCTGAGATATTGGAACACTGCTATCATGTCACCCCTAGTCCTTCTTTTCATTAAACTAGACATACCCAATTCTAGCAACCATTCTTTAGATGTTTTAGCCTCCAGTCCCCTAATCAACTTTGTTGCTCTTCCCTGCACTCTTTCTAGAGTCTCCACATTATACAAACTGGATGCAGTATTCCTTCCTTCCTTCCTTCCTTCCTTCCTTCCTTCCTTCCTTCCTTCCTTCCTTCCTTCGTCACTCACTCCTGCATTTTTATTCTTTTTGTTCATTATTTTTTCTTTATCTAAGTTTAATTTGTACTAGTTTTTACTACTGTAGTTTAAAAAAACTCACTAAAAATTATATTTTCAAAAAAACCCCACTACATTTTAGGGTCTTATCCCCACTGAAAGGTAGGAACAAGCTGAGAATCAAAATATCTATTATATTGGAATGCCTGTTGAAGGGCCAACCAAAGTAGGAAACCGAATCGTGCTTTATTTTATTTTATTTTATTTATTTTATTTATTTATTTTGTCACACAGTATATATAAGCATAAGCATGAAATAATTATACAATATATAAGCATATATATGAGTATGGGTATGTAATAACTATATTAATTGGATATAATGAAAGGAAACAATAGGACAGGAACGCTAGGCACGCTGGTGCTCTTATGCACGTCCCTTACAGACCTCTTAGGAATGGGGTGAGGTCAATGGTAGATAGTTTTTGGTTGAAGCTTTGAGGATTTTGGGAAGAGACCACAGCTTTATATCTTTTTACAGCTTTATATTTACATATAAATATACATATATAATATAAAACCTCAGAAAACATACATATATAAATATAAATAAATATAAATACATATATAAAGATTTACAGCTTTATATGACAATATTTGAGCCATGATTCCTACAATTTTGATCCAATATGTTCCTTGGAATTTCTGAAGTCCCAATACATCTGGACAACACCAAGCTGGCTAATTTATAACTGCCTAAGGTTGTTAGCAGCTAGTGCCTCAAGTAAACAAAGAAAAACAAGATGATGGGAAGTGAGAAGAAAAACCATAGCAAGATGCTCAAGAACAGGCAATGACATTCAATTTTCCAGCTTTCTTATTTGAAATAACATGGTCAGAGATTTAAAATTCCTTCTAGTTTTGAACTGCCTGATGAATATGTTTGGTATTTGTTGTTTATGGGGTTTTTTTTTTTAGTGCCTGATCAGGCATAGATCAATAGTCCTCTGTAATGAGGTGGGACAACATTTGTAGTCTTACATCTGAATGGCTGTTCATTCCAAAAGGAAGAATTAAGATAGAGACTCTTCATCAGCTTGAGAGAACCATTCATAAAGAGAGGTTGCCAAGTCTCATTTCTCCTTTGGGTTCAGGGCAGGAGGATAAGAGGGTCACCACCTCAGCACAGTAATACACACATTGATGTTTTCAAAGTCTAATTAATTCAAGCATTCCAGGTATTTTGGAAAAGGTTTCCCTGATTGACAGTAAAATGGTATTGGCATAATTGCCCAAAATGTAGCCTTTGCATAATAATTACCCTGTTATTCTCTGAGATACACTATTTATTTTCAGAATGACCTGATTGCTACAAGCAGAAGCAAAACACTCGATTTCACAGCTATATTGAAATGAAAATAATTATCAAATGCACACAGAAATTAAAATCTGTTATGGGCAATTGGGTTAGGAAATGAACACACAGCTTTACATGAGAAAAGTTCAGAAAACCTGTATGGTTATATAACTTGCAAGTATATTTTTTGCAACTGGATATTTTTAAGGCATCACTTTCTCTCTTGCCTATTTTATAGTTTGAATGGCATCCTAGTTATTGGAGCAGATTTAAGTTTAATTAAAACTAGGACAAATTATGTTGCCTAGATTTTTGGTTTTTTTTACCAAAAAGGAAGTTAAGAAAAGCAGCTGTAGAACCTGATCTAGTAACTCCTTTTCCTATTTATGGAATTCTTTGCACTCTGCTACTCTAACCATATCAAGAGTTGCATTTTATTTTAAATACACCAATCAACTTTGCTAGAGAAGTCCCAGGATGTATAAAAAGTCCATGCATCTCAATCTTTTTAAAGAAGTCTTTCTTACCTAGCCAGTTGTTGTCCTCAAATGACCATTGCCAGCACTGTGATGTTTTTGACTTTCAGCCAGAAGAATTTAACTCCATCGTGAATGATGATCACATTCAAATTTTTTGAAAATGAGTTTTCTATGTCACAGACTTCATGAGGAAGCGAAGTCATTTAAGTAAAGCAGGGTAGTGCAAAAGTCCTCATCCTAATGTGCACCAATATATTTTGATTCTAAAGAGAGAAAGAAAATTTAAAAAAATACAGTGGCTTGCAGTCCTCTTTATATGCTCTTTATATATATATATATATATATTTGTTTTCTGATCTATATATATATATATATATATATATATATATATATATATATATATATATATAAATCTTTATTTTTCCAAAGCAACAACAACAACAACAAAACACATTCTCATCAAAAATTACAATGTGCTGAAGGGGTGTTTACATATCTTCTTGTGCAATACATATCTTTTATTGTCTTTTCTAACATATCTTTCCTTCTAACCAATGGTAAAATAAATTCCATATTTCATAATATTGCTTATGTTCTTGATCTTGAATTTCAAATGTCAATTTACTCATCTTGGCACATTCCATCATCTTCCTGATTATTTCGTCTTGCAAAGGTAATTTCTCATTTTTCCAGTTTTTAGCAAACACAATCCTGGCTGCTGTAATAATATTCACAATCAAATATTTTACATCTCTAGTATATATCTCAGGAATAATTCCCAACAGAAAGACTTCTGGCTTAAAGTCTATATGTTTTTTAATCATTTTCTCCAATCACGTGTGTATTTTAGTCCAATATCTTTTTGCTTCCACATATGACCACCACATATGGTAATATGTTCCAGGTGTCTGATGACACTTCCAGCATTTTTCAGATTTATCCTTGAACATTCTAGCAATTCTTGTTGGGGGTAGATGCCACCTGTAAAACATCTTATACAAATTCTCTTTATATGCTGTAGACATTGTCATTTTATAATTATACATCCATAATTTCTGCCAGGCATCTAGATCTATCCCATGGCCAAAATTCTTCCCCCAAGCAATCATTGTCTCTTTTACTTGTTCTTCTCCCAATTTTTCCTCTAGTAAATATCCATACAATTTCCTAATCAAATTTTCATCAGGACCTGTTAAAATCGTATCAAAAATGGTTATATTATTATAAAAGCCTTCTGTTTTAACATCTTTATCATATCTGGATTGTATTTGCAAGTAGGAAAACCAATTCATTGTTATACCATCTGCCTCTAATTCTGATTTAGATTTTAACTCACTCTTTTCATTCAACAATTCATTATACCTAACAATATGTTCCTTTCTAAATGTTATTGAATATGAGAATGCCTCAATAGATGATACCCAAATTGGAATTTTCAAAAAATAGCTTTTCTTTGTCTTCTCCCAGTTTGATAACAGCGCTTCTCTAATTAAATGTCTTCTAAAATATCCCTGTGTTTTAGCTTGTCCATACCATAAGAAAGCATGCCATCCCAAAGCTTGCAGTCTTCTTTCCAGCACTTATAATTATCAACTTGCCTTTTACGGTTAGTTTACAACAGGAGTGTCAAACTCTATTTCATTGAGGGCCGCATCAGGGTTGTGTTTAACCTTGGGGGGGAGGGGCTGGGGTGTGTGTGGCCAGGATGGGCGTGGCCAGCTAATGTTACTTGTGTCAGGGGTGCCTGTGGTGGCCTGAGTACTCTGCCAGAGAAAATGGGTTCCTGATCGCCCGAGCTCCATGCCAGAGAAAATGGGATACCAAGCTCCTGCAACCTTCTGCCAAGAAAAATTGAGCTGGAGAGGGCCACATGCAGCCCTCCCAAGCTCCGTTTTTACTGGCAAAGACACTATGGTCTGGTCCTCTGCTGTTTCCAGGGCGACCCCACAGCCCAGATCTAAACACCCCATGGGCTGGATCTGGCCCCGGGGCCTTGAGTTTTACACCCCTGGTTTACAATATGACTCTCTTCTTTCTAAATCTACCCTTTTTAGTGATCGAAACCATAAATTAATATAATATAACAACAGAGTTGGAAGGGACCTTGGAGGCCTTCTAGTCCAACCCCCTGCCCAGGCAGGAAACCCTACACCATCTCAGTCAGATGGTTATCCAACATTTTCTGAAAAATTTCCAGTGTTGGAGCATTCACAACTTCTGCAGGCAAGTTGTTCCACTGATTAATTGTTCTAACTGTCAGGAAATTTCTCCTTAGTTCTAAGTTGCTTCTCTCCTTGATTAGTTTCCACCCATTGCTTCTTGTCCTGCCTTCAGGTGCTTTGGAGAATAGTTTGACTCCCTCTTCTTTGTGGCAACCCCTGAGATATTGGAACACTGCTATCATGCCCTAGTCCTTCTTTTTATTAAACTAGACATACCAAGTTCCTGCAACCGTTCTTCATATGTTTTAGCCTCCAGTCCCCTAATCATCTTTGTTGCTCTTCTCTGCACTCTTTCTAGAGTCTCAACATCTTTTTTACAACGTGGCGACCAAAACTGGATGCAATATTCCAAGTGTGGCCTTACCAAGGCATTATAAAGTGGCGCTAACACTTCACGTGATCTTGATTCTATCCCTCTGTTTATGCAGCCCAGAACTGTGTTGGCTTTTTTAGCAGCTGCTGCACACTGCTGGCTCATATCTAAATGGTTATCCACTAGGACTCCAAGATCCCTCTCACAGGTACTACTATTGAGCAAGATACCACATATACAGTACCTGTGCATTTTTTAATATATTTTTTTTGCCTAAATGTAGAACCTTACTTTTTTCACTGTTGAATTTCATTTTGTTAGATAGCGCCCAACGTTCAAGTCTGTCAAGATCTTTCTGTAACTTGAGCCTATCTTCTGGAGTGTTGGCTATTCCTGCCAGCTTGGTGTCATCTGCAAATTTGATGAGTTCACCATCTATCCCCTCGTCCAAGTCATTGATGAAGATGTTGAAGAGTACTGGGCCTAAAACAGAGCCTTGGGGTACTCCACTGCATACTTCCCTCCATGTGGATGTAGTTCCGTTGAGGACTACACGTTGAGTGCGGTTGGTCAGCCAGTTACGAATCCATCTGGTGGTGGTGCTGTCTAACCCACATTTTTCTACTTTATCTAGTAGTAGGTTATGGTCTACTTTATCAAATGCTTTACTGAAGTCCAAGTAAATTATATCGACAGCATTCCTCTGGTCTACTAATTTTGTCATTTTGTCAAAGAATGCGATAAGATTAGTCTGGCATGATCTGTTTTTGACAAACCCATGTTGGCTTTTGGTTATTACTTTGTTTGCTTCTAGGTGTTCGGTGATTGATTATCTTTTCCAGAATCTTCCCCGGTATTGAGGTCAGGCTGATAGGTCTGTAGTTTCCTGGATCTGTTTTTTTTCCTTTTTTGAAGATGGGAACTACATCAGCTCTTTTCCAGTCCTCTGGCAGCTCCCTTGTGCTCCAGCATCTTTGAAAGATATAGTTCAGTGGTTCTGAGATCACGTCTGCCAGTTCCTTCAGAACCTTGGGGTGTAATCCATCTGGTCCTGATGATTTGAACTCGTCTAGGATATACAGGTGTTCATTTACCATTTTCTCCCCTATTTTATTTATTTATTTATTTATTTATTTTATTCAATTTTTATACCGCCCTTCTCCCGAAGGACTCAGGGCAGTGCACAGCCAAGTAAAAAATCACAGTATCAATATTAAAAGAGATTAAAACAAACATATTATAAAGTGGCCAGATTTAAAACGAATTAAAATATTAAAATATAAATAACCCAATAAAATTTTAACCCAATAAAATTTTAGGCCAGTCCCGCTTGAATAAATAAGTGCGTTTTCAGCTCACGGCGAAAGGTCCGAAGATCAGGCACTTGACGTAAACCAGGGGGAAGCTCATTCCAGAGCGTGGGAGCTCCCACAGAGAAGGCCCTGCCCCTGGGGGCCGCCAGCCGACATTGTTTGGCGGACGGCACCCTGAGAAGGCCCTCTCTGTGAGAGCGTACGGGTCGGTGGGAGGCAAACGGTAACAGCAGGCGGTCCCGTAAGTACCCGGGTCCTAAGCCATGGAGCACTTTAAAGGTGGTGACCAAAATCTTAAAGCGCACCCGGAAGACCACAGGAAGCCAGTGCAGACTGCGCAGGAGTGGTGTTACATGGGAGCAATGAGTTGCTCCCACTATTACCCACGCAGCTGCATTCTGGACTAACTGCAGCCTCTGGGTGCACTTCAAGGGCAGCCCCATGTAGAGAGCATTGCAATAATCCAGGCGGGAAGTTACGAGGGCATGAGTGACCGTGCATAAGGCATCCCGGTCAAGGAAGGGGCGCAACTGGCGCACCAAGCGTACTTGGTGGAAGGCCCTCTTGGAGACGGCCGCCAAATGATCGTCAAACGACAGCCGCCCATCCAAGAGGACACCCAAGTTGCGCACCCTCTCCGTTGGGGCCAATAACTCGCCCCCCACAGCCAGCTGCGGCTGCAGCTGGCTGAACCGGGGTGCCGGCATCCACAGCCACTCCGTCTTGGAGGGATTGAGCTTGAGTCTGTTTCTCCCCATCCAGACCCGTACGGCTTCCAGACACCGGGACAGCACTTCGACAGCTTCGTTGGGGTGGTCCGGGGTGGAAAAGTACAGCTGCGTATCGTCAGCGTACAGATGATAACTCACCCCAAAACCACTGATGACCTCGCCCAGCGGCTTCATGTAGATGTTGAACAGGAGGGGCGATAGAATCGACCCCTGAGGCACCCACAAGTGAGGCGCCTCGCGGTCGACCTCTGCCCCCCTGTCAACACCGTCTGCGACCGGTCGGAGAGATAGGAGGAGAACCACCGATAAACGGTGCCTCCCACTCCCAATCCCTCCAACCGGTGCAGCAGGATACCATGATCGATGGTATCGAAAGCCGCTGAGAGATCTAATAGGACCAGGGCAGAGGAACACCCCCTGTCCCTGGCCCTCCAGAGGTCATCCACCAACGCGACCAAAGCTGTCTCCGTGCTGTGACCGGACCGGAAGCCGGACTGGAACGGGTCTAGATAGACAGCTTCATCCAGGTACTGGGGAAGCTGCCATGCAACCACACTCTCTACAACCTTCACCACAAAGCGAAGGTTGGAGACTGGACGATAGTTACCCAAAATAGCTGGGTCCAGGGAAGGCTTCTTGAGGAGGGGTCTCACCACCGCCTCTTTCAAGGCAGTGGGGAAAACCCCTTCCAACAATGAAGCATTTATAATTCCCTGGAGCCAGCCTCGTGTCACTTCCTGAGTAGCCAGCACCAGCCAGGAAGGACACGGGTCCAGTAAACATGTGGTTGCATGTAACCTTCCCAGCAACCTGTCCACGTCCTCGAGAGCCACAGACTCAAACTCATCCCAAACTACCTCAACAAGACGTGCCTCCTCCATCCCATCTGGATCATCGCAATTTTGGTCTAAACTATCCCGAAGCTGAACGATTTTATCGTATAGATAACTGTTAAACTCCTCAGCCCGTCCCCTCTTGACGAAGGAGGGAGCGGGTCACCCGGAAAAGGGCAGCTGGGTGGTTATCTGCCGATGCAATGAGGGAGGAAATGTAGGAACGTTTCGTCTCCCTCATTGCCACTAGATAGGTCTTAGTAAAAGACCTCACTAGTGTCCGATCAGCCTCGGAACGGCTAGACCTCCAGGTGCTCTCTAGGTGTCTTCTCCGGCGTTTCATCTCCCTCAGCTCCTCAGAGAACCAAGGAGCCAAGTGAGATCTACGCCGGGTCAGAGGCCGCAAAGGCACGACACGGTCCAAAGCCCCAGCCACGGCCCGTTCCCAGGCCACAACTAGTTCTTCAGTCGTGCCGTGGGCAAGATCCTCAGGAAACAGCCCAAGCTCCATCTGGAACTTCTCCGGGTCCATCAGGCGCCTGGGACGGAACCAACGCATTGGCTCCGTCTCCCTGCGGTGGTGAGCGGCGGTCCGAAAGTCTAGGCGAAGGAGAAAATGATCTGACCATGACACCGGTTCCGTCACTAAATCTCCTAATTCCAGATCATTAATCCACTGTCCAGAGATAAAAATCAAGTCTAGTGTGCCTCCCCCCGTGTGTGTAGGGCCATCAGTTACTTGAATCAGGTCCATGGCCGTCATGGAAGCCAGGAACTCCTGCACTGCCGTCGACGACAAGCCGGCCGATGGCAAGTTGAAATCTCCCATGACCAAGAGTCTGGGAATCTCAACTGCCACCTCGGCAAGCATCTCCAGCAGCTCAGGTAGGGCTGTAGTCACGCAGCAAGGAGCCAGGTACGTGATCAACAGACCCATCTGATTCCTATGGCCCCACTTCACAAGGAGGGATTCACAACCAGCTATCTGAGACACAGTGGACTCCCTCGGCTCTAGGCTTTCCTTAATCACAACCGCCACCCCCCCACCCCTACCTTGGGCCCTCGGCTGATGAAATGCACGGAAACCTGGTGGGCACAACTCAACCAGGGGAACTCCCTCTGAATAAGATCATGAATCAAGGGAGCCTTATTAACCACGGAGCGGGCATTGCACAGCATCAGCCTAAGACCCAAGCTCTGAGGATCCTGACCATCTGGGGAACGAGTAAGGACTGAGGGGCCGGAGCACGTGATCGCTTTAAAACATCGAGCACGTGCTCCCAAAGAACGATACGACCTTCCAATTTTACACGGGAGAAAACCCGAACAACCAAAGACCTATATACAAACACCCGTGAAAACCTCAGAAAACATATATATATATGTAATCAGAGAAGCCATTGAGATAGAAAAACGCCCACACAGCATGAACAAACGAGATGACACCTCCCGCCTACCAGCCATTTGGAAACCCGCCCTTATTGACAAACGAGTCCCTAACACGAGGAATGACACCAGACCCACACTCACAAGGTCCACACAGGATGTCACCACCGCACATCCACCCAGAAAGCAGACCCAAACCCACACTGATCATGAAGCATGACCAAGGACCAGAAGCCAAACCGCAGCTGCAACATTAGCCATTTCAAACCCCTCCAATCCATTCATGCAGCAGACTGACACCCACTATGAAGACGTAGCACGACCACAAAGCCAAACAACAGCTATGCAGCTCACCAGCTCAAATCTCCCTGCAGCACAGACTAGACTGAGCACAACCAAGCCCCCACCAACACAGGACACACCCCAGCCAATCAGAGCACAGAAAAACCCCCATCCAATCAGAGCACAGCCAAGCTCCCACCCAATCAGTTCAAACCCCCACTAGCAGTTAAAAGGAAGAAACAGCGATCACCTAACAGAATAATCAGAGAAGCCATTGAGATAGAAAACGCCCACACAGCATGAACAAACAAGATGATACCTCCGCCTACCAGCCATTTGGAAACCCGCCTTATTGACAAATGAGTCCCTAACATGAGAATGACACCAGAACCACACTCACGAGGTCCACACAGCATGTCACCACCACATGCACCCAGAAAGCAGACCCAAACCCACACTGATCATGAAGCATGACCAAGGACCAGAAGCCAAACCGCAGCTGCAACATTAGCCATTTCAAACCCCTCCAATCCATTCATGCAGCAGACTGACACCCACTATGAAGATGTAACACGACCACAAAGCCAAACAACAGCTATGCAGCTCACCAGCTCAAATCTCCTGCAGCACAGACTAGACTGAGCACAACCAAGCCCCCACCAACACAGGACACACCCCAGCCAATCAGAGCACAGAAAACCCCATCCAATCAGAGCACAGCCAAGCTCCCACCCAATCAGTTCAAACCCCACTAGCAGTTAAAAGGAAGAAACAGCTGCGATCACACATTGCTCCCAGAAGCACGAGCTGAAGCCTGAAGATGACGAATGAGACTTCGAAACGTCGCCAAGACACTTCCAATTTTACGGAGAAAACCGAACAACCAAAGACCTATATACATATATATATATATATACATACATATATATAGTCGGTAGTTTCTTGTTTCAGAATTGGAAGTGTCTTGGCGACGCTTTACGAAGTCTCATTCGTCATCTTCAGGCTTCAGCTCGTGCTTCTGGGAGCAATGTGTGATTGCAGCTGTTTCTTCCTTTTAACTGCTAGTGGGGGTTTGAACTGATTGGGTGGGAGCTATTGTGCTCTGATTGGATGTGGGTTTTTTTGTGCTCTGATTGGATGGGTGTGTGTCCTGTTTGGGTGGGGGCTTGGTTGTGCTCAAATTAATCTGAGTTGCAGGGGGATCTGAGCTGGTGAGCTGCACTGCTGCTGTTTGGCTTCGTGTTCGTGGTCGTGCTACATCTTCGTAGTGGGTGTCAGTCTGCTGCATGTATGGATTGGAGGGGTTTGAAATGGCTAATGTTGCAGCTGCGGTCTGGCTTCTGGTCCTTGGTCGTGCTTCCTGATCAGTGTGGGTTTGGGTGTGCTTTCTGGGTGGATGTGTGGTGACATCCTGTGTGGACCTCGTGAGTGTGGGTCTGGTGACATTCCTCGTGTTAGGGACACGTTTGTCAATAAGGGCAGGTTTCAAATGGCTGGTAGGCGGAGGTATCATCTCGTTTGTTCATGCTGTGTGGGCGTTTATCTCGATGGCTTCTCTGATTATTCTGTTGTTAAAGTGTTCAGTTTTGGCGATAGTTCTGGTCTTTTTAAAGTCAATATCGTGTCCTGTGACTTTAAAGTGTTGGACCAGGGAAGAAGTTGGTTCCTCTTTTTGAATGAGTTCTTGTGTTCTTCAATGCACTTATTCTTCTGTTGGTTTGTCCAATGTATGTGGTGGGGCAGGCGGTGCATGGGATTTCATATACCCTTGATTTTCTAACTCAATTTTGTCTTTGGGGTTTCTTAGGATGGTGGATATTTTTGGTTTGTGCAGAATGCTGTCTTGATGTTATGTTTGTGGAGGATCTTGCTGATTCTGTCTGTGGTGCCTTTTATATATGGGAGGAGGGCTGTGCCATTTTCTTGTTCTCTGTCTTGGGTTTTAGTGGGGGTTCTTTTGGATTAGTTTGGTAATCTTGTTTCTCTGGAATCCATTGGATGTTAGTACGTTTGTGAGAGTGTGTAGTTCGGTTTTAGGTGTTGTTCGTCAGCTAAGCATTTTGTTCTAGAGATGAGTGTCTTGGCGACGTTTTGACGAAGTCTCATTTAACAACAGAATAATCAGAGAAGCCATCGAGATAGAAAAACGCCCACACAGCATGAACAAACAAGATGATACCTCCCGCCTACCAGCCATTTGGAAACCCGCCCTTATTGACAAATGAGTCCCTAACATGAGGAATGACACCAGAACCACACTCACGAGGTCCACACAGCATGTCACCACCACACATGCACCCAGAAAGCAGACCCAAACCCACACTGATCAGGAAGCACGACCAAGGACCAGAAGCCAGACCGCAACTGCAACATTAGCCATTTCAAACCCCTCCAATCCATACATACAGCAGACAGACACCCACTATGAAGATGTAGCACGACCACAAACACGAAGCCAAACAACAGCAATGCAGCTCACCAGCTCAAATCCCCCTGCAACTCAGACTAATCTGAGCACAACCAAGCTCCCACCCAAACAGGACACACCCCCAGCCAATCAGAGCACAAAAAACCCCCCGTCCAATCAGAGCACAGTCAAGCTCCCATCCAATCAGTTCAAAACCCCACTAGCAGTTAAAAGGAAGAAACAGCTGCAATCACACATTGCTCCCAGAAGCACGAAGCTGAAGCCTGAAGATGACGAATGAGACTTCGTCGAAACGTCGCCAAGACACTTCCAATTTTACGCGGGAGAAAACCCGAACAATCAAAGACCTATATATATATATATATATATATATATATATGTATGTATGTATGTATGTATGTATGTATGTATGTATGTATGTATGTATAAGCATGAATTGAATACATAAAATGAATACAAATAAAGGGGACATTAGGACAGAGATGGTAGGCACAATGGTGCTCTTATGCACGCCCCTTACAGACCTCTTAGGAGTGGGGTGAGGTCAACAGTAGACAGTAGACAGTCTTAGGTTAAAATTTGGGGTGTTTTGGGATGAGACCACAGAGTCTGGTAGTGCATTCCAGGCATTGACCACTCTGTTGCCGAAGTCATATTTTCTGCAATGGAGTTTGGAGCGGTTCACTTTAAGTTTGTATCTATTATGTGCTCATGTATTGTTATGGCTGAAGCTGAACCATCTCTTGTGAACCATCCAGAAACTTACTTGCTTCTATAAGGGAAAGGACCATATTTGCCTTATGTAATATCTTTTTACTTCATTAGGGAAAAAAACGTTCTTTGCTTTAAAACGGCATGAACAGATTGATTGTCTTCCCATACTTAGAATACACACACACATACAAATCATTTTAATCCATTTGACACGCATGATGTCTCACTCGAAACTTGATAAAGTTGTGTAAAAGTGAAATTAAATTGTTAAGCCACTGGAAAGGCATTTTTATTATTGATAGAATGATGTGATCTGATGAGTCTCAGCTTGTGCAGGACAGTATTATTGTTTCATACGTGCCCAAGCTGAATCCCGGCACTGAAAGGCTGTTGCATGTGCACAATAGTCATCATTGATCAAATACCATAATCAAATCTTAATAGAATCTGGCATCATCTCAGGAATTCAACTTGCAAATTGGGTCAGTGTTCATAATCAAATAACTGCCAACATGGGATGGACATTCAAGTTATGAGACACTAATCAGCTGTAATTACCATTTAGTTACCTTAATTTTCCTCCTATTTGCTATGTCCTTTAGGCCACTTCTGCTGTGTCCTTTATTCTAGTGTCACCCGGAGAATTAAACATTAATTCAAAAATCAGAGCCTACATGCACAATTTGATGCACATTTCAGTTTTACATTTTCTATGCTTTCTATTAATGGTGTACATTTGCGTGTAGAATAAACAGAAAAATGGTGAACAAATTCAGTAACAAATAAATGAACCAATAAACCAACCAATAAAACAAATGGTACGATAGGAGAATTGCAACAAAATAATATATTGCAAAGAAAGTTTTTTCTGCAATGTTTTAGCAGCTCTCCCTAAGCAGTTTACAGAGTCAGCAATCTGGGTCCTCATTTTACTGACTATGGAAGGATGGAAGGCTGAGTCAGCCTTGATCCAGTCAGAATCGAACTCCTGACAGTGAGCAGTGAATTAGTCTACAATACTGCATTCTAACACTGCGCCACCATAGCTCTTTAGGTTTTCTTTTTTAAAATTTACCTGAAACTTTAATTAGTCACTGCCCCTAAACAATCCTGTTCCATTCACATCAAATTGTTTCTTCCTTCCCTCCTTCTACAGTGTTTTCTCCCCATACACAGTACCTAAGATGGGCAATACAAAATGCAATATATGAGAAATATAGATCAGATGGAGGAATGAAAGTTGTTGTAAAGAAAAATTTGATTTATGATGGAAAGGCTCTCTTTTTCCCCATCCGCAAGTCTATATCACCTGAAAATGGCAGTAAATAAAATTGGCAGAAGAGAAGGCAGAACAATTGTAGGCTGGATTGTAAAAATACATAAATGACCTTAAAACACATTTTACTTTTAAAAAAAAAATCATAATTCATGCCAAAATCTCTAGATTACTTGGTGAAACCTTAAGACTTGGCTTCATTTCAAACCAAGCTTCTTATAAGGTTTGGCTAGGTCTGGTTGACATAGCAGCTGTTGTTACAAGCAGCCTCAGGGTTATCTGGATAATTCAGTGATCTCACTTAGCCGATACTCAGCAACATTTTGTAATTAAAACCCAAAGTGCTTCAGGTCGCAGGAAGGGAAGCTGATTGGAAATGGACATTAATGTCATGTTTTCTAAAAAAAAATAAACAATGGTAAGCAGTTCTGTAAAAAGACAAAAAACGTCGGTACAAATGAGGAATCAGTAAATTATCTTAATATAGTGTAGGAGGTTGGGTTTTTTTTAAAGAAAAAGTGTCCTTTAAAATGAAAAATATGCACTAACTCCAAAAACAAACATATCATCTTAAAGCAGAATAGGCCTGCAAGACTCTTTAACACTTGTTCGTTGATTATATTAATCCCTGAATATATTAAAGAAGTACGATATAAATTTGATTTTAATTGTTTTGTACACACGCCAGTGAAAAGGAACTGATTGGATACAGTTCACAGGCAGTATGTTAATATGTTATTTTCATATGATGATAGCTTTGCATAATCTTTCTTTTTTACCCAGATTCTCAAAAAAACTGTTGTTAACCAAAGCACAGGAGAGAGAAAGAATACCATTTACATAAAACTGGCTACCCTACACATTAATTAGTAATGGGGTTGGAGCAGAAGGTGTGTTCGCTTAGTCAAAAGTACACTTTATAATTTATACACCAACTGTTTCAGCGCT
This sequence comes from Ahaetulla prasina, assembly GCF_028640845.1. Taxonomy (NCBI): domain Eukaryota; kingdom Metazoa; phylum Chordata; class Lepidosauria; order Squamata; family Colubridae; genus Ahaetulla; species Ahaetulla prasina. Next base: position 271,201,220 of record NC_080539.1, read on the forward strand.
TTAGAGTCCGTTTTCCTCCCTGCCTGCCTCTAATGAAATCGTGTTACAGGAGAATTGACTGGGGTGAACTGAGATTTTAATCCCATTGATGCTTTTCTATGGAAAGGCACACTGGTGGGAACTTTTAATGGAAGGTCTGTAATCAGAAGACCCTTGTATTCAGTCCGCCACTATAATGAATCTCATCAAATGTTAAAACCCTTGCAGTGTGCAGAAGGGTAGAATTTCAAGGTTTCTGACCAACCCCATTTGAGGCATTCCTCTGGGACCATGTGATTACTGAAGTTTAGCAGTTTATTGCCTCATCTTTCAATATCCACTGAAGCACAAAATTCTCATCTAGGTTGCTCTTTTTACTTAAAGAACAGGCCAAAATAGACTCAGAGCTAGTAGCACTGTCACTGAGGTTAATTCTTGCTTCTCAGTTAACCGGGAGATCAATTGGAAAAGGGAGGGGAAAGCTTCAGAAGTATTTCAAATCCCCCCCAAGCTGCTTTGACACTAATAAAACATTTCCTCCATTTTTTTTCCTTTTTTCTTTTTTTGCAAAATAAAAAAAAAATAAAGTTTTTGTCTTGATGCATCCACATGCTTGTCAACTATTTGGTCCTTAGCAAGAACATTAATTAAAAAGTGGTCCAGTTCTGTCATGAATAAAATAAGTTAGCAGAATGTAAACAAGTATTAAAATACAGCAAAGTGAAAATTTTCAACCCTCCCCCTCCACCCTGTAGTCAAATATATTATTGTTGTTAAAGGAAAGATGATCAAAAAGTAGGCTGAATCTGTTATTTTAAAGAATTGGATAGATAATTTGAGGGGCCTCAGATGTGATATGTTTTTAGTTTCTGTTCTTAAGGTTTTTGTCTGATCCTTTTAATGAGATGTTAATGAGATAGTTGCATTGTGAGTTGGACGGCCAAATGAATTGACCCAATATGTGGTAAACATTAATTTATTTATTTGAATTCTTTATTCTAAATACATGGATAATTATAGAATAGAATAGAATAGAATAGAATAGAATAGAATAGAATAGAATAGAATAGAATAGAATAGAATAGAATTTTTATTGGCCAAGTGTGATTGGACACACAAGGAATTTTGCTCTCAGTGTACATAAAAGAAAAGATGCATATGCTCTCAATGTACATAAAAGAAAAGATATGTATCAACAACATGTTAGAACAACATTTTTCCCTAGCAAAGAGAATCTACACAGAAAGAAATGTAGGAAAGAAAACCCCATTTAAACTGATGTCTGCTTTTATTTTTATTCCTTTATTTTTACTTTTGAAAATCCTGAGGGAGGGGAGGAGGGGAGAAGGGAGGAAATGCATTTGTTGAGACCAGACACAAAATATCAACTAGCTAGCACAATGCAAGGCATTTAAACAAATATCTTTTAAAATAAATAAACTGCTACAAATGAGATTTTGCCAGATGAGAGGCTGGTGGGTGTTGTTTGAATGAAACAGAGATATTTAAAAAATGTCTCTTCAAATCAAGTCAAAATAGATGAAGTAAAAAAAAAACTTTTAATACAGTTTCTAAAAGGTAGCCCATTGTTTGCCTCTGTGAGCAGTGAAAGAGTTAGTCTTGGCCCAGCTATTTTAATGAACAACTATTTCCTGGATCTCTTTCTGCACCAATCCTGGTACTCAAAGGAAGGTCCAGTTGCCATACCTAGAAGCAGTCTTTATGCAAAATAAAGATCATTCTGAGGTAATCAATATCCTCTTCCAAGATAGCAGAACTTCCAAACTGAATCCTGCAACATATACCTTCATATAAAAGATAAATGATGTGGCTACTATGGCAAATTGCGGAAAGTGAAGGCAACTTGTGAAAATACTTATTTATAGGATAGGAACATGTCATAAATGTACATTGAATCGACATTGGAGATAAGTGAATGTGCATCATGTAAAAAAAACCTGCATATATACTATGCATTTTAAGAGTTGCTTGTTAAACGTAGATCTTAGAAAATTCCAATTTACCACCAAAGTCTAACTGAGATTTATAAACAGGAATTAATAATCTTGCTTTATTTTCCCCCAAAATAATTTAATAAATTACAGGAGACAGTACCACTCCTCTTCTTAATCTGCCTCTTTTTCTCCACTCTCCAATGTACAGGCCTGCTTTATTGCAATACCTCAAAGATTCCTTCCTTCCTTACACGATTCTCTACATCATCTTCATTGTGTCCATCAACTCTTGAACATTCACTTTGTATTATTCCATTATTAGACTGTTGCTACAATTGCATTCATTTTCCTATACCCCATACACTATCTTTTGGATTAGAAGAGCTACCATCTCTAGTGGTGAAACTTCCAGTTAGCCTTATTTGCAATTCAATGTACATCTTTGTAATATTATCACAGAGTTGTCTGTTGTTCAAATTCAGCACATTGAAAAAAATGATTCCTTGCTTTTTTTAAAATTGTGTTTTTTCCTCTATAGAAAGGAACAGTTTTCAAAAATCTTATTATTTCAATGCCCAGATCATACATTTTGCCATTATTTTGTTCTTTTTTCCACATCCAGATACAACCCTATGGTGTTTACTATAACATCCTACAATTCCAAAGGAACCCCATATTCTGGAAGATATATTTTTGAAAGACTACATAGACTACATAGTTTTAAAACTTTAGGGACAGAAAAAGGTTCAGCAATACCATTGGGGCTGTCCAATTCTACTTTTTAAAACTCGTTAATTATTTATTTAGCATATGGCATATCATACATGGACTAGCAATATATATTAACATTTCATCTAGATTACTAAAACCTAATAAAATATAAATGTTAAAAAGATCTATGTTCAAATACCAATGTTTAGATTTTTAAACATCAAAGCACAGCATTGTTTATATTTCAAAAATCAGATACTGGACTGGTATATTCCCTTAGCTTGCAGCTGGTCATTATGTGAGCTACAGTTTGACATGGGACCCCTCAGTCACATTGATGGAAGGATATATGCCCCATTTATACAGAAAGTATAACCTTATAACCAACTATGACCTTATAAACAATGATTTCTCATTTCTTGACTGGCAAAATCTATTCTCAACCTGTATCACTGCATAAGACCACTATAAACTATTCCTACTCGAAATCAGTAAAATCATCAAACTATACGTTCCACAATTCATCACCAAAATCAAAAGGAAAAGCAAATTTCCCATATCAATAAAAAAGCTGCAATCCAAAAAAAAATCCCTCTGGAAAAAAAACAAAAAGGGTTATGTAGCAAACTTCAAAAACCGCTACAAAAATATTTGCAACAAAATAAAAACAGAATATAACACTTACCACACTAAACAAGAAGACCTTCTACGCACCAATTCCAGTCGTGCTTTTTATAATTTTGTTAATAATAAACTTAAAGAAACAAGATCCATTCGATCACTAAAAGAACCTAACGGCAAAGAATGTACTGATGAAACAGTTAAAGCAAACCTTTTTAACACATTTTTTGGCTCAGTCTTTGTAAACAGTGATGGCTCACATCCAACATTCCTCAATCGTATCAAAAATGTTAACAATGACTTAACTCAAATAGACTCAACAGATGATAACAACGACCTATCACATATAGACTTCACAGAAGATAATGTTGAAAAAGCCCTTCGCAACCTGAAACTATCATTATCTATTGGACCAGATGGACTATGTGCATATTTTTTTAAAAAAACTTTCAATTAATATAGCTGAACCCCTAAGCATAATCTTCAATATAGCCTTCAAAACTAGTTCCCTTCCCAAACTCTGGTCACAGTCATCCCTATCTTCAAAAAAGGAGATCCAAGCCTTGTTGAAAATTACAGACCTATCGCTCTATGTTGTGTCTCTTGCAAAGTAATGGAATCCATCATAAACCAATCCATTACACTCCATCTCGAAACAAACAACCTTCTCTCTAATAAACAATTTGATTTCAGAAAAAAATTGTCTTGTAACCTACAACTCCTCCACTGCAAAAACATATGGACTACCAACCTTGATCAAGGAAAAACAATAGATGCAATCTACATAGACTTCTGCAAAGCTTTTGATTCAGTAGTACATGATAAACTACTCCTCAAACTAAAATCCTATGGCATTTCGGGACCTCTTCACAATTGGATAAATGCCTTCCTGTCAAATAGACAACAAGTGGTCAAAATTGGCAACGCTATATCAAATCCTGTTCCTGTCAAAAGTGGCGTTCCCCAAGGTAGTGTTCTTGGACCAACACTCTTCATACTATACATAAATGATCTCTGTGACCTCATCTCAAGTTATTGTGTTCTCTTTGCTGATGATGTCAAACTATTTAATACCACTAATAATACTTCTACCCTTCAAGAAGATCTCGACTTAATTTCCAATTGGTCTAAAACCTGGCAACTCCAAATCTCAACCAGCAAATGCTCAGTCTTACATATTGGAAAAAAGAACCCTAACATCAAGTACAAACTTAATGGACATTACCTAACTGACGACCCCCACCCTGTCAAAGATCTTGGAGTTCTCATATCAAATGACCTTAATGCCAAAGCCCACTGCAACTACATAGCAAAAAAGGCCCTAAGAGTTGTAAATCTAATTCTACACAGCTTCTTTTCTAAAAACTCTACACTACTAACCAGAGCATACAAAACATTTGCCAGACCTATTCTTGAATACAGCTCATCCGTCTGGAACCCATACCTCATCTCTGACATAAATACAATAGAACGAGTCCAGAAATATTTCACTAGAAGAGTTCTTCACTCCTCCGAAAACAACAAAATATACCAACAGACTTGAAATCCTGAGATTAGAAAACTTACAACTCTGTCGACTCCGACATGACCTGTGTTTAACACACAAAATCATCTATAGCAATATCCTTCCTATAAAAGACTACTTCAGCTTCAATCGCAATATTACAAGAGCAAAAAATAGATTCAAGCTAAATGTCAACCGCTTCAAACTTGATTGCAGAAAATATGACTTCTGTAACAGAGTTGTTAATGCTTGGAACTCACTACCTGACTCTGTGGTCTCTTCTCAAAATCCCAAAATCTTCAACCAAAAACTGTCTACTATTGACCTCACCCCATTCCTGAGAGGACTATAAGGGGCGTGCATAAGAGCACAATAGTGCCTACCGTTCCTGTCCTATTGTTCCCTTCATTATATCAAATTAATATTATTGATGCATATTTTTTACTTATATATTTTCTTCAATACATGTTGTTTTATCTATGACAATTGTTTATGTATACTGTTGTGACAAAAAAAAAAAAAAAAAAGGTCCCAGGCACACACTGTGTGAGAGGTATGAATTCTATGACGGAAGGTAATATCCTATACCAGGGGCGTGAAGCTAGTTCACCTCCTCATGGTACACCCTGGATAGCGTAAAAAGGTCAAAGAAACAAACTAGCAGCTGCTGATATCCAGACTACGCTGTAGACTTTCCTGGCTCTCAAAAATACATCACTAGAATGTAAGTAGGACCTCTGTGGAGGACTGAGTATTCCATGCCAAAATGAATTGCAACAACTGATCTGATTGAGTGATCATGATCTCTATCGCAAAACTAGATTCTGCAAATTTCCTGTGACTCTCTCTTTTAGGTAGGAAACTAACACATGAAGCTTTTCTAGCTTAGGAATCCCACTGAGAAGATAGACATTTGTGAAACTGGGTTAATATGGATTAATGTTACTCCTTTTATGGGAAAGAATAACTTTAAAACTGGGCAAAACATAATGATATTTAAAATACAGTTTTCATTCAGTAATTAAAGATGGAATGTATTAAGACAGTTCCTCAAAAATATCTATGTGAGACAAACAATGCAGAAGAAGAAATATCCTCTTATTGTTCGGAAGCAATACTGTCAATTCCCTTAATTTTAGTATTTTAATGTATGCACATTCCCCCATAACTTAATTTTTGTATGGCCCAGATATTTCATGTATTCAAAATTCTTCAGCTACATCCTTTGGATTAAAAATGTCATTATCTATAAACATTTTGACCCATTTTATTTTTATTATCTTCACAGCAACTATTATTAGAAAACCTGCAGTTGTGAGCCAGTACATTGCATTTATTAAAAAAAAAAGTCAGCAATTCGTAAGGAGACAGAAGTAGTAAAAGAAAGAGGGGTAAGCATAGTATACTCATAAGAGGTAGTAGGGCTGAGCTGATAAGTTGTTCTGATTGTTATTGACATAAGTACTCTCATGTGCTCAGCAAGCTGCGATCTGCTCCTTTGAGGTCATAAAAGCAAGAGCATTCAAGTGATCCAAATTAACCCGATTGCCCTGAGAAATTGATGCCCTATCCATTTGATAACCATCTTGGGTTATGGGAGAATCTCAGAGCCATCATCACTTTTTGAACAAGCACTTTTTCTGGTTTTAAATGGTTACAGGGCTGCAAGTTTAGTGTTTCTGATATTTAAGCTGCCAGTTCCTAATACTTTTATTTGATGGCTTCTGTACAAATATAGTCTACTGCAGCAGTTCTCAACTTTTTCTTCACCATGGGCCCTCTTTGAATACCTTTTGTGGCTACAGGTGGGACCTCCCACCCAGACTTAATATTTAAATCATAACATTTCTTTAAACCTTCATGGACCCACGATGATGACATCCCAGCCCCCCAATGGTCCACAGACCATAGGTTGAGAACCACAGGTCTACCATATTTGATATAGTCAGAAGTCAAGAACCTCCTCATCAGATCTTGCTCAGAAATAACCAGGAGCTGAAGTTGCTTTAAAGCTGAATCTTCTTTCAATTCACAATTCTGCTTTGATTGGGCAATGCATCAAAGGGGTGACTGAATTATTTAATATAATCCTGGGAAGCAGACTGGGCTGTTAGATAGTGTTTGGTTTATAGAGTATTCAGTGAGTTTCCATGGTTGAAGGTGGTCTTATACATGTTTTCTCTAAACCTGATCTAGCTCTTTCACCAATAAAGTACATTGTCTCTTTACCATGGATTTTAATCTGTTGTGTGCATTCTTGGGACTATTTGTTTTTCTCTAACTTCAACAGCAGAAAACAAACAAATGGCAATTGCATAAATAAAGCCCTTATTTAGCTGACCATTCTATGGGCATGATTTAATCTGAGAATCTGATGTAATAATTGAGGAAAGATAAACAGGAAAGCCCCAACTCCCTGATGAAATGAGCCAGTGATTATTGCTCACAGAAAAAGGCAATTAGAATAAGTTTGGATATTGCCAATTTAAAATATTTACAACTCACATGTCTCATTTCTCTTTCCAGGGTCCACTTAGTAGAATTCTAGTTTGCAAGCAATTCACTATATTACTTTATTTGGATTCCAGATCATTTTAATCTAGGATGCAATCCCATAGATATATTAATAAGGGAATAAGGGAATACGTCCCTCTAAACAAAATGGAACTTACTTCTGGGTGGACAAGTATAGAATTGCAGTATGAATGAAGTATCTAAAGAGCTCCTTATCACCTTTCATATTATAAATCTATTTATTACAATCTGGGTATACTGCCCTTTCAAGAAACCTGTCTGATGAATATCTAGAAACAACGTTTATCTTGTGCTACTCCCATACCAATTGTAAAATAAGACAATATTGTTCTGCCAATATTTTTCTGAATCAACATAAAGAAGACTCCTCCTCCTGTTCAAAATTATTTGTTTTCATGTTTTATGACACTTACTGGTTTGATGTTTTCTGGATTATTGTATACTGTGATTATAGAATCTTTTGATACCTTATTTAAAGAAAATAAAGGGCTATTATAAATAGGGTTTTATAGCAATATTATGAATAAACTAATGAAATTAAGGTATAAAGATATGTGCTACTTTCCCCCATTTATTTCTAACGTAATCAAATTATCCCATAGGAAGATTTTGTACTATCCCTATATTTTCCCATATGGTTGATCTGAGATTTAACATGCACCATTTCAATCAAAACCTCACCCTTACTCCAGTATGTAATGAATCTCAGCTCCCATAACTGGAGCATGTCAGAATGGGAAGCCACCACAAGTACTGTTGTGAGAATGGGCCATCACTGAAACTGGACATGTTTTCACAAACTATGATTTTAAATTATATATAATGTTAAATTAAATTTTACATATTTAAGATAGCTAAGTGAGAATATTTCATCTCTCAGCACATGATTTTGATTTGGGAAGTACAACTCTCACATGAATTTTTGGAAGAAATGTACATGGGAAAGAACAATACTGTAGTCAGAGGTGGTATTCAGCAAGTTCTGACCAGTTCCGGAAAACCGGTAGCAGAAATTTTGAGTAGTTTGGAGAACTGGTAAATACCATCTCTGAATGGCCCCACCCCATCTATTCTCTGCCTTCCGAGTCCCAGCTGATCAGGAAGAAATGGGTATTTTGCAGTAACCTTCCCCTTGAGTGGGGAGGGAATGGAGATTTTACAGTATCCTTCCCCTGGAGTGGGATGGGAATGGAGATTTTACAGTATCCTTCCCTTGCCATGGCCACCAAGTCACATCCACCAAAGCTCGCCTACAGAACTGGTTGTAAAAAAATTTGAATCCCACCACTGCCTGTAGGGTAAGGGTGTCAAACTCGCATCATCACAGCAGCATCATGGAGAAATCAGGACTTTTTCCCCCTTTGCTAAACCGGGCGGGGCCAGCATGTGACGCATCCGGCCCATCGGTCGCGAGTTTGACACTCTTGCTGTAATGCTTTGTATATGCATGCGTGTATATTCATTTATTTTATTTCCTGGGTTGAAATGGGATTTAACCTAGGCTACACAGCTCCTTTCCTTACCATAGGCAATACCAGCTTTGAACTGAAACTCTATTCAATATTTTGAAAATGAAAGAATGAACTATGATCTCGTGTGCCCTATATTTTCTCTTCCTTTTGCTAATGTCTAGCTTTTTTGATTTGCTGGCTCCTCAGTTGGATAGAACAAGTAAATGATATGTATTAAAATGTCTTCTTTATCAAGAGCAAGCATGGCAGCAATAACAGTCTCCTCTAGCTAAATAGGCCATGTTACAACCTTTAAAAATATCTGGCCCCAGATGTTTTATGCCTAAGGCAGAGGGAAAATTGTCCTTTTTCCATTTCATATCTATAAACTAACTGGATTCTTATTAATTCTGAATTTTTAGCTTGGATTCTCCTCTTGCTCCTGCTCTTGCTCCTTTTCTCCCCCTCCTCCCCCTCCTCCTCCACCATTTTTACCACTTCAGGTATTGAGGGAGATACAAAGTTCTGGTTCTTGCTCTTTTGCCTGCCTCATCCATAGTTATTTGATGCTGTTGTAGAGTATATTTGATGCTGTCTCACTATCTTCTTCTGGATCTGCCTCATGTTCTTTGACCTTCTCATGGCTTGGATTGGGACCACATTTTCTATTATACCTGACAATATCACATTACTTTGGAGGTATAGGAGGAACATGGCATAACCAATATGTTCTCCAATGGAGGAGAATGACAAAAAATGTTTTCCTAATGATAGGACCATTGGTGAAATCCAAACTATTCCCCTACCGGTTCTGTGGGTGTGGCTTGGTGGGCATGGCCTGTTGGGCATATGACTGGGTGGGTGTGGCTTGGCAGTCATGTGACTGGGTGGGTGGTCATAGCCAACTCAATGTCACGCCCACCCAGTCATATGACACACACACCCAGCCACACCTGCCCAGGTTTTGTGGCTCCCAGTGTTTTCTTTGGGAAATGGGTCACGTAACTGGTTGGGCATGGCCAACTTGATTGGTCTCCTTAGGAAATTTCTCCTTAGTCCAACTCACAAAAAAATAGCACAATAAAATAGCACTGTTCCAATATTCAGAATAGAATAAAATAGAATAACAGAGTTGGGAAGAACCTTGGAGGTCTTCTAGTCCAAACTCCTGCTTAGGCAGGAAACCCTACACCACTTCAGACAAATGATTATCCAATCTCTACTTAAAAACTTCCAATGTTGGAGCATTTACAATTTCTGGAGGCAAGTTGTTCCACTGATTAATTGTTCTGTTAGGAAATTTGAGGGGCTCCTACAAAAATAAGGGAGTCAATCTATTTTCCAAAGCACTAAAAGGCACAGCAAGAAACAATGGATGGAAACTAACCAAAGAGAGAAGCAACCTAGGACTAAAGAGAAATTTCCTAAGGGTGAGACCATTCACCAATGGAATAGCTTGCCTTCAGAAGTTGTGGGTGCTCCATCATTAGAGCCTTTCAAAAAGAATGAGGGCAGTAAACCCCAAAAGGACAGTGCCAGGAACCACCAAAACAATGCAGAAAACTTAAAACAATCATTCCCTCTTTTAAAGAAAGTCAATCCCAAAGCAAACACAGCAGCTGAGAGAGAAACTAAGAGGAGCTGCTCAGGCTAATTGAAAGCCTGGGCATGCTGCCGAAAGCCATTAACCCTTCCAACTCTATTATTCTATGTTCTCTATGTTCTAAATTGGGTGCTTCACAGCAGAAGCAATACAGCTGGCTGGACCACATATGCATTAAATTCAGGGCCTGTATGATCAAGCTGCATCATTGTCCCCTTCTGTATCTTTTCCCCCAGGAAGAAACAAGAAGTAGCCAACACTGCAGCAGCTATAAAAGGTCTTGGAAAACTCCAGGGAGTATCAGCTGATCACAGAAGTGTTATATTTAATACTCTTTATAATGAAAATATTTGTAATCTTGTCCTTCTTCCTGAAGGGAAGAGGTTAATCCCATCCCTAGAAGGGTGATTGAGGGGTTTCCCTGCCCTAATCCTGACAGTTTCTGTTGTTTATTGACTTGATTCGGCTTGTATCGGCTGCATTCCAGCTGCAACTGTTAAGTGGAGCTATTAACTGAAGGGAGAGACAGAAAGAAAAAAAAATCTCTCTTGTACTTTATTTTTAACTGGTTCTCCGAACTGCCTAAGCAATTTACTAATGGTTCAGGTGAACTGGTGAGAACCAGCTGAATTTCATCCCTCTTACCTAGTTTCCAATTCCTAAATGAGGCAACTTGAACTTGCCTTTATTTTGTGCTTTGTGGCACAAAGGCAACACTATTTACCTTAGGGAGGCCTGGGGACCATGCTGTTCCACCTCAAGGGACTTCACATCTCTCAATTGCTTCTCTCAATTGTTACTGAGAAAGCAGAGGAGACAGTGGGAATGACATAAAAGAAAAGAGGCTGCATTGCTTGGCATAGCCACTCTGGAAGCATATTGTAATTGAAGTATCACTGAAGCAAAACACCACCACTTCAAAACTGTGCATAGATCTACGGATTTGCATACAACCCTGTTTCCAACCTAGTGCCCTCCAATAGCCAGAAAAAAGCATAATTCCCTAATGGATGAGAATGATGGGAATCTGACTCCAAAACATTTGAAGGGCATCAGGTTGGAGAAAGCTCTTCTGTATAACTGCCACATTCATTATCATAAGAGATGAATCCTAGTTTTTTTAAGCAGCATTGATGTACCCATGCTCTTTTGCAGCAACTGGTTATATGGCTGAAAGCAATGGCTGGTATTTGCTAGGCCAGCCACACACACACACACACAAAAAAAAAGCAACAGAAATGGCTGTATTTTTTATTTTCTGCATGAATCGCCTAGATGGCATCTCAATTTTCAAGAAGAGAGAATAAAAAAAACCCACCTTATACGATTGATGTAAATCTGGCAAGAATGATCGTCCTCACGGTGATGATCTTTGCAAATTTGCTTCTGTTCATGAATTTCCAAGTTCCAGTGACAACTCTCATTGAATATAAAACAGCTGGAAAATCATAGCTCCAACTCCTCATTTGGCAAAGACCTATGAATTTCTAACAACCAAAGTGAACAGCTTTTCAAAACGTTTTGTGAATGAAACTTAACAGAGAAACAAGAAATTTCCTATGGCTAATGCTTGGTGAGAGCAATTTGTTCTAGAAATAGGAATATTTAATTCATTCATAGTCTTTTTTATAACCTCTCTTATTCCAGGGATACGGACAGTAACTACAAAGTATATGAAAGAGCTGAGCATCGTTGTGGAAACAATCATGGATGATCTTTTTTATAAATATGTTGGTAGGAAAATCATACAAAGGATGAATTTATGAGTATTATCTTTTCTAAGAGAAAGTTTCATTACTGATTGAAGCCAAGGAATATTATTTTGAAAGACCTGTAAAGCCCAACATGCAAATAGAATGGGGACTAAGGTATATTTTTAATTATTTTTTTATATGCAAAATAATGAGGATGTCTTCTATGTTTGCTAGAGAGCATAATTCCTAGCTCTGTACACATACAATGATACTTGTCCATTGCCACAACCATGTATGTGTTTCCTCTCTCTGCATGACTCCCAAACGCTCTTACCTAAATTCATATTAACAACTGTAACCTCAAGTGCATAAAAGAGTACATCTTTTATAGAGCTATAATTGCACTAAACAATGAACTAAAGGGCCACCATCACTGTTGGACAGCATTACTTGTTTGTTGTGTGGATGTTTGGGTGGCTTAGGGGTGGGGAATTTGTGGTGGGTGGGAGTGTGTTTGGGGATTGTTATGTGTGTTGGACCTGGTCTTTGGGTGTTAAATGAATTTTGTTGTATGGGTATTCTGTGTGTACACATACAATGACAATAAAGTTAATATTATTATCTTTGGCTTTACCCAACACTATTGGATACAGTGGGAAAGGGGTTATGTAAATATGAGCTTTATTTATCTAATTAAAAGAAAATAGTTCTGTTAAAGATGAGTCCTACAGCTAGTACTACGTCCTTTCCAATGAATAACTACAGAACAGAAACAAAAAATGGAGTCAGTTCTAAAGTTGTTGTCATCTGTAAAATTTTGGATGAGAACTGGGAGAGTCAAGTTCTTGAGCCAAGGAAACCTCATTGGATGAATTTGAGTTAGTTGTTCCCTCTCAGCCCAACCTACTCCAACAGGACTGCTATAGGGATAAAAGGAAAAGTGTAGTGGACTACAAAGATAGCCTAGAAGAAAATACATGACAACTGTTCAGAAAATATGAGTCTGGGGAAAACAGGAAGGTGCAAGAAAGAAAATCATGACTATTCTGCCTTGACTCTCTTTGGTATGAAAGAGAAGGAAAGGGAACTAACGTCAGGCTTCAAGATTCTATTATTATAGCTTGCATCAGTTAAATAGAGTTCTAGCATTTCTTGTGGTATCTGTTTCCTGTGTCTGAAGTAGGATAATTATCCTACTCTGCAAGGATGCCCAAACTCCTGGACCGGGGCCTGTTCAGGACCAGGCCACACAAGCCACTGATGAGCGCGCACACCCACTCAAACCTGCCACTCGCACAGAACCATTCCCTCTCCCCCCCACCCCGGTCCATCAAGCCAGAAAGGTTGGGGACTGCTACTACTCTGGACACATTTTGTAAAGATCTGACTCTCTGGCTAATACTGGGAAAAGTGGAAGGAAAGAAAAGAAGACAATTACCAGCAGCAAAATGGATGCACTCAGTTACAATGGCAATGAACACTATATTGAAACACCTGAAAGATCAAATTGTTATGGAGAAAATCCATCTATGTGGTCACTAGGAGTCAAATAGGACTTTATGACATATAATCAATCGATCAGTTTTCTGATCCAGTCTACCTTAAAAGGCTGACCCAGAAAGATTTTCATCTATATCAACTTGAACTTTTTGAGGCCAGCTGGATATAAATCTAACATATACACAAACAACCATATTATCTGGGTTAGATGAAGAACAAAACTGGATTAGTCTTCAAAGAGGAACAGGATGAGCGAAGTTCATTCACATGAGGACTAGGTAGCATCCAGAAAAAAACAGATGTTGAGTATATGAATACAGAACAGGGGTGAAAACTAAAAATTTTCCCTACTGGTTCTGTGGGCATGGTTTAATTGGCGGGCATGGCTTGTGGTCAGGTGACTGAATGGGCATGGCCAATAATAATAAATAATAAAAATAATAAAGTATACAAAACTTGGGAGTGCCCCGGTCTACTGTCTTTAAAAATAGAGGCACCAATCTATTAGCCGCCTACAGCGTTAATCAGCTGTAGTGCGGCCATTTGAAGTGCCGTGGCAGTCATTTAAGGCCGTTTGCAGCTATATCACCACCGAGAGCTTCAGGGACAGAGAAGAGGAACAGCAAGGCATTGGGGGGGTGGGGCAGGGATTTTTGCTACCAGTTCTCCGAACTACCCGCCCCCATCGCTACCGGATCGCGCGATCCAGTCTGAACCAGGAGCATTTTACTCCTGATACAGATGTTCTTTAACTTCACTGTACAGATTGTACATTTATATGACCTTGTAACCTGGACATATAACAAACATTGGGTGGACAATGTTCCCAACTTTGTCCAACATGACACACTGTGTCATAAAGTCTGCTGTTTGATTCAAAACTTTCCATTTACTTTCAGCATCATTTCCCAGTCTACCAGATGCCTTATGTGGAGCTAAACGGCTCCATATTCCATTGTAAAAATGTGAGCACATTCACTGCAATCAGCTCTAAGTTTAACACTGAGAGTTGATTTTGAAGCACCTCGTGTCCATTGATACCATATGGTTCTCCATTCTTTCATTACATTCTGCTCCAACAATATGCATTCTGTCACAAAGGGGATGGATGTAGAATCCGGCCCACAGGAAAAGAAATATTATTGCTAGATAAATTATACTTAAACAGGAGAGTTAAACTCCACAGATCCAGCAATGTGTGCTCTCCGTCGGGAAAGGGAGAAGTCAGAGAGCACTAAATAAAACAAATGGAAAGTAATGATAGCCAGACTTTTAGCAAGAAGAATGTCAAAAGATGTGGCTAGAAACAGCTTTAAGGGAAGGGGACTCCAGAGGCTCAAGCCTCATAAGCAGAGAAGGTGGTTCTGGATGAGTTTTTCCAATTGTCAGGGTCTGCAGCTCCAGACTCACTAATCACAGTTGTTGGAATGAGAAACGGAGAAACAAAGTTCTTCAGTCAGCCTGGTCCTATATTATTTAAGTATTTATACTGATGAGTAGAAGGAGGAGGAGAGGGAGAAAAGGAGGAGGAGAGGAAAATACCCTCAGCACATATTTATTGGTTTTAATGGTGCTATTGTGATTTACACCCCATCTTAGTATCTGGTCCAGATGGAATAACCTAAAGTGCATGTGGTAAATAATGGAAGAGGGAAACGGAGAATAATGTACTCCACTGCCAGCAAAATTGGATTGTAATTCTGTTCTCTTTTTCTGTGTCTTTCTTCCTTTTTGCACTCACCCTTTTTCCGGCTTAGGGGGCACCCAGGATTTTCAGGGGTGAAGACAGAATGCAAAACAAGGTAATGCAACAAAAAATGCTCTCAGATTAAAATGGGAAGCAAGCGATGGTGTTAACCACATGAAACATACCCCTTTTTTCCTCTGATGGCAGAGGCTCTAATTGCGTAACAAAAAAACCCACATCACAATACTCAGGTTATTCCAAAGTTTTCTTGCCTGTCAAACATAAAAAGCTGCTGCTCTTTTTCTGTGCTGTTCATACTTGAAGCCCCACGCTATATAGCTGTGGTACGGGAGAGTTAGATAAGGCTAAATGCGGGAAAGATAACTTATAATTATGGGACTCTGTGATAAATAGGATGGGGCAGTGGTGGGTTTCAAGGTTTTTTTTACTACGGGTTCTGTGGGTGTGGCTTGGTGGGCGTGGCTTGGTGGGCATGGCAGGGGAAAGATAAAATCTCCATTCCCTCCCCACTCCAGAGGAAGGTTACTGCAAAATCCCCATTTCCTCCTGATCAGCTGGGTACTTGGGAGGCAATGAATAGATGGGGGAAAGGCCAGTCAGAATTTTTACTACTGGTTCTCTGAACTACTCAAAATTTCCGCTACCGGTTCTCCAGAACTGGTCAGAACTTGCTGGAACCCACCTCTGGGATGGGGCTGATGTTTGTGGACCTATGGTTGAAAGGGTCAGAAATGGAAGCGGGATAAAAGCCCTGTCACCCATTTGCCTTTTGACCAATTAGCTCATGGTTTAGGAAGGAAGCCAAAGACTACACAAACATTTGGAGGAAGAACAAAGACAACATTAGGTAGGATAATGATGCAAAGTGGGGCTGTTATAATGCACGTGTGTGGGCAGAGCCAGAACTTTCTGCTTCATTCCATCAACTTGGAAGACCAATTTTTAAAACTAGCTTGAGTCCATTCTATAGTTTCTCCTAACATGTTCTTGTGCTTCCTTCATTTTAGTATACAAATTGAACAAATAAAAACGAAAATGATGGGAAACTGTACAAGTCATTTTCTGCACTTTTACTTTGGCCCTTAGAGGACCAAAAAAGAGAAACTGTAGGTCCCCAATTCATCTGATCCATACCAGCTAATATTTTCCCTCACCAGATTTGATTACTAGTCTTGGCACTTCCTGATACTTGCAATGCTTGACTGTTTACCAAATGTGAACAAACTGTGAACACAAGTTCCCTAGCTAAGTACATCTCAAATACTATTTTAAAAAGTCTCAGAAATGATAAGAAACATGGGCTTAAAGACAGCATTCTACTTAGTTTCGGTCCTAACCAAGCTAATCGTGTGAAAAGAAAGAAAGAAAAGAAAGACGAAAAAGAAAATCTAACAGGTCCAGATGATGCCTTCGTGGTCCCATCAGCTATCCTTGTCAACTGTTCCTCTAATACAAAGGCTTTTGCATCTGCAAGCTGCAGGCAGTTTCACTTGATCTTCTTTCAGACCTGAGCTTGATCATGAAAGGCCTTGTAAAAGTTGTGTGGAGTTTGTATTGACAAAGGATTATAGGGATACCTTTTCCAAAGCTTAGCAGCAGGATCTCATGAATTGTCCACTGATGCAGAGAAGGCAAACTGAAGTCTCAAAATACCATTGTTCAAACTTTTTATTTTTTCCCCCAAGTGAACAAGTCTACATTGAACTATGAAACATTACAAGAAACAGCTTTTAGAACTTTTCTTGATTGACATGGTATCCATTTTAAAAAAAAAGTCTCAACTGATGTATTGGTTCCAGAAGTCTTTTGGGGCCTTCATTAAAATTTGGATTGGGGACCTGGTTTTAATAACAATGCCAAGAAGGCTATCTTACCTGCCCTGTATGGATGAATAAAATGAAACCATCATTTTTCAACGTAACTAAACTTGGTTTCCAAATTCCATCCCCAGAGATATCTCTGTAATATGAATTACACTAATCATGTCTTCTGCTTTAAACATTGATTTCAGTGTTAATTTAATGGACTTAATGGATATTGCCATTTCCATCAGATGGGTGCTCAATATTTGTCTTATTTCTTGACCACTTATAGATTTTTCTTGGCTCACTAAATATATTATAATTGGCAGTTTCCTTATTCAATGTGTGTGAGAATATTGCCACAGCTATATGTTCATAATCATTCTGAACTCCATGTTTCATTTTTCTTGACGTTTAATTTAAATAGATGAAGCTAATACACACAAACATACTTGCACTATATAAAGCTAACTATGTAAATTTGGGAGCAGAGAAATATTAAACTTCTGTTATCCATAACATTTCTTTTCTACCTAATTTATTATTAATTTCACATTCAGGACAAAAATTCAAGGTTATGATACATACTGTTTGAATTCCTTTGGAATCAGTTATTCTAATCTCAAAATACCACACACAGTTGGTTTAATAAATGAAGTTTAAAAAATAATAAGTGGTAATAAATCCTTGAGTAGCTTACTGTTCAGCTTCAGGATGAGCCTGAGTCACTTTCTGTAAGGTCCACGGAGAATTTGTACTTTTGTCCCTTGAGAGAGATTGCTTTTGAGCTTGAAGAATTTTGTTTCAGCAGGACTTTCTATTCACATCTGCTTGTCTTTCTGACTTTTCACAGATTTTCCCATCAATGCCCAGGAAAGTAGTTCTGAAGAAACTGGTTTCATCAGATTTTGGTCAGCTGCCCCCCAAAAAATTCAAGAAATGCCAGAGGGATTGAAAAGGCAAATTCATATATTATATTATATTATATATATTCCATATATAATTATATAATTCATTATACAGGATCGTTTAATTTATAATAAACTTTAGAAATATTTTTAGAATTAGCATTTGCTTTTTCATTATTTTTCTTCCCCTCCCCCCCAAAAGACACAGTATTTCATGGAACATCATAAAGAGGTAGCAGATCTTGGCTGATCTCAAAAAATAGCCAAGGTATATCTATTTTATTTTAGAAATGTACATGGACTTCCAACTCTACAGTGACTCTGGGAAACATACAGTACATTTTTTATAAAAACACTCAAATGTCAGTAGAAAAACAAGCAAAGACAATCAAATGTAGAGCACTTAAATGTCGAGGCCTAGTTTTCCAAGGTCTTTTGAACATGATCCAATGGTGATCAGATGTACTGAACATGTCTGGGGTGGGAGAAGATAGTATTCTAGAGAAGCGGTCACCAACTGGTGGTCCGTGAGAAAATTTTGGTGGTCCACAGAAAAATTATTTGCATTTTTTATATTGCACTAAATCAGAAGTCCTCAAACTACAGCCCCTGGACCACTTGTGTTAATGCAGAGAGTCTTCCCCTTTGGGGTCTTTTTGTGTGTGTCGGAGAGCAGCAGAAATTCCGACTTGGGGTCTGCTTCAGCCTCCTGGTGTGGGGCTTTGGGTGAAGGCTGGAGGGAAGCACCACTGGTGGCAAAGAGCTGGAGGGCCTTGTTCCAGTGGGACTGTATCATGGCCTGGAACTGACTGACCATCTCAGCCCACTGAGCCTCCAGGCGCCAGTACGTGGCCTTGCACCCTCTTCTTGGAAAGCCTATGCTTGTAGTCCTGAGTGAGGTACTTCTGCTGAGCCTCCTTCTCAGTCAGATTCAATTTGAACAATCTGGCTCCTCATTTTACCAACCTCGGAAGGATGGAAGGCTGAGTCAACCTTGAGCAGGTGAGATTTTGAACTGTCAAACTTCTGGGCAGCCGGCAGCCAGCAGCCAGCAGCCAGCAGCCAGCAGTTACCCTGCAGTACTACATTCTAACCACTGTGCTAAATAAATAAAAAGGTAAAGGTTCCCCTTGCACATATGTGCTAGTTGTTCCCGACTCTAGGGGGCAGTGCTCATCTCTGTTTCAAAGCTGAAGAGCCAGTGCTGTCCGAAGACATCTCCGTGGTCATGTAGCTGGCATGACTAAACGCCAAAGGCGCATGGAACGCTGTTACCTTCCCACCAAAGGTGGTCCCTATTTTTCTACTTGCATTTTTTACGTGCTTTCAAACTGCTAGATTGGCAGAAGCTGGGACAAGTAACAGGAGCTCACCCCATTACACGGCACTAGGCATTCGAACCGCTGAACTGCCGACCTTTCAATCGACGTTCAGTGTCTTAGCCACTGAGCCACCACGTTCCTTTGCACCAAATAAATAAATAAATATAAGTACATAAATGATAGATCATAGAGATAGATAGATAGATAGATAGATAGATAGATAGATAGATAGATAGATAGATAGATAGATATAGATAAGACCATAGGATGGATCAGTTCTTTGTGGAGGTGATGATCCTAATTTCTGGGAGCCAAACCATATAGAACTTTAGAGGTTAAAACCAGCCATTTGAATTGTTCTCAGAAATGGACTAATACACAATGCAGCATTCACCATCTATGAAAATAGATTACTGTCATGGTTCTTATTTGTCCACAAAGAGGAGATGCTGCATTATGCACTTTCAAGAGTAGCCCTTAATAGAAAATACATAACTGTAGTATAGCCTGCTTCATCTGTATGCTTTGGGTAGACTATGATAGGCCCTGCATTTATGGGGAAAATGTATGCCAACAATGTTCCTGCCAAATTATATTGAATAAAGAGTAGGAAGCTTGTTAAATCTTTTAATATCGCCTCAAAAGTGATTTCCCCCCCCCACTCCAGGCTGAAAAATCAATGTCCTTAAAATAAATCTTAATTGAGTCATTTAAATTATTCTTAAACACAATAGTGAAGTTAACCATGAAGGGAAATGATGTGGATGGTAAGAATGAAAAGGATTGGGGAAGAAATAAAGATTTTCATACACCTGAAGCTTGCATTTTGTAAATGAACAAGTGCATCTGAATACACATTTTCACCTAGAAACACCACTGAATTGACAGAAAGCATCATTAGCAGTAATTCCTAGGAATTAGGTGCATCTTACAAAAATGTTAGGGCACAAGCAACATCTGGGAGATCAATGTCAAACATCCTTTAAAAATAGTAGAAATAATTGTATTACCGTATATACTCGAGTATAAGCCGAGTTTTTCAGCACGTTTTTTGTGCTGAAAAACGCCCCCTCGGCTTATACTCGAGTCTACCCTTGCAGAGCCGACCCAGGGAGAGGGTTTTTTGCCCTCGGGAACAGCTGGGCCGGCAGGACGAGCCCAAATGCTGCCGGCATGCTTTGCCAGCTCGGCCGGCTCGTTTTGGGGCGGCTGGCCCCCGGCGTTTTCTTCCGCCGCTTTTTGATGGCGGCGGCGGCGGTGGTCGGCGGAGGGGGCGGGGGGCGGAGGGGGCGTTTGTCACGAATACATCCCAATAAAATGCAAAGGTTTCAAAGCATGTTTTGGAAAAGCAGCGAGGGATGGGGGGAGAATGCTGCCTTGAATGTGAAAGAAACGTGGAAAACTCCAACTACAGTATAAAAAAAAAACATTTGCACTCAGTACTTTTTATTTTATTTTATTTTTTGCCAAGTTTTCCCCAGGGTTTTTTTTCCCCCCTATGGAAATTGGGGAGGTGGGGAGAAAGAGGTGAAAAAGAAAAGCCTCTTGGAAAGCGGAGAAATACGGCAAGAACAAACGATTTCTCCCCCCCGCCCCTCCCGGCGCCGTCCTTCTCTCCCGCCAGTCACACGGTTCAGTTTTTTTTCAGGCTAACTATACTTTGCGTTTCACTCCCCCAGTGAACATTGTAACCCGAGACTTGCTGGTAAACAGTGAGCAAAATTACGGTAATCTCCTCTGCCAAATCTATTCCCAAACCCTCCCCCCCCAACACCTCCGCTCCGCAAAGGCAAGAAATGAACGCCGAATCCGAGAGGGGGGCAGGAGGAGGAGGAGGAGGAGAGATGGGGGCATTGCAAGCTAGGGTGGGAAGAAGGAGGAGGAAGAAGAAGGGAGGCAAAAGAAACCGACCCTCGCGCAGATCAGCAAATTAGCTTTCCTTCTCCAAACCAATTTTTTAAAAACCCGTTCTACCCAGAGCAAATGGCAAATAAGCAGCCTGCTTTGAGTCTGATTATTGTTTCGGGTGGTTGCCCTCATTGATCTCCTTGTACATGACAAGGCACCTCTAACCCAGCGCTTTGTGTTTGTTATTGGTAATTCTCCTCTCCTTCTTCCATTGGAGTCCTCTCCTTCCTTTCCGAACGGGCGGGCGATTTACCTTCTCTGCCTCTTTTATTTTCCTGGAGGTGGAGGTGTATTCCTAAGGATGCCTTCAGTGCTGGGGAAGGAGCCGATCCATGGAGGGAGGGGCGACGCTGCCGAGCCGCTGCTTACAGAGAGCGAAAGAGCCAGGAGACCTTGGCATAGGTGGGCGGCTGGTGTAAGGCAGGGCAGAACCTTCGACCCGCAAGGATCCCGGGAGGTGGGGACGAAAGAGAGGCAGAGAAGGAGGGAGGGAAGGAAAAGAAAAGAAAAGAAAAGGGGGAGTGAAAATAAGAGCAGTCCGAGCAATAAATAAATATTGCTGGGCTGCTTTCCAAAAATCCTCAGCACGGAACTAAAAGTTGCAAGTGTTTTGTGAGTTCAAACAGTCCTTCCAGACTAACACGTTTCATTAAAAGATACAAAGTTTGGTAAACTGAAGCTCGCTCTGTCCAATGCAAAATCATCATCATCATATAATAATAATAATAATAATAATAATAATAATAATGATGATGATGTTGATGATAATGATAATAATGATAATGATAATAATAATAATAATAATAATAATAATGATGATGATGATGATAATGATAATGATAATGATAATAATAATAATGATGATGATGATGATGATGATAATGATAATAATGATAATGATAATAATAATAATAATGATGATGATGATAATGATAATAATGATAATGATAATAATAATAATAATAATAATAATGATGATGATGATGATAATGATAATGATAATAATAATAATAATAATAATGATGATGATGATAATGATAATAATGATAATGATAATAATAATAATAATAATGATGATGATGATGATGATAATAATGATAATGATAATAATAATAATAATAATAACAATGATGATGATGATGATAATGATAATAATGATAATGATAATAATAATAATAATAATAATAATAATAATGATGATGATGATGATAATGAACTGTCAAACTTCTGGGCAGCCGGCAGCCGGCAGCCGGCAGCCGGCAGCCAGCAGTTAGCAGAAGTACCCTGCAGTACTACATTCTAACCACTGTGCTAAATAAATAAAAAGGTAAAGGTTCCCCTTGCACATATGTGCTAGTTGTTCCCGACTCTAGGGGGCAGTGCTCATCTCTGTTTCAAAGCCGAAGAGCCAGTGCTGTCCGAAGACATCTCCGTGGTCATGTAGCTGGCATGACTAAACGCCAAAGGCGCATGGAACGCTGTTACCTTCCCACTAAAGGTGGTCCCTATTTTTCTACTTGCATTTTTTACGTGCTTTCAAACTGCTAGATTGGCAGAAGCTGGGACAAGTAACAGGAGCTCACCCCATTACACGGCACTAGGCATTCGAACCGCTGAACTGCCGACCTTTCGATCGACGTTCAGTGTCTTAGCCACTGAGCCACCACGTTCCTTTGCACCAAATAAATAAATAAATATAAGTAGATAAATAATAGATCATAGAGATAGATAGATAGATAGATAGATAGATAGATAGATAGATAGATAGATAGATAGATAGATAGATAGATAGATATAGATAAGACCATAGGATGGATCAGTTCTTTGTGGAGGTGATGATCCTAATTTCTGGGAGCCAAACCATATAGAACTTTAGAGGTTAAAACCAGCCATTTGAATTGTTCTCAGAAATGGACTAATACACAATGCAGCATTCACCATCTATGAAAATAGATTACTGTCATGGTTCTTATTTGTCCACAAAGAGGAGATGCTGCATTATGCACTTTCAAGAGTAGCCCTTAATAGAAAATACATAACTGTAGTATAGCCTGCTTCATCTGTATGCTTTGGGTAGACTATGATAGGCCCTGCATTTATGGGGAAAATGTATGCCAACAATGTTCCTGCCAAATTATATTGAATAAAGAGTAGGAAGCTTGTTAAATCTTTTAATATCGCCTCAAAAGTGATTTCCTCCCCCCCCACTCCAGGCTGAAAAATCAATGTCCTTAAAATAAATCTTAATTGAGTCATTTAAATTATTCTTAAACACAATAGTGAAGTTAACCATGAAGGGAAATGATGTGGATGGTAAGAATGAAAAGGATTGGGGAAGAAATAAAGATTTTCATACACCTGAAGCTTGCATTTTGTAAATGAACAAGTGCATCTGAATACACATTTTCACCTAGAAACACCACTGAATTGACAGAAAGCATCATTAGCAGTAATTCCTAGGAATTAGGTGCATCTTACAAAAATGTTAGGGCACAAGCAACATCTGGGAGATCAATGTCAAACATCCTTTAAAAATAGTAGAAATAATTGTATTAAGTTCCAAAAGAAATTCAACAAAATCTCTGGAAATATTTAATGTACATGCAGTGCAAAAGAGGACATTGTTATCAAAGACTGATTTCACCTTTGTTGGCCAGAGGCAAGGAGGTATTGATACCAGAGAGAATCAATACACTGAGATATTTGTGCCATCATTTTTTTTTAATTCAATAGGAACTTGAGATGTTAACAAAGTAGGGTGATTACTAAGACAGAGGAGTAGAGTTGTATTTATTCATTTGGTAGGTTAGGATTTGGAAGTCAAGCAGAAGAGAGGAGACCTGATGACACAGCAAGAAGCAGCAGAAGCAGCAGCAGAAAAGGCTCTAAACCAGTGATGGTGAACCTTTTCGGCACTGAGTGCGCAAACTGGAGCGTGCCTGCATGCACGTGCATTTGTGCATGCCGGAGTTCCGGAAACCGAAAACGTACCTGTTTTGGGGCTGTTTTTGAAGTTGTTTTCAGGATGTTTTTCAGGATGTTTTTGGCCCAAAAAATGGCCCCAAAACAGCCTGGTTTTTGGGCATTTTTCAGGCTGTTTTCTGGCGCTCTGTCACCCATGAAGACCAGCTGGCCAGCATGCATGTGCACACCGGAAACCAGTAAAACAGCTGGCAATGGCATGCATGCCCCCAGAGAGTGCTCTGCATGCCACCTCTGGCACACGTGCCATAGGTTCGCCATCACGGCTCTAAACTGTCAGTCTTACTAGATACACCAGACAGGAAACATGAGCAGTTAAGTTTTATTTTATTTATTTTTATTTATTTATTTTATTAAATTTTTATACCGCCCTTCTCCCGAAGGACTCAGGGCGGTGTACAGCCAAAATAAAATACAGAGTATATACAATTAAAAGAATTTAAAATGAACTATTACTAAACGGCCGATAATTTAAAAAATTTAAAAATTTAAAATATTACTAAAACCCCAATTTAAAATCAACTATTTATGCCAGTCCTGCTTGAATGAATAAATATGTTTTTAGCTCACGACGAAAGGTCCGAAGATCAGGCACTTGACGTAAGCCAGGGGGGAGTTCGTTCCAGAGTGTTGGTGCTCCCACAGAGAAGGCCCTACTCCTGGGGGCCGCCAGCCGACATTGTTTGGCGGATGGCACCCTGAGAAGGCCCTCTCTGTGAGAGCGTACGGGTCGATGGGAGGCATAAGGTAACAGCAGGCGGTCTCGTAAGTACCCGGGTCCTAAGCCATGGAGCGCTTTAAAGGTGGTAACCAGGATCTTGAAGCGCACCCGAAAGACTACAGGAAGCCAGTGCAGACTACGGAGCAGTGGTGTTACGTGGGAGCCACGAGCGGCTCCCATTACCACTCGCGCAGCTGCATTCTGGACTAACTGCAGCCTCCGGGTGCACCTCAAGGGCAGCCCCATGTAGAGAGCATTGCAATAATCCAGCCGAGACGTAACAGAAGTGACTTCTGTTTTATTGTAATGCTATATTAACAAAATCTTGCAAGACTCAAAGTACAATTCTCCTGCCCTCTTCTTTACAGCCCCCAAAACTAGGGAGTGTCTTTTCTGAGCCTCTTGCCCTGCTCACTATTAGACAGCATAGAGACAGAGGCTATGCGGTTTGTCAAAAACAGATCATGGCAGACAAATCTTACTGCATTCTTTAACAATGTTACAAAATTAGTGGACCAGAGAAGTGCTGTGTATATAGCTTATTTTAATTTTAATAAGGCATTTGATAAAATAGACCACTAGAGAAAGAAAGGAGGGTTTTTGCCCTCGGGAACAGCTGGGCCGGCAGGACGAGCCCAAATGCTGCCGGCATGCTTTGCCAGCTCGGCCGGCTCATTTTGGGCGGCGCTGGCCTCCGGCGTTTTCTTCCGCCGCTTTTGATGGCGGCGGCGGCGTGGTCGGCGGAGGGGCGGGGTGGAGGGGCGTTGTCACGAATACATCCCAATAAAATGCAAAGGTTTCAAAGCATGTTTTGGAAAAGCAGCGAGGATGGGGAGAATGCTGCCTTGAATGTGAAAGAAACGTGAAAACTCCAACTACAGTATAAAAAAAAAACATTTGCACTCAGTACTTTTTATTTTATTTTATTTTTTGCCAAGTTTTCCCCAGGGTTTTTTTTTCCCCCTATGGAAATTGGGGAGGTGGGGAGAAAGAGGGGAAAAAGAAAAACCTCTTGGAAAGCGGAGAAATACGGCAAGAACAAACGATTTCTCCCCCCCCTCCCGGCGCCGTCCTTCTCTCCCCCCAGTCACACGGTTCAGTTTTTTCAGGCTAACTATACTTTTGCTTCACTCCCAGTGAACATTGTAACCCGAGACTTGCTCGTAAACAGTGAGCAAAATTACGGTAATCTCCTCTGCCAAATCTATTCCCAAACCCTCCCCCCCCCAACACCTCCGCTCCGCAAAGGCAAGAAATGAACGCCGAATCCGAGAGGGGCAGGAGGAGGAGGAGGAGAGATGGGGCATTGCAAGCTAGGGTGGGAAGAAGGAGGAGGAAGAAGAAGGAGGCAAAGAAACCGACCCTCGCGCAGATCAGCAAATTAGCTTTCCTTCTCCAAACCAATTTTTTTAAAAACCCGTTCTACCCAGAGCAAATGGCAAATAAGCAGCCCGTTTTGAGTCTGATTATTGTTTCATGGTGGTTGCCTCTCTGATCTCCTTGTACATGACAAGGCACCTCTAACCCAGCGCTTTGTGTTTGTTATTGGTAATTCTCCTCTCCTTCTTCCATTGGAGTCCTCTCCCTTCCTTTCCGAACGGGCGGGCGATTTACCTTCTCTGCCTCTTTTATTTTCCTGGAGGTGGAGGTGTATTCCTAAGGATGCCTTCAGTGCTGGGGAAGGAGCCGATCCATGGAGGGAGGGGGCGACGCTGCCGAGAAGCCGCTGCTTACAGAGAGCGAAAGAGCCAGGAGACCTTGGCATAGGTGGGCGGCTGGTGTAAGGCAGGGCAGAACCTTCGACCCGCAAGGATCCCGGGAGGTGGGGGACGAAAGAGAGGCAGAGAAGGAGGAGGAGGAAGGAAAAGAAAAGAAAAGGGGAGTGAAAATAAGAGCAGTCCGAGCAAAATAAATATTGCTGGGCTGCTTTCCAAAATCCTCAGCACGGAACTAAAAGTTGCAAGTGTTTTGTGAGTTCAAACAGTCCCTTCCAGACTAACACGCTTCATTAAAAGATACAAAGTTTGGTAAACTGAAGCTCGCTCTGTCCAATGTAAAAATCATCATCATCATATAATAATAATAATAATAATAATAATAATAATAATGATGATGATGATAATGATAATAATGATAATAATAATAATAATAATAATAATGCATGTGCACACCGAAACCAGTAAAACAGCTGGCAATGGCATGCATGCCCCAGAGAGTGCTCTGCATGCCACCTCTGGCATACGTGCATTTGTGCATGCCGGAGTTCGAAACCGAAAACGTACCTGTTTTGGGGCTGGTTTTGAAGTTGTTTTCAGGATGTTTTTCAGGATGTTTTTCAGGATGTTTTTCAGGATGTTTTTCAGGATGTTTTTCAGGATGTTTTGGCCCAAAAATGGCCCCAAAACAGCCTGGTTTTCAGGCTGTTTTCTGGCGCTCTGTCACCCATGAAGACCAGCTGGCCAGCATGCATGTGCACACCGAAACCAGTAAAACAGCTGGCAATGGCATGCATGCCCCAGAGAGTGCTCTGCATGCCACCTCTGGCATACGTGCCATAGGTTCGCCATCACGGCTCTAAACTGTCAGTCTTACTAGATACACCAGACAGGAAACATGAGCAGTTAAGTGACTTCTGTTTTATTGTAATGCTATATTAACAAAATCTTGCAAGACTCAAAGTACAATTCTCCTGCCCTCTTCTTTACAGCCCCAAAACTAGGGAGTGTCTTTTCTGAGCCTCTTGCCCTGCTCACTATTAGACAGCATAGAGACAGAGGCTATGCGGTTTGTCAAAAACAGATCATGGCAGACAAATCTTACTGCATTCTTTAACAATGTTACAAAATTAGTGGACCAGAGAAGTGCTGTGTATATAGCTTATTTTAATTTTAATAAGGCATTTGATAAAATAGACCACTAGAGAAAGAAAGGAAGGAAGGAAGGAAGGAAGGAAGGAAGGAAGGAAGGAAGGAAGGAAGAAAGAAAGAAAGAAAGAAGGAAGGAAGGAAGGAAGGAAGGAAGGAAGGAAGGAAGGAAGAAAAAAGAAAGGAAGGAAGGAAGGAAGAAAGAAAGGGTGGGAGGAAGGAAGGAAGGAAGGAAGAAAGGAAGAAAGAAAGGAAGAAAGAAAGAAAGGAAGGAAGAAGAAAGAAAATGTGGTTTAGACATCATCATCATAATAATAATGATGATGATGATGATGATGATGATAATGATAATAATAATAATAATAATAATAAGGATGATGATGATGATGATGATAATGATAATAATGATAATGATAATGATAATGATAATAATAATAATAATGATAATAATAATAATAATAATAATGATGATGATGATAATGATAATAATGATAATAATAATAATAATAATAATAATAATAATAATAATGATGATGATGATGATGATAATGATGATAATGATAATGATGATGATGATGATGATGATAATGATAATAATGATAATGATAATAATAATAATAATGATGATGATGATGATAATGATAATAATGATAATGATAATAATAATAATAATAATGATGATGATGATGATGATGATGATGATGATAATGATAATAATAATAATAATAATGATGATGATGATGATGATAATAATGATAATGATAATAATAATAATAATAATAATAATGATGATGATGATAATGATAATAATGATAATGATAATAATAATAATAATAATAATGATGATGATGATGATAATGATAATAATGATAATGATAATAATAATAATAATAATAATAATGATGATGATGATGATAATGATAATGATAATAATAATAATAATAATAATAATAATAATAATAATAATAATAATGATGATGATAATGATGATAATGATGATAATGATAATAATAATAATAATAATAATATTCAGCCGTGCTTCGCTTTGATGGCAGCCTGACGAAATGGGGGCAGGGGATACATACACGGTTAGGGAAAATAACAAAACAACGTTTTGGGCTCAATTGCAGTCTTAAATTGAGGACTACCGTACTTGCAATTTGAACCTTATTGGACACTTCATTCCTGGAGGGTTTTAAAGAACAGACTGGACAATCCTTTGTCTGAAACAGTATAGGATCTCTTGCTTGAGGAGTGGGACTGGACTAGAAGATCACTGTTAGTTTGGGATATGTTCAGAGCCCACACATCTGATGACATAAAAAAATTGGCAAAGTCATCTCAAGTCACTTTGGCCGTTATTCCAGGTGGGCTTACATCTGTATTGCAGCCCCTAGATGTCAGTTTAAATAAACCTTTCAAGGACCGTGTGCGAAGGATGTGGCATGAATGGATGACATCTGGTCAAGCTCGTCTGACAAAAGTTGGAAATCTGAGAAAGCCAGACATAGAACTAATAGCACAGTGGGTTCGTGATGCATGGGAAGATATTCCAGAGGACATGGTGCAACGTGCCTTCAAGAAATGTGGCATTAGTAATGCTATGGATGGCAGTGAAGACAGCGCATTGTATGAGAGTGACAGCAGTGATGATGACGACTGTGAACTCAGTGATGATGACAACGTATATGCGAATAACATCACAGAAGCTGAAGTAGCTGAAGCTCTGTTTGGACAAACAGATGATGAGGAGGAGAACTCCAGTTTTGAGGGATTTTAGCTCTCGTTAGCTTGGTTGCTGTTACTTTTAAAGATACTGTATTTTTGATACCATATTCTTTTTGGGGACCCCCTTTTGCACTTTTATTGTTTTTCGTTCAAATAAATATTCATGTTATTTTACTTGGCTCTATCTTTATTTTTTACATTGACCAGTAGCTGCCTCATTTCCCACCCTCGGCTTATACTCGAGTCAATAGTTTTTCCCAGTTTTTGTGGTAAAATTAGGTACCTCGGCTTATATTCGGATCGGCTTATACTCGAGTATATACGGTAAGTTCCAAAAGAAATTCAACAAAACCCTCTGGAAATATTTAATGTACATGCAGTGCAAAAGAGGACATTGTTATCAAAGACTGATTTCACCTTTGTTGGCCAGAGGCAAGGAGGTATTGATACCAGAGAGAATCAATACACTGAGATATTTGTGCCATCATTTTTTTTTAATTCAATAGGAACTTGAGATGTTAACAAAGAAGGGTGATTACTAAGACAGAGGAGTAGAGTTGTATTTATTCATTTGGTAGGTTAGGATTTGGAAGTCAAGCAGAAGAGAGGAGACCTGATGACACAGCAAGAAGCAGCAGAAGCAGCAGCAGAAAAGGCTCTAAACCAGTGATGGTGAACCTTTTCGGCACTGAGTGCGCAAACTGGAGCGTGCCTGCATGCACGTGCATTTGTGCATGCCGGAGTTCCGGAAACCGAAAACGTACCTGTTTTGGGGCTGGTTTTGAAGTTGTTTTCAGGATGTTTTTCAGGATGTTTTTGGCCCAAAAAATGGCCCCAAAACAGCCTGGTTTTTGGGCGTTTTTCAGGCTGTTTTCTGGCGCTCTGTCACCCATGAAGACCAGCTGGCCAGCATGCATGTGCACACCGGAAACCAGTAAAACAGCTGGCAATGGCATGCATGCCCCCAGAGAGTGCTCTGCATGCCACCTCTGGCATACGTGCCATAGGTTCGCCATCACGGCTCTAAACTGTCAGTCTTACTAGATACACCAGACAGGAAACATGAGCAGTTAAGTGACTTCTGTTTTATTGTAATGCTATATTAACAAAATCTTGCAAGACTCAAAGTACAATTCTCCTGCTCTCTTCTTTACAGCCCCCAAAACTAGGGAGTATCTTTTCTGAGCCTCTTGCCCTGCTCACTATTAGACAGCATAGAGACAGAGGCTATGCGGTTTGTCAAAAACAGATCATGGCAGACAAATCTTACTGCATTCTTTGACAATGTTACAAAATTAGTGGACCAGAGAAGTGCTGTGTATATAGCTTATTTTAACTTTAATAAGGCATTTGATAAAATAGACCACTAGAGAAAGAAAGAAAAAAAGAAAGAAAGAAAGAAAGGAAGGAAGGAAAAAAGGAAGGAAGGAAGGAAGGAAGGAAGGAAGGAAGAAAGAAAGAAAGAAAGAAAGAAAGAAAGAAAGAAAGAAAGAAAGGAAGGAAGAAAGAAAATGTGGTTTAGACATCATCATCAGCAGATGGATTTGTATCTGGCTGACCAACCACACACAACATGTATTGTAGTCCTTAATCAACATAGAGGGAACTATGCAGTAGGATATGTCTTAGGCCCAGTACGCAAATAACTTTGCCTCTAGGTGTTTGCAGATTTATTGCTTGATTATCTTTACATATGTATATGAATATGTGTGTATACGTCTATAATATATATATTTAATGTGTGCGTGTGTATGTGTGTGTGTGTATATATATGTGTGTGTGTGTGTGTGTGTGTGTGTGTGTGTGTGTGTGTGTGTAGGTCTTTGGTTATTCGGGTTTTCTCCCGCGTAAAATTGGAAGTGTCTTGGCGACGTTTCGACGAAGTCTCATTCATCATCTTTAGGCTTCAGCTTCGTGCTTCTGGGAGCAATGTGTGATTGCAGCTGTTTATTCCTTTTTAACTGCTAGTGGGGGTTTGAACTGATTGGGTGGGAGCTTGGCTGTGCTCTGATTGGACAGACAAGACAGCATTCTGCGCAAACCAAAAAATATCCACCATCCTAAGAAACCCCAAAGACAAAATTGAGTTAGAAAATCAAGGAGTATATGAAATCCCATGCACCGCCTGCCCCACTACATACATTGGACAAACCAACAGAAGAATAAGTGCACGCATTGAAGAACACAAGAACTCAGTCAAAAAAGAGGAACCAACTTCCTCCCTGGTCCAACACCTTAAAGCCACAACATAAGCTTCTGACTTCTCCCACCAGCACTCCTACTTCTTCTATACAGGGCCGTGGTAGCTCAGGCTGGTAAGAAGCCTGTTATTAGAACACAGCAGCCTGCAATTACTGCAGGTTCAAGCCCGGCCCGGCCCAAGGTTGACTCAGCCTTCCATCCTTTATAAGGTAGGTAAAATGAGGACCCAGATTGTTGGGGGGGCAATAAGTTGACTTTGTAAAATATACAAATAGAATGAGACTATTGCCTTATACACTGTAAGCCGCCCTGAGTCTTCGGAGAAGGGCAGGATATAAATGTAAATTAAAAAAAAAAAAGCCACAGGACACAATATTGACTTTAAAAAGACCAGAACTATCGCCAAAACTGAACACTTTAACAACAGAATAATCAGAGAAGCCATTGAGATAGAAAAACGCCCACACAACATGAACAAACGAGATGATACCTCCCGCCTACCAGCCATTTGGAAACCCGCCCTTATTGACAAAGGAGTCCCTAACACGAGGAATGACACCAGACCCACACTCACAAGGTCCACACAGGATGTCACCACCACACATCCACCCAGAGAGCAGACCCAAACCCACACTGATCAGGAAACATGATCAAGGACCAGAAGCCAGACTGCAGCTGCAACGTTAGCCATTTCAAACCCCTCCAATCCATACACACAGCAGACAGACACCCACTATGAAGATGTAGCACGACCACAAACACGAAGCCAAACAACAGCAATGCAGCTCACCAGCTCAAATCCTCCTGGAAATCAGACTAATCTGAGCACAACCAAGCCCCCACCCAAACAGGACACACCCCCAGCCAATCAGAGCACAAAAAAACCCCATCCAATCAGAGCACAGCCAAGCTCCCACCCAATCAGTTCAAACCCCCACTAGCAGTTAAAAAGGAAGAAACAGCTGCAATCACACATTGCTCCCAGAAGCACGAAGCTGAAGCCTGAAGATGACGAATGAGACTTCGTCAAAACGTCGCCAAGACACTTCCAATTTTACGCGGGAGAAAACCCAAATAACCAAAGACCACACACACACACACACACACACACACACATATATATGAATAATATTAGTTTCTATACCTACAAGCACATTTGAACCATGGTGGCATAGTGGTTAGAGTGGAGTACTGCAGGCTACTTCTGCTGACTGCCCACTGACTTCAATTTGGCAGATCGAATCTCACCAGGCTCAAGGTTGACTCAGCCTTCCATCCTTCTGAGGTCAGTAAAATGAGGACCCAGTTGTTGGGGAAAATATGCTGACTCTGTAAACCAGTTAGAGAGGGCTGTAAAAGCACTGTGAAGTCTGAGTGCTACTGGACCTCAACTGGTTGCAGCTTTACCTAGACAAGTCAGAACTTGTCTCAGGTACACCTACATTGGTTACATGGTAGTAGATGCTCTCTCTGGGTTTACCTTTCAAGAAAGGTTAGAAGCCTAAATCAATATAGAATGTAACCAAAGGAACATTTTCTATAGGTCACATATGAAATACATTGCATTAATTCTATTCACTTTGTAAGCCCAATTTGAAATCATCGTTCTGGCTTACAAAGTTCTAAATTGTTTAGGAATATGTTACCTTCTCTAACATGGAAGAGAAGACTTGGAGTACTGACTGGTGTTGGCTGGAAATTTGGAAATTTGCAGCCCCAATATATCTGCTGTTCTCTTTCAAGTCCGTAGTGACAAGCCCATGGAAACCACTTATGCTTGGTGCCATATATGCAACATTTGCTTTTAACGTTTTGTTCAACAAATTTTACTGCATAATATTCAAAGATGAGGGATCTTGAAATATATCCAATAATTCCATTTATCTAAGTACGGCTAATGCATACTGTCTCTTTATGTCCTCTTCCTTTTGTCATGACTATTCTTGTTATGGAAGAAAGGTAAGGTTGTACGTAAGAACTTTGGCTTTCTGCTACTTTGCAACCTTTAATTTCTACTGAGACCTCAAAGGAAAATACAAACTCAGAAGCTGCAATTGCACAGACATCTATGTCCTTGATAGACAAGGTTAAGTCATATGATAAAGCCAAGAACAAAGGTGTGAAGCTCTCATTCCAAATTAATTTTCTAATGATGTCAATTTAGTGATTCGCATTTCAATTCAAAGGCAGCTAACAATTCTTGAAGTCTTTTTGCCTTGCTTGCTTGCTTGGCAATTCCTTCCAGATGTATTTGATTTAATTTACTCCTCCATAACTATTTCTATATTTCTTAAAATATATAATGATTTGAAAAATTGAATAGCATCCAAGTTGTTCCCCCATTGGATTTCCCATATTTGATTGTCAAAAATGTTAATTTTTTTTCAGGCCTGAAATTACAAGCCAGCTTTATTGGTCAAAGGCCATAATAATTTGAGCTCTTATTTTATAAACTCATTTCTGTAGCGTGATATCCTGATATGAGCAAGAATAATAAATCACAAACATGTCCCCCAAGATTGCATTGTAAATGTCAAAGTAGACAGGAAATTGTAATTAAAGAAAGGAAATTGCTACAAAGAAGCACTTGATTTTAAAATGAGCTAAGCACAGAATTTTCTAAGCATTTAATTATAAACCAATTTCAATTGACTACTTTGCTTTGCAGTCATATTTCTTATTATAACTTGGCTCTATAATAACCAAATCTCTCTGCTTACACTGGTCAAGAAGTATTACTGCATAACACTGCATAAGTACAGAGATTACCAACTTTACAGGAATTTAATTATATTCTGCCATGATGGATAGAAAGATCAGAACAGTGAGTAAACCAGAAGACTCCGAACTTTAAACTATTTCATTGAGCAAGGACATGGTGGCTTTTCAAAATGTAACATTAACCTGAAATTGTCTGATGTCTGACAGTTCTAAACACAAAATGTCAGGACTACTTCATGCAATTCAGGAAGAAATGAGTGAGGCTAGTGGACCTTTCCAAGAGAAACAAAAAAATAATAATAATTCAAGCGCTAGGATTCCAAGTACCTTGAACATGCAGATCCAGTGGAGGACAGCAATGTCATCTGGCCACAGAATGAGCCTAGAAGAGATTCTCACCAAAAGGCAGAGGGCCATGACTCCAAGTAAACCATACCCTAACCAAGTGTCATATAAAATTAAAATCATGATTAACATCTCATTGTCCTCATGCAAAATTTATACACAAGACAAGAAATCACAGCATGGACAGAATGTGATAAAAATTGACTGGCTCTGGATTAAC
The DNA here is from genome assembly GCF_028640845.1 of Ahaetulla prasina. NCBI lineage: Eukaryota > Metazoa > Chordata > Lepidosauria > Squamata > Colubridae > Ahaetulla > Ahaetulla prasina. The sequence continues at coordinate 271,236,204 of NC_080539.1, forward strand.
AAAGGAGAGAGAGTCAAGGCTATACAGTATATTCCCCCTCCCACTTATTTATTCAACCAATATACTGAATATATATTAAGGGAAACTGGGTTGGAAGAAGATGAGCATGGTTTTAAATCTGAAGTAAACAATATCAATAACTTGCACAGTACTGTTGACATGGCTCAATAACTAAAAACACAAAGTATCTTCAAGCTTAGTATTAAAAGTCAAGTAATACAGTGAAAAAAAGGAAATAAAATTAAACATAAAGGAGACAAAAGGTAGAACAACCAGCTTTAGAAATTACAATGAAGTTATCCACGTGGCAGGTAGCCTTTGAGGATCAATCATCAGTAGTAAAGAAACAAGCAGTCCAGAAATATGCTGCAGACTAGCATTTGATAGAACAGCCATGTAAACCTTGGAAAATATATCCAGATGCCGTGATGTGTCTTACAGCAACAAAGGTTGGAATACTGCAAGCAATGGAACCCCTGTGACACTCTATGGGAGCAAAAATTTAACTTACATTACAATGGTTTTTGAACTTTGATGTCGAGAATATCATGGAGAGCCAAACAAAAAACAAAAAAACACCTAAACCCAAGCAAATACTTTATCAAACAAATAAATCTAGAATTTTAATTTGAGGCAAAAACAACCAGGCTCAAATTGTCCTACTTCAGTACATTATGCAAAGCTCTAGCTCTCTGGAGGTGGAAGGAAAGAGAATTAAAGAGAAAGATGACCAACAGCAAGGTGGATGGACTCATAGTTGAAAGTGGTAATTACTGCATTGTTGAAAGACCAACTGTAGACAGATCATCATGGAAAAGATCTATCCATACAGTCACTAGGAGTCAACACTGACTCAACAGTATAAAATCAATTATTCATTCACAATCTTTGCATCCAAAAGCAAGAAGGTAACAATGTGTTTTCTGATCATAATTAGATTAGATCTTCTTTGTGGCAGCCCCTCATATTATTGGAATTCTGTATCTTGTCATCCCTAGTTCTTCTTTTTTCTAGACCAGCCAAAGATCCATGTACAATGTATTATATTCTACCCATGTGTACCTATATATTATGCCACATTACCTTCACTTACCAAGGCCCAAACACAATCACCACCATGCAGTGAGCTATGGTAAGAAATAATTTATGATATCACAAAAAGGAAACAGGTCTTTGCTAAAATTTCACTTGGGGATCTTAATTTCATGTGATAGATATTATCTCCAAGCTATGCAATAATGCAAGAACATAGCAAAAGCAGGAAAACTTCAAGTCTGGCTCATGGTAAAACAATCATTGGTGTGATTTATTGTGTAACAAATCGTAAATACAACAATTCTAAACACTTATTATGCATCTTTATCATGTAAATTGCTCTCCTCGCTCATTTAGAGTAATTAAAGCTGCTGATGTAGTCCATATTCTGAACCTAAATATTTCACTTTGTCACCAAACACTCTTTAAGTGTTGAGATACTGTCTCAGAGTCTTGATACCCAATTCTTATTTTTAACTCTTTGCTCTGGGTTCGAGACATAATGTGATAAGAGTTGAAATAGCGGTTGAAGAATTCCTTTCCTTTCTCTTTGTATGGAGCACATTACAACCATCAGTGGATCACATTTTGTTCCCATCTTACTTCAGTTCCCACTGCAGCTCCTCCTTTTCCTCCTTATTCTCCTTTACAGTCCTTAAAACCTTCCCAGATTGTACTGGCAATATGTGGTGGCAAAATGACAACAGTGAGCAGCCCAATTTTATTTATTTATTTATTTATTTGTAGGGGGAAAGTATGCTAATAGGCTGCAAAACTTCCAAATGGCACAATACATCTATTCTGTTTAGTTCTTCCACACTCACTTAGCACCCGTTGATTTCAAGTGGACTTAAGTCTACCCAGCTATGTCTGGATGTGACCAAGTATCATGTGCCTATAGAACATGGGGCAATTTATGTTTTGTATACATTCAGTATTTTTCACACTTAAAACTATTTCAGTGTCCCCATGGTCACATGATCGAAATTTGGGTGCTTGGAAACTGGCATCTATTTATGAAAGTTGCAATGTCCCGGGGTCATATGATCACCATTTGTAACCTTCCCTGTTACCTTCCGACAAACAAAGTCAATGAGGGTATCCGGATTCGCTTAACAACTGAGGCAGAAAAAGGCTGTAAAATGAGGCAAACCTCACTTAAAAACTGCCTTAATTAGAAAATGTTGGGCTCAATTATGGTCATAAATTGAGGATTATCTATACAGCCATTCAACATGTAAGATGAGGTCCCACATTTAACTTTGAGGACTTAGAGTGCCATAGAACCCAAATAAAGTATTAATTAACTTAGTCACATAATCACAAGGGAATCAACGTTAAATTGACTTTGATTAGAATAGAGTTAAGCTTTCCCATTCAGTGAGCCACACCCAGAAAACAGCTGACCACAGTTAACTCACACTTATCTCCTTCAAAACCACTAAGTGTGTTTTGTGGTGGACAATATTACATCTACTGACTGGAAGAAGGGATGCCTGGGTTATTTGTTTCATGTAAACAAGGGCAAAGCTTAGATCTTAAGATTGCAAATCTAAACCTATATTCTTAAAAGCAGTTACCCAGATCTCAGCAGAATCATCTGAATATTCATTGGATTAAGTTGCATATCCTTAAAATAGAAGAAAGTTGAAATCAAATTAATAATATTTGATTACATGTAAATGGGTTTAGGATGAAGAAACAGAAATTCAATCATCTTCTAAGACATAGTTATATTTTGCAAAGTTTTAAACATGAAAATGCTATTACTGGATCTTGCTCATATAATACAACTGAATCAGGGAATGAGATAAAGAGAGCAGTACTAACAGGCTAATTTTAAAGGTATTCTTTTATTTTATTACTGATAAATAGATAGGGCTTCAATGTATGGCTACTCTTTTAAGATAATCTTAAACTACTAGATATTTTAAATACTATAGTGCGGTGTGCTATATAATATACTAACATTTTGATGTAGTATATAAAACTTTTAATTTTATGGAATATATATTATATCTATGGATTATTACATAATAAGAAGCCACTCGATGAATAATAATTTATAAATCACCCTGATTACTGTAGAAATTCTATAAATAACCAAACAAACCATCTTTATTTTGTATTATAAATAAGGAACATTCTGTTATTTGTGATCCAGTCTGTATAGTTTCAATGTATGCATGAATGTATTTTAATTTATACTACATGATCAGAGACTAGCAAGACTTTAGGGATAAAATCCATTTTTCAACCATTTAGAGAATACAGTTCAAATACTAGGGAAACATGAAAAGCAAAGCTAGCCTACCATTCTTCGTATAAATTTCATTAGATACATGGGGCCCTTTCTATCAAAGTGTCAAAAGCTATACTTAACTATATTTCTGGCATGCTCATTAGGCTGCAGCAAAATGCACATAATTCATCACCCTGAATCTACACATTTAATGGAATAATTCAAAATGCACACATAGTTTATGTTCACATATAAAAACATATTGAAGTAGACTGTCTGAATGCACTGAGATGTTCAACTGTTGGTGTTTTCCAACCAAGATACTACCATGGAAACTAATGCATTGATTTGAAATCAGTTGACTCAGATGTTTCAGGGAGAGGAATTAATAAACGAACAAGGTTTATTCTCGCCTGGACTACTGCAATGCTCTCTACATGGGGCTCCCCTTGAGGTGCACCCAGAGACTTCAGTTGGTTCAGAATGCAGCCGCGCGGGTGATAGAGGGAGCCACTCGTGGCTCCCATATAACACCGATCCTGCGCAGGCTGCACTGGCTACCTGTGGTTTTCCGAGTGCACTTCAAGGTGCTGGTTACCACCTTTAAAGCACTCCATGGCATAGGACCGGGATATCTTCGGGACCGCCTTCTGCTACCACATGCCTCCCACCGGCCGGTTCGCTCCCATAGAGAGGGTCTTCTCAGGGTGCCGTCAGCCAAACAGTGTAGGCTGGCGACCCCCAGGGGGAGAGCCTTCTCTGTGGGGGCACCTACCCTCTGGAATGAGCTTCCCCCAGGACTTCGACAACTTCCTGACCTCCGGACCTTTCGCCGCAAGCTGAAGACGTATCTATTCTTCCGAGCAGGACTGGCTTAAATAGGGTTTTTAAATATGGATTTTATTGGGGTTTATTTTATATTTTGTATTGTATTTTAAATTTTAGGCTATATTGAATAAGTTTTTTAAAGAGTGTTTTTATTGTAATATATGGTATTATTTTATCTGCCTGTTCACCGCCCTGAGTCCTTCAGGAGAAGGGCGGTATAAAAATTAAATAATAATAATAATGATAATGATAATGATAATGATAATGATAATGATAATGATTATTATTATTATTATTATTATTATTATTATTATTATTATTATTATTTATTATTATTATTGTGGTTTGATGCTTTTCACTTAAACTAAAAAAAGAGAAAAATGTTAAAATGAGAGGTTTGGAGAGAAAAGAGAAAATGATAGTATTTATTTATTTTTTAAAAAAACACCTTTGAGTAGTAACAATAAAAATTCATTAGAGTTCAGAATAATATTTCAAAATATTAACACAGAACAGGAACCAGAAAGTTCTACTAAAGAGATGGACATTTACAAAGAGTGTCCTTCGACAAAGCAAATCACAGGATTCCACATTATACCTAAAAGGATAAAGAATAAAACTCCAAGACTCCTTTAAAAAGAAGCTCAGTTGGCAATTGGTCTTAGATGTGTATTTTGAAGATATTTCAAGCATTTTTGCTAGGATATCTCTTTGGAGGAAAAGCTACATCACCAAGAACTAAAATCCATGTGTTTGCAGGCTTCCTATTTTTATTGTTAAAGTTCATAACAAGGACATTCTCTACCCCAATTGAAGGCTTAGCAATCAGTCTTATGTAAGCAGGGGCATTCAAACTCTGTAAGTTGGTGATCACCAGCAGCATTCACAGAGGGGGCCTAAATTTATTATACATAAATGACCTTGGTAATCATATTATAAGTAACTGAGTTCTCTTCACCAATGATGTTAAACTATTTAACACTACCAACAATGCTGCTACCCTTCAAAAGGACCTTGACTTCGTGTCGGAATGGTCAAAAAATTGGCAACTCCAAACCTCAACAAATGCTCTGTCTTACACATTGGCAAAAAAAATCAGAACACAAAATATAAGCTAGGTGGACATGACCTTGTAGATGACCATCACTCTGTCAAGGACCTTGTAGTACTTATATCAAATGATTTAAGTGCTAAAGCCCATTGTAACAACATCGCCAAAAAGGCATTAAGAGTTGTAAACCTAATCTTGCGTAGCTTCTTCTCCGGTAAGATTACACTACTAACCAGAGCATACAAAACTTTTGCTAAACCAATTCTTGAATACAGCTCATCTGTCTGGAACCCATACTGCATATTAGACATTAATACAATTGAGCACGTCCAGAAATAATTCACAAGAAGAATCCTCCACTCCTCTGCTCGCAACAAAATACCTTATGCCACCAGACTTGAAATTCTGGGTTTAGAAAATAATGAACTACGCCACCTTTGGTATGACCTGAGCATAGCTCATAAAATCATCCGCTACAATGTCCTTCCTGTCAATGACTACTTTAGCTTCAACCACAACAATACACGAGCACACAATAGATTTAAACTTAAAGTCAACTGCTCCAATCTCGATTGCAGAAAATGACTTCAGTAACAGAGTTGTTAATGCCTGGAATGAGTGGTCTCATCCCAAAATCCCCAAAACTTTAACCTAAGACTGTCTACTGTTGACCTCACCCCATTCCTAAGAGGTCTGCAAGGGGCGTGCATAAGAGCACCAGCGTGCTTACCATCCTTGTCCTATAACTGTCTGATTCGGTTCTGCAACCCAACAAGAAAGACACAGACTTCAGAGGATAATTAGAACTGCAGAAAAAATAATTGCTACCAACCTGCCTTCCATTGAGGACCTGTATACTGCACGAATCAAGAAGAGGACCGTGAAAATATTTACAGATCCCTCACATCCAGGACATAAACTGTTTCAACTCCTACCCTCAAAACGACGCTATAGAGCACTGCACACCAGAACAACTAGACACAAGAACAGTTTTTTCCCGAAGGCCATCACTCTGCTAAACAAATAATTCCCTCAACACTCTCAAAATATTTACTAAATCTGCACTACTATTAATCTTCTCATCGTTCCCATCATCAATCTCTTTCCACTTATGACTGTATGACTGTAACTTTGTTGCTTGCAATCCTTATGATTTATATTGATATATTGACCATCATTTGTGTTGTAAATGTTGTACCTTGATGAACGTATCTTTTCTTTTATGTACACTGAGAGCATATGCACCAAGACAAATTCCTTGTGTGTCCAATCACACTTGGCCAATAAAAAATTCTATTCTATTCTATTCTATTCTATTCTATTCTATTCTATTCTATTCTATTCTAATGTTCCCTTTAATTGTATTCATTTTATGTATTCAATTCATGCTTGTACTTATATATGTATATTATTTAATATGTATTTGACAAAATACATATGGAGCCTCTGGTGGCTCAACAGACTAAGCAGTCTGTTATTAACACCGCTGCTTGCAATTACTGCAAGTTCAAGTCCCACCAGGCCCAAGGTTGACTCAGCCTTCCATCCTTTATAAGATAGGTAAAATGAGGACCCAGATTGTTGGGGGCAATAAAAGTTGACTTTGTATATAATATACAAATGGATGAAGACTATTGCTTAACACAATGTAAGCCACCCTGAGTCTTCGGAGAAGGGCGAGATATAAATTCAAATATAAATAAATAAATAAATAAAATAAAATAAAATAAAATAAAATAAAATAAAATAAAATAAAATAAAATAAAATAAAATAAATAAATAAATAAATAAAATGAGGGAAGAATTATGAAACGAGCATCATGCCATTGTGACCCAAGCCTTACCTCTTTTGTATGGACCTCATGAAGTCACCTGCATGTAAACAAAGGGCAGAGTTTGCATCAGGACATAGCAACACTGTTTTCATTGTTTTCACAAAAATAGCATGATTCTGTAGATGCCCATGGTGGCTAAGTTTGGAATGCAGAGAGCAGTTGCTGTGATGAGTTGCCCTGTCTAACATACTTTTCAAATATTTCCAAGTTAGTACTGAGCTATGCAGGATCCAGAGTTTTATAGAAATTAGGATTATATTTGGGGCTGATGCTTTGCTTTATAATTTGTTAAGTTTCCATAAAAAAAAAAGCTAAAAGTTTATAAAGTCAGGCAGGGTGTTGGCTTGATGTGAATCAGAAGAGATCTTTGTGAGAGCTTAATGGGCATGGATACATTCTGGCAAACTTGAGACAATCATCTTTCCTGGAAATGGATGGAGATGGAGCAAAGTGCACACTGGAAGAAAGTTGGTTTCACCTACTGCATTAGCCACATCCAAAGTGCCATGCCCCCATTGGGGCTCTAGGCACAGCCATGTCTTCAAGGCCTTTTGGGAGGCCAACAATATGGGTATGATAGTGTCGTGTCCCACTCCTCCTCTGACGGCCGGGTCAGGGAAATCCGAATCAGGCTTGCCTCTGCAGCTCTGCCCAAAGTCCTAGCAAAGTCCTCAGAGCAGGCAGGAGACCAGTAAGTGACTTCAGCAAGATAAGTTCGACTTTGCCTGACTCAGAGACTGCCAGAAAGCAGATCCTTTATATAGGCCATGGGGTGTGGCTCCATGACTCAGCACTCATTAAGGCCTGCCCCTCCCTTCCTTCTGTTGCCTCCGCCTATCCAATCTTCTGATGCGAGGGTCACTCCAATCAGCTGTTGTTGGAAGTAAACTTTCCTCAGGCTCACATGCTGTGGAGGAGGGGGAGGGGTCTAGCTGCTCCGTTTGCCTGGGCATGGAGCCAGGGCTGGGGCCGGGGGATGCTCCCTCCTCTGCAGCCTGCTTGGGCATGGAGCCAGGGCTGGGGCCGGGGGATGCTCCCTCCTCTGCAGCCTGCTTGGGCATGGAGCCAGAACTGGGGCCGGGAGGCATACATTCCTCCGTGTTCGGGAGCAGATAAGCAGACCCCGGCTGCGGTGAGAGCGGACAAGACACAACAGATAGCCTCTGGCAGTGTGCAATGCCCCCTTGCAGATCTTGGAAGCTGTATTCTGAAATGTTTTTGATGTATGGCAGGGTATGTCATGTGGTTGGTCTTGTATTTTGTTTCTTCCTTTCCCTCCATTTTGCACATTTGTATAGATTTCAACTCCCAAAATTCTCAACCAGCTAGCTAAGGAATTCCAGAGCTGAAGTTACCAAGGTTGAGAAATACTATTGTAGTCTGATACTGGCCTATTGATATTTACTTTTGCGCATGTTTTTTAGCCACTTTACATTCACCTTATGGTCGCTTTGTTTAGCCCACATTTCTTTTGTTTAATTATAAGATTGTCATGCAGAACTGCACGAATAGCCTTGTGCACCAAAATATTTAATTATGAAACTCAAAGTAATTTATTAATGGACATTATTTTGTTTGCTTGCAAATTACATTTTTTTTCTTGAATGAGTAAGTATTTGGCTTGTATTTACCCTGCTACATATCACATAATAATGCAATTTGAATTCTGCATTATAAATGTGGATATAAAAAGCTATTCTCTGATTCCAGAGGTAGTTGAATTTAAGAAAGGTATCTGGGCACCAAGAAGTATTAATAGTTTCCAGAAAAGTGTGGGCATTTTTTTCTCCTCATCCCAAAATGTTATAGTACTTTACCTTCTACAAGAGAATCCATAAACAGTAGCAGAACCGGCCTTGAGTACACCATCCGCCATACAAAACAAGGATCCCTATTTTTAAGCCAATTTCCTCAGTGTAAGATCCAGTTTCATGACTGAAGCCCATTCTGAGTAGAAGATATATAGTCCTTCCTCTACTTGTGGGAATGTTTCAATTTTAAGCAGTCAATTGGAGTTTTCTTTCCATCTGGTTGCATCACTGTTAATGAGAGTCAGCGTGGCAACTAAACTGGAGGACTAACTGAGAGGTCCAAATTCCTGCTCAGCCTTAATCTACCAGATATCTTTGGAGGAGTGTGTATCCTGCAACCAACCAGCTTCAAAGTAAGATTAATTCTAAAGCTCAGAGTGCTTCAAGCTTTCAAAATGAAAATTAAAGCTAAAATAAAAATATAAACCTGTGGATTCAGAACAGATGGTCATCCAGCTGGAGTTGGTTTGGTTGTGTCTAAAGTGCTACATTTCCATTTCAAATAAGAGGCAGGAGCTAGCCCTTACATTATATGGTTTTGAGTGCTGTTCTTTTGTATATTTTCAGAGAAAATGTTCACAAATATTTCCAAACTATTTCAATGTTCTGTTCAATGTTCAATCCTGTGATTAGATTAGATTGTCTAAAAGCAAGGCCTACCATTCATTTATGTATATATTTTTTATATTTCTATGGTTTTTTATTTGAAAAGAAGTTTCAAAGTAGTCAATTCAGCTGCAGTATTACATAAAGTGACTTGAGGTGCCTGGCCCAAGAACTGAGCGCTATTAGGACAGGGATGTCAAACTCAAGGGCTGCAGGCCAGTCTGGCCCACGAGCTGCTCAGATCTGGCTTTCAGGACCGGACTGGAAATAGCAAAGGACTGGCCTGTGGTGCCTCTACTACTGAAAATGGGGTGTGGGGGGGGCACATGCGGCCCCCCTGCATCCTATTTTGGCTGGCAGGGTGCTGCAGAAGGCATCCGTCCCATCTGCAGTCTGTCCCATTTCTTTCCCCCCACACCCGACTGGCCCATGGAGGGCAACTACAGTGCTGATCCAGCCCTTGAAGAAATCCAGTTTGTCATCCCTGGTCTAGGAGCATCTGACTCAGGTTTTAGTCTGCCTTTAACCAGAGATGCTTGTTATGACTGCATAACAGTCATTATATCTCTGACTATCCTTTTTTTAAAGTATTTTAACTGAATTTTGGGGTCCCTCTGATGCCTTTGGATGTGTTGTCTGTAGGCACTGCTGATCCTGGATTTACGTGCTTTCCCTTTCAAAGGTTTCAGTGACAATATAGTTCATCCATATAAAGGAGGGAGGCTTCTTTTAATAATCTTCATTTTTATATAAATGTTCTCTAACTATTTAATTTTTCTTTTTTGGTTCACAGTTTTATTTCTGTTTTCATTTTGTTCTGCTGCTTTGATAATTGTTGTATATCATTTTGGGTTGGTTTGCTTTTTTAAATAAGATAGTAGGGATAGATAGATAGATAGATAGATAGATAGATAGATAGATAGATAGATAGATAGATAGATAGATAGATGGATGGATGGATGGATGATAGATAGGCAGGCAGACAGGCAGGTACTTTGAATGAATGCATCTGTGTGTAGGGTTGCATTTGCTCATTTTTGCTCTACTTATTCTGAAAGTGTTTCAGAAACATTTTCTATATTAAATTTGTACACCATCTAATCTTCAGAGGATTTGAGAGTTTCTAATATATGCTTCTTTGCAGTAATACTCCAAAATGACAATAGTAATAATCCAATTGCATATATATACCACTAGCTTTAATATAGACTGCAGTAATGAAATACAATTATGATGTAGTCTTGTTGCTTGACGTAGAGACATCTGCTTTTTTGAAGAGGTAAATGTGTGAATGGTTGTATGAATAACCAAAAACTGTCTACTATTGACCTCACCCCATTCCTAAGAGGTCCGTAAGGGGCGTGCATAAGAGCCCAAACATGCCTACCGTTCCTGTCCTATTGTTTTCTTTCATTATATCCAATTAATATAGTTATTGCACGCTTATGCTTATATATATATATATATATATATATATATGCTTATATATTATATAGTTACTTTCATGCTTATGCTTATATATACTGTTGTGACAAAATAAATAAATAAATAAATAAAAATAAATAGATGTTTGTTTGCCTGTTTTTGGGTCTAGAGCAGGGGTCTCCAACCTTGGTCCCTTTAAGACTTGTGGACTTCAACTCCCAGAGTCCCTCAGCCAGCTTTGCTGGCTGAGGAACTCTGGGAGTTGAAGTCCACAAGTCTTAAAGGGACCAAGGTTGGAGACCCCTGCTCTAGAAGGAGTTTGCAGTGCAATTCCTGAAACACTATTCCTCCATTTTTTAAAGCAACATTTAAATGTAAAGAGAAGGCATTAATGGGTTAGCTCCATCAAGGTATGTAGCTGAATCCAGAGTTTAGATTCAAACACCCACACCCTAATCTTTAAATCTGATTGTTAACTTTTGTTCACCAGTGTTTATCTGACTGAGTGTGAGAGTTATTATAAGCAGCACAAGTGCCTACTGTACTGTGATAAATAGAAGTTTTTCATGTCTAAAGGTGATCACACATCCTTGGTGATAATGGAATAGCACCAGTGGTGCTGAAACACCTGACAGAGTTTCATTATGACCAGTATTGCTCCTCCAATGTTGTTGATTTTTTAAAAAAGATGATAATTACTCTGTGAGTGTTTCCAAGATTAATAAGAGGGGGGGAAAAGCTGTTGTTCTCTTTAAAGTAGGGTATTGAGTTTCTTTTTCACTTGTTGAAGTACCTGATCTGATAATGCTACACTTTCCTATGGAATTGCATAGATTTCACCCCATTCCTAAATCAGTTCAAATGTCTTGATCATTAACAGGGCTAAATCTGGTGGGCATTTAAAATAGGGAGAAATAGGGGTGAGAAGTGAAGTGGGTATTGGAACTTTGATGCTTTTATTATTTGCTGCTCATTTAGCATGTTCTTTACTGCATAGCTCTGGCCAGAGATCTCACTGTGAACCTGATGGCTACATTTAGCCCTGTAGAAAACAATATGGTGTTCTTGCAGTCAGATCTACTACTTGCTTGAAAATACCTCCATCATGTTATCCCTACATCAAGACTTAGGTGTAGCCTATTTTCAGAAGATTATACTTTTCGGTTCTTAGATGATGAGATAGATAGATAGATAGATAGATAGATAGATAGATAGATAGATAGATAGATAGATAGATAGATAGATAGATGATAGATAGATGATTGATAGATGAAGTCCACAAGTCTTAAAGGGACCAAGGTTGGAGACCCCTGCTCTAGAAGGAGTTTGCAGTGCAATTCCTGAAACACTATTCCTCCATTTTTTAAAGCAACATTTAAATGTAAAGAGAAGGCATTAGAAGATAGATAGATAGATAGATAGATAGATAGATAGATAGATAGATAGATAGATAGATAGATAGATAGATAGATAGATAGATAGATAGATAGACGGACAGATGGACAGACAGACGGACAGACAGACGGACAGACAGACAATAGATTCTCAATTTAAAAATGTTATTGATAGTAACTCTGCTGGCTGCCAAGCACTCTCTTTGCCCAATTATTAAACCTCTTCCAGCTGACTGTTTAGACCTGTATTCCTTTTGGGGCCACCCAATAGCATAACCTATGGGTCAGGTCTGCTGGCCTTGATTGCTCAGTCTTCGACCTCACTGCATTAAGTGGGAATGTCTGAAGGGGGTGGTGGTTCTCTTTGTGTTTCACCTGAATGCTAATACATACCATGACAGTACTACCTTCTCAAGTTACACAGTCATCTTGTTTTTTGTTGATTGAAAACAAAAAGACCCCAGCACCTCTCCACCTGCAATCAGCACTCAGATCAGCATAGATTGACTTCAAGGTGAACTTCAGACCAAAAATCAAATAAACAATGCCCCAATCAAGAAACTGCCAAAGAGCCATCAGTAAACAGCCCAACCAAAGAATCTCTAAGACCGCCCCCACCTACACAGAAAAATAAGTCATTAGAATATAAACTGACAGCAAACAATACTCCTTACTAGCATTGATGATGCTACCTAGTTAAGAGTAATGAAACATCTGCAAGAAAACAAGCAAGCTCAGAGAGCACCAAGGACCTGCCTCATTTTAACCCTGACCTACAACTATTCTCCTTTATTGGTACTGTTACCTTCCCACCAAAGTGGTACCTATTTATCTATTTGCATTTGCATGCTTTTGAACTGCTAGGTGGGCAGGCGCTGGGGCAAGTAACAGGAGCTCATCCCATTGTTCACTTGGGTTTTGAACTTGGGCTGTCATCTTTTCAGGTGACAAGCTCAACATCTTTAACTGCTGAAGCATTGCACTCCTTTGCTGCATACAAAAGCTGTCCACTTTTGCAAACATGTTTAAATCATTCAGTAGCAACGCTTCAATGCAATTCAGTGTAAATGGATAGAATAATGGACAATAATCAATTTATAAAGGATAGGCCAAATTATGTGTAAACAGGGATCCGGAAAATATGAAATACAACTGTTTCCCTCTCTTTTTTCTATGTTTTTGAGACTTTTCTAAAATTTTATTTTGAGCCTTGTTAAGGAAGTGGAATTCTCCAAAACAGAGGGACAGTAGAACAATGACAAAGTAACATATAAATACACGGCACACTTTTAACTTCCGCAGCTATATGTGCAAGTTGAGGAAATGGACTAAAAAAAGAGGAGGAGGAATCACAAAGAAAAGTCACTCTGTTACTTGCTAGTAGAATAACATATCAACAACTGTTAGAGCTGACTTGAAGGTTAAATATTAGGAAGGAATCCAATTTCTCTTGTCTATTCAGCTCAGCGGTGTGTTAGATTGCAGTTGGAGTGTGCTTATGGAGTGTGGGATATGAAGCTGCCTAATCAATCCCTACTGCTTCATTCTCAGATTCTTCTTCTATCAGGTCCCTGCCCTCCGGCAGCCTTCAGCTTTCCAAAAGCCAATTCCATACAAACAAAAATTGCGACCTGCAGCTAGAGGGTGAAGCTGCGTTTCCCCCTCATGATTAATCTCTTCTTATGTGGCTTTCAGGAAGAAGGAAAAAAAGAAAGGAAAAGATGGGGAGAGGGAATGGAGGGGTTTGTGTGTGGGGAGGGGGATATGTAAGCTGCAACCTTGTGAAAGAAAGCTTTCCTATTGACTGAGCCCCGTGCGTTAAAGCCAGCTTATCAAATGAAAGAATTCATTTAAACACATACGCACGCACACATGACACACACACACACACACACATACACACACACCCCAAAAACACTGCCTCTTGTTGACATTGAGAAAATGAGCTATCAAACACTATGATTAAACTTCAGCTGCCATAATTGTCGTTGAAACAACAGCATGGTGGAACTGAAAAGTGTTTCTTTAACCAGCTCGGTATGGTTCACCAGTAATATTCCGTTTAAAAAGGTCCTTGCTGCTAGCAAGAGAAACAAGGCTTGAAATTAACTTTTTCCAATCCACAGACAAAATTAAACATAGGTATTCGAGGCCCACAAACAACAACCAGAATTAGATGGGCTTTAACCCCCTCCCCTCCTGTCCTCATTTTGTATAGATTCCTTTGTTGAAGGATAGCTTTGGGGAATGGTAAAATATTTGGATGCTTTGAGGGGGTTACTGTTGCATCTAACAAGAAGGATTGCAGATGTCTTTTTTTAAAAAAAGACTTGTATAGGTAGCCCTTGACTTACAACCACAATAGAGCTCAAAATTTATGCTGGTAAGTGAGAAATTTGTTAAGTGAGTTTTGCTCTATTTTATGACTTTTCTTGGCACATTTGTTAAGTGAATCACTGCAGTTGTTAAATTTGTAACACCGTTGTTAAGTGAACCTTGTTTTCCCATTGATTTTCCTTGTCAGAAGATTGCAAAAGGTGATCACATGACCCCTGGATACTGTAACCATCATAAATATGAACCACTTGTCAAGCTTCCAAATATAAATCACATGACCTATGCAAATACTGCAACGGTCATAAGTCTGAAAAATGGTCATAAGTCACTTTTTTCAGTGCCATTGTAACTTCAAACGGTCACTAAGCAAACTGTTATAAGTCGAGGATTTACCTCAGAGAGAAGAAGAAGAAAAGGTGAAAATAAAACTGATTAAAAATTTCATCTGCATTTACAATGGTGGGGATGAGAAGGCATTCTAAATGGAATGAAATCTGAAATAGAATTGCTGCTTTAGGCTGTAGTGCTTCATTGGGTTGCACCGGTCCACTAATTCAGATGGGCCAATCAAGAGGGGGAAAACCATTGATAGTTATTCTGCACAAAACTCTTTTGGAGCTGATAGTCAAAGATTAAACGGGGCCTTAAAGGGAAGCGAAAGGGATGCCGTAGCTCAGTGGCTAAGACACTAAGCTTGCTGAACGAAAGGTCAGCAGTTCAGCGGTTCGAATCCCTAGTACCGTGTAATGGGATGAGCTTCCAATACCTGTCCCAGCTTCAGTCAACCTAGCAGTTCAAAAGCACATAAAAAATGCAAGTAGAAAAATAGGGACCACCTCTGGCGGGAAGGTAACAGCGTTCTGTCCGCCTTTGCCCTTTAGTCATGCTGGCCACATGACCACAGAGATGTCTTCCGACAGTGCTGGCTCTTTGGCTTTGAAACGGAGATGAGCACTGCCCCCTAGAGTCGGGAATGACTAGCATGTATGTGCGAGGGGAACCTTTACCTTTACCCAAAGAGAAGCGACAGTCATGCACTAAAATAAAATAAATTCCATTAACAAATTGATTATAGAAATGGCAACAATGAAAAGAGGATGCCTCTTACTGGCAGCATCAAGCCTAATATTTATTTTGTGGGTTGCCAAATGAATATCTGAACTGTCATGCAGGTATAGCTCTGTGTCTGTGGGCTAAGGACTATAGGATACGATGATCAAGGAAAAAGCGCTCAGCAAAGAGATATTTGGAATAATAAAATGGATGCCCTTTGCATAGCGTCCCATCATCCCATAACATTTGCGTCATTGTCAGATACTTCATTTGGGACGTACACTGAAAATACCACGTGAGGAAAAAAACACAGGTGAGATTTCAGATTTGTCTTTCAACTGCTAGTGCAAGATAACTGTGAGAAAATGCCAAATTTGGTCCAGTACTATTTTCACTCATATTCCTTTTATGTTCGCAATCATGTGTTTCAGTGAAGGATTCTGAATGTTCCATCTGTTTCACCAATAGTCATCCTGCATCTTTGATTTTGGAGTATGTTTTGTATTTGTTTCATTTGTTTGTGGACTGGAAAGGTGGTTTGTCATAAAAACAACCTTTGAGGGTATTTTTGGCAGAATTTAAAGCCAAAGGGGTAAGGTATTGGCAGAATATTCATGGGAAATCAAGCACAATATCCAACTCATATATCAAAAATACAGCCCAACAAGAAGAAACTGAATTTATCGGCATAGAAATGGACTGAGGGAAGACAATTTTAGTGTATGATTTCTTTTTCCTGCCTTCCTAGAAACACAGAACTTGAATCCATGGAAAGGACAGGCCTTCCAACTGAAAAAAGCAGTAGCTTCTAAATGTTCTAAGAGCCATCATTTCTTCTGTAACTTCTGAGCTTGTGGTTTACTAGTATAGAAAACCTTGTTGTCCAAATATGATTGCTTCTGTTTGCCATTTGTATCTTTCACCAGGAATTCAAAGTGGAGAGACAGAGGAAAGGCCAGCCTGTTCTAGCCATTTTTTTTTTGAACAGTGGTCTTTCCACCTGACATAGTAGCCCTGGAATCAAGCGAGCAAAAAGGGGTAACTGGCATGTTTGAAGAGATGGGAAGGTGGGCACACATTTTGTCTTTTTAGTTATTCTTTTTCTTCATGATACTTCTTTAGTCTGTAATTCTACGTCCTCTTTCCTGAAATAAACACTTAATTCAGTGGATTTATTTCTTAAGAGGCATGCATAGGATTGCACTATAAATTAATTGTGTTCTCTTAAGGACTTTGGTTAATAAAATAGTTTAAAAGCTACAAATTCTACAAGTAGCCAAACAGACGAACATCAAAAGGCTGAATATTCTGTAAATATCGTATTGCTTCCTCATTTGCTGCAGGCAATCGAAAATACACAATGCTGCAACCTCCAAGGATACCTTCTCTATCTAAAAAGATACTTTAAACTGTTATTATATTAAGAACCTCAGTGGGAAGTTGCTATCAGATAGTATGAAAATGAAGGAAGGAAAGAAGGAAAGAAGGAAAGAAGGGAGGGAGGGAGGGAGGGAGGGAGGGAGGGAGGAAGGAAGGAAGGAAGGAAGGAAGGAAGGAAGGAAGGAAGGAAGGAAGGAAGGAAGGAAATATACCACCCTTATACTTTCACCAGAGAACTACTTGATGTTTACTATCAGTAATCTTAATGCGCTGCCTAAGAGTGGCTCATTCTCCTATCTTTCCTTTAACAGCTTAGTTTTATCAGACATTCCATCAAATTAATATCTCATTATCGTCTAACCTTGAACTTTTTCTTCTTCCACTTGTTTTACTTCTTCAAGCTGGGGCTTTTGCTAAGTTCATTACACTATCTCATAAAACTAGTCATTCCCTGAACATATGGAAATCAGGGTTTTGAATTACCAGCCACATTTTTATCAGTTTTAGTGTCTTACTTTAACTTTGCCTTCCTTGCTATGAAAGAAACCAATATGATAATATAGCACAATTCTTATTGAAAGTATATATTTTTTTTAAAAAGGACAGGAAGAGCCAATATAAATGTATTGGCTTGAAAAATTTGAGGACATTCCAGGAGGCATACATCAATAAATAGCCACAATTCAAAACCCCAAACTCTCCACCTTCTCCCCGCTCCAGCATAATAAAAAAAGTCAGTTGATCAGCTCAATATCAACCTGGGGTCCCCAGGTCCACTGATGGAACTATGTCTTCAGAGTATTTTGGAAAAGTAACAAGATGACCAGTCTTATCTCTGGGGAAAAGATGTTCCACAGGGAAGGAGCCACTACAGAGAAGGCCCTTTTTCTTGATCCTATAAGATGTACTTCCTTAACAGATGGGAAATGCAACATCTCCTGCCTTCCTGTTCTGGTGTGCTGGATAGATGAAGCTAGGGAGAAGCCATCCTAGAAACAACTTGATTCCAAGCCATCTAGGGCTTATCCTTACCAGTAGCTTGAATTGCATCTGGAAGCAAACTGGCAACCAACACAGAAAAAGAAATGCAAAAGAAATGACACATAGACAAATTTGGGGTTGCACAAAACTATGTGGGCTACTGCATTTTGAGCCAACTGAAGCTTCCTTCAGGGAAGCCCTGTCTAGAGGACATTACAATAGGTTAAACAGAAGGTAACCAGTATATGGGTGACTGTGAGAAAGGCTCATTGATCCAAGAATGGACGTAACATGAATACAACACATAATTGTGTAAAGGTCTTCCTGTCCACAATTGCCTCCTTTTCCTTGAGCAGGAGTTGTATTCCAGGAGAACCTGTGAGAAGAAATATCAATCTGGTTCAGTTCCAAGCCAGGAGAAAAACACTGGAAATATGGAGGCTGATTGGAAAGATTTAGGTTTAATGATGAAGCAGAATCAGATGGGTTCTGGGCAGCTGACAAAATGGAGTTGAGAGTAGGTGGTTTTTATACCTTCTCTTGGGATTTGCACTTGAGCTTCCTGTTCCTGTGCAAAAACATGTATTCTGTTGGCTGTTGTCAGACTCCCAAGTGGCCATGTAGAGCTCATAGCTGGCTCTATAGGCAAAATACAAATCCTAGGTTTGACTGAAGTTTCTGAGGGTGATGCAATGAAGGGCCCTGTGTTCTGAAAGGGTGTTGGGTAATTCCTGTTGTGGCTTAATGGCTTTCGTCCTGTGTTAGATCTTGGGTGATGGATGCTTCTAATCCTATCATCTGCCTTAGTTTCAAAATATTGTGTCTTGAATGGATTACCAAATCTGCATTTTTAAAAGATGGCCTTAATTTGCTGGGGCCAGGTTAACAAAGACTTGGAGGCTATTTCTGTCTCCTAGAGCATGGTTCTCCATTTCTCCTTTAGGGAAATATAATATTCTGCCTTTTAAATATTTCCCAAAATATTTCATTCTTCTGGAGGGGTGGGTGCTGACTTTCTACAAACCTTAGATTATGCACTGTCTGGAGCAATGTCATCCCATTCCTGACCAAAGGGGCTCTACATTCAAAGCCATTCTGTCTTGCTAGGGTTTAATTTTAACCTGTTGCTCCCCCTACAGAACTCCAAGCATCAAGAGAGGACAGGTGTGGCATCACTTAACTTACCATTGGTAGAGATTTACAGCTGAGCATCATCAGCATATTGATTGTATATCACCCTATAATATGGCAGGCATTTGAAATCAGTCTAGGCCAGTGGTGGGTTGCCCCTGGTTCAGACCGGTTCTATAGAACCGGTAGTAAAACCGGCAGGAGGCTCCACCCACTGACCTGAATGTCATCAAAAGTGATCTGCGCATGCACGGGCACAATGCAAATCTGTAGTAAAGGTAAATAGAACCCACCCCTGGTTTAGGCCCCTTTCTTTTAGTTTGCTAAAAAGTGGTTAAAATATAGCTTTTCTGGAGCTCATCTGGGGAATCATTGAGGATTGTATTGTGGGTGGGTGGGTAGACTGGGTTGTACTATAACTGTATTTTTTTTTTTATCATGGAGGTTTTGATTGCAAATTCCTTGAGGTTTTCAATAGTCAAGAGCCACTGAAAGTCCTGCAGAATGATGATAGCATGCAAACAAACAGCCAAGGAAACTTTAACAAAAGACTATCTACCATTGACCGCACCCCATTCCTAAGCGGTCTGTAACGGGCATGCATAAGAGCACCAGCATGCCTACCTTCCTGTCCTAATGTTCTCTCTGATTGTATCCAATTCGTATGGTTATTTCATGCTTATACTTATATATACTGTTGTGTTTGACAAATAAATAAATAAATATAAATAAAATAGAAGGCTGGACTTCTCATCCTGAGCATAAATCTATAGATGCTTTAAAAACCTATATTTGCTATGGGTGTAGTAGTGCCATTAAATCACTTCTTGCTCCAAAACAAGCAAACAAACAATCAAAATGCTTCTGTTTGGAACAAGGGGATATGGATCACCTTGAAGTTCCTTCGAGGCATTGAAATGCACCTCAATGAATGGCAAACACAGTTTACATATGGAACCCAGAGCAGAAGAATAATTACCTTCCCTTAGCTATTTTTAAATGAAAAGCTAATGCGAAAATAATGCAGAATAATGCTGAATGTATTCCTTGTTAGTACCTCTTGCCTTGATTATACTGTGAATCCCAGTTTAACAGTTTAATTCTAGGATTGTTTCTGCATAGTGAGCTGCACACAGTGGTTTTTTATTATAGGTTACTTCAGCATGCTGGGCTGCACTCAGAGCATAGTTATTTTAGGATTGCTCAGGCATACTGTGCTGTTTGTAATAATCATTTATTTTAAGATTTTTCATGCATCTCAGCTAACTGGAGATTATTAGATCGAGAGAACAATCAAAAATGTTTTGTTATAGGAAGATTTGATATGCATAAAAGCTTACTAAGAACTCAAATTTGGGGTAGAATAATCAAAGCATTAGCTGATATATTTTAAGCAATGTAGTAAATTAGTAAGATTAAATAGTTAAGGACGCATGGTTCTCCAACAGAGTTAATGATTGTGCCCCAACTTTGCATATGTCAGATCTACAAATTTTCACTAAATGCAGTGGTGAACATGGAGAAACAGCAAACCTAATCTATTTTTTTCTTCTTCTAAGAATTATGTATTAGAGAAATCAAGTACAACATGCAAAGTTCATAACTGCTCATTCCATCCTCAGAAAAATCATGAAGTAATTTTAAAAGGGACAAGCAAGCTTTGACAGGGATCTTCCCAAGCCAAGTCGAGCCCAACAGAAAAGGTATACAGAAGAACCAGTGCACTCCTAAATATATATATTTAGTTTGGCGAAGCCAAAGAACAGCAATGCAGCTCACCAACTCAAATCCCCCTGCAACTCAGACTAACCTGAGTACAACCAAGCCCTCCCAAACAGAACATACCCCATCACACACACACACACACACACACATATATATATATATATATATATATATATATATATATATATTTGTTTTCTGAGGTTTTCACGGTGTTTGTATGTAGATCTTTGGTTATTCGGTTTTCTCCCACATGAAAAGCCTGAAGATGACGAATGAGACTTCATCGAAACGTCGCCAAGACACTTCCAATTTTATGTGGGAGAAAACCCGAATAACCAAAGATGTGCATACATATATATATATATATATATATATATATATATATATATATATATATATATATATATATATATATATATATATGTTTTCTGAGGTTTTCACGGTGTTTGTATGTAGATCTTTGGTTATTCGGTTTTCTCCCGTAAAATTGGACGTAAAACGTCTTGGCAACGTTTCAACGAAGTCTCATTCGTCATCTTCAGGCTTCAGCTTCGTTCTGGGAGCAATGTGTGACTGCAGCTGTTTCTTCCTTTAACTGCTAGTGGGGTTTGAACTGATTGGTGGGAGCTGGCTGTGCTCTGATTGGATGGGTTTTTGGTGCTCTGATTGGCTGGGGTGTGTCCTCTTGGGTGGGGCTTGGTTGTGCTCAGATTAGTCTGAGCTGCAGGGGGATTTGAGCTGGTGAGCTGCATAGCTGTTGTTTGGCTTCGTGTTCGTGGTCGTGCTACATCTTCATAGTGGGTGTCAGTCTGCTGCATGTATGGATTGGAGGGGTTTGATCCAGATGCCCTAAGCTCTACGGCCTCCCCAAGATACACAAAGAAGGAACCCCACTCAGACCCATAGTCAGCTCCATAGGCTCACCTCTACAAAACCTAGCCAAATTTCTCGCCAAACAACTACAGCCCTATGCAGAATCCATCGCCTCACACGTCCAAAACTCATTCCAGTTCATAGAGATCATAAAGAAACAAAACTTACAGCCCAGCGACCTACTTGTGAGCTTTGATGTCATATCCCTCTTCACCCAAGTGCCAATCAAAGAAGCCTTGACAGCTATCCAAAACAAATATAACCCCCCCAAGCACATCCTAGATCTGACCAACCACTGCCTATCCAACACATACTTCATCTATAATGGACAAAAATACAAACAAATAGAAGGAGCACCCATGGGATCACCCCTCTCACCTGTCATTGCCAACCTCTACATGGAACACTTTGAAACCCAAGCTCTAGAAAAATCTGATCACAAACCCAAACTCTGGCTCAGATATGTAGATGACTCCTTCATAATCTGGCCACATGGGAAAGAAAAACTTGACAACTTCCTCACACACCTCAATAGCCTACACCCCAAAATACAGTTCACCATGGAAACAGAAGTTAACAACCAACTTCCCTTCCTAGATGTCTTAGTCTACAGGAAACCTAATGGCTCCCTAGGACACACCATCTACCAGAAGAAAACACACACAAACCGCTATCTGCATGCACTCTCACACCACCACCCAGCACAGATCAACTCCGTAGCCAAGACACTCATCTCCAGAACAAAACGCTTAGCTGATGAACAACACCTAAAAACCGAACTACACACTCTCACTAACGTACTAACATCCAATGGATTCCAGAGAAATAAGATTACCAAACTAATCCAAAAAGAACCCCCCACTAAAATCCAAGACAGAGAACAAGAAAACGGCACAGCCCTCCTCCCATATATAAAAGGCACCACAGACAGAATCAGCAAGATCCTCCACAAACACAACATCAAGACAGCATTCTGCACAAACCGAAAAATATCCACCATCCTAAGAAACCCCAAAGACAAAATTGAGTTAGAAAATCAAGGAGTATATGAAATCCCATGCACCGCCTGCCCCACCACATACATTGGACAAACCAACAGAAGAATAAGTGCACGCATTGAAGAACACAAGAACTCAGTCAAAAAAGAGGAACCAACTTCTTCCCTGGTCCAACACCTTAAAGCCACAGGACACGATATTGACTTTAAAAAGACCAGAACTATCGCCAAAACTGAACACTTTAACAACAGAATAATCAGAGAAGCCATCAAGATAGAAATCGCCCACACAGCATGAACAAACGAGATGATACCTCCCGCCTACCAGCCATTTGGAAACCTGCCCTTATTGACAAACGTGTCCCTAACACGAGGAATGACACCAGACCCACACTCACGAGGTCCACACAGGATGTCACCACCACACATCCACCCAGAAAGCAGACCCAAACCCACACTGATCATGAAGCATGACCAAGGACCAGAAGCCAGACCGCAGCTGCAACATTAACCATTTCAAACCCCTCCAATCCATACATGCAGCAGACTGACACCCACTATGAAGATGTAGCACAACCACGAACACGAAGCCAAACAACAGCTATGCAGCTCACCAGCTCAAATCCCCCTGCAGCTCAGACTAATCTGAGCACAACCAAGCCCCCACCCAAAGAGGACACACCCCCAGCCAATCAGAGCACCAAAAAAACCCCATCCAATCAGAGCACAGCCAAGCTCCCACCCAATCAGTTCAAACCCCCACTAGCAGTTAAAAAGGAAGAAACAGCTGCAGTCACACATTGCTCCCAGAAGCACGAAGCTGAAGCCTGAAGATGACGAATGAGACTTCGTCGAAACGTCACCAAGACACTTCCAATTTTACGTGGGAGAAAACCCGAATAACCAAAGATCTACATATATATATATATATATACATATATATATATATATATATATATATATATATATATATATATATATATATATATATTGTGCCTCGTCCTCCCTCCTCTCCTCAGCCGGGCCCCTCCCGTCTACACCCCGATAATGAAGATGAACGGCCTGTCATGCCTCCAGCCCCCGGCTCTGGCCCCATGCCCGGAGAGGATGTCAGGAATGAACAAACAAACCTCATAAACCTTACTCCTACAGCGTGTGAGCAGGAAGCCAGCCACGTGCTGGAATTACTGACAGCAGATCCAGCTGAAGAGAATTCAAAGTGGGAGGATCCTCGCTTCCGGAGATCTGAGGGGCGACTCCCACCACGCTTTGCTCGCACAAGCACAAAGCCGAAAGCACCAGCCTGAAGATGATGAGTGAGACCTCGTCAAAACATTGCCAAGATACTCTCAACCTTACATGGGAAAAACCCCGAATATGCCAAGACCTACATATATATATGTACACACACACATACACATATAATCTTTGTTTTTATTTTAAAAAGGACATTGACATGCAATTATACTTCAGAGTATTGAAATAACTATAACTGATCCATTTTAAAAGATTTTTTTATTACCACTTCTATTATTTTTATAAATAACTTATGACAAGTAAATATATCTAATAATCCTTTCACTTCATATTTTCCCACAAGAACCCTGTGAGCTGGGTTGGTCTGAGAGAAAGCAATTGGGATCAAAATCCTTAATAAAATTATATTTTAAAATTTTAAAGATGGCTGAATCTAATGAATTGTGAGATAAATTAGCCTGGCATGACACACCAAACAATTCTGAGATCATTTTTCAACAAGGGACAAATATTTGAGTAATCACAGAGTTAAAAATGGGGAGCTGACCTATGCAGATTGCCCTTGGCAAATGACATTTTGTTTCATAATATCCCCACTCCATCTCTTCCTTTGCCTTCTATGTCATTGCACCTACCCTAAGTTAAGTCTCCCCCGGAGAAATCTGGATTGACCTCAACCCTCTTGGTTTTCTGTAAGCATTAAAAACCTGGGTCTTCCCACAGGCATCTGAGCTTGGAGATTAAGTAGATCCATTGGTTGGTTGGTTTCATTACTGAAGTAATGATTTAAAGTGGAATGATTTTTTTTTTACCCCTATCCTCTGTTACTTTATTGTTTTCCTAGTTACTGATTTTTACTAATTGATTATTGGTTTTTTGTTTAATTTCACTCTCTGTAGGCCACTTAGAGTCCCTTTAGGACAGGGGTGTCAAACTCATGTCGTCACAGCGGTGTCACGTGACATATCAGGACTTTTTTCCCCTTTACTAAACCAGGCATGGGTGTGGCCAGCACATGGCGCATCTGGCCCATGGGCCGGGAATTTGACAGCCCTGCTGTAGGGAGATGGACAGCTATATAAAATAAATACAAATCCCACCTCCTGTTCACTTCTGTAATAATTATATAAATATATCACTTATATTGTAATCAGGGTCTTGGAGGCAACTGATTTTTAAAATTATTTATTGGATTTAAAACTGCTGTAAGAAATAAATAGCTATATAACAGGGGTCTCCAACCTTGGCAACTTTAAGACTTGTCGATTTCAACTCCCAGAGTTGAAAAACTGGCTGAGGAATTCTGGGAGTTGAAGTCCACAAGTCTTAAAGTTGCCAAGGTTGGAGACCCCTGCTATATAGCATATAACAGGCCTAGAATGTATCAACAAGAGGATATACATTACAGTATATGCCTAAAAAGACAAACTGATTTAGAAATTACCTAGATAATTAACAAATTAAAAACATTCCAATGTGCTAAATTTATCATTGTTATTAATAGAAAAATTCCATATAAAAAGAAACCATAGCATTATCAGGGATAGGAAAGGGATGGGAAAGAACCAAGAAGATGGCTGAAACCATCAATCATTCTGTGATTCAAGTCAGGTCAGTCTTTTTTAAGAGTTATGGGGGTGCTACAATATAACAGTACAGAAATCCAAAAGACAATTAAGAAGTGTGTGTTCTTCCTCCTTTTCATCCTTTCAGTTACATAACAGCCTTACGTCAACTGTACAATGAAAAGGTAACTGTTCCCTTTCACAAACTGGATTTCCTTTTAGCAATAGCACTTACATACCGCTCAGTGGTGGGTTTCAAATTTTTTTAACTACCAGCTTGGTGGGCGTGGCATGTCTTAGTGGGCATGGCAGGGGAAGGTTACTGCAAAATCCCCATTTCCTCCCGATCAGCTGAGACTTGGGAGGCAGAGAATAGAAGGGGGCGGGCGCAGTCAGAATTTTTACTGCCGGTTCTCCAAACTACTCAAAATTTCCGCTACCGGTTCTCCAGAACTGGTCAGAACCTGCTGAAACCCATCTCTGATACCACTTCATGGTGCTTTACAGCCCTCTCTAAGCAGTTTACAGAGTCAGACTATTGCCCTTAACAATCTGGGTCCTCATTTTACTGACCTTGGAAGGATGGAAGGCTGAGCCAACCTTGAGCCGGTGAGGATTGAACCCCTGGCAGTCAGGAGAATTAACCTGCAATACTGCATTCTTCTAACCATTACGCCCCCATGGCTCTTTTATAAACGGTACTGCCTACTTAATCTCAATAATACAAAGATGGGATTGGCAAGGGAAACCTGATTTCGGGGCATATATTTTGAAGATTGTACGGAAGTAATGCACAATAGGGAAAAAGAAAACAAAAGCACACTTTCTCTTTGGCAAGCAGGAAGGGTAGAAAAGACAGGTAAATGGAATAAAATGGGAATTTGGAGTGCTGATGTTGGGAAGATTCCACAAAATTGTCCTGCTTAATGCCCTGGGAATCCCTTAGGACAGGGGTTTGCAAACTTGGCTCTTCTAGACCTAAGATGGCGCCGACGAAGGCTGCCTCGGTGAAATGCTCTCTAATTGTTTCTTTATTTCTAATTGTTCTCTGTGACTCACTACGGATTTCCTACTCACGAGACCATCTGCTAAAAATTAAGGAACATTTCTTTAAGGAGCAGCTTTCTTTAATCTCACCCCCGCCTGTCTTTACAAACACGGAGGAGATTCTAACACAGGAGGAGGCAATTCCCACCGAGCCATGGATTACTAAAAAAACCAAACGACGGAAACGAAGGAAAAGAGGTAAGCGATCTGGGATCTTAATCAAGCTAAGAACTCGCACTAAAACTCCTCTGCCTTCAATTTTCCTAACAAATATACGCTCACTTGCAAATAAGATGGATGAAATACTCCTCTTAAACAAATACTATTCTGATTTTCGCAATTCAGCAGTCCTATGCTTCTCTGAAACCTGGTTAAATGAATCAATTGAAAATAGCAGCCTGAACATTCCAGGATTTCAAATTGAACGATCAGACAGGATTCCAGAAACATCTGGTAAAAAGAAAGGAGGAGGCTTATGCCTATATATTAATTCAACCTGGTGTCAAGATTTTAACATAATTTACAAATTCTGTGACAACAATTTAGAGACTCTAATTATCAACTGCAAACCTTACTATTCGCCTCGTGAATTTTCCTCATTTCTTCTAATTGCTGTTTATGTCCCACCACAAGCCTGTGTAAACGAGGCATTACGAACTCTAGCTGACCAAATCATGGAGGCTGAAGCCAAACACCCTGATTCACTGGCCATTGTTTTGGGAGATCTAAACAAGGCAAACTTAAGGAAAGAACTACCAAAATACTTTCAGCATGTCAATTGTCCCACCAGAGGCAAGAATACTCTAGACCACTGCTACACAACACTAAAAGATGCCTATCGGTCTTTACCACGTGCAGCTGTAGGACACTCTGATCATTGCATGATTCACCTTGTACCTGCTTACAGGCAAAGACTTAAAGCCATAAAACCAATAATTAAATCAGTGAAAACCTGGACGGAGGAATCAGAATTAAAGCTACAGGCATGTTTTGACTGCACTGATTGGAATATTTTAAACATACCTCTGCAGACCTGGATGAACTCACAGATACTGTAACATCATATGTCAGCTTCTGTGAAGACCTATGTGTACCTACAAGGAACTTGCGAATACACAGTAATAACAAACCTTGGTTTACACCTAAACTTAAGCAGCTACGACATTCCAAAGAGGAAGCCTACAGAAAAGGTGATAAAATGCTGTACAATCAGGCCAGAAATGCACTAACAAGGAGATAAGAGCAGCAAAAGAAGCTACTCTGAAAAGCTAAAGAATCAATTTTCAGCAAATGAACCAGCAAACATGTGGAAAACTCTTAAAATATCACCGCTATGGCAAACCTCCTTCCCAGGCTGAAGGTAATCAACAACTGGCAGATGACCTGAATGAGTTTTACTGCAGGTTTGAAAGGAAACTACAGCCACCTATCTCCATAACCCCCATTTCAGACACACCAACAACAGCCAAGCCTCCTACAACTGACCCCATTTCATTGGGTTCACAACCCCTAGTGATCACAGAAAAGGAAGTGCAGGACCTATTTCACAGACAAAAGCCAGGAAAAGCTCCAGGCCCAGACTCATTGCTTAAAAGTCTGTGCTGACCAATTGGCCCCCAACTTCACCCATATTTTCAATAAATCACTAGAGATGTGCTATGTTCCTTCTTGCTTAAAAGTCTGTGCTGACCAATTGGCCCCATCTTCACCCATATTTTCAATAAATCACTAGAGATGTGCTATGTTCCTTCTTGCTTAAAAGTCTGTGCTGACCAATTGGCCCCCATCTTCACCCATATTTTCAATAAATCACTAGAGATGTGCTATGTTCCTTCTTGCTTCAAACGCTCTACCATCATCCCAGTGCCGAAGAAGCCCTCCATCAAGGAACTGAATGACTACAGACCAGTTCCTCTAACATCTGTAGTCATGAAAACCTTTGAAAGGCTAGTGCTTTCCTACCTGAAAACCATCACGAATCCGCTCTTAGACCCCTTGCAATTTGCATACCGAGCAAATAGATCAACAGATGATGCTGTTAATATGGCTCTGCACTACATCCTACAACATCTTGAGTCTCCAAAGACCTATGCAAGGGTCCTTTTGTAGACTTTAGTTCAGCATTCAATACCATCATTCCAGACATTCTTCTAACCATTACTTATGGCTCTTTTATACTGCCTACTTAATCTCAATAATACAAAGATGGGATTGGCAAGGGAAACCTGATTTCGGGGCATATATTTTGAAGATTGTACGGAAGTAATGCACAATAGGGAAAAAGAAAACAAAAGCACACTTTCTCTTTGGCAAGCAGGAAGGGTAGAAAAGACAGGTAAATGGAATAAAATGGGAATTTGGAGTGCTGATGTTGGGAAGATTCCACAAAATTGTCCTGCTTAATGCCCTGGGAATCCCTTAGGACAGGGGTTTGCAAACTTGGCTCTTCTAGACCTAAGATGGCGCCGACGAAGGCTGCCTCGGTGAAATGCTCTCTAATTGTTTCTTTATTTCTAATTGTTCTCTGTGACTCACTACGGATTTCCTACTCACGAGACCATCTGCTAAAAATTAAGGAACATTTCTTTAAGGAGCAGCTTTTAATCTCACCCCCGCCTGTCTTTACAAACACGGAGGAGATTCTAACACAGGAGGAGGCAATTCCCACGGAGCCATGGATTACTAAAAAAACCAAACGACGGAAACGAAGGAAATGAGGTAAACGATCTGGGATCTTAATCAAGCTAAGAACTCGCACTAAAACTCCTCTGCCTTCAATTTTCCTAACAAATATACGCTCACTTGCAAATAAGATGGATGAAATACTCCTCTTAAACAAATACTATTCTGATTTTCGCAATTCAGCAGTCCTATGCTTCTCTGAAACCTGGTTAAATGAATCAATTGAAAATAGCAGCCTGAACATTCCAGGATTTCAAATTGAACGATCAGACAGGATTCCAGAAACATCTGGTAAAAAGAAAGGAGGAGGCTTATGCCTATATATTAATTCATCCTGGTGTCAAGATTTTAACATAATTTACAAATTCTGTGACAACAATTTAGAGACTCTAATTATCAACTGCAAACCTTACTATTCGCCTCGTGAATTTTCCTCATTTCTTCTAATTGCTGTTTATGTCCCACCACAAGCCTGTGTAAACGAGGCATTACGAACTCTAGCTGACCAAATCATGGAGGCTGAAGCCAAACACCCTGATTCACTGGCCATTGTTTTGGGAGATCTAAACAAGGCAAACTTAAGGAAAGAACTACCAAAATACTTTCAGCATGTCAATTGTCCCACCAGAGGCAAGAATACTCTAGACCATTGCTACACAACACTAAAAGATGCCTATCGGTCTTTACCACGTGCAGCTGTAGGACACTCTGATCATTGCATGATTCACCTTGTACCTGCTTACAGGCAAAGACTTAAAGCCATAAAACCAATAATTAAATCAGTGAAAACCTGGACGGAGGAATCAGAATTAAAGCTACAGGCATGTTTTGACTGCACTGATTGGAATATTTTAAAGATACCTCTGCAGACCTGGATGAACTCACAGATACTGTAACATCATATGTCAGCTTCTGTGAAGACCTATGTGTACCTACAAGGAACTTGCGAATACACAGTAATAACAAACCTTGGTTTACACCTAAACTTAAGCAGCTACGACATTCCAAAGAGGAAGCCTACAGAAAAGGTGATAAAATGCTGTACAATCAGGCCAGAAATGCACTAACAAGGAGATAAGAGCAGCAAAAGAAGCTACTCTGAAAAGCTAAAGAATCAATTTTCAGCAAATGAACCAGCAAACATGTGGAAAACTCTTAAAAATATCACCGGCTATGGCAAACCTCCTTCCCAGGCTGAAGGTAATCAACAACTGGCAGATGACCTGAATGAGTTTTACTGCAGGTTTGAAAGGAAACTACAGCCACCTATCTCCACAACCCCATCTCAGACACACCAACAACAGCCAAGCCTCCTACAACTGACCCCATTTCATTGGGTTCACAACCCCTAGTGATCACAGAAAAGGAAGTGCAGGACCTATTTCACAGACAAAAGCCAGGAAAAGCTCCAGGCCCAGACAAGATAACTCCTTCTTGCTTAAAAGTCTGTGCTGACCAATTGGCCCCATCTTCACCCATATTTTCAATAAATCACTAGAGATGTGCTATGTTCCTTCTTGCTTCAAACGCTCTACCATCATCCCAGTGCACTGAATGACTACAGACCAGTTGCTCTAACATCTGTAGTCATGAAAACCTTTGAAAGGCTAGTGCTTTCCTACCTGAAAACCATCACGAATCCGCTCTTAGACCCCTTGCAATTTGCATACCGAGCAAATAGATCAACAGATGATGCTGTTAATATGGCTCTGCACTACATCCTACAACATCTTGAGTCTCCAAAGACCTATGCAAGGGTCCTTTTGTAGACTTTAGTTCAGCATTCAATACCATCATTCCAGACATTCTTCTAACTAAGCTAAACCAGCTACAGGTACCGGAACAGACTTGTAAGTGGATCACAAGCTTCCTAACAAACAGGAAGCAGCAGGTGAAGCTAAGCAAGATCACATCAAATACCTGTACAATTAGCACAGGGCCCCCAAGGCTGTGTGCTCTCCCACTTCTCTTCTCTCTGTATACCAATGACTGCATCTCCAATGATCCATTTGTTAAGCTACTGAAGTTCGCAGATGACACAACAGTGATTGGTCTCATTCGAGACAATGACGAATCCGCATATAGACGAGAGGTCGAACGACTAGCCTTGTGGTGCAACCAAAACAATCTGGAACTGAACACACTCAAAACCGTAGAAATGGTGGTAGACTTTAGGAAAAACCCTTCCATACTTCCACCTCTCACAATACTTGACAACACAGTATTAACAGTAGAAACCTTCAAATTTCTGGGTTCTATCATAACGCAAGATCTCAAATGGACAGCTAACATCAAAAACATCATTAAAAAAGGACAACAAAGAATGTTCTTTCTGCGCCAACTCAGTAAGCTCAAACTGCCCAAGGAGCTGCTGATCCAATTCTACAGAGGAATTATTGAGTCTGTCATTTGCACCTCTATAACTGTCTGGTTCGGGTCTGCAACCCAACAAGAAAAACACACACTTCAGAGGATAATTAGAACTGCAGAAAAAATAATTGCTACCAACTTGCCTTCCATTGAGGACCTGTATACTGCACGAATCAAGAAGAGGGCCGTGAAAATATTTGCAGATCCCTCGCATCCTGGACATAAACTGTTTCAACTCCTACCCTCAAAACGACGCTATAGAGCACTGCACACCAGAACAACTAGACACAAGAACAGTTTTTCCCCGAAGGCCATCACTCTGCTAAACAAATAATTCCCTCAACACTGTCAGACTATTTACTGAATCTGCACTACTATTAATCGTTTCATAGTTCCCATCACCAATCTCTTTCCACTTATGACTGTATGACTATAACTTGTTGCTGGCAATCCTTATGATTTATATTGATATATTGATCATCAATTGTGTTGTAAATGTTGTACCTTGATGAACGTACACTGAGAGCATATGCACCAAGACAAATTCCTTGTGTGTCCAATCACACTTGGCCAATAAAAAATTCTATTCTATTCTATTCTATTCTATTCTATTATGACTTGTGAACTTCAACTCCTAGAGTCTGGGAGTTGAAGTCTTAAAAGAGCCAAGTTTGCAGACCCCTGCCTTTAGGACACAGTAAGCATTCAGTAATAACAGAATGAAAGAATAACAGGTAGGAAGGGACCCTGGAGGTCTTCTAGTCCAACCTTATACCATTTCAGATCAATAGTTGTTCAATCTCTTTTAAAGACCTCTAGTGATGTTTGTTAAACATCAAAGCATTCGATAAATCTCTAAATGAAGTGCTGCCTGCTCATAGAGTTAGAAAGGATCGATGCAATATGGGGTTGTTTTTATGGATCACATATGGCATATTTATTTTTCCTCCCCCCCACAAAGGATTAAAAATGTGGGCTTTCTAAGAAAAAAAGGGGGGGAAGAGTCTTGTTCTTTAAATGCAGGAGTTGAAAGAAATGTTATTTAATTTAATGTTATTAGAGATAGACAAATAGATTAAATGTGTTTTCAAAAAAGGCTTGCATGGAATTTAAGATAAATACACTAATTGAGGTATAGTTAACATAGCAATCTAAAATTTCCTAGAAACTTAATGAGTTTTGAGCTGCTAGCTAAAGCTGTGCTGGGCACTAGAGGTATAATGAGCATCAACTGACATGAAGCTCAAATTCATTTCAATTATCTCTCTTACCTTAGCTAGAAAAATAGTAAATAGTTGGTTGGCAGTGTGAGTCACAGTCAGCAAACATCATTGGTCAATAGACAAAGACTATGTCATATAGTAGAATGAACAGAGAGCTTGACAGTTGACCTTTGGATTGAAATATAGGCATTTTAAGCTCCAGTGGAATATATCTGAGTGGGCTTTTTTTGTGAGTAAAATACATAGAAGGTCAGACTGAGGTCACAGCTGGCTTTGGGTTCACCAGAGCAAATCAGATCACCAGATTTTCTTTATTCATCCACTTTTCTAAAGACATTGAGATTATAGGGCAGTGTTCTAAAGCATGAGACCTTCAGTTGTTTCAGATCAGGTTATCATTCCTGGCTGTCATTTTGACTTAGAAATGAGAGGAAATTGTTTGGAACATCTACACATTTTCTTGTGTGCTCTATTTTCCTAGAGCTTTCTATAGCCCCCCAAAAGGTTACATCCATGTGAAGAAAAACTTATCAAAAAGAACAGTTAAAACATTTAAACACAGACACTGAAGATCTAGGCATGAAAGTGAAGGTGTGTGGGACTCAGGTGAGGTTCTTCTTCAGTCTTCCAATCCATGGAAGATATCCAGGTAAGAGAGGAATGAAAAGTTTGAGTAAATGGCTGGCTGTATGCAAATGAAGGCAATGGCAGAGTTTTAAGTTTCTAGGACAGTAATGCGAATGGATAATTCAACAGATAAATATGCGTTTGGCCAAAGCAGGACCAGACTTTCTGGAACCATAGGCATAGAAAATCCTGAATAAACAGGGTTTTAAAAAAATTAAAAATAGTAAATAGAAGTAAGGATCTTACTTGCATACTCTAAAAGACGTGGCAGCATTGCTGCAGTGAAGCATTTTATACTATTTCATGAAACAGCAGTTCAACCCTACAGCTCATAGCCTTTATTGTCCGTATACTAATGCTTGGAGTATGAAAAAAACAACAAATTTGAATGCTTAGTGCAGGAAGGCAAATATGATTTAAAAGCAAAAGCATAGACAATTCCCATGTTTTATACATAGCAGCTGAGGAATAAATCTACTCAGCAAAAAAATAAACCATAGAAAATAAAAGTTGCTCTGTTATTAAATATATTAAATGCTTACTAGAGGGGAACAAAGTAGAAATCAAACGAATAATGAGAATAATGAGAAATATCCATATGTGCTCAAAAATACTAGCAATCCACAAACAGGTGAATGAACTTGGTGTTTATCTTGGAAGCATCTGGATTAAAATAAGAGTAAGAATTAATCCAAAAAGTATTGTTCAATCAAGAAGATATAGGTGATGCATTTCAAAAACAAACTGCAGAGGTATTCTTCCAAAGAGGTATAAAGGTAAAGGTAAAGGTTCCCCTCACACATATGTGCTATTCATTCCCGACTCTAGGGGACGGTGCTCATCTACCGTTCAAAGCCGAAGAGCCAGCGCTGTCCGAAGACGCCTCCGTGGTCATGTGGCTGGCATGACTAAACGCCAAAGGCACACAGAACACCGTTACCTTCCCATCAAAGGTGGGATATTATACCGAAGAGGTATAAAGTAATATTAATAGCAGGGTATAATTATGCCATCAATTACTATAAGACATTGTTTGATGCTTGCTGGCAACTTTCTCCTGAGAAGGTTAGACAAAAGTAAAAAAATAAAGATTTTACCAAGGAAGTAGACTGTTGAATCCTGGACTTTTGAAACTAAAGTTGGTTATGGACTCCCACCAAAACATGTTTTTATAAACTAGGAACAATATTGAGCAAGATTCCATGATATCTCCTGATATCCTGATATCTACAGCACCACCACTAAAACTTCAACCGATGCTGATCAGACCTTACCTCAAGTACTACCTGACTACTGTGAATCAGAAACAATTGTTGGATCAGAGAAGGTGCAGTTCTTTTAGTGTAACCTGTGCTATTCTTAGCCAAAATCACATTCTTCAAGTGCCAAGTGAACTCAAGGACTGAGGGATGATCCAGAATTCAAGGACACACTCAGGTGTTCATAACATGGTCAAGAAAGGCACAGTTTGAGGATCTTGAGATTCAATCAATGCTCGAAAAGCTAGTAAGGAAAGTGGTTCAAAATAAGTTGGAGTTCTTGAAAAAGGAGATACTAAAAGCACAATTGCAGATAATTTCAGAGAAAAACAAAAAATAAATCTAGCAGAAGAGTCCAGTGTGTCTACCCAGAAAGTTGTGTGAAAGTTTGAAAAATGAAAAAAAGACATGGGGGCAAAAAGAGACATGTCACCAAGGAAGAGTTTAAAACTATCTTAATAAATTAGAATAATAGGCTGATAACAGTAAACTAGAATATAACACTGACAAATGCCAAATTCTCCACTTAGGAAAAAGAAATAAAATGCACAGGTATGGAATAAGTGTCACCTAGTTTGAAAATAGAACTTGAAAGAGGGATTTTGGGGTAGTGATTCATTACTGTATAAACTGATCCTGTATCAAAAAAAATATGTGACTGCAAAAAAAAAAAGGCAGATGGACTTTTTGGCAGAATTATAATGTCCAAGTTCAGCAGAAATATAATTTCCAAGTTATGAAAAAAATACATCCATTTCATTTTGTGTTGGTCAGACCTCACCCCAAATATTGAGTTCAATTTTGGGCACCAAAAGAATGAGGATCACTGGAATATTAGAAAACTGGAACCTTTGTCCAATAAAGGTAGAATACAGGGACTGGGAATATTCAGCCTTAAAGAGAGAAGATTGAATTGGGATATGATAACACACTTCAAATATTTGAAAATATGTTAATAGAAGAAGATCAGAACCTGGTCTTCTCCATCCCAGAGAGCAGGATGCAGAAGGGAAATCTGATTAATGTTAGGAAAAAAATAATACCTTCCTTACTTTAAACGTAGTTCAGCAGTGGAATCTATTGCTAAGGTAAAGAGTGGCCTTCACCAGAAAGGTTCAAATGGAGGCTAAGGAACCGTCTACTGGGGACATTTTAAATGGATTAAATGCAGTGGATTAATGCACTGAATAAAGTTTGAAATTTAATGGGCTAAATGCCCATGTAAATAAAGCCTGATTCTATGAGGGTCATTTGTGAAAGAGGCAGCCATTACATTGTCTACGGGGAAGGGATAGGATGGCTTAAAAATCCTCATCTCTTGTGAGTTATGGAGGATAAGCAATGAAGCATTAAAGAATAAAGGTTTGCATCAGCAAGAGGGTCCAATCATCTATTGCAATGTCCTTCCTGTTGAAGGCTACTTCAGCTTCAATCATAACAATACAAGAGCAAACAATAGATTTAAGCTCAATGTTAACCGTTTCAATATTGACTGCAGAAAATATAACTTCGTAATAGAGTTATTAGTGCTTGGAACACACTACCTGACTCTGTGGTCTCTTCTCAATATCCCCAAAGCTTTAACCAAAACTCTCTACTATTGACCTCACCCCATTCCTAAGAGGTCTATAAGGGGGGTGCATAAGAGCACAAACGTGCCTACCGTTCCTGTTCTATTGTTTCATTATAGCCAAGTAATATAGTTATTACATACTTATGCTCATATATATGCTTATATATTATATAGTTATTTTCATGCTTTTGCTTATATATATACTGTTGTGACAAATAAAAATAAATAAAAAATTCAGTGTTTGTTATTTCAGAAAACACCTGATTTGACACCAGTTGTGTTTCAAGGCACCTGGTATAACAGGTCAAACTCAAGGTTACCTAGTTCTTTGAGAGTGGAATGTACCAAAAACCAGACAAGTAGAGACAGTATAGTTTGTGGCATTCAAGCAGATTTTAAATGATTTTTCCCCTTTAAAACAGCTTCAAAGAACTTGAAACAGAAAAAAAAAACCACCCCAAACTCACACACTTCTTCTAAAAAACTCTCAGAAGAAATGTGTGACCAGGCAAACGTATTCAACAAACTTTAGAATCTCTCTACAGGATACCTTTATCCCTATCTGCTTGTGGAGGACAGTTGCAGAGTTTGTATCAAAATGAGATGTATCATATGCTGAGAAAAACAAAACCCACAGCACTTGAAGGGTGCAAAGTTTGGATCATTTATTTTATGATTGCCAAGTTCCTTCAAAACTGGGTTTGGAGATAGTTAGCTAAAAAAAACCCACTGAATTCTCCAGTTTTATGGCTCAGAATATTAAACTGAATTAACATTGTTAATATGTTTTGTATTTTTGTTTTGTTTTTCTGTTTAGGATAGTCCAAAAATAACATAAATTTGCTGTGTTTTCCCACCGGATGGAATAAATAAGACTTTATGTCAAAACTATTTAATATTTATTGATTTTTGTAGCCCAAAATCATCATTTCAGTATCTGCACAAACCTAGAAGTTAACCCATTGTGCAAGTGGAGAAAAGAGAAACAAAATATAGCAGAAGAGACCAAGTTCCACAGAATAGCAAAATGAAGTTTTGAAATGGCAGAAATATGCCCTATATGCCCCATACCATATGCTTTGTTTTTCCCCTGCTACCCCCCAAAAAACTAGATTATACATCTCATCCAAAAGCATCCTTTTACATCCAGTGAGATTTAGTATCTTTAATTCCCCTACAGCACTAAAAGCCCATGAAGGTTTTAGTACCCTTTGGAAAAAAAAGTTTTTCTTCCTTTCCAAGCTGTTTAATGCTCAATTTGCTCTGTTACCTTTTTATCTGATTTTGTTTTGTTTGCACACATAGTCACAATAAGAAATGTGAAATAGCACTTTGTGTGACCGTCATCATCATGGTCACAACTTAAAGCCTTGTCTTTTTCCATTGCTCAGTTATGATATTTTAGTTTTAAGGTGATTTTTAAGGAGTGGAAAATACGTGTAATCTTTGTTTACCTTGTCTATGTCTCTTGTATAGAACTCCAATCCTCCAAATCATTCAGAAAGATTCAGAAGACTTCAAGTTCAAAAAAAAAAATCCCCCTGATTTGGGTTGGATGTCAAATCTCTTTCCAGATTTGCTTCTTCTTCCTCCAGTTTTCTGGTTAAAGGATATTTAAAGCTGGCCTTGTGTAGACTTTCATGTGGATGGTTGGGATTTGCTTGTGGCCATGGGTTCAGTAAAGTAAAGTACAAGCCGTTACCAAAGAACTGGATGAATGTTCATCCTCAGTTTTCAACAATTGAATAAACTGACTGTTTTGTGAAACAAACCTAGAAAAGTTTAGCGACCTCTTTGGCATGCCCAAAAGCAAATGATGGTTTCATAAATCCACTCAAATTTCAAGTTTATGCAAAACAGAAATTAATCATGAGCTGAAAGTCTGAAAGGGAAAATTGTGGGTCCAACCTCCCAACCCTCCATAGGGGAATTCATGAATGGACTGCTCGTGGTAGTGGTGGTAGGAATGGACTTTGTACAGAACATGATCTTCCCGCAAAGAATGAACATGTGAATCTAACCCTTTTCAGTGTTTCTTGTAATCTGCAAAGGAGCTGTTAGGGTCTGTCTATGATGATCAATAACAAGTAAGTCCAGCTATTAAATAAACAATCATTTCACCTGTTAAAACTAATATGTTCTACCCCCTTCAGCAAAAAACAGAATCAAATTTCACCAGAACTTCATTTATACATTTTATATAGTAACTTCAAAATAGGAAAAGCAATTTTTGTGTTTAGCATGTTTATCCTTTAATGAACATTTTAGACACAGATTCCAAATTATGTATTCATTGGAAAGATTAACTTTGATTAATGAATTCATGCTAAGGAACTGTGTTTAATTGGATTTCTCAAAGATGCTAAATGTGACTGCTTCTAGCACAACTCTATATGTGGGGGAGAAATGTCTATCTGTCATTTTACAGAAAATGTTACTGTTGACCTGTCTTTTCTGAAAATGAACTTTGTTCCTTTGCATTCAAAGTTCTCAATATTCTAGTTCTAATAATGTTTAAAGTTATCTGCCTAATCAGACTAATTAGCACTGGTGAACAGAGACATAATCATAATAGAATGCAAATGCCAGTTTTACAAAATGAAAGCGCCATATGTGCAGTAATTAGTGAACCAAAGGCACTTTTTATAAATCATATTTATTAGTTTGTAAACATATAAAGCCCAACGATACTATTAACAACACCGAAAGACAAATCGATGCACAGACCTACTCAAAGTTATGCATGCTGTCATGTTACATCTAAACTTCAGTGAGCAAATAAATATTTCTGCAAAATCCTTGGAGACCCTGTGAAGTTGGGCTGAATTTTGGAATGCGATTCCCCCTCTGCAGTCTCAATAATTGGGAAAGAGTGCATTATGATCTATGGAAAAAGCCTTCTGATCATATGGGCTATTGTTGTCTAGAGACCAGATGGTTCTAAATTAGGATATGTGGTTTGTGTCAGAATTGAAAAACGGAAGACTGATATATACTCTAATTGTGCGTAATTGAAAGCTAAGCCACAGCTGAAATGTAACATGGGCTGTGTTGTTCCATACAAACTATTAGTGAGGGCATTCTACCTATTATCTAGTTGCTATCTTATGGTTGTTGTTTTTTAAAAAAACTTAATAGCCTATATAATCCTGCTTTGTTTGTACTTTCCTTGAATCTTAGATCATATCACATGTTCCCTGTGCAGAGAAAAATCATTTGTCAGAAAAGAATTTAACCTTAGGCTTTAGAAGTATACAATCTTCCCATTGCAGATGTATTTTTTTGGCATAGAACATTTTAGTATAAATTATAAAATATGCAACTCCTTATACTGGCATTTAAACCAGACTAGAATAAATCATAGAATCATGGAGTTGAAAGGGGCCATTTAGGCCAGGGGTCTCCAACCTTGGCAACTTTAAGACTTGTGGACTTCAACTCCCAGAATTCCTCAGCCAGCTTTGCTGGCTGAGGTATTCTGGGAGTTGAAGTCCACAAGTCTTAAAGTTGCCAAGGTTGGAGACCCTTGATTTAGGCCATTAAGCCCAGGTTATAAAAAGTTCAGGGAACAGGTTCCATCCTTTGGATGGCAGTCTATCACCTTTCTGGGGAAGTTCACCACTGAACTACTCTTTCGGAGGGGGGTTCCCCCCACCTCCCCAGTGTTTTCTTGTAACTTAAAATGTTGTATATCCATGTTATCTATTATCCACGTTACACATCCTAGAATAATAGAAACGGGATATTCCTCTGTGTGTCGTTTTTTTCAGATAGTGGAATAATGCCATCATATCTTCCCTCGATCATCTTCTCTCCAGGTTAAATATATTAGTTTCCTCAGATTTAATATCTGCCATGTGGAAACTCTAATTCTACTGATACGACTTAAAACTGGCTTTTGGACAGTCACATAACATTGCTGAATCACGTTCGACTTATAATCAATTACAGTTCCAAGATCTTCACACATAGTATACTATTACTATCAAATCAAGATACTCCTTATCTTCTGAAAGGCTGGTGATTGCTAGAATGGGTCCTGAGGGCAGCTGATTGCCCATGATCATTTGAATGACA
Organism: Ahaetulla prasina; assembly: GCF_028640845.1. Classification (NCBI taxonomy): domain Eukaryota; kingdom Metazoa; phylum Chordata; class Lepidosauria; order Squamata; family Colubridae; genus Ahaetulla; species Ahaetulla prasina. Next base: position 271,276,588 of record NC_080539.1, read on the forward strand.
GTCTCCTGCTGAGTAAGAAGAGACTGTAGAAATAATATAAGGCTCCTAGGTTGGGGGGGGGAATGGGTAAGTTGGTGAAAAGGAAAAAGCACAGGCCTCTAGCAAGGGAATCCAAGTTTTCCCTTTAGGTGATCAATGTATTGGTAACTAATTGAGACCTGAGAGGGTGAAAATAATAATAATTATTATTATTAATAAAAACATTCTATCAGTGGTGACTTAAAAACACAAGCAGGCAATACTCTGCCGATGTGGCCTACAAAGTTTGTGGCATATTTGTGTTTCTGACTAAAAATAACCCGATGTATATGTATAGAATTTTAAAAAAACTTGTATAAAGCTCTAATGGTCCTTAGAAATGAAGAAAGAAAAAAAACTCAACAGACTGGAGTAGGCAGTGAGCATACCTTAACTGAAGAGAGAAGTTGAAGATTTATTGGATCAAAGAAAAGGGGCATTAAAACAGAAGCTGACAGAGGAAGTTAGTCTCCATAAATAACACAGTTAATCAAAAGAACAATCCTGGGGGATGAGAAGAATAGCCCCAAGTAAGAGTTGTAGAAAATATTTAGCATTGCTTAAATTCAGAAGTTGTTTCTCTGAATTTCTCACAGAAAGCTCTGAACTTTCAGGGAAGAAAATGAGGAACTACGGAATGATAAGACAGGAAGGCTGAGAGATGTTGCAACCTCAATAGTTGGTAAGTCACTATTGCAAAGACCTAAAGGAAATGCAAACAGGCCCCAAAGAGTCAGACAGAATTCTGCTGTCTGTCACAAGTATAGATCAGGGATATGACGCAACAACTTCCAAGACATTTCAAATTCATCCCTTGCTTTCTGCTAACTCATGTGGAGGCAAATGATGATGCAAAGATCAGCTGAAATTATATCAGCATGGATTCTGAAGATGTAGAATAGTCCTTTGTCAAGATCCTGGGACCCACATGAGATTCCTATCCATCCTTTGAGTCCATCGAAGATAACCAGAAAGGGAAAGGAGACCACAGCATGACAACTGGGTGTCTGGCTACACAAATGGTTTTGGATTCTGGGATCATAGTCTGAATCATGCACGTGATGTATTGTTATCTGGGATGAGCTGGATTGATAAAGGAGTATTAGGCAGACCATAGCAAGCTTGGTCATTGAATCCTGTCCCATCAAATGTTCAATAAGAATGTCAGATAATGGCCTGTGTTTGGTAGGAAGAAAAGCCACCTGGATACCTAAACAGTATGTATACTTTCAGTATACACTGGAACTTTTCCTTTCTCTCTACTGCATTTGTTCTTCTTGAGCAAATTCATTAACTACATTTCCAACAAATATATTGTTATTGTGGAAATCATCCTACTTTGTTACGCCTATTAAATCATCTTTACCTTTTCACAGTATAGGTTTAAGCCCCTTATTTCTCATACTTTGAGCATTTCCATAGAGACAACAGAAGAAATTTCTTTATACATTAATATGCATTAATAGTGTTTCAAGGACTGAACAACAGTCCAGAATTGTGCACACAGTGGGTACAGATAGATTCAGATTAAAATGTTATGAACCTTACATCTTTCAGTACTTAGAGATAAATTCATACTGTCTGAATCTTTTCTGTAGAATAGAACAAAAGCCGCTGGGTTAAAGAAGTGAACCTTGCATTGGTAATAAAGAAGTCTTGGTAGGTGTCATCTAAACCAGGGGTCTCCAACCTTGGCAACTTTAAGACTTGTGGACTTCAACTCCCAGAATCCCTCAGCCAGCAAAGCTGGGAGTTGAAGTCCACAAGTCTTAAAGTTGCCAAGGTTGGAGACCCCTGATCTAAACTACATTTTCTTCCCTCTCATCTCCTATTGTTTATAGTCCCATGCAGTTCAGATGTAGGCAGTGGGTTACTTATGAACCACAACTTGTTTCCAGAATACGTCCTTTGCTCCACATTAGACTTCCTGACCCAACCAAATTTCTCAAATACTGTATTTCAAGAAACTAAATAGCAAACAATGCACTTGCAACTAATATTTAATTTGCGGAACCAATTTATCAGGGAAATAAACACCAGTCCCTAACCACTAGGTAGACAAAAATCAAGAACTCCTCCTCCCCCCATTTAAATTACTATGTTTAAACATTTCTGTTGGGTCTATAATAATTGTGGAGAAGCACCATTTACTGATGAAGCTGAGGTCTGTTTTGTGATTCAATCCTTGCAATTGGTATTCAGCTAAGGAGTTTTTATGTGGTGGTTAGTGATTGGCTGCAGGGTTTCACTGAACCAAACTCAAAACACATTTGCTGCTAAATTTAGTTTTACTGAACAAATGAACAGTGGCATTCATGAAGCATCAGCATATATTCATTGCCTCACATGGCATTACCCAAACGTCATTTAATCAATAGCTTCAAAAACATTAATAGGACTATATTCCTGTGATGGTAGTGAGTATGCTGAAAGGCTAATTTGCTTTCCAGTAAATAAATGTTTACAAACTCCATTACGGTATTCCTTTTAAAACAAGAGTAGTTCAGTATTTAGTATGACCTGAATTGTAATCTTCTACCCACTCTAGGCCATCAATGGAGGCTTTCAAGAAGAGTCTGGACAGTCATTTGTGTGAAATGGTATAGGGTCTCCTGCTTGAGCAGGGGGTTGGATTAGATGACCCCTAAGGTCACTTCCAACTATGTTACTCTATGTTCTAGGTCATTGGCCAGATTGTGATAAGTTTTTTTTTGAGTGGGGGCCAGAGGTGGGTTTCAGCAGGTTCTAACCAGTTCTGGAGAACTGGTAACAGAAATTTTGAGTAGTTTGGAGAACTGGTAGTAAAAATTCTGACTGGCCCCACCCCCATCTATTCTCTCCCTCCCAGTCCCAGCTGATTGGGAGGAAATGGAGATTTTGCAGTAACCTTGAATTGGGGAGGGAATGGAGATTGTACAGTATCCTTCCCCTGCCACACCCACCAAGCCACACCCACCAAGCCATGCCATGCCCACCAAGCCACATCTACAGAACCGGTAGTAAAAAAATTTGAAACCCACCACTGGTGGGGGCCGGTTGGTTAATGGATTCCATCCAATTATTTGCTCAGTCTGCCAATCTTGCACTTTCTTCCCAGATGTTATTTGAGCTACTTCGATTGCTCATGTAGCCTGAAAACAAAGTTGCCACATGCCTTGGCATGTGTTGTAGACAGAGATTTCTTGCCTCTGCAAATACAGGACTGAAAGTAGGAAAGGCAGAGATGGGTAACCAACCAAACAGCTTGGACTAGTAGTACATCAAAAGGGAGGCAGGTGGTGATTGGCTGGCGGCAGTTCCTGCCTGGCAGGACAGTGCCCCATTTATCTTAATGTCTCAGCTTCAATTGGTTGTGATCTCTTTGGCTTCCAGTATGCTCAAACCGCTTCCCTGCCAAGAAAGGTTGCAGTAACTCTATCTTTGTTGCCTTTGACCGGCAGACAAATGCATCCTTAGTCAGAAAAACAGTTGGTCTTAAAAGTGATAGGGTGCAGTAGCAGTATTTAATCTGGTGGGTGCTGTTATTTAGTTATTGTCAGGTTTTTATTTGAGGCTTTTATTTTATTTTATGAGTTGCAGTTATTTCCCCTGTGTTTTATTGTTAGCCTCTTGGAACTGTTTTTTTTTAATGGGGAAAGGCATGATATAAAACAAACAGAGCAGTTAAAATGGGGAATCGAATGCTCCAAAATTTCTACAGATAATGGTAAAATCTCCCTTGTGATAAACTTGGTGACCATGTGGACATGGCAACATTGCCTCTTCAGCAGCTATAGGGATGTGGGTTGCTGCTGCCTTTTCCTATTTTCCTTCCTCCCCCAACTTCCCAGTCTGTGCTCCTCTAGAGCAGGGGTTTCCAACCTTGGCAACTTGAAGACTTGTGGACTTCAACGCCCAGAATGCCTCAGCCAGTCTACAAGTCTTCAAGTTGCCAAGGTTGGAGACCCCTGCTCTAGAGAAATCATTAAAACTTGTGGGACTGTTCATACCTTAAGACAGTGAGTGGCTCAAACCCTCTTCCTGGTGCCTCCAGACCCCCCTCCCATTCCTCTGCAATAAATTTAACCTAAAAGCACCCTCAATCAAAGGAATAACTTTCCTTATGTTTACTTTCAAAACTGGTACAGAATCTGTGTTAGGTTAAAAAAAAAAAACCCAGTCTGAAAACCCTTTCTTCTGACATTATTTTTTCTTCTTATGGCCCCCTAAGGGCATTTTTCTTTTAAAATCCAGACCCCATCTCTCAACCTTTCTTCCCATCATTCAATTCCTGTACCTAATAACAATTATCGTGTGTCTCGTGCTTTCATCTGTGAGAGAATGGATGTGTAGCGTTCTACCATCTATTTTCTAATTCTATAATTTTACAACTTTAATCCCCCCGTTTGAACCTACACTCTAGGTTCATGAAACTTGATTATCTATGAATAGGGGTCACTTCCATCAGCTTCCCATGTTTGGTAAAGAAGAATTCAATTTTGCCCAAAACATGGCTCTTGAAAATCTGGTCACAGGTGGCAAAATGTTCTAGTCCGGGGAAATATTTATTCTTTTAGTCATCTGCAACAGCCTCAAAAATTCAAGACTCTTCTTGACCAGTTGATTTGGTAAAAACTGTAATATCCATCAATAGTCTCATGTTGTTAGAGGGCAAAACATCCTCTTTTAATCAAAGAGTATTTAAATAATCCATACATCTTACCATCTCAGAGCAATGCCACAAAATCAGCAGGCAGGAGGATACCCTCAATTTTTTCCAGTTGTTTGCATTTCCTAATGACCTACACAAAACATGCACCAATGCTGTCAATAAGCAATATCTTAGCCATTGTCTCCACTTCCTTGTCCAATCCCGTCCATAGATATACTGTACAAGCTCTTTCCTCACTACAGGTAGTCCTTGACTTACAACAACAGTTCATTTAATGACCATTAAATGGCACTGGAAAACAATGACTTATGACCATTTTTCACAGTTACAACCTTTGTAGCATCCCCAGGATCATGGGATCAAAATTCAAATGCTTGGCAGCTGGTTCATACTTGTCATGTGATCATCTTTTGTGACCTTCTGACAAGCCAAATCTATGGGAAATCCAGATTCACTTAACAACCAGGTTACTAACTTATCAGCTGCAATGCAGGGTTGAAATCCAGCAGGTTTTGCTAACTCCTCTTCTTGAATTCAAACCTTGTAACTAAGAAAATAAAACCCAATGAAATCCTTATGATTACCCTTTGCAAAGAAATGCACTCCATGAAACGATACAGTGAAATTGCAGACAACTGGATTACCTGATCACTACTTATTCTAAATAAGTACTTTGCTGTATTTTGCTTTGTGGTTTTCACTGAGAATCTAACTACAGAAATTGTTCCCTTCTCTCACACTGGATAAAAATATAAGCAATAATCTTCCATCACTTTTTTTTTTGAAAAAACACGCCATGTCGTCCAAATCTGAACAGCATGTCCATTCAGATGCGTTGAATTTAAGGGCAATTCAAGCCTTCTTGCTACAAGATTTTTTTATTTTTTAAAGGATACTCATTTTACAGCAGCTGGGTATAAATTCTGTAATAATGTTTGGTTTTTTTTCATGTCCCAGACACAAGGGAGATGTGTACTTCTTTTTATTTGGATGATGGGATGAAGGCTGGAATTGCAGCTGAGAGGCCACGGGATTCATTTTTCAGTCAGAATACAAGATAAATCATCTGAACAATTAGCTAGAGAAGCAATGATATATCTGCCAAATAGACAAAATGGAATGGTATAAGTAGAAGAGAAATACAGTGTGTGGGCAAAATTGTGGAAACCTTTTGGGAAAAGTGTATTTTTTAAAACTAGCTAATAACACCACTTTTTTGGGGGAGTAGTACCATAAATTATATATCAATAGAAAGATAATTTAATCAAGAATGTAATGCAATAACTTTTATGAAGGATTTACTATTAGAATAGCAGTTACAGTTTAAAGAAGAAAAGTGAAACACATAGAAAAAATGAGATATACAAAAATAATCACCATGTCGGTTAATAGTTCAGCAACCTTTAGCATGAATTACGACCTTATAACGCCTTCCCATGGAGTGAACCAAGTCTTTTAGTTCTGTAGCTGTTATAAAGTGAAACCAAGATTGAATGATTGCTTCTATTAACTGGGTTTTATTGCTGGGTCAGCTCCATATATTTTCAATTGGGTTAAGATAGTCTGGGCTATTCCCAGGCCGTTTCCAGCAGTGGAATATGATTATCTTAAAACTCCCCCCCAAAAAGTGGTGTTCTTAGCCATCAAACCTCAAAAATATACTTTTCCCAAAAGGTTTCCACAATTTTGGCCACTACTGTAACATATGAGATTTGAGACACAGATACATGAACCACCTGTTGGACTCAACCTGAATTTGGATAGGCACATTTAGTTCTGAATAAATGGTACTAGCAAAATGGAACTGCTCTTTCATACCTGCTATAGGGTGACCTGACCAAGCTTCTGCCTCCTATATTGACTGGCTGTAGATGACTGCCTTTATCAAGTTCTAGTAAATTCCAAGGATTTGCTGCTACAACACCTTGCCTAGAGCAAAATGGCTTTGAAAAGGATGGGGATTACTTCATAGTACAGGTAGTCCTCGACTTAGGGCCACAATTGAGCCCAACATTTCTGTTGTTAAGTGAAACGTTTGTTAAGCGAGTTTTGCTCCATTTTACAACCTTTCTTGCCACAGTTGTTAAGTGAATCACTGCAGTTGTTCAGTGAGTAACACAGTTGTTAAATCAATCTGGCTTCCCCGTTGACTTTGCTTGTCTGAAGGATTGCAAAAACTGATCACATGACCCTGGGACACTGCCACCGTCATAAATATGGATCAGTTGCCAAGCATCCCACTCACATGACCAAGGGGGTGTTGCAATGGTCGTAAGTATGGAAAAGCAGCCATCAGTCATTTTTTTCAATGCTGTTGTAACTTTGAACAGTCACTAAATGAACTCTTGTAAGCCGAGGACTAGCTGTACCTCTTTTGTTTCTCAAACTTAAAAATGGATATTGTATTTATACTGAATAATAAAGGTATTCAATATACTGAATATACTGAAGGTTAAGTAGCACTGGAATGAACCTACCTCCATGCAGTTTTCATAGCAACATCATACAGGCTTGGTGGGTTGAGATGGTGCATCTTTGAGCAATAGGATGGATCTTCCTAGTAGTTATTTCTTCTACTCATCCGTGATTTTTTACTTTTTATTTTTATGGCTTTCCATTTTTATTATTACAATTTTGCTCTGACATCTTTAGCTGGTGAGTGACTAATTAGTACCTCAAATACACAATTTCCTAAAAACGGAATGAATTATTGTAACTTCTAACAACTTTCATTTACTATAAATTTTCTCACTACTCAACACTGAACCGTTAGTCCTTTCTTTTTTGGCTTCTGTTCCATAAATTGAGAGATATCATAATATAGATATATATTATTAAGTATTTAAGTACCAAGGGGGGAAAAAAGCATCTAGCAATTATAAAAGACAAAAGATGTATCCTAAAAGCTGTTATTCCAAGGAGACAACAGATCAAGTTTTCTGATATTTTGTTTTTTCAACCCTTCATTCCACTTGAAATGCCTAGTTAAAAGGTTAATTACCCAGTTTCTTACAAACCCTGATAGGAGCCCCTTCCAATTAAAATTCACTGTATGAGGTAGCCAAGTTTCACAGGCAGCCAAGTTTCACGGGAGCACTTCCAGGGCTGGGGGCAACAAACACAGAAATAATGAAGGAGAGAGGCACATTCCTCCAAAGTTAGAACTGTATTTTAGACATACATGTTTTTTCCTCACAAATCATGAATTGTGTGGGTGCTACTTAGCTAACACTAAGGGCATTCACCAACTCTGTGAAGTGTGAAGTAGCCTTCCAGTCAGATTTAGACTGCCTTGTGAGCTTACACAGCAGAGGAATGATTAATCAAAACTTTGGGGTATGTGTACTTCTGCAGACTACACATTTAAGAGCACACATTTTTTTTACTTAACATGTTCTGTTTGTGTTGCAGCATATTCTGTCAAAATCAGTAATCCTCTCTGGTTAGCTCAGTTATTCTACAACATATTAAGTAACATACATGCCCTTTACTTCTTTTAATATAGTCAACTTCTAGTGACTGAATGTTACATCCATGTTGCTTTTGAAACAACAATATGGAAGTGTTTTGATATTGCCATCTTCTATGACTTTTTTTTTTAAAAAAAATAAAGCCCTAAACTTATCTACAGCCCTGAGATTTCCTTGAGGCTACATCTGTGTATTAACCACATCTGACCTTGCTTAGCTTTATCAAAGTTCAGACAAACTCTGCTAAATGCTTCGCACTTCAGGGACACATAGAATTTACTGAACATTAAACAGGTTAGTAGGGGTGTACCTCCATTTTCTAGCAGTCCAGAGCAGGGATGAAATCTATTTACCTTCCTTACCGGCTCGGAAGTTCACGCGCGTGCAGAAAGTAAAAAAACTCATTACTTCCTGGTTAAAATCAGGAAGTAATGACACCTGGGTGGGTGGGCAGAGCTTTGCTCCGCCATCGCTATCGGTTCGCTAAACTACCGGCCACGATTATTACCGGATAGCATGATCCAGTCCGATCCGGTAGCATTTCACCCCTGGTCCAGAGAAAATCAGTAAACTTCTCACCAGGACCAGCGATATCATTAGGTAGTATGGAACATATGTATTAATGGCAGGCAAATTTTTCCAGATGTTGATTTTTTAAAACCCTTTCTTTGCAGTGTCTCTGTTCATCTCAATGTGCTGTCTACCATCAAGTGGTCACATGAAGCAAATACCTGAAACCTCAAGATTCTTTGCCCCTTTCAGAAAATATACTGATATTTCCCCTCACTCCCAACATTAACAGATAAAACATGTAACAAAATAACAGAGTTGGAAGTCTTCTAGTCCAAGTGAGACCATTTGCTTTTTCCTTTCAGGAGACTTCCTGCCAATCTGGGTGGGGTGAAGCTTATTACTTTTATGTTATAGATCTTTAATGCTCTAAGCTGCCTGCAGTTGGAAGGCCATATACACTTGTTTAATAAATAAATAAAACTAAAATCTGCATCCCAAGTCCTAGCTGGTATTTAATTCAGCCCAGCTGGGGGGAAACCCTCAAAAGTATTTTTGCTACTTTCCCAGGATTGTATCATTGTGACATAACACTTCCAGGACTTGCAGGAACAACATGCTTCATAGGTCTCACCAGAATGAGGCCACTCTATAAGACTGATCTTGGGCCATTGTTGAACTCAAAGGTCTTGGGGAATTTTTGTAGTTCTTATTAACAACTGTTAACTACTTTTGGTAGTTTTTATTGTTAAAAGTTTCATCAATGGATGTTCCTTTGCAACTGCCTCCCTAACAGCTCACCAGAAGGAATCTTTTGCAAACCACCAGGTAGCTGTACACAAAGGAATATGTAGAAATTTATAGACTGGTGGTATGGGGTGAAAAATGTTGGAAATACATTTGCCCAGGGGTGAAATCCAAAATTTTTCCCTACTGGTTCTGTGGGCATGGCTTGGTGGGCATGGCAAGGGAAGGATACTGCAAAATCCCCATTTCCACCCCTCCTGGGGGGAGGATATTGAAAAATCTCCATTCCCACCACACTCTGGGGCCAGCCAGAGGTGGTATTTGCCAGTTCTCCAAACTACTCAAAATTTTTGCTACCGGTTCTTCAGAACCTGTTAGAACCTGCTGGATTTCACCCCTGCATTTGCCTCTCTTTTTTATGAAGAAAAAAGGAAAGACTGCTAATTCCATAGCCCTAGAAATCTTGGGGCATTATTCTCCATGGTCAGTCTTAATCAATGAGTGGGAGCACTGACCTGTTGACCTTCTCTGCACACAGCTATTAGCTAAGGTGTCCTAAGCAATTACTAGCTGAATGTGCATTTCTCTACAGACTCCAGGATTATGAGTGTGTCAGGCAACCATACTAAAAATTTGCTTCAAACAGTGTTAAGAATTGTTGGGAAATGGAAAGACTGCTATTGTATCAGGCAGAGATGGGTTGGCAGAGAAAGTAATGCAATATCGCTTTGCTTTGCCTTTCATCCTTTCAGTAGAACCCATTGCTAGCAAGTGCTTTATTTTGGGCTCAGGCAATGGAGGGGCAATGTCATCTTATGCTTGGACCTGCCTGAATCATGCTTTGGTGGATGTCTGTGAGTGTCCCGTGTCCTTCTATAAGGATCAAATTCAGCAAAGCATGTGTGCCACAGCACAGTTAAACCACAGCTAGAGAAAACATCTCTTTGATGTCTGTCATTGTGCTGTTTTATGTCAATTTGCATCAGCCAAGCTTACAGTTTAACTCTTTTCCACATGCATGAAAAGATTTGTCATTTTCCTGCATTTTCAGGAAGGTAATATAATTCTAGGGGTTGGCAGGCACTGAAGCAAACCTCAGCTTTTAGCATCACATCCCCAGTTGCCCGAATTTTCAGTGAGTAGTATCAGATGACTAAAGAAAATGAATGCTAATGAAATAGAAAGTGGGGGGGAGAAGCCCTGCTATAATGGTGGAAAACCGCTCGACTAATAGAACTGGTGCTGAAAGAGGGAAGTGATACAGTTTCCCAATAGCTGTCAGAAATAAGTTGTTAAATATTTATGCCAGAAGCAGAAAAGAGAAAATCAGAGTGTACGTAATAAAGAAGTCCCGGTTTGCTGACACGCAGCACTAGCTCAGGCAGCCAGGATATTGTATAGATTTCCCTGCACGTGATAGTGGCACTATTGTCAACAGTATGTGTGAACTGGCTTTACTGAAAAACACTGAGTGTTGCTGGGAAATTATATCTGTTGGTCCATCTGCGACAGCTGATTGAACACTCCTTTGAGATATTATTATAGGCCAGACCCTTTTGGTTTTATTTTTTTCAAAACTACATTTAAAGAGGAACATACACTTTAATGAGAGCATGAAAGAAGTTTTCCTCATCTCCACCCTACCCAGGAATTCTTTGAAGTACAAAATGACTATGACAAATCCTCTTAAATGAATCCATTCTTCCTCCTCTCCTCTCCTTTTCTTGTCAGATATATTTGAACAGATTCCTCTCTTTCAAGAGGTTACCCCTCTTGAAATAAATATGCTCTCCTGTTGAAACTAGAAATGTGGTCCATGCTTGGCATTTAATTAGCTGCCACGTAGGAACAGAATGGTTAGGATAGGTGGTTAGGAGGGGTTCTGTATCAATGGAACATCACATCTGAAGCATTGGGTTTTTGCTGCTCCTTCCGACCAAATGCAGGGAGGGTATTTCTTTAAATTGGCATGTCATTTAGTCCTGCCTCTAAATGAAATGCATTCTGTAGCTACTCCATTGGTGTTGCCGTTAAGTAACAGATGGAGGGCAAAACTCTGTACGCTGAGGATAAATAAAGGCGTTAAGGTGGAACTCAAAAGAAGATGTTATGGAGAGGAGTTGGAATTGTGATTGTTTATTGGAATGGAGTACTGGTAAAATAGTTGGTGTGGGAGTGTAAATGTAGGGTAGTATTTGAGGATGGAGAAGGAGATAAAAGGTGCAAAAGGTGGGTCCTGAAAAATTAAAAGGAGTGAGATAGGCAAGTGAATGGTAACAAGGTTGGGAGAAATTGAGGTGGCCAAGGAAACCAACCTAGAGGAGCTGACATTGTCTGAGAGGCTGCAAATTTGATGGGTTCCCCTTCTATCCCCTCATCTAAATCATTGATGAAGTTATTGAAGTGTACTGGGCTTAGGTACCCCACTGCACACTTCCTTCCATATAGATGCAGTTCCATTAAGGACTACATGGTAAGTGAAGTTGCTCAGCCAATTATGAATCCATCTGGCCCACCTTTTTCTATCTTATCAAGTAGTAGTAGGTTGTTGTCTATTTTATCAAATGCCTTACTAAAGCCCAAGTAAATTATATCCACAGCATTTCTCTGATCCACCAATTTTGTCACTTTGTCAAAGAATGCAATAAGATTTGTCTGGCATGATATGTCTTCGACAATCCCATGTTGGCTTTTGGTTAACACCAGGGGTGGTATTCACTTACTTTCCCTATTGGTTTGCAAGTGTTCATGTGTATGTCCATGCATGCGCCCGGCCTTCTGTGCATGTGTTTTGCTGGAGTGTGTGCCTTCCACTCATGCACCCCGGACTCAAAAATTAGCCTAAATAGGATGGCATAGAGCTGGGGTGGGTGGGCGAGTGGGTGGGTGGGTCCACCCTCAATTTCCGCTATCGGTTTGGACAAATTGGTCTGAACCGGCTGAATACTACCTCTGGTGAACAATGTGAGCTAGCCACAAAGAAACTTAAATACTGCATCCAGTTTTGGTCACTGCAATATAAAAACATGTTAAGAATCTGGAAAGAGTACAGAAAAGAGTAACAAAGATGATTAGGAGGCTGGAGATTAAGACATATGAAAAACAGTTACAGGAATTGGGTGTGTCTAGTTTAGTGAAAAAGTAGGGCTAGGGGAGATATAATAGCAGTGTTCCAGTATTTGAGGGGCTGTCACAAAGTTGAGGGCAGGGGGGGAAACTGTTTTTCAAAGCACCAGAAGGCAAGACAAGAACCAATGGATGGAAATTAATCAAGGAGAGAAGCAACCTAGAACTAAGGAGAAATTTCCTAACAGTAAGAACTATCAATCAGTGATAGTTTAGAATTTAGAATCTAAATTGCCTTTAGAATTTGTGGGGGCCCCAGCACCAGAGACTTTCAAGAAGAGACCGGATAGCCATTTGCCTGAAATGGTATAGACTCTCCTGCTTGTCTAGGGAATTGGATTAGATGGCCTTCAAAATCCCTTCTAACACTGTTATTCTATGTTCTATTATGACTTCATTTGCCTCTAAGTGTTTGCAGATTCTTTCCTTGATTATCTTTTTCGGAATCTTCACAGGTATTGATGACAGGAACATAGGTCTGTAATTTCCAGGATCTATTTTTTCCCCCTTTTTTTGAAGATGGAAACTACATCAACCTTTCCAGTCATCTGGTGGTTCCCTGGTGCTCCTGGATCTTTGAAAGATATGATTCAGTAGTTTTGAGATCACATCCGCCAATTCCTTTAGAACCTTGGGGTGTAATCCATGTGGTCCTGGTGATCTCAACTCATCTAGAATAGATAGGTGTTCTCTTACAATTTTCTTGCCTATTTTGACTTTCAATCCTAATATGCCTTTTACAGTATCCTTTTTGATAGATTGGACTGGTTTTTCCTTTGGGGTAAAAAAAATGAATCAAGCCGTTCTGCTTTCTCCCTATTGCTCATCACTTTCTTGCCATTTTCTTTCATTAATGGGCCAATCATTTCCTTGACTATTTTCTTGTTTTTTACATATTGAAAGAAGCTTTTTGTTGTTGCTGTTATTATGTTTGACTTTTTTTGCAAGCCCTAGCTTTCCTGATTTTCTTTGCAGGTTCAGGCTATTTGCTGATATTCTGCTTTAGCTATGTACCTCTGTTTCCACTTTTTGCACTTGTCTTTTAGTTTAACAGAGAGTTCTTTGTGCAGCCAGTTGGTTTTGAAATCTTTTCTTCTTCATTAGAATTGTGCTAGACTGGGTTTTTATAATCTTATTTTTCAAAATTTCCCAAGCTTCTTGGCTTGTTTTCCCCTTGAGGTTTCTCATCCATAGAATCCTTCTCAAGCAGGAGGCTCGGGAGGACCCCTTACAGGGGCGTGCTGAGGATTTTGTACAATATCTGTCTGATATTGCTCGGATTAATATTAATGCTCGGATTAATTGCTCTTTCTAAAATCGCTCGGATTCGGGACGGACTGGACACTGATTGGATAGATCCGAGTGGGCTGGCGGGGACGAGTCTTGAGAGTACTATCTGGGCTGAGTTTGATCCTGTGACTCCCGATGACATGGACAGGTTGTTGGGTAGGCTGAATCCAACCACATGTTTATTGGACCTGTGTCCCTCCTGGATGGTACTGGCCACACGGGAGGTTACACGAGGCTGGCTCATGGGAGTTACCAATGCTTCCTTGTTGGGGGACATTTTCCCCGCCACCTTGAAAGAGGCGGTGGTGAGGCCCCTCCTCAAGAAGCCCTCCCTGGACCCAGCTGTATTAGCGAACTACCATCCAGTCTCCAACCTTCGCTTCTTGGCGAAGGTTGTTGAGAGTGTGGTGGCATATCAGCTTCCTCAATACCTGGAGGAAACTGTCTATCTGGACCCGTTCCAGTCTGGTTTCAGACCCGGGTACAGCACCGAGACGGCTTTGGTCGCGTTGGTGGATGACCTCTGGAGGGCTCGGGACAGGGGATGTTCCTCTGTCCTGGTCCTGTTAGATCTCTCGGCGGCTTTTGATACCATCGACCATGGTATCCTGCTGCGGCGGTTGGAGGGACTGGGGGTGGGAGGCACCGTTTATCGGTGGTTCTCCTCCTATCTCTCTGACCGTTCGCAGACGGTGTGGGCAGGAAGGCAGAGATCGACCCTGAGGCGCTTCACTTGCGGGGTGCCTCAGGGGTCTGTTCTCTCGCCTCTCCTGTTTAACATCTACATCTACATGAAGCCGCTGGGTAAGGTTATCCGTGGTTTCGGGGTGGATTATCATCTGTACACTGATGATACGCAGCTGTACATTTCCACCCCGAACCACCCTAACTAAGCCGTCGAGGTAATGGGCCGGTGTCTTGAGGCCGTGCGGGTCTGGATGGGGAGGAACAGGCTCCAGCTCAACCCCTCCAAGACTGAGTGGCTGTGGGTTCCGGCGTCCCGGTACAGTCAGCTCACGCCATCGCTGACTGTTGGGGGAGAAGTACAGACCCCCAGGGGAAGAGTGCGCAACTTAGGCGTTCTCCTGGATGATCGTCTGTCTTTAGAAGAATGCTTGATGGCCGTCGCCAGGGGAGCATTATATCAGGTTCACCTGATTTGCCAGTTGCGCCCCTTCCTTGATCGGGACTCCTTACGCACGGTCACTCATGCACTCGTCACTTCCCGCCTGGACTATTGCAATGCTTTCTACATGGGGCTCCCCTTGAAGAGCACCAGGAGGCTCCAGCTAGTCCAGAATGTGGCCGCGCGGGTGATAGAGGGGCACCGCGTTGCTCCCATATAACACCCATCCTCCGCGGCCTGCACTGGCTGCCGGTAGCCTTCCGGGTGCAATTCAAGGTGCTGGTTACCACCTTTAAAGCACTCCATGGCTTAGGACCGGGGTATTTGCGAGACTGCCTTCTGCCACCGATTCCCTCCCAACGACCTGTGCGCTCTCACAGAGCGGGCCTCCTCAGGGTGCCGTCAACCAAACAATGTAGGTTGGCGGCCCCCAGGGGGAGGGCCTTCTCTGTGGCGGCACCAGCCCTATGGAACGAGCTACCTCCGGGATTATGCCAACTCCCTGACCTCCCGGCCTTCAAACGTGAACTGAAGACTTTACTATTTCACCGAGCGGGACTAGCCTAAGACATATTTTAGCGAAATTTTAAGGGGTTTTAATCGGTCTTTGACCGTTTTAGTGATTCGGCCAGTAAATATTTGTTCTTAATCGTTTTTTAAATATTGTTATTTATTATATTTATATTGTTTTGGTGTGGGTATTTTAATAATAACCCAAGGAGGCCCTCCCTGTGAGAGCACACCGGACGATGGGAGACTGTTGGCGGCAGTAGGCAGTCCTGTAAGTACCCCGGTCCCATGCCATGGAGCGCTTTAAAGGTGATAACCAGGACCTTGAATCGCACCCGGAAGACCACCGGCAACCAATGCAGTTTGTGCAGGAGAGGTGTTATGTGGGACCTACGTGACGCTCCCTCTATCCCCCGCGCAGCCGCATTCTGCACCAGCTGGAGCCTCCTGGTGCTCTTCAAGGGGAGCCCCATGTAGAGAGCATTGCAGTAATCCAGGTGGGAGGTCACAAGGACATGAGTGACTCTGCACAGAGAGTCCCGGTCAAGAAAGGGGCGCAACTGGCGGATCAGGCGAACCTGATAAAAAGCTCCCCTGGCGACGGCTGTCAAATGATCTTCTATAGACAGCCGTACATCCAGGAGAATGCCTAAGTTGCGCACCGATTCCCTGGGGGCCAACGATTCGCCCCCCCACAGTCAGGGATGGAATTAGCTGACTGTGCCGGGACGCTGGTATCCATAGCCACTCCGTCTTGGATGGGTTGAGTCGGAGTCTGTTCATCCCCATCCAGACCCGAATGGCCTCAAGGTACTGGGTCATCAATCAACGGCTTCGTTGGGGTGGTTCAGGGTGGAAATGTACAGCTGAGTATCATCAGCGTACAGCTGACAACTCACCCCGAAACCACGGATGATCTCTCCCAGCGGCTTCATGTAGATGTTAAACAGGAAGGGTGAGAGAATCGACCCCTGAGGCACCCCACACGTGAGTAGCTTAGAGGTCGACCTCTGCCCCCCTGTCAACACCATCTGCGAATGGTCGGAGAGGTAGAAGGAGAACCACCGAAAAACGGTGCCCCCACTCCCAAGCCCTCCAACCGTCGCAGCAAGATACCATGGTTGATGGTATCGAAAGCCACTGATAGATCTAACAGGACAAGAACAGAGGAACAACCCCTGTCCCGTGCCCTCCAGAGATCATCAACCAACGCGATCAAAGCCGTCTCCGTGCTGTACCCAGGCCTGAAGCCGGACTGGCATGGGTCTAGATAGACAGTTTCCTCCAGGTACCGGGGAAGCTGCAAGGCCACCACACTCTCAACAACCTTCGCCACAAAACAAAGATTGGAGACCGGACGGTAATTAGCCAAAACAGCTGGGTCTAGGGAAGGCTTCTTAAGGAGGGGCCTCACAACCGCCTCTTTCAAGGCGGCTGGGAAGACTCCTTCCGCCAAGGAAGCACTAACAATACCCTGGAGCCAGCCTTGTGTCACCTCCTGAGTGGCCAGCACCAGCCAGGAGGGACATGGGTCCAATAAACATGTGGTGGCATTCAACCTCCCTAGTATCCTGTCCATGTCTTCGGGGATCACAGAGTCGAATTCCGCCCAAACACAATTCTCAAGACTTGCCTCTGCCGTCCCACCTGAATCCATCCAATCTGCGTCCAGCCCGTCCCGGATCTGAGAGATTTTATCGTGCAGATACCTTCCAAATTCCTCAGCACGACTGTCGTGTCCCACTCCTCCGCTGACGGCCGGGTCAGGGAAATCCGAATCAGGCTTGCCTCTGCAGCTCTGCCCAAAGTCCTATCAAAGTCCTCAGAGCAGGCAGGAGACCAGAAAGTGACTTCAGCAAGATAAGTTCGACTTTGCCTGACTCAGAAACTGCCAGAAAACAGATCCTTTATATAGGCCATGGGGTGTGGCTCCATGACTCAGCACTCATTAAGGCCTGCCCCTCCCTTCCTTCTGTTGCCTCCGCCTATCCAGTCTTCTGATGAGAGGGTCACTCCAATCAGCAGCTGTTGGAAATAAACCCTCCTCAGGCTCACATGCTGTGGAGGAGGGGGAGGGGTCTAGCTGCTCCGTTTGCCTGGGCATGGAGCCAGGGCTGGGGCCGGGAGGTGCTCCTTCCTCTGCAGCTTGTCTGGGCATGGAGCCAGGACTGGGGCCGGGAGGCATACATTCCTCCGTGTTTGGGAGCAGGTAAGAAGGCCCCGGTTGCTGTGAGAGCGGGCAAGACACAACAATGACCCTGCAAGGGGTCCTCCCGAGCTCCCTGAAAAAGAAGGGAACGGGTCACCCTAAACAGGGCGGCTGGACGGTTGGTTATCTGCCGATGCAATAAGGGCAGAAAAGTATTCCTGCTTTGCCGCCCCTATCGCCACTAGATAGGCCTGAATATGTGACCGTACTAGTGTTCGGTCAGAGTCGGAATGGCTGGTTCTCCAAGAGCTCTCTAGGCGTCTTTTCCAGCGCTTCATCTCCCTCAGCTCCTCAGAAAACCAAGGAGCCGGGCGAGAGCAGCGCCGGGTCAGAGGCCGCAAAGGCACGATGCGGTCCAAAGCTCCCACCGCCACGCTATCCCAGGCGGCGACAAGTTCTTCAGCCGAGCCGTGGGCTAGCTCCTCGGGAATCGGCCCAAGCTCCATCAGGAACCTAGTGGGGTCCATCAGGTGCTTGGGAGGGAACCAACGAGCTGGTTCCGTCTCCCTGCGGTGTGGGTTAGCGGTTCGAAAGTCCAGGAGAAGGAGCGAATGATCTGTCCATGGCAGGGGAGTAATAACTAAATCCCCCAGTTCCCGGTCATTCAGCCACTGTCTCGAGACAAAAATCAAGTCCAGTGTGTGTCCCCCAATGTGCGTGGGCCCATTCACTAACTGGGTCAGGTCCAAGGCTGCCATGGAGGCCATGAACTCCCGAGCTGTCGATGATGCTTCACCTGCCAACGGCAGGTTGAAATTCCCCATAACCATAAGGCTGGGGGTATCAACCGCCGTCTCGGCTATAACATCGAGCAGCTCGGGCAGGGCTGCCATCATGTGGCAGGGAGCCAGGTACATGATCAGCAAGCCCACCTGAAACCCCTGGCCCTACCGTACAAAGAGAGACTCACATCCGGCTGTCTGCGGGACAGTGACCTCCCTCGGCTCCAAACTCTCGTTGACAATAACCACTACCCCCCCACCCCTGCCTTAGACCCTTGGCTGATGAAATGCTCGGAAACCTGGTGGGCACATTTCAACGAGGGGAACCCCGCCTTCCGTGCCCAACCAGGTCTCCATAATGCCCATCAGGTCTGCACCCCCCTCTTGTATCAGGTCTGAAATGAGGGGGGCTTTATTAATTATGGGCCTGGCATTGCATAGCATCAGCCGAAGGTCAAGGTCCCGAGGAACCCCACCACTTGGGGAACGGGAGAAGGCAGAGGGACTGGAGCGCGCAATCACTTGTAAACAGCGAGGGCGCACTCCCCGAACATGATGTGGTCCCCCCCTTCCGCCATATCTGCCCCTCCCACAGACCGTGCTGATCGAATGACCCCCCTGGACATGGGCACTAGCCTCCTCTCCCAATACCACCTTCGGACCTACCATTGTATATCCTATTGCCCCTTTGTGGTCAGTAGATCACTAGATGATAAAGAATCAATATCATTGATTTGAACAACAGCACCATAGGAATATAAGCAATGATATGTGAAACAGTTATCTGATTTCAGAAAATAGCAATGTGCTACTTTTACGTGGTTTTCCTTCCTGGTTCATAAAATGAGGATCTGTACCTGGATGAAAAATTGGAATTCTTGCTTCAAGATTTCATTTCCAGTGTGGAAAAGTCTTCAATTTTAACTGTGGAGTGTTCCTAAAGGGATTCTGATTCATACTTTCAGTGGATTTTCTGACCATTTCTGAAGTAAGACAAGAAGAAGGGGAAGAGTGCTTGAATCCCATTTACCTTAAAACACAGTTGCCCATCATTTCCTCTACAGTGATAACTGCAGTGCTAGGATAAGAGTTGAGATGCCTTTTCTTGTGATAATTGTTTTGTATCAGCTGCCTGCCTTCCACCTTAGTGTCTGCCTTCACACTCAAAAACCAATTCGCACAAGTGCTAGACTGTTCACTGGGAGCCAAAGGGCCATTTAACAAGCACAAAACCTCCGACCAAGCACCGAAGTTTTAATCCACACAGCCAGAATCCACACAGCTTATGTTTTCTCTATATTTGGCAGGCAAAGAGCCTTAACAGAATGGAAAGTATTTTAGTTAGGTGTTGATTTAATGTTTAATTTAGCCCTTGAAAATAGATGTGGTGTGCATCTTTATTGCAGTTTTATAATTCCCAGAGAGGTCTGCCAAGATGTTAGCCAAGTCCACAAGTCAGCAGAAACAAGGTCACTTTAAGATCAACAAAATACGGACAGCTACATGGAATCCTAAAGAAAGGTTCCTACCTTGATCTAAACATTCACACAAAATGATGCCGACAAGCTTATATCTTTTAAAAGAGAGATGCCAAGCATATTATGTGTCCAATAACAATGGCTGCTAAGGGTTTATTCTAAGACCTCCCCTATTTCTTCTGACTTGAAATTGACTAAATGTTATTACCAATTGCATCAAGTATATAGAATATAAGGGAAATGAAAAATGTTGGTCATCTTATTGACAGAAACTTATTTAATTTTGAGGTTGGAATTAATGAAAAATCAATGGAGAGGTTTTCTCTTCTCATATAGGAAACCAAAGCCAAAGCAAAGCAAAACATAACTATTGATTGAAGAGACTCAGTCTCTAAAATGGTTAAGCCAGGGGTCAGCAACCTGCCGCTCTGGAGCCACATGTGGCTCTTTCGCCCCTCTGCTGTGGCTCCCTGTCACTCAAAATATGCATCACAACCACCAATGTGTGATACCCACCAGCACGCGATTGAGCTTTTCAACCCCGTATGCCAACCATGGATAAATCCAAGAAAAGAAAAATTTCAGAAGAAAACAGAACATGTAATTCAACTACATATGCTAGTTTTGCAGCCGCTCAAGAAATAGTCAGGCACGGGAAGGGTTTTGTGGCTCCCGGTGTTTTCATTTCTGTGGGAAACTGGTCCAAATGGCTCTTTGAGTGTTTAAGGTTGCTGACCCCTGGGTTAAGCCCATCTCAGTTACCATTAGCTGTACTTGATCTTATTTTTCTGGCTTAGAAACACAGTCAAACAGAGAGCAGGCCAGGATATAAAATTGAGCAAAACCAGCATTTTTAGCAAATGGATCAATGATATAAAACTGAGAAGACACAATTAAAAATTAAATCATTAAAAATATTAAAAACATCAGGTTTCCCTGTGAAGTGCTATGATCAGTTAGATATCTCTGTGAGTGGCAGAGTATAGCTGTGGATATCAACTCTGAAACTGGCCTGACTAGGGCCATTTTTGAGGCTTCAGTGTTGCCGTAATGGAGGTAAGGGTTACGGGGACGGGAATATAGATAGCTGTGGTTTTGTAGCCAAAACAATATACTTTCCCCTGAGAACCAAGGACATTCCAACAGGTAGCTGAAGAGAGGAGGAGTGATGTTACCAAGCAACTGGACAGCACCCTGATTGGACCATGTGACTGTTTGTTTGGGAAAAGGGGGAGAATTTTTACTTTTAATTAGTGAAAACTGTGGAAACCTTTAAAGTCAGTTTTCATCAGTCTGTGACAATATGATATATCCAATAAACCTGTTCTTTGAGGAACATACTTGTCTCAGCGTTCTGTTTGCTATGGGTGTATTACTTGGAATCCTGACAGTGGAATTTCTATCCAGGAGTTACTTCAGGTTGACAGAAAAAATTCTTCAGAGGAAGGGGAGATCAGGAGATTGCTCATTTGTGCTCTGGAAGAGCTGCTCCTGGGGGGAAGGAGGGAACCTGCCGAAATGTAGTTTCTTGTGGCCAGTTGTGAGTTGAGTAGTTTTTGAGTCCAGGATTTATAATGAGCCCTAAATTGCTGTGCAGCCTTTTTATGGATGTTTGACTGACAAATTCTGACTTTTTAAATCACTTTATGATTCAATTGTTTTACAGTCTAAGAGAGAGATTCCAAATGGAAATGAAGATTAAAGAATCTCAGTGTCTTCCTTTTGAAATTAAGGGGTGGAGTTAAAATTCTAATGCCTCCCCTCCCCTACAAAAAAGAAAAAAGGTCCAGCTCCACAACTCTGCCTTCATGAAATACCATATTTCTCGTTTCAAAATGGGAGTTCATAATGGCACTGTTAGAGCTGTGAACTTTTGGTTGCCCATCCCTGCTCTAAGGCTGTACAAAATGAAATGTTGTACAATCAGGGACTCTGTCAATGATGAGCATGAAAGACTGTCATGCTCATTTTGCTGAGAGCATACGGAGAAATCCGCACCTCTTGCTTTCAAATAGTAATCTGTTAAAAGTGGTGGCCATTTTCTCTGGGAATGTAGCTAGTATGTTGAATATACATTCTCACCTATGAAGGTATATATATATGTTATATATATATATGTTGAATATACATTCAACATATATATGGTATATGTTGAATATACATTCTCACCTATGAAGGTATATATATATATATATATATATATATATATATATATATATATATATATATATATATATATATATATATATAGGTCTTTGGTTGTTCGGGTTTTCTCCGTGTAAAATTGGAAGTGTCTTGGCGACGTTTCGACGAAGTCTCATTCGTCATCTTCAGGCTTCAGCTGCTTCTGGGAGCAATGTGTGATCCGCAGCTGTTTCTTCCTTTTAACTGCTAGTGGGGGTTTGAACTGATTGGGTGGGAGCTTGGCTGTGCTCTGATTGGATGGGGTTTTTTCTGTGCTCTGATTGGCTGGGGGTGTGTCCTGTGTTGGTGGGGGCTTGGTTGTGCTCAGTCTAGTCTGTGCTGCAGGGGGATTTGAGCTGGTGAGCTGTATAGCTGTTGTTTGGCTTTGTGGTCGTGCTACATCTTCATAGTGGGTGTCAGTCTGCTGCATGAATGGATTGGAGGGGTTTGAAATGGCTAATGTTGCAGCTGCGGTCTGGCTTCTGGTCCTTGGTCGTGCTTCATGATCAGTGTGGGTTTGGGTCTGCTTTCTGGGTGGATATGCGGTGGTGACATCCTGTGTGGACCTTGTGAGTGTGGGTCTGGTGTCATTCCTCGTGTTAGGGACTCGTTTGTCAATAAGGGCGGGTTTCCAAATGGCTGGTAGGCGGGAGGTGTCATCTCGTTTGTTCATGCTGTGTGGGCGTTTTTCTATCTCAATGGCTTCTCTGATTATTCTGTTGTTAAAGTGTTCAGTTTTGGCAATAGTTCTGGTCTTTTTAAAGTCAATATCATGTCCTGTGATTTTAAAGTGTTGGACCAGGGAAGAAGTTGGTTCCTCTTTTTTGAATGAGTTCTCTCACACCACCACCCAGCACAGATCAACTCCGTAGCCAAGACACTCATCTCCAGAACAAAATGCTTAGCTGATGAACAACACCTAAAACCCGAACTAGACACTCTCACTAACGTACTAACATCCAATGGATTCCAAACAAATAAGATTACCAAGCTAATCCAAAAAGAACCCCCCACTAAAATCCAAGACAGAGAACAAGAAAACGGCACAGCCCTCCTCCCATATATAAAAGGCACCACAGACAGAATCAGCAAGATCCTCCACAAACACAACATCAAGACAGCATTCTGCACAAACAGAAAAATATCCACCATCCTAAGAAACCCCAAAGACAAAATTGAGTTAGAAAATCAAGGAGTATATGAAATCCCATGCACCGCCTGCCCCACCACATACATTGGACAAACCAACAGAAGAATAAGTGCACGATTGAAGAACACAAGAACTCATTCAAAAAGAGGAACTAACTTCTTCCCTGGTCCAACACTTTAAAGTCACAGGACACGATATTGACTTTAAAACGACCAGAACTATCGCCAAAACTGAACACTTTAACAACAGAATAATCAGAGAAGCCATCGAGATAGAAAAACGCCCACACAGCATGAACAAACGAGATGATACCTCCCGCCTACCAGCCATTTGGAAACCCGCCCTTATTGACAAACGTGTCCCTAACAAGAGGAATGACACCAGACCCACACTCACAAGATCCACACAGGATGTCACCACCACACATCCACCCAGAAAGCAGACCCACACTGATCATGAAGCATGACCAAGGACCAGAAGCCAGACCGCAGCTGCAACATTAACCATTTCAAACCCCTCCAATCCATACATGCAGCAGACTGACACCCACTATGAAGATGTAGCACGACCACAAAGCCAAACAACAGCTATGCAGCTCACCAGCTCAAATCCCCTGCAGCACAGACTAGACTGAGCACAACCAAGCCCCCACCAACACAGGACACACCCCAGCCAATCAGAGCACAGAAAACCCCATCCAATCAGAGCACAGCCAAGCTCCCACCCAATCAGTTCAAACCCCCACTAGCAGTTAAAAGGAAGAAACAGCTGCGATCACACATTGCTCCCAGAAGCACGAAGCTGAAGCCTGAAGATGACGAATGAGACTTCGTCAAAACGTCGCCAAGACACTTCCAATTTTACACGGGAGAAAACCCGAACAACCAAAGACCTATATACAAACACCCGTGAAAACCTCAGAAAGTCTCATTCGTCATCTTCAGGCTTCAGCTTCGTGCTTCTGGGAGCAATATATATATAACCCAGGATAATGTTGAGGATCCAATCTGAGTTGGTCATCAGGACCAAAGGTTTATTCTTCCAAGCCTTCAGAATTGTGCTGGAGCCCATCATCAAGGAAAGTCTCTCTCTCTCTCCAGAATATATGCATGGGGCTGTTCTATGCATTGTATTTATATGGTTCCTGGTTGTGTGTAGCTTTGAGTTGTTAATTAGGGTGTCAATGGCTGGCTATTAAATCACTAATTGTTGTTTCCTGTTCTCTTGGCTCCTAAGTACCTGTTAGGCTGATGGTAAATCAGCACTCCTATTGACTGACAAGGATGCAGTTTCCCAGGCTTCAATCATTTTTCTGGCTAATTTTGTCCCTAATCCTAACCGAAAATCATACCTTAGTAGCTGTGAAATGGAATATATATTCTGTATTGTCCTGGAGCCATCAACTACACACTGACTGCTGGATCTTCCACTATAAGCAACAGCCAATGTCATCTCAATTCTTCCAGTGCATTTATTTATTAAATTCACCTCTTGCTTTTCTTCCCAAACCAGCCAATTTTCAACATTTCTTTCAACAGCTTAATCACCCAAAGCCTGTCTAAATAAAAACATTGTTGCCTGCCAGTTAGCCTGTCCTTCCTTGGCAGGGGATACTAGATTTTGAGTGGCCTGACTGCAATGAAACTATTTCTTCTAAGCCTCTCAGAAGAAGAAAACAACATTTGTTTTCTCAGTGCATCTTCCTGCTCTTCCTTTTTAATTGGACTTGGTGGGGTGTATAAAAAAGCAGAGCTGGGATAAAATAGCCCCTATTTTAAACCTTTTGAGATTTGGAGTTTGAAAGCATCCCAAATTGGGTGTTTAGACTCAGATTTCCCTTGTATGTTTGAGGAATGCCTGGCCCTTGCCCGAAGTTCTTAGAACCCAGTATATTTGCATCTAGTTAGCAAGCATAATAATTAATGCTGCATGATAGAGTTAAACTTTTCCTCCTTTCTCAGATCAAATATGTAGATGGTGAGGTGGAATTACTAGTAATTGGAGCACAAAGCTTTATTATTTATTTATTTATTTATTTATTTATTTAGTCGAATACATATTAAATAATATATATAAGTATAAGCATGAATTGAATACATAAAATGAATACGATTAAAGGGAACATTAGGACAGGGACGGTAGGCACGCTGGTGTTCTTATGCACACTCCTTACAGACCTCTTAGGAATGGGGTGAGGTCAACAGTAGACAGTCTTAGGTTAAAATTTTGGGCATTTTGAGATGAGACCACAGAATCTGGTAGTGCATTCCAGGCATTAACAACTCTATTACTGAAGTCATATTTCCTGCAATCGAGATTGGAGCGGACCACTTTAAGTTTGAATCTATCGTGTGCTCGTGTATTGTTGTGGTTGAAGCTGAAGTAGTCATTGACAGGAAGGACATTGTAGCAGATGATTTTATGAGCTATGCTCAGGTCATACCGAAGGCGGTGTAGTTCTAAATTTTCTAAACCCAGAATTTCAAGTCTGGTGGCATAAGGTATTTTATTGCGAGCAGAGGAATGGACTCTTCTTGTGAAATATTTCTGGGTGTGCTCAATTGTATTAATGTCCGATATGCAGTGTGGGTTCCAGTGTGTTTTCATGTGAACATTAGCACTAGAAGCACAAGCTACAGTAAAAATCTAAAACAGACTATTTTAAAGACCATAAAGAACATTATTTTTGTCCCATGGAAGCCAACCAAAGCCAGCTTTTCTAAATCCCAAGGCTGAGTTTGCATATGATATCCAAAATAGTGGAATTGGACAGGAATACAAAGTACAGTTTGTGTGCTAGGGATACATATAAAGAGAATATTTTTTTTAAAAAAGTTCAAGGTGGAAAGCAAAAAGGGGAAAAAGAAATAGATAGATGAAATTTCCTAAACACAGAAAATATTAGAAAGATGATGAGTCGTCTAAACTACTATCATTGTATGAAAAAAGCAATAGAAGGTAGGGAACTGAAATAACTGGAAATTTACCTAAAGCAACTATGGTGAAAAATGAGAAGTGGACTATGGTGAAAAATGAGAAGTGGACCCAACTGGTCATTATTAAGAGCTTATTTGTACCCTATGGTTATCATTAAGTGTTGTATCATTAAGTGTTAAATTTGTACCCTATGACCATCATTTGCGTTGTAAATGTTGTACCTTGATGAAGGTATCTTTTCTTTTATATACACTGAAAGCATATGCACCAAGACAAATTCCTTGTGTGTCCAATCACACTTGGCCAATAAAAATTCTATTCTATTCTAAAAATTCTATTCTATTTCAAGCCGACGCAGTAGTCTTAGTAGCATATGTTTTGTGGGACATTAAGTTGCTCATATGCCCTTTGGACTGGATGCTAGTAGGGCAGAATCCACTGTTGCTAAGTGAACTGAGCTCTTGTGTTATTCACTAGATTTTTTTTTGAGCATTAAGAAATGAATAAAGGGTTCGGTAAGATGAGTCTGCCACCTATGAGCTGGATCCAGGCAAGGAATAAGTAGTTTATCAAGGAGATTGGCATTTCTTTAGGGGAGGATGTAGTACTATCTGTATTAAAGGAAGTGATTATATACCTTCTCTTGAAGAAGCTGCCTATTGATCATACTGTTCTTCACAAATTTTGTTTGTCTCATGCTGCCTGCTTCTGGGGAAAGTTTTTGAGAAAGTGGCCATGATTCATCAAAGATGATCTGGGATTATTAATTATCTGGGTCCTTGCCCAGCCAGCCTGTCCTGGGGTGGAAATGGCATTAGTTGCTCTAGTATATGACATTCATCCAAATAATAGTGGAGGGGAAAGAATGTACTTCCCTTGCTCCTATTAGAGCTCTTAGCAGTATTGGATATTAGCAACCGTAATATTTTGCTGGACCAACTGCAAAGACTGGGGATCAGGAGTATTGTGTGGGTGGTTCCATTCCTATCTGGGTTGGAGATTTCCTATTGAAGGCAGGACAATGTTCAAAGCCTTAGTTAGATTCCCATGGGATGCACAGAATTTGATGCTCTACCCTGTTATTTATCAACTGTAAATTTATCAGCTGCTGGGAGAGGCTATCCTACTGATTTGTAGTGAGACATCATGCTGTTAACATTCAATGTACATTGATACCCCAGGTTGCTATGGAAAGTTTGAACTAATGTGTGGGCTGGGTAAAGAAATTCAAATTTAACCTACCAAAGGCCAAGTTGCAATAAACACTTGAGCAGGGCACCAACAGTACTTCTGATAATTACTCTTGATGGAACCATGCTCCCTGTGAAGGATTTGATTTTTTTTCCTGGAAGTCCTACGGGACTCACAGCTACTGATTAAACAACAGCTAGAAGTCATGGTCAAGTTGGCCTTTATCTATACTTGGCTGGTGTCCCAGTTATGATTTTTATCTGAAGCAGGGTACTGTAACATTGGTAACAACTTGGTTTGATGCTATGGGGCAGTCTTTGGAGACAATCCAGAAAGTAGAAACTAGATTGCTGGCAAGTTAACCCCACCACTACAAGGTGACCCAAAATGATAATTCAAAATCTTTATTGGAGGGACTGGCATTCAGTATGAAAGTCTCCATTTTGCCATAATTGAATTTGCTTACCCAGCATGAAAATTTCATACTTGCTGGGAGTGTTGCTTCCGTGAATATGGAGTGTATGGACTAAAGGAGAAGTCTTTTAGTGGTGGCTCCACATTTTGGAACTTATTTCCTTCAAAAATCCATGCAGCATTCTTTCTCTTTTGGCGTTTTGCAAGAGAGATAAAATGACTTGATTCCAATATGCTTTTGACCTTACAACTTCAGTTGGCTAATGTTGTTTCTATATATTTATATTGTTGCATGCCACCCAGAGTGTCTGTGGGTGGAGTACAAAAGTGCAAATGAATAAACAATCAAACAGCAATAAAGATTGAACAGCCCTCAATAAAGCTGATAAACATCAAAGGCTTTTCTGAAAAGAAAGCTCTTCACAGTAATGAAAGACAGACAGGGATGGAGCATAGTGGATCTCCCAAGATAAGAATTCCAGACTTTGAATGCAACTAGTGACAAGGGATTAATTAACTGACAGGAGAGAGTTATTGAATTCCAGAGTCACATTCTATGCCTCTATGAATAAACATGGTACCTTTAACATACTGAATATTTCACCTAAGTAGAGTAAATTGATTATTGATTAATCTTTAATCTAGAAGAAACATACTCCATGGCCATCAAAAAAATCGCTCTTATTGTTAGAGGGTAAACTACTCTCTTATATGCCCCATCCTATCAGTTGTCCTATTTTGACTTTGTCGATAGAAGTTCTAGACATTTGTGAATTCATAGTTTCAGTAATAATTTATTAGTTCAGATCATTATAGGAAATTATTATGGCATTTCCCCCCTCCCATTTTGCAAAAGGTGTTGCTCACGATAATCCTCTTTAGCTATCACAGATGCCCAATGCTGTCAGATAATGGGCTTTGTACTTAGCATTCACTCTCATGGAATCCACATGAAAATATCTTACAGCAAAATGAAATAGGAGGCAGGATTGTAGAAGATAACAGAATGGATGCAGATTTTACAGTATTTGTATTTTACAAGAAAACCTATTTGGTCTAATGATTAAGACGCTGCAATAGGAACCAATCTGAGTCCTGCCTTAGGCATGACTAGGCTGGTTTCCAGAAATTGTGTGTGCTCCCTCCAGGCATTGTGGGTGCTTCAACACTGGAGGTTTTTAAAAAGAGATTGGACAACAATTTGTCTGAAGTGTTACAGGATTTCCTGCTTGAGCAAAGGGTTGGACTAGAAGACCTCCAAAGTCCCTTCCAACTCTATCATTCTAGTTGGATTAGTCACTCCCGCTCAGCTCTAGGAAGATGATGCTTTAAAAATGCTACCTAGAAGACTGCATAGACTTGTTGATATTATCACAAGGAATCAACTTTGACATACCAAAAAAACAGCTGGGGCTTTCCCTGATGAGTGGCATGTGGGAGGAAGGTGTCAAAAAGGGCAAGATGATGGACATGGCTTTGTGGCACAAGCTCCACAATATATCTCTATATACGTGTGCAGGCAACATCGTTACATATATAAAAGGCAAGGGCTTGTAGTGTCAAGTTCATCATTTTGTCCATTTTGACTGCTCCAGATACAATATTTTCTTCAATCAGAGCAATGATCGGATCTGATTCCTAGTTCTTCAATCAGAGTTTGCTGAGTAACCACAGCTAACCATGCTCACCTAACATGCTAAATTAAACCCAGACAAACCACTTTCTGGCTGAGGATATTATGAAAACTAAGGCTGTTTTTTTTTTAAAAAAAGATCAAATCAACCATAAAAAGAAAAAGAAATGATTTGGGAACAACAGTTTTATTTGGTACGTTATCTCTGAGTCCAGTTGCTCACTCGCTTTGACTGTTGGCTTTTTCATAGGATGAATACATCTATGCCTTGTGCTTGAAATCCTGATTTATTTGCTACTAGACTAACTTCTAACTTTCCACGATGAAGGCAACAATCCACCCAGCACTATTTCTACACAGCTCTGATTCATTCTGGTGAGTTTAGCCCATGAGCAAGGCTCAGCTATGCACGAGTATGTGGGGCATGAAACAAGCCACTAGGAAACCCCAGGGCTAGAGCAGAATTATGATGGAAATTAGTCAGTTATCAGTACTCCTGTTTAGGCATTTGTAAATATCTACACTCCACAGAGTGCTCAGGTAATTTCTGATAGTTTACCAGACTGGAGCTTTTTTTTTTTCTTTCCCAACTGTGGGTTAAAGTTGCAAGTCCTTGATATCTATTAAAAGGCAGGGGAATGGCTTATGAAGGTCATTTTTCAATTGAACAGTTAACTGGAGGGCACAGCGGAAAGTGTTTCACCAGATTTTGTGGCCCAAATGTTGCACTCAAAGTGCAGGTGAACACAACAACAACTCTCCTGCAGCAGCTTTATTACCAGATGAGCTATAATAATAAAAAAAAAACACCCTAAGCTTAATAAGCTAACAAAAATGAAGAAAGAAAGGGGAAGGTATTAAAACTGAATGCTGTAGCTTGCTAAATGGAATGTTGCAGATGCCTGTTGAGTGAGAGAATCTAAAAAATGTTTGGATTGCTTAATACTTAATGCATCTTTAATAAGAAATGGGGGGGAGATGCTCCTGACCAAGACCAACGGATACAACCTGAAATTGTATACTCATTAATGAATTATTTGGTGTCTGTCTGTCTTTCAGTCTCTCTGCCTGCCTGTCTGCTTTTATCTCTCTATCTTTCTATCTCTCTGTCTATCTATTTTTCTTTTTCTTTCTTTCTTTCTTTCTTTCTTTCTTTCTTTCTTTCTTTCTACCTACCTATCATCCATCCATCTATCTATATCATCTATCTATCTATCTATCTATCTATCTATCTATCTATCTATCTATCTATCTATCTATCTATCTATCTGTATTGTCTGTCTGTCTATCTATCTATCTATCTCTATTGTTTGTCTGTCTATCTATCTATCTATCTATCTATCTATCTATCTATCTATCTATTTATCTATCTATCTATCTCTATTGTCTGTCTGTTTGTCCATCTATCTATCTATCTCTATCATCTATCTATCTATCTATCTCTATTGTCTGTCTGTGTCTGTCTGTCTGTCTGTCTGTCTGTCTATCTATCTATCTATCTATCTATCTCTATTGTTTGTCTGTCTGTCTGTCTGTCTATCTATCTATCTATCTATCTATCTATCTATCTATCTATCTATCTATCATCTATCTATCTATCTATCTATCTATCTATCTATCTATCTATCTATCTATCTCTATTGTCTGTCTCTCTGACTGTCTCTCTGTGTCTCTCTCTCTCTCTATCTATCTATCTATCTATCTATCTATCTACCTACCTACCTACCTACCTACCTACCTACCTATCTATCTATCTATCTATCTATCTATCTATCTATCTATCTATCTATCGCCCATCTATCTACCTATCTAACGTGCCCAGACTTTTCTCAGTATCTTTCTTTTTCTAATACTAATGAACATCCGTAGATATTAGAAATACACTCCAACATTTGATTGTGCAAACTGTCTACAAGGTTACCTCTGTGTTTACAGCCCATTGCAGAAAGGGAGGACTTTCGCTAAACCTCTTTTGTCCTGAGATTGAAATCAAATGGGAAAGATTTGACGTTTTTATAAAATAGTGTCCTCTACTGGATGTAATATGTTATGCCTCATTTTTAAAAATCTGATCCTGAGAATAGTAAATTGAAGAACATGTATTTTTATTAAGGAGAGCAGAGGTCTGTCTCTATCAAGTGAATTTCACTTTTGCAAAGTCCTAATTCAGTTTCTTTTTTTAAAAAAGAAAAAAGAAAAAAAGAAAAAAGCCTTGGAAAGTGATTGCCAATTTAAACATAGTGTGCCAAGGACAGTCTGTTCCCAAAGTATGTAATGAAATGTTTCCAACTCAGAGAAAGAAGGCAGGGGGTGGGAAGCAGGATGATTATTTGCATTCATTAATATAAATATATGCAAATTGAAGTCATTTATTATTTAAGACTAAAGATTAGACTTTTCAAATCTGGCAAGAGGAAAGGAAGATTGGAAGTGAGATCAGTTTAAGAAGATGACAGGTGTAAATCCAAATATGCGGTCCAATATACCCATACATAAATTCGCAAACTGAGCATTAGACTGCAGTAGAATGCCTTGAGCTTCAGTCTGGATTCCATTCAAAGTCTAGCTAACATTTCCAAACATCATGCTTAAAAGGACTTTGGACTTCCCCAGCACTCCACCATCTGGTCAAATCAGGGACTATTTGCTTGTCTCCTTTCCAACCTCGTCTTAGTAATGTGGGGCCAGGAGTAGACAAAAGGACTACTCTTCTCAGAAAGGGAGAATATAAATCTGGCCATAGCCATATATGAATAGCACTTGATTTTGTATGACAATTGTCATGAAGCTCAGTCATCTCATGTGATAAGAAATAGTACTGCCCAATATTTTGTATCTTTTTCTACAAAAGTTGTCCCATTATTTAGATTCTGCAATACCCAGAATCTCAGTAAAATGGGAGAGAGAGAGAGAATGAGAGAAAAAGAATGAGAGAGAGAATGAGAGAGAGAGAATGAGAGAGAGAGAGAGAGAGAATGAGAGAGAGTGAATGAGAGAGAGAGAGAATGTGAGAGAGAGAGAAAATGAGAGAGAGAGAGAGAATGAGAGAGAGAGAGAGAGAATGCAAGAGAATGCGAGAGAATGAGAAAGAGGACACTAAAAACACAGAAAAAGCCCAAGCTTCATAACTGATCAGGAAAGAGCAGAATGCTGTCTAAAACCAGAAACATATCACCTTTGCACCAATTGATTAGTTTTAGGACAAAGGTATTTACAAGAGAATATTTGGAAAAATCCAGAAAAAGTGTTTTAATTTTCCAAAAGCTACAATGGCTAGTACCATGTTTTCCCGAAAATAAGACCCTGTCTTATATATTTTTTTAACCCTGAAATAAGTGCTTGGCCTTTTTGCTATGTGCTCAAAAGCCCAATTGGGCTTATTATCAGGGGATGTCTTAATTTGGGGGGAAACAAGGTAAATTCATGGCATTGCAAGGATGAACAGAGCCAAAGTTTTAGGTTCATTTTCAGGCGTTTGAAAGGAGCTTGAGGCACCTCTTTGTTGTTTACCTCCCTCCTCCAAAATACTACAAAAGAGATCTTGAGAAGTTTTGTATGAATTCTGGTGCACAGGATGCTCACCCTATCAAAGACTAGTGGTGGTAGACCTGGGGAATCAGATGGTTTCTTGAATATTCAGAACAAATTTCCAGAAGCCAGAACCAGGTAACCCACTGAGGCCCTGATAGAAGTAGGAAAGGGAAGAGGCAGTTTATAATGTCAGTATATTGCCCCCAAGCAATCTGGGTCCTCATTTTACTGACCTCGAAAGGATGGAAGGCTGAGTCTACCTTGAGCTCTGTCAGGATCAAACTCCAAGCTGTGGTCAGGGTTTGCCTGCAATACTGCATTCTAATCACTGCACCACCAGATAGCTTACTTCACAGCCTCCAATGCATCTTCAAGTAGCTATTCAGCAAGCTTTTGAGGGTGTGGAAAGGTATAGCAATAGCAATAGCACTTAGACTTATATACCACTTCACAGTGCTGTACAGCCCTCTCTAAGCAGTTTACAGAGTCAGCATGTTGCCTCCAACAATCTGGATCCTCATTTTACCAACCTCGGAAGGATGGAAGGCTGAGTCAACCTTGAGCCTGGTGAGATTTGAACTGCTGAACTGCAGCTAGCAGTCAGCTGAAGTAGCCTGCAGTGCTACACTCTAACCAATGCACCACCTCAGCTCTATATCATCATCTGGTCCAGAAAATCCATAGCTGGACTCTGCAAAGGCTTGCTGTAGTGATTGCAATGCACTTTCAAAATAAAGTATTCATGCCGACTTGAATGCTACTTTTCATTACTGTATATCCTGAAGTATTTAGTATATCAGTGGGTCCAATTGTATCAGATTGCATTCAATATATGAAGCCTAAGGATGTGGACCAAATATTTGTAGCTATCTGGCCTTCCTCATTCATTCATTCATTCATTCATTCTTCAGTCCAACCCATCATGGTTCATTTGAGCTACCTAAGCAGGGTTGAGAGGATACATTCAGGGAATTACAAACTTAACTTTGCATGATAGAATGAGACCACCAAACTTAAACAAAGGAATTGTTTGCCCACAGCATTTTGTTAATTACTGCCAGTCAGAAGTACCTCTTTTGGGGTCAAGATACTTGAGAAAAGTATATATACAACTGCAAAAATTCTTGAAAGTCACCAATTATCTTAACCATTTCAACATGGACTTAAACCTAGTGTTGAGACAGATTGTCCATATTTCCTTCAATAAATGACTTATGGGAAAAAATAATGGAATTCTATGGATCCTGCTTCATTTCTCATAGGTTTTTTGATATAATCAACCATGGTATTCTCCTGGACCATCTATGTTATTTGAGGGACTGTATTATAGGTGTTCCATTTCTATCTGAAGTCTCAAAGAACAGCATTGAATGATTATGGCTTCTCCGCACTGTGCTTCATGGCAGCTACTGTATATTGTGTGTTACCACAAGACATTATTTGTCTTCAGAGGTGTTGCAGTTATGTATTATCTGAATCAGGAAATGCTGTGTCTATCCTCAAATACTGTGTGCAGTTATGAAATGGATTAAGGTCCAATAACTAGATTGAATCTGAGCAAGACAAAGATCTTGGGAATGGGTGGGTTTGGGTTTAGGAAGTGAGGCATTCACCTGTTCTTAATGAGGTTGTACTACACATCATAAGCACAGAATTTGTAGGTGCTCCCAGAGTTGGCATTATCTTTGGAGGTTCAAGTGACCTATCTGCATAGACTGTCTGTTGACCCACTGATGATATCACTGTATGACAGGGGCACTTTAGTTACAGTTATTTATTGAGTGGAAACCTAATATTTTTTGCAATGTGCTTTTGATTGGGCTACCCTAATACTTGGTCCAGAAGCTGTGTCAATCAAATTTCTGAGTGGTGGACCTGCCTGTTTACTTCTTATACCTTTACTAGACCAAGTGAACTAGCTGATTTTGTTGGAGTAACTATCTAACTGCATGATAACCTAGCATTTATTGCAATGTGCTTTATGTTGGTTATCCTAATGCTTGGTCCTAAAGTTTCATCAACCGTATTTCTGAATGGTGTGTCTGTTATATCTGAACAAGCTGCCAATTAGATACCAAGCCAGGTTTCAGGTTTGGGTTAAGAGAAGTATGGTGCTGCTACATAACCTGGGACTTGGATATTTGTCACATCGGGTTTATCCTTATAAATCTGGTTGGTCACTTCGCTCTTCTACCATGTGACTGGAGTCAGGTCCTATAGGTTTTGACCCGAAGACACCCATGCACTGAAGTACTGTTCTGCTGAAATTTGCAAGGTGTTCACTGTACTCCTTTTAGTCGCCCATTGAACGTTTAGAAACCTATGGAACTCCCACATGAATGTTGGAAGGTTTCCCCCCCTCCGAAACACCCCCTTTAAAATCACCAAATATTGTTTTGCACCGTTTTTACTGCAAACTCTTTGAGACACTTCAGCATATGTAAATACATTTAACTAACCAAGTATTCCAAAATGTAATCCCCAAAGCCTAAGGTCTTACTGTGAATAAAATGCTCCTATCTGGCCACCCCTTCACCTCTTAGCAGACAACAAAATAGCACTAGATGGGAGTGATTCGACATGTAGCAGCTTGACATTTACAGATATAAACACAATGTCCCCATTGCTATAAATATATCCTTCAGGGCTTCAGAAGGCTATCTTCAAATGTGAGATATGGGGAGAACAGGCCATCTCAGGATGGCTCCACTCCCCATTTGTATTTTGTGGCAAGTGGCTTTCAATATAAAATGAGAGGAACTTTTTTCATCTGAAACCTAGAAAAAAGGCAGACACACACACACAAAAAAAACTGGGGGAAAAAGATTCTTCTAGGTTTAAGGATCAATTTGCAAATTCCAACAGGGACACGGCTTGCTGTATAAACAAAAGACAGAAGGCTTTTTAAAATGATTTGATTAATTGTTTAAAGAAGTGGGACTCATTAGGGTTAGGATTATATAACCACATAATCACATTGATAAAAAGTGAGAAAAGAGGGAGATATTCTTCCAGAAAGAAACACATCAGTTAAAAGCCCATTAGTAGGACTGAGAACAAAAATAAAAGCAGATCTTCTCCATCATAGTAAAAGTGAATATTACTGAACAGCTA
Organism: Ahaetulla prasina; assembly: GCF_028640845.1. Classification (NCBI taxonomy): domain Eukaryota; kingdom Metazoa; phylum Chordata; class Lepidosauria; order Squamata; family Colubridae; genus Ahaetulla; species Ahaetulla prasina. The sequence goes on from NC_080539.1 coordinate 271,312,599, forward strand.
AAGTTGCTGTTGAGGCATTCTTTCAAATGTTCATATTAATTTCAATTTAGCAGTTTTGAATACTAAGGGAATGAATGAAAAAGTCAGTCAAATAATTTTTAAAGGAAATAATTTAGAAGCCTCAGACTTTTTCCTTCCTTCCTTCCTTCCTTCCTTCCGGCAATTTTCATTGTGACCTGCAGGATGCTATGTTACTACAAATGTATGGGTTGGGTTATGTTTTAGGTAAAAAGGAATTCTAAAATCACCACCATGCCACCTCTGAGCCTAACATGTCTTTGTGTGCAATAGAGAATTCTGTTCACAAAGTTTCCATCTTTCATTGAGTTTTTTAAAAACAATTTTTATTCATTTGTATTTTAGCATACAAAGAAAATCTACAATGATTCACTTAACAACAATGACAAAAAAGATCATAAAATTAGGTGTGACTCACTTAACAATTGCTTTGCTTAATGATGGAAATTCTAGTTATGGTCAAGGACTACTTGTATTTAGTATCTAATGAATGAACAAACAATGACCAAAAAGACAAGGCTGATGTGAATTAATACACCCCCAGAGATTAATAGAAGATACTGCAGCAAGTAGGACATGAATGAATGTTTGTCACAATGGATGAAAAAAACCATCAGGAAAGAAAGCTAGGTAGAGGCTGTGCTTGTCAGCTTTCCTTTAAAGATGGGTCCAATCCTCAAGATGGTATCTGTTGCCCTCTCAGTTTGCAGTTGTGGCTTTCTGGCACATTGCTAGCTAACTGGTAATAATTTTTTCTGACTCTGACAAAAGTCACAATGCAGATGGAAGTTAGTCTGCCCACGCTCCCTTTCTTGGGACCTGCCAGCTTGCTTTAGAGTATTAAGGCAGCATTATATTGATTACTCCTTGATATTTGCAGGTCTACAAAACGTCCGAGGAGACTCACCGAAAGTTTTAGAGACTTTTAATTTGTTGTACCCAAGTTCTTTTGATGGTCCCCACAGGCTACGCATTTATGAAGAAAGGTAGCAACAATAAAAGCTTATTGTTTGCACTCAGCCAAACTTCATGGATTTCTTTAAGGTATGACAAAAGAGAAAATGAGTTACACGGATTTTCAATAACTTGAACACCAATCTTGGCTGTCTAAAGGGAATTACTCCAGTGTTCGTTCTTTCTCTATTGTGGCATGGCTTTAAGGGTTTATCCTTGTAAATGACATCAGTAGTTACAGTGAACAGGGCCAAAAAGCTCTGGAATTGCCTCCTCCCTATCTTCATTTGCAAAAGTGTGCTAGGGACAAAACTAAAGGCAGCAAATGAAAATTTGACCAGGTAACCACAGAGTTCACATATGAGATAGGAATAGCACTTAGAATTATATACTGCTCCATAGTGCTTTACAGCCCTCTCTATTTGGTTTACAGAGTCAACATATTGCCCCCAACAATCTGGGTCCTCATTTTACCCACCTCGGAAGGATGGAAGCCTGAGTCAACCTTGAGCTGGTGAGAATCAAACTGTTGAACTGCAGGCAGCCAGCAATCCACAGAATTAGCCTACAGTGTGCATTCTAACCACTGTGCCACCATGGCTTTTGATATGGGACAGTATATGGCAAATACAATGCAGGTTTAAGGGTGGCAAGAGGCCTTTTCTTTCAAAGAGGTATAATGGGATTTCATATATGAGCTCCAACCTTTCAACCTGTTCTTAATGAGAGCTACTTGAAATTAAGAGATACGATGAAGTGGGGAGGGGGATGGAATGGGCCAACTTGGCATAACCAATTCGCTACTGCTAACTTGGCATGCCCAACTCATCGTGGGACAACTCAGTGTGATCACTGCAGGACAATTCAAGAATTCAATTGATGTAATTAAAATAATTTTAATTTTTGTCATTCGCATTTCTTTTGTTCCTTCTTTTGCATCATTTCTTTAATGATTCTACTCCACCATTTCTTCGATATTAATGTAACTCTTGTCCCACAGTGAGTTGCAGCGAGTTGGCCATGGCGTGTTGACTATAGCAAATTATCTGCAGCAAGTTGGCCTTGATGAATTGCATTTTGCATTTTGGTGCAGATGCCAGTGGTGCATTTTGTTGCAATGGTGAAGAAGACCATTTCATTCAGTCTTCATATTTAAAGAAACTAATCCAGCTTTCTAGGTCCTTTCTGGACTAAGACATATATCAGAGTGCAATTGATTCAAATCAGACACTTCTCCAAATGAAGAAAAGCAATCCCTAACATTAAAAATGCATCCAATTTTTTAATGGTTAAAAAAGACTAGTTTAGAATAATTGTATAGCAGCCAAGACAATGACTTCTGAAATTAAGAGCACTTTAAATTTTAAAGTCAATAGGTTGACCTTAGAAAAGTCTCATTGCTATCTTACAGGTTGGGTTTGTAATACAAACTTTTATTCCTGAACTTCCCGGGCAGAAGAATCATGGGGATATAACATGTAATAATAGTAAACACAAAAAAGTCACTCCTTATCCTTAGTCTATTATACATGTTATCTCAGTTTAACTTTAAGATGTGTGGACTCCGAGTCCCAGAATTCCTCAGCCAACATGGGGAATTCTGGAAGATGAAGTCCACAATCTTAAAATTGTCTAGATTGAGAAACTGGTTTAACACCTTTAAGCTCCCATTCCAAATGGGATGGTGATGGGAATTATAATTATTTCAGCAAGAAGTTATTTTTTTTTAATGTCTCAGGGGGAAGTCCTATAGGGGGAATATCAGCTCTGCTAATAGACTCATTGACTAGGAAGAATGGCACATATGTAATGATGTCATAACTCAAACCCCACATTTTCAGACTTCATTCCAAACATTTGGTGTTTCATTCCTGATGTTGATGTTAATGATCCGAATACTTAAGATGTGAGATTTGCATTGGGGCACTATAACATCATCACATGTTTTGTCACTGGGTCCCTCTCTGCCCCATAATGCAAGCCTGTAAGTGGGAAGTTTAATAGATGATTTTCTCCCTACCCCCACCTTATCCATAGCATAGACTTTCACTGACACAAAACTTCTAAAAAGTCAGACTAGTAGCTAAACCTTTTAAAAAGGAAGTTCTATGGGATTTCTTTCAAGATATGATTTGCAAATACTAATTGCTAAAGCTTAGACTTAATCTTCAACATATTTTTCTCTCTCTACTATTTAAGAATCCCCCCAAAGGCTCTTTAACATGATTGCATAATGAGAAACTAAGATATTGTTATTATTTTACAGACAGTAATGCTTCATCAAGGGGCCCATTTTTTTTTCAGGATGACTAATATACACGGAGCCTAACATTATGAAATCCTCAAACAGTTTAAGGACAAGATGGGAGATGTGTTGGAGAAAGACAGCTGTATTTTCAGCATTTCCAGCAAAAACATGAACAAGTTTAAAATGGCTTTTAAAATACTGAAAATTGGAAGGGAAAGGAATTTAGAGGCATCATAGGTGGACCCTCAGAAATAAAATCTAGCAGCTTTGATTAAACTTGTTATGAGACCTTTCATGACCAATGTTCTCACCGTTTCCTTGTCACAAAGCTTCCAGATTGCAGTTTTAGTTTAACCCAAACTCAGCGTTTCCTTCAGCTCTCTAAGCCTCTGTAAAATTGAAGGACATTTCCTTCCTATACCCATCTCTAATAACTCAGTGTGATTGAAACTTTCAATCTGCATTCCTGATTTTGGTCATAATTGAAAGGAACGCATTAGCAGCAGGGGGGCAAAAATCCCACTATTGCTTCATAAACTTTACCTTCATTGCCTCAGATTCTCAGTAGTTCTCAATATGTAAGTTTAATGGCGTGACCCTAACAAGAAACGATCAGCAAATGAAATGAGCCAGTGGGTAGCTGCTTCACACGGCTACAAGTGTCAGTGGCAGCCTGCCTACCATTAATTTTATCGTAACTCATTTCTTCAGGTTGAGTACGGCACGATTTAATGTTCCCATGCCCTCATTCCTGTTCTGCATGACAAATTGTTTTAATAAACATAAACCGGGTAATAATAAAGTAATAATAAGCCTCGCACTCACCTTATATCACTGCAGTTAAATTCTCCCATAAGCCAACAGAGGGTACACTGACAATTACATTCCAGCCAATCCGCAGTCAGGCAACCACAATGGACAGATTTAATATAGTTTGTAAATATGATTAGTGTGCTGTCACATTATTGCAGCATGGTATTTACATTACTCTCCAAGGTTATTCGCTACACCAAATCAACACTAAGTAGTGTTCTTTTCTTTTGTTCCTTAAATCAACCATATTTTTCTTTCTGTATCACCCTGAAGTTAATGAAGAAAATTGTGTCAATTGTTAATATTCAGGGAAATCAATCAATATTACAGGTTGTTATTTTTTTAAAAAGGCATCTGTGTTTATGCTTGGACCTTTATTAGGAGCTCTTTAAAACACACAGGATGTTCTCTTTTATTGAGTCTCCGTATCCAACACTCCGTTATATCAACACTCAGCTGCCTACAAGTCTCTCATGAAAAATGTTCAAATAATGAATGGCTGTTGTTTACAGAAGTAATTTCATGCTACATTTCCATTATTGCCTAGATTTGTTTAGCTTCTCAAGCTTTCCTCGTTTCCTTGCAATGAACTTTTTAACAAAATACAGCCAGCCTGGGCTGTTTACCCTGTTATGCTGATAATAGGAACCTTTCTCATTTTTGACAGATTGTAACAATTTCTAGCCATGTGCAAATGAGCATCTTAAACTCATTAAGGTCAATTAATCATTGCACAACTGGGTTCTCCTCCCCCATCCTCCATCAATGAATGTATCCCATAAATGAAGAAGCATAGTAAAAAGGGTTGAATGTGGTTAAGGTTTATTTATCTAACTCAAATAATTGTACATTCAATATTAGTAAAAATTGCTTCCAAATGACATTAGTCTGTTTCTCCAAATTGATCTGCTTGTGACAGACAGTGAATAACTATTCCCCAATGTTCTAAGAACATGAAATTACTGCATTGGTAGCAAACTCACCCTAGCTCTAATAATTTAACATCCACATCATTCATCCATGTGTGCATGCCTGTGTGTGCATCTGTAAGTAAAGTTCTACAAAAGTTTAGACACCCAATGTTGGTTGGATATAATATAATCATTATACATAGCAGCATCCATTCATCCATTCATTTTGTCAGGCACAATAACAATATCACAAAAGGACCAGTTCAAAATAATGCGCATACAGCAGATCAGAAGAGAACTGTAATTCTTCAATTGAGAAGAAATCTATTTTGTGTTTCAAGTCATTGACATTTTCCTCTTTTTGCTTTAAAGATAGAGAAACAAATGCAATTCTATGTCATTGCAAGGGCTACTCAATTTCTATTAGCCAACTAAAGATATGTGTAGCTATATTGTTAGTCTAGTCTATATTAGTCTAATAATCTAATAAAGATTCTTACTAATTAGAAGCAGTCCTTTCCAAATGCCATGCTTGCAATTACCGTCTCACACATCTACTATGCAGATGTATAGAAACATTTTTTGAGACAATAATGTTTATATTAATGATTTCCATGTTCTGTTCAGAGGATCTCATCTTCACACATTAGATTGGACCATTACAGAATAAGATACTAAATATTATGCTGGAGTCACTCTGGGGTTCCAGTTGTACCTTAATATGCTATGTTGTCTAAAAACTTGTATGTCCCTGCCCCCCACCCCACATGGAAAGCTATCTATGCAAATCAGTTTTGAGATTCTTGAGTATTGTTATTGAATTACAGCTTTCACTTTGCTTGATTTTTATATGTTGTTTAGTTCCACATTTTTCTAGCATATCTTTACTTTTCAAACAATCTCTCATGTCCCAGCTTGCTTTCTGCCTTCTCTTACAAAAAAAAAGACTGTGCCTTACTTAAAGAATCATTCTCCTCTGTCATTACAGCTATTCCCTATCATTTCTTCAGCTGGAGTTCTGTACAGTTTGACTATTTTGATTTTTATATATATATTTCCCACGTTTTTTAAAAAAAGTTTCATTTTTGCCCGTTTCCTGTTGTTTTGTTTGTAAAGTTCAGGCTGGCCTTATATGTTTCTTCTATTTCTAACCTGACCTTCATTTCCATCTGAACCTTTCCATGTCCTACATATCGGACCTGGGTCAGTTGTCTTCAATTTAGAAACAGGTTTTAGGTTTTAGGCTCATTGTTTAAACCACTATTGTCCAAAATAATTTGGTATTGTCCCAACTTTACCATCTCATTGTTCATTTGTGTTACTCCTCATGGATACCATTGGACAAATCGTATTTTTGGTGCCTCCATGTCTTTGATTCACCTATCCAGGAAATTGTTGGTCTGTAGGTGGTTGAACATTTCTATCCAAGCTCATTTTGGAATGATTGTAGTTTATAAAGTGTTTTGTGTGCTGCTATTGTTTCGATTTTTTTTGTTTGCTGCTCTTATTTTTAATCTGATACTTTTGAATGATTTATTGATTTGTAAACTGCTGGTGTTCTAGGATGGGATCTGCTGGCTGCCTTAGTAAATATCTACATAGTTAGGTTATACTATGAGTTTTAAAAATTGTAGCGGTCAAGTAGAAAAACTTTCCTGGATTTGAAAGATTGAAAGAATGAAGATCAAAAGAATTTGTTTTTATTTAGAGTTTTTATCTCAATCACCTAGTTCTGTTTTACTCTATGAGATAGTTTAAGATCAAAGGGAATGGCTGTCCCAAGGCAATCTATAGAATTTCATGGGCTACATCAGATGTATGAAGCTGTGTCTTTTCATTTAAACACTACAACCTGGTAGATTACAAAACTTCACAATCTCTATGCTATGGTGATTCTTAGTGAAAAAAGTTTTAAGTACCAATACAAAATTATAAGTCTGATCTAGCCCAAATTTGGAGAATGGTTAAAAAAAAAAGAAAAATAAAATCCTATAAAGGATCTCCTGTCCCTTTTTTTTAAATAAAGTTTTTTATTTATAAACAAACAAACAAACATTTAGTAAATCAGTCATTTCTTCCGTGTGACATCTTGGTGTTTTCTTCCTGGCTTTTCAATTTAATCTGTTATAATTTTTTCCACTAATTCAATAATTTAATTATACCATTTCCTTACATATTTATCAATTTACTTATTCATATCTTTTTTCTAACCAATGGTAAAATTCATCCCATATCTTATAATATTCTGAATCTTCTCTTTCTTTAATCATCAAAGTTAATCTATTCATTTCTGCACAATCTAATTTTTTTTTGATAACTTCTTCTTCCAGGGGTACTTTCTCTAAGGATCTCCTGTTCTTGATGTCTTCAGAAAATTGGGGGGAAATCAAGTTTTGTCATTTATATTCACTGGCTATTTACTTGACCTATAAGACCTGTAGTGACGATTTATTTTAAAGATTAATTACAGACTGTCTCTGTTTTTCATAATAAAGAAACCAGCAGGTGTAGAGAGATATAAGTGAAATAAATGGGAAGAAAGAAACAGGGAGTGGGGTGTTACTGAACACAAGATCACAGTACTTGAAACATCCTACTGAGATCAGAAGAATTGCGAAACATGCAGTGGTGGTACAATAGCTATTCATTAACTGCCTGTATCAGCGGGTCTAGAGATTAGAGCTTAATGCAATGGTGAAGTAAGTGTCCATATCACAGTAGCCATGGAGGAATAGCAAGATGTAATGAAACTGAATAGCTAGCCATTGAAAGTTGAAAAAATATATTGATTTTTCAGTGCTTGATCACCCAGGAGGCTTTATCAGGTATGAATACTTGGGAACCATCTGCTAACTCTGTAATGGTATTTTAGGATTTGTGACAGACACCGGGGGAAAAAATAAACTATATGTTTGAAAATAACACAGAGTGAAGCCAGGTTCTCTTATAATAAATCCCACTGCTGCCCATCTCTTTGACACAATCCATGCTTTTATGAGCTCCAAATTAGATCCTTATTCTTTTAACAGCAAATATCAATGAGCTAGTATGGTTTAATTTCTCCTGCCATCTTTCAGCTAGGATCTTCCTGGATGAGTGGACTGTTGTGCTAAAATCAAGAATACAGATGTATCTAAGCTTCACTATGGTGGATTGTTTCCTATTTTCCTCCCATCCCTCCCCCACCCACCCCAAAAGCAAACCCGGCAGACCTTACAGCGATCGTATTGATTGTGAAACTAGCTGTTGCCATTCCTTAACATTCATTTGTAGAACAAGGACAATAACTGGCATTCTATGAACCTCTTTGTATTGCCTGACGTTCATAACACTCCTGGATATGATTGTTGTTCTCTCCACACAACAACCATTGTTACTGAAATGTACCTCTGTTCCCCTTGCTTTAATATGGAAGATGATTATGAAACCTCTTTGGCTACGATAAATCAGCTGGAAGATATAATAACATGTTTCAACTGTTAGACTGGATGTTTGATTACAGTTCGGTGGTGCCTTTTTTAATTTCATTTTGAGTTTAATTTCTAATCCATTCTATGATTTAGAATATACATACCACATGTATACACACAGAATAGCAGAATGTATTCATTAATGTTTATTATTGAATAGGTGGGTAGGGGCTTTTTTTGCATGCAAGTTGCATTTTAAATGCTTTGGATAGAAAAATATTTCATCTATTATAAAACTTTATAACATACCAAGCTAAACTGTCATTGGAAATAATATTCAGATAACATTCAGCTTTAGAACCTCTTATGTAATAAAGAAAAATATATCGGCGAAATGTTTAATTTTGGACATCGGGAGGAATGTGTGTGTTACTATAAACATCATTTCCTCAGTTCCATTTTTCCCACTTAGTAATTTAGAAGGTCTCTCTCTTTTTTTTAATTAAATGGCATTTGGAATTAGTGATAATAAAAATGATGACATATAAATGGTGGGAAAGTATTTTTCCCCTTATTAGACACTCCCAATGGCAGCATACAAAACAACTTGAATGTCAATTGACACAATGACAGAAAGAAAAAGGAAAAGTGCCAACTAGTCCCTTGGGATAATAGATGTTAGAAGTTATATTTTAATATATCATACATCCATAATCCCAGAGCTAAAACTCACACAGAAAGACAGACAAAAAGCAAATATTTGTATTCCAAATAAAGATTTTTTTTTATAATCTGAAGATTATAAATAAGATTTACACTCTCTTATTTTTTTCATTCTTTTTATTCCAACTCAAAATCAACATGGAAAAAGCTTAAGATAGTTTTGCTCAAAATCAAAAAAGGGGATTTTTGTTTTTTAGAATACAAATAAACATACAATTCAAAAGACAAAAAGAATTGCCATTTGTTGTCCAGGCATAAGCCACACAACCCTTCCTCTGGTAATGGGACAATGTAATCCTCCATCCATTTTTTCCTACCCATGTTTCTGACTATTGAATTCTGTGACTTCTTACCATGAAGAGCTTTATTTCTCAAGGATTTATGGGTTCTTAGCAGAGAATTTAATTTTTGGTCCAGATAAGAGGGTAAAGGCTTATATGTGAGAATGTAAAAAGTTGCTGCTTTTCTTATAGGGAATTTGAATGGATTTCTTCTTTGCTTCAAAGAAATAATCCCATAATCCTTCTCCACCACAACCACAGTCTCCATGTGCACTCAAATCCATTGTATAGAATGAGTTCAACTTCAGTCCTTCATCTTCTTATAAAGTTGTTGAAACTCTAAAAGGTTCAAAAATTCTGCCAAGTCAGCTTCTATCCGTAGTGCCCATGAAGTTTTCTTGGCAGCAATATGGAGAAATTTGGCCACCACCTTCTTCCATTTTTTTTTTTTTTCAATTTCCCAATCTAGGATTTCCTAGTGGTGTATGACATTTTTTAACTTGTTCAAAATCAGCTAAGGGTTAGTAGATGCTACCAACTGTTATGGCATTTAAATCTTTAAAGTATTAATTGGGGGTCATACATTCCTACAGTGACTGCTAGAAGCTAGGAAGAAATGAGGTAATGACTTTCTGATGCTCTTTGGGCTACCCCCTGCCAGTTACAATAATGATAAAGGAGATAAAGGAAATTCATAAAAGCTTATGTATTCATAAAACCAAAACTTGGTTGGTCTTTTCAGCTGCCATAAAATTCTTCGTTGACTTTTTGCTGCAAAAACATTAGTTAATATTTCTAGGAACTATTATAGTTGTATCGATTATGTCAAGGTAGACTAGGTATCTACAAGAAACAGAACCTAACAAAAAGAATCTAAATACATAGGCCTTGGAGATATAAGTACCGTTTTTTGCACTTTACTTATTTGGAGATGAATAGGTACAGTTTCAAAGGAGGAAAGCCAGATTCAAAATTACCATCTTTGTCTCCAGTCTACTCAGACAAAATAACAAATATTCCATTTTCCAAATTCTGGGGAAATGATGACCCTTCAACTGGTATTTATTAGTTAATTCAATGCTCTCTGTTTTGACCTTTATTTAAAAGGCAGCCTGCCAACAGCTCAAAATCCTGCCAACTGCCAGAAGCTTAATTGTGGAGATTATGGTCTGTTTGTAACATAGATTATTAAAACACACTTGGACCTTTTTTACAGCCCCTCCCTTGATTCAGAAATAGCTTGTATGCATTAGATAAAATAGATTATTCTCATTTCTCTCCCCATGTTTCTGGATCATATTCAGAGCATTTTTCATGAGCTCTGGAAAAAAAAACATGCTAAAGTTACAACAGTGGCAGTTGTAGAAAAACAAGCTAGTCATCAATAATAAGTCATGAGTTCTTTTACATATTCAAGCCAAAAATATTAAGAGGATAGAAAGCATAGATTCACTAGCAAATTGAAGTATAATACATTCTCAGGTATTGGAGAATAATACAACAGTTGTGTATTTATATACGAAATCATAGGCATGACGTTCTGTTTCAAAATGTGCCCTGTTTGGCAAAAGAGAATTGTCCCTTATTTTAAAAGGATGGCTCGGCACTCTACTGAAAGAATACTGTAGACTGTTTAAAATCAGCCTTGATATGGGTTGAGTGTTCCCTTAGGAAAATGGTAAAACATAGACTGGAAAACATGATAGGCAGTAGAAGCCCTGTGGTAAAGCATGATCCCTCTTGTCAATGCATACACACACATAGCACCTATCAACTCTTTTGGCCTTGCTAATAGGGGGTAGCACATAATCAATGGGCTCCCCAGTGGTGGGTTTCTACCGGTTTGCCCCGGTTCAGATGAACCGGTAGCCGTGGCAGGAGGCTCCACCCACCTGCCTGGACGTCATCATGGATGCTCTGCGCATGTGCAGAAACACAGAAGCACTGAGCACAAGCGAAGCAAGCACACACACGTGCATGCTCCCAGTTCCAAACCAGTAGCAAAGGTAAGTGAAACCCACTACTGGAGCTCTCTCTATCCGCAACCTGACTCAGCTGCAATGGCTGAGAGGGTGATCGTAAGCTAGCAGCCATCTCTACCATTCTATGGCAGTAAGACTGGCTCATCACTCTCCTGCTTCGCCACATAGCATAGCATAGCAAATAGGCTAGGCTAGGCTAGGCTAGGCTAGGCTAGGCTAGGCTAGGCTAGGCTAGGCTAGGCTAGAATAGAATAGAATAGAATAGAATAGAATAGAATAGAATAGAATAGAATAGAATAGAATAGAATAGAATAGAATAGAATAGAATAGAATAAGACTTCACTGTTATTTTAAATGTACACTAATCAGCATACATTAAAATGAAATTTCATTGCATTCAGCTCTCAAAGGATAATCATTATGCATATACCCACATACACACACACATATGACACAGAGAAACATTACAGTCTAGTTCGAACGTATACATATACATGATGGGTGGATGGAAAAAAGAATCCTGTGAATTTATAAGACGGATGGCATAAGGAAGCGCCACAGATCAGCACAGATTTTGATTGGTGGACCAAGCCAGCTGTCAAAAATGCCTACCAATCACAGCCGTGTTTGGACAGAAGGATGGTGTCATGCCTGAAGAAGTTGTTAAGAAAAAGGAAAGGCAGAAAAACCAGAGGGTTTAATGAATTATTCTATTTAACTTGCCATGTACCCTAAATCAGGAGATTACCAACTTTGAAAGTCAGAACCAAAGTTTTAGAGACAGTTTATCGATAGGTAATAGGGGCAGCAGATGGAATGAGAATGGGCAGAGACAACTCTTAACTTGGGAAGGACCCTTAGTTTGCTTCCTAATGGAATACCAAGAGGCACTAAAATCTATATAAACCAGAGTCCCCCAATTTGATACCTTCTAAATATGTTGATTACAACATATCATCTCCATCAAAATGGCAAATGGTTATGTTGTTGCCGCTGAGGAGGAAGGAGGAGTTATAATCTTATAGTCTTATGACCACAATTGGACCCAACATTTCTGTTGCTAAATGAGGCAGTTGCTAAGTGAATTTTGCCCCATTTTACCACCTTTCTTGACGCAACTGTTAAGTGAATCCCCGCAGTTGTTAAATTAGTAACGTGGTTGTTAAGTGAATCCTGCTTCCCCATTGACTTTGTTGGTCAGAAAGTCACAAACATGACCCCGGAAACTGCAACCGTCATAAATGTGAACCAATTGCCGAGCATCTGAATTTTGATTGTAAGTTTAAGGTTGTAAGTGTGAAAAACAGTTACAAGTCACTTTTTTTAGTGCCATTGTGACTTTGAATGCTCTCTAAATGAACTGTTATAAGTTGAGGACTGCCTGTACAAAAATGAAGATATTCTTTGGCATTCTTTTAATGTCCCAACATATGGCTCAACAATTTTTAAAACTCCTTCTTTGGCTGCATCAGCCCATTTTTGAATACCTAGCAGTGTTTACAGAAAATAATATTATGATTGTGAACATTTGTGAAACATTTGTTAAATGAGTTTTGTCCCATCTTTCTTGCCACAGTTATTAAGTGAATCTCTGCAGTTGTGAAGTTAGTAGCACGCTTGTTAAATGAATCTGGTTTCCCCATTGATTTTGCTTGTCAAAAAAGGTGATTACGTGATCCGGGACACTGCAACCATCATAAATATGAGTCAGTTGCCAAGCATCTGAATTTTAATCATGTGACCATGGGGATGCTGCAATAGTTGTAAGAGTGAAAATTTGTCATAAGTCACTTTTTTTCAGTGCAGTTGTAACTTTGAATGCTCACTAAATGAACTGTTGTAAGTCAAGGACTACTTGTACATGACGTTATCCTTTTAAAGACAATCTTGAGAGTGAGATTGCCCTTGGAAATCACAGAAACAGATGCCAGCATATACTAAGTGCAGGTTATGAAAGAGTAAGAAAATATGGCTACGGCTTTCATAAGGTAAGGTAAAGGTTCCCCTCACACATACATGCTAGTCATTCCCGACTCTAGGGGGCAGTCTCATCTCCGTTTCAAAACCGAAGAGCCAGGGCTGTCCAAAAACGTCTCTATGATCATGTGGCCGGCATGACTAAATGGCAAAGGCACACGGAACACTGTTAGATTCCCACCAAAGGTGGTCCCTATTTTTCTACTTGCATTTTTTATGTGCTTTCGAACTGCTAGGTTGGCAGAAGCTGGGACAAGTAATGGGAGCTCACCCCATTATTTATTTATTTATTTATTTTGTCACAACATCATACAAAAAGATTATATAGTATATACACATATAAACATATATAGGAAGAAGAAAAGAAAAACAATAGGACAGGAACGGTAGGCACGTTTGTGCGCTTATGCACGCCCCTTATGGTCCTCTTAGGAATGGGGTGAGGTCAATAGTAGAAAGTTTTTGGTTAAAGCTGTTAGGATTATGGGAAGAGACCACAGAGTCAGGTAAAGTATTCCAAGCACTGATGATTCTGTTGCAGAAGTCGTATTTTCTGCAATCTAGATTAAAGCGGTTTACATTAAGTTTAAATCTATTGGTTGCCCTTGTATTATTGCAATTAAAGCTGAAGTAGTCTTTGACAGGAAGGACATTACAATAGATGATTCTGTGAGTTAAACTTAGGTCTTGTCGAAGGCGACGGAGTTCCAAGTTTTCTAAGCCTAGGATTTCAAGTCTGGTGGGATAAGGTATTTTGTTGTTTTCAGAGGAATGGAGAACTCTTCTTGTAAAATATTTCTGGACACGTTCAATTGTATTGATGTCAGAGATGTGGTGAGGGTTCCAAACAGGTGAGCTGTATTCTAGAATTGGTCTAGCAAATGTTTTATATGCTCTGGTTAGTAGTGTGGTGTTTTTGGAAAAGAAGCTACGCAAAATTAGGTTTACAACTCTTAGAGCTTTTTTTGCTATGTAGTTGCAGTGGGCTTTGGCACTTAGATCATTTGACATGAAAACTCCAAGATCTTTAACGGGATGGGGGTCGTCTGTAAGGTAATGTCCATCTAGTATGTACTTAGTTTTAGGGTTCTTTTTTCCTATATGTAAGACTGAGCATTTGCTGGTTGAAATTTGAGCTGCCAATTTTAGACCAAGCGTTAGATGGTCAAGGTCGTTTTGAATGATAGAAGTGTTGTCTGTGGTGTTAAATAGTTTGACATCGCCAGCAAAGAGAACACAATTACTTGAGATATGGTCACAAAGATCATTAATGTATAGAATAAAGAGTGTTGGTCCAAGGACGCTGCCTTGAGGAACGCCACTCTTGACAGGAACAGGATTTGATAAAGCATTGCCAATTTTGACCACTTGTTGTCTGTTAGACAGAAAAGCAGATATCCATTTGTGGAGGGGTCCTGAGATGCCATAGGATGTTAGTTTAAGGAGAAGTTTATCGTGTACTACTGAGTCAAAAGCTTTGCAGAAGTCTATGTAGATTGCATCTATTGATTTGCCTTGATCTAGATTTGAAGTCCATATGTTTTTGCAGTGGAGAAGTTGTAAGTTACATGATAACTTTTTCCTGAAACCAAATTGTTTGTTGGAGAGTAGGTTGTTAGTTTCTAAGTGTGAGGTAATGGATTGATTGATGATAGTTTCCATGACTTTGCAGGTGACGCAGCAAAGGGAGATCGGTCTGTAGTTTTCGACTAAGCTGGGGTCTCCTTTTTTGAAGATGGGGATGACTGTGGCTAGTGACCAAAGTTTGGGAAGAGAACTGGTAGTGAAAGCTTTATCAAAGATAATACTTAGGGGTTCAGCTATATTAATGGAAAGTTTTTTTAAGAAATATGCACATAGACCGTCAGGTCCAATAGAAAGAAATTATGCAGCACTAGGGATTCAAACCACTGAACTGCCGACCTTTTGGTTGACAAGCTCAGTGTCTTAGCCATTGAGCCACCGCATCCCAGACGGCTTTCATAGGGCTACCTAACTTGAGTGGCAAAAAGTTGAGGAAAACTCTTAATGTTTTCCTGCCATCTAGTGGTCATCTGGATTTTTTCAGCTCGGATCTGGTACCCTAATGAAGCTAAGGCCCGATGATGAAAAAGGAAGGATCCAAGATCCTAAAGTTTGGAGGACTAAGTATAGAATGTAAGGTAGTATCTAAAGAGACCACACGAGATTGCTTCACGGGGTCATCTCTCATTATAATAAAGGAAGCGGTGGACAACCAGATTTTTTCTGCCAGCAGGCATATGATCCACGTGGCATAAAGCTAACCCAGTGAAGTATTTCCCAGCTGCCAGATCCAGGGCAGATACTCACTTCAGGATTGTTTAAAGCAAGGCTTAAGCGTGTTGTCAGATATGGTTGTTACCACTGTCTCCTTTGTAACTGATCAACAGCCTACATTAATAGAGAATAAATTGAGCAAACGTTAATCCCCAATAAATCCAGTGTGTTCTGCTATTTAGCCCTAATAACCTAATTAAACCGGACTGATATGGGTGATTCCCCCACCCCTGTTAACTGCGAACCTAAAGAATATCCAAAAAGGCAGCATGGAATAGATGAAAAATAATCGGATCAGCCAGAAGAAGAATTTCTTGCTCAACAATATGATCAGCATACATCTTTGCTGCTCAATTAAGAGGTCTATGCTCTCTTCCCCTCCTGCACCCCAGGCAGACTCTGTTTGTGTTGAAACACCTGCCTGCTTCACACAGTCACATGCTGGTGCAATACTACTTCCTTGTTTAAATTGGCTAGTAGGCCAATTTAAGTGTCTCCATTACTGAGTGATAAAAGCAAAAAAACAACAACATTCCTTTGTAATGGGAAATCAGGCTTTCTAAAGTTAAAAGATTGGTGAGCATTTTTTTTTAGCAAACAGCTCAAATAATGGTTGTCATTACCAACCATAGTAAGCACAGCTTTCCCAGAATTGGTCCCCTCTGGAGGATAATGTATCTTGCCTAACCTGCAAAACTTGGTTAACTGTGGGATTTAAACAAATTTCACTGGAATAAAACTTAGTGTGAATCATTGGTTGAGTTGTCCGTACTGGCAGCAGAGTCATCAGTCCGTACTGCAAGCAGACTCATGGCACAATTTTATCAAAATTATGTTGACATGATGACATGATGTAAGATCTGTCCCTTATATAATTTAAGTGTGGCATATGACACTGAGTCACACAAAATGAGTAGAGCTTGGATGCTACATGGAAGCTACAATTGTTTATTTGCTGTCCCTGCAGACAGCAAATATTTAGTATTTCAGGCAGGAGTTAATCCATGCCTATTGATAGATGCCAGAGACTGAAACCGAAACCTGCTCAGATAATCATGTGTTCTGCCATTAAAACATATGAATTCACATGGGACTTTAATTTTATCCAACTCTGTAGTTTTGACAAGACTGACAGGATGAGAACTACTGCATAACATCAAAAGTGGTGTTGTTTAGAGATAGACGTGGAGGATCAATAAAGATCTGACCATAGAATAGGAAAGGGTGTCTAGAATTTCTGTGGACCTTACCATGGCTGCACCTCCTGTCACCTTTATTGTAACATCTTGTGAAAAGCTATTGAACCTTAAAGGTAAAGGTAAAGGTTCCCCTCACACATACGTGCTAGTCGTTGCCGACTCTAGGGGGCGGTACTCATCTCCGTTTCAAAGCCGAAGAGCCAGCGCTGTCCGAAGACATCTCCGTGGTCATGTGGCCGGCATGACTCAACGCCAAAGGAGCACGGAACGCTGTTACCTTCCCACCAAGGTTGTCCCTATTTTTTCTACTTGCATTTTTAGGTGCTTTTGAAACTGCTAGGTTGGCAGAAGCTGGGACAAGTAACGGGAGCTCACCTCGTTACATGGCAGCACTAGGGATTCGAACCGCTTAGCTGCCGACCTTTCGATCGACAAGCTCAACGTCCTAGCCCCTGAGCCACTGTGTTCCCTTATTGAACCTTAGAAAAGATTAAAAGACTTTCTATAAGGAGGAGAACTAAAAATATAGTTTTGATCAACTGAAAGCCATTTTTTAACTCTGAAGGAGATGGTCAGTTAAGAAAAACAGATAGATAGATAGATAGATAGATAGATAGATAGATAGATAGATAGATAGATAGATAGATAGATAGGTGGATGGGTAGGTGGGCCCAATGCCTTGTACTCATTTCACGTACCAGCCTCTGAGACACTCCCCTCCCCATTTTTTTCTCAATTGTATTTACTTATCCCACTAGGTCAAGTAAGAGGAGTATGCTAAGGGTCCCATCTCCAAAGGAGCTCCATCTGGCGCATAATGTGCCTTTTCTGCTCTGGCCCCCACTGTCTGGAATATGATTTCCTTCCAAGGTGAGATTTGCCCCATCTCTGTTACCCTTCCAGGAAGCCCTTAAAATCTTTTTTTTTTACTATACTTGGAAATCCCAGGGAATGTTGCTATATGACAGTAATAGCTATCCCTTTCTGGACTGAATGCCCAAAGCACACATGTGTGTGCGCAAATGCGCATGCGCATGCCCAAACCCCCAAAATGCAATGCACACGTAACCCTCATCCATGTGCCCCAGCCCCCATGCATGCATGTGCATTCTCTGCATAAGCCCCAGCCCCCATGCACACATGCACATGCCCCACCGCATGTGCCCCCCCGTGTATGTGCGTGCAGCTGCCCGTTCCCCATACATGCCCACAGGGGGCACCATACATGCATGGCAGAGACCCAAAGACCAGCTGGCGATGGGAGGCACACATGCATGCACAGCGGAGCTGAACTGGGGCGATGGCTTGCGTGCCCACAGAGAGGGCACTGCGTGCCACCTCTGGCATGTGTGTTAAGGTTCCAAGTAACACCCCCAACAAAAGAAGACTCCAAGGTTAGAAGTTCCTCAAAGTTCCATTTTATTAGAGATGTCATATTGGCACATCTGGGAAAACCTGAATCTGAAAGCTTCCAGGTTTTCCCCACCCAAAAGAAAGTCCAAGTCCCTTCCCCTGCACCACCACCCATCCATCACATGGTCCAATCAATGCACTGTCCCAACTGGAGATGCCTCCCAGTCACGCCATTCCAGGTGCAGGCCAAAAGTCCTTGACTCTCAAAGAAAGGAATATTATTATGGTTAGATATCTCCACCACTCCATGCAATCCCCCTCCTGGTTTCCACAGCACTAAATGTGGCAGCCCTAAAGATCCAAAGAAAAAGATAGCTTACAGGACTGACCTGCATGCCATAGATTTGCCATCATGGCTATATGAGATTAACTGATATTTGTCCTCCTACTTTCTTGACTTTTGTCTGTTTATTTTGTTTAAATTTATCAGTTTATTTTATTTATTTTTGGTTGTTTTAGATAGTGATGGGGTTTTTAATGTCTCGTGTGTTTTACTCTGATCCAGTGTTACATGTTTGTGAGATGGACGTCTATATAAATATGCTAAATAAATAAACAAATCTATAACACTGAGACTTCAGATCTATGCCAAGATTTACAATGTCAGGTATCTTGCTAAAACATGCATCGCTGTAACAAGTCAAAACTTCAATCTGATATCAAACACAAACACCAAAGTCATGTGGTTTGCATTGTCATGATATATTCCTAATTTATACACCTTACCCATCGGGAGTTATGCTTTGGTTCCACCCCTGTCAGTTCTGCTTATGCCTGTGTTGGCTCTAACTTCATTTTCTGCAATAAAATCACAAAGAGTGGCTCATAACAAATCTGGAAAATTCCCAAACTCATCCCCAGGAGCTCATAGAATCATCATAGAAGTGAATCCACTCCAGTTCTGGGAGTAATGAAGACCATGTTCTTAGAAACAACATCTGGCTGTAGAAACAATCATTTTGTTGGACTAACTTGTTTACATGTTGCTCAAGAGAAATTTCCTCAGATAACTTCTTTCTGACTTTTTCTACATTCGTACAAGCTGTTTGGTCCCCCAAAGACAAGTAGAATAAACCTTCAATAGCATGTACATTTGCTTCTGGAATTTCCCTCAGGCCCATGCTGTTCATAGAAGTTTTGATGGAGTATATTGTGCAGTCCGGCCTACTTTGTTGTCAAGCCAACAGGTTTGTGATAAAATATTCTTCCTTTAAACATTAGAAAAAGATTCTTCTTGTCAAATGGGAAGTATGACGCACAGCTAAGTAATGAAAAAGTTCTTCCAATTCAGATATCAATTCATATTATTAGACATGTTCGATTGAGTGATCCAGCTAGTAATGAATTTCATCAGGAATGAAAACTACAAGTAATTCACAGGCAAACAGAAGAATAGATTTCAACCAGGGTCACAATGTGAGTTCAATTGGAGATTACAATACCACTCTCTATGTCAGTGTTTCTTAACTTGGCAACTTTAAGAGGTGGGCACTTCAACTCCCAGAATTCCCTAGCCAGCATGTTGAATAGGGACTTCTGGGAATTGAAGTCCACACCTCTTAAAATTTTCAAGGTTGAGAAACACTGTTCTATTGTGACCAAAAATAGTCAAGAGCTAGGATTTCAGCTTATGCTGAAGGCCATAAGCACAACAAAGACAGATAATGATAACAGAAACACAATAGTATTTAGGAAGACAGGGACTAAGATATAAAATATTCTGGCCTTAGCAACTAGCAAGAAATTGACTGAATCTTTCTCTATGAATAGGATGTAATTTTCAAATAATTTTCTTCAGAGAAGGTCTGTTTCTTAGAAGAAAATGTGACCTTTAAGCTTGGACTCTCAATCATTTGCATTCTCTTGGGCTACTCTGTTGTGTGCTGAACTTTACATTTCTCCTCTAATCCTGGCTAGAGGATCTAGCCATACAGAGGCCCAACTTAGGAAACTAACTTTAAAAGGTCAGAACTCAGGCTCAAGACTTCATAGAACCATCTGTTCTCTCTAGCCTGCGACTCATCCTTCTTTAATGAAGATATACTCTTCATGACCACATTATTTGGCTGAAAATAGAGATTATTGTAATTGTTTCTGCATGTAGTCATTCAGCCATCAATAGCAAAGGAACAAATAATTAAGGAATATACTTCAGACTAGCTCTCAACAGAGCCATGAAGGCCTTAGAGAAGATATTCAGATATTCTACATCGATAAAGAGCAGAACTGTAGAAGCTATGATACTCCCTATGACAGACTATGGAAGCAAAATATTGGACTTTGAAGAAGGATAGAAAAAATATTGATACTTCTAAATGTTGACGTTGGACAAAACTCTTGCCAAAAAAACAAACTAATATCCAATTAATATAGTCATTACATACTCATACTCATATATATGCTTATATATTGTACAATTATTTCATGCTTATGCTTATATATACTGTGTGACAAAATAAATAAATAAAAATAAATAAATAAATAAAATTCTCACTTGAGGCACAAGGGAACAGGCTCAACTTATATGAAGACCTAGCTCTTGGGAGAAGTCTATACAGTAAGGTTAAGAAAAGTGAAAGGAAAGAGAAGAGGAAGATCAGCAGCAAGGCAGATGTGTTTAGTTATAAAGATGATGGAAGATCTGAAGGACCAAGCAGATTGTCATGAAGAAAAACTATTATGTGATTACTAAGAGTCAACACCAATTTAATAGCATATAATCAGTTAGCCAATTTTGTCTAAATTCTATGAAATTAGCATTATATGATTGTGTGAAGTTGTGTTCTTCATTAATTTAAAAACTGTAGTCGTATCATCTGTTTTTCATGGGAAAAGATGTATTGTGCCAGTACAAAACAAAACCATTGTTTTGATTATCCATGCACACACATACATGTACAATACTAAGTTTGCCATTTAAAAAACAAAAGTCATTGTATAAAGTGTTTGAATTCCTACGACAGGAACACGATTTAATAGGAGTCATAGAGATGTGATGGAATTATTCTTATGGCAGGAGAATAGCAATTAAAGGACAAAAGCAATAGAGCACATGCCACATCCCTTTTTGGACTTGCTGGCATATGGATGCAATTTCACCAGTGAAATGCTATTACAGGTGGTCCTCATTTATTGACTACTTTGTTCAATGACTATTTGAATTGAACAGCATTGGACATATGGTTCTTACAATTAGTCCTTGACATTCCAATCATCACAATATTCCTCACAGTCATATAATCCCAATTTTGACATTTGACAACTGGCCAAGATTTCTGACCATCATGGCATCCTGCAATCATGTATGATTTGTGAACTTCCTTGCTGCTTCCCACACACAAAGTCAATGGGGAAGCCAGCAGTAAGTCAGAAGTCACAATCACATGAGGTCATTGCTTAATGATGACAACTAAGGACTGCTGGAACGGCTTGCTAAGTGGCATAATCACATGCCCTCATGCTTTATGACTGCATCTCTTAGCAGTGGAATTTCCAAACCCAATTACCATTGGGTTGTTAAGCAATGACTACCTGTGCTACATATTGTATATGTGTTCCTATGGACAATCATAGAATGTCAGACTCCTTTTGGCTCACTAAGCAAGAAACTATAGATATATATATTTCCAAGGACACCAAAGCTCTGACAGGTAGATGATCTGCCCTTCTACTGAAACTGAACAGAGTAGTCATGCTTTGGGTTATTTCAATTGAGCAATGTCATCTTCAGGATCCAGGTGACCTCTCTTCTCTGTTGCTGCACCTCTCTACTGGGAGGATATCTCTACAGAAATCTGGATAGCTCCTACCCTGAGAATGTTCAGGAAACTGTCGACGACCTGGCTATTCTCCTAGGAATTAGAGCAAAATGATGATTGAACCCCTGCTGAATTGGAAGTTGAGTTAAATGTTGTTGCTTTGTCTTTTGTAATTTTTTTACTTTTTAATTGCAAGCCACCCAGAAGTGTTGAGAGTCTGTCAGGTTATAAATTGTACAAATAGTTACAGTTTTGGGGGGACATCCCCAATTTCATTCAATTTGTATTATGATAAAAGGTTTAAGGGGGAAGATGAAGAAAGCAGCATAGAGAACATATACTGAGTCCTAAATTATGGCTGTTGTGCCATAATTTGGGGGGTGGGGTTGTTTCACCCGTATGGTTGAAGTTGAAGAATGATGTCAGCAAATATAAATATGAACACCATCATTTGGCAATGACTTTGAACAGGTATAAGATATCCGCAATGGAGAATATCAGATTTCATGCTAGGCTTGTTTTCTGCTGTGTCGAGGATGGGTGCATATCACTTTAACTCAGTTTGGTCAAGAAGAGAATCAGAATAGATGTAATAATAAGGTGAAAATGACGGTGTAATCACTCAAGTTTTTCATTGTAAGGGAAATCAAAGCTAAATGCCATCAGATGCACTTCTTGGACATTAAGATAGTAGATTTTATGAATTCAGAACAATAATTATCTGGAAAAGTAATGAAAAATAGAGTTTTAAAATGAATAGAATAGAATAGAATTTTTTATTGGTCAAGTGTGATTGGACACACAAGGAATTTGTCTTGGTGCATATTACTCTCAGACTACATAAAAGAAAAGATACGTTCATCAAGAATTATGAGGTACAACACTTAATGATAATCATAGGGTACAAATAAGCAATCGGGAAACAATCAATATCAATATAAATCATAAGGATACAAACAACAAAGTTACAGTCATATAGTCATAAGTGGAAGGACATGGTGATGGGAACGATGAGAAGATTAATAGTAGTGCAGACTTAATAAATAGTTTGACAGTGTTGAGGGAATTATTCGTTTAGCAGAGTGATGGTGTTTGGGAAGAAACTGTTCTTCTGTCTAGTTGTTCTGGTGTGCAGTGCTTTGTAGCGTCATTTTGAGGGTAGGAGTTGAAACAGTTTATGTCCAGAATGCGAGGGGTCTGTAAATATTTTCACAGCCCTCTTTTTTTGACTCATGACAGATGGTGTCACAAATGGTGACAGATCCTAAGCAAGGAGTCACTTAAAAGCATAATAGCAAACAATTTCAAACAAAAACAAGAGAAACTGTGTAAAAAGCTTCATGAAGGTAAGAAAGCAAGGAACACATATAAGAGATAAAATGAAAATGAGAGATGGGGCATCAAAATAAATTACATACAAATTCCCAGAATTATAAAGATGGTGTTAAAAAGAGCAAAGCTCTCAGTAATTTGAGGTTGGTAAAGGATATTCAGACTAACAGAAAGAACTTCCTATGTTTAAAATGTTATAAAGAAAAAAGAATCAGTCAATCAGCTAACTGAGATAAACAGCAACATGCTAACAATGAAAGCAATGTCTTTGTCTTCCAGTTGACATAACGATGTACTGAATTGCTAAGATTGCTCCTAAGTAGTAATTTCTTCATCTTTTTAATTATTTTATTGCCTAATTAATATACAGAAAATTTATTATGCCTATAATAATGGACAGCAATATTTCACATCAAATTTATCATGCATCTTTTTTTTTTGTTTACATTTATATCCCGCCCTTCTCCGAAGACTCAGGGCGGCTTACAGTGTATAAGGCAATAGTCTCATTCTATTTGTATATTTTTTTTACAAAGTCAACTCATTTTCCCCCCACCAACAATCTGGGTCCTCATTTTACCTACCTTATAAAAGATGGAAGGCTGAGTCAACCTTGAGCCGGGCTTGAACCTGCAGTAATTGCAGGCTACTGTGTTCTAATAACAGGCTTCTTAACAGCCTGAGCTATCCCGGCCCCTGAAATTGAAAAGACAGAGAAAACAAAAGCTTTCACTTCCCTGAAAAAAATGTTGCCTATTGTGATGATAGCTGACCAACCATCAGTTTTGGCTGACTCTACCCTGGGGTCCTAAGTATAATAAACTTTAAACACTCTTTTTCATGATATAGCAGTTTTTAGAATGACTGAATTTATGCAGATTCAAACCTTAGTTGATTATTTGAATCAGAAATTTGTGGGGAGTGAAGAGGACGGTCTTGAGGGGAGAACTACCATCAAAGAGATGAGAAGGAAAACATAAGTTTGGGGCATGCAGGAAGTATTTACAAATATTTCAGACACCTCCCTAATTCATATAGTTATGAAAGAGAGAAGAAGAACAAGCAGACTTGCAAGATTATATTACAATAGCCTATCTAAATAAAAATAGTCTTTAGTTTTCCATTGAATTATTTTGTAATCTGGTTGGTACGCCTCACAAAATTTCAGGAATTGAAACAGAGATTTAATACTTCATAACCAAACAACAACAACAACAAGGCAGAATTGAAAAGCCAGATTACTGACTCACATACAAAAGAATTGCTCTTCTTGAAAACTTAAAAAATGTAGCAAATATTTTGAAAGTCGGGATGAACTGTCAGAATATTCATGACTGGGAAGACCTGGTAACAAGGTCAGCCAATAAATAGGCATAGCAACTAAATCAGCCAATTGGGATCTGAGACAGACTGGATCCAGGGCATGTCTTAGTCTGCAGCTTCTGATTCTGTAAAGAGAATTGGAACTAAAAATATTCAGTTTTAGTTCCACGTGTGTGTGTTAAGGTCTCTTTGCTGTACTCTGTGTGTGAACATGTCTGCTGATCTGAGCTGAAGAATCAACTATTGGTATTATAAATACTTTATGTGTTATTATGAATATAAATAAGTTAATGAATCCAGCTGATTCAGTTATCTGTGTGTGCTTCTGGATTTGATTTTTGCAAGAAACTCTGATATGAACTAACCTTCAGAATGAACTCACTTCCCTATTGGTCATTATAGAAATGAATTATATTTTTTAAATCTTTAGGAGGCTGGTTTGCAAGATCTTCCTATACTTTAATGGGCAGAGCGAATGGCCTTGAAGGACAGGAGCTGCTGCCAAGGCAATAGTCAGATGAAAGAAGCCTGAGTCTGGATTTTTTTTCCATCAACTTGGAAAAAAATGTCTCAGACAAGCCCCTCCCTAGCTTACACAGAGATGAAAAGGTAGGGAGTTGAAGCACATTCAGACTTGCAAGAATTATGTCAACCTTAGAAAGTATACCAGACTAAGAAACCAATGGCATGTAGGTGGTAAAACTTTTATTGTAACAGTTATAGTAGAAGAATCTTGCTGCTCTTCTACCTCTATAATCCTAGCCATAAATATTATCAATAAGATGGGTGGGTGGGACACTCATTGTGTCTTACAGTTCAATCAGCTAATTATGTACAGGAATCTGTAATATTATCTAAAATAATCTGAAAATAATCCTATTAGTTACCCAGATTGTATATTAATTGCTTTTTAATGCCCAAGATATACATTGCTTTTCTGCAAAAGTGCACAATTAGCTTGCTATCCCACTAGAAGATGGATCTTTGAAATATGAGTAGAAAATGCTTGCATAGCAATGATTGACTTCAGCACCTGTGGATCTTTACAATGGTACTCTTGTATGGTGTTTATAAAGAAATCTACATAAGACAACAATTAGAGAAAAATGGCTATTTAAGACTTGAGACCAAAATTTTGATTTGCTTAAAACAACTGCCCTAAATATAATGGCTTGAGTGCTTACAGGTACATAACACTTTCCTTGTTCTTGTTGCACTTGTCAATGTATATAAAACAGACTAAATCAAGCTACCATGTAATTTTATAAATGAGTTTTTCTTCATATAGTAACGACCTGATGGTTTTAAAATTATAAAAGCCCATCACTCTGAAACCTGGTGAACTGAATATCTAGAAGGTAGACTGTTCTGAAATTTTTTCACAATATCAGAGTAATACAGGAATAAAAAAAACCTATTCAAATTTTGGGGAAAGTCACTCTTTCAACCCAAAATAGCTATGGTGGTTGATATAATTCTGAACTAAATTGATAAGTAACTGGTGAAGATTTCTCTTTTTCTTTTTTTAAAGAAGAAAATTAATAGCTTTTCATGTCTGTAAAAGCTCAGAGCCACAAAATTTTATGTGTTCTTCTGTTCCTGCATCAATAAGTCACTGTCCTTAATGAGATATCATACTGATGTCCCAGATTCATGTGATTATTATTGTTCTTAATTATTTATATTGCCCCATCAATGTACATGGTGTGTTACATGAGGGAATAAAACAGATCCCTGCTGAAAGCGTATTTCTGAAAAAATGGAACAAAGGGCCAAATGTAAGACAGAAGGGACGGGAATGCAATAAGCAAATAATTGTGCACCAAGGCACATTTTAAAAAATGACTCCTGAATATTTCCAGTAGTGATCAGGATTTGAAGTATTTGGAAAGAGATGGGTCAAGATGTTTGAAAACTGAGATTAAGCTGAATTCCAGCAGAAGAGAAACCAGCTTTGGCATTTGAGCATTCATCGGATGCTTCTTTTTTTGGTTTTATAAAAATCAGAAACACATTTTTAAACCACACATAAATGCACACAAAGAGAAAACATTCATAACGCTATTGTATCTTTACTATTTAGGAATTCTGAATTCATATCAATTCATATTGTTTCTCAACCTTAACAACTTGAAGATGTCTTATTTTATTTTTATTTATTTATTTATAATTTAATTTCTATACTGCTCTTCTCCCGAAGGACTCAGGGCAGTTTACAGCCATATTTAAAAACACAAAATACAAACAGCAAGTTTAAAACAGAATTAAAAACAAATATTTAATAGGCCAAATCAAACTAAAACGGTCATAGACCGACGTAAAAACCCATTTAAAATTGCAATTTAAAATTACGCTTAGGCCAGTCCCACAAGATGAAATAATAAAGTTTTAAGTTCACGTTTGAAGGTCCGGAGGTCGGGGAGTTGGCGCAACCCCGGAGGCAGCTCATTCCAAAGGGCCAGTGCCACCACAGAGAAGGCTCTCCCCCTGGGAGCCGCCAACCGACATTGTTTGGTCGATGGCACCCTGAGAAGGCCCACCCTGTTGGAGCGCACAGGTCGTTGGGAGGCTATCGGTGGCAGAAGGCGGTCTCGTAAATATAAGGATTGTCTGAAGTCTGAACCCCTTAAATTCTAGGATTTGAAGTCCAGACATCTTCAAGTTGCTATGGTTGAGAAACAATGGCTTTATGAATGTCATATGTAGACAGTCTCTGCATTTCACTTTTCTCTGAATATTGTGATCAAGTTCTCCGCCCAATGGACAAACTATCATATTGATTGGTTTGACTGACTGGTCATAGTTGAACTGTGTTTTTTTTATTTTTATTGTTAACTGTTGTAGGTTGCAAGATTCAACAGTCTATATTGTGATCTCATGGAGAAGTCACCAGAGATATTGTACAAGATCTCTGACTTCTTACATTGTTTTCACAAATCTGCAACATATTTATACCACGTGCCTAACAGGGTCTAGAGAAGCAGTTGTCAACTCTTGTTTAAGACACAATTTCATTCTGACTATACCTTCAGACCTATTAGAGCAGGGGTCCCCAACCCCCAGGTTGGGGCCCATTTGGAACTGGGCCATTCATGCATGTGGCTACCACTCACACAAACCCATCTTCTCTTCTTCCCCTGCTGGGTTGCCATGTCACAAAGTTGAGGACCATTGCATTAGAGTGCTGTCAAATCTCTTCTTTGATTTCAAAGAAGCTTGCAATGTACTTTATTTCTTTACCATAATCAACTCTAAAGAATACTCTTAATAGAAACTGAATAGAGAGTGGCCACAAATCTGAAGGGTTGAGAATGCATATGAGGGAAATGTTCAGGGTGATAAACAACTCATAAACCACATCTTTCAGAAACAAAGTTGAAATACATAGAATAAAAAAAGCAACAGTACAATGAAACAGTCAGTCTCAAGTGAAATTAGAAGCTAACATTAAAATAGGTACTGAACAATGTAAAAGAATCTAAAAAGTATTTACACTATTTTTCCAAGTCCTTAAAGCATTATGTGACAATCCTAATTCATAGATGTTTTATAGTCTGTAGGTACAAAGGTACTTTAGCTGTCATAGAAAGTCAAGTTCTTAAAGTAAGAGACAAGCCACATGCATTTGGCAGAAAATATTCCACAACAGGGGTGCTGCAGGTGGGAAGACATTTGTGAGTTCCTCAGCAGTCCTTCCCATTTTCACAATCTCCTTCTTCTTACTTTCTGACTGGACATATGTGTGAGGCAGCAATGAACACAGAAAGAAAAATTGCCAGAAGTGCATCCTTTCATATGAACTCATTGTTTCTTTTTGCTAAATGATCTTTCTAGATCAGTTTCTAAATCATGACTGCTTTAAGATGTGTGGACTTCAACTCCCAGAATTCCCAGCCAACCATTGGCAATTCATGATTGGCAGGAGAATTCTGGGTGTTGAAGTCAACACATCTTAAAATGGCCAAGGTTGAGAAACACCATGCTAGATAGTGACAAACTCACAGAAGCCAGAAGTTTAAGTATCTGCGACAAAATGGCCTTTTCTGGTGGGACAAGTGTCAAGTGAAAAGCAAATTTAAGAGAATGGTGTAACTATAATCTGAAAGTGAATTTTAAGGTTCTCAATTTATTTCTTTCCACTTTTGTTTTGTTTCTTGCTTTTGTTGGCTCTGAGGGGAAAAAAATCGGTCTGCATAGAATAACAAGGAAAGATGCTGCTTTAGCTTTTCTGATGGCTTTGCAAAAGCACCTCAAGGCCTATGGCTGAGGATCATCAACATCACCAATCTCGTTTAAGATTGTGGAACAGAATCATTGTTCATTCTCATATCTCCATATGAATATTATTTTGAGTAGAAATTGGCAAACAGAATAGAACAGGATTCTAGACATTTATTTATCTGTTCAATTTATTTCCCACTTTTCTTCCAGGAGTTCAAGGCAGCATATATTAAATTTACTCCCCAAAGTTTTCTCTATAGATACTCTGTTAGGTAAATTGGTCAGAGACAAGTAGCTGGCCCAAAGTCAACCAATGACTCTCTAAGACTTGAACTTAGGTTTCCCTTGAACCAGTCCAGCATCTTAAGCATAGTCCTCATTGCAGAAGATGTAAGGGTAAATGTACTGGATTCTGCTCTGGAACCCTGAACAAAAAGTTCTATATTGTAATAAGTCTGACAATATGCTTAAAAGAAATGACTAGTCTTTAGATTTTATATAATGACTTGTCTGATCATGTCACATCTCAATATTTAAGTCTTAGAAACACTCATGTTTTTTTGAGCACGATTCCAGCATCAAGACCGCCATATTTCTCAAAGTTTATCTATAGGGTATCAGCAGTTCTAAGTAAAATAAACTTGAAAAGAAAAAAGAAGTGAATTCTTAAAATATAAGATATGGCTAAAGAAAGTATTCTGCTTTGTATTTATTTCTTGATGAACGTATCTTTTCTTTTATGTACACTGAGAGCATATGCACCAAGACAAATTCCTTGTGTGTTCAATCACACTTGGCCAATAAAGAATTCTATTCTATTCTATTCTATTCTATTCTATTCTATTCTATTCTATTCTAATTTTCCAGTAATGAATTTAAATCAACAATATTGTTTTCAGTCCCTCAATATTTATCATTTATTCTTCTGAAGAGAATATTCAAATAGGGTTTCTAATCCATGAATTTCCCCACCATTTCCATTAGTTCTGTAAAAGGACTAAATTATTCTAGTAGGTTATCTCCTAGCAATGAAACCCCACCTAAAAAAAAAATATGTTTGTTTTATCTCTTTAAAAATCAATATCAGAAAAGATCTTACACTTTTTTTTAATTTCTTTTTGTCACAACAGTATACACAAACAATTATCAAAAATAAAACAACATATCTTGAAGAAATAAATAAATAAATATATATGTATGTATGTATGTAAAAAAATATGCATCAATATGCATCATGAGTCAGGTAATGAGTTCCAAGCATTAACAACTCTGTTACAGAAGTCATATTTTCTGCAATCAAGTTTGAAGCGGTTGACATTTAGCTTGAATCTATTTTTTGCTCTTGTAATATTGCAATTGAAGCTGAAGTAGTCTTTTATAGGAAGGATATTGCAATAGATGATTTTGTGTGTTAAACACAGGTCATGTCGAAGTCGACGGATTTGTAAATTTTCTAATCCCAGGATTTCAAGTCTGTTGGTATAAGGTATTTTGTTGTTTTCGGAGGAGTGAAGAACTCTTCTAGTAAAATATTTCTAGACTTGTTCTATTGTATTTATGTCAGAGATGTGGTATGGGTTCCAGACGGATGAGCTGTATTCAAGAATAGGTCTGGCAAATGTTTTGTATGCTCTAGTTAGTAGTGTAGAGTTTTTAGAAAAGAAGCTGCATAAAATTAGGTTTACAACTCTTAGGACCTTTTTTGCTATGTAGTTGCAGTGGGCTTTGGCATTAAGGTCATTTGATATGAGAACTCCAAGATCACTTACCAACAGGAGCGAGTGAAAATCATGCTAAATCCTTTCTAACATGTTTTGATCAGAATATAATTCTCTGTAGATTTCCTAGATCTCCTACTTAGATCTTCTATTGATATGTGATTCTGTACAGGTCTTTCAAGCTGGCAGTCCTTCTCCCATTACAAACCTCAGGTTTGTTAAGCTTTATAGGAGATCCAGCATGGAGGAGAGGGCATTATTATTAGACTATGGAATTGAGCCCCTTGAGACTTTTGTTTAATCTCTCAGCATGTAGAAATCTGGCACATCTCTTTCACCAGACTTTTCCGTGGTAAGTTTTATGTCAGAGTGTTTACAGCTTGACTATTATTTTGAGACAACCCAGGAGCAAAATACAGAACACAGAGGTTTTGTCATTACAAACAGTGGTTTATATTCAAGACTTCTATATACATACATACATGTGGTAGGCAGATACCAGGCAAGAAATCAATCTTCAACTCTACACAGAGAACTACAATGCAGATAGAACACAAAGAGGAGAGAGATACACGAGGAGAGAGAGATGCCTTCTCATGGCCTCCCTTATATAGACAGCTTCTTAAAGTGGCAGTAACCCTGCTAACTCATTCTCATTTCATCATCTTGATTTATAGCCTTACAGCAGCTGGTCAGCTTTAAATATT
The DNA here is from genome assembly GCF_028640845.1 of Ahaetulla prasina. NCBI lineage: Eukaryota > Metazoa > Chordata > Lepidosauria > Squamata > Colubridae > Ahaetulla > Ahaetulla prasina. The sequence goes on from NC_080539.1 coordinate 271,343,885, forward strand.
CATTACCCTGACATTTTACTACTTGGTAAGTTACTACTAACTTTAGTGTTGATTTTTAGGAATTTTTTGAAAAATTCTGTTAGCTGCCTTGACTGCTGCCTGAGCAGGAAGGCAGGCTACAGATTAAACAAACAAGTGTGTATTCAGAACAATGCACTCTGATGCATTGATTTATTTACACATAAACAGACATACCTGGTTCTCATTGGTTAATGAGATTTGATCAGGAAAATAACAATAGCGAGGAAAGCATAATTTGACATAGAAGAGTGAAAAGATACTGTTTAAAAAATTGAATCCCTTTTCTGATGAAAGATTGCAAGGCTGATACCCCAAAATCAAACTCCTTCTAGGATAGTAAGCACTGGTTACGCTTTTCCCCATTGGGAAAAAATGTTTTGCTTTGTTTTCTGTCAGACTAAATGAAAATGGTTTTATTAAATGGTTAAAAAATATTGATGCAATACAAATATATTCAACCCATTGATTCTATTTCCTGTGTATCTAAACATATACCTAAAGGAAGAGAAAGTCAACAATTACATTGATGATGGAAGCCTGCTGAAGAAAATGGTATTTGATACTCAGTTTGGCCTACGGTAACCCATAGTGCAATTTAGTTATGGAGAAGCTCCTAAGATAACGATACTAATAAAACGGAAGATGTAGCATAGTTTGTGAAAAAGAAAAATGTGACCATTGCCCAGGAGTGCATTTTCAGTGGCAGGCCCATCTTTAGCGTAATGTCCAACTCTGCCAGAATTCCAAAGATATGCAAAGGGGGTTCTCTTGGTCCTATTGTTTTATAATCCCAAACCCTCTTACAGCCAGCTCTCCTCCAAACAACAAGAAGAAAAGAAAATCTGAATAGTTATTTGTTGGTGGGGAGAAGCCAGTGACATTTGATGGATAAATGAGTTCAGGATTCCAGCTCCTCTGAGACAAAGGAGAGCCGTTTCTAACATAATGCTCTATTTCTGTTCGTGAAACCGATGCCAACTGAAGAAGCTGGTTTTCACTTTTTCAAAAATTGTATCTCTTTCTCTCTCTACCCCCTGCCTTTCCCTGCCCCCATATCCTAAAGAAAGACTCCCAAGTGCCTCAATTCAAATGGACTGAAAATGCAATCCATGGGGGGAGAGTTCCCGCAGAAGGCATTGTTGTCCGCGTTGACCTATTCGGCAGCAATGACAGCATCCTGCCTTTGTCTTCGACTCTTCTAAACAAACCGATGACAGACTGGGTCCTGCCGCAGAAATATCAAGAATTAAAGCATTCACAGCAGGAGCAAGCAGCAGGGCCAGTGAATTTTCTGAAATGGGGAGAGCTGGTCAATAAAAGAGGGTGGGAGGCAGGATCAAAAGGAGTTAACTTACAATGAGCCAGGGGCTCAAAAAAGGTGCACTCAATTGCACAGGTCAGAAGTGACAAAAGGGGAGCATTCCCTGAATTGTCACCTTCTACACAGTAGGGAAAGAGGTGGGAGTTAAGAGTAGGTCAGAAAAGAGTTATTAGTGTAATGCTTGGGATACATAAAAGAAGAATATGATTTCATCCTAAGCAAAGTCCAGGAGAAGCTTGGCAAAGAATCATGAGAAATATGCATCTAAAGAAAGAAAGGAATTGCCATCTGAATGGTAATGCAAGACTTCTTAAAATAGCATCTTTAGCCAAGGGTACTCGTCTTATGCTGTAGCCTATGGTGTGGATAGGTGCATGGATGTTTATATCTGCCAATGGTGCATACCATGTAACCAATTTCTGGCACAAGGGCTTATGACAACTGATGACAATTTAGCGGTGTGCATAAAGGGAGAAATGTTGGGAATGGCTGCTTTAGGCAAGGGTTGAATTATGTAGTTTCTTTGCACTCTAGTTTCAGTTTCACTGCTCTCCATGGTCCTGAGCTAAGCTCTGATCCGATCCTTGACTAAGAACGGGCACTTTGCAAATTTGTGTTGCCTTCCCTGTACTCAAGTTGGGCTTTTCTTGCCATGGAACAAGACATCATCCATTTGGAGCCCCACATGCACTAGACCAGGGGTCCCCAATCCCCAGTCCTATTTCTGTTCATGAAATCTATGCCAACTGAAGAAGCTGGGTTTTACTTGTTCAAGATTAACATCAGACCAACAATCAGGAAATAAACAATACCCCAATCAAGGAAGCACCAACTTAGACAAGCAGGCTCAGGCAAACAACACACTAATCAAGATTCCCATCAACTCTGATAGAGCAAGCCAGTAATATATAAAATGAGAGCAGACTCCACTCCTTTATAGCACTTACCTAGTTTGGTATAGAAATGTCTGCAAAAAAGCATCCATGCTCAGAGGATCCCACATGTTATACACTGAATATATTCAGCATAAATGGCAGAGGATGAAGGAGAACCCATTCTCTTTATTTATGTATCATTCTCATAACATTCTCTCTCACAAGATCTAGACAGTAATTTTGCATTTTGGAGGGACTTAGTATATTCTCTGAACACTTACATTTTCCCAGCAGTAAGCTAGGATTTTTGCTTCTTGAGAAAATGTGCTTTGTTCAGCTATTATGTCATTTATGGAAGTGAATTTCACCTGAGGATGATTGTTCAGGTGTCACAACACACTTCAGCCATTGCATGTGGAAGTCTTAAATCTACGCATTACTTGCACATACTATTTTAACACTAAAATCCCATCTTTAAGGCCATATGCCCTCTTATTGATCATGGTAGAAGCACACATTTGAATTTTGGGTCAAAGAAACATCACACCATCAAGTAAGCCATGTCCCACTTAGAAGCCAATATTTTGCATTAAAAAAAGATTGTTAAAAGTATAGATTGACCCTTTTGAGCTGTTTGCCTGCTAACATGGAAGTATCACATAATTAACAACTTTATTTAACAATGTTAGTGAAAAATCACTATATAGCAAATCATAATTTCATGCAATTTCCTCAGTTTTTGGAACAACAAGCTGTTTTGTTGCTGTTTTTTTTAAAGAAAAAGGAACCAACTATTTAAAAAAGTATTATTTGTAGATCACTTATAAATAGATGTGTAACACAATCCTTTTTCTGAAAGCTTAACCTTAAAGCACATAGCTCCTTCTTATATGATTGTTCTTAATTGGCACACCAGCAGCCACTTCTACAAAGAAATGTATATGCTATTGTAGCAACAATTACAGTTTAAAAATCAAGGAAATTTCCATATGAAATCTTTCAGACTAATTTTACTGCTGAGCATTTAATCAAGTACTGGGTAACTTTGAAGTGGTGGGTGGATACATGTAGATCAAAGATGTAGCCAGATTGGTCCAGAATCAGGCAGATTCACTAGAGGTCCCTTCATGATCTTCCCTCTTGGCTAATTGTGCAAGGCACCATTTCCTTCTACCAGGTTCACCACCATCATCATCTCAAAAAGTTATTTAGTGATCTTTGAAACTTGACATTAAGGTAGTATTTTGAAAATATTTGGTGATAAATATTTGTTTGCATACAAGCCATCAGGACTCTCAAGTTTCAATGGAAACTCTACTTTTGCCACCTACTCTATTACATGTCAATCCTGGGGGACTGATTTTCATTATCAATGTAGAAGCAGATGACAAATGATTCATCACCGAACCAGTGGGGCAGAATCTGCAATTCTAATGCTCTTCAGACTCAACTATAGGTATATGCAGACTTATGGCCACAAGCTGTGCCATTTGATACCTTGCAACCAGAAATGGACAGTTTCATATTGCAATCAGAGCTCCATGTCTGGAATTGCCCTTCAAAGGTTACCATGGTTTGATGTTGCTTTCTTTTGCCTTTTGACATTTAAATTGCCTTTGCATTCCCATGTTTTTTCCCCACTGCATTTCTGAGAAAAAGAGACCTTGCTGGAGATCTAATGGTTGATCTCCATCGTGAATAGATGGCAGATATCTGTGACCATTTCTGCCAGGGGTGCCAAAAACTAGATCTCTTTTCCTTCATCTGTGAACAGCATGAAAAATCTGCATTGATGAAAATCAATTCTCATAAATTCTGCTTTCTGCTTCACTCTCTTAAATGATGGGAAGTATCCTATGTAATTGGCATGGAGATGTTTCCTTACTAAAGAATATGCAACTTGCAGAATTGGGTCAGCCATGATTCGTTGGAGTGGGTTTGGGGAATTTGTATTTTAAAGTTCAGTCTATCAGAACTGCAGAAAAAACAATTGCTACCAACCTGCCTTCCATTGAGGACCTGTATACTGCACAAGTCAAAAAGAGGGCTGTGAAAATATTTACAAACCCCTTACATCCTGGACATAAACTGTTTCAACTCCTACCCTCAAAACGACGCTATAGAGTCTAGTTGTTCTGCACACCAGAACAACTAGACACAAGAACAGTTTTTTCCTGAACACCATCACTCTGCTAAACAAATAATTCCCTCAACCCTGTCAAACTATTTACTAAATCTGCACTACTATTAATCTTCTCATCGTTCACAGCACCCATCTCCTTCCACTTATGACTGTATGACTGTAACCTTGTTGCTTGTATCCTTATGATTTATATTGATATTGTTTCCTGATTGCTTATTTGTGCCCTATGACTATATTAAGTGTTGTACCTTATGATTCTTGATGAAGGTATCTTTTCTTTATGTACACTGAGAGCATATGCACCAAGACAAATTCCTTGTGTGTCCAATCACACTTGGCCAATAAAAAATTCTATTCTATTCTATTCTATTCTATTCTATTCTATTCATCATATTCTCATGATATCATTAGGATTTTCTACCCATGGCAAATATAGGCACACACACCGTCAGCCTTCTCCATAAGTAATAAAATGGGAATATGAAATCATTGCTCCTTTGAGCCAAGAGATGGCCATGGAAGCAGCTAGGAGATTCAAGAGGCCAGACTTCAGTTCTTACCTTGCTGCAGTTAGATAACATCTGAGTGGAAACAGCGCCAAGGCAAGCTGGGCCTAAATTTGAACTAAACTTAGATTTAAACTTTAAACTTAAAGTTTGGGTTTAAATTGTAGTAATTTTAGAAAAACTGGAAAATGGATTGTCCTGATCAATAATGTTGGTACTTCTCTAAAGGGGAAATAAGCTATCATTGTCCTTTTATAATCTCTCCCTGGCTATTTTTAATTTTGTCTCATTTGTCTCTATTATGATTGATTCTGTTCTGCTGTCTTTAAAAAGTCCAGGTTGTTTTGTTCATTCATTATCTGGGCATAAAGATGCTAACAGCAATTCAAAGAGGAATATTCCACTGCAAAAGAGATTCTGAGAACAAAATGATGATTTCTATGACTGTAATGAGTCTTGCTACATGGATTCGTCAAAGCACAAGATACAGTAGTTGAGAAGGCCAAATGTCCCCAGCTCATACATCTAATACAAGAATAGGAAGAAAACAAGTATATTTTTGTTTATAAAAACTTCAAAATGCTATATCCACAATTACATTCGCCCTGAGCCAATGGAAACAACTGAATGTGTTCCTTCCTGCTAACTACTTCACAAACTCCTTCCCGCTAACCTATGTCACCAGGGGTATCGCCAGCTGATGCGCTTTACCTTTTTCTTTTCGATGCGCTGCCTTTGTCATACCTCAGACTGCAGCTGAAAATTGTTTGTCTAGCAGTTCTGGTAGGTTTGATTCAATAACTCTTATGAGAGAGCAGGCAGGATATCAAGGCAGCTTTATTGCCTTTTGTTCTACTTACACTAGCAATTCTCCGGTGATACAATATTATGAAATGCCATAACTGGGCTTTGGAATCTATTGTATTGTAAGATGCATCTTCTCACCCTTTTCACAGCAAGAGGGTAGGTGCTTCTAAAACATTAGATAGTAGGAGATGGTTGGCTGATTCAGGATCAGAGAAAACAAAGCTGAGAGGCATGGGATGAGCTAGAAAGACACTTACAGGAATATGAAGCATTTTGCTGTTGCTTTTAGGCAAACTTTATTTATTATTTTATTTATTTATTTTATTAGATTTTTATACCACCCTTCTCCCAAAGGACTCAGGGCGGTGTACAGCCAAATATTAAAAAACCCACAATATACACATTAAAACAAAACTAAAACAAGCATATTACAAATGGCCGAAATTATTGCTGTTAATGTTTTTAAACTTAAAAGACTAATCCCATAGTTCCTCTGGAGCATCTTCTCTGGGACCGTAGAACATGCCAAAGGTCAGAAATAAATGTTAAGTGTCAGAATTAGTGGTCGCCATCTTCCCATTTCATGGAATAAGAGGAGTGGGTTGAGAATAAAAGGTATGGCAGTGAGTCGTCTATTTAACTTCTCTGCTACTTGCCCCATCATGCCTGCTCTTTGCTGGCTAATTGAATGAACATTTTTTCCCCCTTTGCTGAAACTTTGTAAAAATAAGAGGTACCAAAGTTAGGATCTTTTCTCTAGTAATAAAAACAAAAGGACATTGAAAACATGTTCATTAAAAATGCTGTTCTGTGCCATTAATTTCACAGAACTCATTCTCTTGAAGGTGATTGAATCAAAATGTGTTTTTTTTGCAAGCACTGATAAATAAAAAGGAGTATAGCAATAACACATTTGTATAGAGTAACCAGTTGAATGGCTTGCTTCAGAAATTGTGGGTGCTCCATCACAGGAGGCTTTTAAGAAGACACTGGACAGCCATTTGTCTGGAATGGTACATTGCCTCCTGCTTGAGCAGGGGGTTTGACTAAAAGACCTCCAGGATTCCTTCCAACTTCATTATTCTGTTACTTCAATGTGAACTTTAGTGAATGACACTAAATGGGGAAAGACTTAAAAATAAACTGAGCAACCTCTCCATCTCCATATTTCCATATATCACCCCTCCAAGTTTTTAGGAACAACTGTGCCTTCTTCTCATCCATTTCATTTGTTTATTACTTAACTACATAGTAAGTATAAACTTTTCAAGGATTTCTATACTGTGTTGTCATTTTTTTAAGGATTTATAAACAAAGATTTCTCTTTTTCTATTCAGGCGATGGTAATGCCAATGGATATAAATTAAATACTGAAGGGGAAAAAAGAATAAATGGAACATTCCACAGTTCTGTGTCCCATCCTGGTATAAAGGAGTAGAAAGAAAGTTGAATGCTGCACAATATGAAATTCTGAGAGGGAAAAATATCAACATTTTTCCCCACACAAAGATCTATCTAGGGTGTCCTTCTCTGGTCTGTTGCACTTTTAAATAGGATAAGCATAAACATGCATTTTTCAGTTTGCCACTTGCCCTTTCAGTTTGTCCCATCTAATTTGTTCCACCTAATTGTTATTTTTCTTCTGCTTAAATTTTGGTGGTTCACAAAAGACTTTGCTTGCGATTGTTCTTTCAATAGATGAGCCTTAAATAATATTGGAAAATTGGTTTCAATTTTTATTTTCAGAGATTACTTTTTTTGCTTAATCTAACTTCTTCAATTTTTTTTTTATTTCTGCATTGAAAAACATGCATGTTCATGATATGATATTCATGGAGCTCATTAATATATGGCACACATAAACCCTCTGCATTAAAGAGCTGGCAACTGTCTGCATTCATATTACTTAAATTCTATAAAGAATCCAGCTAAAGGTCATTGGGGGGGGGATGGCAATTGTTTTCCTTTTCTCTCTCTTTCTTCTCCCAATTGTATTTCTTAAAACAACAAAAAATGAGGCTGATAGATAGGAATTTGTGATTAACTAAGAGCAGTGTAATGATTTGTGTTATTTTCTGGTTTTGGCTTTAGCTCAAGTAACACAAAATAGAGATAAAATACAATAGTATTGGGGTGATTGTAGAACATCTGAAAGATGCTGCAGAGTCAGAAATAGTGTGACATCAAGCTTGGTTTTTAAGCATCCAAATGCTACATTTTTCTTATGACTCAGGGATACTACTAAAACTCTCATAGTATTTCTGCTTCAGGGAAAGAGTAGTAGTATAGAACACGGAATGTTGGAACAGTCCACAATATTCTATATTCCCTTCCTTAAAGCACAAGATGCCTTATAAAAGACACTATAGCCCTCAGTTACAGAAAAAACATCCATGCCTCAACTCTCTTTCTTCTTGCTATGTTGCCATTTCCTTTATACTAACTAGGGAGGAATTTTGCAGATTCATTAATTTCATTTTCCTGCCCACTTGAACCACACACAAAAGCTTAGAGGTGTCAGATTTTGGCCTTACATTATTGGAACACTTCCCAAATGCATTTGCCAAATGCTAGGTATAGATACGCAAATGGATAGATCCAAACAAGTATAAATATACACTTTTCCTGGATAGGCATACTTAAGGTAAAGGTTCCCCTCGCACATATGTACTAGTCGTTCCCAAATCTTGGGGGCGGTGTTCATCTCTGTTTCAAAGCCGAAGAGCCAGCGCTGTCCGAAGACATCTCCATGGTCATATGGCTGGCATGACTAAACAGCAGAGGTGCACGGAATGCTGTTACCTTCCCACCAAAGGTGGTCCCTATTTTCCTACTTGCATTTTTTACGTGCTTTCGAACTGCTAGGTTGGCAGAAACTGGGACAAGTAACGAGAGCTCACCCCGTTATGCAGCACTAGGGATTCAAACCGCTGAACTGCCAACCTTTCGATCGACAAGCTCAGCCTCTTAGTCACTGAGCCACCACGTCCCACATGGTATAAAAATGTATCTCTTTATTTTTTTAGAGAAGTGCATTGCAAAAGTCTAAAAAATAGGAAAAGGAAAGGATGTGCATCCTGGATTAATTTAGGAAGCATGGATTTGGTCAGTCCTTATTGTAATGCAATCCAAATGAAAATCACTTCAGTGCTTAAATGCAATCTACATTTTAGAAAAATAGTTTATAGTCACTTGGCTTTGCTACCTCTTCCCTCTTTCAATGCAATTGCTAGACTTGATGACACTGTTTTGATACCAGCTCTATAGACATCCATTAAAACTGAAGCAGCAATGTGCTATTTATGAACAGGGATAGTGCAATCATGGCTCTATCTATTCTCCCCAAACAATGCAGCTATTTATCAAGTGATTAGACTGTAGTAACATACTGAGATTTTACTAGCCTATTTTCTCTCGGATCTTAAAAAGATTTTACTGCCTCAAGTTTGGCAGTGTGATTTCTAATAATTTTGATTTTATTACATTATCATATTGCTTAGATTTATCTCCATGTTTTGCATAAGATTCAAATTGTGGCTCGGTTTATAAAGTAAGAAATATTCATCTTGGTCAAAAATCACATTAAGGTAATTATCTTGCCCTTTTGGCAGATACTTTTGTTTGCAACATATTGAAAATACTTGTTTTCTTCAACTACTTATTTTTGAAGTTAAAGTAGCTGTATTTTTTTCCCCATTTAATGGAAGCGTCATCTCTCTCCCTATCCCGGTCTCTTTGCACATTAGGTTTCTCACCTGCTCTCTTTCTGGGAAACCTTGCACAATTTCTCAATTCAATATTTATTTCTGCATAAAACTATTATTTCTGTAGCCATGCATAATTTGTGATCCAGCAAGTTTAATAGAGCTACAAAGTAGGTACTTTCTTAATAATCCCACTGTCAAGTGACTGGGAATTTGTGAAGCGGCAAAACAAAAGTACTTTCTGGATGATTAACCTGTATATGTGTGTGAATCCCATCCTATACATATACTTTCTGGGTGACTAGCATGTGTGTGTATCTCCTACACACACACACACACACACACACACACACACACACACAATACACACACACACACATATACATCCCACTTTACATATATATGACTTAATTTGGACAAAGAGATCATAGGCTGGATGACATGCCAATTTCAATTCTGGAATAAGATGAAATTTTCTTTTTAAAATTCACCCTAATGCAAGATTATGAAAGCTGTAGGGTGTGCAAAATGGAATTGTTTGGGAACGGAATGTTGTGGATCATGCCAGGGTGGACCTACCTCTTTCAAAAGTGAAAGCTTGGATGGAGCTACTGAAGGTATGATCTCTTTGCACGCTTTCCCTGCCTATCTTCAAAGTGGCTAAAGCTGAACCCTCTTTGCTAACTTTTCTGAAGCTAGAGTAGCTTTAGACACATGTAGGAAACTTTTTCCAGAAAAGTTGGAAGGAGCGAGAAAAGGCGCGAGGTGCTGGGTACAAAAGGTGAAAGGCTGGTGCCAGTAACTGGAAGAGAAACAACTGGGTGAATGAATGCTTGCTGGGGAATGAAGGAATGCTTGCCGGCTTCCTTGCTGGTGCAGGATGGGGCGCATTTGGGGTTAGGGAGAGAAAGCAACTGGGTGAATGAATGTTTGCTGGTACTAGCTGAAGTTTTTCAGGCATGGAAAGTAGCTGCAGAGCCATGAGGTTCTGAGGGTACTTGCTGTCCCACAAGGGAGGGTGCAGGGCGGCCAAAAGGACAAGATAGGGAGGACATTAGGCAGGTGGGAGGAAATGGAGGCAGTCCCTTAATTACTGTGCTTGGGGTTGGAATGAACCAGGAATGGCTTGGATTGTAAAAGGTACTCTAATTAAAGGCCTGTGATTCTCAATTACCAACCTCAACCAGAAGAGTTGGGATTGCTGCCATAAATTGGACATGTCACTTGAATAGAATAGAATAGAATAGAATAGAATAGAATAGAATAGAATAGAATAGAATAGAATAGAATAGAATAGAATAGAATTTTGTATTGGCCACGTGTGATTGGACACACAAGGAATTTGTCTTGGTCCATATGCTCTCAGTATACATAAAAGAAAAGATACGTTCATTAAGAATCATAAGGTACAACACTTAATGATAGTAATCAGTTAAATGATAGTAATCAGTTAATGAAGCAATCAGAAAATAATCAATATCAGTATAAATTGTAAGGATACAAGCAACAAAGTTACAGTCATACAGTCATAAGTGGAAGGAGATGGGTGATGGGAACGATGAGAAGATTAATAGTAGTGCAGATTTAGTAAATATTTTGAGAGTGTTGGAATTATTTGTTTAGCAGAGTGATGGCGTTTGGGAAAAACTGTTCTCGTGTCTAGTTGTTCTGGTGTGCAGTGCTCCGTAGCGTTTTTTTGAGGGTAGGAGTTGAAACAGTTTATGTCCAGGATGTGAGTGGTCTGTAAATATTTTCACAGCCCTCTTTTTGACTCGTGCAGTATACAGGTCCTCAATGGAAGGCAGGTTGGTAGCAATTTGTGACTGCATTGACTTGCAATGGAAATTTCACTTCCAAATGTGGCCATAAATCAAGGGCTTCTTGTATTATGGAAAATTATTTTGGACCTGATGCACATTTTTTTAATGTTATTTTCTTACAAACTTGTCACCAAATCTTTGTGTTATCTTTTCCTATGGAAGATGTTGGAACAGAACCTCAATACAAGTTGTTAACTTATATTTGTGGGGTATTTTGTGCTGATTTTGTGGCATATTGCAAAAATCCTCAAATATGTAGTTTTTAAAGACCAATAATAGAGAGTACTGTCTTTTAAAAATACTCCTATCTTTCTATGCCAACCCAAAATTTAAATGTTTCTCTGCAAAGGGAGCATATGTTTTAAAATATACTTTGTGCTATCTTAACAATATCTTCTGCAACCTGTGATTACACTGTTGGGGGTGATGGAAACTGTAGTTCAAAACGGGTGGAAAAGATTGCCATTATTTATAGGGGATCCAAAGTTTAGATATCTAGAAAACTTTCGGGAATAATTTAATTATCACCTTATTCGGTTTGGTTATTTCATTTTCCACTGCAACTGGAAAAAAGCAGGCTGTCTTTTTCTCTCTTTCCAGTCCTGTAGTGGAAAGAAAAGAGCCAGTTTGAGTTTGAGACACCAGGCTAGAAATCAGGAGACTTGATTTCTGAAAAGCTACATCTGTTGAATTTGTCTCTACTCCACTATTAAAGCCATGGGAGTTCCTTCAGGTTAGAAGTTGACCAGAAGTTGCTCTCCTTTCTGTAATAAGAGGTTAGCCGCCCTGCTCTTTACTTTACATGGCACAGCCTTATAGTTACACAAAAGAATGCATAGCGTTTTTCAGTAAATGCAGTAAATAACCCATGTCATCTCTATATCTAAGCCTTTGGGGGGGGGGGAATCGTACAATCCCATCTAAAAACAAATCTCAAAGTGCTATAATAATACTTGAATGACATGTCTCTTAAGCTATTTACAGCTGACAGACTAAGCAAAGTGCCTTCACAATGAAGGCTATGGTAGGACTTGACAGCCTTGCTTAGTTCATATCTGAAAGGCTAAGTAAAAGTCATAATTTCTCCAGGTGCTGAATTGTGCCCTCTAAAAGGACATCCTGTTAAGAAAAGAACATGTGGACCTCCTTCCCCCTTGTTGTGTTTGGGCCTCTAAGTGATATACCTGGGGGTGGGGGGAGTCCCATAATTGTCTGTGAACACATATCATTTAGGAGAGCTGAGAAAAAAGAGAACCAAGTCACAATGACTGTAAGTGTTCACTCTCCATAATTTAAGGACACACAGACAGCATGTGGTGGGCTGATCTTGATGGAAAGTACAAAGAACAAACAAAGAAGACATCCATATTCTCCTCAGAAGATAATAGGAGAGGCTTTTCAAAATATTGAGAATGAAAAGGAAGGGACAATTTGGTAGAAAGAAAACACACGGCAACAATAGAAATAGGAAAATAGTCTGCCCTTTCAAGTAATTCTAAGGAAGAAACGTGTGTGTGTGTGTGTGTCCTTTTTTTTTTTTTTACAAGTTTAAGAGAAAGGGAAGATGGCAGGAACTCATAAATCCAATTCAGGAGCTATAAGACCCATAATTTGAATTGCAGAAGAGAGCTTGCTTACACTGAATTCCTGTCACTATGCTTAAAAGCTTCCTCATGAGTTGGAAGCAAAATATAAACTTTACCCTTATGTGCTTGGAACCTGGAAAGATATACAAGAAGGGCAAACTTTTAGTGGCTATAGGATACAGTTGCTCCCAGCAACTGGCTAAGATAATATCATATATATGAGCAGAAATATTTTTTTTTCCTATTTTGGAAAACATTGTGTTTTGGCTTTACTCTGTAAAACCATGTTCAGTCTGTTTTAGGATCTGTGTTGTAGCTTTTCTTTTATTTCTACAAATACAAAGCATGTAATCTTTTTCAGAAACTTTCATTGAAGGAGTTCCTGGAAGGCCAATAGTGTTATTCAGAAAGTGTGTACATCTTTATGGATGTAGGCCACACATTCCTGATGTTTATCCATCTATCCATCTGGGATTTTTATTCCATAAACATCCACATACTATTACGGTTACTATCATTACAAATGTTATTATGTTTCTGTGGAGTATTTACTTTATAGAATATTGGAATATTCTGGATTTTTTCCCCAGATATTGGAAAAATCTACCATTGTTGAATTTCTGACCCTCTTAAAAAATGACCAGAATCTTGTAGAAATCCTGTAGGATACAGCATTTTGTAATTCATAGGAAGAGGAGGTAAGCTAAAAAAAACCACCTCTCTTTCACTATCTCCATCCCTCCCTCTCTCTTTCTTTCTTTCTTTCTCTCTCTCTCTACCCCTCCCCATCTCTTTTTCTTTTATCTTGAAAATTCATTACAAATATATCCTAGATGTAGAGGTGTACATCAGTGGTGGATTCCAAAAATGTTTACTACCAGTTCTGTGCATGTGGCTTGGTGGGCGTGGCAGGGGAAGAATACTGTAAATTCTCCATTCCCTCCCCAATCCAGGGGAAGGTTATTGCAAAATCCCCATTTCCTCCCAATCAGCTGGGACTTGGGAGGCAGAGAATAGATGGGGGCGGAGCCAGTCAGAGTTTTTACTACCGGTTCTCGGAACTACTCAAAATTTCTGCTACCAGTTCTCCAGAACCTACTGAAACCCATCTCTGGTGTACATATAATGTACACATAACCAGACCCAATATTTTATTTAAAGTTTTATATACTGTTAAGCTATGAAGTATTCCTGCCCTCACTTAGTGAATATTTGTCACTAAGTGAAACAAAACACAGAAACAATCTTTTTCCTTGGATCCTCACTTGCCCACTGCTCTACTTTTTCATTGCCATTCTACCTGAAGTCTACTCTCTGATCTCAGATCAAGAAAAAATCACACTAAAGTTTTATTAACCCACTATCTAAAAACCAGTGGTTTTCTCAGCCCTAAGGCAGACATTCAAGATTCTTCCACTAAATATACAATGACTTTCAGCCTTTCTCCCTAATCCCTCCATGAAAAATTAGAATAAGAATTGAGAGCCCTCCTATTATAGCACAGGAAACACTCCCTGCCTTGATATCCCTTACCTCACAAAATATTGAACAAGGCCAGTTTGTCTTAATTGATGGCCTCTTCTAGAATAAAGTTACAAAGCCATTCCACGTCAGCCATTCGAAAAAGGAAGGAAGCTAGTTCACTTTGCAGTTTTGCTTGGAGAAGCAGTTCCTTTGAACCTCCACTGAAGTGAAATATCCCTTCAAAAATCTGCACGCCTTCTTTAATAAAGAAGAGAAGGAACCCTTCCAAAACTTAATAAAGAAAACAAAAAGAGCTCAGCCCCTCACCAAAAATAACAGAAGCAGAAAAGAGACAAAGAAAATATGCTTCACTAATAACCTTAAGAACAATAGCTTGTGTGTGTGTGTGTGTGTGTGTGTGTGTGTGTGTGCATATGCACACACACGCACGCGCGCGCGCGCACACACACACACACACACACATTCAATAGGTTTTACAGCACCAAGTGAGTTTTTTTCAATCCTTAGCAAAAGAAGTTTTAAATACAAGTTTAAAATAATACAGGTTTAAGGACTTAAAAATGAAATATACAGCAAAGGGTGATTAAAGTTTTGATTTTGACTAAAGTCCAGATAAATTTGAAACAATATTTTAGAATTAATTATAAAGAATCCTTCCCATGGGAAAATGATTTTGTATTTAATTCTTTTGTTAAAACATTAATAAGATAAGAGTTTAAAAAATGGACACTAGATGATCCAGAAGGAACTAAAGATTATAATTGAAAAAAGAACATTCATACTCAACTTTCAAATGCAGAATGAAGCAAAAATTTTAACACTGGACATATTGAAGCATATTTTTGAACAATGGACCCAGAAGCTAATTTTTATTTTATTTTTATTTATTTATTTATTTTGTCACAACATCATACAAAAAGATTATATAGTATATACACATATAAACATATATAGGAAGAAGAAAAGAAAAACAATAGGACAGGAACGGTAGGCACGTTTGTGCGCTTATGCACGCCCCTTATGGTCCTCTTAGGAATGGGGTGAGGTCAATAGTAGAAAGTTTTTGGTTAAAGCTGTTAGGATTATGGGAAGAGACCACAGAGTCAGGTAAAGTATTCCAAGCACTGATGATTCTGTTGCAGAAGTCGTATTTTCTGCAATCTAGATTAAAGCGGTTTACATTAAGTTTAAATCTATTGGTTGCCCTTGTATTATTGCAATTAAAGCTGAAGTAGTCTTTGACAGGAAGGACATTACAATAGATGATTCTGTGAGTTAAACTTAGGTCTTGTCCAAGGCGAGGGTGTCGTTACTATTCTAAGCCTAGGATTTCTAGTCTGGTGGGATAAGGTATTTTGTTGTTTTCAGACGAGTGGAGAACTCTTCTTGAAAACTATTTCTGGACACGTTCAATTGTATTGATGTCAGAGATGTGGTGAGGGTTCCAAACAGGTGAGCTGTATTCTAGAATTGGTCTAGCAAATGTATTTTATGGTCTGCTTAGTAGTGTGGTGTTTTGGAAAAGAAGCTACGCAAAATTAGGTTTACAACTCTTAGAGCTTTTTTGCTATGTAGTTGCAGTGGGCTTTGGCACTTAGATCATTTGACATGAAAACTCCAAGGACTTTAACGGGAACGGGGTCGTCTGTAAGGTAATGTCCATCTAGTATGTACTTAGTTTTAGAGTTCTTATTTCCTATATGTAAGACTGAGCATTTGCTGGTTGAAATTTGGAGCTGCCAATTTTTAGACCAAGCGGTTAGATGGTCAAGGTCGTTTTGAATGATAGAAGTGTTGTCTGTGGTGTTAAATAGTTTGACATCGTCAGCAAAGAGAACACAATTACTTGAGGTATGGTCACAAAGCTCATTAATGTATAGAATAAAGAGTGTTGGTCCAAGGACGCTGCCTTCAGGAACGCCACTCTTGACAGGAACAGGATTTGATAAAGCATTGCCAATTTTGACCACTTGTTGTCTGTTAGACTGAAAAGTAGATATCCATTTGTGGAGGGGTCCTGAGATGCCATAGGATGTTAGTTTAAGGAGAAGTTTATCGTGTACTACTGAGTCAAAAGCTTTGCAGAAGTCTATGTAGATTGCATCTATTGATTTGCCTTGATCTAGATTTGAAGTCCATATGTTTTTGCAGTGGAGAAGTTGTAAGTTACATGATAACTTTGTCCTGAAACCAAATTGTTTGTTGGAGAGTAGGTTGTTAGTTTCTAAGTGTGAGGTAATGGATTGATTGATGATAGATTCCATGACTTTGCAGGTGACGCAGCAAAGGGAGATCGGTCTGTAGTTTTCGACTAAGCTGGGGTCTCCTTTTTTGAAGATGGGGATGACTGTGGCTAGTGACCAAAGTTTGGGAAGAGAACTGGTAGTGAAAGCTTTATCAAAGATAATACTTAGGGGTTCAGCTATATTAATGGAAAGTTTTTTTAAGAAATATGCACATAGACCATCAGGTCCAATAGAAAGCGATGGTTTTAAGTTGTGAAGAGCTTTACCAACGTTGTCTTCTGTGAAATCTATATGAGTTAGATCATCATAGTCATTGCTGGTTCGTTTGTGGAATGTTGGATATGTGTTATCGGAGTTAACAAAAACTGAGCCAAAGAAAATGTTGAAGAGGTTTGCTTTGACTGTTTCGTCATTGCATTCTTTGTTGTTAGAATCTTTTAGTGGTGGGATGGATCTTGAATCTTTAAGTTTACTGTTGACAAAATTATAAAAGGCACGATTGGAATTTGTGCGTAGAAGGTTTTCTTCTTGCTTGGTGTGGTAATTTGTGCATTCAGTTTTAATTTGGTTGCATATGTTTCTGTAACGGTTTCTGAAGTTTGTAACATAGCCTTTTTTGTTTCTTTTCCAGAGGATTTTTTTGATTGAAGCTTTTTATTGATATGGGTAGTTTGTTTTCTTGGACATGGTAGTCATTCGTGGTACATATAATTTAATGACTCTATTGATTTCAAGTAGGAAGATTCTATAGAGGTCATCAGCGGTTATGCAGGTTGCAAACAGATTTTGCCAGTTCAGAAGTGAAAGATCGTTGTTTATAAGGTCGTAATTGGCTTTCTTGAAGTTGTAGTTGGGAGTTCTGGTGTTATGACGAATTAAGTATGGACGATATTGAGACGAAAATCAATCATGCAGTGGTCACTGTTTGAAAAAGGTTCTTTAATTTGTATACCGTAAATTGAGTTTGGATTGTTGCAGAAGATGAGGTCAAGGCAGTTGTTGAGTCTTGTATTGTTAGTTACAAGTTGTTCAAGACCTAGGTTTGTAACAGCGTTGTATAGTGTAGTATGGATTGGGTCAGTTGAACATTCATTGGTTGTCCAGTTAATGAGAGGTAGATTTAAGTCACCAAGGAAGATAAGAGGGTATGGGCAAGAGGTAGTCCATGTTAGCATTGAGGTTAGCATATTTGCGTGGGTAATGTCATAGTCGGGGGCTCTGTAGCATAGTAAGAATCGAAGAGTAGTGTCAAGGGATAGGTCGCATACTATGGTTTCAGGAAGAGAGAGTTTATGTGCTACTTGGATATTTTTTAGATTCAGTGTCTTTTGTAAAGATAGCCACTCCACCACCTCTTGGTTTTCCCGATCTGATCGATAGACTTGATATTCTTTGTTTGAGATAATGGAGTCAGGAAGGGATGAATTCAGCCATGTTTCAAACAAAATGATATCAAATGTGCCACTGTTTAATAAGAGGATAAATTCAGGTAATTTGTTGACTATGCTTCTTGCATTTATCAATTTGCATTTGAGATCTGATATGATTGGTGTTGAAGAGGTAAGGCGTGCATACCTAGTTTTGGGTGTTAGTAGGTTGGGGGTTGTGGACAATAGATGGTTGTATAGATGGTTGGATGGTAGTTTGGGTGTTTGGATGGATGGTTGTTTGGATGGCTGGTTGGGTGGATTGTTGGGTGGCTGTTTGGATGGCTGGTTGGATGGCTGTTTGGATGGCTGCTTGGATGGCTGCTTGGATGGCTGTTTGGATGGTTGGTTGGATGGTTGGTTGGATGGCTGGTTGGATTGTTGATTGGATGGCTGTTGGTTGGATAGTTGGTAAGATGGTTGGTTGAATGGGAGGTAGGGGGATGGGTACTTGGTTGAATACTGGGATGGCTGGTTGATTGTTATGGGTGATGGGGGTTTGAGGTGATTTTTGATTGCAGGTTTTATTTTTATGCAATCAGCATGGTAGTCGATGTATAGGTTGGATTCACCATTGTCTTGTCTTCTTTTAAGTTCTGTGCGAAGTTCACGAGGCGTATCCTTTGTAGAAAGGATAGGTCAGGACGTGATCTAAGTTTACTGTAGGTAGGGTTGGATTTAGCAATTGAGTTTATAGTCTTTATGAATTTGCGTTTGCTGTCCTCATTAGTGCATATAACTCTACAAAATCTTGGTGCTGTTGTCCCATCGCTGTTTTTATATTCTGGTCCATCTCTGGAGACAGCAATTATTTCATTTGGGGAGATGGTTGATGAATTATAATTTCCAATGATGTTGTGAATCTTATTGATATCTGGTTCATTTGTGTTTTCAAGTCCAAATAATATTGCATTATTTATTTTTTGTCCTCTCCATTGCATCTCTGATTAGTTGATTAGTAGTTGTTTGTTGATTGGGTTGTGTTGTATTAATTTGATGTCTAGGTTGAGTTGTAAGTTGTATATTTTGTGGTGATAGATGAGTTTGGAAGAGATTTAGATCATTAGAGTTTTCATTTTTTAGTGTTGAAATTTGTTTTATCAAATCTGTGAAACTTTGTTCAATAACTGATAGAATTTTTTTCTAAGTTTTGTTCAATATTTTGAATTCTTTTTCTAGGTTTTGTTCAATATTTTGAATTCTTTTTCTAGGTTTTGTTCAATAGCTTGTAATCTTTTATCTATGTTTTGTTCAATAGTTGTTAATCTTGATTCTAAGATTTTATCAGCGTTTGATTTTCTGGCTGGCATAATGATGATCTTTCTTATTCCTTTGTTTTATTTTATTTTATTTTATTTTATTTTATTTTATTTTATTTATTATTATTTTATTTTAGTAATGATTAAGTGTCTGTCACTTAATCAATTATCTTTGATTTTATATCTGTCTCTTTAACTTTAAATGGTAGTCAATTTGGCAGTTGCTATGGTAATAGGGAGTTACTATGGTAACAGTGAGATTTGGCGGGAAATTTAAAATGGTGAGATAGGGTGGTTGGAGAAGCTTCTTTACAGGTGGCTGTAATGGCGGGAGATTCAAAAAGTCAGTAGAGGCCGGGAGACTGGAGTCTCCTAGGAACTCACCAGTAGTCCTGCAGCAGTCCTGCCGATTGGGGGATAGGTTGATTAGGGTTGTTGTAAATGTTGCTGGGCTTTTATCTCCTTGGTGGGAAATTTAAAGTTTGTAGCAATGTGGGAGGGCGATGATGGAGGGCGGTGATGGCAGCGGTGCGACTCACGGTATCGGCAGCGGCAGCGGCAGTCCCGGGTCTGGTGGGGTGGCTTTAGTGTTTTCGGGTGTCTCCAGCCGCCTTTAATGCGGTAGCGGTGGTCTCGGGTCTGGCGGCGGCTCCGGTGGCGCTCACGGGGCTGGCGGCGGCTCCGGCGGTGGCTCCGGCGGCACCAGTGGCAGCTGGCAGCAGCAGTCTTGGGGCTGGCAGCTCCGGTGGCGGCACAAGCGGCAGCGGCAGTCTCAGGGCTGGCGGCGGCTCCGGCGGTAGCGGGCGGCTCCAGCCTCTTTCAGTCGACGGCCTCACGGCTGCGGCAGTCCAGGCTCCGGCGGTCTCCGACTCTTCGCCCACCGCCTGAGTCCTCAGCAGCCTGGAAGAACCTCGGCAGCCTCAATCCACGGCAGCCTGGAAAAACCTTCGGCTCTGGAGTATCGCCAGCAAGGAATCTTCGGGGAAACTGCTCTCCTAAGAGCTCAAAAGAGCCCTTTTACAGAGAGCATTTCTCCGGTGCAACCTTCCTGGTCGCCATCTTCCGGAAATCCATTTTCCCAAGCAGTTGTTAAAAATTTGAATCCCACCCCTGTTTAAAGATGCTTTGTGATCCTAATCATATGGGAAGTAATCAAACCAGGCTCTTAGTGCCAATAAAGAATTAAAAATAAAACTGCCCTGAAAAGTTTCCCTTTCCTAAGAAGAGAAGAAACGGCTGTTCCCACCCCTGAAATTTCCCAACCTCCCAATTTTATAGTATGTGCCCCTATAGTATGTGCCCCTAGGTAGACTGTTTAAAAGATGTTATGGAAGAGGAACAAGTTTAACTTGACAAGATTGAGGCTGATTTGAATGACATGAAAAAAGAGGATAACACTGAACATACAAAAGAAACAAGGTGATATCTTAATAATTAAAAGGGAAATTACAAATAACAAACCAAGAAAGTGATCTGGGTCATTTTCTTATGTAGAATTTACAAAGGAAGCTTATTAAAACTTTGAATAATGTTGATGAGAAGGAACAAAGAAAAAATGAAAAGAAATCAAGTTCTGGGACATCATTGGAAGGGACTAAAGATTAAGATTAAGGAAGATATATAGAGTTGGTTTCAATCTGAAACTTCATAAAGGGGTCAATGAGCTGAAGAGTTGATTTATGCCAATAGTTGGACCACAAGATAATAACAGCATGGAAGGATTGTCCAGAATCCTACATGCTTGCAAAACTAACATGCTTACATCAGTCTCCCCTCTGAAGAATTGAAGTCCCTAAGGTGGGACAAGGCAACTGGATTTTGTTTTTCCCTAAAGACATTTCGCATCTCATCCAAAAATCTTCTTCAGTTCTGACTGAATGGTGGAGAGTGGAAGGATTCTTCCCAGTCATCTGGTCATTAGCACTCATTCTGAGAGTCCTTGAGACTACTTGGAGGAGTATCTGAGTCCGCAGGGTCACCTGAATAGTGCAAATGGGTGTGGAACCTTCATGACCTGGATGACTGAAAGTTTCCATAGACACATGAAAAGAAGACAAAGTGGATAACAAGATGATGGCAAAAGTGTCGGTCCCCAAAGCACCACCCACCCAGAGGTGGTAGTCACATATCTTTGTGTTGTGCCTCGTCCTCCTCAGCCGGGCCCCTCCCGTCTCCTCCCAGGCCTGTTATCAGACTCCGAGTCTGATAAAATCTAAAATCTAATAAATAAATAATGAAGATGAACGGCCTGTCATGCCTCCAGCCCCTGGCCCTGGCCCCATGCCCGGAGAGAAATCCAATACAGCTCACTCATACTGTGTGTGTTCCTTTGACGCAGCCGTCAGAGCAGGAAGTCAGCCAAGTGGTGCAATTACCCGGACCTGCTCCCTCTGACCCCTCCCTTTCCCAGATGCCAACAGTAGAGACAGCTGAAGATAAGTCAGAGTGGGAGGATCCTCGCTTCTGGAGATCTGAGAGGCAACGCCAGCAGAAGGAAGGGTGGGGCAGGCCTGGATAAATGCTGAGTCATGGAGCCACACCCCACAGCCTATATAAAGGACCTGCTTTTGGCATTCCAACCTTGAGTCAAGCAAAGTCTCATCTAGTTTGCTGAAGTCACAACTTGGACTCCTGCCTGCCCTGAGAAACCTGGAAGGAATTTGGCAAAGCTGCAGAGGCTTCGTTGCCACGCTTGATACGGACTTCCTAGACCCGGTCGTCAGAGGGGGAATGGGACACGACACTTTGCTACTGGTTCGCAAATGGGAGCACACGCGCCACCTCTGCGCATGTGCAGGACCTTCCATGCACGGATAAGGTCCTGCGCATGTGCAGGACCTTCGCATGCATGGAGCATCAAAACCAGGATGTGATGATGGCCATGTGGGTGGGCGGAGCCTCCCGCAGCTGCCACTACCAATTCGCCCAAAACGGATAGAACCAGCTGAGTACCACCACTGCACCCACCCCCTTAAGACATACTTCTTTCTTGAATTGAATGCCTTCATAGAACCAGAGGCAATTTACCTTACAGCCAAAGGAGTTCTGCTGCTTTATTTCCAAGTACTTTCCTAAATCCGTCTAACACTGGTGTTGTATCTTTCCAGTCTTTCCAGTACTATCAACAAGCACTTTCTGTTGGGAAGACCCTAAACAACTTTCCTGAGTTTGTAAACCTGTTGGTGTGCTTCTCTAGGCAGGGTCTTTTCCTGGTACCTCACGTCGTCTGTGGGAATCGCATAGCTGTCGCCTTTGAGACGCAAAGGGGCCCGTTTCCATTCATTTCAGAGAAGAATGCTAGGACAAGGAACTAAATGTATTTGCCAGATTAGGCGGTGATGAGGAAAAGATGGCTGAAAATGTAGAAGCAATCAAAATAATCCCTAAATACACAGGAAAATTTGCAACGAGGAAAATTTGCCAATATTGTGAAAGGAAATACACCCCAAGGAGCTGTCAAGCATATGGAAAGATTTGCATGGCATTGGAAATCGCTGTGCCAGAGCATGCAAAGCGAGGCTTTCAGAGGCCCCAAAGGCACTGTAACAATATTCTGGACAGGCTAGGAGAGGGGCAATTTATTCATAGGCTTGGCAGCCATGCCAGCTGCAAGCCAACCATAAACTCAGTGGACCTGTGGTGCACTAAGCTCAATACGAGGGGCCTTTCAGGGAAGTTTAGTGCTTGGTTATGGGAGGTGAGAATTTGTCATTGCAGTCCTCAGATTGGAGACTTGGCTAAAGTGCATGCAATGCTCTTTTACCTAATTTTCCACCTTGATGCTGCAGCAGTAGCCAGACATCACAGACAAAACACAGCTTCTTTGTCATATGTCAGGATTTCATGAAAGGCCTTGGGAAAACCAATGCTTCTATGATGATCCCCAGATGCTTATACATTGTTGGGAATGGTCACCATTCGCATGTTTAGTAGCCTGAAACACACACACACACACACACACCAAATTATGATGGAAAGCTGTATGTTTTGATCTCCAGGACAGTAGCTTTTATATAATAGTCTATTGTATTTCACTTATTGTGAAATAAGTAGGTATTTTCAAACCTCTATTTCATAGGAGCTGTGGTGACGCAGTGGTTACTATGCATATTGCAGGATGACTCTGCTCCACTGCCAACAGTTCGATCCTGACCAACTCAAGGTTGACTCAGCCTTCCAGCCTTCTGAGGTCAGTAAAATGAGGATCCAGATTGTTGGGCGCTACATGTGGACTCTGTAAACCTATTAGAGAGGGCTGTAAAGCACTATGAAGCAGTATATAAGTCTAAGTACTATTGCTATTGTTTTCCTTCACATACAGTACAGCTAATGAGAATGTATGAAAAGTGGGAACCCCTGAGTGCTGAATGCCAACAAGATCTCCATACTTGGAACTAAGAGTCCTATTCTGGCTTCATATATTCCTTCATCATTCCAATATGTAGTTGCAGACTCTGCTGAGGAGCAAGTTATACAGGTTATCCAAATATGACAAGTTTAATAACTTACAGTTGGTTGCACTGTCATCCAGATGTTTAGACTAGATTTGGCATTTTTATCCCCCTATTACTCACAACAATTTGAAATCACAGCTGCCAGTTCTTTAGTTGGTGTTGGCCTTCATAAGCATCACGTTCTTCACAAGAACCTAGAATGTTGTAATGTATTGGTGTAGTGCATGTGTGGATCCAAGCAGTGTAGCCTTTGGAATTGAGGGATATTTTGTCTATGCACAGATTTTCTAAGTGCCACTCAAGATTTTTTAGTATGGCACCCAGTGTATTGATAAGTATAATTATGTGTGGGTGATTTGCAGTTATATTCATAGTATGAGACTAGTGGAAACTTAATAATTCAAGTACTAAAGATTATTAAAATAGCATCTAAACATATCGGTAGTTCCAATTATTGAGGTTAATCACACAGTCAGCCAGATGTTTAGACTTGATTTGGCAGGACCTGGCATAGGCAGACATTGTTTCATGGTGTTAGAGGTATAGTTCCAAGCAAATCTGCCTTTTGCAAATGACTAGTGGTGATATTTTTTTCTGGGACTAAAGAAAAACAGGGGTCATCTACAACATAGAGTGTAATGACTAAAACAGTCACTACATAGGACAAACAGGCAGAAGACTGGCAGAACATGGACATGATGAAAATTCTCATTTCACAACAGATGGACAGGCTTAACCATAGTTTCAACTGGGAAACTGTGACCATCTTAGACGAAACCAAGTCGAAAAATACTAGAGAATTTCTAGAAGCCTGGTACTGTGACAAATTAGCTAACAATATTCACATAGACATTAACAATATCTACATACTATGCAAAAGAGACCATCAACAAGCCAAAAGGGTCTGGTTTGGTCTCTCTAGTACTCAGAAAGCCTTCATGGTATACTAGCTTCAGTACATCTTTCTTCACTGCCCTTCAGAAATTCTTCCAATACCCTTTTTTTCTTCTTCATTTGTCTGGTGTGTTGCAACATTCCATGCCCACCTATTTTACTTGGTAAGTAGAGTCTGTCAACATCATTACATGGATGAAGGGCATGATTCATTGTCATTATTTTTATGGTCTTCCTATCCAAGGCTTTTAGTTCTGCTTCAGTCCATCAAGCACACTGAAATCAAGTAGGTTAGAAGTGAATATATCACAAGAATGAAGACGATCTTAAAGTTCAAACTCAATGGAGGAAATACCATCACGGCAATTAACACCAGGGTAATTCCAATCATTATATACAGAGCTGGAATGTATTTATTATTGGGTTTCCAAATAGCTCAACTTCTTTTCTTGTATTCTTTCATCTCCTCCTTGCTTGGCTCATACCCAAGGCACAAAAGTTGCACACTATTTTCCCAGATTCCTCTCTGGTACTTTCATTATCGTCATTCATTGAAGTATAGCATACAACTATCACTAATCTTAGATTACTTACCTGGCAAGCTATTCTATAATCACATGCACTTTTCCAGACTCTTCCTTTTCTATTTTTGAAGAAACCTCCTTGGGTCCTCTTTGATCCAGTTACTGATTTTTGTTTTTGCTTCTTTTTTTCATCTAAAGTCCTTGACAAAGTCACCCTCTTACAATTGATTTGTCATTTGTCCTATCCTTCTTGATCCAAATCGATCAGAAATTCAGTCAAACTGAGACAGCACTCTCTCGAATCTGTATGATATTCTGGTACCAGCATCCCAATGCTTTACATCAATGCTTATTCATCTGGATTTGACAGCTGCATGTGACACACTTGTCCATTGGATAGTGCTATCTAGGTTATGGTCTCTGGACATCATTGGCTGTGCATCGGATTGATTTGAATCTATTTTTCCTTCTTAAAATTTACAGTATTGCATGGCAGATTACAGTGTCAGAAATTTCCCCTTATTTTATTTTTATTTTATTTATTTATTTTGTCACAACAGTATATATAAGCATAAGCATGAAACAACTATACAACATATAAGCGTATATATAATGAAAGGAAACAATAGGACAGGAACGGTAGGCACTTTTGTGCTCTTATGCACGCCCCTTATAGTCCTCTTAGGAATGGGGTGAGGTCAATGGTAGACAGTTTTTGGTTAAAGCTTTTGGGAATTTGAGAAGAGACCACAGAGTCAGGTAGTGTGTTCCAAGCATTAACTTGGTTAACCTTATAAAACTTGTTATAAAATGTTATAAAACTTGGTTAAATCATAAAGTGTTATGAGAAGATGTCTCTCAGGAACAGTACTGGGTTCCATTTAATTTATTTTTTATACCTGTCACTTTGGTGCCTAGATTTTCCAACAAGAGTTTTCAATGTCACTGTTTTTCTTTCTCAATTTATTATGAATTATTTCCTTAGACCAGAATTCTTATACACTCAATATTTATAAAATAGAACCATAAAAAAGATTGTGCCTGATCCCTAGGAGTATAGGTCTCCTGCGTATGCAGGGGGTTGGACTAGATGACCTCCAAGGTCCCTTCCAACTCTGTTACTCTTCCTGATAAGCAAATGCTTCAGTCTGATACCATCATGGGTCCCAAATGGTAGGGAGGAGTATTTTGCTATGAGATATATCACCTTTGGTATCAACAAAACATGTTTGATAGAAAACCCATTAGGGAGGTCAGGGATTTTCACTATTAGAGGTTGCAGTAGCCTTAACTGAATAACAATGTAAAACTTTGATCACAAAAATATGTGCTGTAATATTTTGACTTTTTACCTTCCTAGAGTTACTTTTCAAAGCCTCTGATGATTGGGAGGCTATTAAATCTTCCCTCTAAACTGCCAAAGGGAGATCATTAAAATGGGTTCTGGAAAAAGGTTAGCAATATTTTGATTGGGTAAGCAATTTCCAATAATTTGCAGAATATCTTGATCTTCCAGTAGCCCCTCGTGGCATAGCTGAGTTCCCATTGTAATTTGATATCTCCAGTTCATTGCTTGATTATCTCTTTGGTTTTATCTAAACCAAATTTTATCGGGTTCCCAGGCAACAGTTCACCAGGTTTTGTTGTTGTTGTTGTTGTTTTGATATTTCACTTGAATCTATACCTCGACTTCTGTGCTTTTTTAGTGGAAACAGCCCTGTGGCCATCACTGATCTTTTTCCAAGTGAATATTACTATTTGTCAAATGTTGGTTTCTTAATTAGAGACCAGCTTCTACCCTCTGCATTATATTCAAAAATCATCTGCGAAACTAAAAGAGAACTCTTAAACTCTTATGTGTTTTCAGAGATATTAAGATTGGGAAAGGGAACCTAGTTGTGGCCCATGAAAGAAGTCGAGCAACTATTCTTACAGGAAGGATTAATGTTAACTATTAAGATGACAAAGATAATGTCAGTCAGCATACTCGCTGAACCTATCACTGACAGCAAAGAAGTGAAGGTAGTAGTTTTGTTTCCTTGGGCTCAAGAATAAAGAGAGAGAGAAAGTTATTATGCTGATGATGTTCAAGCGTATTCATCTTTTGTGGCCCTGATGAGGCCCTGATGTTGTTATCATACATCCTATTAATGTTTTCTCATGGATGTCCTCCCATCATATTCAGCTGAATGTTGGTAACACAAAGAGTTTGCTATATTTCGGCTTCATTGTCCCTCCCATCCTGTAACATATTTTTCAAGACACTTTCATTCAGATCCATTACATGCTTTCCCTTTCTCTTAATTTCACACTCAACATATCTCGGTTTCCTTTAGTCATTCATTTCATTTGCAAATTCGTGTTCTTTACCATTTAATCTTTCTCTTTTACTGTTGTAATATTTCATTTCATTTTATTTATTGTTTTAAAAAATAAATATTATTAAAAAATTGAACTGCGTTTATGTCCCAGACTTCAGGAACTGACTTGGAGTCAAGGGCTACTTCACCATTATATCAGAGCAAGTTCATTTTAATTATGAAAAGATTACATATACACATAAATTAGCACAGGGTACAATTAGTACAATTAGCACAGGGGCCCCCCAAGGCTGTGTGCTCTTCCCACTTCTCTTCTCTCTGTATACCAATGACTGCATCTCCAATGATCCATTTGTTAAGCTACTGAAGTTCGCAGATGACACAACAGTGATTGGTCTCATTCGAGACAATGACGAATCCGCATATAGACGAGAGGTCGAACGACTAGCCTTGTGGTGCAACCAAAACAATCTGGAACTGAACACACTCAAAACCGTAGAAATGGTGGTAGACTTTAGGAAAAACCCTTCCATACTTCCACCTCTCACAATACTTGACAACACAGTATCAACAGTAGAAACCTTCAAATTTCTGGGTTCTATCATATCGCAAGATCTCAAATGGACAGCTAACATCAAAAACATCATTAAAAAAGGACAACAAAGAATGTTCTTTCTGCGCCAACTCAGTAAGCTCAAACTGCCCAAGGAGCTGCTGATCCAATTCTACAGAGGAATTATTGAGTCTGTCATTTGCACCTCTATAACTGTCTGGTTCGGTTCTGCAACCCAACAAGAAAAACACAGACTCCAGAGGATAATTAGAACTGCAGAAAAAATAATTGCTATCAACCTGCCTTCCATTGAGGACCTGTATACTGCACGAATCAAGAAGAGGGCCGTGAAAATATTTGCAGATCCCTCGCATCCTGGACATAAACTGTTTCAACTCCTACCCTCAAACGACGCTATAGAGCACTGCACACCAGAACAACTAGACACAAGAACAGTTTTTCCGAAGGCCATCACTCTGCTAAACAAATAATTCCCTCAACACTGTCAGACTATTTACTGAATCTGCACTACTATTAATCGTTTCATAGTTCCCATCACCAATCTCTTTCCACTTATGACTATATGACTATAACTTGTTGCTGGCAATCCTTATGATTTATATTGATATATTGACCATCAATTGTGTTGTAAATGTTGTACCTTGATGAACGTATCTTTTCTTTTATGTACACTGAGAGCATATGCACCAAGACAAATTCCTTGTGTGTCCAATCACACTTGGCCAATAAAAATTCTATTCTATTCTATTCTAAAACAACGCAAGTGCAGGGAGGCTTCGAATTACAACCATTTGGTTAGCAAGGTTCAAAAAGTGACTTATGACGCATTTAAAACCATCCACACAATCACGTGTCAAAATTCAGGTGCTTGGCAACTGGCATGTATTTATGTCAATTGCAGTGTCCTGGGCTCATGTGATCGCCATTTGTGACCTTCCAGCCAATTTATAAAAAGCAAAGTCAATGGAGGAAGTTGGATTTGCTTAACAACTGCCTGATCCACTTAACAACTACAGCGATTCATTTAACAGCCATAGTATAAAAGGTAAAACTGGGCTCAATTTATTTAACAATAAATAAATGGTTAAATTTAAATTGGGCCGTGATAGCTCAGGCTGTAAGAAGCCTGTTATTAGAACACAGCAGCCTGCAATTACTGCAGGTTCAAGCCCGGCTCAAGGTTGACTCAGCCTTCCATCCTTTATAAGGTAGGTAAAATGAGGACCCAGATTGTTGGGGGGGCAATAAATTGACTTTGTAAAAATCTACAAATAGAATGAGACTATTGCCTTACACACTGTAAGCCGCCCTGAGTCTTCGGAGAAGGGCGGGATATAAATGTAAACAAAAAAAAAAACACCACCTTGCTTAGTAAGGGAAATTCTGCTTCCAATTGTGGTCATAAGTCGAGGACTACCTACATGTCAAAACACAACTCTATGTAGAAATAGTATGATGCTATGTTTTAATCATATATTTATTTTGGGTGGGCTGAAAATAAATTTGCTATATAAAATACAATTCTATGAAGTACCATGATACCCCCTTCCTAACTGTCCATCTAGGTTCCCAAGTGACTTCTGTGCTGATCATAACATTTTGAGCTAGAATGTTGAAATGTGACAAGAATTTGAGGTGAAAATGTTGAAATCTCATGAGATGTGATGATTTGTGTTATTAGGAGCTTTATTTGAGGTGTTGTTGTTGTTGTTGTTACTGACTGAAAAAGTTGCCAATTTCTGTTGTATGACATTCTCCATATTGTAATATTGAAAACAGGATAGCACAAATCCTTCATTCAAGCTTTCAGTTCTCTCAAATGATATTTTTCTGCTGATCTGTCTCTGGTTTTACTGTAATGATCTTATCTTTTCAAATTTTGCACTGCACGGCTACTTCTGTAAATATTCCTCTGAAAGGAAAGGACAATATTTCAAATATGTAAAACAATCATAATTAACCTGTGACCACAAAGTAGCATAACATTAGAAGAGTTCTCTTCCACACCTGCCACAATACCTGTGATTGGGTATGCCATACCTGTGAAAGGGTAAGTTTCTGTACAGTGATGAGATTCAAAATTTGTTACTACCGGTTCTGTGGGCGTAGCTCAGTGGGCATGGCATGGCTTGGTGGGCGTGGCTTGGTGGGCGTGCAGGATACTGTAAAATCTCCTTCCCACCCCACTCCAGGGGAAGGATACTGTAAAATCTCCATTCCCTCCCCACTCCAGGGGAAGGTTACTGCAAAATCCCCATTTCCTCCTGATCACCTGGGACTTGGGAGGCAGAGAATAGATGGGGCAGGGCCAGTGAGAGGTGGTATTTACCAGTTCTCCGAACTACTCAAAATTTCCGCTACCGGTTCTCCAGAACTGGTCAGAACCTGCTGAATACCACCTCTATTTCTGTACCTGCAATATAATGACCTGTAGTTACATTAGCAGCTAGGACTAGGTTTACAGCTACCCATCACAGTATTCAAATTGTAAGGAGAGAAAAAGAGAGAGAGTGAGAGGAGAAAATTCCTCGTGAACACAATTCAAACTCTTATGCTGTCTGTGAATAACGGAAATGGCAACAGACTAAATACAGATAATACACTAAATCCACAGCTCTTTAGTCTGCTGTCTTAAACTGGATGTTACCTACATCCAGCATCATTGTGTTAGATTTGCTTTCTATTCTTTACAAACAATAGCAGCCAATCATACCCTCTTCCTAGAGAGAGTTCTGTAAAATCAAGTTGTGGCCAATGAGAAGGCCTATGATCTATTTCTCACCAGTAGGATCACAAACAAGATATCTTAAACTGATCTTTGCACACCAGAAGTTAGAGACCCATGAAAATGCGCTAAATCGTGTGATGGATCTTCACCTTTTAGAAATGAAGCCCTAATGTTCTGATGTGTTAATCCCACCTACCAGTGGTGGAATTCTATTTTTTTTACTACCAGTTCTATGAGCGCGGCTTTGTTGGGTGTGGTGTGGCTTGCTGGGTGTGGCTTGGTGGGCATGGCAGGGGAAGGATACTGCAAAAGCTCCATTCCCACTCCACTCCAGGGGAAGGATACTGCAAAATCTCCATTCCCTCCCCACTCCAAGGAAGGATACGGCAAAATCCGTATTCCCGCCCCACTCCTGGGGAAAGGATACTGCAAAATCCCCATCCCATCCCCACTCCTGGGGAAAGGATACTGCAAAATCCCCATTCCCTCCCCACTCCTGGGGGAAGGATATTGCAAAATCTCTATTCCCACCCCACTTTAGGGCCAGCCAGGGATGGTATTTGCCGGTTCTCCAAACTACTCAAAATTTCCGCTACCGGTTCTCCAGAACCTGTCAGAACCTGCTGACGTTGAACCCCTGCCACCTACACATTTACTGCAGTAAAAATCAGATATTAAAATAACTTATTCTGAAATGGGCAAAAGTCAACAGGCAAAACACAAAAGACTCTCATCTTCTCCCATGTCTTATGAAGCTGCAATAGCAAATGCCTCTCAGGTTTGCCATCAAATCTCTCTTAAAGTTCATTCAAAAGTTTTTTTCTGCTCGTCCCCATTCAGCTCTCCTGATGCTGCCACATGGGTGGTCTCCTCCAGGATCAGGGTTAATAGAACATCAGTGCCCGCCCCGTTTCTGCGCTGCACAGGGTTTCTGCAGCACAATGTGCCCTGACTAATTAATGGCAAAGCCCCTTCCATCCCCCACACACACATGCACACATCATGGGCAAACAAAAGGAGGAGGGACTTTTTTTTTTCTCAAATAATCACCCTGCCCTTCAATGAAGATTCTTCTCACTCTCTTAAAAAAAAAGTTTTAATATACACACTAAATTAAGCTTGTGGGGGAGAGGGAAGGAGGGGAAAACATTTCATCTTTAATCTATTTACTTCTGAATATTTAACATACAATTCTGGCACCAATCATGAGATTCAACTGGAAAATTACTCACTAATCTGTTTGCTTATTTGGAATAATTGGGTAGGCTGCCAAGGAAGAGGATTTCCTACCCTGTTTAATATCTCAGTTAGTAGTCCAATTTCAGCTTGGCGGCATAATTACTCTGACAGAGCTGTAGCCACAGGGCCTGTGAGTGGGGCTGCTTTTTAAACCGTAAATTATGGAGGATTAGCATTTATGAATTTTAAATCAGGGCTGTGGTGGGAGACACTAAAGCTGCTTAGAAATTGCAAAGCCCGGCATTCAGGCAAAAGCTATTAACACTTTCCTATCTAGCCCTCCCTCCCCATTCCACTTGATACTAATGATCAGGAATAAGGTCTTCCTAATTCTACCTTTGTTTGGAGGTTATTAACATATAAAATAACACCATAAATTCTTGGACTTTAATTAGAATAGAGGACAGCAGCAGCCCTGGACGGTATGATGGTACTCTGAAGTCAGGATAACCAATTTATTCATAGTTTAGGTCAGTTTCATTTATGTTGATTCATCAACCCGTTGTATCTTTCTATATTGTTGCCAATAATCTATCATTACAAAATTATAATCATGGTAAATTGAAAGCAATACTAATATGTCCATGTAGCTTCATATCTAACCACACATTTTTATGAATTTTTCCATAAAAAATTCTAGTAATTTGAATACGTCTTATCATAAAATATTCATTTTTAATGTCTTACTATAAATAAGTATTTGTATATTCGTTTAATTTAGAAATGCATATTTATTTATTTATTTGTATATGCCTTCGCTCCCTTCCTACTGACCTTCAGGAAGGTCTTATAAAAATGAATTATTCCAGAGTGTTTTCATGGTCTTGCTAACATAATTTCTTACACCAATTTTATTAGTTCACTCTCTTTTATTTATTGCCACTTGGTATATTGGAATATGTTGGTATTCTACACACTTGCTTAAACTGACATATTGTTCTATTTCTGGTAAGCTGCGAATCTACTGAATATGGTGGGATATAAATCCAGTAAACAAATAATTAAATAAATTTGGAGCAAAGAACTCTCATGCATCTTGAAGACATGCAATCCAAAGTTCTTCTGATTCACAGATTCAAAGGTATGCTAGTTTATTTAAATAAAATCCTGATCCGATTGTTTTTATTTTTGAAAAATAAGCACTTTTGAGCTCAGAGGACTTGCTCGACCATATAACAGAAAGGTTGCATCTGGCTAGCCCAAAAGCTGCATCCAATCCCCTGAATCTTTTTTTCCGAACTCCCATGGATACACAACTTGGTGGCAAATTCTCACCCAATTCTTGCTGATTTCTGGTAGGAAATTAATCAACTAGAATAACTAGGATTCACAATGCACCTAAAATCACATCATCCATAAGAATAATTCAAAAAAAAAAACCTCTACAAGAATAGCCATAAACTCTTGAATGATGCTCTCCAGTACTGGGTAGCTTCAGTCAAGAAAAATACAATTAAAATTAAAATGTGTCCCATCCCTGCTTTAGTCCTAGACTACTTCTCTGGTTCACTCTTCTCTCTCTACAGACCAAACTCAGCTGCCATAAACATCTGTAGGGCAACCATCATCTGAGGTGAGATGACTATACCTAAGTGAAGCCAGGCCCTCTAAATCTGTGGTTTAGACAATGGGATTTCAGTGGTTATAGCCTGGCAAAGTAAAGTATACCTGGCTATGTTGTCTGAATATCCAGTATCTTGTCTCCTTTATCCCAGGTCATCCTGTTGTCTTGATTGTTTCACAGTTTGTCTCACATCTTCCTGTGACAAAGAAGCTATCATCTGGGTCCAAGGACGGTCAACATTTAAAAACTCGCCTATATTTTTTTTTAAATGTGCATACCCACACTCATGCTGCTGACAAGATGAGCTGTTGTTTGAACTCTGCCACACACCAGTGGCTCAGCACTCGATACAGTAGCTTGTGAGCTTCTGCGGCTGTCTCTGCCCATCGGGGCTCATGATGGGAGGAAATCCTTCCTTTGATGTGTGTATTATACTTCCTTGAAGGCCAGCGAGAGCAATGTACGTGCACCAAATGTGCACGGCCTGAAGAGAGAGATTTAAGAATGTTCTGCAAAGGCTGCACCGCTTTGAACGCAGGGAATGCTCCTCGTGGGAGTGATTGTACAATTTGGATGTTACAAAACGTGTATCCCAGTGAGAAGCATATACATTTCCCCTCTAGGCTGTGATTCAGTTTGATGCTTGTACCTTATGGAACTACCAGGGAGCAAAGTGGCCATTTCAAAATGGATAGTAAGAAAGATTTTTGTGCGGCTGTTGGAGAGAGGATGGACAGAAGACCCGGGAGAGAGGGGGTGAGATGGAGGGGGGTGGGAGGAAGTGGGAGGAGAGAGAGGGAGAGGGAGAGAGAGATGTAACCAATTCCCAGAAATAGTTAGCACTAGGGGCCAAGCTATATGCGCGAAGTGCATCTTTAAATTTAACATACACATTAAAAAATGCAAATAGCAGCTTTGGGGAGAGAAGATCATTATTAAAATTGCAACAGGCATGGAATGGATTTTAACCTTTACCTCCCAGGCTGCGGCCTAATGAAAATTGTTCCCTTAAAGCAGTTATTCGCATGAAAAGAAAAATCTCCATTGCACTCACTGGGAGTTTTCTTCAAGTACAAATAGCAACTTCAGGGGATTATTTCTCTTGACGGGAAGAAAAGTTTGCTGCCATCCTGATCATGATCAGGTCCCATTTCTCTGAAGCAGCTGCTACTTGCATTTTTAATGCGAGAATTCCAGATGACTTCTCACAAGTGAGGCAGCACTGAGGAAGGCGTTATAATATATATTTTAAGGAAGGTCGTCATTTATTATATAGATTGTCAAAGACTTTCTAACCATTGGATGATGACCTGGCTTTTTAACTCAGTTTTCCCAAAGCTGTCTGGGAAAAAGAGAGATTAAGTCAATACTTGCTTTCTTTACCATGTTCCCCCGAAAATAAGACTCCGTCTTATATTTTTTTGAATCCTGAAATAAGCGCTTGGCCTTATTGCCATGCACTCAAAAGTCTGATTGGGCTTATTATCAGGAGTGTCTTATTTTGGAAAAACAGGGTAAGATTTCTACTTTATTCAGTGTAGCGAGATAATCTTTTTTGCATTTCTAATTAAAAAACAAAGACTGCATTTCAAAATACCTCAAAAGAGATAAATTTTTTTAGAGTTTTACAAGGTGATCCTATGCAATTAAAAATAACCAACTGCCTTCTGTAGAATTTAGTTCCTTCTGACTGAAGGGAATTCTGTTTGAATTTATTTGATTTTGTTGGCTATTTGCTTCCTTGTTGTGCATATATTTGGTTTATGATAGAGTTTTTAATCCATGTATTTCTCCTATTAAAAAAGCAGAGCAGGGAGAGATATGAGTATAGATTAACTAGATCGTCTAGTGAGAGCTATGATAATGAGCTCCCAAATGTCAAAAATTTACTATTAAGCCCCTGATAACGTAACTCAATGTAGTAAGTGTTCTTGGGAACTTGGGAAACTTCTACAAATTTTTGGGTGCAAACATGTCAAATTACTGTCCTGGGGTAATATGCATCTTACATTTCTTTATGCAAACTATGGTGAATGATAAGTTTGACCAATATTCTGCAATTGGAAGGACTGAAAAGGAAACTTGGTCCTATTGAAATCATCGTAACAATGATTATAAATACTGAGTGGACTTCAATATTTTTGGAAAATGGGGATCCATTAGAAGGTGAGTTAGTGAAATTTAGAAAGAAAGTATATACATATCTAAGTATATATGTAGGGGACAGAATAGAAATCTAGATTAAACATAGAGGATATTATTAGATTTACTTTTTACTTCTTTCTTAAGATTTTAGTATTTTGTTATGATTTTTTTAGCCTGTCATCATATACTCATATTCCATCAAGAGTTAGATTTTGCCTGGACAAGAACCACTAAATTCTCTCAACAAATGAGAAAAGAGAAGTTCTGTATTCTTTAGGAAAGATATTTTAAAGATCATTTTCTTTGATCACATCATAATAACTAGAGATTCTTCATCTTTCTTTCAAGTACGAATTTATGAGGAATATGTGAGCTATTGACAATCTACCTTTCATCTCTATATCTCACCCCTGCCTTGGTAAAATGCACTTATAGAGCCTTTATACCACTATTCTTTGTGTGGAACACAGCAATACTAAGTATGATGGTCACACATTTTTTTATGCAATAGAATCAGAGAAGAATCTGGGGAGAAGATATGAGCTTTTTGCTTCTAGGTGACAACTACATGATCAGATCAGATCCACTTTCAGCCCTAGCCTTATGGCAAATTATAATAACTGAATGTTCATATGCAAACATTTTTCTTTCTCACCTAGAGAACTCCTGGCACACAGATTTGAACCAGTTTTGACAGGTTTGGTCTAGTGGTTAAATCACCAGGCTAGAAAGTGGGAGACCATGAGTTCTAGACTAGTCCCACTTAGCCATGAAAATCAGTTAGGTGACTTTGGCCCATCACTTTTTCTCAGCCCAACTCACTTCACAGGGTTGTTGTTATAGGGAAAATAGGAGGAGGAAGATGAGTTGGATACGTTCAGGACATTGAGTTATTTGTAAAAATAATAAAGATAGGATATAAATAAAGAAACAAACCACCTTCCCATTTCTCCTGCAAAATAAAAAACAAAGATGTTGTCCAAAATTAGGAAACTAATTTACAGAGTTTAAATCTAGCATTATTATCAGGTGGTTTTTATATTCTCTCTTCTTCAGTGCTTTCAGTATTAATTGCCAAAACAAAGATCAAACTAATCTTATTATGAAGTTTTGTTGCTAGGCCTTAAATTCAGGTGGGGGAAAGAATAAGGAATGATACCCTAAATTTGTTTTGTCATTTTCAGCCAATTAGGAAGCCCTTGCTCAAAAAATTAGATACATCTGGAAAAGAATCTTTTCTAGTTTTCTTTAGAATGCTGAATCAAATCTACAAAGCCTATGCAGATGTGTCAACAGTATTAATGAGCTAGTGAAGATGCAGTCCTCAGGATTAATTAGCTAAAATATGTATATGAATATATGAATGCTATCCATGTGACTAATAATAAATGACTCAAAATTCTCCATACTTTTTCCAGCTTTACCTTAAAATTATGCCCACAGTCTATAATTTAGCAAAACAGACATACTGTAAAGCAGGGCAGCCAAAATGTGGGAAGTTATTTTTCTTCAGTTTTCCCCCCCTTTCCTTGCTTTCTAATACTTATAAATTAAGGAACTTGGTTGATTGTATAAATAAAAAGTATCCCCACCTGTCTAGTTTGTGACTGTTGGGCTGTAGTCACTGCCAAATTCTCTATTGTCCATATTAGATTTCTTGCATGTTCTTTTGAAATTGTGCTTTGAAGGGGTGATAAATGGGAGAATGTCCCTTCAAGAGTCCTTGCTGTTTTGTGATAACTCATTATCTTTCTTCCTTTATAAGTAGCCCCATTAACACTCCAAAACTGAATGGAATCACAGAGGCTGAACAATCCCACTACCTTTGAGTAAAGCCAGAGGTATTGTTTTATGAATTACAAGGCTGCCAAAATTGATTTATTCAAGAAAACCTTCAAAGCTGAGTCACAGATCTGTTTGGGTATGGACTGATGACAAAAAGAAAATATTTCCTACACGTATACAATAAGGACAATATAGCTTAGCTATCGTTTTACTGAATTATGTTCTGTATGTCTGAGAGAGAATGTGTCTCTCCTTAGTACGGCTGAAAAGAATATTGAAGCGCTCTTCCCCTTTCAGCTGAATTAAAGAAAAACAGTTAAACCATTTATAGGCAAATTTGCAAAACAGGAGAGCGAATCAAGCCTTTTCAAAGACTTTGCTGCCTCAATAAAACCTTCTATATTACTAAATTAAATGTCATTCTTAGTCAGATGATTCTAAGCAAGACTACTATAATCCTCTCTGTTATGGGGCTATTTATTTTTGTCTGGGAAAAACTTCAAAGCAATTCATGGCAGATAATAAAAATAAAAATTAGCATTCCAATGAGAATTTTTAAATATATACAGTATATAAAATAATTATGTTTGCAGCTCTGTGGAAGAAAACTAAATTTAGGTTCTTCACCTGTGCGTGTGTATATGTATGTGTGTATTGCAGTTACCCTATCATGATATATTAGATTTTTCTCAAAAGGACTGTAAAATAAAATCGAGAGAAGATTTGATAACAGGAGGATATAGTTGTTGATGGTTTTCCTATATACAGTTATCAGAAAGGTTTAAAGCAATTAAATATTTTATGGTTTTAAATACTGCAAACTGAGTTTGAAATAGAATTATATACAAATGCCAACCATTTCATTGAAATGTGAGATAAAGGAAGAACAAGTGAAAGAATGCATGATAAAATGGGCTAATAATTTTAGAGTAGGGTAGAGTAGAGTAGAGTAGAACAGAGCAGAACAGAACAGAACTGAACAGAATATTTTATTGGGCCTAATATGATTAGACACACAAGGAATTTTTCACCGCTGCAGAAGCTCTCAAGATACAACAGAGTAATAATAATAATAATATTATACCAATAAGAGGGGATAATAATTTTGGCTACAATATACAAATGGGTCAATGAAAAATACATGTTGAAAGAATTTGGTCTTATGTTGTAGTCTTAAAGAAAATTATTACAAAATGTAAATGTATCATTAGTATTTGGAATAAGCAAATTCATATAATAAGCAATATAATAAGCAAAGAAGGCCCATGACTTCCACATATAGAAATCAATGTCAGGCATCCAGTTGGCACAGAGAGGAATCCTGTAGGAATAGATTACAGGTGAGCTGAAATAGGCTGGGTGGGTTGCTAATAGGATGGAAAGCATGACTGGGATGAATGAACAATGCAGTGCAAAGACTAAGAAAGGATTCCATTCCAGATCAGAAAATGGAACCATCATGTAGGTCTGTCTGTGGAATGCCTGTTTATAGATCCTATTGGAGAGAATATATCAAGCAGTTTTCCCTGTTTCAATTAATTATAATTTTTTAAAATTTCAGTTATATTAATTCTATCTAAAAGAGATGGGGCTTGTAAACAAAACAAGGAAAATACTATCTCATTGGGAGGCCATTTCATTTCCTATAAATAGCCATTTACATCATGGAAAGGGATGCTTTAGGTGTGCATGGTATACTATTGAAGTGCATCCTTAGCATTTCATTTCCCAGTTGCCTAGGTAAGGTAAAGGTTCCCCTCGCACATATGTGCTAGTCGTTCCCAACTCTAGGGGCCGGTGCCCATCTCCGTTTCAAACCAAAGTGCCAGCTTCTCCATGGTCATATGGCCAGCATGACTAAATGCCAAAGGCGCACGGAACACTGTTACCTTCCCACCAAAGGTGGTCCCTATTTTTCTATTTGCATTTTTTACGTGCTTTCGAACTGCTCGGTTGGCAGAAGCTGGGACAAGTGATGGGAGCTCACCCCATTACGTGGCACTAGGGATTCGAACCTCTGAGCTTTCGATCGACAAGCTCAGCGTCTTAGCCACTGAGCCACCGCGTCCCTTCCAGTTGCCTATATAAGCCTAATAAATAGAGAAGTCCTATCCAGTTGGTACAGTGCTCCAGTATTTGTATGTTCTCAGTGACTCAGTGATTGTGGGGGGGGGGGGCTCTTACAGCCTTTCTCTTTGTCACATTATAAGCATAGCTGATGTTAAGATTTCTCTGTTATTCAAATAGGGTACCAAAACAGTCCTCATGTCTATTAATGCAAAAAGCAAAACATCTAATGAATTGCAAAAGCTTGCTTACATGTCTGCTTCAGATATACTACTTCCTTCTTCTTTTTTCTTCTTCTTTTTCTTTTTTCTTTTCTTTTTCTTTACT
Organism: Ahaetulla prasina; assembly: GCF_028640845.1. NCBI lineage: Eukaryota > Metazoa > Chordata > Lepidosauria > Squamata > Colubridae > Ahaetulla > Ahaetulla prasina. The sequence goes on from NC_080539.1 coordinate 271,383,707, forward strand.
TTTCTTTTTCTTTCTTTCTTTCTTTTTTTGCAGGCAGTTTTTGTATTTCCCCCTCCAAAATCTATGGAAGATGATTTAGGTATTTTCATACAGTGCCCACTGTATAGCATTTCTCTCCTTTATATATTTGCAAGCATACACTGCAAACACATCTCTTAATTTAGTTTTTAGGCCAGAGTGCTGCACTCTTTTAGGCTATTTTGGTATTCTGATCTCATCCCTCTCTCATTGATCTCCTGATTGTAGATATTTTATCTTCAGACAATGGGTTTGATCCATTTCAGAATTTTTAGTGGGAGGGATAGACTGATGCTTGAAACTGAAATCAGGGCAACTTAAGCATTTTAAGCATACTTAATTCATTTTACATATTCACATGTTCCATATACGTTTTGTGTATTCTCATTTATCATTAGTTGCTGTCAAATTTTAAGATACAGGGCACATAGATTTTAAACATATATTTTAACAATGCTTTTTTGTATGCCTTAGCAATTTTATAAGAAACACTTATTGTTCAGAAACTAAGTCAAATATAATCACATCATTAAAACATCTGGTTTTCCACAATCTCAGATTATGCTAACTTTTCTTAATTTGTCCCTCTATGCTGTAGTGGACTCAGGCTGGCTATTGCATACATTTTCAATTTAAAATAAATCTTTTATAGATTTCTTTTACATGGATTCCCCCTCCCCCCATTTCTGTAAGTAACTAATGTTGAGTCCAAAGTTTCCATGTATATACATCCAGTTTAGAATCAGTTCAAAATCGGGAGAAACACTTTTGATATATCTGAAAACCTGGCAATTTCATTGATTTTTAATTTTAATTTAATTTTTGTTTTTGTTTTGCCGAGAAGTCAGTGGCAGTTTCAGTCTCCTTTAAAAAAAGAACTTGTTGATGTGTTTCACTTTATTTTAGTTCTTTTGCTGCAGGCAATAATGGTAGAGCAACTGCTGGATGTCAGACAGCATCCATCAAAGACTTGGAATAACAATGGTGTTAGCCACAAAAAATGTCATTGACTGCTACCATTGTTAAAAATACCATTTCTTTATTCTTTTATGGAAGGTATAATCGCTTTCAAAAATATACTGGCATCTGACATCTATATTTTTATCTTTTTGAATTCTTTTCTCTATCTGTATCTTCTTTTTATGTAAATATAGTTATTTGATTATTGGGGGGCAGCAAAACCATTTTTTAAAAAAAAAACTCTCATTGGGTACAAAAAAAAGGGTATTACTGAAATTTACATCTTGCTGTTCTGAATACAGGTAACCCTCACTTATCGAATGCAATTAAGACCAGCAACTCTATTGCTAAGTGGCACAGTCATTAAGCTCGGTGTCACATGACTGTGCCAATTTACAATGTCAGTTCCATTAGTGGTTGGAATAGAAGGTGTGAGTGACCTTGGGGAAAGAGGGGAAGAGAAGCTGCCTAGGAAACAATCAGGCATGAGAGACAGGAGCCCCCAGAGGCTTAACTGTCAAGAGAAAGAAATTTAGGAAAGGCCCGTCCTAATGGATCAAACACTTAAAAATAGCAGCAGAAAGTTCCTTCCTTCCTTCCTTCCTTCCTTCCTTCTTCCCTGCCTCCCTCCCTCCCTCTGTTCCTTCCTTCCTCCCTTCTTCTGTTCCTTCCTTCCTCCCTCCCTGCCTCCCTCTGTTCCTTCCTCCCTCTCTCCCTCTGCTCCTTCCTTCCTCCCTCCCTCCCTCCCTCCCTTCCTTCCTTCCTCCCTTCCTTCCTGGACAAGAAACATCTCACAAATATTCTTAAAGAAACCTTTCACTCTCCAATCGACATCCCAATTACAAAGAATTCTGGACTACTTTGCTCAAGAGGAAGCAGCACCAATGTGAACATGTGACAGCTTTCTGTTATTTTTAAAATCGTTTCTCCATTTATTTTTCTTGGAAGGTGGAGGGCTTCTGAATCTGCACTTCCCAAATGAGTTAGGTCTTTTAAGACAGCATCAAACTTTCTTTTCCTTGCTGCTCATGTCAGCCCAAATCCTGATAGTTATGAAGCATAAAAAGGGAGTTCAAAGTAAAATATAAATTACCATCCCCTTCAAACACAAGTGGAACTCTTATTAAGTCTCCAGTGCTTGAATCACGTCCCATGCCTGTTCTTTAGACCTTTCTTCCTTTGTAAGGCATAAACGGACACATCTTATTGATTTTCTTTCAACCTGGATCACCTCGATTGCTGTGAATATGGCAGGCAAATCCAACTCGTTGTCCCACAGGGAATGATGAAGAATGCAGAAGAGAAGCTGGGGAGAGACTTCGCTCAGTGGGATACCAAGAGTCATTACGGGGGAGGAGGAGAAAAAAACCCTGGTCTGCTTGCAATTCTGAGTCTTTTTTTTCCCTCTTTTCACCTCCTTCAAAAAACGTTTTCCTATCGAGTGATCTTTCTTAAATGTTTTATGAACAGCATTTGGACTAGGGGATCCACTGCTGAGAATGTGGGGTTTTGTTTTGTTTTTTGTTCGTTTAAACTAAGCAAACTGCCTCCAAAGATCAAGGGGGGTTACCCACCTCAATAAACTCCTTAATTAATAAAGAGGTAAGCAGAACCCACTTTGCTGGAAAATGTTAAAATCTCAGCCAATCCTTGTGTAGAGTTTAATATAAAAAGTAAATATTAACTTATCCCTCTCTCCTAACATATATGTGTAAATGCACCTAAAGACACAGAAGGATGAGGACAATTGTGAGAGATACAAAGAAATATAAAAGTAGAAACTTGTTGTGAGTATGTGCAAGCTTTTGACCGAACTGCAGGTAAGAAGAATTTGCTGCATCATTAAGTTATGCTAGTTCTTTAAATCCTGTGAATTATTATAACGGAGCCTTTAGAAATGTTGCAAGAAGACAGAAGGCTCTCTGGTTTGGTCCCCCACCCCAGCCAAAAAAAAAAAAATATAGGAAAGCCAAAATTGAAATGCAGCGGGACATCAGGATATGAATTAGGCTGAATTTGGACATATTCCGTTGGTAATTTAGTCTGAAATTGGTTATATTAAAGGGGAGGTGCTTCTGCAGCTATAAATTGAAAACATGATATGCAAGAGCTAATTTCAAAGTTCTTCTTCCTTGCCAACTGAATCACCCAAAGAAATGGATTTAGCAGAGCTTGTGAAAAGAAAAATATCTTTCTTTCATGTCGCTCTCTACCAGGCTACATGTCCCAAGACTGCATTGAAATGAGGTCCTCTGATAGTTCTTAGGGTGGATACAAAGCTTTTAGTTTGTCAGCAATCAACAGATTCCATACTGATGTAACATTCCTCAGGGTTAAAGAGAAACTCAGAGGTTCCCTTGCTTTTTAAATGAGACACATAAAAATTTAGAGAAAATCAGTAGAAACTCAAATTCCTCTTCTCACTATAATTTTATTTCCCCTATTTTGTGTGGATTCTATCCTGTATTATCAAAAACAGAGTTTTTATCTGAGGATTCCCCAGCTAAATAGGGCCCTCACATATGCTCCAAGTTCTATTGTGGTAGGATCTTAGTAAGAAATTCACCACCCATCGAAAGTCAGATGACAGCTCAACCTTTTTAGTCCTACTTTCCCTCTGTATGGTGGATACAGGTTCTTAGCTAAGGAACCATATGCAGAAGCTGGTTCCATAGTTGTTTCTGGCTGTTAAATTTGAAAGAAGAGGAAAAAGGATTTTATATGCACATCAGAGAAGATGTAGCACAAACATGTCTTTACCTAACAAGGTCATCCACGGAAGAATTGCAATTACGCCTGATTTCCTGTATGAACTTTTGCAATAAATTTTGAAAACAACAAAAACCTAATTGAAAATCTTATTGACCCTGAGGGCCCAGAGGAACAGCCTGAAGCTTTCTGAATGTTTTGGAGTATAATTTCCATTGGTAAGATGTCCAACTGTTAAGAATTCAATTCAAGCATATTTGATGACCTGCCCCCACAAACACAGGAAGTTAACTGAAGCCATTTTCTAGTGTTCACTTGAACATGTGAGGGCTTAAAAGTGGGCCAAGACTGCATTCTTGCTTCCTACGTTTTAAATTATACATTCAGTTCAAGTTTAATATGGATTTCCTTGAACATTAATATATGTCCATTCAGATTGGGCCCTAATGAGGATTGTAGATTGTATACATAGTGTCATTCCAGTGAATATAAGTACATGTTCTCTTCCTGGTGGATTGCATAGATGCTATAGAAAGTTGGAGAAGAACATATTTATACCCTTTTACCTTTTTTATGTCCTTTACCCACTTTCAAGCTTTTATATGTTGAGGTGAATGCCTATGTAAAGCCCCACATACCTTGCCAACCAAGGATGGTCTGGATTTCAGTAAAGTTCTTTTAGTGCTGATCTGGGATTAAACCAGGGGTGAAATCCAGCAGGTTCTGACAGGTTCTGGAGAACCAGTAGCAGAAATTTTGAGCAGTTCGGAGAACAGGCAAATGCCACCTCTGGCTGGCCCCAGAGTGGGGTGGGAATGGAGATTTTGCAATATCCTTCCCCCTGGAGTGGAGTGGGAATGGAGATTTTGCATCCTTCCCCTGCTGTGCCCACCAAGCCACGCCCACAGAACCAGTAGTAAAAAAAATTGGATTTCACCACGGGATTACACACAAGGTTTTGAAATCTGTAAAAACATTCTCAACCAGAATTCTGAGTAAATTAAGGTTTGAAAACCTTAATTTGAAAGCCTTCCTTCCAATGTCTTTCAGATACGAGTTCATTCCTAACCTTTTTCCCCACAGACTCTCACACTTAAAGAAGACTTAGTGATTGCACCTGGACTGAAAGACTGGGGGGGGAAACATTGGGGATGAGCTCAGATCTGAAAGACCTTGGAAGGAAGTTCTAAGAGCATTTCACTATACCCCTGCATCCTATGATAATGAAACCTGCCATTCCAACATTGGAAGGAAAGTCTAGGTTCTCAAGACATCTTCAGAGCTTGAAAAACCAATGGTGCATCTCCTCAGTTTTTTGTTTAGATTCATATTTGAATCGTCCCAGAGCCAAACTTCTGCATATATTCAAAGCACAGCAAAAGAGTTCCGTTAAATGTAAATCAGCCACAGAGACAACATAGTATAAAACTAATATAAAGACCACTAGAATCTAGGAATGGGGAGTACTCCTCACAAAGCACTGAAAATATAATATTGTAGGCATGGGGTGAAGCTTCTGGGAAAGGCAGGAAACATTTTCTTTTTAGTTACATTTTGGACTCATTTGGCCAATTAATAGTGGACTTGGATAACATAGGAGGAGATTGTCTTTAAGTCATGTGCTGTCTCGAAGTCATGTTTTGAAGGTTAAAACAAGCACTTTTAATTGAATGAGTTCTAGTCACAATCCACCTAGATCAGCAAAAACTCTTGAGTTCTCCTCCTGCAACCTACACAGAGGGTCATGCTGCCTCTCACGAAAAAGCAAGTCCTGTTAGAACAAATAGGATAATACTAAAGCAATGTTTTCCCTTCTAATTAGCCCTGATCAATCAATGCTCCTTTGTTAAAATACAAACCAATAACTTTGAAGGTCACATTGAATGGCATGTGATAAACAGTCTTTGGCAATCGTGGCTCCAGACCATTATCTCATCATGTGAGCCACTTTTGTGATCTTCCAAGAAATGAGCTGCTGAACAACCAAGCTGACAAAGGTGTGTCCTAAGAGTGGGGAAAATGTTAATAGTCTTGAAACTGGAATCATTTCTAAAGATAAACCCTGTTTTTCAAAAATACCCAGCTTTGTAGGTAGCCGCCAAAATCTTCTTGATCTTTTATTTCTCCCACTCACACCTTCTGCAAAGAAGAGAATCTCTACCTGTTATTATTCCATTTTCAGTCTCTTGCCATCAGTGGCAATGCAGACTGATACGTAACTACTGACCTTTTACTTAAATGGTGACATTTTGTGCTGCTATTCATCAACAAAATAATTGTTTTAATACCTCTCCTATTTAAAATGTGATCCATTGGAAGGGAAAAAAAATACCTCCCACTGATGCCCATAGAGAGGTTTCCATCATTTCATTCCTCCAAATTGTCTCCTGGATGCCCAGTCTTGAAAAGACAGATTAATCAATTCTGATCATCAAGCAATAAACTTCCACCTTCTTTAAGTTTTAAACTTTGTAATATTTCCCTCTCCACCACCACCACCCCGGCATACTATGCCTATGAAGAAACATGCACACTATTTGAAGCCAAAACCACTTTTGTAATTTAAGCTTTCAAGCAGCATGAAAAGCTCAATGATAATAGTGATAGAAGAGAACGTTTGTAGCTCAGAATTGGAAATGAGGGGTCCTTGGTACTCTCTGAGCTTGGTTGTTTTCTTGCAAATATTCCATCACCCAAGCTAGGTAACATCATCAGTACCAACACTGACCATATTACCTAGTTTATTTATTTATTTATTTATTTATTTATTTATTTATTTTGTCACAACATCATACAAAAAGATTATATAGTATATACACATATAAACATATATAGGAAGAAGAAAAGAAAAACAATAGGACAGGAACGGTAGGCACGTTTGTGCGCTTATGCACGCCCCTTATGGTCCTCTTAGGAATGGGGTGAGGTCAATAGTAGAAAGTTTTTGGTTAAAGCTGTTAGGATTATGGGAAGAGACCACAGAGTCAGGTAAAGTATTCCAAGCACTGATGATTCTGTTGCAGAAGTCGTATTTTCTGCAATCTAGATTAAAGCGGTTTACATTAAGTTTAAATCTATTGGTTGCCCTTGTATTATTGCAATTAAAGCTGAAGTAGTCTTTAACAGGAAGGACATTACAATAGATGATTCTGGGAGTTAAACTTAGGTCTTGTCGAAGGCGACGGAGTTCCAAGTTTTCTAAGCCTAGGATTTCAAGTCTGGTGGGATAAAGTATTTTGTTGTTTTCAGAGGAATGGAGAACTCTTCTTGTAAAATATTTCTGGACACGTTCAATTGTATTGATGTCAGAGATGTGGTGAGGGTTCCAAACAGGTGAGCTGTATTCTAGAATTGGTCTAGCAAATGTTTTATATGCTCTGGTTAGTAGTGTGGTGTTTTGGAAAAGAAGCTAAAATTAGGTTTACAACTCTTAGAGCTTTTTGCTATGTAGTTGCAGTGGGCTTTGGCACTTAGATCATTTGACATGAAAACTCCAAGGTCTTTAACGGGATGGGGTCGTCTGTAAGGTAATGTCCATCTAGTATGTACTTAGTTTTAGAGTTCTTTTTCCTATATGTAAGACTGAGCATTTGCTGGTTGAAATTTGGAGCTGCCAATTTTAGACCAAGCGGTTAGATGGTCAAGGTCGTTTTGAATGATAGAAGTGTTGTCTGTGGTGTTAAATAGTTTGACATCGTCAGCAAAGAGAACACAATTACTTGAGATATGGTCACAAAGATCATTAATGTATAGAATAAAGAGTGTTGGTCCAAGGACGCTGCCTTGAGGAACGCCACTCTTGACAGGAACAGGATTTGATAAAGCATTGCCAATTTTGACCACTTGTTGTCTGTTAGACAGAAAAGCAGATATCCATTTGTGGAGGGGTCCTGAGATGCCATAGGATGTTAGTTTAAGGAGAAGTTTATCGTGTACTACTGAGTCAAAAGCTTTGCAGAAGTCTATGTAGATTGCATCTATTGATTTGCCTTGATCTAGATTTGAAGTCCATATGGTTTTGCAGTGGAGAAGTTGTAAGTTACATGATAACTTTTTCCTGAAACCAATTTGTTTGTTGGAGAGTAGGTTGTTAGTTTCTAAGTGTGAGGTAATGGATTGATTGATGATAGATTCCATGACTTTGCAGGTGACGCAGCAAAGGGAGATCGGTCTGTAGTTTTCGACTAAGCTGGGGTCTCCTTTTTTGAAGATGGGGATGACTGTGGCTAGTGACCAAAGTTTGGGAAGAGAACTGGTAGTGAAAGCTTTATCAAAGATAATACTTAGGGGTTCAGCTATATTAATGGAAAGTTTTTAAGAAATATGCACATAGACCATCAGGTCCAATAGAAAGCGATGGTTTTAAGTTGTGAAGAGCTTTACCAACGTTGTCTTCTGTGAAATCTATATGAGTTAGATCATCATAGTCATTGCTGGTTCGTTTGTGGAATGTTGGATATGTGTTATCGGAGTTAACAAAAACTGAGCCAAAGAAAATGTTGAAGAGGTTTGCTTTGACTGTTTCGTCATTGCATTCTTTGTTGTTAGAATCTTTTAGTGGTGGGATGGATCTTGAATCTTTAAGTTTACTGTTGACAAAATTATAAAAGGCACGATTGGAATTTGTGCGTAAAGGTTTTCTTCTTGCTTGGTGTGGTAATTTGTGCATTCAGTTTTAATTTGGTTGCATATGTTTCTGTAACGGTTTCTGAAGTTTGTAACATAGCCTTTTTGTTTCTTTTCCAGAGGATTTTTTTGATTGAAGCTTTTTATTGATATGGGTAGTTTGTTTTCTTGGACATGGTAGTCATTCGTGGTACATATAATTTAATGACTCTATTGATTTCAAGTAGGAAGATTCTATAGAGGTCATCAGCGGTTATGCAGGTTGCAAACAGATTTTGCCAGTTCAGAAGTGAAAGATCGTTGTTTATAAGGTCGTAATTGGCTTTCTTGAAGTTGTAGTTGGGAGTTCTGGTGTTATGACGAATTAAGTATGGGCGTATATTGAGACGAAAATCAATCATGCAGTGGTCACTGTTTGAAAAAGGTTCTTTAATTTGTATACCGTAAATTGAGTTTGGATTGTTGCAGAAGATGAGGTCAAGGCAGTTGTTGAGTCTTGTATTGTTAGTTACAAGTTGTTCAAGACCTAGGTTTGTAACAGCGTTGTATAGTGTAGTATGGATTGGGTCAGTTGAACATTCATTGGTTGTCCAGTTAATGAGAGGTAGATTTAAGTCACCAAGGAAGATAAGAGGGTATGGGCAAGAGGTAGTCCATGTTAGCATTGAGGTTAGCATATTTGCGTGGGTAATGTCATAGTCGGGGGCTCTGTAGCATAGTAAGAATCGAAGAGTAGTGTCAAGGGATAGGTCGCATACTATGGTTTCAGGAAGAGAGAGTTTATGTGCTACTTGGATATTTTTTAGATTCAGTGTCTTTTGTAAAGATAGCCACTCCACCACCTCTTCGGTTTTCCCGATCTGATCGATAGACTTGATATTCTTTGTTTGAGATAATGGAGTCAGGAAGGGATGAATTCAGCCATGTTTCGCAAACAAAAATGATATCAAATGTGCCACTGTTTAATAAGAGGATAAATTCAGGTAATTTGTTGACTATGCTTCTTGCATTTATCAATTTGCATTTGAGATCTGATATGATTGGTGTTGAAGAGGTAAGGGGCGTGCATACCTAGTTTTGGGTGTTAGTAGGTTGGGGGTTGTGGACAATAGATGGTTGTATAGATGGTTGGATGGTAGTTTGGGTGTTTGGATGGATGGTTGTTTGGATGGCTGGTTGGGTGGATTGTTGGGTGGCTGTTTGGATGGCTGGTTGGATGGCTGTTTGGATGGCTGCTTTTGGGTAATGAATTTTGCGTTTGGGTAATGAATCGTCTGCAGGAAAACAACCAAGCTTAGAGAGCACCAAGCATCCCTTCAATGAAAATATGATACGTAAAAACTTTCAATAGCATGGAATCTAGTAGAGAGAATGGACTGTTGTAGACTTCGCTACAAATACTTTATGTTGGGTAGGATAAATGCAAATGCAGAAGGACGTTTTTGGTAAACAGTATCTTGAGGTAAATGGTGGGCAAAGTTGGTTTCAAACACTGTATCATATCATTTGGGAGTCCCTTTTCTGAAATTTGAGATAACTTTGTTAGATATGCAAGTAAAAGTTGGGTCTTGGTAATATTTTTTTGAGTTCCCTTTGTCATACACAGAAACTGTCAAGCATCATTCTCCAGTTTGCTAGGGCTTTAGCAACTGATGTGTCCTAAGTAAGGGTTGACACCAGCAAAGGGAGCATTGAATCTGCAAGAAACTAGTCAGCAAAACCCAGGAGCTCCACTTAGCACTGCTCTTCCCTTTCCTTTCTGGAGAACCGGTAGCAGAAATTTTGAGTAGTTCGGAAAACCAGTAGTAAAAATTCTGACTGGCGCTGCCTCCATCTATTCTCTGCCTCCCAATTCCCAGCTGATCAGGAGGAAATGGGGATTTTGCAGTAACCTTCCCCTGGAGTGGGGTGGGAATGGAGATTTTACAGTATCCTTCCCAAACCATGACCACCAAGCCACACCCACAGAACGGTAGTAAAAAAATTGAAACCCACCACTGAGTGACACCAAACGAAGAGCAAATGTACTGCTTAGTGGCAGTCAGCATAAGAGGACATAACATCTTAGATGGCAGTTTATGCCAATACATACATCAAGGCTGGAGCTTGAGGCCACAATCTAATTAGTAAGCAGCCATCAACAGAAATTAGCATTGGGAAGAGATACTATACCATTGTGCCTTCGTGATATGATTGTGGCTGATGTGAGGTAGTTACTAAAACATACAAGTCATTTTTTGTACTTAAAAAGGTAAAGGTAAAGGTTCTCCTCACACATACATACTAGTCTCCAACTCTAGGGGGCGGTGCTCATCTCCATTTCAAAGCTGAAGAGCCAGCGCTGTCTGAAGACGTCTCCGTGGTCATGTGGCCGGCATGACTCAATGCCAAAGGCACATGGAACACTGTTACCTTCCCACTAGAGGTGGTCCCTATTTTTTTACTTGCATTTTTTACGTGCTTTCAAACTGCTAGGTTGGCAGAAGCTGGGACAAGTAAAGGGGGCTCACCCCGTTACACAGCAGCACTAGGGATTTGAACCACTAAGCTATTGACCTTTCGATCGACAAGCAGATGCTGAGCTTGTCGATTGAAAGGTCGGCAGTTCAGCGGTTCGAATCCCTAGCGCCATGTAACAGGGTGAGCTCCCGTTACTTGTCCCAGCTTCTGCCAACCTAGCAGTTTGAAAGCACATAAAAAATGCAAGTAGAAAAATAGGGACCACTCTGGTGGGAAAGTAACAGTGTTCCGGGCACCTTTGGCGTTGAGTCATGCTGGCCACATGACCACAGAGACGTCTTCAGACAGTGCTGGCTCTTCGGCTTTGAAACGGAAATGAGCACCGCCCCTAGAGTCGGGAATGACTAGTACATATGTGCAAGGGGAACCTTTACCTTTACCTTTTTTGTACTTAGAAAAGGCAATTGTACTAAAAAAAATACTTTCTTCCCGGGACATTACAAAATGTTCTGTTGTAATGTGTGTGGTTTTTCCCCCCAGAAAGAATTATTTGTATTGTTCTATAGCTATTATTTGTCTGCGCAATTTAGAGTAACCACCTCTGATCTGTTTTTTTTTTCCTGAGGACTATGTTGACTGAGGTTGATGAGAGTCGTGATCCAAATTATCTCAAAGGCTCCAGGTCAGAGAAGGTTGATTTATTTGGTCTTTGTTTAGGAAAAAATGTACATGGGAGAGAAAGCATGATTTCTTTATCGCAGAGGGAATCAAGAAAAAGTCCTGCTCTAATTATCTTATCTGAAACTATCTTTGCCTGATAATTACTTGTCTGCTTGAACCCTGTGCACAAATTGTGAATCACCTCACCCAGTGATTTTGCTTTGACTCATGATGCTTTGAGTTCCCGACCTGGTTATTAGCTAGTCTGGCAATTCATGCCTTCAGCAGGATACTTAGGTATGATTGACTAGTCTTGTTAATTTGAACAGATGTTTTCTAAGCATGGCTAAGTTTGGTTGAAATCCAGTGTATATAGACTGGAGTCTGGAATCACTTACATTTAACTGGTATGTCATTTTTGAGAAGTTATAGGTTTCAGAAAGGACACAAAGGAAAGTCAATTACTTTGACTTCATGCCCTTGCCCATCTAGGGTCACTTCTGCTTGTCTCCCATTTATACATCTATCAATAATGTCAGGTATTACTATTAATGGTGGCACAGTGGTTAGAATGCAGTGCTGCAATCCACTCCTCCTGACTGCCAGCTGCTAGCAGTTCGGCAGTTTGAATCTCACTGGCTCAAGGTTGACTCAGCCTTCTATCCTTCTGAGGTTGGTAAAATGAGAAACCAGATTGTTGGGGGCAATATGCTGATCCTGTAAACTGTTTAGAGAGGGCTGTACAGCACTGTGAAGCGGTATATAAATCCAAGAGCTATTGCTATTAATATTGTTTATGTATTGATAATGGAAAAAATATTACAGGCCAACTTTCCCCAATGCTACTTCAAATAGTTGCCAAGAATGACAGAAATGTTAACAATGTGTGCATCATTAACATCCCTTTAGTCTCCTCAGTGGCTTGTTGAGCCTTCTGTTTCCTTTGGCATACCTTTTACTCATTGCAATTAATTAGCAACCAATTGATTTAATGTTCAAATTGCCCCAAAGATTTGAATTCCAGACCACCACTTACTCAATTCTTATTCCTTAGGGTACTTCTAAGAATGTGCAGTCCAATCTATGTCATATGAATTTTCACAGTGTGCTATTCATCATTTTTATTTTTATTTTAAAAAAAAATCTGAATGGAATTCACTGCCATAGACAATCCCTCCAATTATTTCCTTAACATGTCCTATCTTGTACAAGAATGGTGAGTTGAGAACAATGGATGCCTCTGTGGTCTGAAAAGCCACAAATGTTATTACTACTGTCCATACTGAAATTGAGTCCATATTGATGAATCATTCTATTTCTTCCTCAAAAAAAAACAAAAAAACCCCATACATGGCAGATTTCTTTATTCTAGAAAACACTATGGATGTGTTTTTCCCCTAGTTTCTAAGTTCCCGAGTATTGATAGCTTATGTGCTTTGCTCCATCCACTGTATTCTCTGCTATTGAATATATCAATTTAGCTCCAAACAAGTATTAATATATTCCAGACCATGTTCGTATTCCTTTCACTAATTGTTCCATTTAAATTTATCTTCAGTTAGCATTTTGACATCACGTATATTTAAACTCTGCAGGTTACAAACCTGTCTATCTAAAAGCAGATTGCTAAGGGGAATTTTTCAATAGAAGACAAGTATGATAATGAAGGTGGAAGGAAAAGACTAATACCTGATAAAATCCGCTTGAAATATTTTTTTCCCCCCTCACATCAGGAACCTACAGTTCTAAATCTTTGTAATACTTATATTATTATTTTCCTATTATAAGCGTAACTAAAAATAACTAGACAGAAACATGAGATATCAAAGTTTCAGCCATAAAATATGTCCTTGTCTAAACACGAGCTACCATCCAGGAAAAAAAACCACCTTATATTAAATATTGAACCTGCCTTCTCTGGATTTCAAAAGAAGGACCTATATAAATTATTTGTGCAAAAATAGCAGTGTGACCAAATATACAGCTTAGATCTCTACTAAAAAATTCCAAAAATTAAACAAAAGCAACCATTTTTAAAGGTGATACGGCTCAGAGGGATTTATTAACGCACATCTTTCAGAGATATTCTTCCTAGTACAATGCAAGCACTCTGTTAGTACAGATTTCCAAATTATATTTAATTGGACAATTATTCAAAGTGAAAAACCCTACATAGTAAACTAAGAAGGTCCTTAATAAACACCTTGTCTCTTCAAGAAAAACAGAGAAGTCCTTTGCTGACCCAAGAGGCACAATTTCGCCTTTGGTAAATTTATTTTAAAGTAATTGCCGACTTCGGGAGTAACAATTTTTAAAGAAAAACTTGGTTCTCCCTGGCAGAATAATAAATTGCCTTCTGCCCTATATGAAGGCCTAATCACATTAGAAAGATGTACATTTAGTTGGTGGAAGCAAACAGGGGCTGTATTTCACCTGATCCACAAGCCCAATAAAGCTCATTAAGTGACATATTGCTTTCCCCTCTCTCTACATCACCACTGAATTAGGGGGGGAAGACCGGTGGTAATTTACAGGCTAGTTTTACATTGCTGTCTCTCTGTTCCTCAGAAAGAAAAGGGCAAGCAAATCCTTCCTTTGCTATGTATGTTTATCGTCATTTGTAGAGTCCCAAAATAATGTGTGGTGATTAACCCCAGGAGGAACCTTGAGACAAGAGATGTTAAATTGGGCCCTGTGGAATCATATTTAGATAAACTAAGATCAAGTTGCTGGGGGGTGGTAGAATATCCTGTTTTCTATTGGCAAACTGGAGATATATAGAACTCCTTTCATCTCCAGGACAATTTTTGAATACAGCTCATCCACCTGGAACCCACACTGTATATTGGACATTAACGCCTTGAGCAGGTTCAGAGGTATTTCTCAAGAAAAGTACTCCACTCCTCTACTCACAATAGAATTTCCTATGCCTCCAGGCTTGAAATTTTGGGCTTGGACAACCTGGAACTGTACTGCCTGTCTGCTGGCCCGATCTAAGCATAGTTCATAAAATTGTCTGCTATAACATCCTGCCTGTAAATGACTTCTTCAGCTTCAACCACAATAATACACGGGCAAACAATTGATATAAACTTAAGGCAAACCACTCCAAACTTGATTACAGAAAATACAACTTCAGCAACAGAATGGTCAATGCCTGGAATGCCCTACCCGACTCCATTGTTACAGCCTCAAACCCTCACAGCTTCAATCTCAAACTGTCTACCGTGGACCTCATTCCATTCTTAAGAAGTCCTTAAAGGGGGTGTGCATAAGCACATCAACATGCCTACCGTCCCTGTCTTACTATCCCCATTTTTCTGTATTTACTTCCTTTGTTCGTGTTTATGTTCATACTTATACTTGTTATCTTGTACATGTTTGACAAACAAACAAACTAACAAATAAATAAATAAGGATCATTGTTCCTTTACATAACTAAGATACACAGTTCCTTTTAAAGAGATTGTGCTACTGCACAACCAGTGAACGTACCAAGGAAACAATTTCTGCAACTCCATTAAAATGGCATTCAGTGAACACCTAAACCAGGTCCCTCCCCTTTAAAATGTATACCTGGTGGGCTTTGTGGACCTAAGCAATAACCTAGAGACATAAACCAATAGAGAAGGCAAATGACCAGTATCAGCCATACTGGCACATCTGGTTTCTGAACAAAATGTTTCTCCACTTCTTCCAGGCCCTCCCCTACTCCAGATGCTGAAGCAGCATGCATGTACAGTATAGTGTCTCTCAGCTCCAAACCCTATGGAGGACAATAATGTATCTGATTCATCTGATGGTGGATCAGCTTCTGGAATATGGCTTATGTATTCCAGTCCCTCTTTGGCACCTGAGAAATGTAAATGTGGAGAATTAAAGCTACATTTTTACAAACAGTGATTAAGTCAGTTCATCTTAGAGAACTGAAAATATTCAGTTCAGCCAGTCTTTTGCTTAGGCCAACATAAATGTTGAGATGCACTTAAGTCTTTAGCGGCATCAATTGTCATCTAAGAGATCCCTCCAAAATACCTTGCTTCGTTCTCATTCTGAGATTGTTTCTATCTTACTCGATACCTTAGGCATATTTTAGATTTTTAAAAATATGTATCCTCTCATTTCACATTTTCAAAGGATTATATCTCCTAATTAACTGTATTTTTGCCTTTTAATGCATGTGTATCAGAAGAGGTTGTCTAAGAGAATAATGTTATGCAGTACTCGTTGCTCCATTTTATATTACACTGCTTAAGTTTGAGAATTTTCCTTTGTTACGGGGAATTCCTTAGTGCCCCTGGTTAAAGATATAAAAGAAATCTACCATGGATTTTGGTGAAAATGAAAATGCATGATCATTCAGGCAGAGTTTGTCATAGCATAGAACTAAAATAATCCATTTGTGTCTATTTTCTTTATTCATACATTTGCAAATAGAAGTATTTAGTGGGGGGGAAATACATTAAGAAGTATAAATATAGAGCACCTTACTGAATGCTTTTATGGATAACTATGTTTATCTAGAAGCAAATACTATGAGACAGCTGAATTAAAAAAAAAACTATGCTGGGAAACTGAATTAGAAAAATACGTATGTTGAGAAATACACAGACATTTTAGTATATCAGATAAAAGAAAGTCACAAAAAATGTAAAATAACTGATTTACATATGCATTCCAGAAGGAGATGAAAATTGTTTTAGTATTATTCAACTTAAATGAGAATGTGATAAGGTTCTACTGCCCAGAAAATAAATTTCAGATTTTTCCCCAGTAAAACAAAAAAAAAGAATTCCTTTTCTATTTATAAATTGGATCTACAAGAACTCTGTAACTGAGTTTAAGTTAGGCTTTTTAATTTTTAATTAAGACTTATTCTTAGTGGTATTTAAATCCACACCATTCTTTATAACCTCAGATGAGTTGGGGAGGGAATATAACATCCATCACTAGTCATCATATAGTAAGTCTGTGCAAAAGTTTAAATGGGTGCACCTTAAATAAACCCCTCAAAGCAGATTTAGGGACCAAGCAGGGTTTCAAAGCAGCAAATTGAATCAAGTGGTTTCAAAGTGTTTCATAGCCCTTCAAAGTGCACAGTAGATCCAGGAGCTCTTCTGCTGCTTCTGGGGTGCTAAAAGCAATATAACATGCAGCTATTTCTTTTCAAATATGGAGAGTGCAGAGAACTGAGTGGTGAAAATGAAAATGCATGATCATTCAGGCAGAGTTTGTCATAGCATAGAACTAAAATAATCCATTTGTGTCTATTTTCTTTATTCATACATTTGCAAATAGAAGTATTTAGTGGGGGGGAAATACATTAAGAAGTATAAATATAGAGCACCTTACTGAATGCTTTTATGGATAACTATGTTTATCTAGAAGCAAATACTATGAGACAGCTGAATTAAAAAAAAAACTATGCTGGGAAACTGAATTAGAAAAATACGTATGTTGAGAAATACACAGACATTTTAGTATATCAGATAAAAGAAAGTCACAAAAAATGTAAAATAACTGATTTACATATGCATTCCAGAAGGAGATGAAAATTGTTTTAGTATTATTCAACTTAAATGAGAATGTGATAAGGTTCTACTGCCCAGAAAATAAATTTCAGATTTTTCCCCAGTAAAACAAAAAAAAAGAATTCCTTTTCTATTTATAAATTGGATCTACAAGAACTCTGTAACTGAGTTTAAGTTAGGCTTTTTAATTTTTAATTAAGACTTATTCTTAGTGGTATTTAAATCCACACCATTCTTTATAACCTCAGATGAGTTGGGGAGGGAATATAACATCCATCACTAGTCATCATATAGTAAGTCTGTGCAAAAGTTTAAATGGGTGCGCACCTTAAATAAACCCCCCTCAAAGCAGATTTAGGGACCGAAGCAGGGTTTCAAAGCAGCAAATTGAATCAAGTGGTTTCAAAGTGTTTCATAGCCCTTCAAAGTGCACAGTAGATCCAGGAGCTCTTCTGCTGCTTCTGGGGTGCTAAAAGCAATATAACATGCAGCTATTTCTTTTCAAATATGGAGAGTGCAGAGAACTGAGTGGTGAAATGAGCTGCCCGGTATTCACATAAATATACCAATTAATTTTATCAACACATGAGAACAACTTTGGGGTTGCAAAGCTAGCATTCATTTTCACAAATTTCACTTCCTTTAATCGGCCCAGTCACAAGCTTCAGCTACTTACTGTATTAGTTGTTCTAAACAAACATATCTAGGCTGGACTTCCCAACACAACTGGGAGCTCAGTTGCTAACACCTGGAATATGGGCTTAAGAGTGACCACTCGGGAGCACATACTTAAGTCAATCTTTGAATTTGGGGGTCAATGTTTCCTTTTTTTGTTTGTTTGTTTGTTTACATTTATACCCCGCCCTTCTCCGAAGACTCAGGGCGGCTTACAGTGTATAAGGCAATAGTCTCATTCTATTTGTATATTTTTACAAAGTCAACTTATTGCCCCCCCAACAATCTGGGTCCTCATTTTACCTACCTTATAAAGGATGGAAGGCTGAGTCAACCTTGGGCCGGGCTCGAACCTGCAGTAATTGCAGGCTTTGTGTTCTTAATAACAGGCTTTACCAGCCTGCGCTATTCACCGGCCCATATTCCTGTCACTCTACAATGAAAAAAGGGGCTAAACTAATATTTATCGTCTGACTCAAATATTTGCTGCTTTTAAGAATGGGAGTGGGATAGGGATAGGACTACAAATGCCATTTTCTCTTTTTCTGTGACCCGCTTATCTCTATGGGACTGCATCACACAGTTCCAGCCTACTTCTGCTAGCTCTACTAACAAATCAACAAGTCAGCAAGACGCAACTCTAATACAAATGACCCAACTTTGTCAATGTGCTCTAATCTGCCTTAATGCCTCACCTAAGTCAGTGAAGACAGAATTACCAGTGAGTGAGCAACCTTGCCAATCAGCAGTGCCAACCCTCTTAGCACCCACAAATCCTCAGCGAGTCAATAGTCAATCACCAGAGGTCAAGCTTCTCATTGTGTCCTGCCTAGGTTAACATCCTATTAAAGTAGCAATAAATTGATCCTTCTCAAGAGAAGTACCACCTTGCTGAAAAACTGGACCAAACCAACTTTGTGCAGGAGGCTTCAAGTGAGTCTTGATTCCTGGTGATTGCTTGGACAAGTCCTGCAATTTTCTTTCTAGGCATGAGAGGGAGATGCCCGACTGGATTTGTGCCAGGGCCATGCCTAAAACTTACAGTCTTGTAATTTAAAGCTTTGTGCCTTTAACCACTGTTTGTTTGTTTGTTTATTTATTTATTTATTTTTGTCAAGCATGTATTTTATGACAGATACAAATGTAAACATAATTATAAACACATGTAAAGGGTATGAATAAAAGAAAACATTAGGACAGGGACGGTAGGCACACTGGTGTACTTATGCACACCCTTACAGACCTCTTAGGAATGGGGTGAGGTCTACAGTAGACGGTCTAAGGTTAAAGTTTTGGGGATTTGGGGAAGAACCATAGAGTCAGGTAGTGCATTCCAGGAGCTGACAACTCTATTACTGAAGTCGTATTTTCTGCAGTCTCGTTTGGATCGGTTTACTATGAGTTTGTATCTATTGTGTACTCTTGTTATTTTGGTTGCAGCTGAAGAATTCATTGGCTGGTAGGACATTGTAGCAGATGATTTTATGTACCATGCTTAGGTCAGACCGAAGACAATGAAGTTTTTCGCCACTCAGAGTTTTTGTCAGATAGATGGGAGACCTTATACATTTTATTAATAAAATAAATAATAAATAAACTGGATGTTCCTCAGTATCTTATAAAGTCTGCTATGTCAAAAAAAAAAAGCTTATTTTTAAAACAGTTTTGAACACTTTTCTCTTTGCCTTGATTCAGTAGAGCCTAAGTTTTTTGTGCTGGATAATTTGGAGGCAGCTGTGCTATACTTCCTCAGTTCTATTATCTCTGCCTCAAAAGAGGTACGGAGGGAATATTTCAAATATAGACTGTGGCAAAATCCTTAAAAGTATCCAGCTGAAACTTAGGAAGGTTAATGTCCTGTAAACTTTCTATTACCACTGCTATTTTATCTCATTCTGCTAAAAAAAAAATGAAAATTCTTGAAGTATTTGGATGCTTTTCCATTATATCCTGTAAATGATTTTTTTTAATTAAAATTCAGATCTCAAAATAGTTCAAATCAAAGCAGTTTGTCCCTGAATTTTGAATCATGGATTCAAATCGAACTATGTTTTCTTGTAATCTCACATTCAAACTGAACAAAAGCTAATTTATATTATGTATTTTTCCCCCTTTATGTTGCACATATTTTCCATTTTATGTTAAAACAAAATAGCACATTTTATTTTAGAGAAAGGTGCTTGCAATATCATAGTACTAGATTAGTTTATGGCAAGGGAAGAAAGTTGGAAATTGAGCTCCTTTTGCATCCTCAGAACCCACAGACACGTTATAGAAATTTAGCAGGAAATCTCCCCCAAAATCCACTGATTTGTGATGGGAAAGAAAATCAGAGTAGCCAAGTTAAAATTTCATAAGACTGAACATACTTAAAATGCAATGATAATTTCCCTAATATACTTAAACCCAAGTTGCTTCCACCCTTCATAACATCATAATGTCATTGTCACTCACTGCTGAAAATAAGGATGATGATAATAAGACATTCAGCTGCCCAAAATAACAACAACAACAACAACAGAGTTGGAAGAGACCTTGGAGGTCTTTTAGTCCAACCCCCTGCTTAGGCAGGAAACCTTATACCACTTCAAACAAATGGTTATCCAACATCATCTTAAAAATTTCCAGTGTTCGAGCATTCATTCATTCATTCATTCATTCATTTATTAGATTTTTATACCGCCCTTCTCCTGAAGGACTCAGGGCGGTGTACAGGCAAATAAAAACAGACTAGACAATAACCTATAAAATGCAGAATTAAAAAACTTATTATACTTGCCTAAAATTTTAAAATATATAAAAATTAAAACCCCGTTTAAAATTAATAATAAAACTATACAATCCGTAAAATTTAAGCCAGTCCCGCGCGAATAAAAAGATGCGTCTTCAGTTCGCGGCGAAAGGTCCGAAGGTCAGGTATTTGGCGTAAACCCGGGGAAAGTTCGTTCCAGAGTGTGGGAGCCCCCACAGAGAAGGACCTTCCCCTGGGGGCCGCCAGCCGACATTGCTTGGCCGACGGCACCCTGAGAAGTCCCTCTCTGTGAGAGCGTACGGGTCGGTGGGAGGCATATGGTAACAGTAGGCATAACGTAATTGTTTAAGTTAATAACTTAACATTCATAACTTAATTGTTTAATTGTTCTGTCAGGAAATTCTCCTTAGTTCTAAGTTGCTTCTCTCCTTGATTAGTTTCCACCCATTGCTTCTTACTCTACCCTCAGGTGCTTTGGAGAATAGCTTGACTCCCTCTTCTCTCTGACCATGTCTTTAAGGTTTTAATATGTTCCTTTAAAACATTATTTATAGGAGTCAGTTTTCAACCACTGTCATTTTTTCTCCAATTGCTCTTTATCTGATTTTGAAATTTAAATATGCAAAGCCACAGACAATTATCCTTTTTAATATCTCTATTTTTGTATCTATATCTATATTATCTTCATTATCTTCATTATTACTTGTAAGCCAGGAAGGGAGGGAAATTAAACAAATAAAGGCAGGAATAATATGTGCATAGTTTTAACTCACTGGCTTTTAATAAAAGTCAACAAACCTCATTATAATCCAGCTTTAAATAAATGTCTTAGTTTGCAATTTGAATTAATTTTCCCAGGAACATTCTAGCTGTTTCTCTTCTCCAAGGACGTCCTAGGCCAGAATAGCTATACTATAACCTAAAACAAGCATTCGTCAAGATGAAATCTCTGTACCCATTCTAAGCATAACACTTGCTCTGAAGGATATGATAACTGTTGAGTGAGGAGAAGATGTTTTAAATAATATGCAGGCGGGGAACCCTTCCATTTTAGATGTTTTCATTACTAACATTGACAAATCTTATGGGGAAAGGGCCCATAAGAGTAATGAAGAGTTGAAGAGCGCATCTCATCTGCTAGGTTTATCTTTCCCTTTCTCCTCCTCTATTGCTTTGAGGCACCGTGGTTTCCAAATTTCTGCCTGCATTGAGCAGATTTAAAGACCAGCCTACCCAATTATACATTCACATAGGTTGTAATAAATCAACAACAGCCAAACTCTGACAAGATGATGGCCGTTGACAGATAAAAACGATATACGTCTATGCTTAACACTTCAAAAACAAACAGAAGCTTTTATCAGATGTTCTGCTTATTTAATCAAAAAATTGCCTCCTTCGGCATGGGCTCACCTAATTTTACAAAAGATTCTTCCTTCACAAAAAAGTCTTGCCACATAAAGTTCCCTGCCTTATTTATAGCAGTGAACAGCATGCAAAACGAGGCGGTGGCAGCAATGGAAGCAAGACTTCTGTTCACTTCACTGGTAGAAGATCCATCTATAACATGGCATGTTAGCATTCCAAGAACTGATTATTTGGTTTTTCTCTCATGGAAAACCCAACATCTCCTTCCAATTAATTAATATAAGGTACAATCCACCAAAAAGTTCTCCAATGCAAACCCAGTTGAATAATTAGGAACTGTGAAAAAAATGCAGTAAACCTTCTGTAAATATAAAATATATAGAGTTTAGCAGCAAGGTAATATTACCATAAGGGAAAGTACAGTTGTCTCCTAAGGGGATGGGTTTGGGTGCCATTAAGAACAACAGAGAAAAAACAGATCAGATTCATATACCCTTTGGGATGCTTTTTGCTTCTGCCTCTCAAACCATCATTCTTAGATTTTAGGATGACTTCAAAAATTCTTTATTGACAAGGATTTATTGTTCCTTGAATAATTAATTTTAAAAGACAAACTAGAGCCCTAGAAAGTTCTGATGGCATTAAGATTTCAGCAAAATAACTTCCGTAAACTGGCAAACTTGTCTTGGAGAAACTTGGATATAGTGTTACAATTGGATCTTTGAAATGCATTAACTAATACTTGATTGTATCCTTTTAAAAGAAAGTATTATTTGCACTGTTTTGTGTTTCAAATGTGTTAACAACTGCAAACTACCCAGAACTGAGGGTAGTCAGGCAGCATATTATTATTATTATTATTATTATTATTATTATTATTATTATTATTATTATTATTATTATTATTATTATTATTATTATTATTATTATTACTTTTAATAATAATAATTTAATTTTTAAACTTTTATTCATTACACATGAACTCAGTCAACTGAACATTCAAAAAGGCATCACAAATACCATTGACTGGTGCTAATGGTTGATACGGGTTGCTGCCAGCGTCCTAGGTATCTGTTCTGTCCCCCCAACCACAATCAATTAGAAATGCAAACTGACTAGATGTGCCAGCAATTTATTCTTGCCAAGTCCTCTTATCTATCAGAGCGATTGCAGTTCGAGCTGGAACAATCCCAAAGTTCAGAAGGAAACGAAGCAGAGTCCAGGAGCCAAAGTACAGCCAACGTTTTCAACAGTCAATTGTTTGTTCGTCACAAGAACTATAGGGCAGCCCCTCCTGATTTTATATCCTGTGGGGTGTGGCTCTGTGACTCAGCACTCTCTAGGCCTGCCCCACCCTTTCTTTTGATGTTGCCATCTCTCCTGTCTGCAATACCGGGGGTCCAGCCATGACTGATTGAGGCGTGGCCTGAGAGGGAGGAAATGCAGAAGCCTCGTCATCTCCTCCACCTGGCCTGCCTCTAGGACTTGGAGCGGAGCCAGAGAAGGAGGCTTCGCAGAGGAAAGCCCTGTCGGCTTTCCCCCCTCGCTCTCTGAGTCACTTTCTGCCAGGAGGCCAGGTTCGCGGGGGGCAGGTTCGGGTGGGGGGGGGGGCGAAGACACAACAGTATCAACTAAGTACCTTCTTAAGATATATAATGTTCTGAGTAGCCCAGTTTTTTGCAGTTCCGCTGGTGTTATTGCAGGAAGCTAAAATTTGTTGATGTATCTTATAAAATTCTTGGACATGGTACCAAGTGCCCCAATGACAATGGGTATCACTGTTACATGTTTCATCTATAGCCGTGTAGTTTTGATGGCCAGGTCGCGATATTTCATGATTTTTTCCAGTTCTTTTTCTTCAACTCTTTTTTTTATTTGAATTTATATCCCGCCCTTCTCCGAAGACCCAGGGCGGCTTACATTGTGTAAAGCAATGGCATCTCCTGGTACCACAATGTCAATAAATTGTACATTTCGGTTTTCCACAACTGTGATATCTGGCATGTTGTGTTCCGTCTGTATTTGAAAGTCCCACAAGATTTTCACCTTCTCATTTTCTATAACTTTTTCTACTTTATGTTCCCATGACTTTTTGGATACAGGCAAGTTGTATTTTTTTACATAATGACCAGTGGATTAATTTAGCAACTCGTTCGTGTCTAGCTTTGTAATCAGTTTGTGCAATGTTGCTGCATTCACATATTAAATGTGAAACAGTTTTGACTTTGTTGTTGCAAAGTCGGCAGTTTGGATTGTTGGTGGATTTTTGTATCTTCGCTTTCATGTCATTAGATTGTAGTGCTTGTTCTTGAGCAGCGAATATTAAACCTTCTGTTTCTTTCTTGATGGTCCCCATCTTAAGCCATGCCCATGTCAAGTTGTCATCACATTTTCCTTCAATGTTTTTTAAGTGCTGTCCATGCAAAGCTTTGGTTTTCCATCTATTTAATCTGTCATCCAGTTGTTTTTCCTTATATTCTGCCTTTGTTTCTGTTGTTTTATAATGTTCTCCGTTTTCACAGCCTGCAGAAATCTTTCTGTGCTTTGGTTCACATAATCATTCAAACTTCTTTTTTCTTCTTCTACAGTTTGATGGATTTGCAATAGTCCTCTGCCCCCTATTTTTCTTGGCAGGTACAACCTATCAATGTCACTTTGTGGATGTAAAGCATGGTACACATTCAAAAGTTTGCATGTTTTCCGGTCCAAGTTTTCCAGTTCAGCCAAAGTCCAGTTGATAATTCCAGCTGAGTAGCATATCACTGGAACTGCCCATGTATTAATGGCTTTAATTATGTTTCCAGTTTTCAGCTTTGATTTTAATATTTTGTGGACTCTCCTGATGTATTCTTTTTGCGTTGACTCTTTGACTTTTCCATTCAAGATGTTATCTGCTTCCAATATGCCTAGGTATTTGTAACCATCTATGTTTTACTATGTTTCCATTTCCCAGTTCTATTCCTTCTATTTTTTTCTATCATCATCATCATCATCATCATTATCTCAACAATGTGAAATCACAGCTGTCAATTCTTTAGCTGGTATTGGACTTCTTATGCATTAAGTTCTACCCAAGAACCTAGGATGTTGTAATTTATTTGTGTAGTATATGTGTAGCTCAAAGCAGTGTGGTACTTTGCAATCGGCAGATGGAAATTTTGTCAATGCACAGCTTTCCTAAGTGCTGCCAAAGATTTTTTGATATGGCACCAAATGTGCTGGTAATCACTAGGACCACCATAGCTGATTTATATTATTATTATTATTGAAATATCTCTTGCAGAAGGCATATTATGCTTTAGACCAGGAGTTGGCTCTCACTTAAGTTGAATTCAGGCCCCAGCAACATTCTTAATATAAGTCTCACAAATATGTCATTACTGGATGTCCTGTTGTAATATTTAAACAATTAAATATTGTTTTCCTTTCCTTTTCCTTTCCCATAGGAAATTTTATTAGGTACCAGTTTTCAATAGGGATGCGGTGGTTCAGGGGCTAAGACACTGAGCTTGTTGATCGAAAGATCAGCGGTTCTAATCCTTAGTGCTGCCGTGTAACGGGGTGAGCTCCCATTACTTATCCCAGCTTCTGTCAACCTAGCAGTTCAAAAGCACGTAAAAAATGCAAGTAGAAAAAATAGGGACCACCTTTGGTGGGAAGGTAACAGCGTTCCATGCGCCTTTGGCATTGAATCAAGCTGGCCACATGACCACAGAGACATCTTCGGACAGCGCTGGCTCTTCGGCTTTGAAATGGAGATGAGCACCACCCCCTAGAGTCGGGAACGATTAGCACATATGTGCGAGGGGAACCTTTATCTTACCAGTTTTCAATCCCAGATTCATCAAGATTTGCTCTTATCTTTCTTATTCTATCATTCCTCACCTACTGTATATTTTAAGTGTAATTCAAATCCTCAAATTCATGGACCTTCTTTAAAAAAATAGAGCATGACATAAGCAGTTTCCAGACTTGGATCCCTCATTATAAACTGAAATTCCGGTCTTCAGATAGACCTCTCTATGTCTCCTCTGTAATGTTGAAGAGGTCATTAATTAGGGATAATCTAGATAGAAAATTAGGCTGTATTATGATAAATGCCACTCACCTTTATTTGACCAATTTATGGAATGAGTCATTGAGAGTTCGAAGCATGCGCTTCCCCATGTGGTGTGTAGCATTCCGGAGATAATAGATGTGATATGCCATAGCTATCATTGCAGTGTATTTTCTGTTCACCTGAAATCGTTAGGCTCTTTAAAATGATTAAGTTCAAGAAGCATTAGTGGGTGTGCATGTACAAATATTAATGGTTGAAGAAGTATTTTGCTAATGGGTAGAGTTTGATGTTGCAATATTGGGAAAGTAAATGTTTAGAACTCACTCTGAATTTCATAAAAATCTGCTTCTGAGTAAATATAGTTTTAGAAGGCATGTAGGTGTTTCTTTTAACGTTTGATCTTAAAAGAAAAGAATCCTAACATAAAATATTGACCCATACTATTAGA
This sequence comes from Ahaetulla prasina, assembly GCF_028640845.1. Classification (NCBI taxonomy): domain Eukaryota; kingdom Metazoa; phylum Chordata; class Lepidosauria; order Squamata; family Colubridae; genus Ahaetulla; species Ahaetulla prasina. The sequence goes on from NC_080539.1 coordinate 271,409,974, forward strand.
AATACTATTTTTACTTAATGAAACAGATGATTTCCTACTAAGCCACATTCATTACATTACAATGCTCGTGAAAAAAATGTTTAAAATATTGTATGTGTAAATGTTATGTGGTTAGTTAGAGCTAGATTCAGCTTGATTGCCTAAAAATCAGAGTAGTGAAATGGAAATAGTAACTGATGTAGAAGATCAAGACATAGCCAGTAATCCAATCTTAGCCTTGAAATAATAGGTAGCCTTGAGTAAGTCAATTAGTCTCAGTCTCACCAACTTCATTGGGTTATTGTGAGGATGAATAACTAGATGTGCATCACTTTGACACCCTCAGTGAGATGAAATATGAAAATTACTTCTTACATCAGTTGAGGAGGATAGGAAGGTTTTTGGAGAATGTCTTAAATGACTAAGTACCTTATGATCATATAATGGAACAATAAGAATTCCAATAATATTTATCAGATTTGAATGAATAAAAACCTATTTAAAATTACTAATGAATTAATAACAAGAAAGAGTGGCTGGTGGTTAATAGTTTGTTGGGGTTTATATCATCTTAGACTTTTTTTTCTCCCTCTATCGTCTTTGCCTGTCAAAATGAGAACAAGCTTTCAGAGAGTCATTTATTCCTCCTCCAATAAATTTTAAAAGATCAAATGGCATTTCCCTTTAAGGAAACTGAGTAGGTAAGGAAAGTGGTATTAATGAACAGTTGAAAATACCTATGTTATATGGGGAGTTTTGATAAGGTTCCTTGACTTTTAATAACCTTTTTTTCAAGATCAGCGTTGAATCCAATAGATCTGAATAAACAGTGTTTATTTTAAATATGGTAAATTTTATTGGTTTCATTTAGAGAATTTATACAGCTGCCCATTTTACGTATCTAACTTTTCTGTCTCATTGCCTCATAAATGAATGCTACAGTGTGTATATGTTTGTGTGTATTCATTTTAGGATTTCACAGTTTGCCTGACACATTTTGTAGACTAGACTGAATGCTCTAGAATACTGAACTGCAGTAGAGCCTCCAGCAATGGTGTCTGTTTCTTGCTTCAAGAGTGTGATTCAGATAATAATAATAATAAAGCTTTGTTCTTGTTGAGAAGATTCTTCATGGAATGTTGAAAATATATACAACTTCAAAGGTTATTTATTATTTAACTGAAAAAAATGATAAACTGTTCCACTGTACCCATGTATACATGGGCCTTTGCTAAGCAGCCAACGCCTCAGAATTTCTTTAAGAGAGCTCCGTACAGATGTCAAGCAACTTTCACATACAACCATGAAGATCTCCTAGCCTAAACTTCTGGAAAAATTAGCCAGCTGTGTAACAAGGAAAGAATGGTTGACATTTTTCCGAAACCTTATTTGCAAGTATAAACCCACTTCTTCACTAGCAGTAAAATCACTACTCCGAGGAGGATAGTGTGGTTGCGGGGGCGGGGGATATAAAGATCCACAAAAGTCCTTTTGATGTTTCTGTTATCTGTGATGGGCCATTCATTCATGCAACTTAAATCATCTGCTGAGCTTTACTTTTATCATAGTGATTATATATATATATATATATATATATATATATATATATATATATATATGTATGTATGTATGTATGTATGTATGTATGTATGTATGTATGTATGTATGTATGTATGTATATTTGCAGTCTCATCACTGATCAAGAACAATGAGTGTAAAATCATGAAAACAATACAATGAAAAGGAAATAGTCGCAGCTCATTTTGAATCTAAACAAATATTTAATTATATCTGATGCTAAATTTTGCCAAACACCAAATGTTAATGCCATTCAAATAGCCAGAAGTATAGACAATAATTTCTTTCAGTGGGGGCTTAAGTCACATCCTTTCCACTTAGAAGAAAGCTCTAGGCTTTGAAGATTTATCTTGAAGAGAATTTAGTTCCATTGCAAAATGTGCAGCGACATAAGATAAAAATGACTTTAGGTGACTGCTTACAATAATTCTAAAATACAATGTATTTGTCCACCTGAAATCACTGGCAGAAAGGAAGACTCTCTCTCTCTCTTTCTCTCTCTCTCTCATATTGGCAGAATAAATGCAGCATGAAAACTGGATGAAACTCTTCTAGCAATGGTTCTATATGCATGCTACATTGGTTCTATCACAGTGAATCAAAGCGTTTCATAATTCCACCATCTCCCTGAGGGGCAGAAGCAAACATTAAAAGATATAATAGGAACAAGCCAAGTACCTATCCCAGATGACAAAAACATTTGAGGCTATCCTGTTACTACGATTGATGAATACCATATTATCAGCAAGATTTGGGGGGGGAGGGGTATTATATCTCTTTATCCACATCCTTTAAAACCCAATTTAAAGCCGCCTGAATTCATCCTATTGGTGGACAAAGATTGATCTAATTATCTTGGCATTGATGCGATCGTATCATGTCATGGCCTCTCAGTAAGATACAACTTTTTTATAACCTTGAAAAAATGAGAGTACTGTATAGCCATGAAGAAACATATGGGAAACAGTTGAAGGATGGAGTCTGTAAAAATGGCAGACTTCTGCCTTCACTGGCTTCCGTTAGGAATATATAAACCTCAGTATTGTAGAGAAAGTCTTAAAACAAATAGGCAGCTCTGTAAAAGAATCAACCTACTTTACTCTGACAATTGCAACATTTTGTGTGCTGTTTTAGGTAATATTTGAAGTTCTGATATTTTGATAGTCTCAAAACAGAATTGATGCCATTTCAAGGCAGAATACTGTAATGGAGTCCATTCAAATAGCCCAGGGTGTTTTTGTTGACTTGGGAGTGGTTAAACAAAGCGTCATTGCAGCCATTGATCCAACACACATTTTACCAATTTCTGATGATAAAACTATATTTTCTTAATATTCCACTGAATTAAAGAAAAGAGGGAAAAAATGCATTGGAGCGTGGAGAAAACCTGTCACTGAATTGATAAAGGCGTTATTTACCCACACCCTCATATTAGTTTTGCTATCTTCATGCAAGTTTCAAAATAATCACATTCATAAGGTGCACTTATTCACACAGGTACGTAAGTGCACCTGTGTGCCTACCATCCCAGTCCTAATATTCCTTTTTACTTACTCTTTTCCTGTATCCAAATTATGTTTTTACTTTTACCTGTTATCTTATATATGATTGACAAAATAAATAAATAAAATAAAATAAATAAAATAAATCTACATTCAGAATCAGAATAGAGCTGGAAGGGACCCTGGAGATCTTCTAGTCCAAACAGGAGATCCTATATCATTTCAGACAAGTGACTGGAAATGCCTCATTTGGCCTCCTGTGCAAAGTGGCCAAAGAATGGTTAGGCTCCTACTGTTTAGAAAGCCAGTCCTACCCTTCTCATCCCTATGCAAAGCAAACCCATTTTTCATTCATGTACAGAGAAGTAGCAGGTAGCACCCTGATGAATAGTCTTAATCTATCAGTTACAAAGTGGCCATATTCACCCATACATGTCTATCCTAGTAGATTTCTGCACTGGATGAAATGATTTCTAAGATCTTTTCCAATCTTTATATTCTGTGTATCTATGGTTTGATTTTGAAAGGGACTCGGCATATTTGAGGAGGATCAAGCTGTCAAAGGCTATTATATGAGATGACTATTTCCTATTTCCTGAATCTCAGGCAGACTGCCATAAATAACATGACCCAAGGAGCATTACGCTTGTGAGCTGCTTTAATTTATGGTTGGCTACTTGATGACACCAAAGTCTGGGCCTGATTTTGGGAATTTTGGGGTGAGGCATTCTTATTCTGTCCCTACAATGAATTGAAAGGGTTTACTATTTATTTAATAACAGCATTTTTAAAAAATAATTTTTATTAAACATTTTTCAAAAAACAAAAAAGAATCTTTAAGCAATAGTTTCTTTCCAACAACTTCGCAACAGTTAATCATTTCTTACTTGTCCATTTTTTTTCTCCCTTATTTCAATGTATCATTTATACATTCAAGTCTAATATTAATTTATTTACATATATACATATATGCATTTTCAATGGACAGAAGCAGATTTTTTAGAGAAAAGATAGAAGAGCCAGTATTTGCATACAGTGTTGAGCAGAATGCATTTTCAATGGACAGAAGCAGATTTTTTAGAGAAAAGATAGAAGAGCCAGTATTTGCATACAGTGTTGAGCAGAATGCATTTCAAATGCAACAGTTTGCATGCTAAGGCATCAGCAAAGAATGAGGTATGTGGTGATTATATGGGATGATAGGTCTGTCATGTGTAGCAGTTTGCCAAATACTGTACAGCATCCTGAGAGAACAAATAACTAGGAGGTTGTTAAGATGTTTAAGATATAGTCTTATCATTCTTCGGATGATAGCTGAGGGACCATAACATTTTTCAACTCCCCTTTGCCTTGAGGTTGGAGGGAGAACACCAATCTCAGAAGATAGATCAGATTTCCTTTGTCTCACCAATAGCAGAAATATCAACATGCCTTCTCCTCTCTTCTCTTCTCTTCTCTTCTCTTCTCTTCTCTTCTCTTCTCTTCTCTTCTCTTCTCTTCTCTGAACTCAGGGGGCAAGAAAGTGGGAAGGAACACACTCATGCAGTGGTGGGATTCAGCCAGTTCGCACCACTTCGGGAGAACCAGTTGTTAACTTTCTGAGCAGTTTGGTGAACTGGTTGTTAAATTATTTGAATCCCACCACTGCATTCATGGCCTATGCAAATGGAGTGGTGCAGTGGATCTTTGAGATATTGAACAGGGAGATTGTACACCAGGGATCTAAAAAAAAGAATACTTTCCATAATTTGCAAAAGAAGTGAAATAGATTGTAATCCCAGGAAGAAATAGAGGGCAATGTAGCTTTTCTTTTCCTTCTGTCTTGCTGGCTTGAGTCCAATAACATTTTCAGTTCTGATGTCTGGGTTCTTCAAACAAAGCAGCTGGATGTCCTCGTAGTAGTTGCATTAATCTTGGTGGGACTTGAGATCTGTGAACCACCGGTCTAATTAAAGGTTGATCAATTAATTGAGTTTATTGTGTATATACACGGCTAGATTCAATAAAAATGACTCCCAGCTGCATTGCTCTTCATCCTTGACATCATTGTGGAGAAAACCGTAATTCAGAAATAAGAAGCTATCAGAGAAAAAGAGTTTCACTTTGGTTCTGAATATATTTATTGCATAGTAACTTACTTTGTTTTCAGAGCTGCAAGCTAGCAGTCCTTCTTTGTCATGGCCATAAGTGGCACTTTCTGATCTACAGCTCCGAGCCATTAAAATATATCATGATGTCATTGTTTGTACTTGGCCAACCTGCAATTTATTTATTTATTTATTTATTTTTGTCACACAGTATATATAAGCATACGCATGAAACAACTAAACAACACATAAGCATATATATGAGTATGTAATAACTATATTAATTGGATATAATGAAGGAAAACAATAGGACAGGAACGGTAGGCACGTTTGTGCTGTTATGCACGCCCCTTAAAGACCTCTTAGGAATGGGGTGAGGTCAATGGTAGATAGTTTTTGGTTGAAGCTTTTGGGATTTTGGGAAGAGACCACAGAGTGAGGTGCTGTATTCCAAGCATTAACAACTATATTTTCTGCAATCAAGATTGGAGCAGTTAACATTAAGCTTAAATCTATTGTGTGCTCGTGTATTGTTGCAATTGAAGCTGAAGTAATCTTTGACAGGAAGGACATTGTAATAGATGATTCTATGAGTTAAACTCAGGACATGTCGAAGGTGGCGTAGTTCTAAATTTTCTAAACCCAGGATTTCAAGTCTGGTGACATAAGGTATTTTGTTGTATTCAGAGGAATGGAGAACCCTTCTTGTAAAATATTTCTGGACACGTTCAATTGTATTGATGTCAGAAATGTGGTGTGGGTTCTAAACAGTCAAGCTGTATTCAAGAATTGGTCTAACAGAGAGACGACTTCCGGTGTCCAGGGGCAACGGTCGTCTGGAGGCTTCTCTTGCCCCCAGCGCCCGAATCCGGCCGCCGCCGAGGCCCCCAGGGGCCAGGTGTTCCGAAAAAGGACACCTGCCGCACGGACGGCTCGCCAGGGGTCTCCCAGCCGACATACAGGACTGGGGGGACCGATGCTGGCGCGTCCTAGGCTCGGCGGGGTTTGGAGGCCACGGGCCACGGCCATTACTTTGGTCGTCGCCTGGGCCGCTGTGCCCGGTGACACCGGGGCTTTGGATTTATAACTGCAGCAGCCTGGTGGTGAACAGGGAACGGAGAAGAATTGAGGAATGGAGAAGGGAAGGGGATATCGGTAAACGCGAGTGGAGTGCTCCGGAGTGCGGGGGGGTTTTTCTCCCCTGCGGCTGGAAGGAGCACGAGTCATTCTGGAGAGAGGAGAACTTAAAATAAGAAGATTACCGGTTTTGTGGAGCTCTGGAGAGAAGAGGTGATGGAGAAATTTAGGAGGGAGGGTTTGGGGCCCCCCCTCTGGGGAACAGTGGTGGCGCCCAGCTTCCGCCTTCACTATGAGAATTTTGATGACATCACTTCCCTTCGGCTTCCTGGTTGACTAACTGTACTCTGGACTCGTTGCTCCTGTGAGTGCCCCCTGGTGGATCCGGAGGAAATTACAAGGATACTGTGCTTGCCTGAGGATTTTGAAATTTTTTAAATGGCAAAAGGTCAGAGACCAACTGCTGGAGAGATGGAGAGAATTCTGGAAAAGTTATCCAATATGGACAAGAAACTGGATGATTTGCAAAGAGGCCAAACGGAAATAAGAGCAGAAATTGTGACTATCCAAAAGGATTTAAAGGATACTCAACAAGTCTCAGCAGAAAACAAGCAGAAAGTGGAAGGTCTGGAGGGTGAGATGCGGGCAGTGCAGAAAAGAGAGGAGACGACAGGCAATGCTGTGCTTGGACTACAGATGGATAAAATGTCTTATTTCCTTAGGTTTCAAAATTTGGAAGAAGTGGACCAAGAAGATTTGAGAGATGTTGTGACTAAATTGTTGGGAGAATTTCTTGGGAGAGGTGTTGATTTCATGAATTGGGATGTGGATCGAGTTTATAGAGTTAATTCACAATATGCACGCACGCATGCAGTTCCCAGAGAGGTTCATGTCAAATTTGTGAGAAGAGAGACGAGAGATGAAATTCTTAGAAAACATAGGAGTGGGGCACTGACTTATAGGGGCAGGGAGATAGCCATTCTGAGGCAGATTCCCAGACAGGTACGTGAAATGAGAAAGAAATATTACTTTTTGTCAAGCAAATTGTACCAGAAGGAGTAGGCTTCAGATGGCTGATGCCAGAGGGATTGATGATTTTCCGGGAGGGCATTACGAAAAAAATTAGTACAATTGCGGAGGCTACGGCCTACGTGGAGGAACACAAAGCCCTCCTGGAATCAGATGACCCAGGAATTGAAGAAGGGGAGGTTATAGACCATGGGGCGGAGGCGGCTGCCGCTGTTGCGGCCCTGGAGTTGGGTCAGGCTGAACCCAGAGTTCTGAGATCCAAAACTAGGAAGTGATAAAGATATTTGGTATTGTGTTGGTTTTCCTTATTCTCTTTTGTATGATATTCTGTTTATTCTTGACCCTTCTTTATTGCGTATGTAAGATTTGTAAACTTAGCTACTTCGTGTCACCTGCTTGCCATATGGCTGTTGTATGTGTTAAAAATTTGAGCAAAATTCTTATCTTGCATAAGAAAAATGAAAATTTACCATACCTGATATGTATTTGTATAAACCTTTTTTGACCAATAAAAACTTTTTGAACACAAAAAAAAAGAATTGGTCTAACAAATGTTTTATATGCTCTGGTTAGTATTGTAGTGTTTTTGGAGAAGAAGCTACGCAAGATTAGGTTTACAACTTTTAAAGCCTTTTTTGCAATGTAGTTGCAGTGGGCTTTGGCACTTAGATCATTTGATATGAAAACTCCAAGATCTTTAACAGGGTGGGGGTCACCAGTAAGGTAATGTTCATCAAGCTTGTACTTAGTGTTTAGGTTCTTTTTTCCAATATGTAAGACTGAGCATTTGCTGATTGAGAGTTGCCAAGTTTTAGACAATTCAGATAAGAAGTCCAGGTCTTTTTGGAGGATAGCTGTATTGTTGATGGTGTTAAATAGTTTGACATCGTCAGCAAAGAGAACACAATTACTTGTAATATGGTCACAGAGATCATGTGCACATTACTGCAACTTCCCCAAACTGGATCACCCTTAAAATTCTAAACCTCTCAAAAGGCAAAACAAACAACACCCCCCCCACTCTGTAATGATTTATTTGTCCTAAATTAAAACCAGGAAGGCATGATAACTGGCTATTTAACAAATAACAGGGTTTTTTCCCCTAAAAAATACTTTACATCAAACTATTTTCAGGACAAATAATTATGACTCTGGTCACGTTCTCATGAAAACCAAATTGTGCAGAAGGCAAAGAGATAATAGATTTGCATTTTGGAAAGCCGAATGTTGTGTATAAATTTGACTGCTAAAGAGTGCCATATTTAAATTATAAAATGTACAAAACCTGGCATGCACATTCAGTCCATAATTCAGAGTTTCATGTTTTAAAGACATTTGTTTCCTTTCCAGGAGGCATTGATTGCAATCAGTGTTAAGCCATTCTCCTTATTAAAGACACATGCAATACATTTGGACAGATGTGCATCTTTTAGCGAGCAATATTAAGTTTCTATTTCTGCAGGATCATACTGGGCCATGGACCTACTCATGCACTGTAATTATTAGTATGCTGAGTTCTGAGCTAGCATTAAACTCTTTTAAAAGTGACTGTCAATAAAATTATGAGAGATTTAGCAAAAGCCCCTAAAATTACTATAATTATGTAGCATTTACCAATTTCTAGTAAGAATGGTGCTCATCACAAACACTATTCAACAGAAATACTGGCTTGTTCCTTTCTCGCTTAAATGGAAAACTAAGTAACTAGGAAAGTGTCTATGGAGATTCTCAGTCATCCAGGTCATGGTTGCCTCAAAGGTGCTTTTTTTTCAATAGGCAACTGGACTTTCTTTGTTTTTTCCCTGAAGGTGTTTCCAGTTACCTTTGGGGAAGCAATTTTGAGATAGTCTAAGAATCATGAAGAGTCAACAATGACTTGAAGCCTCCACTCTCCTCACCACTCCCTTCAAAGTGGGAAAAAGAATAAGAACTGACCAGCAAAGAATTTTTATCACTCCTGACCAAGTAACAGTTCATCCTTAATGGACAATCAGACACCGATTTCAGAACTAAGGAAGAGTTGGGATAATGGACATCTTGACATTCGGACACTGAAGAATATTTGTATCACTGGATTCATGTTTACCTAGATAGAGAGCGCTGGAGGAAATGATAGAAGGGTGTCAACCTCCTTCATCTATTTAGTTAGCACTAACTGATGACTCCTAAAGCTGGTGGCATGCAGAATACCAAATGCTAGGTAGATCTCACTTGAAGACTTGCTATGTAAGGGATTTACAGATATGTCATGAGATTGCTCTAAATGAGCAAGGCCTGATCCCATTTTCCCAAGTCAGCTGCCAAACTGTGAAAAGGTGCTCAGAGCAAAATTGTAGTAATAATTTGACATTGACAGCAAGAAGAGCATTCAGAGAAATATGCCCATAATGATAAATTGTTTGCAGGAAGCCAATTTGTTAATCATTACAGAGTTATAAATAAAATTGTGCTGTTTGAATTCAATTTAAATCCCCCACTTTCAGGAACTCCAACACTGCGTCCAGAATTCACTTTCCGATAGAGCAAATGTTCTATCTGATATATTGTAAGAAAGACAGTGCTAATTCTCCTTTGACAGAAAGGCATATTGAATATGGAGATGGACATGCATTTAATTAAGATGCCTGGGGATTTGTGATCTATTCCTAAATCTTAAAAGTTAACTTTATTTTACTGTGACTTTCTAGAATTAAAATTCAGCACTCTTGGCTCAGATTTTTTAATGTGCATATTTCAAAATCAGACAGAGCTCAAGTTTGAATTAGAGCTGATATGTGGACATCGTTCATTGCTAAGACATATTATGAATGCCCTAAAGAAAGGTCAAAAGATCCTGAAATATAGAGGCATCCTTATTGACATCTGCTCCAGAATAATGAATAGATCTCAAGTGATTTGTGGAATCCAGAGATGGAAAATAGATACAGTTTGTAATTGTTCTGATAATTTTATGACAAGGTCCTACCTGATAAGTTCTATTATGAAAAATCAACCATTTGGTCATATTATTTATACAGATGATACTAGAAATGTAATTAATGGGCAACAGCTAGCTGCATGCAAAAGAGACAAAACTTTTTATAGTATTGCTAAGAGGACAAGACCAGAACTCTTTAAACAGTGGAAGGATAAGTGCTTCAGAAAAATCAGATAGATGCTTAGTTGTTGCAGTTCCTAATGATTATCTTTCCTTTCAGGCAGGTACCGAATACTGCTAGGAAAGCAATATATACCAGGAGAGCAATATATCCTACCATATGTGGGATGGAAAGAATGAATCTGCCTTATGTAGAGAAAGCAATGGCCCACAGGCTCTCCTTTCCCCATTCTGTCCAAGTGGTCAGCCTACTGATACTGGTAGCATTGGGAAGATCTAAGGCAGTGTTGGCGAACCTATGGCACGCATGCTGGAAGTGGCATGCAAAACCGCCCCGTGCCGAATGCATGGCCTTGCCAGCTCCTGTCACGTTCCTGCGCTCAAACGTACACCGGCCAGCTGACCGTCGCACACGCAGCCGACAGACCCCGGACATGCGGCGGTCCATTGCGCATGCGTGAACCAGCACCCAGCCTTCCAGGTTGGCGTCGCGCACATGCGCAATGGATTGTCACACTTCCAGGGTCACTGGCACCACACAAACGATGGCCAGCTGGCCGGTGCACATTTGAGCGCACCAACGCGACAGGAGCCAGTGAGGCCACGCATTCGGCACAGGACGGTTTTGCGGGCCACTTCCGGCATGCGGGCCAGCCCGCAAGAACGCGAAAGGTTCACCAACACTGATCTAAGGAGTAATTTTATCCCAGAAGAGAGAGAGAGAGTTTTCCCTTCATTTTGGAACTGGAATGAGCAGGTTGTATTGTTTCTTCACTTCTGATACTTGGAGAGTTGGAATTTTCCAATTGACCTGAAGGGCAGAAGTAAAAGCTGAAAGCTGAGCAATGGAAAAGCCAATGAGAGAACTTGAGAGAAAGGAAGCTCTGCAGCTGAAACAATAGAAATATTTAAATCTTCTTCCGAGACCCTACTCCAGCAGGAAAAAAATGCAGTAATGATATTGGCAAGAAAAGAAGCACCAAGGCTAGAATGAAGCCCAGTGGCAGTGGACCAGTAAGGCCTAGGACAGGATAGTAATAGCAAGCCTCCAGAGTAGCCGATCATTGGAGCTAGCAGGCACGCCCATCCAAAAGGACTTAAAAGCAGTCAATAATGCAGTGCCAATACATGTCCACTAAAGGGACATCACAAGTGGATGGAGATTGTGTGAGCTACTGAAGAGCAACCAAGAGGCTCTGTAGTATAAACTCACTGAAGAGGCCACAGCAGTGCCAACTCAATTGAAGAGATTCAATGGTAGAAATCAAGAACCATGCAAATGTTGGCCCAGGCACTTTCTGGAAGAGTTTGGTGGGAGTGCACAGTTGGTGAGATTCCTAGCACCTAGTTAGACCCAGCCACAGTCTGTATGTGGAGCAGAAAGGACATTTGTAGACCTCGTCAGTCAACTTCTAATGATAGAATCCAGTAGAATGAAATTAACTATCAGTGAAAACTAAAGGATTTCTGGTATAGCCGGATTCTAGGAAGATTGCATGATGAAAAGAAAAATATTTCATGATTTTATCCAACCAGTTAATCAACGACTGATTCTGTCTGTCCATTGGCCCATTTTTCGTACTATCAAAAATAGACTCTTAATGTGGTAAAACGAGAGGGCAGGCTGGTGTTGACAAGGAAATTTATGACGGTCAGAAATGGAAATCTAAAGTAGTAGCTCATCCAATCTCAAGTCTGAAGTCAAAATCAGTTTCTGATTTCAACTGCAGAGTTGGTCATATTAATACATGTTTCTCCAGCTAACAGCCCAACACCTCTGGAGTTGTGTATGTGATAAGGAAAAGTCCACTTTCAGTATAAAGCTGTTCTGGTCTTGGCCATATCACTCACAACCACAGTAATCAAGTAAAAAATATTTGCCTGCAATCCTGAAAACAGATGGTGACAAAATATGAGGTTAGTTTGGGTTTTATATAACCAATTGGCCTGATCTTTTAAAAGCAAAAACACTTTTAAATATTCATACCCGTTGCTGTTCAAGTGATACACATCCAAGTTAATTTTCTTCTTAGAGAGCTTGGTTAGTGAGATAGCAACTCTCTAATCTTTTTTTTTTTTACTTCTGACATAGAGCTGCCTGGCCAGTAACTTGTTGCAGAAATCAAGTGAAGTGTTCCCTGCAGTTTTCTCTATTGGGTGGAGATAATCTATTGCTACAAGAAATAAACTGCCTGCAGACAGCTCTAGGCCTGAAGTAGCATCAACCTCTCTCCAAAAAATAGTAGCAAAATCTCCAACTGCTTCCAAAGCTTCAAACTACTTTTCCACTTTCTTTGTTCAGATTAACTGTTGCTGAGTTGCTAGGTTTCTTAGGTGACATTTAACACCCAGAAAGAGCAACCAAATAAGGAGCCTTATTTCATTTCAACCTGTAGATAGGTTTCATTGAAATTACATTTCTGAACAAAGAGGGTGCAAAATATGTACAGATGTGCCAAGGGAAGGAGCAATGTACGCCCTATGGTCTTGGTCTCAAAACACCAATGTGGTTGTTGATCAAAAGCCCAATGGTTCTAACAGTTATTATGTTTGTCTACTCTTACAAATAGATCTGCCTTCAGTCACAACCCTGAATTTAAGATGGCCACCTCCAAAAGAAATAATAAAAAATAAATAAATAGAAAGAACATTCTAAGCTCAGACAGAAGTCATGTTCAAAATTTTACTTCCTTGTCTGTCAACTTCATTCGTACTTCTGGGCATGGCATCTGCCGATCAAAGATCCATTTAAGAAATTCTGTTTTGATAATATCCTAAAGGCTGAGACAGTAGGAAATACACAGAAAACAATATCTTTATTAGACTGAGGTAATTAAAATTATTTTTGAGTTTTAAGAACTCTTCTTCAGCCAAGAAAAAAAAAGGAGGGAGAAAAATGAAACCGATCTTGCAGCCATATCTATATAAATTACACTGCAAGATTGAGTGCTGGGAGAAAAAGAAGCAAGTAAATATGCATACGTTGTCCATTTGGGGGAACAGAAATTTCAACTGTTAATTAATTATGTTGCCACCCCATCTGAGCTATTCAGATTCTTTCATGATAGAAAATATAAAACTTATTTGCTTTCTCCCCTCAAGCTTTGAAGAACTACAGTATTGTGGAAATGTACTACCACCCTGTACTTTCTGAAAGATCTCTGTCAATTCAACCCTTCACCCTCAGATGCTCCATTTCTTCTTCCTTTCGATGAGACTGGAACTATGTTAAATTGTGTTTTCTCAAGATGACTATGTACTTAGTGAGACAACCTGGAAGCTTTGCTAATGACACTCACACCTAATATAATGCTGAGCAGAGTCCCAAACAACTAGTTTCCAGGGTGCCTACTAAGACAATTACATTTGCTAGGGTTCTTGTCGCCAAAATGTTGTGGTTGCTGACTATGATTTTCTAAGGAGGAATGCTTCAGAAGTAGGACTTCGGTGAGACAACTCTTTCATTCCCCCTGTTCTTGCAAGAGGTGTAGAATAAGAAGGGCAAAGGATACGCCAGAGGCTAAATTTCAGAGCAAGGCTTAAAGAAATGGGGGAAAGAAGTGTTATCCAATTTAGATCATTTTGTTGAGAGCAGTTGTAAATCAAAGAGAAGTTGGCTATTTCTAGACAATAAAACATTCAACAAGCATTGGAACTGTCAAGATATAATACATGATAAAGAATTTTCTCAGTAGATAATCTCAGGCTGCCTACCTTCCCAAATAGTTTTGAGAACAGAATGGAAAATCATTTGCACACTAATAGTGGGAAATTGGGGCACAATGTTAATAACAACAGTAATCATAGTGTAATAGTAGTAATAATTGTACAAGAAAACTGTATAATTTTCTGTGATTGGCTTTTATGGGATGTGTCCACTAATCAAGAATTAAGAAACTTCTCATTTATGCTGGGACCCTAAAATAAAAAATGGGACTTGTCTAGACATCTATGATACAATTTTTATGCAGAGTAATTCAAGAATAAAACTAGCTGCAATGTTAGGGAAGAAACCAAAATGTGTGTATGGAGGTTCGGTTATAATAAAGTAATGACCAAATTCTGCTACATTACAAAAAATAAATCAAATGAAAATAAGGATGGAAAATTTTTTAGATAGATAGATAGATAGATAGATAGATAGATAGATAGATAGATAGATAGATAGATAGATAGATAGATAGATAGATAGATAGATAGATAGATAGATAGATAGATAGACAGACAGACAGACAGACAGACAGACAGACAGACAGACAGATGATGGATGGATGGAGAGACAGAGGGAGAGAGAGAGAGGAGAGAAACACAGAGAGAGATGAAAACAAGAGAGACAGAGACAGAAGTAGAGACATAGGGTTTGCAAAGGTGCAAAAAGAAAACAAAAGAGGAATGACTATTTGGTACTTTAGGTATGAGTACAGAGTACAGATTAGTACAGATTTAGCATCTGCCTGTGACTCATTAAAGCAGTAATGTTTCCAAGATCTCACAGCTGGAAACAGATAAAGCTGCTTTAATGAGTCACAGAGAGATTCAGTAATCATACTCTCACAAACTCTAACGCATCTCTTCTGAATCAAACCTGAAGCACTGTGCAGCCCAACTAAATTAGAAAGCTCTAGAGATCAGCAGTACTGCTATCAAACACCAACAAGTTTGCGGTGATAGGCATTTTGGTCAAGCCATTCAGAAAAATCCAAGCAGCTTAAAAACTATGAGACTGTCTTAAAAAAATGTTAGAGTCAATTTCTTGCTCTTCCTTGCAGAAATTAAAAAGGGCAGGGAGGATTTTGAAACCCGATTTCCGGAGTGACACGCACTAAGTTGATGAAGAAAATCCTACTTCACATAAGAAAGTGAGAACAGAAATATTATTCAGTCTGATAATAATAAGACTCTCTCCTGCTCACAAAGAAAGACAGATCGAGGATTGATACAGCAAGTCTTAGAATATGATTACTAAATGCTGGCACTATGTTTAGAGAGCAAAGAACAGCAATTCTTATAAAATAAGGTCTTTCCACTAAGCCTTAAGAAGAAAAGCTCTTTAAATTCTTATTAGCTATTTTTTGCACTTGCAATCATTTGATTTTTTTTAATATATATATATATATGGACCAATTAAGAAAAGAGTTTTTTTTTAACAAGGCAAATTTATCAAAAATTTAAATAAATTCTTTGGAGCATGATTCCTGCATAAACTGATCATGAATAAACATATTTCAGTTGCTCCAAGAACAGGTGCCTCCAGTGCTCTCTCCCTCATTTACAGTCCTCTCCAATCAGGGGCAAGGAAATGGTTAGGCCAAGTTTGCCAAGTGAAACATAAATCATAAGAGTCTTTGCCAGAAGAGGTTTCTTTTATGAAAACAATTGCTCCCAAAGAGTTTATTTTTCATTTTAATACATTTCTTTTCTGGGGGAAAAAATGTAAAATATTCTGTTCATAGCTTTAAGAAAGCTTTAGTATCTTGCAGTTTCAGCTACAGATGTAAAGATTTGTATTTTCAAGTGCTATTTAAGAAACATCTTAGGTGCTAACTAGATGCAGAAAGAAAGAAAAAATTCTGCTTTACAGCCAATGGATTTTTTGTTGCTTATTTGTTTGAAAATTGATGAGTTCTCAAGGATTAGATCTGTCCAAATCAGATAACAGAGCACGGGTGAAATTTTAAAGCTACTTTCTCTGCAGGAAATGAGATCTTATTCTTCATGACCAGCAGGAGACCATTTTAAAGAATAGAAAGAACATTCAGCTGATGTTGAGAAAGCACTGTTAGAATGTTTTATTCTATTTCAGAAATGATTGTGGTTTTTCTTTTAGGTATATCTTTCTCAAATTCATAAAGGCTGCTAAAAAAATGGAAAGAATAGATGATATCATCCACTTTTCATTGGAATATCAGTCGTAGTTCAAAATCTACATTAGTCTTAGGAAAGCCTCAGGACCTGACCTATGAATGCATTTTTCTTCAGGCATGAAGACATACCAAATATTCAGGGAGTTAGATGTGGCATTGGTGAGGCCTGTCTAGATTATCATGTTTGGATATAGCCATCATTCATTCTTCTTCAGTAGTATGGCTCTTATTCAGATATTCCAGGAGATTCAGGCACTCTCTCCCAGCCCAACCCACCTCATAGGGTTGTTGTTGTGAGGAAAACAGGGGAAGCAACCAGTTGTTAAGTTACTTTTAAAGGTGGGATAAAAGTCTAATAAATGAACATATTATGGGAGACTCCAACTAGAACCAGCTGATGTATGAGGTTCATCATGTATGTGTTTGGCTTTGATCCTTTGAGTATTAAAATTTACAACTGTTAAGATAGTATACTCAAAGAGTAGAAGCAGTATAAAGCATAAACATGATCAAAAAGCAGAACAACAGTCCCCAGCTATGCAAGTGCCCTTTTTCAAATTGTTGCAAGCAGGATTGATATGAGTAGAGGGCATCTTCAATATATTCTTGATTTTGCTCCAACTTCTCAATATTTGTGTATATGCTCCTGCTACTGCGAAAATTACACTCATTTTGGGAAAGGAGACCAGGATATGGGAGAGAGGGTTGTAGAAATATTGTTTCTTTCTCATTAATCCTTCCTTATTCTCCATTCATTTCTATTCTGTTCTATTCTGTTCTGTTCTGTTCCTTCACCCGCTCTGGATGGCTTACAGTAATAAAGCCACAAATACAAAACCAATACACTCCTACCCCCCTGGCAACAGCATTCAAATGATGGTTTTAATATCTGCTTCAGCTCCCCAGACCTGCTGATAAAAACTATGTCTTCAAGGGGCTTTCAGAATAGTGTCAAGATAGGGGACAGTCTTATTTCCATAGGATTTCACAGCAAGGGAGCCATCACAGAAAATGCCTTTCTTCTTGGTCCAAATAGTGGACCTCCTTGATGGAGGGGACCCTATCATCTCCTGCCTCCCCAAACCGGTGGATCCAAGAGACGTAATTGGGAAAGACAATCCGTCAAATAACCTGGCCCCAAGCCATGAAAGAGCTTTAAAGGTGAGAAGCAGCACCATGGATTAGACTCAGAAGCAAATCAGCAACTCCTAGACTTGCACATAGCCATACAAGATGCTACATTTTAAACCAGCTGAAGCTTCCATATACTTCCAGGTAGTCTTCGACTTCATTTAGTGACAGTTCAAAGTTACAACAGCACTTTAAAAAGTCACTTAGGACCACTTTTTACTCTTGTGACAATTGCAGCATCCCCATGGTCACGTGATTAAAATTCAGATGCTTGGCAGCTGTCTCATATTTATGACGGTTGTGTCCTGGGGGTCATGTGATCCCCTTTTGCAACCCTCTGACAAGCAAAGTCAGTAGGGAAGCCAGTTGCATTTAACAACCATTTTATTAACTTAACAACCGCACTGTTTTGTCCCATTTTATGAAAGGTCATAAAATGGGACAAAACTCACTTAACAAATCTCTCACTTAACAACAGAAATCTTGAGCTCAATTATGGTCGTACATGGAGAATTATCAATACTGTTCAAGGACAGCGCATTACAGTGGTCAAAATGGTGGGTGACTTAAGGACGTTGCGATGACTGTGAGCAAAGCCTACTGATCCAGGAAAGTGTGTAACCGATGGAAAATCTGAAACCATACAAAGGCCCTCCTGACCATAACGGCCACCTGCTCCTGGAGAACCCCAGATTCTGTATCAGGTCTGTCTGTCTTAGACCCCATCTAAGACAAAAGATGGTAATTCTCCATGAAACAAAGAGCCCCAAAACGTTCTTTTGTGATCTCACAAAAGGATCTTGCCAAGGTTCGTTTTCAGCCTCCAAACTACTAGAACAACTTGCCTCCTGAAGTTGTGAATGCTCCAACACTGGAGGTTTTTAAAAAGAGATGGGACAACCATTTGTCTGAAATGGTATAGGGTTTCCTGCCTAAGCAGAGAGTTGGACTAGAAGAAAATATGAAGTTGGACTAGAAGAAAATATGACTTCTGTAACAGAGTTATTAGTGCTTGGAACACACTACCTGATCCTGTGGTCTCTTCTCAAAATCCCCAAAGCTTTAACCAAAAACTGTCTACTATTGACCTCACCCCATTCCTAAGAGGTCTGTAAGGGGCGTGCATAAGACCACCAGCGTGCCTACAATTCCTGTCCTAATGTTCCCTTTGATTGTATCCAATTTGTATGGTTATTTCATGCTTATACTTATATATATATGCTTACATATTATATAGTTATTTTCATGCTTATGCTTATATATATTGTTGTGACAAAATAAATAAATACATACATACATACATACATACATACATACATACATACTTCCAAGGTCCCTTCCAATTCTGTTATTCTAGTCTAAACACTGTGAGAATAAGATCACAGCACAGCTTAACTCACCATTGCCTGAAATCTACGACTATTGTCAACATACTGGTGACATCTCACCCCATGGTGATGGATGATCTCACCCAGCAACTTCATGTAGATGTTTAACAAAAACAGACAAAGTACTGAACCTGCAGGATCTCACAAAGTTTGTAGTTCTTCAAAGTACGTTCTCATACGTCCTTTGCTTTTTTCTTTTGCTTTTTAACTGTTTGACTGTTGCCTGTTTCTTGTTGCAGAATGTATTTAATGTACGAATGTATTGTTTAGTTCTACTAATGTTTTTAACATGCTATTGGCAATCACCCTTCTGGAAAATTGCATAATGTGTGAAAATGTTAACAGCAAAGGCTTCAAATCATTCATTTTACTCTTACTTTGTCCAATAAGCTCCAAATTATTGTCATCACATATTAAGCATTTCTGCTTAAAAATAGTACAAATCCATGCACAAAAACACCTGCCAGATCTATCTAATTTATCTGTAAATAATATTTTTCATTCGGGGTATGAATAATTTCTGCATTCAGAATTCTCATCCACTTGATTGCCATATAAACCTATACATTGCTTGATTAAATAATTTGCTATTATAAATTGCTGGATATGGGATTTATATGCCATGCAAAACAATATGAAAAACAACTTTCTACATCAAACACTATTCAAATAACCTTTCCTTCTAACGTATTTGTCGGCATGTTTTTTAGTTAACAACAGAAAGAGTTGGTGGGGGGGGCGGTAGAGAAGAAGAAAGAAAGATAGGAGAGAAAAAAACATTTTAATGCTATATTTTCAACCGTGCAAAGTCAAACTAATGGATGACAATCCATCAAAATCAGCAAGATAATAAAAAAACGTATTCTGATTCCAGAACTGTTGTCTGATCCTACGTGATGGAGAAAGAAACAATACGAATATCTGATTCACTGGAAGAAAATTGACCTTAAAAAGATGATAAGAGAGCTGAACTAAGTCAAAGGATGCTAAATTTAAATAGGATAGGAATATATGCAAGAGAAAAAGCATTCTTAGAAACACAAGAGAGTAGTGTGTATTCAAAACAAAGCAGGACTTAAAACTCAATATTTAATGAAATCTCAATAATAAACACATCTGACTTCAACAAACATAGAGAAGAATTAGGTTTGTGTTATAGTGTTTAAACTAACATTGAACCGATTCCTAAAGCATTTTAGATACTGTTCTGTTTTAAGAACTGGGCAGTGAGAACCTGAGACGTGGTTAAATAACTCTTTATTTTAACAACACTTGAAAACAACTCAGCGCACGCTAGAACTCTCTCCACAATAACCACCTGACAGCTGTTTAAATAGCGAGCTGTCAGGCTGGAACAACCAATGAAGCAATCGCTTGGTTCCCACTCCTTTCGCTGGCCGCGTCTTAACCAATCAGCAAAAGGTAGCAACAGGAAGGCTCGGCATTGGTCGTAACCGCGAGGACTTAACAGATACATTAATAGAAGACTTATGAAAGCGGCACAGATTAATATGAAACGCAGATGTTCCTCAGTATAATTTAGGTCCCCACTTCTGCAACTTTAAAAATAAATTGAATAATATAGCATACAGCACATTTTATCGATGATTTCATGATAATGTAGGTTCTGAAAAACGGGGGTCTTTCTGAGCTACTGCTGGGATTATTTGTTTGTTTGTTAAGACAAATTGGAAAGACCAAGACTGGAAAAAAAACTTTTTCAGCATTCATAATTAATCCAGTGGTGAAATCTGAACCGGTTTAGTACTGGTTTGCTGGCTGTGCATGCATGCTGCGCATGCACACCACACACCAAATGCAAGATGCGGGCGCACACTGTGCATACCAAAAGGAGGCATGGAGTAAGTAGAACAGTGTGTGTGTGGGGGGTGATCAGCTGTTGCACACAATCTTTTTTTTTTACTTTTAAAAACATTTTTTTACAACCTATTCGGCCGAATAGGTTGTAAAAAATGCTTTTAAAATTTTTTTAAAAGGCTCTGACGATTGCATGGCTCAGCTGTGATCATCAGAGCCTTTTTTTACCTTTTAAAAGCATTTTTTTACAACCTATTCGGCCGATCCAGTCCCAGCTAATCGGGAGGGAATGGAGATTTTAAAGTATCCTTCCCCTGCCACACCCACCAAGCCACGCCCACAGAACGGGTAGTAAAAAAAATTGAATCCCGCTACTGGCAATGATGTTAACCCTCTGGAGCAATTTCCTATCTGCCACTGTGCAATTAGCAAACCATACACAAGTGCAGTAAATTAAGATATTCTCTATAGTGCAGCGGTAGAAGGTCACCAGCAAATTTTTCATTCAGTTGTTGCTTCCTGAGAAGTCTCAGGTAGTATAATCCCTGGGGCGCTACAATGTAAGCGCCCCAGGTCAGGTCCTCTTTTATGATAACACCCAAAAACTTAAAACTGGCCACTTGTTCCACTTGAGCTCCATGATAACCAAGGGCTGGATGTCTAATCTATTCCTTCTGTAGTCCACTATAAGCTCCTTGGTCTTATTGGTGTTAAGGATCAAATTATTGTCTCCACACCATATCCAAAATACACACAGAGTCCTAAGAGTCCTATCCTAAGCTTTTAGAGTTGAAAGACCAGTGGGCAGAAATGTGGGACGTAATTTGGGAAAAAAAAGCAATATGCAATTATCCATAAAACCCAACAGCTCTACATGGGAAGCAGTGGTGGGATTCTACCGGTTCTACCCGGTTCGGGCAAACCAATAGCAGCAGCGGGAGGCTCTGTCCACCCGCCCAGACATCATCACAGACACTCTGCACATGTGCAGAGGTGGCAAACCGGTAGTGAAGGTAAGTGAATACCACTACTGATGGGAAGCATGTTTAGATGTGCACATTGTCCCTATCAGCAATGCCTTAAAGAAACAGCATCTTTTCCTGGGCTTGTGAGATGCCAAGGATGTGTTCCCAGGAAATGATGCATTGGAGTTAAGAATGGGCCAATTTTATCCCCTTCAGATTTGGATGGTTTCATAGCCCTATTAAATTTCAAACAGTTTCAAAATACCATCCATAAAACAGAACATGTTGTTAATTTTAAACTGATTCATTTGAAGTGTCTTCAGATACTGAAAAGTGGAAATAGAAAAAAGGTAAGGCAGGCAATCCAAAGAGATTCTTCTATTGTTTTAATACTAATAACAATCATTCCTAACTAAATGTTTCAAATTCTTTCTTTTCTAAAACCATATTTCATTAGTAGCTTTGTCTGCAAAAATTACCTACAAACAGTTTCAACATGTGGTATTATTTATCTTGCTTATTATTACAGGACCACTGGGCACTTCACATAATTCAATTTCGTCAAAGAAAGAGGGAATACAATTACCCCTTTTCCTTCAAGTTTTCTTTCTGAGCTACTGAACCTAGCTATAGAACTTTTCTGAATGGAGGTTATAAGAGCCAAAGAAATATAGCAACTGCCAAGTGAAATTCCAGGGACTGCCATTTATAGAATGATGGAACAATGGGAAGTGTTGTTTCAATCATTTGCAAAGCTAAGTCACTCTTTGGCTCTGACACATTTCTGGCACGAATGAGTTCCAGTGGCTGGAGCTGAGAATGACCTGCATCTCTGTTCCCACGAGCATCTTCCTTACCCTAGCTGTTCTCCAGAAATAAAGAAGATACCACTCTGAACAGAAAAACAGTTGTGGCAAAAGAAGAACTAAGAACTCAGGAGCTAAGTCCTGCCCTCCAGAACATCTACCGGATTAGATGTCTCTCGTATTGCCTTAGTAGAATTGTCCTGATCTGAAATTAGTGGAGCACTATTGAGGTTTTGTAATTATGTTGATTTAATTAATTTTAACACTCTGGAAAAATCAATCTCTCCATGGCATTTAATATTAACGTTATCAGATTAAAAGCAGTTGTTTTTCCTTGCCACCATAGAGCTTCATGTGAGGAAGAAAGTGTAAAATATACAAATCAGATACAGAATTTGCATGGAAATGGATTCTGTTCTCCAAGAGGGCTGTTTAGATTTTATTAAATAGACATTTTCTCAAACCCAGAATGACTAAACAGAAAGGAATTATGCTGCTGCTTAGCCTTCGATCCTACAAAGAAGGGATTGCTTGTCACTTTCTTTGTTATGTTTAGATTGGCTTTTCCAAGCCAATATAGGGAATATAAGGGAATTATATAAAATACATGTATATCAGGAATATAGGGATTACGATCTCTGGTTGTCTTTTAAAGCAATCAAATATCAATATCATAGTTTACAGCAGAACTTTACAAACAGATAACAATAAACTCACCACTGGAGGATTTGTCGAAATCTGACTGAGGCCACATCATGAAGCAAGGATTGTATAACTGCCAAACAAGACCTGGGGCAGATTGTATGATTGATGTGGTTTCTTAGATTAAATTTATCTGCTGTGTAGCCTGGTGGGTGAAGGAGGAAGTGGTGTTTTCTTTATTAAGGAAGATATCTTAATTTGGGATCATGAGATACTGTGGCCTAAATATTGTCAAGGTATGGTACCAAATTCCTTGGGGCCTAAAGATACATATTCTCCTGGTTTAGCCTTCAATACTTTTTTTTAACTCATTGTGTGGTCTGTTACAGGGCCAATGCACATCCATAGAAAATCTAGACTTTTGTTAAAGCAGCACAATGATGAGGGCAAACAATTAATAAAAGCAGATAAAGACTTAGTGACTACTAACTAGAATGACTGCTTGATGGCAACAAAGAAATACTAGAGATCCAGTTGTCTTGCCATGTAGTGGTTGATTTGATTCTTGCAGCTCAGATTTGATAGTCCTAGTTCTGACACAACTGGCAGGATTGTTCTAAAGTGTTTCCAGATAAACCCCAAAGAGTTAATGCTATTTCCATTGGCCAGTCACTGGTGGCTGATGGAATAGGTCGGCTGGCACATATTTTTGAATGATTTGATTTGATATTTGATTGATTTGATTTGATTTGATTTGATTTGATTTGATTTGATTTGATTTGATTTGATTTGATTTGATTTGATTTGATTGAGCTATCCATCTCACAGCAGTGATTTTGGGTGGTGCATCAAAAGTTAAAATTGGAAGAATAACATTATACCAACCATCCACATAACTAGGGCCTCTGGTGGCTCAGACTGCTAAGACAGTCTGTTATTAACATAACTGCTTGCGATTACTGCAGGTTCAAGTCCCACCAGGCCCAAGGTTGACTCAGCCTTCCATCCTTTATAAGGTAGGTAAAATGAGGACCCAGATTGTTGGGGGCAATAAATTGACTTTGTATATAATATACAAATGGATGAAGACTATTGCTTAACATAGTGTAAACCGCCCTAAGTCTTCACAGAAGGACGGGATATAAATGCAAATTAAAAAATAAAAAAAAATGTCTGAGACCAAAAATATTTTTTCCAAATTTACAACAAAGAAAAACTGCAATGAAACTAGTCATCCTGCAGAGCTTGCTTAACTTCCTAGCCAAAATGCCTGAGAGAACATCCAGGTCTTTAATACCTACCATAATAAAAGGCTAACAGGCTTGGAGCCATCTGGATCTTCAAAAACATGCTGGTCCTTAGGCCAGGCACTGTAACTGAGAAGGCTTAACTCCTGGGTCCAGCAAGATAATATTGCCTGATCAAAGGTATCTGAAGCTTCCTCTCTCTGGTGAGGCAAGCTGAAACAATGGAACACAGGTATTCCTGCAAATAATCTCCCTTATGCTATGTAAGTCTTTATAGATAACAACCAGCATCTTGCATTGAACCTGGAAGCTACTGGCAGCAGATGTAGCCTGCAGAGCAGTAGTGTTATCTGAGCATAACCTGAAACACTAAAAGTTGCCTGTACCATTACATTCTTCCAAACACTGATGAAAGACAACGCCTTGTAAAATGTATACAGTTAATCCAAATGGAAGATTTAATTTCTCTCTTCTACCTCAATATCTACTGGAACCAGTCCAAGAGAAAGAAATAGAATCACCATAATGCTGTGCCTCCCAATCCCAAACACACACACCCCCAAACTAGCCCAGAAAAGTACCAAGGCCAATAAAAAGTGTAACATCAAAGATAGATCACTTTTTCATTTTCTCTACATCTGCACACAATGGTTCTTGAATATAAGGGATATTTCATATTTTGGACTCTCAAGGTGGGGTATCGGAGCTTCATGAGTGAACTGTTTGCAAACCAAAATATTTTACAGATCAAATATGGGCAATGCTCATACTGGACTTCTACAGGTATGCTTTCAAAATAAAGTCAAAACGTTTTCACTGGACCTCTTTTGTTCCCTGTATTTAAACAGATTTCAGTTGTTGTAAATTTGGCAATGCTGAATCTTTGTAGTTGGGAAAAAATGTTCAAAACATGTTATCTATATGGTTGTTGCCCATTTGAGCTAATTATGTTTGGCTATGGTAGAGAGAGCAGAGATCCAAGGTAAAGCTATATCTAAAGCAAACTCTACTCCAGTTTTATTTTAGAAGTCATTTTAAGAGTATAATTCCTTTTAACAACAAAGTGATCATACTTTTATTTTATCATTGTAATTTTGTACAATCCTGTTTTAAAGCCACCTTAGGGACCATCTGCTCAAAAGATAAGAGAGATACACAGACAGAATAAATAGCTCATAAGATCAAGCTGTAAATAGATGTTGCTGTGCTGAAATATCATCACTATTGTATTGACTTTCTTTTGCTATGTATTCTGTTTATGCAAGATAGAAATGGAGCTTCAGACTTTACTTCAGGAAAAAAAATGTCCTTGAATTGCAGAGTGTTTTACTCTGCCTAACAAACACTTATCTCAGCCAGAAAAGTAATTGAGCAGTGGCCATTTTCATTCATTCCATTTATTTTGACTTTTTGGTTACCATAAGATCCAAAACAATCTAAGAAAATCCATAAAAATAATTACAGACTAATAAAACAGTAAAACTACTCCAGCAAATTAAAGTTTTAACAATATAGAAACTAAAAGTTTCAAATGCATTTACTGCAATACGCTTGCTAAGTGCAAAGAACTTTACCGTAGTATAGGAAGCACAGATACATTTACGGGGTTTAGCAAAACTACATAAACTCCTGTGCTACTTACTCTAAAGGCAATATATCTATGTCATAGTATACCAGATGCTATTAAGTTGCCTCAGTATTTCCTAGTGCTTGAATTATTTTACTGTTTGGTTTTATATTGGGGGAGAACACAATTCAAAATCCAACACGTAATGTAGCAGTTAAGATGTTGGACAAAGAGCAGGAAGATGTGGTTGAAGTCATCTCCAACCATGAAAACTCTCTGGTGATGCAGGATCCAACTCTCTGGTGACAATCCAATCTAACAATCCAATTCTCTGATGACTTTGGGGTCAGTCTTGTTTCTCTTCCAATCCTACTTGTCTTATGGGGTTGCTATTGAGGAGAATAAGAACCCCACCTTTTAATAACACCCACCTTAGAACCTGGGGAAAAGGCAGCATAGAAGTTTAATAAAGTTAAATACCTTCTTGAAATAGTTTTCAAATAAATCTTATTCTATTTTTTTAAAACAGCTTCTACATTTCTAATTGTTAAGAGAATCCAAATTCTCCTTTAAAATAACCTCACTAAGCTACATCAAGGGGACAATATCCGTTTTAAAAAAATCAAATGTCTCCCTAATTTGAATAGCAATTTTCAAGTTTCTAGAGTATTAAAGAATCCTAATTTTCCACCTTTCCTGTGAAACTTGGCCTGTGGATGTGAATAAATGGCTAAATAATGACAAGAGTTTCTGTGACATCCAAGCAATGTCACAGTTATGGCAATAAAGCCACATCAAAGTCCTGGAGCTTGGCAACATCTTTTGAGCCACATATCTGTCACAATAGATAATGGTCCATTTGTAGTCATAGCACATCACCCACATTTCACATTCATCCTGCACTGCAGTCATTTCCTGGGGAGATCATAGTCATGCTGGAGTATTATTACTACTTCATAGTAAAATGACACTCACAGACTGCTTTATTTTTTTAGTAAACCAAGTGGCTGAATGACAGGCAACCTATATATTTTGTGGTCATTTACTTTTCAAAAGTCATGAGTCTGAACTTTTTGTCAATTAAAAACAAAGCTTTGTTGCTGGACAGATTTTCAAGAAAACAGAAATTTGAAAAAGATTAACTTTCTTTAAAAAGGAAAAGTAGGCCAGACAATATACTATAATTCAATAATGTTATTTTTATTTATTTCAAGGGCAGAACAATCACAGCCAAATCCCAAAGGAAAAATATGCTGCTGCCAGTCAAGTGAGCGAGAAATCTGCCATGAAATTAGTGAAAAAAAATCTATTTGTTGCCCCAATCATTGCCATCTTTGGGGAGGAGATCTTACAATCTAAAGAGATCTTCGTAAGGCATTTTACCACATTGTTCTCTAACCTCTCAGCCTGTGAAACCATCTTTTATTATATACATTAGCTAGCTCACCATTCCTAATTACCAACAATTACTAATTTGTTTGAGCTATTGAAAGCTATTTATTGCTATCTCAGTGCCCAATAATCATCTCTCAGGGTTCAGAAAGGAGCATCATGTGTGCTTCCTTTTACATACAACACTCTCAGAATATTAACCTAAAATCTGGCAACAGTTTTCTCCACTGCAGAGGCTGTTATTAAAACTGTATTATCGTTAGTCTCCAAACAAGAAAGTTATTGTGATTATTTCAGTATCAGTGTAGCTCAATTTTTTAAATTTAATTTAATTTTTTGCTCTTATCTCCTCAGAAGGGCCTAGTTTTCTGTAAATTCTATCTCATTTTGCTGTAAATCAAACAGCTAGAGCTATTTTTCAATACAGAGTATGAAGAATAAAAACACTGCTTTTTTTCCCCAAACGTTGCTCTGGATGTAGCATTAGGTTAGACTCAATTACCTTCAGAGTGACTTGAATTGAATTTTTAGAACTCTGGAATAGATCCCAAATTTGGACTGGATTGTGTCAGACCATGTCTTTTTCCCCTTTAATTGGGTTTATAAGACACTTAAAACAAAAGTAATTCTGAGTGGCATTCATCCCAATCTTTGTTACACTGGGTTGAAAGGTATAGAGTACATTGCAGTAATACAGTCACAATTTGTAAAAATAGCAATCCATAGCCATGGTGGCCCAGTGGTTAGAATGCAATATTGCAGGGAAACTCTGCCCACTGCCTGAAGTTCGATACTGACCAGCTCAAAGTTGACTCAGCCTTCCATCCTTCCAAGGTCAGTAAATTGAGGAGCCAGATTGTTGAGGGCAATATGTTGACTCTGTAAACCACCTAGAGAGGGCTGTAAAGCATCATGAAGCGGTATACAAGTGCTATTGCTATAAAAACATACAAAAACATACAGCACTAATGCGAAGATATTTGATTTAGTGCAAATTGTACATTGATACCATGTTACATGTCCCCTCTACAGGGGAAACAGACCCTACAGTTCCAACCACCTGTTGTCAATTTTGATGGATTTCCTAAAAATAAGGAGGGATGAGGCTATTTGGATATCTAGGGGCATGCTGTTCAATCGAAGACAGTGGCAACTGATAAAAACCCACTACATGGACCCAAAAAATAACAATCACTGCGCAAATGATTATAGATCAAACCTGTCCTATTAATGTTCTTATTTTGAACAGGCAAAAGCTATTGCAGGTAACTGTATATTTCCTTAAGAAGTCAAAGAAACAAACCAGAAGTTTCACTAAAAACAGTATTACACTGGAAGAAAGTTTTGCAAAATGGTATTTGCATATGAAAAAATGTCAGCTCTACAAGATCTGGAAATAAAACTCCACAGAAAGTCTACTTATTGAGATAGGCTATAGTAATAGAATTTTATAAGTCTTCTTCCTTTCCTCTTATGCCTCATAGAGTCAGGAAGGAGCCCAAGTCTCTTCCTAATAGTACAGATAGGTCTCAATTAGTGTGGTTAACGAATCCAACAAAATGGATGCGTTCTTTAAATTCATATGATTTAAAATGGTATTTCCATGGAAGATATAAGAGGTTCCAGCTTAACTGAAATAGAGAATGAAAAAAATAACAATTTTTATATGCATATTAATGACAGACCACAGTAAAGGACAAAAAGAATATTGTTATAATTTAAATGTATGAGTAACAAAGCAACACATTAGTTCTAGAAAACAAAATGGAAACCAAACACAATGTACTGTAGATTCAGGCATTCCAACAGCTCATCCTATTTTAGCATTGCTATTCATGTTCTTCAATTACATCATTTTTTGCTACAATATAATAACGATCCTCTTCTTTGTTAACGTTGTAACGTTTTCCTCTGACAGACCTTCTTTTTCTCTTCTTTGCACACATGAAGATTAGCAGCATCTAAAGCCACAACCACAACTGCATATGCATTAGACTCAATTGCACATGTGTTAGCCTTGCGTTAACTGTATTAAATGCAATCTGGTATCAGTGTACAATTTGCACTAAATCAAATATCTCCTCATTATTCTAACTTGCATTAATCATAACCTACCAATATTTCCTTTCCCAAGGGTTAAGAAATACTTGGTCCTTGATGTTTCAGCAACAGCTTTTGAATTTTTACTTCAGGGTCATCCCCAAAGCACCCCACAAAAAGTTTAATTTAGAACCAATAACTTTGGCTCAACCCAGAACCAAAGTAGTATAGTGGTTAAAATGCTGATTAAAACTGGGGAAATTACTAGAACTGGCTCTAATCCTCCCTTTGGCATGGAGATGATAGGTATGAGCAAGGGTGAAATTCAATTTTTTTCCCTACCGGTTCTGTGGGCGTGGCTTGGTAGGCGTGCCAGGGAAGGATATTGCAAAATCTCCATTCCCACCCCACTCTGGGGCCAGCCAGAGGTGGTATTTGCCAGTTCTCCGAACTACTCAAAATTTCCTCTACCGGTTCTCCAGAACCTGTTAGAACCTGCTGGATTTCACCCTGGGTATGAGCCATGGTGGTGCAGTGGGTAGTGCAGTACTGCAGGCTGCTTCTGCTGACTGCCGGTTGGCTGCAATTTGGCAGTTCAATCCTTACCAGGCTCAAGGTTGACTCATCCTTCCATCCTTCCAAGGTGGGTAAAATGAGGACCCAAATTGTTGGGGGCAATATGCTGACTCTGTAAACCACTCAGAGAGCGCTATATAGCAATGTAAAGTGGTATATAAGTCTAAGGGCTATTACTATTGCTAACTTGGATCAGTCACCTTCTCAGCTCGAACCATTGTCCAAGAACTCAGCTGAAAAATAAAATCCCTCAGTGTAACTTGCACTGATGAGTTTACTGTGAAAACTATGCAAAACCAGCAGAGCCCATCACTAGGAAGAATAAATGCTAAGAAAAACATTTTGGATTAGTTGCCATTTACAAAAGGATTTGCTTTATGTAATTAAAGCAGAAATTTCGCATGTTGCTTCAGAACCAAGTTTTGGTTCTTATGTATACTAAGGCTTCCTGTATGTCAAACATTTATCCCCACCGTTAACATTCTCCATATATATTGATACAACTTTGATGCCAGATTCATGCCTGATATGGATAATGGTCACTCTTTCCATGTCCAGATCACATGTGGCTTATAGAACATGCACTTTCTGTTTGAAATTATGCAGAATAAAATGAATACTTGTGAAATTAAATGAAACTCCTTTAATTCAAATAGGACGTCGCTGAAAGAACACTGAGGCTTCTATCATTTATAGAGCCAGCATTCCAATCCTATACAGTTTGCAAATGAAAAATGAAGTTTTAAGACTACAGTTCTACAGAAAGTGATATGAGTATAGTTCCTGTTTATTTCAGTGGAACATACACTATTAATAAATAAAAATATGAGTATATCAATGTATCTGAAAAAATCAGAACTGTTACTGATGAAAATTATAGTAAATATAGATCTTAGTTATTTTTTAAAAATGTATTTATAATTGTCAATCAAAAATGAAAACACGAATAATATAAAAATAAAATGACAGGGACCATAGGCATGTTAGTGCACTTATGCGCGGCCCCTTTATGGACCTCTTAAATATGAAGTGAGGTCCACAGAAGTCAATTGTGACTAAAACTGTGAAAATTTGTATTTGAGACAACTGAATCAGGTAGCACATTCCAGACTTTGACAACTCTATTACACAAATTGTATTTTTTTACAGTCAAGTTTAGAACGATTTACATTGCGTTTAAAAGAGTGGTTTGTGTGCATATTATTGTGATTAAAACAGAAAAAGTCATTTATAGGTAAAACATTACTACTGTGTTTCCCCAAAATGACAACCCATCTTGAAAAGAAGCCCTATCACATTTTTGAGCACATGCAATCAAATTAAGCCCCACCTACAAAATTAGCCCTAATTAAGACCCCACCCACCCAGGGGTGCAAGAGGTGGGGGTCAGGCACACAGGTAAAAAATAAGCTAGGGTGGGAATGTAGGGGGTGGAGCTGCCCTACTTACTAGGCCTCGCACACCCCGACACCTGCCTTGCCTTCTTCTGCAACCGTTTGCCACTACTTGCACCTATCGCCCTGGTCTCCATTTTACCTTCAGATGCCTACTGGCATCTATTATCTGCATCTGATAACAGAGCTCCAGATCGATCCGGAGTTCTGTTATCAGCTGCAGATGCTTTCCAGCAGGCAACTGAAGATGAAACGGAGGCCAGGACAATGCGTGCAAGTGGTAGCAAGTGGCCGTAGAAGAAGTAGGCCAGCAGCGGGCTCCTGCTAGGCAGGACTGTCTGTGCCACCACCGCAAGATGAGTCAATAATTGGAACCCTCCAAAAAGAAGGCCTAGCTGTTTTTTCAGGGGTCAAAAGAAAATAAAACCTGGCTTTCTTTTTTGAGAAAGACAGTACATACTATTTTGTATGAAATACCTAAATCCAACCGCAAACAACACAGTTCCAGGTTATCCAAACCAAGAATTTCGAGCCTAATAGTGTATGTGGAAAAGAGAAATCTCTCCATGAACAATCTTTGCTAAACTAAGTGGGATGAACATAGGTAGAATTGTACTGAAAAGGGGCTTGGGGGGGGATCAAAATAAGGATGTTACAGATTTCCCATTCCTCTCATCAAAGACTAAAGGTTAAAATGCCATTGTAAAATTAAACTATGACTGTTTCTATGAACAAAACAAATGAAAATATCTTTTAAGAATCTATTTTACGTTTCAATTCCACATCAGTGAAAATATCACATCGGTTTCACTGAAGACACTGTTCAAGGCTAGAGAAGTTGAGCAATATTCAAGTGATCCCAGTGAAGTCAGTTATTACCTAAACTGAACACAGTTTGTAGGATCAGTTTATTTTCTTGATCTGCTTCCCTGTTCTTTTTGCAAAATCTCCTTATTGTGCTCCACAGCTCTCATCATTGATTGATTGATTGATTGATTGATTGATTATGTGCCATCAAGTTGATGTCAACTGTTAGAAACCACAGATATAGATTTTCTCCATGGCTATGTGTTCTTAACTTGATTCTCCAGGCCTTCCAATGTAGCTGTAACTGAGTCCTTCCATTGCTTCCTATATGTAGCTTTTTATCCAGCCATAACAAACTATCCTCTGTGACTGGATTCATCCCAACCTGTTCATCAGGAGCTCCCACTCCAGCTGGCATTACTTTCAGGATCACTGGAACTATTAAATCCTCGTATCATGTCAAGAAAGCAATTTCTTGAGTTTTTTTTTAAAAAATGCACTACAGCCAACAGTCTAGGTTGCTACAAGGAAATGATCCAGGTGGAATTATTTACTGTATGGCTGGTTTACTGGTAATTGCTTTATTGTCATTGATTTGTTTATACTTTCTCATATTCTCACACAGCCGTGTACCATTTAGGGGTCAGCCTTGCTAATTCAGTTCCATGACACTATAATCTGAAGGGCACATCTGATCGGTACCAGCTTGGGTAAAAGTAAATTTATCTAGACTAGAATGACTGTAGGCTTAGTCAGTATAAAGTTTGAATCTAATGAGGAAAATAAGTAGATCAAAAAACTCCACTGTTGCTATTGTTCACTGTGTCTATGTTAAGATCTGTTTGGATTCACACTAAACCAGTAAATCTACAGCATTTAAAATCTTGAGCCTATGAATTTTAGTATAATAGTACATTATGTATAACTGAGTTAACATTACTTTTAAGTGTTAGTCATCTTTCATTAAATTCGGATTTCTATACAAAATGTAAAATAATGATATTCCTAATATGTCCCATAAGGGGGCGGGGGGAAACAACATCATTTATCATAATTAAGAAAATTGTTTTTTTTCCCTTTAGATGGGCATTTACCATCTCCAAAACTAGAAGCAATAAAACAGCTTGCCTGGTTTTTAATGTGGTGAGATGGGCCTGCATGCTTCTACATAACAAGAGCATCAGGTGGGATCTTAGTGAAAGGACAAATAAGGAATAGACTGAGCACAACCGACCAGCATTGTCATCCACATTTAATTGAGACCTGTCAGGACAGCAAGCCCCAGCATAGCCGGCAACTTCAACTTTCAGTGAAAGCAGCCAAACAAAACCAGACCCCAGCAGATGTAGCAGGTTATATCTTAGCTTAGAACTCACATGGAGTCAAGCAGCGGTGGGCTGCTGCCAGTTTGGACCGGTTCGGGCAAACTGGTATTTGTGACCTGCAGGTGCTGTCCAGCAACCCCAGCACTATGCCGTCCTATTTAGCCGCATTTTTTAAGCCATGTGCATGCATGCAAGCCGCAAGAGAGAGTGTTGTTAATTCATGTGCCACCCACCTCTGGAGTCAAGTCATCATGATGACATGAAGCCCCATTGATTTCACTAGCTCTGTAACTCCATTGCATTGGCTATCACATGTAAAAGCTGTGGTGGCTAAGTGGATAGAATACAGTACTGCAGGCCAACTCTGCCCACTGCCAGGAGTTCGACCCTGACCAGCTCAAGCTTGACTCAGCCTTCCATCCTTCTGAGGTTGGTAAAATGAGGAGCCAGATTGTTGGGGACAATATGCTGTCTGCAAATTGCTTAGAGAGGGCTGTAAAGCACTTTGAAGCGATATATAAGTGTAAGTATAAGTGCTATTGCTATTTTTATTTAGAGAATTTTAAAAAGCCAGAAAAATTAACTTCAATCAGAGAAATCAGTTACTTTGCCATTCCAAGTAACTTGGGCTGATAGCGAAGCAATCAATATGTCCAGTGTGAATCCTGCTTCTAAACTGCCAAACCTAGCAGGAGGTTATAAAAATGTTGGCAATATTGATTCTACCACTGCAAATAAGAAGGAAAAAAAAGACACTATGCCAGATTCTGATTTCTAGTTTCTACCTTCCCCTTCTCCCAAAAAAACCCCTCCAAACCATTACCATTTGATTGAAATAACAAAATTAAGCAATGTTTTGTTATGATTTCCAAATTACCAAGTAAGAAATGTTCTAATTACCCTTATATCACAGAATTTCTCTTACCCTACCTGCTACTGACAGCTTTCTAATGCAGTTACATTAAGGGGCTCTTTGAAGTGTGTGAGGCACTTTTTAACTAGCTCCTTGGAGCATTGTTAGATATCATTGCTTACTACCTGTGGGAGCCACTGCACTGTTAATAGCACTTCCCATTTTATTTCTGATCAGTCATATACGGGGCTCGAAATAAGTGCTGGAAATATGTGGAACAAACTCTGCCTTCCAGGGTTCACAAAAAAAAAAAAGAAGAACTTGTCTTTTACAGCCACACATTCAGAGCTGACTGCTTTTCATTAACGGAGGGGAAAAATCGGCAGAATTTCATCAGCCTCAGTTGACTATGCAATTCTTTAATATGAGTTATTATTCTGATTTTATGACCCATTGTATGGTTTCTCATACAATGCTCAACTCTAACAAATATAGCCAATGCTTAAGAGTAGCCACTGGAAGGTGGAAGGTGCAATCCATAAACCTTTAGAAGACCGTCTCAGCTCTCCATTCTCTCCAAATCCTAAGTACTTTATGTGGTTTATTCTAAATTCATATGGGAAAATACCACCATTCATATCATCATTCTAGCCATTGTCTATTGACTGCAGGATGAAGGCCTCTTCTGATGTTTCTAGCCAATACAGTCTTGAGCTTTCCTTTGCCAATTGGGCCTGCAGTAATTGCTGATCTTGTCACTCCAACCTTATTTTAGGTCTCTTTTGTGAATGCTTTTTATCAAATGGAATCCATTCTATGACTGCTTTGGTCCACCTACCATCAGTTCTTCTTGCTATGTGACCAGCCCACATTTCCATTTCAATTCTTTTACTCTGTTGATGGCATCATATATTTTTCTTTGTTCTCTAATCCATGTGCAGGTCTTTCTATCTTGTCTTATGATGCCGAGCATGTATCTTTCCATGGTTTTTTGCACCACTAGTAGCTTTTGTATTGATTGTGAGGTTAGTGTCCATGTTTCTCTGGCATAACGTTAGAACAGGTAGCACACACTGATCAAAAACATTTCTCTTCAGGCATAGGGGGAAGTCTCACACCATTCATATATGTGTGAATATCGCCAGGGCTGCCATGTGATAGAAGCAATAGCATTTTATGCTTATATAGTGCTTTATAGCACTCTCTGGATGATTTATAATGTAGCAACATTATCTGCATATTTCCCCCAACAATCTGAGTCCTCATTTTACTGACCTTGGAAGGATGGAAGGCTGAGTCAACCCTGAGCCTCATCAGCATCGAACTTGAGGCTGTGGGCAGAGTTGTCTGCAATACTGCATTCTAACCACTGCACCACCAGATCTCTTACATTTGATGCAATGGTTGGAGTGGTAGAGCTAGTGAAATCAGTGGAACTTCATGTCGTCACAATGTCTTGACTTTGAGGAGCTAACTATTACGGTCATAAGTCATGGTGGTCTATAAAATGGGTCAGTCACATGACCAACCTGATTTTTTGACCTTATTTGTGGCAGTCATTAAGCAAGTACAATGTTCACTGAGTGAAACAATGATTCACTATGGGCGCAGTTTTTCCTGAAAGATAAACTAGAAGTAAATGCCATGTTTTGGCAAAACCATAATAAAACAGAGTCACATGATCAGACTTTGAAAGTGTATCCTGGTTACCAAGCACCCTAAATTTGTTCATATGACTCTGGAGGAGGCCCAACCAGAATCCAGGTACTTAGTTTTATACTTTTGACAGCAACTATGGAGAAAATGACACACAGCTTATTACATTACCTTTATTACTCTGCCAATCCCCCTGCAAATATTCCTGCCCGTTTCTAGAATTTTATTTTACTTTTTAAAAAAGAAATCATATTGATTGCATAATCTTCCCAAAGGAAATCAGAGAGTTAAGTATTATTATCAAAATACAGAATAAAAAAGCAAATATTATCTGATCATCAAATCAAGGAACAAAATTCTATTTCAAATATTTGGGTCAAAAATTTACATGTTTTCATGTAAAGACAAGGAAAAGGCAAGGCTGGTGCTAATCTTATCATATTGGGTAGTGAGTGCAACATGAGGATGCACCAAGGAGAAATGAGTACATCTGAAGCCCACCATTCTCAGAAGGTAATGCATGCCATATTGTTACAGAAGAAGATGCGACTTAGTGGAAGTGTACATAAACCTTATTTTGAAAGAGAAAAACAATCCAAAACAAACCAATAAGTGTCAACAGATACTGCCTTGACTAATCTCTTCCATGCCACGGTACAGCATTTTCAATTTTATTTTAAAGGGGTTTTCTGAATTGCTTCTATTTTGTGAGTTTTGTTGCCTTTCAATTTCATTTCTATAAGTATTCTATACTAGGGATTTTCTAGTGGTATTCTCTATTATCACAGACCATGTGGAATCCATCAGGATTAAGAGAAGATTGACTATAAATTAAAATAAATGAAATATGAAGAAATGTACCCTTTCTAACCAAAGACACAGAAAGTCAGCTTTTTACTGGTGAGGGGCTGCACATTTTTTAAATGGGTCTTCCGTGGCTTTAGTGGGTAAGAAACATAACTGGAGTATTACATGGGGAGGGGGATAAAATGTCTGAAATACATAGTTTAAGTGTGAAGTAACATTGTGATGGGCAAAGTCCTCATTTTAGAATTTTGAGAGGCAGAAAGTCATAAAGTGAGTGGAGAATATGAATAATTTGGCCAAAGTAGCATTTTTGGGCCAAATGTGAAGGATATTGTGCATCTTCTTTGCTTTTTAATTCTTATATCTGTCTAGATTTTAGACCCATTAGTTTTAAAAGGTTTCCAGTTCAACACCAAATTATTCTACTGATTTTCACCAATCATAATCAGAGGGGTCCTAAAGTGCTTTTTTCAAGAAGCAACTGGACTTTCTGGTTTTTCTTTGAAGACGTTTTGCTTCTCCTCCAAGAAGCTTCTTCAGCTTCTTCAGAGCTGAAGAAGCTTCTTGGATGAGAAGTGAAACGCCTTCAAAGAAAAACCAGAAAGTCCAGTTGCCTCTTGAAAAAAGCACCTTTGAGAAAACCATGACCTGGATGACTGAGAATCCCCATAGACATAATCAGAGGGGGATTACAAAAAATTGAAAAAGGAGGCTTGAGAACAGTACAGAGTCATGGAACTACAAATTTCTTACCCTCACCTTGTTTATCCCACGTGGAAGAGCAACTCTACATTTTCGGGGCATTGGGGAATTTGCTATAATTGAAATGTTCTTCTCCTGCATAATTTTGTCTAAATTTGTTACTGCCCTCTAAGATTTGGATTAATCTTTTTACAAAACCACCACCTTTACTTCTTAGCATGCTGTCTGAGATTACCTTTTATCACCGTAATATTTAATATTAACCCTGAATTTTCACTTTCCATTTCTATTTTCATGATAAGGGCTTCAGAATCATAATTACTTTTCGTTAACAAAATGGTGTTATCTGCCCATCTCAGATTGTTACTATTTTGATCTCCAGTTTGGATTCCAGCTATCATCTGTTCCAAATCTGTCAATCTTATCACATATTAACTCTACATCTTAAGCAAATATGGGGACAATATGCTTCTCTGCCTCACTTCCTTCCCTATTCTGGACCATTCTGTTTCTCCAAATTTTGCTCTTATAATAGTTTTGTTTTCACTTTCAGGAATCTTCAGGAGAGTAATTTGGTATTCTGGTAACCCATTATCTTTAATATGTTTTATATTCTGTTTTACATTCTATTATATGTTTTATATTATATTATATATTTTGTTTTTTGTATCCTATTTTGAATTTTTCCTAGGAAAGAACAGATATCCAGCCTGGATATTGATTTAATTGGAACGACATAAGAAGTGATTCAGAATGGACTGTAGCTTTATTTGCATAGCTTCACAATGGGCACCTGAATTAATTTGGCTAGTCTCTGCACACCTATCACATTCAACATAAAGAGAATATAGTGAGATAAAACTGAATTATGTATAACAAAGATACTCTTAATACAAGGGTCCCCAATTCCTGGTCTGTGAACCAGGAATCTGGCCACGGCATGCCAGAAACCAAGTTGGGCAAACAAGCAAAGGCCTATCCACGGGATGAAGGCAGCCTATGAAACCACACCCCGTCCGGTCTGCGGAAAAACCTTTCTTTTTTTTCTTTTTTTATTTTGTCACAACAATATACACAAGCATCAACATAAAATAACTACGTATCATATAAGCATATATATGAGCAAAAGTATGCAATAACTATATTAATTTGATATAATAAAAGGAAACAATAGGATAGGAACGGTAGGCATGTTTGTGCTCTTATGCACGCCCCTTATAGTCCTTTAGGAATGGGGTGAGGTCAATAGTAGACAGTTTTTGGTTAAAGCTTTTGGGATTTTGAGCAGAGACCACGGAGTCAGGTAGTGTGTTCCAAGTGTTAATAACTCTGTTGCAGAAGTCATATTTTCTGCAATCAAGATTGAAGCGGTTAACATTAAGTTTAAATCTATTGTTTGCTCTTGTATTATTGCGATTGAAGCTGAAGTAGTCTTCAACAGGAAGGACATTGCAATAGATGATTCTATGATTTCTCCTTGAAACTAGTCCCTGGTGCCCAAAAAATTGGGGCCACTGCTAATCTTTTAAATGTTTTTTTTAAAAGTATGGTCTGAGGATCCTTGTGGAGTGCCTAAGACCCTCTTGGGGTTCTACAAA
Organism: Ahaetulla prasina; assembly: GCF_028640845.1. Lineage (NCBI taxonomy): Eukaryota > Metazoa > Chordata > Lepidosauria > Squamata > Colubridae > Ahaetulla > Ahaetulla prasina. The sequence goes on from NC_080539.1 coordinate 271,448,901, forward strand.
ATCAAAATTATTTGCCAGATAGTGAAGATATTTGCAAAAATTTAAAACAAAGTCACTGTTCTCATTGTTATTTTTTAACAATCGGTTTTTTATGAAAAATATTTTATTTATATTAATAGCTGATGGTTTAATATTTTTTATTTTACATGTTTCAATAAATATTCTATGAATGCATCAATTTTAATTTATAGTATGGTAAATTTTTAGTATGGTAAATATTGGTAAAGCTGTTTGGGATCCTCCATAATTTTTAAAAGTGAGAAGGAGGTTCTGAGAGCAAAACATTCTAACTCATTTGTTAAAAAAAAAGAAAAAAAGGAGAGAACATAATTCAAACCTAAACATAATTTAGCAACAATAAATGAAATGTAATGAATTCCAAATGAGTTATCAATTTATGGAAGGGCGGGATACTATTAGAAAATAAGGCATTTTATGAAAAGAAAACAAAGAAATGAAAAGTTTGTGTAAGAGCTCATTATAAAAATATAAGGAAAAAGAAACAGAATGAACCAGAAAGGCAGAGATATAAATATATGGCATCCATGCAATTTTCTTAGCATCATTTTCAGAAGTGGTTTGCCATGGGTTCCTTCTTCCTAGGGCTGGGAAAGGCAGACTAACCCATGCCCGGCTAGGTGGCTCAGTGGCTAAGACGCTGAGCTTGTTGATCAGAAAAGTTGGCAGTTCGAACCCCTAGTATAGGTTTCTTGCATGAACAGGGGTTGGACTAGATGACCTCCAAGGTCCCTTCCAACTCTGTTATTGTTATCTACCCAATTGGCTTTCATGCAGGTAGGACTAAAACTCATGAGCTCTTAATTTCTTTGACCACTACACCAAACTGGCTCTCTAGGGGGAAGAAGGGGGAGAGAGATGAGAAAGAAAGAAAGAAATTCTCATTTCTGTAACATCACTGGAAAGTTCTTTAAATAAAACTACCCAGTGAAGGAATCAGTAATAAACTGCAACATGCATTTATATAACAGAATGTTAAGAGTCACCATCTCTCCTATAAAGAATTGACTGCAGAGTCATTAGTTTCCTGGGATTTCAAACTAGACACATCAGTCATTCAAGTTCTCTACCAACCTTTCTCATCACATCCTGAGATTTTTTCCAACCAAGTTGGTTGTTTTCTTTTCTTTTTTTTTTCAGAAACCATTTCCTGCAGGCTTTTGAAGCTCAGAAGCTTCAGAAAAGTCTCAGTTCAGCCCTAGTTGCTTCCAAGTGAATCTCCCTTTGGCTTGGGGAACAAAAGAATCCTTAAGGAGCCACTTAATTTGACTCAGGATTCAGCAGAAACTATTGTACAGTTCTACTTAAAAATACTAAACATATAATAATAATAATAATAATAATAATAATAATAATAATAATAATAATAATAATAATAATAATAATAATAATAATAATAATAATAATAATAATAATTTAATTTTTATACCGCCCTTCTCCCGAAGGACTCAGGGCAGTGAACAGGCAGATAAAATAATACAATATATTACAATAAAAACACTGTTTAAAAAACTTATTCAATATGGCCTAAATTTAAAATACAATACAAAATATAAAATAAACCCCAATAAAATCCATGTTTAAAAACCCTATTTAAGCCAGTCCTGCTCAGAAGAATAGATATGCCTTCAGCTCGCGGTGAAAGGTCCGGAGGTCAGGAAGTTGTCGAAATCCTGGGGGAAGCTCATTCCAGAGGGTAGGTGCCCCCACAGAGAAGGCTCTCCCCCTGGGGATCGCCAGCCTACACTGTTTGGCTGACGGCACCCTGAGAAGACCCTCTCTATGGGAGCGTACCGGCCGGTGGGAGGCATGTGGTAACAGAAGGCGGTCCCGAAGATATCCCGGTCCTATGCCATGGAGCGCTTTAAAGGTGGTAACCAGCACCTTGAAGTGCACTCGGAAAACCACAGGTAGCCAGTGCAGCCTGCGCAGGATCGGTGTTATATTAATATGTTATATTAGATAGGATGAGAACCACCGAAACACGGTGCCTCCCACTCCTAATCCCCCCAACCGCCGCAGCAGGATACCATGGTCGATGGTATCAAAAGCCACTGAGAGATCTAGGAGAACCAGGGCAGAGGAATAACCCCTATCCCGGGCCCTCCAGAGGTCATCCACCAATGCGACCAAAGCTGTCTCCGTGCTGTACCCGGGTCGGAAGCCAGACTGGAACGGGTCTAGATAGACAGATTCATCCAGGTACTGGGGTAACTGGTGTGCCACCACACTCTCAACAACCTTCGCCACAAAGCGAAGGTTGGAGACTGGACGGTAGTTGTCCAAAACAGCTGGGTCCAGGGAGGGCTTCTTGAGGAGGGGCCTCACCACCGCCTCTTTCAAGGCGGTGGGAACAACACCCTCCCTCAAAGAAATGTTGACAATCCCCTGGAGCCAGCCTCGTGTAACCTCCCGGGTGGCCATCACCAACCAGGATGGACACGGGTCCAATAAACATGTGGTGGCATTCAGCCGCCCCAGCAACCTGTCCATGTCCTCGGGAGCCACAGGATCAAACTTCTCCCAGATGGTCTCAACAAGACTAGCCTCCGTCACCTCGCCCGAAACTACCCAATTTTAGTCCAAACCGTCCTGAAGCTGAGCGATTTTGTCAAACAGATACCTACTGAAATCTCAGCACAACTCTGTAAGGGATCATCGCAACCCTCCTGATGAAGGAGGGAGCGAGTCACCCTAAGCAGGGAGGCTGGGCGGTTCTCTGCTGACGCAATGAGGGTAGAGACATAGGCCCACTTGGCCTCCCTCAATGCCACTAGATAGGTCTGAGTAAAAGACCTAACTAGTGTACGATCAGCTTCAGAACGGCTGGACCTCTATGCGCTCTCTAGGCGTCTTCTTCGGCGCTTCATCTCCCTCAGCTCCTCGGAAAACCAAGGAGCTGGTTGAGACCTATGCCGGGTCAGAAGCCGCAAAGGCATGACACGGTCCAAAGCGCCCACCGCGGCCTGTTCCCAGGCCGCAACAAGCTCCTCGGCCGAGCCATGGGCCAGATCGCCAGGGAGCGGCCCAAGCTCCATCAGGAACCTCTCCGGGTCCATCAGTCGCCTGGGACAGAACCAACGTATTGGTCCCGTCTCCCTGCGGTGTTGAGCGGCGGTCCGAAAGTCCAGACGAAGGAGAGAGTGGTCTGACCATGACAAAGGTTCAATGACTAATTCTCGTACTTCCAGATCACTCAACCACTGTCCAGAGACAAAAATCAGATCCCATGTGCTTCCCCCGATGTGGGTGGGGCCGTCAATTAATTGGGTCAGGTCCATGGCCGTCATGGAGGCCATGAACTCCCGAGCCGCCGTTGACGACACACTGGCTGATGGCAAGTTGAAATCCCCCATGACCATAAGCCTAGGGGTATTAACTGCCATCCCGGCTATCAACTCTAGCAACTCGGGCAGGGCTGTTGCCACACAGCAAGGAGCCAGGTACGTGATCAACAAGCCCACCTGCATCCTACGCCCCCACTTCACGTAAAGGGATTCACAACCGGCTATCTGAGGAACAGTGGCCTCTATCGGCTCCAGACTCTCTCTAATAACCACCGCCACCCCTCCACCCCTACCTTGGGCCCTCGGCTGATGAAATGCCCGGAAACCTGGTGGGCACATCTCCACCAGGGGAACCCCCCCTTCAATGCTCAACCAAGTCTCCGAAATGCCCATAAGGTCCGCAGCCCCCTCCTGTATATGATCATAAATCAGGGGGGCTTTATTCACTACGGACCTAGCATTGCATAACATCAGCCAAAGGTCCAAGCCCTGGGGATACTGGCCACTCGGGGAATGGGAGAAGTCTGAGTGGCCGGAGCGCGCAATCGCTCTCAAACAGCGAGTGCGCACCCCCTGAACATGATACGGCCACCCACTTCCGCCATATCTGCCTCTCCCACTTACCTTACTGATGGAACGGCCCTCTGGAATTGGAGAATAAGGCTTCCCCTTCACCTCCGAACCTAATGAGGTATCGCCATGAGCAATCGCAAGGACTGGCTCCCTCCCCGACGGGTTTCCCCCAATACCCGTCTTTACCCTCCCTCCCCTTAAAATTTGTTTATCTAAAAAGCCCCAAAGGTTCTTTCTTGACGCATGCCATCTCTCTGGGTCCCAAAACTCGTCATTGAGATAGGCCCCCGATAACGTAGAGGGCCATTTCTGCGAGGCGGAGGACCCTCACAGACGATGAAGTTCTAACGAAGAATAAATCATATCTCGTATCAGGCATAATTGGCACAAAAATGAGTTTATCCGTAACCGTAGATGATGATAAATGAAGTATGTCCCGTATTTGCAATTCAGATTTTAATAAGTGGGTCTTTGCTGAGATTAAATACACAGGTCAACAATTACCCTAATATACAACTAAAAAAAAAAATCATAACCATTTTCCTGTCTTTTGTTTTAAGCCATTCTTCATGAATCCTCCAAGTTTTGTGACCTCACATTTCCTATCTGTCTTTACAAATGTCTTGCAGATAGATAAAGGTAACATAAGCCTGGGCAGTTAATCTGATGACCTTCATTTTTTAAAATAATTGGTTGCTAACAAAACTCATCAAAATTTTCTGAAATACTGTTGAAAAAACAGGAGCAGAAATTAAGTAATGCTATTGCCTCATGTCAAGAATGCCTATGAATTCATAAGAGAAATAGAGTGAATTTAAACCAAATTAGTCATACTTTGGTCACGACTAACTTTTCATATTGGGAGAACTCATGTACAGTACTTATGATGTAATCCCATGCCAATTCACTCAAATTAAAGTGTTGGTGATAATCAGGCTTTCTTCTAAGTAAAGATGGATTGTCTGCATCTTGGTCTCAATCCAAAGATCCTGAATTCATAACACTAAACCCTTTCTTACAAAACACTGTATTTAATTTATTTAAATCTGAAATGTCATGGTGAATGCTTATGACTCTCACATCTGGTTAGCGATATAGTTAACGCTGCAGTTGCATGCTTATTCTTATTTGGCAATAATTCCCACTGGGTTTTATATAATTTGCTCCTAAGTAAATACAACTAAGATTAGCTAGAAATACACAACAATCCAGAAAGCAAACTTTTTTCACAGCCACAAGAGCTAAAGTAACACTAATGGATACAGAAAGTAATTGGAATGTCCTATTCTGGAGAGAGGACTCACAATTATTTTTGTGATTAACTTGTCCATAAAGATGATATATAAACCATCTATTTTCTCCAGCTATCCATGCAAAGCCACCCTTTGCTTTTCAAGAAGTTAAGAGTGGAGCAATGAAGCACTCTTTATTGTTTTTATTCAGCAGGCCAAAGACAGCAGACAATCCTTATGGAACAAAAGAAAATGTGGCCTTGGGTAATAAATTGAGTAGTTCTGCAGTAAATCTTATTTACTTCTTCCAAATCTTCAATAGCTAATACCCTTATGTATTCATTATCAGCTTCATGTCAAGTAATGTGGTAACTTGACAAGGTTCTATTCCATCAGTTTAGTGGGTTATATAATAAATACGTTTTTTTATAAGAAAAACATTCTGATTTCATATTTTGTATTCACATTTTGCATTCGCTAGTTCTCAAAGTAACAGCAGCTTTCCAGAAAACAAAAATGTTGAAACATCTCCAGAAAGTTGAGGGCAAATATACTGAATAGGACTGGTGTGCTAACTAATTGCCATGCCATTTATTAGCATCCTGCAGTAGCAAGGACCAGTTGACACAAAACCAAAATGGCAACGTTTTGCAAGAGATCATTTTCAGATTGAATTTTCAAATCTAATCTAATCCCTGGAGCAACTCAAAAGTTGGGTGCCCTTGAATTCATTAAGAGAAATGCAAAAGCAGTTCTGATTTTTAGCAGACTTCCAGGTGCTTTCCAGCTTTATCAAATCCAAAATTATGTGACACAACTGAACAGGGAGCTGAGTCAACTCTCTGATATTGGCAACATTAGGTGTGCTGTGAATTTTATCAAGCCCGACCTATCAGAGCATTTGTTTGTGCTTCACAGCAGTAGAAGACTATATTAGCGATACTCTGTTGTCTCTGTCTTCTGCTGCAACTTATTTAGCCAAGTTTACCTAGATGGCAGGGGGAGTGACTTAGTCTCGTTCTATCATTCTTTTGTATCTGATATGTTTTTCTTAGGTATGCAATCCGTATTTCTTATTCTTTCCAGCCCATCACAAATGGACCTTGGTTCTTCTAGCTTTCACAGGGAGTGAGTCAAGGAAAATGTTCCCCACATTAAATCTTCCCTTCCTTAGCCATGGAGAGAGACCATCTGGAAGAACTGGTGACACTTAGTAGAGGTAGGATGGAAGATCCTTGAACCAAGTTACATGACTACAGAATAGGAGAAATGATGGTATTAGGCAACCAATCATTCAGGATGCAGTTACTCTAGAGCAGAGGTGGGTTTCAGCAGGTTCTGACCAGTTCTGGAGAACCGCTAGCAGAAATTTTGAGTAGTTCGGAGAACCGGTAGTAAAAATTCTGACTGGCCCCCACCCCTATCTATTCTCTGCCTCCCAAGTCCCAGCTGATCGGGAAGAAATGAGGTTTTTGCAGTAACCTTCCCCCGGAGTGGGATGGGAATGGAGATTTTACAGTATCCTTCCCCTGCCATGCCCACCAAGCCATGCCACGCCCACCAAGCCACACCCACAGAATCGGTAGTAAAAAAATTTGAAACCCACCACTGATCTAGAGAATACTAAGTGATCGCTTGCCACCTTCAGCCAAACAACATTCTTCCTGTACATATATACAAGGATCAGCTGAAGGAGATATTTTAGGTAAAGTCAATGCACAGTCCTGTACTACACATTTTATACATTGAACACCAGGCATGGGGACCACCATCAGGTTTTCCTCACAGATCTTTGATTAGGGAATGTTGGAATCCAGAAGACACGCAATAAGTGGACATTTCTTTATATGTATTAGATTTTTACTGTGACCAATAAGATGATGAATATTCCTTGCTTCTCCTCTGGGCTGCTACTGGGAGGGGTATATTTATGTGTGTGTGTGTGTGTGTGTCCAGCCTGAAGATGACGAATGAGACTTCGTCGAAATGTCGCCAAGACACTTCCAATTTTACGTGGGAGAAAACCCGAATAACCAAAGACTTACATACAAACACCCGCGAAAACCTCAGAAAACATATATATATATTTGTTTTTGTAGGTTTTCACAGGTATATGTATGCAACTTTTGGTATGTTCGGGTCTTTTCCCGTGTAAGATTGAAAGTATTTAGGCAACGTTTCGATAAGATCTCACTCATCATCTTCAGGCTGGAGTTTTTTGGCTTTGTTCTTATGTGAGCAAAGTATTGCTCTCCATAAGAACAAAGCCAAAAACTCCAGCATGAAGATGATGAGTGAGATCTCATCGAAACATTGCCTAAATACTTTCAATCTTACACGGGAAAAGACCCGAACATACCAAAACCTGCTTATATAGATAGATAGATAGATAGATATAGATATATAGATATATAGATATAGATATATAGATATAGATATAGATATATACACACACACACATACATACATACATAAACACACACACACACACACACACCACTTCCTGGTGGCTGAGAAGAACGCCACTTCCATCCTTCTATCACTTTGTTTATTCCTGGATCAGCTCATCTCTGTCATTGCAGGAAGAGACGGCTCTTCTCTGCTTCCTTTTTCCTAAATTCCTTTCTTTCTAAGCTCCTCTTTAGCTCCCTAACTCATCGTTTTTCAGGTTTGTTTTTTTTATCTCGCTTTAAGACTCCTACTATTGAATGCAACAGTTCAATGAATTGGTATGTGTGTCATTTCTTGCTTCTGTGCCCATCCAGCTTATCTCTGCCAAAGCTTGCCTCCTCAGCTAATGCAGTTGCTCAACTTGGAGAGCTTCTGCAATGGCACAGCTATTCCAACCAACCAACCTATCAACAGTATTTATCTGAAACAATGTTAGGAGAATAAAGCCCTCCCAGTCACATCCTGGGAATCGGCTGCAACTTCTTGTCCATTGTCCTACAAGTGGCTCTTATTAAGCCTAAAGAAGAAATGCTACGCCTAGCAGTCAAATGACAGCAAATGACAAATTGTATGGAAGGTTAGATTTTAACATCTTTAACATCCTGATTTTGGAAATCTTGAGAACTGCCGTATCCAAAGATTTGCTATTTAGCGTCTTTCACATTTATTTCCAGAAACTGATAACTATCCACACTCTTTTCATCAAATTTTATTTTTAAAAAATTCTTTCCCAGTTTGGGTTTGTGGACCAACCTTTTACCACATTGCACCTCAAATCTAGTAGTGTCCATAACACTTCAAAATGGCCACAACTACTGACATTCATGAGATATCATACAATAGAATCCTTGGTGCTCTATGCACTTCTTTTTATTTCATTACCTGTCTAGGTAATATCAGTGCTAATGATTGTGGGGTTTGCTTTTTCTTTAAATAGTGTAGCTTACCCACCCAATGTTGGTAGGGATGCCCTTTTCTCCTTGGTTCTCCTACCAGGATTTTCTGCTATCAAGAAGACAACCACACATCCCACTGGCAGGAGAAATGACTGCACATAAACATGGAGAAAACCCCACAGACACTAGCACTGATGGTGTTACCTAGTTACCTGTGACAACAATTTAGAGACTCTAATTATCAATTGCAAACCTTACTATTCGCCTCGTGAATTTTCCTCATTTCTTCTAATTGCTGTTTATGTCCCACCACACGCCTGTGTAAACGAGGCATTGCGAACTCTAGCTGACCAAATCATGGAGGCTGAAGCCAAACACCCTGATTCACTGGCCATTGTTTTGGGAGATCTAAACAAGGCAAACTTAAGGAAAGAACTACCAAAATACTTTCAGCATGTCAATTGTCCCACCAGAGGCAAGAATACTCTAGACCACTGCTACACAACACTAAAAGATGCCTATCGGTCTTTACCACGTGCAGCTGTAGGACACTCTGATCATTGCATGATTCACCTTGTACCTGCTTACAGGCAAAGACTTAAAGCCATAAAACCAATAATTAAATCAGTGAAAACCTGGACGGAGGAATCAGAATTAAAGCTACAGGCATGTTTTGACTGCACTGATTGGAATATTTTAAAGATACCTCTGCAGACCTGGATGAACTCACAGATACTGTAACATCATATGTCAGCTTCTGTGAAGACCTATGTGTACCTACAAGGAACTTGCGAATACACAGTAATAACAAACCTTGGTTTACACCTAAACTTAAGCAGCTACGACATTCCAAAGAGGAAGCCTACAGAAAAGGTGATAAAATGCTGTACAATCAGGCCAGAAATGCACTAACAAGGAGATAAGAGCAGCAAAAGAAGCTACTCTGAAAAGCTAAAGAATCAATTTTCAGCAAATGAACCAGCAAACATGTGGAAAACTCTTAAAAATATCACCGGCTATGGCAAACCTCCTTCCCAGGCTGAAGGTAATCAACAACTGGCAGATGACCTGAATGAGTTTTACTGCAGGTTTGAAAGGAAACTACAGCCACCTATCTCCACAACCCCCATCTCAGACACAGCAACAACAGCCAAGCCTCCTACAACTGACCCCATTTCATTGGGTTCACAACCCCTAGTGATCACAGAAAAGGAAGTGCAAGACCTATTTCACAGATAAAAGCCAGGAAAACTCCAGGCCAGACAAGATAACTCCTCCTTGCTTAAAAGTTTGTGTTGACTAATTGGCCCCATCTTCACCCGAATCTTCAATAAATCACTAGAGATGTGCTATGTTCCTTCTTGCTTCAAACGCTCTACCATCATCCCAGTGCCGAAGAAGCCCACCATCAAGGAACTGAATGACTACAGACCAGTTGCTCTAACATCTGTAGTCATGAAAACCTTTGAAAGGCTAGTGCTTTCCTACCTGAAAACCATCACGAATCCGCTTTTAGACCCCTTGCAATTTGCATACCGAGCAAATAGATCAACAGATGATGCTGTTAATATGGCTCTGCACTACATCCTACAACATCTTGAGTCTCCAAAGACCTATGCAAGGGTCCTTTTGTAGACTTTAGTTCAGCATTCAATACCATCATTCCAGACATTCTTCTAACTAAGCTAAACCAGCTACAGGTACCGGAACAGACTTGTAAGTGGATCACAAGCTTCCTAACAAACAGGAAGCAGCAGGTGAAGCTAAGCAAGATCACATCAAATACCTGTACAATTAGCACAGGGGCCCCCAAGGCTGTGTGCTCTCCCACTTCTCTTCTCTCTGTATACCAATGACTGCATCTCCAATGATCCATTTGTTAAGCTACTGAAGTTCGCAGATGACACAACAGTGATTGGTCTCATTCGAGATAATGACGAATCCGCATATAGACGAGAGGTCGAGCGACTAGCCTTGTGGTGCAACCAAAACAATGTGGAACTGAACACACTCAAAACCGTAGAAATGGTGGTAGACTTTAGGAAAACCCTTCCATACTTCCACCTCTCACAATACTTGACAACACAGTATCAACAGTAGAAACCTTCAAATTTCTGGGTTCTATCATATCGCAAGATCTCAAATGGACAGCTAACATCAAAACATCATTAAAAAGGACAACAAAGAATGTTCTTTCTCGCCAACTCAGTAAGCTCAAACTGCCCAAGGAGCTGCTGATCCAATTCTACAGAGGAATTATTGAGTCTGTCATTTGCACCTCTATAACTGTCTGGTTCGGTTCTGCAACCCAACAAGAAAAACACAGACTTCAGAGGATAATTAGAACTGCAGAAAAATAATTGCTACCAACTTGCCTTCCATTGAGGACCTGTATACTGCACGAATCAAGAAGAGGCCGTGAAAATATTTGCAGATCCCTCGCATCCTGGACATAAACTGTTTCAACTCCTACCCTCAAAAGCGCTATAGAGCACTGCACACCAGAACAACTAGACACAAGAACAGTTTTTTCCCGAAGGCCATCACTCTGCTAAACAAATAATTCCCTCAACACTGTCAGACTATTTACTGAATCTGCACTACTATTAATCGTTTCATAGTTCCCATCACCAATCTCTTTCCACTTATGACTGTATGACTATAACTTGTTGCTGGCAATCCTTATGATTTATATTGATATATTGATCATCAATTGTGTTGTAAATGTTGTACCTTGATGAACGTATCTTTTCTTTTATGTACACTGAGAGCATATGCACCAAGACAAATTCCTTGTGTGTCCAATCACACTTGGCCAATAAAATTCTATTCTATTCTATTCTATTCTATTCTAGTTAGGTAATGATATGTCTGCAAGCAAACAACCAAGCTTAGAGAGTACCAAGGACTCCACAGTTTAACCTTGAACTACACATATTCTCTTCTATTGATAACAGCATACAAATATGATGATTATGTATTTGCATGAGGAAAACTGATGAGAGCATTTGCACAATGATTTTTTTTTTTGTCAGACCTGTATCACCATTCCCCCTCTTCCCTAAAGATGCCTATATTCAAATCTGCTCAAAGCAAAGCATGTTGCAGTTTTACCTTAAATCTTAACTCTCAAATTCAAATTGAATCTTTCCATTTTGAATCAGACGATCAAACTGAATCTTGGCCAATTCACATCTCTATATTTCTGATTTAGCTTTTTTCCTGTATTTTCTGAAACTAGAGGGAACTAGCCTTTTACTTTATTGATGGCTACACTCATATAAAAGATCTTAAAGAAAGTTTGGGAAAAGAATCTGTTCACCAGGTGTGCATCCTGTTTATCAGCATTTTGGTAACCCATTGTTATTAAACATATATAGAGATAAAGGTAAAGGTAAAGGTTCCCCTCGCACATATGTGCTTGTCGTTCCCAACTCTAGGGGGCGGTGCTTATCTCCATTTCAGAGCCGAAGAGCCAGCGCTGTCCGAAGACGTCTCCATGGTCATGTGGCCGGCATGACTCAACGCCAAAGGCGCACGGAACGCTGTTACCTTCCCACCAAAGGTGGTCCCTATTTTTTCTACTTGCATTTTTATGTGCTTTTGAACTGCTAGGTTGGCAGAAGCTGGGACAAGTAATGGGAGCTCACCCCGTTACACAGCAGCACCAAGGATTTGAACTGCTAAACTGCCAACCTTTTGATCGACAAGCTCAGTGTCCTAGCCCCTTGAGCTACTGCATCCCTAATATAGATTAATAACTAATATAACAAAATAGATAAACTATCTCTATATAGTTTATCTATTTTTTTAAAAAAATAGATAAACTACATAGAGATAGTTTATCTATTTTTAAAAAAATATTTTTAAAAAATAGATATTTGCACCCTTCTTTAGCTTTCAGACTGAAGTTTCATATTCTACAGCAGAGTCTGATCCCCATGCATGTTCATATCTATGTAAAAAAGGAGAACCAGGAGCCATGGTGGCGCAGTGATTAGAATGCAGTATTGAAGGCTAACTCTGCCCACAATCTGCAGTTTGATCCTGACAGGCTCAAGACTGACTCAGCCTTCCATCCTTCTGAGATTGGTAAAATTTGGACCCAGATTTTTTTTTTTTGGTGGGGGAGGCATTATGCTGATGTAAATCTCCCAGAAAATGCTGTAAAGCACTACGGGGCAGTATATAAATCTAAGTGCTACTGCTATTGCTACTTTACTGATTGTTATCATTCAGATAGACATAGTATTGGCACAACATTTTAAAATTATATCTGTGCAGTCTGATCAATGGAGAAATATGTATACTTCATAGAAATGCAGTTGACATCAGCTTTGATGTATCGTTTATTGTCCACAATTTGAGCTTTCTTATTTCTTCAGAATGTATTGTCCTGACTCAATCATGGTTCTTATTTTTCCAATCCATTTATTTCTGAGTATTAATGCTGAACTCTTCCAGCAGCCTGCATGAGCTTGGGATGTAAGAGAAAAACGTGCATGTCATTATTGAAGTATACTAGATAAAATGTTACCTTTAGATGAACTTGACTAAAAACAATGACTTGATTGTAAATCTGGATCACAGCTGGAAGCCATGAGCTAAATAGCAAAGCGGATAATGGGAGAAAGGGGAAAAAATAGCACTATTAGGCAAATCAAAGTCTTATAATTTACATAAACACCTGCTCATGCTTAAATTGTCTGAAAGACTATTATTTTAAATCCAGGCAAGTGCTGAAACTCAGTTTGTTAATGCTCAGATATGCTTGTTCCACTGTTTTTATCATCATCATTATTTTCCTTCACTCAGGAAGCTGCTGGGATCAGAATCAGCAAATTAAGTAGTCCCTCTCAGCTGTTTTGCCTGAGGGAGAGTTTTCCTCATGATGGGGTGAAAAAGATTGATCTCTAGGAAATTTATAATGGGCAAACCTTCTTTCACCCCATGTGAAATAATCACTACTATTAGAATTGTTCACTGCCAAGCATTTAATTACTCAGATATTCTTCTACGTTAAATAATCACTGAGCTTTCAAATGAGTTCAGCAAATAGCAGGCAATTCAAAGTTAAGAAACATCTTGACAGTCACTGACTTGCTAGAATCCATGCAAGTCTATCATGGTCTTCATCAAGCTATCAAATCCATCAGAAGGCAAGGCTATGTTCAGCCATACAGAGAGGCAGAGCAAAACAAACACGTAATTAATTCCAGAAATGAAAGTTGCTTGAAGAGGTCTAAACACTTTCATCTTTCCAGAAGTTTATGCTAGATCCACTGCACACATGTGCACACACACACACACACAAACCTGTGTAGCATCAAGTCACTTCCATCTCCATATTTGATAGAAAAATTCTGTGACTGATCTCTGGGACAGAAGAAAATTGGACCCTGTAGTGAGAAATTCATACATCATCTTTGCTACACCTTGGAGGTATTCTTGCCAGTTAATAGTTCCCCAATGTTCTCCACATCCCAATCTTGGAGGTCTCTATTTCTCCAATGGGGCTTGAGGCCTTCCATTGGCACTACTTTCATAATGTCTATGTTTATACTGTGTCCCAATCATATTTAGCTCCAGGGTCATAACATCAGCACGCATTCTATGCACCACAACAGCTAGAAAACATAGGATTAGGGCATGCCATCTGTACATGACAAGAGTTGCAGTGCCACAGATGCACGCAGTTGGGGTAAACTAATCTATATTAGTTAACGCTGACTTTTTCAACATTAGAGGATGAATATAGAATAGAATTTTTTTTTTATTGGCCAAGTGTGATTGGACACACAAGGAATTTGTCTTGGTGCATATGCTCTCAGCGGGGCTTGGTGGCTCAGTGGATAAGATGGTGAGCTTCTCGATCAAAGGTTGGCAGTTCAGCAGTTTGAATCCCAAGTAACAGGGTAAGCTCCCATTACTTGTCTCAGCTTCTGCCAACCTAGCAGTTCAAAAGCACATAAAAAATGCAAGTAGGAAAATAGGGACCACCTTTGGTGGGAAGGTAACAGCGTTCCGTGCAGCTTTGGCGTTTAGTCATGCCGGCCACATGACCATGGAGACGTCTTCGGACAGCGCTGGCTCTTCGGCTTTGAAATGGAGATGAGCAACGCCCCCTAGAGGTGGGAATGACTAGCACATATGTGCGAGGGGAACTTTTACCCTTATATGCTCTCAGTATACATAAAAGAAAAGATACCTTCATCAAGAATCATAAGGTACAACACTTAATGATAGTTATAGGATACAAATAAACAATCAGGAAACAATCAATATCAATATAAATCGTAAGGATACAAGCAACAAAGTTACAGTCATACAGTCATAAGTGGGAAGAGATGGGTGATGGAAACGATGAGAAGATTAATAGTAGTGCAGATTTAGTAAATAGTTTCACAGTGTTGAAGGAATTATTTGTTTAGCAGAGTGATGGCATTTGGGCAGAAACTGTTCTTGTGTCTAGTTGTTCTGGTGTGCAATGCTCTATAGCGTCGTTTTGAGGGTAGGAGTTGAAACAGTTTATGTCCAGGATGTGAGGGGTCTGTAAATATTTTCACAGCCCTCTTTTTGACTCGCAGAGTATACAGGTCCTCAACGGAAAAGCAGGTTGGTAGCCTTTGTTTTTTTCCGCAGTTCTAATTATCTTCTGAAGTCTGTGTCTGTCTTGTTGGGTTGCAGAACCAAACCAGACAGTTATAGAAGTGCAGATGACAGACTCAATAATTCCTATGTATATAACAATAGTATCTATTTAACCTAAATTAATACTCCAGTAATAATCTCCAACTAACCTTCTGGCTAATAAAAAGCTCTTCAGCAAAGGAAGAAATGCATAAGTTTGTCTTCATCCTGATTTAATTATTTGTGATATCCTGTGCAAGCAATCATGTAAGGAGACTGTTCAGAATGAGTTATTTCACTGAGTTCCAAAGACACAGTTGACTTCAGATGTACAATTCTAAAGGCAGAAGGAACAGGAATAATCTGAACATTGTCCTGAAAATGCTCCTCTGGGGTACCCTTTGCCCTCTTTAGAGCTCTGTCATTAGATAAAAGAAAGTCAATCGCTCCAAAGGTAATTTGAGGAGGAGACGAGAATCTCAGGTAGACTTTGTCCCAAAGCTCATCTCAAATCACTCACTATATTGGGCTGAGCTATTGCAGATAGAAGTGGAAAATTGAGCCCTTAAATAGGTGTTTGTGTGTATTTGTGCCGAGTTCTGTGTATTCCAGAGAATATCAAGTGTTGAGGCTTTATGAAAGCATGAATTAAGAACCTCAGGGAGCAGAAGAAATATTGATTTTGCACAGTATGTTGCTCAGTCAAGGAAAGCGCCGAGATAATCAGCAAAAGTTAGCTGCTTGAGATTGTACATGCAACCCAACCCAATCATATTTCACTTTCAAGGCTGGCACTTTTTAAAAAAGCACTTAATTGGCTGTCTTGTCTTTCTCAATTGTTGAAGTAATGAGGATGGGGAAAAATGCAAGCTGAACCCTTTCAAAATGCCCTGCAAGAACAGCACAAACACATTTCTATAGATACCAAAGCAATTTCACTGTTGCCTAATCTCATGGACAGGTAAGTTTTTAATGGAACACTATAGGTCAGAGAAATATATTAAGCTGTTAGCCATGCCCCTTGCCAACAGATGTTGACGTTGTATGTATATAATGCCTATGTGCTGCTTATTTAGAAAAGGATTTTGCATAGGTCCCCTTAAATTTTTGAAACTCTTCCTGCACCAGACTATTTCTGCTTCTTGCTAACCTATTTTCATTGGGGGAGATTTCTTTGGAAGCCATGACAGATAGTATAAACTTCTCCTTTGAAGATAAGGACAACTTGGGTGTTTTTATATTCCTTCCCCATGACTTTTTACTTTAGAGATGTTACTGGCAGAATGAGAATGATTGTCCCAATATCATTTTCAGTCAGGAAAATTAGAATTCAAGCCCTCCCATGATCCTTAGCAGTGTCTTCATCCCCTTTTAAAGTCTCTCATTGCCTGCTGTGCTCGCAGTGTCTGAGCTCTCAAACTAAACTTTTGGCTCTTTAAGCATAGGATGAAGAGAGAAGTGAAGTTCACAAAGATGGAATCAAGGCAAGTACCGGTTAAGGTTTTACCCACCCCATGCCAAATTTGAAACAGGACCACTGACCTGGGCAGTCACCTCTAGTCTGGATGTTCATCTCATGTGTGTTCAGGCATATATTTTGTAATCAATGGCTTCCAGGAATGCCCTGGCAAACTGAAGATGGAGCTGACAACCAAGATGGAGTGATGGAACCAATGAATGAATTCGCTTCCGGCACATCTCTCCAGAATAAGGAGAGGACTTAGGATCACTCAGAATACTTCTTCCAGACACTCCCCACAATGAGATAGTAAAACAGCAGTCTCCAGCTAGTTTTAGAGTTCTGGGAACAAAGAGTCAGCTTTGACTGAACCGTGGTTCAGAGCCTTCAAGAGGATGTTGGGTTCCCCTACTTCACATCTTAATCATTTTTATTTGAAATGGCTTGATATTAAGAATTTCCAAAGGACGAGTTTCATTACAGTTGATGATTTTCCTTCAACCTGTAGCAAAATAAGTTTTATGTAAGTCTAAAACGTAAAGGGGAAAAAATTATGTTTGGAAATGAGCAGCAAAAGGGGATTAGAATGTTAATTCTGGAAATCTTTCAGACGGACTAAGGGGCCTGATTGACTGGAAGTAAGATTTTGAAATGTAAGAATAGTTCCTGTAGTTTGTTTAAAATGTTATTAAAATATATGAAGATTTTGAGTTTAAGAAATCTCTTTCTGGGAAAATGGTGACAGAAAAACATGATAAGAGGAGACCTTGAAGGCTGGTTACTAGAGGCAACCAGAAATAATTAACAATTATAATTAAAGAGAAGAACCACTAACACAGAATGGGAAAAAAGTATTTTAACTTTGGAAAAAATCAAGGATATTTGGCAACAATATATCCAGAATTTTCTCTTTAGACTATCTGACATAATAAAAATGAACTTTAAAAGAAGAGATAGAAGAGGATATAGTAACTGAAAATCAGGATACAAAAATGATACTGATAAAGATGTTAAACAGGATTTGCAAATGAAATCAGCTGAAGTTAAGAGAGACACACAAATAATAAACCATAAGAGTGACTTAGAAATATACATAACTTGGACTTTTTTTATTTTTGGATTTACAAAAGAGATATATTATATTTAAGAAGGGATTTCTGAGAATAGATAGAGAAAGAAAAGAATCAGCTTTGGGGAGATTATCTAAAAGGAATTAAAATCAAGACCTTTAAAAGTAAAATGAAGTTGGCTTCATTTTTAACCAAGGTTAAAATGTATATGATTCTCTCTTTTTTTCCTAGTAGCTTTTAATGGTGTTTTTTTCTTGACTAGGACTGAACGATGAGGCTTTAAAGATTTGTTTATACTATAGATAAGTTATGGAAAGAAGAGAGGTTTTGTTACATTTTTAGAGAAAGTGACAAGCTATGCTATCAAAATAGAGAGAAGAGAAGTTGATAAGAAATTAATTTATGGGACATAATTTGAAGGGATTAAAGATTAAATTTTTAGTAAATTGTTGTTTCTGGTAGCTCCTAATGGATTTTTTTTTCTTGATTAAGTCTGAATGATGAGGTTTTAAAATATTTGTTTATAGATATGAGATGAAACATGGAAAGAAGTTTTTTTCCTTTGTATCTTTAGAAAAAAATTGTAAGACACTGTGTAAAGTAAAGGAAAGAAATATGAAATTGCTTTACTTGTTTAAAGTTAAATTATATGTATTTTTGTCTGAAATATTAGAGAGGGTATTTTGGGGGGTATAATCTGGATTCCAAAACCAGCTAGTTTAATTTGATTGGGAGAGAGAGGGCCAAGATAGCTCCTCTCTACGATGCAAATAATTGCTTTAGCTTGACAAGATTGCTGTGAAGATTGCTATAGGTAAAGAACAATAAAGGAAACTGCTTAGAAGTAACTCTTTGTATCTTTCTTGGTTTTTGGACCCTGACAGATGTTAAATTACTGGAAATGTTTGTACTTGTCTTGATGAAGGGAGAGGTCATTTCATTCTATATTTTTTCTTCTTGTTTTCCTTGTTTATATATTTTTGCTTTTTCCCCTCCCACCCCCCTTTTTTTCCTCTCTCTCTCTGTGGTTTTTTTTTCCTTTTTATAGTTTTTTACATTTGTATTAGTTTTTCATCTTTGGATTTTTAAACTTCAATGAAAATTATTATTTTAAAAAATTGAAAACAAGGAGCAAAACAAGACACTCTAATTATACAAACATACACTCTTCTATCTGTGACAGATATATTATCCACCTCAAGGACAAATATCACCGATCTCATGGCAAATCATTAGCAATATTGTTATTGGAGAGAAATGTATCCCAATCTTCAGAAAAGCAGCCATTGAATAAGCACAGACTGAGGCAAAGTTTTAGCTGAAATAAGTTAAAGTTTCATAAAAAAAGGTTTATCTTTCTTATTCTACACTGTATATCCTATGTAACTATAGCAATGCCTCTCATGGAGTCTACCTTTGTACTTCCCAAATACATACACATGCATACATTTTAAATTAAAAACACAAATTACAACAGAATATAATTCCTTACGAATGCAAATGAAAATAATATCCACTTGAATCTGAACGATTTGTAGCTTCCTTCAGCAAACTGACTTTCAATCAATGGAATATGGTAAGATTCAGAAGTGGTCTATGTGGGACACAGTGAGTCAGTAAAACAGTAAGTCTTTAAAACTTGCCTTAAATGGCAAATAGAATTCAATTTATTGGAAAAATGTAATATTTAATTTCATCACAATAGGCTCTAGAGTCTTTGGCAGAGTGTTTGTTTGCTCTTCAGATACAAAAATTGAGAACAACTACATTTACATGGAGGCAACAGGAACAGACTGGCATCAGTGACATCACTCAAATCCTATCTTACTTCTATAGGTAACAGCATATAGGTGACTTGCCTAGCAGGTAATCAGGGTTGCTCTTGATACTTTAACAAAGGGATGTCCAACTTGAGCAACTTTAAGACTTGTGGACTTCAACTCGGGTGAAATCTAGCAGGTTTTAACAGGTTCTGGAGAACCAGTAGCAGAAATTTAGAGCAGTTTGGAGAACCGGTTGCGGAAAATTTGAGTAGTTCAGAGAACCAGCAAATACCACCTCTGGCTGGCCCCAGAGTGGGGAGGGAATGGGGATTTTGCAGTATCCTTCCCCTGGAGTAGGGTGGGAATGGAGAATTTGCAGTATCCTTCCCCTGCCCATCAAGCCACACCATGCCCACCACGCCGCACCCACAGAACTGATAGTAAAAAAAATTGGATTTCACCACTGCTTCCACTGCCAGAATTGGCTAGCTGAGGAATTGTTGGAGTTGAAGTCCATAGGCCTTAAAGTTGTGAAGGATGGCCATCCCTGCTTTAATGGAAGACTACCAGAAACCCCACGGCTGTTGACTAGACTGGAAAGTACATATCAGTATTTGTGTGCAAATATTTGGAACGTGCTGTGGCAAAAGCAAATAACTTTTGTATATATTGTTCTGAAGAAAACTATATGGGTATGATTTAGGTAGTCACCGAGATGTGAGCTAAACTTAAAGGAAATGTAATGTTATCTTTTTAAAAGTGTTATGGAAAGAAGAACCTTGGTATTCAGAAACAGAAAGCAGTTTCAACATAGTAGTAGTGTTAATCATTCAATCATATCTGACTCTTGATGACTTTAGGGGCACGTGCTCTCCATGCTACCCTGCTTCTTTCAATTGCTGGATGTTCATCTTTGTATCAGCTTTGATGGTATCAATCCAGAGAGTTCTTTGCTTCCCCCTTCTTCTTGATCCACTAACCATTCCTAGCATCATTGCCTTCTCCAATGAATTTGCACATATGACATGGCCAAAATAAATCAGACAAAGTCTTGTGGTTTAAGGTTCTAGTGATGTTTCTGGTGAGTTTCAACATACTCTTGTAATAATGAATGCTGTGTTCATGTTTAAAGCAATATCTCTTTACAGGTCAAGCTAATCAGTTTCTAAATTTGATTCAACCCAGCCAAAGCACTTTTAAATCTTATTAATCTCAGTATGGGCTTAAGTGCCCCCCATTAAAATCAGTGGGATACCAAAGGACTTCACTTTATTGGGTCATGCCGCTACTTTTAGTTGAGATCCATACTTTCAGAATTAGGTGAAGGGACATAATAAAAACTGGATGACTATACAGCTTGTGTCTTTGTGTGTGTGTGTGTGTGTGTGTGAATGTGCGCCATTGCACAGATCAATAAGCTGTTCACAAATCCAATCCAGTATGATTGCAAAGATCTGAACAGGCTCACCTTATTATTGTACTATAGTTCAT
Organism: Ahaetulla prasina; assembly: GCF_028640845.1. Lineage (NCBI taxonomy): Eukaryota > Metazoa > Chordata > Lepidosauria > Squamata > Colubridae > Ahaetulla > Ahaetulla prasina. The sequence goes on from NC_080539.1 coordinate 271,469,771, forward strand.
TTAATGTTGCAACTGTAGTTCATTTAATGCTGTGCTGGCTTCTCTTGCATTTTCCTTATATAAAAGTTAAGTAGCCACTACAAAAATGAATCATCTAAACTCCAGGTAAAAGCTATCACAGTATGAAAGTGGAGCTCCTGCTGTGAAAATGATATCAAACGTTATATAAAAAGAGCTATCCTATTGAAAGTGCTGGTGGTTTGTAGTTTACCTCCTGTTAGCAGTTCTATCAGTATCGATTTCAAAAACCTGTTTGGACAGCTAAGCTCAGAATTTTTATGAAAGCTTTTGTAGAGCACAAGCTGTAAGCATCTTTCCGAAACTGCAGTGGCAATATCACTTCATCACTTGTTCAGACTTCCTTCCAATATCTGTACATGGCAGTAACAACACCACACACAAAATCATGGAGCAAGAACAATGATCTTGTTGTTGGATTTTGACATGCTTCAGTCAGTTCAGAATAGTATAAATGCAATCAATGTGAATGACCTTAACATTTGCTCAAGGCATTTTCTGGGGGGTGGGGTGGGTGGGTTATATTGTAATTTCCCAAAATGCAAGAATAGGATGGATGGAAGCAGTGGTGAAATCTGAACCAGTTTGCTACCAGTTCGCTGGCTGTGCATGCACACTGTGCATCAAATGGTGCATGCATGCACAGTGCACACAAAACATACACTGCAGGCATGCGCATGCACAGTACGTGCCAAATGCATGGAAAAAGGAGGCTTCGGAAGGTAAGTATAACAGCGAGGGGGGGAACAGCTGTGCCGCATGATTTAGGTTCACTAAAAAGCAGGATTTTCAATCACGCTGCACAGCTGATTGGTGGAAATACTGGTTCAGAGGAACCGGTAGGTTTTTTTTTACTATCAGTTTATCTGAACCGGTAGTTTTTATTACTACTGGTTCACCCGAACTGGTGCGAACTGGTAGGATTTCACTGCTGGATGGAAGCCCATAGCATCAAAACTCAGATGAAGAGAGTAAAACAAGCAATGGCTTGTTCTTTGACTGCTCATAGCTGAGATCTTATCCAGTTTAAGGTCTAGAGAAGAGACAGGAAAAAAGAGTTATTACAGAAACTATTTTATTTTTGTATTGTTTCTCTCTATATTTTACTTGTAAACTGCCCAGAGTTGCTCAGTCATACAGTGTACTAATTTGATAAATAAATACATTTTCTTTCAGTACAACCAAGGAAAAAGTAATTGCAATGCCAACTTATACTTAATATGTAAGCATGTTGAAAGATAAAATTAGTTGTCATGATTTCATGTGATGTTAAATAAAGCCGCTTGCTTTTAGAACACAGGAAAGATATAGTGATAGCAATACAATGTTTGCGCCTGGGGTAAAAACAGTTATATACTGGACTGGTATAATAAGACAACAACAATACAATAACTGTTGTATTTGGTAAATTAACTTAAAGTATTTATCAACATATACAAAACATTACAATTCACATTTCATATCTGAATTTAAGGTCCTCAGATAAAATAAAGATTACCTATCATAATTCCATAGTCCCAAAGCGACATATATAATCTAATAAATGGATCCTGAATTTTGAGCTATCTTGGTGGATGAGATGCTACAGAACTTATAAGAATACATGAAATGTGGGTATACTACAGTCTTTGCCTGAAACTGAGAAACTTTTGACAGTGCAGGTAAGAGTTTTGACAGCACTGAAAGTTTTGGCTCAACTCCACAACCAATGCCATGGTTATGTGAGAATGAAGACTTAAAAATAAAAGAAATGATTATTCACAACCGCATATCATACAAATAAATCATGAAAACCTAGCCTTAAAAATCATCGATTCCCATGCTTATAAATCTTAGTCTCCCCAGGGCAAAGAAGAAGGAAATGCAAAATGAATTCTACAACTCTAAAGTCACTTCTACCAATAGGACTTGTATCACTGTAAGATTGGAACTCCCATGTTATAAAACTACCATTGTATATCTGGAAGCTATCAATGGAATGGAATGGAATGGAGGGGAGGAGGGAGGGGAGGGGAAGGGAAGGGAAGGGAAGGGAAGGGAAGGGAAGGGAAGGGAAGAGAAGAGAAGAGAAGAGAAGAGAAGAGAAGAGAAGAGAAGAGAAGAGAAGAGAAGAGAAGAGAAATTAGAAATAAGAATAGACTTCCATTGGAGGGCTCCAAAAGGAGCTAACGCCACCCTAGAGGGATGGTGAAGAAAAGAGGGGTGCTTTGTAGGTCACAGAGAGATGCATCTCTCCCAGTTAACTCAGGGCTCTTTTCCATCTCATCCACAATGAGGAGAAGAGGAAGGCATCATGGCTGCCATGAAGCTGGGACAGCCAAGGCAACAAAGAAAGTGCAGGAGCGGTGCAGATGAACTGTGATTGGAACTGGATGAGATTATCCCTTTTTTACCTAGAACCTAACCCTAAAAGGAAAAAAAAACAGGACTCTTAGAACTATTTGTTAAAGCAGTGAATAATTACTTAGAAAAAACCCCAGACCCAAAAGAAAGGAACTAAGGGGAGAAAAGTAAAAAACTTTTAAAACATAGAAAATTGGACTTTTAAACTGGGTAGGCAATATTTTTGGAAAGGCATTTTATTGTTGTTATTTGTATCAAAATGAATGATACCCAGATACCACACTGTTCATATATTGATGTTGATGAATATTTAAAAATGAAATAAAAAATATACCAAAAAAGAATAGAATAGAATAGAATAGAATAGAATAGAATAGAATAGAATAGAATAGAATAGAATAGAATAGAATAGAATAGAATAGAATAGAATAGAATAGAATAGAATAGAATAGAATAGAATTGAATTGAATTGAATTGAATTGAATTGAATTGAATTATTGGCCAAATGTGATTAGACACACAAGAAATGTGTCAATGATGCAGAAGCTCTCAGTGTACATGCAAAACAACAAAGTAATGATTATAATCATGATACCAATAAGAGGTAGTAGAGAAGATAAGAAGGATAATAATAATACTACAGCATACTACGTGGGTAAATATACTTAGACATAAGACAGTACTATGAGAATTAGATGTTCAACAGAATGATGGCATGAGGGAAAAAACTGTCTCTGTATCTAGATGTTTTGACATGCAATGCTCTATAGTGGCATCCTGAGGGGAGGAATTGAAGCAGTTTATGTCCAGGATGTGAGTGATCTGTAGATATTTTCTCAGCCCTCTTTCTGGTAGAGGGCTTTCACGTAGTATAAAGATCCTCAGTGAAGCCAGGCTGGTTGCAATTGTTTTTTCTGCAGTCCTATCTCTTGAGGTCTGTATCTGTACCTGTCCTGTTTGATTGCTGTACCAAACCAGGCAGTTGTAGAAGTACAAATGACAAACTAAAGGATTCCTCAGTAGAAGCTATGAAGCTACAAATGCTATGCTCAGTAGAAGCTATGAAGCTACATTGTTTGTAACACACCTTGTTACATGACATATGTACACATATACATATACGTACAGTTTTTGGCTATTATATTTCAAAAATGTCATAGAGCTAGAAAGGGAAGTCCAGTGATAAGTACAATATTGAACCTACAATTTTATGTACAGTATTCTTGCTATTTATCATCCAATTACTTGGGAGCTGCTTCCAGTTTTAATATTAGAAACAGCAATTGGTTCCTCTCCCCCGCCCTCCCAATTTCTAATTTGGGCGGAAGTATTCTTGAAAGAATGTAATTTCACCAAGAGCTTTCCTATCTGTATTATTTAGGTGACCTGGTGATAGAAAAATACAGAATTGCCTCTTAGTTTCCATTTGTAAGGAAATCTGAACTATTGGTATTTTCTTACCCAAAAAAGAAAAAAGAGAGAGATAAACCAAATTGTTACACACCCTAAGCCAAGATAGCTTTGGGAAAATATGTTGAGAGTCACATTTAATCAGTGAAATGGAGTTATCCACTTTCATACAACATAGTATGAAATGTAGCTATATGGCATCTAATACATTTGGTTTTGGTCTGGTAGGGTTAGATCCAAAGTAACTTCTTATCCTTGTGCTAAAAAATATATCCTCTCCAGACCCATTCTAGTCAAGCTGTTTCCCTTCTATGGCGGCTTAAGACATCAACTTCTTCTACAAAATTGTACTAGGATACTTTTATGGTTCCACCGCATTCTGAATGTTAGGATAACTGCGATAAAATTAAACATGGAAATATCCTGCACTTGAATAACAGATCACTATAAACAGAAGTATTTTTCATCTCAGGTTCCAAATAGATCTTCAATGAAAAACATTCTTCCAACTTCCCAATAAGCTTTTGGAACATCACTATTCATATTCTGTTGGTTGAAAAGTTTATATTGATGCGCTTTCTTGATTTTTCTGCTTATCTTCTGGTTAACGTTCATTAAAGAAAATGTTATCAATGTTCCATCTATGGAAAACGCCATAATAAAATTATTGTTGTTAAGTTTTATGGAAAAGGCTCCCGAGGACGTGGACAGGTTGTTGGGGAGGCTTCACGGCACGACATGTTTACTGGACCCGTGCCCTTCCTGGCTGGTACTGGCCACTCAGGCGGTGACATGAGGCTGGCTCCAGAGGATTATCAACGCTTCTTGGTTGGATGGGGTTTTCCCTGCCGCCTTGAAAGAGGCGGTGGTGAGACCCCTCCTTAAGAAGCCCTCTTTGGACCCAGCTATTTTGGGTAATTATCGTCCAGTCTCCAACCTTCGCTTTGTTGCGAAGGTTGTAGAGAGTGCCGTGGCGCGACAGCTGCCCCAACACCTGGATGAAGATGTCTATCTAGACCCGTTCCAGTCCGGCTTCCGACCAGGATACAGCACGGAGACAGCTTTGGTCGCATTGGTAGATGATCTCTGGAGGGCCAGGGACAGGGGATATTCCTCTGCCCTGGTCCTATTAGACCTCTCAGCGGCGTTCGATACCATCGATCATGGTATCCTGCTGCGCCGGTTGGGGGGATTGGGAGTGGGAGGCACCGTATACCGGTGGTTCTCCTCCTATCTCTCCGACCGGTCGCAGACGGTGTTGACAGGGGGGCAGAGGTCGACCGCGAGGGGCCTCACTTGTGGGGTCCCACAGGGGTCGATTCTCTCGCCCCTGCTGTTCAACATCTACATGAAGCCATTGGGTGAGATCATCAGTGGTTTCGGGGTGAGATACCAGCAGTACGCTGACGACACCCAGCTGTACTTTTCCACCCCGGACCACCCCAATGAAGTTGTTGAAGTGCTGTCCCGGTGTTTGGAGGCTGTACGGGTCTGGATGGGGAGAAACAGGCTCAAGCTTAATCCCTCCAAGACGGAGTGGCTGTGGATGCCGGCACCCCGATTCAGTCAGCTGCAGCCGCGGCTGGCTGTTGGAGGCGAGTTACTGGCCCCAAAGGATAGGGTGCACAACTTGGGTGTCCTTCTGGATGATCGGCTGTCGTTTGAAGACCATTTGACGGCCGTCTCCAGGAGGGCCTTCCACCAGGTTCGCCTGGTCCGGCAGTTGCGCCCCTTCCTTGATCGGGATGCCTTATGCACAGTCACTCATGCGCTCGTTACCTCTCGCTTGGATTACTGTAATGCTCTCTACATGGGGCTCCCCCTGAAGTGCACTCGGAGGCTTCAGTTAGTCCAGAATGCAGCTGCGTGGGTGATAGAGGGAGCTACACGTAGCTCCCATGTAACACCGCTCCTGCGCAGACTGCACTGGCTGCCTGTGGCCTTCCGGGTGCACTTTAAGGTGTTGGTTATGACCTTTAAAGCGCTCCATGGCTTAGGACCTGGGTACTTACGGGACCGCCTGCTGTTACCATACGCCTCCCACCGACCAGACGCTCCCACAGAGAGGGACTTCTCAGGGTGCCGTCCGCCAAACAATGTCGGCTGGCGGCCCCAGGGGAAGGGCCTTCTCTGTGGGGGCTCCCACACTCTGGAACGAGCTTCCCCCGGGTTTACGCCAAATACCTGACCTTCGGACATTTCGTCGCGAACTCAAGACTTACCTTTTTATCCGCGCGGGACTGGCTTAAATCGGGATTTTAATCTTAAATTTATTAATTTTAAACGGGGTTTTAGTATGGTAAATTTTAATCATTGGGCTAATTTAAATAAGTTTTTTAAATCGTATTTTAAATCTGTATATTGTATTGTCGGTTTTTTATTATGCCTGTACACCGCCCTGAGTCCTTCGGGAGAAGGGCGGTATAAAAATCAAATAAAATAAATAAATAAATAAATAAGTGGACTGGGGAAAAAATTAGAACAAATTAGGCAGAATGGGGATAGCCAAATATTTGGGTAAGATATAATCCATAAACACTGATGGACTTCCAAATATATTGAGGGGGGGAATCCAAGATGGCAACACGTGCAGATGCTGGGGCCCTGAACTCCCAGTGTTAGTGTGCTGTTTTTGGAATAATATGTGTATGGATGTGTGTGAACAGTGGAGTGTATGGAGTAAAACCTGCCTACACCTGTGCAGAGTTGCTAAACATTGGTTTAGCAAGTCAGTACAGTATTACCAGCGACTTCCAGTGGTCCCATAACATACCGAACTGCATGGTGAGACTTCCAGTTTCTCCATGGATTGTTGTTGGGTCTGGGAGGCGTCAACGGTGGCAAAAGGAGCAAAAACAGAAGTGTGGATGTAGGGCTGGTCTGTTAGCTCGGCTATGGAAGCAACCCCATAGACCAGCACTATTGAGCGGTTTTTTTGACCAACGCTAGATCACTCATCCATAAAATCAATGAACTAGAGCTGCAGATGGCCACAAGCAGGCTTATCCGTGAATGCTGTCACGCGTGAATTATCACGGAGACCTGGCTACATCAACTCGTACCCGATGAGGCAGTGGGGCTAACTAGCCATGCTATCTACTGCTCCAATAGAAATGGTAACTCCGGTAAGAGCAAAGAAGGAGTTTGTATTTATATACACAGTGACTGGTGTGCTAACAGCAGAGTAATATCTATGTACTGTTCTCCAGATGTGGAATTAATGGCTGTCATATGTAGGCCATTTTATCTGCCTAGAAAAATCATTGTGATAATTATCACTGTTTATATTCCACCTGATGCCAACGTTAGCATGGCACTCTCTAAGCTATATGATGTCATCTCCAGGCAGCAGCAAACTCATCTCGAGGGCGCTTTTGCCATGGCTGGGGACCAGAGGTAGGTTCTACTTACCTTTACTACTGGTTCGCAATGGGAGTGCGCACACACGCTTCTGGGCATGTGCAGATCATCAGTTATGACATCCGGCCAGCTGGGTGGAGCCTCCCACTGTTTTTACTAACGGTTCTAAAGAACCAGACAGAACCGGGAGCAACTCACCACTGCTGGGGATTTTAATCAAGCCTGTCTAAAGACTGTTCTCCCTAAGTTTGTGCAGTATGTGCAGTGCCCAACTAGAGAGTGGTCTACCACTTTAGACCATATGTACTCAAACTTAAAACAGGCATAGAGAGCAATTCCCCTCTCCCACATGGGCACGTCCGGCCATGAATTAACATACAGGGAAGTAGTCCAGAAGTTATCCACATGGTTCTCAGTAAGCAACTTGCATCTAAACACCAGCAAGACAAAGGAGATGGTGCTAGACATCCAGAAGCAGAGTGTTCTGTCCTCCTCTGTCTCCGTCCGAATGATGCTTAATTAGCCGGCGCTATCAGCTCTGGCGGCAAAAGAGCCAGCGTCTTCCAAGAGCCCTCGTTATTTTCCACGACACTGGTGAGTCACAAACTTCAGCTCTAGTCAATCAGTGGATTTGCCTGTTATAAAGAGACACACCAGCTCTCGCTGCCTTTTATATCCTGTGAGGTGTGGCTCCATGACTCAGCACTTCCTAGGCCTCATTATTTCTTCCACCTGGCCTGCTTCTGGCTCCTGGAGCTGAGCCAGGGAAGCCGGTGCTCCCGAGGTAAGTCCTGATGGCCCTTCCCCCTCACTGTCCAAGTCACTTTCTGGCAGCAGGCCCGGCTCCAAGTCACTTCCGGGCATGGGGCCAGGTTCAGGGGCTGGAGTCACAACACAGAGAGAGGAACCTGCTCCACTCTACATCAAGGGGGCTGTGTGGAGAGGGTCTCCTCTTTTAAATTTCTGGGTGTCCACCTTAGCCAACAGCTGGAAAAATAACCAGGTTCCAGGTGGTCAGGAAGGCTTAATAGAGACTCCATTTCCTTAGGATCTTGAAGAAAAATCAGGTCATGACTGATGACTTCCTTCTCCCGGTCTACGATAGAAAGCGTTCTCACATATTGTGTTACGGTATGGTATGCTTGCTTGACAGCCGCAGTCAGAAAGACATTACAGAGGGTGATGAGCACAGCACAAAAAATCATGGGCTGCCCCTTGACCTCACTGGACAAAATCAGCAGGACCTGCTGCCTTAACAGAGTGAGGAAAATCCTCAGGGAAGAGTCACACTTCTTTACTCTCCTACCATTGGGCAGGAGATATAGAAGCATAGCCAGCCGAACCAATAGGCTGAAAAATAGCTTTTATCCATGGGCCATCAGACTTCTGAATGCAACATAACACCACAATTAGGTTTAATATGATAGACTTGTAGGGCCAGCGCAATATGCAACATGTTCAGACCGGTGTAATATAATATATAATGTTATATACATATATGGGCTTAGGGATTTCTTTTTCTTTTATTTATTGAGTTATTGAGATGTATTCTGTGTTTTTGGGGGGCTGTGTTTTTGGGGGGCTGCACCAAGGAAGGCTCGTTCAATCTCATTGTACACATGTGCATTGACAGTAAAGGTTTAATTTGATTTGATTTGATTTGATTTAAAGAATGTTGACTGTGTCTTTAAAAAAATAATTAGCTGATTAAAGAAATCGTGTAAGAGAAGTCTCAGAGGCAGAGAAAGAAAAGGGAGTATTTCAAAAAATATAACAAATGAAGAGGAGATGGATGTTCCACTCTCATCTGGAAAAATAGCTGTTAGCCCTTCAGTTAACCAAAGTGAAGAAAAGTCTGAACAATTCACAGAGATCTTGTCTTACTGAATTCAGTAATAAATGAGAGCTGGAGTCCCGCTTATTCACTTTCCAAGATTCTATATCTCATCCTCTCTCTTCCCCCCTCCCCCCCTTACTTTCATACTTGATAAATGAAACTCCATGCTTCCTTGGTCATGTATTGCTATTAAGGAATTGTCAGCATACACAGTTAACAATCTCTTGTCCATACACACCTAGCACCGCCAGTTGAGCGAAGTTGTGAACATGCTGAGCTTCTCTGTCTCTGTCATCTTCAGCTGAGAAAGTTGAGAGTTGTTTTTTTTTCTTTTCTGAAATGCCCTCCCCAAAAAGAATTCATCTGGGATCCGAGCCTGATGACTTTTCAACATCAGAAGCCTCCTTTATTTTCTTAGGATTTTAAAAACCTATATTGTTTTATATTTTATCGTGTCTGTCTCCCAGTTATACCATAAGTTATCATTGGCTGTTTTTTTCTATTTTGTCTGCTATTATTGGTTTTAACTGAAGGCCAATAATCTGCATGGAATGATGTCCGATAACGATATCTTGCTGGTCATAAACTGGCAATCCACAAACCCATCATTAAAAAAAAAAGATCTTATTGATACTGAAAATCTTGTAGGCATTGCTGTAATTGTTTTTAGCCTAATTCCTACATGGAACAAATCATTTGCATTAGTTCTTCCCAATCAGTCAAGCCCTGTAAGGATTCAAGGCAATGAACAAGTATGTCAGATACTTGTATCTATGTATGTAAGTATGTAAACAGCAGCACCACCAGATGGATTCGTAACTGGCTGACCAACCACACTCAACGTGTAGTCCTCAATGGAACTACATCCACATGGAGGGAAGTATGCAGTGAAGTACCCCAAGGCTCTGTTTTAGGCCCAGTACTCTTCAACATCTTCATCAATGACTTGGACAAGGGGATAGATGGAGAACTCATCAAATTTGCGAATGACACCAAGCTGGCAGGACTAGCCAACACTCCAGAAGATAGGCTCAAGTTACCGAAGGATCTTGACAGACTTGAACATTGGGCGCTATCTAACAAAATGAAATTCAGCAGTGAAAAAAGTAAGGTTCTACATTTAGGCAAAAAAACAAAACAAAATACACAGGTACCGTATATGTGGTACCTTGCTCCATAGTAGTAACTGTGAGAGGGATCTTGGAGTCCTAGTGGACAACCATTTAGATATGAGCCAGCAGTGTGCAGCAGCTGCCAAAAAAGCCAACACAGTTCTGGGCTGCATAAACAGAGGCATAGAATCAAGATCACGTGAAGTGTTAATACCACTTTATAATGCCTTGGTAAGGCCACACTTGTAATACTGCATTCAGTTTTGGTCGCCACGATGTAAAAAAGATGCTGAGACTCTAGAAAGAGTGCAGAGAAGAGCAACAAAGATGATTAGGGGACTGGAGGCTAAAACATATGAAGAACGGTTGCAGGAACTGGGTATGTGTAGTTTAATAAAAAGAAGGACTAGGGGAGACATGATAGCAGTGTTCCAATATCTCAGGGGTTGCCACAAAGAAGAGGGAGTCAGGCTGTTCTCCAAAGCACCTGAGGGTAGAACAAGAAGCTATGGGTAGAAACTAATCAAGGAGAGAAGCAATTTAGAACTAAGGAGAAATTTCCTGACAGAACAATTAGTAAGTGGAACAACTTGCCTGCAGAAGTTGTAAATGCTCCAACATTTTTTTTTTAAGATCATCATAATCAACCAGGTTAAATGAATGTCACACATTGCAAGACTTTCATTGCCTACAGTTGATGCAGTTGGCTACTTTTAAAACCACCGAAAAACAGGATTTCCTCAAATCTACAGTTTCGAGCGTATATCTAAACAGCACTAACCACTAAGAGTTCAAAATGAAAAACTGTACATGTACAAAAAAGCAAATACTTCCGAAGATTTTTCCACTGAGGAGCACAAGTTCCTCCCATGTCAAAGAAAATGACTTTTAACTCTGCTGATCATTATTCAACCATTTATTTATTTTTAGCGATTTTTTTTTAAAAAACAAGACAGGAAATTCGGTGACACTCTCCTGTAGATCTCACTGTTGCACTGCTTTTTAAAAGAAAAAGAAAAAGCTACTTTTGATCCGCTTGATTTCAGCTGAGCTATTTCCAAATCCACATGTTGAAGTAATCATTTCTCAATGGAGCTTTGTAAACTTTTCAACTCCTAGAAAGTCACTCGTGCTGTTTAGCAAGGTCAGGCTGTAATGAGCAACAACTGCTTTATTTGCGATCTGTGGCTCTGAGGGATTAATTGTCCCTATTCGGACTCATCCGCAATCTAAGGCCGAATTGTCAAAATGATCCATCGCTTTTGTCCCCAGGCCCATGGTTTCATTATTAAGGTGCATTCTAATCAATAGTAGCATTTTTAACTTTTTGCCCCTTACTTTTTATCAATTCTTATTATCTAATGACCAATACTAAAGTGGGTGCAAGGTTGTGTTGTGTGTGTGTTTTTCCCCCAGAAATGTCACTGACAGATTACATCGGGCCCTCGCATGCATTTGTAATTGTACTTGATTACCATTATAAGAGCTGAATGGGAACAAAGAGGGGAAAGCAAGATAACAGCACTTCGTTTATTGGGCTTGGTGTTCCATTTCTTTGAAGGCATCTCATTAGCAATGTTTAACTTTGAAATCAAATCACAAAACCTAGTCTATTTTTTCCCAAATTAAACATTTGATCAGCTTCTTCTCAGATACAACAAAACAATGAAATCTGAAAATCTTATATGAGATCTATTAAGCATTCTCTCATTTGCTCAGTAGGATCTGCCTTTGAGTCTACATAGACCTGTGCAAGAGCCCTATCAAAGCATGGGGTATATGCTGCAATTTTTAAAGAAGGGAACAGTAGGAATGGTGTACTGAATCATCTTCAGAGGTTTTTTCCTTCCGAATCTGACATTTTAGCTATTCGAATAGTTACGGACTTGAAGGAGACTTGCCCAAGAAAATTTTCACCCATAAGCTTCCTGGAAGAGGAAATGACTTACACGGAATTGTGTCTTTAGGATATATTTCTGTCCCCCAAAACAAAGCACAAGGCTCAAATCTTATCAAAAGATACTGATACCCTCCACATAAGAAATTCCTTGAGTTACTTATAAAGTAATAAAGGCAGACTAATCAATATATTAGGGGGACCAGGGCTCACTTATTGGTGGTTAATAAATCCTCTTAGTTACTTTGAAATCCTGCTCTTTGTGTTTCTATTGAGAATATTCATCAGACACACACTATCAGAGTGGTCTTTTGTGTTTGATGATATAAACCGGTTTTAATAATATTGTCGAATACCACCAACTGTTTCAGTGCTGTTTCTTGCCCTTGGGACCCAAGAAAATCATCAGAGTTGCCACCAGTGAATGTAAGAAAGAAGAAAGATATTCATTATTATTGAGCAATACACTACTTATGTTTGATTAGCATACAGGGAGTTGTATGATGTGAGATTCCTACCATGTTCTTTTTAATTAGAGACCTGAAATATAAGTACTAAGACATTAAAAAGTCCAAAATGGATGCAAGACTGGAAGAAAGCTATGCTGCAAACATTCGCCTGTCCCACTTAAAGATAATTAACTGAAACAACCATGACAATCATTCATGGCTATTGCGTAGCCCTTTTCAAATTAGCTACAAAGAAGGCAAAGCCAAGTTTTCAATTAATTTATATCCCAGTGGCTTCATATAGAGATAAATGCATACACTTCATATAGAGATAAATTATTCAGAATGTGAGTTTCTGGATAAGTTCTAGAATGCACCTGGATAGCATATGGGCAGCTGTATGTCATGCCTGGGGCCTTGCCAGATATTTGGCAATCATGTAACACCTCCCAAGCTATCAGCAAAACCAGATGAGTGTTCAGATCCCTTTTAGATTTCCAGACGTTTGGTTTGTAGGTCTGATAGATATGCTGAGGCCAACTGTTGTAGAACAAATTGATCAAATAACTCAGGAAACTGAGCTCCCACATTCTGCAGCAATGGAACCTTCTGATCACTATGAAAGGTGACACCCACAGAAAATTTCTGGTAGAACCATTGTTCTGGCATTGAACTAAGTATGACTGTGTCCTTCTTCTACCTTTTGGAGGATCAAATGAGGGGTTCTACATTTGGTGCTAATTCAGTACTCTTGTATATGTATGAATAGAACTGGGGGCTATACAAAATCATCTTGCTGTGAATTAAGTGCACCAACTTAATTCACTTTCACTTAGCAACTGAGCTAATGGGTTTCAGGGTCAAGGATGAAGTGGAGATTTTTGTTGACTGTAATGCAGATTTTATTCATTTACTCTGCGCCATCCAAATTGGTGAGTTGCTCATTTCAGTAGCTTACTGCTTGGCTCACAAGTTCGTAAGTAAAGATACTATGAAAGAGATGAGTGGGTAGAAATATCAAGTTTACTGAGTACCAACCAGATCTCTGCGGGGACGGGGGGGTATAAATACCAAAAGATCCATATGCATTCTTAGATTATTTGGGGCCTTGAGCCAGAGAAAGACTGAAATCTTACCCTTACCAATTTGTTAGTCTTCTTTTAATTAATACAGTTGTGGTCTTCAGCTCCAAATGGGCAGGCAATAATCAGATTGCATCAGCCTAATAAAACTATCCCAAAGATAATTTTTCTAGAGGCAACTGGACTTCCTGTGTTTTTTTTTCTTTGAAGACGTTTTGCTTCTTAGCCAAAAAGCTTCCAAGCTGAAGAAGCTTCTTGATGAGAAGCAAAACATCTTCAAAGAAAAAATTAGAAGGTCCAGTTGCCTCTTGAAAAAGCACCTTTGGGACAACCATGACCTAGATGACTGAGAATCTCAATAGGCTTTTACCTAATAAGACTAGTACCAGAGATTAGTAAAAGCAAATTACACCACGATATTAAGATTTAATACCCACCTTCAGCAATATGTTTGTCTTTGATGTATAAGGAAAACTTCAATGTATGCATTAAAAGCCAGACTCTCAAAGGACTTTCTGCATTTGTGCTGTCAAGTCCTCAGAACTACCAGCCGTTTTGTTGAATTCTCCAGCATACTTAATTACCTACTGTGCTAATATTATCATAATAGAAGACATGCTCCTGGGGAATCCTATTAAAGAAGAGAGAGAGAGAGAGAGAGAGAGAGAGAGGGAGGGAGGGAGGGAGGGGGGGGGAGAGAGAGAGACAGATGAAATATATAGATATCTCTGTGTGTATGTGTGTGTGCGCGTATTGTTAGTCTTTCAAAAGTATAGTAACATTATTTCGGATGAATATAAAAGGGGTTTCATTTCATTCTTCAAAATAGAGACCAATGCAAATCGGCTATGATCAGAATGAGGGCTGGAAGACTGGAGGAAAAAGACACCCATCAATCTAGATGGTATTTCCTGCATCTTGTAAAATTTTTGATTCTTCTCGTGGTCTTCCAAGCATAGTATAATTAAAAATGGTGTGCTTGAGATCACACAAATTCACAGCTTGTACTTGCACATGGTTTTCCATTACTGATTGAGCAGAAATTTGCCTGACATTCGCAGAATAGTCCAACTTCCTCCTTTTTAAATGCATCTCTCAATTCCCCCACCCCCTTTTCTTGACATGTATTCTTCATTATTTTTCATGTTTTAAGGAGCTTCAGAAATAGTACATTGTCAGTACTGGCAAACTGAACATACCAAGGGATTTATCTAAACTCAGAAAAGTTACTTTTCCAAAGTCACCAAGCTGTTACACTTTCGGGGAGGGGGGAGTTTGTGGAGAGCGCCTGGTTTTTATCTGAATCTGAAAACATTTTTTTCGTTTGCTGGCATAAGCCAGATGGCAATGCATACGTCTCTGAAAGGAAGAATCCATCTAGAGAAGCAACACTTTTCAAACTCAGGTCACTTCTTCATAACATTCAAAATTTCAGAATGAATTAGAAATCTGATTTCAATAATATTTTTTATATATGTTATATATTGTGTATATTGTACATATAAGTGGAACAACTGGCCTCCAGAAGTTGTGAATGCTACAACACTGGAAGTTGTTAATAAAAGATTGGACAATCATTTGTCTGAAATGCTGTAGGCCAGGGGTGTCAAACTGCATGAGGGCTGCATGTACCACATGCTGGCCACACCCACCCCAGCTCCAGAAAGGGAAGAAACATTGCAAAACATTACCTGACGGCAACATGACTTGGCAAGTTTGACACTCATGATATATAGGCTTTCTTGCCAGAGCAGGAGGTTGGACTAGAATATCCCTTCCAACTCTGTTATTCTGTTATCTAAATTTGAGTTTGAGTGGAGGAAAAAAAATCTGGTATGTACAGTTCAAAAGTTTGGTTTAAGTATCACTAAAGCTGCAATCATATTTGTACCTGATCTGGCCATGTGCTTGCTTCTGCCCCTTGATAATACTTACAAAATTTCCATCTATAAATAAACAGCAGCAATAACATTTTTAAAAAACATCTACAGTCTCTCCATTGAGGAAAATTGATCTAGTGTAGCCCAAATCTCAGGGAAGAAGCCTGAAATTATATTTTGATAAATCTTTTTAAAAATATTATTTATTAACAGTAAAGGATGAAATTGAAGGATAACATCAATCAGATTTTAGATGATGATAATAATAGGTTTCTTCATTGCAACCCCAGAACAACTGGAGCACCACTTGAACATCGGTGTTGACAAAATCACTATCGATCAATTGCAAAAGGCAGCTTTAATTGGAAGAGTTTATATCCAGCCACAATACCGTTAATATTATTAAACAACATCTGCCTATCCCAGGTACTTGGAAGGACTCGATAAGTGGACAAAAATACCAAATCCAGTCTAAATATCTGGTTGACCATGCAATATCTGGTTGACCGTGTCACCTGTATGCTGATGATACACAGTTGTACATTTCCACCCCTAACCACCCCAACGAAGCCGTTGAAGTGATGTCCCAGTGTTTGGAGGCCATGCGGGTCTGGATGGGGAAAAACAGGCTTCGACTCAACCCTTCCAAGACTGAGTGGCTGTGGATGCCGACATCACAGTACAGTCAGCTGACTCCATCGCTGACTGTAGGGGGCGAGTCATTGGCGCCATGGAGAGGATGCGTAATCTTGGCGTCCTCCTGGATGTACAGCTGTTTTTAGAAGAGCATATGACGGCAGTCGCCAGGGGGGCTTTTTATCAGGTTCGCCTGATACACCAGTTGCGTCCCTTCTTAGACCGAGATTCCCTGTGCATGGTCACTCACACCCTCGTCACTTCCCGCCTGGACTACTGCAATGCTCTCTACATGGGGCTCCCCTTGAAGAGCACTCGGAGGCTCCAACTGGTCCAGAATGCGGCTGCGTGGGTAATAGAGGGAGCAACTCGAGGCTCCCATGTAACACCCCTCCAGCGCAAGCTGCACTGGCTTCCGGTGGTCTTCCGGGTGCAATTCAAGGTGTTGGTTACCACCTTTAAAGCGCTCCATGGCAAGGGACCGGGTTATCTACAGGACCTCCTGCTGCTACCGATTGCCTCCCATCGACCTGTGCGCTCCCATAGGGAGGGTCTCCTCAGGGTGCCGTTGGTCAGACAATGTCGACTGGCGACCCCCAGGGGGAGGGCCTTCTCTGTGGGGGCTCCTGCCCTCTGGAACGAGCTACCTCCAGGGATACGTCAACTTCCCGACCTCCAGACCTTCCGACGCGAGTTGAAGACATTTTTATTTCATCGCGCAGGGCTGGCGTAATATAGTTTTAATGGGGATTTTTTACTAACAGTTTTAGTCTCTTAGCCAAATTGAATTAGTTTTTTTAAAATGTTTTTAATTTTTGTGATTCTTTGTTTTACTTGGCTGTAAACCGCCCTAAGTCTTTCGGGAGAAGGGCGGTATATAAATTAAAATAATAAATAATAATAAAATAATAAATAAACCAACTATGATAATAATAATTGAAAAACCACTTTCATTGTCTTGAATTTCCATCTTGCAAATCATATTGTTTCAGTCACCTATCATCAGAACAAAGTTTCACTTTATAAAACCTTACGAAAAATAATACATTTTCCACATAGGCATACATACTATTGCTAGCACAAATGAAATGGGCATCATTCAGTTTCATCACACTTCAGCCTAACATGAAATAGAAAATCAAGTATATGGGCATTAAGCTCTTGCACATAGACAAACTGTGTTGATTCTGCTCAAAGCAAAGAGCACCAATTGTGCAAACACATCTTCACTTTAATACCAGAGTTGTCTTAGACAGATGTTTGGACAATTTGTGGTAAGTGTTGAAAGTAATCCACTTGATTATCATTTGAAGGATAAATGATCCATTAAGAGCAATGACCAACTTTAATGATGCATCCAGTAAGTGCTCTAATCCTAGGGCTAAATAAATCTCCAGATGGAATCTTGTAATCTGTTAGCCTTCAGCCATTTAGCATAAATAATCACCTTTATTTGCGTGTCTCTATCTCTGTGTATATCCATCTCATTCTTAACCTTTTCGTTATCAGGTATTATTTCATTACCTACAACTAAATACGTATTTATTATTCTGTGAAATAATGAAATCAAAAAAAATTCCATCTATACCAACCTAATGTCAAGACACAATTCTGAAGACAGGAATGTATTTTATGAATAGAACATGTTGCAAATAATTCCTTTTTGAATTAAATGCACCATTTTCTTGTCCAAATGAAATGGCATGCGTATGGTTTCCTTATTTGAAAATAACCTGGAATATGTTTGCTGAATGCAACTTTAAAATATATACAAGGAGACTAAAGAGGTTTACTCTAGTTCCAAGAATAGACGGAAAACTACATTTTTGGTTGCTGATGCCAATATCACCATAAACTCCATGTCCAATTCATTAATCACACTGGGATGGTCTGCCAAAAGTTACCTGAAATTAGGTCCCCATGGATTCATGGCCCCCTCCCTTTTCATTCTGTTCATTTTGGAGGAAACTGCTTCTTTTGGTTACCACATTTTGTTACAATGTACAAATGTTAACTAGAATTAATTAAGGTAGTAAGATTTATTAACTGTCATATGTGGGCTTCTTTGAAGCTAATAAATCATATTGTAAATATTAGGCTCTGCAAGAAGGTGTCTATATTGTTAATAAATAGAATAATACATACAGTAACACTACCTGTTTAACATACTGTAGATGTAAGAAAAACTATAGCTGCCTAATGAAAATCTCTTGTGGTTTTGCACACTTTCATCATCATCAAAATCTAAGAGCATAAGCTATGAAATAATTTCAGTTGATTTATCCCATGTTGCCAATGCCTCAGTAGGAGCACAGGCACCTTGTTGAGACAATGAATAATGGGTAAGATAATCAACAAACAGTTCCACTCCTTGTTTGGAGGAAAAGATGTGGGGTTGCTGTTGTTGTTTTTGTTCCCCTCAAAAAATAAATGAGTATGCCCTTAACGTACAACAAGTTCCAATTAAAATTTGATTCCACATATTAAACTCAAGTTGATTAACCCTGTTCAAGAGTTATAGCCCAATTAAAACCAATGATCTGACTAGATGAATCAAGGCTTTTCCTGTCTCTTTAAATAAACTTTATAAGTCTGTGCATCTCTAAAGAAATCTATTAGCCTTTTCTGTATAGCATCAAGCTTTATTTTCATTTTCTAAATTAAGAAGCTAATTCAGAAAGGCCCATGATGCACATAGTTATATATTAATTGTCTGTCTGTCTGTCTGTCTAACCATCGATCCATCCATCCAGAAAAAATAAATCCTTACACTGTCTAAGGCAAAGAGTGTAAGTGGGACCTATGTGTAACAGAGGATCTGTGAGAAACTTGTCAAAGGTCTTCACATCAGAAAGGTCGTTGGAGAATGGTAAAGTAATATACTAACCCATAAGTTTCACAAAAGAGAAATCTTTTCATCTTCTGGACAAACAGCTGTATTTTTTTAATTTTATTTATATCTCGCCTTTATTATTTTTTTAATAAATAACTCAAAGCATCAAACCTACATAATACTCCTTCTTCCTCCTATTTTCCCCCACAAAAACAACCCCATGAGGTAAGTTAGGCTGAGAGAGAGTGACTGCTCCAAGGTCACCCAAGGTAGGACTAGAACTCAATTTATAATCTGGTTTCCTATTAAACAAAGTTATGCCATTCAAGAAAGTCCATCATGCATAATCAATGTCAGTTAAAAGAAACAATTGTGTCATAAGCCCATCATTCGTTGTGTTAAATAACTTTTTCACGCAGTCTATCGTGGTTTTTGGGATTTTTTTTTACAGCTTTGAATCCACCAGTGGCTACTTATGCAAAAATAAATAAATAAATAAATAAAGGGGGGGTACTAATTAAATTTGTTTATGTATGTTATCATGTGGAGCATTCATTTCCAGACATCAAGCTATGAATCATTAAATAACCGCTAAATTGGTCTCTGGGGAGAGATCATGCCTTAGAGTTGGGCAAGTCCCCACCCCACCAAAGCCAGGTGTGTGCTCTGTGGTGAACTGCTTTAAAGGCCCTGATTTGGTTCAGCTTCACACTGTGAAGTGAGAGGTAGGAAATCATGAAAACACTGACAGGCCTCCCATCAGAGTTACTCCTCAGTTTGATTAATGAGGGCA
The DNA here is from genome assembly GCF_028640845.1 of Ahaetulla prasina. Classification (NCBI taxonomy): domain Eukaryota; kingdom Metazoa; phylum Chordata; class Lepidosauria; order Squamata; family Colubridae; genus Ahaetulla; species Ahaetulla prasina. The sequence continues at coordinate 271,489,421 of NC_080539.1, forward strand.
TTTGAAAGACAATTAGCAAAAGCAGGTTTGGCTGAAACTAGCTTATCAATCAGACCCCCTCTATTCAAAGCACCAAAGCCTTTTCTTTAGCAAAGAATGGCACCAGTGGGTACCCAACGACAGACTTTTCCACCGCATTTTCAAAGGAAGCCGCACAATGTTGCAGACCCCACAAGCGAAAAAATAACGCTTTTGTAGAAACTCAAACTCTCAACAGCAGCCAACCAGAAATGCCGCAGATATACCTGTAGATTTTAAAACAGTTTATAATACGAGGAGGTTATACCAATTGTTAAAAAGTTTATTTAACTCAAAGGACCCACAGCTTTCAGTGCAGTAGGAGGTTCACAATAGCTGAGGGTAGGCACAGATCAATAAGAGGTACACATAAAAGTTTGTGCCCAGACAAAGTCCATATAGTTAGTTATTCATCATCATCAAAATCTAAAAGCATAAACTATGAAATAATTTCAATTGATTTATCACAAATTGCCACATATTGAGTGATCTCCCAAAAGTATAGACTGCAACTCCCAGAAATCTCCACAGTCCACATAGTTGGGAAATCTACTCCAGCAAGTTAGAAGACCAAAGGTTCTAGAAGGTGAGCTATGATAACATCCTTTCAGTCATTACCAATTCTTGGTAATTCTATGGACCAGCTCTCTACAGCTTCTTTCAGGGGGTTTTTATGCTTTGGCCGGTATCAGTTTTGATGGTGTGTAACAACTATGTTTTTGGCAGCATTGTTTCCTTTTACAGTTGACCATGCCAAACATTACTGTCTTTTCCAATTAATTTCATTGCCTGACATGACCCAAATAAGTAAGACAAAATTTTGTTATTTTGCCTTCCAAATATGCTTGCTTCTTTTTTTAAAAAAAAATCTCCAGTATTTGCTTGTTTGTCACCTATCATGTCCAAGGACTGTGCAGGAATCTTCTTGAAGGAGCATTCTCTAGAAGGTGAGCTATATAACAGAATAAGAGAATAAGAGAGTTGGAAGGGACCTTGGAGGTCTTGTAGTTCAACCCCTGAAATAGGATACATTTCAGACAAATGGTTGTCCGATCTCTTCTTAGAAGCTTCCAGTCTTGGAGCACCCACAAAATCTGGTGGCAAATTGTTCCATTGATTAATTAACATGTAGGATTAATTTCTGTAGAAGTTTCATTCTATGTTTTTTATTCCACTCTCTTCCTCTAGGGAAAGATTTGTCCATTGCACGAGGGTATTTTTACACTCCTCTTCACACATTTATAAGAATAATATCTAGAAGGCAACTGATTTTGGGATAGCCTTCCATTTCTCCTTTTTGAAGAAAACACAGACTAAAATCATTAACATCTTAATCCTAATCCCATATATCCAAGCTATTGTTTGAGGTCTACGCAATTTACATTTGAGTAGAAATGTATACAATTGGGATGCAAATATGAGTCTATATTAACTATGGAAAAAAGCCTCACTTTTGCATCTGTAGGAAAAAAAATGGAGAATGCATTATAATCCCTGAAGTTGACTATAAGGCAATGGATTGATAGATACATTGATTGATTATGTACCATTAAGTTGTTTTTACTCATAGTGACCACATAAATATATTTTCTCCGTGAGAATCTGTCCTTTCATAACTTCCAACATTGTACTCATCACCCCTGTAATGAGTTCATCAAACTCATGGCTGGTCATTGTCTTCTTTTCTTTCCTTCCATCTTTTCCAGCATTAGAACCTTTTCCAAAGGGCTGGGTCCTTACATGATATATCCGAGATAGGATAATTGAAACCTTGCTATAAAAAACGGTCAGCTTATTACGAAAAATAGATTTGGTGATTAGGATACATTTCCTAACAACAACCTGTAAAGACAGCTTCTGAGCAAGGACCCTAAATATTGCCTATGATTTCAGGATAATTCTGCAGGTCCTAGCTACTTTTCTGTTAGCTGCTTTCTCTCCATTCAGAAATTTTATGTTATTTTTTCTAGCAGGTTGCTTTCAATTTCCCTAGCACAAGGAAAGCCTTTTCATCTCACTCAACCAAACACTGAGCCTGGCCTTTTTCCATCACCTCCATCACCCCCATTTAGCATATTGACAATGCCATTCTTTTTTCTCACTCTCTATCTTGTTAGCAGCCAACACATATGGGCCAATTTGGGCCACAGCACCAAGGTTTGATATTAGGTTTTTATTTAGAAATAAACTAAAATTATACTGCTTTCGTGCACAATATGCTCTGAAGCATTTTAGTCCTTTTCTGACACTGACAATGGAAAGAAAGAACAGTTTCTTTTTTCCATTCTTTCCTCAATTTATGCCATTGGATTATTAATACCATTTTCTTCTAATGTCTACCTTGATTGTTGAATCAACTAGCAGCCATTGAAACAACTAGTAGCCATTCCTCAATTCGTTATGCTTCAATATACTTATATCCAGTGGTGGGATTCAGCCAGTTCGCACCACTTCGGGAGAACCGGTTGTTAACTTTCTGAGCAGTTTGGTGAACTGGTTGTTGGAAGAAATCATCAGGGCAGAGAACCGGTTGCTAAATTATTTGAATCCCACCCCTGCTTATATCTATTGCCTAATATTCTTATCTTATCAAAATACAAATAGAATAGAATAGAATAGAATAGAATAGAATAGAATAGAATAGAATAGAATAGAATAGAATAGAATAGAAAAATTTATTGGCCAAGGGTAATTGGACACACAAGGAATTTGTCTTGGTGCATATGCTCTCAGTGTACATAGAAGAAAAGATACGTTCATCAAGGTACAACATTTACAACACAATTGATGGTCAATATATCAATATAAATCATAAGGATTGCCAGCAACAAAGTTACAGTCATACAGTCATAAGTGGAAAGAGATTGGTGATGGGAACTATGAGAAGATTAGAAAATTAAAAATCTATGTGCCAACTGATGTGGAGATCAATTGGCACATATAATCTATTGAATTTATTCTCAATCATTCAGTTCTGACTGAAGAACTGAAGAAGCTTCTTGAATGAGAAGCAAAATGTTTTCAAGGGGAAAAAAAACCAAGGAAAATCTAGTTGCCTTTTGAAAAGCACCTTTGAGACAAAAGACATGTCCAGCTGTTTTTTTTATTATTATTGCATAATGATTAAACACTTTTATTGTGGCTTCTTGGAACAACACTGCAGTGTGAGAAATAGAGAGATTCACAAATTCCAGAAGCGCTCCGTAAATGTGATTTCTTTGAAGTGTTTCCAGATTATTCACATTTCTGAACCAAACGTGCTTTTTCAAGAGGCAAGTAGACTTTCTGGTTTTTTCTTTGAAGACATTTTTATGTCCAGAGATGAAGAAAAAACTAGAAAGTCTACTTGCTTCTTGAAAAAGCACTTTTGGGACAACCATGACCTGAATGACTGAAAATCTCCATAGTCACATCTCTGAAGCTCTTTCTCTACTACAACATTCTTTAAGAGCAGAATTTACTTTCTACACATGGATATTAATGGTGTCTTTCCTTGTTTTCCAGTTTAGGTCTCATTAAAGACTAAAGCAGCTCTAATAGTTACTTATAGTATGTTCAGGACCACTATCACTGGCACATATATCACATTCATAAGAGGTAGATTGTCACTGAAGAACTTGACACCAACCATGGCTGTTCTGCTTGGAACTCTCATCCTTCACATTTTAGATATGGCTCGGGTCCAGCTATCTAATGATAATTTAAACGATTTTCCTAAATTAGTAGATAAATAGATAAATACAGTTCTGATCACAGGATGTGGAAAAATGACCTTGCTTCCATCTTCATTTTGCGGAAGAAAGTCATACTCAGCCTACAACAGATGGCTTTCAACTGGACGAAAAAGTGACAGAAGAAGCATCTTGGCTAATGTTCCATTAAATATAATTCATATAACCCTCTTAGATTTCTTCCACGTGAGTTAACTTTTTTCTTGGCAATTTGCTCAAGTAAAACATCTTAGATAGAAAGAAAGAAATTGTTGACCACCCTCCCAGGCTATGATTTCTTTTGTCAACTAGGAAGCCAAACAAAGGCTCTATATGGAAACTAAACACTCTTGTTGGCATAAATTCAAATTGGCTGTCCCACACACACACACTTATCGCATGAAATTACAATGTCTTGAATAAGGATTAATCATCCTAATGGGCTAATTATTGTCATTTAAACACTAGTAATTTAACTATTACTGCACTGTAGCAAATTTGGAGATCAAAACATATTCACTGGCAACACTACCTTGTTTCCCCCAAAATAAGACATCCCCTGATATCCCCAATTGGGCTTTCAAGTGCACAGCAAAAAGGACAAATGCTTATTTCAGGGTTCAAAAAAATATAAGATAGGGTCTTATTTTCGGGAAAACACGGTATGTACAAAGAAACTGGAGGGACGGAGAGGCAATCTCTTTGTTCAAATATTCTGTAGTTGATTATAAAAGCTTTTAAAGTTTTCACCATTTTTCTAAACAAACAAGTTCATTCCCAAGCACTCAGCTGTTAATACATAATGCCGAAGCTTCCAAATTGGGCATCATAAAGTAGTTTTTGGGAGGTCAACTAAAATTAATACAAGAAATTCAACTAGTTTTGGTCCAGGAAAAAAATAATAATACTCAAAGGTGTTTTTTTTAATGTTTATAGCAGCCATCAGTGCTGTGGTGGAAAATGGTCAAGTCCTAGGGCTTTTTTTTCCTTTTTAAACAAAAATATTGGCCTTGTTTTCAAAATGCCACAGTAATTTTCAGAGTCGCCTTCCTGTATCAAGTGACTGAAGGAAAAATTAGTTGTTTGTGAACTGAGATAACTAGGAAAATCATAAAGAGAGCCTGGATACTATTTTCTTTGATGAAATGCCAACTTTATTTTAACTGCCTAAATTATAGCAGTTTTCTGCAAGATCTGCATTTGAAATCAAATTACTAAACTAAATTACTATTTAGCTGGACAAAGATATGTGATTGCATGTACCTACATGTATCATGATAAGTTCTTGTATTTCAAATGGTCTTCAAAGTCTGCTAAAGGTCACCATTATTGTCTTTTTTATTTTATTTTTATTGGGGTTTCAGCAGTAGGAAAAAAGAGATTGTTTGTATTCTAATATACACAGTTCCAATATAGAAACTCTGAAGCTGCTCTTTTCCAATAGAGACACTTTATTTTTATTTTTTGCAAAATGATGTTACCCATATCTCTAAAAAAAAATAGTAGGCAGGAATTCGCAAATCTATATTTTGAGACTCAAAAAAAATCCACTGATTAATTTAGAAAGGCCGTGGAGAATAGCGATACAATCTTTAAACAGACAAATAAGAAAACAACATGTTCAAGAGAAAAAAAATTAATCAAAAATGACTATAAGAGAAAAGGTTTAATTTCCTACTTCTATGCTACCACAGTTCTGATCTAAATGTTTTTCCCTACTCATACCTATCATGTTACAGAAGTATTTATTGTATTTGGCACAAAAATATTTGTAACTTTATGCAGCTTTCATTTCTTCCAATGATACGTCACCAAGGATTATTCCCAGCACAATATGCCCAATGCTTCGTTGTTTATGCCAACAGATAAATAGATTATTGTGGTATTTAGAGATAGTATAAATCCCAAGAATTCCTATAATATTGAAGGAATTTTAATTGATCAGCAAAATCCACCACGGCAGATTCCCACAATACATCCAATATAAATAGCATGAAAACCGTATAGGTAGTCCTCAATTTACAACCATTTATTTAGTGACTGTTCAATGTTACAATGGCATTGAAAAAATGGGCCAGTCGTAACACCTATGACTGCACAGCATTCCCAGGATTAAGTGATCAAAATTTGGAAGTTTGGCAACTGATATGTATTTACAATGGATGCCGCACTGAAGTTCATGTGATCACCATTTGCGACTTTCCCAGCTGGCTTTTGACAAGAAAGTCAGTTTGGGGAGCCCAGATTTTCTTAACAACTCATGGTTCATTCAACAATTGCAGTGATTTGCTTAAGAACTGTGGCAAAAACAGTAAAAAAATAACAGGCGTAGCTCACTTAACAAAACCTTTTGCTTAGCAATGGAAATTCTGGTCTCAGTTGTGGTTGAGGCCTACCTGTATGCATCACTTCCAATTCTCTTTTTAGTGTGGTTTACACATTCAATTACCAGCAATTTACCAAAGGCCAGTTGAGTGTAAAGAAGTTGAATAATTGATCTCCATATGTGCGGTAGCTTTGATAGGACCTCAGCAAAGAGCAATATATTCTATGTTATTGTGGCCATCAGCCTGATCAATTCACTTTTCAATTAATCAGAATAGAGCTGGAAGGGACCCCCATCCCTTATAAAAATGGTTTGAAGTAGGAATATACCTGGGTTTGCTCTCTTAATTGGTGGATAACAAGGCTCATATGTCTCTAGTTCAATTTCAGTCATAATATCTTAGGGAGGAAGTAGAAATGTTTCAAACACATAAGCACCCATTTAATGCCTCTCACTTCTGACATTTCAATTTTCAACCACCTGTAAGTTATTCTAAAGTCTCTTTACATGACGTGAGGTAGGTGACACATGGACCATGGAATTTGTAAGAAGCAATGTTGCTTCTGCTCAAAAGTGAAGAGAAAATGTAGTTGCAATGTCCCTGATTTCACAAGACGAATAAAGTGAAAAAGCCAGTAAGATTTTGGAATGTATGTCTGATATTCTATTTTACTGACACTGGTGTTTCTTTCCCATTAACTAGACACTCTGTTCTCTTTCTGACTTCTCTTTTTGTCTTACACTCATGATCACACAGAGAAAGCAGCTTTTTCCACCTTGCTGAGAAAAATAAAGTAAGGGCATAGATAGTATTTATACAAAATAGTACCTGGAAATGCTGCTAAAATAAGCTCAAGATACATTGTTAATTTTTTTTCTTACACATAACCTTGCCTAAGCCAATGATTACTTAATGCTACTTACTCACCTGATCATAGGAATAAACCTGTTTGACCAGATTTTGGCTAAAACCAAATGCTTACCGCTTACATAACCACCAAGCATAATATTGAGAACAAAGTCTGTTGTGGAGGTATTCTTTTTATTATTTTTTTAATTTATTTTTATTTTTGTCACAACATTATATACAAGAACATATATTGAAAGGAAACAATAGGACAGGAACTTTTGTGCACTTATGCATGCCCCTTATAGTCCTCTTAGGAATGGGGTAAGGTCAATGGTAGACAGTTTTTGGTTTAGTACTGTGTCAGGCCTGCCTCAGTTTTCTCTCTCAGGAAAGTAGGACTCGTGACTCCATTTAGTTGAACAAAGGAACTTGTACTGAAAAAACCTGGCTGCAGCAAAGTCAGACAGAATCTGGTGTTCCCGCGCAAAATACAAAGCTATTCTTTCTAATTCCCAATCCCTCCCTTCACGACTACTCCTCCAGTCAGCCAATGTGATGCTGGTAAGATGTTTTGAGAAACTCTGGGGTGTGAAATGGTAACATTCCATTCTCAGAACAAATGGCCTTGAAGATCCTGGTACAAGCCAATTTGGTGATCTGGTTCTCTTCCGTTGTCATTTTCCCCTCCCATTCCCCCCCACCTCCACATTTCCCAACATTTGATGGCAGGAACCCAGCAAGGTGCCAGGCCAACAATGGAGATCCTGACATACTGTCTATGTGACCATTGTTGGTCTGATATAGGTAAAAGTAAAGGTTCCCCTCGCACATACGTGCTAATCGTTGCCGACTCTAGGGGGCGGTGCTCATCTCCGTTTCAAAGCCGAAGAGCCAGCGCTGTCCGAAGACGTCTCCGTGGTCATGTGGCTGGCATGACTCAACGCCAAAGGCGCATGGAACGCTGTTACCTTCCCACCAAAGGTGGTCCCTATTTTTTCTACTTGCATTTTTATGTGCTTTCAAAACTGCTAGGTTGGCAGAAGCTGGGACAAGTAACAGGAGCTCACCCTGTTACACGGCAGCACTAGGGATTCGAACTGCTGAGCTGCCGACCTTTCAATTGACAAGCTCAAAGTCCTAGCCCCTGAGCCACCGCGTCCCCTTGGTCTGACATAGGAAAACCAAATAATAATATTTATTTATTCATTTGCTTGATTGTTCAATTTGATGCCACCCAAAGTCAAACAGCTCTGGGTCACCCACAACATAGAAAACAATATCAAAACAATCTAAGAGAATCAACAAAAAGTAAAACAAGATTACAACAAAGGAAATGAAAGAAAGGCAAAATAGTGAATCCAAACCCCCAAACAACCTATCAACACCTAACCTGTAGCAAAAGTGGGGGGGGGAGCAACCATCCTAGACCAAAGTCTGGGATTACATCTACAGAACACCTATGAAACACAAACAGACTGGGAACCATCTGCATCTCAGCGGGAACTTCATTCCAGAGGGCAGGCATTGCAATAGAGAAGATATGCTTTTTTGATCCTGATAGATGAAGTTATCTAACTGAAGGAACCTTAAGTACTCTAATCTTGTTAGTTCAAAATGGCTGAGCAGACACCACAGAAGATAGCAGTTCTCAAACAACTGGGCCCTATGGTAAAAATGGATAATAAGGGAAGCAATTTTTAGGTGTGTCCACACCTTAACAAAAGAAATCATTTTGCAACTGGGTGCTGCAGTTTTCAGCAACCATGAACTTCATCTTGATAGCTGAAAGGAGCAAGAGGAAAGAGGATGATAAAATTAATAAAATAAAGTCACGATAATATGTAATGGTAGAGGTACATACTGTCTATCCCCTTATTTGATTGATCAAACATTTCTTGCAATACTGGGGTGAATGCTGGACTAGCCCCCTGTGTCCTTCCCTGAATGTACAATAAGGTAAGAGCTCCAATTTTTTACTAAGCAAAAACAATTAAATAAGTTCTATATTAATGTTCAAGATTTGGAGTTGGGTGACCTAGCATCTTGTTAAAAGATGGGTTAACATTGGTTCTAATTATAGTGAATATAAAAATATACTCCAAAATAGTTTTGATATCTTCAACAAGAATCTTGTTTTCAAGAAATATTCTCTGGGACTAGTAAACAGCAAATTTATTACCCAAACCAGGAGACTTGCCTTTAAAACTTGCCATGGGCAACAACACTATTATGTTCATTCTCTTCCAGATAGACTTCCCAATATTCTTGATTCTAATCTGCATGGAGATTCTAGGTCATGTTACATACCCATAATTGCTATTTGCATAAAACAGCTTGTGGCTTTTCTCTATAAGTACTGGAGGGTGCTTGGAATACTTAGATATAGACAGGTCCAAAATTAATGATTTTGCTTCAGGTGTTATAGATCCCTCCCTAGACAAGGTTGACCATGATGAATGAACACTTTCTGTAGACGGTTTGATGTAAAACTTGACAAATGTTTATATGTGTGTGTTGACAGACACTTTGTGCATTTTTTTAAATAATAGAATATATCAATGTCTATCTGAGAATTGCCTTGGAGAGGTCAATTTAAACTAGCAAAAAACTATTTCACCCAAATAGTCTATGTTGCAATTATATGCAATGCTATTCCACAGAAATATTCATATTTCTGTGAGGGATCTCTGTAAAAAAAATATTAAGCCTTGCAACAGGTGATGGAATTGATAAAAGATGTTCGAATTTTATTTGTGTTACCTGAACATTGGAGAGGTTGATGGAGATAGATGGGAATTTGAGTCAGAAATATAGGGTGTTTTAATCCAGTCAATTATTTGGATTCCTTCATATGCAGGAGAGCAGAGTTTTCTCAAGCAAAACAGATGGCTAAATGTTTCTACAATGGCACCTTCTTCCATCTACTAAAAATGGAAAATGTGTGACCTTCTACAGATTATGGAACTTTAATTTCCAGTAGCACCAATAAATATAGTTCAGGTGATGAACGCTGAAACTACTTCAGCAACATTAGGTGGATGTTCATCTTTTAAGGTAGTCCAGGCAAAAAGTATGAACCATGAGTACTCCTGCCACTTTCATTTTAAGGTTACAGTAACAGAATCTTGCAAGTCTGAAAGCACTTCTCTTCTTTTATTTTACTTTTCAGAAAACTAGGGAAGGTCCTCTCTGAGATGCTTCCCACCCCTTTTTTTCATCTGTGAGCTGAGGTATCTTTTGCATGATGGTTGTCACTCATTATCAAGGATACAGCTGTAAAGGTATGTGGTATTAAGTATCTGGAGTGCAGATAACTAACAAACTGAACTGTTTTCTCCACACCTTAGTGAAGCGTGCAAACCAGAGTCCGCATTTCCTGAGTCGGATGAGGGGAGCACGTCTTTTTCCTTCTGTCCTAGCCACTTTTTACCGAGGCACAATTGAGAGCATTTTAACAAATTGCATCACTGTTTAGTTTGATGGCTGCAGTGCCTCAGAGAAAGGGTCCATTCAGAGAGTGGTGAGGACAGCCGAAAAGATTATAGGAAGTTCACTTCCTGTCATTCACTCTTATAAGCGCTATGTGCTTAGAGCTCAAAGCATTGTTAGAGACCCCACACACCCACTTCAAAGTCTGTTTCTGTTGCTTCCCTCTGGGAGGAGGTTTCGAGGTATTTCTAGGACTACTAGATTCTGTAACAGCTTTGTTCCCTATGCCATCTGCCTGGTAAACTCACAAGGTTCATTTTTCTCACCATGTACATCTGAACTAGACTGTGTTGTTTCTCTGTGTCATATAATATATGTGGGTATATGCATAATTTTGTATTTATTTATTTATTTTGTCATGTTTATGTAGTGTATATTGGAGGTGGTGACAGAGTCGGACAGTGAAGAAGCTGGGGAGGACAATGGGCCAGTCCTGGAGTCAGGGGAAGGCCCGGATGAGGGTTCTGCGTTGGAGGCAGAGATAGGGCCAGGGCCATCTGGGAGTGATGCGTGGACTCCGGAGCCTCCAGAGGCGGACAGCAGAGAGGCAGAGGAACAGGAGGAGCCTGTTCCTAGTGCACACATGCAAAGAGCTGCCAGAAGGCAAGAGCAGCTAAAGCAAAAAGGATAACTCAGGAGTAAGGCCAGGAGATGATTGGCCCCTCTCATAAGGCTTCAAAGAACAGCTCCTTGTAGGAAAGCAACATTGCTACATTTGTTTCTAGTCAGAGTCTTTTGTTTCTGAACTTCGTGGGGTTCTTGCCAAGAAAAGCCTCTGGCAGGGTGCCAAAGAGGACAAAGGTTTGTGATAAGGCCGAAGGACTTTTTCCAAAGGATTTGTTTTGGAATAATTTGGACTAAGCTGAAAATGAAGTAATTCTCAGCTGTTCTAATAAAATAGGTTTGTTTAGGACTGATTGTGTCTGGTAATAACTACTTGGGCCTAGGTCACAACAGTTAGTCTAAGTCTAAGCCTAAGTCTAAGTCTACGCTGCACTGCCACATACCATTCATTGCATGTTTCCCCTTCTTGCTCTAGACAAAACAACATTATGAAGTTTATGTGATCATCTTCAGACAAGATTAGTATTGGAAGACACTGGATATACTGGCCCTGGGTTAATTGGCTTTTACATTTCCCAATCTAGATGGATAACAACATGTTGGGACACTCTTGCTGAGGCCTTTCCAAAGCCTAGTAATTTGATATCACTTATCAGCCACATACTAATTTCATGGGTTTCACCTAGCTTCACTAGGTCAAGATCTTTTTTATAAAAACACCGAACAATCTCAAATAGGAAAACCAAAACCACAGTGTACAACCTCTTAAGAAAACTGCAAAGAGTGATCTGTCTGTTAGCAGGCACTCGGTGACATGCTGGGGTGGAGTTCCTCGATGGATGGAATATAATCAAACAAGTATTATTTGAATTCCATATTTACCCTTGAGTTTATTCTGCAAATCTGCAGAGACAGGAGAAGGTTAGTCTTGTCTAAAAGTAGTAAATAGTAATTCACCCATCTCCATTTTATTAAAATAAATCTGTACAAAAAAAAAAACCCAACCTAATAAAATCTTATGGCATGGAAAATGTGACTTGCAGAAGACAGTGCTTTACAATATTTTGCCTCTTTTTTTTCAGTGCCGGTATACTAGAGGTGTTTAATTTGAAAGCATTAGAGCTTTTTCACACATCACAAAGAAAACTAACAGTAAGAGAGAGAAAAGTTTTATCTCTGACCCTGCACTGATGAAAGAACCCTACCACTATGTAAAGCAGTCTGACCTAAGCGTAGTACACAAAATTATCTGCTACAACATCCTGTCAATGACTACTTCAGCTTCATTTGCAATAATACACAATAGATACAAACTTAAGGTAAACCGCTCCAAACTAGATTGCAGAAAATACGACTTCAGCAACAGAGTGGTCAATGCCTGGAATGCACTACCTGACTCTGTGGTTTCTTCCCCAAACCCCCAAAACTTTAACCTTAGACTGTCTACAGTTGACCTCACCCCATTCCTAAGAGGTCTATAAGGGGCGTGCATAAGCGCACCAACATGCCTACCGTCCCTGTCCTAATGTCCCCTTTTATTCGTATCCTTATCCTGTATTCATAATCATATTTATACTTACTGTATATCTGTTATCGTATACGTATTTGACAAATAAATAAATAAATATAAAATAAATAAAATATCATGTAAGTATGAGCATAAAATACTGACTTATTGGAGCACCAGGAATTTGCATTTATGGGCCAATCTGGTAAAACCATGGATTAAGACTGTAAGAGAAAGTAAATGTAGTGAGCATCAATTACTGTAATACAGCAATTCATGACAACTAAACAAATGGAAGTATTACATGCTTGTGAAATTGAAAGAAAGAAGAAGAATGTAATGGAACTGAATAACAACATCATCAACAGCAACAATCTGGTTTATCCAGGAGATTTGATGAATACACGCCAAACAGTGTCGACTGGCGGCCCCCAGGAGTAGGGCCTTCTCTGTGGGGGCAGTGACGCTCTGGAACGAACTTCCCCCTGGCCTACGTCAAGTGCCTGATCTTCGGACCTTCCGTCGTGAGCTTAAAACACACTTATTCATTCAAGCGGGACTGGCATAATAGTGTTGAATTTTAATTTGGGGTTTTGTTAATATTTTAAAATTTTAAATCTAAATTTTAATTATCAGCCTTTTAGAATCTGCTATGTTTTAAATGTTGTTTTTAATTGTATATATCTTGTGTTTTATTTTTGGCTGTACACTGCCCTGAGTCCTTCGGGAGAAGGGCGGTATAAAAATTTAATAAATAAATAAATAAATAAACATGCATAGAAGTAAACATGGAGATTTAATTCTCAATGAAAAGGCTTAAATGTATTTTATAAGGTACAAAGTGGTGTGTCATCTAAATTGTTATGGGTGTGTGGAACAATTTTATTAGTCTCAATGGATGATGCTAACAAAAAAAACAGGGGTGAATTTTTGGGAAAACATTCTGAATTCCTATGATCTGAGAGAACTTAGTTTAGGTACATGGATGGATTGTATATTTCAACAAGCTAAAAAATGCCCCAAAAATAATAATTGAGATTCAGTAATAAGGAAGAATGGTAATTCTTTAGTGACTAACTCTTTAGAGAAAGGTTTGTTTTTAATTTGTAGTTTAAGCATTTAATTCTGTGCTCATGTGGTTAAAGGGAAATCTCAAAGGATGATTGATTTGATTGCTCAGGATGAAATATTGAAGAAATTAGTGAACAAGATAAGGGAGATGACTAATTTTAGTGTGGGGCAAAACTTGAGGTGGGGAGAGTGTCCAGAGTCGATTTTGGAAAATAAGAGCTACAGAGGAAAAGGAAGCAAGTGATAGAAACCAGAGGTAAGGCAGAAACTCTTCAAGAAGGAAAAGATCAGTCTCCCAAGAGAATGAATGGAAAGCACACATAAGGAAAATGATGCAAATGTTGTTTGGAACAAGTGAAATGAATCTTCCAAAGTGGCATAGAAATATGTAGAACAGTGATGGCTAACCTTTTTGCCATTGCATGCCAAGAGGGGGGTCACGCACGTGTGTGCCCACACCCATAATTCTATGCGCCCTGTCCCCATGCATGCATGTGCAACCCCCCCCCCCAGCACGCGATGGCCCAGTAGGCCCATTTTTCTCTCTCACCTAGCTCCAGAGCCTCTCTATGAATCTGGGGAGGGCAAAAATTGCCTTCCCCACCCCCCCAGAAATCCTCTGGAGGCCAGAAATGGCCCATTTAGCAACTTCCAGTTGGACAGGAAGTGATTTTTTTTCTGTCCCCAGCCTCCAGAGACTCCTAGAGAGGCTCTGAAAGCTGGGAACAATAAAAAATGTCCCTTCCTGTCCAACTGGAAGTTGGTAAATGGGCCGTTTCTGGCCTCTGGAGGGCCTGGGGGGAAGGTCATTTTTGCCCTCCCCAGACTCATAGAAAGGCTCTGGAGCCAGGTGAGAGCGAAAGATGGGCCTTCCCCACCACCACCCAATCCCTCCGGAGGCAGGAAACAGCCTGTTTCCCTACTTCTGGTGGGCCCAGAAGGCCTAAAAATCAGCTGGCTGGTATGCGCATGCGCACCGGAGCTGAGCTTACGTGCCCACTGATATGGCTATGCGTGCCACCTGTGGCACGCATGCCATAGGTTCACCATCACGGATATAGAATTTCACCAATGGGAAGTGATGTTTGGTGGGATGAGAAACTGAGAAACGAAGTGCATGGAGAGGAAAATGTATATAAGAAAACGGTTCTTGCAAAAAATGAAGACACAAGCAAGAGAAGTAAATAATATATGGTTCCAAAAAATCTCAAAGAGAGCAAGGAACCATTAAAAATTTAAAAAAGGCAGAGACAATGCAGAACAATATTGATGGAATTAAAAAACTGTTTTGAAAGTGGTTGAAAAGAACTAACTGTAGTGATTGGAAAAAGAGGTGAGAGACTGCTGGAAGGAATATTTTGGCGATTTGAATGGAAGAATGATGTTACATTGAAGGATGGCATTGAATGAGCACTATAGATGTGCATGTTTAAGAAAGAGGGATGAAAGGGAAATTGTAAATTCTGTGAGAACATTAAAAATGGTAAAGTTGTACAGATGGAGGTAGTATAACTGAGGAAAAAGTTAAAATATGAAGTGGTTGTATGACTTATTCACTGTAAATATGAAAACTCTGCATCTGCACTTGATGACTGGAAGAAGATTATTATTGCTTCTCTAGGCAAAGCGAATGTTAACACAATGAATTCAGAAAGTACCAGTGGGATTAGTTTGTTACCTGCGCCTGGGAAGATGATTAACAGAACTGACAATGAGGTAACACTGAACAAAATTTGGAAAGTGCATTGTGGCATTAAGCTAGGCAGAGAACATGAGCAGATTTTTGCTCCTCAGTAGGTCTAGTAGAAATGAAAGAATTAGTGTCAGAAAGAAAGGTCATTGGATGTTTGTTGATTTACAAAAGTATATAATGAAGTCAACAGGCTTGAAATATGGAACTTTTGTATGGCTTTAGAACTGGGAATTGGTTTCTGTTTGGAAAATGACTGTTGTATGGTGAAAGTAAAGCTTTTATGAGACTTGACTGAATGTTTAGTGATGGCTTAACATTGGACAGATGCTAAAACAAGAATGTGTTATGTCCTTTTGGCTGTTTAATGTATTTATGGATAAATGTTAATGGCATTCAAGGTGTCTAACTTCAGGGCATGAATGTGTGTTTGAATAAAAGTGATATTGTGTCATTGGATTAGAGCACAAATGATTTCTCATGAATATTAGACAGATGGAAAGATATAATAAGGAAGATGGCTTTGAAAGTTAATGTATCTAAGTCCAAGCAGTTGTGTTTGGCAGGAAAATGATTTTAAATTTTCCTTAAATAGCAAAAAAAAACCAAAAACAAGTACATGAATTTTCAAAAGAATGGATGACAAATGTTAAGTTCTACAAATATTGGTTAAAAATGTATTGCAATGAATTAATGTTTGTCAAAAATCCTGGAAGTACCTATGAATAACAGCATGTTTCTGCCAAATCTGTTCTATAGAAGTAAGAGGTGAGTATATCAGGAGCAATATAAAAGAAGTAGAACATAGTTAAGAAGTGAGTATTCTATGGTAAAGAATAAGAGATAGGAATAAAAGTAAATGAATGCTGAACAAATGTGGCTTGATATGACTGACCAGTGCAAAATAACTTCATTAAGGTGGTTTGGTAATACAGAAGCAATGAATGGGAATTAAATTTTAAACAAATGCAAATTCTTTTAAACAAAGAATTAATAAATCAAGAGAAAATGAACAATCAAGAAAGTTATGAATGGATCAAATTGATGTAACCCTCAAAAAGGGAGAAATGAGAATCAAAAACAATTAATGTATCAATTGTATATAAAATATGGTTGGCAAATATAAAAAAGTGTAGAAACTTAGTTACATTATTTTCTCTTCTAACTTATCTTTGCCCCCAATTTCTTTCACTTACTACTTCTTATTCTTTTTCTGTTCTTTGCATATATTGCTTAAATTTAAAGGAAACAGTATGATGGGTATGAATGTCTAGCAGAGAAATACTTTAAGGCATAAAAAGAAAGGAAATATTCCCAACTCAGTTAATTTACTACACTTTAAAATAATATAAAAATAATTAATCTGTTCTTTTAAAGGAAAAGGAAAGGGAAAATAAGATTATTATTATCAAGAAGGGAGGAGAGTTGTAAGAAAGTTAGAATTGTACAATCTAAAAATTCCAGAGTCTGTCTTAAGGTATCTGTTTATTACATTTACACCTTTCCTTTGCAGAGTCACATTTAAAATTTCTAATGTAAAAAGTTCAACATGGGGGCAGACACTTTGAACAAAATATTCAACACCAGTGCAAAGGGGAAAAATAGGTGGCAAAATTATCATCTAGAGTTATACAAACAATGGATAGAAATAAAAGTATTTTTATGGGAAAAAGATTCAAGCTTGTTCTGTTTTTAATTTTAGTTGCTGCTTTTTCTATCCATAAATATTAAGGAACATATTTCTGTATGTAATAGAACAGAAATATAAAACACCACTAGTTATATCATAATTACATGGCAAAATGTGATTTCCTTGTTTTTGCGCTAGATGTCTAACAAAACTACACATGAGAATGGATTGAGACAATTGGAGTGGCTAAATAAAAGGAGCCAAGAACAAATGGAGTACCAAAATATATTTTCTGCTACCAATTTTCCCTTTCCTAAATAAACTAAATATCTACTGAAGGATCATAGTTATTCTGTACCTGAAGCTTAAGTGCCTTAAGTGTGTTTGTGCTCATTTAAATAGAGTTCCTACAAAATTTAGATGAGCACAAATACACAGCAGCAACACTGAACAGCAGAAAAAGGAAACAGATCATCTATACATCTTCTAACAAATGGATATCTACACAACTTCATCAAAAAGTGCCTGACCACTCACCCCAATATAGCACAACCAACCCAAGCTGTGTAAAGAATAATACTGCAATAAAAAAAAAAGCTCAGAAACCACCAGCAGACTATTATAACCATAATACAACACAGCCCACAAACCAACTAAAGCCCTCCAAAACATCCTAAGTAAATAAAAGAACCCAGCATCCCCAGAAGAAAAAACAACATGTAATATAAATGCTGCAACAGCCACAACATAGGACAAGCAGGCAGACCAGCAGAGTGCATCCATGAACACCAACTAGCAGTTAGAAGACATGAGGAAAACTCTTTTATTTCACAACATATGGGCAGATTTAACCACAGTTTCAACTGGGAAACTATGACAATCCTGACCAAGCCAAGTC
Source organism: Ahaetulla prasina (assembly GCF_028640845.1). Taxonomy (NCBI): domain Eukaryota; kingdom Metazoa; phylum Chordata; class Lepidosauria; order Squamata; family Colubridae; genus Ahaetulla; species Ahaetulla prasina. The sequence continues at coordinate 271,507,174 of NC_080539.1, forward strand.
CAAAAATGCTAGAGAATTCCTGTTAGCCTAGCACTCTGAGAAATTGGCCATCAATAGACACATAGACATGAATAACATCTACAGGTATATACTGTGCAAAAGAGACCATCAACAAGCCAAAAAGAAAATAAAAAGATCAAAACACCTATCCACCAGTCCCGAAAGTGCTTTTTCAGGACGCAACTGGACTTTCTTGTTTTTCCTTTGAAGACGTTTCGCTTCTCATCCAAGAAGCTTCTTCAGTTCTGACAGGATAGTGGGGGATGGAAGGATTTATATTCCTTGCAGACAGCTGGTCATTTGCCTTAGAGGGTCATTGAAGCACTTGGAGGCTTATCTGTGTCCTCAGGGTCACCTGAGTAGTGCTCCTGGTTCCTGTGGTCAAAGAAAAAACAAGGAAGTCCAGTTGCCTCTTGAAAAAGCACCTTTGGGACAACTGTGACCTGGATGACTGAGGATCTCTACAGACATTTAGCTATACAATTTGGGATGAACACCCTTGAAATGGTGTGGGAGTAGGAATGGATTTCCAGAGAGAAAAAACTGCAGACCACTGTATTGATGATTACTTAGTCTGGATATTGAAATATCTCCAAGAAAAAAAAAAACCAAACTCAGGGAGCACCAAGCACCACTTTCAACCCTGGGCTACAAACATTCTCCTTTATAAGTTAACTTAAAAAATTATTTGACACCCATGTTATTATTCAGATCTATTATGGTGAACAAAGAAGAAAAAATTCAACTGCTTTTAAATCTACATAAATATTGTCATACTAGGCAAAAGCTTTAGCACATGCTCAGAGGAAGCTTTATCTTCATCCTAATTAATGTATCATAAAATATGTAGTTGTTTATGCAGGTTATGAAATACATCCTGGTGCCTAGATACATGCACACACATGTGCAGAGCTTTGGATGACAGATTCTTACCTGGTGGACCACACCATTTTGCTCGAAAAGAAATCAGCAACTACTTCACTGTCATCCATATTTTTATTTCCTTATCGATCCTCATGTTCATTTTACCAGGTCACACCTTAATTCAGTGCTCTCCAGTTTCCAGAGTCAGCTACTAACAATCCTTAACTGACAATTATGAAAGTTGAGTCCCATCTCATCTAGAAGGCACGATTTGGAGTTGAGGACTATTTGAAGCCTCAGACCTGGTATCTGAATTGGTCCCAAATAAATCAAGCTGGATTTTATATGGGACTTCCTGTATGAAGTATTATTTTATTTTATTTTTAGCTTTGTATACACTGATCCCCCCCATGTGCACACCCACACCCATGCATGCACTTTTTAGGTCCCTAAGTTGGAGAAACAATTTCCACTACTCAGCATGCAAGCTTTATATTGGAAGGAGCAAAGCTTTATTTCTCTGACAAAGCCGTTCATGAGATATATGTTCTAGACCTACAGCAATGAAGAATTGGACAAAGCCTCTCTGAAGCTAATTGTCTGTAGTGAACCTCTTCCACAATATGGTTTGTTTTTATAACCTCTTAGTTTTCAGTAGACTGTAGTCACAGTTGTGACAGCCCAAAGAAATTGAACTTTCTACATCTTTCTCCGTAATACAGGCTGCCACTTAGTCCTATTGTTATTAGAATAATTTGCTCCCAAGTTCTGCAATGAACTCTGTGCCCAAGTAATTAAAGCTCTTAAAGTTTCTAGTCCTTTGTTTAAAGAATTCGTCCTTGTGCTCTCTATGCCCCATCAGCTACCTAATTAGCAGAGCCTTTGCGTGATTAAAAATTCTCATAGAGATTCTGCTGGATATTTGCCACTCTTAATGAGTGTTTGTGGACAGCTGGGAGCGGGAGTTGGCTCCCCCCTTCCAGGACCTCCAATGAATTCGGCAGACCTCTGCCAGGGCCCAGGAGTGAAAGCTGTCATTTTAGTAATGTGGATGAAAATTGGTCAAAAGCACTGTGGTCCTTGAGGAATGAAAGGCCTTGAAATATAAATGAAGATGAATATTCATATTTGGTTCAATCAGAGCCAACTATTAATATACATGTCTGTCAGTAAGAAAAGTCAAACTTATTCCTTGTGCTTGGCATAATTTTGCTTCTGATTCACAATTGTTCCATAGTTCTTCCTCTTAGTTTCATAGCCTTTTTGGCTAACTTGAGCTCTTGTATGGAAATTCAAATGAAAAAGTTATTTTAGCCAAACCCATAAGTACCAGTAGCTTTCTATGACCTGAGTTAATGTATTCTCTCTTAAAAGCTACTTGAAAAATTCTCAGTACAAAACCTTGGTTTTCCCAGGCTTTAGTCATCATGAAATACAAGTAAATAAAAGTTTTATAAAATCATCCATCATATGGCCAGATGGGAGTTAAACAGGTCAAGGCTTCTTCACATTTCACTCACCAGTGTGCAAAATGTCAATGGCTGTGTGACTGAGTTTTGTATAATTTATACTATATAAGGTTGCTATAACCTTATAATAAAGGGGGTGTTAGGAGTTTGATTTCTTGTCTGGACCACCTCAAAGTACTGACAACTGTCTGAAGGGCTTCTTAAGTGTACAGTGCTAAGAACTACAACTCTTGGTTTTCAGTGCAAAGGTATCCTTAACCACAATTGCCACCTGCTGTTCAGTTCTACAGTATACATTTTAATGACCTCAGGTTGGTTTAAAAAATATATTGCCTCACTAAGGGTTTTGAACTTCTGAACTTCTTATGTCAAATAGTTTTATTTTTCATGCAATCAGGACAATTCATCATCCATATCCTACATGGGAGAAAAATTCTACATAATCCCCCTAAAGCTGAGAGGCCATTTTCAGCTAATACATGAAACCACTACTGACTTTTTTGGTACACCGTACAGCCAAAAAAAAAAAATGCTTTATATTATTTCTGGTTTAAAACTTCCTTGCTTAAGCTTAGATCCACCCAGGAGGTATTCAGCATTGCTTCAGGTAGGCCTGCAAATCATTCTTTCAACTTAATTCCACTTAGGTGTTTGTAGCTCAACATGACAGAATTAGGAAGAATGGGAATAGTTCGTACTTTAGCAAATTTGTCATAAAAAAGACTTTTGTCAAAAAAAATATTCCCTTCATAGAACCACAAATTAATATGATATGCTCTGGTTTTATCTGGTACCATTCTGAGATAACCTGACCAGTAATTTTCAGTCCTTTCAAGTGTTAAGGGAGCGAGTAGCATGCCATTTTTCTACATAAATAAAATAATGAATCGATAGATATTTAAATTAAATTTGCTAGTAGCTTTACTACCAGACATGACGGTTCTGTGCCATCTCCCAGAAGAACATCCTTATTACCGTCCAGAACCATACAAAATGCAAGTATATAGCACAAAGATACAATCAATACCTTTAGTACATATCATCAATGACCCTCACAGTATATAGTAGCATAGTACTGGACTAACAAACAGGGGAATACTAAATAGCATACTATTTAGCTGACTATGTCAAATGGTACGTTTATTTATATGACATACATTAATAATGGCCAGATTTCTGAATCAATATTGGCCTAATTCTCCAGGCAACAGCACAGAATTTTGCACATTGAGAGGAACAGATCTTTTCATATCTGCCAGAAGCAAGTGGATATAAATTTAATTACATTTACCTGCTTTATTTATTTAAAAGCTGAAGCGTGGGGAACACAATGAGAGTACACAATATTTCAGGCTTCTTAGGTCAAACTCAGAAAAAGCTTTCCAGGTACTCAACATGACATAGCTAGATAAGCACCCTTATGTTATATTAAGATGAAGCTATTTTAAGCAATTGATTGCTGTTTGTTGACCCAGAAGTGGACAATTTTGACATTTTTCATTTAATTATAGTACAATGCTTCTTTCTCCCATTTTTCCAACAGCTTAATTACACATGTTCCTTGAACTTCTCAGACTAAGCAACATTTGGTTGTTAACAATGCTGATATTCCTGTCCTGAGAAACTGTAGCTCTCTGTGTAACTACTCCATATTGTAGGTATCAAATAGAATGAACAATGCAAGAAGGCATTCCTCATTGCTGCAGATACTCCATTCACATGATCAAAGATGTCCCCTGAGGGAAAAACTACAGAATTCACTCTCTGAAAATTGCTCCTCAGCTTTTTGGCTCCAACTGAGTAGCAGCCTGCTTCCAACTAACACAATCTAGGAAAAATGAATACTTTGTACTCTTCATTGAGGCTTTCTATTGACAACTGAATGGTTACTGTTAAGTTCGGGAAGTAACGAGGCTGGAGACCAGGGTAGTGACAACAGCTCTTTAATATAGGGTGAACCCAGCAACCTGGCTGGGGAAAAACCTCTCCTTATATACTGTTTAACCGGCGGCTTCAACCAATCAGCAACGTGCTTGTTTCCCGCCAAAACATTTAAAGATACATAACACTCCTCCCCTCCCAGAAAACACTTTACCTATATTTACATATTATTTACATGTTATTTTTCGACGTAGTCACGCAAATAACCTGGGCGTCTTCTGATTCTTTCGGACCTGCGCGGTTCAGTCCTTGGGAGTGGGTTGAGCTGGTCGGAGGGGCTGTTTGCTCCTCCCAGCTCTTTTGCTGGGCCATCCGGCCCTGGATTACTTGCAGACTCTTTTTCTAGGCCATCCGGCCTTGGATTACTTGCAGAGTCGTCCCTGCTGTTTCCAAGGGGAACCTGATGGCGTCGCTGGACCTCCTGGGACTCAGCTAAGTCTTGCGCCTCTCCCGGGTTACGGTCAGCTGTGGGTTCAAATAATGTGTGGTCATGGTCTGATTCATTTAGCTCGGATTGTTCGGCTATTCTTTTTCTTATTTGATCTATGTGGCGCCTCCATACTCGGTTGTCTTGTAACTCAACTAAGTATGACTTTGGACCGGTTGCTTTTATGATTTGCCCTGCTAGCCAACTTGGGCCGTCCCCATAGTTGCGGGCCCACACTCGGTCGCCTATGCCCATTTCTCTAGTTTTTTCCAGTTCCCCCTTGTAACCCTCTGGTGTGTAGTGGGGATTTAAACGGTCGAGTGGGCATCGGAGCTTCCGTCCCATCAATAATTCGGCTGGGCTTCTGCCTGTGGCAGTGCTGGGGGTTCTATGCTGAACGGCCAGAAAGAAATCTATCTTTGTTTGCCAGTCGCCTGGCTTGAGTCTGGACAATGCCTCTTTAGCGCTCCGGTCGGAACGCCTGCAAGGCCATTCGACGCAGGGTGGAAAGGCGCAGAGAGGGCATGTCGGATGCCCTCATCTGCCAAGTATTCCTCAAACTGGGTTGCCGTGAATTGCGGGCCGTTATCGGATACTAGCGTGTCGGGCAGCCCGTGGGTTGCAATAGGTGCGAGGGCTGCGATTACTGCCTCGGCTGTCATGGATCTCATAAGAATGATTTCCAACCATTTAGAAAAAGCGTCGACTACCACTAGGAAGGTTTGGCCGTGGAAAGGGCCAGCAAAGTCAATGTGGATTCTTGACCAGGGCCCTTGGGGTTTTTCCCATTCCCTGACTGGGGCCGTTGGGGGTAGAGGTCTGGACTCTTGGCAAGCCTGGCATTTTCCTACCCTCTCAGCAATTTCTGAGTCCATTAGTGGCCACCACACATAGCTTCTTGCTAGCCCCTTCATCCTTACGATCCCTGGGTGACCCTCGTGGAGGAGGTCCAATACCCTTTCCCTCAATTTCTCCGGGATCACCACTCGATCGCCCCATAGCAGGCACCCCTTGAGCCGAGAGTCATCCGTTTTTTACAAATTCCTTAAACGCCGCCGCAGCGGGCCACCCTCTTTGTACCCAACCGAGTACAGTCCTCAAAATAATGTCCCGGTATGATGCCCGAGCCACCTCCTTAGATGTGACTGGGCCAGAGTCCAAAGAGTCAATTAGCAGGATGGGCGTCCCCGGAGTGGGGTCTTCGATCGCCCCTGGTAGTGGGCATCTGCTTAAAGCGTCCGCATGCCCCACTTCTTTTCCGGGTCGATGCTGCAGCTTGTAGGAATAAGCGGCTAAGAAGATAGTCCATCGGGTCAGTCGTGGCGAAAGTGCCACAGGCGTTGGGCGGTCGCCAGCCAGTATCCCTAACAGCGGTCTATGGTCAGTAACAATTTCAAAGTCTCTACCAAAAACGTATTCGTGAAACTTTTTTACCCCTGACACAATTGCTAGCGCTTCCTTATCCAACTGGCTATAGTTCCTCTCTGTCGAGGACATCGTTCTGGAGTAGAAGGCTATTGGGGCTTCTGTGCCGTTTGGAAGTCTGTGGCTGAGCACAGCCCCCACCCCGTAAGGGGAGGCATCGCAAACCAGTAATAATGGCAATGAGCTATGATACTGGATCAATAGGCTATCGCTCGAGAGTAGGTTTTTTACTGCTTCGAAAGCCCTAGCTTCCGACTTTCCCCAAGACCAAACAGTATTCTTTCCCAGAAGCTTATGCAGCGGCTCAGCAACGGTCGCTTTGTTTTTAAAAAGACGTAAAATTCACTAGCCCAGGAATGCCTGTAGCTCTGTTTTGTTTTGGGCGCTGGGGCCTTTCTGATTGCCTTGACCTTGCTCTCAGTGGGGTGAATTCCTTTCTTGTCTATTCGGTAGCCCAAGAACTCGACGGAGTCTACCCCTATCTGGCATTTGTTCACTTTAACCTTTAGGCTGACCGGAAAATGCCCAGAACTTTTCTCAAACGCTCCCCCAATTCCTCTAAATTTTCGGCTGATATCAATACATCATCGAAGTAGGGGACTACCCCTGGGAGCCCTTGCAGAAGTCGTTCCATTAAATTTTGGAACAGCCCCGGTGCCACACTCACCCCAAATTGTAATCTGGTACACTTGAAAGCACCTCTGTGAGTTACAATCGTTTGGGCTTCGGCTGTGTTGGCGTCTACGGGCAGTTGTTGATAGGCTTGAGCCAAGTCTAACTTTGCAAAGACTTGCCCTTGCCCCAACGAGTGCAGCAAGTGTTGCACCACGGGAACCGGGTAAGCGCTTTTCTGTAAGGCTTTGTTTAACGTCGCCTTGTAGTCAGCGCAGATTGTAACTGACCCATCTCGCTTTACTGGGGTGACGATTGGTGTCTCCCACTTTGCGTGATCGACTGGCACCAGAATCCCCTGATTTATGAGCTTATCTATCTCCTTGTCAATCTTAGGTTTCAGGGCAAAAGGGACTCTCCTTGCCTTTAACCTAATGGGGGCTACCTGGGGGTCTAAGTTGAAGGAAATAGGGGTCCCCTTGTACTTGCCCAGGCAGTCCTTGAAGACATCTTCGAACTCGTTCATGAGTATGTCTTTTAGGTTACAGTCACTTCTGTAGATGCCAGTCACTCCCATGCCCAATGCACGGAACCAGTCTAGTCCCAACAAACTAGGCAGGGTCCCTTCGACGATCGTGATGGGCAGGGTCTTCTTGTGTGGTCCGTACTCGACTCGGACAGAGGTGGTCCCTCGAACAGGGATGCGATTCCCTTGGTAGTCGTGGACTCGTAGCCGTTGTGTTTGCAGGTGGCGCTTTGCGACTGATGGCAACGCCAAAGTGTCCCAGGACATGATGGTGATCGCTGACCCGGTGTCCACTTCTAGTCGGCACGGCACTCCTTCTATTTTGGGCTTGGTGAAGATCTTCTTCTCCACCCGGGTTGTGGCGCGGCCTATGATCACCGTCGTTTGATTCGAGTTCGCGCCTTTTTTGTTTGAGCCAATCACGGGCCGCCTTGCCGATCCTGCACTCTGATTGGCCGATTTGAATTTTCGGTGGGAAGGTTGGGGAGCTCGACAGACTTGAGCTAGGTGCCCCTTCTTCTCGCACCGCCGACATGTAGCGTCCTTGAACTTGCAGTGTTGACGCTGGTGTTGACCTCCGCAACTTCCGCATTCATCCCAGTCTTCTTTGCCGCGTTTCTCGGTTCGACAAACCCCTTCCTCATCCTCACCGTCGGATTCGGTCTGGACCTCTTCCTGGTGTACTGGGGTTGATTTTGTGCTCGCCTTCGGTGTGAGTGGCTGTTGCAGGGTCTCCGCCGCTTGGGTGGACATTTCATGCGCTCTGGCTTCGTCCAGGGCGTTTGCCAGCGTTAGATTGCTTTTCGATAGCAGCCGCCTCTGCAAACGCATGTCTCTGACCCCACAGATGAGTTGCTCCAGCAGCGCCTCGTCCAGGTCTCGGTACCCACAGTCTTTGGAGGCTTTCCGCAGGGCGGCCATGTAGTCGCCTATGGATTCCCCCTCTAGCTGTCGGCATTCTCCAAATTCAAAACGCCGCACGTATTTGGACGGCGTTGGCGCGAAATGGTTTTTAAGCAGGGTTTGCAGAGTTTGCCACAATACCGATTGTATCGGCGTTGGCTCTGCCAGGGCTTCCGCGATGTCGATGACCTCGGGACCGCAGTGGCTCAAGAAGTATGCCCTTTTGCGGTTGTCTGGAACTCCTTGCAGTTCGTTTGCTTCCAGGAAGCTTTCGAAACGGGTCATGTACGTTCCCCATTTCTCTCTGGCTGGGTCAAACGGTGCGGGTGGAGTGTAACTGGCCATCTCCGCGTTTCTGCCCTGGGTTTGCTGGGTTCGGTTCTTCCGTGCTTCAGCTCGGTTCTGGTGCTCCTTAGCCTCGAGATCCCACCTTCGTCGCCAGTGTTAAGTTCGGGAAGTAACGAGGCTGGAGACCAGGGTAGTGACAACAGCTCTTTAATATAGGGTGAACCCAGCAACCTGGCTGGGGAAAAACCTCTCCTTATATACTGTTTAACCGGCGGCTTCAACCAATCAGCAACGTGCTTGTTTCCCGCCAAAACATTTAAAGATACATAACAGTTACTTTAAGAACAAACTAGGCACAAGAGGTTCTACTTTATTCCATTTGTTCAATTTGTATGGCCGCCCATCTCACCAAATGAAAGAAACAATGACAATAATGCTAAGTTAAATTACATAGCAGCCAAGAATAAAACACACATCACAGCCATCAATTTAGCCAAGAAACAGATCCCTGCACACACTCGGTGTCCCAGGCCCAGTTTCAGGGGTGAAATTCAGCAGGTTGTTACAGGTTCTGGAGAACCACTAGAGGAAATTTTGAGTAGTTCGGAGAACCAGCAAATTCCACCTCTGGTTGGCCCCAGAGTGGGGTGGGAATGGAGATTTTGCAATATCCTTCCCCCAGGAGAGAGAAGGGAATGGGGATTTTGCAGTATCCGTCCCCCACAGAACTGGTAGTAAAAATATTTGGATTTCACCACTGCCCAGTTTGTCTAAAGTTTGTCTAAAATGGACAAAATACAAGTGCTGTAGAAAACAGAAATCAGAATTACACAAAGTCTGAGTTTGATTCAGTGCTATTACTTTATGCTCTTAATGTGAAAGTTCCTAATTTACACTATTCAAGATTCTTGAATGGAAAAGCAATTACTATGAGAAGCAGTCAGAGGTGCAGTCAGAGACATTCAAGGCTGTACAATCTTGATATAACTATATTACATAGGTCACATCTTATCGTTTCTATCATTTTTGAATGTCCTAAATACCGTCTACCCACAATTCCAATTCTGAATCAGATTGGATTCATAAATAGCACCAAATTATGATTGGTCTGTGATTTGTTGAATAAAACACAATCGTAGATTGAAGAAAACACAGCATGTAAATCCCATAAACTCATGATTTATAAAACACAATATATTGGTTCCCACACCATATTGAACTAAAATCAAACATGTGACTACTTAGAGCTTTGTGAAGACTCCTGTTAAATCTTTCCCTAGCTTTATTTCCTTATACCAAAGGCATTACTTAAGGCTTTTAACCTTTTAAATTTGTCAAAGAGGAAACTAAAAATGAATGTGATTTTTTTTAATCCTCCATTCCCAGAGAACATGCATTAATTTTTTATTTAATTCACTGTATAAATAATTAGTGCTTTTTTTAATCAGATTCACCAAATGGAAAAGACATATTTTAGAATTAGTCCATTTCTGTTCTTCTTTTCCAAAGAACTATTTCAATCAGTTGCAATCAAAGGCTGACACTTGCTTCTTAGTTTTAAATAAAAAAGAAAAGTTGTTTACTGAGGAAATTTTAGAGGGAGAAAGTTCCAGATGCAGTATTCAGGTAAGATTAGGAATATCTGGTCAGAGATCCTATTGAATTAGGTGGACTAACAGTGTGATAGCCTTTTAGGTTTCCAATTCTTCCTATTAAACAATCATAAATAGGAACACTTTTTCAAGTTCAATCTCTTTGGGTCTTTCGACTTACAAGCTAGGCTTCCAATAGTTTTCACACACTTCAGACACTTCAGGTAACTCTTCAACTCTCTTATTTTACCTACCTTCTGCCCTCCTGGGAAGTCACAGTAAGACCTTACTAACCTTCCTCTTTCACTTTCTGACATAGTTTCACTGCACCCCAGAACAATGGTCCGCTGGAATCTTTGTATTATTTTTTGTTTTACTTTTTAAAATTGGACTTGATGAACTTACAAGTGAGGTAAGTACAATAAGTTGGGAAGGGCAAATACTGGCTTGCTGGTAGATAAGCAAGTGACCTTACTATGGACTTAGACAAAGGTAGAGACATTAAGACTATCTGTAGCACCTTAACATTGGCCTGCCAAAGAGAAAAGGAGAACTTACAGAGCACAGCAATATGAAAATACTGTTGCTTGTTTACGCACAACAAAGAATGTTCTTTCTGCACCAACTCAGAAAGCTCAAACTGCCCAAGGAGCTGCTAATACAGTTCTACAGAGGAATTATTGAGTCTGTCATCTGTACCTCTATAACCACCTGGTTTGGTTCTGCAACCCAACAAGACAGACACAGACTTCAGAGGATAATTAGAACTGCAGAAAAAACAACTCCTACCAACCTGCCTTCCATTGGGGACCTGTATACTGCACGAGTCAAAAAGATGGCTGTGAAAATATTTACAGACCCCTCCCATCCTGGACATAAACTGTTTCAACTCCTACCCTCAAAACGACGCTATAGAGCACTCCATACCAGAACAATTAGACACAAGAACAGTTTCTTCCCGAATGCCATCACTCTGCTAAACAAATAATTCCTTCAACACTGTCAAACTATTACTAAATCTGCACTACTATGAATCTTCTCATTGTTCCCATCACCCATCTCCTTCCACTTATGACTGTATGACTGTAACTTTGTTGCTTTTATCCTTACAATTTATATTGATATTAATTGGTTCCTGATTGCTTATTTGTACCCTATGACTATCATTAAATGTTATACCTTATGATTTTTTGATGAAGGTATCTTTTCTTTTATGTACACTGAGAGCATATGCACCAAGACAAATTCCTTGTGTGTCCAATCACACTTGGCCAATAAAAAATTCTATTCTATTCTATTCTATTCTAAATGTATATATGCCACCCATTTTGCAATTGAATGACTCTAGGTGACTTACACCACCATAAAAACAAGGATAAATAAACACCAAATGTTAAAAATAGTAAAATTAATGGGAAATTGGGTAAACCAGGAACCAGAACATGAATGGGATATAGATGGGATGTTCTTCTTAATTCACTAACAAGCTCCAACATGGTATACCTGCATCAGGGTCCAAGGCCAGGCAGCATCCCCAGATTTTGAAGGTCAACAGCTGTATGGATTGGGTCCTTCTCTTGCTATTAAGTTGATTATAGGTAGTCCTTTACTTACCATCATTTGTTTAGCAACTATTCAAAGTTACAACAGCACTAAATGTGACTTACAAGTGTTCCTCATGCTTACAACCACTGTAGCATCCTCACGATCACATGATCAAAATTCAGGCACTTGGCAACTGGCATATATTTGCAAAAGTTACAGAGTCCTGAGTTTATGCAATCACAAATTTGCAACCTTCCTAGCCAGCTTCCAACAAGCAAAGTCAATAGGGGAAGCTGGATTCACTTAATGACCACATGATTCACTTAACAACTGCTGCTATTCACTTAACATCCACAGCAAAAAAGGTTGCTAAATCAGGCATGACCCACTCAACAACCACCTTGCATAGTAACAGAAGTTCTGGTCCCAATCGTGGCCATAAGTCAAAGGCTACCTGCATTGCCTTTTTTAGAGTTCACTTTTCTTGTTAATAGCTAAATGCTTCCAATCACAATGATGTTCCTATGATGGAGAAGAAACTTGTAAATGTCCAAGTTTGACTTTCTGTGGAAGCAGCTTTAATTCAGAAAAGAAATTAGATCAGCTGCTATCAATGGCAGGTTGAAAAATGAAGTGGAAAAACTTGGGACAGGTGTGGGAGCATATTAGTGAGGCAATTAGGTTTGGCAATAATGATTTATCACTTGTAGTAAGGTCACATCTTAGAAATCTGTGCCCCTGCAACATTTAAAGCTGTGCTAAATCAAAAAGTTCAGAGTCAAGAGAAACAAAATATTCAAAGTATTATACCTCACACCGATTTCTTTAACATTAGGCAATATTTATAAAGGTGATATTAGATTTATATTTCCATTTATAGAGCATTTTCTGAATCTTAAAAGAACTTCACGTATCTTATTTTTGCTAAAGACTAATGAAGAGCTGTTTTCACTAAGAGACAGAATTTGAAGATGAGAGGATATTAACATACTTATGTATTGAACTCACAACCAATGTCCCATCACAGAAAAGCATTTCTCTTTTAGCTTGTGGCCAAACTTTAGTACTAGATGTTATTGAAGTATAACCCCTATAACATCTTAAGATCTGAGTCTATATATGTCAGAAGTAATTCTATCATTCGTTAGTATTACTGCTGCAATCAACTGAGCAGTTTTTAATCCTAAATTTTACTGCATGTATTTTTGCTTTTATTTTAATTGCCAAAAAATCCATTACAAGCATGCTTCAGCCCTAAAACAGCTTGGATTAGGGGTCAGAGTGGAGGATAAGAATGTCGTCCTGACACCAAATGTGGATACTTTATTGAATTGACACTGATTCTCCCGAGGGCAAAGAATTTTCAAGCAGCAGCAGCAGAAAGCCATTGATAGAATAAGAGAGGCAATAAAAATATGTAAATATGATGTAGAAGGTGGAAAGAATACATGTAAGCCTTGATAGGAAAGAAATGCAAATAAAAAGGAGATATTAATTGTCTAGTAATTACATAAGTTCAAATAGTCTACTAAAACTGTTCATAATTGCATGACAATCAAGTGTTGTTAGTTCTTCAGGAAAGTAAACCATTTGATACTCTTTTTCAAACAATTGAAATCCTTGGAATTTGAAAATGATTGCTTTTCCATTGCTATACTAGCAGAATGGCTGATATTCGTGTACCCCGTTATGTTGTTTTAGTTTACTCATTGAGTAAAAACAAAAGGTAAAGGAGTCCCTGCAGATTTTACTCCGATGGTTGCTGTAGACTATGGAGGATGGTGCTCGTGTCTGTTACAAGGCCATTGAGCCAGCGCTGTCAGAAGAAATTTCTGTGATTATGTGGTCAGCGTGACGTGACAGAGCGCAGTTACCTTCCCACTAAAGGGGTACCTACTTGCATGTGCATGCTTTTGAACTCCTATCTTGGCAGGAGCTGGGGCAAGGGTGGGAACTCACCCTGTTACATGGAGCTTGGGTTATCGGCTTTCCAGCTCACAAGTCCAGCATCTTAACCACTGAGCACCCACACTGCCCCATTCATTTTGGAGATATAAATGTGTTACTTTATATTCAGCCCTTTGTTTTTTCCAATTCTGAGGTAATGACTAGAACTAGTTTCCCATTTTTTAATGGGAAATGGATATACAGTACCTGATTTCTTCTAGGTAGGCGACATACCAGGGGTGAAATCCAGCAGGTTCTGACAGGTTCTGGAGAACTGGTAGTGGAAATTTTGAGCAGTTCAGAAACAGGCAAATACCACCTCAGGCTGGCCCCAGAGTGGGGTGGGAATGGGGATTTTGCAGTATCCTTCTCCTGCCATGCTCTCCAAGAAACACCATGCCCACCAAGCCACGTCCACAGAACCAATAGTAAAAAAAAAAATTGGATTTCACCATTGCAACATACCACATGAAATTTCAGCTGGCATATGGGCTTTTCTCAATATTCTGTGACAGAAGCATTGTTGACTCAGTTTTTATATGTCCAACAATAGGAAGTAAAAAAAAATACTTGATTCATTCACAAAACTTTGGCAGAGTCTTTTAAACAATTTGGTGTACCAAATGTGATTCTAGTGGAAGTCTGCACACTTTCCAAGACTCTGTCCCAAAATAGATCTTGAGGCTATTGTAGCTTAAACATCAGCCAGATTTTACTTCTTTTTATTTCTGAAGCCACAACTATTTTGCCTAATGCAAAGTTTGCATTTAAAATTTTAGAAATCTTATTCTGAGCTCATAGAGTTTTGCCCTGACATGGATTTTTTGTTTATTCTATTTTTCATTAGTGTGTCTGCTTTAATTTTTCAATAAGAAAAAAAAACCCACTGTGCAGTAGACAAGGGAACCCTTAAGCCACTTCATATATGCCGGAGAGATATTTTTCAGTCTTTAAGGTATTAGAGTATAGGCTTTAGAATCTTGAAATCTAATGTGATATCAAAATTAATCAACGTTAACAAGGATGTCCTAGCACATGAGAATCTGCTGGGATCCACTTGAGGAGGTCTTTTTCTTTACATAGATGTGCTTCATGGAAGCAAACATTGCAAGTCCATGAAGATCAAGACAGGGCCAATCCGCTTAGACCAGTCACTTTGCTTAGCAAATCTGCTTGAGCAGAAGCCTATTCTTCAGCAAAGTCCAGTGGGTCATCCATTTTGCTGCTTAGACATAAGTGCCACTTCACTTGGCAATTTTGCTTTAAAGCGTTGAAAACTTTGATAGCAACAAGCACTCCTCAAAAGTTTTATACACCCAGGTTTCTCAACCTTGACATCTGAGAAGATGTTTGGACTTCAACTCCCAGAATTTTTCAGCCAGCATGCATATCTTTCAGTGCCATCTTCAAATTGTCAAGGTTGAAATTGTCAAGGTTGATCTACACAAAGATGCCCAGAGAAGAAACAACAACAAAAATTGTTCTTTAAGAACTCCAGTGCTCTTCCCAGTCTGTAGACCAAATGCATACTATCTACACTGTTTGAGGCACTATTTAACAATTGAGATGCAGTACAGGTAGTCCTCGACTTACAACACTTCTTTTAGTGACTGTGACAATAGACAATAGACCATTTTTCACTTTGCAGTCTCCCCATGATCATGTGACCAAAATTCAGATGTTTGGCAATTGGTTCATATTTATGACCTTTGATGTGTCCCAGAGTCATTTTGCAACCTTCTGACAAGCAAAATCAATGAGCTAGCCAGATTCCGCCGCCTTCGAGAGGACCTGTGTTTAACTCATAGAATCATCTATTGCAATGTTCTTCCTGTTGAAAACTTCTTCAGCTTCAATCACAACAATACAAGAGCAAACAATAGATTTAAACTTAATGTTAACTGCTTCAATCTTGATTGCAGAAAATATGACTTCTGTAACATAGTTATTAATGCTTGGAACACATTACCTGACTCTATGGTCTCTTCTCAATATCCCAAAATCTTTAACCAAAAACTGTCTACCATTGACCTCACCCCATTCCTAAGAGGTCTATAAGGGGCGTGCATAAGATTACAAACGTGCCTACCATTCCCTGTCCTATTGTTCCTCTTCATTATATCCAATTAATATAGTTATTACATACTTATGCTCATATATATGCTTATATATTATATAGTTATTTCATGTTAATGCTTATATATACTGTTATGACAAAATAAATAAATTAATTAATTCCCTGAACAATCAGGTTAGTAACCATGATTCACTTAACAACTGTGGCAAGAAAGGTCGTAAAGTGGAGCAAAATTCACTTAACAAAGGTCTCGCTTAGCAACAGAAATTTTGGGCTCAACTATGGTCGTAAGTCAAGAACTACCTGTATGTTTAAAGGTGATAGATCTAGTCAAATAAAAAACTACAGAAAATGTTTTAGACCGCCCAAGGAGGTGACCTCCTCTTCCTGTCCTCAGCAACTGACCATCACAATAAGGCAGAATCCGTGATGGGCTGCTGACGGTTTGGACCGGTTCAGGCAAACCAGTAATTCTGATGATCAGCTGGCCCCGCCCACCCGCACCTGCTCTATCCTGTCCTATATTTCCTTCTTTCTGGCTCAGCTGATTCATGCAGCACAGCTGTTTTCTGTGCCTCTGCTGTTATACTTACTGGGGCTGCCTTTGACATAAGCAGCTGAGCTTCAAATTGCTGTATTTTGAAGGCTGCGCGCAAGCGTGTTAGGCATGTGCATGCGCAAAGCATGCGTGCGCACACAAAGTACCCACTCAAAGAACCGGTTGTTAAACTGGTTGCAGCCCACCACTGGGCATAATGTTTCTATTAGCTCTCATCTAGTCTTTGTTGATGATCTTTGCTTTTAAACCTGATATAAAACAAAGAGTCTTGGTGGGTAGTTTCTCTCTTTTCTCAGAATAAGGTTACGTCTCAGCCATTGGAAAGTAGCACTGCTCCCTTCATGAAGTTTTTAACTAGAAAAATAGTATGCCTATTTCTTTGTAATACACCTCTGGGCTTTTTTATTATGACTTCATTTCCCCTTATAATATTGGAACGTCTCTGTAATTGTAAAAGTGTAATAGAATCTAATAGAATTTCATTTGGAACTCTGAATGCTCTATGCCATCTCTGCTCATTCTGAGTAAAATAATGATTTTTAATGTCCACACATGGCTTCCCATGACCTTATTCAATCTTGGGGTTGATCAGGAAATATATTGATTCAATTACATACTGATGACAAATGAACTAAAAGAAAGGGGGAAAAAAAGGTCAGCATATATTTGAACATGTAAATCTTAGCAATGTTTTTTGGGTTTGTCCCCCCAGAAAGAAAAAAAAAGTCATTTCAAAATGCCATTTGTGGCTAATAGTATGGAGTTTCTATCTGTGAAGAGCAAGGAAACCATTAAAGTGCACAGAACATTTTCTGCTATGCTTTTATCATTATAAAATCCTCTCTTCTTTAGAAGGTTAGAGGAAATGACCTCCACTTGGGGGTGGGGAGAAACACCCCCCCTCCCCAGTTTTCCATTTTAGGATACTTTTAGTTTGTGTGTGTGTGTGTGTGTGTGTGTGTGTGTGTGTGTGTGTGTGTGTGTGTATACCACTTCTGACCCCATCTTTCTCTTTACCCTTTATTTTTATAGTCCCCAAATAAAGTATTTACTACAGTGCACCATAATCCTATCCCCATTCTTCTGCCTTTGTCACCTACCTCAATCATATAAAATGCCAAAGCCTGTGGCTTCAACTCAGTAGAGGTATTTTAGTAAATTATAAGTATTCATTTGTAGGGTTGTAGTATTTGACAGCAGCCCAGGCTTAAAAACTCATGAACGTCGACTGAAAACTTCACCTCTGCTCTGTGAAGCTGGGTTATGAACCTTAGATTAAAAAAAAACCCACCTTTAATTGCTCAGAAGAAGTAAGACGTGAACAGAAATCAAACATTCTCTTTAGCATGGAAGCAATTATTGCCTCCCATAGCTTATTTGAAAGAAATGCAGATTTTTTTTATTTTATTTTTTTGTGAGCTACTTTAGTTATGTTGTCTACTTGCTTTTGCTGATTGATTTTGTGTTTTGAAATGCGGACTTCAGAGTTAGGGATTTTGAAAACTGGGATTTTCATGGCACATTGGAATTAGCTATTTCTATTATATAAGGTAAAGGTAAAGGTTCCCCTCGCACATACATGCTAGTCGTTCCTGACTCTAGGGGGCGGTGCTCATCTCCATTTCAAAGCCGAAGAGCCAGCGCTGTCCGAAGATGTCTTAGTGGTCATGTGGCCGGCATGACTCAACGCCAAACGCGCACGGAACGCTGTTACCTTCCCACCAAAGGTGGCCCCTATTTTTCTACTTGCATTTTTTACGTGCTTTCGAACTGCTAGAAGCTGGGAAAAGAAATGGGAGCTTACCCCATTACACGGCAGCCCTAGGGATTCAAACCGCTGAACTGCCGACCTTTTGATCGACAAGGTCAGTGTCTTAGCCCCTGAGCCACCGCGTCCCTTAATTCTATTATATACCTGTGCAAAAAAGGACAAATCCTTTTTATCCTTTGCTATGTTTTCTTAAGAGTCTTTGATGAGGTACTCTATCCTTAGTTTTTAAAAGGTCCCAGCTCATAGTATCAACAGGGTCATCTCCAACCATGTGCTTGCTAACACACACACAAAAAAACCCAAGTTGGTGAGGCTGGATCATGGGCATTCTTTGGGAAGGCATTGAAAGAACAAACCTGACAGTGGTTTCACACAAATGCTGCAATTGATGTACATGCATCATTCATCAGCATACCAGTGTGTAATGGTAGAATTGGCATGATGGCATCACCACATGGGCCTCATCATTTTGGCATCATGCTGCTGGACAGGATTTACCTTTAGCAGGGATCATGTGGATTTTCCTTCTGCAAGACTCTACATGCTTAATTAGGTTGTTTTAATTACTCTTGCTACCAACTTGTTTGGAACATGTATAATTTGTGCCCAGAACGTCCAATATTTTCTCTAGTCCCTTTCTCAAAATTGGTATCGTATTAGCTGACTTCTATCTTCTGGTATTAAGCCTAATTTTGAAGGATAAGTCACACATTTTTTTGCTAGGAAGTCAGCAATTTCACACTTTAAGAACTGTCAGTGATTTGTTTCTGCGTAATTTCTCAAAATGGTCAAGAATATCTTGTTTTGTTGCTTCACTGGGATTACTTCCTTTCCTGAGAAAATCAGACCTTGATGCTTTTGTAATAAGATGGAAACAAAGGGTTCATCCAGTTTTTTTGTAATATTATGATCTTCCCTGAACATCTCTTGCAGTTTTTTGTCATTCCAATCACTTCCTAATATGGTTTTTGCTTCGAATATATTTAAAGAAGTTCTTATTCTCTCCCCCTTTATTACCTTTGCTGTATTCTATTCAATTTTATGTTGGTGTTGCTGTAAACCAAGTTTTAATGAATATGCCACTTACCATTCCAAGCAGAAATAGTCAGTGAAATCTGTGAACCCTCGTGGAAAAATAATCCCACTAGAGAAGCAAACTCTTTGTTCCTTGCAGATCCACCCACTCAGTTATGGAGACCTGCTTGCTTAAATCCTCTTTATTTCAACTTACACATTTTCTGTTAGAGTTTGTGTGTTGTTGTTGTTGTTTGATTTACCTTATTAGGACAGACTTAATTTTACAGCTTCATAGAAAGCCAGGCTGAGTTCTTTCTGTACTTAGCTAACCCACCTTAGCTTCAGCTATTGGTTTAACATAGGGGTCTGCAAACTTGGCTCTTTTAAGACTTGTGGACTTCAACTCCCACAAGTCTTAAAAGAGCCAAGTTTGCAGACCCCTGGTTAAACAGAAAGCCTCCAGACATAAAAAGCCTGAGACATTTACTTCTCTTATTTTTTTTCTCAATCTATTTTCCACCTCCATCCTTATTGTTTAAAATTTTTCCCTTTTTTGCTGTATAAAAAAATAATGTGACTACATTGGGCTAACAACTTCCCATTTCTATGTCTGTTGAATGGGATAGTATTAGGCGCATTGTTTCTTACAAACTTCACAATGCTAGATCATATCACCAATTAGGATTAAGTCTAGGGTTGCCTCGCCTCTATTTAGTTCCAAAATCACAGGGCACATTCATTTAAAGTATCTAGAAATTTCCTGACTTTATCCTGGCTTGGGCATGAACATACCTAGTTTTATTATTGTTATTGTTATTGTTATTGTTGTTGTTGTTGTTGTTGTTGTTGTTGTTGTTATTATTATTATTATTATTATTGCTATTATTATTACAAGAATGTGTCCTTTGCATGTTTCCTTCATTTCATTTTACCATCTTAAGCACACTTTCTGAATTTTGATCAAGGGAACAATGACGTATTAGTAGATTTATCTATGTGGGCAAATATTGCCACCATAGGTATCCATTCTTTAAGCCCATATTAGATGAAGCGTTCCCAAAGTACTATTGGCTTTGACCCTGTCAAACATAAAAGTTAATTTTGCTTCAGTCCCATGGTATAGTTGTAAATGTAATTAATATATTGTAAATATAAATTAATATATATTGGCTATATTGTCCTGAATTATGTTCATTAGGCTATAGTGTTACTGGACAGCATCCAGCGTTGACAACTGAACTTTACTTCCTTCTCTTTGCCCCCATCCCTCTTTTCCAAACTCTTCACTACTTCCAAACTCTGCTAACCCCTAAGTCTCTAGAACTGAATGGGTGGATCTACAGGGAAAGAAAAATGTGCTTCACTAGTGGAAATTTTTCCATTAGGGCTCGGATTTCACTGACTATTTCTGCTTGAAATGGTAAGTGGCATACGCATTAATTAAAACCTGGAATAGATCCAAAGATAGTAGGATACAGTTGCAACAGCAGAGTTAGTCAATGGTTGTTGTTAATCCTTATTAACAACCATGCCAAATATGTTAATTTTAATTGGAAGGATGCAAGGAGAAAGCACACTGAATCAATAGGAATTTAAGCATTAAGAATTAATTACCTATATATTCTAAAGCCATTTTTAAAATCTAACATTCTTTTTTTCTTTCTAAAACTATGATAATCAGACTGACTACTTTCTAGTCAAACTATCTTGATATTTAATGAGATTCTAGGATAACTACAGAACTAATGTCTGCCCAATTTTGGCTGATCTGTTAACTATAAACGTTCCCGTATTGAGACCTCTTTTTCAAATTATCAATGCGTAATAGCTTTGAAGTTATTGCAGTGCAATTTATTTATTTTATTTATTTATTTAATTTTGTCATAACAATATACACAAGCATAACAAGCATAACAAAAAAGATTATATAATATATAAACATATATATGAGGAGAAACAAGGTAGTATATATATATATATATATATATATATATATATATATATATATATATATATATATATATATATATATATATATATATATATATATATATATATATAAAGAAACAATAGGACAGGAACGGTAGGCACATTTGTGCTCTTATGCACGCCCCTTAGAGTCCTCTTAGGAATGTGGTGAGGTCAACAGTGGATAGATTTTTAATAAAACTTTTGGGGTTATGAGAAGAGACCACAAAGTCAGGTGATGCATTCCAAGCATAGATAATTTGGAGGGAACTATGATTTTATGTAGAATGTGCAGCTGGTACAACTGCATAGTGATCATGTTTAAGTGGGATAGAAAACAACCAGGCCAAATTCAAGGTAACTACATAATTGAGGTGTATGTATTATAACGATAATGCAAGTTGGTTTGGTGTAGTAGTTAAGGCATCAGGCTAGAAACTAGGAGAGAGTGAATTCTAGTCCCACTTTGGGCATGAAGCCAGCTGGGTGACCTTGAGCCAGTTACTTTCTCTCAGACCTAAGAAGGAGACAACAGCAAACTATTTCCAGAAAACTTTGTCAAGAAAACTCAGGGACTGGTCCAGGCAGCCTTCAAGAATCAGACCAGATTGAATGGAAGAAGGAAAAAATGAAGGTGTATGACACCTTAAAAGGTTGGAAAACTATGTAGTTAAAAGTATTCTTCCAATAGTACCAACTAATCTGTGTTGAGGGAGGCCAGGTCACAACTATAATCCCACATATAAGTGTGGGTTACAATCCTTCCTATCCAGAGGTGGGTTTCAGCAAGTTCTAACCAGTTCTGGAGAACCGCTAGCAGAAATTTTGAGTAGTTCAGAGAACCGGTAGTAAAAAATCTGACTGGTCCCACCCCCATCTATTCTCTGCCTCCCAAGTCCCAGCTGATTGGGAGGATATGGGGATTTTGCAGTATCCTTCCCCTGCCATGCTCAGTAAGCCATGCCCACCAAGCCATGCTATGCCCACTAAGCCACACCCACAGAACTGGTAGTAAAAAAAATTGAAACCCACCATTGTTCCTATCATATATTAGAAATTTCAGAGTCTTGCCATATTTTTTAGTGCATAGTCATGAAAATTTCTCAGCCCCCAACAAATTTTCTTTGAACTGCTTTGTGGTTGTTTTGTTGCCTTTATTTTCCTGGACATGCTCATTTGATGCTCATTTTGTAAGTGGAGATTTCACCACCTCCTTTTGATGGATTTATCTTTTATTTGTCTCTTTTACAGTCAATGAAGAGCAAATGTAAATGATAAATTAACACTTTCACCCATTACATATTAGAGTTGACTCCTCCCCTTGCATCTAGGTCCTTCAGAGTTTATCTGAAGCAATAGCTTAGGAGCAGAGAGATGTACCTCTCTGAATATTTGTAGTTCAGTGTTGGACTATGAGGTTCTTGATGTCTCTAAGCTTGGTTGTTTTCTTACAGATGTTTCTAGCACTGATGATGTTACCTAGTTGGGTAATGAAATGTCTGCAAGAAAACAACCAAGTTCAAAGAGCACCAAGAACTCCACAGCAGACAGGTGTATAAAGAAGCCTAGCTAAATCTAATGTGTGCATCATGAAGCACAAATTATCAGAGTTGTACAACACCTCTGGAATGAGCTTCCCCCAGGACTCCGACAGCTCCCTGACCTCCGGACCTTTCGCCACGAGCTGAAGACGTACTTATTCTTCCGTGCAGGACTGGCATAAAACTATTAGTAATTTTAAATTGGGTTTTTATGGTTTTAATGTGTATTTTAATTAATGGGCCAGATTGAATAGGTTTTTAAAACGGGTTTTTAACTGTATATTGTATGTTTTATTGTGTTTACCTGGCTGGAAACCGCCCTGAGTCCTTCGGGAGAAGGGCGGTATAGAAATTAAATTATTCTATTCTATTCTATTCTACTTTGAATTTGAAGAGGAAAGGTGCTTTTGAGTTTGTGTTCACATAGCATCTGTTGGAAGCTGCATCTTTTCCCAAGTTCAAAAACTGATCTCAGGTTTAGCATGACCAAGTAATGTTCTGGGTAACAATATGGAAGAGGGTTGCCATGACCTACGTCTGCCACTTTTTCCAGCAGTCTTGCCAACCACCGTCTTGGTAGCCTCCCATCCAAATACTACACAGGTCAGGCTTTGTATTGTTTTTTTTTTATTTGTTTTTTTTTGAATTGACAAGTCAGTTAGGTGCTGCCACCTGCTGTAGGCAATATTACCCCAAAACTATAATACTATTTTTAGTTAATGCCGGTTGTTAGATATAGAACAATTAACCATCTGGATCAGGGATCTCTAACCTTAGTAACTCCTCAGAATTCTGGGAGTTGAAGTCCACAAACCTTAAAGTTACTAAGGTTGGAGACCCCTGATCTGGATTACCAATTTGGTTTTCATCAGAGTGCAAAGTGGTGGATTCTACTTTGATCTTTAAAGTTCTAAAATAGGTGCTAATCTATCAGTGTCCGGGTACTCTTGAATAAGAGCTACCTTCCCACCCGGCTATTGGCAATGCAGCTGGAGCTGATGTGAACTGGAGTCCCACAATACTTCCTAACATGGATACAGAGTCAGTAGTGAATAACTGGCCTGTTATCATTGACCTGGCATTTGGCCATGCTCTTAAATCATCACCAGGCATTTATAGAACATTTGGGAGAAGACCTGCTTGAACCGCTTTATATTTCCATCATAATTCTGCTAGTTTGTGATGGCCTCAGCGGTGCTGTATTCCTTTCCTAATTCTTGCTTAATTGTGTTATAGTTATGCAATATTGATTTGGCTTCTTAACTGCTGGAGAGAAGATGGACCTTTTAACATAGAAAAATGAGGCATTCAATAAATAAATTACATAATTTAACCCTGTCTCATATTTTTAGTTTGCTTTTAGTGTGTGGGGAGGATTGTCAAATTTCACACAGTTGCATCTCTTAGTGATGCTTAAACAATTAGAGTGTTCGTGTTTGATTAAAGAATGCAGCCATAAAATTGATGGAGTGCACATATGTTTGCTGATGTCCTGGAATATTCTTACGGTCACTTTATATATCATCTAAAGGAGTGAATCTGCTGCAGTAAAAATGAACCCTATTTACTGTTATGTATGTCTGTTTTTTTAAATTACCAAATAGCCCCCCCCCCCGCCTCCCGCCCCCATCACTAGGCAGTGGATAAATCCTTTTTAAAAATAGCATTCTATTTTCTGTGTCTGATAAAATCAGTAGCGGTCAAAATAAATAAAACAGAATTTCATAATAAAACACAGCAGCAGATGAAATAGTGTAATTTTCTATAAGTACTAAAACTGGCACCACTTATTTATTTATTTATTCATTCACAGGATTTTTGCATCCACCTGCAGTCCTTGTCTTAAAATCCATATATATATATATATATATATATATATATATATATATATATATATATATATATATATATATATATATATATATATATATATATATATATATATATATATATATAATATATCATTATTTTAAAAATATTAACAAAATGTAAGAGAAAATAAAACTAATATAGAAAATAGTATTCAGCGAATAAAGAAAATAGAAAAGAAAAATGAAAAGAAGTTAATAATGAAACCTCTGATCGTTGTGTTAGCAATTATATTTTTATTTTACTCTCTCTTCCTAAAGTTACATCATAGTTTCCTTCTTTCTATAGCTACCATTTCTAACCTTCATGTTCATTTTTCTTTTTTTAGTAAAATACCCATAAGGGGTTTCTAGTCACTAATAAATATGGTTATTTCTTTCTCTAATTAAACAGGTAAGTTTTGATATCTCTGTATCTTCTATTTAATTCACCAACCATTCCTCCATTGTTGGTATTTCAGATAATGTGTGCAAAATGGAAGGACAAAACGGTCTTTCCATTCTTGCACACATAATGGTCTTGACTCCTACAATAATAATGATACAAACACACACACGCACACAATATTTTCCATGACTCTTCTCTAATTGACTGCCTTTTAATCCCAACAAGAAAAAAATCTTGTTTTCGTTGAATGTTAATCTTAAAAATACTTTTTCAGTATATTAATTTGAAACCAGAGATTTTTTTTAACAAGTCCACCAGGCAGAATAAAACTGACCCTTCATATTGTCCACCTTTCAAAATTATATTTCAAGCACCTTTATATGTTGTAAGACATTTTTTTTCTGAGGCACCAACAGTATATCACTTCTCTTACCAACCCTGATAGCATATGTCTAACAGTAACTGAAAAAACCATTCCAATAGCTATGTAATTTTAGTCGAAATCAGTTGAGAGAACTTTCTGATAGAGTGCAGCCATTTGAACCAATTTATTTCATGATAAACATAATTGTCTTCCTGACAATAAGAAATGAGGAAGGAACTCAATTGAAAAACTTTATTTGAGCCAATGAAGTTCTTCTAAATCATTGTGATAGCTGAATCCTTTGCTTTCCAAAGCTTGAAGGCCTCATAGGTGGACAGAGAGATATCAAGAGAAATGGAAGCATACGGACCCCCATCTCCTTCTCTCACACTGGGGTAAGTGCATGAAGGAAGGATACGTGAATAAGGTTTGTTTCTCAGATTACATTTAACAATTCTAAACCATCTAGCACTTTTTTTAAAAAAGCAATGGACTTTTCAAATTTATCCTGAGGCAAAATTAAGATAGAAAAACACAGAGTATAGGTAGTCCTCAATTTATGACCACTATTGAGCCCAAAATTTATGTTGCTACAGGTAAGTGAGACCGTTAAGTGAATTTTGTCCCATTTTACCACCTTTCTTGCCACAGTTGTTAAGTGAATCACAGCAGATGTTAAATTAGTAACATGGTTGGTAGGTGAACCTGGCTTCCCCGGTGATTTTGCTTGTCAGAAGTTTGCAAAAGTTGATCACACGACTCCAGGACACTACAACCGTCATAAATATGAGTCAATTGCCAATTATTTAAATTTTGATCTCATGAGGATGCTACAACAGTGTGAAAAAGAGTCATAAGTCACCATTTTTTAATGCCACTGTAACTTCAAATGGTCACTAAATGAACTGTTGTAAGTGGAGGACTAACCATACAAACTACATAAGAAACTCAAATAAATTTTCCCTTAAAAAAGTCCTGCTGGAGAGTAGATGACTCTGTTGTAAGCTCTGTTTAGAACATGAGCTCTAAGTGTGTAATTCATAAGCAGCCATCAGGCTAATGTTTTTTATTTACTACTCACGGTCCACTCGTTACACCTGTTGCAAAGATGCTTGTAATCCTAAAAATGTAATGGTTTCTAAGTGAAACTGCTCTTTAATGAGCTCCCAGAGGATCTGCGCAAGGCTTTTATATGATTTTCCCGCTCAATTGATGTTCTAATCTCTGCCAAACGATCAATTTTTTTCCTTTAAAGCACTGACTAATAGTCACAATAATTCCACACATAGCCTCAAAACTCACACCAAACTCCAAATGGTGCTTTTTCTTGTTGATAGTAATCTTTATTCTCTCTCTCTCTCTCTCTCTCTCTCTCTCTCTCCATGCACAGCCTGAAACAAAATAATTTCAAAACGTATCTCAGACTAGACCTCCCCAAATATTGGGAGTTTCATGGAAAACTCTGCAAAAGATGGAACTATGCAGACTAAGAAGGGGAAGAAAGTTTCAGTTCCTGTGTCAGGCCTGGAAGCCATCTTTTGCACTGGGCCTTCAGGCCTGCCACATTTAGTACTGTGGGAAACTAGGAAGGGGGATTGTATGGAGCAGGAAGTGATATATAGTCATAATAACATTCCTTTCTCAGAGAGTCAATGACATTTGCCTGCACTTGGAGAGGTGTGACTGAGAGGCATTTCCAGTTGGCACGGTGCTTAGATTGGGCCATGTGATGGACATATGGGTGCTGGGCAGGGACCTGGACTTTCTTTTGGGTGGGGAAAACCCAGGAGATTTCAGATTCGGGTTTTTCCAGATGTGCCAGTATGACATCTCTAATAAAATGGAACTTTGAGGAACTTCAAGCCTCGGACTCTTCTTTCATTGTGGGTGTTACTTGGAACCCTGACATTCTGCATGGTAAGGTCAAATAGTCAAGATGGCAAGTGCAGCAGCTCTACTGTCCCCCAACCTTTTGGGCACCAGGGACCAGTTCCATGGAGGGAGGTTACCATGTACCAGAGAAGAAGTGTTTGTTCATGCTGCTTGCATCCCATAGATGGGGCTTCACTTGTTTGCACAGCCCGGTTTCTGGCATGCCCTGAACCAGTGTCAATCCACAGGCTGGGGGTAGAGAATTGTGTTCTACAACATCCCTGGAAGGAAAGCAGAATGATTTGGGGAAAAGTCTGTGAGATTAATTGAGACTCTTAAGTGTTCTAGATGCACAAAATAGAAAGATTCTGGCTTTGTTCACACAGAGGAAAGAAAAATGTAAATCTCCCTTATCCAAGCAGCATATTCCTCAATGGGCTTTTTTTAAAAAACACATAAAGAAAGATACACAAAGATACAAATGCACATGACAATTGTAAAGAAAAATCTAACACCTATTGCAGGCTAGTTATTAGAGATGTGTAAAACATTCTGATTTCAAAACAGTTCAAAACGACTGGGTATAAAAATATAAAAATATAAAATATAAAACAAACCACATACAATTTCATTTTTGTTTCAACTTTGGAACAAATCAGATTGTGAAATTAAACTTCACTGCACTAAAAGGCTTTGTCTTGAATGCTTCCACCACAATTGGTTCTCTCTCTCTCTCTCTCTGTCTGTCTGTCTGTCTCTCTCACTCACTCTTTGGTAACCTGTGAATAAGAGTCCTCCCTGCTTTTCTGCACATTTTGCTACAGGAAGTCTAGAGTTCATATAAATAGATTCAGATGTGTTGTTCTGCACTTTATTTTACAGACAGGTGGAGCTGAGTGGGTGGGTGTGAGCAGCAGTTTGTAGCACATCTTTATTGTTAAAGCCACTGAGCTTGCATGAAAACTATTAATATAATATTGTTCTGGTTTACTGTATTGTGCTAGTGCATTCTTGTATTTGTTGTTGTTGTTGTTGTTGTTGCAATGTTAGAGATATTCATGCATTTATGAAACAATAGCAGTGTTCCACCACCCTTATTTTTTATAGCCACCCCAAATTCGTTGCAACCAAAATCAGCAACCGTGATTGTGATTTGTGTCTGGAAGACAGTTTGTAAGCAAGCAACTAAATAAATAAATATCCCCCCAAAATGTTTTAGAAAAGTATTTTTGTAAAAAAAAAATCAAAATATTGTGAAACCTCCTATGTGAAGTGAATTAATTGAAAGGAATGTTTAACTCTTCTTCTTTTTTTCCCCATACAGTAATCTGTCAGCTGAACAACCCATAATTTGTTGATATAGACAGGAAATCCAGTTGATGTTTTTCATTGCTGTTTGGGTTTCGGAAGGTGGATAAGTGTTACTGTGAACAGATTTTTCAATTGGTGATAGCAGAAATATGCCCACTGCTGCCTGCAGGAATTTATTTTACCTTTTCTTTCAAAGTTTTTTAAAAATCATGCCCTTGGCCATTTTTTTTTAGCCATTTGAGCAATAGGTTAGGGATCTCCAACCTTGATCCCTTTAAGATGGCTGAAGAACTCTGGGAATTGAAGTCCACAAGTCTTAAAGGGACCCCTGCAATAGGTAGTACTCAGCATGGCTTACCATCCCAATCACTCTCTTGACCCTATAGTGAGAAATGAATGAGCACCAGCAGGTCCTGCTTTCCCATTCTTTCTATTTCACAGAACATTTGAAATATTATTTCAAATTTGTTCTGAATAAATACAATCATCACAAAATATATTGACAAATATTCTCAGCTCAAAATACGTTCCCAGTTTCGTGTGCCCTAAATATTATTTAATTATTCTATGCTGAAATGCTGCTGTATTATCAGAGATATACTTTATATGAGCATTCATTTTCCGGGTATATTCTTAATCCATATACTTTTATTACATTCAAATTTCCATTTTGTATCTGCCTTCTATTTTACTGTAGTTCAGTTGATTCACAATAAACAAATGGAATATAATGGAATATAAATTCAATAAGAGATAACAGCTTGGGAACAGTAAATAGCTTGGGAAAGAGGAGAAAAAAGCAGGTTTTTCACTAATTTAAAATTGAATTTTAAAAAATCAAAAATATCCATTGATTGTTGGTATATTCTTGGACATTCTAAGTTGTAATTAGATAATTAAAGAGGCTATGAGTTCTAGTCCCACCTTAGACCCAAAGTCATGACCTTCAGCTAGAAACTTTTTCTCAGTCCTGGGAAGGAGGCAATGACAAACCACTTCTGAACAACCTTGCCCAGGCAGCTCCAAAAATTGGATACAATTGAATGTAAGAAAAAAAAAAAAGACAACCCATGAACCATTGGGTCAACTTTACAGTTTCTGTTGGCTTCCCCATTGACTTCTGGGAAACTTTCAGGGAGTACTGAAAATGAAGATTATGTGACTAGAGCTGTTTTAGTTCCACAGTGGTGGCACTAAAACAGCCAAAATTTCCCCAAATTTCATTCCACAGGAGTCATGAGTCGCTGTAGACTAGCCCCATTAAGTTACTTGTTCAATATGTATTGCCTTATATTTTCCAATTTCATTCAACTGAGGGTTAAAAACAGCAATGAGACTTCTAATAGTACAAAGATGATTTGATATTTGGGAACCACAGCATTTAATTCTTCAAGGGATAATTCTCCTTATCTCTTTATCATTAATTTGTAGCTTCCCATCTTTAAATCAGGGAGGTTAGATAACAAGTAATTCAGTCATTGTAGCTTTGAAGCATAATTCTTTCCTCTTTCCTATATGCATGTTTTTGAGGGCCAATATGTGATATGTCATATAGAAAAGCCCATCTCTCTCTATTTTCAAGAACAGCCCAGTTCCAAATACTTCTCTTTTTGTTCTAGCATGCATCCTAATTGGTTCTGAATGGATTACAAGATTGGGAAAGAGTTACAAATTACTTTTTCATAGATATGCTCAAATATGTCCACCTTATGAGGTAGTCCAGACAGGAAACATGGCCAGGTCAGCTAATTATATTTTATTGTAAAGTTACATTGACAGACTCTTGCGAGTCTGAAAGTACTTCTCTTCCACCATCCCCTTTACAACACCAAAAATGGAAAGTGTCAGGCCTGGAAGCCATCTTTTACAATTGGGCCTTCAGGCCTGCCACATTTTCTACTGTGGGAAACTGGGAGGGGGAATTGTATAGAGTATGGGAAATATGTAGTCATAATAACATTCCTTTTTCAGAAAGTCAAGGTTGTCTTGCCCTGCACCTGGAAGGCTGAATCTGGGAGGCATCTCCTGTTGGGACTATGCTTTGATTGGAGCATGTGATGGACTTGTGGATGTTGGGCAGGGACTTGAACTTTTCTTTGGGTGGGGGAAACCCTGGAAGCTTTCAGATTCGTGTTTCCCCAGATGTGCCAATATGACATCTCTAATAAATTAGAGCTTTGAGGAAATCCAAGCTTCTGAGTTTTCTTTCATTGGGGGTGTTACTTGGAACCCTGACAGAAAGTCTCTTCTGAACCTCTTGCCAAATTGCCTTTTATCTGATTTAGTTGTGTCTCATTGCCCTGTCTCTTCCATCGTCATTCTCACATACCACTAGAAATATAATCCGAGTGGTGCTCAAATATAACCACTTGAGTTGTGCTATTCCAGCATAGAGGCGTATACTTCCTTTATTTGCAGGGCTATTGAATCCAAGCCAACTGTAAAAATTAAAAGAAAAACAAGGGAGGGAACAAGGAAGGACAGGGATAAGGTTATTGCTAGTCATCACTAGTTTGCAACTGGACAACTGGTAGGAACTTAATTTGCCTGGCCTTTCTCACAAAGCCGAGATGTTCTATATTATATTACAGTCACGATTTGTAACTTGGCGTCAATGCAGAGAAATGAGAATGTGCAAACCTATACTTTCATTTCTAGAGTATTCTTGGCCATTTGTCACTTGCAGAGTTTTGCAGGTGTTCCCTATGCCTTCTCATCTGCACAGCAAGCTATCAAGAAGAAACCTCTCCGTGCTGCTGTCTGCTTTCCTTTCCTTTGACTAATTAGCTACTGTGAGACCCTCTGCTTTAAGTACTAGGAATACTGTGGCTGAAGTTATGATATTTACGGGACCGCCTACTACTACCAAATACCTCCCACCGACCCGTGCGCTCTCACAGAGAGGGACTCCTCAGGGTGCCGTCAGCTAGGCAGTGCCGTCTGGCGACACCCAGGGGAAGGGCCTTCTCTGTGGGGGCTCCCACCCTCTGGAACGAACTCCCTCCAGGACTTTGTCAACTTCCGGACCTCCGAACCTTTCATCGCGAGCTTAAAACACACTTATTCATCTGCGCGGGACTGGATTAGATTTTAAAGTTATGGGTTTTAAGGGGTTTTTATTATTTATACTATTTTAAATTTGGGCAATAGAATAAGTTTTTTAATTGTTGTTTTTAATCTGTATTTATATGTATTTTAACTGCCTGTGAACCGCCCTGAGTCCTTAGGGAGATAGGGTGGTATATAAATTTGAAAAATAAAAAAATAAAAAAATATATATATTTGGCTGGAGGTGTGAAAGCGGGGGGTGGAATCCACACCAGCTCTAGAGTTGGTTCTGCTTTCTGGCGACATACTTCGCAGAGCTGTTTTATTACTTTTTAATTCATCTTATTAAACACAAACGTGGCCAAACAAATCACTTCATTAATTAAAAGGGATTGGAAAGGTCCTTAACTCCCGGATTTCACCAATACCCCAAAGCTTTGTCCTGCTTACAAGAGGTCGTACTTCATTTACTGCCTGTGTCAAACGGCTCCCCGTCAGGCTCTGGCTAGGCCCCTGAGACGGGCCAATCAATGTCTGCTTGCTAAAGTCCTTTGCGTGAATCCACTTAAGTAATTTGGATGCTTCCTGTCTAAAAGAAGAGCAGGTCTCTTGGTACTTCTGATAGAAATTAGCCATGAATTAGAAGAGAAGCATGGTTGTTTTGGAAGAGAGCCAGAACCAGAATTAATAGGCCATCCGAGCCTCTCAAGTCTTAAGTCCCATTTGCTGGGAATTTTTTTATGCCACGTTTCTTCTACCTATAACCAACTCTGACCTAGGACTAACCATTTTCTTCAGAAATTAATATAGTTAAATAAAAATCCAACTTGCTGTAAAGGCATGAAGCACATTTCTCTCAAGTATCTGACATTTTGTATTATTTTTTTTTACTGAACTTTCCCCCCCCTCCCCTCTTTTTAATGCTTTTGAATTCACTTTACTTCTCTTGGGCAAATATCTTGTGTCATTCCTGGCCCATTAAGTTCAAATAATCTGTTTCAGGAATAAAGCTATAAGAGAAAAATTAGAGGCACTTTCATTTTTCAACATACTTTCTGAAGTCTTACGAATGTTGTTGCGGTGGATTTAATTCAGATCTTACGTGTAAAAGGGGGTTTCTATTATACACAAATGCTTTCTTTGTTGAGCTGTTCTTATAAACTCTACAGTAAAAAAATTACCAAAGCAATCAAAATGAAAAATTGTAAGATTACTACAAGGAACTATTGGCAGTAGGAGCAATCACCTTTTCTTCCCCAAAGGCCACTGGGAATATTACATATCAAGACATAATCTTGTTTTCACAAGTTGTTTCATCCCCAATTAAGAAAGACAGTCTTATCAGGACAGTCAGGACTGTAAAGTACTGATACTTCTCTTGAAGTATCAGTACTTTACTTTTTTTACATTTAGCTTGTCGTTAACATAAAATAAACATTTATTTATTTATTTATTTATTATTCGAATTTATATACCGCCCTATCTCCCAAAGGACTCAGGGCGGTTTACAGGCATATAAAACATCAATATCAATATACAAATTAAAATAATCCTTAAAAAACTTATTCTAGCGCCCGAATTATTAAAAATAGAAATATAAATATCAAATATAAATATTAAAATCAATTTAAAACCCCTCTAAATTTAAAAATCTAAGCCAGTCCTGCACAGATGAATAAATGTGTCTTGAGCTCGCGACGGAAGGTTCGAAGGTCAGGAAGTTGACGAAGTCCTGGGGGGAGTTCGTTCCAGAGGGTGGGAGCCCCCACAGAGAAGGCCCTTCCCCTGGGCGCCGTCAACCGACACTGCCTAGCTGACGGCACCCTGAGGAGTCCCTCTCTGTG
The DNA here is from genome assembly GCF_028640845.1 of Ahaetulla prasina. NCBI lineage: Eukaryota > Metazoa > Chordata > Lepidosauria > Squamata > Colubridae > Ahaetulla > Ahaetulla prasina. The sequence goes on from NC_080539.1 coordinate 271,540,341, forward strand.
TGTTCTGTTTCCCTTCCCCCAATACTCCCAGCAAAGAGTCCGTCAGAGGCCTTCCTTTTTTTTTCCTTTTATTTACATAGATACATGTCCTGGCCACGTCTACCCACGGGCCTGCCAAGTTTCTGGAGATAACGAGGAAATTATAGATAAGGCCAGAATTACTCACGAATATATTCTTCCCTCCATGAAATAGTTAGCTCGCGCCAAATTCATTGCTTTGTCCGAGACAAAAAACCAGGAAGTCCCGCCTCCTATTTATAGTCTCTGCAGATGTCACTGCATGACAATTATGACTTGGCTTTGTCCCAACTCTTCCGCTGCTGCGCACGCCGATCAAGCCTTCGTAATCTTGCATCCCTCCAAAACTGTTCTTGGGCGTTGCCAAATCAGAAGAAGGCCGGGAGAATCAGGCCGTGCCGGCCCCTCCCTTTGAGTGGGTGCCAGGGAGGAGAGGGCTCAAGAGAAGCAGGGCTTGCCAGGTCTTCTCCTCATTTTCTGAATCATCCGAGTCCAGGAGTCTGGGTCCAGGAACCTGGGTCACAACACTATCCTCACCGCAGGGCCCTTCCCCGGGCTGACGATCGGGATGCGGTCGGGCTGGGTTCTGCTCATGGAAGGCCTGCACCAGGTCAGGGGCATGAACGTCGGAGGCATCTACCCAGGAGAAATCAGTCCCGTATCCCTTCCACGCGATCAAATATTGGAAACGACCCTTTAGCCAGCGAGAGTCTCGGACGCTGGGGACTTCAGATTCCTCCGACCCGTCCTCGGCGACAGTGACGGGTGCTGTTGGGCACCGAAGGGGACTCGGTGTGGCCTCAGGAACCAGAAGGGACCGTGAAAACGGGGGGGATCCGCATGGACCGGGGCAGGGTCAGTCGGTAGGCTACCGGGTTGATGACTGCCTCGACAGGGAACGGGCCGATGAATCGGTGGTCCAACTTCTTTACCGGCCGGTCGGACGGGAGGTGTTTGGTGGAGAGCCACACCCGGTCTCCAACTGCCAGCGGGGCGTTGCCCGTCGGGAGCGGTCAGCGGACCGTTGTAGTCCTCCTTTGCCCGATTCAGCTGCTGATGTACCAACTGTTGGACCGCATGCAATTCCGTCAGGAAGGTCTGCATTTCGGGAACAGGAGAGTCCGGTGGTGCCAGAGGAAAGAGCCATGGATGGTACCCCACATTGGCAAAGAACGGGGTCATCTGAGTAGAGGTGTGCTGAGAGTTGTTAAAAGCAAACTCCGCCAGAGACAGGTAGTCGGCCCAGTTGTCCTGTTGCTGGTTGATGAAGCAACGGAGATACTGTTCCAGTATACCGATGACCTTCTCTGTACCCCCGTCGGTCTCCGGATGGTGCGATGACGACAGACATACCTGCACCTCCAACGCGCCATCAGGCTCTTCCAGAAGCGGGCTGTGAACTGAACTCCGGTCCGAAACCACCCTGTCCGGTAGACCATGGAGGCGGAAGATGTGCTGCAGAAAGAGGCGGGCGTTTTGCGGCTGTGGGCAGCCCGCGGCATGGGATGAAGTGTGCCATCTTGGTGAGCATGTCCACCACCACCAGCACCGTGGTGAACCCAGAGGACGGCGGCAGGTCTGTCAGGAAATCCATAGAGATCGCCCCCCAGGGTCTGTCGGGTGTCGGCAAGGGTTGGAGGAGCCGGGAGGGGCCCCGTGGCGGTCTTGGCTTGCCGCACGGTACGCAGGATGTCACGTAGGCATGTATATCATGCCGCACTGGGCCACCAAAAGGTCCGTGTCACCAGGTGGAGGGTCTTGAAGAACCCAAAATGTCCTGCTGCAGGGTTGTCGTGGCACTGGGTCATGACGAGGGCTCGGAGTGGTCCTGTGGGCACATATAATCGCCCAAACTTGAGTAAGTCCTCCTCCAAGGTCCAAGGAGGCGTGGGGCCCACCTCCGCTCTCCTTTGCTGCGACCAGGCGTCCTGGCGCTGCGCCTCGCACCTGGGCCCGCAAGTCCACTGGCTCCCGTGCTGCGGCCAAGGCTTCTGCCGGCAGCACTGTCCGTGGAGGAAGGGGTCCTTGGCGCAGAGGTACTCTGGCTTGCGGGACAGGGCATCCGCCCTCCGGTTGTGACCGCTGGGAATGTAGGTCACGCGGAAGTTGAACCGGCAAAACAACGACCACGGATCTGCCGCTGGTTTAACTTCCGAGCTGTGGTGAGGTGCTCGAGATTCCGATGGTCCGCTCGACCTCCACCTGATGTCGGGCCCTCCAGATGGTGTCGCCAAGCCTCGAATGCAGCCTTGATAGCCAGCAACTCTTTTCCCAGATAGTGTAGTTGCGCTCGGAAGGTTGAGTTTCCGGGAGTAGTAGCGCAGGGAAAAAGTGTGCCACCATTCGCCGGAGCCTGTAGCAGCACCGCTCCCAGAGCCACATTGACGCGTCCGTTTCCACCACAAAAGGCCGGAGCGGGTCGGGATGCCTCAGGACGGGTTCCGTGACGAAGGCTTTCTTGAGGGCTGTGAATGCTTCTTGCTGCGGGGACCCCACCGAATGCAACCTTCTTCCTGAGGAGCTGGGTAAGTGGAGCTGTCAGTGTGGCGAAGCCGGGATGAAGGTCCGGTAGTAGTTGGCGAAGCCCAGTAGGCGCTGAACATCCTTCACCCGACGAGGGCTTCCCAGCTACACAAAGCTTCTACTTTACATGGGTCCATGGCTATGCCCTCGGGCGAGATGATATGCCCGAGGAATTCTATGGAAGTCCGGAAGAAGACGATTTCTCCAGCTTCGATTGAGTTGTTGCTCCAAGCGTTGCAGAACCAGACTGACGTGTCAAGGTGGCTTTCCTGGACCGGGAGTAAATCAGGATGTCGTCAGGTAGATAACCACGAACCGATCCAACATGTCTCGGAACACGTCGTTCATGAAGTGCTGAAAACGGCGGGAGCATTGGTCAACCCAAATGGCATGACAGTGTATTCGTAGTGTCCGTATCGGGTGCGAATGCCGTCTTCCATTCGTCTCCTTCTCGTATCCGCACCAGGTTGTAGGCCCCGGAGATCGAGCTTGGTGAAGATCGTGGCCTCCGCAACCTTTCCAGTAGCTCCGGGATGAGCGGCAGGGGTAGCGATTCCGCACCGTAATGGCGTTTAGCCGGCGGTAATCACAGCATAGGCGCAAGTCCCTGTCTTCTTCTTCACAAAGAGGACCGGGCCGAGAGGGGACTTTGAAGGCCGGATGAACCTCGGGCCAGGTTTTTGTCCAGGAAGTCCCTGAGGCGGCCAACTCGGGCTCCGACATGGAATACAGGCGCCCCACAGGCAGTGGTGCGTTGGGCAGAAGGTCCACGGGGCAATCGTAGGGCCGATGCGGGGGTAGTCGGTCCGCCTCCTTCTCGCTGAACACGTTGGCGAAGTCCGTCAGCTCAGGAGGCAAGGTGATGGCAGTGGTGGGACGTTCTGGCCGACACAGGTGTGGCGGATGTGATCGACGCACTGCAGACTCGGGAAAGAAATGGCGTTCCGCGACCAGGCCACCTGAGGATCGTGGGTCCGCCAGGCCAACCCAAGGACCAAGGGAAAATGAAGGTCCGCCGTGACATAAAACTGGATCGCCTCCTCATGGTCCCCAATAGCCAGGCGCAAAGGCTGGGTGGCAAATTTAATGGGGCCGGACACCAGTTCTCGCCCATCAATTGTCTCTACCCGCATCGGAGGGTCCACCGGAACCACGGGGACCGCAAACTGGGTCACAAAGGCCTGGTCCATAAAGTTTGTTGTGGCCCCTGAGTCCACCAGCGCATGCGCCTGGAGCCCGTCCGACTGGTTCCCCAACCATATCCGTGTGTCCAGAATCAGATGCCGAGGGGGCCCAGAGTCTACTTCCGCAACGTCCAGTGGGGGCTTAGTACGTGCCCGACCTAGGGTTTCCCAAGGTCGGGCCTGCTCCGCTTCGATTGGTCACGCTGTGATTCGGGACCGGCGTGCGTGCCCCACCGCTTTCTGGGGCAAGAAGCGGCGGTGGCCGGGCTCCCCACAGTACAGGCACAATCCCCTTGGCGCCCGGTTCCGCTCCTGGGCTGTTAGGCGAGGTCTGGCCGCCCCAACTCCATGGGCTCTTCCGCAGCGGTTACAAAACGTGGGCGACCCTGGGTGCTGGTGGTGCAGGAAGTGGGGTGCAGATGTCGACGGAGGGTCCCGGGGTGCGACGGGACGGTCGCCGTTGCAGACGGGCATCGAGGCGGAGACAAAGGGCACCAAGTTGTCGAGGGTCCGCGCGCCCACGCGGGCCAGCTCGTCTTGCAATTCCTCTGAGAGTCCCTCCTGAACGCGCCCACCAGCGCTGCATCATTCCAGTCAGAGTCCTGGCACAAAAGACGAAATTCGGCGATGTACTCCTGCAGGGGCGTTTCCTTGACGGAGTTCCTTAAGGCGCCTGGTTGCCGCCAGCATTCGAACGGGTCCTCATACATGGTGCGAGGTGCTGCCAAAACGCTGTTGGTCCGCCAGCAGGGGCTGTCCTGGAGCAAGAGGGCGTGGCCCATCGAGCAGCCGAGCCGGAAAGAAGGTTAATCACGAAGGCCACCTTAGCCCGGTCGCCTGGGAAATCCTCTGGCCTCATAGCCATGTAGAGCTGGCACTGTCCCAAGAAGGTCGGGAACATCTCAGGCTGCCCAGAAAACTTATCCGCACGGTTATCGGGCACTTGCGACGAGGAGGAGGAGTGGGAGGATGGGGGCTGCAGGCACATTCCTGGCAGCAAGTTGGCCTGCCAAGTGAGCCACTTGCTGCTGGAGCTGTTGATTAGCCGTAGCTGCTCTAACTGCTGCTGTACCTGCTGCTGATCCATCTTTGGTGGAAGATGTTTTAGTCAGGTCTTGGACAAAATGTTCTGTTTCCTTCCCCAATACTCCCAGCAAAGAGTCCGTCAGAGGCCTTCCTTTTTTCCTTTTATTTACATAGATACATGTCCTGGCCACGCCTACCCACGGGCCTGCCAAGTTTCTGGAGATAACGAGGAAATTATAGATAAGGCCAGAATTACTCACGAATATATTCTTCCTCCATGAAATAGTTAGCTCGCCAAATTCATTGCTTTGTCCGAGACAAAAACCAGGAAGTCCCGCCTCCTATTTATAGTCTCTGCAGATGTCACTGCATGACAATTATGACTTGGCTTTGTCCCAACTCTTCCGCTGCTGCGCACGTCGATCAAGCCTTCGTAATCTTGCGTCCCTCCAAAACTGTTCTTGGGGCGTTGCCAAATCAGAAGAAGGCCCGGGAGAATCAGGCCGTGCCGGCCCCTCCCTTTGAGTGGGTGCCAGGGAGGGAGAGGGCTCAAGAGAAACAGGGCTTGCCAGGTCTTCTCCCTCATTTTCTGAATCATCCGAGTCCAGGAGTCTGGGTCCAGGAACCTGGGTCACAACACTGTGAGAGCGCACGGGTCGGTGAGAGGTATCTGGTCGCAGTAGGCGGTCCCGTAGATAACCCGGCCCTATGCCATGGAGCGCTTTGAAGGTGGTCACCAAAACCTTGAAGCGCACCCGGAAGGCCACAGGTAGCCAGTGCAGCTCGAGGATGGGTGTTACGCGGAGCCACGAGGGCTCCTCTATCACCCGCAGCCGCATTCTGAACTAACTGCAGCCTCCGGATGCCCTTCAAGGAAGCCCCATGTAGAGAGCGTTGCAGTAATCCAGGCGAGACGTCACAGGGCGTGAGTGACCGTGCAAAGGGCCTCCCGGTCCAGAAAGGCGAACTGGCGCACCAGGCGAACCTGGTAGAACGCCTCCTGGAGACGGCCGTCAAATGATCTTCTAGAGACAGCCGCTCATCCAGGAGGACGCCTGTTGCGCACCCTCTCCATCGGGGCCAATGACTCGCCACCGATGGTCAGCCATGATTTAGCTGACTGTACCGGGATGCGGCATCCACAGCCACTCTGTCTTGGAGGGATTGAGCTTGAGCCTGTTTCTCCCCATCCAGACCCGTGACGCCTCCAGGCACCGGGACAGCACTGATAGCGCTGGGGTGGTCCGTGGAAAAGTACAGCTGGGTGTCATCCGCTGCACAGCTGGTACCTCACACCAACCCACTGATGATCTCACCCAGCGGCTTCATGTAGATGTTGAACAGAAGGCGAGAGGATCGATCCCTGCGGCACCCCACAAGTGAGGGGCCTCGGGGCCGACCTCTGCCCCTGTCAACATCGACTGCGACTGTCGGAGAGATAGGAGGAGAACCACCGATAAACGGTGCCTCCCACTCCCAATCCTCCAACCGGCGCAGCAGGATACCATGGTCGATGGTATCAAAGCCGCTGAGAGGTCTAATAGGACCAGGCAGAGGAACAACCCTATCCCTGGCCCTCCAGAGATCATCCACCAACGCGACCAAAGCCGTCTCCGTGCTGTAACCGGGCCGAAACCGGACTGGAACGGGTCTAGATAGACAGTTTCATCCAGGTGTAAGGAAACTGATATGCCACCATACTCTCAACAACCTTCGCCGCTGCGCAAGGTTGGAGACCGACGATAATTACCTAAAACAGCCGGGTCCAGGAAGGCTTCTTGAGGAGGGGCCTCACCACCGCCTCTTTCAAGGCGGCCGGAAAGACACCTCCACCAAAGAAGCGCCAGAATCGCCTGGAGCCAGCCTCGGGTCACCTCCTGCGTGGCCAGCACCAACCAGGAGGGGCACGGGTCCAGTAAACATGTGGTGGCATTCAGCCTCCCCAACAACCTGTCCATGTCCTCGGGAGCAACAGGGTCAAACTCATCCCATAAAATGTCACCAAGACCACCCTCAGCCGTCTCACCCGTATCACCGCAAACAGAACCAGTAGTAAGTAAAATTTAAACTATTTTTACTTTTTAACTAACGTAAAATGTAAACCACACGAATACTTTCCAGCATCTAATAGTACAAACTCAGGGGTAAAATAGTTCAGCTAAGAACAAGACAAAATTCCAACTTTAAATAATACTGTAATACGTATTCACAATAATCAGGTTATGTATCATTCATTCATCTGCAATATTAGTAGATTGTCCCAATCAATGTCTCTGGAATCCATCCAAAAAAAGTCTTCTGGAAAAGCCAATCCTTTGCAACTTTCTGGAAGGCCAAAAGATTAAGGGACATCCTTGTCTCAAAGGATAAGCTATTTTATTGGACAGGAGCCCTAAGAGAGAACGTGGCTTCTACATCTTCTGTGAGGTGGGAGATGAAGCCACTCAGGAGACATTTTCTGACTGTCCAGATCAGGTGAGTAAATTGAATCAGAGATAGTAAGTTTTTAGTTATCCAGGCCAAAAACCATTAAGGTAGTGACCAACATCTGGACTTGCACTTGGAAACATGTTGACGACCAATGCTGTTTTCACAGCATAATATGGCAATATGTATAACACGACAATATCAAGACAGCATTTTGGACTGGGTAAAATTTTTACTTGGTCTTCACTCTTCAAGCACCACCTCATGTAAAGCAAATTACAGTACTGTAATCTAAATGAGAGATGAGCAGGACATGAGTAATTGTCCTCAATGAATCCTGTTCCACAGATAGCTACAAAATAAATAAAGGTGGTGAAGACTTTCCTAACTATAGTCTTTATCTATTCTAGCTATAAATCCAGGAGGAACAATACTGTGAACCCATTTTCCCCATCAAAAACGGTATACTCCTAGATTCAGGAGGCTTCTGGATTAATGGTTGCTTATTTGGGTTGAGTCTGAACCTGTTTTCTTCCATCCAGATCCTGACAGAACTGAGGCATCTGGTCAATCATCTACCATACTCCACTATAGACCAGCTGGGGATATTGATGATACATCACCTGGAATTGACAGATAGCTTCTTCAAGTAACTACATTTGAACGTTAACGAGAAGTGAAAGGACTGAGCTTTAAGGCATCCCATAAAAAACCATCTGAAACCTCTCCTCTCCTGCCCACAATGGGACCCACTCATTTAATAGGAACAAAACCTCATAAAATATAACCTTCTATCTCAACCTTTGCAAGAGATCCAGAAATATACTATGCCATAGGCACCAAAAGATTTTGGAAAGCAAAAGCTTCCATCCAAATCCAACCTACCTTATCAATGAGATTGACAAGTGTAGTTTCTATCCCAATTTGGGCCTGAACCCAAATTGACATGGGCTTAGATAATCCATGTCCTTCAGAGCCCTCTATAACTTGATCCCACCATTTTTTTCATAGCTTTCCTTTAAAAAAAATAGGTTAAAGATGAATGGATATAATTCATTTCCATTAAATCTAGGGGTGTGGAACCTTCCCCTTTCCCCCACATGTGTTTGTCTATAGCCTTGATCCAACTCCAAGACCCCTCTTTAGCTTCTACCAACATCCAGGTAGGGCAACAAAGCTAAGACCACAGAGAACACTGTCCATTTCTTCAGGATTCATAGACTCAGAAACTTCTCAACATTATGCATATGACTCCCTCTCTTCCACACATTCTTTTCATCTGGCTTCCAACTCAAAACAAATAGGAGCAATTTTAATCCACAAAATGCTGAGATAGAGATACATGGTCATGCTCACAAAGACCTAAGATAACCTCTGTCAAATTCCCCAGCTAATTTTGAAGAATGCTGACAATTATAGTACATTGGAGAGTCACAGATTCCCAATTCCCGATGTCTAAGATTCACAATTAAGTCAGCCAAGGCATCTGTGCTTGAAACTGATACATTTTTCAGGATTTATATTCTCTTCTTTGAACTTGGCTATTTAAATCCTGTTCTATCCTTGTTGCACACGATGCTCAAAATTTCATGATTTATATAAAATTATTGCCTTTTACTTACCATGACCTGTTTTTCTACTAACTATTTTTTTAAAAATCAGATGCAGTACATATTTCATAGCTTTGTGTAAGACATTTCATAGCTTTGTGTGAGAATATATATATATATATATATATATATATATATATATATATATATATATATATATATATATATATATATATAGGTCTTTGGTTGTTCGGGTTTTCTCCGTGTAAAATTGGAAGTGTCTTGGCGACGTTTCGACGAAGTCTCATTCGTCATCTTCAGGCTTCAGCTTCGTGCTTCTGGGAGCAATGTGATCGCAGCTGTTTCTTCCTTTAACTGCTAGTGGGGTTTGAACTGATTGGGTGGGAGCTTGGCTGTGCTCTGATTGGATGGGGGTTTTCTGTGCTCTGATTGGCTGGGGTGTGTCCTGTGTTGGTGGGGGCTTGGTTGTGCTCAGTCTAATCTGTGCTGCAGGGGATTTGAGCTGGTGAGCTGCACTGCTGCTGTTTGGCTTCGTGTTCGTGGGTCGTACATCTTCGTAGTGGGTGTCAGTCTGCTGCATGTATGGATTGGAGGGGTTTGAAGTGGCTAATGTTGCAGCTGCGGTCTGGCTTCTGGTCCTTGGTCGTGCTTCCTGATCAGTGTGGGTTTGGGTGTGCTTTCTGGGTGGATGTGTGGTGGTGACATCCTGTGTGGACCTCGTGAGTGTGGGTCTGGTGTCATTCCTCGTGTTAGGGACACGTTTGTCAATAAGGGCAGGTTTCCAAATGGCTGGTAGGTGGGAGGTATCATCATATATATATGTATGTTTTGTGAGGTTTTCGCTGGTGTTTGAGTAGGTTGAGTCTGTATTGGAAGTATCTTGGCGACGAATGAGACTTCGTCGAAACGTCGCCAAGATACTTCCAATTTTACGCGGGAGAAAACCCGAATAACCAAAGACCTACATATATATATATATACATACATACATACATACATACATACATACATATGAATAAGAATGTATATAAGAATTCACATTTGTTTTACATCATGAACGATGAGCTACTTGTGGGCTTCTTGTGATACAAACAAGTTTCTAGATTTTGTAGGTCTCACTTAGCCCTGCAGGATGGCAGAACCTAGTTAATTCTAGCCAATTTTGAAATGCGAAAGTAAATCAGTACTTAGAAGAGGGTTATTTGAGAAGTCCAGGTCTATAAGCAAGACTTGGAAGTTAACAAACACCCTCAAAGCAGGCAGGGTTAAGGAGTAATCAGGAGGCAAACTCAACTGGAAGGTAATCTTCCCTTTACTCCCATTTAAGAGGTCAGTTTTTTATGTTTGACATATTTGTTTCTCCCCAAGGCTTGTTTTGTTCATTATAGGAGAAATGTCACCTTGGGATGAGACCCCTGATCATTTTTAAAAGGTAGCATTTTAACAGGAGAAAAGGATGAATTAGGTCTGGCATGGCAGCCATTTCAGCATATAAGGTCACAAAAGGGTTTTCTTTTACCTTGAAAAAGACGCTGTCGTGGCTTGAACTGAATGAATGACCTGAATAGCATTACAGCTTAAATTTTTTTTAAAAAAAATTCAGCTCAACATGTAGCTTTTGTTCAACTTATCAGCAGAGATATTTGCTTTAGGTATTGATTAGACGTCATTTAAATCACAAAATGTTAATTATACTAATTAATTCTGAACCTGTTCGTAGCATACCTTGTTTCCTTTAGCACAGAAGGTTAAAGCCAAAGTGAAGTCACTTATGAGCCTTTTCTCTGATATTCATGTTTTCTTACATTGTATTTTATTTTATTTTATTATTTTATGTGCATCTTTTTCCTTTAACAAACTTAACTGTGAATATATGTTGAAGTGACTAGTGCTTTACATTGAATTGGGCAGCATTTTATTCAGATCAAATTGCAAAAAGAATAGCAGTATTTTGCTAGTTGTGTGTTACCCAATATTTTGCTGCACTTTAGTCCCAAGAGTAATAGCTATTAAATTCATCCCGTACTATTTTGTCTCTTTGAAAAAATGCCGTTTAAATGTATATCTCCTGATTCTGTGATTTTGCAGCAGTGTTCTGCTCTTTTGACTTGTGCAAAATAAACGGACTAGAGCAGTTCCTCCTTTAAGAAAAGACTACAACAATTTTCCAGATCAGGGGTCTCCAACCTTGGCAACTTTAAGCCTGGAGGACTTCAACTCCCAGAATTCCCCAGCCAGCTTTGATGACTGGGGCTTTCTGGGAGTTGAAGTCCACCAGGCTTAATGTTGCCAAGGTTGGAGACTCCTGTTCCAGATGGTGAAAATAGGGTCAGTTTGCATGAAATAATGGCTAAGAATCAAAGTAAAAAATCAGATGAGGATAAAAATTAAAAGGTCCAGTGGTTTGGGGATAGAAAGATGGTTACAATAAGGACACTGGACTTGCAAAAATCTCTAAAAATTATACTTTAAAAAAAAGGTGTACCCTTTGGCATCAAATATATTAGTGATGTCATATATTTCATGGTTATGACAACTTAATCTTTTTGCAAAAACTTTATAAGATTATCACTGGCTACAGATTACCACTTGAATATGGCAAACCATTTATTAGCGTTAAACAACTGGGAAAGGGAGCATGTCCTATAGAAACATGTTGGAAGTTGATGGTAAAAAATGGCGATGCATCTGTCAGATTTCTGATTACTGCAATGCCAGATGGAAAACCGCTTTTGCGGAAAGAGGGAAAGATGCAAAAATGCTTCGCATTTCACTGGTTCCCTAGTACTGTAAAAAAAATGTTTTTTTTTAAATCGAAATCAACTTTGCTCAAGTACAAATTATGTCCATTGAATTTATATTCTCATTCATGAGAGTTCAAACCGCATAGTCCTTTGCTCTGAAATTTGTAAGGATCCATTTTGCAGAATATATTTTTTGGGGGGGGTCTCTGCCAAAACGCTTCAAACCTAGTGGTGGGATTCAGCCAGTTTGCACCAGTTTGGGAGAACCAGTTGTTAACTTTCTGAGCAGTTTGGCGAACTGGTTGTTGGAAGAAATCGTTAGGACAGAGAACCGGCTGTTAAATTATTAGAATCCCATCATTGCTCAAACCTCTCCTGCAGTGAAGTCTTACCTTCACTACCCGTTGAGTCCTTTTCCTACATTCCCCCAATGCTGAGATTCCAGAGCTCTGTTCAAGATTGTTCTATCTCCGTTTATGTAGTCATCTAGAAACCTTTTCAAAGTTTGACATATCTTTAGTGAAGATTTCTAATTATCCATTTAAAGTTTTGTACCTTTCTCCTTTAGAAATGTAAATTCTGGAATATACAGTAACACACTATTCTTTGTTCCTATAATTTATTTTGTTTCTTCTGTGCAGCTGAAGCAACATCCCCACGAAACTCAAAGAAGATTAAAATATTTATGGGCAATGTGCTTCATCTTGAAGAGACGAACTGGGAAATCCCTAGGAGGCAACACTGCTGAGAAACCTGCCTATGTGGCTTGGGATCAATTTGCATAATATTCCCCAGCATACTTTGTAATTTCACCTTAGTGTAAAGAAGGTTGTCTTATCCTTCTCATTTAGGGAACAGATGGCAGCACAGAGGGGCTGGTGATGGGCTGCTTGATTAAAGGTTTGTTCATAATGGGAAGGGGTGGCTCCCGTATTAACACGCAATGCAAGATAGAGGGGGCCATAACTCTGTATGCCAATCAAAGATCAGCTGGAGTCAGAGAAGCCAATCAAAAGCTTAATTTAAACTCTGCCTGTTGTCTTCCGAGATCGTTTGTTACAAGCATTTTTAAGACAGCTGAGAATTGGGCTGCCTCAGATTCTCCGTTCATTTTAACAAGATTTGGACAGACGACTTTCTGAAAAAAATACTTGATGACGTCATACTAGCAGATTGGTACATATAAATATTATACTCTCCAGGAAGTCCAGCTCTGCAGATTGTAGTCTTTTGTTATTGCCCATGATCCATTTTGTTAAACAACCAACCTTACTGCAACCAACATCTATCTTGCTTTATTTCTTTTTGCCAAGTCAACCAAAGGATTTTCTGCTAACATAAAAAGAAACCTGTCTTGGCACCTGTGCTGCCTGATTATTTAATGCTGCCTTTCCTCCTAGTTTCATTCATTAGTCCAGATTCCTTCTTCCTCCCTCACAAAAAAAACACTTCATTGGATTTGCCTTCTCATACTTTCTCCCTTTTATTTTCAAAACTTGCTAGTATTATCATTTTGTCAATATCTTTACAACTGGTATAAAATTACTTTTACAGGACTATTTAGAGAGCTAGTCTTGCATTACCAGAGGGAGAATGAAAGAAAAAAGAAATCCTTTTTGCAATCCACTTTTTTCAAATTGTATTGCACTCCTCTGTCTTGAAGGATGCATTAAAGCAGGGGTGAAATCCAGCAGGTTCTGACAGGTTCTGGAGAACTGGTAGCAGAAATTTTGAGTAGTTCGGAGAACCGGCAAATACCACCTCTGGCTGGCCCCAGAGTGGAGTAGGAATGGGGATTTTGCAGTACCTTCCCCTGACCCGCCCACCAAGCCACACTCACTGAGCCACACCATGCCCACCGAGCTACGCCCACAGAACCGGAATAAAAAAATTGGAATTCACCACTGCATTAAAGTAATCCATTCCCAAATTCTGAAATGAATTGGGCCACTTTGTAGAGATTGACTGGCTAAAATCCAATTTAAGTTTCATTTATTTTAAGGATTCAACCCCAAACATAGCTAGGCCTAAATTCTAGTTAAAGTCTTTGTTTCCTTGTTTTGACTATTGTTATTAATTTGCTGAATGGCTGTCTATCCCAAAGCTCTTCTTTCAGTCTTTCACATGGTTAGATTTAAATGGCATCAATTAATTTAAGTTCTCTAATGTCACCTTCTACTATTTGCAATATGATCACTGCCTAAATGACATTCCCAGATTTTGCAACCCACAGCTGTCACATTCCATACTACAAGTAAGTGCTTAGTTCACAAGTCTGTTTAATCTCTTCAAAACAGGGTATATCAAGCAATTTAATTTTCTATCAAATCACAAAGGAATCAAGTTTTAAAACACAAGCAAAAGTGACTTTTTGACTTCTTCTAAGACTATTTATCCACAGTAATGCTCATCAGTCATTCTTACAAGAAACAAGAAGAAAAATTATCTGCAAAACTAAAGAACATTTTGATTTATTTTTTTTAACAAGTTCATAATGTTATTTATGAGGAACGCATTCACTGAAAGGTAGCCTTGCTTACCATTAAAAAACTCAACTGCAGAGGGTTGCTTTATCTGATTTTATCTGGTAGTTTTTACACACACAAAATGACTTCTTGTGGCCTCTGAAAGGAATGCTATTTTTCCATTTCATGAAAAAATAATTTGAAGAAAAATACATTCTTATTTTCAGTTTTTTGCAATCAAATATATATTGAATATTAAGGCAAGTAGCCCTTCCTCCCACCATGCTCTGTTTAAGATGAGCATCAAGACCTCATGTGTTATAATTGTATAAGTAAGCCTAGAAGGTGATACAATTTTTGGATTCAAAGATGTACTCAACTATTCTAAACATATCTCCAAGGTAAACTGAAGCAGATTTGGACTTGATTCAAAAACATGAGAGGCTTTTATGCCTGTATGAATGCATAAACATGAATTTTCAAAATTCACTCAAAAGTCTAAACTGAATCAGTTTGATATTTATTTATTTATTTTTATTTATTTATTTGTCACAACAGTATATATAACCATAGGCATGAAAATAACTATATAATATATAAGCATATATATGAGTATAAATATGTAATAACTATATTAATTGAATATAATGAAAGGAAACAATAGGACAGGAACGGTAGGCACATTTGTGCTCTTATGCACGCCCCTTATAGACCTCTTAGGAATGGGGTGAGGTCAATAGTAGAGAGTTTTTGGTTAAAGCTTTTGGGATTTTGAGAAGAGACCACAGAGTCAGGTAGTGTGTTCCAAGCACTAATAACTCTGTTAAAGAAGTCATATTTTCTGCAGCCAAGATTGAAATGGTAAACATTGAGTTTAAATCTATTGTTTGCTCTTGTATTGTTATGATTGAAGCTGAAGTAGTCTTCAACAGGAAGGGCATTGCAATAGATGATTCTATGAGTTAAGCACAGATCCTGTCGAAGACGGCGGAGTTCTAAGTTTTCTAAATTCAAGATTTCAAGTCTGGTGGCATAGATATTTTGTTGTATTCAGAGGAGTGGATAACTCTTCTTGTAAAATATTTCTGGACACGTTAATTGTATTGATGTCTGAAATGTGGTACGGGTTCCAGACAGGTGAAATGTATTCAAGAATAGGTCTAGCAAATGTTTTATAAGCTCTGGTTAGCAGTGTAGTGTTTCTGGAGAAGAAGCTACATAAGATTAGGTTTACAACTCTTAAAGCCTTTTTTGCGATGTAGTTGCAGTGGGCTTTGGCACTTAGATCATTGGATATGAAAACTCCAAGGTCTTTAACAGGGTGGGGGTCATCTGTAAGGTAATGTCCATTGAGTTTATATTTAGTGTTTAGATTCTTTTTTCCAATGTGTAAGACAGAGCATTTGCTGGTTGAGATTTGGAGTTGCCAAGTTTTTGACCATTCTGACACAAAGTCAAGGTCTTTTTGAAGGGTAGCTGTATTGTTGGTAGTGTTAAATATTTTGACATCGTCAACGAAGAGAACACAATTACTTTTAATATGGTCACAGAGATCATTAATGTATAATATAAAGAGTGTTGGTCCAAGAACACTGCCTTGGGGAACGCCGCTATTGACAGGAACAGGATTTGATAGGCACTGCCTATTTTGACTGCTTGTTGTCTGTTTGACAGGAATGTTGTTATCCAATTGTGGAGGGGTCCGGAGATGCCATAGGATTTTAGTTTTAGGAGACGTTTGTCATGTACCCCAGAGTCAAAAGCTTTACAGAAGTCTATGTAAATTGCATCTATTGTTTTGCCCTGATCAAGATTTGTAGTCCATATGTTTTTGCAGTGAAGAAGTTGTAAGTTACATGATAATTTTTTTCTGAAACCAAATTGTTTATTAGAGAGTAGATTGTTTGTTTCTAGGTGGAGGGTAATGGATTGGTTGATGATAGATTCCATTACTTTACAGGTGACACAGCATAGAGAGATAGGTCTGTAATTTTCAACTAAGCTGGGGTCTCCTTTTTTGAAGACAGGGATGACCGTGGCTAGTGACCAAAGTTTGGGAAGGGAACTGGTTGTGAAGGCTTTTCCATAGATTATGCTTAGGGGTTCTGCTATATTAGAGGAAAGCCTTTTTAAGAAGTATGCACATAATCCATCAGGTCCTATAGATAGGGATGGTTTCAGTTTGTGAAGAGCTTTTTCAACATTTTCTTCAGTGAAATCTATATGTGTTAGGCTGTTGTTGGTGCGGTTTGGGAATGTCGGGTATGAGCCATTAGTGTTAACAAAGACTGAGCCGAAGAATGTGTTAAAGAGGTTTGCTTTAACTGTTTCATCATTATTTTCTTTGCCGTTAGATTCTTTTAGTGGTCGGATGGATCTCGAGTCATTAAGTTTGTTGTTCACAAAATTATAAAAATCATGATTGGAATTTGTGCACAGAAGGTCTTCTTCTTGCGTGGTAATTGGTGCATTCAATTTTTATTTAGTTACATATATCTCTGTAGCGGTTTTTGAAATTAGCTACATGTCCCTTTTTGTTTTTTCTCCAAAGGGATTTTTTTTTTGATTGAAGATTTTTTATTGATATGGGTAATTTGTTTTTTCTGATTTTGGTGGTGGTTTGTGGTTCGTAGAGTTTAATGATTCTATTGAATTCGAGTAGGAAAACTCTGTAGTGGTCTTCAGCAGTGATACAGGTTGAGAATAGATTTTGCCAATTAAGAAATGAGAGGTAGGTGTTTATAAGGTCATAGTTGGCTTTTTTGAAATTGTAGTTTGGAATACTATTTTTATGATGATTTTTGTAAGGGCGTTTATTGAGACAAAAGTCTATGATGCTGTGGTCACTGTTGGAAAAGAATTTTTTTATTTGTAGTCCGTAAATTGAGTTTGTTGCAGAAGATGAGGTCAAGGCAGTTGCTGAGTCTTGTATTGTTATTTATTTATTTATTTATTTATTTATTTATTTATTTCGATTTTTATACTGCCCTTCTCCCGAAGGACTCAGGCGGTGTACAGCCAAATAAAATTCAATATATAAACATTAAGAGAAAGTTAAAAAAAACATATAATGTGGCCCAAATTTTAAAACAAATTTAAATCTTAAAATATAAATAACCCCAGTAAAATTTCAGTCCAGTCCCGCTTGAATAAATAGGTGCGTTTTCAGCTCACTGCGAAAAGTCCGAAGATCAGGCACTTGACGTAAGCCAGGGGGAAGTTCATTCCAAAGCGTCGGTGCTCCCACAGAGAAGGCCCTACCCCTGGGGGCCGCCAACCGACATTGCTTGGCGGACGGCACCCTGAGAAGTCCCTCTCTGTGTGAGCGTACAGGTCGGTGGGAGGCAAAAGGTAACAGCAGGCGGTCCCGTAAGTACCCGGGTCCTAAGCCATGGAGCGCTTTAAAGATGGTAACCAAAATCTTAAAGCGCACCCAGAAGACCACAGGAAGCCAGTGCAAACCGCGCAGGATTGGTGTTACATGGGAGCAACGAGTTGCTCCCACTATTACCCGCGCAGCTGCATTCTGGACTAACTGCAGCCTCAGGGTGCACTTCAAGGGCAGCCCCATGTAGAGAGCATTGCAATAATCCAAGCGGGAGGTGACGAGGGCATGAGTGACCGTGCATAAGGCATCCCGGTCAAGGAAGGGGCGCAACTGGCGCACCAAGCGTACCTGGTGGAAGGCCCTCTTGGAGACGGCCGCCAAATGATCGTCAAACGACAGCCGCCCATCCAAGAGGACACCCAAGTTGCGCACCCTCTCCGTTGGGGCCAATAACTCGCCCCACAGCCAGCTGCGGCTGCAGCTGACTGTACCGGGTGCCGCATCCACAGCCACTCCGCCTTGGAGGGATTGAGCTGAGTCTGTTTCTCCCCATCCAGACCCGCACGGCTTCCAGACACCGGGACAGCACTTCGACAGCTTCGTTGGGGTGGTCCGGGTGAAAAGTACAGCTGAGTGTCATCAGCGCATAGATGATAACTCACCCGAAACCACTGATGACCTCACCCAGCGGCTTCATGTAGATGTTGAACAGGAGGGCGAGAGAATCGACCCTGTGGCACCCCACAAGTAAGGCGCCCGCGGCCCACCTCTGCCCCCTGTCAACACCGTCTGCGACCGTCGGAGAGATAGGAGGAGAACCACCGATAAACGGTGCCTCCCACTCCCAACCCTCCAACCGGTGCAGCAAGATACCATGGTCGATGGTATCAAAGCCGCTGAGAGATCTAATAGGACCAGGGCAGAGGAACAACCTCATCCCTGGCCCTCCAGAGGTCATCCACCAACGCGACCAAAGCTGTCTCCGTGCTGTGACCGGACCGGAAGCCGGACTGAACGGGTCTAGATAGACAGCTTCATCCAGGTACCGGGAAGCTGCCATGCAACCACATTTCTACAACCTTCGCCACAAAGCGAAGGTTGGAGACTGGACGATAATTTCCCAAAATAGCTGGGTCCAGGAAGGCTTTTGAGGAGGGTCTCACCACCGCCTCTTTCAAGGCAGCGGGAAAACCCTTCCAACAATGAAGCATTTATAATTCCCCGGAGCCAGCCTCGTGTCACTTCCTGAGTAGCCAGCACCAGCCAGGAAGGACACGGGTCCAGTAAACATGTGGTCGCATGTAGCCTCCCCAGTAACCTGTCCACGTCCTCGAGAGCCACAGTCTCAAACTCATACCAAATAACCTCAACAAGACCTGCCTCTGCCATCCCACTTGGATCATCGCAATTTTGGTCTAAACTACCCCGAAGCTGAACGATTTTATCGTATAGATAACCGTTAAACTCCTCGGCATGTCCCTGCAGGGGGTCATCCCGCCCCCCCCCTGTTGAAGGAGGGAGCGAGTCACCCGAAACAGGGCGGCCGGGCGGTTATCTGCCGATGCAATGAGGGTGTAAACGTAGGAACGTTTCGCCTCCCTCATTGCTACTAGGTAGGTCTTAGTAAAAAAACTCACTAGTGTCCGATCAGCTTCGGAACGGCTAGACCTCCAGGTACTCTCTAGGCGTCTTCTCCGGCGTTTCATCTCCCTCAGCTCCTCAGAGAACCAGGGAGCCAAGTGAGATTTACGCCGGGTCAGAGGCCGCAAAGGCACGACACAGTCCAAAGCCCCAGCCGCGGCCCGCTCCCAGGCCGCAACTAGTTCTTCAGTCGTGCCGTGGGCAAGATCCTCAGGAAACGGCCCAAGCTCCATCCGGAACCTCTCCGGGTCCATCAGGCGCCTGGGACAGAACCAACGCATTGGCTCCGTCTCCCTGAGGTGGTGAGCGGCGGTCTGAAAGTCCAGGCGAAGGAGAAAATGATCCGACCATGACACCGGTTCCGTTACTAAATCTCCTAATACCAGATCATTAATCCACTGTCCGGAGATAAAAATCAGATCTAGTGTGCCTCCCCCCATGTGTGTAGGGCCATCAATTACTTGAATCAGGTCCATGGCTGTCATGGAAGCCTGGAACTCCTGAGCTACCATCGATGACAAGCCGGCCGACGGCAAGTTGAAGTCCCCCATGACCAGATGTTAGTTACTAGTTGTTCAAGACCTAGATTTGTAACAGCGTTGTATAGGGTAGTATGAATGGGTTCAGTTGTACATTCGTTAGTTATCCAGTTAATAAGAGGTATATTGAGATCACCCAAGAAGATGAGAGGATATGGGCAAGAGGTAGCCCAAGTTAGTAGTGAGGTTAACATGTTCGCATGTGCAATGTCGTAGTCAGGGGCTCTGTAGCATAGTAGGAATCGAAGTGTGGTATTAAGGGACAGGTCGCATACAATAGCTTCTGGGATAGCAAGTTTATGTGCAACTCGTTCAGCTTCGGGACGGTCTGGACCAAAATTGCGGCGATTCAGATGGGGCGTCTGAGGGTGGTCTTGGTGACATTGTTTGGGATGAGTTTGACCCTGTGGCTCCCGAGGACATGGACAGGTTGTTGGGGAGGCTGAATGCCACCACGTGTTTACTGGACCCGTGCCCCTCCTGGTTGGTGCTGGCCACTCAGGAGGTGACACGAGGCTGGCTCCAGGCGATTGCGAGCGCTTCTCTGTTGGAGGGAGTCTTTCCGGCCGCCTTGAAAGAGGCGGTGGTGAGCGGCGGTCTGAAAGTCCAGGCGAAGGAGAAAATGATCCGACCATGACACCGGTTCCGTTACTAAATCTCCTAATACCAGATCATTAATCCACTGTCCGGAGATAAAAATCAGATCTAGTGTGCCTCCCCCCATGTGTGTAGGGCCATCAATTACTTGAATCAGGTCCATGGCTGTCATGGAAGCCTGGAACTCCTGAGCTACCATCGATGACAAGCCGGCCGACGGCAAGTTGAAGTCCCCCATGACCAGATGTTAGTTACTAGTTGTTCAAGACCTAGATTTGTAACAGCGTTGTATAGGGTAGTATGAATGGGTTCAGTTGTACATTCGTTAGTTATCCAGTTAATAAGAGGTATATTGAGATCACCCAAGAAGATGAGAGGATATGGGCAAGAGGTAGCCCAAGTTAGTAGTGAGGTTAACATGTTCGCATGTGCAATGTCGTAGTCAGGGGCTCTGTAGCATAGTAGGAATCGAAGTGTGGTATTAAGGGACAGGTCGCATACAATAGCTTCTGGGATAGCAAGTTTATGTGCAACTCGTTCAGCTTCGGGACGGTCTGGACCAAAATTGCGGCGATTCAGATGGGGCGTCTGAGGGTGGTCTTGGTGACATTGTTTGGGATGAGTTTGACCCTGTGGCTCCCGAGGACATGGACAGGTTGTTGGGGAGGCTGAATGCCACCACGTGTTTACTGGACCCGTGCCCCTCCTGGTTGGTGCTGGCCACTCAGGAGGTGACACGAGGCTGGCTCCAGGCGATTGCGAGCGCTTCTCTGTTGGAGGGAGTCTTTCCGGCCGCCTTGAAAGAGGCGGTGGTGAGGCCCCTCCTCAAGAAGCCTTCCCTGGACCCGGCTGTTTTAGGTAATTATCGTCCGGTCTCCAACCCGTCATGCGAAGGTTGTAGAGAGTATGGTGGCATATCAGTTTCCCCTGCACCTGGATGAAACTGTCTATCTAGACCCGTTCCAGTCCGGTTTCGGGACTGCGCAGGTGATAGAGGGAGCCCCTCGTGGCTCCCGTGTGACACCTATCCTGCGCAGACTGCACTGGCTACCTGTGGCCTTCCGGGTGCGCTTTAAGGTTTTGGTAACCATCTTTAAAGCGCTCCATGGCATAGGGCCGGGCTATTTACGGGACCGCCTACTGCTACCGAATACCTCTCACCGACCTGTGTGCTCTCACAGAGAGGGACTCCTCAGGGTGCCATCAGCTAGGCAGTGCCGTCTGGCGACACCCAGGGGAAGGGCCTTCTCTGTGGGGGCTCCCACCCTCTGGAACGAACTCCCCCCAGGACTTCGTCAACTTCCGGACCTCCGAACCTTCCGTCACGAGCTCAAAACACATTTATTCATCTGCGCAGGACTGGATTAGATTTTAAATTTATATGGGATTTTAATGGGTTTTATTATTTATTATTTATATTGCTTTTTAATAATCTGGCTATGTAGAATAAGTTTTTTAATTGTTATTTTAATCTGTATTTATATGTATTTTTACTTGCCTGTGAACCGCCCTGAGTCCCTAGGGAGATAGGGCGGTATATAAATGTGATAAAATAAATAAATAAATAAATAAACTTGAACATTTTTTAGATTGAGTGACTTTTTATGAAAGATAGCTACTCCACTTCCTCTGCAGGTTTCACGATCTGATCTAAAAACATGGTACTCTTTGTTTGAAATAATGGAGTCAGGGATGGATGAGTTCAGCCATGTTTCACATTCAAATATAATATCAAATGTACCATTGTTTAACATGAGGATAAATTCAGGCAATTTGTTTACAATACTTCTTGCCTTTATCAATTTGCATTTAAGATCTGCTATGTTTGGTGAAGAGGAAATAAGGGGCGTGCATACCTATTCATTGATGATAGTTGGTTGAAGATTCTGATCCACGAATGTTTGAAGGTTCTGTTCAAAGGGCATTTGAAGGTTGGTTGGTTGAGCTACGAATGGTTGGAGATTTTGTTCAACGGGCAGTTGGAGGTTGGTTGGTTGAGCTACGGTTGGTTGAACAATGGATGGTTGAACAATGGGTGGTTGGGGTGGATGGATGGGTGGATGGAGGTTAGTTGGTTGAGCGATGGTTGGTTGAGATTTTTGTATGACGGATGATTGGAAGTTCGGTGCAACGGTTGGTTGGATGCTTTGATTGGGGGGGGATTCAAAATGAATTTAAATATCTTCATGTAACATTACATTTTGGATTAGTTCAAAAACTGGAATTGCATTAAGGTTGAATTCATTCATATATTTTTCTATTTTCAGTTAACTAACTTGCAGTATGTATGATTTTATTTGAGAAAAGAATAGTGAATATTTAGACTTGGCCACCTCAGTTTCTTCTGCAGGAGGCTTGTATTTAAAGATGCTTGAAAACGTCACTCAAACAAAGAATACTAAATGAATGCATCATTTAGTATTCTTGGTTTGTGGCACTTTCAAACTCATCCATAGTTTCATCCAGAAAGTGGGTGGGGGAATGAAACACCTAAAATATGGCCCTTGACTGCAAAATATTACCTACCTCTCCTTATTTTAGTTGATTTCCATTCTTGTGCCTGGAAGCATCTTATATAAATTTGTTTTTTTATGGATATATTGGTAGAGGCATAGTTAGATTATGCTGTAATATATTATAAACCATAAATGTAAAAATGGACATAAAATTAAGAAGACTTATTTACTGGCACATTGCTAGATTGGCAGTAAGGCTGGCAGGCACAAGAGAAATTACCCAGAGTTCTTGGGAGGAGGGTAGTATATACATTTAATAAATAATTCATACCTAAATGAGGGAAAGACAGCTATCTCCTGGAATTCCCTCCTAGGACAATAGGGAAGTTTGCACAGTATGGTCAAAGTCAGATGATGGCTATGTCATTGACTACTTCAGCTTCAACCACAACAATACATGAGCAAATAATAAATACAAACTCAAGGTAAACCGCTCCAAAAAATATGACTTCAGTAACAGAGTGGTCAATGCCTGGAATGCACTACCTGACTCTGTGGTTTCTTCTCCAAACCCCCAAAACTTTAAGCTTAAATTGTCTACTGTTGACCTCACCCCATTCCTAAGAGGTCTGTAAGGGGCGTGCATAAGTGCACCTGCATGCCTACCGTCCCTGTCCTAATATTCCTTTTTACTTACTCTTTTCATGTATCCAAATTATGTCTATACTTTTACCTGTTATCTTATATATGGTTGACAAAATAAATAAATAAATAAATAAATAAATAAATAAATAAATAAATAAATAAATAAATAAATAAGTAAATAACTTTCCTCGTTGATTAGCATGTCACATGTTGGATGTAATGAATCACAGGCAAAGCTTCAATCATGGCCACAATCTTAACCATGCTCTGCGGTCATCCCTGTAGGACAAATACCTCAGACTTCAGTTATGGCCAGTTCTAGGACCATGGTAAAGGTCTACTAGTTTTCTCTGGCTTACACATGAAATGCTTTTATGTTATTGGAACTTAGAAGTTAGAGTTTTAATTCTATCTTTTAATGAATTTAACATTTAATAAACTTGGATTATTTGTTTGGTAAAAAAAAAATAGTAGCATTTTTGTACCGTGGACTGTTTTGAGAAGATCACCACCTTGAAACTTGAGAAATGTTAGGCAAACAAGTAAACCAGCAAGCAGGTTGAATGAGCCTAAATAAAGAGATACCGACAGTATTGGAGTGATTGGAAGAAAATACTTATGTATATCCACTCTCAGTCCTTGCTGCTGTTGTTATTTTCTTAGACTCTGACAATTTTACCAACAGGTTATTGTTGTCTTGGGTAAGAATGTATCTGTAGATTGATGGTGGCTGAAAAGTTACTCATTTCAGACAAATGCCCATCTGGAGTTTGGATCTTTTAACATTGATGTAGGAACAATTGAACATATTATTTTTACATATCCCTAGCAAAATATATGCAGTAAATTAGAAAAGCAATATTATATGCATAAAGGAATGTGGGCATCGTGGTGTCAGCTAGGAGAGCAACAGAGTCTACCTACAGCACCAAAGCATGAAAAGGTAAACTTAAAAGGCAAATGAGAAGCAAACAGAAAAAAATGGATGCATTGTAATCTGCCCAAGCTTAATAAATAGCTATCCGGAAAGGAGAAAGATAATAGGATTTAAACCTCTGTTAGAATAGATTATTTTAAACTTTCATTGAATAACAAGAAAGTCATTGGATCTTTACACACAGGCTAGAAGGAAATATGATTATTAGCGATTGGCTCCCCAAGGCAAAATCAATTGTACAATGTGACAAAAGAATGCCCCATGAAAATTTTTGTGAAAATTGTAGTGTTCAGAAGCAATCCAGTGTGCATCTCGCCTGGCATGGAAGAAAGATCTATATAACTAAATCTTCCTGTATATGGCTAGATGCGGTACATCTGATGCTAAGCTTCATTTTAACTTTCCATTTTAGGAAATATTATTTTTACCAATACACGTTTTCCCTATATACCAATATGGGGATCGCCTCGAAAGGAATTTTATCAAACAATCCAGCTTGACAGAGATAGAACATTATAGTTATTCTGGAAAGCATCTTTGCAGATATTATTTAGAAGTTTATGGTTTAACTTAGAAGTTGTCTTATGGCTGCCAATAAAAGTAACTGTCAGACTGAGAAATGAAAGGAATGAAATGAAATGAGCAAAGCCCCTCTCCTTGAAGAGTCAAAGCAGCTTAGTTTTATTGGCATCCCACCAGAAATGTTCTATGCATGCACACTATAAGCAAATGCTATAAGCAAAAGCCTTCAAAGCAACCAAATTTGGGCTGCTTTCATATTTTAAGGAAGATGCTTTGCTTGTGCCAATACATTTCATGACTTGCCTCTTTCAGATCTTTTGCATACCCATAACCAAGATGTCTTGGCTAATGGGATTGAATATATTTTCATCTTCACTGAATTTCGGTCAATTCCCAATACTATTTTACTTTCATGGGTCTCACACAATTACAGCTTATAGTCAGGCTACATTTGCTTATGCTTAGCATTGCTCTAACCTTTTCCCCCCCCCAAGTTCTTCCCTCTCTTTGACATGCAAACTTATTGAATATCTATATAGTTTGAAGATCAACTCAACACATTTAACAAGGGCAAATGCTAATGGTCAGCTTGATGTGGTATCCAATCAATTGATGTGGGACGTTAATGACAGCAGTGACATCAGGGAAATTCCATTATGGCTTTTTCAATGGATGTGAAATGGTTATGACCATGTGATTTATGGAGGAATAAGTTGAAGTTGTTCAGACTTGCTTTGTGAATTGAACTGGGCTGTAGCCATGTGGTGATTTCTGTGAGAATGGAAGCATACATCCTGATTCTTGAAAGCAATACAAATAATCATATTCACCTCTCATCTACCTTCACAATATAGATAAATGGTTATAATTTTCATTGGTTCAGGTAGCTTTGACATCTGCAGTTGCATTCTATACCTCATAGTAGAAAACTGTGCTATATCCTTATGGTTGACTGTAATTATACCGGCCCTGAATTATAATGCCATTATATGCATAGTGGAAGTCCTTGTGATAGGACTGGTCACTTAACGGCCATTTGAAGTTACAACAGACTCTCCCACAAAAAACCCTGATACGTATGTTTTGAAGTTACAGTTGCTGCACATTGCAATGAATGGTGCCTTCCAAAATTCAGTACAAGAAGAAGTATGGTAACTTTATTTTTCATGTAATCCCCAATCCAGACACCTAATGTTTTACTACATTACTTTTTCCAAGTCAATTGTTTTATTATACTGAAAACATGAATAATACTTTATAGAATACAGATGATAGCTGAGTGCAGTAGAAACTACAAATTGTTAACATTATGACGATTTGAAGTTTTTTACTAGTTAATGGAAACACAAGGTGAAGGTTGTGACATCACTACATCTTTTTCAACAGTTAGAAGATATTGTGGCAAAATTAATAGGCTATTAAATTACCAACAAAAGCTTCTATTGGAAAAACTATTACACCCCCAAGATATTTTTTGTCACCTACATAAGTTTTTTAAATAAAACAAGTGTTTCATTCAGTAATCATTAATATGATGAGGTATTTAGGAGTTGAAGGAAAAGGGATCCTTTGGATTATTCAAGGGCATGACTATACCACATATTTGCAACTCATAGTTGGGCAGTAAATAATAATGATATAACTCATCTAATACATACTTTTCAGGGCTAGCCCAGCCATTGGGCAAGGCTTCTGCACATCGGCCAGAACTCACCACATACAACTCACTTCAGGACAAGAGTTACACTAATATCAAATAAATGGTGTAATAGAATCATTAATGAAGGAAAACAAAAGGAAGGACCAAATAAAATGTGAATGACATTTTTTTTAAAAAAATAATTTATTTTAAATAATTACATTGAATTATTAAATTGTCCTATGGTGAGTTGTCCCACGGCGAGTTGGCTGTGGTGAGTTGGCCATGGAGAGATGGCCGTGGCAAGTTGGCCATGGCAAGTTGTCCCAATCCACTGCACAATCCAGGGAAATGTATAACTGCTTTACAGAGTAGTGGACAGGGGCCATCTTTGTAACCCTGCATGCTTCACACCCGCTCTTTGTTTTCCAGTCTGAACCACCACACCCCTGATTCATCACTTCTTCTAATGCAGAACTTGGCAGTTCCATGCTGATTATTCTGGAAGTAAAACCTTTTCAATGTAAGTAAGGTACTTTCTATGCAGTCAGAGGATTTCCTTGGAATGCAGACATGTTGTTTGTTTAACTTACTATACCAATTAGCAACTAGAAGGGGAACTCCTGGTTCACAATAAAACAACGTAACACATTGTAAATCATCCATTAAGAATTTGTGTCTTTGAGCTTTCTTTAAAGCATTTAAAGAAGTGAGGCCTTTCATTGTGATTAGAGCGTTTCTAAGAATTAGTGTTATGACAGAGAAGGCTTGACTCCACATTGTTCTAGAACAAGCATGCAGCAACTGTAAGCAAACGTCTTCAGATGATCTCATCAAATAAGAGGTTCATATAGGAAGAAGTAATTTGTTCAAGTAACCTACATTTAATTTATATAGGTATTTAACAGTAATTACCTATATTTGGTGGGAAGGTAACAGCGTTCCGTGTGCCTTTGGCATTTAGTCATGCCGGCCACATGACCACGGAGACGTCTTCGGACAGCGCTGGCTCTTCAGCTTTGAAACGGAGATGACCACCGCCCCCTAGAGTCAGGAACGACTAGCACATATGTGCGAGGGGAACCTTTACCTTTAGCTTTACCTTACCTATATTTAGCCAGAAACAATATGCACCCAGGGAAATCTTTTCAGCACAGGCATAGCATTGAGTTCTTCCAGAATTCTGATAGTACTGCTTCTGACAGTAGCATCACTGTTGTCAGTACCTATTATTTCTGTTTTATCTAGCTTCTATCCCAGTGGAGCCTAAGCATGCCCAAATTCTATCACCAAATGGAAACCCTTACAAGTGCTTCATATTGCTTTTGTATTATCTGATTTTGTAGAAAGCAACCCGCCCCTTGTTTCAAAGGGTGGAGTCAGGGCAACTTAGTGGAGCTGTGTGTTTACTGGCCAGATGCCCTTCCTGTTGCCTATGTGGAATTCACAGCAGATATTTTCTCTTTGTGCCCTGATAGAAAAACATCTGCCACTCCCTGGGATTGAATTCTCAACCTTCCAAGTGGGAGGTGAGCATCTTGACCTCTAGGCCACCATGCCACTTGGGATACTCTATAAAAACAGGTGGGAAAATACCCAAGGAAGCAATAGCCAATCATGGCTAGCTGGATCAATGTCAGCAATCCTCAGCTTTTGGATATCAACCAATTGCATTATTACATTTTCTCACTCAATCCACACTTCAGATTTGTTGGTGACAAGTGAGTTGATTTTACATGATCCATTTCCCCAAAGAATCAAAGGTGTCTCGTCACTTTATGGTGTCAAACATGGCATTGGACTTGGAAGTGATTTAACCAACCAGATTTTTTTACAGAAGTAAGATGAACATTGAGAAACAAGGATCACCAATGTCTTTGATGTTGGCAGAGAAATAGGAAAAAATATTTTGGTATTCGCAGCCAGTGTCTTATTTCAGAACAAATCAAGGCAGTCTAGTTTTTTCAGGGTGCTCCAAGCAAAAGGGTCTGTATAAATTTGGGCACTAAATAGGTATTTAATAATGTCAATTATTAAACTAAACTAACTAAACTAACTAAATAGGTATTTAATAATGTGGGGTTTAAGAAGTGTATTGGAAATCCCTTGGAGCATGTTATCTAGCATGTAGGTTTCAGGTTAAGATGGCTTTCCCAAGTGAATTGGTGACTGAGATATTTAACAGATTCCTTGGGCTCTAAAAGTCATATGGAATTGTCTGTAGAATAAGAAATTGGGAAAAGGAATGTGCATCTCCTCTTTCCTTCTTTGGTGATGATAAGGCCAGAAGTGGTGTAGGGTCTCCTATTTGGGCAGGGGATTGGACTAGATGACCCACAAGGTCCCTTCCAACTGTGTTATGCTGTTCTGTTCTATTTTCCTGCAGCCTGGTATCTGCCCATCATCATTTCCAGCTGGGGCTGTTTCTATAAACCATGTGGCTGCAGACTCCATGTGTTAGGTTTGAATCATTGGGACATTATGGATCTTTGTTTACTCACCTTAACAAGTCACTCAAATGATATGAACTGAAGAGCCAAAGCACAAAGACTGGCCATTAGTGAAATGCACAGCGGTCAATCTAGAAGTTATGACCAGTCTTCAGCAGTGACTTTTTCTGCATGACCATCCGATAGCAATACTGTACACTTTAGAGAATTGAGTTGTGTTTTTTGCTTATATTTTTAACTCCCTTTTTATGACCCTGAAATCCCTTAATTCGGGGTAGAGTTGGGGGTGACTAGATGG
Organism: Ahaetulla prasina; assembly: GCF_028640845.1. Lineage (NCBI taxonomy): Eukaryota > Metazoa > Chordata > Lepidosauria > Squamata > Colubridae > Ahaetulla > Ahaetulla prasina. Next base: position 271,569,351 of record NC_080539.1, read on the forward strand.
AACTGAGCATTTACTGGCCGGATGCCATTCCTGACACCACTCAGAGTCACAGCAGATAGTTTTTCCTTGCACCCTAGGAGAAAAACATCTGCCACTACCTTGGATTGAACTCTCAACCTTCCAAATGGGAGGCAAGCCTCTTCACCACAAGGCCATGTTAACTTGCCTTTGAGTTCTTGTTCAGACAGCCTGCCCTTTGTACTAATTGCCTACACAGGGAACTCTTATTATACTGTGAAATCAAATTTGGGTTGGTCACTGGGACCAGAGATTTACTCTTATTGTACTAACCAAAGCTGATCAAAGGGGCTCCTAGCTGTTGCCTCAGTCTGGAAAACCAGACTGGTCTCAATTTAAAAGCACCCCCAAACTGCATTCCTGCTCCCAAGAGAATTTAAAGAGAAAAGTAAGATCTAATAACCCCTTCGAGTTGTTTGACCCCTCGGAATGTAGCATGAAACATTTAATATTCTTTAAACTATATATAGCAGAGGTCTTCAAACATGGCAGCTTTAAGACTTGCTGGAGAATTCTGGGAGTTGAAGTCCACAAGTCTTAAAGCTGCCAAGTTTTAAGACCTCTGATACATAGTGTGTAAATTATTCAGGGACCTTTCAGGGAAAAGTAACAGCAACAATGCAAGACCTAATCCACATCCAAGATCCCAAGTAGCTTTTTCCCCCCTTCCCAGTCATTTGTGTCTCTTCCTCATCCTGGAATATCTACACTCACCTGCCCTCCCCAATTTGTAAAACTATTGAGAAAGTTATGCATTAGATGCACGTCCAATTTTTCTGTTCAAAACTCTGTGCTAGAGATTGGATTAAGAAACAGTTCACTGAAAATTTGCCCAACTCTGAAACCATCATTTGAATCATTTGTTTTTACTTGAAATCTATATTTTACACCTGACATTAAGTAAGGGCCTCAGCCAAAGAAAAATAAATCATAAAAAAGAGTAAATAAACAGACAGGAATCACCGCAAAACCCAGAGTTCTCCATGTTCTCCTTCCTTTGTCCTGTAATCAGGTTGAAAAAAAATATATTGGAAGAAAAAGAGAGAGAGGCATTTAGAATTGGTTAACACCCAGGAAATAAATTTCAGCTGTGATACCAAAAGGGAGGGTTTTAAAAAATGGAACAGCTGCTACATCCACCAAAAGAATGAACCATTTATAGGAGCAATTGAGCAGAAGGAAAGAATGAAGCTTTTGTCTAAAGCCAAGAGGGGGCAAACTATTAAGATGAATTCAATCTGTTCAATTAATAATGGCACAATGTCCGTGATCACACAATGACAAGCCCGTGTCATTGGATGTAGCAGGATTTGTGTCTGCTGGGAGGAGGGGATTTAATTTTTGTGGAAAAGCAAAACTGAAAGAGCTTATTCCATTGTAGGAGCTTTAAAAACAGGAACTATAGAAAGTTTTTTAAAAAAAATTGTACCATGGAATTGGTAGAATAGACAACATCTGCTTTTAACTAGTTTTACATTCTACATTATTTAACATAGAGAGAGATTTCCTGACAATTACCTCTGATTGTGAAAAGACCTAAAAATTATATTAAAAATTATTTCCATGCTTGCTGTCTTTAGTACATCCTGTAGGTTGGAAGAGGGCCCTAACTCTTAGCTCTTATAGCTGAATACAAAAGGAGAAGAAAGAGAAACAGTGTTCCTATTGAAAACAATTAGTGGTGGGGGGATGATTTTCAGCTAAGCAAAACAAACCACTTTATTATTACACTGGCTTTTCTTTCTTTCTAGTATTAAGGAGAACTTGTCTCATGAGACAAAAGGACACATCTTAAAATTTGAACAATTTCCCAGACATATGATTTCAGCTGCTTCTGGACCTCAAGTTATGAGGCAACAGATGGGAAGTAGCTAGTATGTATTTAAAAGGTCTTGTGTATTATATTAATGGATCAGGAGAGCCACACTCTAGGGGAGGAAATCCAAGACACCCCTCTGCAAGGAAAATTGGAGCAGTGTACAATTGGACCAATAGTGTACAATTTGGAACCGATTTTTTCCTTTTCATTCTAGATTTTGTGTTTGCCCCACACTCCCATCGTGTGGATAGACCACTTTCTAAAATGGTTTCTACTGAATGCTATTCTGGTTCATTTGAGTGAAGCAATAATACTGAGAATATGTCATCATTAGTAAATGAATCATATTTTTGTTGGTAAGCTTCAATGGAAAAAAATGGAAGTAAATCTGATATACTGTCTCTTTTTTCTCATTTAATATGGTAAGAATTTCAGTGAAGACGCTATTTATTTTGCTTCTTTGATCATTCACATTAGATGGGTGATTCATTTGTTTTTTTGTTTTTTTGTTAAAAAAGGGAAAGGAACATGGAGTTTTCTAGGAACTATCCCAATGCAGCCAAGACAATCAAGGATAATAGTATGGTTATAAATTTGGAAATTATAGGGCACTCTTCTCTTCTACATACTTATTCTTCTCAAACTGTGACTATTACAGAAGTTAAAGCAGTCATAGATCATGATCTAAGGACAAGTCTTTTCCAAAGTGATATATCTAGTTATGAAATAATTTCCCTATACTAGTTCAGATGACAGGAACATCTGTCCTGACATCTAGGCTAGCATTTTCCCATTTGAGCAACATCCATGCATGTGGTATTCAAGTTCCCAAATTCTTCAACCACTCTGATTATTGCTGGGAATTGAAGTCCATATGTGTGGATGCTGTCCAGTTTGGGAAACATTGTTTTAGGCAAAAAAAATATATTAATGTCTAAGAACTTTAAGGTTGACTCAGCCTTCCATCCTTCCGAGGTGTGTAAAATGAGGACCCAAAATTGTTGGGGGTAATATGCTGACTCTGTAAACCGCTTAGAGTGGGCTGGAAAGCACTGTAAAGCAGAATATAAGTCTAAGTGCTATTGCTATTGCTATTAAAGTATAGTTACAGAAATCTCCATGAGAATGGGGTAAAAGGGAGCAACTAATCAAACCAAGGTACTTTTTGTATATGGCATGATATTGCATTCATGTATAAAAAGGGTAGAACTTGTGTCACAATGATCCATCACTGCTTGTCTCATGTGGAAGAAAGTCTTTGATCCTGCTGGCTAGTTAGCAATGTTTACTCTTTTGATTTTGTACTTTCCAGACTCTCTTAGACTACTGTCGATTTTGGGGAGATTTCTTAAACTATAATCCTACATGCTTATATTATTATGAAAAATCTGCAAACAAACAGTCAAGAGGAGAGGGTACTAGGAATCCACACAAAAAAAAAAGGATACAAAATCCTCCACAAAATTCTCATTATGGTTGAGAAGGGGGGAATTTGTAGACAAAGGCACTCTGTTCCATATTTTTGGAGGTATTTTCTACGAGCAATCCCTCATTTTGGAGGCTGATTGTAATGATTCCGGCCTTGCTCATCCCTGTCTTAAATATACTCCAGAATGGATGTTTTCACATATAAACTTATACTGCTAACAAAAAGCTACAGGATATTTTTCTTACAATTTCCCCTCTCTATATCTTTCATTAGGAAAATGGCTCAGGAAGACCATGTTGCTTTTGGCAGCATCAGGCCCCCAAATTTATAATGTACTTTTGGAGTGCTGCAAAATGTGCTGTTTTCCGTAATTGGATAGCTGGACCATTTGGCACTGGAAACCATTCGTGAGGTCACCAGTTTCATGTACCGAATTTTAATCTTGTTTGGTTTCATTTCACCTCTTTTATTGTCCTCTTTCCACTGGCTATTAGAATCCAAAGCTAAAATCATCTTCATTGCGGCCATTATGGAATTTGTGTGTGTGTGTGTGTGTGTGCGTGTGTGCGTGTGTGTGTACGCACATGTGTATGTGCATGTGCATATTAGTCCACCCAATATAGAAGATGACAGGTAATAATATAATACGTGGTAGCAGGAGAAATGCTGACAGACATTGTGTTACTTCGCTTCAATTAGGCTCTAATTACTTCTTCTCTTCAATTAGAAAATCACATGAACCAATTATGCCAGATAATGTGTGCTTATCCTATTCAAGCTGCACAATGGGTAAGGTCTATTCACATTGATTATCTTCAATTTATGCTTTTAGCTCCCCCCGCCCTTTCTGTCTGCATGGCCCATTACAGTTTTAAAGTGGAAGCTCTTAAGCAGTTCACAGTATTATGATACAATTCATAACAATTGTTATGTTTTGATGGAATAATAAGTTTGGATGCCTGGGATAAGAAGGGGACATTTGGGGAAATAGGGGGGAACCCACTTTTCGGATACAAGCACCGTTGAGATTTATTGAGCAAAGGATGCCATTTGGAGTCCGAGCAGCTCATTCGGGGGATCAGCTGCACAGGGCAAGGACAAGATCAGCCAGACTGAAGAATCGGTCCTCCTCAGGAGAATCACCCGGATGCAACTGGGCCATCTTACCAGAAACATTGGCCTTTCTCTCACCATTAGAGTGAAGGGGATTTCAACAGGGGGAGGGAGGCTAGCGGTTAAGCCAACATCTTAAAACCTAAAGCCATCTGGAGAAAGGTTTCTGCTAAGCAGAGGTTCTTCCATCATTCTGAACACAACTCGAGAGCCCTGTGTTCTGGTGATGTGTGGAAGAATTGAACTGATTTATTCCTGGCTCAGCTATTGTGCAGTTGAAACCACAGTGACACTTATTGGTTTGAGATGCTACCAACTTATTTCCCATTACAAAAAAGGGAACTGGGGTGTCCAACTTTTCCTTAACCCAAGGGTGTCCAAACTTGGCAACTTTAAGACTTGTGGACTTCAACTTCCAGACTTCCCCAGCCAGCATGTTACAAGATTGGGGGTGGGGGGGACATTAAAACAGTGTTCCAATATCTGAGGAGTTGCCGCAAAGAAGAGGGGGTCAACTATTCTCCAAATCATCGGAAGGCAGGACAAGAAGCAATGGATGGAAACTAATCAAGGAGAGATCCAACATAGAATTTAGGATTACTTTCCTGACAGAAAAAATAATCAGTGGAATGACTTGCCTACAGAAGTTGTAGATGCTTCAACATTGGAGATTTTTAAGAAGAGCTTGGACAACTATTTATCTGATGTGGTACAGGCTTTCCTGACCAAGCAGGGAATTCAATTAGAAGACTTCCAAAGTCCTTTCCAACTCTGTTATTCTTCTTATTCTGTTAAGTCTTAAAGTTGCCGAGGTTGGACACCCCTGTCTTTAACACTTATTCTCATTTTGAACAGTTTTGTACTTCCTCTTCAAAGAGCCCATTAAAACCAAGCAATGTGTTTAGTCAGTATAGGCTGTGTACAAAGCATCAGGCCCACAGATTGTTTTTCTTTCCTTTCTCTCCCCTTCGTAAAGAGGGGATTTGTTATTGTTGCTGCTGCTGTTACAGAACATGGAGTGGCTTGTGCCAGCACCATGGGCTTCTTCTTTTCTGAGGCAATATCAGTAAAAAGACCATCGTAGAACATCTTCAAATGATTCCCAAGATCATAGGAATGAAAATGGAAGTTTAGAGCTCTCCAACCTTTCAAGGGAGAGAACTCTGGGCTTACATACAGTATTAAATGTTCTTGGTTTGTTCCACGGTAACTTCTCTTCAAAGGATCCATTCACAGGTGATGGAGAGAGTATAGGAGTGATCCTGAGCAGCAGCTGCCAGTAAATAAAACCAATCCTGGCTGGAGATAACCTAGACTGCTCTGAAGCTTTCCATTCTGACTTATTGCCTTTCGTGCCACCTTCATCCATTTCTTTGATATTAAGCTTTAAAGGGTTTGGTTAACAGCAAACAATTACTGTAAGCAAGAAGGCTTGTAAGGCTGTTCCCATAAGGTTCTGTGACTCCATGGGTCTAACTTTATAAAACCTAAGCATTCTTTCCTAGAAGAGAAAGAGAATCCTCTTCTAGGAAAGCCAGCTGATTCGCTTCTTTCCTAAGAAGAAGAGAATCAGCTGGCTATTTTAATACATAGCAAGTATACATTACATTATGGATCTTCTTACATTTCCAGGAGAGAAAAGAAGCAGATCCTAATGAAAACCACACCCTTCAGAACAAGTACAAGTTCTACTCCACAGTAGAATTTATTTATTTATTTATTTATTTATTTATTTATTTAGTCAACCATATACAAGATAACAGGTGAAAGTATAAACATAATTTGGATACATGAAAAGAATAAGTAAAAAGGAATATTAGGACAGGGACGATAGGCATGCAGGTGCACTTATGCACGCCCCTTACAGACCTCTTAGGAATGGGGTAAGGTCAATAGTAGACAGTTTAAGCTTCAAGTTTGGGGGTTTGGGGATGAAACCACAGAGTCAGGTAGTGCATTCCAGGCATTGACCACTCTGTTACTGAAGTCATATTTTCTGCAATAGAGATTGGAGCGGTTTATCTTGAGTTTGTATCTGTTATTTGCTCGTGTATTGTTGTGGTTGAAGCTGAAGTAGTCATTGACAGGTAGGACATTGTGGTAGATAATTTTATGAACTATGCTTAGGTCAGACTGAAATCTGCGTAATTGCAGGAATTTTCCCAGAAATGTCTCTGTGCGTGCAAAGTAGGATTCTGTAAATGTAGAGTAGGCCTTTGCACTAACATTATTTGATTTTTAACCAAAAAAATGGGGGGAGGATATAATTCTTTAATGATAGGCCAAACTCTTGGAGGGCAATCATTAGCTCGATGAAACTAGGTTTTGCTGTATGCACTTCCACAACTTTTTTTTTTAACATTAATTTTCTGGTTTGGGATCAAACATCTTTATCATTTCAGGCTGATGCTCTCTCATAAGACCTAATTAGTTTCTTGGATTGTGCTATGTGCATTTTGGTGAAATGACTTTCTATTTGGCAATCAACTGTGGCTTGAACTACAAAATATAATTTTCCAAAGGACAGTAGTGCTTTATCAATAAACAAACATCAACATTACAGATCAGAATATAATAGTTGCTAGGATCCCCAGGCTGTGTGCATCAAAGAATCTGCCAATTTCTAGAACTGAAAACCTGCTTGTCCTGTCCCTTCTGTGGTTCTACATTCTCTTGCCTACATACCTTCTGTAGACCATTGTGTGCAACTAATGCTTTATGCCCAGCATATCTGTGCCTGTATCTAAAAGTCCTAAGTTTTCAGACAGATTCATGAGGAGGATAAACTTGGGGTAGGGGAATAGTTATTTTAATCATCACACCTAGAACAGGGCCCTCCAAGGTAAGTTTACTCTCTGAAATAATCAGGTGGATTGCTAGCTTTTATTTTATATTTGAGCCCATTTTCTACGTAGTTGCAGAAAACTGTTAATGCTTTGTTTGAAGCGATCCTAATTTTGTATTTCCACATCACATCTAATTTGAAGACAAAATAAATGCAAGGAGCAAAAACCACCCTCTGATATCTAAGTATTCTTTTTAAAATGTACAAAACTCATTAAACTGGCCTTGCTTGTTACAGTTGAAAATGCTTTCTTCTAACTACATACATTTGTTGAGAGCCTAAAAAGCTTTCTAATACCAGACTACAAAATTGCTATTACAAGCCTACAATAAAACGAATGGAGAATGTATATTTTCTGAGACAGTGGGACTAAAATTTGAAGAATATGTGCAATTACTGTAATTATACTTCCAGCCACTGCCACCTGCAATCATTCAACTTTGCACCCAAATTAAGCCCCCAAACTTTTAGTATTTCTGTGTCCACAGATATTTTTCTAGCACAAATTTGTAGCATAATATTGGCAGAAGAAAGGATAAGAGTTTAAATTGATGGAGTTACTTTATATGAATATATAAATCACACCTGTATAGACAGGATATGCACAGTTGTAGAAATGAATTCTAGACCTTTAAAAGTTCATAACTTCCTTCAATTTTCATTGTTTGGTTAATTCCCATTTTCAAATTTCACCTGTGGTCTGCCTTCTTTGTAAAATATTGTAGCAGTGGTGATACGAATGACTTATCTGGAGACTTACATTCACACACGCTAGCCTCTTGATGTTACCTTCATTAAGTAATGGATGCTCATACTTTATCATTCATTCTAGCTTGAGATTATGAATGTTACCATCTCTTAACCTACTGCAGGCAGAAAGTGTTTTTCAAATACGTAACTGTAAGTTAGGAAGCCCTTTGCTCACAAATGCTTTAGATTTCCAAGGTTCCAATTTGAAAAAAATAAATCCTCTACTGAATGGTTGGTTTCCAGAGTGATAAAAGTTAAGGAAATCATTGTGTAAACCAATAACACTGGGGCCTCCATTTTCTATGAAGAGGTCTGCCCATTCACCAGTTTATAGAAAACTGGTTAGAAGAAAAAGTCTTCACTTCAATGTACTTTAGGATATACGGTATTAGAAGAGAAATAGTTCATGAAATTGTTGTAACACTATCACTTACAGGCATTGGGATTGTACTAATTTATATGCAGGACTGGAGGATAAACCATACGAAGAATGATTTCAGGAATTGAGTAGGTTTCGTTTAATGAAAAGAAGGATTAGGGGTGATATGATAGCAGTGTTCCAATATCTATGGGGTTACCACAGAGAAAGAAGCAATGGGTGGAAACTAATCAAGGAGAGAACTAACCTAGAATTAAGGAGAAATGTCCTGACAATTAGAACAATTAATCAGTGGAACAACTTGCCTCCAGAATCTGTGGGTGCTCCAACACTGGGGAGTTTTAAGTAGAGTTTGCACACCTATTTGTTTAAAATGATATAGAGTACCCTGTCTGAAAAGGGAATTGGACCAGAAGACCTCAATTCCAACTCTGTTATTCTGTTATTATATTTCACAGTATATTAAGCTCCTCTGTTAGAACTTGGCAGAAGTTGCCTAGGCATTTGACATGGCATAGCTAGATAAGAATCCCCATTACGTAATAAAATGTAGCTGTTTTAAGCCTTTGATTGCCCCTTATCACTATGAAAGTACATGCAGTTCCTTTAGACATATATCATTGCAATATACATCTGATACTCTTCCCAAGTTTCTCTTCCTTTGCAGTTCTCAGGCCTTCATTGCTGACCCAAGTCATGTGTTTCCTCTGAGAAACACAACTTGTCAAGTGCATGGCCTACTTTTCTCCAATCTGGTATTCTCAAGAGGTATCGGACTATTACTCTTACAAATCCAATCAACTTGGCAAACATTGTTTTGAAAAGTTTGATGAGGTAACAAATTGGTTAATAGGATTTCATCCACTGGTGAAATCCTGCCGGTTCTGTCCAACTCGTGTGAGCCGGTAGCACTGGCAGCACGTGGTTTGGTGAACCGATAGCTGTGGCAGCGTGTGGTTCCATCCACCCACCCGGACATCATTATTTCCTGGTTTTAACCAGGAAGTAACTCATTTTTTACTCTCTGCACATGCGCAGAAGACTTCATGCATGTGCAGAGGGTCAAAAATTGGATGTGACAATTGCACGTGCACACACTTCCAAGCCAGTAGGGAAGATAAGTAGATTTCACCCCTGGTTTCATCCCATTCCTCCTATCTCTTTGAAAAAAATTTGCCTGGTTTCTGGAATGTGGGGAATGAGCTAGTCTTTCTGCACCTGCACCTCAGTTCTGGTCCTGAGACAGGGAATCCAACAAAGTTTAGTTGCAGTATTTAAAAGATGTAGGGAACTCGACAGCAAGGATGTTTAGCCCCATTTGGGCAACCCAATGGATTGAGAAAAGGTTAGCTAGCATAAACTCTACACCAGTCATGGATTTATAAGTCCTTTCTTGATGAAACGTTAAAGCTATTTTTCTCCAGACAATGAAGATTTAGAACAATAATTTACATAAAACCGGAAATACTTGCCTCAAATCTTCATTCCTCATGAAACATGCATATCAAAATGTCTTTTAGATTGTGTGTGATGAGGGCAGGGAGTCTGTAAAATAATTACAAATAATTATTTTGTATCTCAAAGGTGCTTTTTCAAAAGGCAACTGGACTTTGTTTTGTGTGGAAAAACAAAGTCCAATTGTCTTTTGAAAAAGCACCTTTGAGACAACCATGATCTGGATGACTGAGAATCTCCACAGACATTTATTTATTTATATATAATAAGTTTTTTTTTATTTAGTTTTATTTATATATAATAAGACATTTATTTATTTATATATAATAAGTTTGGGGTTTTTTTGCTCCCAAAAGCACAAAGCTGAAGCCTGAAGATGACGAATGAGACTTCGTCGAAACGTCGCCAAGACACTTCCAATTTTACGCGGGAGAAAACCCAAATAACCAAAGACCTACATACAAACACCCGCAAAAACCTCAGAAAACATATATATATATATATATATATATATATATATATATATATATATATATATATATGTATATATATATATATATATATATATATATATATATATAATTTTTAATAATTTTATTATATGCAAAGTTCCAGAATGTGGTGCTATAGAAACTTTAAGAAATCTATTAAAATAGACAGAATGGACAACTTTTCTGCTCACAAGGAGTGGGAAGGGTTTAGAACCCTCAATGTTTTAAAAAAATGAGTAGAAGAAGTTGCAGCATTATTAGAATTCCTTGGTTATTTTGCACACTATACAAATCATACCCTAGGTTTGAGTGTCCCTCAGATTTGCTTTAGAATCTAAATTGTGAGGATAAGGCATTTTTAAACGTCAAGAAACTTAAATAAAATTCAACTGGTTGGACTCTAAATAGTGTAGACTTTAATCTTTCAATGGCTCGCTCTTCTAAAAAGTATCAAAGATGGTAGACTATATTGGCTAATGTGAGTACTGAGACAGACTTTAGAATCTCTGTCTAACAAAAGTATTTATATGGATGGGAATGCTATTCATTTTTAATGGAATAAATTTTCTGCTGCCATGTTTTGGACCAAAGAGTGCATGGAAATATATCAAAAATATACACACACTTCAGTCCAAACTTGAAAACAAATGTAAATCAAAAGTGAATTGAAACAGTCAGTATTTTCTGAAATACTACTCTACTATAATTCCTTCTGCAAAACAAACAAAAATGTTTCAATGGCTGTGATAGCGCTGTAAGATAATTTATAATTTTAATTATCACACAAACAGTATTAATAGAATTACAATTTATATAATGGCTTACTTTCACTTAGGATTATCAAGATTTATTTTGGAAACTTTTTTCTTATTAAAATGAACTGTGAATTGTTTTTATAAGTCAGATGGGAAAAAATGTGTAACAAACTCTTTAGTAGCTAAAAGCTTTCCAAAACTTCCCTTGTTCTAGAATCTCAAAACAGGTTTTCTCCAACTGGTCAGTAGTTCCCAGCATTTACCAATGCTAGTCCAGTTGATCCATTAGAGGGCAAAATGAAGCAACTAGCCCAATAGCAGATGCCAAGAGAGGGAAGCAGCAGGGAAAGGTCAAAGTGTAAGTTGGCTTTCTGTCCATAAGTATGGTGGAAGACACTTTCCTGTCTGCAGTATTGCAGATGGCTGAGAGATAGCAGCAAAGAGTTAACGAACCATCTAAGCCTTTTCCACCATCTGGTGGTCATATGTAGTTTTGCAGCCCAGCCTATGAAATACCAAAGTTTTGCTTTAGCTGAAAGTAGAATTAGAGAACATTCTGAGGTCAATCAAAGCAGAGGTCGTTTTCAGCTTAATAAAGAACCAACACAATGTGACCAAGAATGGATATGATTAAAGAATTTAAATTAACCCTAAGAAGGTTTAAGGTTAAGGTTTAAGATTTATTAGATTTTTATACCGCCCTTCTCCCGAAGGACTCAGGGCGGTTCACAGCCAGCATAAAAACAGAATTCACAATAGTCATAAATAAATTTAAAACAATATAAAAATCTAATTAAATTTTGGCTAACAATTAAGAATCTTTAAAGTCAACTAATAAAACCCCAATTAAAACACATTACACATTAGGCCAGCCCTGCGCGATGAAACAATAGGGTCTTGAGCTCGCGTCGGAAGGTCCGGAGGTAGGGGAGTGATCATAACCCCGGAGGAAGCTCGTTCCAGAGGGTAGGAGCCCCCACAGAGAAAGCTCTCCCCCTGGGAGTCGCCAGCCGACATTGTTTGGCTGATGGCACCCTGAGGAGACCCTCCCTGTGGGAGCACACAGATCGATGGGAGGCTACCGGTGGCAGCAGGCGGTCCCGTAAGTACCCCGGTCCTAAGCCATGGAGCGCTTTAAAGGTGGTTACCAGCACCTTGAATTGCACTTGGAAGACCACCGGCAACCAGTACAGCCTGCGCAGGAGAGGTGTTATATGGGAGCCACGAGTGGCTCCCTCTAGCACCCACGCAGCCGCATTCTGGACCAGTTGGAGCCTCCGGGTGCCCTTCAAGGGGAGCCCCATGTAGAGAGCATTACAGTAGTCCAGGCGAGAAGTGACGAGGGCATGAGTGATCATGCACAAGGCATCCCGGTCTATGAAGGGGTGCAACTGGCGAATCAGGCGTACCTGATAAAAGGCCCTCCTGGCGACGGCTGTCATGTGGTCTTCTAACGACAGCCGAGCATCCAGGAGAACACCCAAGTTGCGAACCCTCTCCATAGGGGCCAATGACTCTGCACCAACAGCCAGCGATGGAACCAGCTGACTGTACCGGGACGCCGGTATCCACAGCCACTCAGTCTTGGAGGGATTGAGTCGAAGCCCATTCCTCCCCATCCAGACCCACACGGCCTCCAAACACCGGGACATCACGTTGACGGCTTCATTGGGGTGGTCCGGGGTGGAAACGTACAGCTGAGTATCATCAGCGTACTGCTGATACTGCACCCCAAAACCACGGATGATCTCCCCCAGCTGCTTCATATAGATGTTGAACAGGAGAGGCGAGAGAACCGACCCCTGCGGCACCCCACAAGTGAGATGCCTTGCGGTCGACCTCTGCCCCCCAATGGACTTTTCAGAAAGCTAGTCTGAAACTACACTGCTGGTCTGATACATGTTTTCATGGTCAACATAGAGAGGAAATTGCCTAAGCCCAGGGTTTGTTGTTGTTGTTGTTCTTGTTCTTGTTCTTGTTGTTGTTAGAATATGAGACTTTTGTGGCCAATTTCGTTCATGGCAAAATGATCTTATTCTATTAAATATCTGGCTATACTTGGAGTTACCTGTGAAGAAGGACTGGATTTAAGACCTCCCTTTTCAATCATGAAAAGACCATAGCAATTTGGAAAAGAAAATTGCAGGCAGAAATGGAAGGAAATCAAGCTGTGGTATCCCCCAAAGAAGACTCCCAATAGAAAACTGATCTGTATTCTAGTAGAATAGCTGGCAGCTATTCTTTTATTGTAGCGCATGTGTCTCAGTGTATAGTCATGCTGGCCACGTGATCAAAGACGCATCTTTCAACAATGATGGCTCCTAGCCAATGGCTCCCTTGGCTAGGAAATGGGGCTGACTACAGACCCCTTGCATCCTGGACATAAACTGTTTCAACTCCTACCCTCAAAACAACGCTACAGAGCACTGCACACCAGAACAACCAGACACAAGAACAGTTTTTTCCCAAATGCCATCACTCTGCTAAACAAATAATTCCCTCAACACTATCAAACTAGTTATTAAGTCTGCATTACTATTAGTCTTCTCTTCGTTCCTATCACCCATCTCCTCCCACTTATGACTGTATGACTGTAACCTTGTTGCTGGTATCCTTAAGATTTATATTGACTATTTCCCTATGACTATCATTATAGGGAATGATATGATTCTTGATGAATGTATCTTTTATTTTATGTACACCAAGAGCGTATGCACCAAGACAAATTCCTTGTGTGTCCAATCACACTTGACCAATAAAGAATTCTATTCTATTCTATTTTTCTATTCAGAACCAGTTTGATTCAGTAATTGCTTGACTTGGATCAAGGAAATCTGGGTAATATTCCTGCTTTTGGCACAGAAGCCAATAGGTCATTTGGGGCTCATTACACTCAAGAGTTATAGAAAGAAGGCATTGACAAACCTGTTTAGAAATGCCAAGATGACTTGATGCATCCACATAGGCAACAAGAGTCAAGACTAAATTATCTGCCCACCCAAAAAATCCTCCACTCCACTTTTAATATCATGGGTGGTTTGACCCTGAAAAGTTCAGGAAAGGTCTACATGTTTTCAAGACTAAAGCCGATACTGGGCTCTCCCAAATACTTTATAATTCTTGATTCTATAGTTTCAACCTATCTGATTCTTTTTTCCCCACAGGTTCTAACATAAATTATAAGATGAGTAGGAGTGGGAAAAGTACCTATTGTTAAAAAGACTTCATGTACAGTACGCATGCTTTTTTTTCCTCCAGGTGTTTTTGTTCTTGATAATGGTACCAAGAAGAATTCTAACATCAACAAACATTCACATAAATGTCAGAGAGGAGGAAAACAAAAGCACAAAGGAAATTTTACATTATGGATGGTAGGTTTTTTTTTTAATTTTAAAGAGAACAATTGTACAGGAAGACAATAGTTTTTAAAACGTTCCTTAAAAGAAGCTGTATGCCCATACATACCCTTCAAATTAGCTGATATACTTTGAAGATTGGCGAAGAAAGGCCAATGGCCTACTCACCTAATGGAAAAATAAGATTTGAGAGAACTTTCTTCTGACAGTTATATCTGTGATGAATTCTCTGCATTAGGAGTACAAGTCACTGTGATGTTGAAATGATGGTATAATTCCTGGCCTTACCTTGACAACTTTTTCCTGCGAATTAATCTAGTTCATAAATCAGTAAGCAATTTGACAGAATTTTAAAAAAAGGTTTCCTGCTTCCTAGATTCATATGCGGTTAATTATATTCACTGTTAGGACTACTTAGAACAACTTAGTTCCCGATTTGTGGCATATGTTCCTTAAACCCTTTTAAATGTTATAATGTGTTCTAAATCTTTTACTCTAAAATTCAAAGTGCTACAGCTTCAGACATGAATTGTAATAAAATGAGTTCTTAGCTTTCTTTTTCCTGCCATATATTTAAACTGAAAATATGTCCTTTTATTTTTTTGATCACTTAGGCAGAATGGGAAACAAACCCTTACATCAAGCTAATTTGTATTTAAATGGCCAAAAATTCAGATTGCAAATTAATAAACTAATTTGACTCATTAGCATACCTTTAATGATAGAATGAATGAGCTGCTTGTCTAAAAATGAATGAGGTGCGGCCGTTTAATTGTGTACACAGCAGGGTGTTAAGTGAATCCTAAGGAATAAACCCAGTGACTTTTGACTGGTTAGAGGCAAGCAAATTGATCTAGATGAGTGACTTCGGTTGGCCTGCCAGCTGTGACAACACCTAACTAGAGACTTCTTGACTATCTGCTGGTCTCTACCCACCAAAATAACTGCAATGCGTTGAGTGTGGTATTGCTTTTGAGGACAATTGGAAGCCAAACAGTACCGACTGCTTGCTGTGACCAACTATTTTTAAACTATGACTCAAGGAGTGGGTCAAAAATATCACCACTTTTTCAGATTGCATGTCCTCTGAAATGTCCTCTTGACATACAAAAAAGTAGTGAGACTCAACTTGTTAAAATCATGATTGTAAAGGGGTCTTTGTGCTTCTTTGAGTTTTATCTGAGGAATTGTCTTGTTCTCTTCCCTTTAATATTCCCTGTAAACTACCATGAGTCTTATGAGAAAGGTAAGAGATCTCTCTGTCAATGTCATCCATTTTCTTAATGAGATCCCTATTTGCCTTTGCACTTTGGCATTTTTGTGATTTGCTCACAATAATACATAGACAAAAATAGAAAGTACAGTATAAATAGAATTATTCAAAAAAATAAAGAACAAGATGGCAACCCTAGCCAACAACAACCAAGCATATGGGAGATTGGTCCCAACTATTCTACCCCAAGGCCTGGAAGAATAATTAAGTTTTTTAAAAAGATTTTCTGGAATGCCATCAGAGTAGAAGCCATACAAATCTCTGGGGATTCTCATTTCAGAAGACAGGTACCCTAAGAGTGAAGGCATGCTTCCTTGGTTCTGAAAGATGGCATTATTTCATTGAAAAGATCTGAAGCCATTAGAAGCCAACTCTTGTTGTCTTGTAACGGCTGGGCAGACATCACAGGAAATAAGCAATCCTTCAGATTACTTCTTTGTTGCTGTAAACCACTCAGAGCTACTGAGATGAGATGGGCAATGTAGAAGTTTAATCAATAAATAAAAACCAGGCCCTGTGCTATGTAAAACTTTAGAGGTCATAAGCAGCACCTTGAATCACCCTTGGAGACAAACACGTTACCAGGATAGTTGTTTCATGATTTGTGCATGAAAACTGGCAAAGATGTACCTGAACAGAAAAATGGGGATTGAACGCTAAAGCAAAATATAAAAATTCCAGGTTTGGAATCTATTCTATACGTAATTAGAAGGTATCTCTGCAGTTACAAAGGGTTTTCAATTCATGTGCAAAGCAGGGCTGGGTTTCACTTACCTTTGCTACTGGTTCGCGCATGCCATATCTGCACATGCGCAGAAGCTTCTACTCATACACAGATCGTTTTTGATAATGTCTGGATGGGTGGGCGGAGCCTCCTGCCACCGCTGCCTGGTTCACCTGAACCAGGACGAACTGGTAGCAACCCACCACTGGTGTAGAGACCACAGCCCTTACCCCAACACTATATTTCCAATGTTGAATGAGAAACTGAATTTCATCCAGTTGAAGATAGCGGTAACCTTTTCTGTTTCCATGGACCACAGCTGAAGAAAAGTCTATAATCCCATCTGCAGGCTCCCTCGAAGTTTTCCAACTCTCTCCAATGCCAGTGATGAAAATAGTGGACCGTCTCCTTGTGAGAAATTCTTGAAAGTTGATTCTTTCTGACAATAACATTGGACCACTCTGCCAAGCAATATTTTATCTAGCAAGATCAAATTAGTTCCTGTCATGTCAGGATGGCCAATTTCCCATCCATGCCAGCTTCTTCTCAGTTTACAGATTGCAAACAGCCACAGCAACTATGATTGGCATGTGAGGTCCAACTTCCTCAGCATCATGTGTCCTAAAGGATACACAGTATTGAATATGATAGTTGTTGCTTTAATTGTTATTGTTGTTGCAATATTATTGTTGCTTTAATTGCTGCTGCATTTTAAATTCTCATTGGAAACTTGGGTATAGAGAATACAAAGCAATGGCAAAATCAAGAGTATGTATGTAAATATACAAATCCATATCCATAATATACATATACATACATACATAAATACATACATACATATCCACATCCACATACATATACATGGCTTGACTAACTTTGGGCAGGAGTGGTTCCCATAGATACACCACATTGCACAGTCTGGTTTGTGAGAGAAATCCAATAGCTTTTTTTAAATTATTATAATCTTTTAGTTTTTCTTTTGTTTTATTTTTTAACTTTTTCCTTTGGTAATCAATAGGTATAAAAATTATACACAGAGCCAGAGAGGAATGCACACTCACTAAGAAACAATATAAAGGAGAGTTTAGTAAGTAATCAGTTTCAAACCCCTATATAAAAATTACTTTGATGTAAGCTATAGCGGTTCCTTTTCAATGTTATACTCAATTTTGAATGAAAAAGCTAAATAATTTGATACTTGTAATACGATTCTCATTACTCTAAGCTATTCAAATAATAGAGTGTACAAATATCAACGTATGGAAACACACATACTAAGATTTATAACAACATAATAGGAAAGATGGGGGGAAAATACTGCAAATTAAGTAACAATACATTGCCTAGATTCAGCCCTACTAAACCTAAACCTTGTTTGATTTCCAACTCAAAAACTGTCTTACTTCCAGTCTCCCAATATCAACTTCTTTCTCCTGGGCACCCAATCCAAGGGCAAATGACCATTTCACCTGGAATTTGGAATGAGCTGTGCAGGTACCTTCCCTACCGGTTCGCAAATATGCACACGCAGAGGCTGAAAATCATCGCAAAAAAGGGACGTCACGACGCCCACATGGGTGGGCGGGGCTTCGCGCAGTCGGCCCTACTGGATCACTTGATCCAGATTGAACCAACTGAATTTCACCCCGGAGGTGTGGTGTGGTTGAGGGCTAAAATCTAATGCCCAAAAAGTTGATAGGGAGCATTTTTTAGCCAGTAATGCAGTTTGTCCTTCTCGGAATAGAATTATGTTCTCCTTGGGGTTAGCTTTGCTGTTTCTGGACACTCAAATGAGATCTGTGACCAACAGCAATACTGTATTTCATTGATTGGCCTTTTTTAAGGAAAGGAAAAAAAACCCTTCTTATCAACAGTGCTGTAGAAAGCAGCAGCCAAGTTATAAATGAGACTTCATTCTCCAAGTATATGAGTGGGAGGGAGGGAGGGTCAGAGGGAGGGGGGAGAGAGAGAAAGAGAGAGAGAGGGAGAGAGAGAGACAGATCTAATGGTTAGATCAGGTTAGAAACTGTAACTGTAACCTCTAGTACTGCCTTGGCCATGAAAGCCAGCATGACAGGTTTGGGCCAGACACTCTCTCTCTCTCTTCACCCAATCCACCTCACCTTACAGACGGGACCGTCTGCTGCCACCGATTGCCTCCCACTGACCCGTGCGCTCTCACAGGGAGGGACTCCTCAGGGTGCCGTCAGCCAGGCAGTGCCGACTGGCGACACCCAGGGGAAGGGCCTTTTCTGTGGGGGCTCCCACGCTCTGGAACGAACTTCCTCCAGGAGTTCGTCAACTTCCTGACCTTCGAACCTTTCGCCGCGAGCTTAAGACACATCTATTTATTTGCACAGGACTGGACTAGAATTTTAAATTTTAAATTTGGTTTTAACGGGGTTTTATTATTTTATTGCAATTTTTTAATATTCGGCCTTATTTAATAAGTTTTTTAATTGGTGTTTTATTTTGTATTTATATGTATGTTTTTATTAGGCTGTAAACCGCCCTGAGTCCCCCGGGAGATAGGGCAGTATAAAAATGTGATTAAATAAATAAATAAATAAATAAATAAACCTTAGATATGTTAGCCACCTTGAGTTATTTATAAAAATAATAAAGGTGGAATATAAATTAAATAAATACATTACCTTCCTACTCAAGGATTTGTATTAATTTCCATTCAGTTGTTAAAGACCATTTGGACTACTAGCACTTGCCTTTAAAAAAAGAATATGCAATCTGTTATCATGCAAATATTTTACACTAACCTCTGTCAGTCACACTCAGAGCAGTAGAAAATATACGCAACATGCATCAGGATCTTCTATGTAGCTGTACCTAGAGCTAGAAATTCTCATTCCAGAAAGTTTTTTTTTTAACTCTTTTGTTTATTCTGAGAAGTTGACTTTCTTTAGTTGGCTTTCTGAAAGCAGAGAACTTTAAAGGAGAGAGGTAAAGCACACTGCTAATTTTAGATTAGTTAATTGTGTATTGATTTTCCTGATTCAGATTGAGTTTTACTGAGTGATACTGTTAGTTTCTTGATTGTGGGTGGGGTGATCAGCATTTTTATTTATTTGGGGATGGGGAATGATTAGCAAAATTATTTGCTATATTACAAAATAACAGAGTTGGAAGGCACTTTGGAGGTCTTTTAGTCCCACCCTCTGCTCAATCAGGAAACCTTATTATACCATTCCAGAAAAATGATTGTCCAGTCTCTTCTTAAAAGCCTCCAGTGATGGAACACCCACAACTTCAGGAGGCAAGCCATTCCATTCGTTAATTGTTCTCACTGTTAGGAAATTTCTCCTTAGTTCCAGGTTGCTTTTCTCCTTGATGAGGAAACGAGGTGCTTGTGAAAAAGCTATGGGATACCTGACTGAATTAAAATAATGACATATGGAACACTCCAGAAGGCCTGAGCCTGCTTGATTCTTCTTAGTTACGCTTTATGTATCCTTTCCGTAATCCAGAAACTCACAGACACCAGGTATTTTGAAAAACCTCTTAACGGAAGCCACCCAGGGACCTGATTCAGGCTTTATAGCACAGAGGCAAGTACCAATTTAAAGGGGAAGCCAATTCCCAAAATGGCATTATCTGTGTTGTGTTAATTCTTTATTATTCAAAAGATTGCTAACGGTTCATATCTGCACAAATGTGTTCATGCTTCATTCATTCCAAGTCAATAATAATGGATTCTTACTATTGATTATACATGAGCCTTTTTGTCCCATCATAATGAAATTTTAATGTTGATGGTCCCTAAACTATTATTTCAGCCTAATAGCAGCGAGACTTGACAATTACCTTGGTCTGTGAATTGCAGATAGAACTAATAAGGTCATCCTTAATAACTTTTTGTTTACCTGACATTTGGTAATTTTATAGCTATTATGTATTATTTTAAAGTCAGCGGCTTGTTTTTGTGGAGGAACGTTGCCTCTCGGTAGAATCAAAATACAGTGCCAGCAGAAGGAGTTCCTTTGGGGCTGACATATTCTGACCTGCTGCATGGCCATCACTTCTGTTACGAGACCCCTCCAGCTGCAGGCAAGAAAGGAGCACAATGATCTTCCCAAATACCAAAGAGAAGGAGAAGAAAAGGGAGAAAGACCTCTTTAGATCTTCCAAAACAATGTAGGAAGGGGGGGAGGGAGGAATTTAATTTCAGAATCAATAAGAGCAAGCAAGTTGCCAAAGTGCTATTGCTGCTTCTCAGCAAGCTCAATGCAGATATTTTACTCCGACTATAAATTGCATGCTAATGTGAGGTTCTCTGCGAAAGATTTCAATAGGTGGGGGGTTGACACAAGTGGCTGTCTCTGCTTGCACCAAATCTAATGTTGGTGGCCCAAACAAGTCTGTTTGACATAGTGGAGAAGAGAACCTCTGAATGAAGAGTTTCCTAAATGAGTGGTGCTGCCAAGCTGGCAAATGCCAGTACTCACAAGGGAAGTGTCAACTATCCAGTTGGGGAATCCAGAAAAAGGAACTCCTGGGCAGGGGTAAAATGCTGCCGATTCGGACCAGATCGCCCGATCCGGTAGCGATGGTAGTGGGTGGTTCGGAGAAACGGTAGCAAAAATCCCTGCCACCCCCCACCATGCCTAGCTGAGCCGCATGCTCATCAGAAGGTGTGTTTTTTTACTTTTAAAAGCATTTTTTCTTCTGCCAAAAAAATGCTTTTAAAAGTTAAAAAAAAAGCCTTTGATGATCGTGCAGCTCAGCTGGGATCGTCAGAACCTTTTAAAAGCATTGTTTTTACAACTTCTTCAGCTGAAGAGGTTGAAAAAAAATGCTTTTAAAAGGTTCTGGCAATCAGGCAACTCAGCTGGAATCATCAGAAGCCTTTAAAAGCATTTTTTCGGCCAAAGAGGTTGTAGAAAAAATGCTTTTAAAAGTAAAAAAAAAAAGTTGGCCATGCCCACCCAGTCACATTACCCCCGCACCAAGCCACGCCCACAGAACCGGTTGTAACAAATTTTACATTTCACCCCTGCTGTGGGGCATTATTTTACCAAGAGTATAAAACTTTACTGAATAAACCACATTGGTACAGAAGCTAAACCAGTTCGGGATGTCCTGCACAAAAGCAAGTGTAATTAATTCCCCCTCTTCCCTTCAGGCCACCCACAGTCCAAAACATCCATCTATCACTTCTGTTCGTTTTGTTATGGGAAACATGCAGGACAATTGCTCAGTGTGTCTTTGGGATGCCCGCAATGTGGTGCCAATGGATGCTTGAATGCCATTCTCCCGCCCTCCATCCCTTCCATCCATCCCCTTCTCTGTTGTTGTCAAGCTGTGAGCAAATTTAGGTGAAAGTGAGAATCAGTCTTGACAGGAAGTAACTCCATGTAGGAGTACCTATAGAAGAGAGTTGCACTAGCTTTAACCACTGAACTGGGAAGTTACTACTTCACTCTTGTGTTCACAATAACACTAAAGGTCAAGCCAGGACTTCTAATCATTTAACCATAGCTAAGCCAGGATGGCTGAATTCATGTGACACATTAAGACAAAAATAAATAAATTGCCCTATCTTCTATCAGGCACAAGTAACATCCTTCTAATTTCTGATGAGATTAGAAGGATGTTACTTATGCCTAATAGAAAAATCAGGTTTTATTTAGTTTTACTATAACACATTGAAAAGTTCTGTGTCTATATACCAAGATGCAACAGAGATATAAACTTATATAGCTTATTTTTTAGAGGTGATGTTGTATCAACTCACCTGACCAGGATTTGCCCCAGATTACCAGATCTGCAAGTAACCAGATCGACCAATTTGGTATTAGTTGTATAGCTATCACCTTTGAAAAATTCCTCTGGGTGGCCATCTGTAACCCCTATTATCTATGCCTTAGTAATTTTCTTAATGCAATATTGCTATATGTGTGGTTGCAGAATATAGCAGTGTCTGTTTCGCTGCATTTTTTCTTTTTCTTTTTAAACATAGAGATCATCATGAAATGTTAACAAAAACAGTATTGATATTACTAATAATTGTATGAACAAACAACTTTAAGCCTCCACATTGTTTAGTGGGTGAATTCCCCTTGACCAATAGTTGGTAATAAAATATGGAGGTGTAAAAACAAGACTTCCAATAAACTTGAGTGCAGCATGATAAAAAAAATATATCAGGTTTTACTTTATTGTAGACATGGCAGTAACATAACATAACAACAGAGTTGGAAGGGACCTTGGAGGCCTTCTAGTCCAACCCCCTGCCTAGGCAGGAAACCCTACACCATCTCAGTCAGATGGTTATCCAACATTTTCTTAAAAATTTCCAGTGTTGGAGCATTCACAACTTCTGCAGGCAAGTCGTTCCACTTATTAATTGTTCTAACTGTCAGGAAATTTCTCCTTAGTTCTAAGTTGCTTCTTTCTTTGATCATTTCAACCCATTGCTTCTTGTTCTACCCTCAGGTGCTTTGGGGAACAGCCCGACTCCCTCTTCTTTGTGGCAACCCCTGAGATATTGGAACACAGCTATGATGTCTCCCCTAGTCCTTCTTTTTATTAAACTAGACATACCCAGTTCCTGCAACCGTTCTTCATATGTTTTAGCCTCCAGTCCCCTAATCATCTTTGTTGCTCTTCTCTGCACTCTTTCTAGAGTCTCAACATCTTTTTTACATCGTGGCGACCAAAACTGGATGCAATATTCCAAGTGTGGCCTTACCAAGGCATTATAAAGTGGCACTAAGTAGTGGGTCTTATCTGGACAACAATGAAGATGCATGAAGGCTCTGGTGGACTGATGCAATAAAAGTAACCTGGTTCTAAATGTTAATAAAACAAAGGAGGTCATCGTAGATTTCAGAAAGAGCTGGCATGGTCATACTCCACTCAGTATCAAGGATGCAGCTGTAGAGGTGGTCAACATTTTTAACTATCTGGGGGTGCAGATAACTAACAATCTGAACTGGTTTCTCCACATGTCATCCTTAGTGAAGCATGCAAACTAGGGGCAGATGAGCAAAGCACATCTTTCTCCTTCTGTCCTGGCCACTTTTTACAGAAGCACAATTGAGAGCATGTTAACAAACTGCATCATTGTTTGGTTTGGTGGCTACAGTGCCTCAGAGAGTGGTAAGGACAGCCGAGAAGATTATAAGAAGCTCGCTTCCTGTCATTCAGGATGCTGCTTATAAGCGCTATGTGCTTAGAGCTCAAAGCATTGTTAGAGACCCCACATATCCACTTCACAATCAGTTTCTGTTGCTCCCCTCTGTGAGGAGGTTTTGAAGTATTTCTAGCAGGGCTTCCAGATTCTGTAACATCTTTGTTCCCTATGCCATCCGCCTGGTAATCTCGCAAGATTCATTTTTCTCGCCATGCACATGTATACATCCGAACCAGACTGAGCTATTTCTCTGTGTCATATAATATATATGAGTATATGCATAATTTTGTATTTTATTTGTTTATTTTGTCATGTTTATGTAATGTATATTGGAGATGGTGACCCTTTGAGAGCTGTATGCAATGAAATTTCATTTTAATGTATGCCGATTAGTGTACATTCAAGTGACAATAGTTTATTCTAAGTCTAAGCTTCAAATCAGAGTGGAGCCAAGAACAAAAATTGGCTCGGCTAATATCCGGTGTTGACAGCATTCCCTGCGAATGTGATCATTAACCTTTTCTTCCAGCTTCTATCATGCCTGAGCTTTCTCTTGAAACTCAGCCTATAGGTATGGAATGACAGGGTTATTCTGCCATATCTTTAGATTTGTTGAAGCTGACAATGAAGTTGAGTGTAATAAGAATGCAATCTTGGTTTTGCTTCTGTTCAAAGAGAGCCAACATAATGTAGTGGTTACAGTGTTGGATTAGGATGGGGGAGCCCCATCTTTGGGCCTCCCTTAAGTAGAGAAGCCAGCTACAGTATGTGACCTTGAGCTAGGCATTCCGTCTGAACCCAATACAGCATTAAGCACTGTGACAAGCTGGCTGATGAATAAAGCCTTGTCTTGTCATGTCATGCACTGATGGCTTCACTGGAAGCATTAGCACAATGCAAAAAAAAAACACCAAGTGGGTCCTACAAGGATGCAGGAAAATGGTAAGAAAAAACAATTCCACTTCACAAAGACCCTCAGGATCTTTCTCTGGAAGGCTCATTTGAGACCTTAAATGAAGGAGCCTTTCATTTCAAGAGATGAACCCACTGTCATAGCGTAGCACTAAGAGAAAACAGGCTAGGAGAGGGACAATATGTGAACAGGTTTGATGATCTCAATTCACCATAGCTGAAAGGCTTTCTTGATTCTCTGCAAACATGAGAAAAATGTCAGAACTGACCTAATATAACAGTGGTGTCAAACTTACGTTGTCATGGCAGCGTCACGTGACGTATTAGGATTTTTTTTCCCCTTTGCTAAACCAGGCATGGGCATGGCCAGTGCGTGATGCATCCAGCCCACCAGCCGGGAGTTTGACAGCCCTGTAATATAATGTGCCCTTACCAGTGGTGGGTTTCAAAAAATTTTACTACCGGTTCTGTGGGTGTGACTTGGTGGGTGTGACTTGGTGGGTGTGGCAGGGGAAGGATATTGCAAAATCCCTATTTCCTCCCAATCACCTGGGACTCGGGAGACAGAGAATAGACGGGGGTGGGGCCACTCAGAATTTTTTTTTTTTTTATATAAAAAAAGTTTTTATTGGTCAAAAAAGATTTATGCAAATACATATCAGGTATGGTAAATTTTCATTTTTCTTATACATGATAAGAATTTTACTCAAAATTTCTACTAGCGGTTCTCCAGAACTGGTCAGAACCTTCTGAAACCCACTTCTCACCCTTACATAATGCTCGGAAGGGGAAATGTCTTCTTCCCAATTACAATTTTTTGAGAATCATTCATTTTGCTTATCATAGCTGATCAGACAAACCAACTCATTTAAAAGATCTCACTTAAGACTGAATTAGGTCTCATTTAAATTAAAAATTCCACTGTTTTCGAAAAGTGCCATCCCAGTCAGAAACCCTGAGAGGTTCCGCACCGCATACTCTGTTTATGAAAAATGGAAGCACACTCCACCAAATCTTCTCTGCCTTTAATGAAAGCAAAGTGCCACAGAAACATTTATAATCAACAGTTCTGCTTTAGTGGTGTACATGCTTATAAAGTTGATGGATTCCTTTGTAATAAATAGGGGCTTAATGCACCACACAAAGAGTAAATGCAACCGCCTTAATAAACATATTCATTTCCTCTTTAGAAAAGATAAAATGCAGTCATAAAAAATGTGCAGACCTAAAATGTACAAGGACAATTTTCCACCCCAGCAAACATGCTGGGAGCAGCCAACTACTGCCCTTACCAGAGTGTTTCTAATTAAAGACTCAGACATTTGTGCACCCAAGATAACAAGATACAGTTTGCTCTCTCAGAGGTTGCCCAGATTCTGTTACATAACAATGGCCTGTGTTAACCTGCAACAATAGGATACTTTAAAGATGTTTAGGAGGCAGTGCAATGGATATTCTTAGATAAACATGGAGGGAAAAGTTTCCCACCAAATGAAAATCCACAAATGAATAAATAGCCCAATGAAATTATGAGGGAGAAATAGCTGGCAACCTTATTTTGCATGCCTGATCAAAAGGTAGACCTCTTTGCTATCTGTAGCTGATCTCAGAGTTACTCTGGTTAGGTTTTCAGCTGTGATGCATTTCAGGATTTGAGACTCCCTGGCAGGGGTTTCCAATCTTGGCAGGTTTAAGCCGTGTGGACTTCAACTTCCAGCATTCCTATGGCTGACTGAGGACTTCTGGGAGTTGAAGTCCACAAGTTTCCAAGTTTCCAAGGTTGGGCACCCGGCTCTATGGAATAAGTAGCTTAGGAAAGGCTTTCTGAGAAAGCACACAAAAAAAGCCCAAATAGTTTTATTTTATATCCTGACCAAAAAGGCAAGATATTATAGGGTTAAAGGGTCCTCTCCCCCCCTCCAACATCATTTTGAAGGAAACTCACTGGAGGTTTGGGGCATACATTCTTACTATAGACAGATTCTTCAATTGCAATATGCCACTATCTTACTGATTTGGTAACCCAGATTTCTGAAAAAGGGAAGGGATCACAAATTATTGACCAGCAATGTTAATCATGCAGAACAAATGGCAAATCTGCTAGGAACTGATCTGAATTATGGGGAATAGACAGATAATCTGCTTTCAAAAGAACTCTACATGAAAATTAGTCCATAGGCAGGTCTGCTGCCAAAAAAAAAAAAAATCCATTTAACCATTAGAGGGCAGCAAAGGAGCTTGCTATATCTCTTTGTTGCCATCTGGTGGTCCCCCAAATTTTTATAGCTCAAATATGGTGACCGTATTTGGCATTGGGCCATATGAGGATCTGGAATCCCAAGTCCGCTCCCACTAGAAAGGACATTTAAAAACTCTGCGGAAGAGCTACACAGTTTTTTTATAAATGCAGAGTCTAGTTTTACTTGCATTGCTAAACAAATCAATAGATTGTCCTGCTTGTATTCACTCAGTCTTGCCAGTCTCTACATAGGAACTATTCTACTTCAACAATGGAACTAGAATAAGACCCTTAACGCCTCTAAATAAATTCCAAAGTTCAGATTATACACTTTGCCCTGAGAAACACATGTGGGCACCTGGATACTTTCCAATCTAAACCATTTGACTGGGACCACATATTGTAACACTGTAAATGAGCTTGTCCTTTTCAAAATACCCAAGTTCATGTCTCAGCAACTGAAAATCGTTTTTGTTTTATTGGATAATCATCTTTTTTAAGGCAAAATTTATAAGCTTCTGAAGTCTTCCTCCCAAAACCAGGATAAAAGAGTAGAAATTGTCCTTCTGGATTAGATCAGTTGGTCCAGCGCTGTATTTCTCCATAGTGCCAATCTGATGTTCATGAGGCTTCTGCAAATACATTGTGAGGATGATCTAAAACCAAACACTTCCTCAGACTACAGCCAAGCTCTGGATGTAGGGAAAACGTATTTGGTCGTACTTTCATCCAGCCACCTGCATGAGATTTGCTGCTGGGCTTCATTGTCATATTCCTCTTGGCCAGAGCTTCTCAACTTGCAACTTTAAGACATCTTTGAATCCCAGAATTGCCCAGCTAGCATGCCGACTAGGGCATTCTGGGAGTTGAACTTCACCTATCTTTAAAAGTTGCTAAGGTTGAGAAGCACTGCCCTTTGTGTTCATGTACATAGATACATGACTGCGCAATGAAAGATTAGCATAAGCCAAACAGTACAGATGGCTTGTTGGCAGCTTTCTCTGCAATTACTGTTGTGCTTGGGAGAGCAGGGTGTCTGTTGTTTCTTTCTGGGATTCTGTACTTACCAGCCTCAGCAGTGATATTTATTGGGTGGAAGCAGCTGCCTTCTTTGCATATTTACACAGGAGTAAATCGACTTTACAAAGAAAGGATAGGGATGCCTTTCTGGAGGTCTCTGTTGCCTTTTGGTATCAATAAGGATACCAATCAATAAGGAGCTCAGAAGATAATCAGGGCAGCTCATAAATACCAATAGTGCATTTTGGAGGAGGAGGAGGACGAGGAGGAGGAGGAGGATTCCATCAATCCATTAGAGTGAAACTCTTATCTCATTGCTCTGGGTATGTTGGGCTTGACACAAAATGGGGCAGAGCCCCTTCTGACATGCTCAGCTTGGGCTGGCTGCTACATCATCATACATGACAGTCAGGACAGCCTTCTGTTGGGAGACACCAACTTCTGAAAATAGATGGGAAAAGTTTGTCTTTGGAATTAGCCAGACTTCCATAAATAACCTACTAAGACCTTCTCCTCCTCCTCCTCCTCCACCTCCTCCTCCTCCTTCTTCTTCCAGGAAAGAATGTTAGTCTGTTGTTAGTCTGTCTTTTAAAAAATGAGGTAGAACATCTCCTGCTTAAGAGGATTGAAAAGTATGCAACTGTTAAGTTGTTCTCATTATCCCCTGAAGCTGGGCTGGTAAAGCATGTGCTGGAACAAATAATCCCTTAGTGTGCAAATACATATCTAGAATTTTTAATCCTTTTTTTTACATTCACACTTCAACCTCTCTCCCATTAAGAATAGCCTTCACACAGCTTGACTCTTTTATGTTAAACCAATAGTACCATTACTCTTTCATCTTTGGAAAGTACCCTTCTTGATCAGTGCCAATATGCATATTGTCAAGGGCCTTTCAAAGCTAGCATTTAAATATTGCTAAATGGAACTTCTTTGTAATAAGATCGGGAAATTTAACTCTGCATCACACAGCAAAGCCATTTGAAGCATCTGTCTTCGGGACAATCGCAGAATAGCAGGAACTATGGTTCACCCTCACTTTTTGTAGGCATGATCAAACAAAAAAAAAAGGCTTTCCCAAAAGTTAGCTTGATAGAAAATGCATGAAAAAGGCTCAGCTGAAGACAGAACAGTGGAGGCCCTCAGCAAAAAGACAGCCTTCCAACAAATGGTGTCTTCATTCTGATAGTCACCCCTTCTTCTCCATGGCACCCATACTTAATATAAAACAAATTACTGCATGCTACAATCTCTTGGGATCTTTGTCCATCCTTGATTTTAGATCAGAGGACAATCCAGTATGCAATCTTTCTGAATCAGGATCACATTTGGGATTTTGAGGGCATGTGATGGACGCATTCACAAAATGACTGCCATAATGGGCAGCCACAAAACATCCATTGACCAGCAGAGAAAATAGCCCCTGTGCTTTCCCAGTAGGATTTTTATTGTTGAAAATAAATGTGATGCCACCATTCTGGTGTTTTGTGCTGCATTTTTTTCAGCTCCTGATTTGTTTTATAAAAAAAACATTTTTCTGTGGTGAATAGGCAGCTGGGTGGCATCAGTGGAATTGTCTAGAAACACATAGGTAAGAATGATCAAGGAGCTATTAAGTTATATGGTGATTAGAAAAAAAATAATAGGTAACAGAAAAAGATGAAAGTTATGTTGTAACCTTAGAGTAAGAGGACAATTTTAATTTATACTTTATATCTGCTGTAAAAAAAAAATTGGATCAATGGTCACCAACTGGTGGTCCACAAGAAAATTTTGGTGGTCCACAGAAAAATTATTTCCGTTTTTTATATTGCACTAAATACTATTTATCTTTTTAAAAAATTCATATTAGCGGTCCGCGGGATTTAAAATTATGAATTTAGTGGTCCCTGAGGGCCAAAAGGTTGGTGACCCCTGAACTGGATGGTATTTCTTTGTATTTCTTTTTCTTTTCTTTCTATACTTTTGGCTTTGCTTTGTCTTTCTTTACTTTTTTCTCTTTCATAGCTTAAATATTAATGTTTGTTGGTTTTTATCGTTCTCAAAAAAATCTAATAAAGTTATTTAAGAAAGAAATAATGATTGGGAAATAAGGAACTATAACATGGAAAAACAGTTGACCAACCTGGGCACATTTAGTTTTGAGAAAAATTTGTGACAGTACAGTTCTAATTTATTTATTTATTTATTTTTACTTATTCAATTTCTAATGCCTAAAAGAAGCTAGCATTAAAGAAAGTCAAGACCTTCTCTTTCTCAGTCCAAAATAGAGGGCATGGAATAATGGATCTAACTTATAGGAAAGTTAATTCTGATTAAAAGTTTTAGAAAAAAACCTTCCTAGTAGCAAAAGCCGTTCAGCAGTGGAACCAATTACCAGAAAGATAATGGGCTTCTGTTCATTGGATATGTCCGAACAGAGGCTAGACAGCCATCTGTCTGCGTTACTTTAATTTGGGTTCCTGCAGGAATCCAAAATAAAGCAAAGTGTTGGATTAGCTTAAATGACTATTTCCAGTCCTTTGAGTCTATGTCTGCATAATTCTATGACTTTTTTTATATATTTTAAATTAATACCTGTAGTGTATTTAGATTATTAAGGCTAAGACCACCCTTTAAATCTAAACTATGGTATATTATATCTAATCAGCTATAATGTCTGTGAAATGCTGTAAAAACTATCACTGTTCCATCAAGGACACAGATACATCTCACTGGACTTAATATTTTTCCCCATCCATCCTCAGGGTTTCTGCAGGCATGCTCTTGAAAGATAACATGGTTCAATAAAAAAAAACATGGTTTATAATCCTCGAAGAAGTTCTTTATCAACTCGGTCCTGGATAACAGAACAGGTCAAGTTCTACAGTATGCCTGGACAAAGTAATTCAAACAGCCAGTGGACACACATGGGCTCGTTTCACAAAAGCTCTTTTTATGTGGATATCAGTTTCATGAGATTGTCACAGGCTAGTGAACTAGTACTATTGACTGCCAACAACAGGACTTATTTCCCTGACTTTAATCCTGTGGGCACACAAGTTCCTAAGTATCTCCTTCCGGTCATCCTTTTCTTAACACTCAGTACAAGAAAAAGATGGTTGCATTTATGGGTGAGTTTAATCACAATGAAATTAAGTCCATTACTTCTAGTAGCACCTTGACTTAGAAAATGTTCTGATCTCAAAGAGAGTTTTAAGAGACAAGCAAAACAGAGTTGTGGAAAGATTTGGTATTCCTCAGAAATTAATCAGAAACTCCTCGATATAAAAGCCAAAAGAATATTGGGTATGCTTCTACATTGAAAGCCAAATCCAAGTGCAGGAAGGATGGCACTAGATCTTTTGGGACAAATATTTGGGGAGATGAGACAGACCAGGCTGCGGTTCCACTGTGATGAGACTTCAGATTAAATTGGAGATTGTGTTTAAGATATTGGGGGGGGAAATCCATCAAGAGTTCTGGTCTAGACTGAAAATTTTAAAAATTAAGTATATAAGTATATAACAACAGAGTTGGAAGGGGCCTTGGAGGCCTTCTAGTCCAACCCCCTGCCTAGGCAGGAAACCCTACACCATCTCAGACAGATGGTTATCCAACATTTTCTTAAAAATTTCCAGTGTTGGAGCATTCACAACTTCTGCAGGCAAGTCGTTCCACTTATTAATTGTTCTAACTGTCAGGAAATTTCTCCTTAGTTCTAAGTTGCTTCTTTCCTTCATCAGTTTCCACCCATTGCTTCTTGTTCTACCCTCAGGTGCTTTGGAGAACAGCCCGACTCCCTCTTCTTTGTGGCAACCCCTGAGATATTGGAACACTGCTATCGTGTCTCCCCTTCCTAATTCTTGGAAGAAGACAATGATCAATAACTTCCAAACAGTTACCAGAAGAATGTAGTGCCCATAATGTTCCCAGTGTTGAATTGAGCTTGAAAGATCTATATTTTTTGTCTGGATCTTATAAATTCACTGCAGTGAATGCACAAGTAGAATAAGAGATATTCTGAAGGGAGATTGTTATCCGAGCTTATGGTTTGATCAAATTGGACAGTCATTTGTCTGAAACGGTATTGGGTCTCCTGACTGAGCAGGGGTTGGACTAGAACAGGTTGCCAGCAAAGCTAGCAAAAGCTGGCTGAGGAACTCTGGGACTTGAAGTCCACAAGTCTTAAAATTTGCCAAGGTTGGAGACCCTTGGACTAGAAGACCTCCAAGATCCCTTCCAACTCTGTTATTCTATTATTGAAATGTACAAGGAAGAACCAGCAGAATCAACCCTATATGCACTGCAGGCACTGCTGGAACAAAACAAGTGAGCAGATGCCAAATTCAGATGTGTTAATCAAATCTGAGAATATTGTAATGTAATGCCTCATATGCAAAATGACTGTGAACTACATCTATTTGTTGAGTGTGATGAATCAACTTTGAGTTGACTTTTCTGAGTGCTGGTAATCCTCGACTTAAACAGTTAGTTTAGTGACTGTTCAAGGTTACAACTGACCTGAAAAATGAGATTTATGACCATTTTTCACAGTTATGTCCTTTGCAGCATCTCCATAATCATGTGATCAACATTCAGGTGCTTGGCAACTGGTTCATATGTATGACTGTTGCTGTGTCCTAAGGTCATATGATCACCTTTTGCAACCTTCTGACAAGCAGTCAATGGGGAAGCCAGATTCACTTAATAAACAGGTTACTAACTTATCAATTGCAGTGCTTCATTTAACTGTGGTAAGCAAGGTCATTAAAAGGGGCAAAACTCACTTAACAAATGTCTCACTTAACCACAGAAATTTTGGACTCAATTGTGATCATCAGTTGAAGATTACTTGTATGCACAGCCCTATTTGTTTAAATTGTGACACTTCAAAAACCGAAATTGAAAGAAGTTAATATTCATCAGAACTGAAACTAAATAGCTACATTATTTATTGAATATTTTTCAAATATTCCCTTCAATCTTAAATTAAGGATTTTGTCCATCAAGCATGAATTGGGCAAGCTATTTTGGTTCCTCCATTGAAATACAGCAATACTATATTACCGAGAACCAGTTTGGTGTAGTGGTTAAGATCCTGGCCTAGAAACCAGGAGACTGTGAGTTCTAGTCCTGCCTTAGGCATGACAGCCAGTTGGATGGCTTTGCGCCAGCCACTCTCTCTCAACCCAACCCAATCCACCTCACAGGGTTGTTGTTGTAGTTTAAAAAAAAGGAGGAAGGTTATGTAGGTTTGCTACCTTGTGTTATTTATAACGTACTAAAGGCGAGATAATAAATATTTAAATAAATAAATAGTAAACAGGGACTTCTATGGCATAATGCCATTGGTAGAACTGTTTGAAAAATTATAAAAGAGCCAGCAAGCTTTGTAGCATCCTTTCAAGCTGAATGTTATATTAAACAAAAATAATCAAGTAGAGAAAACTTCATGAACATTGTAATATTATTAATATTATTATTAATATTAATATTAATTATTATTAATTATTTATATTAATTATTATTAATATATTATTTATTATTAATATAATAATTATTATTTATATTAATAATTAATATTAATTATTATTAAATATTAATATTAGTAATATTAGTAATATTAACTATGACCATCATTTATGTTGTAAATGTTGTACCCTGATGAAGGTATCTTTTCTTTTATGTACACTGAGAGCATATGCACCAAGACAAATTCCTTGTGTGTCCAATCACACTTGGCCAATAAATTCTATTCTATTCTATTCTATTCTATTCTATTCTATTCTATTCTATTCTAAACGCCCTCTGCCACCAAGCCAGGAACATGTCAAAAGATATACAAGAGCACTTCCAAATTCCAACCCCATTAATCCTGGATATTATTCCAACAGTTTTTTCCACACACTAGAGTCTTTGAAAATCCAAAACACAAAGAAAGCAACCCAAAGGACACCCCACTTTTTGAGAGGTTGATTATCCAAACTAGGGATCTCCAACCTTGGCAACTTTAAGACTTGTGAACTTCAACTCCCAGAATTCCCCTTTGATCCAAATCACAAAGAGAGCAATCTAAAGGACACCTTACTGGTTGACAGGTTGCGCCTCTGGGTTTAACTACTACTAGTTGTCCCCTAAAATGCATAGTCCTAGGGGACTGGTATGTTGACTGTGCATTTCTGACCATCATCTCAGTTCACAATAACCTACCACAAAGCTCAGCACTTTGCTTGGATTGAAGCGGATGGGGTATTACCATCTGATCCATCCGGGGCATGTGATTAACATTACAAATAGGAAAAGACTGCATTCCTATACCCCCTTTACTGTGGTAGGAACCCCTTCTGAAAACAATGGGATTTGCCTCTGAACAGACATTACAATTGCTAATATTAAACTGACAAGTGAAAACTTTCTAGCTTTTGTCCCAAAGTTTCATCTGAAGGATCACTTTTCTTTAACAACAATTGGGTTTTCTCTGAGCTTTCCAATTGGCTTGCAGTTGTCTAGCATTTCTGTTTCCAGGTTACTAATTTCTAAGCCTCATTATTCACAGTATTTCTGATCTTGGTTTTTGTTCTTTCCATTAAATTCCCACTGCAGGAACAAAGTTAAGTTTGGCAAGAAATTGGAGAACTAGTGCCTGTGCAAGTGAAAGGACATGTGACTCACCCAAAGCAGCTATTTCTTTAGAATTTGTGTACATGATAAAGGAAATGGTATATATGGAGGAACACGAAGAGCAAATGTTGGAGCCACAAACTGCAGAAGTGGAGAGCCGTATAACTGCATAAACTTGCTTGAAAGAATTTACAAAGAAATGGAAAGAAAAATTCAAAACCTCTTGGCAAATGCATGGTAGAAATGTCACTGGAATACTGGCTTATATTGTGCTTAGCTGGTTGTTAATCTCCTTTTCTTTTTCTTTTTCTTACATTTATTGTTTTAAATATTTTAATGATTGTGATATTGTTTCAATTGTTGTTGTACACTGCCTGGAGTATAAATTTGCTAGATAGATAGATAGATAGATAGATAGATAGATAGATAGATAGATAGATAGATAGATAGATAGATAGATAGATAGATAGATAGATAGATAGATAGATAGATATAAGAGAGATAGAAATAGAGATAGAGAGATGATAAATAGATAGATGATAGATTAAGTTAAGCCACTTAAGAGGGGAATGATTCCAACCATTCAAGTCAGGAAATTGGTATCAAAATCATATACAGCAACAAATATTGATTATGCAATCTATTTTTGTAATCCCCCTTCATGCTTCGTGTTAAGTTCTGGAAGTAACAAGGCTGGAGACCAGGGTAGTGACAACAGCTCTTTAATATAGGGTGAACCCAGCAACTGGCTGGGGAAAAACCTCTCCTTTTATACAGTTCTACTGGAGGCTTCGTCCAATCAGCAACGTGCTGATTTCCCGCTCAAATATTTAAAGGTACAAACATGAATACATAACACTCCTCCCCTCCCAGAAAACACTTTGCCTCTATTTACATTTTATTTACATGTTATTATTCGACGTAGTCACGCAAATAACCTGGGCGTCTCCTAGTTCTTTCAGACCTGCGCGGTTCAGTTCTGGGTGGTGTTTTGAGCTGGTCGGAGGGGCTGTTTTCTCCTCCCAGCTCTTTCTCTAGGCCAACGGGCCCTGGATTACTTGCAGACTCTTTTTCTTGGCCATCCGCCTTGGATTACTTTTTGTAATTTTCCTGCTGTTTCCCTCGAACCTGATGGCGTCGCTGGACCTCCGGGACCTCAGCTAAGTCTTGCGCCTCCCGGGTTATGGTCAGCTGTGGGTTCAAATAAGGATTGGTCACTATCTGTCTCATTTGGTTCGGTTGTTCTGTTATTCGTTTCCTTATCTGATCTATGTGGCGCCCATACTCGGTTGTCTTGTAATTCGACCAAGTATGACTTTGGACCGTCGCTTTTATGATTTGCCCTGCGAGCCAACTTGGGCCGTCCCCATAGTTGCGGGCCCACACTCTGTCGCCTATGCCCATTCCTTGTTTTTCTATTTCCCCTGTAACCCTCTGGTGTGTAATGGGGATTCAAACGGTCAAGTGGGCACCGGAGCTTCCGTCCCATCAATAACTCGGCTGGGCTTCTGCCTGTAGCAGTGCTTGGGGTTCTGTGCTGAATGGCCAGAAAGAAATCTATCTTTGTTTGCCAGTCACCTGGCTTGAGCCTGGACAATGCCTCCTTAGCGCTCCGGACGGAACGCTCTGCAAGGCCATTCGACGCAGGGTGGAAAGGCGCGGAGAGGGCATGGCGGATGCCCTCCTCTGCCAAGTATTCCTCAAACAGGGCTGCCGTGAATTGCGGGCCGTTGTCGGACACCAGAGTGTCAGGCAACCCGTGGGTTGCGAATAGGTGGCGCAGGGCTGCGATTACTGCCTCGGCCGTAGTGGATTTCATAAGTATGATTTCTAACCATTTTGAGAATGCGTCGACAACCACTAGGAAGGTTTGGCCGTGGAAAGGCCCAGCAAAATCAATGTGGATTCTTGACCAGGGCCCTTGGGGTTTCTCCCATTCCCTGACTGGGGCCGTTGGTGGTAGGGGTCTGGACTCTTGGCAAGCCTGGCATTTCCCTACCCTCTCAGCAATTTCTGAATCCATGAGTGGCCACCACACATAGCTTCTTGCTAGCCCCTTCATCCTTACGATCCCAGGGTGACCCTCGTGGAGGAGGTCCAATACCTTTCCCCTTAATTTATCCGGGATTACCACACGATCACCCCATAATAGGCACCCCCCTTGAGCCGAGAGCTCATCACGCTTTTTTACAAATTCCTTAAACCTTTCGCCCGGCGCAGCGGCCACCCTCTTGTACCCATCCGAGTACAGTCCTTATCACAATGTCCGGTATGATGCCGAGCCACTTCCTTAGATGTGACTGGGCCAGAGTCCAAAGAGTCAATCAGCAGGACAGGCGTCCCGGGTGGGGTCTTGATCGCCCCTGGTAGTGGGCATCTGCTTACCGCGTCCGCATGCCCCACTTCTTTTCCTGGTCGATGCTGCAGCTTGTACGAATAAGCGGCTAAGAAAATAGTCCATCGAGTCAATCGTGGCGAAAGTGCCACAGGCGTTGGGCCGTCGCCAGCCAGCATTCCTAACAGCGGTCTGTGGTCAGTCACAATTTCAAAATCCCGCCCAAAAACATATTCGTGGAATTTTTTAACCCCTGACACAATGGCTAGTGCTTCTTTATCTAACTGGCTATAGTTCCTCTCTGGGAGGACATCGTTCTAGAGTAGAAGGCTATAGGGGCTTCTGTGCCGTTTGGAAGTCTGTGGCTGAGCACAGCCCCACCCGTAAGGGGAGGCATCGCAAACCAGCACTAGGGGCAATGAGTTATGATATTGGATGAGCAGGCTATCACTTGAGAGCAGGTTTTTACTGCTTCAAAAGCCCTATTTTCCGACTTTCCCAAGACCAAACAGTATTTTTCCTAGAAGCTTGTGCAGCGGTTCAGCAACGGTCGCTTTGTTTTTAAAAGACGTAAAAATTCACTAGCCCCAGGAATGCCTGTAGCTCTGCTTTGTTTTTGGGCGCTGGAGCCTTTCTGATTGCCTTGACTTTGCTCTCAGTGGGGTGAATTCCTTTCTTGTCTATTCGGTAGCCCAAGAATTCGTGATTCGACCCCTATCTGGCATTTGTTTGCTTTCACCTTTAGTCCGCTGCCCGGAAAATGCCCAGAACCTTTCTTAACGCTCCCCAGTTCCTCTCGTTTTCCGCTGATATCAAGACATCATCAGTAGGAACTACCCTGGGAGCCCTTGCAGAAGTCGTTCCATTAAGTTTTGGAACAGCCCTGGTGCCACACTCACCCCAAATTGTAATGGTGCACCTGAATGCACCCTGTGGGTTACAATTGTTTGGGCTTCGGCTGTGTTGGCGTCTACGGGCAATTGTTGGTAGGCTTGGGCCAAGTCTAACTTTGCAAAGACCTGCCCTTGCCCCAAAGAGTGCAGTAAGTGTTGCACCAGGAACAGGTGGCGCTTTTCTGTAAGGCTTTGTTTAGCGTCGCCTTGTAGTCAGCGCAAATTCTAATTGACCCATCTGGTTTTATGGGTGTGACGATTGGCGTCTCCCACTTTGCGTGATCGACTGGCACCAAAATTCCCTGATTTATGAGCTTATCTAGCTCCTTGTCAATTTTGGTTTTAGGGCAAAGGACTCTCCTCGCCTTAAGCCTAATGGGAGCTACCTGGGGTCTAAGTTGAAGGAAATAGGGGTCCCCTTGTACTTGCCCAGGCAGTCCTTGAAGACATCTTGAACTCGTTAAAGAGAATGTCTTTCAGGTTACAGTCACTTCTGTAGATGCCAGTCACTCCCATGCCCAGTGCACGAAACCAGTCTAGTCCCAACAAACTGGGCAGAGTCCCTCGGCGATCGTGATGGGCAGGGTCTTCTTGTGAGGTCCGTACTCGACGCTGACGGAGGTGGTCCTCGAACAGGGATGCGATTCCTGGTAGTCGTGGACTCGTAGCCGTTGGGATTGCAGGTGGCGCCGCGACTGAAGGCAGTGACTTCACCAAAGTGTCCCAGGACATGATGGTGATCGCTGACCCGTGTCCACTTCAGTCGGCACCTTACTCCCTCTATTTTGGTTTGGTGAAGATCTTCTTCTCCACTGGTTGAGGCGCGCCTATGACCACAGTCGTTTGGTTTGAATCGCGCCTTTTTGTTTGAGCCAATCGCGGGTCGCCTTGCCGATCCAGCGCTCTGATTGGCCGATTTGAATTTTCGGCGGAAGGTTGGGAGCTCGACAGACTTGAGCTAGGTGCCCTTCTTCCACACCGCCGACATGTTGCGTCCTTAAACTTGCAGCGTTGGCGCTGGTGTTGACCTCCGCAGCTTCCGCATTCGTCTCGGTCCTCTTTGTCGCTTTCTCGGTTCGGCAGACCCTTCCTCATCCTCACCGCCACCGCCGGATTCGGTCTGAATCTCCTCCTGGTGCACTGGAGCGGCTTTGTGCTCGCCTTTGGTGGAGAGGCTTTTGCAGTGTCTCCGCCGCTTGGGTGGACATTTCATGTGCTCTGGCTTCGTCCAGAGGCGTTGGCCAGCGTTAGGTTGCTCTTTGCTAGCAGCCGCGCCGCAAGCGGATGTCTTTGACCCCTCGGATGAGTTGCTCGAGCAGCACCTCGTCTAGGTCTCGGTATCCGCAGTCCTTGGGCGCTTTCCTTAGGGCGGCCATGTAGTCACCGATGGATTCGCCTCCATCTGCCTTCGCTCTCCAATTCAAACCGCCGCACGTATTTGGACGGTGTGGGTGCAGTGGTTTTTAGTAGGGTTTGCAGAGTTGGCCACGATACCGATTGTATCGGCGTTGGCTCTGCCAGGGCTTCGCGATATCGATGACCTCCGGACCACAGTGGCTTAAGAAATAAGCCCTTTTGCGGTTATCTGGAACTCCTGCAGTTCGTTGGCTTCTAGAAAGCTTTGAAGCGGGTCATATCGTTCCCCATTTCTCTCTGGCTGGGTCAAACGGTGCGGGCGGAGTGTAACTGGCCATCTCCGCGGTTTCTGCCCTGATTTGCTGGGTTCGGTTCTATCGTGCGTGCTTCAGCTCGGTTCTGGTTCTCCTTAGCCTCGAGATCCCACCTTCGTCGCCAATGTTAAGTTCTGGAAGTAACGAGGCTGGAGACCAGGGTAGTGACAACAGCTCTTTAATATAGGGTGAATCCAGCAACTGGCTGGGGAAAAACCTCTCCTTTTATACAGTTCTACTGGAGGCTTCGTCCAATCAGCAACGTGCTGATTTCCCGCTCAAATATTTAAAGGTACAAACATGAATACATAACACTTCGGACATTTTTTTTATTCATTTCCTTGTAGCACTTTCCAGAAAGGGGGAAAAGACTAATCCAAAAGCCTTAGAGACACCTTAAGTGGTCTTCTAAATCATGCTGAACTTCTGTAGTCAAAGCACCATTCTCCTTAAGGGTGTTGTCCTGTTCCACCCATTCTCTATTAGCACATGGCTATTTGTCTCCCACATACCATTACATCTGCAATGTTTGTCCAACTTTTTTTTTTATTTTCAAGAAGGTATGCTAATGGTATGTAGAATTCATGATAATGCGCTTTTTAAATTTCACCATAGAAACATATTATGAGTCATGTGATCCATATACTACAGTGAGTGATATAAATAAAATGTATTTTATTTAATAAAATAATTTAATGTTAATCTACGCTGCTGAGTCTGTTAGACAAAGGAAAGAAAGAAGATGACAATTTACAACGTCACAACACAGCATGGTTGGTGGATGGTGTGCATGCGTTCCAGAGTACCAGAACCTGGAAGAGAGCAGCTGGCCAGTGCATATGTGCGCGGCGGGAAGCTGCTTTCTTCTGGGTTCCGGCGCACTGGTCTTCGCCCAAAAACCAGCTGGCTGGTGCATATGCACGTGCTGGAACCCGGAAGAGAGCAGCTGGCCAGTGTTCATAAGCTCAACAGAACCTGGAAGAGAAGCTGGTGATGGTACACATGCCCACAGAGAGGGCTCTGCGTGCCACCTCTGGCACACCTGCCATAGGTTCACCATCACGGATCTAATCTATTTAGTATTTTTGCAGTTTTTAATATCAAAAGAATTTCAATTTTTCTCCCACTCTGTTGATCATGTGTTCTGATGTACGAAATTCTGATTTTGCTGTCTTGTAATAATTGCTGCCATCTTTGACTCCCAAAAAGCCATCGTGGTTTCCTTGACTAATCCAAGATCTTAGCTCTTGTTACGTTTCATAGCAATGTGCATATTGTTATATTTCCATAATGGGTGAGAAGAGGGATCACACACCAACTTGCGTAGAGGAGCATGAGATTATAGAATATATTCTATAATTATGCATTAGGAGGAGACAAATATTAAATCTTCACAACATAACTTACAAACAAGAGTAGATACAACCCTGTGGCCTATAAAGGAAACATTGGGTGGTCAGGACGGCATAAGTAAATTCAAACCATTGCACTGATGTAAACAAGAACACAATTGTTATCCCAAATTTGTTCCATCATGATTCTCCAGGCAACTTACATGAAGCTCCCTAATGGATGCCTATGTAAGAATTGGCTGAACCACCATGCTACCTCAAGAAAGCACTGTTTTTCTATTTGTATTTGAAAGCTTGGACTATTCTTTTTAATCCATATTTCACCATATATTATGAAAGTGTTGATCCTCTTTTCCTCCAGCGTTAACCTGCAAACATTACACATTTTTCAATAAATGTAGTTTTTATTCATTTGGCAATTTATTTCTCCTAGGTTAAAGCTCTTGCAATAGAATGCCATTCCCAATCATTTTCAAAACTCAGTAGTTAACAATTGTTTTCTAGAGATATCCATCTTAACTCTAACATCATTTCACATTACAAGTTGTAAGGTTTTCTCAGCGCTGCCACTATAAATAATTTTTCATGGATTTATGGCACAGTAATAAAGCTTGGAACTGAAAAATCCCACACCAAATGC
The DNA here is from genome assembly GCF_028640845.1 of Ahaetulla prasina. Lineage (NCBI taxonomy): Eukaryota > Metazoa > Chordata > Lepidosauria > Squamata > Colubridae > Ahaetulla > Ahaetulla prasina. The sequence continues at coordinate 271,610,572 of NC_080539.1, forward strand.
AAATATTTTCCTGAAGAAAGATATGAGTGATATTTTAATTGAACAGGATTTTCCCAACTAGAAAAACATTTGATGCTAGGTCATATGCATGCATAGAAAATACACCATAATAAAATAAAATTGTAGGTATGCATATGCCAATATGCATTGGTAATGTACAACAGTTGCTTGATTTTCAGATTTTTTTTGAAATTATTATTTTCCGATTTCATATACTCAGGATAATTGTCCAACTAGGAGCTCAGGGGCATCACCCATCCTACCCAAGTCATCCTTATCGTCTCACTACAATACTGTGAAAGTGAATGCACATCACATTAACCATCATGTGATGCAGAATGTCAGATAATCCTAGCTATTGTAGTTAATTCAGCAAACAATGATAAATAAACTAAGGTATGACTGTAAATAAATTAAACATGAACTGTAAACCCTATCAGTTATTTTAATTCGGCTTTCTACAACCCTAAGGTAAGGTAAAGGTTCCCCTTGCACATATGTGCTAGCTGTTCCCAACTCTAGGGGACAGTACTTATCTCCGTTTCAAAGCCGAAGAGCCAGCAGTGTCCGAAGACGTCTCTGTGATCATGTGGCTGGCATGACTAAACACCAAAGGCACATGGAACGCTGTTACCTTCCCACCAAAGGTGGTCCCTATTTTTCTTCTTGCATTTTTTACGTGCTTTCGAACTGCTAGGTTGGCAGAAGCTGGGACAAGTAACAGGAGCTCACCCCATTACACGGCACTAGGGATTTGAACCACTGAACTGCTGACCTTTCGATTGACAAGCTCAGCGTCTTAGCCAGTGAGCCACCGCATCCCGTTTCTACAACCCTGTTTCTTTTCAAATCTACCAGCTTGGAGTTTGTAAAAAACCATGTTGTTGGAGGTTAATGAACATCATAATAAAGTATCACAGGGGACATCCTGTTAGGGAAGTCTGTCCTAAAAACTGTTGCAAGGTTCTGGTTGGGATTCAGCAAGGAGGCATATAACATAACATAACATACTCATGGAAACAAATGTCTACGTGCCAAAGTATTGCATCCGCCAATAAAAGTATACCATTACAAATCAAGTTGCTGCAGTTTGCATGTGTTTGGCCAGCCTCAAGAAATCAGCAGAGTTAGCAGTCAGCTGGAAGGGCTCCCTTGTACCTTTCTTGCCTGGCAAATCTCCTTAGCACAACTGTTGGCTTTCAGAATTTATAGATATGCAAGAATCTACAGCCGTAATCTTGTGGCACAATGAGTGTTTTTAGTTCTATGTAGCTTCCTTTTTTTCATACAAGGGATGCAGTGATGGAAAGGTCAGCAGTTTAGCAGTTTGAATCCCTAGTGCCGCATAATGGGGTGAGCTCCTGTTATTTGTCCCAGCTTCTACCAACCTAGAAGTTTGAAAGCATGTAAAAAATGCAAGTAGAAAAATAGGGACCATCTTTGGTGCGAAGGTAACAGCGTTCCGTGCGCCTTTGGCGTTTAGTCATGTCGGCCACATGACCACAGAGATGTTTTTGGACAGCGCTGGCTCTTCAGCTTTGAAATGGAGATGAGCACCACCCCCTAGAGTCGGGAATGACTAGTACATATGTGCAAGGGGAACCTTTGCCTTTACCTTTTAGCTTTCTTTCAGGATATAACTTTTCCTCTCTGTTTTACAAAGTTTTTTTTTTTAATTAGAAGTCCAGCTCTATATACCAAAAAGCAGTAGAATGTATAGATATGTGGGGATATTTTTTTAAAACCTCCTTTCACTTTCATTTCTTGCTCTGCTTTCCTCCAGCTGCAGTTTCCATCATCTGGGTTTAGATCGGCAGTTCCTTGCAATGTTACAAGTAATTCTAAAGAGACATCTGCTGGGCAAATGGAAAATTTGCTATTGCATCTTTGCTTCAAGAGATTAAAAGGCTAAGGGTGTACAGAAATGCTACATTTGATTTTTCAAATAAATGTGAATGCAAACTCAATATTGTCCTAATAGCTTTAATGTAGAAATCCATATTAAGGTTTCAAATTCTGGCAGAGAAACACACAGCCAGCCTCCGTTCTGTTACTTTCTAAAACTTCGTTTTCGAGTCAAGATCATAGAGTTTTCCTTGTATTTATTATTTATTTATTAACATATAATCAGATTTTTCTTTAGGACAGGCCTGTCAAACCGAGCCAGATATGTCATGTGCAGACCACACCCACCCTGGCTCTGCAAAGGCAAAAAAGTCACCATATGTCATGATCCGGCCCGTGACGTAATCGAGTTTGACACCTATGCTTAAAAATTCATAGCATTGTACCTCAGATTCAGTCTTCACAAAAACGAGCCTTCATGGTAGGTTGGATTAAGATTGGCTTTGTTTCTATGAGAGGCAACTCTAATAAAGACCAAATTAACAAGTCACACAACTGATTGAACCTAGTTAGAGGTGGTCTACAGATGGCTAATTCAATCCAGAATGTCCCTGGGGTTGTCATGGACCAAATTCTCCTCCCCCAATTAACTATGCCATGCAAACCTGGATTATTAATAGTTTAGCCTCTGTTCCAGAGAGGTTAGTCCCTAATGCCTACAAACATGGGGCTTCCTTCCAAATTCCTATATATGGTTCTGTTCCTTTTCACACAACCACAGTGGTTGTGAGTCAAAGAGGTTGGAGAAATGGGTAGAATGGGGTGAGTAACCAATTCCACTGGGCTGTAGCCCAGTTAGGTCAGAGTGGACTTTTTCACATTTCACGGAATGGCAGGAAACAATAGCATCCTCATGACTGGGCTTCCAAGGCTAAATATGGATTTGACCCTAAAATCTCTCAAAGACAAGTCCAACATGGAAACCTCTGTGCCACTGGCAGTTTTTAAAGTAAGTCTTAATTGGACTCAGCAGGAATATAATAAGACTTGCTATTGTATGTTTCAGGCTGGGTGGCTGAGAGACTTGGTGTCAAAGGGTGAGGAAAAAAAGAACAAGAGAAGCTATTCATAGTCCAGTGAAAGCACCACCCATATAGAATAGAATAGAATAGACTTTTATTGGCCAAGTGTGATTGGACACACAAGGAATTTGTCTTGGTGCATATGCTCTCAGTGTACATAAAAGAAAAGATACGTTCATCATATGGACTCATCCTTATGGGTGTTTAGCTGAATGTGGAGATTGCTGTCCAACTGGATTCCCAACTGAAAGCAAGCACGGAGTAGCACAAGAATTCAGTTGAGTTGGCAAGTTCAAGGCACAGCCAGATGTCTGTGCTGAGGCAAAGCCGATCAGTTTCTAGACAACTGCCATTGGAATATACAGTAACTAACAGTATATTCCCTTCCTTTCCTGGACCTCTAGCTTATTTTTTTCCACTCTTCTTCCTAGCCCTTTCCCTTTCATTTTTTAATATTTTTATTGGGAACATCTAGAGAAGGATGCCTGCTTAATCAGGAGAAAGCAACTTCTTGGAGGCTGGGAGAAACACCTAGGAGTTGGGGCAGGGCAGGGGTCACGGAGAGAGAAGGCAAGGGTTGTAGTAGGCAGGATGCCAATGATGTGATGTGAGTGAAGTGGTAAGGAGTTTATGTATTTTCTTGGGTTTGAGTAGTAGGCATGTAGGAGTTCTTGATAAGATAGCCCTTTACTTACAACAGTTGTTTAGTGACCGTTCAACTTACAAGGGCATTGAAAAGAAGTGACTTATGACCATTTTTTACACTTACGATTCTTGTGGCATTCCCATGATCATGTGATCCAAATTCAGACGCTTGGCAGCTGATCCATATTTATGACACTCTAGTGTCCTGGGGTCGTGTGATCCCCTCCTGACAAGCAAAGTCAGTGGGGAAGCCAGATTCATTTAACAACCATGTTACTAACTTAACTGCAGGGATTCACTTCACAACTGTGGTAAGAGAGGTAATAAAATAGGGCAAATGTCAGGCCTGGAAAAGTCACTTAAATGCCTCACTTAACCACAGAAATTTTGGCCTCAGTTGTGGTCATTAAGTCGAGGACTACCTGTACTTTTAACCATATTGAACATGTTTCGTACCATAGCTTTGTGAGTTTCCTTGTTCAAAAATATGGGAAAACATCCTGCTGATTTTCTGCTGCAAAAAAATGCCTCAGGGCAACAGGTGACTGAGGTTGTCCACTGCCCACCCCAGGCTAAACTATTTTCTGCCCTCATTAATCGGCAGCGAGGTCTTGAGAAATATGCCATAAGCTTTCCTTGAATATAAAGAAAACATCTCTCACCACTTTCTTCCTTTCTTTCTACTTTCTTGAAATCAATTGTAAGGTTTAAGAACTTCCCTCTTTTGTACTCTTACACCCATTCAGCATTTCTGCCCTGAGAGCAGATGATATACAATTACACCAGTATTATGTGCTTTTTATGCTTCAATGTAATTAAAACCCCTTGACTTCCTTGGTAGAAAGAGCCTTATAATTTCCAAAAAGGGCATTGCACTCACCAGTGAACTTACAATGACACTGATTTAATATCAAATTGAACAATTTCACAGTGGGTCACTTTTTTCATCTGCATTTTGCAGATGTGGTTTATAAGAGCAAGTGAGCGAGCGAGAGCAGCTTATTTTAAGTCTCTATCAAGTAAATTCATAGCAGGGGCAGGATTTTGAGCCAGATTTCAAGTTCAGTCTAGCTAGTCTGTTAAACAGAAATATGAGGACTTCATTCTACCTCTATGTTCTCACTTTTCACCTGATGCATAAGTACTTCTACTGTACATCTTGAAGGAGGGTGCACTTTTTAGGAACTCTTGCTCATTTCCAAAACTTCACTGAGGTGTCACCACTACTATATTAAAAGCATTCATCCAGCTGACTTTGAGTCAATGTGTGGGCATAACTCTTGCTTTGCCCATTGGCCATTTGCATTCTGCCTCTATTGTGTGTCTGACTCGCTGCTGAATGGCATCCTCATCTGTGAGTACACTATTTACAGGCAATATGATTGGTTGTTTCCTGTGGCTTCAGAGCATTCTTTCTCAACCTTGGCAGCTTGAAGATGTGTGGACTTCAACTCCCAGAATTCCCCCAGCCAGAGTGCTTTAGAGCCATCCCTTTGTGGCAAATCACCAAACAACAGAAAAAGCCTGCCAGTTGGAACACTGCAGCAGAAATTTAGTGAATTTCACTTCAGGAATCTGCCACCTTCTTTAGCCTTGGTTACCTGACCTGCTTCCCATACCTCACTTGGAAATTTTCCAAAATTACAAAATTTATGTAGCAAATAAACCTGTGGGAAGGCCAGCAGGGAAGGAATAGGGAGGAGGGAGACCCTGATGATAAACCTAGCTCATCATGTAGAACAGTATCATTGGGTTACTGAATTAGTAGTTGTAATTTGAGAACTTCCTGTATGGACAAGGATAAGAAAGCACCACAGAACATCATTTAGGCTACTAAATTTAAGTTCTTGCTCAGTGCTGGAGCACTTCTGCTTAATGCTATAATACTTCTGGCAGATGGCTATTTATCTTCTGCTTCAGTATTAAACTTGGCAAATAAGGAAAAGTATACATCAAGATACAGATCCCAGTCTTACCAAGAGCCTCAAAATATTTAGGAATGCATAAGGTACCTGTGATATTTTCATTTCCTTTCATTACGTGGTACAAAGATTTCCATGGATAGATTTGTCACTTTCATTCATTCTACAAGGTGCATTACTGAACTGAAACCAACTTCCCTGCCCCTAAGTCTGGCACTTAACAACTTTAGAAAGATAAAACCAAACCACTGCTTTCCATTCATATTTATTTAGATGAGCTATATTTTCCACCCATTGAAAAAATGAAGATCTACCAATTGGGTGGAATCTAGACTTGTGCTCTGAAGAGTTCTGCTGATGTTAAAAGAAGACCAGGTTGGATTTGCATTTAGTCATCCTTTCTCTTGCAGCCTTTTGGGTTCTCTAAAACATGTTCTGAAGTGGAATTCTGGAACAATTGAGAAATGCCTTGGAACTACAGAGGAACTGGTCAAGATGAGAATCTTCTTCTTCCAGAGAGAAAAGTCCTTCTACAATGAAGCCAAACTTTCAATAGATTGACCTTGAAATGAATATATACAGTATAATGAATTAAAATGTCCTGCATGGAAGGTTCTTCCCTCTTGGATTGTTTCCCCTGGTCACTGTCTTTTTAAATGAGAGCTGACCACATCATTAATATTCAAAACTGCATGGGAAGATCTAGGGTTTTTTTTTACTTCAGAGTCACACAGGACTCTGACAGGACTCTGACAAGAGCAAAAATAAGGCCAGGTCTGTCCTGATTCCATTCATAGTGGCAGCAAACCCAACTAACTTTTTTTCTGAGGTAAAAAGTCCACAAGAAAATGACAGCTTCTTCGCCTTCTGAGAGCTGGAAGCAGTTTTAAAAGCTTTTCCCTTTTTTAGTCACTTGATTTCAAGGTGCCCACTATCAAAATAAACCCTTTCTTTGTTTTTCCCCATGGTTCCTTCTATTAGGGCAAGTTCTCAATTCCTCCTGGGCGGGGAGGAAAAAAAGCCTGAGAAAAGCTTCATTTTAATCAAGTGTCACCTCTACCCTCTTCATTAACAGGGTGAAAATCACCTTCCCCTTGTTTACTGAATAAGTAGATAGGTTAGGACACGGTGATGCATTTTATCCACATTCTCAACAATGGGACAGGTGGCAGCTTCATTGGTAGCATCCCAGCCTTTGTGAGGATAGAAAATATTCAGCTGGAAGCAGAGATGAGAGTCAGCTCCCATTAGAGGTGCCATTTGGCCCAAATTGCTCTGGCGTTTTGCAATCATCCATAGTGTCAAATAATGGGCCATTTAATATGTGCATATATGCACATTAATCAACACAATGATGAAAGGCTTTTTCTCCCTCTTGGAAGAGGTACCAGTTCTACTGCCTTCCTCCCACAGGCACTGTTACGCCATTCTACCTTCTCTTGGCCACAAAAGCCTCATAACTTAACCATTGGAGATACAGTGTGCTGGCAAACAAGAAAATGGCACAACTGATTATAATATTAACAAGTCAGCCATCAAGAGATTCATACATATATCGAGCTGGGTTTGCAACTACAACACACATTTGCTGCATATAAATTTCTGGCTCACGGTTGGCAGTCTGCAATATTCCAGATATTCGAGAATCAAACCCCTTATCTGTATGCAGCCTGCTTTAGTTCCAAATCTCTCTTCATGTTCTCTCTCTCTTCTTAATTAACAGAAAGCAGTTATGAATATTAAAGAAGAAATTAACAACAGTGTAAATAAATCTGGGTGTTTGTAGATTCCATATTTAGTTTTTAATTAGCCCCCACTGGTTTCATAAGAAAGTTTGAGAAACCTCATTTTAAAATTCTCCTTGTGCATTTTTTTTACAAGTACAAAAATGGTATTTTGGAACTGCAAGCATAAGTATTACTTGGAAGCATTACTTTGGGGGCTACTTTGGACTTGGTTTATGTCCATAGTACAATTCATTGTCCAAAACACCATTTTCATTTAAATAATAAATAATGTTGTGATTTTAAAAAGACCTCTTCCAAAATATCTAGTTGGAAGAATGACAAATGAGACCGAAGTTTGTGACATACGGAAACATGGTCCTTCCAGACTATGGAGACACCAATGGTACATTGTTACTGTAAGTCTGCAGTTCGAATCTCACCAGGCTCAAGGTTGACTCAGCTTTCCATCCTTCTGAGGTGGGTAAAATAAGGACACAGATTGTTGGGGGCAATATGCTGACTCTGTAAGCTGCTTAGAGAGGGCTGTAAAGCACTGTGAAGCGGTATATAAGTCTAAGTGATATTGCTATTGCTATCTTTAAACTGCTCAGTCATATATATGAGATAAAGGTAAAAGTTCCCTTTGCACATATGTGCTAGTCGTTCCCGACTCTAGGGGGCAGTGCTCATCTCTATTTCAAAGCCAAAGAGCCAGCACTGTCCAAAGATGTCTCCGTGGTCATGTGACCAACATAACTAAACGCCAAAGGCGCATGGAATGCTGTTACCTTCCCATCAAAGGTGGTCCGTATTTTTTCTACCTGCATTTTTTAAGTGCTTTCGAACTGCTAGGCTGGCAGAAGCTGGGACAAATAACGGGACCTCAGTCCGTTATGTGGCACTAGGTATTCGAACCGCTGAACTGCTGACCTTTTCATCAACAAGCTCAGTGCCTTAACCATTGAGCCACCATGTCCCCTTCATATATGAGATAGGCAGCTATATAAAAGGATGGATGGATGGATGGATGGATGGAAGGAAGAAAGGAAGGAAGGAACGACGGAAGGATACATCCTTATGTATATCTCCTTCCCATCGAACAATCTTCAGGAAAGACACTACAAAGGAAGAGATGTAGCTCCTCTGATCCTCAGGTTAGTGGCATGACCTGCTCCTTCCAACAATCAATTTACAATCCATTAATTTCACTCTATCATTAGCAGCAGTAACCACCTTGTGGAAATAATTTGAAACAAGATCTCTGGGAAGGAGTGAACCCGGTAGGCTCCCTTCCCTTACAGCAATCATGTGATTTTGGTGAATCAAAGTCCCCCTGCTAAACTTAAGTATAAAACCTTCCATCCTCAACAAGATTGTTAAGCTAACAATCGATTGATAAATAGACTGCTGGAGAATATCAGAAGTCCAGATGTTTGCCTTAATCTAGATTTGCTATGCCTTTGGCTTGATCTAGAACTTCTGTCTTTGTATGTTTTTATGTTTTCATTAAATATATACATGTGCCTATTAAAAGAGTATCCAAACTAAATGTATAATTATAACAGCATAGCCTCAAAATGCAGATCATCCTTTTTACAATGTATTTTTATTGAGCCCTGACCATTTTCCGATAAGGGCGCTCAACCAAATAATTGAGGCACAAATTATATCTGAAGCTTCTATGCTAAAACTTGTACCTCCCTTGAGACTAGGAAGAGTAGCTCACCAGGCTAATGCAGCCTGTTATTAACACACAGCTGCCTGCAATTACAATTACTGCAGGCTCGAGTCCCACCAGGCCCAAGGTTGACTCAGCCTTTCATCCTTTATAAGGTAGGTAAAATGAGGACCCAGATTGTTGGGGGGGCAATAAGTTGACTTTGTATATAAATATACAAATAGGATGAGACTATTGCCTTACACAATGTAAGCCGCCCTGAGTGTTCGGAGAAGGGCGGGATATAAATTCAAATATATATGGTCCTTCCAGACTATGGAATATAGTCTGGAATATTTAATTCAAATATTCTGGGAGCAATGTGTGATCGCAGCTGTTTCTTCCTTTTAACTGCTAGTGGGGGTTTGAACTGATTGGGTGGGAGTTTGGCTGTTCTCTGATTGGATGGAGGGTTTTTTGTGCTCTGATTGGCTGGGGATGTGTTCTGTTTGGGTGGGGGCTTGGTTGTGCTCAGTTTAGTCTGTGTTGCAGAGGGATTTGAGCTGGTGAGCTGCATAGCTGTTGTTTGGCTTTGTGGTGGTGCTACAAAGCCAAAGAACAACCAAAGACCTACATACAAACACCCGTGAAAACCTCAGAAAACAAATATATATATATGTTTACATTGTTTACAATGTGTATATATATATATATATATATATGTTTATATATGTTTACAATGTATATGTATACATTGCTCCCAGAAGCACTTAAGCTGAAGCCTGAAGATGACGAATGAGACTTCGTTGAAACGTCGCCAAGACACTTCCAATTTTACACGGGAGAAAACCCGAATTACCAAAGACCTACATATATATATATATATATATATATATATATATATATATATATATATATATATATATATATATATATATATATATATATATATATATATAAGAAAAGTAGAAGATGGGCAAAATATTTTGCTAAATATCTTGCTCTGTTCAGTGGCAATTACCTTGATCAGCAGTGATCAGATGGAAGCCTACTTCTCTGCTCTATTGCCTATAGATCACTATTGGTAGTTAATATCTGCCCCATAAAATGATTGTGTGCTATGAAGTTGATGTCAACTTAATATACATAGATTTTCTATAGAAAATCTGTCACAAAACTGGTCCTTCATGTCTTCCAAAAATGTACCTCTCCACCAGTGTAATTGAGTCCATCCATGTTCCTGCTGATTGTCCTCTTTGTCCTTTTGCCCAGCAATATAGATTGGTCTTCACATAATGTGTCCAAAGTAGGATAATTTGAGTCTGGTCAACTGCTGTCCATGGTACTCACAGGAGTCTTCTCCATATGTTCCAAAGCATGAATACCCTTTCTATCTTGCTCTACACAGAGCTTCCAAAAACATATAGGATGCAAGCTGGAGTCTAGCCATAAATATGAATTTCCATTATACACCATGGATTGTAAAGATGACTAGACAATTTACTCTACAGTATATTGTAGATATTTATAGGAAGTTAATGTTTAAAAAAATAAGAAAAATCCAGTTTGCATTATTGCATGTGGAAGTTATTTGAAGGCAATCAAGATACAGTAGCACTTGATTAACTAGTCTAGAAAAGGAGCTGAAAAGTTGGCATTGTCTCTTTTGCTTATTTTAAGTGGAACAAGTTTAGCTCTTCAATCACATCAAATGTTAACTCTTAAACTTTGGTTAATAATTATAAAAATTGGTGAACTAATGAAAATTACAGAATTTAAGAGATGTAGCTCTGAAAGCACACCAGGTACCCACCCTCCAATCCAGTAATTGAAACTCAACTTCTGCATACATTCCGTCGCACTTTCACTAATGAAATTTTGAAACACAAAAATAATAATCAGTTCAACCATTCAAGTTCTGGTTATTTTTTCCCTTGCTTAATTTAGAAATTTCCCCAAGGTGTCTTTGCTAAGAGAATGTCTTTATGGTCAGACAAGTTCAAACAAAGCATAAAGAAAATGTGTTTGATGTAAGTTTTACAAGCTGAAGATGGCACCTTACTGTTCTGCAGTGTTCCTAGCAGGTAAAGAAAAAAGGCAGGTATAGATAGAAAGATTTAATTTAAACATGCCAGCAAAAAGTCACTGAAAAGTTTAAATTCTTTTTCAAGTATTTTTTCTGTCATCCTTATCTCTTGATTTAATGATTAACACTTTTTAATCTCTTGGTGATCTTTTTCAATGATTTCCTTCTCCTGTCATACTTAGTAGTGTCTTTTCTACCATATCCGTTGAAAAGTTTGCTTCTTCCTCCCCATTATCTCCTTTTCACAGAACACTTGTAATATTGGCTGGAAATACTGCAGTGATGCCCAACTAATTATAAATGAGAAAATGAACAGGAAGAACTCGGGTTACGAGAACCATTGGAACTGGGATTGCAGTTATTAAGTGATGAGGTTTTAAGGTGCAATATCATGTGAGCCTGACAGTCCTGGTTCATAACCCCAAGATGTGCAAGTGTTAAATAGGAAGAGGCAGGACTCCCAGGTAAGGAGCCCAAGAGAAGGAAGGCTGGGGAAGGCCTTGGAAGTGTCAGGCAGGCCATGAATTGAAGTCAGAAGCACACTGGCAACCAATGCAGCTTATGTAGCAGAAATGTAACAAATACGGATTGCAGAGTGAAGCTTAACTGCCTGTGCAGCCACTTAGGAGCTGAGTCCAGAAATTGCACACAATTTGGGTTCCTTCTGGACTCAACGCCTGTTCAAAGAACAGGTTGTAGTCATGATCAGGAGGGCCTTTGACAAGTATATGTTGTGTGCCATTTATGCCTCTTCATGAATTAGGAAACCTTGCTCATAGTCACACATACCTTAATCACCTCTTGTATGGATTATTCTAACATGCAGTACATGGGGCTGCCCAGAAGCTTCAGCTGTTAAGCTTTGCTCCGCAATCCATACAGTGCCATCCAGAACAAGAGGTGGGAAGCCAGGTATCTGCAATACACAAAGCCACCCAAAGCCAGTTGAGTTGAAGTCTGCTATTCCTCATCCAAACCCTCACCACCACCAGGACAAGACCTCTATAGCACTATTTAACTTACCTGGGATAGAGATATAAAGCACCCTGATGGACCCTTACCCTGTGCCATCAAATATCCTTACCCAGAGGCTTTACATCAGACATGTCAAATACAAGGCCCATGGGCCAGATCAAGCCCATGACATGATTAGATGGGCCGCCCTGGAGACATTTCACTTTTAATTACTTAACGTGGAGGAAGTCCTATTGTTTAGGTATGTCAGTATAGGCCTTGGTCTATTGGAGATAAGAAAGAGTAGTTGGGGCATGGGAAATCCTACCTTCCTCTAATTTAAATACAGCAATCCTTGCTCCCTTGCCACCTTTATACTTAAAACCATTTTATGAAATTATAAATGGGGATTTCATATTTTCCAAATTCAGCAGACTTCTAATAATAAATACATCATTTTTCTCCATCTGTTGGTCATTAGATCTTCATTTTTATTTTGCCCATTCTCTGTAAGGTTACCTCATGATTTCCGTTTTTACGTAAGCTTCTAATTGTCGAACCCATAAGTCACAAGTTTATTTCTCTCTTTTTTTTTAGCAAATAGTCCATTAGAGGTATCCAGTCACTAATAAATGTAGTTGTTGAACTTTCTCTATTCAAACAAGTTAATTTTGCTATTTCTGCTAGTTCTATCATGGGGATTTCATATTTTCCAAATTCAGCAGACTTCTATTAATAAATACATCATTTTTCTCCATCTGTTGGTCATTAGATCTTCAGAGATTTCCAAAATTCCAGTTCCTTTGACTTATAACTATATTTGAACACCTAGTTTCTCTTGGCACCTTTGCAAATCCCAGGCTATAATTATTATCCTTCTTTCCTGCCCTTGCAAGAGACTGCACTGAACTGTAATAAGGCAGATCTAGTCCATCAATTGTGGGAAATACTTATCTACCCATTATCACATCCCATATCTTTTATCCTTTGAAATGCCCTGGGTGTCAGTTTCTTTGAATTTGATGGGATCTCTCATCGTTAAGAGCAATAAAAGAGCCACTTCTTGTCCATGAAATTATATTAAGTGACAGAAATACCCCCTTTTACTGATGTAAGCATATGGACAGCTGCATTTGTTCCCATGCCGTTAGCATCACTCATCAAGTGCATTAATATTGAATTAGAGGCCATAGGTCATTTTTTCCCAGGCATAATTGGTATTTAAATTTCCTTGTAATGAAAGTACTAATTGATATTATGCTTAAATGAACTTTTTTTTAGTGCAATTATAAATATTCTGAATGCAAAGTAGCATTTTCATTGGCATGTAGAAAGCCCCGTCTTTCACTGGACTTTTACAGAGGCAAATCATGAGATTGTGTTTACTCCATTTAGCAGCAGCTTTCCAGGGTCTTGTCTCAAAGTTCTCATTAGCATCTCTACATGAGATGCATTTTAACTGGAGATGTCAGAAACTGAGCTATCCCTCTCTCCCATCCAACAATTTTGGATGAAAGCGGCAGCAGAATTAACAATCTTCAGAAACCAATATCAGGGCCACATAGGAAATGCTTTGTGGAAAAGGAAATATGGGTGTGTGTAAAGATGGTGTCTAGTTTGGAGCAATGTTTAATGGATTTGTTTCTGTCCCAACTTGTTTATAGACATGAATTACAACAGGAATGGACTCCATGTGGTAGGTCTCCCAGATGTAACTTGATGTTATCTTCCCTGACATATATCAGTGACCCCACATTCACAGACATAAGGGAACTAGCAGTCAAGAAATATGCTGCAAATTTTCACTCTTCCTGACAGCAATTATACATTTTGCCCATTCTCTGTAAGGCTACCTCATAATTTCCTTTTTTACCTAAGCTTCTAATTGTTGAACCCATAAGTCACAAGTTTATTTTTCTTTTCTTTTTTTAGCAAACAGTCCATCAGGGGTATCCAATCACTAATAAATGTAGTTGCTGAACTTTCTCTATTCAAACAGGTTGATTATTCAAACAGGTTGACTATCTCTGCTAGTTCTATCATTTTCATCAACTATTCCTCCATTGTGGATATTTCAGAGTTTTTCCCAATTTTTGCTTGTAATTGTCTTGCAGTAGTAATCACATATAGAAATAACATTCCATGACACTTTTCTAATCGACTGTCCATTTCTATCAAGAAAATTTCTGGTTTCAGTTAAGACTTCAATTGAAAATTATTAGATTTATGTATTAGAACCCAGAGATCTCGGGGGGAGTGGGTTTATTAGTCCACCAGGCATGATAAAATTACCCTTCATGTTGTCCACATTTCCAACATAAATTTGAAGTACCTCTATATATCCTAGGCAATTTTTCTTAAGTCATTTGACAAGAGTACACCATTTACTGGTGTACTGGTTGCCATTCACTATCACACTATTGTCTCAGCTCCTTTGGAGGTGTCTACCCTGTTTCCCCCAAAATAAGCCATCTCCTGATAATAAGCCCAATCGGGCTTTTGAGCGCATGGCAATAAGGCCAAGTGCTTATTTCAGGGTTCCAAAAAATATAAGACAGGGTCTTATTTTCAGGGAAACACGATAAGTACCATAGAACCTCACTCAGAAGGCTTTTATAACCTTTATTTTCCTTTTCCTTTTCCTTTTCCTTTTTTTCTTTTCTATTTCTTTTTCTTTTTTCACTATTTGCTACTCTTCTTTAATTTATTATCTTTATTTGCACTTATGGCTTTTATATGTTACAAATTTATTTCATAACAATTATTTTTAAAAAAGATGCCGCAAACTGGGAAATGAAGGCCTTGGAAAAGATAGTCAGATGCCAAAATGTGTCTATACCTACAAAGAACAGAATCATGTCGGCAACCATTTTCCCTGTGATATTCTATGGAAGTTTTGATGAAGCAGAACAGAAAGAGTACAGAGGGTTTTGAAATTTGGTATTGGAGAAGAAAATATGATGGATAGCCAAAATAGTAAACAAATGGATCATAGAACAAATCAATCCACAGATCTCACTCAAGGCACAAACGAACAGGCTGAAATTATAACATTTTGAGCACATTATGCAAAGACCTAGCACTGACTATATGACATTCTGACTGTATGACTATAACTTGTTGCTGGCAATCCTTATGATTTATATTGATATATTGACCATCAATTGTGTTGTAAATGTTGTACCTTGATGAACGTATCTTTTCTTTTATGTACACTGAGAGCATATGCACCAAGACAAATTCCTTGTGTGTCCAATCACACTTGGCCAATAAAAATTCTCTTCTCTTCTATTCTCTCTAGAGAACTCTAATGCTTCCCATCATCCAGTCAGAGTTGAAGAAGCTTCTTGGATGAGAAGCGAAACGTCTTCAAAGAACAACAAGAAAGTCCAATTGCCTCTTGAAAAAGCACCTTTGAGACAATTCTATGGACATTTATTCAGAATTAATAACTCAGTGTGTTTGATAGGATTTATATTCATGTAAGTGAGAACAGGATTACCATATACAGTACATTGTTCTATCTACCAGGACACATTTCTCAGTCTATGATTGTCTCAACAACTAAGTACATAATATACTAGTTATGTTAAAATGTGAATTGAAGTGATATCAGTGTAGAAGTGCTGGAAATGACCACGGCTCCTAATTAGGGCTGAATATAGGTTAATTATCATTGTTGTATGCAAATCCCAGGAGAGATGGTCACAGATATTGGGTGCAATGTGTTATTTTATGTCTTTTCATCCAAAAATGCTGCTTTCTATTTAGAATTGGGATGAAATTATCTTTCTTGCCATATTGTTAATGCAAATCAAACTGAATGCTGCTGAAATTTGAGGAATTTTAGTCCATAAATGCTGTATAAAATGAGATCTTAATTTTGAAACAGACAACAGTTGCATGTGAGTAGCCTTTTGGGGGGAGGGATATGCATTGATATGTCAAATTCAATAGTAAGTGTTTAAAATAATAAAAATAAGCAAAGGTCTATCAGTAATTATTAACTGCATGTATTCATAGCTACTTTCAAAAAGTCAAAGACCACAAATGATGTAATGGAGTATGTGCAGTTAAGTGTTTTTTGAAATCACATTCACTGTAATGTAAGCACTACATTTTCTATTCTTCATCTATCCATCCAGTATCTTATACAAGCAAAACAATTTGGAGCTGGGTTTGTGATAGAAGATTAAAAAGGACTTAGATGAAATGAAGCAAGTCCCTTTTAGCCAAATTGCTCATCTTCCCCAGCACAACATCCTTAAGAAATGTATTTGGCAGTGAAGGAAGACACCCCATTTATTTCTTCATGGTCAAATTACTATTTCTCTGTGCACAGTGAAAGGAGCTGCACTTTCTCTTGGAGTAGGAAAAAACAGCAATTTCTAATGGGTATAATATGGATACGTCTTGGAAAAAGATGTTGACACCTTCCTTAAGAATGTTTCTGAATAGGATGTGCTTTTTCTTTTCTGATTTGTATTAAAAGCTGGACCAGAAAGAACAAGATTTGCACTGTATCTGCACAAGCTATACGTTGTCAAAGGCGCGTGTGTTGTCTCGTTCACAAATATGCACATATGCACATAGCCACAGATGACAGGTGTTAGGAATCTTTATTAAGGCTTCCAAGCCTGAATTACTATTCCCCATTGGAGGTGTGCTCCCCAACCCCAGCACACCTCCAATGAGTTCAACAGGCTACTCAAGAGCAGTCAGAGCCAGTCCACAGCACGAAGGCAAAACAAGTTCACTATGTAAGTTCATGAGGCAAAGGCAAATCTAGTGTTCAAGAGGCACGATCCAAAGTTCAAGGAACAGAAGTCAAGGCAAGAATCACAATGGCTGAAGAACACACAGCAAGGAAACGGACATGTTCCCAGTGTTGTTTCATTCCCCTTGCTGAGCTAAATAGCCACTTCCCAGTACGGCCCATCAAGAGGGGCAAGTAGCCTGATTGACCTTCATTGTACCTGCTTCTTCTTAGCCCTATATGGTCCAACGTTTAGAAAGAAAGGGTTAGAAAGATACAGTGTTGTTCTAGTCCTTACAAGTATGCAGTGGTATTTTCTAATATCAGAACTGAAGATAATAAAAGTAGATTTAGTATTATTGAGTCACAGAAACAAAACCTTGCAATCCTGAATGTGCCCTCTCTGGACTTATCCTAAAAAGAACTAGGAAGGGTCCAATCTGAGATGCTTTCTCAAATTCCTACTTTGAGCTCAGATTTTCTTTGTCTGACATTTTCCTTGGCTTTGACTCTTCCTTCACTTCCTCAAGGTGATTCTCACAGCCTATTACATCTGTCCAGATGGTGAATGCTTCCAATGTGGCAGGCAAATGGGTGCCCAGACCTTCACTGAGATATTGCAGCTGAATAAGGCAGCTGTATGGAGGATCCAGACTGTCAATAATATTCTGGATTAAAGATAGAACTTGAGATCACCTCCTGTATTCCAGACAACTGTGTTGTTTTTTAAATCGATAGAAGCATATGTTTTTTCAACCACTTGTAATCATTGGGAATTATGGATTTCATCCTGCTCTGAGCAATTAATTTAACCTTTTAAAAAAGTTGAAGTTTGACCAATGCCTATCTTTTTTTTTATCAACATGGGAGTTTAATTTCCTTTTTATTACCTCTTCAAGATTGAAAAACCTTCAGAACAGCAAGCTTTGTAATCTCTGTTTAATATGTTTATAAACAGAACAAAAACTACATGCTTTCAACAAAATCAACTTTGTAAGATTTTGCAACGAATTTTTGTAACATACAGCAAAAGGATGCCTATAGTGTTGTTGTTTTTAATGCTAAGAACGTGTATGAAATTGATTTAAAGAAAGATGGGGAAACTAACTAAAAATCCTCTGTGTGGGAAAGAATTTCTGTGTTTATAAGATGCTGATAAGAAGGTTTTGAAGATTAACTACTAGAAAGCAACAGATTGCTACTTAAAGGAAATTTATGATCTGCGGACTCAAGAACTGTGTAAGCTACTTACAGTACTTGCAACCAAAAAGTGTTGAAGAGAATCAAACTTCTTTGAATAAAATTGAAAAAGATATTACAGAGGACCCTAAACCTATAGCCTACAAGAAAAAAATGGAAATATTACATTTACAAATGGATCTGGATATCTATTTAAAAAACAACAGCAGCACACAATAACATATCAGAAATGTGGTGTGTCAGGTGTGGAAAAACCAGGACCATATCAATTGATACCATATTTGACATGTGAAATTCTATTGCCCATTCAGGAATATTCTTCACTAACAGTTAGCATCTGCTAGAAGCACCAAAGACAAATTCCTTGTGTGTCCAATCACACTTGGCCAATAAAGATAGAATATTCTATTCTATTCTATAAGGGTCAACAGAATTCATGGTGGGTTAGCCTTAGTATGTTTGTGATTGCTTAGCAACTCTATGCTGATTCCTCTTTCAACTTTGCCCCAGGCTCTGCCTCTCCTTCTCATACATGGTGTGAACTACTTATTTAAATTGAAGTCAAAAAGATGTATTAGAAAGGCTACATTGAAACTGGAAGTAGACTTTAACAAAGGTGACAAGGACTATGAAAGAAGAGACAAAGATAGCAGAAGAAAGCAGGCATTAGAACTTTATGTATGGGATCTAAAGACTGCCAGGAGGAAGAAGAAAAAATGCAAAACTGGTTTGTCTTCAATATCTAAATTATTATTTTTAATGTATAAATGTTATTCAAATAATAGGTAACTATCACTGTTGAAATGTTTAATTGGGTATAATAGGTTGGTTTGTAATAACTATGTGGTTTGTATTTATATTAGTCCTTTTACTATATGAATAAATGATTATTATTTGTGGTAATGTTGAATAGTTTTTAATTTTTATAATTTTTAATTGTTGAGATTAGATTTGATTATTAAAGAGTTAATTATAGGGGGAAATACATTTTTAGGTAGAAAGTGGGATTATATATTTATGTTTGGCATTTTTGTGAATTTTTGCTGACTAATAAAACAAACTGAAGATTTAGAGATGAATTTATAGAAAATAGGATGACATGGAATAAAGATGTATTTGGTTGTGTTTTAAGAGACAGTGATAAGTTATTAATCTTGAATGTATTTGCTGGTGATTAAGGGGGTATTTTCTTATATATATATTTACCCTATCTCTTCTTTTCTCTGGGGGGGGAGAGGGAGGTGTCATTAATTTTTTATCTGTTTAATGTAATGCTTAATAAAATTATTGAAAGTAAATATGTCCAGATGAGTCAGCTGAGCTTCCCCATAAATTATGGAGAATAAAAATGAATGTGCTTTGGACCTTCCTGGCCAAAGTTTAGAAATCCAGAATTTAAAGCTTGTTGCCAGAGGGGTAAAGTAAAAACTTTCAGAGAAACAAATATTAATTGAATATATCTTACTATCTCAGCATGGAGTCAACCTGCTAAATGCTTTTCAGGACCCATGTAAAATATATGAGTTTACTTTTTAAACAGCATTCTGATCTAAGACATAATTCTTCAGTATATGACTTACAAATGACAAATGCAAAGAAAGCATTGCTAGGGGTTAGCAAATCTCATCAGTTTTGATTCATAAATAGGACGGGTCTTTCCAAACCTATTTATTCAAAATCTTTTTTTTAAAAATCTATGTCTAGGGAAACTTCTCCAGCATAAGTTCTTATCTGTATTTCTTAAGCTTATAAAGTGGTAACTGAGTAAGAAAAATCAGAAGCAGAAGAGTGATAAAATTTTAAGAGTGTCTCCGTGTATCTGCATACAGTAAGCTTCTGAACATGCTCACTCAAGACTGCTTATTATTTTGTTTTTACTTCTCTTGACAATCTTCATTGAAAACAATTAGAACTTATGGAGGACATGCAATACTTGCTAAGCTTTTGATCTGCCAATTCCCATCCCTTCTAACTACTTTCCTAAGTAAAAAAAAAAAAAAGTTTTAAAAAGGAAGGGAAGGAGGGAGCTTTGTAAAAGAGAAGACTTGAGATTGAGCCAATACTAGCTGTGCTGAAATTAAAAGGTATGTCAGTTCTTAAAGTCTCAGGAGTGTTTTGATCATTTCAATTCTCCCCACTCTTCTGAATGTGTCATTACGACACATTAAAACTCTATGGAGGAGGTAATTGTATTAGTACAATTGTTTTTGTCAACAACCTGTCTTCTGTGGGATGCTTTTTCCCCTTCTGGTGCTGAACCTGCAGCATAAGAAGCTTGTGGTTGCTCTATAAGGATATTGAATATCTGAGATGACATTGTTTGATACTTATGTTTTATTGCCTTAAACATTACTCACCATAGTTTGAAGGTGGAGAAGCAGACTGTATTTTATAATACCTTTTAACATAAAGATTCCCTCATCTAAAGATTGTCCTAGGTGGGATGACTTGTCTTGAAAGGATTTTCAAAAACCCTCGATAGTCTTTTTCACAATCAGTGAAAAACAGAATGATAACACAAATGTGACCATTTTAAAACAAAGGCCAGATAAAGACAGACCTTCTTATGAGTTTGCCTCAGTTGCCCATTCCTGTCTGAATGATGATATGTATGTCTAGTTTAACAAAAAGAAGGACTAGGGGAGACATGATAGCTGTGTTCCAATATCTCAGGGGCTGCCACAAAGAAGAGGGAGTCGGGCTGTTCTCCAAAGCACCTGAGGGTAGAACAAGAAGCAATGGGTCGAAACTGATCAAAGAAAGAAGCAACTTAGAACTAAGGAGAAATTTCCTGACAGTTAGAACAATTAATAAGTGGAACGACTTGCCTTCAGAAGTTGTGAATGCTCCAACACTGGAAATTTTTAAGAAAATGTTGGATAACCATCTGACTGAGATGGTGTAGGGTTTCCTGCCTGGGCAGAGGGTTGGACTAGAAGGTCTCCAAGGTCCCTTCCAACTCTGATGTTATGTTATGTTATGAAGTCAAACACACTTCTTGAATCAATTGCCTCTCAAATGTCTGGTGACTTCGGGGGTGTGTCAAGAATCAAACACAGGTCAACAGATGCATTATCAATCGCAATTTGATTACTTATATGATATTATTTAATCCAACATCTTCATACAAACTGTCTGTGAAAATAGGATTTGGGATCTATAAAGAGTAGATCTCCTGATGGCACCAGGACTAGGCTAAAATAGGCCAAGAGTACCCAAATGTAATTAAACAATATATTGAAACAATTCATTTTTATTCAAATGTTCAAATTCAGTCATTACAATTAAGTAAAAGCAGGATCCCTTGTTTCTTTTCTTCTACCTTTCTCCGTCAAATATCTTACCCTTTGAGCATAATATGGGGAAACTACTTTCAAAACAGTGTATTGAATACAACGGCATTCAAAAATACATGAATTAGGAAAAATGCATACGAAAAAATATGACTGGGGTATTTTGTTAAAAGAAGACTCTTTAAATATGACTTTTTAAGAAAGGAAAATTGAGAAAGGAAGAGTAGATTTGCCCAATGCTACATGAAGTTGCAATTGGGAATAGCATATTACATAAAATCTAAGCAACACTAACTGATCTCCACATTCCCAACTGCAACAATTGAACTACTTTCGTTGTTTCGTAGGCAAGCCCCTGAAATCTCTAGACTGCAAGCAGAGTTTTGCTTTGAAATTTTTGCTCTGTAGTAGTAATATAGATACATCTGATATTTTAAGCAGAATGCATCATGTAGTGCAGATAAAAGGGGGTGTGTGTGGTATTTCACCTTCCCATAAAGATGCATATATGCAAAGCATAGCATGGACAACTGGCATTATGACCCATATGTGGATGCATATCATCATGAATTCACAATATATTCTCACAATATACAATATATTCCTCTCCCATTCTTTTCAGCAGCAGTCTTACCTTTCAGCCTGCTGCCTTATATACTCTTATATTTTGCTCTGTTTTTTGAGGAAGTACAAACATGTGCTATTTATCAAATAAGGCAATGATAAACAGATAAGATTAAAGCAAATGAAAATTCTATATTAATTCTTGCAACTTTACAACTCAGCAAGAATGTTAACATTCTCATGCATTGCCGCTAAGGAAATTGATACTGAATTCAAAACACAGTTTATCAAGCATAAAACCATGCATGTTTTATAATGCTAAAAAGCAGAGAAAAAAGTGTTAAAAGCAATCCTAGATCCTAATTTCTATAATATTTTGGTAAGGAGGATAATAACTGATAATAAAGTTTGACATTTTAATACATCACGTCTATTTCAAAAGTTTCATATATGCAGTACCAAAGACAGACCTTAAGAATTTCTGTCACGTCTTCCAAATATATACATTTATTTATATGTATATCACAATCCCAAAAATCACTCATTCCTTTTCTTTTGCCGCCCTAGGCCTTTACCAATTAGTAAAGTTCTGGTATATAATCCACCCTTTTTATATAAGCAGAATGGTTCACTATCAGAATTTTCTTCAAAGGGGTTATAGCTTTCAATATTCACATAGATAAGATGAATGAGTGAGTGAAGCAATTTTTGAAGGGATTCACATGCTGTTGGTTGAGGCTTGTCAGATCAGGTACTTTGCTACAGTTTTCCCAATGAAGTGACTGCTAGTAGCTGTGCAGGCATCAGCATAGGCAACCTACCTAATTACAATATAAAAATGCCAAAAAATATTAAGGGACCAAGGGACATTCTGAAATATGTGGTGCCATTTTTAAATGTGACTCCCATCGTTTCTCGAGGGACCTCAAGAGAAACACATTTGATTAGAGAGATAAGATTACCCTAATAAACCAAAATAAAATGGAAATTCAAACCTGGACATTCCAACTTCAAAACCATGACTTTTGTACATTTCATGATATCAAAGCAAAAGCTTTGAATTCAGTCTTCACAGTTGTAAGAGACTTTTACAGGTCCATTTGTTTTGCATAAAATGCTATCCATTCATGAACCTAAAACAACAGAGGTCACAATTTCTATCAGCTCTGCTCATGAAAAAAAAATCCATGTATAATCATCAATAGCTTCTTTGAACACAAAACTGAGTCACCCTAAAGCACAATGTCAGTCTGCCATGAAACAGGTACTATGATAAAAGTAAACTGACCTGAGATGAACTAATGATGCTTCTGCAGCTCTGAGGGAGTGGCTTCTCCAAGCAGCACTGATTAAGGGAAAAGAACTAACACTGAGAGTTAACAGCATCTGGATCTAGTCTTTTAAGACAAAGGAGACCTCATGTGCTTCTGTCAGGAAAAGCCAAAATGAACATGAGCGTTCTGAAATTCTCTTCCTGTTTCCTAACAGACTAGAGAAAAAGTCAGATGCAACATCAAAACAGAGCTTCTTTTGAGAAGAGCTTACTAGGTAGTCCTCGACTTATGACAGTTAATTTAGTGACTGTTCGAAGATACAACATCACTGAAAAAAGTGACTTAAGACCATTTTTCACACTTACAACCAATGCAGCATCCCCGTGGTCATGTGATCCAAATTTGGATGCTTGGCAACTGGTTCATATTTATGACGGTTGCAGTGTCCCAGGGTCATATGATCCCCGTTTGCAACCTTCTGACAAGCAAAGTGAATGGGGAAGACAGATTCACTTAACAACCGGATTGCTAACTTAACAAGCGCAGTGATTCACTTAACAACTGAGGCAAGAAAGGTCATAAAATGGGGCAAATTCACTTAACAACTGTCTCACTTAGCAACATAAATTTTGGGCTCAATTGTGATCGTAAGTCGAGAACTACCTGTATGCCAGAGGGAAATATGAGACAATGAATTTCAACAGAAGAATTTCCAAACATATTTTTAAATAAAAACTATGACTATCAAGTTAAATTTAGTAATCCTTTCACTAGCTTAAAGAAATATTGCATTTTTTATTTCATTTTAACAAAATAATTTTGAAGAGCAAAGGCTATACAACCCTCACTCCCTATTTGGAACTGGTCAGCTGTATCAGTTTTTTGTATTTCTTTTTTTCTCCTTATGAGCCACCAAATCCAAATTGAGTCACAGCAACTTACATACATACATAAATAGTATATATAAATAAAAATTCCAAAGCAACTTATTGTTTTCAATAACTTCAATTAAATCCCAAATGGTATTTTGAGCCTCTGAAATGCTAGCACTTTAAGATGTCAAACATATTTTGCATGGGTTGCATAGCATTAACCACCTATGTCATTGGAGATTCCTGGGCCTAGAAATATTTGTGAAATCTGTGGCTTGCAGATTACTTGAACACAGTAATATTGACAAACTTCAAAGAAAGAAGGTGGGAAGGCATCTTACAAGTTACGAGATTCAGAAACAAAAACATGGGAGCACACCCACTCAGGAATGCTGCTAACATTCGTGGTTAAGATAGATACTGGATTTTTTACAAATTCAAATAAATGCACCCATGTTTGCAAGAAACCTACCCACTGACCTGATTCCAATGGAAATACTGGACTAGAACATATACATAGTGGAAAATGGATAGAATGTATGAAGCATTATGTAACAAGTGTATTAAGTTATTTTGACCTTTAACTATCTATATATATACATATACACGCAATTAATTTTCTCTTTAGCGAATAATCCATATTTATTTTTAAAAATGAAGATGAACTAACATGTGAAATACACTCTTCTAAGATCTCTTTTATTTAAATACACAAGCATTTTAGCAGCAGGATTAACCTTGGCAATTTTCATAATATCTACAATTGCTTAAAGTAAATTATCCAACTAACTATCATGCATAAAGAATTAGAAACAAATTTAATTGACCTTGGTACACCAGTTATATATAATACCTACAGTTTTATAAACAAATCCTATCAATTTCTGACAAGTGCAAAATGCAGTTAGTTATTAAAAAATAACCTCATCACTTAGTCATTACATACTTTGGCTTCTTATTTTCTTTTCTCCTTTCACAAAATTTTATGACAATAAAAAGCAATCTTAGACAAATACAAGTGGATTCAAAGAAATTAGTTGCTTGCCTGAATGATGCCTGTTAGATATGATAAATAAAAGACAGAAATTTCACACAATTTTCTGCTCTGGGTGTAATACTATCAGTGGATGCCCTTACAGAGTTTGGGAATTCCCACTGCTTTAGAACACTTATCAGCACTACTCTGAAACTAGACTTTTCTTGATGATTACAGGCTTCAGAATAACAACAACAACAACAACAAGTATAGAAGTTCAAGGTATATTGGTCCTTTTTTTATAGAGCTGCCACACTTTGGCACTGGCAATCGTTACATTGTAGGACTTACATTTTGAAGAGTGGGATTCTTCTAAGATTTCTTCTTGTTTTTGTGTAAGCCACTATGGGCACTGGCTTTTTGTGTATTTTTGCTTGCAAGTCCTTGGGTTAAAGATTTCTCTATCTCAATTTTCTTCTCTTGATTATCTGTGCGTTTTCCAACCAGTCTTGGAGACAATGATCCAACTCCACTCTGAATCTTAAAAAGACAATAAAAACAAGATTACGTTTAGTGTAACATGAGGAGAGAACATTTAGCTGAAGTACATAGTTTCTCTCTTACTGCTGAAACAATATTTCATTGGTAAGATTTTAAAGGAGGTTACAGTAAAAAAGAACAGAGATGTAGCTATCTCTCAAAACAACTGTAAATCAGATATACTAAAATGTGGATTAGCAGCAAAATCTGCTCAGCAAAGCTATAACCCTTGACACCCTGAGAGTACACTGAAAGCTGCTCCACTGGAGACAAATTCCTTGTGTGTCTAACCACACTCGGCCAAATAAAGTATTCAATTCAATTCAATCCTTCAGAGCTAGAATAGCTAAGCCACTTCTACAAGTCCTAAGACACATAACAAAGGGTCAGGTACTTTCCACCTGCTGCTTTAGAGTTCTTTTTTACTCAAATGTGCTATGGTATCAGTAAAAAATCTTTCTGGTTCAGCATATCAACATGTCCTGAACATCCGTGGGACTAAATTGGACTTTCATCTACACTTACCTCACCTGGAAAATAAATGAATTCATTAAAACATTCCAATTTCTGTGACAGCAGTATTTTTCTTATCAACTCTAGTAACATAGGGTCATCATCTATGACCCTAGCCTAGTGCAAGTGCTTACAGTTGGGCTGCTACATAACTAAATTGATTGTTAGGTAAATATGCTTACACTGCTGGTCGATTTGACAGTTGAACTCTTCTTTCTATAAGTCCCATTTGGTAAAACATTAATATGACTTTTTTTCTTGTTAGTCTGGGGAAAGAAAGTAAAGGACAAACTGATTTTAGGGAAAATATCAGATGCGAATATAAAGAGAGTTATTGAGCTGACTAACCCAGCTCTGTGCTATTGCTTAGCTGTTTCATTTAAGCTGACAAATATTTTAAGTTTACTTGTTTTGTTGGTGTTGAGGGTTTGCTGCTCCCACTCTCTGGTTCTATTTCTATATTGGGGTCTGAATTGCCATTGCTGCTAACGGGGCTATCTTGTTCTCCACGAATTTCTTCCAGTTGTGAGGCAGGTGATGCACCATTTAGTCCATCTTCAAAAACTGCTACATCTGTAGTGCTGCTACCGCTGCTATTCCACTTCTTCATTAACTCAAGGACATTAAATGGCCTTTGAACAATGTCTGTTTCACCCTGAACAATAACAACCAATTTAAGGGTTTTTTTTTAGGTGAAATGAACAAAATAGACAAGCAACTACTGTACTATGCTGCTCTAAATAGAAATTATATTTCTTTAATAAACCAATGCTGAGAATGAGAGTAAGCCAAAGAAATGAAGTTTTTTCTCTTTTAAGAGAGGGAGGGAGGGGGAGGGAGGGGGAGGAGAGAGTGACAGAGACAGAGAGACAGAGAGAAAATTAAAACAGTAAAGTGCTATTGGCTTTTTTAATAAGACTATTATCAACTTAACAGAGTACTTTTTGATATAACTCTTTTTGATTATGACCAGAACATGCCAGAAATGACCCCTTAATTGCTTATAAATAGCACAGGAATGACAGATTATGAAGCTGACCTCTTTGGAGAAAAAGGTCTCCTTGAGCCTGTCAGAAAAAAAAAATCCTGCACCAACACCCACCTAGAATATCACAGAGTAACTAATCAGAAGTGTATTGGGACAATGCAATCTTCCAATTTGGGGTTAAGCTACCAGGAAGACATGAAGTGTATGATGCATCAATCTCTTTACTATGATCCTTCAATTTAGAGTGTTCATGTTTTACTTCAGAACTGTACATCTTAGGAAAAAAGTAGTAGTTAGGCCAGGATAACAAATCCATTTGACTGACATTTAGTTACAACATTTACATATAAATTCATAGTTATTTTCCATTTAAGAATGTTTCTCTTCATTCATTTTAAGAATGTAATTGGGAAGCAACTTTTGGTCGCATGCTGATCTCTCATCCAAGGGTCAGGTTCTGTCCTATAATTAGATATTGCATATTTGTTAAGAGTATCTGAAGAAAATTATCATAAATTACTGGAAATGACCGAAGTTAGAAATAAGAATAGCAGAACTCAATCTTGATATTGCAAGTGAAATACACAGAATCTGCAAATGTTTTTCCTCCTTTCTGGCAACATAAAGTTTCATGAATTCAGTCAGAAAAGTACTGGGATTATTAGCAAAGCTTCACATGTATAGTTCAATAGCAATAGTATTTCTAGAATAACTGTACCATTCTAGCCTACCTACACTCAGCTTCAGGTTTCTCGTTGCAAAGTATCAAAATATTTAAACAGAGAAAGAAGTATCTGAGACAATGACCCACAACCACCCCCCATATATTGTGCTATCACAAGTGCAAACATTTGTAAGCAGCAAAGAAGTGCTTTTGTCCTTATGAAAAGTACAATCCTTTTTCTATTACATTGTAGGGAATTGGAGCTGTGAACAGCTGAAAGAGTTTGACAGCCATTTAGAATGAAGGTACAGATTCCTGTCCTCAGTTTGAATTAATGTTGTAACAGAAATATGGAGACAAAACAATCATTCTGTGGTGGTATCGAGACACAATATGCCTACCTAGTAGTACTACTAGATGTGTGTTCACATGCATATATATAAAGTTTTTTATTCTGATTTAATTTTACTACTTCATTTTAATACTGCCTTTAGTATTTTAATAATCACCTCAAGATTGTGAATACACACGGTACTCCTTCCTCCTATTTTCCCCACAACCACAGCCATGAGGTGAGTTGGGCTGCGAAAATGTCTCAGCCATCTCAAAGTGTCCAAACTGGCAGGACTAAAATTCACAGACACTTGGCTTCTAGCCTGGTACCTTAACCACCAGACATGAGGATTGGAATAATACACACACAAAGAAAATGCTATATGTATTTAAATAATGTATGCCTAGTACTTCTGAATTTATAGAATGATTTTCAGATATGAACTCCCAATTCGGCAGATGACAATTTTCATCTGTAATTAACAGTAGACAAAACTGATGTTACAGACAACAAAATAACTACCTTATTTGCAAGCACATTCAGGTAATTAAGTGCACCAAATCACACCTACCAAATGAGAGACTGAGTTGTAGCCAGGGGAAACAAGCCTATTTTTTAAAGAGCTACAAATACTGAAATAGTACATGAAATAGGATGGTTGTATTCTGACAGTTTTTAAGAAAGTGGAACCACTTAAGTTAATTGCTATATTGCTTCATTTGAACACCTGTTGCTTTTAATTTTGCTAGCATCTGGTGCTAATTGTGGGGAAAGTGGAGGATTACTAATTGGCTGCCTTTTAGATTGTTCATTTTCTTTTGTCTTTCCTTCAAATTCTTTTCATCCAAATTTTAAGGAAGGGCATGTCAGTAAGATTCAAATCATAGACTGGAACAATACGCCCCACCATCATGTGGCACTCAGCTTACATCAGAAAGACATTTTCCACTTTATGATCTTCAAACACTTGCCTCTGAATGGCAATATTCCCATACCATACCATAAAGATTTGCTGAAGGAACTCTTCACAAATTAAGAAAATAATAACAAAGACCTACAGTAATAGAAAAAGAGGCTCTAATAGCACTTACTGGCTACTGAAAAAAGTGAAATATATGCCCATAAACAAGACATTGCAAAATTGATGAGCTTATAATGGATTAAAACAATTTATAATGACCGGAACAGATAAAACTAGAGAAAGAATACTCAGTGCTTAATAATGGTGAAAGGAGAAGCCATATTATTGAAAATAAAAATATAGCACTCAGCCATGTTTGGTGTCAAGAAAACCAACATCAAACACAAACCAACTATCAGTACTTGATACAAAACATAGTAAATTATACTTTTAGAATTTATAGAATAAGATTATGCCTAATGAAGTTCACAAGCACATGCCAATTATTTACCTCATTTTCTTCAAAGGCTTTTGTTCATTAATCATTGAGACAGAGAAATAGAAAATTCTGGAATGTCTCTTCCTACAGTAGCTACTATTACAATTTTGTAAACATTTTGTCCAAAACTAATATTTCAACAATTTTTCTTCTGATAATGTTAGGATAGCAAACTCTCATTTGATATTTTAGTCTTTCTATGCTGCAAGATAAATAAACTGAAACATCTATAACAATATTCATAATTTGCACTGATTTCTTCTCCATTTTCACACCCCATTCAAAGTGATGATATGAATCTTTAAAACCTTAAATGGCTTAGGATCAATATGTACTTAGGCTGTCAGTTTTTATTTTGAGATCTTTCTGTGGATGCTCCTGCCAAGAATGTAAAGTTAGCTATGGAAATTTTAAATTTTGTTACATTATTTGTTACTGTAATTTAAGAAGAAAGGCTTCTTCTCATTTCCTCTGCTTGTTCACATTACTCCAATAAATTTTCAACCCTCCTGATTATCCTCACCCACCATAAATCTGATAGATATTAACTGATAGAAATCTAAAATATAAAATTTCCATAAGACCGGCATCCACAACACAATTATTTCAGCATCAGATCCACATCTTTTGGTAATTCCAAGTATTTTGCTCTTCATGTATTAAAAGAATTTGCTCTGCTGCTACGCTGGGCTCTTGGCTTTCATTAAATCTATTCTGTGGAGTTCTAAGTACACTCTGAGCTTGATTGTTTGTTTGCAGATGTTTCCTTACCCAACTAGGTAACATCATCAGTGACTAACATAAACAGGGCACTGATGATGTTACCCATTTGGTCAAGAAAGATCTGCAAGCAAACAACCAAGCTCAGAGAGCACCAAGAACTGCACCATTCAACCCATTCTATTCCATTCTGTACTGTTCACATTTCTTCTACATTTTATATTGCTCTGCTATTTTCATGTATTTTATAGTTTTAACTTTTGCTTATGAAAGGCTCACAAATCTTAGTAATTGTATAGCGTAAATATACAATAAATATATTTTAACTTAGGGGAAGTATTAAAATTAAACCTAGTTATGCTGTATTCGATTTTTTTTATAGAAATTGTTCTTCATATGATTCTATTACTGTGATTCATTTTTCAGTATATCTCTTTCCAAAGGAAAGCAACACCAATGAATACAAGAGCCAAAAGTAGAATTGCTTATTCAGAACTCCACTGGGCTTAAGTCAGCAGGACAGTTGGCATTTTCCTCTCCTTGCAAGTTTTTTAATTTTCCTCCCATTGCTTGCAATGGAGTAGAAAAATCGATCAATTCCAGGATTGTCACACTTTTCCCTAATGTTATTGGCAAGTATGAATAATGGGAGGGCTGTTGTTCTTGTGGCTCCACAACTTTCTATAGTTCCTCCACAATCTGCCCCCCCCCTTTCTGCTTGAGCAGCCCAAGTCAACCGGCAGAGCAATTTAGAGCTTGGATCTCAGTTTCAGTGTCAGACTTTTCTCCATCATTGTAGAAGTTCTAAAAGACTGGAAAAAAATAGAATTGTATATATTCGGGGAGAATAAAGATATACAAGAAATTATACTCATTTCCAGGAATATTATGGAAATAAATATTTCTATAACTATTAGGAACTCTCTACAGTTTCTAAACTTAATACATTGAAAAAATGCATATATAATTTGCAGATAATTGATAGAAAAATGAGATTTTATTTGATTATATGTGGAGGCAGACATTTTTAGACAATTGTTTTGAGGAAGACTCCTGTACAATGAGCCCTTAACTGATCATTTCTGTTGTATTACATTAGGTTACATTATGATACATCTAGCTATATAAAATGAAGATGTGTTACCATAACTTTTTGAAGTAGGTAAATACATTTTTCTGATAATGTCACAGGGCTTGGTTTCTAGAAGCGCTTCCTGCCTCTTAGAATCAGGGGACTAATTTTTACAGTAGAATGATTTTTCACTATTAAATATCTGTACAGTATGAAATTATCTGGACCATTAAGAACATCTGGATTCCCCTTTAAACTTTCCTAATTAGAATGGGCTAAATTTATAACTACATAGCATGTAGGGAAGTAAATGTTCATCTGACCTTAATTGCAACTGTTTGCAATTAATTTTGCAAACAAAAGAACTAGACATGTTTAAAAGGAAAATGAAATAAAGCTTACTGTGATCCACTGGCAGTCAAGCAGTTCATTTGCAGTGATTCTGTGGGCAGGATCTACTTTCAGAAGCAGCCGCAGTATATTTTTAGCTATAAAAAAAAGACATCCATGAACCTAATTTCATGGTAAAAGATACATCTCCCCATTGTATTCTTGTTTGTTAACTTAGCAGAATACTATTCAGTAATTGTTTTGTGAAATTTATACTTCAATGAGGATCATGTTAGTGCTTTTAAAAGGTCAAAAGGTCATTTGACGATGCTTTTATTTTATTTTATTTATCAATGGGTTTTTAGTCATACACTTATCTACCTACCAGCTATATTGACTGATTGCCACACTGACTGTTTAAAATGAAGTTCTCCTTTTTTTATAACTTCAAAAAGTTTTTCTTCTGAACTTGCCATAAAAGGCGATTCGCCAGATAATCTGGAAAGGTAAGAGAGAAAAAAATTCAGTTATTGAAATATATCTCTAGTTCACTACCAAATCTTCATGTGTATATTGTATTTTTTCAGTTTAAGGCAGCACTTTTTATTCAGCTCAACAGTAAATATAAAAGGAAGAATGACGGATAAGATGGTCAGAGAAGCAACAAGTACCTACTCCAAATTCTTGACTGTCAAACACAGAGGAAACTATTATATTGTATTATGGCTTGGCCACATATCCTTTTTTGCAGTGATTCAACTCCAGCTTAAATAGGGTTCATAACCTATACAATGAATGTAGCCTTGAAGAAATATGAACAGAGCACAGAAGTAGCCTTGAAAAAGTATGAACCAGCCATTATGAAAAATATAAACACAATCTTGTAAATGCAGAAAGGGAAACAGTCTTGAGGGCTGACAAAATGGATACTTACCAAATTTTTTCCACTTTATATGTGGATACAGGGATTTAAACTGCTCATTCAAATTTAGAACATCAGGAAATGGGAATTTAAAATATTTCCACAAAAAAATTTTTAGGATATTTATTTAATCTGTTCAGAACTACTGGTTTCTTCTTATATTTGTATTAATGTAGGTTATGGCTCCTTTTGCCTCTCTGGATCAGTTACATGAATGATCCACCAGTTGGAGATCATGCTTTTGTAAAGTGTGATGTCATACTACTGGTTATCTAACCTATTTTTATTGGCATTATTATCATTAAAATTAAATGAGACTCAGAGAGAAAGCAATATTTCTCAATCAGCCACATAAGGATCCCAGTCAAGTGGGGATTGCAGTATATGGAAAAATTATTATTACATTATGAAGTCAATCCAATTTAACTTCATGATGATACTGTTGGAGTACCAACACAGGTAACTGAGATTAGAAATTAAAACATTTTGAGAAACATTACCAAAAACTAATATGAAATAGATGTATTTCAGTATTCCTCAATATGTTCCTATTTGCAAGTATAGTTGTTTTTCAGAATACTGTGAAAAAAATACTGACCAGCGATATTGCTAATTTATCTCTGTAAAACTTGTGATCCATGAGGGCATGCCAAATTCAACTCACTAGGAACTCAATAAAAAGATAATTGTCTCTTGTTTTACTAGTCAGTGTTAAAATAGAGATGTCCATAAATTGCAGCTACATTACAGTAAAATACACCATAGAGACCCTATGCTACTACACAAAAGTATCCATGAAACTCAATATTTCATTGTAAAATGAATGTTGTATTTGAAAGATTAGTTTTTCTATGGATAACAAGGTCAAATTTAGTGTAACAGATATGCTTGTTAAGAGAAGGTATACCATCTCTATTAATACAATTGGTTCAGCAGCTAATACCTTAATACAGATCCATTAAAAACTACTAAGCAAATCAGTTAGTAATGGCAACATTAAACATTCACTTAACAAGGATACCTAAAAAACCATCTAGCAATGATAGTGAGCTGCTATGAAAACTGTACAAAAATTAAATAATATTTCATGCATCTCTCATTATATCTTCTAAATAGAATAAAAGGAATGTATATTCTATTAATTTTTACCAAGTTTGATTTTTAAGTGTCATTTAGGGGCAATATAAAGTAACATTGTTGTAATATTATTGTGATTCTATAAGGCCAACTTAAAATATTTATGTGCTAATTAAAGTATAATGTTATGTAGCCTGAACTGTGACTAAAATTGGGACAATTTGGTGCTCTTTGTTTTACAAGGTCTGTGAATTGTACAGATTGCAGAAGCAGCATGGAATTCTTACTGTCCATTCAAATTACCCCAAACCAATGTATAATACATTCAGCTATGCTATATTGTGCAAAAATGGCATGGTAACATTAATACAATAAACTGTGATCATAAAATTGTACTGTCTCAGTATTAAAAAGTTTCAGAACAGAGATCTACAATTTTTTTTTTAAAAAAAGCAGCAAAACTTCAGTAACATCTGTATGTTATGCATAAGAACTATATTGGATAAATTGGAAGAATAATTATTTGGAAAGTATTAACTTTATTGGGAAGAAGTTTATTCGTTCTACTTGACTGATCTCTTCTCAGTTGCCAATATTGATGTTTCCAAGAAGGTCAGCTTAATGAAATTCAGCAAAGGAAAATAACAGTTATGTCCCATCATTTTTCTCCATCAAATAGAGTTCCTTGTTACAATTTAGACGTATTTGTATAATTCAAATTCAATTATAAAATGTAAGGACTGAATTTTTTACTGTTCAAGTATATCACATAAATATATCTGATTTTCTTTATTCAATTAAAATATTAGTCTTATTTATAAATAACTGAATAAAACAGAAACCCAAGATCTGCAAAGTACAACAGCCTGTAAGTATTAGAGATAGTAACATGGGTCAGATTTGGTCATACTAAAGGAAGATCTATTATAAACAATGGAATTTAAATTAATCACAATTAATTTCCATGGGTTTACATGAAGCATGACCTATATCTGTCTCTAACCTTGAATAAAAATGTGTGTATTATAGTGAATATCCACTTAAAACAAAGGCTTTCAAAGGTAACATTTCTGGCAATTAAATCAATTTTGTTAAATGTAACCAGCACAGCACAGAAATAAAAAAAAGTATGCTCATAGAGACATAGAGAGAGAGAAACAGAGTACATATTCTCATCTATAACCAAATAATACTTACTGGAGTATATTAAGAGTTGAGGTTAATCATTTCTGCTAGAAAGGATTCAGTAGAGACAATTTAACCAATGAAAAACACTAGTCAAGCAATAACTGGCAAATACTGCCTTCTTTAGGAATGATATTTTTATTATATATAAACTACTTACAGCATATACATAATGACACCTATGCTCCACACATCACACTGTTGGCTATAGTCATGTGCACTTATCACTTCTGGAGCTGCCAACAAAGAAAAAATACAGATATTTTTAATTACTTAAAAGAAAGCAGTATGGATGAGATATACTTTGCTCACCCCTCAAAAAATAGCAGATGTTGATATTAATAATGTAGGCCCTTAAACAATTCATGCTTATATAACCTCATTTTGATTGTTTAGTTAGTCACATTTATCATAATTCCTAATTTTGGTGCTTGTGTTCTTCCAATTTATAAATTATGAACACTATTCCTAAAATCTTGACTTCAAATCCTTTACAAACACATTTCCATTTGAAAAACAAATGCATGGATTCATATATTTGTATTAAAGTCAGAAAGGCTTCTTCCCTAGTATATAAAGGCAGATCCTATGCAGTGAGAAGTAAAAGTGTCAGAGCAGGAGTTAGTAACCTATTTGTGTTGAGACCTCATCTGGGATGTTGAGACTATATGATGGGCACACCAGTGGTGGGTTTCAAAATTTTTTACTACCGATTCTGTGGGTGTGGCTTGGTGGCCGTGGCATGCCTTGGTGGCCATCGCATGGGAAGGATAATCTCCATTCCCACCCCACTGCAGGGGAAGGATACTGTAAAATCTCTATTCCCTCCCGATCAGCTAGGACTTAGGAGGCAGAGAATTCTGACTGGGGCCGGGGCCAGTCAGAATTTTTACTACCAGTTCTCCGAACTACTCAAAATTTCCACTGCCGGTTCTCCAGAATTGGTCAGAACTTGCTGAAACCCACCTCTGGGGCACACACACAAAAAGGAAGCCATGGTGGACATGATTAGTCTTAGAAGGAATTTTCCAAAATGAAAATGGCCAGCAAATCTGCTTTCTGTAATACAAGTGGAAATATTGTAGGAACTAAAGGTTCTTCTAAAGATTTCCTATTAGTTTTGTTTTTTTTTAAGTCAGGTGAAACAGGGAGCTGCATGGCCACCACTGTATGAAATAACAGGGCTGAGCTTCAATAGAAGAGGTGCTAGTCTTTACAAATATCCTAATAAAATTGAATAGAATTAGTCAGGTCATCCTTTAAATTGAACTTCAACCCTCGTATTGTATTTGTGAGCAATATTCTAAGAACTTGAAGACTATGCTCACTCACACCAATATGGAACAATGTTAGCAATTAACAATCCCATTGAACTGAATCAAATATTGCAAGCAGATTTATGAAAATGAAATACAAATGTCTGTGCAAGTAAAAATCCACCGATGCAGTAATGCATTTTGCTTCTCTCATTGCAAAGTCCTGCTCTCCTCTATTTCAACTCCAACAAAAAAAAGCACCGATAGATCCATGTTTTGATAATGTAGTCTTGCCTACTATTATTCAAAGTCTGCTTATATTAATTGAGACACTATTCATACAAGCAGCCTGTACCAACAGATAGCCACTTCATTCTTTCCCATGCCATTTCTCAGTTCTTCTAATTTAAGTCTCCCAAGGATGCAGAAGAAGGGGGAAAAAGAATAGGAAAGTCCTCTGTAACAAGCATGCTTCTGAATGTTAATATTGGAAGTAAACCAGGGGTGGTATTCAGGCAAACCAGTAGCGGAGATTTGAACTTGTTCACCGAACCAGTAAATACCAACTCTCACTGGCCCCGCCCACACCCACCTGTTCGCTGCTCAACCCTTCCGGCCGCTCGCCCCTCCCGGCCACTCGCCACTCATCACTTCTGGCTGCTCGCCGCTCGACCCACCCACCACCCACCCTATATAAGTTGTCTTCGCCACATGCTCCAGCTAATCACCACGCCAGCTCTGCTCAGCTCACCAAAGTAAGCAATACATGCCCCCACTCGCCCTTTACCTTGGGTCAGGGGCTGGGACCCAGGGATGTGCCATTCCCCAACACCCCAGAGTCACCACCTGCTTGCCACCCACCTCAGCCAGGTCGGGGAATGCGCCATTCCCTGGCTCTGGCCTTGCTCAGGAGCTGCCACCTGCCTCGCTCACCTACCTTCACGCTTTGGTGGGGGGGACATGGCGAGGCTCGTTCGCCTTTTGCACCGAGAAGCCTCCAGCCACCGGCAGTTGTTTTCAGCTGCCTTCTGAGCACCTCCACTGCCACGCCGTCTCTCCGACTGCTGCCATTCTCCTGGCTGGGTCTGGCTGTGAGCGGGCAATGGTCGGCATTACCGGCAGGCAGTGGTGTGCACATGCACAGCCACTGCCTTGTTCCAGCTGTACATGCACACCCCATTGCCTGACAGTGCCATCCGTGGCCGGACCCAGCCAGGAGAACGGCAGCAGCCGGAGGGATGGCATTGCAGCAGAGCTGCTCAGAAGGCAGCCACTGGCTGTAGTCTTTAAGGTATGATCCCGGGAGGAAAGGGTGGACCATAAAGGGATAGACTGAGGCTGGCGGCAACCTTCTGAGCAGCTCTGATGTGAGAAAAGTTTGGCTTCTCTCTGCCGCAGCATTCAACATGGCTTCTTCTCCCCTCCTTCTCGGGCTCATACATACAGAGCAAACATGAGAAGGAGGCGAGAAGCAGCCAGGTTGAATGCTAGTTGACTTGGCAGACAGAACTTTTCTTTCAGTTTTGTGGGCATGGCTTGGTGGGTTGCTGTGAGTGATGTCAAGTTGGCTACACCCACTCAGGCACATGACCCCCACAAAGCCACGCCCACAAAGCCACGCCCGCAGAACCGATAGGAGGGGGGAATGAATATTACTACTGAAGCAAATATCTGTTCTCAGCCGTCCCTATTAAGATCATTATTTCCCTTCCAAAAAGCTTACTCAGTCCTATTTGAAGAAACTTTCTATTGGTAAAATATCCTTATAACTAACAACAATTGCATAGCTTCAAACTTATATCATAATAATGTATCCATAAGCCATGAGCATAACAATGATTGTACATATATAAATTAATAGCATCCAACATATTTATTGATAGTTCCAAACTTTAATTCATTATAATACTTTTTTAATCAGTTCAAATTTAATGGAAAATATTATATAAAGTACTGGACATACCCATATAAATAGGAGTCCCACAGGTAGACTGGAACATGCTTTCACTTCCTCCCATCTTTTGAACAGCTAAACCAAAATCAGTTACCTATAAGAACCATAATTTGTTTTTTTCTTACATGCGTAGATGTAACTTTTTATTCTTCTTAAAATTTCAAAATTCAGAGCTACTTTGTGAGAGATTTTTTTAAAACTCAAATGATTTCCCATAACAATTCACATTAAACAGAAACTCTGCATCAAGGTTTCCATAAATATTCCCATTTTGTTTGGAAATTGCATTAGCATTTGTGCATACATAAAAGCAAGGTGGGTATTCAAGAGAAACAGCCAGGAAAACCAAATGCTGCTACAGGACTTATATTAACACATTTAAAAGGCACATAATTATAATTACATGATGTTTAAGAATCCAAATGTAGTATGCAGTATACAGGAGAAGATACTAATATTGGGTAGAAGCTAATATAGAAATAAAGACATTTAGAAACTAAATGGATGTTTCAATTTAGGGGAATTTAATACAATTTATTTGTACACAGTCTTTCTATAAACAAATAAGCAAGAAGGAAAAAGGAAGGCGGCTGGAGAATATTTTCCTTCAGGGAATCCAAGTACCCAAGGATCCATACAGCCTATATTTCACAGACTACTTTGAGAGGGCTGCCAAAGTACTGTCCATTTTCTGTATGTTTGATTTCAAACATAAAAGACAGAATGTGATAAACAATGTCAATCATGTGTCAGTCGTGTTCCTGTCAATCATGGCATCTGCAGTAGATAAGTATTAGTCCATTCCATCTAGCTGATCTCAAAAAAGCTAAGCAAAGGCAAACCTAGTGAGTGCTTGGATGAGAGATCACCAGAAAATCTCATCTACAGGAGAGACTGGGAGGTCAAAAAGTATCAAGGAAAAAGGAAATGATAAAGAAATATGTACTGTTGTCAAGAAAATAACAAGGACATCCATGAAGTCATCAGAGATCATTACGTAATGGAAACTAGAGCAATCTAGCAAGGAAATGGCTGTTTTTATTACTGTAAATCATGTCCTCAACTTTACAGAGAAGAGTTTTCCATTTTCTTTCCAGGGATATTATATGGCAAAAAAACCCAAAAACCTGTCAATCCATCGCTCGGTACCATCTCCTTTGAAAGAGCTATTATATCGGCCAAGGTAGAAAGGAGAAGAGGGAAGTAGGTTTGTCCAATTTACTGCCTTTTCCTTTTTTTCCTTTTTTTCCCTTCTTCTCTCAGTGCCTAGCTAAGGTAGTCTGTGGTCCCTGCTTCCCTGCACATAGAGCTTATTCCTCCATCTGTGGGAAATATTGTGGTACATTGGACTCAAAAACCATATATCCTGATGAGAAGGAGGCTGGATAATTGTACCTACAACATGTTGCATTCAGCTATTGTTGGCATAAAAGAATAGGATTATGCCAAAGTGCTATGCAATAGTAGAAATATCAACACGGACAAACTAACATTGCCCGCATATTTTTGAAAATCTCAACTACTTGAGTTACATTAGGCATTGATGCTTTGTCTGTAGCACTGTTTCTTCTAAAACGTTTTCATCAGAACTGTCCAAGAAAACTGGTGCCAAAAGAACATAGCAAGGCCGTGTAGTCTTAACACATTGTCAAAACTGTGTTGGAAGAGGAGAAAAACAAGAGTCTGCTTTAGCACACAAACATGCCACTTCTCAAACCCAAGAATGATCATACATTTCTCCCCAGAAATGCAAGCAGGAAGATATGCAGAATCAAAAGGCATGAAGAGAAGCATGAATTAGCCCTAAGAGAAACCGTGATTCATGCAGAACACTCATGGAGATAAAATACACTTGGTCATAATATGTGGCTTTATTTCCCATAAAATGTACCCTAATATTAGGTATCATTATAGACATTTTATTAAATCCTCCCAGTCGGTTTAAAGCAGTTATAAAAATAGTGAGCATTTTGTAATTATATTTATTAAAGGCCAATTACTTCTTTATAAATAAATAAGTGTAAGTTCTTGAATCAGTTAATGCATTTTGGCAGTAAATATTCATCTGAAGTCCATAAGGTAGAAAGTGATTGGGATGTAAAAACTATAGTTTTCAAAATTATTAAAATGTTTAAATTAACTTGCCAATATGCATAATTCATGCTAATCATGGATCTCTAGGCTTACATTTGCTAACAGTTTAAAACTCTATCCAAAAAGTGAACAAAAAGAATAAAGTATACTTTTAAAAGCATTTCTTTACATGTAACTATACTGTTCTTTGTTCAATAAGAAGTTTTTCACCAGTGGCACTTGACTCCCACATTCTTGTCAATTGCTGCAATGTCAGAACCTTATTTTCTGGCTTGATTATACCATTACACTTCAGTTTAAAAGCTACTAATAGGCATTTACTAGGAAAAGTGACTTTTGATACCTGTACCT
This sequence comes from Ahaetulla prasina, assembly GCF_028640845.1. Lineage (NCBI taxonomy): Eukaryota > Metazoa > Chordata > Lepidosauria > Squamata > Colubridae > Ahaetulla > Ahaetulla prasina. The sequence goes on from NC_080539.1 coordinate 271,650,825, forward strand.
GAAAAAAACAAAACAAAAAGTAGTGTATAAAGTGAAGTATTACAATTTCTTACCTTTATGTTTAATTTCATTTCATTTTGTTCATCAATGTCACTGCTTTTAACTAAAATGTTTTCCAATTTCAAATCTCTATGAACTATATCTGTCAAGATGGAGAACAAAAAGTAAAAGTGTTATTTATCAAATGCATTGAAAAATATTCTGACAGAAATATTTTAAACCCCCTTTGACTTGAGTAATTTATGTGCATTTCATTTTACATTAATGCACGCAAGCAGACACTGCATTCTTTCTTTCATAAAAAAAAGAACAGTTTCTGTATGTTCCAAACTTCGGTCAAACTTAGATCTATTCTTCAAATAAAATGAAAGAGAAGCCTGCATAGATTTTATTACATTAAAGAATATAATGTGTCACAGGAATATTTTAAAAGCACTAATGTATAAAATTAGTATTTTCAAATGAAAATACTCAGTTTGCCTTATATGTTCAGAAACATAAAACATTAAAAAAAGGTTCAGGTGAGCACTTATTTCTTATTCAGTTCCTTCTCGCCACTACTACTGTTTTACTTCTATTTATAATTGAATCACAAACTACCCATTTTCTGTTTTCTATCATTTGCTTAGGATTTTTTTTAGTTATATCAAATCTCACAACAGTATTTTGTCACATATTCCTGTGTGTCTATTTCTCTGAGCATCCTGGTGGAATAAAATGGGGCCCCATGACCCTGTCCAAAACAGTGTGAACACTCTACGCTCTTTTCAACTTCTCTATAACACACACACATACACATTTTAATGGTTAAAGGAAGAATGAATGAATGGCCAAATGTTGAAGATGAGGCTCAAATCCTCTGTACTGCATCACATAGTAAGAAAAAGAGTTCCTGTATGGATTCACCAGCATCCATAAGTAAAAGATTCCAGTTCTATATAATTTTAATCCAAGAAGTTGGAGGAAAGCTTTATGATAGTACCCAAGGAAGGTATAAGCCCTATTATTCTAAAAATACTAAAAAATAAACCATTCCTTATATGGATCAAGTAAGAATTATCATTGTCTCATCAACTGTCCATTCAAAACCGAGGTGAACAAATCAGGCCCTTTGGAACGAGTTACCTCCAGGGTTACGCCAACTCCCCGACCTCCGAACCTTCAAGCGGGAATTGAAGACTTTACTATTTAATCGTGCGGGACTAGCCTAAGTGCATTTTAATTATAATTTTAAATTTTAAAGGGTTTTACGTCGGTCTACGACAGTTTTAGTTAATTAGGCCTATTAAATATTCGTTTTTAAATTCGTTTTTAAATTTGTTATTTATATTATGTATATTCTGCGTTTTTTAATATGGCTGTAAACCGTCCTGAGTCCTTCGGGAGAAGGGCGGTATAGAAATTAAATTATTTTTTTAAAAAAATTACTGAAAGCTATACACAAATGCTCACATTGATCATTACTTACCGTGTTTTCCCGAAAATAAGACCGTCTTATATTTTTTTTTAACCCTGAATTAAGTGCTTGGCCTTATTGCCACGCACTCAAAAGCCCGATTGTCTTATTTTGAGTGGAAACAGTAGACTAAAAGGAGGCAGAATCCATATAACCTTTGCCCAAATTCACATTGATAAAAATGAAAAGCCCAAACTTGATAAGTACGCTGTGAACTGGATCCAAATATTTCTAGAAATAGCACCTTCATTGCTAACCTCACTGGTTTTTGTGCATCAGTTTGTAATGTCACTATAGAAGGAAAGGATATTTTGTCAAAGTTTGTTAAATGTTTTATACAGCATTAAAACGAACTGGCTGAAAGACAAAAGCACATGCAAGAGATTCTATGTTTATTTTTGTATGTTTTCTTTGACTTTCTAATAGCAGTTCTTGTTATACTGTGGATCTTTTCTAAACCTCTAATCCAGGAGGTGATGAAATGGAGGTATTATTTTAAAAAAGACACACACCCCTCATTTGCTTATTGAACAACTTTCTGGACTAAAACTTATATCCACAGAAATGATAAGAAAATAATGATTATTAGAAATATTCTATTTCCTTACTACCTTTGAATAAACTTATTAACTTATCTATTATATGAAAAATATTACAGTATAAAAGTGATTTTCAGCTAAAACTACAGTGAAAATGGGAAAATGCAATTATTAAATATAGTACAAAATTAACATTCTTACCTTTCTTGTGAAGATAAGCAATTGCTGATGCAAGACTTTGGATTATATGCCGAGTCTCATTCTCTGAAAAATGACCTTTTCTTTGAAGAATCTCTTTAAGTTCTCCATCTTCGCATAACTCCATTATAAGATACACCCGCTGACATTAATAAAGAATAAATCTGTGTCTCTGTGTCTGTGTACCACCACCTTAGCTTACATAGAATATTGAACTTAAGAAGTAATGTGTGAGTAACTTTAATCGATAGGGTTTTTTCCAAATAATTATTCAGCATATTCCAAAACTCTTAGTGGCTCCAGATTTAATACTGAAACTTCAGTATCAGTGAGGGCTTTCACCCAATAGAATATTAGTGTTCTTTTGGCCCCTTTTGACATAGGGGTACTGTACCTGAAGGAGTAGGATCACAGCTTGGATGTCATCCTAGAATCCTGCTGCAGCACACAACATCATGGGGAGGGGGGGGGGTTGCCTAGCTTCAGCTGGTAAACCTATTGTAGCTACATCTATAGTGAGAGCTGTAGTGGCTCATGCTAGCATCACCATTTGTCCAGACTACAGCAAAGCATTCTACATGTAACTGCCTTTAAAAACTTCAGTAAATTTTAGCTTGATGGAAAAATTTAGGGCCCACATGGGATTATGTGATAATATATATTTCAGCCCTACATTGGTTACCTATTATCTTTCAAGTGCAATTTTAAGCACTAGTGGTCTGATTTCAGGTTGTTTATAGGAATGCATCTTCTCACCGGAATTCACAAGTGTGCCAGGAGAGGCAACCAATTGCTCCCGTTTTTCAGGAAGTCAAAGGGGAAGGTGTATTTTAGGGTGGCAGCGCTGGTGTTTTGAATGGCTTCCCACTTGTGGTTAGGTTAGTCCCAATGCTGATCATTTTCCAAACAGAAGCTGAAGACTGAGTTCTTTGGGAAGGCATTTGAATTGTGATGGATGGTGTATGTTTTATATCTGGGGAGGAGGTGTTATACTGTATTTATTATTATGTTCATTTTATGTGTAAGCCATTGAAAATTGGATTAGATTGTGGTAGGTAACAATTTAATAAATGAAAACATAAATAGTTGACAGGGAAAAGTTGGCATATATAGCAATCCCAATGGAAACAAGTAACAAACACCAGTCTATGGGTCAAAATGCAAGTGGTAGTCATAGTAGCTTTTTTTCCCCCCCGAAGGGATGGGGCTTCAGTCATTTAGCTGCAACTGTCATCTCACCACTAACTACCAACCAATATAAGAATGATCTGACATTCATCAAGTCTGAATTGGCAAAAAATCCCAAATGCATTTCAGAATATGCAAGCTTATCTCAGATTTGCTCAGAAAAAAAGATATCTGAATGCTGCAAATCTGAAATAGAGTGACAAAAAAATACGTAGCATTAAATAATAGAGAAGAAAGTTTTGATCCAAACCACAAGAAAGTGATTAGGGAAGGATTAACACTATTTTTGAGAATTTAGGAACAAATCAATTATAATATACCTAACTGCCATCATTATATCTTGTTTTCCACATGATATTAACTGAACTTTGGGAGTTTTATGAAATCTTACCTTTGGCGTCTCAAATACTTCTTCAAGATGTATTATATGCTCATGGTTTACTCTTTTCAGAATGCTTACTTCTCGTTCAAGAAGCTTTACAGCAGAACTCCCAGCCTTAATGTGAGAAAAGTATTTTTTTACAAACAGTACTAAAGATTATTTTTTGTTCTTTTAATGTATTTTAATTTATTTATTTGTAACCCATCTTTACTATTTTTACAAATAACTCAAGGCGGTAAACATATCCAAAATACATGTCTACAGAAAGAATTTGAGATTGAGGCTATAGAGGTTATCAGACACTGCAAGAACCTCAACAAGAAGCAACAAAGCGAACTGTGCAACTGAATGTTTGTTTGGAGCAACAAAATACAAAATAATAATAATAATAACTCAAATGCTGATGAGCAGCAAAGTGGATAGACTCAGCTATACTGGTTAGAGTACACGGCTGGAAGACCTGAAGGACTGGATTAGGTGATGAAGGAAATATGAATGGCCACAGTCAACAGTAACTTGATGGCACATAATTAATCAGTCAAACAAACAAAGAAACAATATTTTGTAAAGTTCCCTGATCTGCAGTATTTTCTCAGTCTGATTTGTAAAGCTACCAGGCCATTTTCACACTTCATACAAGGGAGAGCAGGAAATTGTGCACACCAAATGCTTGAAACTTGATTTAGAAATTGTCTACCTTGGCAGAAGGCTTCTGGACAAAACTAAGCAAGATAAAATTTGCCTACTGCAATACCCAAAAGGCAAAACCTATATATAGGACCAGGTTTCAAGATATAAATTATAGCATTGTCCATCTCCGTACTGAGTCAACAGACATTGGTACCATTCTTTTGATAGTGCCTTGGACTATTTGGTCTTTGTTGACATAACAGTTTGCTCTGGCATGAGAACCATTGATTTTTTTTATCACCACCATAATTCCTTACACCATCTGTTTGTAGGAAACAGACAAACACAAAAATATTTATAGCAGACTTTGCTGATAATATGCATATGTATTCCTTAGAAATACAAGGTATTTTGTCCTGTCCCTACACTTTTTTTATATTGTGGCTCTGTTAGCTACCTGTATAAAAACACATGCTTGGAGTTTGTTTGTTTATGTATATGATTTACATAGCTACCCATCTTACGAAAGTGACTCTGGGCAGCTTACCAATATTAAATCACAGAAAAATTACCTCACATAACCCTCCAGCTTCCAAGAACAAACAAGTTGGCAAATCTAAAATAATAAGGTGGATAGGTTGTTTCTACTCTTTCATTTAAGTGAAATTAAATTTAAGGTTGCTTTTTCTTTGTGTAAATATGGCAGTTATCACCTTCTCATCTTAGCTGGAGCTGCTACTATAATCTCTTTTGCCTGGTCTTGTTCCCCATACCACTTGATCAAGTGTTGACCACCCTAGGCATGGTTTTTCTAAGAAACTATCTGATTAGAAACAGATTCTAATCAGATCTCAAGGAGTGGTTTACAGCCACTCCTTGAGGTAACATAACTTTCACATTATTGAAGACTTACGAACATCAATGTTTACATATATGGGAATCTAAACAATCCAACATTTCCTTAACAGGTATTGGGTACAGAAAGGGTTTGGTGACATCAATATCCTTAGATGCAATTGCTTCTCATCACATAGGGGGTTGCCCACCTCATGGCTAGTCCCTGATACTTCTGGATTGAATTGCCAGGCACCTTCAGCAGGCAATGTTGCTGCCACATGAAAGATGCCAGAAAGCTTTCTCATCCTAAGTACATTGCATTCCTTTACATACAAAACTAGAGTTAAATCAGAACTCACATAATTCAGGAAGTATTTTACCTCTATATATTAATGAAATCTTCCTACCTACTCACTATTAATAATACCAAGTAGAAAAGGTGAGAGGGCCATTTTTTCTCTGAATGGCTCTTATTGGTATTTTCAATATTCTAATTAAAGAACTCAATTCTTTAAATCAAAGTCAATTCTTCAGTCAAAAATAGCTATTGTTTTTTCCAACATTTATAAAAGCGCTATATATTTATAGAAGCCTCTCCAAGGGTCTGTAATTGGTTTTTAGAATTATATGTATGCTGAAAGCTGCTCTAAATCATCCAGTCCAAAACACCCACCTATATTTACAAAATGAGGTCCCTAAAGTTAATTAAATTTTATTCAGATCCATTTACTCTTCCCATGTTCATTTTTGCCAGAACAGCAAAGAACATATTTGCTTCAGTCTTTTCTAAGTCAGATCTATATACATTTGGTAGTACTGTTAGGATCTATGATATGTTAACTTTGTAACTGTCACTTTTCATTACAATTCTTTAAATCACTAAAGCTAATTGCTCACATTTTTGTTCTTCCTTTGAAAACCCTCAACTCCATTTTTATAACATATCATGTCATTTTTTAAAGATGGTGTCACTTCTCAGTGATACTTGCTGGTTCAAAGTTTAAGGATTTAATCTCATATGCCCTGCACAAACTTTTTTTGAAAGGGTTTAATTTAATATGAATAAAACATACATATTTCATAATTTGATCATTACATATTTGATATTGCCAATATCACTTATTAAAGTTTTTAAAAACAGTCTTTTATCATAACATTTATTGAAATGAACTACCTTGATTTGTACAATATACTAGGCTGCATTGTAAAACTTTTTATTTCATTTGATATATCTGCAGTCCCACAAATATAGTTAAAATAAATTAACATTATTATATCTCCCATAAAATGAAGAAATAATAAATGCACAATAATCAATATTTCCCAATATTGTAGAATATACAGTAGAAACTTAGAAGCTCATAATTATAGCATGGTTATTCAAATTAAATATTAAAATAAGGTAATCATTGCCAAGAAGATGAAAAACTCTTTGTTACAAATACCAACCTTTTCACGGTTCACTTTCTTCATTGCCCACTTTACTCCTGTTTCTTTGTGTGTTACTTCAATCACTACACCAAAGCTGCCCTGTCCTAATTTCCTTCCAAAAGAATAAATTTGCTGTGGACAGAGAATATGTAAAGAAATAAATAAAAGGACAAAGTACAGAAGAAAGATACTTAGAAGATAGTTCCAAGAAATCACCAAATGTATATTAGGGAGATGATAAATATGCACAATTACATGTAGATGATGTTTTATGCATTAAGAAAAAAAAATACAAGGCAATAGAAGGGACAATAGAATTGAATGAATTAAAAAAGAAAAATAATTAGAATTTCTCCATTTTTAAAATGCTCACTATAGGCAGTTCCCTCTGTTTCCAATCTAATGCTTGGGGTGTCTAAGTTAATGCATTCTGATTTATATTCCTTTAAATCTAATGCCATTTTTGCTACCTGGTTATTTTTTTTTTTTTAAATGATATAAATAAGCTTTTTTACTCCTAGCCCAGAGGTGGTATTCAGCAAGTTCTGGCCAGGTAGCAGAAATTTTGAGTAGTTCAGAGAACTGGTAAATACCACCTCTGACTGGTCCCACCCCATCTATTCTCTGCCGAGTCCCAGCTGATCTGATTGGGGTGGGGTGGGAATGGAGATTTCACAGTATCCTTCGACTGCCACGCCCACAAAGCCACACCCACAAAACCATGCCACACCCACCATGCCACGTCCACAGAACCAGTAGTAAAAAAATAATAATCTCACCACTGCTCCTAGCCTCATATACAAATGCCCTGGACTTGTCCCTTTTTTATCCAGAAATATTTGGCAGACTGACCTTTAGCCCCAGCTAAGAGAATTATGGGACAGGAGTAACAATACAAAAATGCAAAGCAACTAACTAGAATAATCAGACTTTGTGAAAATAACAGTGTTGCTAGAAATTAAAATTCTATTATCAAAGATATTTCCACTCTCATTTGCACTCTGATTCAGGTGTTTTAGAGACACAGATTAACCCCTAAATGGTTTCAACTATTCTCAAAGTGTTAATGGCTGGTTAACTGAAAAGAGTACAAATCTTTCCTTCATCACCAGTTAGTTAAAACTGAGCATTCTAAACTAAAATCTTTCACAGAAACTATCTTTCCAGGTATACCCTTCAGCACAACAGCTTTTTGAAACTCAATACTCTTCTTCCTGTAAATCTCCTTCAAGTTATGTTCTCTCTTCATAATCAGTTTGGTTTTTTCTACAACACTCAGTTGTCTAGCTTTCTGAATCCCAGCTCAAGGGCCACTCATACAAGCTTAGGTATTTTTTCTTTTTAGTTTTTTAAAATCCTGTCTTTATTATTTTTATAAATAAGGTGGTGAATATACATACTACTCCTTCCTCCCATTTTTCCCACAACTAAAACCATGTCAGGTGAATTGTGCTGAAAGAGGACTGGTCCAAAATCATCCATCTGGCTTTCATGTCTAAGGTAAGACTCTAGAAGTCATAGATTCCTGAGTTCTACATTGGTGCCTTGATTACCTGTCCAAACTGGCTCTCTGACAAAAAATTGTCCTCCACTGGTTTTCAGAAAGAGGTTTTTTGTTTTTTTAAAGGATGGATTTTTCCACCCAATATCATTTTTCTTGTCCCTGTTTTTGAAATTATAATCTTTCATTCTCCCTTAAAGCTAACATGGTGCATCAGAAATGCAGTCCCCAAATTAATCCTTTATATTCCTGGGATGCCTGCAATAATAAGCTCTCATTTTGTGTAAAACAGCTGTTACAACACAACTAAAAATTGTGTGAGAATGTTGTCTCCTTGAGCAAGTCATGCGGTCAACTCTGTTATCTTGAATAAATTATCCAAATTGCTCACAGCTAGTACCCTTGTGTTTGAATAAAACATGCTGATTTAAGCTAGTTCTGATAAACAGAGCAGCATATCTTTTGAATAATAACTGCAATGAGGGTGGGAAAATCCCTAAAATAATTTTTTAGTCACAATCATCTAACAGTTTGTGTGCCAAGTTGATATAATTTCTCTGAGCACAAAGTAGTAGTCTGCACAAATATTTCAAAAATGTGTTCTAAATAGGGTAATGTAAACTAATCCAAAATCCATTTCATATTGTTTAATTTTGAGATTGACGATTTCTGGAAAATTCAATAGCTTGTACATGACTTTAGATATTTCCATATTATGGTTTTAAACTGTTTTCAAACCTACTCAATCCTAAACCATTATCTCTATATCATAACATCATATTTAAAAAGTTACAACATTTCACAAGGATACTGAATTACTAACCTGAATAGCTGCTCCATCATCTATTCGTGTATGTGGGATTTTGCATTCTGCAATATTGCCACGAATGCCTGGGGTAACAAGCATTTTTTTGTGAGAGTCTGTTAAGTCTGCCTTTGACATCTTTAGGAACATAAAAAGAAAAGCATGAAATTAAAATACAAGCCATTGTTTAAAGACTATACACTGTTTGAAATAGCTTCAAGCATATGAGATACATTTTATGTAACTTATTACAAATAAAGAAAATATATGAAGTGGGACGGGAACTAAAAAAGACACTTTAGTATAAATCTATCTTATGTAACAGAGAAAATATTCTTGTAATATGTTATATCAGAACTGAGTTTTCTTCTCCATACAAACACCTTTTGATCAATTTAACTATGGAAATTTAAATTCATTAACATTTTGTCAAATGTTTATGTTTCAATTAATGGTTAAAACTGAAATATATTCAAATTCAATTGAATTCTAAATTGAATCAATCTGATTCATACATATCCAGGAAAGGTTCAGATCACAGCAATATTCCTCCAAAGGATCTGACCTTTTCTGATGTACATATGTGTTTTAGAGATTCATAGGAATCCAGAGCCAGTTTATTTGCAAAAATAAAAATAAAAAATGATACACTGAGCTTTTGGGGAGAAATATAAGAAGAATGCAAAGCAACTCTTCAAAGCAAAGATGAGGAAAGGCAAGAGACAGTTCTGTTATTTCAATTTCTATATTGCACCAGGCTCTCCAGATGCAGTGCTATTTGTTATTTTTCTTTTCTAAAACTTGAATATTAAAACAGATTGGTTAGTCTTGGAGAGATTTAGGGTAGGATAATATTTGCTGTTTATTTGGAAAATGTCATATTATATGTCCAAGCATTCTGTCTCTTCTACTGTTTGCTGTGCATCCATTCACATTGCTGTTGTTGTTAGTTGTGAAGTCGTGTCCGACCCATCGCGACCCAATGGACAACGTTCCTCCAGGCCTTCCTATCCTCTACCATCCTCTGGAGTCCCTTTAAGTTCACGCCTACTGCTTCAGTGACTCCATCCATCCACCTCATTCTCTGTCGTCCCTGTCTTCTTTTGCCCTTAATCTTTCCCATCATTAGGTTCTTCTCCAGTGAGTCCTTCCTTCTCATTAGGTGGCCAAAGTATTTCAGTTTCATCTTCAGGATCTGGTCTTCTAAAGAGCAGTCAGGGTTGATCTCCTCTAGGACTGACTTGTTTGTTCGCCTTGCAGTCCAAGGGACTCGCAGGAGTCTTCTCCAGCACCAGAGTTCAAAGGTCTCAATTCTTTGGCCCTCAGCCTTTCTTATGGTCCAACTTTCACAGCTATACATTGCAACTGGGAAACTATAGCCTTGACTATACGCACTTTTGTTGGCAGGGTGATGTCTCTGCTTTTTAGTACACTGCCTAGATTTGCCATAGCTTTCCTCCCCAGGAGCAAGTGTCTTTTAATTTCTTGGCTGCAGTCCCCATCTGCGGTGATCTTGGAGCCCAGGAAAATAAAATCTGTCACTACCTCCATTTCTTCCACATCTATCTGCCAGGAATTGAGAGGGCCGGATGCTATGATCTTAGTTTTCTTAATGTTGAGTTTCAAGCCAGCTTTTGCACTCTCCTCCTTCACCCGCATCAAGAGGCTCTTTAGTTCCTCTTCGCTTTCTGCCATTAGAGTGATATCATCTGCATATCTGAGGTTTTTGATATTTCTCCCGGCAATCTTAATTCCAACTTTTGATTCATCCAGCCCTGCCTTTCTCATGATGTGCTCTGCATATAAGTTAAATAGGCAGGGCAATAGTATACAGCCTTGCCAGACTCCTTTCCCAATTTTGAACCAATCAGTGGTTCTGTGTCCAGTTCTCACTGTTGCTTCTTGACCCACATACAGGTTTCTCAAGAGACAAATGAGATGGTCTGGTATACCAATCTCTTTAAGAACTTGCCACAATTTGTTGTGATCCACACAATCAAAGGCTTTAGCATAGTCAATGAAGCAGAAGTAGATGTTTTTCTGGAACTCCCTAGCTTTCTCCATGATCCAGCGTATGCTGGCAATTTGATCTCTAATTCCTCTGCCTCTTCGAAATCCTGCCTGTACTTCTGGTAGTTCTCGATCCACATACTGCTGGAGCCTAGCTTGTAGGATTTTAAGCATAACCTTACTAGCATGTGAAATAAGTGCAATGATGCGATAGTTTGAACAATCTTTGCAATGCTCTCTACATGGGGCTGCCCTTGAAGTGCACCCGGAGGCTGCAGCTAGTCCAGAATGCAGCTGCGCATGTAACACCAATCCTGCGCGGCTTGCACTGGCTTCCTGTGGTCTTTCGGGTGCACCACCTTCAAAGCGCTCCATGGCTTAGGGCCCGGGTACTTACGGGACCGCCTGCTGTTACCTTATGCCTCCCACCGACCCGTATGCTCTCACAGAGAGGGTCTTCTCAGGGTGCCGTCTGCCAAACAATGCCAGGGGCAGGGCCTTCTCTGTGGGAGCTCCTACGCTCTGGAACGAACTTCCTCCTGGACTACATCAAGTGCCTGATCTTCGGACCTTTCGCCGTGAGCTGAAAACGCACTTATTTATTCAAGCGGGACTGGCATAATATTTTTAATATTTTTTAATATTTTAAATTTTAACTGGGGTTTTATTATTTTATGGTTTATAATTTTAAATTTTAAATTTTTAAATGTTGGCCATTTTTTCTAATATGCTCGGTTTTAAATTGTCGTTTTAATTGTATATTTTTGTGTTTTTTTATCTTTTGGCTGTACACCGCCCTGAGTCCTTCGGGAGAAGGGCGGTATAAAAATTTAATAAATAAATAAAATAAATAAATTCTTTGGCATTGCCTTTCTTTGGAATTGGAATGTAAACTGACCTTTTCCAATCCTGTGGCCGCTGCTGAGTTTTTCAAATTTGTTGACAGATTGAGTGTAGCACTGCATCGTCTTTTAAGATTTTGAATAGCTCAGCTGGAATACTGTCTCCTCCACTAGCTTTGTTGTTGCTCAGATTTCCTAAGGCCCATTTGACTTCACATTCTAGGATGTCTGGCTCAAGGTCAATGACCACCCCATCATGGTTATCCATTCACATACTCAATTGCAATTTTTGTGACTTTGATCACAACTCCTTTAAAAAGAACTTTAAATTGCTTTTTATTCATCATTACTTCATAAATCCCCCCCATTTTTCTGACATAATTCACTTTTGATACTGTGATATATGTCTATTATGTTTCTATTTTCATATAACCTTCCCAAAATTTTACAGAAGAAGCAAAATGAAGGGGTTTTAACAGAGGGGCTTCCTTTCTGAAATTTTCATGACAATTTTCTTAAGAATATCTATAAAAAGGATAGGAACTAAGGAGAGAATTATCTTTCTCCATTTTGGTGGAGACAGCAGTCAGGATGGGTAGAACTCCTCTGTTCAGACTGGACAACTGAGTCTGTTGAAGCTGTAAAGTCCCGCCCTTGCTGCCAGGAAGCCCAGCTTTTGACTCAGTTGTTCAGCCTGGACGGATGCGTTGTGTGATTTTTCCCTTCCTGACTTCAAAGGGACGATTTTCGTGAGTAGTATTTATCTTTCTTTCAGGATTTATAGCCCCTAATTACAGTTCTGCGGAACTAGCAACGATTGGGGCTTCTCCGCTGTCTGCAGAATACTTTTTAGTCTGCTTCAATCCTGTTGAACAGCAGGCATTCTAGGATATTTTTGGTGGGGTCTAGCACCCCCGAAGTCAGCGGAGATTAGATGGGTGGAGTTTTCTTCGCTCCTGACATCATAAAAGCAGCTTCCAGTGCTGCTGAGGGCTTGCTGGGCGGTCAGGAATTTTTCCCTTTAGGTTTACCACCCAGCTTTATCTCCGTTCGCAATGGAGTTTTTTTTCTATCGCTCCCATTCGGGTACCCTGCATTCTACCCAGCCCTCCGTCTCCTGATTGTGTATGATCCGCCCTTTTGCCGCCAAAAGGAATTCAAACCAAATCGCAAGTTACAAGCGGCGTTGGGAGACGCTCAGAGCTTCATGTTCACCCCGCCCCTCTCCAACATCACATGCAGGCAGCCATTTTGGGCGCATTTGGGCCGGTTTAGCTCACGCTGGTAAAGCCTGTTATTAAGGCTTATTAAGAACACAGTAGCCTGCAATTACTGCAGGTTCGAGCCCGGCCCAAGGTTGACTCAGCCTTCCATCCTTTATAAGGTAGGTAAAATGAGGACCCAGATTGTTGGGGGGGCAATAAGTTGACTTTGTAAAAATATACAAATAGAATGAGACTATTGCCTTATACACTGTAAGCCGCCCTGAGTCTTCGGAGAAGGGCAGGGTATAAATGTAAACAAAAAAAAAAAAAATTCAGTGGGAGTCTTCAAGGCAAGTTGGAGCGTATTTTGTCTGTCCAGTACTTTAAGAAGGACGATTTGGGGCGCAGAGCCTTGTGCTCATATTCATTATAGCCATTTTTTCCCCTAAAGAGCCCTGTTGTTATAGCAGTCCTTGGGCTTCATAAAACGGTGTTTGTGTTCCCGCCCTGTATCTGGCGGCTGCCATTTTGGGGTGCGGCTCATTAAGATATTATATTGGCCTTATTGCTGACTGGGAGCCTTATTCATAGTCTCAACATGCCTAAGGCCTTGGCAAAGTCTAACAAGCGACAGGGATCTCCACAGCCAGAGGATCATGGCCCATCGGGAAGTGCTTCTTCCGGGCCTCCCATTTCTAAAAGCAGCCGTTCCTCCAAACAGACTACCAAAGTCCAATCTATCGCTAGCCGCAGTAAGTCCAAAGCATTCCTGAGGGATGAGCAAAGGAGAGATCAGGCCTTACAAAGAATCTGTAGCAGGGCAGTTTCTAGTTTATCCTCTTCTGCAGTCATCAATCCAGAGCCTGTTGTTTCTGCTGGATCTCTTACTCAAGAGGGCTTAGTCCCTACCTCTCCTGGCCAATCTTCTCTCCAGTGCGGCCCAGTTGATATTCCTACAACGGCATTGTGGGGTGGATCCCCTTCCCCAGTCACGCATACAGTGGATGCACCAGTTGTTGGGGTTTCTGAAGCGGTTTCTCATGCAGTTCCACCCATTGCAACTCAATCTGTTGGCCAGGAGGCAGAGCATCACCTGCCTGTTTCTCCACACATTCAGGCCATCATTGAGCAGACGATTCAGCGAACTCTTTTATCTGGCATGCAGTTATCAGGGAGGGCTTTCTTGGCCCATTCTATGGTTTCAGTGAGGGAAGATGACCCTGAAAGGGAAGAATTGCAGTCACAGCTCGACATTGTTTCTCCTGCCCAATCAATAACCAGTCAACACTCCCTCCTGGAAGAATTGGAACGAGGGGATCCTGACTTGTCTGAAGATGAAGGGTTGTCACCTGAACAGCCAGCCTTTACTGGGCTTTTTCCTCCTAATCTCTTTAAGTCCTTGCTATTTAAGGCAAAAAATGTGGCACAATTGAGTTCTGCATCTTATCAACCAGTGGCCTCATCCTCCAAGGGCGCATCAGACTTACTCTTTTCTGAACCAGATCGTGTCCTTGATTCTATTCCTGCACCTCCGCTGTTCGTGGATGTAAACAAGATAATTGCAGCTGTTCAATTTTCGGCTGATGCCACTTTACATGCCATACGTTTTGCTTCCAAGTCTATGGCTTCATCTCTGACAGCTCGGCGTTTGCTCTGGCTTAAACATTGGCAGGTGGATGCTCACCACAAATGGAGATTGGCATCTGCTCCCTTCACAGGGGAGTTGCTTTTTGGTGCTGCGTTAGACCCTTTATTGATTGAGACTAAAGACAAAAGAAAATTTTGACCTACAGTTCATCGCAGAGGGGAAAGCCATTTCAATCCTTTCTCCCGTCATGCTTCCTTTCAAGGTTCTGAATGGGGGGCTAGTTCCAGGTTTTAGGGGTCCTGGCATCCTAGATAGAGGGGAGGTCAGGATAGATCCTCCCGGGGTAGGCTCTTTTCCTCTAAGCGGCCCTTTCGAGGGGGAGGAAGTTGTCCGTTCTGGCGTCATCGATAAGTGCATTACTGGTCCTCCCACTGGTGGCAGATTGGCCCTTTTTGCGGCTCAATGGGAGTCCACTACTTTGGAATTTTGGGTCAAGAACACGATTCGATACGTTTTGTCTCTAGAATTTGTCTCCTTTCCGCCAAACTTTTTCATCCGATGTCCCATGTCTAAGGGCAAGAATAAGCAGGCTCTCATGTCGTCAGCAGTTAAGCATTTATTGGAAATTAGAACAATTCAACCAGTTCCGGTGAGGCAATGGGGACAGGGGTTTTATTCCCTTTTATTTCTAGTTCCCAAATCTTCTGGGGGGTGGAGACCCATTCTGGATCTTAAGAGATTAAATCATTTCATTGTTTATCGCAAATTTAAAATGCACTCTCTTTGTTCGATTCTAGATGGTGTTAGGAAGGGCGACTTCCTCACTTCCATTGACCTCACTGAGGCTTATCTTCACATTCCTATTCTCCCGGAGCACAGGAAGTTCCTCCGGTTTTGTTATCAGGGGGTCCACTATCAGTATAGGGCCTTGCCATTTGGGTTGTCTTCTGCACCGAGGGTCTTCACCAAGATATTAGCTGCTCTGGTGGCTCATCTTAGGGCCATTCCTATCCGACTCTACTGCTACTTAGATGATATTTTATTTTTGTCATCTTCAGAGACGAGGGCCAGGGAGGACCTCTGGGTCGTAGTTCAGGCTCTCACATTACATGGTTTTTCTATTAACATAGAGAAGAGTCACTTGACTCCTTCAACCCGTTTACTCCACTTAGGAGCAATTATTGATTCAGTAGCAGGTAGAGTCTCCTTGTCACAAGAGAGACAGGATAGTCTCAGATCCCTATCTAGTTGTGTATTAAAGGAACATAAAGTTTCCTTACTGTCATTATCCCAACTCCTGGGTAAGATGATATCGGCCATTTCCATCACCCCATGGGCGAGGTTTCATTCTAGAGACCTCCAATGGTTCCTTTTGCCTTTCCAGAGGGCGGGCACAGGCAACTCCATCTCCAAGGTTCTGGTGCCCAAGGCGGTTCGCTGGTCTCTCATCTGGTGGCAGTCGCCGGCAATCTCCAAGGGATCCCCTCTACACGAGCCTCATCGTTTGGTGGTGACAACAGATGCCAGTCTTCTCGGTTGGGGAGCACACTTCCATTCGCTGGTGGCTCAAGGAAGCTGGTCCGTCTGAGAACGGCATTTTCCTATCAACTGGCTAGAATTACGAGCAATTTACCTAGCTCTTCATTTTTTCCAGAGCCATCTATTAGGCAAGCATGTGCTAGTGCTCACGGACAATATCACAGCCAAAGCACATGTCAACCGACAAGGGGGCACCAGGTCCAAGTCTCTGATGGAGGAAGCAAGGAAGCTACTCCTGTGGGCGGAACGGAATCTTCAGTCCCTGACAGCAAAGCACATCTCCGGGGTCTCCAATGTTCAGGCAGACTGGCTCAGTTGTCAGGTCATCGACCAGGCGGAGTGGCGTCTACATCCAGAACTCTTCAAGGACCTCTCACATCGACTTGGCACTCCGGTGGTGGACATGTTCGCAACACGGCAGAACACGCAGCTTCCTCGTTTCTTTTCCAGGTTTCCAGATCCTCTAGCAGTGGGAGTCGATGCTCTTCGCAGTCCATGGCCAGCGGGGTTACTCTATGCATTTCCCCCTCTTCCAATCATCCCGAGAGTGGTGCGGCGGATTCTGGAGGAACAGGCGGAGGTCATCCTGATTGCTCCGCACTGGCCTCGAAGGTCTTGGTTTGCAGACCTCAAGTCACTGTCGGTGGCTTCTCCCTGGAGGATACCTCCTAGCAGAGTGTCGCTCAGTCAAGGAGCTCTGGTTCATCCAGACCCTCAATGGCTCCAGTTGACCGCTTGGTGCTTGAGCAGGGCGCCATGAGAAGAGACAATATATCTGCCAGACTTATCCGAACTATGCTAGCATCACGGCGGCCCTCTACTGAACGCATTTATTCAGCCTCCTGGCGGGCATTTTGCTCCTGGTGTAAGCGGGTGGGGGCTTCCCCGCTCCGGGTCTCTATACTGCAGATTTTGGAGTTTTTGCAGGAGGGTTTAGACAAGGGGTTAGCTCTCAACACCCTTCGTAGGCAAGTAGCAGCACTTTCCACTATTTTATCCTGTGATCCCTTGACTTCCTTGTCTCAACATCCTTCCATCAGGATATTTTTCAGAGGGGCTAAGAACTTGTGTCCTCCAGTGGTCCATAGATATCCCACTTGAGATCTCTCGCTGGTCCTAAATTCCCTTACAGGGCCCCCTTATGAACCCTTGAGGACTACTAGTCTTAGACTATTAACTTGTAAGGTTGCCTTTTTGGTGGCCATCACCTCCGCCAGGAGGATTTCAGAACTAGCTGCCCTTTCGGTATGCAGTGATCTCTGTGTTTTCCATTCGGACCAGGTGGTTCTTCGTTTGGACCCTTCCTTTATTCCTAAAGTTAATTCAGTTTTTCATCGCATGCAGAAACTTATTTTGCCCAATTTTTGTCCCCAACCAGTTCACGGGTTGGAGCGCCATTGGCATACACTAGATGTTAGAAGGGCTTTACGGATATACATTAAGAGAACAGCAGAGATAAGGAGAACAGAGTCCTTGTTTGTGTCATTTCTTCCTGTTTCTTTAGGGCACAAGGTGACCTCTTCAACCATTGGCAGATGGATTAGACACACGATAGCTAAAGCTTATGAGGTGAGATCTCTGCCTAGGCCTGCGTGTTTGACAGTGCATTCTAATCGCAGTGCAGCTACCTCAGCTGCCTGGTCCACTCAGGCATCTTTACTGGAAATATGCAGGGCAGCCACCTGGTCGTTGCCCTCCCCATTTATTAGACACTATAAAGTGGACAAACATGGTTTGGCTGAAGCAGCATTTGGCCGTAGAGTGCTACAGCAGGTGCTTGCCTCTGAGGTTGAATCAGTCCAGACCGATCCCTCCCGTAGTTAGGGACACTAGTCTTTGGTATGTCCCATCTTGACTACTGTCTCCACCAAAACGGAGAAGGGGCGTTGGTACTTACCTGAGACGCACCTTCTAGTTCAGTGGAGACAGCAGTCAGCCCCTCCCTGTTTTCGGTCTGGTCTTTTTTTTGTTTCATGACACATTTTGTTTCCTTTCCTTCTTCCACGACACATCAAGTCTGGTTTTTCTCGCCTTCGTCAAAAGCTGGGCTTCCTGGCAGCAAGGGGCGGGACTTTACAGCTTCAACAGACTCAGTTGTCCAATCTGAACAGAGGAGTTCTACCCATCCTGACTGCTGTCTCCACTGAACTAGAATGTGCGTCTCAGGTAAGTACCAACGCCCCTTTTTTGAAATTTTCAATTGTTATTTTTGTACTTATATTTAGTTTCCTTAAACTTAAAATCTTCAAACTAGTAAACTTGAGTCCATCAGAGGTATTATGTCACTTCTGTTATATGTTTCATCCAATTCTGTCAAGAAATAGTTTATCAGAAGTTCTATTCTTCAATAAATAATTCTCTAACAAAACATCTGGAGCTCTTTGTATATACTTGGGCAGGATTATATCCCTAATAAATTACTTCCATACCTGTAACTAAATTATGCCAAACAGAAATGAATATAGAAATGTTTATAGAAATTTCCTATTATAATCAATGGGAGTTTTGGTTCTTAACTGAATTATTAAATTCAAAAAATCAGACTGCTTTGTGAATCACTGTTCAGAATTAACCTGAATTCTTGCGGCGGCGGCTGCTACTTATTCCTATTGAAAATAAACATTTCTTTTTTCTTTTCTTTTCTGGAAAACATTATCCAAAATCTGAGTCCTGAAGTATGTTTGGATCTTGAACATGCTGTACAATCTCTGGTTCCTGAAGCAGGCCTACTTTGTCTTGTGTTCTCCATTAAAAGCCCTTCTTTAACTATCGGGCAGACAAGTTATATTCCCTAATAGTTCTTGTCATAGTTCAATGGCAGAGCATATACTCCACAAGCATACCATATATACATTATCACCTATACAAATTAATGAATATGAAGCCTAATGGCTAATTTTAACATGCCTTTCAAAATGAAGCTGAATTATGTATGAGGAATTCAACTAAAAAAGTCTATACTCATGAATGTTTTCACAACTGAGCTTACGCTTAAATAGTGTAGATTTGGAGCAACCTGAATAAAAAGCAACACATAATTTCAGTTATAACAAACATGAGTACAGTACATAGTTTAAAACCCTTTGAGTGTAAAATTCAAAGAGGAAATATATAGCCAAAGAGGAAAAACTACCAGCTCAATTTATGGTGAATAATCTAACATTTTCTCATCAATTTTTAAAATTAAAGAATTACAGTAGCAGACTCATCTGCAGGTAAGCTAATAGAAATTAAAAGGAAATGACACTGCACATTTTCTTATAGGTTACTCAATTAAAGATTAAATTAATACAACATTCAATGTATGAGAAACAAGTGAAACTAAAAGGTCCCATAGTTGGCATGCCCCATCTATCTTGCCAGAAAGGCTGAATATTTCCTTTCATACCACTAGCCATCCTGAAATATAGAATTCATAACTGAAATTTTGATATCTTACTGCAGAGCAAGGAATCTTGAGGGTCAGGGGTTAGCCTCCTGAACCCCCATAGGCCATTAGATAACACGATAGTGTCATTGTGAAGAGTTTTTGGTCTGTTAATTTCTGGCGAGTTTTAAGACTGAAACCAGCTCACATCCATAAACTCCACAAAAACCCTATTAAATATCTCAATGTTAATCTCAGGATATGGGGAACAGGGCATATGACTAGGGTTACCAGATATCTGAACAAGCAAAGGAGTACATGGACAATTGTAAAGCAAGACAAATGGGGACAGACTAGGTCATACTGTTTAATTCTGTTGGCAACCACAACAAAAAATACAGTAAAAATTTTGCAAAAAAAAATGTACCTGTATACGAAATTATATTTTTCAAGCATCAGAAATTATTTTTTCAACAAATCTTTATTTTCAAGAATATATGCTATAGAAGCAGCAGTAACCCACTTTTCAAATTTCACCATAAAAAAATATGATGAGGTCATGCGATCTATAGATTACAGCAACCATAGATTTGAAGGGGCTGGATTGAAGCTAATTGCTGGAATCAGGAAATAAAATAAATAAAGTAAATCTATGCTGTCATAAATTTGAATGACACTGTTGTGAAAACTGTCTTTTAAAAAAACAAGGTACTCAAAAAGCCAGGCAATATTTGCACAGATGACGTGTCCTTCTTTTGCCAGTCATTTGGTAACTCGTCATATGATTCAGAAATTTTCCATTCCTGTCATACTGTCTCAATTCTATTTTCTATCCCAGATATTGGTTATGCATGGCATGTTCAGATATGATTTATATCATTGTATAAAGCTTTGCCTCTTCATTTTAAGAGAGCCTCTTTAAGGAAACTAATTTACAAGAAGAAATAAATTACCCTTTTTTCCTGCAATTTTTGCCTTAACTCTATTCTTAAATGCACACTTCTAACAATATTATGAGAGGAGAAAAATACAACTCTACCAACCCAAAAGAAAAAAAACCCCTCACTATAGTGGATTAAAATGAAGTAAAAGGCCTTTTAATTTTTTCTTTACCTTGGAATAAGAGGAGTTTCTTATAAAGTCAGTGCAGTCATTCATTACTTATTTCAAAATATTTGTATTTCATCCTTTACTGAAATATTTGTATATCACCATTCTACTCTACTAAAAACAACTATAAACATAAAATTAGGTTATGGTAATGCATTAAAATATATAATTAATTCATATGAGTTAAATCATATATAATTAAACTATATATTTAAGTATATAATTAATCTATAAAAACATCAACATGAGAAACCAAAAATACAGAGATTACTAAGGTATCTCTCAAATTTAAATGCCTAAAAAAATACCCTACTCCAAATCTTGGATAACCTATTCTATTGGCTTCATTTGCTGAAAACACTGAAAGATGTTTGAGAATAAAATATCTAACATACCATGGAGTCAAAATTCATTGGTGCCACTTTCTAGAACCAATTCTGTACACAGAATCATTATACCTGCATGCTCTTTATACCAATTTTAGAACCTATTCAGCAAATTACCATGATCAATTATATAATTATATAAAACATTTGCTAGACCAATTCTTGAATACAGCTCGCCTGTCTGGAGCCCATACCTCATTTCGGACATTAATACAATTGAGCTTGTCCAGAAATATTTTACAAGAAGAGTTCTCCACTCCACTAATTACAACAAAATACCTTATGCCACCAGATCTGAAATCCTGGGTTTAGGAAATTTAGAACTCAGCCGCCTTCAACATGACCTAAGTATAACTAATAGAATCAATGCAATGTCCTTCCTGTTGAAGACTACTTCAGTTTCAATCACAACAATACACGAGCACACAATAGATTTAAGCTTAGTGTGAACCACTCCAATCTTGATTGCAGAAAATATGACTTAAGTAGCAGTGTTGTTAATGCCTGGAATGCACCACCAGATTCTGTGGTCTCTTCCCAAAATCCCCAAAGCTTTAACCAAAGACTATCTACTATCGACCTCACCCCATTCCTAAGAGTTCTATAAGGGGCGTGCATAAGAGCACCAACGTGCCTACCATTCCTGTCCTAATGTTCCCTTTGATTGTATCCAAACTTCATATAGTTATTACATACTTATACTTGTATATATGCTTATATATCTTATAGTTATTTCATGCTTATGCTTATATATACTGTTGTGACAAAATAAATAAATAAATAAATAAATAAATAAATAAATAAATATCCTTCTCTGAAGGAGATTACAGAGAATCAATAGGATTTCACTCTGTGATCTCTTTTCCTCTGACAGGAGATGTCATCCATTCAGGCCTTCTATTATATTTTGCCATAATGGAACAGTTAAAATTGGGGAAATGGATCCAAAATGAGTTATCTAATGAAATATGCTTCTTATTATTTCTTTCAATGAGTTGCTTCCTATCTTACAAGTAGGGGTATAAATGTAGAGGATTTTATATAAATAAGTAAGGGAAAAGTAAACCAGTGCTTTCAAATGGCTACAAATGTATTTGTAACAAATATGTCCTTTCTTGATTAAATGCAAAACATTACACATTCTTGAAAGCAAATCCTTAAGTTTTGTTATTTTTCACATAGGAGCAACTTAAGAGTACAGCTGCACCTGACAGATCAGTTTGTTGTTGAAGAATGCTAGGAATTCCATTCCAACCTATAATGACATTAACAAGACATTAGAAGAATTTTTCCAGAAACTGGATCACCATCTGAATACATGAAGTCAGTTCCTGTCAAAAGAGAGAATAGATGGGGAAAGGGCAACAGAATAGCCTGCAGATAGTCCTCAGTTACAATGACTGTGATAAATGAAGCATTCATTTGAAGACTACTTCAGCTTCAATCACAACAATACACGAGCACACAATAGATTTAAGCTTAATGTGAACCACTCCAATCTTGATTGCAGAAAATATGACTTAAGTAGCAGTGTTGTTAATGCCTGGAATGCACCACCAGATTCTGTGGTCTCTTCCCAAAATCCCCAAAGCTTTAACCAAAGACTATCTACTATCGACCTCACCCCATTCCTAAGAGTTCTATAAGGGGCGTGCATAAGAGCACCAACGTGCCTACCATTCCTGTCCTAATGTTCCCTTTGATTGTATCCAAACTTCATATAGTTATTACATACTTATACTTGTATATATGCTTATATATCTTATAGTTATTTCATGCTTATGCTTATATATACTGTTGTGACAAAATAAATAAATAAATAAATAAATAAATAAATATCCTTCTCTGAAGGAGATTACAGAGAATCAATAGGATTTCACTCTGTGATCTCTTTTCCTCTGACAGGAGATGTCATCCATTCAGGCCTTCTATTATATTTTGCCATAATGGAACAGTTAAAATTGGGGAAATGGATCCAAAATGAGTTATCTAATGAAATATGCTTCTTATTATTTCTTTCAATGAGTTGCTTCCTATCTTACAAGTAGGGGTATAAATGTAGAGGATTTTATATAAATAAGTAAGGGAAAAGTAAACCAGTGCTTTCAAATGGCTACAAATGTATTTGTAACAAATATGTCCTTTCTTGATTAAATGCAAAACATTACACATTCTTGAAAGCAAATCCTTAAGTTTTGTTATTTTTCACATAGGAGCAACTTAAGAGTACAGCTGCACCTGACAGATCAGTTTGTTGTTGAAGAATGCTAGGAATTCCATTCCAACCTATAATGACATTAACAAGACATTAGAAGAATTTTTCCAGAAACTGGATCACCATCTGAATACATGAAGTCAGTTCCTGTCAAAAGAGAGAATAGATGGGGAAAGGGCAACAGAATAGCCTGCAGATAGTCCTCAGTTACAATGACTGTGATAAATGAAGCATTCATTTGAAGATTAGTAAAGAGACAGCTAAATATTGAGTCAATAACTAGGAGTTTGCCTATTTAGAAAAGAATGAGAAGTTACAGTGGTTATAATAGGATTTCATAAGAGAAGGAATAAGATGAATTAGTCTATAAAGCAGTTGATACATGATGCATCATCCATAGCTAGATTTCTCAGCACTCAAATGCGTATAAAACCCAACCCCATTTCAAAAGGAAGCTCCATCCAAGATTTGAGCAGGATACATTTTTCAGGAAAAATCACTGTTGTTTCACAGGGCAAAGGCTCTGATCCTGAAATATTTGTCTGGGTTTGTGGGCGAGAATTTGTAGATGGCAAATGTCACATATACGGTATATATATTTCTGCAACTAGAAAATAATTTCAAAGTAAATCAGTGCAGAGCAGAGGGAGACAAGAAAATGTCTAAATTTGGTTTGCTTACATCTTCTAAAGAAGATACTTGTTTTCTTGAGGGGCCTTCTTCAGGTTCTAAATTCTCATTTGCTTTATCAGTTGTTACATCTGAGGTTTCTACTACAGTTCCTGAAGGAACTGAATCCTTTTTGCAATAGGGACAAGAAAATACAATATTGCTTGGTTGAAATGTTGCAGAGCACTGGAGGCATTTTACATCCTTCTCTTCTTTATTGAGATCAGCCATTTGTTTGATTGTATGGATCCTGCTGTGTAAATTAAGTAGTAGCACAAAGGTTGGTACCTCTCTCTGCACTGTTGAAGGAAGCAGAAGAAGGTGAGAACATTTATGGTGGCGGCATAAAATATGTAGTGACTAGCAAGCAACAACAATATTGCAGCAAAGACATTGATATTTACAGATAATTTGGAGAAGCAAAAGTCAAAAACATCATTGTAAAAATATTTTTCCACAAAGCAAACTCCAGCAAAGAATTATGGGAATTTTCCCATGTATTAAAAATATAATCAACAAAAAATGGCCCTGTAAAACAATTCCTATAAGTAAGAAAATTAAATCATCATTATCACCTCTATGACTCTATAGTAAAAGAGTACAAAGTAAAAAAAATCAACAAAAAAATTAATGAATTCTACAAAAACGGAAAGAACTGTTGGTTTTGATATATTCAGTTTACAAAGCAGAAAAAATAGCAGTTTTTTTAATGATCTAGCATTATTTTAGTTTAGCTTTACTATATATAACCACTCATTTCACTATCCAGTTTTGGATGGCCAACAACATATAAAAACAATACAACAAACATAATAACAGGTTTGGGGCAAATCTAATCTCGGGGCTAATAATGTTCCAAAGTGTTAAGTGTTTTAACTTACACTTCAGGATGCTTTCTGAATCCAGAAAGATGAATTGTTTAATCAGTGCAACTGATACAATGCCTCTCCAAGCCAGGCTGGTCTTCAATCAGTTTCATGGGACTTCCATGACTTCCATCAAGGCCAGAGCTCAATTTGGAGCAACTTTATCTGATAGGTACATACAGTGGTGGGATTCAAGTAATTTAACAACGGGTTCTCTGCCCTAATGATTTCTTCCAACAACCAGTTTGCCAAACTGCTCAGAAAGTTAATAACCGGTTCTCCTGAAGTGGTGCGAACTGGCTGAATCCCACCACTGGGTACATAGTATATTTCTCCCAGAGAGTCTGCATGTGGTCCCACTTTCTTCAAGGGGGCCCAAGTTGACTATTTGCAGGACCATTAGATAGCTATTTGCAGAAATGCAGATGCAATAATACTAGTGTGTGGCTGTACTTACTTCCACAAAGTAGATATTAATAGGGGTTCTAGCTTGTACTCAGATTCACCCCTCATTGTCCTCCAGCATTGATCTAGGCATTTCTTCTCCAGTTTTATTTCCCTCAGCTCCTCTGTAAACCAGGGAAAGCCCCAGGATCAATGAGAGGAGACAGGTTGCATAAGGCAATCAATCCAAAGCTCTAGCTGCCCTTTCATTTCAGGTGGTGACTTAAGGCTTCAGTCAAATTATGAAACATATCCTCAGGAACACCCCAAGCTCAGTATGGAATTTAAGATTGGGGTGGACTAATTAAATATGTCCAGTGTCCTGTAGCAGTGAGCATCACCAAAAAACTTAAAGGGAATCGGTGATGTTACCATGACAGATGTATGATGGCAGTGTTTCCTAACTCCAGACCATTCCATCAGAAAAAACAGACCAACCACATAATTGCTATTATGTACAAGGCCACTGATGACTGTGGTCAAGTCTCTGATTACCACAGAGGCCATGAGTTATTGAGCAAATTCTGCTTCCAGAGAATGCAGATAGACCATAAACCCAAGGGAGTCCCTCACCAGTACAGTCATGGAATCCAGAAGGTCAGGAAGAAAGGTTGCTGTGAAGCAAGATTTATGGTATAGTAGCAATAATCCCAGCTGATCCTAGAGCTCTAGTTAACAAATCTAATTCCATATCTGATTATCTATGAGACAGGAGCCCTGAACACAAGCAGATTATTCATGATGGTCATAGCTACTCCACCATTCCTATACCAAACCCTTGGCTGATATCACCCAAAATCCAGGCAGACAGATCACCAACAAGGGAAATCTCGTGCTTTGTGACAAAAGCCAGATCAGCCTTCTCAATCATGATTAAATCACAGACAAATCTTTATTGCAGACTAACTGGTATTTAGCAGCAGCAGTAGCCTTCAAAACTCAGGGCCTCTGAAAATCTAATGGTTTGGAAATGGAACTGAATACAGGAGGTCAGAACGAGTATAATACATAGAGGCCATTTTCCCCAAATATGGCCTGGCCCCTGTCTCCCCACACCCATAAAAACAATTGCTACCAACCTGCCTTCCACTGAGGACCTGTATACTGCACAAATCAAAAAGAGGACTGTGAAAATATTTATAGACCCCTCGCATCTTGGACATAAACTGTTTCAACTCCTACCCTCAAAACAACGCTATAGAGCACTACACACCAGAACAACTAGACACAAGAACAGTTTCTTCCCAAATGCCATCACACTGCTAAACAAATAATTCCTTCAACCCTGTCAAACTATTTACTAAATCTGCACTGTTATTAATTTTCTCATCATTCCCACCACCCATCTCCTTCTAAATTATGACTGTATGATTGTAACTTTGTTGCTTGTATCCTTATGATTTATACTGATATTGTTTCCTGATTGCTTAATTGTACCCTATGACTATCATTAAGTGTTGTATCATTAAGTGTTAAATTTGTGCCCTATGACTATCATTAAGTGTTAAATTTGTGCCCTATGACTATCCTTCCTTGATCGGGATGCCTTGTGCACGGTCACTCATGCGCTCGTTACCTCTCGCTTGGATTATTGTAATGGTCTCTACATGGGGCTCCCTTTGAAGTGCACTCGGAGGCTTCAGTTAGTCCAGAATGCAGCTGCGCGGGTGATAGAAGGAGCTCCGCGTAGCTCCCATATAACACCGCTCCTGCGCAGACTGCACTGGCTACCTGTGGCCTTTCGAGTGCACTTTAAGGTGTTGGTTACTACCTTTAAAGCGCTCCATGGCTTAGGGCCTGGGTACTTACGGGACCGCCTGCTGTTACCACATGCCTCCCACCGACCCGTACGCTCTCACAGAGAGGGACTTCTCAGGGTGCCGTCCGCCAAGCAAAGTCGGCTGGTGGCCCCCAGGGGAAGGTCCTTCTCTGTGGGGGCTCCCACACTCTGGAAGAAACTTCCCCCGGGTTTACGCCAAATACCTGACCTTTGGACATTCCGTCGCGAACTGAAGACACATCTTTTTATTCGCGCGGGGCTGGCTTAAATTGATTTTAACAAATTTTTAAATTCTTAGTAATTAATTTTAAATGGGGTTTTTTAGCTTACTATATATTTTACTTCTCAGGCCAATTTTAAAATAAGTTTTTTAACTGCATTTTAAATTTGTATATTGTACCGTCGGTTTTATTCTTGCCTGTACACTGCCCTGAGTCCTTCGGGAGAAGGGCGGTATAGAAATCAAATAAATAAATAAATAGATAATAAATAAGTGTTGAAAATGTTGTACCTTGATGAAGGTATCTTTTATGTACAATGAGAGCATATGCATCAAGACAAATTCATTGTGTGTCCAATCACATTTCTATTCTATTCTATTCTATTCTATTCTATTCTATTCTATTCTATAATCAGAGTGATGTTTCAGCCTGTCCCTAACCTGCTTCCCCAAATCTCCTCCTCCATGCTAGTCCAGAGATAATCATCCATTATTAGAAAAGAAGTAGTTAATGTAATGTAAAAGAAGAATCTTACCTCATAAAGTGAGGCCCATGATGAAATGGGCAATATTGTCATGGAAAGGAATAGTAGCAATACCGGATAGATAGAAATCACTGAATGCCACTGAATGCCAAAAGTATAGATTCGATCCCTTTAATGTTCATGAGCTATCTAAAAAGACAATAAAATCACAAGAAATCAAAACCAAGTTATGAATAATTAAAGATTGTTTGATAAGGATGCATCAGTTGGTAGAACTTGAAATCTTGGATAATATTTGAAACCCTGCCTTTGGATCTCATTTCATTTTATTTAAGACAATACTTGTCAGACCATATGTAATTCTATTTGTTTGAAAACATAATTCTTAAATGCTTCATTCTATTCCACGAATTGCTTGTCTTGAATAAGAGTCATGGGTCTTTGGCAAATTCAGCAGTCCCCAAAACATAGTTTTAAAACCTAAATTACTGAAAGATTGAAGTTACTAAATAAAGTTCATAGACACTCCGTAGTACATCATGGCTCTATTAGTATAATCAATATACAGTATAATGGCAATTCAGTTTTGAAACAACAAATTAAACTTTGTTGTTGCAGAAACAAAGAGAACCGTCTTTCTGTTTCAATACTAGAGAGAATTTAAGATTGAAAATGATTTTGTAACCTCAATCCAACAGTTTAAAGCTGAATAGTTTCTTTCTAACAAAGCCAAACTATCTTCTTCATTATATTGCAAGCCCAAAGAACAATTTTTTTTTTAATAAACTAAAATTTTTGGTAAATAATTTAAATCATGTTAACAATTTTAAACATATTTCTCTATGCAAAATCACATTAATAACAATTGGAATATCAACACAAAATTGGACTACAAATCACATGTATCAAAGTTCCCTCCTACAGAAAAGCCTTCTAAACCATCTCCTGAGGTTTCCAATAAATATGAGTTCGTCTTAAGTTCATGCAAGACATGTTTATTGTTTTTTTCAAACATGAACATGCTGAGTAATTAAAAGTGAATACTCTAATATTTCATTCCATATTTCATGCAAATGGACATTGTCTATCTTAGCAATACTTATAGTATTTAAAACACAACATCAGCAGGTTTAGGATTTTCCAAACTATTTCTAATGCAAGTCATTTAGGAAAATTCAGAAATAAAATATGTTTTCATTGAATATATTGACATTTGACAGCTTTATGCAGCTTTTAGTGCCCCACCCCACTCCTTTTTTGCTGTTCCAGTTTTCATTTGTAAGAAAAACAAATAGAATAGAAGGGCCGGAATAGCTCAGGCTGTAAGAAGCCTGTTATTAGAACACAGTAGCCTGCAATTACTGCAGGTTCAAGCCCAGCCCAAGGTTGACTCAGCCTTCCATCCTTTATAAGGTAGGTAAAATGAGGACCCAGATTGTTGGGGGGGCAATAAGTTGACTTTGTAAAAATATACAAATAGAATGAGACTATTGCCTTATACACTGTAAGCCGCCCTGAATCTTCGGAGAAGGGCGGGATATAAATGTAAACAAAACCAAAAAAAAGAATCATTTACTATGTAAGGGGAAAAAAGATATTCCACACTTTAAACTTCACTTCACTCAACACTTAATATAATGTTCACGATACACCAAGCATAAAATAGAAATTAGCTGTCCATGACATATGATACAGTCATTTATTTAATGGTCAACTGTGCAAAATGAGAGTATGTTTTGTCTACCACACAGGTACCAAGAAATAATTAACTTAAGGAACTTCTTAAACTTTTTAATGTTAACAAACCATGTCAAATGGTCATTCTTTTGCTCTCCTTGTTTCATAATCCATTTGAAAGCATTCCTAACATACCAAAAAAGAACAAGGCAACATAATTAAATATAAGACTAATAATAAACAAAAGTAGGGGAAAACTTTATTATTATTCTTTCTAAACTGACAAAAGCTTTCAATATTCAAAATGAAAATAACAAGGAAATGTTTATTAGACCCATTAAGTTAGACTTGACTGCTATGGGAAGTCCATTGTGAGCTAAAGAATTAGTGTCATGTTATTCATCCCTAAAAGCAATAATTGCATATTAATAAAATAGCTCAAACCAATACAGTGTAATTGTAGCTTTATTTCTACTAAGAAAACTAAAAGCTTTTTATTATCACAAGAAGGCATTCTTTGCTTATTTAAGTGTTGTATTTAGGAATATTTTGGGCTTGTGGTTATAGGCTAAAGGCATAATTGATACAATTGTATTATAAGACAGGTAACATTTGTTCAATTTATATACTTGAATTTTTATCAAAATATGTATAA
This sequence comes from Ahaetulla prasina, assembly GCF_028640845.1. NCBI lineage: Eukaryota > Metazoa > Chordata > Lepidosauria > Squamata > Colubridae > Ahaetulla > Ahaetulla prasina. Next base: position 271,680,850 of record NC_080539.1, read on the forward strand.
TCAAAAATTCTCCATTGACATTAAATTATTTTATTTTAGCTCATTAATACTAATTTATTTAAAAATGTATCCCCCCTCCCCTTCAATTTTTTCACTAGGATAATACAGACTACATCGTTATCTGAATGGTGGTGTGAAATTTTCTAAAATGTTCTAAAAAGGCATTCTTTTGTCCCCTCACGTTCAGCCCATATTGAAGCGTGAAGAATGTGAAAATAATGTGTTTAGTCCTCTCTGCTGACCTCCACCAAAAGCAAAGAGCACTGATCAGAAGAGTAGAAGAGCAATGATTCCATGGGTTGATCCTAACAAATGTAGAGAGCAGGGAATGGCTTTGAAGGACAAGAGGAGGAGGACCCACCAAGACAACAGTCTGATAAAAAGAGTTTGGGACAGGATTGTCCCTGAATAAAACCTCAGAAATCTCCCTCCCTAGTACTCACAAAGATAAAGGGAGGAGGGAAAAGCACATTCAGACTTGCAAGATTTTGTTACAATAAAAGTAGTACTGGCCTACATAACATTGAATTCTTAGTCTGATCTACCCTGAAGGGTTGACAGAAAATATATCCAATTCATAGCCTTTCTATTCCCTCTCTAGATGACTACTGTAGAAAGTATAAACTGAATCACAATTAGCAAGACTGTTCCTAATACAGTGCCATACTGGGCTTTATAGGTAATAATCAGTACCTTGAATTGAGTCTGGAAGCCAACCGTCACTAGCCAAAGCAGTGACTTTAAGATTGTTAGAACACTACTATTACAGGTTTCCTCAACCAGTTGAAGCCTTGTCATTGAATAAACAATTTCTTTAAATATTCAGATCTTTGTTGTCATATAGTTATTCTCATTCTCTATTATTATATTTCAGTTTGCCACTGCTTTCCTTCCTAGGTTTAATTTGCTCTTTGTATGTCCAACAAAGTGCACAGGTCTTAGTCAGTGCTTTTAGGTTTCTGTTTTCATCTCTGTGCACAACACCTCTCTGGTATGTACTTTCTAGGTGCAAGCCTGAAAAAAAAGATTCCATTGTTTTAAGAAAAAGCAAAGATTATTTTTTAAATAGTTATACCTTCCCTCTCTGTTATTCTGAAGTATACTTATTTCTTACCTGACACTGAAAGTCTGTGTGCAGCCATTATACTGTGTGTTCTTTTTTGTTGCCTAGCCTTTCATTTTCTAGCTTACTTTGGCTCTCGTGATTTGAAAGCACTGGCTAGATTTGAAAGCCACTTGGATCTTTTCCTTGGAAATTCTTGCAGGGTATTTTATTTTCTGTTTTGGATTCAACAATAGCTTTTATAGCTTCTCAGAGCTTCTTAAGTTATCTTTCACATAAGTTACACCAAGTAAGTCTGTCCCTTACATTTATTTTATTGTTTGGGTATATGTCCTCCAGGTCAAATCTTGCTGGCAGACATACTTCAATTTTCTAAGTGTAATCTGTAAATTTGACCTCTATAGCTCATGTCTGTTCTGCTCTGTATTTGAACTGTCCCGGCTAACTAGATTGCACTTCAGTATTGTCTATTTCCAATGATGTGGTCAATTTCAAGGTTTTGGTAACTATCTTCAAAGCGCTCCATGGCATTGGGCTGGGATACTTACGGGACCGTCTACTGCCACCAATTGCCTCCCATCGACCCGTACGCTCTCACAGGGAGGGACTCCTCAGGGTGCCATCAGCCAGGCAGTGCCGGCTGGCAACTCCCAGGGGAAGGGCCTTTTCTGTGGGGGCTCCCACCCTCTGGAACGAACTTCCCCCAGGACTTCGCCAACTTCCTGACCTTCGAACCTTTCGCCGCGAGCTTAAGACACATCTATTTATTTGCGCAGGACTGGACTAGAATTTTAAATTTTAAATTTGGTTTTAATGGGGTTTTACTATTTTATTGTGGTTTTAATATTCGGCCGTATTGAATAAGTTTTTTAAATTGGGGTTTTAACTTGTATTTATATTTATGTTTTACTTTACTTGAGTCCCTTGAGAGATAGGGCGGTATAAAAATATGATTAAATAAATAAATAAATAAATAAATAAAATTTGATTTCAATTTTCACATTATATCCACTAAATCCAATACAAAGGATCCTGGATTATAGATAAGCACATATACTTAGCGATTTTTTTTAATTTACTATAATTCTATTCCTTCTTAAGCTCTCATGTCCTGAATAGTATATTATATACTCATCTAATTTAAAATGACCCCTACTGGCAGCATTGTCCACTTACTCCTAATTTTTCCTAATGTACTTCACTTCTATTTTAACAATTTCAATTTTTTTCTTGGTATACATTTTTCACATTCTGTGTATCAATTGTGTGTGTCTCTGGATAATGGGATATTCTTCTTTCAATAAGGGCACCATAAACAACCAGACTTCCTTGAAATTTTGATCTGGCTATATCAGCACCTCCAGAACTACTCCAGACTTTAGCATTATTTCCAATAACAAAGAAGGGTCCTCTGACTTGCTGATTCAGAATCTTGTATTCAAAATGTTTCAGTCATTTTATCCAGTTCTCTTGGCAACAATAAAGATTGTTGGTCCGAAGTTAACTCCAAGGTTAACTTCAGACCAACAATCAAGTAAGCAATACCCCAATCAAGAAATTGCCAAAGAGCCATCTGTAAACAGCCCAGCCAGAGAATCTCTAAGACCGCCCCCACCCACGCAGATAGGCAAGACACCAGAATATAAACTGACAGCAAACAGCACTCCTTACTAGCACTAATGATGTTACCTAGTTAGAGTAATGAAACATCTAAAGAAAACAAGCAAGTTCAGAGAGCACTAAGGACCATTCAATAATAAAGAGGTTTGCAATTGATTTTTGCAGTAATCCTTCTGCACATGTGCATAGCCCACCTCCTCTCATTCTCTATTGAGGATCATGCCTTGCTTCGCCTATCCCCTTTTGACTTTAATGGTAAAGATGACCTCTCACTTCGACCTGTGTTGTTCTCAGTATTTACTGAAGTTTTTCTGACCTTCCATCTCAAAGGCCAATCCCATAGGAAAGAAAATTCTGTTAATAGCTAAAAACTGGAAAATGTAATTCTAGCTCAGCATTAAATACATGGTTGGGCTCTGATACAAAATATTTTTTTAAAGAAAAGGAAAAACAGTATACTCATTTAAACATCATAATTATGCTTAATGTCATACGAAATGGAAGCAAATGGCTAGAAAAATTAAGTAAAGAATTAAGTAGAGAACAATACTATTTAAATACGGTACATGAAAATAAAATACAACCATTTATTTTCTTTTGCTTATGGTATTCTATTATACATTGGATTATATTTTTCTTAAGTGAACATTTATATGATATAAATTCTAGAATAAGTCCACTGAAACCAATATTCTAAGTTTAAGGAATCTCTGGCTCAGTGTGATTAAAAGCAATAGAGCACATCATTTGATGATACTACTTCTCAAGAAAAGGCAATAAGCCCCAGGCACGCTATTATTTGATTACACAATTTCATTGACAGGTTGAAAAGCTTAAAAGGTAACTGAGAAATGAGCAAGATTTCATTTTCTCAGGGAAAAGGTTCATTTCCTTGTTTGAAAGGCCATCACCATGTCATTTTTCCAATGCTTAAAAATCCCCTTCCTTTGTTATGTGAAGCCTGGCTAGAAAATTTTTGTTCTAATCTTTTCATCTAAAAGATTTCTAGTCAGTTATGGTTGAAGGGTTTTTTTTTCACAATACACAAAATCATTGATGGTTTTTAGAAGTTTTATATTTATCTGCATATTTGGGAAAATCTATAATCTTACATTTATTTTTCCTATATTCCTTTTTTTTTCAAGTCTATCTTTATAAAGAATTAAATCCAAAATTAACATTCTTTATTTAGAAGAGCTCTTTTGATCAACGTGTGGTCAAACAGTGCTACAAGGAAAAGGTAAGCATCACTTACACTTTGCAACTGCTTGCATAATCTAGAAAAAAATACACCAAACAATCCTTCAGGCTTCCTTAGTAAATTTTAGCCAGCTGAAGCCTCAGAGAGGGTAGAAATAAGCAAAATAACTCTCATTGCTCTTCTACTGGCAGGACACTAAACAGAGATAAGCTAGTAGAGGTAGGCCGTGACTTACAACCACAATTAAGCCCAACTTTTACATTGCTAAATGAAACATTTGTTAAGTGAGTTTTGCCCCATTTTATGACCTTTCTTGCCATTATTGTTAAGTGAATCATTGCGATTGTTAAGTTAGTAACACAGTTGTTAAGTGAATCCGGCTTCCCAATTGACTTTGCTCGTCAGAACGTCGTAAAAGCTGATCACATGATCCCAAGACATTACAACCATCATAAATATGAACCAGTTGCCAAGCTTCTAAATTTTGATCATGTGATCGTGGGGATATTACAATAGTCTTAAGTGTGAAAAACTGTCATAAGTCACTTTTTCAGTGCCATTGTAACTTTGAAACTGTAAAGAAAACTAAAGCATGCAGTGTGGATGCAATCCAGTATTTCTCTATAGAAATGGAGTGGAGTGGAGTGAAGTAGAGTGGAGCGGAGCGGAGCAGAGTAGAGAGGAATGAGTATATTCCATATTCCATTCAAGTTTATAGAATAAACTAATCTAGACTAGAATATAGAATATGAATTAAAATCATAGAGCTGAAAGGCACTTCAAATTCTTCTAATCAAATCAATCAAACCTTTATTGTCAATGCACAACATGTGTACATTGAAATTGAATAGTCTAACCCCTTGCCCAAGACAGGACACCTTACACCTAATCTTTTCTTGAAAACCTCCAGTGATGGAGCACCCAGATCTCTGGTAGGCAACCTGGTAGGCAACCTGTTCCATTGATTAGGAAATTTCTCCTTAGTTCCAGGTTGGATCTTTCTTTGACTAGCTTCCACCCTTTACTTCTAGTCCTACCCTCAGGTGCTTTGGAGAATAAGTCAATCCCCTCTTCTCTATAACAGCACCTCAAGTACCAAAAGACAACTATAACATCACACCTAAACCTTCTTTCATTTGGGCTAACCATACCAAGTTCCTTCAACCGTACAATTTCGTCTTCAGACCCCTTATCATTTTTGTTGCTCTTCTCTGCACTCTTTCTAGGGCCTCAGCATCTTTTTTGTATCTTGGTGACGAGAATTGGACGCAATATTCCAAGTGTGGCATCACTAGTACAGTATAAAGCGGTACTATCACTTCTTGTGATCTTGATGCTATCCCTTTATTGATGTAGCCTAGCACTGCATTGGCCTTTTTGCCAGTTGCAGCACACTGCTGGCTCATATTCAAGTGGTGGTCCACTATGACACCTAGATCCCTCTCATAGTTACTACTGCTGAGCCAAGGACTGCCTATTTTATACCTATGCCTTTGGTTTTTCCTGTCTAAGGATAAATTTATATCTACTATCCAGGATAATTATTGGCACTTGGATTCTCGAATAGAAGTTAAACTTAAATATATAAATAATTGCAAAGATTGTTGACAAAACAAGAATATTTGAACAAAACCATTCTGCCATATGAATCAATCACTATATACTGTAACCTATTTTCAACACTTTCTATAATATGCATAAAATGAGATATTCTAAATTCTACTTTTTAAAAAAAAACTCATTAATTTGGGAAACATATAGAATTTGCATTAAAAAGTAAAAACAATCAGTGCATCAGAATACGTTAGAAGGAAATTATAGCCCAACACATCCAGAGGGCCCCATGGTAGTAAATATCTACATCTGAGTTCTAATATCTCCAGTTCCAGATAAAAAGCCATCGAGGTCAAAAAGCCATTGCTTGCCTAAAAATAAGATTTATTTACTTTAAGCAGTGTAGTAAACTCTAAATCAAAGAACTGAACTGAAAAGATATACTGTCCCCACTGAAAAGGAATGACATACAGCCAGATTCATAAATACAGTGGAGGAAAGGCTCTTAGACAAAGCTCTTTGTCAATTCTAATGACAAACTGCAGCAGCCATACTTTTATCTCCATTTAAAATCAATTTGGAATAAAAAAGACTACATTCTGGATGCAAATCAGAAGGTAAAGAATCATACGCATCTTGTTTTTTTGTACAGAACAGAAATTTACCTTTTCAAATATTTCTATTTACAGTCCTCATTTGCAACGTTGTGAAAAAACAAATCTATGAAAAAAAGATAGAATTGCTGCCACTAAGAGCAGTTCCAAACAGATGTTACCAGACTTAAATCTGTGTAAATTTATCTTTCAGTGTATGTTACATGATGGTAATTTGGAAAAAAAACTTACTTTAAATAGATGTCCTAATATACAGTATTTAGAATAAGCAGTTTTCTGCAACCTTAATCTACAAATAACTGCCATACACCTGCAGAAATTGAAATTAGATATACTAGTATGTGCTAGTTGTTTTCATATTAATAGTCTACAAACTACAAAGTTTACCCACTTCAATATATACTTGAAAACCATCACGGATCCGCTGTTAGACCCCTTGCAATTTGCATACCGAGCAAATAGATCAACAGATGATGCTGTTAATATGGCTCTGCACTACATCCTACAACATCTTGAGTCTCCAAAGACCTTTGCAAGAGTCCTTTTTGTAGACTTTAGTTCAGCATTCAATACCATCATCCCAGACATTCTTCTAACTAAGCTAAACCAGCTACAGGTACCGGAACAGACTTGTAAGTGGATCACAAGCTTCCTAACAAACAGGAAGCAGCAGGTGAAGCTAAGCAAGATCACATCAAATACCTGTACAATTAGCACAGGGGCCCCCCAAGGCTGTGTGCTCTCCCCACTTCTCTTCTCTCTGTATACCAATGACTGCATCTCCAATGATCCATCTGTTAAGCTACTGAAGTTCGCAGATGACACAACAGTGATTGGTCTCATTCGAGACAATGATGAATCCGCATATAGACGAGAGGTCGAACGACTAGCCTTGTGGTGCAACCAAAACAATCTGGAACTGAACACACTCAAAACCGTAGAAATGGTGGTAGACTTTAGGAGAAACCCTTCCATACTTCCACCTCTCACAATACTAGACAACACAGTATCAACAGTAGAAACCTTCAAATTTCTAGGTTCTATCATATCACAAGATCTAAAATGGACAGCTAACATCAAAAACATCATTAAAAAAGGACAACAAAGAATGTTCTTTCTGCGCCAACTCAGTAAGCTCAAACTGCCCAAGGAGCTGCTGATTCAGTTCTACAGAGGAATTATTGAGTCTGTCATTTGCACCTCTATAACTGTCTGGTTCGGTTCTGCAACCCAACAAGAAAAACACAGACTTCAGAGGATAATTAGAACTGCAGAAAAAATAATTGCTACCAACCTGCCTTCCATTGAGGACCTGTATACTGCACGAATCAAGAAGAAGGCCATGAAAATATTTACAGACCCCTCGCATCCTGGACATAAACTGTTTCAACTCCTACCCTCAAAACGACGCTATAGAGCACTGCACACCAGAACAACTAGACACAAGAACAGTTTTTTCCCGAAGGCCATCACTCTGCTAAACAAATAATTCCATCAACACTGTCAAACTATTTACTGAATCTGCACTACTATTAATCATCTCATAGTTCCCATCACCAATCTCTTTCCACTTATGACTGTATGACTATAACTTGTTGCTGGCAATCCTTATGATTTATATTGATATATTGACCATCAATTGTGTTGTAAATGTTGTACCTTGATGAACGTATCTTTTCTTTTATGTACACTGAGAGCATATGCACCAAGACAAATTCCTTGTGTGTCCAATCACACTTGGCCAATAAAATTCTATTCTATTCTATTCTATATTTAACAGCAGAATGTAGTACCTAGGAATTGAGGCAGTGAGCAATAAATTCTTAAACATGTGGATTAGATGTGTATTAGCATTTATTTAAATCATATTCTAATATTCTACATGCAAATTAAAGTCAATTACTGCCATTAATGCAATTAAGAACTGTGCAAGTGGCTTTTCAGAGTAATTTGCAAGAACATTTGGAGTGGGGGCAAATCCAAACTACAGTCCTGGGGATTGATTGATTATTTCATGTTTCTAAACCACCCATTTCCCTCAAAGAGAATTTAGATTTCCTACACAGAGACATACATGATGCTCCTATTGCAGACTAACTTCCCTTATCTCCTATTCCACTATTTCCTGTCTGTAGTGGTTAAAAAAAAAGTCTCCTATAAATTCCTCACAACTACATTGCAATTCCAAACCAGAAATTGTTGTTTACCTTTTAAGTTGCTGTAGTGTTTAATTTCTTTCTCAGTTTAGTGGAACTTGGTTTTCTATAGAAAATTATCTGCAGTATTCTTATTCATTTCACTATGTGTCTTTTTAGGAAGGAAGAAGCAATATACAAAAGGTGAAACGAGATTGTCAGGAGCTGTGATTATCTTTTTCTATGAGTGGTGAGCATGAAGCTTTATTTACACAAGTACATGGACATCCATGTACTGATGTCATAAAGTATCTTTATTCTTCCAAATATATAATGTTTTTTAACAGAAAGGCCTAGTTTGTTTTTAAAGAATACCCAAGGGAGAAGGAACTATACACCTGGCATTTTAATTAAATTGATTAAAAAATCACAGGTCTTACCTGATTCATTTACATCTAATTTGCAGGACAAAAGCAGCAACATGACTTCACATCTTTCTCATTACCTATATTGTTAAAACAAGGAATGAAAAAAGTTTTCTGTTATACTTAAATATAATACTGGACTTTCCATTATACTCACTGTTCCAAAATGATAAATACACAAAGGACATTTGAGAACATCCAACTTATATAGTAACACAGTCAGAGCAACTGCAAGGTTCATTGGATTTTCAATGGCTGGATGCCAAGGCTTTATAATCATCTGGAAAAGGAAAATTCAAAAGCAAGATACCCAAGGGGGTGGGAACAAATGCTTGATTATATATGAAAGCATCCAAGGGTAACAAGGACCAAGTCTGTACAAGTAGAAGTAATTCTATAACTAGTCAACCTGCTAATTGAGGTAACAGATTGCTAGGAACACTACACATAAAATATATAATATACTTCGATAAGATTGCCTTATATGAGTCTTGTTGATCTTCCAATCTAATACAACTATCATTTTGATGGACTCATCAAAAATAGGATTTTCTGAGGAACTATATTCTGTAAATTAAACAAATAACTGAATATTAGATAATATTACATATCTTAATCTTTTAGGGACTATATAAATGAATACTTCCATTTAAGACCTAAAAAATTAACTCAAATCTAAAGGTGCTTAGAAAGAAATATATAACTAATAAATGAAGAAATATTACCTTTCCTCTATTAAAATACTGCTTAGCTAAATGGCAGGAAATATAAAAATAAGTGAATTTCAAAGAAAAATGTGGATTTTTAAAACCTGGTTCCATCAACTTTAAGCCAATGAACCATAGATTCAAATTCATAACTAAGCTTTTACAAATAATTTCTGAAGAACCTCATCATATTTTATAAAATAATATGTGTTTACTGAAATTAAAGTAGTTCATACTTTTCCAAAGTTATTTTTCCCGCTGTTGCTTTTTTCTGACACACACAAACGTTTATGTGTATTCATTATACAAATGAGAAAATAAATTTAATGACTAGGATAACTGATATTAAATCACTTGCTTGGATAGATGAACTAGATATTCTTGCTATATATTTACGTACATTGAGATATCTGAAGTTTTAGTTTAAAATGTGATTAGTACATATTCTATATATATTTATATGTATAGTTAATATGAATTATTGTGTGTGCACTATGCATACATTTTTCTAAACAGAAAAACCTTTATTATAGTCCTTATTAGGAATATATAACTGAAATTGGTAACTGAAGAGTTACCAATTAATGTATTAGTTTAGATTAATCATAATCTTTGGATGCATGGAATATGATCTTAGGTATATTCAGATCCATGCATCCAAAGATTATGATTAATCTAAACTAATACATTAATTGGTAACTCTTCAGTTACCAATTTCAGTTATATATTCCTAATTTATAATATAATATAATATAATATAATATTCCCATTTCATTGGGTTCACAACCCCTAGTGATCACAGAAAAGGAAGTGCAGGACCTATTTCACAGACAAAAGCCAGGAAAAGCTCCAGGCCCAGACAAGATAACTCCTTCTTGCTTAAAAGTCTGTGCTGACCAATTGGCCCCCATCTTCACCCATATTTTCAATAAATCACTAGAGATGTGCTATGTTCCTTCTTGCTTCAAACGCTCTACCATCATCCCAGTGCCGAAGAAGCCCACCATCAAGGAACTGAATGACTACAGACCAGTTGCTGTAACATCTGTAGTCATGAAAACCTTTGAAAGGCTAGTGCTTTCCTACCTGAAAACCATCACGAATCCGCTCTTAGACCCCTTGCAATTTGCATACCGAGCAAATAGATCAACAGATGATGCTGTTAATATGGCTCTGCACTACATCCTACAACATCTTGAGTCTCCAAAGACCTATGCAAGGGTCCTTTTGTAGACTTTAGTTCAGCATTCAATACCATCATTCCAGACATTCTTCTAACTAAGCTAAACCAGCTACAGGTACCGGAACAGACTTGTAAGTGGATCACAAGCTTCCTAACAAACAGGAAGCAGCAGGTGAAGCTAAGCAAGATCACATCAAATACCTGTACAATTAGCACAGGGGCCCCCCAAGGCTGTGTGCTCTCCCCACTTCTCTTCTCTCTGTATACCAATGACTGCATCTCCAATGATCCATTTGTTAAGCTACTGAAGTTCGCAGATGACACAACAGTGATTGGTCTCATTCGAGACAATGACGAATCCGCATATAGGCGAGAGGTCGACCGACGACCCTTGTGGTGCAACCAAAACAATCTGGAACTGAACACACTCAAAACCGTAGAAATGGTGGTAGACTTTAGGAAAAACCCTTCCATACTTCCACCTCTCACAATACTTGACAACACAGTATCAACAGTAGAAACCTTCAAATTTCTGGGTTCTATCATATCGCAAGATCTCAAATGGACAGCTAACATCAAAACATCATTAAAAAGGACAACAAAGAATGTTCTTTCTCGCCAACTCAGTAAGCTCAAACTGCCCAAGGAGCTGCTGATCCAATTCTACAGAGGAATTATTGAGTCTGTCATTTGCACCTCTATAACTGTCTGGTTCGGTTCTGCAACCCAACAAGAAAAACACAGACTTCAGAGGATAATTAGAACTGCAGAAAAATAATTGCTACCAACTTGCCTTCCATTGAGGACCTGTATACTGCACGAATCAAGAAGAGGGCCGTGAAAATATTTGCAGATCCCTCGCATCCTGGACATAAACTGTTTCAACTCCTACCCTCAAACGACGCTATAGAGCACTGCACACCAGAACAACTAGACACAAGAACAGTTTTTTCCCGAAGGCCATCACTCTGCTAAACAAATAATTCCCTCAACACTGTCAGACTATTTACTGAATCTGCACTACTATTAATCGTTTCATAGTTCCCATCACCAATCTCTTTCCACTTATGACTGTATGACTATAACTTGTTGCTGGCAATCCTTATGATTTATATTGATATATTGACCATCAATTGTGTTGTAAATGTTGTACCTTGATGAACGTATCTTTTCTTTTATGTACACTGAGAGCATATGCACCAAGACAAATTCCTTGTGTGTCCAATCACACTTGGCCAATAAAATTCTATTCTATTCTAATAAGGACTATAATAAAGGTTTTTCTGTTTAGAAAAATGTATTTATTTATTTATTTATTTATTTATTTATTTATTTATTTATTTTATTGAATTTTTTATACCGCCCTTCTCCCGAAGGACTCAGGGCGGTGTACAGCCAAGTAAAAATCACAGTATAAACATTAAAAGAAATTAAAACAAACATATTATAAGTGGCCAAATTTAAAACAGTTTAAAACATTAAAAATAAATAACCCCAATAAAATTTTAGGCCAGTCCCGCTTGAATAAATAGGTGCGTTTTCAGCTCACGGCGAAAAGTCCAAAGATCAGGCACTTGACGTAAACCAGGGGAAAGCTAGTGCACACACAATAATTCATATTAACTATACATATGAATATGTTTAACCCGTCTCCCCAATACACCTTCATTCTAAATCACTCTTTATTGAAGTATATCTAAATGAAAGCTCTAATTTGTGTCTGCTTGTTCTGGCTCACCTTCACATTTGAAGAATGAAATTAGATATCAGACTTTACTCCTGTTTAAGGAATCCTGAAACAACCACAAAATTACACTTATTGTCCTCAGCATTCTCATACCCAAAAAACCCCATGGTTTTTCCCAAATTAGATGGAACTTTGAAAGAGTGGGAAAACTGAAAGTGTTTCAATAAACGAGAGAAAAAAACACCACTCAAGCAGTAACCTGCTTTCTCACATCTTACAATGCAAACTCATCACTAAATGCCCTTACAGTACTGTACATCTTAAGAGGGTAACTATAATATTCAGTTTATCATAGGAGTAACACCCAGTATCAGTTTAACTGCATTCTTTCCAATGTTAAATACTTTGCCTAAATGCAAGTTAGATCAGCACATGCATATTTATGTTTTGAGCTGAAACCACTGATAGCATTCCAACAGCAGATGTTGTTTTGTCAGTGGAAAGGGTTCTTAATAGCTATTATCATCTTGAACAGTTCCTACATTCGCTCCTGGTGTATGAAGCCTCAGAATAAATTGGAAACATACAAAATGGTGGTATGGGAAAGAGATGAACTAAAGCGCACTCAATTTGAATGGACCTATCTGCATCTACACAGAGTGTAACAGTATTTTGTATACAACATATATAATTTTATATATTTTGTATACAATATATATATATATATGCCAATGTATAGACTGAAAAGTATGTGTGGAATTGTATTCACTATTTAAATAGATTAAACATAATATAAGTGAAAGGCTGTATTTTATAATGTTCAAATCATATAGTTTAGCAGGACTGGTCAATTGTTAGTTGTTGTTGTTTTCATTTTTGATTTTATTCCATATTTACTGAAAGATGGAATTACACTAATGAAAACACAAATGTTTATTTTTTATTTTTTATAAGTTTTATTTAAAAAATAATTCTTTCATTATACATATTTTATGAACAGAGTGTTGACAGGGTCACATTTTATATATCTTATACATAATCAAAATCATCATTATAATATTTCTTAATCTTCCCATTTTTTCCAATGTTTATCTCTTTTGTGTAATCCTTTATCATAAATTTATCATTTTTCTCCATATCTTATTATTTCTGCCAGGTTAATTTTTTCCCCCATTATTTTTTATCATTTTCAATTTTATATTCGAATAACATCATTTTATGCCTTATATTTCTTCTCAATTATAATTGTTCCAGTTGTTTACAATCTTTCTTCATTTCCGGAAGTGTCTCTCTAATTCTTTTTTCCCAATCATTAACAGTAAAACATTCATCTTAATTTGCATTGTTATCAAAATTAATAATATGATTAAATTACTTATTTTCACCTTTCTGTCTGCAGTGGTTTATCATAAACATGTTCTACTTCTTTTTCTTTGCAAAAATAATCACTTTCATGATTTCAACATTGTTATTTTCTATATAATTAGCATTTCAAATGTTCATTTTAATTTACATTGTTATCAAAATTAATAATATTGTCAAATTACTTATTTTCACCTTTCTATCTATTAGGATTTAATGTAGACAAATCCTATTCATTCATCTTTATCATATAATCACTGATAATCATCTTATTTTTTCAACTTCTGCCATGTTACTCTCACATATTTCTTTATCATTTCATTTTCAGTGCTTTCATCTAGCTAACATCACAGTATATCCTATACTTCTTCTCTCTTACCACTACTATAACATTTAAAATTTCATTCTAATTTAAAAAGCTATCAAAAACACTATTATTATTATATTGTCTACTTTCCCATTCCCATTTATTAATCTATTTTATGTATATTTGCTAATTACCTCATCATCCTTCATCTTTCACCATCATCTCAAAATCTTTTTAGCATCCCCTTTTCTAATAGTTTTTTGCACAACCCTTTATCTCACTCTAACTTCTCAATTCTCATATATATATATATATATATATATATATATATATATATATATATATATATATATATATATATATATATATATATATATATTTGTTTTCTGAGGTTTTCACGGGTGTTTGTATATAGGTCTTTGGATGTTCGGGTTTTCTCCCGTGTAAAATTGGAAGTGTCTTGGCGGCGTTTTTGAAGTCTCATTCGTCATCTTCAGGCTTCAACCGTGCTTCTGGGAACAGTGTGTGATCGCAGCTGTTTCTTCCTTTTAACTGCTAGTGGGGTTTGAACCGATTGGATGGGAGCTGGCTGTGCTCTGATTGGCTGGGGTTTTTTGTGCTCTGATTGCTGGGGGGGGTCCTGTTTGGGTGGGGGCTTGGTTGTGCTCAGTTTAGTCTGTGTTGCAGGGGGATTTGAGCTGGTGAGCTGCATAGCTGTTGTTTGGCTTTGTGGTCGTGCTACATCTTCATAGTGGGTGTCAGTCTGCTGCATGTATGGATTGGAGGGTTTGAAATGGCTAATGTTGCAGCTGCGGTCTGGCTTCTGGTCCTTGGTCGTGCTTCATGATCAGTGTGGGTTTGGGTCTGCTTTCTGGGTGGATGTGGTGGTGACATCCTGTGTGGACCTCGTGAGTGTGGGTCTGGTGTCATTCCTCGTGTTAGGGACGCGTTTGTCAATAAGGGCAGGTTTCAAATGGCTGGTAGGCGGGAGGTATCATCTCGTTTGTTCATGCTGTGTGGGCGTTTTTCTATCTCAATGGCTTCTCTGATTATTCTGTTGTTAAAGTGTTCAGTTTTGGCGATAGTTCTGGTCTTTTTAAAGTCAATATCATGTCCTGTGACTTTAAAGTGTTGGACCAGGGAAGAAGTTGGTTCCTCTTTTTTGACTGAGTTCTTGTGTTCTTCAATGTGTGCACTTATTCTTCTGTTGGTTTGTCCAATGTATGTGGAGGGGCAGGCGGTGCATGGGATTTCATATACTCCTTGATTTTCTAACTCAATTTTGTCTTTGGGGTTTCTTAGGATGGTGGATATTTTTCGGTTTGTGCAGAATGCTGTCTTGATGTTGGGTTGTGGAGGATCTTGCTGATTCTGTCTGTGGTGCCTTTTATATATGGGAGGAGGGCTGTGCCGTTTTCTTGTTCTCTGTCTTGGATTTTAGTGGGGGGTTCTTTTTGGATTAGCTTGGTAATGATGACTTTCAAATATTTCATAGCTTTAACCTGTGCTACTGTAGGCTTTGAAAAAAATCAAATATTCTAAAAAGCATTTAGATAGCATTCTAAGGAGAGAAGGAAATAGGTAATATTAAATTGGAAATATTAACAAAGCATATGATTCTAATATGAAAAAAACACTACGTGAATCCATTTCAAATTAGTTTCTGAACTAGTTATAGCAAAGTAATTTCTTTGTTAATTCTAAAATTCTAATATTCTACATTTGTTAGATGAGTCTTAACTGCCCTCTAAGCACAGATTGTAGTTTCTTTTCGACAGGCTGCTTAAAATAAGCACAGGTAGTCCTCATTTAATGACCCTAATTGGGCCTAGCAACTCCACCACTATGCAAATGGTCACTAAGTGGGAAGCCAGATGACTACAATTGTTCTTTCTAGCTGGAAAGCGGAAACAGGCAAGACTACTCATTTTCACACTCTTGTCTTTTCTTTGCTTTCTAATCTCTCCCATGTTCTTGAAAGCAGAGCCCAAGGTTGGGAACTATACAAACAGGTTACTCTCTTGAAATCCCTATGCTTCCACTCAGATGAGTTTAAGACAAGACCTTTTAGCTTCAAGTATTAAAGAGTTTTTGGGAGAACCACTTTAATTACACATACACATACCCACACACATACACCAATACTCACAAACACACACACACACAAAGACAGAGAGTGAGTATATAACTTGAATACAATGTAATCAGTTGCAGCTTTTGTGAAAGCTTTTTGTTTTCAGAAGCTTAACTATAAGCCTATTTCTTCCAGTGAAAGAAAAACCACCGTTCCTTACACACTGTTCCTTTAGTCTATTGCTTTAAAATCATGAATTTCCAGAGCACTTATCAAGACTAAAATACAGCAGATATTCATGGTGTGTGGTTTTATGATCTAGATCAGGGGTGTCAAACTTGCAGCCCACGGGTGTGTCACACACTGGCCACACCCACGCTTGGTTTAGCGAAGGGGAAAAAAGTCACAATACATCATGTGATGACACTGTGACGACATGAGTTTGACACCCCAGATCTAGATAATCCTCAAGCAGAAGGGTGAGAGTTGGCATTAAGTGATCATGGAAATTTAAGAGACACCAGTGTCTATCAGCTAAATTTCATTTATTTGTACCCTAAGAAAAATATAAGCATATTGGAAAATCAAATTCTTTTAAAACTGAATTTGTAGATGGAGAAGACTTGAGAACTGTGAATGTTTTATTTTTATTTATTTATTTATTTTGTCACAACAATATATGTAGGTATCATACAAAAAGATTATATAGTATATAAACACATATATGAGTAAATATAAGGAGGTATAAGCATATATATATATATATAGGAAGAAGAAAAGAAAAACAATAGGACAGGAACGGTAGGCACGTTTATGCGCTTATGCACGCCCCTTATGGTCCTCTTAGGAATGGGGTGAGGTCAATAGTAGAAAGTTTTTGGTTAAAGCTTTTGGGCTTTAATGT
The DNA here is from genome assembly GCF_028640845.1 of Ahaetulla prasina. NCBI lineage: Eukaryota > Metazoa > Chordata > Lepidosauria > Squamata > Colubridae > Ahaetulla > Ahaetulla prasina. The sequence continues at coordinate 271,697,686 of NC_080539.1, forward strand.
GAGCTTAATAGATGGAATTAATTAATAATTAATAATTAGGCTTTAATGTGAGCTTAATAGATGGAAGTTAAAGCCACATGAGAATTGTATGGCTTTTAAAAGCTTATTTCACATAAATAAAAGTAAAGATAATGGGCAATGTATTTAAAAAGAAGATGTTGTCCCACAGTGTGTGTCTATCAGGAAAAAACTTGATTTCCACTTCCATACGTATAACACACATCTGCACCTCATTAGGAAATTAGGGAACGTATTTTCACTTCTAAAGGTTAATACCAATTATTATCTAGTAATCTCATCGCATTATGATGAAGCTGCTACTTCTTGGCAATCTAGTCATATCCACTTTGCAGCTTTATGCAACCCATCTCATTTTACTTTCTAGTTGTTTCTTCATCTTTTCTCCTCTCCTCTCCTCTTTCAAATTTTGTCTGATGATTTCAACTTTATCTTGATGATTTCAACTTTATCTTGAAATAAATGAGCCCACAGTTAATCCTATTCATGATCCCATTCAAAATGCCCCATCCTTTTTCTGGGAAGTCTATAATCTTGACTGCATTTCCAATTGACTCACTGCATCCTTCTCTACACAATCATTCTCATGCACAATCATTCAGAACACAGGTGCAAAACATTCAAACTAAACTTATGCACGGAATCATGACTGCAACACTTACTGCAGCCTAGCCTCTCGAACACCAGAGAAACACATCATATTTATATATGAATATAAATATTTTCAAGGATGAGCAGGAATTGAACAATTCCACAGTAACAGGCTAAAATCAAATGGAAGATATTCAGGTCTATGGATAAAACAAACTTAATTTTTTTTAATTTGCATTTATATCCCGCCCTTCTCCGAAGACTCAGGGCGGCTTACACTATGTTAGCAATAGTCTTCATCCTATTTGTATATTTATATACAAAGTCAACTTATTGCCCCCAACAATCAGGGTCCTCATTTTACCTACCTTATAAAGCAGGGGTGTCCAAACTTGGTCCCTTTAAGACTTGTGGACTTCAACTCCCAGAGTTCCTCAGCCAGCTTTGCTGGCTGAGGGACTCTGGGAGTTGAAGTCCACAAGTCTTAAAGGGACCAAGTTTGGACACCCCTGTTATAAAGGATAGAAGGCTGAGTAAAATTTAATAAAATTTAAAATTTATTATTTTAATATATTTTATTATAATAAAATTTATTTTATTTTTTTTTAAAAAAGCTACTGCAAAGTTTTCAGTGTATGTGCCAGTACTAGGTAATATAGAGCAGGTTCTGGGTACCGTATATACTCGAGTATAAGCCGATCCGAATATAAGCCGAGGTACCTAATTTTACCACAAAAACTGGGAAAAACTATTGACTCGAGTATAAGCCGAGGGTGGGAAATGAGGCAGCTACTGGTCAATGTAAAAAATAAAGATAGAGCCAAGTAAAATAACATGAATATTTATTTGAACGAAAAACAATAAAAGTGCAAAAGGGGGTCCCCAAAAAGAATATGGTATCAAAAATACAGTATCTTTAAAAGTAACAGCAACCAAGCTAACGAGAGCTAAAATCCCTCAAAACTGGAGTTCTCCTCCTCATCATCTGTTTGTCCAAACAGAGCTTCAGCTACTTCAGCTTCTGTGATGTTATCCGCATATACGTTGTCGTCATCACTGAGTTCACAGTCGTCATCATCACTGCTGTCACTCTCATACAATGCGCTGTCTTCACTGCCATCCATAGCATTACTAATGCCACATTTCTTGAAGGCACGTTGCACCATGTCCTCTGGAATATCTTCCCATGCATCACGAACCCACTGTGCTATTAGTTCTATGTCTGGCTTTCTCAGATTTCCAACTTTTGTCAGACGAGCTTGACCAGATGTCATCCATTCATGCCACATCCTTCGCACACGGTCCTTGAAAGGTTTATTTAAACTGACATCTAGGGGCTGCAATACAGATGTAAGCCCACCTGGAATAACGCCAAAGTGACTTGAGATGACTTTGCCAATTTTTATGTCATCAGATGTGTGGGCTCTGAACATATCCCAAACTAACAGTGATCTTCTAGTCCAGTCCCCACTCCTCAAGCAAGAGATCCTATACTGTTTCAGACAAAGGATTGTCCAGTCTGTTCTTTAAAAACCCTCCAGGAATGAAGTGTCCAATAAGGTTCAAATTGCAAGTACCGGTAGTCCTCAATTTAAGACTGCAATTGAGCCCAAAACGTTGTTTTGTTATTTTTCCCTAACCGTGTATGTATCCCCCTGCCCCCCATTTTACGTCAGGCTGCCATCAAAGCGAAGCACGGCTGAATATTATTATTATTATTATTATTATTATTATTATTATTATTATCATTATCATTATCATCATTATCATCATCATCATCATCATTATTATTATTATTATTATTATTATCATTATCATTATTATCATTATCATCATCATTATTATTATTATTATTATTATTATTATTATCATTATCATTATTATCATTATCATCATCATCATCATCATTATTATTATTATTATCATTATCATTATTATTATCATCATCATCATCATTATTATTATTATTATTATCATTATTAAGTCTGTGCTGACCAATTGGCCAATTATCATTATTATACCAATTATCATTATTAAGTCTGTGCTGACCAATTGGCCCCCATCTTCACCCATATTTTCAATAAATCACTAGAGATGTGCTATGTTCCTTCTTGCTTCAAACGCTCTACCATCATCCCAGTGCCAAAGAAGCCCACCATCAAGGAACTGAATGACTACAGACCAGTTGCTCTAACATCTGTAGTCATGAAAACCTTTGAAAGGCTAGTGCTTTCCTACCTGAAAACCATCACGAATCCGCTTTTAGACCCCTTGCAATTTGCATACCGAGCAAATAGATCAACAGATGATGCTGTTAATATGGCTCTGCACTACATCCTACAACATCTTGAGTCTCCAAAGACCTATGCAAGGGTCCTCTTTGTAGACTTTAGTTCAGCATTCAATACCATCATTCCAGACATTCTTCTAACTAAGCTAAACCAGCTACAGGTACCGGAACAGACTTGTAAGTGGATCACAAGCTTCCTAACAAACAGGAAGCAGCAGGTGAAGCTAAGCAAGATCACATCAAATACCTGTACAATTAGCACAGGGGCCCCCCAAGGCTGTGTGCTCTCCCCACTTCTCTTCTCTCTGTATACCAATGACTGCATCTCCAATGATCCATCTGTTAAGCTACTGAAGTTCGCAGATGATACAACAGTGATTGGTCTCATTCGAGACAATGACGAATCCGCATATAGGCGAGAGGTCGAACGACTAGCCTTGTGGTGCAACCAAAACAATCTGGAACTGAACACACTCAAAACCGTAGAAATGGTGGTAGACTTTAGGAAAAACCCTTCCATACTTCCACCTCTCACAATACTTGACAACACAGTATCAACAGTAGAAACCTTCAAATTTCTGGGTTCTATCATATCGCAAGATCTCAAATGGACAGCTAACATCAAAACATCATTAAAAAAGGACAACAAAGAATGTTCTTTCTGCACCAACTCAGTAAGCTCAAACTGCCCAAGGAGCTGCTGATCCAATTCTACAGAGGAATTATTGAGTCTGTCATTTGCACCTCTATAACTGTCTGGTTCGGTTCTGCAACCCAACAAGAAAAACACAGACTTCAGAGGATAATTAGAACTGCAGAAAAAATAATTGCTACCAACTTGCCTTCCATTGAGGACCTGTATACTGCACGAATCAAGAAGAGGGCCGTGAAAATATTTGCAGATCCCTCGCATCCTGGACATAAACTGTTTCAACTCCTACCCTCAAAACGACGCTATAGAGCACTGCACACCAGAACAACTAGACACAAGAACAGTTTTTCCCGAAGGCCATCACTCTGCTAAACAAATAATTCCCTCAACACTGTCAGACTATTTACTGAATCTGCAGTAATTAATTTAATTTAATTAATTTAATTAATCGTTTCATAGTTCCCATCACCAATCTCTTTCCACTTATGACTGTATGACTATAACTTGTTGCTGGCAATCCTTATGATTTATATTGATATATTATCATCAATTGTGTTGTAAATGTTGTACCTTGATGAACGTATCTTTTCTTTTATGTACACTGAGAGCATATGCACCAAGACAAATTCCTTGTGTGTCCAATCACACTTGGCCAATAAAATTCTATTCTATTCTATTCTATCATTATTATCATCATCATCATTATTATTATTATTATCATTATTATCATTATCATCATCATCATTATTATTATTATTATTATTATTATTATCATTATCATTATTATCATTATCATCATCATCATCATCATTATTATTATTATTATTATCATTATCATTATTATCATTATCATCATCATCATCATTATTATTATTATCATTATCATTATCATCATCATCATCATCATCATCATCATTATTATTATTATTATTATCATTATTATTATTATTATTATTATATGATGATGATGATTTTTTTGCATTGGACAGAGCGAGCTTCAGTTTACCAAACTTTGTATCTTTTAATGAAACGTGTTAGTCTGGAAGGGACTGTTTGAACTCACAAAACACTTGCAACTTTTAGTTCCGTGCTGAGGATTTTTGGAAAGCAGCCCAGCAATATTTATTTATTGCTCGGACTGCTCTTATTTTCACTCCCCCTTTTCTTTTCTTTTCCTTCCCTCCCTCCCTCCTTCTCTGCCTCTCTTTCGTCCCCCACCTCCCGGGATCCTTGCGGGTCGAAGGTTCTGCCCTGCCTTACACCAGCCGCCCACCTATGCCAAGGTCTCCCTGGCTCTTTCGCTCTCTGTAAGCAGCGGCTTCTCGGCAGCGTCGCCCCCCTCCCCTCCATGGATCGGCTCCTTCCCCAGCACTGAAGGCATCCTTAGGAATACACCTCCACCTCCAGGAAAATAAAAAGAGGCAGAGAAGGTAAATCGCCCGCCCCGTTCGGAAAGGAAGGGGAGAGGACTCCAATGGAAGAAGGGAGAGGAGAATTACCAATAACAAACACAAAGCGCTGGGTTAGAGGTGCCTTGTCATGTACAAGGAGATCAGAGAGGGCAACCACCGCGAAACAATAATCAGACTCAAAGCGGGCTGCTTATTTGCCATTTGCTCTGGGTAGAACGGGTTTTTTTTAAAAAAATTGGTTTGGAGAAGGAAAGCTAATTTGCTGATCTGCGAGGGTCGGTTTCTTTTGCCTCCCTTCTTCTTCCTCCTCCTTCTTCCCACCCTAGCTTGCAATGCCCCCATCTCTCCTCCTCCTCCTCCTCCTGCCCCCCTCTCGGATTCAGCGTTCATTTCTTGCCTTTGCGGAGCGGAGGTGTTGGGGGGGAGGGTTTGGGAATAGATTTGGCAGAGGAGATTACCGTAATTTTGCTCACTGTTTACGAGCAAGTCTCGGGTTACAATGTTCACTCGGGGGAGTGAAACGCAAAGTATAGTTAGCCTGAAAAAAAACTGAACCGTGTGACTGGCGGGAGAGAAGGACGGCGCCGGGAGGGGGGGGAGAAATCGTTTGTTCTTGCTGTATTTCTCCGCTTTCCAAGAGGCTTTTCTTTTTCACCTCTTTCTCCCCACCTCCCCAATTTCCATAGGGGGAAAAAAAAAACCTGGGGAAAACTTGGCAAAAAATAAAATAAAATAAAAAGTACTGAGTGCAAATGTTTTTTTTTTATACTGTAGTTGGAGTTTTCCACGTTTCTTTCACATTCAAGGCAGCATTCTCCCCCCATCCCTCGCTGCTTTTCCAAAACATGCTTTGAAACCTTTGCATTTTATTGGGATGTATTCGTGACAAACCGCCCCTCCGCCCCCACGCGGGCAAGAGGAGGCAGTGAGAGGGCGAAAATGTCGAATGCCCCCTCCGCCCCCCGCCCCCTCCGCCGACCCCGCCGCCGCCATCAAAAAGCGGCGGAAGAAAACGCCGGAGGCCAGCCGCCGCCCCAAAACGAGCCGGCCGAGCTGGCAAAGCATGCCGGCAGCATTTGGGCTCGTCCTGCCGGCCCAGCTGTTCCCGAGGGCAAAAAACCCTCTCCCTCGGTCGGCTCTGTAGACTCGAGTATAAGTTAGGCGTTTTCAGCACAAAAAACGTGCTGAAAAACTCGGCTTATACTCGAGTATATACGGTAATTATTTAAAGAGAATAGTTCTGAAATTCTCTAAACAAGTGTGTTTAAATACTTTATATTCCATTAAATTATTTTCTTTTTAAAGGGAAATAAGTTGAGACTATTATCTTTCTACTTTTATCTGAAATAAACACAAATGCTGAAAGGTATGCCTTAGATATGAAATGTTTCTATATTTTCAATTTAATTTAGTATCATTATGAAAAAGAAAAAGTAAAGATACATTGCTGAACTATAAGTCGTATTTTGCTAGTTTTGTATTCTGCAAACTTTTTACAAGTCACGAATTCACAAGTCACAAATTATAGTTATTATACATGCATTTAAAAATATTCTAAAAAATAACTACACATAATTATAAATATTTATAAAGCCACCTAGAGTCAGTAGTAATAATAAATAATATTTTGTCAGATAATAATGTTATTATTTGTTTTTTCCACAAGATGGCACCCTAGTCCCATTCTTTCTTGTACAAATTAAACTAACCAGGATTTTACAATATATTATGTGGGTATATTCTAGCTATTTGTACTTCTGAATTCAGTGAACCATCATTTTAAATGTCCCTGAAATACATATGTCTTATCTATATAACAGAAATAATTCTTGCCAAATCATCAGAAAATCATTTTTTTTATTTCCACAGAAGATGATAGGTACCTCACTGGTGCGTTTCTTAAGCCTTCATGTTCATGGTAATTTCCTCAGGGGGAAAAGCAACACTGCAGAATACAGTTTGAAATTCAGTATTACCTATGCACCTAATTAACCTTTCTACCTTTCTAACCCAAAACCTGTTACATTCCACTCCATCCCATGGTATATGAATGTTTTTTTTTAACTAAATTGAGTATTCTCATAAACAAGTAGAGATTCTACCTACCCACTAATAAGTATTCCATAATATTGCACATATAAAACAAATACAGTAATGACAAATAACATCTTAGCATTAAATTTCCACTTTTTATATTATGTCGTGACTGTAATATTGTGTTTGTTAATACTGTTGTCATTTGTTGGCCTGCTTTTCACATTATGTTAAACCTGACAGGTTAGTTTACGTAAAGCATTAAGCTATAATGGATGGCTTCATACTAATCCATAACATAAGAAACTACACCCTGTATTATGACAATCCATTGTGTACTAATGAAGTTTGCCCTTCACAAGCTTATAAAATCATTCCAACACAGTGTGAATACTTTAAGCATTTTTTTTTTCAGCTTAGGCTCTTAAATTCATAATCATAATAAAAAAAACAACTATGAGAAAGGAATTGTGCAAAACATTCTTTAAGCAAACTGCTTATAAAATCAATGTATTGTTTTAATCTGGCTGTACACCGCCTGAGTCCTTCAGGAGAAGGCCGGTATAAAAATCTAAATAATAAATAAATAAATAAGCCTAGATAGTCTCTTGCTAAATGGAAAAATGAGCCATTGAACAAAGGAGTTCACCATGCTTGTGTTTCATACAGACGTGGTTGGTTGCTAGGAGCAGTGCCTTCAATAGAATCTTTGCATTCTTGCCTAGTTAGCTTCCTCAAGTACTTGCTGTAGCATTGCTCTATTTCTTTTCCAGTTGGCTTTAAATTATTTTAAAATGTCAGCAGATTTCACTTCTTTCACATTTCTATACAACAACTCTAAGTGGTGCTGCATACAGAGAACCTCAACCAAGCAACCTGAGAGTACAAACAAATAAAACACTGTAATTGGAAACAATAGGCACTTTTACATCCATTAAGCATCAAAATCCCCAAGGCTTGTTCAAAAAGAAACATTTAAGTAGTTTCTTACAAGTCACACTTTATATATTATAAGCAACATATGGAGAATTACAAATACCCATTTACAAAACCCAAAATTTGGTTTCAGAAATATTTTCTGAATAATTAAGCAGCTATGGTAGTCCAGTTAAAACCCTACAGATACATTTTGGTTAGCTTCATACATAACATTAAACAATGCTGTTTTTAATCTTGATTTGTTGGACAAGCCACAATGCCCAGACTCATACTGTAGGAAGTTAGCACCCACCTGTCTCCTAGATGAATGAAATATTCTAGGAAATATTAAAAAGGCAGAATATTATACCTCCCTGGATGAGAAAAGGAGGAACATGCTGTTGGAAATGGAATACAAAATGCTAAACAATTAACAAAGCTTACAAACACAATGAAGATATATTCAACATTATCAGATTTAACATCATTGTATATCATCAATTCCAGGCTACAAATGTACAAAAATCTAGTTTTTTAAAAATAAATAAAATTAGCACACTTCTCATTCCAAATCCATTTTTTCAGAAAAGGCAGAAAATTATTATTAAATCTAACAAAATATATTAGCATTGTTTACTATTTAAAGAATCTTTATTCTTTCTTTCGGCCTCACACTAACTGTAAATATTTATATACTTAGTTTTATTCTTTCCATCATGAGAAATCGGTCTGTACTGGAGTTATATACATGTACAACATTCACCACAACAGTTTTGAAGAGGAGGGAGGGAGGGAGGGAGGAAGAAAGGAAGGAAGGAAGGAAGGAATTTTCATCTAGATAGAGAATTTTGAGAATTAATTTCAAATATTCCAAATTTTAATTCCTGTGTAGTTCGTCACTGTTAGGAATCTCACTTTTTTTCTAGCAGGCTTTTCATTCTTAATAGGTACATGTCAGGAAGATTGTCAGGAAGGTTGTCTCCATTCTGGGCACAGCTACTGCCAATATTCTCAATTTTTTTATATAAATATAATGGGGAAAAATAATGTGGATAAGACATGAAATTAATAAATTTATTTAATAAGGTATTTATTCCCAAATAAAAATGTATCAAATCTAAAACTAGGGCTATGTTTTCATGCAGTAAGAAAGTAGTACAGAAATCTTAAATTCTTTCAATAATGTTAGCATGTATTTTTTCAAAGGAGGAATAAATAGACAACCATTTTGATAAACATGCCACATTATTATGGTTTGTTGCACAGTCAGCCAGAAGTTCAGATTGGATTTGGTATTTTTATCCACCTCCTGCTTCCTGATTTCGCACAATAACCCTGTGAAGTAGGTTGTGCTGAGAGAGAATGACCTGATCATTCTCTCATGCCTAAGGCAGGTCTAGAACTCATAGTCTCCTGGTTTCTAGCCAGCAGCTCAACAATAAACAAAACTGGCTCTCACCATAAAATAGCAACAATTATATCTTCTTTCTCTAATGATTTCTTCAGGCCTCCTTATATATGAAAGTTGATTTTCAATTGCCATGGATCATAAGTACAACAGTTTTCAAGAATCAGGAAGTTCAAGTATTTTTTTCTCTATTGGGAAAGGCTAAAATTAATCTTATGTAACTAGTAACCATGGGAAAATAAGATAATTGGACTAAATGACTATAGGATTCAATAGTATTGTTCTTTGGTCTGGCAAAACCTAACAATATCATTATTATTAATAGACTTTTTTTAAAAAATCAAGAGTTGCAGGGATAATAAAAATTCAGAAGCAAATTTCATATCAGAGAATAAAGTGTTATTCTCAGGAAGGGCTGCTTCACTATCAGGTAATCTCAATGTTTTTTCCAAGAAATTTCATGTACTGTAACTATCAAGTGTCCAAGAAGAATAGAGTAGGATTCTTGAAAGGGTACAAAGCAGGGGTGAAATCCAGCAGGTTCTGACAGGTTCTGGAGAACCGTTAGTGGAAATTTTGAGTAGTTCGGAGAACCGGTAGCAGAAATTTTGAGTAGTTCGGAAAACTGGCAAATACTACCTCTGGCTGGTCCCAGAATGGGATGGGAATGGAGATTTTGCAATATCCTTCCCCTGCCATGCCCACCAAGCCACGCCCACCAAGCCACACCACACCCAACAACCCACGCCCACAGAACCGGTAGTAAAAAAATTGGATTTCACTACTGGTACAAAGAGATAATGGTGAAGTTGAGAAGGTTGGGCAATGGATAATATATTGCTACAGAAATTATAATGAAATATTTTTCTTTTAATCTTAAAATGAAAAATAACCACAGTAATGTTAAAATACTAAAAAACAGAACAGTGAAATACAAAATAGAAACTTTGAACATTGCCGGTTTGGGAAATAAAATTGAAGAAAATGTAGAAAATGTAGAAAATGGGATCAAGATAATGGGACTAGCTGATATAAGATGCAAACCACATGGTAGTAAAAAAGTTCACAAAGGATACTTGTTTATTTATTGAGGAGGGGCCACAGCAAAGAATGGATTGGGCTTCTTGAATATCCAGACATAGCAAAATGCACTCTGGACATCAACTATTCAGACCAAATAATAATACTGAAAATCAAGAGAAGAGAACAAACTGAAACATTTGTACGCTTATATGCCCCATGCAATGATAATTACACAGAAGAACAAAAAGATGAGTTCTTTGATGAACTATCTAAGGAGATAGCAAAAAGTGGAAGCTAGCAGTATACTTGTATGTAATGGAAGATTTCAATGGTAGAGTGGGTACTAACAGAAGAAAGTATTAACCCATCAGCCCACATGCTGCTAAGAACAGTGAAAGGAATGAGAATGGGCTTTATACATCAACTTTTTACCACTAACACATTTTTGAACTCTGAGATTCACAATGTTATACATGGGATAAATGGAATAACATCACCACTAAAAGTCAGATGGATTACATATAAATAAGAGTAAAAAGAAGATTCAGAATCTTGATGCAAAAATTATCCCCAATGGAATATGTGACATCAATTATAAGATTGTAGAGCTAAGATTGTGTCGTAATGCTCAGACATGACTTCGCAACTAACAACAACAAATTAAGATACCAAAGGCCACTAACAGAACCATCAGAAGCAATAGAAAGGTAGAGAGAAGACGCCAAATAGCTCCTCAATCCCCTAGGACAGCGGTCACCAACTGGTGGTCCATGGACCACTGGTGGTCCACGAGAAAATTTTGGTGGTCCACAGAAAAATCATTTGCATTTTTTAATATTGCACTAAATCAGGGGTCCTCAAATTACGGCCCCTGGGCCAGATACATGCAATGAACACTTGTATTGCTGCAGAGTCTCCCCCTTTGGGGTCCTTTTGAGTGGGTCAGAGGGGGGCAGAAATTCTGACTTGGGGTCTGCTTTGGCCTCCTGGTGCGAGGCTTTGGGCAAAGGCTGGAGGAAAGTACCGCTGGTAGTGAAGAGCCGGATGGCCTTGTTCCACTGGGACTGCATCATGGCCTGGAACTGGCTGACTATCTCAGCCTGCTGAGCCTCCAGGCGCCGCTACCTGGTTTTGCACTCCCACAGGTCTTCCCTCTGCTTTGAAAGCCTATGCTCGTAGTCCTCAGTGAGGTGCTTCTGCTGAGCCTCCTTCTCGGTCAGATCCAATTTGAACTGAGCTGTTTTGCCAACTTTCTCATGGTGGCTGATTAGCTCCAACAAGTGCTTCCTATTGGGGCCCTAAGGAACCCAGGCAGGCAGGCGAGGAGTGGTAGGAGGGGAGGGGCGAGTAGTGGTTGGTGAGGCACCCCTCAACACAAATGACATCGAGTTGGCCACACCCACCCAGTCACATTACCACCTAGCCACGCCCACCCAGCTGGTTATTAGGCAGATCATATTAGTAGTCCTTGTGATTTAAAATTATGAAGTTAATGGTCCCTGAGGTCCGAAAGATTGGTGACCCCAGCCCTAGGAGATACCTAGAAGAAGCAACACAAGACCTCAAAATAACAGTGCTAGAGCCAGAAATACTGATTGGGGAAGTAGCGAGACTTGTTAAAAAATTAAAAAGTCACCCAAATACAAAGCTCCAGGAACTGATGGTCTACCAACAGAAATACCAGTAATTCAAGCAGCATATAGCTACATATTATTTTTAACACAGTATGGATACAACTAGCTGCACCTATTGATTGGCAATAAGCAATAATAATATCACTGTGGAAAAACAAAGACCACTTAAAAAATCTCAACTAGCAGAAGAGCAGATGGGTTTTAGAAGAAATAGAAGCTGCATAGATGCAATTTTTGTGCTTAAATAACTAATAGAAAAGAATATGGAATACAATAAGAATCTCTTTGTTACATTTGCATACCAAGAGAAATCATATGACAGAATTGATAGGAAATTGCTATGGCAAACATTGACTCAATATGGACTAAGGAACTTCTTATTAGATTATGCAAAAGCTATACAGTAATTACAGAACCTAGAACAAACCAAGGAACATCAGAACGCTTCACAGTAACATTCAGAGTAAAACAATATGTACTATTATCACTGTTATTTATCACCTGCACAAACAGCATAAACAAAGAAGCCAAACCCAAGAATGGAAATAATGTCAACAAAGTAGTCTGTGCAGACGATTAGGCAATGATAGCAAGTACAGCTAAAAAAACTGCATCAGCATTTTATAGGTGAGACCACGGGTGAGATCATCTGTGGTTTTGGGGTGAGGTGTCATCTGTACGCTGACGATACACAGCTGTACATTTCCACTCCAAACCACCCCAGTGAAGCCGTTGAAGTGATGTCCCGGTGCCTGGAGGCAGTACAGGTCTGGATGGGGAAAAACAGGCTCCAGCTCAATCCAGCCAAGACCGAGTGGCTGTGGATGCCGGCATCCCAGTATAATCAGCTGAGGCCATGTGGGGGACGAATCTTTGGCCCCCACGGAGAAGGTTCGTAATCTAGGCGTCCTTCTGGATGCACGGCTGTCGTTAGAAGAACATATGACAGCCGTCGCCAGAGGAGCTTTTTATCAGGTGCGCCTGATACGCCAGTTACGTCCCTTCTTGGACCGGAATTCCCTATGTACAGTCACTCACACCCTCGTCCCTTCCCGCCTGGATTACTGCAATGCTCTCTATATGGGGCTCCCCTTGAAGAGTACCCGGAGGCTTCAACTGGTCCAGAATGCGGCCACGCGGGTAATTGAAGGAGCAGCTTGAAGCTCCCATATAACACCTATCCTGCGCAGGCTGCACTGGCTTCCGGTTGCCTTCCGGGTGCAATTCAAGGTGTTGGTTCTCACCTTTAAAGCGCTCCATGGCTTAGGACCGGGTTATTTACGGGACTGCCTCCTGCTACCAGTGGCCTCCCATCGACCAGTGCGCTCCCACAGAGAGGGTTTCCTCAGGGTGCCATTGGCCAGACAATGTCGACTGGCGACCCCCAGGGGGAGGGCCTTCTCTGCGGGGGCTCAGCCCTCTGGAACGAGCTACCCCCAGGGATACGCCAACTCCCTGACCTCCGGGCCTTCTGGCATGAGTTGAAGACTCTTTTATTCCATCGTGCAGGATTGGCCTAATAGTTTTTAATGGGGATTTTAATAGTTTTTAGTATTTTCAGCATATCTAAATTAATCTTTTAAATATGTTTTTAATTTTTGTATTGTTGTTCTTAATTGGCTGTAAACCGCCCGAAGTCCTTCGGGAGAAGGGCGGTATAGAAATTGAAATAATAAATAAATAAATAAATAAATAAATAAATAAATAAATAAATAAATAAATAAATAAATAAATAAATAAATAAATAAATAAATAAATAAATAAATAAATAAATAAATAAATAAATAAATAAATAAATGGCCATGAACCAAGAATGCAAGACACATAATATGAGAATCAGCAAAGAAAAAACAGAAGTAATGGCAACAGGGAGAGGGGGGAGTATACCTTAAATACAGTAATAGAGAGAAAAGTATAAAACAAGTATCAAAGTTCAAATATCTAGGACCAACATTCACCAAAGATGGTAAAATGGAAGAAGAGATTAACATACGATGCAATTAGGCAAACCAAGTATTGGGATAGCTAACTCAACTCCTATAATATAGGGTAGTACCAATCTGTACAAAGATTATCATACAAAGCATGTTCATCCTCATCCTGTGTTACCAGTGCTAAACATGGACACTTACAATAAAACATAAACCAAGTTAGTCACCACGGAAATGAGATGTTTGAGGAAAGCTGCTGGAGTGACCAGAAAAGATAAGATTAGAAATGAGATCATAAGAGAAAGAATTGGCATAGAACTAATCTTAAATTACATACAAAAACAGCAAATAAAATGGTGATACCATACCACTTGATACCATATAAGGCAGATGCAAAAAGAGAGAAGGTCAAAGAACACAAGACAGACCCAGAAGAAGATGAAGAGACAACATCAAGGACATTCAAAAACATCAATTAACAATGATGAAAACCATTCTTCAACTTACCCACAACAACAATGGAGCTCATGTACTCCCAACCCAAATGCCTAGGGAAACAGCCTGGTCTTCTATGATAGAGGTCTCCAACCTTAGTAACTTTAAGGTTTGTGGACTTCAACTCCCAGAATTCCTCCACAAGCCTTAAAGTTATTAAGGTTGGAGACCCCTGTTCTATGACTTGTGAAAGGCTAACAGGCTTGGGTCATCTAAATCTCCAGGGGATGCTGTTCCATAGTACAGGTGCTGCCCCTGAGGAGACACTTCATTGTTCAACAAAATGACATTGGTTAATAGAGAAGACTCAGAGTTTGCCCTCTCAACTAGATCCTGTGGGGTGGGCAGAAACCATGGGAGAAAGGAAGTCCCACAAGTAACCTGGCCTGATGCTATGAATGGGTTTATAGGTGGTAACGGTCAGCACCTTGAATTACATCAATAGCCTACTAAGAACCACTGCAACTTCTGCAGCAATAGCTACATGGGCATAATAATAAACACCAAAACCTACCTGTTGCTGCATTTCGACCACCTGCATCTTCTGAGGAGTCTTCAAAGCCAACCGTACGTAGTGTACAGTGAGTTGCATGGACTAATTAGGTGACTAATGCAGGAATCACTATGAATAAGGCGTCCCCTGGCTTGGAAGGGATGCAGTTAACATACAAGTCAAATCTGTGCAAAAGCTCCCCTGTCCACATAGCCACCTGCTCTTTGAACAGGAGTCAAGAGTCCAGAAGGATCCCCAAAATGCATACCAACTTTGACTAGGGACATGCACCTCCATGCAAAGTTAAAGATCCTGATCCCTGGAATCAGGAAATCTTAAAAACAAAATCACATTTTACTAGGGTTGAGCCAAAGACTGTTCTTCCCATCCATATACAGCCTCCAGGTCCTGGGAAAGGACCTTGATAGCATTGTTTGGTCAGCCCAGGAAAGAAATATATATCTGCACATGATGCCTTCATGTAAATGTTTTAGAAATGGAGAATGGGTAGAGATCTGAGGCACCTCATAAAGCAGGGGCTTCAGGCTCAATCTTTCCCTCCCCCTCCCTCCCACCACCAACAGCAACTGGACCCTAGAGAAAAAAGGAGAATCATTGTACCACAGTTCTTCCAAACCCAAATCCCCTAAGTCTAGCAGGATACTATGACAGATGGTATGAAAGGCTGCTGAGAGACTAAGAAGAGCCAAGATGGATGCACTATCCTATCCCAAGCCTGCCACATTGACAAGCATAAACAATGCTGCCAGTAATTTATAACAAGGTCTGAATCCCAACTGTAACGAGTACAGATAATCTGCTTCTTTCAGAAAAAGAAAGTCAGAGACTAGACAAACATTTACTGGTTCTAGATCTGTTCAGTCTAGTGGTCTCTTGAGGAGGGGGCAGACAACTGCCTCTTCTCCAGCAATGCACTGTCTGCCACCCTTTGGGAGACCTTAATCAACTAGGAGAGGCAGACACCTAAAACACAATTGGTGTGAGGGAATGTGCAGCTGAAAAAGGGAGGGAAATGTCAGCAATAGTACTGACTCTTCCCAGGGCGAAGGTAGCAGAGTGGAGTCCAAAGCAAAAGAATGAACTGGATAGGAGGGAGGAAAAAGTTCAGGCAACATGCTAAATCTCCCAGAGTTTATCTATTACATAATAAAGTTATAACTTTAGTCTGGCAAGAGTCTGTCTATTAGGTGAAAGCAATAAGGATTAGATTTGATTGGATCTTGCTATGTCATCTTTGGGTTTAGGATTGACAGGTGGTCGCATTCACCACTTTAATGATCCTGTCCACTTTATCCAGGCTAGCAGAACTCTTCCCAGATAACTTGGCAAAAATGTGCCTCAGGTAATTCTACCAGTCCTGGAGGAGTTCAATATCTATGAATATGTATGTGAGAGGGATCTGGATGTGACCAATTTAAGATATTTGAATACTGTCAAGTTGAAAAAAATGTGAGATTTAAAATATTGCAACAAAAGTATGGCTTATTATGAAATTATGAAAACTTGAGAATTGTATAAAATCCTATTATTTTAAATGTGATGAGATAGAGACATACAGAGCAGAGGTGGGTTTCAGCAGGTTCTGACCAGTTCTGAAAAACCGGTAGCAGAAATTTTGAGCAGTTCAGAGAACCAGCAGTAAAAATTCTGACTGGCCCCGCCCCCATCTATTCTCTGCCTCCCAAGTCCCAGCTGAGGGGAGGAAATAGGGATTTTGCAGTAACCTTCCCCTGGAGTGAGGAGGGAATGGGGATTTTACAGTAGCCTTCCCCTGTCACGCTCACCAAGCCATACCCATCAAGCCATGCCATGCCACGCCCACCAAGCACAGAACCGGTAGTAAAAAATTCTGAAAGCCACCACTGATAAAGAGTTTATAAATACAGGGAATCATTTTCATTCTGGATTGAAAAGTGGAATCAACTGTGTCAATAGTTCTTATCAAAAACTGAGATAGGACAGACAGAAAGAAATTTGCATAGAATCCCCAACCCAGAAGAGGAAAGAGGAAACATCTAGGAGCTAAATACAATTTATTTCACACTGAAAACGGTGGAAATACAATATGGTTCATTAAATTCCTTAAATCCTAAATAATACAGTACATTTGTTAGAGAAATATTAATTTGTAAAGGGAGAAAAATTGTGGACAGTACATGTGATCTTATATGACAGGCAATGTTCAACAATTAAAAATGCTTGAACTGTAATTTTTCAGGATTAATAAACCTATTACGGTTATTTACAAAGCCCCCTGTTATTCTATTATCCATTTCTGATGACTTGAAAATAAGAGCCATCAGATAAATAGTAATTGAGTTTTTTCCAGTTCCTAAGATGTTGTGCTATTTTAATATAGTTTTTCTTCTTCTTTATGTTAGTGTATAAGTCTGTTTTAATTTTTTTTTTAAATCCATAGAAATATTTTTGTTTCGCATAACAAAACTCTTTTCTTTGCAAAGAACATCAATTATGTATTGAATACATAACCAAGATAATATCTGGCTTAGAAGAGCACCATACAAATCCAGAGATATTATCAAGAGTTGCTAGACTTGAAAGTAAATACTACCTTGTTATCTGATGTAATCTGTCTCTGGTTGGCAACTATTGTGACATTATCTAAACTGGTGTTTAGTCTGATCTATCAAAGCATTTATTAGTGTGTGCTGAGTTGTGTACAAATGCAAGCAGCAAATAAGATTACATAGATAGAACTCTCCTTCTCTCTCCTCTGTGTGAAAGAGAGAGGAGGAGGGAGGGACGGAGAGAGAGGGGAGGAGGGAGAGAGAGAGATGTTTACAGTATGAAAATCCTACTGTATCCCAAAATTTCATTTATATAAATTGCAGATGGATGAAGTGAGTGTTGTAAGTTCTTTTTTTTTTCAAGCTACTACAAACTGGTGTCTTCCAACAGAATAGTTTAAAATAAAGCAACAAAAGTCACATTTTCTTTTTTAACTCAAATGTATTCTGTATAAGAATTCAAGAGTGGTGTTTAAACCTAGAATGCATAAAGGATTAGGATTAGGCTTGTATATCATATCAGAACTCTGCCAAAAGAAAATAATTATAAGGAGCCAAAATGATATGAAATAATATTTTCCAGATATCATTAAGCTACATAAGCTCATATTACAAAACTTGATATTCCACATCAGTATTTCCTGATCAAACTAACCTTTAGTTTAAACAACAAAAGGACTCAACTCTTTCTTTTCTTGCTCCTCTGTTCGGCATTACTTATCCAGCTTTTCTAAAGCCCTGCTTGCTTGCCTTCCTATCAATACACAAGCCTACACTGAAGTATTAAAAGCCAGTTTTGCTATATATATCATTCCATTAACCATACTTTAAGGCAGAGAAGCTGGAAAGACTGTAGACATAAAATAATTAGAAATGTGACAATCCTAGAAAGACAAAATGTGGGGCTAATCTATAACAAATTTTCAAATATTGGAAAGTAAAGTATTCTTTTGGAAAAAGAGTGTATATAATTGCACAACTGATAAAAGCAAAGCAGGAAAAAATATCAACATTATAAACCTTTAAAGTTATTCAGAGTCCAGATAAAAAATTATGACACTGACAATGTTGCAGTTTAATTGAAACCCTAAAAGGAAAATTGTGATTAAATGGGACAATTTAAATGATGTAACAGTAGATACTTGAAGAACCATGTTAGGGACAGATCATCATGGATAAAATATAAAGCTTATGTGATCACTAAGAACAAACATTAACTTGATGGCACATAACCAACCAATCAATTAATGGTGTAAATTTACATGATAAATACTAAGATGTGGAAATTAGTGGGGAAACATTTCCATTTTTCAGGATTATGTGCAACTGAAATATAGAGACACCTCATTCTGGATGCAACACATTTCAGCAAGGACTCTCTAAAACAGGGGTCTCCAACCTTGGTCCCTTTAAGACTTGTGGACTTCAACTCCCAGAGTCCCTCAGCCAGCAAAGCTTAAAGGGACCAAGATTGGAGACCCCTGCTCTAAACTACTTGTTTAACCAGATGCTCAATTCCATCCTATTATTTCTTAATAAAGCTTAAGTATTTTTGTCTTACTGACTATGGCAACTGAATACCAAGATGCTTGTTAGCCCCAGTGTGAATAATCACTGCATTAATTTTGTATACATTTAAACTAGATTTAAATGGATATTTTAATTATATTTAAATAAATTATATTTATATTATTATAAATATAATATTATATTTATATTAATATAAATAAATTATATTTATATTTAAATAGTTCTAGAGGAGATCAACCCTGACTGCTCTTTAGAAGGCCAGATCCTGAAGATGAAACTGAAATACTTTGGCCACCTAATGAGAAAGAAGGACTCACTGGAGAAGAGCCTAATGCTGGGAAAGATTGAGGGCAAAAGAAGAAGGGGACGACAGAGAATGAGGTGGCTGGATGGAGTCAGTGAAGCAGTAGGCATGAGTTTAAATGGACTCCAGAGGATGGTAGAGGACAGGAAGGCCTGGAGGAACGTTGTCCATGGGGTCGCGATGGGTCGGACACGACTTCGCAACTAACAATAACAACATTTAAACTTGAGTCACATATCAGTTTTATTTAGGAGCAAGTCGCACAGAACTGTAGAAGTTACTACTTCGTTTGCCAGGACAAAACCGCAGAAGGCAAAGGGCTTTTATTGCAGCCGGGCCCTTCTGCACGCTGTCTTCCTCTGAATTCATCGCTCACGCTTCCCCCCCACCTCCAAAAAAAACCCCAGCAAGTTCATGAATCGGACTCCAAGCCATCAAAAATCGCAAGAAGCGTAATAGCTTTGAAGTTATCACAGGACTGTTGGGCTCCCCGCTTCCCAACAACATCGCTAGCCGGATAAAGCACCAGAGTTTAGAAAGGGGGTGGGTCTCACGCGTTCCCACCCCCCGTGGGATAAACCGGGAGAGACGCTGCTCTTTTTTTCCCCCTCCCCCCCCCTCCCTTGCAACCGGCGGCTCCGGGCTCCCCAAGGCGGCGAGCATCCTCGCCGTCGCCATGGCAACTGGACAACTTGCAGCTCGTCCGCGTCGTCCCGGCGTCAGCCGCTCGCTAAAAACCACCCCGTTCGCCCGCTCTCGACCCTCTGTACCTCACCGGCACCACCTCCTCCTCCTCCTCTCTCCCCCCCCTGCAGCTCACCCTCGCTGACCTGCCGGGCGGCGGTCTTCTTCTGACACACTTGGGCACCATCGCGTTGCAGAAACTTTTCCCCGCGTTCAAACAGCCGGAGAGGCGCAGATGGTACAGCAGCCGCGCGCGGACAAACTAGTTAACGACGCGGAGTCGCTCCTGAAGTCTTCCCGCCCCCTGGTGGGGCTGGCCCGCGCCTGAAAAAGGAAAGTTCTTTTTCTTCGTCCGCCTCCCTAGGAGCGTCTCTGTTTTGTGTGTGTGGGTGAGTTCAGAAGAAATGATTGGGGTGACAGCTGATTGACTTTTTATATTTCTCCAATTGGGGTATCATATTCAAAACTCCGAGCTACCACGGGATTACGGGAAAGGGTGAACGGGATTTTTCAGTCCCTTATGCCCCGATCCTATAAATAGGTGCCTTGTTCCTTGAAGTGATAAAAATTAATTTGAAAACAGTAGGTTGATCTAGGGGTCTGTTACTCTCATTTAAATATCCCGAATTTCTCTTTGTTATTTTGATGCTAAAGTTTACGTTTGTTGCAGGGGGGAAATATTTCTTTGACATATTTCTCTGAAATACTGGTAATCGTCTTTAAAAGGAAGCATGGAGTGAAATATAGCACAAAAACCTAAAGATGCATTAATAGGAATTATGTTTGTTTAACTGTGTCCTAAATTGTCTGTTATAGACAAACTCAAAATATTTTCAAAATCAAAACAGCAACTCCACCGTTTTCTGTTTTGTAATATGTGGTCCTTGATGCTCTCTAAACTTGCCTGTTTTCTTGCAGACCTTTCATTACCCAGACTAGGAAACGTCATCGGTGCTGAGCTACAAATATTGTCCTTTTTTGAGATTTTGTAATGTTCTATGTATTGCAGCAGTGTTTATAGTGGAAAGTTTTACAATATCTGTCTGCTACACCGTCAAGTTTAATAGCATCCCAGATTCTATAAGAGCTACTTAACTCGGTCTCCTTGCTTATCTTCTGTTTCTAAAGGTATGGACTTCTTTACTTTTCAATAGTAAAATACTGGTCAGTTTGCTTATTATAGTGCAATTTTCTAAAAGAGCCAGGTGGGGATGAGGTGGTTTACTATGGGAATAACTGTGGTGCCTTTTTAAATAATAGGAATAGTGATATCATGATGTTGCAAAAATGAAAATACATTACCAAAATACAGTACCACTCAAGATGGTTTAATTCAAATATACCAAAATATTATGTGATACAATTCTTTTTGAATACTATCAGGTCTAGATGCTAACCAAAAACTGTCTACTATTGACCTCACCCCATTCCTAAGAGGTCTGTAAGGGGCATGCATAAGAGCACAAACGTGCCTACCGTTCCTGTCCTATTGTTTCCTTTCGTTATATCCAATTAATATAGTTATTACATACTCATGCTTATATATATGTTTATATATTGTTTAGTTATTTTATGCTTATGCTTATATATACTGTGACAAAATAAATAAATAAATTTTAAAAAAATAACCCTTCCTTTGAGCAACTGGAATATGAGCATTCTGGGAAGAAATTGATCTCAATGTGATCGGTTTTCATATACAGTAATGTATTTAAGCCTGTTGGCTCGGTTTGTATGACATTAAGCATAATTTCTTGTATAAATTGCAATGAACTAGATTCACACATTGCACTATTTCATCTGTTTACAGACTTCAGTGATTAGGTTCATCTTACACACTGAGCAAAAACCAAACAGATCACAGTAGTGTATCATGTGATGTGTGAAGTGCAAAGTAGCTTCAATATATATGAGGAAAGAGGCGGCAACTGGAGAGAAGGCAGCTCATTAAAAAAATTTAATATATAAAACCTGAACTGATCATTTGCCATTTAGAGATTGACAATGGCTTTGTATGCCAGCAAGGCTTATTTTATCAGGCACTGAAAATCCATCCATCTATCCAATGTCAGATTAGAATGTAGGCTTTCAGAATACAAACTATGTTGATCAACATGATAGTGCATCACTAAAAGCACAGAACAATGGATTGCGGTACAGTGATCATTTTCAAAGTCAAAACTATGGACAGCCATGGTAGAAAGTTAATCAATTTGTTTGCGTTAGATCAATAGAATATTCAAGATAATTATAACTACAATTTAATAAAACCCTTGTGTTCTTTAGCTATAGTAACAGTCATTAGAGTAGTTTTACTGAAGTTTTACAGTAAACTTCAATTACTTATGATGCAATCTTACATGCATTTATAGGAAGATAAATTTTACTAATCTCACTGGGGCTTACTTATTAGTAAAAATATATAGGATATCACTCTGATCTATTTTTTTAAAAAGCCTAAATATTTTGAAGCATATAGCAAGGGTCAGTAGAAAATACAGAGAAATTCCTGCTGTGGGAACCTCATATTGAATACCTCATATTGAAATAAGGCTCAGAGTATTCCAAAAAGTGGGAACAGCCCCATCCACCGAGTTTTGAATATTGCCTTTTCTGATACCCATATGAGATGTATAATTTCTTCTTTTGTATTAATTGTATCTCCTATATGGAAGGTAGTATGCATTGCAGTGGCGGGTTGTTACCGGTTTGCCCCAGTTCGGATGAACCAATAGCAGCGGCGCAGGAGGCTCCAACCACCCGCCTGGCCGTCATCAAATATGCTCTGTGCATGTGCAGAAGTGGCGCGTGAGCGAGTAAACTGGTAGCAAGGTAAGTGAAACCCACCACTGATGCATTGCCAGACCTCCTTAGTAACAAATATTAGCACATACTATATATCATGCTGAAAGATAAACTCCTAATATTATAGAAAATATGATGAGCTGATACAGTATGATTTATGTGGTTCTGGCAAATTTCTAGTTCTTCACTGAAAAACATTATTACATTTAAAATAATCGGTTTAATGAAAAGTGAGTTCCTTAAAGAAGTGAAATACAGTAAGGATTATAACAGCCTTCTATTTTCCATTGTGTATACCTTATTTTCAGAAAGCCTGACCCTAAGGAATGGTTCTGGTGGTGCTAGGGATTATGTGATTCAATCTCCAGAGTGAACACATTGAGATCCAGTTCCAGTATAAATGGTGTAATTATTCCTATTTTATTACCTGACAACGGAAGATACTATAGTTATAAATAAATGCTCTAATTGTTTGCTTCTGTGTAGTATTTTATAGCATGTTGATCTAGATTTTACTAGTTTCTGTAATTATCCACAATATAAGTTTATTGTCATACATTTCAATTCTCATTTCGGAAGTACTAAAAACACTTGCTTCCTCTCTCATAGTTCTATTGTCTTGGAAAAAGGGAACAGGTGACTTTAAAATCCAGGGTTTTCTTAATGAAGCTGAGAGCGCCTCTTCAGTATCATCATCAGAGCCACAGTGGTTAGAGTGCAGTACTGCAGGCTACTTCTGCTGAATGCCGGCCGGAGCTGGTATGCAACTGGTTCTGATCGGTTCCGGCAAATCAGTAGCAGAAATTTTGAGAAGTTCAGAGAACCGGCAAATACCACCTCTGGCTGACGCTGCCCCCGATCTATTCGGTGTCTCCTGAGTCTCAGCTGATCAAGTCTCAGCTGATTGGCTGGGTCTTCTTTTGTTGTCCTGCACAGGAAAACGAAGCTGGAAAGCACATTAATGTGGTGGGGAGGGAATGGGAATTTTGCAGTATCCTTCCCCTGGAATGGGCTGGGAATGGAGATTTTGCAATATCCTTCCCCCAAGAGTGGGGAGGGAATGTGGATTTTGCTTCCCCTGCCATGCCCACCAAGCCACGCCCTCAGAACCGTTAGTAAAAAAAATTTGAATCCCACCACTGCTGCCGGCTGCCTGCAATTTGGCAGTTCAAATCTCGCCAGGCTCCAGGTTGACATAAGCCTTCCATTCTTCCGAGGTGGGTAAAATGAGGACCCAGATTGTTGGGGGCAATATGCTGACTCTGTAAACTGCTTAGAGAGGGCTGTAAAGCACTGTAAAGTGGTATATTGGTAAAGTGGTACATATAAGTGCTATTGCTATTGCTATCATTTCCACTTCTAAAGAAACATAAACATTCTGCTTTTTTCCAAGGAAATCCAATCTAAAGATGTGTGGCAGCTGAATCCCTAACAAGGCAGGGCCTTTGCAGTGGATGGTGGGGGAGAAGGAGGAAAGGACTTAAGGTGTCAGGCACAACTTTGGAGAGAAGCCCTGCACTTTTATATGCGCATACAACACTAGGACACCTACAAAGGTACTTCACATGAAGAAAATATTACATTGTTTTGTGAACAGACATGTAAATATGTGTTTCTAAGTTCTAAGTAATATTAATATAAGTAGCTACTAGCATTTTCTGTATCTTGTGTATAGTTTTGTCCTACTTGCACTAGCTTTTCTAAACCATATTCATAACCAAGTGAAAGCAAACAAATTGCAGAAATGTAAGTTTTTTTGTTACAATAAAAGAGAATAAACAGGTAACATCACAGAGACCTCTAAAATATTGACAGTTTAATTCTACGCATAAGTATTTATTTTTTTATTTTTTTATTTATTTTATTTGTCATAACAGCATACATAAGCATTAGCATGATGCAACAGTAGGACAGGAACGGTAGGCACGTTTGTGCTCTTATGCACGCCCCTTATAGACCTCTTAGGAAATATAGTATGTTTATAGCTTAAGAGATTGTTAGCGAATATAAACATTTCATCAAAATGAAACCCAAAGTAGGCAGTCAGGACAAACTTCTTATCATGCAGGTGCTACAAGAGAAATACCTCACCTTTGCCAGCTGCCCTTCTTTTCTGAGGAGTAAAAGGCCCCAGAAACAAAGACTTATTCATGTAGAAGGAGGTGATTCCTGAAATGAATCATTGTAAGGACTGAAAAGCCCCCAAATCAGAGGTGGTATTCAGCAGGTTCTGACCAGTTCTGGAGAACCGGTAGCAGAAATTTTGAGTAGTTCGGAGAACCAGTAAATACCACCTCTGACTAGCCCCACCACCATCTATTTTACGCCTCCCAAGTCCCAGCTGATCGGGAGGAAATGGTGATTTTGCAGTAACCTTCCCCTGGAGTGGAATGGGAATGGAGATTTTACAGTTTCCTTCCCCTGCCACACCCACCAAGCCACACATCCCAAGCCATGCCCACAGAACCTGTATTAAAAAAATTTGAATCCCACCACTGCCCCAAATGTTATTTTATCACATGTATATTTATTTGCCACATATATAACATAACATAACATAACATAACATCAGAGTTGGAAGGGACCTTGGAGGCCTTCTAGTCCAACCCCCTGCCCAGGCAGGAAACCCTACACCATCTCAGTCAGATGGTTATCCAACATTTTCTTAAAAATTTCCAGTGTTGGAGCATTCACAACTTCTGAAGGCAAGTCGTTCCACTTATTAATTGTTCTAACTGTCAGGAAATTTCTCCTTAGTTCTAAGTTGCTTCTTTCCTTGATCAGTTTCCACCCATTGCTTCTTGTTCTACCCTCAGGTGCTCTGGAGAACAGTCCAACTCCCACTTCTCTGTGGCAGCCCCTGAGATATTGGAACACTGCTATCATGTCTCCCCTAGTCCTTCTTTTTGTTAAACTAGACATACCCAGTTCCTGCAACCGTTCTTCATATGTTTTATCCTCCAGTCCCCTAATCATCTTTGTTGCTCTTCTCTGCACTCTTTCTAGAGTCTCAACATCTTTTTTACATCGTGGCGACCAAAACTGGATGCAATATTCCAAGTGTGGCCTTACCAAGGCATTATAAAGTGGTACTAGCACTTCACGTGATCTTGACTCTATCCTCTGTTTATGCAGCCCAGAACTGTGTTGGCTTTTTAACAGCTGCTGCACACTGCTGGCTCATATCTAGATGGTTATCCACTAGGACTCCAAGATCCCTCTCACAGGTACTACTATTGAGCAAGGTACCACATATACGGTACTGGTGCATTTTGTTTTTGGCCTAAATGTAGAACCTTACTTTTTCACTGTTGAATTTCATTTTGTTAGATAGCGCCCAATGTTCAAGTCTGTCAAGATCTTTCTGTAACTTGAGCCTATCTTCTGGAGTGTTGGCTATTCCTGCCAGCTTGGTGTCATCTGCAAATTTGATGAGTTCCCCATCTATCCCTCGTCCAAGTCATTGATGAAGATGTTGAAGAGTACTGGGCCTAAAACAGAGCCTTGGGGTACTCCACTGCATACTTCCCTCCATGTGGATGTAGTTCCGTTGAGGACTACACGTTGAGTGCGGTTGGTCAGCCAGTTACGAATCCATCTGGTGGTGGTGCTGTCTAACCCACATTTTTCTACTTTATCTAGTAGTAGGTTATGGTCTACTTTATCAAATGCTTTACTGAAGTCCAAGTAAATTATATCAACAGCATTCCTCTGGTCTACTAATTTTGTCATTTTGTCAAAGAATGCGATAAGATTAGTCTGGCATGATCTGTTTTTGACAAACCCATGTTGGCTTTTGGTTATTACTTTGTTTGCTTCTAGGTGTTCGGTGATTCGTTGCTTGATTATCTTTTCTAGAATCTCCCCCGGTATTGAGGTCAGGCTGATAGGTCTGTAGTTTCCTGGGTCTGTTTTTTTGTTTTTTTGAAGATGGGAACTACATCAGCTCTTTTCCAGTCCTCTGGCAGCTCCCCTGTGCTCCAGGATCTTTGAAAGATATAGTTCAGTGGTTCTGAGATCACGTCTGCCAGTTCCTTCAGAACCTTGGGGTGTAATCCATCCGGTCCTGGTGATTTGAACTCGTCTAGGGTAGACAGGTGTTCACTTACCATTTTCTTCCCTATTTTAACTTGTGTTTCTAATCTGTTTTTTGTAGTGCTGTTTTTGATAGGTTGGATTGTTTTTTCCTTTTGTGTAAAGACAGATGCAAAATATGAGTTAAGTAGATCTGCTTTCTCCCTGTTGCTTGTCATCTTCTTGCCACTTTCTCCCAGCAATGGGCCAATTGTTTCCTTGACTTTTTTCTTGTTTTTAACATGTTGGAAGAAGCTTTTTTTATTATTTTTTACTTTTGTCGCTAGCCTTTGTTCATTGTGAGCCTTAGCTTTCCTCACTTCATCTTTACAGGCTCGGGCTGTTGCTGATATTCTGCCTTAGTTATTTGCCGCGCTTTCCACTTTTTATATTTGTCCTTTTTGTCTTTCAATTTGTCAGATAGTTCTTTATGCATCCATGCTGGTTTCTTTTGTGATCTACTATTTTTCTTCTTCATTGGTATTGTGTTAGACTGTGCTTTTATAATCTCACTTTTCAAAATTTCCCAAGCTTCTTGAGTTGTTTTCCCCCTGAGGATTCTCATCCATTGAATCCTTCTCAAGATCTCTCTAAGTTTATTGAAATTAGCTCTCTTAAAGTCCAAGACTCTAGTTTGACTTTGTTCTACTACTTGTATTTGCTTAATGTTGAATTCCAATATTGCGTGGTCACTTGCCCCAAGGTTCCTGTAGCTTCAACACCTTCTATCATTTCATCTCTGTTAGTGAGAATTAAGTCCAATATGGCTGATCCTTGTCGCCTTCTCTATTTTTGGGAAACAAAGTTGTCTGCTAGGTTTGTTAGGAACCTGTTGGATCTTCCACTTGGTGCAGAGTTTGTTTCCCAGTTGATGTCAGGGTAGTTAAAATCCCCATTACTACTGTGATGTGCTTCCTACATACCTTAGTTAGCTGACTAGCAAAAGTTCATCTACTTCCTCTGTTTGGTTGGGTGGCCTATAGTATAGACCTATGGCAATATCGTTTTCACCCTTTTACATTGACCCAAATACATTCAAGATGATTTTCATCATTGTTGTGCTCTATTTCTGTAGAGATGTAGTTATTTCTTATATATAGTGCAACTCCACCTCCTCTTTTATTTGGTCTATTTCTTTTAAATAATTTATATCCTCTAGCTGTATGTTCCATTTGTCAGTTTCATCCCACCAAGTTTCCGTAATGGCAACAATATCATATCTACCCTCATTTACTTGGATTTCTAATTCACCCTGTTTATTCCTCATACTCTGTGCATTGGTGTATAGACATTTGAGTCCATTTGGATTGATCTTGTGTTTACTGTCTACATAACCTGTGTTGACTGCCCCTACTTTCATGCCACCTGTTGGTTTAGTGCACATGGTATGGCACTCACTGTTAAATGCTTGGTTTTGCTTGATAGCATGGTTGATAGTCTTACCCATACAGACATCTATGTTACATGCACTGATAACCCTTTTAGTTTTCGATTGCTGGGGACAGAAATTTTCTATATCAGTTAATTCTCTGTCCCCACTGTTCGGTTTAAATGTTTATCCAGAAAATCTGTGAATGTATTGCTAAGTAACTCAGTCCCTTTCTTTTAAAATATATTTATTTATTACAGTTCAAATACATAAGAACATTCTCCAAAGCAGAGCAGCACAGTGGCCTAAAGGCAAAGACATTTGCCTCCTACTCGGAAGGCTGAGAATTCAATCCTAGGCAGTGACAGATGTTTCTCTATCAGGGTGTAAACAGAAAATATTTGCTGTGAGCTCCCCATAAACATCGGGAAGGGCATCTGTCCAGTAATTGCTCAGCTCCATTCAGTTGCCCTGACTCCACTCCGAAGCAAGGGATTACAGGGTTGTAATGAGAAAAAAAAATCTCCAAAGTAAATCCACAGTTAACTTTTCAGTACAATGTTTCGAAGCTATTTTTAAGGATTTGAAGTAATCAACCAGCATTAATTTTTCCAATATTTCTTTGGAAGAAATGACAGTTCTGCAGCTGCCTTTCCTTTGTGCACAGTTATTTAGAATCTCCAAGCTGAGTAGCTGGCTTCATCAAATCCTTATCTATAGGATTACATGAGATTATTACCGTATATAATCATTGTTTACATGACACACTGAATCATATATTAGCGAACCACATTTTAGCTTACAGTGTTGGGTTAAAACTGAAAATTAGTTAATTCTATAATTAACCATAGATAAGTATATTGTAGAAATACTATGTGGTACCGTTTCCCACCTAGAATCATGGCAAACATACATGTTAAGTGTTAGTTCCGTAGAATGTACAGGTATTCCTCGACTTACAACAGTTCATTTAATGACCGTTCAAAGTTACAACAGCACTGAAAAAAGTGACTTACAACCATTTTTCACTTAAAATCATTGCAGCATCCTCAGGGTCATGTGATTTACATTCAGAGGCTTGACAACTGTTTCATATTTATGACAATTGCAATGTCCTGGGGATATGTGATCACATTTTATGATTTTCTGATAAGCAAAATCAATGGGGAAGCCAGAGTCACTTAACAGTGGTGTTACTAATTTGACAACTGCAGCGATCCACTTAACAAATGTGGCAAGAAAAGTCTAAAATGGGGCAAAACTCAACAAATTTCTTACTTAGCAATAGAAGCGTTGGGCTCAATTGTGGTTGTAAATTGAGGACTAGCTATACTAATCTTGCTTAAGAATTAACATGTTCAATCACTCAGGGAGACGGAATGGTCATAGTAAAAATGTTGTGACTGTTCACAAAACCCAATCCATAGTTTATCAAGGTTGCATAGTTCAGATGAGTTTACTTAATTACTTGGGACTGCACAATACACTGAACACAGATTTCCCAATTACATTATCCTAATGTACCAGGTGAACCCAGCTTGTTGGTTGCCTAGGAAAAATTTATGTATCATCATTTATCAGATTGATGGCCTATTTGTTATAAGAGCCAAAAACTTCACACTCTAAATTTCAAAAGCTATTACTCAGTATTACCATAAAACAATCTAATCCACAAGAGCAAATATTAATAACAGAAGTTTCAGTATGTCCTAAAGCTAATTGTCATTTTGGATTTAGTACAAGGAATACACATACACTATCATCTATGCCTTCAGAACTTAGTTAATAACTCAATGTACAGGTTGTTACATATATATGTTATTATGCATGGATAGTTTCTCATGGTTTTCGTGTTCATGTGGCCAAAAAGTTTGCTTGTAGGTGACATAGCATCTTGCTTTCAGAGAATGATTTATTGTATGTACTTGAAAATCTGCTCTGAAGGTTCTGCTAGATCTATATTACATATTTTGAGAATACATTTAGGCAATTATGAAGAATTGAAGACAATCTACCCATATAACATTCATTTTCATCAAATTTTCTTCTCAAACGATTGATCAGGTTCTATTCTGGTAAGCTATATTGAAGTATATACTTGTTTTTTAAAGGTGGATGACACTTGTGGTTTTTTGGTAAAGTGCTTAATGTTAGAAAACACTTTATCTCTTTAAAGACATTTCAATTCAGCAAAGTCTCAGGTCTATTTTCTAGTCAAGATGTTTTTTATCTTGTTTATCAAGTGCAAACATCACTGTTGAGACTAATGGCTGGGTCACTAAACAAATATTTCATTTGTTTCCAGTGAACTGTGTCTGTGGCCACAGATGACCCAGCAGGTATTTCAGGGCAACCTGGAAATTTCAGTTGCTACTGAATACAAGGGTTGTGTTGTATGAATAGGTTGAGTTGCCAAAAACATTTCAGTATGTCTTATGACAGCGTGGATTTGTATTATCTTCTCATCAAAGAGCTATATACTAACTGGCTTTTACATCTAGTAATGATGAGCATAAATAAGAGTATAGAAAAGCAAGGACATCCGCCTGACAACCAAATGCAGATTAGTCTGCACTACTACATTTCCCATAGCTATCTAGTGTTGCAAAATTTGGGCCATGAAAAACTAGACAGAAAAATTGACTTGTTTAGTGTTGAAGAAGGCTCCTGTTCATTTTTTGGTCAGCGAAGGAGGCAAGCAAGCAAGTAAGAGAGCATACAAAATCAGACGTATTACTGGAAGGCAAAATCACAAAATTTCACCTTACTTATTTGGCTATGTCAGGTAATCAAACTCATTGGGAAAAGGCATTTATGCTCAGCAGTAAAAGGAAATGAGGGCACCAAAAACATAGTGACTGGACACCCTCAAAGCTGACACCAGTCATGGCATAAAACTGAAAGAAACCATACAAGTCAGAAAATGTGGAGAGAACTAGTCCATAGAATCGCCAAGAACAGATACCATCATCAATCTTCTATATACATCTATACAGTCCTAGTCATATAGATTTATACTTGGGTGCAAATCCACCACACTTAAGGAAATTTACTTCTAAGGTGAGGTAGTCTTAAGATTTCTATTCTAAACACAATTACAAAAAGTAATTTTTAGTAGTACAAAAGAAGAAAATTAGTAGATGCTTAGAGAGTAATTGCATTGACGGTGACTGCTAAGATTTGAACTGCAAACCATTGGATGGAAGCAAAGAAACAGGACAGTTCCAAACTGCTTCTCTCCTTTGCTGCTCTTGCCAACTTCAGAAACTCGGATCTGTGTTGCAATAGGTGGACAATGGGGCCAGGCTGGTAGTCGAGGTGGGCCACACTACAGGGCTAATTGGTAATCCTCCTGGTCCTTCCTCTTTCCCACTATGTACACTATGTACACTGAGAGCATATTCCTTGTGTGTCCAATCACACTTGGCCAATAAAAAATTCTATTCTATTCTATTCTACTAGATTGAGATGGCAAACCTCAGTGACTGGCTTCTATGTGGAATAGTCTATCAGTTCCTGCCTTTTTCTTTCAGGGATTGTTCCCTTGTCATTACTTCCTGTACCTTATATTTACATACATGGATGCTTTTACACACACACACACACACACACACGGAGAGAGTGGGAGATTTAGCCCTCTCATATTACATCTTTTAACATTGAGGTCCTTTGTAGGTCCATGGAAACTTTATGCCAATGTTGAGCTGATTGTTTAGCTTCATAAAAACAAAGTTCTAATGTTCCTATTCGTAATGTAAATAAATAAAAGGAAGGCAACAGAAGCTTTACAGTACAGATAGACCTCAGCCTATGACCTACTGATTCAACTACCGATTGAAGTTGCAATGCTGCTGAACAAATGATAGTTACAGCCAGTCCTCAGAGTTCCAGTCATCCCAGCACCCCATGGTCTCTTGGTTGCAATCTGGGCATTTGGCAATCTGTTTACACTTACGACCAGTTGCCAACTGTGCTAGGCAGGACAGTTGGCTGTTTTTCTAGACCAGAACTGCACAATGTTGTCCTCAACCCATCAGCAATCTACCACAAAGAAACATCTGCCCATGTTTGTTACCTCTATGTCAACAGTAGTATTTTCTCACTTCTGCCAGGATAACCTGTGCCAAACAGTCCACATGCTGTGCTTCATTTTGTTATAGGTGATGTCTTTGCTCCAAACAGCTATTGTTTGATGAGCATGGCCCCTCCTCTTTGAATTTGGATGCAGCCCTCCATGTCAGTCATCTGGGTTACCAAGCTGCCTGTCGTCCCCGCTCACTTCATAAGGAACATTTTCATGCTAAACTGCCTTTTTCACCCTTGATAAAATTGTGGTTTTTTTAACGTTCACTAGTGGTGCATTGAAACATTGAACATTGCTTTCCCTTTCTCTTTTAATATCCTTAGGTAAGTGCTGAGGCTACTTGCTGCCATCATTCCCCTGTACAAATTGTCAAATAAGAAAATTTTGGAGCTAGGTGAAATTGACAAGAGTTCACTGTTCTTCTTTTAAAACAGGTGATTGGAAGAACTAAGAAACTGGGTTTCCCCTTGATGGACTATTGAATAGGAAAACAATTCCTATACTGAGCCTGGGATTAGAGTAGATGACTTCTAAAATCTATTCCAACTCCATATATCTGTGGTTCTATGATGTTAGCCAGTTTGCTCATGCAAATGGAAACCATGTATCCTCAAAGATCCACCCACAGAAAAGTGACCAGTCCTTATTTTTGCAGCATATGTGGGAGGGGTAAGTAAGTATAGGAATCCACCAATCGGAGGCCATAGACAATGCAATCAAGATCGAACACCTGGCCGATTGGAGTTTTTAACAAGGCAAGAAGTGTTGAATGACATAATTGTTTTAAAATGATGGAATAAATAGGGTAACAAGATAAAATATTGTTCCAGAATGACTATTAAATTAGAGAACAAAACATTATAGTTGATTAAGGGATTAATTGATTAAAACATTTGAGCATAATTGGATGATAAAATGTATGATCAAACTAATGATAAGTAATTGTTGTTTGCACAAAAAAATAGTAACCCACCCACCGACACATTGTATTTAAAATTTGAATGGAAGACGCTTTTATATTTGTATGTTTTAAAAATAAAAAACTTTTTCAAAAAAAATAAATAAAATTACCAGTGCTTGAAATCCAGACACCCATTTTTAAAGTTAACAGCACCATACGCAAACAGATTAAGACTGCTGGGAAGAATTGCCCTAAGAACTTTATCTGTCAGGAAATAATGTAGTAAAACAATTTACATTTCTTTCATAGACTAGTTTATTATACAATTGAAAAAGAGACATTTTCTACAGAGTTTATGTTGAATATTATTCACATCAATAATGGAGAATATATTCCGAACTTCCTAATAACGCTATAAACTCACTTAAAGTGCCTTCCACTGAAACATTCATGGATACAATATTGAATTAATTCATAAAGTTTGTGCTGAAAATCCCACTTGGTGTTCATCAGTGTTTCTCAACTTTGGCAATTTTAAAATTCCTTGCTGGCTGGGAAATTCTGGAAGTGGAAGTCCACACAGCTTAAAGTTGCTTAAAGATTGAGAAACATTGATTTAAAGTACTGTCTACTTAGTATATCTGGGAAATAGTTATCCTTTGAAGCTATTAAAATCACCCTTGCTTTAAGAGATGAGAACTGGGGAAGATAAAACGTCCATCACCCATTCCTCCAGTCGCTCTGTATGAATTACATAATTCACTTGGGTTTGAGAATGAGGCATATGGGTGGCTTTATGAACATAGCATGATCAGGGCTCAATATATTTCAAGTTAGATTCCATACTGATCAAAAGAGGGCAAGAAAAATATTCTATCACTCTGTTAGTTACAAAAACTCACACTTGTTGATTGGCTTCAATAACACCCTGTCAATTTTATAGTGAAATCAGACAAAGAATTAGGATAATCTAAACATATCTGTAGTGTGAGTTCCTGGTGTCAGAAGGGTATTCAAGCCTCCCAATTTCCCCAGAAGTAACATTCTTGCATGATGTGCTTTCCATTTATTTCTTGTAGAGTCACATTCTAGAATTCTATTATGTAAAAAACCAAGACCTCCTGTTTCATTTAGCCTCTTAGGATATAGTCAACCGCCCACCGCTTAGCCAACAACATCACATGCCTAGAATGGCACTGCAAAGTGGAATTCAGTTTTTTTTTCAGTGTAGGAGAGGATAGACTTAGTCAGTGATGCCTATGAAATTTAATAACTTTATTTCAGGAAAACCAAGTGGGAAATATGTCCTACCTACAGAAAACAGCCAGGTAGCTATATTACCTAAAAACTATAAATCAAAGGAATTTATAAAACTATTTTTAAAATAGCATACTATTACTAATTATTATTTCATTATCTGTCTAAATACAAATAATGAAACATAACAGATAACTTGGAGACTGCCGTTTAAAATATATTATGTTTAGAATGTACCCTCCCTTCACAGAAATAAAATCAATCACTCTGAAATTCATATTAAGCCTTTAAATACACATTTTCCACCTCTTCTTAC
Source organism: Ahaetulla prasina (assembly GCF_028640845.1). Lineage (NCBI taxonomy): Eukaryota > Metazoa > Chordata > Lepidosauria > Squamata > Colubridae > Ahaetulla > Ahaetulla prasina. The sequence goes on from NC_080539.1 coordinate 271,732,458, forward strand.
AAAGTCAGTTCCTTTGTTGTTGCTGTTGTTCAAAGTATACCAAGCAACATTATAGAACTCATACTTGAGAGAAACCTTTCGCAGGCCAAAACATGGGTCTTTTAGGTTTTTCATTTTCCTGTTTAAAAAAAAGGAAACAAACAGATGAATTACAAATATGATATATATAAATATGTAACTCTAATATATCCTGATTTATTAAATGGTCTCTTCACAATAAAGCTGTGGTTATGCCTAAATAATAGACTCTAAATTATGATAATATATGCAAAGGAGCACCCTCATCTAAACAGTATTTGGAATATATTCATAAACACATCAACTCTTTACCAATAGCTTTGAACAGAATTAGCTTTGTGGCCATTTAGCTGAGGGGAGTTTGCTCTTGAATTCTTACAGCATGTCTTCGTCTTCTTTTAGGCTGGATACACTCTTGCCTATATGAAGGCCACTGCAATCCTTCTGGGGTTGCTTGACTATTCTCATGTTCCACATCTTCTAAATCAGAATCATCTTGTTGTACGAAGGGGAACCGTCTCTCTGGATAAATTTCCTTGAGCTTGCTTTCAAAGAATATTTCCAGGCACCTTCCAGCCTCAGCAACCTCTGAATCAGGCTGCAAAAGAAACACCATAATTAATTAGGTCATAATGTTGTATAGGATAATAAATCTTTATTATTTTATCTATTAAGGATATTTATTTTTCAAAACTAAATCACTTTACAGTAACATATAATAATAGCACTTAGACTTATATACTGCTTCACAGTGCTTTACAGCCCTCTCCGTGTCCTTATTTTACCAACCTCAGAAGGATGAAAGACTGAGTCAACCTTGAGCCAGAGAGGATCAAACTCCTGGCAGTCAGCAGAATTAGCCTGCAAATACTGCATTCTAACCACTGTGCCACCACAGCTCATATATAAAGCCAAAAATTAGTTGCAACATAGACTAAGAATAATCAACAGCAATAGCATGTCACAATAAACAATACTATCTATTAATATAATACATATATATAGTGGTACCTCAGTACTCATCATTAATTGGATCCTGGAGGCATGATAATACCAAAACCAATGAGTACTAAGCATTTTTCCCTTAAGGAATAATGTAATGAGTCACAAGGCAGCCAACACCAAGTTCTAGCTTGTGCATGAAATACCAAACAAACAATGAATACCAGGACAAAATTTCTGTGTCAAAATGCATTGAGTACCATATTCGAGGAGTTCCAAAGCAGCTGAGTACCAAGGAACCGTTGTAATATATATTATACCATGTGATGGACCCAGAGTGGATGGTACATAAGTTTTAATAAATTATCTGTTCATAACAATGTTGAGTTAGAGCTGACAGTTCTTTATCTGGTGTTGCCTTTTGTATGCATCAAATTATTTCAAAGAATTTGATGCATACAAATGCATAATGTATCAGCATAGTATATGTGTGAATCCAAGCAATCTGGCCTTTTGCAACTAACAAAGGGGAAAATGTGCACATTTTCTAAGCGCCATCCAAGGTTTTTTAGTATGGCATCCAGTATACTGGTAACCCACTGGGACCACCACAGCCAGTTTATGCACCTTTCAATTTTGATTTTCAGCTCTTGATATCTCTGATGTTCTCTAGTTCTTTTTCTTATATTCTACCATCTCATCACATCAATTAGCCACACTTTTTTTTTCAATCACAGTTAAATGCAGTGGATTATCAGCCAAGACTTCAGACTATCAGTTTATATTCAGAAATCCTACAATATTTAAATCTACTTGTTATCCACTACTTTTTCAACTATATGTTCCTACTTTTTCATACCTGGCGTATGGTGATTTATACAGATGCTCCAATGAATCATTTTAGTGACTGCTTTATCTCATTGACTATAATCAGTGTGTGATCTCACATGAGCTGAGTATATTATTATAATGTGTACATTGAATATAATTTAAAATTATCAGCACATCAAAATGGTGATAAGAAGCGTAGATTCTTGTTAATATAGGAAATGAATGGCACCTATGCACTGAAACAAAATAACCATTCTTCTAGATTCCTTATCTATTGTCAAACTCAATACTTTGAAAATTAATAGCTAAAAGCTATTAATAGTCTCCAGTGCCCTACAGTTGAATGGCAGGTTTTTCAGGTACAATATTTAACCACTAGAATTTTTTAAAAAAACAGACAATGACAAGCAAAGATGACACCAAATTACAATTTGCTGAAGACATGTCAACTATAAAGTCTAAAATAATACAGCAGGTACCAATTTACTCATTTTTTGTACCTTGATTTTTTTTCTTTCAAACCAGATAGGCACAGAATGAAAGGATGAAGTACTCCTTTCTCCTTTACTTCCCTTAAAATTAATTTGAATTACACTTTTCAAAATTAAAATATTCAAACCAGAACTAGTAACAGTATTTTTTCTATATGCATCTTTTGTCCTTTTACCTCTAGCCAACTTCATTCTAGCACTCTCATTTAAAAACTCAAATAAAAATATCCATTGCAAAAGAAAAGCCATGTCCTTTTTGTGTATAAATGTGTGCTGAGTTCTGGAATACTAGAACTTACATAGTTGAACGTTGCACAGTTCCAAAACATAAGGCGCACATCAGCCACCAGCTCTTCTGAAGTGGTATAATGCAGTTGGTCTTCTTTCTGAAGTTTTTTCCGAATGATGGACAAATCCATGGGCTTCTTGATAATCTGATAATAATGGCGAGCCTGTACAGAATCCCATTAGCAGAATATTTGATAAATCCCATGATGCTAAATCATTCACAAAATAAATATTTTCTTAATATTTGTAATTAGTAATTCTAACAAAACCTCCAAGTTTCTCTGGTACCTATAGAAGCCCATTTTTTAAGCATATTTTAGAATGAAGTTCCACTGGTTGATGTGGGGCTCAAGATGGTGTCATGTTTTGAAACTAATTTTTATTGGGGGGGAAAAAGAGCAAAATTACTAAATACATGACTACAGAGCAGTGGTGGGTTGCTCCCGGTTCTCTCTAGTTCTTGTGAACCAGTAATAAAAGCAGCAGGAGGCTCCACCCACTTGCCCTGACGTCATATATGGTGATCTGTGCATGCGCAAAAGCGTTCACACTCCTGTTGCCAACTGGTAGCAAAGGTAAGTAGAATCCACCCCCTGCTACAGAGTCATAATATCAATGAATTTTAATTCAATGTTTAGTCAAAGGTAATAAAATTCAATTTACCTTTGTCATGACCCTACTCCCTACTTTTAAGAAGAGTGGCCACACTCAAAGCAACTGCAACTATTGACCCAAAATGTCTAATTTATTTATTTATTTATTCATTCATTCATTCATTTATTTTGTCACAACAGTATACATAAGCATTGACATGTAACAACTATATAATATATAAGCATATATATGAGCATAAGTATGTAATAACTATATTAATTGGATTAATTGGATATAATGAAAGGGACTAATAGGACAGGAACGGTAGGCACGTTTGTGCTCTTATGCATGCCCCTTACAGACCTCTTAGGAATGGGGTGAGGTCAATGGTAGACAGTTTTTGGTTAAAGCTTTTGGGATTTTGAGAAGAGACCACAGAGTCAGGTAGTGAGGTAGTGAGTTCCAAGTGTTACAGAAGTCATATTTTCTGCAATCAAGATTGAAGCGGTTTACATTAAGTTTAAATCTATTGTTTGCTCTTGTTGCGATTGAAGCTGAAGTAGTCTTCAACAGGAAGGACATTGCAATAGATGATTCTATGAGTTTAACATAGTCATCCAGGTCATGGTTGCCCCAAAGATGCTTTTTTCAAGAGGCAACTGGCCTTCAGTTCTGACTGAAGAAGCTTCTTGGATGGAAAGTGAAATGTCTTCAAGGGAAAAAAAGACTTTAAGGCCAATTGCCTCTTGAAAAAGACACCTTTGGAACATTGACCCAAAAGAACTAGCATGCTTATGCTTTTGACAATACTAACCATGTCAAGTTTTAGCTATATATGTTTTTTTTTAAATGAGATTTTTAAATGAGATGAGATTTAAATGGGATGAGAAAGAATAGCAACCTTAAAACTCTTCAGCAAAGCACCAATAGATAAATCATGCTGAACCAATCAATGTAATGAATATCTTATACCAACTAAGAGAAAAAACTTTAAAAAGCCATGACCACTTGCTTTTTCTGGGATGGCAGATTGGTTGGAATGGCTTATTGACAAGATTAGCCTTTTCAGTCAATGATGGATTATGTACTGCTTGTGGAATAATTACAAAAAAGTGATTATTTATTATTATTTAATAGAAAAGTGAAGAAACTAAATTATACCCAATGCTCTCACATACCAACACTTTCTCCTTTCAAAAGATGCCCTTAAATAAATTTTAACAAACAATAAAGCAATTATTCCTCGAGTAGGTAGAATTTATAGAAGTCATCAAATTTAATGGCCAACTACAGGTAGTCCTCAATTTACAACAGTTCATTTAGTGACCGCTCGAAGTTACAATGGCACTGAAAAAAGTGACTTATGACCATTTTTCAGATTTATGACTGTTGCAGCATCCCCAGGGTCATGTGATGTACATTTGGATGCTTGACAACTGACTCCCATTTATGATGGTCGCAGTATCCCTGGGTCACGTGATCACCTTTTGCAACTTTCTTGACAAGCAAAGTCAATGGGGAAACTAGATTCACTTAACAACCGGGTTACTGATTTAACAACTGCAGTGATTCACTTAACAAATGTGGCAAGAAAAAGCCGTAAAATGGGGCAAAGCTCACTTAACAAATGTCTCACTTAGCAGCATAACTTTTGGGCTCAATTGTTGTCATGTTGAGGACTACCTGTACTGTACTCATATCAAAGAGCACATTGTACCACCTTCCTCCAGCTTTGTACATGCAGTACTGTATATGGAAAGAAAGCTGGAACAGTGTTTGAAAGTCCATTGAATCTCCAAACTGCCTTCACATTTTTTTCTGTTTACAAATCTATCAACTGACTCAATTACAAGATTAGATCTATTTCTAATGTAACTGGCAATTTTGTTGAAATAGTTCTGCTCATTTAATTGATAAAAGCATTTTCATTGTAGAAGGCAAAGACAAAAAAGACTGTACACACTGAAAGGGGAGGGAAGTAAAGATTGATTGATAAGGTCATACTGCCCAGAGAAGTTACGGTACTTCATTCTGTGTACTTACCAGGGGACTGACCGGTTCATGGAATGGAAGACTCAAGCTATTGCAGAACAATGAAAGCACCAGTTTTTCACACTTCTATAAAATACAAAACTTATGTATATTAAATGGCTACATGAACATCTATGTTCTATATAAATATTTATACTGGCTTCAATCAAGTGTTTTTATACAGACATTTGTATTTCTTAATATTTCTAGTTTTTCGTAGTATAATTCCAAAACAGGTTGATCTATGTGCAGCTCAAAACAAATTCTTGGCTAGCTTCTACTGTTTCACTTCTATTGTTTTAGTATAATATCTATAGTACAATTCAGCACAATGTGGAAATACAATTAGTTTACTGTAACATTCTCTGAATGGAGTAGCCCTGATCCTATTTTTGGATAGGCATGGCATGAAGACCTAGTTGTTTCTCCAGACATTCAGGCCAGGAGGGTAAGACCAGCTCTGCAGGTGTTGATTTGTGTTTTTGTGATTGGGGTCATTGTTTTAATTTTGGACATTGTGGATTATATGTTCGGGTTTGTGTTTTAATCTTTGTACACCACCCTGAATCACTATTATGAAATGGTCAGCCATACATATCATTTAAATAAATACATTCCAAGTTAAAAATTAGTACAATGTAAAAAATATCCTGTACATATTTTTTTAATTCCCTTTCATTTCATAAAAGAGAGGAAAGCCAAAATAATTCAAAAACTGCTTAATTCATCTAGATAAAATTCAGTCCAGGTTGTACTGTAACTCAAATCTTAGAACTCAACTCTGCCCAATTCCTAAAGAAGCTCTTTCAATGCTGTTTTCTGGGACATGCAAACTTAATGGAAAGGGAAAATACATTATTGGCAAAGAAGATAGATTTGTCATTAATATTGTTACCTAAACCTACCTTTTGGTCATATTCACCAAGGCTATAAACTGGTCTTGCTTGCATGAGTGTATTGTAGTCAAATCGTGTGTTTTCACAATCATAGACTACCTCTGGTGTTTCCACATTGCGACAAAGTGTACACACCCATTCACCCCTGCAACACAAAAAAAAAACAACCATTATACAGCATTGGGCTACTATACAGTTTAATTAAAATTCAATGGTAGACAATGACTTAGCCAACATTCCATCAGACTAAAAAATTCTTGATTTTTTAAAAATCTGAAATGCTAAATTAGGGAAGAATTTTCTTTTACTCATTACTCCTGGCAAAAAAATCCCATTGCAACAAATTGCAGAAATCTATATAGATTATACATTCTTTAAGTTATTATAACAAGTTTAATAACATAAGACAGGGCAGAGACATAAACAGGATTCACAAACATCAGGAGCAAAGAAAAAAATTTCAATATTCTTTCAAACATACTTCATTGTTTGTAGAAAGTTAGATTGTAATAACCTGAAAAAATACCCAAACAATTCTTTTTGATGTTTGTCCAACTAGTTATCCTCAATGTTTGCCTTGTTTCTTCTCAAAAACAAAAATTCCATTGGAAACATTTATACTGTGTTAAATTTCTATATAATCCAAACTTAACTATGAATAAGTTCTTATTTATTCAAGATTTCAAAACAAGAAAACAAAATTAGTAGGAAAGAAGCACTAAAAGTAACACATCAGTTCAAGGACAGATGTTTAATAATTGGGTATATATGTTCTAAAGCAGCTCACTTGCAAAGATCTAGCCCTAAAGGAGAGAACAGATATTCCTAATTCTGTTATACTCACACAGGAAAACTAAGTAATGCAGGAACATGGCATGAGAGATGAAACACCTTTGGGCAGTAATCACAACACAAAAGTTCTCCTCCATTCAGGCAAACAGCACAAAAGTCTTCATTCTCAATAGTGTGATCTTCCTGAGGAAGCCCAGATTTCTTCATATTGTTACTGAGCCTGTGATCTCCTGAAGGAAGTAACACCTGTTCAGTCAGCTGGCTTGTGAGGATCCTGCTTTTCGCCAGGTTTTCTCCAAGTTTAGGATTTAGACTTTCAGATGAATGTCCTTGATTGACCTGGGATGAAAAGGGAAAACGTTTTCACAAAAAGTGCTTGATATAATGTAGAAGCTTACATACAGTACATTTTTTGTAGAGAATGAAATATATTAGAGTCTTCTGAAGACTGGGTATTGGGGAGGTCTCCTGAGGTTTCAATTTACATAATCTCCAGTTAACACTTATTATATAATTCATTAATTTTGTCCAGAGTTTTAAATGACCTAGCTAACATAGCCACCAGCTAATTATAAATCTAAAATTTAGCATCTGAATGGAAGTATACCTTATAAGTTAGATATATAAACCCTTCCTTGTAGCGAAACTGGCCTTTTAATGAAAAAAGACTCCTTCCATTTAAAGAGGGAAGAGGGGTTCAAAGAAGACATCCTAACACATGGGTGTCAAACTCGCTGTGTCACATTGCTGTCACGTGATGTTTCGCGATGTTTTTCCCCATTCACGGAACTGGGATGGGCGTGGCCTGTGCATGATGCATCCGGCCCTCGGGCTGCCAGTTTGTCACCTGTGCCCTAACAGAAGAAAAGGGTCATGGGGGAGTGAGGGGGAAGAAGAGCATTGTTTGCCAATTTGTTCTTTTTCTCTGCAACCTTCAACACTGCTTCACATACTGATCTGAAGAAGCCTCCGTCTGGGCAAGGGGACAATAATGGGTCCTGAAGGGTGAATAGAAGTGAACTTCTGAATGAAGTTTCAAAGTGCACTCTGCTCAATGAAAGTTGCAACCCACTGATGATACTGTATTTTCATTAATTATGATTCTTTGAGCTTTGAGCTTTGTTTTATGGTAAGATCACTCCTGCTGGCTTCTCCATTAACTCTGCTTGTTGGAAGCCAGCAAAGGTGCCAATCACGTGACCATGAAACATTGTAATGTCTTAATTGTGAGCCAGTTGCCTACTGCTTGAATTATATTGCAATAGCCACAACTATGAGGACCCTATAAATCCCCCTTGTATAGCATTGTCATAATTTTGAATGGTTGCTGACTGAGTGGAATTAAATAAGAACTATCTGCATTACTTTTGAAATGTAAGCATGACAAATTGAGATGAACATATAATTATTCTTCACTTCCCAGCATTGCTGCAAGTAAAACTATTGCTTTATATAATCTTCAAGACTAGTATTATTTAATGAATATTAAATTAATTTCTTCAATGGCATAGCAGGAAAAGCCCTCTTAAAGAATATAACATGATGAGGATACAATAAGAGTAAAATCAATAATGTTTGAGTTCTACAAGATTTCAATCACTAGCCGCTTAATAATAATAACAATATTATCAAAAGCATTGCATGTCCCATGCTCTAGCACAGTGTATATGCAGAAAAGGAACAGTTGTATATTTCACTTCCACAAGGCAACCCTTAACGCAAATTCAACTATGATTTTCAACATTTGGTACACAATGTTTGAAAACTCATTATTTTCTTATGTAGTATGCTACAGTATACTGCTTCCATTTGTCAGCACCTATCCTTCCAAAAACATCACAACTTCCAATGAAAGAATACTTCCAAGTCAAGATCTATATGTAGCATTTATTTCTGAATATTTCTCCCCTGTTAGGATATTCATTTTAATATTTGGGTATGGGTATTTACCTCAGAAAAATGGCTTGCTAGAAAAAGTACCTTCATGCCCAAATTTAATGTTATTTCTTAATCAGTAAAAATTTGGAGGATATGATTATGAATCCTAGCTGTCCTTACAAGTACTGTATATCACCATGATCAAATTCATTGATCATAGTCCTCAATGAATGCTACTAAATGCATTTGAATAAAATGAAAAAAAAAACCAAGTTAAGGCAGATAAATTGAATTTACCTTAATAGCCATGCTTGAAGACTGAGTACCACATTCAATAATCAACAGAAATGTCCCATCATGTGTACTTTTCTGTGGCTGCAATTTAAAAATTGGAAGCTCTCCAGATTCTGATGTGCATATCTTCAATCGTTCCAATCGCACATAAGGAATTTTTACTTCTTTGGCACAAATTCTAAAAAGTGTTAAATAGTGAATCAACTATCAGTGCTATTCCTCTATCTTATGTTTACCACTGTAACACAATTTAACTTTATCTGACTCTGTGGTCTCTTCCCATAATCCCAAAAGTTTAATCAAAAACTTTCTACTATTGACCTCACCCCATTCCTAAGAGGACCATAAGGGGCGTGCATAAGAGCACAAACGTTCCTATCCTATTGTTTTTTCTTTTTTATTCTTATATATATATATGCTTATACCTCCTAATATTTCCTCATATATGTTTATATACTATATAATCTTTTTGTGTGATGCTTATATATATTGTTGTGACAAAATAAATAAATAAATAAATAAATAAATAAATTTGGCAAATTAAGTCAAAATGTTATATTTTGTTAATATTTAAATCAGTACTAATGTTTTAACAATTTTATTTTTAAAAAATAAAATATTTTAACATTGTTTTAATTAATTTATCTTATATTTCCATACTATCATTTCTACTTTAAAATCAATAGATTCCCGTACACAATAGTAAGCTGTTTGTACATTTCCACACTCAAATAATCTTTAGACTGACTCCATATATTAGTAATTTTGGAATGATGTCTAGGCCTTTTAGGAAAAAGGCAATATAGATATATTAGATATTATGATTTCTTATAATGCATATAAAGGAAATACCTGATTTTAAAAGACATATACAATTGTTTCAAAATTAGATAAACTAAACTGAAAAATGGATTTGTGTAATCATAGTATCATGTTATAATTTCTGCAGGATATATAATTCCTTTGATGTAGTGAGTCATTTATGCCACCCCTGTCTTATTAGGTATGGTACTAAACATAATAGCTAGATATAATAGATGTGTATTCACATCTGCACTTTTACAGAAAATTTACAGTTTTCCATTTACTGTATAATTTGGATTAATTTATGTTTTATACATTTTTCTCTTCTAGAATTGCTTCATTCTACCTCAATTATTTCAACAATCCATTAATTCCAATTTACATACTTTCTAAATGAAAAAAAATCATTTCTTGAAATGAGCCTTAAAGTTGTAAGATCTATTAATTCTGATTACCTGTTGTTCTGACTACTTTTAATTTCCTTTTCAAAATGTTCTTCTTCACAGTTAGGACAATCTACAAGAAATAAAATGAGTAAAATAACACAAAGCTACCTTAAAGGGGAGAAGGGTTTTTTTTTAGCATCCAAAATACAGACCTACAGTAAATTTCTCACAGAAGTACAGGTAGTTTTCAACTTCAATTCGTTTAATGATGGTTTGAAGCTACGATGATACTGAAAAAAAATGACATACAACACATCCTTGAAGTTACGACTGTCGCACCCCCCCCAGAGTTACAATTCAGACACTTGGCAACCAGCTCACATTTATGACAGTTGCAGTACCTTGATTGCAATTTGTGATTTTTCCAGCCAACTTATAACAAGCATAGTGTGTGTGTGTGTGTGAGAGAGAGAGAGAGATTTGTTTAATAACTATGTGATTTGCTTAATGATCATATGGTTTGCTTAATGGCTGTAATAAAAATGTTTGTAATCCGGTCTGGTCACATGATTGCATCACGTAGTAACCAAAATTCTAGTCCTGATTTTCATAAATTTCGGATTATCTGTTCTGTAATTTCAATCAAAATTACTAAGACTTGTTCTAATGGAATCCATTGGAACATGAACAGGTGTATTCCACAGAATTTCTTACTGTTGTCTCAAAATATTTCTTAGTTCAAAAGACATGGACAAGGAATTTACTGAACTGCATAGAGAAAGTTGAATGCAGGGCAAAGATAGCTACATTGTGACGACGATATGCAGATAACATGAATATCAGAAGTTTTAATTCTGGTTTTTTTTAAAAATATGTTGCATTTACTGGACTTAGATTGATATGCATATCCTTAATTCTTTTCTTCCATAGCCCATTAACAGAGAAATCATGTAAGAAGAGAGAATTTGTGGCAGAACAACTCCTAATGCTTGTTGAATTGATGCTCCAAAAACCATAAAGCAGGAGGCAGAGTTTTTGCCTTAAACTTTATTCATTGTTTGCTTTTGACATTTACAACAGCTCCAGGGATGACATAGTTTTCTCCAATTACAGGAAGATACTGAGAAATAAGGGCCTTTGTATCCAGCAGATACAGACTCTGCTCTAATCTGTCACTCGTGTGATCCTTTTAGTCCCTCACACAGCTATATTGATGGAGCTCATCCCTGGAAGTCAAAGGGAATTTGAAGTTTTCTTTCCTGTCAGCATGCAAATTTCTTTATTCATTCATAGGAAAACTTAGAATATCTATGATTCTTGAAACTTCTTAGGGGTTACAGGATTGTATCCTAACACATGGGACAGGAAGGGCTGGAAGAAAATATTCTTGGACTCTTATTAATATAGAGATAGTTGTGTTTTTCTTTATACTTATGAATTTTCTTTTGTGTTTTCCTGGGGAAGGGGGCATTGCTAATCTTAATTATAATACTGACCATCATTAAGTGTCAATATGTTGACCTCAGAGAATAAATGCTTTTTACAAAAATCTTTATTAATAAAGCAACATTACAAAAATTAGAGATACATTTAACATATAACATATCTAAAAATAGGCTGATCTATTCACAAAGTTTCCCTATTTCGGACCTGACACAAGTCTAAAATCTTATCAACTCTCAATTATGAATCTTAAATTCATAAAGTTATTATCTGAGAGCACAAGTCCTCCACTTGCAACAACGTTAGTGGCTGGAGGAAGCTAGGAGCTTGGTGGTTTTCCAACGGCCTTTGCTGTCAGCAAGGAGCACTGCTGGGGTAGGATCCAACCACGGTGAAGACCTTTACTGCATTCAAGCAGGCGGAAATCTGCTGGTAGTTCTCCTTCCGGCAGTAGTCAGCAGGAAGCCACAAAATGGGTGTTCTGGGGTGGGGGCATGGAAGAGTCAGTTTTAGGTCTACTGGATCCAAAGCTATCCTATTCCCTCAAATGGACCTAATTAGTCCTGTCAGCTATACCAACCCTGGAGTTGCCATAAATAATAGCCCCTCCTAAATGGGAAAGGAGAATATTATAATTTCAAAGATCCACTGGGGGAAAAGAGCTAAAGAAAAAAAAATTGTTCTGTCTGAGACAAGCCAGCAGAGCTTGAGATATAGCAGAATTCAGTAGCAGTTTCATTCCGAAAGAATTGTGATACAGAATTGCCATCAATGGTATCCTCCTATAGAAAATACATATACCCTAATTGGGATGTTACTAGAACTTGAATGATAATTGGCAGATCTGTTGAAAACGACTATTCATCCTACAAAATTACATCACTTTTACATTCTGTAAACTGGCCTCGAAGTACCAGTTAATCACAATGAATAAAATATGCAAAGGAGGATGCTCAAGTGATGGTGATGGTATCTGGATGGTTCCAAAATGTCATTCTTGAATAGCCAAACTCCCTGCTACTGTTTCTAGCTTAAGGCATAATAAACTTTTCTCTGCTACTTCTCTTCTGAGCAGCAGTATAACATTATCGATAACATTTAAAATTATACTGTATCATTTTTATTTATTATGTTATCAGGCTCATTCAAATTAACAGATCTCTAATATAATAGATCTCTAATATTAAATCAAGCCTAGACAAATATTTTATTTTTATATATCCCATTATTAGCCAGGAAGTTGTTCCATGTTTACTAAAGGCCAATATAGTCGACACTAATAGAAAACATGGGACAATTACAGAAATCATAATTTAATTTATGGTTTCTCATTACAAAACATTTGTATTTTCAGCAGCAATCCCTTGAAATAATTATGCTATACAACATATGATTTTAAACATCCATGAAATATAAAGAAAAAAAGTCTGGTACCTTCAGTGTGTCCTGGTTTGGGATTAACAGATTGCATGAAGGTTGTGTTGCTGATAAGTAAGGGAGAGGAGGTACATGGCTGAGTTTTCTTCACTGAGAGATTAATAGGCTCTTCCAGAATATTTTGCAAAGGAAGAGCCATTTCATTTATGTCTTTTGATTGCGCAGTGACAATATTGCTCCCAAGAGGATAACTCACATGGCTAAACTCTTCATTTTCCAGCTGATAATTGAACAGAAAAAAAAGTGAAACTTGCAAAATATTTTATACATCAACAAAATAATCAATAGAAAAATGATTATTACTCCTGCTTCATTCTGAGGGGCACACAAAGTATGAGGTCAAATAATTTAAGATCTTTGAACCACAGATCTACAAAAAAAATTCACAAATTTCTCAACATCCTATCAGTATCAGGCTACTTCTATGTGGCAATGGCAAATTATTTATATAACGCTGCCAATAAAATTCCTTGGAACTGTTCATGAAAATCCAAAGTCTAATCTTTCTTGAATGAGACTTTTAACTTTTTGCCATAAGAACAGAAAAGTCACGCAAGGATTATAGGGTGGTCTCTAAGTCAAGAAATAAGAAACTGTTGGCAGGAATTCGATCTGCATAGGAGCTTTTGAAATTAACTGGATTTATACAAAAGGCACATCATTACTAAAGTTCCAGATAACTTAAATGAGACCTGCATAAAAATACTTGCACAATTTTTCAGGCTCCAATAATCTCAGCAGAGATCTTTCCAGCTGTGTGGTGGTTTATGAAATAAACTAGAATGACCATTCTTGTGATTTCCCCCCACCCACACCAAAGGATTATCTGATGGATCAACTGTTCTTACCTTGCAAACTGGGTTTACCAAAGGCATGCCACCAATTGCTAAGTGTTCGATATTTTCAGAACTCAGGGTCCTCGTTCTATCCAAGGACAGATTATAAGTAGATACAGATCCAGGAAGCGCTTCAGAGACATGCGGTACATTCTGGGACAGGCTAGATGTTGCACTGCAGATTTCTTTTGCCTGTGAATCAGCTTGTCTGGGTGCCCTTGATGAAGATAAATCAACTTCTAAAATGTTTGGAAAACCCACTATGTTCATTGAAGCTGACCGCTGGGGTGGCGGGGGAGAAAAAAGACCATAGGAAGCTCAGTATTCATTGCAACATTATTTCACTAGGAAGGTTTTTGTAGCTTGATTGCAATATTATAATGTTTAATTGTTTTTATCTTGTTGAACACCATTCTGAATGCTTATCATAACAATGGTCTATTTAAAATGTTTGAATCCACTAAAAGGTTCCTCAAATATCAGTCAACATATGTATTTTTCTTTAAAATTCATTCATTCATTCATTCATGGACAATGTCCTGCCAGAAAAGATCTTTTGTCATCTCATTTAAAAGTAGAAAATGGTTCTTTTTGAAATTATACACACTTAAAACCCTCAGATATAAAATTTAAAAGCAAAATAAATGGCTTTTCACAATAATTATATTAATAAGGTTGCAAGTATGTAATCTTCAAGCAATTTTTTTACAAAACTATGATTCTTCATTAAATTGTCTTTTGATTTATTTTATATAGAAGGAAAAGAAGAGGTTTTTTTCCCTGTTGTTATATAAAAATGTTATTCTTCCTATATTAAAGGGACAATCTTTAATATAAAACTATTTATTTGTTTTAAAATATTTGTTTTCTATTTCTTATTTTTAAAAAATCTCAAAGTCACTAACAATAAAATTGCAATGTATCTTAAACATCTGATTTAATTATATATGTTTGATTTTAGTAAAGAAGCTTTTTCTCTCAGTAAAAATATTCTATAAAATTCACTATTTTCAAAGATCGGTCAGATGGAAGACATTTTTTCTTTAAGTTCCTTGTTTTCTTTTCTCTTCTCTTTTCTTTTCTTAAGTTCCCTATTTTATTCCTTGTTTTTTTCCTACTCTGCCACTGATGTCTATGGGAAGATGATAATGGGCCCAATCCTAGGATACTTTGAGACAATGAAACTAATTCCTGGGAAAATTAAAGTGCTATATACATAAAAAGATGGTTTGTGAGTATTATGCGCCTCTCAAAGTAGCAATTGAATTATGTAACAAATGAACTGCAGCTATGGACACTGCATGCTGGACATTCAACCCAAACATATAAACACCATGAATTTCTGAGATGACATCCCAAAATAATTATTCATTAAGCAGCCAACTGGTGTGCTAATGCAACATTTGTTGTTGTTGTTAGTTGCGAAGTCGTGTCCGACCCATCGCGACCCCATGGACAACATTCCTCCAGGCCTTCCTGTCCTCTACCATCCTCTGGAGTCCATTTAAACTCATGCCTACTGCTTCAGTGACTCCATCCAGCCACCTCATTCTCTGTCGTCCCCTTTCTTCTTTTGCCCTCAATCTTTCCCAGCATTAGGATCTTCTCCAGTGAGTCCTTCTTTCTCATTAGGTGGCCAAAGTATTTCAGTTTCATCTTCAGGATCTGGCCTTCTAAAGAGCAGTCAGGGTTGATCTCCTCTAGAACTGACTTGTTTGTTCGCCTTGCAGTCCAAGGGACTCGCGGGAGTCTTCTCCAGCACCAGAGTTCAAAGGCCTCAATTCTTTGGCGCTCAACCTTTCTTATGGTCCAACCTTCACAACCATACATTGCAACTGGGAAAACCATAGCTTTGACTATATGCACTTTGGTTGGCAGGATGATGTCTCTGCTTTTTAGTACGCTGTCTAGATTTGCCATAGCTTTCCTCCCCGGGAGCAAGCGTCTTTTAATTTCTTGGCTGCAGTCCCCATCTGCGGTAATCTTGGAGCCCAGGAAAATAAAATCTGTCACTACCTCCATTTCTTCACCATCTATCTGCCATATATAATGCAACATTATTCTGAGAATAATAATAATAATGATGATGATGATGATGATGCAACATTATTCTGAATCAAATATAATAAGCAAATTAATAAGTAAAACCTCATTTTAGATTTTTCTTAATTCTTCATTTATTTACACTCTTAAATCAGCAGGTTTTTTGCACCTAATCAGAATGCTTTTTCTTACAGAACTGCATGAAAACTGCTTCGTTACAAAAAGAGTTCTCCTTTTATTCTTCATGCTTTTACAGAAGTATGTACAAAAAAATTACAAAAAGAAGTTTCTTTTCTCTGGCATACTGAAAACTTTTAGATTAATTCCCAGAACAAAAACTCACTGTCCTTGGTCTTGTAAAATTTGGATTTGTTAGATACAATAATGACTATTCTTAATATTCTGTGTGAGAATTATTTTCTTAACATCTTAATAAATAATTTTAAATCTAATAAGCATCTACATACTTTGAGAATTATTCTCTCTACTTGTTCATATTATTGTGAGATTTTTCCCACAAATTTTTGTATTAATTTTCCATCAGAGAACTCTTACAAAATGTGGAACACTACATATATGATAGAGTTATAGTATTTTGGTCCAGCTATTGGTTTGTGGAACTTTCATACACTGTGGGTTCTGAAAAAAAAATTCTTCCCAACTGTAGATTCCATATTTGTGGAATCAAGATATTAGAGCTTGCAAGTGCTAGAGTCAGGATTTGAAGTGGCTCCAAATATCCCAAAATTTTGAGATACTCATGTGACTGAACCATTCTCTGACTACTATATGTATTATTGGGTGAACGTGTTAACCACTCGTCCTTGATTGGTTCCAGCTAAAATTGTCATGTCTTCCCTGCCAAACCCTGTCCTGCTTTCTGCTTTGGATGACTTCTAAGTCACTACAAAATGGCACTGTTCTAATTTGAGAATATGTCATTCACAAGCAAAATTATTGGTTTCTTTCCTCTGACTTGCTACCCCTTCCAGCATACCGCCAGCCAGTGGGAAAAAAACATCAATGTGGCATCTCTAACTTTAGGCATCTCTCATGGTCCATTTTCCTTAGCTTGGGTTGATGGACCCTCCTCCCACACCCCACCTGGGCATTTCCCAAGTTTAAATAATAAAGATAAGGGAAGGCACCAGGGTGGAAATTGCTCAAAAAAGACAGAAAACTGGTTGCATAACTAGAATATAAGAACTAAAACTGATTTGCTGATGCCTTTCTTCCTTTAAGGAGAGAGAAGAAGGTACAGAACAAGGCAAATACAAGGAAACTAGCAAGGAAATAAACCCCCACTTCTTCCCCAAATAAAATAATGAAGATGAATGATACTTTGTCTTGTTAAAACACTAGAGAAAAATTGATGTCGAAAGTAAAGAGGGGAGTAGTTACAGATCTAGAACTAATTTTGGGACAGAAAGTGCTAATAAGGCAAAGGCTGAGGGAGAAATGGTCGAAATGAATGCTGGCTAGTGACCAGATAAGATTGCCTGTGTACATTCCAAAAATATGACTGTTCACATTCATCCAAGATATCAAGATGATAAACTGCAAAGGTTTTTTTGCACACTGGGGCTGTCCTTAGAGGGTGTTGAAAAGTGAGGAAATATTTCTTTGTTAGTGGTACAGCTAATTATGCCTTCAGCTAGTCTCATCCATTAATGAGATCAGGGCAACATCTTGGAGACAAGTAAGGACAGTGTCACTGTTAAGGCATTGTGACTACGTGCAAATATGAATAGGAGATTGGGAAAGACACTTGGTACTTAGACCTCAAATTACCAATAACATTAAAGAATTTAAATTCTATTAGTAGCATAGTCACATGGAAAACATAACTCCTTAAGTCAATCTAAAACATTAATCTTGCTAAAAGAAAGAAGGAAAAATAGCGGGGAAATAGGAAATGAAGCTATCAAATTGCCTATTCTCTCTGGAATAAAAGTTAATTTTGTGATATCAATAATGAAGAAACTAGGCACTGCCCAATAAAATGTATATATGGAATGTTGTACATGTATGTGCCTACTTATCTAAAATCTGATGCATTTTCATGATGATTCACAAAGCTACTGTCAAGGATGCAATAAAAACGTATTGGGAGTAAGGCTCATTAAGTTCAATTAATTATCTCCTTAAAATGATCATTCCTTTTTCCATTAGTGGAGGAAAGGGAGAGGAATCTTCCCCCTGTGGTTTTTACTGCCCTAAATTATGATACTTCTATTCTATTTTTATGTTGTCTAAAAGGATTTAATATCTCACCCTTCAACATCACAAACGTTCGTATCATATGCTTTCGTGCTGCAACTTGTGCTATAAATTCATTTGACTTTTTGATATAGAATAGAATAGAATAGAATTTTATTGGCCAAGTGTGATTGGACACACAAGGAATTTGTCTTGGTGCATATGCTCTCAGTGTACATAAAAGAAAAGATACGTTCATCAAGGTACAACATTTACAACACAATTGATATATGGTATATTGCAAACACATCTGTTTACATCCTCACATATATTTTGCAGTTTGCTTACTTTTCTCAATCCTTATGTTTTCACTTCTTACTCATTCTCATTTGTTTCCACTCATGTAATGAAAGAACTATCTCACTTCTATATTTCTCCTTACACTAACATATAAATTGCAGGAGCATCTGAAACGATGCTCCTTATCTAAAATAAAAATGATTAATTATGACCTTAATGAAAAAAGTGTTTATTTTCCTACAATTGCTTTCATGTTTACTGTGTGGATTTCAACTTTAATATTGTAGGTACCAGTGTTTTTCACTGTCTTTATTCCATACATTTAATGTCACCCTTATATGGAAAAATTAGGATATGATACTGTTAATGCCATGAAAGTGGAGAAAATATTAACTTTCTTGTTTTTACATTATCAGGAAGCTATCAAGTGATGATGCAGGGATAATGCCTATTTAAAAGATAGAAGTCTTATTTACAACAGTAAAAAGGGAGAATAGAATGAAAAATGTGTGCAAAACAAACTACAGAATAAACTGGATAAAGAAATGAAAACTGTTAATAAAAAACAGGTTTGGGATTTGCTAACATGGCATCGAATCTTTGCAATTGCAGAGAAATTACTGAGACTAAATGGCTATAAAAAGTAATAAAAGATGCAGCTAAGTGGAACAATCCATTGGCAACTCCTTTATGCT
The DNA here is from genome assembly GCF_028640845.1 of Ahaetulla prasina. Lineage (NCBI taxonomy): Eukaryota > Metazoa > Chordata > Lepidosauria > Squamata > Colubridae > Ahaetulla > Ahaetulla prasina. Next base: position 271,751,656 of record NC_080539.1, read on the forward strand.
GTAAACTTAAACAAACGCAGTAATGCAAATCAAGTTAGCTCAAGTTTAAGTCAGAGTGACCAGAAGCCTACACCTGAATTTAAATAAACTGCTCCTGATCAAAAGACTCCTGTTTGCACATGAGGGAATATAAAATCAGTTCTGTATTCTGTAAAAATTCATCCTGAGCAAATTGAGTTGGCTTAACATCACAGAAACAGTCAGCAAAACAAATAGTAGTGTATATTATTTATATTCCTTTCAGGTCAAATAAAAATAACATGAAAAATTTGTATAATATTATATATTGTTTATATATTATTTAATTACAATAAAAATAAATGATTTGGCAATTGTTCGCCCCCTAAAAGAAAAATGGGGGGGGGGGAGATGATGAGTTGGTCTTCTCTAATGCTCCAAATAGGAGGCTTAGAGACCAAAGGATCTGATCCTTGCCCATTTCAACTGATCTAACTACCTCCATGACATTTGTGATGCACTGGCATCAGGCCACCATTTCTAACATTTAGGACTGCCAACTGACCTAAAACAAGCAAAAAAAACTAAGCAACCTTTCTGCAAAGTTCAACCAGCTTGCATGTTCAAGAAGACAAAAGATAGTTGCTAGGCATATACTGAGAGATGGATAGCATAGCTTCTCAAGACATGATCTGAAAGGAACAACTTGGCTGATGCTGAATACTTACTCCATCCTGAGCACTTGATTAGTAATAGAATTACTTTTTTGTGCTATCGTATCATCAATCATTTTAAGTGAATTCCAAATGTAGAGGTGCTTTGGATAGCAAGCATATACGCTTAAAAAATAAACAAATAAAATATTTTTATTTATAAATTGCCCTGCTTTTTCATAGAATTAAGAGAAATAAACAACACAAGAAAACCTATCAAATTAAATCTATGACAGAAACAAATCGGTTTAAATGTCAAAGAGGTGTCTTTAGGACATCAGTATTCTAGTTTTATTAAAATAAACAGCTTGAAAACCTGGTAAAGTTACTCTGATAAAGCTGTAAACTTTATCATTTATTATTATTTATTATTTATTTATTATTATGTCAGGCAACATGATTTAGGATTTAGCCACAAATGACTACAATCATCAACATATTTTGAAACTCACATCCGCAATAGTGCCAAAGTTTTTTGTTATAAATCGAATACAATTTAATCTTACAATCCCAGGTTATTAGTACTCAGGGAGGAGGAAGGGAAGGAGGAAGACTCCAAAAGCGCTATACTTATCTTGATTTTTATGCTGGTTTTACATTAAAATAAATGGTTAAACAGCCCAAGAGACATGTAGCAAGAATTCCTCAGTGGAACATGGATCACCTACACTGGTTGAAAAAGCTTGACTGAGCCTCCACTCATGATAACAATGGCACTATGTTGTAGATTTTAAATATATAAAAAAATATATGCGTATTGAAAGATTATGTGTAGCCTTTTCTCTTTCGCAGAAAATAATAACATGCATAGGTTTACTGCATCATAAAAAACATCCTGGAAAGGACACATTTTCTAAAAGAGTCAAGATAAAGAATGAAATTACACAATTTTATTGTAGTTAATTTAAATTTCTCTTATAATTCTTGTTCGCTGTTTAAGTATTTGTTTTTTCTAAACCCCAGACAAGTATTGCTGTTAAACCGTTCTGAGATGGTGCTCAATTTTCAGTTTAAAGATTTCTCAGACAGTCATAATCATGTACAGATGGTCTTCATATGACACTGCACTTGCACATATGCTAGTCATATTTTTGCTGCTATTATAGTTATTTCAGATAGTATTTTTATAAGAGTGAAGTGAAACAATTATTATTATTGTCCTAGTATGCGGTACCTAAATGATCAGTTTTTGAATGTGTGGTTAGCTTGAGAAGAATTAAAATGACAGTTGAGTACTGCTGCTATTGGGCTCATTTGATGCTTTGGATTCTTAACAGGTCACAAATCACATGTATGATGCTTATGTCATCACAGCAATTGCAAACAAACTACAAATAATTATCACTATCTTTATGCACAGTATAATTTTCTACCAACAAATCCATATGATTGATATGCTTACATATAGTTTGATGAGTTGCACATGATTATATTTTTATATATCATCCACACGTTACCAAATACAATAGAGTTTTTGTTACAAAACTACAGTGTTTAGTTGAACAGTCTAAGTATTGTATATAGTGATGTTTCTCCCAGAAGCATTGACACTGAGAATGCAATATACAGTATCACTGGCAACTATCATGTGAAGTTCCACATCTTCCCTCCTGTGTTCATGACACAACTGCTTTCTCAAGCTATCAAGATTTAACCTCTTCCTTATACAGAACCAACTGTACAAGATTGTATGTCTAACCAACATTTCAGAAAGGAAACAAAGGGCAGCATGACTATAGCCCCATCTATTGGGCTGGGATGGAATATCCTTGTGTTCTTAAGAGTTGCTATGATGCTATCTTGCAATTGCCAAATTACAGTACATTTTCAATCACTGTTTGAAATAGCTCTGAATATAAACTACTGCACTCTGTCACATAAAGAATCTGAAAAGCCCTGAAACTAAACACAGTTTCCAAATTTGCAACTGCATTATTTTTGAAATGTATCTTCTATCTGCAGAAGGTGATTATATAAATCGGTTATTGGATTTGATTCATATGTGGCATCTGCTAGCTGCAGTTACAGTGTTGCCATGTCAGTGCCTGAGGGATTGGCAACAGCCTGATGGTAACAAACATACAAATACTCTTTAAATCTTTCCTAGGCATTCGGTTGTCTTGTTTTTTTCATCAAGACTTTGCGAAGGAAACACAGACTGCTTTCTATGAATAGCTGGCTTTAAAGCCATATTTAGCAAAAAATGTGCAGCTAGTCAGTTGAAAAATTCTCCCATCACAGTTAGATAAAGTCCTAGCTCATTTAGCTGAACTAAATGATGTTGCTTGAAAGCATTTTAAATAGCATTTTTTAAAAATTGATGTTAGTAGGGATTGAGTGTCAGATATTTTGCCAACTTGGTAATCTAAATTACCCCCTCCATTTTCCAATGTCCTTCTATGAAAGTTTCTTCTTAAAGACTGAACGACAAAAAAACAAACCGAGGGACAAAAATGTGTTTGAAAGATAGCATTACATTATTAAACTACATGCTTAAAATGTTGTCAGTAAAGTTTCCACATGTTATTTGGCGGATTTGAGAAAATGATACATTTGAAAACACCAAAATGTTGAAACTATATTACTTCAACTTTTTGCAACAGGTCCTTGAAGAAGGAAGAATTTTCTTTAAGAAGTTGATGTGTCTTTGCTGCTTTCCAGTTGGGGGAGAAGATAAATCCTACATAACATCAGGCCAGAAAGCAGATAATTTTTTCAGTAGTTCCAAATAGATAGTGTATCTTTAATGAAAACATGTTGAGTATTCACTAAATCTATCCCTATGATATTTCCTAAACAAATAACTTCCAAATCAAGGCATCTAGAATAAAATGATTGGCATTGGAGTGTCCGATCCGCTGAAGCTTTGAGAGACATATAGATATTCAGTTAATAATTGTAGTGAGTTGGTGTAAATTACAATAAATCATATTCTGTTGCATCAGACTGATTTAGTCATAGTTATCCTTAAGAGTTTTATGTTGACTTAGGGAAACAGATGAAATAATAGAAGAGTCCATGGATTAACTTGTTTCTATCATGCAGTTGATTAAAAAGGGGTTGTTGATTGTACCAGAAAGACCTGAAGTGTCACCAGGTTGACATGCTGAACAAACTGATGAACTGCTTTAGGCGCAACTGAATTCCAGTAATAGTTGGCTTTATATTAATATATTTTACAAAATCTATCCTGGTAGGGAGATGTTGAAGGTCCAATAAGAGAAAAGGGCCGCATTGTTTCCTATTTGGTTCACTATGTTCACCAATATAAAAATCCTCTTTAAATCATATTCGTAATCTGGTGATTTCATGGACATATCCTTCATTGACATAACCTTCATTACAACAGTATAGAAGTTGTTATAGTTCGACAGATAGCTTGTCTAATATCTCTTTTGAGATAAAAAGCATAAAAGTCAATTCTTTAAATCAGCTCATAACAAATAATTAGCCTGAAAAGCCATGGTAGAATTAAACCCAGAAAGCATCTGACAAAGAAAATACTTGAGTAAATTCAGCACAACAGCTTTCTTATCATGGGACGCAAATGATAGGTTTTTCTCTCTTGTGCATAATATCAAAAATGTAGAAGACTTTGTCCATCAGGTATCATAAGGGGATGAATTCCATTTGATCAGAATGGGTTTACTGAGTGTTGATCTCCAATCTTTCCGTTAAGACAGTGGTAAAGTTCTTCAGATCCTAATTAATGAAGGACATTGAGCAAAAAGAGGCCATCGTAGCTTTTCTCTGTTTTATCTATCATTTGTTTTCTATTATTCATGAACAGCATCTAATTATTGTTAGTCAAATATGCAAAATGCTTCAGTGTTTTTCTATAAGAATTATATACAAATATGCCTTTTTGCTTTGCATGTTGCTTTGCAAATGATAATAGTCTGGCTCCAACAAATTCACTATTAAATTGTGTTTGTAAGGCATCCCTTTTTTATTATCTATAAGCATTTCATACTGGCCATGAAGGACACCATGGAAAAGAGAACAGAACAGAAGACCAAGAACCTGGGAAGAGCTAACATAAAGGCTGACACATGAAGAGCTCGAGTTGCAATTCCAAGAAGAACTGTCTCATTTCCATATCTGTCAACTTAAGTAAGCAGCTTTCAGAATGTTATATTACTTATATTACAAAAGGAGGTTCCATCATGCATGGCTGGAATTGAAACAACAATCACATATATAGCAATCATTGGTACAGTCCTTAACAATTTATTCCTCTGTACATGAAATATCAGGAAAAATACCTTCTGTGTATGTTAAAAAACAAAATATATTTTACCAATACAAACCAATTAGTAAGGACAATTCTTCCTATGTGTCCACACCAAAAACCTCCCTCCAGTCTATCTATATTGATATCAACATAAAGGTATCATTTGTTATTGCCACTGAAGATAATTAACATATCATTCTTCTCAGCAACAGGGCAGGGGGACATCACTTGAGATTATGCAAAGAAGACTTAGTTCATCTATCTCCTCAGCCTCAGACTCCTTAATAATCTACCAAATTCTTGTATTTCCTCTCTCTCCCTCTCCCTCTCCCTCTCCCTCTCCCTCTCCCTCTCCCTCTCCCTCGTCTCTTCCTGTAAAATGTAGGGTAGGGGGCAAGGGCTATCTGAGGCATTTTCATACACCACTTTTTGCCCCAGACTCAAGCTTCATCTATCTGATCATTGTCTTGCTAACAGATCTTCCCTCTTCCCTTCAAGGCTACCTTTTGTATTCACTACAAACTATAGTGCCCTGTGAGCAGCCTCCCAGTTTGCATATGTCACCTTGCAGTTTTGTCTTCACAATAATACAAAATACGCGATGGCCACATTCAAGGAGATTCTGAGATGTATAGCTCTGTCATATCAAGAATTTAGAAAGAGCTAAACCACTAAGAAAAATCACATGCCTCATCCTGATATCAGGATTGTCATTTTTTACTTCTCTGCCTTTCTTACCTTTACAACAGTCTCCAATTGATCACATTTTTCTATATTACATGTCAGATTTGCCAAAATCTTTGCTACAGTTTTGTAAGTTAGTTAGAAGCCTTTAGTTATAATTTTTAATTATGCACAAAAGAAACAAAAATATTTTTTCACATGAAGGAGCAATACTGAATATTAATACTATACTGAATATTAATACTAATAAAAAATACAAGTAAACATAAGGCTTTAAAATACCAGATCTTGCTTGATTTGTGATAATAAGGATAATAAGGATGTAATTCTGGACAATAAGGAGTTGTCCAGAAAAGATAGAAGCTCCTACAAAAAGTTTTGATTGTTAAGTCTTATTGTATATTGGCTGCCTTTGCTAATTATAGAGTATTGATTTGATTTTAATAGTGGTTTTTAAATGCTACATTGATAAAAGTTTATTGTTATATGCAGTATTATCTAACATTGCTTTGATTTTTTTTAGTTTTATATAATTTTAAAATCTCTTTGCAACTTCTTTTCCCCCCTCTTTTTTCTTGGTTATGCTTTCAAATAAGTAAAATAAAAACAAAACAAAATATTATTTTAAATATGCAAATAAAGAAACATAATCTACGAAACAGCCCTAAAACATGAACATCCTCTAGAAATTAATAACTCATAATTTACTGAAGATAGGCTTTTGTGGATTTTTTCTGGTATAATTATATTTCAAAGATTCAAAGGTGTGAATGATTCAGCTATAGTTGTAATTCAAAGGCAAATGGATTCAAAGTTATACAATTTTATTTGTCAGCAGAGACAATAGAAACAGGCTGACACGAGAAAACATCAGGCTTTGAGAGAAATGCAGGCCATTAACCGGCACAGGTAAAGCAGACTTTTTTTAAGAGCAGCAAACATTTGGGACAGTGCTTATGTTAGCCTTGCACCCATTTATTCCTTAGTGGATGAGGTTAACTTTATCATTCCAAAAGGGTTCTGGTTGGCAGGCAATAATTTAACAACCGGTTCTCTGCCCTAATGACCAATTGGGTGGGCGTGGCCATGGTGGGCATGGCCAGTGGGTGTGAATGAAATCATATATGAGATGCTGGTTATTCATGTCAAGGTCAGAGAGTCTGTTACACATCATTTCTGCCCATTTCCAATATTTTCAATATATGGAAGTGAAATTGCAGCAATGTACTATCTGTAACACTCCCAGCAGCAGAAAAGACTCTGAATTTGCAAATCAAATTGAAGTATTGCATATTTATTAAATTTATTACATCAACGTGGGTCCTTGCTTCACCTTGCAAATCTGCTTTGATAGGATGATTTGAGCAATTTTGTTGTCAAATCAAATTATCCTTTCAGAGTTTTATCTTGACATAATGGATATCTAAAACAAACTAAAGACATTTTGATACTAACGCTAACCTTAAAATGGCTTCAATTACTTTGCAACAGTAATATCAAAATCATCTTATCCAGAAAGCTCATCTAACAAATACCGTTTTTTCCCCTATGTTTTACTTCATTCATAATAATCAAATGTGCTTATAAATAGCACAATACCATGTATGGTTTCTACACAGAATTTCTCCACAAAGGTGAAAAGTTCACCTTCAATTTTTATAAAGGTAGAGAAAGAGGTGTTATTTTTAAAGCAGTCATATAGAATTTTTTAAAAAAACACATTATTTTACAGGAAGGAAGGAAGGTTTACCTTTCTGACTGGACTCAATATACTCTCTGGAGATTGCAAGTTGACAGTGGCTTCATCTCCTGGCTGAGACATAGATGGGATCACATTTCTATCAAGAGGAAGTGCTGGTTTTTGACCTTCTGATTCAGCAGAATCTTCACCAATCTTTCATAAAGAAATAGTACATAGATATAATAGTTTATTCAGTCAATGACTAGCAAAATAAACGAATAATAAGCACATGGCAACAAGATCACTTACAGTAAACAAATAAGATCATGTATATTATCCAAACAAATGGATACTTTTCAGGCTTTATATATATATGTGTATGTATGTATGTGTACATATATATGTGTTTATATATATATATAAACACACATATATATGTACACATACATACATACACATATATATTATCCAAACAAATGGATACTTTTCAGGCTTTATATATATATGTGTATGTATGTATGTGTACATATATATGTGTGTTTATATATATATATATAAATATATATATAAATATATATATAAATATAAATATATATATAAACACACATATATATATACACATATATATATAAAGCCTGAAAAGTATCCATCCTGAGACATAGATGGGATCACATTTCTCCTGCCTGAGACATAGATGGGATCACATTTCTATCAAGAGGAAGTGCTGGTTTTTGACCTTGAGATGATTGCTCCCAGAAGCACGAAGCTGAAGCCTGAAGATGACGAATGAGACTTCGTCGAAATGTCGCCAAGACACTTCCAATTTTACACGGGAGAAAACCTGAACAACCAAACACCTACATATATATATATATGTATGTATATATATATGTATGTATATGTATGTATATGTGTGTGTGTGTGTGTGTGTGTGTGTGTGTGTGTGTGTGTGTGTGTGTATGAAGCCGCTGGGTGAGATCATCAGTGGCTTTGGGGTGAGATACCATCTGTACGCTGATGATACTCAGCTGTACTTTTCCACCCCGGGCCACCCCAATGAAGCTATCGACCTGCTGTCCCGGTGTCTGGAGGCCGTACGGGTCTGGATGGGGAGAAACAGGCTCAAACTCAATCCCTCCAAGACGGAGTGGCTGTGGATGCTGGCACCCCGGTACAGTCAGTTACAGCCGCGGCTGACTGTTGGGGGCGAGTTATTGGCCCCGATGGAAAGGGTCCGCAACTTGGGCGTCCTCCTGGATGGCTGTCTTTTGAAGATCATTTGACGGCCGTCTCCAGGAGAGCTTTTTACCAGGTTCGCCTGGTTCGCCAGTTGCGCCCCTTTCTAGACCGGGGTGCCCTATGCACGGTCACTCATGCGCTCGTCACATCTCGCTTGGATTACTGCAATGCTCTCTACATGGGGCTCCCCTTGAAGAGCATCCGGAGGCTTCAGTTGGTTCAGAACGCAGCTGCGCGGGTAATAGAGGGAGCCCCTCGTGGCTCCCACGTGACACCTCTCCTGCGCAGACTGCACTGGCTACCTGTGGCCTTTCGGCTGCGCTTCAAGGTTTTGGTTACCATCTTCAAAGCGCTCCATGGCATAGGGCCGGGTTATTTACGGGACCGCCTGCTGCCACCGACTACCTCCCACCGGCCCGTACGCTCTCACAGGGAGGGACTCCTTAGGGTGCCGTCCGCCAGGCAGTGCCGACTGGCGACACCCAGGGGAAGGGCCTTCTCTGTGGGGGCCCCCACCCTCTGGAACGAGCTCCCCCCAGGATTACGTCAACTTCGTGACCTTCGAACCTTCCGCCGCGAGCTTAAGACACATCTATTAATTTGTGCAGGGCTGGCCTAGGGTTTAATTTTAAAATTAATTTTAAACAGGGTTTTGTATTTTTAACTATAGTTTTAAATTTGGCCTAACGGAATAAGTTTTTTAAATGTTGTTTTAACATGTATTTATTTTATACTTTATGTTTTATAAGGCTGTAAACCACCCTGAGTCCTTCGGGAGATAGGGCGGTATAGAAATATGAATAATAAATAAATAAATAAATAAATAAATAAATAAATAAATAAATAAATAAATAAATAAATAAATAAATAAATAAATATAGGTAGGTCTTTGGTTATTCGGGTTTTTGGTTATTCGGGTTTTCTCCCGCGTAAAATTGGAAGTGTCTTGGCGACGTTTCGACGAAGTCTCATTCGTCATCTTCAGGCTTCAGTTTGCTTCGCGAGCTGAAGTTTGAAGATGATAATGAGACTTCCGCCAAGACACTTCCATATATATATATATATATATATATATATATATATATATATATATATATATATATATATATATATATATATATATATATATATATATATATATATATATAGGTCTTTGGTTATTCGGGTTTTCTCCCGCGTAAAATTGGAAGTGTCTTGGCGACGTTTCGACGAAGTCTCATTCGTCATCTTCAGGCTTCAGCTTCATGCTTCTGGGAGCACGAAGCTTCTTCTCCCAGAAGCACAAAGCTGAAGCCTCGAATAACCAAAGACCTACATACAAACACCCGCGAAAACCTCAGAAAACATATATATATATATATATATATATATATATATATATATATATATATATATATATATATATATATATATATATATATATATATATATATATATATATATATATATATATGTCTTTGGTTATTCGGGTTTTCTCCGTGTAAAATTGGAAGTGTCTTGGCGACGTTTCGAAGTCTCATTCGTCATCTTCAGGCTTCAGCTTCATGCTTCTGGGAGCAATGTGTGATCGCAGCTGTTTCTTCCTTTTAACTGCTAGTGGGGTTTGAACTGATTGGGTGGGAGCTTGGCTGTGCTCTGATTGGATGGGGTTTTTCTGTGCTCTGATTGGCTGGGGTGTGTCCTGTGTTGGTGGGGGCTTGGTTGTGCTCAGTCTAATCTGTGCTGCAGGGGATTTGAGCTGGTGAGCTGCACTGCTGCTGTTTGGCTTCGTGTTCGTGGTCGTGCTACATCTTCGTAGTGGGTGTCAGTCTGCTGCATGTATGGATTGGAGGGTTTGAAGTGGCTAATGTTGCAGCTGCGGTCTGGCTTCTGGTCCTTGGTCGTGCTTCCTGATCAGTGTGGGTTTGGGTGTGCTTTCTGGGTGGATGTGTGGTGGTGACATCCTGTGTGGACCTCGTGAGTGTGGGTCTGGTGTCATTCCTCGTGTTAGGGACACGTTTGTCAATAAGGGCAGGTTTCCAAATGGCTGGTAGGCGGAGGTATCATCTCGTTTGTTCATGCTGTGTGGGCGTTTTCTATCTCGATGGCTTCTCTGATTATTCTGTTGTTAAAGTGTTCAGTTTTGGCGATAGTTCTGGTCTTTTAAAGTCAATATCGTGTCCTGTGACTTTAAAGTGTTGGACCAGGAAGAAGTTGGTTCCTCTTTTTGAATGAGTTCTTGTGTTCTTCAATCGTGCACTTATTCTTCTGTTGGTTTGTCCAATGTATGTGGTGGGGCAGGCGGTGCATGGGATTTCATATACTCCTTGATTTTCTAACTCAATTTTGTCTTTGGGGTTTCTTAGGATGGTGGATATTTTTGGTTTGTGCAGAATGCTGTCTTGATGTTATGTTTGTGGAGGATCTTGCTGATTCTGTCTGTGGTGCCTTTTATATATGGGAGGAGGGCTGTGCCATTTTCTTGCTCTCTGTCTTGGGTTTTAGTGGGGGTTCTTTTGGATTAGTTTGGTAATCTTATTTCTCTGGAATCCATTGGATGTTAGTACGTTTGTGAGAGTGTGTAGTTCGGTTTTAGGTGTTGTTCGTCAGCTAAGCATTTTGTTCTAGAGATGAGTGTCTTGGCTACGGAGTTGATCTGTGCTGGGTGGTGGTGTGAGAGTGCATGCAGATAGCGGTTTGTGTGTGTTTTCTTCTGGTAGATGGTGTGTCCTAGGGAGCCATTGGGTTTCTTGTAGACTAAGACATCTAGGAAGAGAAGTTGGTTGTTAACTTCTGTTTCCATGGTGAACTGTATTTTGGGGTGTAGGCTATTGAGGTGTGTGAGGAAGTTGTCAAGTTTTTCTTTCCCGTGTGGCCAGATTATGAAGGTGTCGTCTACGTATCTGAGCCAGAGTTTGGGTTTGTGATCAGATTTTTCTAGTGCTTGGGTTTCAAAGCCTTCCATGTAGAGGTTGGCAATGACAGGTGAGAGGCGTGATCCCATGCCTGCGCCTTTTACTTGTTTGTATTTTTGTCCATTATAAATGAAGTATGTGTTGGATAGGCAGTGGTTGGTCAGATCTAGGATGTGCTTGGGGGGGTTATATTTGTTTTGGATAGGTGTCAAGGCTTCTCTGATTGGCACTTGGGTGAAGAGGGATATGACATCAAAGCTCACGAGTAGGTCGCTGGGCTGTAAGTTTTGTTTCTTTATGATATCTATGAACTGGAATGAGCTTTTTACATGTGAGGCGATGGATTCTGCATAGGGCTGTAGTTGTTTGGCGAGAAATTTGGCTAGGTTTTGTAGAGGTGAGCCTATGGAGCTGACTATGGGTCTGAGTGGGGTTCCTTCTTTGTGTATCTTGGGGAGGCTGTAGAGCTTAGGGCATCTGGATGATTTCTCTCTGGGAATGATTCTTTGTTGGATTTCTTCGCTGATGGGTGAGGCTTTTATTTTGGATCTAGTGGTTTTTTCTAGGTAGGTGGTGGGGTCTGTTTTTAGGGGCTTGTATGCAGGGTCTTGGAGTAGGTTGGTTAATTTGGTTTGGTAGTCAGATGTGTTCATAACCACCGTGGCGTTGCCCTTGTCTGCTGGTAGGATTATTATGCTGGTATCTTTTTTCAGGTTAAGTAGTGCTGTCTGTTCCTCTTTGGGTAAGTTGCTTTTGGGTGGCTTGCTGCTGCAGAGGATGTTGGTGATTTCGAGTCTGATTTTGTTAGCGTCATCGGGGTTGATTTTGGTCAGGCTGGTTTCAACTCCGCATATAATGGTCTCAGTGGGGATGTATTTGGGAGTGACTGCAAAGTTGAATCCTTTGGAAAGGACATCGGTTTCAGCTTTGGTGAGGATCCTATCTGAGATGTTATGCACTGTTTGTTTCATGTGTTGCTGTGAGGGTGGAGGGTTTGTTTCTGGCGTTCTTGTAGTCTTCGGAGTTTGTTGGTGTGCGTGTCTGTCTTGAGGGTGGTCTGTGTTTCGCCTCCAGACGGCAAGTTGTTTTGGATTTGTCCCAAAGTGCCGGGTGCATCTTGTTGCTGAGTTTGAGGTGAAGTGTGAGGAGATCTTTGTTGATTTGATCTAGGAGGAATCTTTTTGTGTGAAGTTCATTTCTGATTAAGGCCAATTCTGTTCTTTTTAGGATGCGTTTGGTGGCTGCAGAGTTGGAGTGGAATTTCAATTGGAAGCATTTGGGGATTAAATTTTCATCGCGGCAGTTTCGTAGGAATGCGAGGTCACATAAAATGGAAGCTCTTTGGACTTCTAGTTTTTCATAGGTCCTGGTCAGATGGTGGATTTCCTCCCCGTAGAGGTGCAATATTTGTTTTCTGAGGTTTTCACGGGTGTTTGTATATAGGTCTTTGGTTGTTCGGGTTTTCTCCGTGTAAAATTGGAAGTGTCTTGGCGACGTTTGAAGTCTCATTCGTCATCTTCAGGCTTCAGCTTAGGGCATCTGGATGATTTCTCTCTGGGAATGATTCTTTGTTGGATTTCTTCGCTGATGGGGGAGGCTTTTATTTTGGATCTAGTGGTTTTTTTAGGTAGGTGGTGGGGTCTGTTTTTAGGGGCTTGTATGCAGGGTCTTGGAGTAGGTTGGTTAATTTGGTTTGGTAGTCAGATGTGTTCATAACCACCGTGGCGTTGCCCTTGTCTGCTGGTAGGATTATTATGCTGGTATCTTTTTTCAGGTTAAGTAGTGCTGTCTGTTCCTCTTTGGGTAAGTTGCTTTTGGGTGGCTTGCTGCTGCAGAGGATGTTGGTGATTTCGAGTCTGATTTTGTTAGCGTCATCGGGGTTGATTTTGGTCAGGCTGGTTTCAACTCCGCATATAATGGTCTCAGTGGGGATGTATTTGGGAGTGACTGCAAAGTTGAATCCTTTGGAAAGGACATCGGTTTCAGCTTTGGTGAGGATCCTATCTGAGATGTTATGCACTGTTTGTTTCATGTGTTGCTGTGAGGGTGGAGGGGTTTGTTTCTGGCGTTCTTGTAGTCTTCGGAGTTTGTTGGTGTGCGTGTCTGTCTTGAGGGTGGTCTGTGTTTCGGCTCTCCAGACGGCAAGTTGTTTGGATTTGTCCCAAAGTGCCGGGTGCATCTTGTTGCTGAGTTTGAGGTGAAGTGTGAGGAGATCTTTGTTGATTTGATCTAGGAGGAATCTTTTTGTGTGAAGTTCATTTCTGATTAAGGCCAATTCTGTTCTTTTTAGGATGCGTTTGGTGGCTGCAGAGTTGGAGTGGAATTTCAATTGGAAGCATTTGGGGATTAAATTTTCATCGCGGCAGTTTCGTAGGAATGCGAGGTCACATAAAATGGAAGCTCTTTGGACTTCTAGTTTTTCATAGGTCCTGGTCAGATGGTGGATTTCCTCCCCGTAGAGGTGCAATATTTGTTTTCTGAGGTTTTCACGGGTGTTTGTATATAGGTCTTTGGTTGTTCGGGTTTTCTCCCGTGTAAAATTGGAAGTGTCTTGGCGACGTTTGAAGTCTCATTCGTCATCTTCAGGCTTCAACCGTGCTTCTGGGAGCAATGTGTGATCGCAGCTGTTTCTTCCTTTTAACTGCTAGTGGGGTTTGAACTGATTGGGTGGGAGCTTGGCTGTGCTCTGATTGGATGGGGTTTTCTGTGCTCTGATTGGCTGGGGTGTGTCCTGTGTTGGTGGGGGCTTGGTTGTGCTCAGTCTAATCTGTGCTGCAGGGGATTTGAGCTGGTGAGCTGCACTGCTGCTGTTTGGCTTCGTGTTCGTGGTCGTGCTACATCTTCGTAGTGGGTGTCAGTCTGCTGCATGTATGGATTGGAGGGGTTTGAAGTGGCTAATGTTGCAGCTGCGGTCTGGCTTCTGGTCCTTGGTCGTGCTTCCTGATCAGTGTGGGTTTGGGTGTGCTTTCTGGGTGGATGTGTGGTGGTGACATCCTGTGTGGACCTCGTGAGTGTGGGTCTGGTGTCATTCCTCGTGTTAGGGACACGTTTGTCAATAAGGGCAGGTTTCCAAATGGCTGGTAGGCGGGAGGTATCATCTCGTTTGTTCATGCTGTGTGGGCGTTTTTCTATCTCGATGGCTTCTCTGATTATTCTGTTGTTAAAGTGTTCAGACCCACACTCACGAGGTCCACACAGGATGTCACCACCACACATCCACCCAGAAAGCACACCCAAACCCACACTGATCAGGAAGCACGACCAAGGACCAGAAGCCAGACCGCAGCTGCAACATTAGCCACTTCAAACCCCTCCAATCCATACATGCAGCAGACTGACACCCACTACGAAGATGTAGCACGACCACGAACACGAAGCCAAACAGCAGCAGTGCAGCTCACCAGCTCAAATCCCCCTGCAGCACAGATTAGACTGAGCACAACCAAGCCCCCACCAACACAGGACACACCCCCAGCCAATCAGAGCACAGAAAACCCCATCCAATCAGAGCACAGCCAAGCTCCCACCCAATCAGTTCAAACCCCACTAGCAGTTAAAAGGAAGAAACAGCTGCGATCACACATTGCTCCCAGAAGCACGGCTGAAGCCTGAAGATGACGAATGAGACTTCGTCAAACGTCGCCAAGACACTTCCAATTTTACACGGAGAAAACCCGAACAACCAAAGACCTATATACAAACACCGTGAAAACCTCAGAAAACAAATATTGCACCTCTACGGGAGGAAATCCACCATCTGACCAGGACCTATGAAAACTAGAAGTCCAAAGAGCTTCCATTTTATGTGACCTCGCATTCCTGAAACTGCCGCGATGAAAATTTAATCCCCAAATGCTTCCAATTGAAATTCCACTCCAACTCTGCAGCCACCAAACGCATCCTAAAAAGAACAGAATTGGCCTTAATCAGAAATGAACTTCACACAAAAGATTCCTCCTAGATCAAATCAACAAAGATCTCCTCACACTTCACCTCAAACTCAGCAACAAGATGCACCCGCACTTTGGGACAAATCCAAACAACTTGCCTGGAGAGCGAAACACAGACCACCCTCAAGACAGACACGCACACCAACAAACTCAAGACTACAAGAACGCCAGAAACAAACCCCTCCACCCTCACAGCAACACATGAAACAAACAGTGCATAACATCTCAGATAGGATCCTCACCAAAGCTGAAACCGATGTCCTTTCCAAAGGATTCAACTTTGCAGTCACTCCCAAAAACATCCCCACTGGGGCCATTATATGGAGTTGAAACCAGCCTGACCAAAATCAACCCCGATGACGCTAACAAAATCAGACTCGAAATCACCAACATCCTCTGCAGCAGCAAGCCACCCAAAAGCAACTTACCCAAAGAGGAACAGACAGCACTACTTAACCTGAAAAAAGATACCAGCATAATAATCCTACCAGCAGACAAGGGCAACGCCACGGTGGTTATGAACACATCTGACTACCAAACCAAATTAACCAACCTACTCCAAGACCCTGCATACAAGCCCCTAAAACAGACCCCACCACCTACCTAGAAAAACCACTAGATCCAAAATAAAAGCCTCCCCCATCAGCGAAGAAATCCAACAAAGAATCATTCCCAGAGAGAAATCATCCAGATGCCCTAAGCTCTACAGCGTCCCCAAGATACACAAAGAAGGAACCCCACTCAGACCCATAGTCAGCTCCATAGGCTCACCTCTACAAAACCTAGCCAAATTTCTCGCCAAACAACTACAGCCCTATGCAGAATCCATCGCCTCACATGTAAAAACTCATTCCAGTTCATAGAGATCATAAAGAAACAAAACTTACAGCCCAGCGACCTACTCGTGAGCTTTGATGTCATATCCTCTTCACCCAAGTGCCAATCAAAGAAGCCTTGACAGCTATCCAAAACAAATATAACCCCCAAGCACATACTAGATCTGACCAACCACTGCCTATCCAACACATACTTCATCTATAACGGACAAAAATACAAACAAATAGAAGGCGCACCCATGGGATCACCCTCTCACCTGTCATTGCCAACCTCTACATGGAACACTTTGAAACCCAAGCACTAGAAAAATCTGATCACAAACCCAAACTCTGGCTCAGATACGTGAGCGACACCTTCATAATCTGGCCACACGGGAAAGAAAACTTGAAAACTTCCTCACACACCTCAATAGCCTACACCCCAAAATACAGTTCACCATGGAAACAGAAGTTAACAACCAACTTCCCTTCCTAGATGTCTTAGTCTACAAGAAACCCAATGGCTCCCTAGGACACACCATCTACCAGAAGAAAACACACACAAACCGCTATCTGCATGCACTCTCACACCACCACCCAGCACAGATCAACTCCGTAGCCAAGACACTCATCTCTAGAACAAAATGCTTAGCTGATGAACAACACCTAAAAACCGAACTACACACTCTCACAAACGTACTAACATCCAATGGATTCCAGAGAAATAAGATTACCAAACTAATCCAAAAAGAACCCCCCACTAAAACCCAAGACAGAGAGCAAGAAAATGGCACAGCCCTCCTCCCATATATAAAAGGCACCACAGACAGAATCAGCAAGATCCTCCACAAACATAACATCAAGACAGCATTCTGCACAAACCAAAAAATATCCACCATCCTAAGAAACCCCAAAGACAAAATTGAGTTAGAAAATCAAGGAGTATATGAAATCCCATGCACCGCCTGCCCCACCACATACATTGGACAAACCAACAGAAGAATAAGTGCACGCATTGAAGAACACAAGAACTCATTCAAAAAAGAGGAACCAACTTCTTCCTTGGTCCAACACTTTAAAGTCACAGGACACGATATTGACTTTAAAAAGACCAGAACTATCGCCAAAACTGAACACTTTAACAACAGAATAATCAGAGAAGCCATCGAGATAGAAAAACGCCCACACAGCATGAACAAACGAGATGATACCTCCCGCCTACCAGCCATTTGGAAACCTGCCCTTATTGACAAACGTGTCCCTAACACGAGGAATGACACCAGACCCACACTCACGAGGTCCACACAGGATGTCACCACCACACATCCACCCAGAAGCACACCCAAACCCACACTGATCAGGAAGCACGACCAAGGACCAGAAGCCAGACCGCAGCTGCAACATTAGCCACTTCAAACCCTCCAATCCATACATGCAGCAGACTGACACCCACTACGAAGATGTAGCACGACCACAAACACGAAGCCAAACAGCAGCAGTGCAGCTCACCAGCTCAAATCCCCTGCAGCACAGATTAGACTGAGCACAACCAAGCCCCCACCAACACAGGACACACCATCTACCAGAAGAAAACACACACAAACCGCTATCTGCATGCACTCACACCACCACCCAGCACAGATCAACTCCGTAGCCAAGACACTCATCTCTAGAACAAAACGCTTAGCTGACGAACAACACCAAAAACCGAACTACACACTCTCACAAACGTACTAACATCCAATGGATTCCAGAGAAATAAGATTACCAAACTAATCCAAAAAGAACCCCCCACTAAAACCCAAGACAGAGAGCAAGAAAATGGCACAGCCCTCCTCCCATATATAAAAGGCACCACAGACAGAATCAGCAAGATCCTCCACAAACATAACATCAAGACAGCATTCTGCACAAACCAAAAAATATCCACCATCCTAAGAAACCCCAAAGACAAAATTGAGTTAGAAAATCAAGGAGTATATGAAATCCCATGCACCGCCTGCCCCACCACATACATTGGACAAACCAACAGAAGAATAAGTGCACGCATTGAAGAACACAAGAACTCATTCAAAAAAGAGGAACCAACTTCTTCCTGGTCCAACACTTTAAAGTCACAGGACACGATATTGACTTTAAAAAGACCAGAACTATCGCCAAAACTGAACACTTTAACAACAGAATAATCAGAGAAGCCATCGAGATAGAAAAACGCCCACACAGCATGAACAAACGAGATGATACCTCCCGCCTACCAGCCATTTGGAAACCTGCCCTTATTGACAAACGTGTCCCTAACACGAGGAATGACACCAGACCCACACTCACGAGGTCCACACAGGATGTCACCACCACACATCCACCCAGAAGCACACCCAAAATACAGTTCACCATGGAAACAGAAGTTAACAACCGGTTCTCTGCCCTAATGACCAATTGGGTGGGCGTGGCCATGGTGGGCATGGCCAGTGGGTGTGAATGAAATCATATATGAGATGCTGGTTATTCATGTCAAGGTCAGAGAGTCTGTTACACATCATTTCTGCCCATTTCCAATATTTTCAATATATGGAAGTGAAATTGCAGCAATGTACTATCTGTAACACTCCCAGCAGCAGAAAAGACTCTGAATTTGCAAATCAAATTATCCTTTCAGAGTTTTATCTTGACATAATGGATATCTAAAACAAACTAAAGACATTTTGATACTAACGCTAACCTTAAAATGGCTTCAATTACTTTGCAACAGTAATATCAAAATCATCTTATCCAGAAAGCTCATCTAACAAATACCGTTTTTTCCCTATGTTTTACTTCATTCATAATAATCAAATGTGCTTATAAATAGCACAATACCATGTATGGTTTCTACACAGAATTTCTCCACAAAGGTGAAAAGTTCACCTTCAATTTTTATAAAGGTAGAGAAAGAGGTGTTATTTTTAAAGCAGTCATATAGAATTTTTAAAAAATCTGATCACAAACCCAAACTCTGGCTCAGATACGTGAGCGACACCTTCATAATCTGGCCACACGGGAAAGAAAACTTGAAAACTTCCTCACACACCTCAATAGCCTACAAAAATACAAACAAATAGAAGGCGCACCCATGGGATCACCCTCTCACCTGTCATTGCCAACCTCTACATGGAACACTTTGAAACCCAAGCACTAGAAAATCTGATCACAAACCCAAACTCTGGCTCAGATACGTGAGCGACACCTTCATAATCTGGCCACACGGGAAAGAAAACTTGAAAACTTCCTCACACACCTCAATAGCCTACAAAAATACAAACAAATAGAAGGCGCACCCATGGGATCACCCTCTCACCTGTCATTGCCAACCTCTACATGGAACACTTTGAAACCCAAGCACTAGAAAAATCTGATCACAAACCCAAACTCTGGCTCAGATACGTGAGCGACACCTTCATAATCTGGCCACACGGGAAAGAAAACTTGAAAACTTCCTCACACACCTCAATAGCCTACAAAAATACAAACAAATAGAAGGCGCACCCATGGGATCACCCTCTCACCTGTCATTGCCAACCTCTACATGGAACACTTTGAAACCCAAGCACTAGAAAATCTGATCACAAACCCAAACTCTGGCTCAGATACGTGAGCGACACCTTCATAATCTGGCCACACGGGAAAGAAAACTTGAAAACTTCCTCACACACCTCAATAGCCTACACCCCAAAATACAGTTCACCATGGAAACAGAAGTTAACAACCAACTTCCTTCCTAGATGTCTTAGTCTACAAGAAACCCAATGGCTCCCTAGGACACACCATCTACCAGAAGAAAACACACATATATATATACATATATATATAAACACACATATATATATATAAAGCCTGAAAAGTATCCATCCTGAGACATAGATGGGATCACATTTCTATCAAGAGGAAGTGCTGGTTTTGACCTTCTGATTCAGCAGAATCTTCACCAATCTTTCATAAAGAAACAAAACTTACAGCCCAGCGACCTACTGTGAGCTTTGATGTCATATCCTCTTCACCCAAGTGCCAATCAAAGAAGCCTTGACAGCTATCCAAACAAATATAACCCCCAAGCACATACTAGATCTGACCAACCACTGCCTATCCAACACATACTTCATCTATAACGGACAAAATACAAACAAATAGAAGGCGCACCCATGGGATCACCCTCTCACCTGTCATTGCCAACCTCTACATGGAACACTTTGAAACCCAAGCACTAGAAAAATCTGATCACAAACCCAAACTCTGGCTCAGATACGAGATTTACACCTTCATAATCTGGCCACACGGGAAAGAAAAACTTGAAAACTTCCTCACACACCTCAATAGCCTACACCCCAAAATACAGTTCACCATGGAAACAGAAGTTAACAACCAACTTCCTTCCTAGATGTCTTAGTCTACAAGAAACCCAATGGCTCCCTAGGACACACCATCTACCAGAAGAAAACACACACAAACCGCTATCTGCATGCACTCACACCACCACCCAGCACAGATCAACTCCGTAGCCAAGACACTCATCTCTAGAACAAAATGCTTAGCTGACGAACAACACCTAAAACCGAACAACCAAAGACCTACATATATATATATATGTGTGTGTGTATGAAGCCGCTGGGTGAGATCATCAGTGGCTTTGGGGTGAGATACCATCTGTACGCTGATGATACTCAGCTGTACTTTTCCACCCCGGGCCACCCCAATGAAGCTATCGACCTGCTGTCCCGGTGTCTGGGGGCCGTACGGGTCTGGATGGGGAGAAACAGGCTCAAACTCAATCCCTCCAAGACGGAGTGGCTGTGGGTGCTGGCACCCGGTGCATAGTCAGTTACAGCCGCGCTGACTGTTGGGGCGAGTTATTGGCCCCGATGGAAAGGTCCGCCCTCCTGGATGGCTGTCTTTTGAAGATCATTTGACGGCCGCCTCCAGGAGAGCTTTTACCAGGTTCGCCTGGTTCGCCAGTTGCGCCTTTCTAGACCGGGTGCCCTATGCACGGTCACTCTGGATTACTTCAATGCACTCTACATGGAACACTTTGAAACCCAAGCACTAGAAAATCTGATCACAAACCCAAACTCTGGCTCAGATCGTAGCGACACCTTCATAATCTGGCCACACGGGAAAGAAAACTTGAAAACTTCCTCACACACCTCAATAGCCTACACCCCAAAATACAGTTCACCATGGAAACAGAAGTTAACAACCAACTTCCTTCCTAGATGTCTTAGTCTACAAGAAACCCAATGGCTCCCTAGGACACACCATCTACCAGAAGAAAACACACACAAACCGCTATCTGCATGCACTCACACCACCTGCACGCCTCACAGGAGGGACTCTTAGGGTGCCGTCCGCCAGGCAGTGCCGACTGGCGACACCCAGGGGAAGGGCCTTCTCTGTGGGGGCCCCCACCCTCTGGAACGAGCTCCCCCCAGGATTACGTCAACTTCGTGACCTTCGAACCTTCCGCCGCGAGCTTAAGACACATCTATTAATTTGTGCAGGGCTGGCCTAGGGGTTAATTTTAAAATTAATTTTAAAATTAATTTTAAAATTAATTTTAAAATTAATTTTAAAATTAATTTTAAACAGGGTTTTGTATTTTAACTATAGTTCTAAATTTGGCCTACCGGAATAAGTTTTTTAAATGTTGTTTTAACATGTATTTATTTTATACTTAATGTTTTATAAGGCTGTAAACCACCCTGAGTCCTTCGGGAGATAGGGCGGTATAGAAATATGAATAATAAATAAATAAATAAATAAATAAATAAATAAATAAATAAATAAATAAATAAATAAATGTAGGTAGGTCTTTGGTTATTCGGGTTTTCTCCCGCGTAAAATTGGAAGTGTCTTGGCGACGTTTCGACGAAGTCTCATTCGTCATCTTCAGGCTTCAGCTTCATGCTTCTGGGGGCACCGAGCTTCTTCTCCCAGGAGCACAAAGCTGAAGCCTGAAGATGACGAATGAGACTTCACGAAACGTCGCCAAGACACTTCCAATTTTACACGGAGAAAACCCGAACAACCAAAGACATATATATATATATATATATATATATATATATATATATATATATATATATATATATATATATATATATATATATATATATATATATATATATTAAATTATATATTCTGTGTTAATCTTGCCTGCATTTGGCTGCCTAGATATTACCAATTTAGATGCTGGTAGCCATTTTGAGGTTCTTAAACATCCTTACCCCAGCATCACTTATAAAATGAACTTCATAATTCTTTCAAAATTTCTGAGGTTCATTTTGACTGCATATAAGAGACATTTATGAGGTTATGGAAACCTGGGAGACCACCAGTTGCTAGGAATCAGCAGAATGGTAAAAATAGTTCCCAGATCCTATTTTTCTCAGTCATTCAGTTTGAATGTTTGTTGTTGTTACTTTTGTTTGTTCAACTTTATTATTTAAGAAGAATATTATTTGAATTAAAATATGGTAAATCACATTGATTGCCTTTCAGCTGAAAATATATTGATAACTTTTATAAATAAAAAGATTGTGCTATCTTAAAATAATATTTCATTATTATTCACCTCTCAGACAGCATTTTCATTCTACTGGTATTTTAAACTTATAATGTTATCTATTACGAAGAGGAAAATGTTTATTTTATGGAATATTTTCACATCATTTCCCCAGGTAATAAATCTGAGCATAAATTTTCTTCAAAACTGTTATTTGCCCTGGGAATACCAGATTTCCTCCCAGAAAAGGACTAATGACTTGGGAAGATGATTTTTATCCCAATTTTTTATATAAAAAAAAGGTAAAGATTTCTCCTACCAGACATGTTTGACTCTAGGGGGCAGTGCCAGCCACAGATATGTGTGTGTGTGTGTGTGTGTGTGTGTATGTATATAGCATGTGTGTGTATGTGTATGTATGTATGTATGTATGTATATAGCATATATGTACACTTTTGAGAGCAGGCAACAAAAATTTATTTTTAATATGTGCCCACAGTAAAAAATGACAAAATTATTTATCTATCTAAGGGTCAGAAATGTCCAAAAACATGTGTGGTCGTGTGGCCGGCATGACCATATGCCGAAGCCACATGGAACACTGTTACCTAGAAGGGGTAGCTATTTATTTACTTGCATTTGCTTGCTTTTGAACTACTAGGTGGGCAAGAGTTGGGGCAGGAATGGGAGTTCACTTCGTCACAAGCTACTTAGGTCTTGAACTGCCAACTTCTGATTGACAAGCCCAGGGTCTTAATGGGTTAGCCCCCTTCCAGCATGGAAATAGAGAGAGAAAATTTACTCCTAATTATAGGCTGGGCACTTGTCAGTGGATTCTATTTAAACAATGTTTGGTATAACTTTAATGCTAGTTGAACCTTAGAGTGACATGTCCAGCCTCATTCTTTTCTTGACTTGTCAGACACCATGTTCTGTCCTACCATGCACTAACTGTTGATTTGTTAAGTATTCTCCTTTAGGGTTTGTTCTGGTCTAAGAGACTGGCAAATCTAGGCATCCTAAATCACATCAAAGCAAAAACAGGACAGTTTAATGGGGTTCTGGGTAACATGACAATATTAATCCACCATCCTTTCCTTAATGTTATCCTTGATTTGCACCCCATCTTTCTGATCTGGTAAGCATGCTCTGTTTTGAGATGACCCAAAACATTTAAAAGCAAAAACAAACATTAAAAAGTTTTTTTAAAAAGACAGCTTAAATAAACATTACAATTATCTAACAACTCTTCACCTAGAGAAAGAGAAACATCTTTGCAGATTTCCCCCCAAAAAATTGAGAGAACGGGAGCCAAATGCAATCCCTAAGAAACTGTTCTGTAAATTTATTTTTTCACATAAATTTCAATGGAAAGCTGAATATTTCAAGTCTAGTTTAAAGATCAGTTACCTGATAAATATATCTACTTGGATTTAATTAAAATAAGGTTAAGAGTTACCCTGTGGTAAATTGGATGGCCGGTAAATTTTACAAATAAACAAATAAATAAAGTTAAATTAGCAGTTTTTTCTTAATCTGGGTTAATTTTCTTTTACTCAATGTAAAACCTTGTTTAAGATTGAATATTTATTAACATTAACAAAGATGCCACCAAATGTGAAAAGAAGAAGAAAATAAATCTAGTCAGCTCACTTGCTGCACTTCTTCTTGGTTTTGCTGCTGAACCGTGGTTGGCTGCCTGACAATGTAGTTTATCTGGCCAACAATGGTTTGCTGAACATGCTGAGGCTGCTTGGCCTGACTGAGCTGCAGGCTTGGTTGCTGAGCCTGAAGGAGAAGCTCCAAATCTTTCTTCATTTCCTCCAGTTCAAACTGGTGGTGCATGATGTCCAAGCTCTGTTGTATCACTTGTTCGTGAGACTTCTCGTTTTGGCCTGCGGCAGGCGACTGTTGGGGTGAGAGTGGGGGTGGGGGTGGCAATGGATGTTCCTGTTGTGGTTGCTGTGGCTGTGGTTGTGGCTGTGGTTGTGGCGGCTGCTGCTGTGGCTGTGGCTGCAAATTATTCAGCTTTAGCTTCTGGAGGGGACTGACTTGAACCTGCACTGTTGGGCTGTGCAGAGAAGACTGTGCAGGGATTTGCTGGGAGTGACTACCTTTGCTTTGGTGGCCATCCTGTGATGAAAGGGGATAAATAGGTGGAAGGGCATGGTGCATTGGCTGCTCCTGGGAGTTCTTGCTCAACCTGGTGGTTAGGCTATCAGGCTCTTGAGATTTCTGCTCAGCATACGGCTGCAGGCTTTTCAGCACTCGTGGGGCACACCTCTGCTCCCTCTCATGTTGCTGCAAGCTGTACTGCACAGGGAAATGTTGTGGGTGGTGTTGTTGCATTTCAGAAGGCTGTCGGAAAGACTGAGGATGGCTCACAGTTTGATGAGAAAGCTGCCCTTTGTTCATATGTGGGATATTAAGGCAATGGGCATAGCACATGGGTGCCAGGCAATGGACAGGAGGCTGAAATTGGTGGGGCTGGTTATTGAGGGGGTCATGTTGTGGCACTGGAGAATGATGGCCATGATGGTGATACAGAGATGGCTGCATTCCTTGTATACTTGCATAGGTTGGTACATCTGAATGGTGACTTGGCCCCCCTTCCATTGACAAGTGGCCTAAAAAGAAGAAATCAGAAATAATGGAGGACAGTATTAATAATCCCCATTTTAAGACTCTTTATCCAGAATAGGATGTCCATGGAGATTCTCAGTCATCCAGGTCATGGATGTCCCAAAGGTGCTTTTTCGAGAGGCAATTGGACTTTCTGGGTTTTGACAGAGCTGGAGAACGGATGAGAAGCAAAATGTCTTCAAAGAAAAAAACAAGAAAGTCCAGATGCCTCTTGAAATAGTATCTTTGGGGCATCCAGAACAGGACAATTTCATGTTCAGTAGAAGGTGTAGCAAAGATACCCATCTAAAAGCTTTCCATCCTGAAATTCTGCTGACCTTATACAATAAGCATAAGAGCAGCAGGAAAGCAGCACTGATCAACTGAATTCTGAAAGACAGTTCTACTCTAAAAACATAGTACTGAGTGAAAATAATGGTTTGATCCAATCTATATAAGTAAATATGAGACTAAAATATGACTAAAATTGTTGATATTTTACCAAAATGCTAAGCATCAGGAATCAAAAAAGGATACCATAAAACACATGTCTAAAGTGTGCCTTTTTCTAACTGCGGTCATTGTTGATTGTCTACCCAAAAAAACACTAGACTGAGCTAATGTACATTGAAGGAGGGCACTACAATATAGTAATCAATAGAATATCAATCCATGGAAATCCTTAATAATCAAAATAATAATGTGGTCGTCCCAGTGTTTATCAGCCTACTGAGTGCATCTGCACATCAACAAAATGCCATCAAAACAGGATATCATATTTCCAGGTTCAGGAGCCTTTCAAAACCCTGAAGACACCAATTTTGGGGAAACTGTCAGCAATCCTGTTATGCCATTTATCCTGAAAATATAATATTTTACTTTCTCTATTTATCAGTTAAACAGGAGACTGGATCACTAAGATAATCAGAGGTCTTTTATTTTCAATATGGCAACAAGGAGGAAAATGCTAAATAATCCCTTGACTCTGCCAGTCATCTAAAACCTTCCAGTGACCCCAGAGAACTGCTGGAACAAAGTACTTTTATTGGGAAATGCCCAGCCTACAGTTTCTTACAATGAGCTCTCCTAGATTCTGATTGCTTTCTGTTCTGTCACATATAAACTTTTTTGGAACTGTAAGAAACAATTCTGGGCTGGCTTCCTCATTCCGTAGGCCACAAAAACATTAGAGAAAGGACAATATCACTTACCGTACATAGAGATAAAGAACCACTATCTCTCTCTCTCTCTCATTCTTTCTCTTTCTCACACGCAAATACATACATTTTTTCAAAAAATTGTAAAATTATACAATATACTTTTTACCTAAATTGGATAGCTGTTTAGTCCAAAAAGACGGGTCCCATGTGAATCTGATCTTCCAAGGACAACCTATATCTGCATTATAGTTGGTTTCTAGCAAACGCTGAATCTGAAAAACAATCTAGTAACAAACCAGAGAATTATAGTTTGATGCAATAAATATATAATTGGCTGCTTATACCTTAGGACTTGAAATGGGCACCTAGTCCTATATTTCCATTATTGTTCCCATTCACTATGGGCTTGCTTATATATTCAAGTGGTGATTCCTAAGCTATTACGAACTGAAAAGAAAAAAAATGAATAGAATTCCATTTACCATAAAATAAATTATCTTGCATTTAGACAATAGAGACTTTACTCAGTTTTATTAGCATTAGGAATTTTGGAGGCAACAATGGTTGGCCACCATAGTAATCAAATGAGCATAAAATCAACGTGGCTCGCATGAAAAGCCATTCCAGAATAACGTTTATTATACAGGGAGTCCTCAACTTATGACCACAATTGAGCCCAAATTTTCTGTTGTTAAGTAAGACATTTGTTAAGTGAGTTTTGCCCACTTTACAACTTTCTTGCCACAGTTGTTAAGTAAATCATTGCAATTGTTTAGTTAGTAACCCGGTTGTTAAGTGAATCTGGCTTCCCCATTGACTTTGCTTGTCAGACAGTCACAAAAGGGGATCACATGACTATGGGACACAGCAAAAGTCATAAATATGAACCAGTTGCCAAGCATCTGAATTTTGATCACATGATCATGGAGATGCTGCAAAGGTCATAACTGTGAAAGACGGTCATAAGTCACATTTTCAGTGCCTTTGTAACTTTGAACGGTCACTAAACAAACTGTCGTAAGTCGAGGACTACATGCATTTTTTCTTAAACTTAACAATTATTTACTTCTATTGGGATGACTATTTTTATTTGCTTACAAAACCCTTTTAAACGTTTTATTCACAGGAACAAGGCACTTTGACCTAATAGTACTACCTTCTTCTCATTTGTCTATTTTATTTTGCTCTTCATAATTTTTCACTGATCATTCAAGAAAAATCCATCTGAGTAATTCTCAGTAAGCAAACCCTCTGTTCATTTAAAAGGTCAAACTACACTTTAGACAAGAAGCCAATCTAAAGTATCTTGGGATGAGCATTTACCCTTACCAGTTCTTTACTGAAGAGGAATGGAACGGTGCTTTTACTGCATACTGCCCAGCTAAGAAAGTTTTGCACGTGTTCAAACTGCCTGTTTAACATCATGATTCCCTGAAGCTGTTGTTCCATTTTTTGCTTCCTTTCACTGGTGATCCGCTGTCAACAATCAGAAACAAAGAGGCAAATAGTCGTTTTAAAATATAGTTTGCTTTGTAATAAATGACATCTATATTCAAAATGAGATATAAAAATCTGCAAATTAGATTGGGAGTAAAGAACCTTTGCGAATTCAATAGGCACAAATAAAATGGTTCAAGTCTATGCTTGGCACTCTCAGAAAATAGCTGCCACAGAAGAGTGATTTGTTCACATAATATTTAGGCATGGCCCAGTAAGCAGGACTACTCTCAAAGTATAAATTCCCAGAAAAATAAACTGGTTTTGTAGCTCTCTATCATCTCAAGAATTTTATTACCATAACTTAGTTTTGTCTCTTTTTCTGTGTAAATGAGCAAGCACCCAATAGAACAGCCATTTTTTTGTTTTTATTTTTAAAGGTGATCTGTAAGACTTAGATGGGACCTGGAGCATTTCTTGTAAATAAAATTATCAATAGAGGCTGAAGTTTTGGTTTTAGCACACTGGCTAATTCCTTTCTAATTAAAAAAATCTTTAACCAATGAACGCTTTAACCAATAAAGAGTGGGAGAAGTTAGTTTTCATTTGTTCTTTTTTCTTTAGAACAGAAACTGCCTTCAGTACTAAGTTCCTGCAGATCTAGGTTGACATTGACATTTCTCTCTTCAAAACTCCGTAATTGCCCAGGGAATTGCATGACTTACTTACAGAATATAAATATCCTTTTATGTTCCCTCAACCAGTGTGAACTTTCCAAGGTAGATCAGACAGAAAACATAACTAGATAAACTAATTCTACTTTACTGTAAGGCTACATTAACAGAATCTTGCAAGCCTGATAGTTGAAATTTGCCAGAGTCTTTTTTTACAGTTCAAGATGTTACAGTGATTTTCTGAGTTTCTTTCTTTACCCATTATGCATCAGTTGTCTATGTCCTCTCTTATCTAAATATTCCCTAGGCAGCATTTATCTCCCCTTCCCCCCCAAATCTCTCAAGGTCATTCTCACAATTACCCTGTTTCCCTGGAAATAAGATCTATCCAGAAAATAAGCCCTAGCATGTTTTACATGTGCGACTAATATAAGCCCTACTCCCAAAATAAGCCCTACTTAAGAGCCTGAGCAACTGGCCACCCACCCATTCCATCTGGCTGTTTGCAGTGCCGCAGTCACAAGGCAAGGCGGGTTGGTGATGGAACTGCCTCATGCGCCCTGCACTGGCTTACCTCAGGGCCACTGCAGCCAGACCATCCATGCCCCAACATCTGCCTCACAACGGCATCACCAACACCCATGTGCAGCAGGAGCCCATATGACCTCCTGCCCACTTCTTCTGTTTGCTTGCGGCCTCAATGGAGCAGGAAGCCAAGTGGTGTGTCTTTGTGGCACAGCCACTAGGCGAGGCAGATGTCGGGGAATGGATAGCCTGGCTTCAGGGCCCTAAGGTAAGCCAGTAAGTGATGCATGGGGCAGCTCCACCCACCCCCATCTTGCTTCATGGCTGTGACACTGGCATGCCATTCTGCCTCCTGCTCCGTTGTGGCTGTGAGCAAGCAGAAGTGGGCCAGTGGCCACACACAGGGTCCTACTGGACGGGGCTGGTGAAGCCACTGCTGAGAGATGAGGCACATGTTGGAGCATGGGTGGCCTGGCTGCGGGGCCCTGAGGTAAGCTGGTGTGGTTTACATGGGGCAGCTCCATCCTCCTGCAAGCAAGCAGAAGAAGAGGGCCTCCCTTACATGAAAAAAATAAGACACCCTCCAAAAAATAGTGCTTATTTTGGGGCCCAAAAGAAAATAAGACTCAATCTTATTCTCAGGGAAACATGGCTATAACTAGTGAGTTTATCAACCAATCAGTGCTGCAGTAAATTGGCATCTCCTGCCTCCTTATCTTCTTAGCTTCAAGAATCATCCTATTTACCTCCAACTGTTCAAGAAGAACATTTGTCCGCTTATTTATTTCACTGATCAGGACCATTTTGGCCATTTTGATCTGATTTTCTATTTTCCGTTGCAAGTGTTTTGCTTCAAACAATCTGTAGAGAAAGAGTAACAATTTTAATAACTATAATCATATTTCAATATGTTTGGAAGAAATCATATTTATGGAGGTTAAAAATATGATTATCTGGGTTATCTATGCAGATAACGTGTGCAGAATGAATTTGTATATGGATTTAGGGCCTGAATCTTTCAAGTTGCAGGATGCATTGATCCACCTAATATTTACTTTTTAGCATTTGTACACAAATAGCAATTTAAATGGTATTCTTAAAAGGTTTCTCATTTTTTCCCTCAAAAATGGAGAATAGTTTTGCCAATATTAAGCGCTATATTTTAAAATTTTATTTACTAGGACTTTTGAACAACTATTAATTGTATAACATTCAATATTTACTTGTCACACATAAGTGTTTCAATTTTATTTTAAGGGTATTTTGGTATCTATTTTCACATCTTGAAGAAAACCAACCTAAAGTTCCACCTCTTTTTTCTCTGGAGTGACATCACACAATATAACTTTATAACCATAGAACATGGCTTCATACTTTTTATGAATATTTATGAATATAAAAAATCTATTTTAACCTTCATAAATATTTCAGAAACTAAATAAACAGGTTATTTAAATGATGCCACCATATAGGCTATATATACTGACAGTGTCCTAACCTGTACTAGGTTACTTACTGCCCAGTAAGTCAAAGTCCATACCAAAGTTACACCTCTGTAAACATAGAAAAATGTCACTAAAGAAATCAGATTAAAGAGGAAACCTTAAAAATGTGGAATGTTCAAGGTTGATATGAGGATTCTCTCATAGCTGAGAATTATTAGTGCACCACAGCTATGGTGCTTTAAACAACAGCATGACTATATGAGGTCAATCCACAGTGAAAGATGCTATGAATTTGCATGAATTGAGAATTTACAGAGTTACAGAGGCAGAGGCACCAAATCATTCTCTAGGTAATTCCAGGAATTAACTTTTAGGATTACAAATCAATTTGTCAATGAAAAAACCATTACAGAATTCATCTTCTTTAAAGAGGGGTCTCCTCAGTTACCTGTCTTCAATATGTTTAGCTGAGACTTGCATTACATTTTTTTTCTCTTCTACTTTGCAGGTTATGTTTTCCAGGATAACCCTCTGATTTTGCAATGCTTCTTGAAGATGCCTGAATCTAAAGAAAAAAGAAAAGTCTTGGAAGTTTTACCTGGGTTCAAAAGGCCAATCAGACAGTTTCCCCAACAGCTTGCCAATCCCTCCTCTTAAACTCAATCCTTTTAAGATTCATTTCTATTCTCCCTTCCAATTCCAAAGGAATTAAACAGTGTATACAAATAAAGTGTATTTTGACTCTAGTCCTGCTTACAAATGAGCAGGGCCTCAAATGCATTCCCACTGGCCTTACAGCACTGATTTATAGTGGGAAAGAAAAGCTTCCTTGGGGTGGCCAGAAATAGGAGCAGGCACATGGCTGTTGAAAAACTGAAAGGAGGGAGGAATTCCAGCAGGTATAGCTTGCTTGAAAAGTTACATCTGCTACAATTCCCTTTTCTGCCTAAGTCTTAAAAAGTGTCTCTTATTGGACCAAGCCACCTTTGGGTGAGTCAACATGGCAATTTTGATTTTCTACCTGTGATCCTTGTGCTCCGTCAGGAGGCAGCAGCGACAGGTAAGGACGTCACAAGTCTCACAAAACAGCTTAAGTCTCTCTTGGCTGTGAATTGGACAAAACAACGGACATTCATTGGCTTCCCCTTCAACTCCTGAAAAAGAAAACATTGCTATAAAATAAGAACAGTTGCAATTGCCTACAATATCAGGCTTGGATGACAAACTGGTCAATTCCTGTCACAGCTCATGGGCCAGCAGTCAGTTGAACTTAAAAAAGGGGACCCTGCATTTTCAAGAAGAAAAATTCTAGGAAAGAAAATGCAGATATAATAACATGATAAAGTTGATTTTAGAGAAAGATTGGTATAAATGTATGATTACTAAACTGTCTTATATAGTAAATTCCAAAAGTTAACACAATTAATCTCAAGTTGTCAGGAGTCATGTCTTTTTATATCCATCAAATTTCACGCTCATATGTAAATCATCTAAATCCTTCACATGAAAATATCATAAATTTATTATGTTCCACTATTTCAATTTAAAATTAAAAATCTTGTTGGGAAAAAAGAGCAGAATGTGTACAGTGCCTTCAAAATACACTATATCCTTTCTCCGGAAGGAACTAGGGAAAAAAAATTAGAGGAAAAATATGCGTTTAGGTGAGTCCACAGCACTTCAGGACCTTTTTCAGTTTCTCTTTGCTGATTGGCCTTTTCAGCAATCTTCAGGAAGGATATAGAAGTTCTAGACCAGCAGCCCCTAACCTTTTGGGCACCAGGGACTGGTTCCATGGTGAGAGGTTTTTCTGTGGGAGTGGCTGGGAGCTCACTGAATTCTGTTGAGAACTGTATCACATTAGCTAAGGCACCGTTTCTATACACACACAGGTCCTATAAGTGAATTACAGATATATTGTTCAGCATAAGAATGGGAAAAAAACATGAGCAGGTTCCATTTCTACCTGAACATCCTTTCAAGGAGACTGGCAAAAAATGTTCTCCTCCAGCTTCTTTGCTATGACTGTGTTCTTCTGTACATAAGCTACAAAGCCACTTGTTGCAGTTAGTACACAAACTGTGTGCAGGTCTCTTTTCTTTGCAACCAGAGCAGTTCTGTAACAGATTCAAACAGGAGAAAAATATAATTACATTGGGATGATTCCCATTAGCTGACAGAGTCATTGTCTCAGTATAATGTATATTTGGAAGTTATTCTTTTTAAAAGTGGCATTTAGTGTCTAATAGGTCAGCAGTTGTCTGAAGCACATATAACTATGAAGGCACAGGACACCTCTTTACTGGCGTCTTATAGCATTATCCAGCCTTTGAAATTAATAATTTAAAGCAGGATTTATATCATTATAGTGATAGTTGACTATGAGATAATATAACTCACTAGAGAGAAAATAGTCCTAATGGACAAAGAGATTTCCATCTCCTAAACACTATGTAAAAGAGAGAGAGAGAGAAAATCAGGGGATGGTGAATTCACAAAAAGAAGATGTTAAATTCCGCAGACCATTCATTCTGATAATATGTGGGTTGCAAACTTCCCTGATCATCAAATCAAAGAAAGTCCTTTTTCAGAGACCACCCAACTAAATTGAGAAATTTTAAGAGACACCCAGTGACATGTTTCCAATAGAGAATGTAAAGCTTGAGCACCTTATCTAGTGGCAGAAGTAAATAGCATATATTCTTTGACATATCACATTTCCAAGCTATTTAAAACAGAAGTATGGGATTTCTAGCTCTCTTATTATGACTGTATGAGTTCCCAGCATCCTTCATCATCAGCTATGCTAATCAGAGTTGCTGGGTGTTGAAGTTTAATAAAATCCATTTTCCATCCTTTGTTTTAATGGCAACATTTAGCATTCTGCACCATACACCGTACATTTGACAAAAGAAATGGAGAAACAAGCACATGACCCGTGCTTCTTGATCTCTAACCATATTTAATTCATATATCAGTGAATGGATAAAGAGTCTGAGAGTTCAGGTACAGGAAGCTTACAATAAATTAGGAAATCTTTATATGGATGAGACATTTAAACTATTTCATCACCCTATGTGTTTCTTTGCACCTCAAATATATGGGAAGTAACAGATAAGGATATCATTTTAGTCTTAAACTCTTGTTCCATTTTTCTAACAAGTGTTTATCAGAATTCAAGCATAGCCACAAAGCAAAATATAAATGTATCCAATCAAACACGATAGTAAATCACCTGCTGCAATTTTTTTTAAAATGAAAAGTAGCAGATTCTCATGATCTTGTTCTCCCTAACTAATAACTATGCTTTTAGAATGATAAATCCTTGAGTTCTTGGAAATGTTATTTTCAAGTTGGCAGATCATAACTGAATGTGTCTTCAAAAGTCTTTTCCTAAAGCCCATGTTCCTTTTTTTCAGGTTTCCCTTGATTTGTTTTGGCAAACAAGTAATAATTTTTCAACAGAGGCACACACACCCATACTAATCAGAAAAATGTCCATAGTCTCATGGAACTCTTCGGAGTTTGTAGATCCTACACTTGTAGATCCTGCACAACTATGGTTGACTATAAATCTAAATTTCAGCAAAAAGTAGTGTAGCCATGACAAATAATATATATAAAATACTTCATCTCCAGATCATACTACAGTACTGCCTAATAAAGAAAACCAAATCTAATATGTGACCAGCTATAACATTTGAGCTATTAAAGGCTGGAATTCTTCATCATAGCTACCATGAAACCCTGAGGCGCTGTAACCATTATGGCCTCAGCCTGGATATCTAAATTTTCCAGAACTGCCCCTTTGGTGTCTTCAACAGAGCGTCCAGTTCCTTGTTACCTAGGCTTCCTTTGTGTAATTACTTAGAAGAGGAAGTCCCTCTGAGAATTTGCCTGAATTAGACTGACTGAAAGCTCACGAAAGCTTTTCTCTGCACTCTCAGCTTGAGCCAGACTGTTGCTGAAGTAACATCTCTCTTGGGGCTCTGAGATCCTGTTTGTGCTTTGCCAGCTCTGAGGTTCGTACTGTAAGTTTTATCAGAAGTGAGACAATGGAGAGTAAGAATTGTCTTTTGGGAAAAGACCAAGGCTAGTATAGTTTTTCCTTGCTATTCAATACTTCTATACATTATACTTTTTTCAAGTCATTACAAATCATTGAAAATCTGTGTATATATAGAGATCAAATACAATTTGCTCCGATTCTAAACAATTATGACAATTTGGTTAATGGAAGTAAACACACATTTTAACACTGGATGCAGCATAAAAACTTGAAAACTTTTACATTATATAGCTCTGATAATAATGAAATCCCATCCTGTATAACATGTGAGACTTGTGAAACATATTTTATTAAGGAATTCAAGGTTGAACAAGACTAACCATTTCTTTTTAAGCATGGCTGCTTCTTTCAAACCACAACTATGATCAACAGCAATTTATGCCCTGAGTATCTCCTCTTTTTGCTTCAAAGTAGCAATGGAACAATAATAACAATAAAAACATTGATGGAATTCAACCTATGCTCAGAATTAGAAAACTATTCTGTAGATAGAACATATAAATGCGAAAAATAAATAAATAAATAAATAAATAAATAGTAGATTGTTTCAATGAAGAATAGAGACTCTCAGTCATATCCCGATTATGAAATGGAAATATTACGTTTTCAAGTTTGTTAAACTGAAAAGAGTAGACTACTTATTCCACTAAAGGAGAAGCAAGACATGGTCTACAGTTACTGATTATCTAGATTATTCAGTTCAACAGTATGTTAAATTTTCAAA
Source organism: Ahaetulla prasina (assembly GCF_028640845.1). Lineage (NCBI taxonomy): Eukaryota > Metazoa > Chordata > Lepidosauria > Squamata > Colubridae > Ahaetulla > Ahaetulla prasina. The sequence goes on from NC_080539.1 coordinate 271,787,012, forward strand.
ATAAAAGAACATACTGTCAAAAACACTTAATTAAAAATAACTACACTAATAATCCTGACAAATTATTTTTTGAATTTAATAAATCAGATTCATTTATCAAAAAAAATTTTTAGAACCCTAACAATCAACAAGACATGGACTATTTATCCAAACTTGTACCATTCTTAAAGTATGAAAACTCTAAAGTTACTTAATCTATACAAGACATACCAATTTATTAAACAATGATATACATACTTACCCTTGCCATGTCTGGCTTTTTTGTGGCAACAATTCCTATAAAAGAAATCTTCTATGATACTACATTCCTTGGTACAGTAATGTAGAAGTTATGTACAAAATTGATGCTACCTACGTAAAGAGAAGGGTGAAAAGCATCAACACAATGCAGAAAACACATTTGGACACATTTTACATTTTTGTCTTAAAATCTTAAATGATCACATATATACCTAAGAATTCAGTATGTCCGAAGAATTACGTACACAGTATAAAGGTATATACACCTGGCTATACAGACCCTGATTGTTTGTTGAATATATTACTGTATAACTGTATTGATGTATAAAATCAAACCAAGATTTTGTTGAACAAATCATGGTGGCCTAGTTCGTATATGACACTACACCAGAATGGTTAAATTTTACTCATCATGCTAAGCCAAAAAACATTCAACAATATTATGGACTGACATTAAGGATGAACATTTTGTGACACAACCCAACAGATGATTAAAGAGGATGGTTGGGGATATAATTTGTATGATTCCTGATAGTACAGTTAAGATATACATAAAATATTGGAAGGCTATTGTCAATTAATGTACATTATTAAACTACGTGAACTAATTTTCTGGCTCAGTATAAAATAATTTCTTACATAAGAATTGGCTGTGTTCTTCTAAAAAAATGGCCTAGAGGTTTTTTTAAGAAAATGGTCATCTCATATTGACAGTTTTCAAAATCCTGATTATAAAGTAAAAAAGAAGAGGAATACAATCCATGTGTTACATACGTTATAATAATCTTAATCATTTAACAATTAATTAACCAGTAATTTGGTTGCTTGTGTCCCTTTAAATTCTGTTGTGTTTTCTCACAAATCAGGTTTCAGCTGGGGAAAAACAGATCCACTAATGATTTCTCCAAGAGTCTGTTGACTATCCAGAAACAGCTAGAATTGTCTTATTTCCTTTTTGCACTGAAACACTTACTATGCACAAATGCTGCTATTCTGAGGAAGTGGAGCTAGTGTTTATCCTTTCCAAAGTAATGAGACTGGCCAGACATTTTGTATGATCTTTATGGTCATACTAAAATGCTTCAACTACAGAAGTTTGTAAAATGTTTTAATGCATTTTATATTATGAACTTCTACTGTGCGATATTAAAGCAGGGTAGATATGCAAAAGAACGGTTATCTTTGTTATTTCAAGTTCCCTTGGGATACAAAAATCTCAATTTTTCTTGTTAAATCAATACTATATTGAAGATAATGATACCAAATATTGAGGCAGAGTAGGTTGGTTAATGATAGCTCCAAACAGTTTTTCTGGTTTCATTTGGAAAGAGAATACTGTAAAATTTGGTCTATCTCTTGTATTCTATTCTCAAAATCTATGAGGTCTCTAAGACTCTAACTTGATGTCACTTTTTTTTAAGTATAGAATTATCAGAGACTATAGTTTCAGATGTTAATATCATTTATATTTTCTTATTAAATGCTCTATAAATCGTTCAATTAGTAACTTATTTACTATTCTTATGATTAATTATATTTGTGTCAATGGCGCTAAGTATTTTAATGTTTCCAATTACTCAGTATTGATGGGGGCGGGGGCTTTTCTGCATATTCTTCTAAGTTGCTGCATCTCTTGCTCTTAAAGAAAATGACATCTGCACAATAATAGCTGAATTATGCATAACATGAACTTGCTTTTAAATGTCTTTCTTTCAAATATGCACTGCTACCATCATATTTGTTCCATGCTCTTCTAGAGAAAGTTCAGGGAAAGTCACATGGGAATATTTCTTTCACAACAGTAAGAAAAACGGATAAGTGATGAAAGTAGGAAAGAAAGCTTTAGTTAGTTCACTTGGAATGTATGAATGAGCAGAGAGGCAAACCTAGTTCAGGTGTATCACACTATCCATTAAAGAAATGATAAGCAATAGATAAATTTTGCTCTTACATAGCATCTCATTTCTATCAGAAATGTATATGGAAGCATATGGAAGTAAATAAAGTTGAAGCAGTTAACTGAAATGTATAATCATTTTGTCAAGGTATTAAAATTTAAAATCAATACATTTCCTAATATAGTGGTATCTTACTTTTTCAAAATGTATTTTCGTTTTGAAAATATATTATAATGTTTTTCATAGTAGCATTACTTTAATAGGATGTCCTTATGACTTAACAAATGTAAATTTAAAAAAAAGGAAATATGAGGGCAATTATGTTGTGTTACTGACCTGCTCACATAATATGGACAATATCATTTTTGCACATCATCTATTTATTCTAATTTATATTATTCTTTCTAGTCAAAATGAGCATTTAAAACAACTTTATCGGATGGCCTTATTTTTTAGTTTCATAGCTGTTTTGAGTGATTAAGCACAGATTTCACCAAATTGTGAAATTGCAGCAGGAATACCTTATGGAAGATTCTGTAAACTATACAAAAATAGCAAGCAAAATAGCAAATTGTAATTATTTTCTGACTACCATAAGTTTTGTGTACAAGTTAATTGGCTTTTTCATTGCTTTTGCTTCGTATTATTCTTACAGCATCAGTGATGACGATTTAGAAATTTGTTTAAAATAAAAAGCATCAACTAAATCAATCCTTTTGTATTTAAAAAAGTTTAGTACAAATCTAAAAGCCTGGGATAAATTTCTTAAGAATAAAGTGATGGATAACTTCAATTATTCTACAAATAGTTCTACAAATTTCAGGATAGAGATAAAAAGTAAGTAATGAACTGCTAGATAAAACCTCCCATTCTTCTCTTTCCTGAACCTGGGCTACCACAAACATTTTTCTAGTCAGGTTATATACACTGTTCTTTCCCTATGTGGTTTCTTTCAGACATGCAGGAACTGTATAGCAGAGCCCACTTTCAGATCAAAGATACACAGCAAATAGCAAGCACTCTGCTTAATAAGCACCCTGCTTATTACATTCCAATTTTATTCTTGGGTAGACAGCTAGAATTTGTTCATCATGATAGGAAATAGCTGGGAAAATAAGGCTTTGAAGACACGCCCCCCCTTTTGATTGATTGATTTATATGGCCACCCACTTGTCAAGCAAAAGTAGATTGGAGATACAACTGCCTATTTTACAAAGGGCAATTACATTACATTAAAGAGGCATCAGTCCATTAGCTGAAAGTATCCTCTAAGTCAGAGGCCCCCAACCTTTTGGCCACCAGGAACCGGTTCCGTGGAGAGAGGTTTTTCCATGGACCGGAAGGAGCGTGGTTTCATGTACTGCCTGGATCCTGTGGATGAGTTTTGCTTGTTTGCATGACCCGGTTCTGGCATGCCACGGCCCAGTCCACGAATTGGGGGCTGGGGACCCCTGCTCTAAGTAAAAGAATAAGCCAGTCTGTAAGAAGGAAAGCAGCAATTGTTCAGTTGCATCAGGATTTAGTACTTGGGCAGGACACAGGACAGACTTATAGTTCACTTAATTGGTACTGTTTCTACTGTTCTACGTCCAGCATCTTAACTGAGCATAATAGTTATGTTGAACTTAGACTGGAGAAATCCAAATACTCAACTCCACTCTCCACTCAACCACAGAGTGGCATAAAGCTCTCCCTTCTTATTTTTGAACAAAAATTTCTCAGGCTGAGCATTCTTTCCTGTGTGAATCTGGGAAGACTGAAACAATACAACACGTTCTGTTACAGTGCACCTTTTTAACATATCTCTGTAACAGTTTGCCCTAGCCATGCCAGGACAAAGAAGAATTTATGTCAAGCTGCTTCATTCTGATATAAAATAACTTATTAACTGCATAAAGCAAAACATTCATTAGGTTAATCAAGCTATGTAATATTAATGCATCTGTGCTTTTTTTAAAAAAAATCTGATTGATTATCATAAATAAATACTGTGACTATTCATGGCGCTCGCTTAGTGACTTTGGGCCAGTCTTTGGGCCAGTCTGGGACCTATTTACAAGCTTGTTATTATGAGGAGACCTCAGCATGTGCTGACTAACACTCTTAAGAGGAAATACAGGATAGATAAGCAATTAATAGATATTTAAATTAAATTATAAATGTGCATAGTATATTTAAGTTACCATATGAAAATTGTATGCAAATTGATGTCATATGTTTACTTCTTTTTGCTGATGTACTTCCATGGGGCGGACAATGCAAAGATGCAGAGGAAAAATCTTAGCAGAGGAAAATTCTGTACTTCTTCCCCTCTGCTATTCTGCTCAAAACAATCTCTTTCTGGTAACTTCTTTTATTAAATCAAGTGGCCATTATAAACACATAAAGTCAAAATACAATGTGTTACTAAACCATTATTATACATTCGAGCAGCCACAGTATCTGAAAATCAGAATAACTAGGAAAATTTGCTAGACTTTATTGCAGAAAAGACCTAGAAAATATGTTATTTTATACATTCAGTTTTTATCAGTTGTTCCAATGTTTGCATCCTTTTTAAGCTATTTTCTTTTTTTAAACTATTTAAACTTCCTTTAGCACGATTATTTTTCTTGACAGCTGGCGGCAATACAGTACGATTCATTGGTGCTGACAGCTGTGATGCAGAATAGAACTGCATAATGCCCTTGTGGGGACTTGTATTTTAATAAGACAAATTAAAAAGCAGTCTGTGGAAATATGCTCTAATTTGCACTCGTCTCTGCCTAACAACTGTATCTGAAATGGTGTCGCTGGAATTGCTATGTGTCAAAATTAGGTTAGGGTGTATTTCACCAATGGGCAGATCTTTGAAAGCTTGTACTGTACAAATGTGATACAGGGAAAAAAGCCCTCATCCAAAAACATATGTGACAAGTGCGGTACCAAGATATAGTTTAAACAAATAAACATCTAAATTAGCTTACTGGTCCCAATCAACAAAGCTTCTGGACAATGGACAAGTCAGATGATTACGACCTTCAGGCCTTTTAGATAAGAGAAGGAGCAATGGCAACAGCATTAGCACTCCAAATATAACTGCTAATATAGCAGATATAACACAGCAAAGTCAAGACATATGCAGTTACTGCATTAACAAGCTACACACACACATATTCATGCAGACACACACACACACTCTCACGCAAGCACACACATTCCAACTTTTACCTTTTGATCAGCTACCTAAATATTATCCCATCTAGTTTTTGGTTGTTACATTGCTGTCTTTATCCTACAGAGAGAAAACAATTGCCCTTCAGTTATTCAAAGTCAGAGCATCACTGACTTGCATTACTTGGTAATTTTAAACCTGAGCACCGAAGAGATGCACCAATCTCCTCCCCCTCCACGTGCCTGATGGCCGTTACCTTTTAAATCTACATATTATTTAATCATCAATACCTTTCCTATTGGAATGGCTATTCGAAGTTCATCAGCATACCTTTAAGCAAGTGTTAGAAAAATAACCAGGCAATAAATCTGACAAGAGAGCTCTTCTGATCAGTAACGTTAAGTGCTTATCCCAAGCTCTGCATGATATTATTTCTTCAGGAAAAAAAATACTTCTCATGTTTGCTTACCTGTTCTCTTTCTAAAGCAGTCAGTTAGTTAAGAGTCTCTTGACCGAGGAAATGGGTTGTTACTAAGCAGACAAGCATGCACAGCGTAATCCCTGGAAACAGCTCTGACTGTTCAGCATCAGGCTTGGTGCTGCGAGAAAAGGGTTAGACCTTCATGTGCAGCATCTGAAGGTTCACTCATCTTTTCTTTTTCGTTTTCTCTCCATTAATGCCCACTTCAAAAACTAAGCAACATGGCTAGGTGCAGAGATCACTAAACAGGTTTTGTTTTTCTTCTCTTACATTTAGGCCTTGTCTGAATTATTTTTCCTGTTTGCTGGAAGAAAATACAATCCCACAGTCAGGTAAGAAGTTCAGCAAGCTCTTTTTTGTCAAGTAGATTCCCCCCCCGAACATATTTTACACGCTCACATTTATTGTAAAGGGAGAGTATAATGCAGCAACCCAAATTACAAACCATTGTTTACAGTCAGGTATTTCATTCAGTTTCCTACCCATCAAAGTAGCTGAATTTCACACTCAAGACCATATCTCTTTCCAGCCCCTGTATCTTAGAGAGACTTCTTTTAAATATACCATTATTATACCTGTTGGTAGAGGAAGAATATTCAGCTTTGCCCTAGAGATTTACTGTTTGTACGTATGAAGAATGATGCAATCAGCAGATCTAAATAGCAATTCAAGATGAAATTAGACAACTCAAGCCACAGTATTTAAAAAGCAATAGAGCAAATTCAGTTTTTGTATTATTACATGGTCCAAACTAACACATCTTGCTTCTTACAAAAAGCTGCCTTTAGTCTTTGAAAAATATTTTGATTTCTCCATAAGAATTAATGTTACTTAATGCATTCCATAGGGCTATGACTAAATTTATCAATTACTAAGTTGTTGGTTTGAATCCATAATTTTCTATTTATGGCATGACAATGCTGTAAAAATAATCACAGCGTCACAGGTAATTCAGAATGAAGTAACAAAAATCCTTAGACCATTAACTCATATAATGCTTATTTTGGAGTTTCCCACATCTTCAGAATGCAGAAGTAAATCAGTTAATGAAAATAATCTTTAAATGACAACCTGTGCCATATCTGAGTAAACAAAGGAATGACAAAAATAACTAGAAACGACTAAAATGTGTTTCCTTAATAAACTAATAATATACCATAAAATCCATAGTGATTTATTTTAGCTACAAAAAAAAGAGTTAGGAATTTGTCCATACAGTCATTAGAGGTCAGGCCCACTTTGATACATCTAACATTATAAACATAATACATTATTTTTCAACTGACAGATATAATAGAATAACATGCAACAGTATAAAACTCAAAAACTAAATTTGGCTTGAAATATAACATTTTGAAAAATAAACATTCCCCTATCCTCATCTGTGGGTATTTGCAGGGGAAGAAATAGGTGCATGATGCAATTTATGTAATTCACATCATTTGCATGATGATGTCATGATGCCTACGATACAATGACTTCATTACTTTTTGCACTATTGTCTAGAAGGGAAGGGTGGCTTGCAATACAATCTGGATTACTTCAATGCACTCTACATGGAGTTTCCCTTGAAAAGCATTTAGAACTTCAACTGGTGCAGAATGCAGCTGTACAGGTAATAAATGGTGTTGGGTACTAAGCCCATATAACACCACTACTTCATGAGTTACACTGGCTGCCAGTGTGTTTCTGGGTGCAATTCAAGGTGCTAGTTGCCACTTTTAACCCTTCATGGCTTGGGGCCCGGTTCTTTTTACCTTGTCATGCTCCAGCTTCCATCAGCAAATGAACATTAGCCACAAGGACAGAGGAGGTGTGCCTTTTCTGTTTCTGGAGAGCAGGATGGCTCCAACCCTGCTGGCCTTTTGTAAGGCCCTAAATACCTGGTTAAGTGCCTGGGCCTGGGGCCCCAAGTGTATGAAGAGCCCCATCTCCTGTTTGTTTTAACAACCATGGATTGTAATATACTCCTCAGCCACTGTGCACATTTTAAATTTTGTATTATGATGTCAATTTGTTTTGAATTTATTTTATGATCGTTCACCATCCAGAGTTACTTGCCATACAAAATAAATAAATGCATAAATAATCTCCAAAAGAGAATTCTTAGACTTGGAGGAAACATAATTGCTTTATGGTTGCTTTGTATTCCCAGATATGAATACAGGACTGATTCACTGGGATTTATTCTCCAGTGAAATCATATGGATTGTATTGTAAAATGATTTACAGATATAATCCTCTCCACTATTGTTTCAGAGAGTAAGCTGCATTGACCTTAAAGAACATCATTTCTAGGTAAAAATTTTATTTATCTATCTATCTGTTTATTTATTTATTGATTAATTTTATATGCCACCATCTCAAGATTCAAGACAATTCTGGGGGCTCACAATGTAATGTAAACATGCAACAGGTTGGACTATTTTAGCGTGTACACATGCCCTGTCAGCTTCAGAATAGATGTTTTACTGGCATACCAAGCTTCAGATGTACACCACTATTCCTATAGTCATAAAACATAGAATTGAACAGTATTTCAACAAATTCTTATTACGGGGCAATCAACCCTACATTAATACAAGTGCTAACAGCTTCAAAATGATATAAATGATCGAACCAGATTGTTAATTTACATAATACCTTCATGGCACATTTAATGTGAGAAACACAACACCAAGGAAACAAATTCCCCCGGGTTCTTGATTATCTCCTGGATTAAGAATCTAAGAAACAGCCTATTACAACCCCTAATAGAACTGGCCTCCTGTTTTCCACAGTGGCCAATCAAATGCCTTGCCAATGGGAAGCCTAAAACAGTATATAAAGGCAACAGCTGACTTTCCCTATAACTGTCTCCTGGCATGGGGCAGCAGATAATGCCTTTAACATCTGAGAATCTACATCTAACATGACTTGCAGACTTCAACAACAAACAGAACTTCCATAAAAGAGTAAAATTATGCAATACATAATGCCACAAAATACTAATACACATATTTCTTTCAGAGCTTCTAAAGCAGTGGTGAGATTCAAAACTTTTTACTACCAGTTCTGTGGGCGTGGCTTGGTGGGCGTGGTGTGGCTTGGTGGGCATGGCAGGGGAAGGATACTGCAAAATCTCCATTCCCTCCCCTCTCCAGGGGAAGGTTACTGTAAAATCCCCATTTCCTCCTGATCAGCTGGGACTCGGGAGCCAGAGAATAGATGGGGGCGGGACCAGTGGTGGGATTCAAGTAATTTAACAACCGGTTCTCTGCCCTAATGATTTCTTCCAACAACCAGTTTGCCAAACTGCTCAGAAAGTTAACAACCGGTTCTCCCGAAGTGGTGCGAACTGCCTGAATCCCACCACTGGGCGGGACCAGTCAAAGGTGGTATTTACTGGTTCTCCAGACTACTCAAAATTTCTGTTACCAGTTGTCCAGAACTGGTCAGAACCTGCTGAATACCACCTCTGTTCTTTATTTTCCACTATCACCATCTTTCCCAATTTTATAATTGTTCACTGAAGCTTAAAAACAATATCGTTTCTATTCATTTATATTATGTTTGCTTGGATGCTTTACTGTCAACAAAATAGCGACTCTATTTTTCTAAGACAGTAAACTAATCATATATTAATGTTTAAATATTTGAGAATATGAGAGGCAGTTTGGCGTAGTGATTAAGAACACCAGGCTAGATATCAGGAGACTAAATTCTAGTCCTGCCTTAGGCATACAGCTAGCAGCTGACCTTGGGCTAGTCAGTTTCTCTCATCCTAGGAAGCAGGCTATGGCAAACCACTTTTGAAAAATCTTGCCAAAAAACTGCAGAGACTTGTCCAGGCAGTTTATCAGAATTTGACATAACTGAATGGAAAGGGGGGGAAATGACAATATACTCTATCTGTGCAAATTGTTTTGTGACCTGAGCTATAGCAGATCAAACTGAACTTGAACTAATTCAGATGAAGTTGTTAGTTCTGAGCATTTTTCTGTCTTTTTTATACCAGCACATAATATATATTTTTTCAGTTATGATAGCCTGACTGAATGGCCTCATTCTAGGAAATAGTGAAGAAAAAGCTGTATTCTAGAATCAAGACATTTATCTGGACAATCTATTATTTTATTTCGTTTATACAGTGTAACCAGGGTCACACACTGATCCATGCCAGGAACAAATAAGTCTTATTACAGCCACACAGGAATACGGTATTTAACTTCTACAAGCCTGAGAATTGTATCTGATTTTGCACAGCATGTTGAGACCATACTCCTCATCTGGATGTGGTTGTTGTGACCTTTGGGAAGGAGGTCCAGAAATTTTTACGACCATAGAATATTAATCATTTGATCTTTTAACCCATTCCCATGAATCAAAGGGGAAGGGTATGTATGTGATCATTTTGGTCACTTGCTCAAGAGGAAGATCTGGGAGCCATAAAAGATATGCAGTCCGGTTCCCAAGTTGCATTTTCTGGATTCCTGGCTTAGTATGTCATGTAAATCCAGTCAAATGTGCAATAATTCAGCAAATCATCATTAAGTCATTTTAGGCTTAGCACAATGTCTGAAGTCTGTCACAGAAAACAAAATGAATGGACCCAGATTGTCTGTAAAAGTATCCTTCCAAAACATAAGCCAGTGTGAATGGTCCAGTAAAATTATAAGCATCACCTGGGTTTTCAGTTTTTACTAAGAAACTCAACACAACCCATTCATAAAATGATATGGAGATATTGGGATTTAACTTACTTCAGTCTGACAGATTCAACCTCTCCAATGCCTAGCTATTTCACCTTCTGGCTAATCCAACTTCTTCTAAGCAAATGTTAAGATAATAAATCTCCCAGAGCTTTACTTAAATGCTTAGAACACTTGATATTATTCACATGTTCTCAGAGGCCCAATTATGGGACCTGGCAGCACAGTTTTAAAGACAAAATAGGTATTGTATGTCTTTTTATTTGTCTGGCCAACTCAGTTGTTCAACTTGCGTTCTGAGTGGGGAGCAAAAGAAGGACCAAGCGGGCTTCACCCTGCCCGGCAAACTTTTACCCTTATGCAAACTGCTTGCAACATTTTATTTTCCTGCCCATCCTTCTTGGCGTGATTAATAAAGTGATGCTTTCATCTACACCTCAGGGTGAACGTTTAATTAAAACTAGGGGGTATTCATTTTCAGACAGGAGAATATGTAACAAGTTGCATCACTTGCCTTTCGAGAGGCTTCAACAAAGCAATTTCACTTGCAATCCCTATAATCTAGCACCAATAATATGAAGTTGGTCAAAATAGCATATATAATTATAATTTGCTCTTTCAAAAATCTGCAATAATAAAAATGCTGCATCAGTTCTACAATCTTCCGTTTTAGAGAGTTCTAGCAGCTAAAATATGGCTAATTAGACATTCCCACTTCCAGTACAAATATACAAAAATCATTCCTGATTCAAAGGTAACAAGCTTGGGCAACAATAAAGCAAGTTCATGGACTGAAAGAATTTACTGTCAGAACCAATAGCAGTGGTCTTTTTATCTACTTTAAAAAGTAATATTCATCTGGGTAATTGTTAGTGTTCCTTTGTACCTTTTTGATATTTATAATTTGCCCTTAATCGGGATTTTTCTGATAATTTTCCTTAAGAATGCATGAACAGATCTAGTTTTTTTAATGTCTATTGAAAGCAAATTTTTAAAGCTTCATCACTTTCTCCTCACATTTTCATTCTACCATTACATGTTTCTCATTCTAAGACAACCTGGATAAAAAGGTTTCAGAACCCACCCATCCCAGCCAGGGATGCCTCAGAACATATAAAACCTTCTGGAAAGAATCAAAGAACTGGATGAGGCAATCACCTTTATTTTGAAAACTGATGTTACCCTTTTAACAGCTCTAGGTGACTTAGAAAAATACAACCCACAAATAAGACCATATACCCACTCCTTGCTACTTCCTTGGTTAGCAACCATTTCCAAATACAATGGTAATAAACAATTCATTTTCCAACCAATGCACCCATTTATGACCAAATTTCATGTGCTTAACAACAACACACACTAGAGTGAGGGAGTAACTTTGGCATAGCTGTACAAGAGAATTTTGTACAGCTAAATGAGACAGCAGTCTCTTTCTCTCCTCCTCGTCATGCGTTCATTTACCAAACATTTTGTTAAGTAACCTGGTCATTGTAATGGAATGAGTCACTAAATGAAGAGCTCTGCTTAGAAAAATGAAGAACATAAAGCCTTATATATAACATAATTGTTTAACATTAAAACAATTTAAAAAGAGAATTTGGCAATGCTGTAATTAATAAAATGGGAGAAATGATATTGTTTGTAATGATTAATTCTTATTCTCACAAACCATACATTGTTATTCGCTTGTTGAAGCAAAATTTCTAGCTACAAATTTCAAACCCAACCTTCTCCCTCCACTATTTCGTGGGAAGCCAGTGACATCAGGCAGTCATTTTCCTTAAGCCCACTCTACCTTACATGATTGTTGTGGAAAAGAAGCTTTGTTTGCTGCCATGAGGTCCTCTCTGTAACTATAATGGTATGTGGCAATGACCTTGGGAGACAGGTGCAAGAACCACAAACTAGACATCAGTTAGAGAAGTGGCAGCTGAGCTTGCAGAAGGAAGGTAGGTGTAGTAAACATCTCAGAAAAAAACCTTTCCCAGTTTCTTGAACTGTAAAGGTGATGGAAGGAGGAGATATACTTTCAGACTCACAAGATTTTATTAATGGAACTTTACAATAAAGTTAGAGATAGCATTTCTGGGCGTGCTTCTTGTCTGGACTATCTCACAAGGCTGACAGGAACTCTTTAAAACAGCTGCCATGGGAGAACCCTGGGAAAAGGCATGGTTATATTAAAGAATGGCACACAAGAGTTTAATTCGTGCCAGTATGTGCATTCCAAGAAATCTTTTGGGAATCAAATCCAAGCAGTGCTTCAGAGCCCTACTACTGACTTGTACTTACTTAATAACCAATTCTCTAATTCCACAATCATTTTCAGGCAATCTGTTTTCTGCTTCCCAGATGAAAAAATTCATGTTTGTATCTTCTTATATTTCATATTGCTGTTTTGAGCACCTTTCTTTAACCAGATGAATTCAGAAGACATGTTTTTTCTCAAAGTGAAAAAAAAATCCTCATGCTGTCCCACTTTCATCCCTGTCACACGTGCATAAGATGTCACAATGCAAGTAAACAAAGGAGTTTGTGCTGAAACAGTGCAACACCACTTTTATCTTCTGCCCACCCCCTTGAATTCCTTGAAGATACCTCCCCCTAAAACCAATCAAGATCTCACTCAAAATACATTCCTGTTCCTTATGCTCTTTCTGCAACTGATCACTAAGTAGTTTTTAAACATTTCTTATCTCTAGTATAAATGATCTTTCTAGGCTATGAATATGTCAGCTATGAAGGTAATGTAGATTAATATAGTGTGGCAAATATCATCACCGTGCTTACCCTTGTTAAAACTGGAGAATCAACAAACAGAATAGTAAAAACATAGACCAACCATATGCAATAATTTATCATTTTAACTGTGAATGAGAAAAGTGTAGCTGATTCTCCACTATCATCTCTTTCATACTGCCTGTAATCTCATTTAAATAAAATTCTGACATGTTTTCTTCCTCTCCATGCTGCTAACATATTAATTAGAGATTTGCACCTGGTGCCTGGCATGGGCCTATGAGAATATAACTGTTGATTGATTCTTCTCTCTCCTTTCTCACCTCATTTGCTTTTTAAAAATATATTTTGATTTATAAAAGAAAATAAGGACATAGAAACATTAAGGGATTCTGTCTCCCCTTTCCTACCTAGTTCAGCATTTTGGTTTTTGATTGGTTAGTAAATTCGTAATTACTAATTTTCTAACCAAACATTTTAAAATATTGTTTCTGTTAATCAGCTTTCTTATCAGTTTCAAAAAAAAGAAAGAAAAGAAAACAAGCAAACCCCACACAGATCTAATGTGAATACATGCAGCATATTTATACTTACAGTTGCAGCTTTGCACTTGGTTTTGGCCACAACAGTTCACAGCTCACAGACGTGAATTGTAGAAGCTGTTCTTTATTTTAAAAAGCAGCCTAGGGATTTAGTGTTCAGAGATACTACAGGGAAAAGCAATCCCAAACACACATAATAATATAGTACAGTGTGAACTCAATACAAGATGAATTACGGTGTTATCCTGTTTTCAAATGACAGTCACTCAGTTCAGGCTAAGTTTGCTATTAGATTCCTTTTGCTGGCAAAACAAAAAACACACCAAAATAGTATAGGTGCATGACTTAACATAACTTTTTTGTGATTTTATAGAATACTGATATAATTGTTAGACTTGTTGTGTATATTAGCATACATATAACAATGAATAAAGTTGAAGATTTGGTACATAAATATCAAGCAGTTAACTTTGTTCTCAACATTGGTTTAACAGAATGCCCACAAAAGAAGAAAATAAAGTGTTTCCAGTAGATTCAATGAAAAGTCCAAAATTCTCTTCTTTCTTCCTAACCTGACATGGTATAACAGAGAAAGGAATTTGACTCAGTATCAAATCACAAGTATGAATAACTTCCAAAACATAATGCAAAATAATTTTTCAGGATGTAAATTTTAGGTCTGCATCCACCTCTTCATGATAGTACATAATTAACAACCCTCAAATGAAAATGCTAAGAAAAAGAGAACTCGGAATAAATAATAAAGGATGAAAACACAATCTTATTGTTTATTTTTACATACATTCACAGAATCATGCAAATACCTGATAATGAACCCTAATTCTAATATGGAAATTCAGAATTAGGCTTCTAAATTATGGTGCATTCTAGACATTTTGATCTACAAATCATATCAGAGATTGGGGGATATTTGTTATAGAGTAATTAAGTTCTATTAAGGAGATAGCAGCTCCAAGGCCCTTCTAAAGTACTTTTATTTTATTTTGTTTCATCTGGAGAATAGTGGCAAGAAAAGGAAGGGAAAATCCTTATACAGGCACCCTCAACTTACAACTATAATGGCCCCCATTACAGTCATCAGTCATGAAAATTATAAAGTGGGTCACCATGTGACCATACCTGTTTTTACCTTTTTTGAGGTAGTCATAAAGTGACTGCCATAGTTGTAAAACAAATGCTAGTGTCAAAAAGCAAACCCATTGTTCACATGGGTCATTTCTGGCAAAAACCCATTGTTCACTATGGGTCATTTTTGGCAAAAGCCATTAGGGCAAAAGTATTGTAAAACGTGGTGAGGATGCTGCAAACAGCCATAAAGGCAGGACAGTAACTGAGTGCCTGACATGGGATCATGACTATTGAAATTTCAGAACCAGGTTGTAAATACCTTTATGGGCCACTGTTTTACCTTCAACCGATGGCTGAGCAATCAACCACAAGTTAAGGACTATCTGTACACATATTTACTTAATAATAGATGCATTTATTAAAATATCTTATCAGGCAGCCAATAAGCATAAATAATCAGCATACCACATTATTCCTGAAAGAATCCCTGTGTAATTTGGGTAAACTCACGCCAAAATCTGGATAAACTCATGCTATACTGGAAAGTATACTAATAGGGTCACACAATAAGTGCTTTTAGGCAAAGTCTAAAAGCCCTTTAATTCAAATAACTACAGAAGAACATGACAGCATATATAGTAGATCAGAAGCAAAAAAAGTACCATTCTACAAACACATCTTACTACATTAATGAGTTTTTTTTTAAATATTACACTGTAGAAATAAATGTTATAAAGTACTTACAAATATCTTTGGACAATCAATTAAAATCCACGTATTTAATCATTATGTGGATTAAAAGTAATAGTAACAACATTGTTTATTGGGGAAAGACAAGTTTCCAGAAATTGATGCATCTTCAAGTTACTTCAAATAAACCTGAAAAAAAAACACCTTCATTCACCTTATCATTAAAAATTATAATTACAATCATGTGCACCTACCTGAACATAAGTACCACTGTTATTAGGACATATTCCTGAATAGACATATATATCTTTTCTTTTATGTACACTGAGAGCATATGCACCAAGACAAATTCCTTGTGTGTCCAATCACACTTGGCCAATAAAATTCTATTCTATTCTATTCTATTCTATTCTATTCTATAAAAAAAACACCTTCATTCACCTTATCATTAAAAATTATAATTACAATCATGTGCACCTACCTGAACATAAGTACCACTGTTATTAGGACATATTCCTGAATAGACATATATAGGTTTGTATCATGATGTAGGTATCAGACAGAAGAAATACACTAGAATAAATGAACATCTTAAGGTACCACCATTAGCATCAGGCTCAGTTTCTGTTGACTGTATAAGAGCTTGCCCTCTCCATCTGTCCTTGGCAGGACTTTTGAGCCCTTTCAGACACATTCCGATTATCTTTTTGATGTCCTCCATTTACCATCTTCCATTTACCATTGCTATATAGTAGTTTTTTGATAATTCTTCATGTACTTGCATAACTTCTCCAAAGTATTTAAGTTTCTGTTTACTAATCGTTGTCTCACATATCAGTGCATAATGATACCTGAGATGTTTGACCTACTTTAATTTTAGCCTGCCGTGCAATCATTTTCGCTTATGAGCTTGCCTTTTCTTGCCACTGAATTCCTTCCTAAAATTAATTCCATTACTATTCTACAGAATTGTGACTCCAAGAAAATTTACCACCTTCTCTCCATCATAAACTGTAAAATAATTAAGGATGAATGCTTGCCTTTGGTTTTTTAATATTTAATGCATATTGTATAATTTTCATTCAGCAGATGCAGAATCAAGCACATTTTTTTTAGAAAAAGAATCCTTTCAAAAGTTTACTATTCATATCTGAAGTACTTGGCTGAAATTTATTCTGATTGGATCTGATTCCAATTATGGGGGGGGGTGTCAATTTTTTCATGTGACAATAATCCCATTAACCATTACTAAAAAAAAAAAACCTCAGCAAACTACATGCACACTTCTGTGTAATGCTGTTATATAGTTGTTTTTTTAATCAACCGTAACATTCTTTGCAAGTTCCACAGCAACAGAATATTAAAATCCTTAACAAACCACATGTTTCAGTAAGTTTCCTAGATGAACAGCTATGATAGTATTTGGCGCAAATACGACCAAAAAAGCTAAAAAATTTAAGGAGCCTCAAGCCTCCTTGCGGTATTTTCAAAATATGTTTTATTTATTTAGTCAAAACAGTATATATAAGTATAAGCATGAAAGTAACTATATAATATATAAGCATATATACAAGTATACAGTATACTGCATATATATATATACTTATATATACACACACACATATATATATATAAGTACATATATGTTTTCTGAGGTTTTTGCGGGTGTTTGTATGTAGGTCTTTGGTTATTCGGGTTTTCTCCCTAAATAACGAAAGGCTTTTCTCGAATAACCAAACCAAATAATTTTACGCGGGAGAAAACCCGAATAACCAAAGACCTACAAGTACATATATACAAATACACAGCTTGTCATAAACCTGCTCATGTTAGCCGAATAACATGCTCCTTTTTGTTTTATTTCGCAAATAACAAATAATCGTTTAAAAAAATCTGCCATGTGCAGCTTAGTAAGAATTATATTTTTATAAATTCAACTAAACGACGAGGAACCGCTAACAAACCACCAACTTCAGCTTAATAGGAGCTGAAGTTGGAGCTCAACCTCTCGCCTCAAAACAGCTGCTCTGTACTCTCCCACGTGACTTATCCGATCAAATCAAAAATGCCGGCTCAGAGCGCGCGATGACATCATTGTTATTGGGAGAGAGGCGGAGTCTCGAGACCAGCACGGTTATTACAACCTTAAGGACACCACGGGGAACGAACGTCTCTAATTTCTACCATAGAGTTATCGAGGCCTAGCACGACTTGTCACTCTATGGACCATAGCGACTACCGGCGCTCTCCGGCCGTTATCGGATGTTGAATGGTTATGCTTCCCTTTCCCGCGTCTTTTCTCCGAGAGCATGCTGGGAAACGCTATTAAAGAAACCCGTCTTCCGTTTCATTGGTCTTTCCTGTGCCGCGCTCGACAAAGTTGGTAAGTTTCGCCAGGGGCTGTTAGGGAGAAAACAAGTAAGCAGCGTCGGTTGGTTTTATTTAATTCTAAAAAAAAACAAAACAAAAAAAAACGGTGGTATTACGTTATGTACGTTAGATTTTGTGAACACGGAAAGCTAAAACACCAGCTTAGGACTATCAAGTCATAGCTATGGTAGGGTGAAAAAGATATTTTTTTTAAAAAAAATACTTAAATAAGATCAATTACAAATTAAATGTTGCGCTTCTGCAGAAAAAGAAATAGCGATGACCAAAATATTGGGTTTTCAGGACGATTGCCAAGATTCAGCCTAAACCTGTAGACTCGGAGCAGCATAGTGTTGCACACAAACTTTTTATATCCTTTTTTTTTTTTTCAAACCTAAACATGTACAATATTCCTGCGTTGCTGCCGCTTTGACAAAAGCTGGTGTATATTAATTTTTGGTCAGTTTCTTTTGAACGCTGCAAATAATAATGCAGTCATAATATGTGTCATAAATATGGATGGAATTAATCTTACTACGCTGAAGGTCTTTCAGCAAGAAATTATTGGTCACCGAGACTAGAGTCACATCTAGATGTCATCAGTCGTCATGGTGTGCTATAGTCCTCGAAGAGTAATGACTGACCTTTATTCACTGACTCTGTGATTCATTGGCAGACTCAGCTGCCAGGTTGGTAACAGGTATGAATTGCAACAAACTTCAACTGTATTGCTGGAGATAGGAGATAACTTGTGGTGGACATGGTAGTTCTAATGAAAGTAGTATACACTTAACATTTAAAAAAAATAGAGATTAAAAAGGTCAGACTTATTTTGCTTTCTAAAAGAAACACATTTTTCAAAAAGGGAATAAAATACTAGAACTACTTCAGTTATTATTTGTAAATAAATTATAAAAAGCAATTGTTTGATAGTGAGATAACTTAATTATGTTCCAAAATGAGTTTGACTCATACCTGAAATCAAAACATGGATAATTAGTTGGTTATTGTATTCTATGAGCTATTATAATTATTTCAGATGTTTTCAAATAGGCATTGATTTTGATTTTCCCCTTCGATATATTTTTAAACTTACTATAGTTAGCAAATTTTAAAATTCTCTATCAGTCAGTCAGGATTTGCCTAATGCTGTTATGTAGAATTCTCCATAAGATTACAGAATTTAGCTTGTCCGATTTAACAGTAAATTAAATCTTTTCTTTCCATGGAGCTAGAGTTGCATTGCAATATATTTTGCTGTGCTATGATTGCTTATACACACCTTTTGGCCCCCCTGCACAGTAGCCCTCAACATCCCCAGGGTTGGGGCTTAGAGCTGTAGGAATTTAGCACCCACCCCCCTCCTAGAAGAATGAAATATTCTAGGAAATATTTTAAAAAGCAGAATATTATACCTTCCTGGATGAGAAAAGGAGAAACATGCTCTTGGAAAGCGGCCCCCACCTTTGTTAATAGCCCCAGAAAGACAAAAGACATCTTATCTACAACACAGAAGACCTTCAGCTCCAGGGTGATGGGATTAAGACATGGTCCTCAGGACATGATAGGATTAGCCTCTACCCATCTCACCACATGGCACCTGGGAAGATTACATCAGCCAGCAAGGCTCAGGCAAGCTTGAGGGACAACCTACAATGTTAGCTAAGGCTCCCACCCCCTGGGAGTCTGACAACCAATCAGGATACTCTTCCTGTGCCCCAGAAAGTTCAAAGCTCAGAAAAAGCATAAAACCAGGGAGCACACAGGATCTCAGCCCCTTTTCTGTTCAGGATCTCAAGCCATGTGATCCTGACCACCATTAAACCATCTTTCCAAGCAGCCTCCATGTTTCCAGTGTCTTTGTTCCCACTTGGAACTGAACCCAGATGGATATTTCTTCCAACAGAGCCTTCAACAGTCTCATCCAGCCTCAGGGCCACCACTGCCACTGAGAAATGCCACCCAATTCCCCACACTTCAGCCAGCCGTGCTAGCATCATTGTGCAAAGCCCCAGTTGCCCTGCCACTATGTGCTCCACAAGTTCTGGATGCCTAGCTTTACCTTCTCTTTAACCCAACCATTTTTCTCCCACCTGCTCATGAGGCCCTATTTGGAGAGAGTGGTCCATGTGGCTTGGGAAAAGCAGCTTCAGGAAGAAGGCCTGGTGTAGCTGGCAAATGTAAAAGACGAGGTTTACTGTTTTGGTAATTGAAGAGACTGCTACATTGCTATAAACTGACAGACACAACAAGCCTGATTATAGATTCAATACTGACTTTTGAATTTTTTTCTCAGGGTTACTACAGAATTGGTGGAAAGAAGAAGGAAGTGATTACAGAATTCATCTGCAGCTGAAAAAGTGATGTTTATATTTCAATAAAAATAAAAACTGAAGCTGATTGATTTCTGCTTAATTATTTGGGCATCAGATTTTTAGGGGTGAAATGAAATTCCCATGTTCTACAACTTCAATTGGCAATATCCTGTATTTATATAGTGAGATGACATAGCTTATTAATTAAAAGACTTTATTTATTATGGAGAACCAGTTTGCTATAGCGGTTTAAGGCATCAAGCTAGAAACACTTGAGACCATGAGTTCTAATACTTCAGGCACAAAGCAAACTGGGTGAACTTGGGACCATATTCTCCCACCTGCTCATGAGGCCCTATTTGGAGAGAGTGGTCCATGTGGCTTGGGAAAAGCAGCCTCAGGAAGAAGGCCTGGTGTAGCTGGCAAATGTAAAAGACGAGGTTTACTGTTTTGGTAATTGAAGAGACTGCTACATTGCTATAAACTGACAGACACAACAAGCCTGATTATAGATTCAATACTGACTTTTGAATTTTTTTCTCAGGGTTACTACAGAATTGGTGGAAAGAAGAAGGAAGTGATTACAGAATTCATCTGCAGCTGAAAAAGTGATGTTTATATTTCAATAAAAATATATAAAAACTGAAGCTGATTGATTTCTGCTTAATTATTTGGGCATCAGATTTTTAGGGGTGAAATGAAATTCCCATGTTCTACAACTTCAATTGGCAATATCCTGTATTTATATAGTGAGATGACATAGCTTATTAATTAAAAGACTTTATTTATTATGGAGAACCAGTTTGCTATAGCGGTTTAAGGCATCAAGCTAGAAACACTTGAGACCATGAGTTCTAATACTTCAGGCACAAAGCAAACTGGGTGAACTTGGGACCATTTTCTCTCCCTCAGTCCTAGAAAGGAGGCAGTGAGGAATGGTTGGAAGAAACTGCGAAGTTCAAAGCTCAGAAAAGCATAAAACCAGGGAGCACACAGGATCTCAGCCCCTTTTCTGTTCAGGATCTCAAGCCATGTGATCCTGACCACCATTAAACCATCTTTCCAAGCAGCCTCCATGTTTCCAGTGTCTTTGTTCCCACTTGGAACTGAACCCAGATGGATATTTCTTCCAACAGAGCCTTCAACAGTCTCATCCAGCCTCAGGGCCACCACTGCCACTGAGAAATGCCACCCAATTCCCCACACTTCAGCCAGCCGTGCTAGCATCATTGTGCAAAGCCCCAGTTGCCCTGCCACTATGTGCTCCACAAGTTCTGGATGCCTAGCTTTACCTTCTCTTTAACCCAACCATTTTTCTCCCACCTGCTCATGAGGCCCTATTTGGAGAGAGTGGTCCATGTGGCTTGGGAAAAGCAGCCTCAGGAAGAAGGCCTGGTGTAGCTGGCAAATGTAAAAGACGAGGTTTACTGTTTTGGTAATTGAAGAGACTGCTACATTGCTATAAACTGACAGACACAACAAGCCTGATTATAGATTCAATACTGACTTTTGAATTTTTTTCTCAGGGTTACTACAGAATTGGTGGAAAGAAGAAGGAAGTGATTACAGAATTCATCTGCAGCTGAAAAAGTGATGTTTATATTTCAATAAAAATATATAAAAACTGAAGCTGATTGATTTCTGCTTAATTATTTGGGCATCAGATTTTTAGGGGTGAAATGAAATTCCCATGTTCTACAACTTCAATTGGCAATATCCTGTATTTATATAGTGAGATGACATAGCTTATTAATTAAAAGACTTTATTTATTATGGAGAACCAGTTTGCTATAGCGGTTTAAGGCATCAAGCTAGAAACACTTGAGACCATGAGTTCTAATACTTCAGGCACAAAGCAAACTGGGTGAACTTGGGACCATTTTCTCCCATCTGCTCATGAGGCCCTATTTGGAGAAAGAATTGTCCATGTGACTTGGGAAAAGCAACCTCAGGAAGAAGGCCTGGTGTAGCTGGCAAATGTAAAAGACGAGGTTTACTGTTTTGGTAATTGAAGAGACTGCTACATTGCTATAAACTGACAGACACAACAAGCCTGATTATAGATTCAATACTGACTTTTGAATTTTTTTCTCTGGGTTACTACAGAATTGGTGGAAAGAAGGTGCTTTAGTAATTGATTACAGAATTCATCTGCAGCTGACAAAGTGATGTTTATATTTCAATAAAATATATAAAAACTGAAGCTGATTGATTTCTGCTTAATTATTTGGGCATCAGATTTTTAGGGGTGAAATGAAATTCCCATGTTCTACAACTTCAATTGGCAATATCCTGTATTTATATAGTGAGATGACATAGCTTATTAATTAAAAGACTTTATTTATTATGGAGAACCAGTTTGCTATAGCGGTTTAAGGCATCAAGCTAGAAACACTTGAGACCATGAGTTCTAATACTTCAGGCACAAAGCAAACTGGGTGAACTTGGGACCATTTTCTCTCCCTCAGTCCTAGAAAGGAGGCAGTGAGGAATGGTTGGAAGAAACTGCGAAGTTCAAAGCTCAGAAAAGCATAAAACCAGGGAGCACACAGGATCTCAGCTCTTTATAAATTACTTCTGACAATGAATTATAAATGACAACTGCAACCCTAAACATTTTATTAAAACAGTTCCCCAATTTTAGATGTGTTGAACTGGGCAATTTCAACTGGGCCAGAAAACTCAAATAGTGGGTAAATCTCAGAGCACTGTGTACAGCTTTGTTTCAGGTAGGTAACAAACGTATCCGGGATATGAAAGCTGATCTTGGTTCATAATGTAGATCAGCTCTTTGTATTACACAAAACTAAAATTCAAAAGGTAGTTGTGAGATAAAAAGGAAAAGTAGCTTACTATTTGTCAAAGTTAATTCTATGGTGGTGCATACCACCAGCATTTCCACGGCCTCCTGGATGTTTCCTGTGTTTGCCTATAATGAACAACAAAAGCCATTAATTGGAATTTAGTCTAGAAAAGTTATTCACTCTGGAATACTATTTAATTTGTAAATTTTAGCCTTTTTTAAATGCAGGAATGTTCAATCTTGGCAATTTTTAAGACTTCCCATGCTGGCTGGAGAAATCTGGAAGTTGAAGTCTGCAAGTCTTAAAAGTTGCGAAGGTTGGACACACAATTGTTTTAATGTAATAATTACCCTTTAAGTTTCATTCTAATAAGTCATGTAGATACTTTGAATCTGCACAGATAACAAAGCAATCACTGTCACAGATGTGAAGACTTGGAATATCTAGACAGAACTGTTTTTGTGTCTTGCCTTTGAGATTGATTATTAACCCTTCTTCAGAGAAGATAGTACAAACACCAGATATGTCACATGAAGATGTTATGCAAGCCAATCTACATCAATAGTCAAATTCAACATAAAGCTTGGCAGCCAAAGATGGAAGCTTATGGCCTTTTGGAAGTTAGTATTGTCAGCACAGATAATGCTTATTTCTACTGATTCAACAGCATCTAGAACATGAACAAATTTAAGCATTCATATGACACCACACCTCAATAAATTTCATAATTTCCCCATACAACGAACTGTTACTATGCATTGTTTAGCTAAAGTAATAATATAAAAACAGATTCAAAAAGTGTGTGTGTATGTGTGTATATGTGTATTTCCCAGGATTTCCAATTTCATAGCATTGGGGGGGGGGGAAGGGGGGAAATCTGTATTTCCAAAACTTTTATTTTACTAGTGCTTACCAATACGTCCATGACCATGACTGACGTGCCCCCTTAGTTTCCTTGTCTTCCTCAATCTGGAAGGCTTAAAAATATAAAACACAAATTTGGTTATAATACACCCTTTTTGGGGAGGGGCACCCCTTTACTTCGACCAACTCTGCGGAAGGTTCTTTATTATCTTTACACAAAGAAGCAAAATTTTTGGTTTGGGTCTGCTTCACTGATTATTTAGTGTTGTTGTTTTTTTCTTTAAAAAATGTAGGAAAAACCAGAGGAAAGTTGTTGTGCAGAGAGACGACTTTCTGACCACTTTCTTTCAGGGAATGGTGGGCTTCGATCCAACCCCAACAAATAATTAACACAAACCCAACAAAATTAAAACTGGGCCGGGTCAACGTCTGCTTGTCGCTTCCGTCCTTCCACGAAAATCTAACCGCGGTCGCCTTCCCCACAGCCCAGCCCTCCGCCCGGGGAAGTCTCCCGTCCTCAGGGCAACCTCTCCTCGGAATATGGAGAGACATACAGCCAAAGGCCTAGGCAGCCCCGGCAAAAGCAGCAAGCGAAACCCGCGCGGCGTCTCCCTATCCCAAAACAAAGGAGCCAGAAACCGCCGAGTCCGAGACTAACCACGTTGCTCTCGACCTACCATCTTGCTTGATTGGCGACAAAAAGAACGAAGGAAGTTGGAAGCAACCTCTCGCGAGATTTCGCGTCTCTCTCCCGGTAAAGTTCTTTTCTCGCGATCTCTTCGGAGGAGTGGGGGGAGAGAGAAAGCGAGCGCGAGAGCGTCTCAAATGCTTCCGTTTCCGCTTCCGGTTTCTCCGGAGTGGGGCTTTCTTTAAGTAGCAATTTAGGAATTTTGAAAGAATTTAGAATCAGAGAGAATTTTTTTTTTCGTTTCGCTTTCGATAATCCTACCCCGTTTTCCTTCCTGTTTTTTTTAAAATAACTTTTTGTGGCGGGTTTGATTGTTGGCTAAATCAGGGGTCTCCAACCTTGGTCCCTTTAAGACTTGTGGACTTCAACTCCCAGAGTTTCTCAGCCAGCAAAACTGGCTGAGGAACTCTGGGAGTTGAAGTCCACAAGTCTTAAAGGGACCAAGGTTGGAGACCCCTGGACTAAATAAAACACTAATGATGGAAAGAGGAAAACTGCTGTTAAACCTTGGGGATTTGATCTTGAGGATAAAATCAAGGCGCAAAGTTTGGCATTGGGCCAAATAATTTTAATTCGTTTTATTTATTAAGCGCTTCAAAGAAGACGCTCTGTAAAAGCTGTGTCCTGCTTTTCTTTCAACCCAAGAAATACGATTCACTTCTCAAAGGCTGCTTCCCTAAAGTCATCCGCCATGACAGGTGGACACTCCATGGGTATACCTAAAGCTATAGGTAATCTAGATTGCAGAAAATATGACTTCTGTAACAGAATCATCAGTGCTTGGAACACTTTACCTGACTCTGTGGTCTCTTCCCATAATCCCAAAAGCTTTAACCAAAAACTTTCTACTATTGACCTCACCCCATTCCTAAGAGGACCATAAGGGGCGTGCATAATAGAATAGAATAGAATAGAATAGAATTTATTGGCCAAGTGTGATTGGACACACAAGGAATTTGTCTTGGTGCATATGCTCTCAGCGTACATAAAAGAAAAGATACATTCATCAAGGTACAACATTTACAACACAATTGATGGTCAATATATCAATATAAATCATAAGGATTGCCAGCAACAAGTTATAGTCATACAGTGGAAAGAGATTGGTGATGGGAACTATGAAACGATTAATAGTAGTGCAGATTCAGTAAATAGTCTGACAGTGTTGATGGAATTATTTGTTTAGCAGAGTGATGGCCTTCGGGGAAAAACTGTTCTTGTGTCTAGTTGTTCTGGTGTGCAGTGCTCTATAGCGTCGTTTTGAGGGTAGGAGTTGAAACAGATTATGTCCAGGATGCGAGGTGTTATGTATTCTTGTTTGTACCTTTAAATATTTGAGCGGGAAATCAGCACGTTGCTGATTGGACGAAGCCTCCAGCAGAACTGTATAAAAGGAGAGGTTTTTCCCCCAGCCTGTTGCTGGGTTCACCCTATATTAAAGAGCTGTTGTCACTACCCTGGTCTCCAGCCTCGTTACTTCCCGAACTTAACATTGGCGACGAAGGTGGGATTTCGAGGCTAAGGAGAACCAGAACCGAGCTGAAGCAAGCACGATAGAACCGAACCCAGCAAACCCAGGGCAGAAAAGCGGAGATGGCCAGTTACACTCCGCCCGCACCGTTTGACCCGGCCAAAGAGAAATGGGGAACGTATATGACCCGTTTGAGCTTTCTAGAAGCCAACGAACTGCACGGAGTTCCAGATAACCGAAAGAGGGCTTATTTCCTAAGCCACTGCGGGCCGGAGGTCATCGACATCGCGGAAGCCCTGGCAGAGCCAACACCGTTGCAGTCGGTGTCGTGGCCAACCTTACAGACTTTACTAAGGAACCGCCCGCTGCGCCGTCCAAATACGTGCGGCGGTTTGAATTGAGAGGCGAAGGCAGATGGGCGAATCCATAGGCGACTACATGGCGCCCTAAGAAGAGCGTCAAGGACTGCGGATACGTGACCTGGGCGAGGTGCTCTCGAGCAACTCATCCGGTCAAAGACATCCGATTGCGGCGGCGGCTGCTGGCAAAACAACCTCACGCTAGCCAGCGCTCTGGGCGAAGCCAGAGCATGAAATGTCATCCCAAGCGGCAGAGGCGCTGCAGAAGCGGTCCACAAAGGCGGCGCGAAGGCAACTCCGGTGCACCAGGAGGAGGTTCAGACCGAATCCGGCGGTGAAGACGAGGAAGGGTCTGCCGCGAACCGAGAAAGCGACAAAGGGGACCGAGGCGAATCGCGGAAGCTGCGGGGTCAACACCAGCGCCAACGCTGCAAGTTTAAAGGCGCGACATGTCGGCGGTGTGGGAAGAAAGGGCACCTAGCTCAAGTTTGTCGGCGCCCAACCTTCCCTTGAAAATTCAAATCGGCCAATCAGAGCCCTGCCCCACGGACTGGGGATGTTTTTATCACTGGTATCGGATAAGGTTACTCTTCTCCATTTAAGACTGATGGACAACTTGGGTGGGCCTCTTGGATTCACAGCTATTGCTTCATGGTAGCTATGACCAGAATATGCTTTACATTAGTCTATCTAGTGCACTGGATATAACCTTCCCTCAACCAGCAGGCCCTTCAGGCAGTCACTTATGCCTTTGTCAGTTCACAACAGGACTATTACGATGTGCTCTACATGGTGTTGCCCTTAAAGATCACCCAGAACCTAAAGCTGATTCAAAATGCAGCCACATGAGCGTTAACGCTACCTATATCATCACTGCTGTGCGAGCTGCATGGGTTTCGACATGGATCTGGGTTAAATTTATGGTTACCAATAAATCCATTCATAACACAGGGCCTGTTATCTGAGGGACTGCCTATCCCTAGTTGTTTCTGCCCACTTGGTACATTTGGGTAGAGTAAGTGCATTCAGGGTTTCCTCTATTAAATATTGTCATCTCTTGTGGGACAAGTGTGCTTTCTCTGTTGCTGTTTTGCCATCCAGAATATCCCCCAAAAGATATACCCAGTCCTCACTCTCCTGGCTATGGAACACCTTTAAAACGTGGTTCTGTTCCAAGGCCTGGGGTGGGTGGGTGGGTGTGTTCGGGGGAATGCCATATTTTTATTGTTTTGCTTTTAGTTCAGGTTATTACGTTTTATTTTGAATGGTATGTTTTAATGTAAGCTGTTCATGTACTGGAATGGGCAAACATAATAGGAATTTTCAAAAAACAGATACCACCACTTACAGAGCGTACAACATCAATAACTGGAGCTAGTCCTGCTGGATTTTTAGCATAATTCAGCCTTGTCTGCTCACTAACAAGCGTCCAGAGCTTATCCAGATTCACTGTCGGGCAGAAGTGTTGGTTCTTTTTCAAGTGGTAATGTCTCATACCAACCTTTCCAAAATAACCAGGGTGGCTAGGGAAAAAAAATTACATGCAAAGTAAATTTACTGGCCAATGCATTATGATACTCACTGGTAGCCTTAAGTAGAAAGTACAAAAGACATCCATCCATCATCTAATTTATTGGCCAGCCGTCTTACCACAGGGTATTCTACAACATACTTTATAGAAGGAATGCCTTTTGTCTTCAATTCATGACAATGTCATAATAAAACTTCTAAGTTCAACATATAACATCTAATTACTTATATTAATATGATTATTACAAACTTATTCCCTGTATTCAATGCTATTCCCCTCAATCTACTTTGCCTAGATGCCCTTTCTACTTCCAAGCAGAAATACCAGGATCCCTCAATGGCAAGATATAAAAATGTTTTTGTTAACAGGGAAGAACAATGGCTAGTTACATCACTTCATTTTAGAAAATATGTAATTTCGTAACCATTTAGAGCCTTTTGTTACTAACCTGGTGGCTGACTGTGTAGGGAAAGAGACAGTCAGTGAATAAAGGTCAGTTGTTACTCTCTGAGTACAATAGCACACCATGATCATTGGCAGTACCAAGATGTGACTCTAGTCTCAGCTCTTTATAAATTACTTCTGACAATGAATTATAAATGACAACTGCAACCCTAAACATTTTATTAAAACAGTTCCCCCCAATTTTTAGATGTGTTGAACTGGGCAATTTCCAACTGGGCCAGAAAACTCAAATAGTGGGTAAATCTCAGAGCACTGTGTACAGCTTTGTTTCAGGTAGGTAACAAAACGTATCCGGGATATGAAAGCTGATCTTGGTTCATAATGTAGATCAGCTCTTTGTATTACACAAAACTAAAATTCAAAAGGTAGTTGTGAGATAAAAAGGAAAAGTAGCTTACTATTTGTCAAAGTTAATTCTATGGTGGTGCATACCACCAGCATTTCCACGGCCTCCTGGATGTTTCCTGTGTTTGCCTATAATGAACAACAAAAGCCATTAATTGGAATTTAGTCTAGAAAAGTTATTCACTCTGGAATACTATTTAATTTGTAAATTTTAGCCTTTTTTAAATGCAGGAATGTTCAATCTTGGCAATTTTTAAGACTTCCCATGCTGGCTGGAGAAATCTGGAAGTTGAAGTCTGCAAGTCTTAAAAGTTGCGAAGGTTGGACACACAATTGTTTTAATGTAAGCTGTTCATGTACTGGAATGGGCAAACATAATAGGAATTTTCAAAAACAGATACCACCACTTACAGAGCGCAACATCAATAACTGGAGCTAGTCCTGCTGGATTTTTAGCATAATTCAGCCTTGTCTGCTCACTAACAAGCGTCCAGAGCTTATCCAGATTCACTGTCGGGCAGAAGTGTTGGTTCTTTTTCAAGTGGTAATGTCTCATACCAACCTTTCCAAAATAACCAGGGTGGCTAGGGAAAAAAAATTACATGCAAAGTAAATTTACTGGCCAATGCATTATGATACTCACTGGTAGCCTTAAGTAGAAAGTACAAAAGACATCCATCCATCATCTAATTTATTGGCCAGCCGTCTTACCACAGGGTATTCTACAACATACTTTATAGAAGGAATGCCTTTTGTCTTCAATTCATGACAATGTCATAATAAAACTTCTAAGTTCAACATATAACATCTAATTACTTATATTAATATGATTATTACAAACTTATTCCCTGTATTCAATGCTATTCCTCAATCTGGAAGGCTTAAAATATAAAACAGATTCAAAAGTGTGTGTGTATGTGTGTATATGTGTATTTCCCAGGATTTCCAATTTCATAGCATTGGGGGAAGGGGAAATCTGTATTTCCAAAACTTTTATTTTACTAGTGCTTACCAATACGTCCATGACCATGACTGACGTGCCCCTTAGTTTCCTTGTCTTCCTCAATCTACTTTGCCTAGATGCCCTTTCTACTTCCAAGCAGAAATACCAGGATCCCTCAATGGCAAGATATAAAAATGTTTTTGTTAACAGGGAAGAACAATGGCTAGTTACATCACTTCATTTTAGAAAATATGTAATTTCGTAACCATTTAGAGCCTTTTGTTACTAACCTGGTGGCTGACTGTGTAGGGAAAGAGACAGTCAGTGAATAAAGGTCAGTTGTTACTCTCTGAGTACAATAGCACACCATGATCATTGGCAGTACCAAGATGTGACTCTAGTCTCAGCTCTTTATAAATTACTTCTGACAATGAATTATAAATGACAACTGCAACCCTAAACATTTTATTAAAACAGTTCCCCCCAATTTTTAGATGTGTTGAACTGGGCAATTTCCAACTGGGCCAGAAAACTCAAATAGTGGGTAAATCTCAGAGCACTGTGTACAGCTTTGTTTCAGGTAGGTAACAAAACGTATCCGGGATATGAAAGCTGATCTTGGTTCATAATGTAGATCAGCTCTTTGTATTACACAAAACTAAAATTCAAAAGGTAGTTGTGAGATAAAAAGGAAAAGTAGCTTACTATTTGTCAAAGTTAATTCTATGGTGGTGCATACCACCAGCATTTCCTGACCTCCTGGATGTTTCCTGTGTTTGCCTATAATGAACAACAAAAGCCATTAATTGGAATTTAGTCTAGAAAAGTTATTCACTCTGGAATACTATTTAATTTGTAAATTTTAGCCTTTTTAAATGCAGGAATGTTCAATCTTGGCAATTTTAAGACTTCCCATGCTGGCTGGAGAACTCTGGGAGTTGAAGCCCACAAGTCTTAAAGGGACCAAGGTTGAGACCCTGACCAAATAAAACACTAATGATGGAAAGAGGAAAACTGCTGTTAAACCTTGGGGATTTGATCTTGAGGATAAAATCAAGGCGCAAAGTTTGGCATTGGGCCAAATAATTTTAATTCGTTTTATTTATTAAGCGCTTCAAAGAAGACGCTCTGTAAAAGCTGTGTCCTGCTTTTCTTTCAACCCAAGAAATACGATTCACTTCTCAAAGGCTGCTTCCCTAAAGTCATCCGCCATGACAGGTGGACACTCCATGGGTATACCTAAAGCTATGTATGGTGGCCACTCATGGACGCAGAGATTGCTGAGAGGGTAGGGAAATGCCAAGCTTGCCAAGAGTCCAGACCTCTACCCCCAACGGCCCCAGTCAGAGAATGGGAAAAGCCCCAAGGGCCCTGGTCAAGAATCCACATTGATTTTGCTGGCCCTTTCCACGGCCAAACATTCCTAGTGGTTGTGGATGCATTTTCTAAATGGTTGGAGATCATAATCATGAAATCCACTACGGCCGAAGCAGTAATCGCAACTCTGCGCCACCTATTCGCAACTCACGGGTTGCCGGACACTCTGGTGTCCGACAATGGGCCCCAATTCACGGCAGCCCAGTTTGAAGAATACCTGGCAGAGGAAGGCATCCGACATGCCCTCTCTGCGCCTTTCCACCCTGCGTCGAATGGCCTTGCAGAGCGTTCCGTCCGGAGCGCTAAGGAGGCATTGTCCAGGCTCAAGCCAGGTGACTGGCAAACAAAAATAGACTTTTTCCTAGCCGTCCAGCACAGAACCCCAAGCACGGCCACCGGGAAAAGCCCAGCCGAATTGCTAATGGGACGGAAACTCCGGTGCCCACTTGACCGCTTGAACCCCCATTACACACCAGAGGGTTACAAGGGAAAACTAGAAAAGACAAGGGAAATGAGCATAGGCGACCGGGTGTGGGCCCGAAACTATGGGGACGGCCCTAGTTGGTTCGCAGGACAAATAATAAAGATAACCGGCCCAAAATCGTACGTGGTAGAGCTACCCGACAACCGAGTGTGGAGGCGCCACATAGATCAGTTAAGAAAACGGATAACTGACCAAACCGAACCAAATGAAACAAATCATGACCAATACCAATTTGAATCCACAGCTGACAATGACCCGGGGGAGGCGCAAGACTTAGCTGAGGTCCCAGAGTTCCAGCGACGCCATCAGGTCCCCGAGGGAAGCAGCAGGGAAAGTTCCAAAATTAATCCAAGGCCGGATGGCCAAGAAAAAGAGTCGGCCAATAATCCGGAGCCCGTTGGCCCAGAGAAAGAGCTGGGAGGAGCAAACAGCCCCTCCGACCAGCTCAATACACCACCCAGAACTGAACCGCGCAGGTCAGAAAGAACTAGGAGACGCCCAGGTTATTTGCGTGACTACGTCGAAAAATAACATGTAAATAAATATGTAAATAGAGGCAAAGTGTTTTCTGGGAGGGGAGGAGTGTTATGTATTCTTGTTTGTACCTTTAAATATTTGAGCGGGAAATCAGCACGTTGCTGATTGGACGAAGCCTCCAGCAGAACTGTATAAAAGGAGAGGTTTTTCCCCCAGCCTGTTGCTGGGTTCACCCTATATTAAAGAGCTGTTGTCACTACCCTGGTCTCCAGCCTCGTTACTTCCCGAACTTAACACGAGGGATCTGCAAATATTTTCACGGCCCTCTTCTTGATTCGTGCAGTATACAGGTCCTCAATGGAAGGCAGGTTGGTAGCAATTATTTTTTCTGCAGTTCTAATTATCCTCTGAAGTCTGTTTTTCTTGTTGGGTTGCAGAACCGAACCAGACAGTTATAGAGGTGCAAATGACAGACTCAATAATTCCTCTGTAGAATTGGATCAGCAGCTCCTTGGGCAGTTTGAGCTTACTGAGTTGGCGCAGAAAGAACATTCTTTGCTGTCCTTTTTTAATGATGTTTTTGATGTTAGCTGTCCATTTGAGATCTTGCGCACAAACGTGCGTACCGTTCCTGTCCTATTGTTTTTCTTTCTTTTCTTTTTTCTTCATATATATATATATATATTCTGAGGTTTTCGCGAGTGTTTGTATGTAAGTCTTTGGTTATTCGGGTTTTCTCCCGCGTAAAATTGGAAGTGTCTTGGCGACGTTTCGACAAAGTCTCATTCGTCATCTTCAGGCTTCAGCTTCATGCTTCTGGGAGCAATGTGTGATTGCAGCTGTTTCTAGCAGTTAAAAAGGAAGAAACAGCTGCAATCACACATTACTCCCAGAAGCACGAAGCTGAAGCCTGAAGATGACGAGATATATATATATATATATATATATATATATATATATTCTGAGGTTTTCGCGGGTGTTTGTATGTAGGTCTTTGGTTATTCGGGTTTTCTCCCGCGTAAAATTGGAAGTGTCTTGGCAACGTTTCTACGAAGTCTCATTCGTCATCTTCAGGCTTCAGCTTCGTGCTCATTGCTCCCAGAAGCAATATATATATGCTTATACTTCCTTATATTTCCTCATATATATGTTTATATACTATATAATCTTTTGTGTGATGCTTATATATATTGTTATGACAAATAAAAATAAATAAAATAAATAAATAAGTTTTAAAAGTTGCTAAATTTGGAGAGCCCTGCCCCTAATATAACCCCGATTACTCTTCCACGATGAGGAGTGCTCTATTTCTTGAATTTCTGGCCCTTACGCAGCCTTTAAAAAGACAGGTATGTCGGTTCCTCGGAAAGGCTTAGTCAAGTCTGATTTCTCTCGAGGGATTGTAGTTCTGCATTAAATAAATCTAATCCTGCCTGTTGTGTGATTTTTATCTATATACCAGTTAAATCACTTCCCTCACCTGAGTGTAAAACAGCAAAAATCCAATCGATTGAACTCTCCTTATGCTGTTTCCCCTTCTGTCCATGTGTGCGAGATGAATGCTCTGCTTGC
Organism: Ahaetulla prasina; assembly: GCF_028640845.1. Classification (NCBI taxonomy): domain Eukaryota; kingdom Metazoa; phylum Chordata; class Lepidosauria; order Squamata; family Colubridae; genus Ahaetulla; species Ahaetulla prasina. Next base: position 271,820,601 of record NC_080539.1, read on the forward strand.
ATCTCAGGGATATAGTTCTTGTGTTAGAGACACACAAACACATTCTCTCTCCTTCTGCTTCTCCTGTACAGCTTCCTGTACAAGGTTTTAAAATTATTTTCACTTCTCTACAGAACTGGCCTTTCTAAATGTTGACAGTTTTTAAGATATTTAACTTTTAACTCCCAGAACTCCCCAGTTGGCCAACTACAGTGTGAACTATTTGATCCATTCCCTGCTGGGGTGTAAACAAGCAACAGTCTTCAGTTGACAGGTTTCTGCCTAGCTTTAGATCAAACATTGTTGAGGTTACAACTCCCCTAAAGCTCAGTAAACTTGCTTCTGATGAAATGGGTACATAAATGGATGTCTGGCCTTGGTTGCTGCTCTTGTGTAAGTTTAGCAAGTTCAATGGCTATCTTACCTGTTCTAAAAAGGGAGAGTTAATGCATCACACAACAAAGTAAACCTAAAAATTTTGCCTAGAAGACTCTTCTGATTTAAATATGCACACTATCAGAAAGCTGATGTTCAAGCATCACTGAGGCAAATGTCTGTGTTAACTCTTGTAAGTAGACAGAATTATCAAACTTGCTGGAATCCAGAAGATTCATGCTGCATTCATGTGTAGTTCCAATAGCCTCCTCCCTCTCTCACATTTTTAGTTTTCAAAAGTATAGAACTTCAGCCATTGATTTAACAAAGTGGAACTATCTGTGCTGGATTTCAGAGGTGTGTTAAAAGAAAATATAAGAATGTACCAGTTATGACCAAGAAGGACTGGTGGCAACAGTGCCCTTTTTAGGGCATTGTATTGCTTTAAAACGCATTTTATACCTCCTTTGAAAACAATGCATTTTAACTAAAGCAGCATTTAGGATTGCACAATTGGTTTCTTAATTCACTGTTAATGCTGCGCCCTGATCTATACTAACCATGTATTTCTCAAATATTTATATTATTTTTATGATCAAGCAGATAATACAAATTAGTCAAATGAGATAAATTGACAGTTGGTTTTAAACATGTTAGTGATATTGACACAGTTGGCTTTAACATTTTAGTGATATAAAACTACTCAGAAGCTACAGCTGGTGCAAATGTAGCAGTCATACAGCAGTGGAGGACTACTGGTTGGCTTCTAGTGCTGGTCATTACTTATAAAGCTTATAAATGGCATACCACTGGGATATATCAGGAACTACTTTATCAAGTGAGATTCTGCCGATTCCCCAGTTTAAACACTGCATGAAAAGTGGTTAGACTCAGCTTCCTTTCTAGAGAGCTCTGCATTGTAGAAGTTGCTGCTTCTGGAGACATGTTTGACCCTGACTCTGAATTTCTAAAGGCCTTGCAGGGTGAGTGTGGGCAGCGACCTGATTTAGCCTTGAGATTTATTGTTGAGATTGTTACATTCTTATCTGCTTATATTACTCTAAGATATAATTTTTGTGATGGGACAATTTACAAATATTGTGAAAGGTACCAGTAACATAAATTTAGAATTAACAGACATTTGGGTGTTGCAGGCCTTCTCGCTTCCCTAATAGTTTTGTATATTATGATTTTACTATATATTCATCCATGTATTATGCAATTTATGTGGCTGGAATCCACTGCCAAATAGGTTCATGGTATGATCCAGAATGTTACCATCCTGTGATAGGATCCATCTTTGCATTGCATTTTCCAGCTGCCGAGAATGGCTTGTGACTGGAGCAGCAGTAATAGAAAATTTTATTTTACAAGTCAAAGTGTGCTTGTGATTCGTAGGAGCAACTTGCATTATCTATTGTATATGTTATTTTGTCATGACATAGAGGACATCTTTTCAGAGTATGGATTATTCAAACCAAAGGCTCTCTGAGTTCGGTAGGATTTGCTTGAGGTATAGGACGGATATAGGTTGTTAGGGATTTATTTATTAAATCTATACGTTGCTGATCTTACTGTCAAGCAACTCTGTGTAGCTTTACAGTCCAAATTTGATTTATGATGCAAACCTGCATATATCTAAACAATAAAAAGTTGCTGAAGTTAGAATAATCCTTTAGTAACCTAGAGTTTTAACCTAGGTAAATCGATTTACCGACAGTGAAAACATTTTAGAAGCACATTATTTAAATAGCCAGAATTCGAGAAGTTTTCTGATTATGAAAATCTGACACAAGTATTTACACAATTTATTAGAAATAAAACATACACTAGAAAAGGATGCAATGTAGCTAGTCATTTGCTGCCAAGATGCGGAAAAACCAGATTTCTTCATGTTTAGCAATTATAGTGCAGAGTGCATTGCAATTTACTGACCATCATTCAATATAACAGATAGTTTGGGACTGTGAATCAAGTACCTTATTGCAGAACAAAAGGATATTTTCTTTGAAAAAATGAATTAGAAGAAAAGCTAAAGAAAAATATAAACTCTGTCATATAAAAAAATCAGTCCTCTTTCCAATTCTCCCACCCCTGAATTCACCCACTGGTGTTCATTTATTTCTACAGCACAGCCTTAAACAAACATCCTTCAGAGTCAGTGGTTCTGCTGAGACAGTCAGCTGCACATAATTCACCATTCAATTTGCACTTAGCATAACTCAGTCTCTAATTAAGAAAAAAGCACCTGTTGTTTTTCAGGAATATACAAACATTACCACAGTTGTCTGTGCTCATTACAAAAAACATTGTTAAAGCTTACCGTGCAGCATATTATTTACAAATCTCTACCAAGTACATTATTTTTGCTGGCACACTGTTAAAATTCAATTTACAGTCACTTAAACATGTGAGCAGCTCATTCTTTGCCCTCCAGCACTAGCATCGGAAGAGCTGCAGGTGGTGTTCTGTGTTCTGTGCCCAGTGTCATAAATAGTCTTTCAATCCACATCTCACAGGAAAGGAATTAATTCTTCTTATGAAGAAACTTCATTTTATTTCCTACAATGGCAAAATTGAAAAGCCTCCCATTACTATACACATTAAAAATCAAACATGTTTTAAAAAATGCTACAGTTCCCAATTGGCAATAGGGTTCTAGCTAGTAAGTAAAAATAGATACTCCAGTTTAAGGATTCCTGTCTGTATTATTTAGACTATATAATTCATTCTTAATAAAGAGCTTTTCTTTTAAATCCACCAATGTGGCTATACTGAGGAAGCCTCTAAAGCAGAATGTATTTCATATAAGGACTTTTGCCTCTTTGTGCCACATGCATTACAAACCTAGTCTCCAAAATACAAATATTTCAAAGCCAAATTCCTTACCAAGGCCTCGTAGAAATTTATTTACTCCACTTTGTTCAGTGTCTGGAAGTTCTTCCAAATACTGTTCAACCCTCTGTTCAAAAAGACCTGCAGAAAGAGGATCAAAGAGAAAGGGCTGGGTTTTGTCCAAGAAAAAGGAGGATCAAGTCTTAAAGAGTTTTTATTTCTGATGTAGCCCAACAGGTGGCTTTCACCCAGCTTTTATGTTGTTCCACATTGTTTTCAAAGGCTTTTATTTCATTCTGCTATGTATTGAGTTGCATTTTTTTCTTTCATCTATGTTACAAACATTCTCTGCTTTCAGGATATATTTTTATTTTAATACAATCATGCACATTCCACAAACTTCCCAGGGAAAAGGTTTTTTTTGCTGAAGTCAACATATCTGCAATACAACTGGCTACCTTACAAGTCTTGCCTATTACAGATTATGTCCAGTTAATATGAAGTCTGAAGGCAATGCAATTTCTTCTGCACAGAGCCCCACTAAAATTAATTAAACATGTGAAAACTCTCATTTGTGGGTGATTCTTTTAAATGGAAGAAGCTGTGAGTGATTAGCTTTTAACAGACCACAACAGATCTAATGGCTTTGTCTTCATTTCATTTTTTCATCCCGGGATTTACAGTAGTATAGTCCAGTGTTTCTCAATCGAGTGCCCTCCAGCTGTTATGGACTACATCCCCCAACATCTCTTGAAGCGTTGAAACCAGGCTGGGAAATGTTGGCTATAATAAATACACTTACAAACTGACTTTTGTAATTGAGTATCATAGGGAATAAGGGAATTATAATACCTATTTATTAGACAATCGCTATCCACAGAGTACTTTTCTGTGAGTTCCTTCCCCCCCAGAGGCTCTGAAATCTAGCTACATTATTATAAGAATACTTGATAGACACATAAGTGCTTATATTTTTCAGATTATGCTTTTTCACTGATTATAATGTCTACAATGTCTCGATGCCTGGGGGAGAGAAAGATGTACAAATTGTGTGCATATTTGAAGCCTACATGACTTAACCTTCTCATATAATGAGCCTCAATTGTGATCTTTCCAAAAGGCATCAGGAATCATCCTATTTGTTTCCTTCTCTCATCTAGGAAGCAGATTGTTTCCAACCAGAGGGAACAACATAAGCCTCCCTTCAACTTTCTAAAGCTTGATTCATAACTTCACAGCCCAACAGATGGCATTGCTATATAAGAAGGAATCTGACACTTCTTTAGCTGTAGTAAAAGCCATAAAACTATACCAAGTGCAAACAGACAATGCAGTTGTTTAAAGGACAAAGGAAATTATCCTCTACATTTTAACTGCCATGTTTTATGCTCCTTTTTAATTTACAAGGATCTAATACACAGCTCCTCGGTGATTGATATTGACCCTATAGGCAGGGTCAAGGGGACTATCTAAGAAGTCATTGTTGCTACTATTATTATTTGTAGTACTATTAGTTAAAGTAGTGTTTAGTAAATTATTTAATAAATGTTTTGGTGGTCAATGAACAGTTTGAAATTTCATGAACTGAAGAGTTTGGGAACCCCTGATCTAAAAGATCTTTCATTCCCAAACTTATCTGCCAACTACATTCTTTGACTAGTTCCATTAGCTTGCTTGGAGCCATGCAATAAAATAGTTGTATAAGTTTCTCTTTCAAACGCATCAAGTACAGAAAAATACGCAATATGATTCCTTTTAAAATCTGTTAACAAATCCTTAAAAAAAACTTTGTATCCAAAGGTATAATTCTGGCAGTGAAAGTTTTCGTCTCCAACTCCACCCCATACCATCTGCCAAATTGATAAGGTGATGCAAGAGTTTTATTTATTCACTTGTTCTCTTGGGGCAAATACAGTTCTTAAATTCAGAGTTGGGCTATTCTCTCTTTTTAATTTTGTGAAGCAACTCAGTGTTGTTTTTTGGAGTTGGGCAGGCTAGAGGATGGATGGATGGATGGATGGATGCAGTGGTGGGATTCAACCGGTGTAACAGCCGGTTCGCTGGGCGCACGGTGCATTTGAAAAAAGCTTTAAAACATGCCTTCTACTTCAGCCCCGGTGAGTAAAACAGCTGAGGTGCGGCAATCCGCTCTGCTGCGCTGATCAGCTGGGCTTCAAACATAGGAAATATAGGTCAGTATAGCGCGCACGTGGGTGGGCCCACCTGATTGTCGGAGCAAGCCAGTTCGCTCTTAGCTGATCGTCAGAGCTACCGGTATGCCCGAACCAGTGCAAACCGGCAGAATCCCACCCATGGATGGATGGATGGATGGAAGATGAACAGACAGTTAAAAAAACAAGCTGCATAAATATGGATGGTGAAGGAGAGTAACAGGAAGTCCTATCACCTGACTCTAAATCTACTTTTATACAACTGGAACACAGTTCTAAGTAATTCAGAAAATATATCATTTCTAAGAATTAATCCCCTTGTTGCATCCATATAAAGGCTACAAAACTAAATGCATCCATCACAGTAAGCTAGGATTTACTTTACATTGTTTATTAGTAAATGCTGGTATGCTATAAATGAAACCTAATCCAAAATAAAACATATTATGGTTTAGTTGAATATATGAATGTACTAAAAATACTTAAAACGCATACACAATGTCTTATCTGAACACAAAAATCCTTAAAAGGTAGGATAGAATTTATATCTCTGTGTTGTTCAAAAATAGCCATCTGGTAGAGGATGCATATGGCTGAAGCAGTTACACATGCCAAATGTTTTGCTCCATGGCTCTCTAGCAGTCTGAGAGGAAAAAGGCTAGTCTGCGGCTAATAAAACAGGTCTTACCTTTTGCCCTACATTTTCTCAGTTCTCTGTCTTGAATAAAGCCAGCAAACATCTGAGATTCCATAAAAACTTCTAAAAACCGACGGATGCTTTTTGAAGCAACTGATTTGCGGAAAGCCTCCCTCTGGAACACTCGCTCAGCCTTATCATTTTGTGTTAGGAAAAGGGAATAGTGTCCAATGGTCTCCACAAAGAAACGGATGAAAACCTCTGATACTAATCCATTTAAGGTGTTACATTCTTCAAGAAAAAGCGGGAAAAACATTTATTTGCACGATTTGTATACAAAGAGCAAATTATACAAAACATAAAGTTGTATTGTAGCAACACAATTAATGCAACCACTCAGCCATAGCTATTTTACCCCCCAAATTCAGTCAAAAGACCAACTTGCAGGTGGCTTAGGGGAAGGTTGTCCAAAGCAGAAAAAGTCTGCCTTCAGGATTGAATCCCCTAAATTTATTTATTTTTCACATTTTTGAACCACCCATCTGCCTCAGAGAGGGGCTCTAATCTAATAGGGTTGAATCAACAGAATCCTCACCCTGCAACCACACAGTAAAATACTGGATTACATTCAAAATTATCTGTTTCCCTGCCCAACTGAAAGTAAATATATTTGTTTTTATGGGCTAAATTACTATGTTACGAAAAATAGTTTTCTTTATTATTAAAATATAAGAAGCTGCATTATCTGAATAACTTTTACCATGCTTGTATATACCTAAATATTTGTTTCCTAATCTGTTTCTCACAGCCTTTTTCTCTTCCATTCTTGGTATTCTTCAGCTAAAGATTTTGGGAGGGCTGAATATTTTAACAGTGAGAAGGGACAAGAATGTTAGCTCAAGTATTTATCTTTTTTGAGAAACTCCTTCTCTCAAAGGATATTTCATAATAAAATTATTCCATTTGTACTTGATAATAAAAAGAAAAACATATTTTATTTTTAAAAAATTATAAGATTTTAACAATCTAAACAAGCCTGAAAAATGTTGAAGTGATGGAATATGTCATAACTTATTGAATAAACAATGCCATTTTATACTTGCATCATGAGGGCTAATGCAAATATATAATTTCAATCATTTTTGATGAGTAATGATACATATTCTGTCACCTGCCACCATTCCCACATACATATAATTCCCATAACTCCCACTATAAGTGCGAACACTGATTCGTATTTTGCCCAAAATATTAGGGTTCAGTCCTGCAAGAATTTACTCTGTGCACGATACATGAACCATATTCATGAAACAAATCACAGTAACAAACTCTACAAAGTTAAAAGATGTAGTCATTCAGAGGCTAAGAAATACAAGAAAACATATATATTTTAATATTACCCTCATTTAAAACATTTCTGACATGTGGTACAGGTTAAATAATTTTGCTTTGCTAGGAAAGTTTGTTTGCATCAACAAAGCCAACTTATTTGAACTAAACACAGTTGCTCTTTTGCTTCCTTGGGGACTAATACCGCATCCAATCTTGTAATTAAATTCTTACAACAGAGTAAGTGAGCCAAAAAACAGTCATGGAAATGATTTTTCAGAATGCCTGGGCCTAGATTTTCTGTTTAACCAATGATTAATTATCTGTATTTTGAAACATAATGGGAACAACCATTAAAGATTCCAACTGTTTCCTACAGAAAAAAAAATTAATTATGAAAAAATAAAGATTTGTAATAAGGTGGTCAGTTTAAATACAGCTATCTTTGTTTCTCTCCTAGTGTCCAAGGACACATTATTTTCACTTCCACAAAGATTCTGTTGTAAACAGGATTTCTTCCAAAACTGTCTTACCCTCATCGGATTCACTGTCTGAATCTTGGTTTATCAGATCATTTTTCCTCTCTAGGGCCTGCTCCAGAGCTGCTTGCAATTTCCGAGGCAAAAGTGTGTCTTCATCATCCATCTGAAGGGGAGGAAAGAGACTGCTAAGATTTCATTCTTCCTTCCATAGTCATCTACTATCAAACATTTTTAGAATCAAATGTATTGCAAAATAAATACTAAACGCCTGTACATACGTCACGAATACAATGCATTTTGAGACTTATTTTCATGCAAACAGGAATTCATAAAACGTACAATTGGGAGGTGATAGCTATTCCGTAGTCCTAAAATTTCATCCCTTCCAGGCCTATTAAAATCAGCTCACCAAGTGCAAATCTTTTTATCCCTAGAATGACATCTAGGCAGAGGAAGAATGGGAGAATGAGTTGCTTCACAGAGCTTTTTTTTTTTCTTTTTCAAAAAGGATGAATACTGTAGGAACTCTTAAGGAAGGCACAATTCTTTTCTAATAATACTATATTGGCCTCCAAGGGCATTGATTTGTGTGGTGATGTCATGAATTAATGGGGGTCAGATTTTCAGATAAGTCTTCAATTCCTCTCTCTCTCTCTCTCTCACACACACACACACACACTCTTTCTGGTTAATCTTCTGGCAACTGCCTCTTCAAGTCCCCACAGTTCTCTTGGCAGAGTTTGGAAGTCCTTGCCTCCTCCTTCCTGAAAACAGTGAATGGTCCAAAATCACCCAATTACGCCTAAGGTGAAGCTAGAATGTATGGCCTCATGCAGGAAGGTTCAGTGTCCTCATCTATGCTTTGCCCTGCACTTGATAAAGTTCCGCAGCCTCTGTTCATGCCTAAATACAAGGTTTAATTGCTCCAGATTGATTAATGAACTATTTTCGTGGCAGTAGCCACAACAATACATCATGGTTTTAAATGCAGAGGAATGGCAATACATAGCATGTCTTGCAAATAATGTGACACAGGATAATCTCATGGCCCCTCTATTGCATACTACACAATCTCTTCCCTGATTATGACAACAGTGCAGCTAAGTACAAGCAAATGCTGCTATAGAATTCTTGTATGCTGAATAAGGCAATTAAAAGACAAGATAAACAGATTTTGCATTTTTCAATGGAAATTACTGAACACATATTGAACCATCATATTTTCTCATTCTCAGCTGGATGGGAGGAACATTTATAACTAAATCTTACAAATCTATTTTATAAGTTGTGAGGCACTTCTATTCAAATAAACACAAAATAAAAGACAAATACAAATAATGTAACAGTACCTGTCTGATGAAACGATCAGACCCAAGGTTCACCATCAAGGCCTACAAGAATTGATACAAAAATCATTTGATGATTGGAAGCATTTTGCTGCTACTGAGTGACTGGCTGTCTTGATCAATGAACAAAACTTCTACTTAATACCTTATGGCTCCAACAAATTTATAGCAGAAGCAACCTAATCTTATGGGCTGTACAGTGTACATTTATGTTTGTCTGTGGTTACTAAGTCAAATAGAATGGCTTAAATAAAAATGAAAGCTTAAAGCTGTGATCTAAGACAGCAAGTATAGTGTTATCCCAAATACTGTTAGTATTACTTTCAGAAGGAAGCTTACATTTTAGCTTTCTTCTGAAGGACACACTGTGATCAAGAAAAGGAACACTTCATAATAATTTCTATATTCTTCAATTCATTGTATGTGTAAGCACATGGTGGTATTAATGTCTTAATTTTGAAACAAAAATAATTGAATCTGGAACCTATTCATATCTGAGAAGAACAGAAGGGAAGTATATTTGTCAAGGAACATACATATGAAGCTCTCAGATGGGTTGGACAAAATGATATAGCTCTCCTTCAGGAGTGATGTGAAAAAAACAACAACCTGATACATAGCTGACTCATGCAACTTCTCCTAACAAACATTACCGAAGCCTTTAAAGCACTCCACCAAATCTAATAACAAAGAAAGCTACTTTTTTATTGGGGGGAAAAAGCTTGTCAATGACAGCAATTTAATACATCTGAAAACAGAAGGTTAAGAATACAAAAGCTGCCTTACACAGATATTAGATAACACTGGCTTGGAATCAATCCTACCAAGAACACTTATTGCCTGCTTTTATGATATTTCAGTATAAAATAACACCAGATACACCTGGTTGTCGTTGATCCTGATTTTCCACACTGATAGCTACTTCTCACATTTTAGTCCCTTTTCAGCTATCTTCCAACGAGCGTTAATTCCAAATTACAGCAAATCAATATATAGGCTTTTTCAAAGATTTTTTGAAAGACAAGTTGACAAAGTTCTTCAAAGACTTTCACCCAAGATCTTCACTGACATAATATCCCCTTTCTTCTTGCCAATATATATTTTTACAATATTTTAATATTGCCACAATTAAGCTTCTAGGTGGTGAACAAAAAAAATCTCAAAAAATGGTCGTCATGAGGGAAAAAAAACCACTGTCAGAATCATACGATCAACCAATACTCACCAAGTATTAAAAATCATCAAAAGGCCTCCTTTAAATAAAAAGTTTTCAGAAAATTTCTAAAGTCCATTAAAGGAGAAAAATGGAACCCAGAGACATAGATGCTGGCATACTTATTTTCACCCTTGGAAGCTTCTTCAGTAGATTTGGGATCAGGAATCCCTCAGCCCACATAACCCCCGACTTTGTCTTTAAAAAGAGCCACCAGAGAAATCTAACTAATGACCAATACATAAAGCTTTTGATAAAAAAAATATGTTGAATTTATTGAAAACTTCTATTTTTGTATGAGCTATTGAATCCATTCTTACCTCTTCTACAGGTAGCTCCTTTAATTTGGGCAGTGAGCTTGACAACAATCCAACCAAAAATGGAGTTGGGCAGCAGACAATGTCAATCATGGAAGATGGAAGGACGGGAATGAAGGTATGTTGCCATGAGAAAGGGTACAGTAAAGCCACTACAGCATGAGAACAACTGGAGAGGGTGCTGAGGAGAAATGAAATGGTATTGTTATGTGCCATTTTCTACCTTTTTTCTTAATAAAACTCAAGAAAGACAATTCTATGCTTCTCTGCTCCATGACATACATAAGCACTGCATCCAAGATAAGTAATGTACAATAAGAACACTGATTAAAAAGTATTAAAAAAATGAGATTATCCACAATCAAAATTGACTTGATAACTTCTCTGTAAGCACGGTGACCATATTTTCTTCGAAAAAACAAAGGACAAACCTGAAAAAGGAGCATACCTGAAAGAGGTTGGTATGGATAAAAAAAATGTAAATGATAAAGGATTAAAAATGTTAATCCCAAAAAGACAAACATTCAGGCAGTAAATAACTTAATCAAGGAACTACCAAAGAGAAAGAAAATAACAACAAGCTACTGTTCAGAAATCTTCCAAAGCACCTGAAGGCAGTGACAGGAAAGAAGATCTGGTGCTATCAGAATTTGGCTCATAGGCCATTTGGGACCATTTCTGGACTTCTCAAAAGCAGGAGAAAAATTCCGGAAGGTAAGTGATGTGCAGCAACATCCTCATAAGGGCTGGGTGATGGGGCCAATCTATCACTCCCAAAGACGTATCTTGGAGAATGGCATGAAGCACCATTTCTCAGTGGTAGCGGTAGTGCTAGGGCTCACAATCAGGCCTGGGCCAATGGGAAGGCCCAGTACTGTGGCCATTGTCATTGTGCAGGGCAGCCTAGATTGAAAGGGGGGGAGATAGGCAAACAGCAACCCTTTAGTTTTAAGGTGGGCATATTGCCATGTGCCCAAATTTTTATTGTATGACCATGCAGGTACTACAACAACCAGCCCAGGTCATAAGTGCTTTCATTGTACCATTGTAACTTTGAATGGTCACTGAGTGAATAGTCATTAAATGAGGATTAACTTCTATATAAAATGAAGAGCAAATCCCACTCCCTTATAGTGCTGAAGATGCTACCTAGCTAGGTAATAAAATGTCTGTAAGAAAACTACCAAGCTCAGAGAGCACCAAGGATTCAACAAGGCAACCCCGAGTTACATATATTCTATTGGTACCACATATATTGGCATCAAACACAAAAGCACACAAATGAGAGACATTTTCATGCAGGCAAACATCCACCAAGGAACGACTATTTTGTCTGCATGAATGCCTAAAAGAGCATTTCTTCTCTACCAGTCTAAGATACAAACTTCCAATAAACTGCACAGCTGATGGAAAATAATGGGCAAAAATGATACAGCTAACCATTATGGACGTTAACCTCAGATTAAATTCCAACACACCATGGATAACTTCAAGGATGAAAATGAAAAACCCATTCATTCTCCCAAATAATGTTGTTTCATATTATTTTCTTAAGTACAGTAACTGCTGATAACCTTGGAAGAAAGTTGCCATGTTTATTTATTGAATTTATACAGTATGTCACCATTTCGCTATCCAGAGCAATAATAGGCATTGTACAATGCAATTTTGCGCTTTAACAGTTAATCTTTTCTAGTTTAAAGCAGAGTAAAGGTCAAAATGTACCTACCAAATGTCCTTTGGCAACTCTGTTAACATTTCTAATAGTCTGGCTACTGATATCTTTCTGACAATGTCTGGCAACTGCTCTTCTTTTATCCTTCAACTATTGTTCATGTACCATCTATCACTGCTTACCTTTGTCACAACTCATCTAAAGGAACAACTTGTCTATGAATCTTTCTGGTCTGGAGATCAAAAGAATAAAAGTCTCCAGCTAGACCAAATGCAGTTTTCCTTGATAGCATTTGTTTTTTTCAATTTCTCCATTTACCAAAGATAGAAGAACAAAAATGCTGTTTATTTGCAGAGCATTTTTCAAAGAAAGGCACTTCAAACCACCACAAATTCAGAAATGGTTTTGTGTCTTTCCAGAAAGACTACACTTTTAACAAGGACATTTCCTCAGTACTTTCATATTCTGCAAGACAAAAGTCAGAATATTTTTTCCCCAATCAGCCTTTAAGGAAGAAAAGAAAAAGGAAAGAACTTTTATCATATGTGCCCCCCACAATCTGGTTAACATTGGTTTCCAACAACAATAAAAGTATCACACTGTAGTTAACAAAATGTCCCAAATTAGTGATGATGAGCAAATGTCTGAATCACAGTTAGGATTTATTTAAGCCAGATTTTAATAACAAGGGGTTGTAGGTGTGTGGGTGTGCGAGAATACAACACTTGTTTCTAGTGTGAAAGTACACACACACATACACGCATTAACTTCAGAACTTTTATTACTTGAAATGCTGTCTTGTAATGAGTGATCCATTTACTGATATGCAAGGCCATAAGGTGACCCTAGATGGCATCAAACCTCTGTTTGGAATCTTTTTTGCTGCCTCTGAGCAAAAGTTATTCCTAAAGACTACACAGGAGAGAACACACAAAACTATTTGCCCAGTACTAACTACAGAGGGGGTCCCAGAGGAACATTTAGTGTCTCTTTTTGTCTGAACATTCTTAGAACACTTTTTTTTTTACAGTAATCTGACTTCTCTAACAATAATTTGTTTGCTATCAGATCTTCCTGCCTGTTGAAGCCATCACTGCTGCGTTGGCCATGGTTTCTTGCATCCTTTTTTACTTTCAAGACACAATATGGGAGAGTAAGCTGCAACAGATGCATAAGGCCTTTGACTGCTAGCATTTGAAGCTCTTCATATGGAAGCACATCAGACCACTAGGTGCCAAGAAATCAGAAATTTGGGGTGTTTCCCAAATTAAGGGGCCATTGCACAATCTCTGTCTTATTCATGGAATGTTATAAAGGATTTAGATAGCTATGTGCTCCTTTTGTAGTCATCAGTTTTTCCTACCCCTTCCATCATTTTTCTGTCCAGAGAAGATGTTTTTAGTAGCAACAGCAGTCATCTATCTAGAAGCCCTGTAAACCCTGTGCCAATCCAATAAACTTAACAGAACTGGGAGGGGAGAAGATGAGGCAGAAACCACTGCCACTGGTAAAAAGCTGATTATTAGAAATTACAGTATTTTGCACAGATTTTAGGAATTCTGTAACAAAACAACCCTACACATATTAAATATAGTAATGCCAATACTACTCTCTTTTGTACATACCTAGGCCGTAATATATATGTAAAAATGAGTAGGAACTAACTTGGCTGAATCCATATTGCTTAGGAAAATAGCTGTTTTAGCAATCAGAGATTAAGCTGTTCTCTTGCGTAAAAAGACCAGCTTTTCACACAGTAACAGGAAAAGTAGCACTAGATGTCTCTTCCTACTCTAAGTAGGCACAGTTGGAAAGAAAAACTTTAAGGGGTCTCCAACAATCCAAAACGAAGGGCATACTGCTTTGAAATATTAGCTGTACTTCTTCCAGGCACTTTGACATCTCTTGAGAAAAATATTTAAGCAGATATTTGGCTGACATGTTTATTCACATTGTAATTTATAGTTCATTTATAATTTGGCTTTGCTATCATTGTATTCCATTTGATAGTTAACTTACCGGTATTCCCTTTTAAAAATGATTTTGGGTAATGATAGTTTAAAATTATCACCTTGATTATACTTTGGTTTCCTATTTCAAAATTAAAGAAAAAACAAATATCACACACTCCTCTCTTTATCCCGTATACAGGTAGCCCTCCACATATTACGGCAATTGGGACCTGAATTTTCATCGCTAAGCAATGTGGTTGTAAAGCAAACCGCATTGCTTAATGATGGCAATCCCTGCAGTCCTGCTTGCTACTGTTAACTGAATCATGTGACCACAGGGGTGCTAGGACAGCTGGAATTCTGACGACTTCAATAATTTTGAATGCTCACTGAATGGAATGGTTGTAGGTCAAGGACTACTTTTATGAGTAACCTAGAATTGCCACATAACAGCTTATTCTTGGGGTCAGCTTCTTAGTTCAGGAGCTTTCTTTTTGTATGAAATTCCTTATGCTTCAAAGATTGCTGTTTACTATGATTCTAATACTTACTACAATAAGTGTATTGCTATATATTCAGAAAAAAATATTCTGTTTGACATGCAATCTGTTTGACTCTTCCAATCTTGCAATTCCTGACATGCATGGGAAGTTTAACGTGTGTAGGAGTCAAAGGAGTTTTCCCAATTGCAGATGGAATTCCAACATCTTTGGAATGAATTCAGTTCCACAGAGGGCCTTGGGTCAAGGCAGCTGGCAATCATGATTAATGCAGCCTCCTTATCAAACATTTCCCTTTCAGAAGTGTTATCAAGCATGTGAGGCTTTGGCCTTGACTTTTATCTTGCTCAATAGAATATAAAGCTTTTTCCCACCCTGAAAAAGCAAACAATGCTCTGATTCAGAAAAGAAAAATAGGACAGGCTTGAGATTTTCAAGCATAATTTTTTGACTTACTCTTAATGACAGTAGAGCTGATCAACTAAAAAAAATAAATGAAGCTAAAACGAGAGCCAAATTAATCTAAAAATTAATTTTAGCACAGACATTCCTCTAGTTTCTATAAAACGTCCTTTTCTAGCTTGCACTCTTCGAGAAAGCAGAACTATGAGGAAATCATACACACACATACACCATCCTCTCTCATGTGGAGTTCCCACGGTTGGGCCCATTCTCCTGAGATCTGCCTCACTGAGAAACTGGGGGTAGTAATAACTGGTCAGTTACGTTTGATTTTAAGTACTCCAGCAGTAGTAACAAAAAGATGATCTTGTAGTAAAATGTAGTAAAATCGGGCATTTAAACTTCATTTGATATAAAGTTTAAACTTGATTTGATATGGCAAAGGCTTCCAAAGATGAGAAAGAAGGCTTTATACCCTGAAAGTTCATTTGATACAGCAAATGTCACTATAAGATTCTCTATTTGACTTTGCTGTGATTAAAAAAAAGGGGGGGGAGGGAATTGGCTTAATTCAAACAATCAGAATAGATTTCTAAATGGCTCCTTACATATTTGAATTGTTTCATCTCTAGATAGATAGATAGATAGATAGATAGATAGATAGATAGATAGATAGATAGATAGATAGATAGATAGACAGACAGACAGATAGATAGATAGATATCCAAAGGCCAACCTTTGATGAAGCTTTGCGTCGCATATTAAGTCAAGGACAGATAATAATCTCACTCCATAATCAAGCTGGAAATTCTTGGGATTCCATTCCCAAGACCCATGGAAGGCGCCAACTTGGACATGGTTGGTATAAGTCTTTATACAGATTGTCACATTCAGGGGAAGGGAATCCTGATTTACCTCTTCAAGCAACAGAGTTGTCATCTGCCCCAACATCTGACTTTTCTAATCATACTACATCTGCAGATATTACAGATGAATTGATAGCCTTTATACATTGTCCCCAAAAAGCAAAATGGATACCGTATTTTTTGGAGTATAAGACACATCTTTTTCCTCCCTAAAAGGGGGTGAAAATTTGGGTGCATCTTATACACCAAATGTAGCCCCGCCCACCCACTGGCCCTCACCCTATGGCCTCTGCCTCCCAGCAATTTACCTCCTTGCAGCAAGCAGCAAGAAGTTGCTAGAAAATCATGATCTGAGTTTAATCATACATAAACCTCTATTAAAAACAATGCTACCTAGGAAAACAAGAGAATACTGCAGGAAAAGTCAATGTGTCACAGCAACTTTGTGAAAAGTTAAAACAATACTATGATGTAGACATAATATATGTGGATTTTTCACAAAGAACTCCCTATCATTCTGATCAGCAGATCAGCAAGAACCCCTTCAAGCATAGTCTTTCACAATAAGGAGGAATTTTCTTAAGATTGTAATCCAAGAGGGATTCCAAATGAGATTATGTAATTCACAAGACATTTAGGATATACCAATGTGCTGCAAAGACAACACAGAGTAAATATGTTGGTGTCCTGACGATAGAAAGACTGCTGATCTAATTTCCCCTGAGACATGGAAACTGAAACTATGGAATCTTTTTGCCCTTTGTCAAAATGGAGAAATTACATGCTATGCATAGTTCATTACAACATTTCTTCCTCTCAGAAATATCAAAATGAGTCATTGTTGCTCTTTATCCATGAAATAAAATCGCCAGTGGAAAAAATACAAAGTGAATAGTGACCGTGAGAAAAGTTTCCAAATTGCAGAATACGCTAACACATGTACTCTGGAACAATAGTTGCATTCAAAGTCAACAAAGTAAAGGCATAAATTAGGAGGAATCGTTTGCACAAAAAGGTGACATTTATATACAACTCTCAGAAATATTTAAAGAATAAAAAGTTTCAGGCACATAAAATACGGTAAACAGGGTTGGAAGATGAGACATGCATTTTATGGATTAAAATAAGTATTTTTATTGATTTTTACATCTTAAATATGCACTCAGCATGAGGGTTATGCAATCCTGGTGATGGCTGGTGGGTTAGTGGGCGCTCCCTATTCCTTACTAACTTTTTAAGTTATAAATTTTAATCTTGGTTTTTAACTGTGTTTTTAACTGAGCTTTTTAGTCACATTTTTATATTATTTTATGATGTTATTGGTATACTACCTAGAGTCACTTAAGTGAGATGGGCAGTGCACAAATTTGATAAATAAACAAAAGCTATTTTGCAGTATTAAAGATTGCTTACAGACCACAATGTAAACATTTGGCGCAGAGCACACTTTAACTGTATAACTGTATACAAGTTAACTGTAACTTTCTGGTTCACATACAGTTGCCATAATGTCATTTAGTAGCCCACAATACAAGTTACTAATTTGTCCAATATCAGTCCAGAGATTTGGAACCATGGTTTGAAATATTCTTAATAAGTCCGTTCTTTCAGCAGTTCTTATTGTGCCACTGATGAGCTGACATCCATAACTAGTGTGCTTCATCCACTTTGGTAGATATGAAACTATGCAAACCTTGCTTGAAAGCTTGTTTTTTTTTCTTACAACATTATATTTGTAATGGAGTCTTATTTTGGAATTGGGAAGAACGTGTTGACGGGGCAAAAGTTCATTACCTTTATCTTAGATTGCTTGGTGTGTATATAGAGTTTGGGCCAAAGTCCTGAGGTAATACAACACTGAAACAACCAAAAATAATATAGTACAGTCCTATATTATCTTCTCAGAATTATCCCATGACATACAGTGTAGTTTACTCCCAAATAAACTGCCGTGTAACTAGTCTCTGTAGTGAGTTTATTTTTTTATTATTTTTTGAACTTTTAAAGAAATTGCTCCTCCTTGCATATGCAGCAAAAGGCTTTGATCAAAATCTTAAGTCTGCACAGCAGGCCAAAGTGGTCCCAGTTTAATTATATGTTGACATGATTGTGGCAAATGACCTTTCTGACAAAATGCAGAACACAAACAACTTTTGAATGATAAAGCTGAAGCTGGGAACACAAAATGAGAAGGAATTTGCATTCTTTCCACATCACATCAGCCAATTATCAGATATCTACTTGTACAAAACTGTTTTAACTATGGTTACAATGTAAAGAATAACTTTTTAACTATTCATCCTTCTACTAAGTTTTTTTTTTCCCATGAATGCAAGCCAATATAAATCTCGTGTCAAAAAGACATGAGTCATGCTTACGGATTTATCTTGTTGGGGCATTGTGCATAAAGGAGGGAGGGGGGAATCCTAGGATACTTGATGAGAATTCTAGGTTTTGCTGTAAAATAATTTTGGTTGTCTCAACTTACAATTATCTTTTCTTGTCATCGTGTAGAAGAAATTCTTGTACAATACTCCAGTAACTTCCATAAGCTATTACAAAGATATTATTACTAAGATATTTACAATGGTAAAATCTTATAAAGGAATGGATTTTGGTTCTTTTATTCTCTTTAATATTTGTGTAGATAGAGGGTTTTGGTGTAGTGGTTAAGGCATCAGGCCGGAAACCAGGAGACTAGAGTTTTAATCCCACTTTAGGCACAAAACCAGCTAGGTGACCCTGGGCCAGTCAACCCTAGAAAGGAGAAAATGGCAAACTATTTCTGAAATTTTTCCAAACAAACTGCAGGAACTTGTCTCGGCAGTCACCACCAGCCAACACTGTCTCAAAGGCACGCAAATAACAAAAACAAAAAACACCCATGATAGAGGAATTTAATCACATTTATAACATGATATATAATGTCAGATATAACAGTATATACCACGATATGCAGCACTGCAATTACTGGATAAGAAAAGAAAAGATCAAACCCAATTTGGACAGTTTTGAATCAGTGATTCATTTACCATAATGGGGTGTTAATGACCACTGAACCCGTGCATGTTCCAGCTCCCATTCACTAACACTGTTATCTGCATAAACTGATAAATAGACTCCAATGGTTTTAGATAACATTTTCACAGCCTAATCTGGCAATGTTAATTGAACCTGGATCCTATCTATGCACGGTGTGTGTTCCAGCCATGGATTAAAGCAGCATCACAGAACCAACATTATACTTGAAAAGCAGAATAAACCCATGCAAGAACAGACATCATCATGATAACATAAGACAAGTATGACCACTTGGCCATAAAATGAATCACAACAGTGCAAGTTTGTGGATTCAGTCACCTCAGTAAATATGACTACTATTAATTTTTAATTCCAAACACTGAAGGTTCGGAATGGAGGCTTTTTGGTGAACAGGAAGAAAATGGGGAGGGGGATTTTCTTGCTTGTCATCCATTTCTCAAGCTCAGCACAGACTGAGGGAAGGGTGGCAGGTAGGAATATCCCCCTCCCTATTTTCCTCCCGCTCGCCTCCCAAAAGAGGGGAAAAACAAAGCAGCTGGCCAGGGAGCTATCGGCTTCTGCCCAACAAGCAGAAGCGCTGCACCCAAAAAGAGAAGGGCAAAAGCGGCATTTGCTCTGCCCCAAGGGGCCAACAGGCTGCAGCTGCAGACAGACAGCCCTTTCCCCTGTGCCGCCACTTGTGCTGGCCTTGCCCACCCCCCGGGGTTATTTTCAGGGCAGGGGTAATATTAGGCCCACCCTCAAAAAAATTAGGGTTGGGCTTATTAGTGGAGTGAGTCATGTCTTCAGAGAAACACGGTAGGAGTCCTTAGCCTATCTTTTTTGGCCTTGTTATGAAAAGTGACAAGAAACTAGACCTTTCAGATTTGCTGCTGAAATTCAATATTCAAAGATTTAGGAGTGGAATAAAATGCAATACACCCTTTAATATGCCAATCCCGTTAAGATGACAGAAATGCTCTACTCTGGTGAGAAGTGTTGCCTTTTTCTTTTTTTCTTTTTTTGCTTAATACTGTGCATCTTTTATTTTACTAAGGCACGACATACACACCAATTTTTGAAAGGGAAAAGAAAAGGAAGAAGACTGTTCTATTTTCTGAACATATCTGCTTCTGCTTTATACAGGGATAGTCTTGGTATTTGCTGAGGATGGGAGCAAAATTTTGTATATAACACTCCTGACAAGTAAATAGCAGAAAGCTATCTATGGTACATTTTTTAAAAAATGAAAAGAGAGACATGGTTATAAGGAATATTATGCAAGGTAATATATTATTTGAACCTTTATACTACTTTATACTACTAGCAATTTTCTGTTGATATTTCTATTGACACCCATGAAGTTCTTGTATGGCTCACCTGAGTTTATCTGCTACAAAGATTACTCGTCGTTCCAACAGGAGTGAAGCAAAGATTCTAATGATCTGTCGTATACTCAGACACTTGAAAAGGCATTCAAAGTCCACGTGTTCCAGCCGAGAATCCATTGGTCGGCGAAGCTCTATCACCTGAATATATTCCGTAATCAAAATTGACACACAAATTAGCTTGATTTTAATGTAAGCCATAGCCCAATCTTACATAGCTCAATTATGCTATACTAGTAAAAAAAAAATATGTTTCTCAAAATATTTGTGGGGTACAGACTTGGATGAGGGAATACAAAATATTATGATCAAATAAACAAATGTCATAAAGTATGAGATGGTAAATTCATTGGAAAGTAGTTTTAGAGGAGGGTCTTGACATACCAGGACAATGGGCAGAAACCAGAAAGATGAATTTCAAAAAGGACAAATTCAAATGTCTACATTTTGGTGTGGGTGTGTGTGGGTGTTGGTCAGATCACATTGAATACTGCGATCTAGGCACCAAGTTTTTAGGAAAAACATTGACCAACTGGAACATGGAAATTGTTCAAAGGAGAGTAAGCAACTAATATAACTAATATACAACTAATATAATAAGGGACTTACACTGCCCAGAGCCCCTCTATGAGGTAGAAAGACAAAAAAAATCATAATGGATAAAGCTGTTCAACAATGGAGTCAGTTGCCTTAGGAGATAGTGTTTTGTTCAAGGTATTCAGACTAAGGTTTAATGCTAATACATTTGAGGATGCTAACAGATTCCTGTACTGGGAATATCTCAGACAACATGATCTCCAAGGTCCCTACTAACTCTTAACATCCTATCGTTCTTTATTTCTGAGTTTTTCTATCTAAAATAGTCTCAGCGCAAACTTGATGGCTGGTATTAGAGAACATAAAGAATGAAACAAGGGTTCATTTTATCATTCACCTAATATGATACATAAACACATACAAAAGCTAACTGATAATAAGAATATTATCTTTTGCATAACTAGCTTGGTTTCTATCAGAAATTTTATATATCTTTATATATATATATATAACAGGAAACACTGTTAGCTCTTTAAGATGAACTTGTCTGTGATTATGTGTTGGTCCTGATGTAACAGCCAAGGGATTAGTCATATGAGAAAACACTAAGACTGATTGGTAGCTTGCCAACCTTTTGACAAACCCTGTCGGTATTTTGATTTTTCTTAGTTAATATCAAGAAAGCTTGAAGTATATAGCAGCTAGTTAAATACAGATTCAAATTCATTAAAAAGTCATCTACACATTGTATACTGGTTAATAAAAATCTTCATAAATGGGAACTATTAAAGAACAGTCACAAAGCATATAATCCCTATAGTTGTGGTAGCTCTTAATAATCCACTTTCATTCTTAGTTGTACTATTTTTGAGAATGAATGTTTGCTAGGGCTTTATTTTGCAATATATTTACCTCATTTCCAGCTCCAGGCAGGAAGGTTTTGACTTTGATTGTCTTTCCAGGTGCAGGGAAAGGTGACTCCATCAAGCTTCTCATAAATGGATAAACCAGAGCAGCAGAAATCCCTCTCCTCCTTTCAACTTCATCCAGGATCTGATTCATTACAATCAAATCAGAAGCAGAAAAAAACAAAACAATAGCAAACACTTGTGTACTATATAAAAGGGAGTGGGAGCTCTCTTTTTCATTTCTGTTTAGGATTTTGTTCCCTTGGGGCAATTTATAGAAAGCTGTCTGCTACTTTTAACATTAAAAATGACTAGTACTGGAATCAAGAGGGAGCAAGATTTTCTCCTCCTTTGCCTGCAATCTTCTTTCTCTTTATGCACCTCAGTATTGCTTGTCCTCTCTCAGACATCTCATTCTCTTTTCTACAGCCTGACCACATACCAGTCAATAAAGGCAAAGTCCTAGGTGTAAATCCTAGGCAGTGCTTACTTCAGTCTAATTGACAATTCTGAATTTCACACAGTTCTGGCACTATGAATTATTCCACAAAAGGAGCTGCTCTCTTCAGAAAAATGTATATAAGAAAAGCATTCCCAATGACACGAATATGGAAAAGATGTTTCCAGCACTCAAAATATTCGTACTATCATGAATCAAAATAGATACACACACACACACACACACACACACACACACATTCTAGTTTATTTTAAACGTCAATTCAAATCTTACCACATTGCTACAGTACTAATTGCAGCATGATCGATATGGGTTCGTTACAACTGGACACATAAAATGAACCATTGTCCCTTCACTCTCCTTTTTAAATCATTTTATTTTATTTTAATGGATGTCTAAAAGCACAACCAAGAAAAAAGGGTAGTGGAAAGAAGTGAAGGAGAGAAAAGAGATTTATAAAAGATGTGTACAGCTGAAAAAAATTCTAAAGTAATATCAGACTAAAACATTGCATTAGCGCCACACATAAAGTAATCTTTACTATTATTGAAATCAAAGCAACAATTAGCAAAGTAATAATGTTTAGGTCAAAAAAATTGGCCTTTGGTGGACAGAAAAAAAGTGATTATTTGAATGAAAAAAGCAGTATAGAAATTGAAACTGAATAAATCCTCAGGACTAGGTTTTTTTTTTCATTAGAAGATATTTAAAACAATCTGTTGAAACAATAATCCAAGTAATGAATAACATACAGTGAGGTCTTCGTGGCAAAATACTTGTTATCGCTTTGATTTACAAATAAAAGAATAATCTAATTCATTCACAGCCACACTGGTCTCTCTTTTTATTGAATGTATATAACAATCTTGGAAGGAAGTTAAATGGCCCTTAAGTGATTGAATACATACTGATCAGGCTGGATTTGTCCTGAAAATATATATAATATCAGATATATCTTTAAGATCTATAAATATATATATAACATTCTGAATATATATTTAGAATGGTGCAGTGGTTAGAATGCAGTATTGCAGGCTAATTCTGCTGTTCGGCAATTTGAGTCTCACCGGCTCAAGATTGATTAGCCTTCCATCCCTCCAAGATCAGTAAAATGAGGACCCAGATTGTTGAGAGCAAGATGCTGACTCTGTAAACTGCTTAGAGAGGGCTGTAAAGCACTGTGAAGAGGTATATAAGTCTAAATGCTATTGGTATATTCTGTCTATTAATTAAGGGAAGTTATAGTGAAAGAAGACGAGCATATTTTTAAAACTGGAGAAAGAAACATTAATAATCTGCACTATGTTGATGTCTCTAAGAGTTGAAAATGTAAAGGATCTGCAAGGTATACTAATAAAAATCAAGAAGCATAATGAAAAAAATGGGATTAAAATTAAATATAATGTCAATATATTTAACAGCCAGCCTCAAAATTGACAATGAAGTTATCAAAGTAATGGATAGCTTCAGTAATTTAGGCTCAGCCAACATTAAAGGAAGAAGCAGTCCAGAAATATGCCATAAACTAATACTTGGTAGACCAATTATGAAGATCTTCGAAATATATTTCAATGTAACCTATGCTATGATGTGCCTATAGTGTATCTATAAAAATCAGAATAGTTCAAGCAATGATATTCCCTGTGACACTCTTTGGAAGCAGAGGTTTGACTCTGAGAAAACAAGGTGGATAGACTCAGTAACAGTAGCAATGAGTCCACTGTAAATCAAGTTAGGGATAGTTCATCACGGAGAAAAATATATGTGTTTGACATGGATGGTACATAATCAATACTTTAAATGCCATAAGTATCCATACCATCCACATTTATAAGTATACAACAAAATAAGATAGGCACTATCCAAGCTAGAGAAAAAGTATCAAAGAAAATGAGTGAGAAACTGTGTTTAGGATATGTCTCCCATATTTTCAACATAGAAATACCCTATATACTTGCAGATAATTCCAACTGCAGATAAACTGAATCCAATTTGGGAGGAGGGAGTGATGGGAAACCATTTGCATCTGTAATTTTATCTTTGGCCATGTTAACTGGGAATTATGATAGTTGAATCTCAATACAAATGAAGGGGTCCAGATGGGGAAAGGTTGGCCTTCATTACAGAAAAAATGTAATTGGTATATACAAAGATCTTGAGATTCTTTATATATCCTATCCTTCCCAGGAGCTTTCACCTAGACTTTCCAACCAAAGAGGAACTATGGTTATTGAGGTCAAATACATCCATAAAGCATTAGATTCACTGAGCTTTCATATTTTTGTTTCAACATACAATCCCTATTTAGCAATCTGTAGCCCAGGATAGAGGAGAAGTTACTACATACTTATTGATTGATTGATTGATTGATTGAATTTTTATACCGCCCTTCTCCCAAAGGACTCAGGGCGGTTTACAGCCAAGAATAAAAACGACAACAATATACACATAAATTATGAATTAAAAAACTTATTAAACAAATGGCCGAATTAAAACATTAAAATAATAGAACCCCATAAAATTATAAAATTATAACAAATGTTAAAATATTAAAACTATTAAAATCCTATGCCAGTCCTGCATAGGATACTGTAAGACTTGGTAAATTCCAAATCAGTATGTATACAGTTGTTTCTCCAGGTAGATTATTTCAGGAAGTATAGAAGGATTAAATATGTAGTAAGTCTACAACCATGTCCTGGGAAAAAGAATTCGATTCAAGTATTTAACCTTCTAGTAATAAATAGATAATGTATTAGCAGCACTATGCCACACCATCTTTTCAGATATATGTATCCAGAACTGCAACTCAACCAAAGTAACTTTAGGAAACAAAAAAGCATCAAGACATGTATTTCAGGCACAGAAATAATAAAGCATTCATTTCTAAGACTACGTAAGTGATTAAAATATGAAGCAAAATCATTCCAAGATACTGTTATCACCCATCAAGGAAAAAATGTTCCTTCTTGAATAAAAGTTTTCTGCCAGTAGGTAAACAAAGACAATGCTGAAAGACCAGCTTACCTTGGAAAATAAATCAAAGCAACCCAGGCGGCTGATGACACAATATACTTCAGGCAGGCGTGGTCCTTTTCCACTTGGCTGCCAATTTGAAAAAAAAAGAGCGATCTGAATCACCTTTTAAGTCATTTTCAGATAGGATTATGCTTTTTGTATAATTGTTCTGCCATTCTTCCTCAAGGTAGTTACACTGTTTTCCCTATGATGGGAAACCAATCACACGAGGAGCCCTTTTTTCCTGTGACAATTGCTGTACAATGGAGACACTCCAGCATTCTCCCAAGTCAAACCAGGCACAATTACAACTTTTGCAAGTTGAAACCTAGTTTCATTTTTCCATGGCACAGGGAGTGAAACCGTCCAGACCACTCATGAGGAAGATCAGAAAAGAGGGATAAACAGTATTACCATTCTGTGGTCAAATATGCTGTGATGGAGTTTGCTGCTGTGAACTTCATTAATTAATATGCATGCCGAAACCACAATATATCAGAATCCATAACAGAGTTCTTACACCAATTAATGCAATCAGGAAACAATTATATTTCAGAGAAATGATTCCAGGAACCATGGCACCATCTAAACAGGTTGACTTTATTTTCCTTCTCCTGTCCAACTGTGCAACCACTATGAGGGCAAAATATTTTGGCCCAGGTTCAACAACAAGGAATAATCAATCCCTGAGGGGATACTTCTGTGTTCCTTATTTTAGATACAACACTTCTTTCCATTTTCAATTAAATAAATCAAATGCTATGGTGAATCTAAACAAGAATCCTGTTTGTTAACCCAACTTTTATGGTCCTTTCAAAAAGTTATTACTATCAGTGGTGATCAAATTATTTTGCTTTTTGCATATCACTCAGATTAACGTTTTAAAATGAAGATGTTGAGAGGTCAACAGGTGTTTGAGCTGCTACAGTCACAATTATAAACGTTTACAATCATAAACGTTTTATGTTACTAAATGAACACAGATGAATCTATTTCTGGATCAGGACCTGCTGCTTAGTAGACGTCATATTTCTGAAAAAATAGAATTTTTGTCCATATTAGGTATAAAAAGGCCCTCTAAAAGCATCAAGAGATTATATCCAGCATGTGCGATTTGGGTTAAAATCATTGTGTCAAATCTGCAGGAATGTTGAAAGCATGCCAGGCGTCCTGGACAGCTACCAGCTAAGAGCTATCTTGCTGAGTGCCAGTAAAAACACTGCATTCCTGGTCCTATATAACAGCAGGAACAATAGTGGTCATAGTTTAATCAAAGGCTGTGGCCTCATGAAATATTAGGGGTTTTTTTTCAATATTTTTTAAAAAATTATAATGTCACTTTTTTTAAGTATGTTTACTTCTCAAATGTCTCTTCCTTCATGGTCCATATTTTAGTTAACTTCATTTTATCAATAGCATTGATTCACATTGTGTTTACAAATCATGATGACAAAGAATGGAGCACACTAGAGTGGAAAAGCTTTTGACTGGCTGAAACGTTGTTCAGTTCTGTTAACTCTTAATAGTGATGGATGGGAAGAGCCATTTGATAATTTCAGTCCCTTCTAAATCTATGATACTGGGGGGCGGGGGTGGGGGTGGAGATCACATCAAGTTCACTATTTCTCAGATAATTTTGTTTTCCCAAAGCACATCCTTTTTTCGTATTTAAGCAGAGCAGCTGCTTGGATTATAATAAAGTTAATGTGAGTTATTTGAGTTCTGTAGTTCCAGGAAACCAGCATGCTGTGATCTTGATTAGTATACTGAGACAAAGGAGACCTTTCTACCAAGGTTCATCTCTGGATAACAGGAGGCAGCCACCTTTCTGTGAAGCTTTATTGATCCAGCATAGTAGGGTTCAAGCAATGAGCCACATGGCAACAGAAATGACCTGAATCTGAGGGCAGATTCATGCAGCTCTTCTGTATATGGCTAAATTTATTGGTTCTGCTCAGATGTTTTCATATAAGTTCCTTTGTCAAATGAATCATCTGAATTACTTCCTATTATATAACATGCAGTTCTGTGCCTCCCAGCTACCCCTACTAAAGTGAGTTAGGCTGAAGCCTGTCAAACAGCTTGTGTGGCCATGGGTCATCCAAATTATCCACTTCCCACAATTAAGGTGCAAAACACAAAGAGATCTTGCTGTTCTTATTACATGATCAACAATGCCTAGAACAGCTGTAAAGGATAAGCTTTGAATTTCCTGTGCAAATGAAATTAACATAGTCTTAAACATGGGGAAATTTAGTTAGCCATTTCTCCAAAGAAGGTGTCATACAATATAACCAATAAGAAATATTGTAGCAATTAATATATTAGCAAAGCTAAATGGTATACTTAAAGGAAGTATATGGCTTAGTAAGATTAAGAATATATGCAAGTTTAAAGGGAAAATTCAGTTTTATTTTTTAAATTTTACTTTTAAAATTAGTTTCAATCTAATATGAATTACATTTCTAACGATTTTGCAGTCATTGTCATTGTCATCCATTTTAGCAATCAGAAGTTGTATGATATACCAACAATAAAACCTCTTATCCAATCCTAATATTTGGAATACATTTAATATTCTTCTTTGAATATTCCTCCCCGTTTCATCTCTATTACTACATTCACTAATCGTGCAATCTTTGACTTATTTTGGATTTGGAGCCATACCTTACCAATAATTTATAAACTCAGCGTAGCAAATGTTTCAAATTACACACTATAAGGTTTATTAATTCTGTCCAGACTCTCACTATTCCCCCTTGCTTTTGTAGTTCTTTTTGTCTTATGCTATCAATTTAAAGATATCTGAATCAACCTTATGACCTTCTAAAATAAAATCTTTGTCTTATTGATACTTACAATTTGCAATCTAAATGAGTTATTATATTTTTACTGAATATTTAATTTTTAAAAAAGTAGGTGTGGTGGAGGAATCTGGACTTAATGTACTTTTTCTCTGTTTGCCCCAGACATTCAATAGATTTCTTATTATATGAACTTTTATATGTTGTTTATTCCTTACTGTATCAATGGGCTATCATAGGTAAGGATTCCCATGTGGTATTTCACTTAAAGAAGCAGGTTCTAATCTAGTTTAATAGTTCTGCCTTGTTAAAAAAAAAGAACAGTGGAAAGAAAGGCATGAAATACCCCATTAAAGAGTCTTTGTGGTAAGTGAAACCAGCAATTGTTCATTAACTGAGTAGAAGCTTCTCAATGCTGGATTGTATGAGTCAGCAGTGTTTCAGGGAAACGCTATACAATCTTTGAACTGTTGTCAACTTTACATAATAGTAAATAGAAAAAAAACCCATCCTATCATAAAATCAATTTTTCCACCTGGAAACATCAACCTTTGACTTTAAGTAAGGAAGCATTTGATCTTACAACACTTTACAATAAAACACTCAGCAGTTAATACTTCTGTTTAAATGTTAAGTTTTAATATGTTCCATTAAAATGATCTATTTAAAGTTGACTCAAACAAATCTTGCTGCAAGCCTACGAGCCTACCCCTACAATCAGAATGAAGATGCAAGGGTTGTTGTCAGAGTTCCTTGCATAAGAAGTTCATCATGGGTGGAGCATAATCCTAAAAAACTTCCTCAGAATTAAAGCTCACTATGTTTTCTTTGAAATTAGACACAACGTTATATTTGGACTCTTCCCTGGCCTTCATAATAGATAAAATAAGTACTGTAGGCTGTTTGGCTCTTAATATTGGTTGTGGGACAATTAAGGGCTGAGAGCTCTTGAGCTCTTATTCTGTTTGTGGATACACTATCTGATTCCCATAGAAAACAAAGGGTTGAGTAGCTAGGCTCCTGATCTCATCTAGCAGAGATATTTCTGTTATAGGTATTGAAATATATAACAAGTAAAGTAAGAACAAACTTCCAGGGATTGCAAATAATTTCTACTGTCTAAATTCAAGATACCAGGAACTCCTATTAAGATTTAGTTAATAAGAACTACAGACTCAATCATGCAAACAAAAGTATTTGAATATAATTTCTAACAACCCCAAGAAGTAAAGTAGCCATCCAGAAATCAAAGTTGAATTTGTCAAGAAAACATTAATGGCAGTCATCAGAACCAGCTTAAAACAATTAGTTATGTAAAGGCAATAAAGCATTTAGTTATTAAATGGGACCATGCTGCATATATTAATACTTGCGGGAATCTGACAACTGTACTTGTTTAACTTTATTTTTTCGGAAATGAAAATATTAAGCAAAAATTGGACTGGAAACAGAACCTGACAGTGCCAGATGTTACTCAAAACATAAACTGCCAACATTATTTTGTATCCCTCTAAGTTATGAACTTGTTACAAATTCAGATCACATTGCATAGATCAGAAAGCTTATTATGAATGTGTATTGTCAGAATTAAGAATAAATACAAGGCTAGATAAAGATAAATAAATAGAAAGATTGGTATAGTAGCAGCAGTTATCTGAAATTCCACAGGCTCTCAGAGTCCATGTTGTCCTCCATCTAGCCCCTCTAGCATTTTTGAGCTAAATGTCAACCTAGTAAACATACAGAATCCACTGTGAATTGCTCCACTAGTGTAAATGATCAATCACTGCTGCTGCAACTATTCTAAGGAGAACCATCTAGAGAGAGTACTGTATCATCATCATGTGAGGATATACTTTCTCATTTCTGTTAACGTTTTCTCCAGAAATACTCTGTTCTGGGTTATATCTGCCAAACAGAAAGTGAGACTAGGTGTGGAGTAAACGAGAAATAAACATTAGAAGATAGCCCTGCTTAAAACAAAAAACTAAAAATACCCTGCAACACTGAGTGCAAAAATGTAGCACAAAATTTCAGGGAAAAAATACTCTACCACTTGGAAAGTTAAATTATCTTATTTGTGTTTATTTATTTTTAATTACAGTATTTACTATTAACAGCATTTATATGGTACCTTAGCCTCATGACACTATCAATAATAACAACAAACATTCAAATATAATTCCTTTGCAAAGAAAGCTGGGTTTCTCTTTAAGATCATAAATAAGACTTGTTGTATACAGTATTTATGTATTAAAGAGGTAACATACGATATCTTTTGGTTACCTGGCTCATTATAGAATAACAGAACTGAAAGAAGCTCAGAAAAGTTTTTCCTGTTTTAGGTTCAATACAAGATCTACAATGCAAAATGCAAGTACAGCATTCATAACAAATAGTTATGATGACTCTGCTTAAGTGCGTGAAGAGAAGGAGAGCCCATTAGCTTTTCCTCTTATGAATAGATCATTTCTCTATTCATGGAATCTATTCATGGAAACCTTCTCCAGTGAGATAGCCAGTCTCCTAGTAGACAATCTCCTTGTTCAGCAACTTCAATCTGTTCTTTAAATCAGGGGTCTCCAACCTTGGCAACTTTAAGACTTTGGACTTCAACTCCCAGAATTCTGGAAGTTGAAGTCCTCAAGTCTTAAAGTTGCCAAGGTTGGAGACCCTTGATTTAAATCAAAAGCAAGAGAGAGAGAGAGGGAGGGAGGGAGGGAGGGAGGGGGGGGAGGGAGATTGAAGAACATTGGTAGCTATCACCCCATTTAGATAAATTTATCTCATATAGCTATGCCAGCATTACTCTCACTCTGGGGTATGTTGTGGTCAGGAGCCGTGGTTAGAATGCAGTATTGCAGGCTGTACCCACAGTCATGAGTTCAATCCTGACCGGCTCAAGGTTGACTCAGCCTTCCACCCTTCAAAGGTCAGTAGAATGAAGTCCCAGATTGTTAGGGGCAATATCCTGACATTTGTAAACCACTTAGAGGGCTGTAAAGCACTGTGAAGCAGTGTATAAGTCTAAGTGTTGTTGCTATTGCTACATAAAATGTGATTCTAAGAACACATTTTGTGCGGAAAATGTTTTTTTCAATTGCCATCCTATTTGAGACAGTCACTAAACAAGGTGACCACTAAACAAGGAACAGCTGTATATTCTGGAATGACTGAGAATAACATCTTCTGCATGGCATATAATTGAAGTAAAGCTAACTAACTCCATGAGCTGAATTGATTGCCAGTTGGCTTCCAGATCCAATTCAAGATGCTGGCTTTATAACCTTTAAAGCCCCTTCATGGGATGGGACTGAGGATTATCTGTGGGACCATTTCTCCCAGTTAAATCAGCCTGCCTCACAAGATCTGGCAGGGTAGGCATTTTGCAGGTACCATCAACCAGAGACCTTCACCATGTGTCTTCTCTGTCTCAGCGCCTATCTTATGGAATGTTCTTCTTCCCAAAATCAGACTAGCTCCATTGCTTTTCAAATTCTGAAAAGCCCTCAGGACTTGGCTATGTTTCTTGCCTGGAATTGTGGAAGACAACACTACAGATCAACTCCAGACAGATCACACAAGTGGCCATCAAGTGCAGAGGAGGTGTATACCAAAATGATATACTATGCCTGCTGCTGTTCTGCATAAGTTTGAACCCCCCCCCCCAGTCAGATAATCACCTCCTCTAGATGGATGACATCAAGATCTATATCAGGTGGATCAGTGAATCGCTGTTTTGTACATTCTTTGCATACAACTTTCATACAACTTAGTGTCATCCATGAAGAGCAGGTACTCTTTGTAGGTCCATTCTTGAACTTGTATCAATATCTAGTCCTTATGATTATCTGACTGAGGGGATTCAAACCTATGTAGAACAGCAGCAAGGACAGTGCATCACCTTGGCATACACCATAGCTGCACTTGTTGGCCACTTGTGTGAGCTGTCTTGAGTTGAATTCTAGTGTTGTCTTTCAAAGTCCCACTGAGTTATTAAGGAAGGTTCTTGGTGTCCTGTTGTGTGAGAAAGAGATTAATAAATAAGTGAACAAACACAAAACCTTGTATTTATTTTTCTTTTTGAAACTATTGCTATGATGTGCTTAGCATTCTAAAATTTGGTACTTTTTAAAAAAGATTGATAGTACTCACCAATAACCTCCTGCAATATCCAAATCTTCTGCTGCCATCTTCTCCAGTCAGCATGAAAGAAAATGTTTCGCTGCAACAAAAAGTAGTACATGTTGTAATCTATTACAAAACATAGGGCCAAGAATAATGCCTCTGCTTTTTCTTTCAACTAGTCATATTTTTCTTCAGATTCAGATATTGTCAGATATCTTCTAATCAGATAAATCTTGTGAATTAGCTAGCATTTTTGTTCAGGTTTTGGTATTAACCAGACAATATGTACTTATCTATGCGTCAATAAGTACAGTACTGAAAATGAGGTGCAATGAGGAAACGCCTTATATTTCCTATTTTAAAATTGATTCAAATTTTATTATTATAAAACTTAGTACTAAACATTAAGCCAATAGAAATATAGCAAAAGTAAAAGTGGGCAATCCACAGATATAGCCCTTTCTGCAGTCCTGCAGGTCTCCTTATTACAATTTGGCCATGCTAGTCTAGTCATCATTAGCAAAAAGTAAAACAGATTTGTCAAACCTCAAAAAACATTAACATTAAAAAAAAATCCTCCCCAACAAGAAAGAATCAAAATGGAAGAAAAAAGAAAGAGACAAAAGTTCCACTTCTACTGCTGCCTGTGTTGATTGCCTCCTGCAGGTTTATGTTACAAAAATAATGATAATAGATAATAATTTAAAACAGGGGTCTCCAACTTTGATCCCTTTAAGACTTGTGGACTTCAACTCCCAGAGTCCCTCAGCCAGCTTTGCTGGCTGAGGAACTCTGGGAGTTGAAGTCCACAAGTCTTAAAGGGACCAAAGTTGGAGACCCCTTATTTAAATGCAGTACAATCCTAAATGGCAAACTCTATACAGCATAAACTACTGTTAAAAAAATCTAAGAAATGGAAAAGAAACTCAGAATTTCAATTCCAAATTAAATAATTAACAGTTGCATTAAAGTTGTGACTCTCAAAATCTATTTGTTCAAATATTCTGGCTTTGAAGTAAATGCAAGA
The DNA here is from genome assembly GCF_028640845.1 of Ahaetulla prasina. NCBI lineage: Eukaryota > Metazoa > Chordata > Lepidosauria > Squamata > Colubridae > Ahaetulla > Ahaetulla prasina. Next base: position 271,853,971 of record NC_080539.1, read on the forward strand.
ATGGTTTGAAAGCTAGAAAAGCTTCGTAATTCTGTTCCTAATTTTTCAACTAAGTGAGAACTGGGTGAGGAGGAATAACAGAAACTATAGAGAGATGCTATTAGTTCCCTAGAGTTGAATACAAGGGAAAAGCATTGTGGTAGCTTGGTTACTTTGTAAAAAGCTAGTACTGTGATGTACTGGTGATGGGAGTGCAGTTCACCTGTTATATTCAGATACTGGATTCCAGTCTTTGGCATCTGGAAAACAAAACTGAGGAATGGCTTTGAGTCGCTCTTCAGCTTCCCGAACTTGTTTTGTGGGTCTTTCTAGCTGTGATTGAACAAATTAACATCAGCAGCGTTTAGCACCGACTCAAATTAATCTTTTGAAAACAACATCAGGAATTCAGAATTCAACAGCATATTACTTGCATCATTCTCCCTTCCTGTACAAATAGCTACACTCAACATTTCTATAAACCAGAGATTCAGGCTTAATGATGTCACAAAAACAAAGAGAAGTAGCAGAACCAAACTTTTCAGCAGTATTTCTTAAGAAAGATTCCAATAATAAAAACATTCTATATTTAATATCTTTGTCACTCATCTAAATAAGACCTCTCTCACTCCCTCTCACTCTCTCACACACACATATACACACATACGATAGATAGATAGATAGATAGATAGATAGATAGATAGATAGATAGACAGACAGACAGACACACATACACACATTTAGCAGTGCTCTAAATATCATAATAGAAACAGACCTAACAAGAAATGAAGTAAACAGATCTCGTGACAGTAATAGAGAAATTACTCATAATTAAAAGGAATTCTTACTTTTACCTTTGGAAACTGATATGTGACTTCAGGAAGGTATGTATTTTTGGAGGGCTTCTTCTTAAGAGAAACCACCACAAAATACTCAAACAATTCACGTTCCTGCCATTCAATTAACTCCAATTCCAGAGTTCGATAACTAGGAGCCCTCTTTAGCATTGACTGGATGTGGACAAGCCGCTGGGTATGAGCTAGCATTTCCAAAAAACAAGAAGCATTAGCTGGTGGTTGTGTGAATCATCTGAAATTGTGAGCATTTTGCATATGTTAGAAGTCCTTGAAAAGAACCATACACCATCAAAACCAGGCATGTACAATCTGTATCTCATGGATCACATGCGGCCTGGACCACAAATAATACAGGCCCACAAGACCATAAACGTTTAACGTTATTATGTGAAAATCCTCTTTGCTCTATGAGGCCCAGGCAAGCCAAAAGGTTGGACAACCACGATCTAAACGATTAAACATCCTCAATCAACTACACAGCACCATTTACTGTATAACAGCTGTCATGCCTAACATTTCCCAAACAATTTCTTAATTAATAAATAAAAATCAAATAACCTTATAATCAATAAATAATCCATTCTATTTCTATTTTCCATTCTATTTTTAGTGATGTTTTTACTATGGTAAGTAGTAATAATTTATACATAACTAATTATGAAATCATTTCCAGATTTCTGCATCTACTAACCTTGCTATGTTTAGGCACAAACTTATTAAACAAGACATGTTTATTTATTTATTTATTTATTTATTTTGTCATAACAATATATGTAGGTATCATACAAAAAGATTATATAATATATAAACACATATGTATGCATAGAGTATGTAATCTGTTGGCTATGTTTAAAACAGAACTATAGGAATTGAGAGGTAGTTTGGTGTAGTGATTTAGGCATCAGCACCAGTCTAGAAAGTGGAAGACTATGAATTCAAGTCCCTCCTTAGCCATCAAAGGTGGCTGGGTGACTTTGGGCCCATCACTCGCTCTCAGCCCAACCCTCCTCACAGGGCTGTTGTTGTGGAGAAAATAGAAGGAAGAAGGTGTGTTGGATATCTTCTGTCATGCCCCTGTCAGAGTCTGAATCTGAATCTGAAGGGGAAGAGGAAAAACTGTCAGAGAGTGAGAGAGTGGATCCGTTGGCTGTGGAAGAAACTGGGGAAGTGCAAAGTCAGGCTGGGCACAGCAAGGGGAAAATAGAACAAGGGAGAGAGGGTTCATATGTAGACCAAGGCTCACCCCCTCCTCATCCTAGGCAGTGCAGGGAGGAACGGAGAAGAGAGCAAAGTGGGTTGCGGGTTGCGTGGCTTACGAGGGTGGAAAGGGACCCGATCATCTTTACAAGGGACAGCTGCTGATGGAGTTTAAAAGTAGAGGCAAATGGAGAGGTGTTTGTCAGGAACAAATGCTGAGTTTATCGAGTGTTTCTTTGAATCCTGGCATCCTCCCAACTGGTTTGATTTATTGCCGTGGTACTTTACTTGTGGAATTCCTTATTTTGCTTGCCCTGCCAGATTAATTGCCTTGTCTTGCCTTTGGATTTTTTGTTAGAAGTTTTCTGCTTACAATGTTTGGGACTGAAGTATTGCCAGCCAAAGACTATTACAGGTTGGTGGAAGAGCTCTCTCCAGGCCAGAGAGTTGAAAGGGACATTGGGGGCACAGTTGGTGATAATAAAGGGACTCATATCGGTTCTCTGGCTGTGTTGCCTTTGTGCCACGCCCTGGGTCATCACATCTTTACTAACTTGAGTTATTTGTAAAAATAATAAAGGTGGAATACAAATAAAATAAATAGATTGATTGATTGAACTTAGAAATCACTTTCCACAAAACAAAACAAGTAGTTAAGACTAGCTCAGGGACACAGCACATTATGGAAATATTGCAATTTTAAAATCATTTTCCAGCTGGTTAGGAAAACAAATGGGAATGAAGAAGAGAGTATCTCTCCAAGGCAATATAAGTCACATGTCAGGATTTATTAACTGCAGATCAGACATGTAGAGGCCAGTATTTCAGTTTTATATGATAGTTTTGATGGCTCACTGTTTTTATAGAATATCTGCTCTCTATATATTGCAGCAAGATCCAACATGTAAATAAGCAAGATATTACTTTTCAGGACAATTAGTAACAAACATACATATTACTATTTTAATAATATCACTCTATAAAATTAGCCGCAACTCGTTGCAGTTTTCCCATCTGTTTCTGCTATACCTCAAGTTGCACATACCACAGTGATCTGCATCAATCTCAGGCCAGAAAATTTATTTGAAATAGAAGAAAGTCTGGCATTAGTTAGGAAAACAACTCCATAAAAATATATTTACTGGCCAGGTGAGAGAGTGTCAGCTTGATCTGACTGCTGGTCAGCAATAGCATCAAAAGCAGATACAGGAAAGGAAAAGTGATTGTGCCCAGTTATTTCACAATGTTTTCATTTTTTAAAAAAGAATTTTAAAAATGAACAGCATCTCAGTCAATATTTTTTTTAAAAAAAATCAGCTCTTCAGATTGGGGAACTTTCTCCTCTATAACTGTCTGGTTTGGTTCTGCAACCCAACAAGACAGACAAAGACTTCAGAGGATAATTAGAACTGCAGAAAAAAACAAAGGCTACCAACCTGCCTTCCATCAAGGACCTGTATACTGCACGAGTCAAAAAGAGGGCTTTGAAAATATTTACAAACCCGTCACATCCTGGACATAAACTATTTCAGCCCCTACCCTCAAAATGACGCTATAGAGCACTGCACACCAGAACAACTAGACACAAGAACAGTTTTTCCCCAAATGTCATCATTCTGCTAAACAAATAATTCCCTCAACACTGTCAAACTATTTACTAAATCTGCACTACTATTAATCTTCTCATCATTCCCATCACCATCTCCTTCCACTTATGACTGTATGAGTGTAACCTTGTTGCTTGTATCCTTACGACTTATATTGATATTGATTGTTTCCTAGTATGATTTGATTGGTTATTTGTACCCTATGACTATCATTAAGTATTGTACCTTATGATTCTTTATGAACATATCTTTTCTTTTATGTATGCTGAGAGCTTATGCACCGACAAATTCCTTGTATGTCCAATCACACAAGGCCAATAAAAAATTCTATTCTATTCTATTCTATTCTATTCTATTCTATTCTATTCTATTCTATTCTATTCTATTCTATTCTATTCTCCATAGCTAAGAAGCTGCACAAAGACAGTATAGTGCTGAAAAGCACATGCTCATAGCTGAGAAGAATTTAGTCCAACTTAGTTGAGTTTAGCAATCAATTTGTTTTTACCTTGTATCAGGAAGAAGCCATATGGAGCTTTTGGCAGTCCCCATAGGCCAACCTTCCCACAAGTTCTTGCCAGTGACAAAACAATGATTTGATGTTGTAAAGTAAGTTTATGATATTTAATGCAAAAGTATTATTCCCTGTAATAATATCTATTAAGAGGAGAGGAGGAATCCTAAAACCTAAAGGGACTGAAATGTTGGCTCCTGCCAATTCTTGAGATGTCAATGCATTACCATTATGGACCCCTGCAAATCAAAGGGCAAAAATAATGAAGTAATTTCATGAAGAAATAATTTCCTGTTTTAGGGAGTTTTCTTTCCTTCCACTATATAACAGGGGGATAACATTACTGGCAAACTTCATAAGTTTACTATAATGATTACTAATACAGGACTGAAACTCTTGATTATATCCCAGAGGGTTGCAGAATATGTGCAGGGAACTGCTAGAGTGAAGGGAAAGTTATTTCATTTATAAGGTTCTTTCATTTGGCATATTCAAAATGTTTTGTGCATTTAAGAAATCTTCATACCACCAATTTCTGATTGCCCATGTTATTAGTAATATAATCTAAAATTTAGTATTAAACTGAGAACATAATTTAAATGCAAACAGCAAGTGTCATCACTAAAACAATATAACTCTTGAAGTTGATGAAGCTGTCATCCCTTTGAGATTTTGTAATTTTAGGACCAAGGCACAGCATTAGCTGTTTTAAAGCTGGATGAGATTCAGCATTTTCTGCAGAATACAGCAATTAGCCACCAAATAGCAGGTGAAGTCAGGTCCCAGACAGGTCCCTTTACAAACGTTTCCTAACTCAAATATATCTATTTCCCACTCCACCCTTGCAAATAAAAATGTTTTATGCATCTACTGTATATGAGCTCTGAATTCCATCTGGCAGATGAATGGATTATTTCTTATCCTTTGCAAAATCTGTTCTACTCTTAAAACTGAGTTTTTGCTTTCTTGAAGAAGTCTTTTGCCTTTTTTGATCTAGAGCTCAAAGGTATTTGATTAGCATCTTTTGAAATAACAGCAGCACGAGGTGAATTAAATACCATGACTTAATGCACAGTATATTTCAAAATAGCTGAAAGAGGTATAAATGATTGTTTCCAATTACACAAAATAACGTACAAAAGTCCTTTTTTAAAAATTCCATTGCTATTTTTAGTCAAATTAGTTCTGGTTACTTTTTAATATTTTAAAAGGAAAAATAATTCTATCTATGAAGCATGAAAGTAGATGGCATGCACAACAGTCATCCGTCTCCTAAGATGTCATGAGTTCTCTGACGGGGAAAAAAATTTTTTTGTCCCCAACCCAATTTCATTGTGTGATAATGTAATTAGGAAATACAATTGATGGATTTCTCACCTTTAAATCTATCATCTGAATCACTTTCACTCTCACTGTTTTCATCTGAAAAAGACAGGAGGATTTTACTGTTAACAAAGATGCGCTGCAATGAACACGTGCCACGATTTTCTTTGTAGAAAATGGTTCATGATTTGCAAGTGTTTAAGAAAAGATAGGTTCAGCATGTCTATGCTGCTTTAGGAAACATTTAGAAAACTGTTTTGATGTTTCCCACCCACATTATTTAGGTATTAAAAGAAGTTGTGCAACATTTTAAAGAGGACCCTCGTAAAAACTTTAAATTGGCTGAATAATATCAATTAATGATATGAAAAATGCCAGTTTGAACAAAACATAAGGGCCATCACAGTAGCCAAACTGTGATTCATTCCCAGCAAGCAGCTTTCAAGAAGTTCAAGGAAGAGGTGTACATTCTAATTAAATGTTCTTAGACAAGCAAACTACTACACCCACACCACCAGTTGCTATGAAGAATAGCCACATCTACATCAGCACTACCACATAGGTCTCCCTTCATCAGGAGCAGGATTAAAGCTTCATCCTAAAGCTATAGCCACATACCTTGGGAATAAGGTTCATTTGGAGTTTCTGACATTTCTTCTACATCGGCACATATATACACAGGCAGAATTCAAATAAATGACATAGGCAGAATTTAACAGACATTAAAAACATTTCTTTGGAAACAGTTAAGGACATACAGTCTAGTTCATAAATCCTGCTATTGTATTTATGTGTTTCACATAATAAATATATAACTGAATATATTGGTTCACCATAAGCACACTTGTGGACTACCACTGCAGAAATTAGTGGATAACTTCCAAGGAACAATGAAAACCAGCTGCTCCTCACTTTACACAGTACAGATTTGTGAAACTACACTAGCTTTCCCAGGTTACTCCAGAATTAGTAATTGGGTGTATGTACTGAAACTGATGTGCTCAAGGACTTGCATCAGAAAATATAACTTAATCATATATCCCTCACATGCAAAGAAACAAGCGTTTAATCTTAAAATGTTTGTTTTTGTCATAGGAAATATTGGCATCCGAATTACCTAACAAATCATAATAATTTCTGTAACTGATGATCAACAGTTTCCTATAAATCCAAAAGATTTCTGTGCTATACCTCGCAGTGATGCAGTTTCAATATTGGACATTGAAAGCTTCTTCAATCTTTTTTTTCCTCTTTTTGCACTATAAATAGAATTGATCCTCTGTACCAGCTGTAAAAGAAGCAAAAAGCATTGGCACTGCATTCTGAAATTCAGGATAAACATAAATCAAGCAGAAATTTTCTTTCACTTGAAACTATTATAAATATGAGAAATGGTTTCATGTATTCAAAATTCATCCCAAAGAGGTTCTACAATAAGTGTTCATAGAAGGTCATAGTATATGGAAGTGACCCAAAATATAGCATAGTTTCAGTCAGACTAAAATTTGACCTTATTTGTTTCAAATAATTTGCAGTATTTCCAGTATTTAATTTCACTGATGGATTGATGGATTAATTGACTGATTATGTGGCAACAAGTTGGTAGGACAGACCTTCACCAGGATGATCTATCCCAAATCTGGCCCCTCAAGTCTTCCAATTACCATTGTAATCAATTCAATTTGTCTTACTTTTCTTTTTTTTTTATTTCTTTCCTTCCATTTTCCTAGCATTATGGGCTTATCCAAATAATTATTATGCATAGCAACAGGGGTGAAATCTAAAAATTTTCCCTATCGGTTCTGTGGGCGTAGCTTAATTGGTGGGCATGGCTTGGTGGTCAGATGATTGGGTGGGCGTGGTCAATAACAATAAATAATAAAAATACTTAACAAAGTATACAAAACAATAAGAGGTACCAAAAACCAACTTTCACACTTTACACACACACAACACAACACAACACAACTGACTCACACACAATGTAAAAGCAGCTGCACTTCACCCAAAATGGCCCCTGCAACAAGCAGGAACCTCACACTTTCACACTTTACACACACACAACTGACTCACACACACACAAAATGCCACATACAGCTTTGTGAGATTTTGTGTGTTTGTGTAGTTAGAGTGAAACACTACAGAAACACACCAAATCTCAGAAAGCTGCACAAATATTTTATTATTTTTATTTATTTTTTTAGATCAGGGGGTCTCCAACTTTAGTAGCTTTAGGTTTGTAGATTTCAACTCCCAGAGTTCCTCATTAAGCAAAGCAGGAAGTCAAAGCAGGCTGTAATCAGTAGCTAAAGTAAGCATTGCGTTGCCAGCCCGAAAGAGCAGTAATTATAGGTAAGTAAGGAGGGGGCATTGGGTGGGCATGGGTGGGGGCTCTTGTAAGTGGGGGCTGTTAAAAAGTGATTTTAAAAGCCTGCTAGGATCAGGAAACTTCTCTGGGATCGCCAGAGGGAAAAAAGTTTTAAAGTTAGCTCCTCTGACGATCTCAGCTGAAATTCCCTCATAGCAGCCCAGAACCTCTTAAAATAATTGTTTTAACATGTAGAAAACATGTTTTTTAAGGTTCTGGTGATGAGGAACTCAGCTGGGATGGCCAGAGGAGCCTTTTAAAGCCCCCCCGCTTTTCCTTTTTTTCCCCTTCGGCTGAAGAGGTTTTTTTAAAAAAAAAACTTTTAAAGTGTTCTGATGATCCCTGCTCAGCCCCGCTATCATCAGAGGTTTTTTTTTTTTTTCACTTTTAAAGGCATGTTTTTGGCTGAAGAAAAACTCTCTGCTGATGGTGCGGCTCAGCAGAGGAGGTGGGGGGTGCAGGGATTTTTGCTACCGGTCCTCCGAACCAGCAGCTGCCATCGCTACCTAATCGGGGGAGCCGGTGCAAACCGGGAGCATTTCATCCCTGCATAGCAATATTGTCCCTATTCACATGGCACAATTAACTGAATGACAGGGGATAGCTTCTCTTGTGAACACAAAAACGAGATCAGTGGACCAAACTAATTAGCTCTCAATTAGCCACAAATAATCCTGGCTCCTTGGGGTTAAATGGATATGAGGTATATCGTTTGAACAACTGATGGAGAGCTATTTGCATTCAAAGTAGGAAAGGTAGTTCGCATTCTGAAATAGTTACTCAGTCTACAATTGAGGAGGAGAAGTATAAAATAACCCAATAAATACAGCACACAGTTTACTTACAAGAATAATTCAAATATCAGAGAGAGAAAACCAAATCTTCTAGAATTGCAAGAAGACTGCAGCAGCTATTACTGTACCTTTGGGACTCTGCGAGCCCTGCGTGCGGATAGAAGTTCACTGGTAGTACTCAGACTGTCATCATTCAGGCTAGAAGGAGAGGAAGGGATGCCAAGCTGGGCCAGCAAGAGCATATCATCATGGCTGTGCCTCTTGGGTAAACGTGGCAGGCGATGGCTTTTCCTTTCTGACCAGTTTCCAATTCTTAGGGACTGGCTGCTAGGCTTTAAAGGTAGCTAAAAAGAAAGAAAATAAAAGTATAGCTACTGAAATAATGAAAAGGCCTGGCTGAATGCTTAATTAATAGAAAATGAAACATGTTGAATAGAAGCTAAAAACCTGACACAGCTGCTTAACTGCTACGTTAGTATTTATTATTTACCCTGTTTCCCCCAAAATAAGACATCCCCTGATAATAAGCCCAATTGGGCTTTTGGGTGCATGGCAATAAGGAAAGAGGTTCACTATAAACATCATGAAGAACTTCCCAGTTGTATGAGTTGTCAATTAGGCTGCCATATGACATGAAGTATTAAGCTTTACTCTGTGTCCACTTCCAATAATATTTTAAATGAGTTTCAGTGAATGTTCAATAAAAGGAATTTGTCAGATTAAAGCAGCAATGACATGGAATCAAAAATTGCATTTTGGCATTAGTATAAAGAATTGGGAGTATTGTAGTAATGAGGCTGCATGGAACAGAAGTACAGAGGAATCAACAACAGAAAATAAAGCTGGAAGTAAAGCAAACCATTAGGTACTAGGATTTGAAAGCACAGATTCTATATGCCCCTCCCTGAAGGAGATGGACAGTTTAGAAATATGAAGAAGGAAGGAAGGAAGGAAGGAAGGAAGGAAGGAAGGAAGGAAGGAAGGAAGGAAGGAAGGAAGGAAGGAAGGAAGGAAGGAAGGAAGGAAGGGTCTTTGTGGCGCAGTGGTTAGAATTCAGTAACCCTGCCCACACCCTGGAGTTTGAGGCTTGAGGTTGACTCGGCCTTCCATCCTTCCAAGGTTGGTAAAAAGAGGACCCACATTGTTGGGGGCAATATACTGACATTGGAAATTGCCCAGAAAGGGCTGTAAAGAACTATGGGGTGGTATATAAATCTAAGTGCTATTGCTATTGCAATAAAAAAATAGATAACAAGTAAGTAAACAAGCATTATTGCATAGGACATTAAAAGGGCAATTAGAAGTTCCTATTTTAGGGCACAGTTCCAGATTCTGCTTCACAGAGTCTTTGAAACAAATCCTTGAAGAAGAGGGAGACAGATAGTTATTATCATGATAGTTATGTATTACTTCCCATGTTAGGATCTATACACTATGTTCAGGAATACCAGTTGAAGGAAACAGGAGATGCTATGTCATTATTTCCTTATGAATTTTTGAAGCAATTCATTTATTTATATAATGATGCTGTACTAATGGGATTTTCATCTGACTGAATAGGCTTTTCTTATGGCACTGCTGTTTCACAGCATTCTCTAGCAAGCTTTCTTGTCTACTATCTAAAAATCAGGAAGGGTCTGGTAGCACCTTTTCATAATAAAAGGTTTTATCCCTAAAAGCATATGCCTTTTAATAAAATTGTTAGTTGGAAAAGGTGCTACCAGAATCCTTCTGGTTTGGCTAACACAGCTTTCCTCCTACACTACCTACAAGCTATAATCTGATGCTGTGAAAAAACATTCCTGTTTAATCAATGAGCTAAAAGATATTTTTGTTACGCTGAAGTTCGATTCTCTTCTTTTTCTCTTTCATAATTTTGCTTGATTGTATATCTGATGCTTTAATAACAATCTGCTAAGAGAGATGAATTATGAACTAGCAACTGTTTTTAATGCACATAAAATAAAATAGATTAACAAAACTAGTCTATCACCTCACATCCTTTTATGGGGAATACAAAAATACTTAAACAAAGTACTCCAAGTTTGCAATGGGAGATATACTATCCTGAAAAAAATGCCATAAACCCAATGGGATCTTTTTCTGAATAGAAATTTATGAAATACTGCTGTAAATCTTTTATTTCCAAAGCTAGACTCAGTTGTTCATATACTTCAATCTATTGCTCACACATATACATTTTAAAACATCAGACCTCAAACAATAGCTGTTTCAATTATTGAATGACACTTGTCTAGTTTTAGAGGAGATGAACATTAAAATTCTTTTACATTTAGAAATATAAAACTGAATAGCATCAAGAAGTTAGGCCAGATAAATATTTAATGGTTTTACAATAGGTTATTGTGTGTTAAATGCTTCATAGTCTTCCAAGTTACAGAAGGCATTTCTTTGGAAATACAGTACATCCCATTGTTTTCTGTTAAATTTATCTGGAAATATATCATATTGAGACGTTTTAATATACTTAAGATTGGAATGGTTATTAGAAAGTATAAAAATGAGATTGGGGGGATGAGGAATAAAGCAGCTGACTATGGAAAATTTTGCTGTGTTCTATTATTTCCCAAGCTAATTATATTTTATTAGTTGCTATTTTTAGCATCTTCATAGAGCACATTAAGTAAGAGAGGGCTGCATATAAATTATAGGGGGAAAAAAGAAAAACCAAACATTGTTTTTTTGTTTAGCAGAAGGCAGTCAATAACGAATTCTGGGAATTACAAGATTGAAAAAAGTTAATGTACAGAATACTAACAAATTCACAATACTATACCAGCATTTTAAAAAGAACAGCAAATAAAAAGTTAATGCATATTAAAGCTTTTAGATTAAAAATGTTAATGTCCTTCTTTTCTCATGTCCCTTTCTCAGTTTAATATACTTATATGGTTAAATTGTCTAGCTATTCTCCTGTTGCTGATCTTTTTTGCAAGAAGAAAATAAATACCATACTCGACAACATACAGTTCAAACAAAACCCAGTGCAGTGCAGTGCAGTGCATTTATTATTACCTGTGGAGGTGTTGTGTACTTCCTGTCCTGTCGACTCCACATCCTGTGCAAAGAATCCAGGGAACTTTCAGAAAGCTGTTGGGATTTTCGGCCTGCATTACGGGCTTTCAGTTCCACATCCTCATATGGGTTTTCCTTGGGTGAATCTCCTTTAAAAAAATTTTCAAGAAAAGAAAAGCAGATAGGAATGTTAAAGAAAAAAAAATCATGTGAACTAAGAGAAAGGCTAATAGCAAATCTCCTCAGCTTCCAGCGTGACTCATCTTTCAACTGCAGCTGGAAGTACTTGGAGTAGATTTTGGCTATGAAAGACAGTGCATTTAAAAAAAAAAAGATTTCACAAGATTGCTTTCTGAGCCTCAACAGCTCAAGCTTTGTTCATGAATTTAAAACACACACACATTAAGCACATAACTGTTTTAAAGAGAACCAGACACGTGAGACTTGATTCAGAAAAGCTATTGAGTTCAGTGATACTTTCTAAAGAATAACTGTGTATTGGATTGCAAATATGAAAGCTCTCTACCCTTTCCTCTGAATAGAAAATTATACTGCTATTTATGACCGCTTGGATTATTTGGGTATAACTATGGGATATAAATTGTGCATAACATTTGTAATGGCATTACCACGACTTTTTAAAAATCTCCTTTTTTAGCCTAATTAGCTTTCCCAGTATTAATGATTAGATATAGTTAGCATAAGGCATAAAGCACCTACCACACATAGAATAGCAGTATCATATTACGATTGCAAAACTCTGGATGACCATTAGAGGACACCAAAGAGCTGCGGGAAATTCTAACACCAAGAAAAATATCTCTATTTTCAGTGAAATATTTCTCACACATCCAGCTTTCTAATTTGGTTATTGTTCCCACCAACCCCATTCATGATTTTTTTTCTAACATAGAACTATTTTTTTCAAATCAAAATAGTAAAAAAGCAAAAAAATAAAACACTACATTTATTTACAAACCAAGGTTGTTCACCTCTGCTTTTCTTACATCAGCTTTAACATGACTTGCTGAAATTTGTATAAAATTTGCAATTTATAGAAACATTTCCAGTCCATATAGAATGTATTACTGCTATATTGGATTGTTATTCTTGGGTTATTTACATGAAAAGAAAAATGAGCCATTAAATATATATTGCAATAAACAGCTTGAATCATCAATAAAAATAAAAGGCCTAGGCCTGATTCAAGGTATGCAACATTTCTTAGATTAAAAAATGGATTACATTACATACATCTACAAATACGGCATTATTACAATTAGTTCCCCACTGTCAGTTAGCACATTTTCTTATGGGAAATATTCCTTTTAGGGATGAATATTTCTGTCTTTTTACTGATTATCTTCTTTAAATGTAAGCAAAACCATTATCATGAACACTACAGCAAAAATGTTTCATACCATTTATTTAATTATATGCACATATACTTTTCTTCAGGCAAAATTTTTGCCACTATTTTTTTTCCAGTGAGAAACTGTATTTTATCTACACCAATATCTAAGTATAAACTCATTTTGTCTGAGTTACAAACAATACCACAATATACTCAAAAGTATTCTTTTAGTGCTCTTTACTCAGCCTTGGAGTTCTCTGCCTTCTGTCCCTTGTTTACCAAACCGTTGCCTCTGGTGTGAGACTCAGAGCTATCATCTCATTAAATTTAATCTTAAACTATGCATTTCAAGTTTGTCAATTTAGAGAGTTCCATTTTAGTATTGCATCTATATTAAGAGGTTCTATACTGATTAACATGGAGAGCACTTGCCTATAAAGTTGCCAAGAGCCGGACATGACCAGATAGTTAAAACAAAACAAAAAAACACTGATTAATATTTCATACATTTCTAGTTACCAAATCTGATAGCCATTTTTGTATGAACCAACTTTCCCAGACTCTCAGGATTTGATGGACGTGTTTGAGTATGCACACACACACATGCTTTTGAATCAATGTTGACTTAAGGTTTGCCACTGCCTCTGTTCTAGGGCTGAGAGAGAGAGGGACTGGCCCAAGCTCATCTGAATGGCTTTTTGCCTAATGTGGGACCAGAACTCACAGCCTCTCAGTTTCTAACTGATACCTGAAAAGCTTTTTCATTCTATTCCTTCAGGGATGCACATTATCCCAAACTTTGTCAATTGCCCCTCCAATTCAAAAATTTTGGAGATATGTTGGAGTTCTTCAGTGCTGAATAATTTGGTGTCATCTGTAAACTTGGCCATCTCACTATTATCTCCAGATGATTCGTGCATGTTAAATACTATTGCTCATCCCTATAAACCAATATGTTTTAATTAAAAGGCTTGGACGGCTGCTGCTGCTGCACTACAAAATGTTTCCACTGGCAGTCCTTGATTATTATCTCAGAAGGATGGAATGCAGTTGTATAGACTGTACTGGAACTTGCAGAGTCTGGAGTAGAGACACCACCCAGCTTCGATCAAGCACAGTTTAGAGATGTATTTGCCTATTCAGCAAATCAGGTTTAATGTCAACATAGTCATTATGGGGTGTGTGTACGTATATATATATGTGTGTGTGTTTTCTGAGGTTTTCGCGGGTGTTTGTATGTAGGTCTTTGGTTATTCGGGTTTTCTCCCGTGTAAAATTGGAAGTCACCATGACACTTCAATTTTACGCGGGAGAAAACCCGAATAACCAAAGACCTACATATGTGTGTGTGTGTATATGTGTGTGTGTGTGTGTGTGTGTGTGCAATATTCTACATTGATATTTTTTGTCTTCCCTCCCTGCCAGAAAAATCCATAATGGTGATAAACTGAGGTTGTACAATTGATTTTGAAGGAAGTCCATTTACAGGTGCAAAGTATAATAACAAAAAGATGATTATAGGGATTTGGTAAAACTCTAATACATACCATACATCATGAGGCAAAAATTATAAATGGTTTTTTCAGAGGGCTTTTTGTTTATTTGCTATACAATAATGGCTAGAAATTGGGAAAATAAAAATGAAAAAAATATTTTCAGAAGCTCCAGAAAGTTGGCAATACAAACCAGAACTGATTGTATACGTTTAATTCTCTTTAAGAAGCTGCAGTCTATTATTCTCTTATCGTGGAATTGGTATCGTGAGCTCCATTTGACATAAACTTGAATAAGATATATATAGTATGAGGTTTCACAGTGCAAGCTGCAATTTACCCAAACATTCTATAGGAAAAAATAGATTGATCGTGAAAGCACTATTTCCTTAAGCTAGGAAAAATAAAACATGGAGGGTTACTTAATTGTTTCTGTACACAAGCTGTAATCATATAATGCTCACCTGAATTAAACTAAATCTAGCAAGAACAATTTCTATATAGACATACAGAACAGCTGCTTTTTGAAGAGATGTCCTTTGCTTATTTCGGAATAAGGATGCAAGAGACATTTGATGCCTTTGCTTATTTGGAATTTTTCTTGCTTATTCTTTCTTGATCTACTTTAATTTTGGCCGCATAAAAATTGGAATGTGGCCCTTAAAATCTTTTCCAGAATTGCACTGTAAAGGATTCTCAAACATTATGAAGTAAACATGCATAAATTATCATTTGGACATTTTGTTTGGCTGTATATCCTGTATATCAATAAAGATGACACCTTTAGAGCTTCAGGGACAGAACACATTTTGCTGGTAAGAAATAATTTTTAAAAATCTGCATTATGACACATATAGAAGTAAGCACTATTTTTAATTTTGAAAGTCGATATGTACATTATTTACGTACTCATGCATTTTGGCTTCTATCTTGTTAATTCCTATGGGCTCTATGTACCATATAGAATGCCAAGCATAGGGTTTGAAAAGTCACATCACTCTGATTAACATCCAGTGAGAATGCCAGCCTTAGGATAGGCTAAACTATTATATCCACAAAGCTTTCCTGGAGTGCTAGATCTTTATTGCCTCTTGGAAACCCAGAAAAATTGGGAAAGACTGATTATCCAGGGATGTAGATGACTATGCCATGGGGATAAAGTAAGGGAGAAAGCTATTGTAATACAATCAGCATGCTGCAGAGGAAAAATATAATCTAGTGCTGGTTCAAGCACTAATGTTCTTCATGCCCATTGTGCTGCTTCAGCATACTGAAAAATACACCCAGCCCCTTAGGACAGAGACACAGTGGAGTTGGCTGTGAAGTATGGCAGATGGAAAGCTGCATCTAAGCAAAACTAAGCAGTAATAGGAGGCAAGAGTGAAAAATGGGACTGAGAAAAACTGCATTCCTTATATTTATATGAAGTCACAGTTTTAATCTGGGAGGAGGAATTTCATGCTGCAGTTAAAGAATTTCTCTTACTTTGGCTCATAAAAGGACCAGATCTGGAAATAAACAACTTACTTCACAGGCAATTTCTAATACAGGGCTCCTAGTGTAAGGCTGCGGACAGACCTGAAAAATTCACAGCCTCTTTAGAAAGACAGATGTACTGTCACAGGAGTGACAGTGAGGCACAAAAGCAGAAAAAAATGGTATCTGGAGATAGTGAGTTTTAGCGATTAGATAAAGTCTATGAAATACATTCCAAAACAAACAACTGGTAACTCTCTTCATGCTGCAATAAAGTGTCACAACCTACAGGTGTACAAGAAATTTACAGACCTCCAAACTACTATTCATTAGTTAAATAATTTTATTTTATGTATAGTAGTTTGGACGTCTGTAACAAGCCTTCTTTTGCAACATCACTGAAAAATGGGTCCAATTGGAAACTGGATCTGAATTTTGGCAAAGAACCTGTTTCCAAGTAATGATCAGTACAATAGATACATTACAGCAGGTTTCCCCAACCCCTGGAACAATACCGGCCCCTGGCCTCCAACACAGCTGGAGGTGAGCAGCAGGCAAGGAAGCAAAAATTGGATAGCAATAGCACTTAGATTCACACTGCTTTATAGCCCTCTCTAAGTAGTGTTACAGAGTTAATATATTGCCCCCAACTGACCTTGGAAGGATGGAAGGCTGAGACAACCTTGAGTCTTTCAGGATCGAACTCCTGGAGTGAGCAGTGAGTTAGCCTGCAGTACTGTATTCTAACCACTGTGCCACCATGGCTCTAAATGAAACCATCCCCTCCCCGGTTCATGAAAAAACTGTCTTCCACGAAACAGGTCCCTATTGCCTAAAAGGTCGGAGATCACTTCTTTGTGGGGCTGAGACTGTATTGGCTGCTAGATGCCTTTCCTCAGATGTAAGTTGCACAGCTATAAAAAAAACCAGACTTTTTTTTGGTACCAAAATGTATGTTTGCCCATATTAAGAAAAAGGGAAAGGGAGATAGTAATAGTGGAAAGTTTAGGGGAGAATTGTAAGGAAGGAAGGGTGATGAACATCACAATGGACATTAAAGTCAAATGCTCCCGCATTCAAATCTTGGTGGAACAGAGTGCTATGAAACTTTCTACCTTTCAAAATTTGCCCTTCTGATTTAGATGTCTCTGTCTAAACAAATTATACCATTAATAGAAAAAAATGGCGAATAAAATATACTAGATTATTAAAAGAAAACATTTGTGGATGCCAATGAAGCTACTATAATGAAACTTGACCGTGGAAATGACTTCGGACAATGCTGGCTCCCACAGCTAAGAAACTGAGATGAGCACTATCCCCTAGAGTTATACATGATTGGATAGGGGAAACCTTTACATTTATAGTGAAATTATGATATACATTAAACATTTGAAAATCCTCTACCTCCCCCCTGTTGTTAGGTGGCTGACTAGAGATAATATTGGTGGAAATGAATAAATGACTCAATTAGGAATTAAGAGTGTCCTATGGGCAGAATGGCTGCATTCAGGCAACATGCTTAATCTAGTTATGAATTTACCCATTTTATGTGCTCACACAATACCCTGAATCATAAACCAATAAAATAGGCAAGGTTTTCACAACGTGCTAAGCCAACAACTAATCAAATCAACAACTAATATTAACCAAGCTTAGTATACTGTGAGGGCTTATCTGATAGGTTTTATGTGTGATCCATTCATGAAATGGGACGTCATATAAATATATTTTAAATAAATAAACAAATAAATAATGCTAAACCCCTTTACATACCACAGTTCTGCCACAAGAGCCTGTCCCTTGCCAGGTAAAAGTTGAGGTTAATGTAACTGAAGAGATAATTGACTTCAAACAGACTTTAAAATATGTGAATGGGAGGAATGATGGTGGAACAGTTAAGTAAAAACTCAAGGTAAGTTTAAAAAATAACAAATTAGCTTAATAACTAATCAATGGGTTTGTTAATAAAATGAGACAGCTCAAACAATGGGAATTGCTCTTGGTTATTAAAACAGTTACATTGCCTAAAAGCTTCGGCAGCACTGGGGAAAAGAATAAAAAGAAGATTATGTTCTTCTTTTTCCTCAGTTCCTCCACGCATATCCTGTATTATTATAACTAATCTAGTAATTGTTATAATTTAACAGTTAAATGCAGTTTTCTTTTCCATAATCCATTGAGGCCAAGACAAGCGACAGATGAACAAAGGAATAGCATTAGCTTCAGTGTTTGCTTAAGATGAATTATTTGTAAATCCTCCATTTTCACACCCTTTATATAGAATAGAATAGAATAGAATAGAATAGAATAGAATAGAATAGAATAGAATAGAATAGAATAGAATAACAGAGCTGGAAGGGACCTTGGAGGTCTTCTAGTCCAACCTCCTGCCCAGGCAGGAAACCCTACACCACTTCAGACAAATGGTTATCCAATCTCTTAAAAACTACCGGTGTTGGAGCATTCACAACTTCTGGAGGCAAGTTGTTCTAATTAATTGTTCTAATTGTCAGGAAATTTCTCCTTAGTTCTAAGTTGCTTCTCTCCTTGATTAGTTTCCACCCATTGCTTCTTGTCCTACTCTCATGTGCTTTGGAAAATAGCTTGACTCCCTCTTCTTTGTGGCAGCCTATGAGATATTGGAACACTGCTATCATGTCTCCCCTAGTCCTTCTTTTCACAAGACTAGATATATTTAACTTCATAATGTCATATGTGATCATTTGATGTAGGTACATGGTGGAACAGACCACTGTTTTTAGTGGAACAGACAACTGTAAGCCTTTCGCAAGCAGTGCATCTCCGGACTTACTGTACAGAACCTCTACTACTGTTCTAACTTCCAAGCTTTGCCAACTCTCCTCCAGCTGGATCTTAAGTCAGCAGTTCTTAAATACATGGTGATGCATAAAAAACAAGCACTTGGCAAAATATGTTAGTTCTTCAAACAATATGTAGATACATGAATCCTACAGTAAAAATACTGCAGAAAAAACAATTACTACCAATCTGTCTTCCATTGAGACCTGTATACTGCACGAGTCAAAAAGAGGGCTGTGGAAATATTTACAGACCCCTCACATCCTGGACATAAACTGTTTCAACTCCTACCCTCAAAACGACGTTATAGAGCACTGCACACCGGAACAACTAGACACAAGAACAGTTTTTTCCCAAACGCCATCACTCTGCTAAACAAATAATTCCCTCAACACAGTCAAACTAGTTACTAAGTCTGCATTATTATTAATCTTCTCATCATTCCTATCACCCATCTCCTCCCACTTATGACTGTAACCTTGTTTCTGGTATCCTTACAATGTATATTGACTGTTTCCCTATGACTATCATTAAGTGTTGTACCTTATGATTCTTGACGAATGTATCTTTTCTTTTATGTATTCTGAGAGTGTATGCACCAAGACAAATTCCTTGTGTGTCCAATCACACTTGGCCAATAAAGAATTCTATTCTATTCTATTCTAAACGCCAATAAGAACTTGTGAGCTAAAGAAAAAATGGGTTTCTGCCAAAAAGACAGATTAAAGATAACATGAGGATAATTCTGGATACTTTGGAATATTATGAGGCACATCCTGAAAAACAAATGGCTTTGATATTTCTATATGCACAGAAAGCCTTTGATAATGTGAATTGGCAATTTATGTTATTACAGCTGGAACAGATGGGCTTTGGTAGAAAGTTTATCCAAGCCATAGAAGCCATATATCATAAACAAACAGCAAAAGTAATGATAAATGGGGAATTGACAGAGTCTTTTGAAATAAAAAAAGGAACAAGACAAGGTTGCCCACTGTCACCCCTGTTGTTTGTGATAACATTAGAAGTGTTAAATAGAAATATCAGAAAGGAAAAAGAAATAAAAGGCATAAAAATTCAAAAGAATATAAATTGCAAGCATTTGCTGATGACCAGTTTTTATTCTTGAAGATCCATTAGAATCAATAACTAAACTGAAAGACAAGGTTTGAAAATAAAGACAAAACGAAGATCTTGACAAAAAATATGTTAACAAAACAAAAAGAAGAATTGGCGAAACTATCAAAGATGCAGGTCACAAATAAAGTTTAGTATTTGGGAATATATTTGACAGCAAGATGTAGTACACTTAAAGAGAATAATTATAGTAAACTCAAACAACAGATAGTGACAGATATGGCAAGGTGGGAGAATTTACAACTATCACTCATAGGGAGAATATCAACGATCAAGATGAATATATTGCCTAGAATTCTATATTTGTTCCAGATAATTCCAATTAGGTTGCGAAAGAATATTTTGAAGAATTAATAAAATAGTGTTGAAATATATTTGGCAGGGTAAAAAAGCGAGGATAAAACTAAAATTGTTGCAAGATGCTAGAATACGAGGAAGAAAAAAATCTGTAGAGTACAAAGTCACCATATTAACCTTGACCTTCAGCCCATCCTAAACTCAACTGATACCTATGATGGTTCTCATTTGTTGCCTTTATCTCCGTCATTGTAATTTTGTCATTTAGCATTTCTTTATTTCATCCGATATTATGGGAAGATTTCTATCCTTTAAATATTGCTTAATGTTATCTTCCTCTATTCTTATTCTGGCCTAAGCGAAATTTTAAATGGAAATTTTAAATGGGTTTTATGTTGGTCTATGACCGTTTTAGTTTGATTTGGCCTATTATAAATATTTGGTGTTAATTTTGCTTTTAAATTTGTTGTTTGTACTCTGTGTTGGTTTTAATATGGCTGTAAACCGCCCTGAGTCCTTCGGGAGAAGGGCGGTATAGAAATTAAATTATAAATAAATATAAAAATAAATAAAAAATATTATCTCTTGTATATAAAGAGTTCCAAAGAAATTTTAGGCTATTCTCTTTTTTTCCCCATCTGATGGTGTATGTTCCCCTCTTCATCCTGTAATTGCGTTATTAGTTTTTTTTTCTTTGTCTTTTTTCAATTTATAGGCCAGCCTGGCTTATTAGCATGTCGCTCTAAGTTTTTGGGCCATTCCTTCCTGGGAAATCAGATTTATTTTATGTTTGATCAATTCTTTTTCTTCTCTAACTTTCTCATTTGGGGCTTTCTGAATCTTAAGTTCCAATTCTTCACATTTCTCCTGTAGCTCTAATTGTTTCTTTTTTCTTTGTTCCTCCTCACCCCTTATGTTATTGTTAAACCTCTAATGTAGGCTTTGGTTATATCCCAAAGATTCTGTAGGGTTGTATCTTCATTTGAGTTGTTCTTTAGAAAACAATCCAATTCTTTTTCCATCCATTGTACATACTTTTTCTCTTTTAACACCCTCTGGTTCATGGTCCACCTCCCTCTCATTTTTACTCTTCTCTTCCATTTCAATATCAGTGGGTTATGGTCCGCCCATGTATTTGGTGTTATCTCTACCTCCTCTATATTTTTGCTTAATTCTAGATCCATCCATATCATGTCTATCCTGGACCATGAACCATGAGTTCTTCACAACTCTTAAATAAGTAAAATGTTAATAAAGCAAAAGGGTATTTATTTATTTGGATTTTTCTATAACATCCATCCATGCGCCTTTGGTGTTTAGTCATGCTGGCCACATGACCACGGAGACATCTTCGGACAGTGCTGGCTCTTCGTCTTTGAAACAGAGATGAGCACCGCCCCCTATAGTCGGGAACGACTAGCACGTATGTGCGAGGGGAACTTTTACCTTTATAACACCCAACATATAGTTATCTAGATATTTGGCAACTTAGAATCTTGAAATAAATAAATCCAATTGTTATATTTAAAAGAAGGGAGACGGAGATAGAAATCTTGCCAGGTCTCTTCTGATATTTTGGCTAGTATTAAAGAGCTATATATTACTGGTTTATTTTCCTGTGAACCAGAATAATCATTTTGCTTCAAACAATTAATTACGCCTTCAGAAAGTTTCAATTTTCAGTTATCATATTTAGTTTAGATATGAAAGGAAAAAGCAAACACTGTATTAGTTTTAACTAAGAATCTGCAAAAGTTCAGATAGGGATCTCAGCGAAATCTAGTCACATACATAGGCATGCAGAAGACATATTTTTTGTTCCAGATTTGTTTTCAGCCATCAGTTTAACAATAAAAATTTTCCAAATTCCTGAGAGAAATTTAGAGATTACTAAGTATCTCCAAAAATAATGAACAGTACATGACTAACATCATTTTTTATTTAACTTTAGACTCAGCTTAAGTAATTACGATCAGGGGTGATATTCAACTGGTTCTATCCGGCTCAGGTGAACCGGTAGCGGCGGCTGCGGGAGGCTCCGCCCACCCATGCAGATGTCATGACATCACTTTTTTGCAATGACTTTAAGCCTCTGCGCATGTGCAGAAGGCTTTGCGCCTGCATGGATGATGGCACATGCGAGCGAAGCAGCGCACACACATTTGCGAACCGGTAGGGAAGGGAAGTTAATTTCACCCCTGATTACGATGGTTTCCGATAGAATGGGAGCAAATAAAAACCAAAAATGTAAGAGAGCTTAGGAAAGGTTGAATGATGCCAAGTATGTCTCCAAAACTGAACAAAGTTCAGAGGCTAAAATGGACAAAAGAACCCAAATAAGAGCCAGTTTGTTATAGTGGTTAAGGTCCTGGACTAGAAACCAGAAGATTCCGAATTCAAGTCCTGCCTTAGGCATGAGAGCTGGTTGGGGGACGTTGAGCCAGCCATTTTATCTCAAGACAGCCCCCCTCACAGGGTTGTTGTTGTGGGGAGAATAGGAGGAGAAGGAGTACTTGTGTACATTTACCACCTGAACTTATTTATAAAATAATTCAGATTAGAATAAATATGGCAGGATTTTTAAAATCTAACAAAAAATGAATAAAATTAGTTAATGGTGGGGAGTTTTGCACAGATTTTACAGTAAAACTATGTTCAGCAGTATCTGGAATATAAATTTCCCACTGGCAACACTGTTTAATTGGCTCTTTCCCCATTTTCCTTTCAATTTCAATTAATTTCTCTTTTTGTAGATTATGGGAATGATGGATTATGCCAAGAATGCCCATTGTGTTCCAAGTCTGTTTCTTTGATATTTTGGTATAATGAATGTTCTTAGCTCCAGATGAAATATGTTTTTATCATAAAGCTAAAACTGAGAACTTTATTCATCTTTCAGAACCGGTAGAGTAACTTTTATTTCCAAACAATTTTCCCTTCTGTCAGGTGATGTGCCATTACTTTGTGTTTTTAAAATATCAGAATTGCTTTACTCTTCTTAAACATTTTTTCCTATTTCAGCTTTTTTTTACCATTATAATGAGTTTGATTATAAAGTCCATCATAGCCATCACTGCCATTTTATATATGATAACCTGAAAGAAAGCACCTTGGTGGAGATTGCTTCTGAATAAAACTAACATAAGTTTGCTTTAAATCACTTTATGGATTACCACAGAGAGGAAATTCAAAGAATAGAGTGCGCTGATCCACTAAGATACTATTATTAAACTAATTATTAACATACAACTCAATAAAATAGTATGGAATATATCAAAGGAGAAACATTTTTCATGATTTGGTATTAATCTTTGAAAATGAGTCAAAAGGGTGGGAATGATAACAGCCTTAGTTGCCAAAGCACATTGCTATAATAAAACTTCCCTAAACAAAAATGAAGGAGAAACAATATAGAATTTAACACTGCCACAAGAGAATAATTATGGAAGCCATCAAAATAGAGAAACACCCCCATAACATGAATAAACGTGACGATACCTCCCGCTTACCACACATCTGGAAACTAGCCCTAGTCAAAAAACAAATCCCAGCTACAAAAATTGACACCGAACCCAAGATAACACATAATGCCGCCACCAATCATCCTCACCAGATTCGAACTCAAACCCATCCCATAGACAAAATACAACCTCCAACCAGAAGCCAAACCATGATGGCATCACCAGCTGCTACACACACACACCCCACGGATCCACACACAAAGCAATCTGACACATGCCATGAACACATGACAGGACCTTGAACTCGGAACCAGACCAGGGCCCAAAATGCTACATCCCATACTAACATCAACTCCATTAACCAAACAAGATGTAGCAACACAGCCAACCAATCAGCCTGCAACAGCTAGGCCAGCATTTCAAAAAAAAAAAAACCCCACCAGTATTTATAGAGAAACAGCAGTTAAAACCACACTTTGCTCACATAAGAACAAAGCCAAAAACTCCAGCCTGAAGATGATGAGTGAGACCTCAATGAAACGTTGCCTAAATACTTTCAACCTTACATGGGAAAAGACTCAAACATACCAAAACCTGAATATAGAATTTAATATATACGGAAGAATGGTTTCAAATGTGTTATACCAACAGAAAATAATTGGGGATTCTTTTCTAGACCTAATATTAATAGAATTTTTTCTCTAAAGAAGAAGGAATTTCAAATATGATATAACTACTGTAGACAGAAGGTGTCTTAATTCAAAGAGAAAACAACTCATAATTCATCTGTTTTTATCATTAAGTATTTACGGTAGTTACCATGTAGTTAATCATTTTAACAGAATGCCAACAGTCTCATAGGCAACAAGATGCAGTTTTTACATTGAGTGAAAATGTTGGCTTCAGTTTGACTTTCACACACAGACAAGGGAGAGGGGCAGAAATGACGAGGCCATCATTATGGCTTCCTGTCTTAATGTTAATCTCATGCAACAGACCCAAGTACATTCAAGTACACACTCTAATTTACTTCCTTAGTACTCCTTGACTACACAATAATCTTGTAGAGGCATTCTGAAATCATTATGTTAATTATAATACATACATTTATAGGAAGTCAAAAAGTATTTAATTACATAAATGAATTAAAGTATATGTTATTAGTACTAGCATTTTAAAATGGTGTGTATGTACCGTGTTGCCCCAAAAACAAGACCCTGTCTTATGTTTTTTTGAACCCTGAAATAAGCGCTTGGCCTTACTGCCATGCACTCAAAAGCCCGATTGGGCTTATTATCAGGGGATGTCTTATTTTGGGGAAAACAGGGTATTCAGGTTTTTTCTTTTTTTATGAATCTGAACTTATTTTGATCAAGAGGTATCGATGAACTTCAAGATTGCTTTATGGCATCCAGAAACAAGATATTGTGGCCTAGTAGGCAGAAAAGATCATTGTATATACCACTATATCAGAAAGAAGAAAAGTA
This sequence comes from Ahaetulla prasina, assembly GCF_028640845.1. Taxonomy (NCBI): domain Eukaryota; kingdom Metazoa; phylum Chordata; class Lepidosauria; order Squamata; family Colubridae; genus Ahaetulla; species Ahaetulla prasina. The sequence goes on from NC_080539.1 coordinate 271,879,174, forward strand.
TCTGAAGCATTGCTCTCATTCTTCACGCTAGCAAAGTTTTGCTTGTGCTGTTTCAAAGAATAGAACCATATATGGGAAGAGAAATGCCAAATGAACAAATTCAGACAAGGGAGAGGGGCAGAAAATCAAACAGACGCTATTAAAGCAATGCTTCTCCTAGTAGTAAGAAAACTGGGCATGGAGAAAAAGAAAGATCTTCATTAAAGGCGTTAGAGACAATGACTCAGATTACAGAATAAGAACAACCATTCAGTCAGCCAGTTCAGTAAGAAAATAAAGACTCTAAGCTCCCTTGAGACAATGATTAGCAAACAGAAGTTTACATACTTTGTGCATGTAACATGATCTGACAATGGAAGAAAAAAATAATCATGATCAAGAATCTGAAGGTAATAAAAGAAGGGGAGGCAGTCAGAATGCCTCTGGGGAGAGGTATGTTTGGAGATCTTTTTCTATATAATATAAGAAATTGGACCCAATTCAATGAGACCTAACCAATAATTTATTACAATTAGAAATGAAGAATTGCTCCTTTTTCTCCCTATTTAAGTCAAAATATGCTCAGTAATTATGCATATGCTCACTAATAATCTGATCACATAAATTCAGGGATTACACATTACTTACTCCCAGGATTTAAAAGAGCCACTAATTATTCTTTATACCAGCAGGGAAGGGATAATAATAATATAGCAATAGCACTTATATACCGCTTTACAGTGCTTTTACAGCCCTCTCTAAGCAGTGTACAGAATCAGTATATTGCATCCACAATCTGGGTCCTCATTTTATCTCGGAAGGATGGAAGGTTGAGTCAACCTTGGGCCTGGTGAGATTCAAACTGCCAAATTGCAGTCAGTCAGCAGAAGTAGCCTGCAGTACTGATGTCTAACCACTGCACCACCACAGCTCTTATATATAGGTAATCCTTGATTTACAACCAGTCATTTAACAATTGTTTGTAATCATGACAACCTTGGAACAGATGCTTTACAGTCCGTGAAGCATCTTCTGCTGTCGTAAAGCATCTCTCTCTCTTTCTTTCTCTCTCTCTCTCTCTCACACACACACACACACACAAACACAAACACACACACTTACATGACAACCTGTTCACATTTACAACAGGTTGCCAAGTGTTCTGTGATTGCCATTTGCCATCTTCTCTGTCAGCTTCCCTAGAAAGTCAATGGGGAAGCCAGCAGGAAAGGTTGCAAGAAGACAAGAGGTTCATTCCCCCAGTGTACTGAGGGATTTCCCCTCTCCTCCCTTCAGAGAAAGGATCTCCTTCTGCTGGAGGAATGGACCTCAAAACTGGTAAAAACACTAGCAAACGCCACTATTGTGGAAACTCAGAACAATGCTATTCACTAGCATTTCCCCCTCCAGAGGGAAAAAGCTCGTCAGTGCCATAATTATGAGCTTCCCAGAGTGATGGCACTCATGTTCATTCCTCCCAGCAGGATGGGTAGAGGGCTCAGGTCTCCTGGGTGTAATGGGAAGCCTGGGCTCTCTCCCCTCCTCACCACACCTTGGCAGTTCAGGCCCTCTCTCTCGCATTCCATTTAACCCATGCAGTCACTTAACAACTGTAAGTAGAATTGTTGGGATTGCAGTCGATGAGTGAAGTAATTATTTGGAGTCTCATTTAATTAATAACTGCTATGTTCAACAACTAAGATTCCAGATCCACTTGGGGTCATAAGTGGAGGACTATCTGTACTCTGGTTCTTTAACCTGGTGGCACTGTAGTTAAAGGGCAGGATTGCAGGCAAACTCTGCCCACAACTTGGAATTCAATCCTAACTAACCCTGAAAACATGAGGAAGAAAAAAAGTATGCAAAATATCATCACAAGTAATACACTTTTGTACAAATGCTGAGTCACGGAATCTTATTTAGCATATCAAGATGAGGAAGAATGGTGAATTTGTTCATTAGAATCTATGGCAGCTCAGATTCCAGATTTCAGTTACAGAAGACAGTTTAAGCTTAAAGTTTTGGGGGTTTGGGGAAGAAAGTAGAGTCAGGTAGTGCATTCCAGGCATTGACTACTCTGTTTCTGAAGTCATATTTTCTGCAATCGAGTTTAGAGCGGTTTACCTTGTGTTTGTATCTATTATTTGCTCTTGTATTGTTGTGGTTGAATGCATTTGACCATTCCACATTCACTAAGCACCTGAATACAATAAAGAAGAGTTTCCCCAAGTTGCTATGCCACTACAGCTGCTCTACATTAACAGACATTAGATGTCCTTACCTACAATGTCTTCATAGGCATTCTCTTCTAAAGTGCTCTTAGATCCAAACTTGTGCTGATTGTCAGTACCATTCTCACTTGGGGAAGGAGGGTACAATGACTGGAGGCTTGAAGCATCTTCAAATTCAAAGGATTTTCTATAGGGGACAAAAGATAATACAATCATTTGTGATTGTGAGTGCCAAAACTTTTTTTAAAAAATGGAAGTTTTTAAAATGGAAGGCAGTTATATGATTGCCTTCTCCCACATCATACTGAACAAGATCCAAACTTGTGCTGATTGTCAGTACCATTCTCACTTGGGGAAGGAGGTACAATGACTGGAGGCTTGAAGCATCTTCAAATTCAAAGGATTTTCTATAGGGGACAAAAGATAATACAATCATTTGTGATTGTGAGTGCCAAAACTTTTTAAAATGGAAGTTTTTAAAATGGAAGGCAGTTATATGATTGCCTTCTCCCACATCATACTGAACAAGATCCAAACTTGTGCTGATTGTCAGTACCATTCTCACTTGGGGAAGGAGGTACAATGACTGGAGGCTTGAAGCATCTTCAAATTCAAAGGATTTTCTATAGGGGACAAAAGATAATACAATCATTTGTGATTGTGAGTGCCAAAACTTTTTAAAATGGAAGTTTTTAAAATGGAAGGCAGTTATATGATTGCCTTCTCCCACATCATACTGAACAAGATCCAAACTTGTGCTGATTGTCAGTACCATTCTCACTTGGGGAAGGAGGGTACAATGACTGGAGGCTTGAAGCATCTTCAAATTCAAAGGATTTTCTATAGGGGACAAAAGATAATACAATCATTTGTGATTGTGAGTGCCAAAACTTTTTTTAAAAAATGGAAGTTTTTAAAATGGAAGGCAGTTATATGATTGCCTTCTCCCACATCATACTGAACAAGATCCAAACTATTCTTCATATATTTTGTTGGACTTGTTTTGCTGTAACATCACTTTAAACTAGTTTAGCAAAAAATATTTCTTTATTGTGGGCTTCCCCACTACCACAATATGATTTTAGGCCAATGCTGATTTATCAGATTTTTTCCCCCCTATGTGCCTCTGTAATTTGACAGAATCTATGTTTGATCATAAATTGATGGATAGAAGTGATTTTTTCAAAATCACCGTGACAGGTAAAAGTATAAACATAATTTGGATACATGAAAAGAGTAAGTAAAAAAGAATATTAGAACAGGGACGGTAGGCACCCAGGTGCACTTATGCACACCCCTTACAGACCTCTTAGGAATGGGGTGAGGTCAACAGTAGACAGTTTAAGCTTAAAGTTTTGGGGTAAAATTGGGGACCTCGGCTTATACTCGGATCGGCTTATACTCGGATCGGCTTATATTCGAGTATATACGGCTTATACTGGAGTTTTTTTCTTTTTCACATTTTACGGACTGAAGCCCTGCGGTGCAGTGAGAGGGCGGGCGGGGAGCCGCCAGCCTTCTCAGCTGAGGGAGGAGGTTTCAACCAGTAGGTGCCTCATTTCCCACCCTCGGCTTATACTCGAGTCCCCAGTTTACCCCAGTTTTTGGGGTAAAATTGGGGACCTCGGCTTATACTCGGATCGGCTTATATTCGAGTATATACGGTATATTTATTTTTATTTTATTTATTTATTTATTTATCAATCATATATAACATAACAGGTAAAAGTATAAACATAATTTGGATACATGAAAAGAGTAAGTAAAAAAGAATATTAGAACAGGGACGGTAGGCACCCAGGTGCACTTATGCACACCCCTTACAGACCTCTTAGGAATGGGGTGAGGTCAACAGTAGACAGTTTAAGCTTAAAGTTTTGGGGGTTTGGGGAAGATAGTAGAGTCAGGTAGTGCATTCCAGGCATTGACTACTCTGTTTCTGAAGTCATATTTTCTGCAATCGAGTTTAGAGCGGTTTACCTTGTGTTTGTATCTATTATTTGCTCTTGTATTGTTGTGGTTGAATGCATTTGACCATTCCACATTCACTAAGCACCTGAATACAATAAAGAAGAGTTTCCCCAAGTTGCTATGCCACTACAGCTGCTCTACATTAACAGACATTAGATGTCCTTACCTACAATGTCTTCATAGGCATTCTCTTCTAAAGTGCTCTTAGATCCAAACTTGTGCTGATTGTCAGTACCATTCTCACTTGGGGAAGGAGGGTACAATGACTGGAGGCTTGAAGCATCTTCAAATTCAAAGGATTTTCTATAGGGGACAAAAGATAATACAATCATTTGTGATTGTGAGTGCCAAAACTTTTTTTAAAAAATGGAAGTTTTTAAAATGGAAGGCAGTTATATGATTGCCTTCTCCCACATCATACTGAACAAGATCCAAACTATTCTTCGTATATTTTGTTGGACTTGTTTTGCTGTAACATCACTTTAAACTAGTTTAGCAAAAAATATTTCTTTATTGTGGGCTTCCCCACTACCACAATATGATTTTAGGCCAATGCTGATTTATCAGATTTTTTCCCCCCTATGTGCCTCTGTAATTTGACAGAATCTATGTTTGATCATAAATTGATGGATAGAAGTGATTTTTTCAAAATCACCGTGACAGGTAAAAGAAGTAGATTACTTGAATTTGCTGTATGCTTGGAGAACAGTAGAAAGAGACAAGAGTGCTTTGCCTTTCTCTGGTAGAGCAGTACATTTGGGCTGGTGCATATCCTTATAGTATGTAACTTGCTTTGCTGTGAGCCACTTAATGCTACTAATATGCTGTGGATATTCTGACATTGGGATTGAGAAGCCTCTATCAGAGAAGCTGTATTTCTGAAACTCAATCAAAAAAAAAAAAAGAATGGGCCAGCGAAGAAAGGAAACCTTGTTCATAAACTCTGCCTCCAATGGCAGTGATTTGAATAGAAATACCACTTAGATTTATATACCTCTTCACAGCCCTCTTTAAGTGGTTTGACAGAGTCAGCCTATTGCCCCCAACAATCTGGGTCATTTTACCGACCTCAGAAGGATGGAAGGCTGAGGCAACCTTAAGCTGGTGGGGATCGAACCCCTGGCAGTCAGCAGAATTAGCCTGCAATACTGCCGTTGGCAGGATAATCTTTCCAGTACACGTATACTCTAGTTTTCTTACAATATTATCTGGCTAAAGCCTCAGCCATCTGAATATACCCGTGGCATTCAAGACTAAAATAAACTCTCTGTTCATTCTGATCCTAGCCTAATGGTATTGTACTTACATTATAAAGGAAGATGCAACAAGTAATTGTTCTCAGATACCATCATTGCTTCAGTCAAGAGTTTCCAAAACATTTGTGCCTTACATTCCGTGACAAACTACTAACTTCCAAAATAAAATAAAATGTAAATTTCAAGATCGCTCTTGTGGTGATTAGATCTTGTATTCAACAATACACAGTCTTCTACATATAGCACATAGGTTACTCATAACCTATCTCCCTGCTTGAAAAGCAAACATTATTTTTGCTTATTTTTCTCATGATGAGAAATCCCAGAAGCAGGTGGCAAGATCATTTCTTTTAAGCATCTCCTCCTACCAGAATATTTTATCTGGTCAAGTTGCTCTGACAGTACCCATTTTAATAAAAACAAGTCAGTACTCAAGAACACCCAATTTGGTTTATTAAGAGTACTGAATATTGGCTTTACTACTGACCAACTTTAAAATTATTTACAAGAACTGTATGTACACATCCAAATACATCTGAAACTCAACAGCTTGGTTCCCAAGAACTGCACATGAGGTTCAATTTCCCAATGAGAGTCTTACTTTTCTCATTACACACACAAGAACACTTCTGATGATGCTTGTGCCCATTAAATTTAAAATATAGTGTGCAGCTTTATATGAAGCTTTTCTTCACTTAAAAAGTTCAGGTCAGCATCCTAGAAATTAACTGGGACTAAATCACAAGGGAAAATGTAATCCAGCAGTATTAGTCATTCAAAAAAAAAAAAATATCTTCAATATACATTTAAAAAAATGTTCCAACACAGGCTTGGCAAAAATAGAGGAGCTTTGCAGAAGTGGAACTGTCACTCTGTCATAAATTCTTTGATTACAAATTCTGTACTCTGTACAATACTCTGACAAGCAAGCATAGCCATGTTCTCATTAGGAATCATCATGAGGACACATAAAATGCTCTGAACTTCCTTGTTTTCTTGCAGACGTTTCATTACCCTAACTAGGTAACATTGTCAGCGCTAATGATGATGATGCACCACCACTGATGTGGTTACCTATTTAGGGTAATGAAACATCTGCAAGAAAACAAGCAAAGTCAGAAAGACCCCCCATTTCAACCCTGAGCTACATCCTGGACATAAACTGTTTCAACTCCTACCCTCAAAACGACGCTATAGAGCACTGCACACCAGAACAACTAGACACAAGAACAGTTTTTTCCCGAAGGCCATCACTCTGCTAAACAAATAATTCCATCAACACTGTCAAACTATTTACTGAATCTGCACTACTATTAATCGTTTCATAGTTCCCATCACCAATCTCTTTCCACTTATGACTGTATGACTATAACTTGTTGCTGGCAATCCTTATGATTTATATTGATATATTGACCATCAATTGTGTTGTAAATGTTGTACCTTGATGAACGTAACTTTTCTTTTATGTACACTGAGAGCATATGCACCAAGACAAATTCCTTGTGTGTCCAATCACACTTGGCCAATAAAAAATTCTATTCTATTCTAAAAAAATATTCTCCTTTATTGGTACTCAAAATGCTGCTTGTAACTTATATAATGAAATTGTACAAACTATCCAGAAATGTTTTACCCTTATATTTTGTGGGAGTTTTGCCTTGCATTTGGGAGAAATTGGTCGATTTTTTTCCCCACCAGATTCCATCAGTAAATTGCTCCATCTTGAACAGTTTGCCTGACTGAACTAGGATTTCATTACATGATCTTGGCCATTTCAGATCTTTCTACGTCACTGAAATCCCATCAGAGTGTAACTGAAAATAAGGAAAGTGGGGTTTTTTATGGCAAGACAGGATGTAAATGTAATAAATTGTGCGAAATAAACAAATATATCCACAACTGAAGGTTATGAATGAGATAACCAATGACTTTATGCTAGGTACAAGAGCTAGAGTTGATAGGGAAATTTCACTGCATCCCAATTAAGCCAATAAAAACTCATGAGGATCAGGATTAATCAAGGGATTAAATATGAAGCTGAGAAGGCGGAGCAGTAAGACCATTTGTACAAAGCATCTTCACAGTCGTTATAGAAAAATAATAGAAATAAATGTTCTTTATTTAAGAATTTTCCAGTTTGTATTTGTATTTGTAAAAGTCAATCCCTCCGGCAACTACAGCAGCTAGCAGACTCTAGTCTCATTTGGAACAACACTTGACAAAACCCAATTAACAGGGCATGATGGCCATTGAGTCTGCAGCGTGAAAGTTGGTGGCCTAATTCTACTTGCTTTCACTCTCATCTGAAAAGCATTACCTTAAGAAGGAGAGGTTTCTGGGTCTGCAGAAATGTCTCCCCGATATTTAAGGGTACTATAAGACAATAGCTTCCCATGTTTACCTATTTGGGGATTTTCTGTGAAAGCGCGACTCTTTTTTCGGTCTCCGTGTGGCAGGGGGAGCAGGCGTTGATGGAAGAGGGGGCGGGGCAGCAGCCATTGGCGAAGGAGGTAGTCCGTTGCTTGATTTACTTGTATGGTTCTTGTCAGCTTCATACTCAAAGGTGCGTTTCGGCTTGGGCACAGGATTTACCGCTGTGTTTGCCAGGCTCTCTGGAAGCAGCTTAGAACTAAAAGAGCTAACTTTGGTAGTTAGCCCATGCAGCATTTTACTGATTTTTTCAGTCTCTGTGGGTGTCTCCAGATTACTCCCACAAGTAATGTTCCCTGCTTTGCTATCATTTGCAATCTCAGTCAAGCTCTCTGAAACCCCTAAAGTCAAAGATTTCTTTCTGCCTCTATCCACATTGTAGCAGCTACTTGGCAACTGAGGAAGTCCCCGGCCAGGTTGTTCTTTTAAGGCCTGTTCAATTTTCTGGATTCTGTTTAACACAGCAGAGCTTTCTTTCGGAACCCCCTTGAGAAAGGCATTGGTGGGCTCATTCCGGCTCAGTCGTTTTTCAAACCGGTGGCAGGAATCTCTGTCTAGAAATTCCTCCTCTTCCGTTTCTGGGTAGGAACATTCGGAAAATGTTCTGCTCATCCTCTGGAAGCCTTTGTATTCAAAAGCCTTCTCACTGCAGGGAGAAGGCAACATACTAGGGCAGCTCTCACTGCCTGATCTCTCCCCAACATCCCTCTTGTCCAAGCAGACACTCATTCTAGGGGAAGGCTGTTTGCGGCATTCCCATTGTGTAATCTTCTGCCTGATATCAAGCGCTTGTGAATGGACACTGACCCGGCTGAGAGAGATGTTACGTAGACTGGCTGCTGTTCCCAAGGAGAGAGAGCTCCGTCTAAGCTGCCAGTTGCCTACTTCTTCACCATCCTGAGCCTCATTGGATACCTCCTTTTGTTCATGTCCCTGGAAGACAGAGATCCTTTTTTCTAGGCATCCAATGCTAATGGCTTTGAGTGGATGATGTGGAGATTCTGAATCTGAGGGGGAAGTTGAGGTGCTTCTTAAGGCAATTCCCCACTTAGTTTGATCTTTAAGGAAGACTCTGGAATTGGAAACTTTGGTGAAATTGCCAGAACAGCAGGATTCCTCACTATCACTGAGTGGATGTGTTTTGGGGCTTCTTTGTTGATACAGAAGAGGTGGTGGAGACACTGACTGACACCTGGAAGTGAGAAGACAAATACCATTTAGCTATGTAAATAAATGAGCAAATAAACAGGTAAAATAAATATGAACGTCTTTTCTTTTTTAAAAAAACAGTTTTTTAAAAAAACAACTATATCAACCTTCTAAAACTGATTTTTATTTTATAAAAAAGTTTAATACATAATTTATCAAGTAGGGATTTAAAAAAATTTTTTGAACAGTATTAGAAGTGTCATAATTAAGTCAATAACATTTATCAATTACAGCATTCTCTGTCCAACACGAGAAACTAATTCACAAGAAACATTTAAAACTTGATTGCTTATTTATGTTTTCTCTTCTGCTCTTTAATAGATTACTGTATATGTTTTCTTACAATTAGAACGCTGATCGTTGGACTGGATGATTACGATGACAAAAAACCAACCTTTGGACTGGATGATTATGATGACAAAAAACCAACCTTTCTTCTCTGAAATTGAAAATAAATTATAAATAAGCCCCACTACCATCTTCTGGAAACTATCATTTGGGGATATGAATCATCCCATTTCATATTATGAAATGAGACTCACTTCTTTAAGCTGGCTTGGAAGTTTTATTACCACGCTCTATAATAACGACAGCTAAAGTCCAATAGGGACACAGTCTTTTTGCCTGTTTTCCAGATCAACATTCAGCATAGTTAAAGTTAATTCAATGCAAGCTAGGCCTAAAAACAAATGGAAACAGATCCCAATGTTCTGTTTTATCCAAGAGCTATTAAATGTGTGATGCTACAATCTCTAAAAAGGTAAAGATAAAATAATTATTATTTACCTGTCAGGATCTAAGAAAGGTTTCTTCTACACTACTACAAATGCACATAATAAAGTTCAGAGAGACTGGTCAATTGCTTTCTAAGGTTGCAGTGATCAGAAAAGTAATGAGAGAGAGAGAGATGCTTTCCCTATAGACATTTCCCATTAAATCCATCCTCCCAAATAGCTTATCTACTCCCAAGACAGGGAACAACTTGAAAAATATAGATTCCATGCATCACTGTGCCTTTGCTCAACATTGTAGCTTCCTAAACTGTTTATTGTTTATATGTAAATACACATACACTTGAACTTATAGCTTAAAATTCTTTTTCCCTTACACACAAACATATATACTGGGGCTTCATAGCAGTCATATGTACATAACATGTTTCAGAACCACCGACCATTCATTTCACCTTCAAACTACAATAACCCACAACTAAAATGAATGCTACATATAGATATGTAGCATACAGACCCCTCACATCCTGGACATAAACTGTTTCAACTCCTACCCTCAAAATGACGCTATAGAGCACTGCACACCAGAACAACTAGACACAAGAACAGTTTTCCCCCGAAGGCCATCACTCTGCTAAACAATTAATTCCCTCAACACTGTCAGACTATTTACTAAATCTGCACTACTATTAAACTTCTCATCATTCCCATCACCATTTCCTTCCACTTATGACTGTATGACTGTAACTTTGTTGCTTGTATCCTTATGATTTATACTGATATTGTTTCCCGATTGCTTATTTGTACCCTATGACTATCATTAAGTGTTGTACCTTATGATTCTTGATGAACATATCTTTTCTTTTATGTATGCTGAGACCATATGCACTAAGATAAATTCTTTGTGTGTCCAATCACACTTGGCCAATAAAAAAATCTATTCTATTCTATTCTATGGACTGGTTAGTATCTCTCCTCCTTTAGCCAAATATTTAAGCATTTTCAGGATCAATTACTACCTCATTTGCTCTCATATTGCTATATGAATGAAAATGTCATTCAATAGCGCAGCAATTGAAGACATTATTTAAAGTATAATTATTAATTTAAAAAATGAAGTTTCTACAAAGTTGACAGTGATCATGGACTTTGTGTAACCTGAAACTATAAAGATATTAATTAAAACTCTTTTGGAGAGAGGAAAAGGGAAATTAAACTTCTTTTGGAGAGAGGAGAGAAATGAATTCAACCTGTTTTGGAAGAAGAAGAGAAATTAAACTTCTTTTGGAAGGAGTCGGCAAATTTGATCCTTCTTTAAAGGGAGGAGAGGAATTAATTCAATATGTTTTGGAGGCTTTTGAGATCTGCAGCAGGACAGCTACAATACTTATGCAAGGTTGCCTGCCTGCTGTCTGGGAAAAAGGCACAAGCTCAGCTTAATTGCAGCAGCCAGACTAAGAACTCCTGTCATGTGGTGGTCCCGCTCAACATCAAGCAATCTTTGCATCTGCAATTAAGCTGAGGCAGTGTGCACATGTTTGAGACTTCTTATTAAGAACATCATATAAGTGAAAGATTATTAACCAAAATCATGCAATGTTTTAAAACAAAATTACAATTTAGCGATCATAATATGGAACTGAGGCAAGAGGATCAGAATCCAAGTCCACATTCAGCCATAACTCAATGGGAGATTTTGGACCAGTTGTCAACTTTTAGCCAAACTTACCTTACAGGATTATTGTGGCAATAAAGGAAGTATGCTACTACAGGTAGTTCCCACTTAGTGATCCTAATTAGTAGCAGCAACTATGTTGCTAAACAAAGTAGTCGTTAAGCAAAACTCTTCTCCTGCTCAGTGGCGGCAGTTCCAGCAATCTCAATTTCAGTCATTAAGCAGGACATACATTAAGCAGGACAAATTACGGTCATTACAGGGACCGTAATTTGCAACCTCCTGCCAACTTCCTTACTGACTTTGCACAACTAGCAAGTACATGACTACGGGATGCTGTGACTGTTGCAAATGAGCAACGTTTGCCACTTGCCTGAATCACGATCATGTCATTGCAGGGGTTGCAAGTGTGAGGACTGGCCATAAGTTTCTTTTTTTAGCACTTTGTAACTTCAAAGAGGGGACGCGGTGGCTCAGGGGCTAGGATGTTGAGCTTGTTGATCGAAAGGTCGGCAGCTCAGCGGTTCGAATCCCTAGTGCTGCCGTGTAACGGGGTGAGCTCCCATTACTTGTCCCAGCTTCTGCCAACCTAGCAGTTTTGAAAGCAGGTAAAAATGCAAATAGAAAAAATAGGGACAACCTTGGTGGGAAGGTAACAGCGTTCCGTGCGCCTTTGGCGTTTAGTCATGCCGCCACATGACCACAGAGATGTCTTCAGACAGTGCTGGCTCTTCGGCTTTGAAACGGAGATGAGCACCGCCCCCTAGAGTCGGCAAGACTAGCACGTATGTGCAAGGAGAACCTTTACCTTTACCTAACTTCAAAGAGTGACTAAACAAATTGTCATTAAGTGATGACTACCTGCATATACTTTCAGAACATCTATGTTAAGGAAGATTCTGCGTCTTATTTTATTTGCAGGGTCTATTTTTTAAAAAAAAACAACTAGGCAGGACATGTGATTACCATAAAAGACTATTCCTTCACTTATTCCTGTTTTATAGTTTGTAGAGGGGTAGGTACTTCCTTCCAGCTTCCCTAAGTATATTTTATTCAATTTATCTCTTTTCCGTACCCTCAGGTTTTTTTTTCTCCATACTGCTTATTTGGGAGTTAATAATGATCCCTTATATAATAATGACTGTTCGCTTTCATTCCCACCTTCTGAATTCTAGGGTAAGAAACAATTGTTCCTGCACCAATGCTACAGTTCTTAACTAATGCAATTCTCATGATTGCTAAAAGGAGGAGAGAGAGAAAAAACAGACAGTTAATTTGAGAAAGTCAGATTTCTTTTATAAACTACTCACATAAACTAAACCAGGAACCCAATGATTAAAACTCTTGCAAAAAGAGATTTAGATTATTTTAAAAATGGGAAGAACTCTGTGGGACTCAAATGTGTACAGATACATTCTGATGGAGTAGGAGAAGGATGTAAGGAATGTGTGAAAATTACAAATGTAATTAAAAGTCAGGAATGTACAGCAGGAATGATGAATCCCACTCTGGTAACCAGCTGTGAAAAGACAAAAAAGGAGCAGTTCATTTATTTATTTATTTATTATTTAAATTTTTATACCGCCCTTCTCCCGAAGGATTCAGGGCGGTTCACAGCCAGATAAAAATACACAATAATATTACAATATAAATACAATTAAAATACAATTAAAAAACTTATTCAATTGGCCGAGATTAAAATTTAGGATAAATAATAAAAAACCCATTAAAAACCCATAAATTTAAAAAACTAACCCAGTCCTGCGCAGATGAATAAGTGAGTTTTAAGCTCGCGACGAAAGGTTCGGAGGTCCGGAAGTTGACGGAGTCCTGGGGGGAGTTCGTTCCAGAGGGCGGGAGCCCCCACAGAGAAGGCCCTTCCCCTGGGCGTCGCCAGACGACACTGTCGCGCCGACGGCACCCTGAGGAGTCCCTCTCTGTGAGAGCGCACGGGTCGGTGAGAGGTATTCGGTAGCAGTAGGCGGTCCCGTAAATAGCCCGGCCCTATGCCATGGAGCGCTTTAAAGACGTTCACCAAAACCTTGAAGCGCACCCGGAAGGCCACAGGTAGCCAGTGCAGTCTGCGCAGGATAGGTGTCACGCGGGAGCCACGAGGGGCTCCCTCTATCACCCGCGCAGCCGCATTCTGGACTAACTGAAGCCTCCGGATGCCCCTCAAGGGGAGCCCCATGTAGAGAGCATTGCAGTAATCCAGACGAGACGTCACGAGGGCGTGAGTGACTGTGCACAAGGCATCCCGGTCTAGAAAGGGGCGCAACTGGCGCACCAGGCGAACCTGGTGGAAAGCTCTCCTGGAGACGGCCGTCAGGTGGTCTTCAAAAGACAGCCGTTCATCCAGGAGAACGCCCAAGTTGCGCACCCTCTCCATCGGGGCCAATGACTCGCTCCCAACAGTCAGCCGCGGACTCAGCTGACTGTACCGGGATGCCGGCATCCACAGCCACTCCGTCTTGGAGGGATTGAGCTTGAGCCTGTTTCTCCCCATCCAGACCCGTACGGCTTCCAAACACCGGGACAGCACTTCGATAGCTTCATTGGGGTGGCCCGGTGTGGAAAAGTACAGCTGGGTGTCATCAGCGTACAGCTGGTACCTCACACCGAAGCCACTGATGATCTCACCCAGCGGCTTCATATAGATGTTGAACAGAAGGGGGGAGAGAATCGACCCCTGCGGCACCCCACAAGTGAGGCGCCGCGGGGTCGACCTCTGCCCCCCCGTCAACACCGTCTGCGACCGGTCGGAGAGATAGGAGGAGAACCACCGATAAACGGTGCCTCTCACTCCCAATCCCTCCAACCGGCGCAGCAAGATACCATGGTCGATGGTATCAAAAGCCGCTGAGAGGTCTAATAGGACCAGGGCAGAGGAACAACCCCTATCCCTGGCCCTCCAGAGATCATCCACCAACGCGACCAAAGCCGTCTCAGTGCTGTAACCGGGCCGGAAGCCGGACTGGAACGGGTCTAGATAGACAGTTTCCTCCAGGTGCAGGGGAAACTGATATGCCACCATACTCTCTACAACCTTCGCCGCGAAGCGAAGGTTGGAGACCGGACGATAATTACCTAAAACAGCCGGGTCCAGGGAAGGCTTCTTGAGGAGGGGCCTCACCACCGCCTCTTTCAAGGCGGCCAGAAAGACTCCCTCCAGCAAGGAAGCGCTCGTAATCGCCTGGAGCCAGCCTCGTGTCACCTCCTGAGTGGCCAGCACCAGCCAGGAGGGGCACGGGTCCAGTAAACACGTGGTGGCATTCAATCTACCCAGCAACCTGTCCATGTCCTCGGGAGCCACAGGGTCAAACTCATCCCAGACAATATCACCAAGACCGCCTTCAGACGCCCCGTCCGAATCGCCACAATTTTGGTCCAGACCATCCCGAAGTTCATGTATTCCTTCCTTGTAAGCAATGTCAGTGAGGAGAGAATTTCCACTGCTACTCAACCTGCTATTTAGTTATCACAGCACTCTATCTGTATAACATGGAAACACTTAAGGCAGGTTGTTATAACATGAAACTTCTATTCTTGGCAATAAACTCAGGTGTGTCCAATTCAAACTTACAATAACTCCATCAACTCTAAAGTTATGGAATTCTCACGGATTCAACTAAGACTCAAATTTTCAGTAAAGACACTATTTTCCATCTGCTTCCTTCATTTAAAAAAATGGAAAAATGAAACCATTTGAGTGTACTGATGACATAAAAAATCAAGATTTTGTTTTTTCTGATTGGAGATGCTAACAAAACAAAACCAAAGAGTTGTCTCCAAGGTACAGCTGTTTCTTCTCCAGGAAAGGTGCGCCTTCATAGTAACAACCTAGATTAAGGTTAACCAGGTCACGATAGAAAGCAATTGTGTAAAATAACAACGCATGCAATTTCTGTTTCCTGTATCTGCTTGCTTTTCTCATATTTCCCTCTGGGTAAATCATGACCAGATTCCCAGACTGTCCTCATAGATCAGCTTTTGTTTCTAAAGAGGAAGTGACTATGAACTGTAGTGGGAGGCATCTTATTGCAGTAGTTGAACAGGTTTTATCTTGAGTTATCTGCCTCCTCTTTACTTCCAAGTCAGTCAGTGTGTAATGTAGAAGCTAGAGATAATTATGACACAGCACTAGCAAGGCTGAGATCATGAAATTATCTAAGTAAAAGAAAGGGTAAAGAATAGAGATAATTACTCAGTTACTTTGCAACACTGCAGATAATAACTAGCGTCAGTTGAAAAAGTTTATTGAAAAGGCATTCATTCAATTCAATATGAAACATAGAGTACATATAGTGTAATGGTGATACATTCAGAATAGAATATCTTGGTGCTGTCTGCCTAATCCAATTTTATTTGTATATATATTCTCCTCAGACATTTTGTACTGCTATAGTAAACTATATATGTTCTTTGCCATAATCTCATCAAGAGGCAGGCTCCAATCCTCTGTGTAATTTACTGGGACCAAAATCAATTGAATTCTTCTCCAAACTTATAGATATGTTTGGTGGTATAAATCTTTATTCCAACATCAGTGTATTAACATAAAACTAGGACAAATTCCAAGAATAATTAATCTATGCTTGGATTTTCTAAGCATTTGACTAATATGGTTTTCCTTCATAAATATCCTTCATGGGCCGGTTTAGCTCACGCTGGTAAAGCCTGTTATTAAGAACACAGTAGCCTGCAATTACTGCAGGTTCGAGCCCGGCCCAAGGTTGACTCAGCCTTCCATCCTTTATAAGGTAGGTAAAATGAGGACCCAGATTGTTGGGGGGGCAATAAGTTGACTTTGTAAAAATATACAAATAGAATGAGACTATTGCCTTATACACTGTAAGCCGCCCTGAGTCTTCGGAGAAGGGCGGGGTATAAATGTAAACAAAAAAATAAAATAAACAGCGGACGGAGATTTAGATTTGACATTCTATCAGTCAGAAAACAGATTATGGAACTACACATTTTTATAACTTACACTACAAAGTTTGTATTCTCCATGCAAAATGGTCCTACTATGGTTTTCTGAGTTTTAAAGTAATTCTTTAGTTTTGATACAATATTTGCTTTTCCCAGCAACATATTTAAACTGCTTCTGAGTATAGCAAAATGTGATGTACAATAATAAACACTGCCATATGCCAAAAAAAGTGTTGGTGAACCACACTTTTCATGAAAATCCCAAAGATGTTTTACAAAAGGCAACTGGACTTTCGTGATTTTTTTCCTTTGAAAACGTTTCACTTCTCATCCAAAAAGTTTCCTCAGTTCTGACTATCAGAATTGAAGAAACTTCTGGGATGAGAAGCAAAACGTTTCCTAAGGAAAAAACCAAGGAAGTCCAGTTGCCTTTTGAAAATCACCTTTGGGACAACCATGAGCTGGATGATTGAGAATCTACATAGACATTTTCATGAAGGTTAACTCTGAGACAAACAATAAATGAATTTTTATCTCTAGCATTAACAATGGATTTTTTTTTGGCATATATATAATAGTCTAAATATGTTTAAACATAACGGCTCCCTTCCTTTAATAAATGTATGATTCATTCCAACTAAGTACACTGTGCCTGAGTGCAGCATGGCAGACAGATGATGGAAATTAAATTGCAGGACATTGACATTAAACCTTTGTCACCACAACATTTTGGGGAACATGCCAGTGTTCACTATTCTTGAAAGGATGCCTTGTTCTCAGAGGCTGTGTGAAAATGAGATGTGCTCTCTTGCAACCTCCAGACCTTCCAACCCAGTGGTGAGATTCAAGTAATTTAACAACCGGTTCTCTGCCCTAATTATTTATTCCAACAACCAGTTTGCCAAACTGTTCAGAAAGTTAACAACCGGTTCTCCTGAAGTGGTGCGAACTGGCTGAATCCCATCACTGTTCCAACCCTGGAGTCTTCAAAGGAATGGGGCATGTTTTTGCATAGTTTTTGGAGGCTGCAGAGGCTGTGGAAGAACATTATTGAAGTCACATCAAGAAAGAAGGCCCTGTGTGACCTGGAGCAGCCTCAGGTAAGGCATAGGGGCCTGTCAACAGAAAAATAACACAACCTGAAGGTAAAAGATATACAGCATATCCTAAGGAATGCTGGATCATGGGGGCAATCACATAGGCAAGCTTTTTGAGTGGTAGCAGTGGTGTTAGAGCTGAAATCAAAATCCAAGTTTCTCCTTCAGGTTCCGCCTCAACACTAACCCTAATACCAGGTTATTGAGCAGGCCCAGGAACCCCAAGGGACAGGGGAAGTAGTGAAGTGGCTCCGTTATTATTATTAACATCCCTTCATTTGCCGTTTCTTTGTACTTGCTCTGTTTTTACAGTCTTTTTATTAATATTAATATTTTTAATAATAATGGTAATTGGTTTCAGAAATTTATTGATTGTTGTACTTTATTATTAACCATCTCTTGTTTGGTGAAATAGGCAGCTATATAAATTGGATAAATAAATAAAACACTCAGTTTTATATCTGACAACTTGATGCCCTCCAGGGTCTGGAAGCTATGAGAGTCTGATGGGGGACAGCATACTTAAGGGCAATTAGATGTCAGTATTGCTTTAGTTAAGATCAGCTGTGGCTTTCTCGGGATTGTTGTGTTTTGGCTGCACAAGGCATATACAAAAAAGGGAGAAGGTCAAAGAACCTGAGGCAGACCCAGAAGAAAATGGAGAAATAATATCAAAGGCACACTACAACCACAGGCTGCCAGAACAAGCAAGAACCAGAATTTTGTATCTCCCTCAACACCCAAAATGGTAGAAGACGAAGAGAGGAAGTTCCTTTCCAAAGAGCAGGTGGCAGCTGCGTCCAGAAGAAGCTTGGCACAAATCCATCTTGTGTGCTAATTGTACCCAGTCTAGATCAAAAGACCTGCTCACAATCATTTATGCTTTGGTCACCTCATGGCTGGACTAATGCAATGTGGTGTATTAAATTACTTGCAGGACCACCTATCTCGAACTGAATCTGCTTGTTCCATGAGATCCAACATGGTGGGCATGCTACAGATCCCCTCCATAAAACAATGTCATCGGGAGAAATGCCTTTTCTGTCATAGTGCTTGCCCTCTAGAATATCTTACCACCCCACCCCACATTCAAATGTCCCCAACCATGTTGACTTTTTTGTAAATCTTAAGGTCTGACTTTCCCCCACAAGCATTAGGCCAAGGAAGGATGCCTCTGCAATAATTTTCTCTATTACACAGATCTTGACAGAATCTGAAAAGAAAGATGCTACATAACTAGATGAAAGACCTCTCTGAACAAGAGTTAAGCATTAATAGAGGGAGCTTCGCGTAGCTCCCGTGTAACACCGCTCCTGCGCAGACTGCACTGGCTACCTGTGGCCTTTCGGGTGCACTTTAAGGTTTTGGTTACGACCTTTAAAGCGCTCCATGGCTTAGGGCCTGGGTACTTACGGGACCGCCTGCTGTTACCACATGCCTCCCACCGACCCGTACGCTCTCACAGAGAGGGACTTCTCAGGGTGCCGTCCGCCAAGCAATGTCGGCTGGCGGCCCCCAGGGGAAGGTCCTTCTCTGTGGGGGCTCCCACACTCTGGAACGAGCTTCCCCCGGGCTTACGCCAAATACCTGACCTTCGGACCTTTCGCCGCGAACTGAAGACATATCTTTTCATTCGCGCGGGGCTGGCTTAAATTTTACTGATTTTAAATTTTCTACCACTAATTTTTAAAATGGGGTTTTAATTTTTATATATTTTTAAAGTTTCAGGCCAATTATAATAAGTTTTTTAAATTTGCATTTTAAACTGTATATTGTATTGTTTGTTTTTTACTTTGCCTGTACACCGCCCTGAGTCCTTTGGGAGAAGGGCGGTATAAAAATCAAATCAAATAAATAAATTAATTAATTAATTAATAAAATTGACATCCATATTCCTCTCAAACAAGCAAAAGGCAAGAAAAACAAATGCTTTAAAAGGACATGAAACTTTCTGCCATGAAAACTGATTCCATTTTGTAGTGTAATTCTAAGCTTGATTTCAATTTGATTTCAAAGCCAAAACTGAATTATTTAGAAAAGAAGAAATATGAACACTGTTGGCTGTTTTCATTTCAAAGGGGGCTGGTTCAAAGTAGCTTCAGATGATTTTTTTTAGTTCCTTGCATAGTCTTCACAACAGTATATTTATTGTGTAAAAGCCCACTCCAAAGACTGGGTGGACTCTTTTCAAGCTATGCAAACAAAGCTTGGTTTCAAATTCTGACACATAAGACTGGAAATTTCCTTATTTGGCCACTAATATAACTACTTTTTGAATCTATTTCTATTGCCTTCTACACCTGGATCTAAACTACATGAAAGATGATTGGTTACTTTTATCTATTATATAAAAATGGCTTGTTTCCCATTTCCAATTTCTATGTACCTAGTTGATAAGTGCTGGATTTCTTCTGCACAAATCTTTAAAATGATTTGTTCAGTTTTGATACAGTATTCTGTAAGAACTGAGCAATTATGCTTTATAAACTATGTTTTGGTCCCAGGGCAAGTAAGATGTCTGAAGGTATCAGTGCACTTTCAAACACTTCCTTTGCATCCTTATCAGGTTCTCTGCTCCATTTTACTTCATAAAATAATTAATATATTTACGGGACCGCCTACTGCCACCGATTGCGTCCCACCAACCCGTGCGTTCTCACAGAGAGGGACTCCTTAGGGTGCCGTCCACCAGGCAATGTCGGCTGGCGACCCCCAGGGGAAGGGCCTTCTCTGTGGGGGCTCCCACCCTCTGGAATGAACTTCCCCCAGGACTCCGCCAACTTCCTGACCTTCGCACCTTTTGCCGCGAGCTTAAGACATATCTATTTATTTGCGCAGGACTGGCGTAGGATTTTAGTTTTTAAATTGGGGTTTTATTGTTTTAATGATATTTTAATTTGGGCCAATTTAATAAGTTTTTTAAATATGATTTTTATCTTGTATTTATTCTTGTTCTATTTTACCTGGCTGTAAACCGCCCTGAGTCCTTCGGGAGAAGGGCGGTATAAAAATCCAATTAAATAAATAAATAAAATAAATAAAATATTAGTAATGAAAACAATATATAGAAAGCAGGATACAAAGATCCAGCCTCTAGTTTCACATTTCTTTCTGGAAACACTTGAAAAGCCACACAAAAATGTATTTACTTTCATATAATTGTTTTGATGTTTTGAGACAGTATCAGTGATTTGGTGAATAATTAAATTTCCTATTGTAGCCATTTTGGCCGGGCATAACCCTTTGTTCTTATAATATCAAAGTCTAAAAAAGATTGTCTATATTTGGAAAACAGCTAAGTGAAAAATCAGCCACATACAGTTTATTCAATATATTTAGTATGGTTACATAAATATAGATTAGTTTTTCCAACTCTCATGTTTTTCAGATATACTTAATTCCAACTCTCAGGTTTTGTGAATTTTTATAGACTTGTCTATCTTGGTGCTTTCCTCCTGTAAATTTCACAAGTCCCTGCCTTACCTGTACTGATCTCTGTTACCAAATTGTTTCTTTAGCATCAGATTTTCTCTGGTTCCCCTTGGTGAAGCACCTTCAAAAGCAGAACTCCAAACTCTGCCATTCTACTTGCTTTTAATACATTCCTAGCAAATAATATCTAAGTCCCACTTCATAGATAATATTTTAAGGTACTGAAAATGATTGTAAAAAGCATGTGCGTTCGCATCACAAATATTTACTGTATCTATCAAAGATCCAGGGCTAATTGTAAGATTCTATCAAATGTGCCGTTTAGTGTTATGTAAGAATTAATAAAAAGGCCTGAAAACACCAAGGCATATTGCTCTACCAGTTCCAATTCTAGTTTGATACTTGTCAGGAGAATGGAAAAATTTCACTTGCTATATTTGGCTGCCCATTCTCATTGTTTTCAAGTACACCCAAAACTGTTTCCCCTCCCCTCTCCAGTTTCTTTTTAGTTGCTTCTGTTATTACAGAGTAAGAAACAGTTTTCATGAATGCTTTTCATATAAATACTACATTTAATGAATTACTAAACCTTAATATTAGTATCAATATTAATATTAATATTAGTTATCTATATATTAATATATTAATATATAATATTAATATTAGTTATACCTAATATTAGTATCAAGGGACGTGGTGGCTCAGGGGCTAGGACGTTGAACTTGTCGATCGAAAGGTCAGCAGCTCAGCGGTTCGAATCCTTAGTGCTGCCGTGTAACGGGGTGAGCTCCCGTTATTTGTCCCAGCTTCTGCCAACCTAGCAGTTTTGAAAGCACGTAAAAATGCAAGTAGAAAAAATAGGGACCACCTTTGGTGGGAAGGTCACAGCGTTCCGTGCGCCTTTGGCGTTGAGTCATGCCGGCCACATGACCACGGAGATGTCCTCGGAGAGCGCTGGCTCTTCAGCTTTGAAACGGAGATGAGCACCGCCCCCTAGAGTCGGCAACGACTAGCACGTATGTGCGAGAGGAACCTTTACCTTTATGAAATGTAGAATGTTTTCTTCCAATGTGCCAGACATACCAATAAGGCTCCTGAGAAGCAAGGCCAAATCAGCGTGCCCTAGCAACGGCAGGAGAGAGTGCTGAAAAGTTCGCCACCTGCTTTGTTGGCTAACATGACCTGTGACATAAGGGGGTGGTGGACAGTATCTATTCTTTAATTATACTGAAAACCCAGGAATTATTCAGTGTTGGCTTCACCTTTGATCATGCTAATATGATGTCCCCAATAAACAGGATTTTTGAGGAAGCCAAGGTCTCAGAGTCTTGAATTGGTTGGGAGAATTACTCAGAACCATGACATCCAGCTCCTATAATTACTCTTTTCAAGTAAGATTTTCAAGTAAGATTAAGCTTTTCAAGTAAGATTTACAGTTAGTCTTCATTTAGTGACCACAAATGGAGCTGGCAATTCTGTCACTAAGCACTGCAGTCATCAACCAGAAAATCATGTGACCGTGACTGGCTTACATCACTTCTTGTTCAAGTATTATGCAGGACATCATATGACAATGAATTGCTATTTTACTTTGATGTTCTCAGTTAATTCTACTTGTTGAAAATCACAAATATTGATCACATGACCGAAGAACTCTATGATGGTCGAAAATGCGCACCAATTGTGAAGAATCAAATGCTGATTGTGTGTCTACAGGGTACTGCAACAGTCATAAAGATTTATAAGGACTGGTTGCAATAAATATTATAACCATCAGCAATTACAAATGGGCAAATTTCACAACATTTTGATGTCTGTCTTGTTTGCCAGTTTTCGTCTCAATTTCTGCTGACTGTGGGAAGAAAATATTCAGGCAAATAATATGTTTGGTTGAATTCACTCTTCAATATTAAGGTACCTCTATTCAGTACCTGAATACAAGTATTTGCCATGGCAATACTGCGGACACATTCTGTGATGGCGTAGCTTCTGGAGAAGACTTTAATTATGGGAAAAGCAGAAGAGAAGAGGATGACCAGCAGCAAAGTTGATAGACAGTTACAGTGGCAATGAATACATCATTGGAAGCCAGGAAGGACCAAATTAGGGACAAATCATCATGGAAAAAGATCTATCTTTGTGGTTGCTGGGAGTTGATATTGACCTGATAGCACATAATGAAATCAATCTTGACCTGTCAAATATGCAGTGTACAAACCTAGAGGAAGCACCTAATTACCTGTTACCTGTTAGAAACTAACAACTGTAATAATCCAAGTAATATACAAAGTACTCGGATTCCAAAGATAGCCAGAACTATCTCTAAATTCTGATATCAAATCATATTTAAATATCTTTTAAAAGCAGTAATTCTGCTAGGATTATGATATTATTGGAAGTCAGATACAGCCATCAATTATAAAAAACAAACATAAAGGACACTGACACAACATTAAACAAGAACAGCTACAGTATTTGCATTTTATACTTACCGCTCTAGAGTATCCCGAGATACCTTATTTGCTCCTACTCTCTTGGTGACACTGGCATTCTTGTTGGCAGTCATGGTCATTTCTGCCCTCTCTAAATCTGGAAACCTGGGAAAGAGAAGAATGAAACCCCAAAGAAACTTGTTGGAATACTGTGTAATTGAATTGGAGATGTTTACCAACCAATTTAAAATGGTAAGAAAAAGAGTGACGAAGGGACTTCAGTCACATTTTCCTTTCTCTAACAGCTTCAGTAAGACTAAGTTTAAAAGTGAACATAGACAAGATACTCCTAAACAAGCTAGGTATTATAAAGAAGAAATATAGGCTAATGAAGGGGCACCTGGATTAGGTTTATATACAGTAAACTTTAATTCCTTACTAATTTTGCCAACTTCACTGGTAAGGACCGAAAAGGCTGCATATGCTAGAAAGCCATCTCATGAATTATAAACTAGTATTCTCCAGAAACTTATTTATTACAGCCAGAGAATGTGACTGAAACTCAGAGAAACATATATGAACAGAATCCTGGTTTCCAGATTTTTTTTCTTTTTTTAGTTAAACCAGAACTACAATAATTTCATATTTTTAGATGACTTCCTTTTGAACAAAAAATAACATTTTAAAAATGATTTCATTGCATTTCATTGTTGAAATAAAATTAATAAAATGCAATAAAATTAATATTTTATTTAAATATATTGTTTCTTTCATTCAGGAAGCACTTACATGTACAGTATATATTATCAATATACATTTAAATGAAAAAGGAGCTTCCTCTTGTATACCATATCATCTTTTAATGACCCCATAATCCCTTGCAGGGTGGAGTCTGGGCAACTGAACGGAGCTGAGTGTTTACTGGCCGGATGCCCTTCCTGTTGCCATCTTGAATACCATATGTTGCTGGAGAATGAATGCTTAAAAATTTTCCACTTTAAAATACTGCTCACTGAACATATTTTCACTCAACTTTTCCTCCAGAAAAGTCAGGCAGTTTACACAGAGTTTATTATTTGAAGCTCACAGTAACTCTGAAAGGCTGCCAATCATCTTTGCTCCTGTCCTTCAATTCTAGCTCTACACACTAATACACAGTGATAGAAATTACTCAAGCTCTAAAACTACATACCAGCACTGATGTCCATCTTTTTTTTTATTCAAAAAGTTTTACAAAAATTTTTTCCCCCTTTCCCCCCAGCTCCCCTCCCTTCACAAACCCCCTCCCCCCTCCCCCCTGACTTCCCGGAACAAACACAAGGTATAGTTAAAAATAAAACAAACATATGCTAAAAAAAAATTTCCCCCAAAACTATTATACCAATTTTCCCTCTCTAGCTCTGACTTCCTCCTTACATAACCAAAATCCTTCCAAAAAATTAACAATTAACAGTAATAAAATAGATAAGTCAATAGAAAGGATTAATCCTAAAGTATTTAAAACCAGTTAATGCATAAAAATCCAATCCAATTCAGAGAATATCTCCCTTATAGCTTCTATAACCATATAATTTTCCCCCAAGTCTTTCTTACATAAGATCTTTCAAGAATATTCTATTTAAAATTCAGTACAACACATATAATTTCAATACAGGAAATTACAATATCTATTCAACTTTAGTCCTTCCTCGTCAAAATCCAATATAAATCCAAATATCTAGTCTTTTATGAAAGATGTGAAACATATAATCAACCCATTTCTTCCAGATCTTTCTCACATATTGTCTTTCAAGAACGCTAATATTTTTATCTGTTAATATTACAGAAAAAACTTCTTTCAAGGATAATACTTTTGTCTCTTGCCATTTTTTTGATGCATTAGTCTCTGTCTTTCCTTCATTACTCCTTTTGAAAAGTCAATCACAATATTTCCTAGTAGTTCCTTATGTCCAACAATCCACAAGTTACTGCCATATATTCCATCAGTCCGGAAAGAGAACTCTTGGAAAG
The DNA here is from genome assembly GCF_028640845.1 of Ahaetulla prasina. Taxonomy (NCBI): domain Eukaryota; kingdom Metazoa; phylum Chordata; class Lepidosauria; order Squamata; family Colubridae; genus Ahaetulla; species Ahaetulla prasina. The sequence continues at coordinate 271,904,559 of NC_080539.1, forward strand.
CATTCACCCTGTGAATTTTTTCGGTTCGGGAGGCAGCCTCCTGTAACACAGATTCAGGCATTTCATCCAAACTTTTTTTAAAAAGCTTCTTTACATCATCTTGTTTATTCACGATCATCTCTTCATATTTATCCACTTTTGTTTGTATCTCCTTCATTCCATTTTCCAAGTACTGATTAAACTGGTTAATTTCCTCCAAGCTCTCATCCAAAACGTCTCCATTTTTTATCAATTCGTATTTTTGAATAATTAAATACATTCTTTCTGTATAATCCTGTATAAAGTCACGAATCCATTCTTCTGAAAGAAACTTCATGGCAAAGTTCTTGCTGAGAATCCCCTTATGAAATACTTAAACAAACTAAAATAATCCAACAGTCCACAGTCCAGCACAATAAGATAAAGTCTCCATTCACTTTCACTTTCTCAGCAAGTAAACGCCATTTTATTTCATTATGTTGATTGTAGATCAAAGAAGAAAAAAAAAGTTTTTAAAAAAATAGAAGTCAGATTTAGTACTTGCAATTTAAATGACTGATCTCCTGTGTTTGTTCCGTCTGCTTATAAATATCCATAACAATCACTTGAAGCAGAAGTGGTCGCTCTCTTCTCTTTCTGCCGAAGCAGAGACACGCTGGGTCTGGAGCTGCTGCGGAGGGATTTCCAGGGAACTTTCCCCTTTGAGTTCCCCGCTTTCAAATTGAGAAAGCGGGGCCTCTAGAGAGTTCTACCTATCCCTCCTTTGCTCTTTCCTTTCCCCTTAACCAGGGAAAGTACTTTCAGCTGGCGAACAGCTGATATTCGCTGTTTTCGCCGGCTTTAAACAGAATCCCAGTGCGGGCGCCCTTAGGGCGTCCTTCGGAGAGAGCGGAGCCACTGGAAGTCTACTGATGTCCATCTTTAACTGGCCAATATCTACAATCTATTTCATAAACTCCTGGATTTCGCCTACACTTCAGTGAACGCAACCATTTTCAGAATCTCAATTAACACGCAAATTAATAGTGAGTACGTAAGTACTTAAGTACTCTATATTTTTAAAAAATGTACAAATCCAGTAAGCAAATAAATAATAAACATGCCCACCTGAGAAGAGTTAAAAGATTTAGATAGCCAAAGAATAAGTAGAGTTGCTTAAAACTACTCCTTCTGGAAACCATTAGAGATTAGATAGGAAAAAAACATGACTGATGATAGCTATAGCTTCTCAGGCAAACAAACATTATGGTTGATTTATTATCTTGTAAAATGTACTTCAAGAACCCTTAACAAATAATCTGATTAAAAACAAGATATTGTTTTTTTTCTAAAGTTATTAAGAAATGTTCCTAGATTATTCATCCTCACTACATGATCTGCCTAATTCCGAATTCAGAAAAACTTTGGTTGTTTAATTCTTGGTTAATAAGCAATAACATTTTTCAGTCTAGTAATTTGTATTGCGTTTTTTTAAACTATGAGTATCTTAAAAGTAAACATTCTTAATTTCCCCCCAATCCAATCTCAAGTACTTACACACAAAAATGAAAGTACAAACTATGCATATGTGTCAGAGGTGGTATTCAGCAGGTTCTGACTAGTTCTAGAGAACCGGTAGTGGAAATTTTGAGTAGTTCAGAGAACCAGTAAATATAATCTCTGGCTGATCCCACCCCCATCTATTCTCTGCCTCCCAAATCCCAGCTAATTAGGAGGAAATGGTGATTTTGCAGTAACCTTTCCCTGGAGTGGGGTGGGAATGGAGATTTTACAATATCCTTCCCCTGTCACTCCCACCAAGCCACGCCCACCAAGCCACGCCCACAGAAACAGTAGTAAAAATTTTTGAATCCCACCACTGATATGTGTTTGTTTCTTTAGACAGAATTATATTTGCAAGTATATTGGGAGATGGTACCTTTTCAGGATGCAATACAGTCCATAGCAGGGGTGAAATGCTACTGGATCGGAGGGGATCGCGCAATCTGGTAGCGATGGCGGCGGCTGGTTCGGAGGACTGGTAGCAAAAATCCCTGGCCCCGCCCTCCCTGCCTCCACAAAGCAAAGCGAAGTAACTTCCGTTGTGATAAAAACAATCTTTTGAATGTTATGCGAAAGGCTTTATTCCATAAAAAGAGTAAATAGTTTAAACTGAGATTAAATTAATATTATTTTAATATCATTCTTTCACTCAGGCCAGCTAATTGTTTCAGACTTTGAAACAAGATTAAGTATTCCAGCCAACAAATATTAGAATCCACTAGTTATGTGCTGCATACAGGTGATATGATGGATGGTGCCTATAAAGGGGAAGGTGGTATGATGGATTGCAATGAAGCATCAGTTTCCTGGGAAGAAGGGAACACATTCCAAGGAGGAGGAAGGATGAAACAAGAAACAAGACAGCCCAGCCCAAGACAGAGGAAGACACTTAGGAGAGCCACTCCCTAAAATCTCCTAGGGTATTTCCATTGGGATGGGAACAGTAAAGGTTTAGTCTGGCAAGATTCTGTCTATTTGGTGTGAGAAAATATAGATATGAACTTTGACTGGATTGTTCTATATCTTCTTGTTCTGGAGTTCAAACTGACAGGTAGTCTTTGACCTATAACCATTTGCATCCTCACACAACTTCCCCAACCCTCTTCCACATCCCTGGTTACATTATAGCTTCCTTTATACAAGTTCAAATAAACCCCTCAAATACTGCAAAATTCAGCTGCAGTTTTCAACTGTAGGAATTTAGCACCCACCCTCCTCCTAGAAGAATGAAATATTTTAGAAAATATTTAAAAAGGCAGAATATATTTCCCTGGATGAGAAATGGAGAAACATGTTTTAAAGACAAAGCAGCTTCCTGCAACTTCCTTCCCCCCACCTTTGTCAATGGGCTATTAAAGCCTCAGCCAAGCTCACTCATTTCCCCCCACCTTTGTCAATGGGTCAGTGGTAGAAACTCATTCTCCCCACCTTTGTCAATGGGCCATCATCTACAACATAATAGAACCCATCTAGCAACAGAAACTCACCACATGGCTCAGGCAAGCTTGAGGGACAACCTACAATGTTAACTAAGACCCCTAGACCACCTGGGAGTTTGACAACCAATCAGGATATTCTTCCTGTGCCCCAGAAAGTTCAAAGCTCAGAAAAAGCATAAAGCCAGGGAGCACACAGGATCTCATCCCTTTTCTGTTCAGGATCTCAAGCCATGTGATCCTGACCACCATTAAACCATCTTTCCAAGCAGCCTCCAAGTTTCCAGTGTCTTTGTCCCCACTTGGAACTGAACCCAGATGGATATTTCTTCCAACACAACCTCTGACTGGTTTCCATTCAAACTTCACCAAAATAGCTACATCAATCACATCCAAACTTCAGAAAAGATTTCCTGGAATGCTGGGCCCCAACCAAAGCCAAAACTTTGAAAGAAGAGCTCTCCTAGAGTATGGAGTTTGCTACAGTGTTAGAAACTTACACTTCTCTCAAGTTTCTTCCTCATTTCTAGTTTTCTTTTACCTGACACACACAACATCCTAAGCCATACTGTGATTCGTCTGGCTTATTTTAACATGCCACATGAGGATGCCCTATTCTGGTTAAGAAATCCTGGCTTAGTTGCAGTCTGTAAATACATCTCTGGGCAGACTTTAGCAATTTAAGCCTCTTAATCAAACTTTGGAGTAACACCATTTCAAAAAAATTAATTAAGTATATTTGCCTATCCTGAGGAGAGTAAAATGACAGAAGTAAGGGCATTCACAAGGGAGGGATATCAAAAAAGTGTCATATCTGTGTGATTTAAAGGCTTAGCCATTTTTACTTGTTGAAAAAGAGAACGAGGATTCAAACATTCAGTCATAGAACACAGAAAGGAAGAAGAGAAAGAGATTTTAAAAGAAGTAATAGGTGGAAGCTTGTTAAAGAGAAATCCAATCTAGAACTAAAGAGAAGTTTCCTGATGGAACAATTAATCAATGGAATAGCTTGCTTCTCAGAGTTATGGGTGCTGCATCATTTTCAAGAATAGACTGGAAAACCATTTGACCGGGATAATATAAGGCCTTCTGCCTTGAGTGGGAGGCAGGGGGGAGGGGGGACTAGAAGACCTCAGAGTTCCCTTCCAGCCACATGATTCTAAGTTCTTTGTAAACCAGCTGAACCTATAGTAGAGCATTATGTGTTTTAGAACTAGAAAAGGGAATTCTAGCCATGGACCCATTTCAATAGGCAGAATGCAAATTTAGGATGAATGTGTGAATTCGCACTTGCACTGTGTTTTTGTCCTGCTTCAGTTTTTCATTCACACATGCTGCTCCTATATAGAATAATGTTTAGAAACCCAATTAGTCATTTATTAGCCTGTAGAGTCTTCTTGGGTTGAAGCAGAAATCATAGAGTCCTACTTCCTTTACTATCATCCTATTGTTTCATTTAAAAGTCACTGTGAGTAGCTGAAATGATAACAAATTGCCGTATTTGCAACCAGGTGCTTTCTCCAAAAACTGTTCTCATGGTTGCATATTGCTAGGAGAGATTTATTGCAAGGAGGAAGCAATAAGCCCTAAAAATTGCTTACAAAGAGAGATAAGTTCCAGAAAGAGGAAATCGGAAATCTGGTTGGGGGAAGAGCAATGACTAGCTTGAGATCAGGAGCTGAGAAATGGGGTGAGACAAATGTACTTGCCTGTACCAACAAGTAACGAAAAGGAAGATTCAGATTTCTCTAAATCACCTCAATTCCCAGAAACAGAAAACATTAGGAAATCAACATGATGTCTAGAGTAATCCCAAAGTGTTGAAAATTATTGATATAATCAGGCTTCCTTTTTAGGCAGTTTATTTATAGAATAATCTGATAAAATCCTTTCTACAAATATCTTCTAGGTCAGCATAAAATTCTACTGCAGAGATTAAGTAAGAAAGATGACCTTGACAGAGATACTGTATGCCAGCTTTATTGCCAAGGTGACATTTTTTTAAGTCCAGAATGTCCAGATATTTCTGGAAGCAGCACAGGAAGATGTCTTTCTAATTCACTGAACTATAAGGAGGAAGACATATAGAACAATCAGACTTGCAATATTATATTGTACTCAATCTCAATAAAAATAACATTAATCTTCTTGTGGAGTTCATTTCCTGGTCTGGTCTACCTAGAGGAACTGACATTCTGCTTTACTTCACTATATTCTTTATAATCCATAGATGCTGGCATATAGGAGAAAATGAAGGCTAAATTAGGTTTTCTTGCTCGACCACTGAATCAGACAGCTTCAAATTTTTGCAAAATGTTTATAGTTGGAATACACTGTTTAAAACGATGACGTGAATGCCATAACTTGCTTTACTCACAACTCTCGAGCAATTATACAAACTGTAAATGGAATTTGCATGCTCCTCCACTTGATATAAACAAACAATAATGTAAATGAAACAAAACTTTCTGTGGAAGCTCTCCAAAATTAACAGACCCTACCATAAATCTTTTACGAATATCAATAATCTCCATTTGATTTTGGCTCTTCTGTATCTGTCACCATAGGGACATCTGAGAACCTCTCTGGGCTGAAATGGAAAAAGTAACAAAATCTGTATATTAAGATAGATGCATACGTATAGCACAGTGGTAGTCAATCTGGTCCCTACCAGCTTTGCATTCCAGCTTTCATGGTGGGCGGTAGGGATTTTGTCTGATACTGAAGCACTTTCCTTTTTTTAATTTAACTGACTTTTAAAAAAAAATTCATAGCATTATTTAAAAACATTTTCATTAGGTTTTCATAAAATTCCCCGTGACAATTTAAATTTCTGAAAATATACTATTTGTATCACTCATGCATAAGTTTAGTTCATGTTACATAAGTGAAACTAAATGGCACTATAGTGTGACCGCAAACAAAACAGCCTTGTCCCAGAATAGCTCGCGCATCTCCCCCCACACCACCCAGTTGTAACAGACAAGCAGAGCTGGTACCCGGTGCCCCCACAAACCCAATCCACGATGCGCGAGAGGCATGTGCAGATAATGATACATGGCGCATTACTGTGGAACCGGTGGGCGGTTAGAAAATTTTACTACTAACAGAGATACAAAAGTGGGCAGTAGGTATAAAAAGGTTGACTACCCCTGGTATAGCATCTAAGTCAGCGGTCCCCAACGTTTGAGGATTGGGGGCCTGGCAGAGGGGGGAACCAGGCTGTGTGAGTGGCAGGCCAGCATGTACTCACTGGCATCCAGCTCAATTTGCATGAATAATGGGCTGGCATGCACATGTACCTGTGTGCAGTTCGACTTGCACAAATTGAGCCGGGCTGCTACTTGTGCATGTTGAGTTACATGCACGCGCATTTGTGCCAGCCCACCATTTGCACAGCCCACTTATGAATAGGTCATGATCGGGTAGTGGGCTACAGCTTGGGGGTTGAGGACCCCTGCTTTCAGTGATTACTTTAATATATATTATAATAAGATCAATGAAAATTATACAATGAATCAATTACTATTTTATAATTTTTGTAATTTTATATTATGTATTTAAGTACTGTAATCAGTATTTTTAATATTTTAATACTCTTGTTTCCTACTCATCTTCCATCCATAGACACCATCAAGGCAAAAAACTAAATGAAAGGTAATTTGGAATTCTATTCAAATATTGTGTGTATGTGTGCGTGTGTGTGCATGTCTCACAGGATTTACCATGAACAGTAAATCAAGCAACAATAGAATTGAATTTCACTGTAATTGCCATTTAATTTCCTATTATAATGGATTGCATTGCCATGCCATGCCTTTTATATTATTGATTAGAAACATCCATTATGTCATCTTCAGCATGCCAATAACTGCATACAGGCTTTAAGAACAATTATTCTAAAAATATTAATCAGTTTATAATAATTTGAAATAATTATTTGTAGCAGATCTGCAGATCTGCCAAATATCTAATAACTTTAATTAACGTAGAATTCTATTCTACTTTAATTCTATTCTATCTCAATTCTATTCTGATACCTTAATATCACATGGCTTCAGTGTGTGGAACATTAACTATCTATTATAACTTGCCACTATCAAACTGTTTGGAATGTTTCCTACAGTTATAATGCCCAAGTTAGCCATAGGGTTGGGTTTTGTTTTTTTTTTTTTGGGGGGGGGGGGGGAAGGGGAAGGTAGCAAAAGGGAACAAAGCACAAATGTTGTTACTAAAATGCTTTCTCTCTCTCTCTCTCTCCCCCTCTACCTCTCCTCTCCAAAATCCCCCAAAAGTGTATTATTTCTATCACTTTTTACTTCAAAACAAAAAGCCAGCGGTCCGTTCAACTTCATTACAGAAGAATGGTAACTAAAACAGATATGATTATGTAAAAGAGAACCCTATTTTATTTTTTTCCCCTCTGACTTATTAAGAGCATAAACAAATATCTGTCATAGCAAGATTATTGTTGCACGTTATTAAAGTCTAATCTAAATTTAGGAAACCACGTGTCTTGTGTAATATCTTGTTTTGGAGATATGTCCAAAAAGATAAGAATCAAGAACACAGGGCGTACAAGGGGAAGATAATTATTACATTTAACTTTCCATGAATAAGCCAGAAATATGATTAAATTCTTTTTCAGAATCATCAGGCCTAGTTTACTTTATCTGGGCATTGGTACTAGTAATTGTACATCAGTACAGAGTTTGTGGAAGAACTGTTTGGAATTTGAATTATACTCAAAGTACAATTTCAAAGCTACTTATGGGGATGCCATGAAAGTTAAGCTAGCCTTACAGTAGAAGTTATCTCAAGTCAGCTTAGATCAGGGGTGTCAAACTCAAGGCCCGGGGGCCAGATCCAGCCCACAGGGCGCTTAGATCTGGACCACGGGGCCACCCTGGAAACACCAAAGGACCAGCCTGTGGTGCTTCTGCCAGCAAAAATGGAACTTGGGGGGGGGGCTCCATTTTCACTGGGAGAGGGTTGCAGGATGGCACTGGCGGTGTCGTATCAATTATCGTTCTGCACGGGTTTTTGTCCCGTGATGCTGCGCTGCCGGGAATCAGAGGGAGACCTTTTTATCCTTTTGGTCCCACGGACTCCTACGGACTAGGACCCATACTGCTGACTATCTAAGGTTGGGTCTTGGCGATCTACTGATACGACTGTAACATCTCCGACAACTAAGGATGGACATTCTCTTGTGGTTATACGGACCATTTCTCCATGAGATACTCGTCTGCCGAACTATTACAACTGTGAGGTTCCCCCGCCTCGCAGGAATGGCCCTCCAAGTTATCGAGGGCTTACCTTAACGAAGGGTCTTGGGACCCAGAGAGGTGGCATGCGGCCAAGAAGAATTTGTGGGGTTTTTTAAATAGATTTTTAAATAAGGGTTTTTTAAGGGGGGGAGGGATTTGACGGGTGGGGGTGAGAACCCGTCGGGGAGGGATCCAGCCCCTGTGCTTGTTCGCGGCACTACTCCATCTGGTCTGAAGGCAGGGGGGAGGGCGTTGTTCCAGGACTAGAGGGTTGTTCAATCTGTACGGTGAGTGAGAGAGGCAGATATGGCGGGGGGGGCCGTATCGAGAGTTGGGAGCACGTGTTCGATGTCTGAAAGCGATCACGTGCTCCGGCCCCCCAGTCCCTACCCGTTCCTCGGGCGGCCATGATCCTCAGAGCTTGGATCTTCGGCTGATGTTATGTAATGCCCGGTCCGTGGTTAATAAAGCTCCCCTGATTTGCGATCTTATTCAGGGGGAGTCCGCGGACCTTATGGGCATTACGGAGACCTGGTTGGGCCCAGAGGGGAGGGTTCCCCTTGTTGAGCTGTGCCCTCCAGGTTTCCGAGCATTTCATCAGCCGAGGGCCCAAGGTAGGGGTGGGGGGGTGGCGGTTGTCATTAAGGAAGATCTAGAGCCGAGGGAGGCCACTGTTCCTCAGATTGCCGGCTGTGAATCCCTCTATGTGCGGTGGGGCCATAGGAATCAGTTGGGCTTGTTGATCGCGTACCTGGCTCCTTGCTGCGTGACCACAGCCCTGCCTGAGCTGTTGCAGGTTCTTGCCGCTGTGGCGGTTGAGACCCCCAGACTTATAGTCATGGGGGATTTCAACCTGCCATCAGCTGGCTTGTTATCGACGGCAGCTTGGGAGTTCCAGGCTTCCATGACGGCCTTGGACTTGATTCGAGTAAATGATGGCCCTATGCACATGGGGGGAGGCACGCTGGATCTGATTTATATCTCTGGACAGTGGTTAAATGATCTGGAATTAGATGATTTAGTAACAGAACCAATGTCATGGTCCGATCATTTTCTCCTTCGCCTAGACTTCCGAACCACCACTCACCATCGCAGGGAGACAGAACCTATACGTTGGTTCCATCCCAGGCGCCGCCATTCCCCTGAGGATCTGGCCCACGGCACGACTGAGGAACTAGTCGTGGCCTGGGAACAGGCCGCGCTGGGGCCTTGGACCGTGTCGCGCCTTTGCGGCCTCTGACCCGGCACAGATCTCATCCGCCCTTGGTTCTCCGAGGCTGAGGGAGATGAAATGCCGGAGAAGACGCCTAGAGAGCACCTGGAGGTCCAGTCGCCCGGTTGATCGGACACTAGTTAGGTCCTATTCTAGGACCTACCTAGTGGCAATGAGGGAGGCGAGGCGCCTACGCCCACCCTCATTGCGCCGGCAGATAACCGCCCGCCGCCCAGCCTGGTGACCCGCTCCCTCCTTCATCAGGAGGTGCGGGATGACCCTTGCAGGGACGAGCCGAGGAGTTTAGTGGTTATCTATACGATAAAATCGCTCAGCTCCGGGACGGTCTGGACCGAAATTGGGATGATCCAAGCGAGGGAGAGGAGGCACATCTTGTCGAGTCTGTTTGGGATGAGTTTGACCCTGTGGCTCCTGAGGACGTGGACAGGTTGTTGGGGAGGCTTCACGCCACGACATGTTTACTGGACCCGTGCCCTTCCTGGCTGGTACTGGCCACTCAGGAGGTGACACGAGGCTGGCTCCAGAGGATTATCAACGCTTCTTTGTTGGATGGGGTTTTCCCTGCCGCCTTGAAAGAGGCGGTGGTGAGACCCCTCCTCAAGAAGCCTCCTGACCCAGCTATTTTGGGTAATTATCGTCCAGTCTCCAACCTTCGCTTTGTTGCGAAGGTTGTAGAGAGTGCTGTGGCGCGACAGCTACCCCAATACCTGGATGAAGATGTCTATCTAGACCTGCTCCAGTCCGGCTTCCGACCCGGATACAGCACGGAGACAGCTTTGGTCGCATTGGTGGATGATCTCTGAGGCCAGGGACAGGGGTTATTCCTCTGCCCTGGTCCTATTAGACCTCTCAGCGGCTTTTGATACCATCGACCATGGTATCTTGCTGCGCCGGTTGGGGGATTGGGAGGGAGGCACCGTATATCGGTGGTTCTCCTCCCATCTCTCCGACCGGTCGCAGACGGTGTTGACAGGGGGCAGAGGTCACCGCGAGGTGCCTCACTTGTGGGGTGCCGCAGGGTCGATTCTCTCGCCTTCTGTTCAACATCTACATGAAGCCGCTGGGTGAGATCATCAGTGGCTTCGGGTGAGATACCAGCAGTACGCTGATGACACCCAGCTGTACTTTTCCACCCCGGCCACCCCAATGAAGCTGTTGAGGTACTTGCCGTTGTGGCGGTTGAGACCCCCAGACTTATAGTCATGGGGGATTTCAACCTGCCATCAGCTGGCTTGTTATCGACGGCAGCTCGGGAGTTCCAGGCCTCCATGACGGCCTTGGACTTGATTCGAGTAAATGATGGCCCTACGCACATGGGGGGAGGCACGCTGGATCTGATTTATATCTCTGGACAGTGGTTAAATGATCTGGAATTAGATGATTTAGTAACAGAACCAATGTCATGGTCCGATCATTTTCTCCTTCGCCTAGACTTCCGTACCACCACTCACCATCGCAGGGAGACGGAACCTATACGTTGGTTCCGTCCCAGGCGCCTGAGGATCTGGCCCACGGCACGACTGAGGAACTAGTCGTGCCCTGGGAACAGGCCGCGACTGGGGCCTTGGACCGTGTCGCGCCTTTGCGGCCTCTGACCCGGCACAGATCTCATCCGGCCCCTTGGTTCTCCGAGGGGCTGAGGGAGATGAAATGCCGGAGAAGACGCCTAGAGAGCACCTGGAGGTCCAGTCGCTCCGAAGCTGATCGGACACTAGTTAGGTCCTATTCTAGGACCTACCTAGTGGCAATGAGGGAGGCGAAGCGTTCTTACGCCTCCACACTCATTGCGTCGGCAGATAACCGCCCGGCCGCCCTGTTTCGGGTGACCCGCTCCCTCCTTCATCAGGAGGTGCGGGATGACCCTTTGCAGGGACGAGCCGAGGAGTTTAGTGGTTATCTATACGATAAAATCGCTCAGCTCCGGACGGTCTGGACCGAAATTGGGATGATCCAAGCGAGGGAGAGGAGGCACGCCTTGTCGAGTCTGTTTGGGATGAGTTTGACCCTGTGGCTCCCGAGGACGTGGACAGGTTGTTGGGGAGGCTTCACGCCACGACATGTTTACTGGACCCGTGTCCTTCCTGGCTGGTACTGGCCACTCAGGAGGTGACACGAGGCTGGCTCCAGAGGATTATCAACGCTTTGTTGGAAGGGTTTTCCTGCCGCCTTGAAAGAGGCGGTGGTGAGACCCTCCTCAAGAAGCCTCCTGACCCAGCTATTTTGGGTAATTATCGTCAGTCTCCAACCTTCGCTTTGTTGCGAAGGTTGTAGAGAGTGCTGTGGCGACAGCTACCCCAATACCTGGATGAAGATGTCTATCTAGACCCGTTCCAGTCCGGCTTCCGACCCGGATACAGCACGGAGACAGCTTTGGTCGCATTGGTGGATGATCTCTGAGGCCAGGGACAGGGGTTATTCCTCTGCCCTGGTCCTATTAGACCTCTCAGCGGCTTTTGATACCATCGACCATGGTATCTTGCTGCGCCGGTTGGGGGATTGGGAGGGAGGCACCGTGTATCGGTGGTTCTCCTCCTATCTCTCCGACCGGTCGCAGACGGTGTTGACAGGGGGCAGAGGTCGACCGCGAGGTGCCTCACTTGTGGGGTGCCGCAGGGTCGATTCTCTCGCCTTCTGTTCAACATCTACATGAAGCCGCTGGGTGAGATCATCAGTGGCTTCGGGTGAGATACCAGCAGTACGCTGATGACACCCAGCTGTACTTTTCCACCCCGGCCACCCCAATGAAGTTGTTGAAGTGCTGTCCCGGTGTTTGGAAGCCGACGGGTCTGGAGGGGGAGAACCAGGCCCAAGCTTAATCCCTCCAAGACGGAGTGGCGGTGGATGCCGGCATCCCGATTCAGTCAGCTGCAGCCGCAGCTGACTGTTGGAGGCGAGTTACTGGCCCCAAAGGATAGGGTGCGCAACTTAGGTGTCCTCCTGGATGAACGGCTGTCATTTGAAGATCATTTGACGGCCGCTCCAGGAGGGCCTTCCACCAGGTTCGCCTGGTTCGCAGTTGCGCCTTCCTTGATCGGGATGCCTTGTGCACAGTCACTCGCGCGCTGCTACCTCTCGCTGGATTATTGTAATGCTCTCACATGGGGCTCCTTGAAGTGCACTCGGAGGCTTCAGTTAGTCCAGAATGCAGCTGCGGGTGATAGAGGAGCTACTCGTAGCTCCCATGTAACACCGCTCCTGCGCAGACTGCACTGGCTACCTGTGGCCTTCGAGTGCACTTTAAGGTTTTGGTTACGACCTTTAAAGCGCCCATGGCTTAGGGCCTGGGTACTTACGGGACCGCCTGCTGTTACCACATGCCTCCCACCGACCCGCACGCCTCACAGAGAGGGACTTCTCAGGTGCCGTCCGCCAAACAATGTCGGCTGGCCCCCAGGAAGGGCCTTCTCTGTGGGGGCTCCCACACTCTGGAACGAGCTTCCCCCGGGTTTACGCCAAATACCTGACCTTCGGACATTCCGTCGCGAACTGAAGACACATCTTTTCATTCGCGCGGGGCTGGCTTGAATTGAATTTTATCAATTTTAAATTTTTCTATTAATTAATTTTAAATGGGGTTTTAGTTTTTTATATATTTTAACTTTTCAGGCTAGTTTTAAAATAAGTTTTTTAATTTGTATTTTAAATTGTACATTGTATTACCTGTTTTATTTTTGCCTGTACACCGCCCTGAGTCCTTCGGGAGAAGGGCGGTATAAAAATCAATCAAATAAATAAATAAATAAATAAATAAATAAATAAATAAATAAATAAATAAATAAATAAATAAATAAATAAATCTCAGCCGAAAATGGAGCTTGGGAGCCCGTTTTTGCTGGCAAAGCACTCAGGCCGCCACAGGCGCCCCCGACACAAGTGATGTCGAGCTGGCCATATTCACCCTGGCCACACCCACCCCGGCCCACCAAGGTCAAACACATCCTTGATGCAGCCCTCAATGACACCCGTGGCTTAGACACTACTGTCTTTCTGGATACATCCATTTAATTGTTTTGGCAATGATATGGAAATAATTGGAAATATGTTGCCATTATTTTCTTCCAGAATATTGTTCTAATAGTTCCTGATTGTCTCCCAGATAGGTTCTCTGTCAGGATGCCTGCCCTCTGGAACAACATTCCCCCTGAGATTTGTATGGTCCCTAGCCTGACATTTGAATGGGCACTTAGGACTAGCTTTTCCCTCAAGCCATGGGTTAGAGTGGGAGATGCATCTCTGTGCAACACTTTGGGGTTTTTATATATAATTTTTATTTAAAGTTTTAAAACCAATAAGAAGAATCAGTACAAATTCACAGCTTCTGCCAATTTCACCTTTTCCTGGACCAGGACATCTTACCCTCATGGCTCAGTCATTTCCTGTTTGGATTACTGCAATGGTCCAGAATGCAGTAGTGTATGCAGTGACAGGTGCCCCTAGATTTACCCATATACCTCTGTTTTGTGAGTTGCACTGGTTCTCAATTTTCTTCTGGGAATTCAAGATGATACTTACTACCTTTAAAGCCCTTTATGACACCAGGCCAGATTATCTGCAGGACCGCTTCTACCCATCTGTAATGCATTGCTGGCCTTAAGAAAAGAGAGAGATACTAGGAAACAATCAGAGAAGAGAGGCAGGAATCTGCAATTGCTTAACTGTCACAGAAAAAAAAAAATAAGAAAAGACCTGTCTTAATGGATCAGTTAAAAGTGGCAAGTAGGAAGTTTGCACTTTCAGACTTAAAAGATTCTGTTAATGTCAGGCCTAAGTCCAAAGACAACAAAGTGAATTGAGTCCAGTTCTTTATATACTTATATCTAATAGACAGAATCTTACTAGACTAAAGCTATAACCTTTTGACCCAACAGATTCTAGGGTGTGGCGATCCTGAACCTTTCTGCCATACAGAATTGCATCTCTTGTTTTGAGCCTGTCTCTGGAATGTGCTGCCTTCTGCCTGGGAAGCAACTGTACTATTGCCAAGATACCTCCCCATTTCTTCTCCAGCTGCATATTCCATCAAGTTAAGGTGGCCTTAACATAAAGTAGGTCATGTAGCCCTGTTCCTTATCTGCTTTACCTGAGAAGGCTGACACTGTCCTACCAGATTAGATACGGTGAGCATATTCCTAGTCCCTTCCCATAAATGTTACCACCTTATGGGACCTAGGAAGTATATCTTTTCCATGGCAGCCTCTGCCCTGTGGATCATCTTTCTCCTTGAAATTCAGTAGGCCACTACTCTCCTAGCCTTCTGAAAAGCACTTGACCTACCTTTTGATCGAAGCACTGGGACAAGGTGAGATGAATGACAATTTAATGAGGATGTTAGAAGTTTTGCTTTGGTGCCAGTTTTTTAACGGTTATGGTTTTAATAGATTTATGTATTATGCTGTTTTTACCAAAGTTGTTTTAATTGTTGATTGAGAGCCACCCAAAGTGCAGCATAAGTTGGGAAGCTATGTAAATATTTTAAGTCAATAAATAAAAATAGAACAGAGAAAAATGTAAAAGTGAGAAAATACAGAATAAACTAAAAGCTCAATAAGACAGAAAGAAAGGTAGAAGTGGGAAAAAGAAAGCTGTAAATTAATACTTTCTGATATTCTGCACAGCAGCTATAAATAGAATTACATTGTATCTACTCTCTAAAGTTATAGTACATGGTAACACCCTTCTTTTTATAATCTGTCCAATCATCAAAACCATAAATCACAGGTTCTTTTTTTAATTTTTATGCAAAAAGTCTATAAAGCTTTTCCAGTCACCAGTAAATAATTTTCCTTTCTCTAATCAAAAAAGTCAATTTGTCCATCTCCGCAAATTCTGTCAATTTCACCAACCATGGTGGGTAATCTTTCCATCTTTTTGCATTTAATAATCATACACTGAAATAATCTTCCATATTATTTTTCTATTGGGTTTATTTTGTAAACTCCAAAGCTGTGATAGATTGGAGTAGCCTAAAATTTTTATTAATAAATAAATTCTAACAGATCCATTCTTGCTTACAATTTCTTTTGTTTTACTTTAGTTGGCTACTTTTCTAAAATAGTGTCTTTCCGAGGATGATTATAAAGCAAATAGTAAAATTTAGCATCAAATCATAAAAATAAAACTAACAGTTGAACTGTGTTCAAAACATCTACTTAAAATAATGCAATTCAATATGTTCTGATAACCCTCTCCATTAAAAAAGATGTTTTAATGATGATCAGTAGTAAAAGAATGAGTGTATATGTGTATACATATGTACCGTATATACTCGAGTATAAGCCGATCCGAATATAAGCCGAGGTACCTAATTTTACCACAAAAACTGGGAAAAACTATTGACTCGAGTATAAGCCGAGGGTGGGAAATGAGGCAGCTACTGGTCAATGTAAAAAATAAAGATAGAGCCAAGTAAAATAACATGAATATTTATTTGAACGAAAAACAATAAAAGTGCAAAAGGGGGTCCCCAAAAAGAATATGGTATCAAAAATACAGTATCTTTAAAAGTAACAGCAACCAAGCTAACGAGAGCTAAAATCCCTCAAAACTGGAGTTCTCCTCCTCATCATCTGTTTGTCCAAACAGAGCTTCAGCTACTTCAGCTTCTGTGATGTTATCCGCATATACGTTGTCGTCATCACTGAGTTCACAGTCGTCATCATCACTGCTGTCACTCTCATACAATGCGCTGTCTTCACTGCCATCCATAGCATTACTAATGCCACATTTCTTGAAGGCACGTTGCACCATGTCCTCTGGAATATCTTCCCATGCATCACGAACCCACTGTGCTATTAGTTCTATGTCTGGCTTTCTCAGATTTCCAACTTTTGTCAGACGAGCTTGACCAGATGTCATCCATTCATGCCACATCCTTCGCACATGGTCCTTGAAAGGTTTATTTAAACTGACATCTAGGGGCTGCAATACAGATGTAAGCCCACCTGGAATAACGCCAAAGTGACTTGAGATGACTTTGCCAATTTTTTTATGTCATCAGATGTGTGGGCTCTGAACATATCCCAAACTAACAGTGATCTTCTAGTCCAGTCCCCACTCCTCAAGCAAGAGATCCTATACTGTTTCAGACAAAGGATTGTCCAGTCTGTTCTTTAAAAACCCTCCAGGAATGAAGTGTCCAATAAGGTTCAAATTGCAAGTAGTCCTCAATTTAAGACTGCAATTGAGCCCAAAACATTGTTTTGTTATTTTCCCTAACTGTATGTATCCCCTGCCCCCATTTTACGCCAGGCTGCCATCAAAGCGAAGCACGGCTGAATATTATTATTATTATTATTATTATTATTATTATTATTATTATTATTATTATTATTATTATTATTATTATCATTATCATTATCATTATTAATATTAATATTATCATTATCATTATTATCATCATTATTATTATTATCATTATCATTATCATTATCATTATTATTATTATCATTATCATTATTATTATTATTATTATTATTATTATTATCATTATTATCATCATTATTATTATTATTATTATTATCATTATTATTATTATTATTATTATTATTATTATTATTATTATATGATGATGATGATTTTTTGCATTGGACAGAGCGAGCTTCAGTTTACCAAACTTTGTATCTTTTAATGAAACGTGTTAGTCTGGAAGGACTGTTTGAACTCACAAAACACTTGCAACTTTTAGTTCCGTGCTGAGGATTTTGGAAAGCAGCCCAGCAATATTTATTTATTGCTCGGACTGCTCTTATTTTCACTCCCCTTTTCTTTTCTTTTCCTTCCTCCTCCTCCTTCTCTGCCTCTCTTTCGTCCCCCACCTCCCGGGATCCTTGCGGGTCGAAGGTTCTGCCCTGCCTTACACCAGCCGCCCACCCATGCCAAGGTCTCCTGGCTCTTTCGCCTCTGTAAGCAGCGGCTTCTCGGCAGCGTCGCCCCTCCCTCCATGGATCGGCTCCTTCCCCAGCACTGAAGGCATCCTTAGGAATACACCTCCACCTCCAGGAAAATAAAAGAGGCAGAGAAGGTAAATCGCCCGCCTGCTCGGAAAGGAAGGAGAGGACTCCAATGGAAGAAGGAGAGGAGAATTACCAATAACAAACACAAAGCGCTGGGTTAGAGGTGCCTTGTCATGTACAAGGAGATCAGAGAGGGCAACCACAGAAACAATAATCAGACTCAAAACGGGCTGCTTATTTGCCATTTGCTCTGGGTAGAACGGGTTTTTTTTAAAAAATTGGTTTGGAGAAGGAAAGCTAATTTGCTGATCTGCGCGAGGGTCGGTTTCTTTTGCCTCCTTCTTCTTCCTCCTCCTTCTTCCCACCCTAGCTTGCAATGCCCCATCTCTCCTCCTCCTCCTCCTCCTGCCCCTCTCGGGGAGAAATTGTTTGTTCTTGCCGTATTTCTCCGCTTTCCAAGAGGCTTTTCTTTTCACCTCTTTCTCCCCACCTCCCAATTTCCATAGGGGAAAACCCTGGGGAAAACTTGGCAAAAATAAAATAAAATAAAAAGTACTGAGTGCAAATGTTTTTTTATACTGTAGTTGGAGTTTTCCACGCTTTTTCACATTCAAGGCAGCATTCTCCCCATCCTCGCTGCTTTTCCAAAACATGCTTTGAAACCTTTGCATTTTATTGGGATGTATTCAGGACAACGCCTCCGCCTCCGAGGGCGAGAGGAGGAGTAAGAGGAGGCGAGAGTGACAAACAAATAAAGAGAGTTCTTCTCGCCCTTTGGCGTTTGACACACTCGCCGTCCTCTCCGAAAAGCCGAAATTGAGTGCGAAGCGGCAGTGGGGGTGGGTGGGTGGGTGGGGGGAGGCTGCCGTGAAGTGCCGGCTGGGGGAGCCCGGGATTGAAGTGCCGGCATGCTTTGCCAGCTCGGCCGGCTCGTTTTGGGGCGGCGGCTGGCCTCCGGCGTTTTCTTCCGCCGCTTTTTGATGGCGGCGGCGGCGGTGGTCGGCGGAGGGGGCGGAGGGGCGTCGACATTTCGCCTCTCACTCGCCTCCTCTTGCCCGCGGTGGGGCGGAGGCGTTGTCACCCTCGCCTCCTCTCCAGCCGAAATTGAGTGCGGCGGCAGGGGAGGCCGCCGTGAAGTGCCGGCTGGGGAGCCCAGAGCCAATCCCGGGCTCCCAGCCGCACTTCACGGCGGCCTCCCCACCCCACTGCCGCCGCACTCAATTTCGCTGGAGAGGAGGGCGAGTGACAACGCCAAGGGGCGAGAAGAACTCTATTTGTTTGTCACTCTCGCCTCCTCTCCAGCCGAAATTGAGTGCGGCGGCAGGAGGCCGTGAAGTGCCGGCTGGGGAGCCCGGGATTGGCTCCGGGCTCCCAGCCGGCACTTCACGGCGGCCTCCCCACCCACCCTTATACTCGAGTATATACGGTATATATGTATGTGTGTATACACATGTACTTTGTGTGCATATCTTTGTATATATATCAATGACTATATCTTTGCAAAAAATACAGTGTTTTTAAGTGTTTTAAAGCATTCCTCAAATACTAAGCAAAATCAGAAATTCTAGGAGTTTCATCCAAAAATTCTCTGCAAAGGGATTCCCAGATGTTTGACTGCCCATCCAAAGGATTTATGTCCTGAAAAATCAGGTTTTAATTTCTACAGAAGGCCTTTTGCTTTTTTGAAGAATAATTTGCTTGGCAGTTGGATTTATTCTCTAGCAGCAGAGTTTCTGGGAAAGAGGAAGATTTCACTTTTGCCTTTTAAACCAAGCCTAGAACAATATTTTGAAAGAAAACATGCCAAGTTTTGTCCAGAATAATATTGATTTTTCAAGCACCATTTGCAACCAAAGACGGAGAATTACTAGGCAACTCTTTACAATTATTATGGTCATGCACATCAGGAATTGGCTGATGAGGAAACAAAATTTGCTCTCGGTGTAAGATCTCTAATTTACTCTTTTTCTGCCAAGGGGAGTGTATTCTTATCATTCCTATCATGTCATTTTCAAGCTACTTTTCAGAGAACTAGAATGGAAGGGCTTAGTTGGATGTACAATTCCAAACTATATAGAATTTAAAACAATCTCACATTTGTGGCCAAAATGACACATTTAAGAATCACACTGGACTCTGAGCTCAGTTGTCTCTAAAATAATGGGAACCTATGGGACTATAGATAACCCTATTTTCAGCAAAGCTGAAGTAAGATTGTAAGCACTATCAGTTTAACTTAATGACTTCTTCACTTAACAACCAAACTGAAGATGGTCCAACTGTGATCACTAAACAAGGACTACCTATACACTATCATTTCACATTTATTACTAATCAAAACTGAGAAAACATTATTGCAAAGCACAAAATGTATTTTAGAGGGCTCATGTTCATGACTGCTATATAACTATGGATCTCAGCTATTCTTCATTACTAAACATTAGAAGGTACTCCTGTGTTGAGTTACATGCTATATTTTAAACTGGCATGAGAATCCACAATTGTGTAAAGTTGAATAGGTGAAATTAAATAATTTAAACATTAAAAAAATGGTTGGCATTTCTTAATCATATGCCTCCCCAGATTTTTTTTAAATGAAGCATAAACAGAACTTCGGAGTCAGGTTTTGTCTCTGGGGCTCCCATCCCACAGCCGATCAGTCCACAAGTGTCCATTGCAACTAGTTCTCAGTGCCAGAGTGTGATTTGGAAAAACTGAGTTCTGTTCTTGCATTGTTTAGCATGGAAAAAAACATAAACGGCTAAATGACTAATGCTTGTGTGTTTTTTTAATCAAAATGAGACATTTGAAGAATCAAAAGACGATTGTGAAAGGATAAAATGTGCCACAAAAATTTTCAACATTGATACATACTTTTAAAGTGTCCATTTTATTTTGAGGCAGATTGTGCTGAAATCTACTTCAAAAATGCTCCATGGCATGAGGAAAATCTATGCCAAACTTCAGGCAGATAAACTGAGAGACATTTGTGCAAAGAAAAGGCGGTAATCATAAAGAATAACAATGCCACTATTTTAATAAAATGCAGCTAATTATTGGAGGTTAAGCCTAGGAAAAATGTGATTCCTTTTAATGAAAACTGAGCACTTTTTAAAAAACATAAATTATTACTTCCTGGTCTTTTTCATAAAAGAAAATAGTTATTATGCAGAACAGTCAGCAGTTCACAAAAGTATCAGGGTAATGATGATTTAAACCTGACCAGCCCTTTAAGACTGAGGATGAGTCAGCAGAGTTATTGCCTTTTAAGAAGCTGCCTATATAAGGGAGGCCATTAGAGACCATCACCCTCTCTCTTCGTGTATCACTCCCCTCGTGCCATGTATCTGCATTGTAGTTCTCTGTGTAGAGTTGAAGATTGATTGCCTGGTTTTGCTTCGCATGTATATGTATTGTGTGTGTGTGTGTGTGTGTGTGTATCTTGTAGATAAACCACTGTTGGTAATGACAAAACCTCTGTGTATTGTAAGAGAAACCCAGTGAGAGCTTAGCACATATATGTATTGTATATATATACGTGCTAAGAGCCAGAGGGGATGTGCAATGTGGTTTGCATCATCTTACAAACGTTTAGGATGAAAAAAATTAGAAATAATAACCTAATGTATACAATAAAACTAAGACTATTCCAAAATATATGGAAAATTCTGAGGTGATGCTGTAATCAATGGTAGGAAGGCTTTTTGAGAGAGAGAGAGAGAGAGAGAGAAAGAAAGAAAGGTACTATATTTGTTAATGCCATTATGTTCTGGGTTCCAATCCTTGCAAATCAGAAATATTGATTTAATATAATCCAGTGAAAGATTTTAATCCAGTGGAAGATTTTAATTTGAATCAAATTCAAACCCTGGTCCTGAATACTTTTTTTGGTTTGTTTGGTTACAGGACTTATTTTATTTCATTTGTCAAGACAAACCAAGAACATATAGGAAAAAAATTTAACTCTTGCCAGTTACATGGAATGAAGAGAGGGGATGGTTGTGCTTATTTATACAGGTAGCCCTTAACTTAATGACTGCAGTTGGGACTAGAATTTCTGTCACTAAGTGATGCGGTTGTAAGGAATTAGCATTGTTCAGAGACGGTAATCCCTGCAGTCCCAGTTGCTACTGTTAACAGAATCCCATGGTTGTTAGGTAAGGAAATCTTTTGCCAGTGTTCATCAACCAAACTCAGTGGAGAAGCCAGCAGAACGTTCCAAACCCCAGGCCTGCGAACAGGTAAGTAGCTAGTGTCAGGTGGGGGAGATAACAAGAGGGTGCACAAAGTTGTGGAGAAGGGTTGGGATAAGTGGCTGCTCAGGTCAGTAATTGTATACAAGAGTGTAAAGAAGTGTGTAAGTGTACAAGGAGAGTTGGAGAGGTTGTGTGAGTGGCCAGCACAGCATAAGTGCATAGAGGGTGGGGGGAGATGCATGGGTGGCAGAGACTTATGCCAGTGACATGCGACTTTCCCTGACAGCTTCCCCAGTGACTTTCTGGGGAAGCCAGCAGGAAATGTTGCAAATGGCAATCACATGATCAAAGGATGCTTGGCAACTGGATGTAAGTGCGAATGAGTTGCCAAGCACTCAGATTACCATCACACAACTGCAGAGGTACTGGGATGACCAGAAACCCAAGGACCAGTTCTAACCACCATTTGTTCAGCACCTCTGTAACTTGGAATGGGGAGTAACCAAATAGTTCAAGGACTATCTGTATACGTAATTATAATATACTTCACCATTAAGAACAGATATATCTACATATACAATATGTCTTATTGTACAAAGGCAAAATAATACATTCTACAAATCACATTATTCCACTTAAGTGTCATTACTTTTTAAAAAGACTATATTTACATTTAGAAATATGTCTCTTTATTTGCCTTCATTTACCATTATACATTTTTCACCATGCAAATTCTATAAAAATATGGTCTACATTTTCAGACAATTTCTCATTTGCGTCTATTGCCAGCCACTCTAGAATTGTGATCCTCTGGCTGTAACATGAAAGACATTTTTGTTAAATGGCCAATTCTCTGTCATACCCTGGATTATAATGTCACATCAGACAGAACAAGAGCTCTTAAGTACTTACACAGCTGAGTCTCTGTAATGTCTTGATTAATAAACAGCAAAAGGAATATTAATAAAAGCAAAAGGAGGATCAGAACAAAAGCATAGAGAAATATGAAACGGCATTTTAATAGATTTTTTTTTCTTCCAGATTTTTGTCAGGACATGGCAGGATCTTTAAAATAAATTCTTTATTTCATACATTCACTTCATGTTAAAATACAGAATACTCCATACAAAAGAAACTAAATTAAGCTGACATTTCTGCAACATTGGCTTTCAACCCATTTACTGTTTTGTAGATCAAGGTCAGGACTTTTCCCTGAAAGTTATGTAAATACTGAATGAATTCGGATCTAGGCTCTTTCCCTATCTAAAAATATTTCCCGGTATATATGCATAGAGATGAAAAAGAAACCAAAAGGTTTCAGGAAATGTATTTTGTTTTATTTTCTTACTAACCGAGCCAACATAAATTATCTTTCAAATAAAACTAACAGGGGAGAATGTGAAAACCCACATTACTTAACTGTAATCCACAAACGACACTGCCCTCCCAGCTGCACTAGGAAGGTGGGCCCTCTAGCAGAGCAGAATGGGGAAACTTAAATATCGCTCTGGAATGGTGGGAAAAGAAAAGGCCTCTATAATATGCTTGGGTAGGCAGAACCCATTGTCAACCAGAATATTTGAATTCTCAGAAATGTTTTGGCAAAAGCTTATGACCACAAATGGAAGTGAGAGCCAATGAGAGATTCCTGGCAATCCACTAGCCTCATCAAGTCACTGGAAAGGACATGTATCAGTTGTTTTCACCTTTGCATTTCAGATTCTTAGGATGAAAAGGGTTTGTTTTTTCCTGTGCACTTGATCTTCTCCAGAATCAAATCAATCATAGATGTAAACTGAGTCCCCCAAGGTCTTCCTTTTATTTATTTATTTTTGCTAAAGATGAATGTTTTCCTCGTTGTTTCTTTCCAATCTTTTAACAAGCTCCTCTTAAAGAAATTCAAGACTTCATCTCTCAAACATATCAGGCAGAATTATTTTCTTAAACTTTATCTTAATAAAGGTTATTCTAACCTTGAATGAATTTCAAACTTGGTCTGAAAGCTTTAAACAAAAGCAAAATGTTGCAGTCAGTCAGCAATTTAAAATTGTGTGTTATTATCAGTATCAAAACAGTTTTCTGCACATCGGCAGATGATCGATTTATCAAAATTTCAATTAATTTTTATATTGGAAAAGCTCTTAATGATGAAATTGTAATATTTAAATAACTTCAAATTTAAAATAAAGGAGGTAAGTTTATTTTGATATAGTAATTAAGGTTAAATTTGGTTTCTAGGCTGGAAACGAGAAGACTGGGAGTTCTAGTTCCTTAGGCGTGAAAGCCAGGTGGGTGACTTTGGATCAGTCACTCTCTCTCAGCCCAATCCACCTCACAGGGTTGCAGTCGTAGGGCAAATGGGAGGGGAAAGGACTATTACATACATTCACCACCTTCAGTTACTTATCAAGTATGCTGCATAAAAGTATAATAAATAAAAAAAATGAAAAAGAGCGTAGAAAGATTTTTTTTAAAAAAATGAACAATCTTAATATTATCCTTTATGAAATTCACAATTTAGTTTGTCTTTAGAGGCCTAACATTAGTCTATGAGGTACTTCTCAATTTCGAGCTCGTGATTTAAAATAATCTATACTTATCCTCAGCTTTAATATAAATATTATAGGTAACTCAAGTAGGCTTAATTCTGAAAATGCCCAGGTAGATTTATATAGAAGGTGATGGAATCCTGGGGTATTTGGGGCTTTAAAAGGACAAAACAAGGGCCTCTGGTGGCTCAACAGGCTAATGCAGTCTGTTATTAACACAGCTGCCTGCAATTACTGCAGGTTCTAGTCCCACCAGGCCCAAGGTTGACTCAGCCTTCCATCCTTTATAAGGTAGGTAAAATGAGGACCCAGATTGTTGGGGGCAATAAGTTGACTTTGTATAAATATACAAATAGGATGAAGACTATTGCTAACATAGTGTAAGCCGCCCTGAGTCTTCGGAGAAGGGCGGGATATAAATGCAAATAAAATAAAAAATAAAAATGTCCCCATACATTCAACTCAAAAATGAAATAACCGGTTAATATACAATGTATATTAAATACAATGTATTTAAGGTCACCATACTCATGGCTTCAGTTCATATTGGTCCATGTGAGACCCAACTTCTCTATCTCCTCTTTCTTCACTTCCATTCATTTCTTGCTTCAGTTTCTTTTCCTCTGTTTTGTAGCAATGAACGGCTATTGAGGTTGTTACATATCACAAAAGGAAGAAAACTAACATGGTTATCTAAGGAGATAACCTGTGTCTTGTCACGAGAAAACTACAATCTACCATTTCTTTTGGGTGGAATGGGGGATTTCCAAGCTACCAATTTTAGTTGTTGGAAGACTCCAGGTCCACCAAGGGCATAAATTCTTCCCCTCTATTGCCCTCTTCCCCTAATGTTGTCACTTTCCAAGACAAAAGAGCACTGCTGGATCAAGTAGATGTGTCCAGCATTCTATGTAATATACTGATTAATCAGATATACTGAGAAAGAACTTGAGCAAAATTTGAGGGTGAAAGCTTTCTTTTGATGTGCCTCCTAGTAACTGGGCAAAGTGGGGACAGGAGACTCAAGTATTCAGATTAATAGCCATTGATACTACTTCCTCTGAAAAGTTTTATATTTTCCTTTTAAAAAACCCTTTTAATTAAACTATAATCTAATAAAAGGGTGGAAACAATTTTAAAGTAATAGTTCTTCTCAAATAATTTCATCACTTTTTAAAAAATTATATTTATTATGGTGGAGGGAGATACCTTGTTTAGCCCTCTTCACCTATTTCCAAAACTATATTTTATTTTTATTACAATTGCTTTGCATTCTCTCTGGTCATTTCTATAATTAGAACATCTGTATATCCTTTATTAATTTTTATTTTTATTTATTTATTTATTTTATTCAATTTTTATACCGCCCTTCTCCCGAAGGACTCAGGGCGGTGTACAGCCAAGTAAAAAATTACAGTATAAACATTAAAAGAAATTAAAACAAACATATTATAAGTGGCCAAATCTAAAACAGTTTAAAACATTAAAAAATAAATAACCCCAATAAAATTTTAGGCCAGTCCCGCTTGAATAAATAGGTGCGTTTTCAGCTCACGGCTAAAAGTCCGAAGATCAGGCACTTGACGTAAACCAGGGGGAAGCTTGTTCCAGAGCGTAGGAGCTCCCACAGAGAAGGCCCTACCCCTGGGGGCCGCCAACCGACGTTGTTTTGGTCATGTATCACAATCAACCATATTAATTGTTCTGTTAGATATATATAAATATATACTTTTGCCATGAATTTGTTTGAATATTTCGAAGTATTTACCACTTGTTTGTCACAAACTGGCCTTTTAAGCAAATGCTCACCAAACAATTGCTGGAAAGGTCTTAAGGTTTTGTATAAAATAATGAGGATATTCAAGAAGGAACTGAAATGAACACTACAAATGTTACCATCTTAGAAAAAACTGATAAGAAGGAAGTAATGTGAAAAAAGTAAACATGCTGTAGGTGTACGTGCTGATGTGGAAATGGAGAAATGTTAAAGCAATATTTTTTAAACTGTATTATGTGGAACGTATGGATCCATGAAAATTTGATAGATTTTATGACAGACCCAGTGGCTCAATTGCTAAAATGCTGAGCTTGTTGATCAAAAGGTCGGTAGTTCAGCGGTTCGAATCCCTAGTGCCGCGTAACGGGGTGAGCTCCCATTACTTGTCCCAGCTTCTGCCAACGTAGCAGAAGTTCCCAGCAGAGTTGGGAACAACTAGCACGTATATGCAAGTGAGGTACTAATCCATCTGGATCTTGAGCCTATCATCTAGGGTGTTAGCTATTCCTGCCAGCTTAGTATCATCCACAAAATTTGGTAAATTCCACTTCTATTCACTCATCTAAGTCGTTTATGAAGATATTGAAGAGTACTGGACCTAAGACGGAGCCTTGTGGTACCCCACTGCTTACTTCCCTTTATGTAGATGTAGACTCATTAAGGACTACTTGTTGAGTACGGTTTGTCAGCCAGTTATGAACCCATCTGCTAAATATCCCAATTTTTCTAGCTTATCAAGAAGTAGGTTGTGGTTTATTTTGTTGAATGCCTTGCTGAAGTCTAAGTATATTATGTGTAGAGTTCTATTTTGATCATATCATTAAGAAATATTTTGAATGAAAGAAATTACATTTTGCACATTTGTTGGGTTAGAGATATCAAATTATGAAATGAATACATATAAAGTTGAAAGTTGGTTTAAGAATGTAGTAAAAGTGATAGATGATGTCAACAAAATATGCCAAGCCAGTTGCCTGAAATCACAGATCAAACCATTATCAGAAAAAACAGAAGGAGCAACTCAACATTACTACTACTACTTCCATGTCACTGGTGCAAAAATGCTTCCATGGTGGAAAGATCTGTGGGTGACCATTATCGTTGCCTAGGGAATGCTCAGTTGGCTCATTTCGTGTTCCCATGAAGTGTCCCCCCGAAGTGGTACCCATTTATCTACACACAGTCACTGATTTTGAACTGCAGGAGGTGCAGCATGTGACAGGAGTTCACTCCATCTCAAGGCAGCAACCGTGTCTCAAACACAAGTCTGCCAATTATCAGCCCATCGTTCTAATCTTGTGAGCCACCACGCTTTATCCACTCAATAATAAACTTTATTATTTTGATCATTCCCTTTCTAAGCAAGGAGCAAGTCTCATTTAACTAATGAGAAATAGAATTTACAGTACCTTATGAGAAAACGTGATTTGAAATGTACTCGTTTATTTTCATCACATTGCTTTTGTGGAGACAGTCTGTTGAATTTAAAATTGACTATAAAAAATTTACCAAGAAAATAAAAGTGGCTTCTGTAATTATTCCCTCTCAATAATAAATATAAGAGAAACAAAGAGAGCAAACTAATTAGAAAGAAAGTATGGACAGTTTTTATATCACCTGGCTACTATATGTATTTGGCTATTTTTTACTTATTTTTCCAAGTGAAAGTTATTTATCATCTCCTATCAAAATATGCCCTCCTGTTTTCTACTTCAAAGCATAAGGTGGCAGTCTGTATCCCACCTCAAGCTTGGTCAATCAGTAATTTTTTGCAGTGACATTGAAAAATCAATATATTGGTCATAGTGGGACTAATTACCTTCCTAGATCCTGTAGTCCAGGGGTCCCCAACCCCTGGGCTGCGGCCTGTTTGAAACTGCGCTGCATTATGGGCAAATGTACACACACCCATGAAGCTCTACTCGTGCACAGTGAGTCCTTGCGCTTGCGCATGAAGCTCCATTCATGCAAACGGAGGGCATACCACACCTACCGCTTGCACCAATAGAGCTGTGTGCACATGTGTGCACCTGCCACTCACATGCCCTCTCCTGGGCCACCAGGGTGGAAAGGTTGAGGACCACTGCTGTAGTCCCAATGTTTTCCATGGCCTTTACTTTTCTTTTTTTCATATGTAAAACTGGAAATTGGACCACATGGTACATATCAGAATTGAAATACAGAACTTACAAGTCTACATTAATAGATGTCTGGAATAAATGTAAATATTGTATTCACTTAGGGACTGCATTTTATTAATACATTGCATATTTTCATTTTGGAACATGTATTTGATTTTGACATTTATCAGATTTTATTTATAAAATTGTTCCTAAGGGGAAATCCTGCTACCCATAGGAAAAGGCAGACAAAACTAGTTTTACATGAAATGATAAATATATGTAAATACATGACCGGGACATTGATTCTGAAATTCCTCCTAAGAATCTCCTGGTGGTTCTTAGGGATAGTCATGACTTTTCCTTAATTGCAGTTAAATTTGGGGTCTCACAGGAGGAAATTATGGCAGCAGCACTGTAAGTTAACTTTCTCTCCTGCAAGTTATGTATCAGCATTAGTTTTGAACCTTTTCCAAAGTTTTTTTTTCAGACCTAGTAATGATTTGTATATAGCTATCTTTAATTTTATTTACTTTCCAATATTGTTATGATACCTGAAATTCTAATAAGTACATATTTTGTGATTTATAGATAGCATGAGAGTGTTGGATATATCATCAGCAAATTTTATGTGCAGACTACATTTTTTTTTTAAAAAAAGCCATGTTCTTTGGAAGAAATGTGTGTCTGCAATATTATAGAACGTTCACATCTGCTTTGAATCTATTACCGTTTGATTAAGCTTAACAGAGAATACTCATCCAACTCCCTTCTTCTGGACTTTGAGCAGCTTAACATATACATCTTATAGTGAGTTTTATTATTATTTCTATTTATTTAATCAATTTATATCACTGTTCATTTCATATTCATGACTGGGTTACTTATAATAAAACAGATATAAATTTTATATCTATTTATTTATTTTTTATTTTACTTTAAAAACTGAATACACTGCAACAAATAAAAACACCCAGCAGCCAGAATAATAAAATAACTGTCAATACAATCAGGATACAGGCTCTGAAACATACCTGAGACCCCAGATACAAAACCATATTTTCAAGGCTAGCAGGGTCCAGATTGGGACCAGTCTAATCTCCAGAGGGATGATAGTCTAAAGAGCAGGCATCAAGATAGAAAAGGCTTTCATGCTAGATCGATTAAGATGGGTAGAAACAACTGGGAAGAGAGGGTCCCATAAGTAACCAATCCACAAATGGCTTTAAATGTGACTACCAACAACTTGAATTGCCCCTGGAAACATACTGAAAACCAAGACAGCTTACAGAACAGTAGTACCACATGCACCAAAAAGCCAGCACTGTTAACTGCCCATGCCATCATGTTCTGCACCAGCTGAAGCTTCCAAATATTCCTCAAGGGCATGCCCATGTAGAACGCATTGTAGTAGTTCAGTCTGAAGTCTCATTTTAATAGGCTTATTATCTTTCCCCTGTAATCCTTAAAGCAATATACAACTTCAGATGTAAACAAACAAACAGGAGCTTTAGCAGAGTACATAGAATTGTTGTTCCACCAATTCAAAATCATTTTCATTAGACAGCTATACACATTTAAGACATTATGAGAAAATAGGGATAAATTAATATTGTTATAACAGAGTAGTTTCATACCAAAATAATATGTAATTATAACAGGAAATATATTGAATATTTTATAATAACTTTGTCTATAAACCTTACATGCTTTAGATTGGTATTATTTCTCTATCAAGCAATGATTTTAAGTCCTCGATTTTAGTTTCTAATGAAGTCTCTAATGATCACTCAATTTTTTAGAGGCAATAGTTTGATTTTCATCTACAGGAAAATTATTATTCAAGCAAGCGATCTTCACAATGGTTGACAATACTTCCCGT
Organism: Ahaetulla prasina; assembly: GCF_028640845.1. Taxonomy (NCBI): domain Eukaryota; kingdom Metazoa; phylum Chordata; class Lepidosauria; order Squamata; family Colubridae; genus Ahaetulla; species Ahaetulla prasina. The sequence goes on from NC_080539.1 coordinate 271,934,496, forward strand.
TCTTTCTAAACAAAATTTTTAAATGTCACATAGTATTCTGTAACTATTGGATGCAAAAAATACCACATAATATTTTGTTCCAAGCAAAAATATCCATGTCCCATGGATATCCCTGTTTCTCTTCTCATCCAAGAAGCTTTTTGGATTGTGGGGAATTAATCCTCCATCCAGTCAGAGCTGAAGAGGCCTCTTGGATGAGAAGCAAAATGTCTTCAAAGAAAAACCAGAAAGTCCAGTTGCCTCTTGAAAAAAGCACCTTTGGGACAACCATGACCTGGATGGCTGAGAATCTCCATAGATGAAAGTATCCATGCTTCCAATACATCACAAAAGTTTTTTTCTTTTTCCCCTCTCCAGTCATCTTGCAACTTAGCATAAATGAATAATTTGAATATATGTCACATGTCCCAAAAAGGTATGGGTTGATTCTGAAAGCTCTGTGTGAATAGGTTTATGTGTTTGTTAAAAGTGCACCTCCTGAATCAGGGCACTCTGACTCTTGAAAAGTCAGATCCAGTGAACTGTGAAGAAAAACAAAGTTGTCAAACCATTCAGCTCTGTGAAAGATTCATGAAAAAGTAGCAGTGACATCCAAGTCTCAATGACCCATAGAAAGTCCAAATTCAAACTTGTTGATTTGCATTATAATACTATACATATAGTGTTTGCCTATAAAATGATGCAAAATGACCAATTCACTTGATTAAAAGGTTTGGTTATTTTGAAGGACAATCTATATAGCCTATTAGCCTAAAAAAAATGTACCACCACCCCTGTGGTGAAATTCAAATTTTTTTACTACCAGTTCTGTGGGTGTGGCTTGGTGGGCATGGCAGGGGAAGGATACTGTAAAATCCCCATTCCCTCCCCACTGCTAGGGGAAGGCTATTGCAAAATCTCCATTCCCACCCCACTCTGGGGCCAGCCAGAAGTGGTATTTGCCAGTTCTCCAAACTACTCAAAATTTCCGCTACCGGTTCTCCAGAACCTGTCAGAACCTGCTGGATTTCACCCCTGCACCACTCCCAAATGTATTGCTCACGTTTTTTTCTAGTCACATGGAGATCAGATGACAGCCACATGATCCAAGGCTCTGTTTTCTTTACCAGAATTTAAGATCACTTAAAGGAAAATAAACTAGATTTGCCACTATGCAGGTAAACCTCAACCTACGACCATTCATTTAATAAAGGTTTGAAGTTATGATGGTGATTTAAAAAAACAATTCATAGTCCTCGTACTTATGACCATCAAAATTCAGGCAGATGGCAATCAGCATTATTTACAACAGTTGCAGCATCCCAGGGTCATGTGATCACCATTTGCAACTGTCCCCTGAGGGCTTCTCCCAAGTAAAGTCTGTCAGGAAATTATTTGTGTAACTAGTTGGCCAGGCAATATATAAACTAACTATGTATGTTTGTAGAAAGGCATGATATTGCTTTAAAGCTGTGCTGCATCATGCAAGCATCCCGATTGGTTGAGCTTTGTAGCCAATGTATAAAAGGACTACTAAATTATAGCTTGTTGGGAATTACAGGGACGCTACAGCATTGTAACCTGATGACATGCTGCAACTGTATATTTGAGCTTTATGATTGTTGCTTGATCATGGCTAGTTACTGATTCCTCAAGTTACTGACTGTTGTGAATTGAACTGTGTTTTGCTGAACTGAAAGAAGACCTTGCTTGTTTGTTGTTGCAAGTCCACATTGGTAAGAAGACTGACTGACTGACTTTATATGTTTATGACCTGGAATTGATTTTGGACTATGACTTTGCCTTTTCCCTAAAAGTAAAGGAATATCAAACCCCAGTTTGTCTGCAAGTGACTGTTATTGTATACAACCAGTCTCAGTCGTTTTCATGCGTAGGGTACTCTGCTCAACAGTCCACAATTTTTGTTGTGAACCCAGATTACCCTTAACAAAGTAAATGGGAAACACTTGATTTGTTTACAGACCACATGATTCTCTGAACAACCATGGCAAAAAGGTTGTAACATCAGGTGTGACTCATGTTACAACTGCATTGCTTAGAGACAGAGGTTCCAGTCCCAATTGTGGTTATAAGTCAAGGACTACTTGTAATTCAGCAGCCCTACCAAAAACCACTGGATATCTGCACCTGATGCTTAATGCTTTAAAAACATGACCTCTCGGAAGCCAGAAACATCACTAAGTTCATTGGGAAGAAGGAGACTAAACTCTTCCCGTTTGAAGCGCTCTTCATTGGGTCACTGGAAAGAAGAGGAAAGTGGTAGAATTTGGTTTATGTCCCCACTGTGAAAATCTGAAACTTTAGTAGCTTCAGCTCTAGTACTTGTATGTATTATTATAATCAATTCAGCCCCACATCATTCCCACTATTGTTGCAAAAAAGGGGCAGCCCTTACTGCCCCTTTTTGCAGGCAACTGTTTGAACTGAGGCAACTGTTTGAGACAACTGTTTCAACTGAGGAATGCTGGAAGTTAGAGAGGGTCACTACTGAGAGATTTTCTGGCCATCCCTCCTGAACCTTCCTTCCTCACAGTCTTCATCTTCTGCTGATGGACTCATCTGTATGTGCCACACATCTTACACCATATCTAAATAAACCTGCTGCTCTGAGACATAGCAAAAGACACTCACACTGCGGATGCTTCCATCCTGATTAAAACATGGTTCCTAATAGGTTTGTTTTTTGTATATGAAAGGGGAGAGGGGACATAATCTTATCCTTTGCTTAAGCCTAAAAGCAGTGTTAGGCAACGGTGAAAATAGGGCTTGCTTTTCTATTACTTGTTTACTACTCAGCTTTGGAGAGAAAGCTACTATATGCATGTTATTAAGAAATAATGTATTTAAAGACTTATCTTTGAACTTTTTCAGGTTACATATACAGGTATTGTTTAACATCCCAATACACTTCTGTATCTTTTCCAGCATTCAGATAGAATCATGTCAATTCTGACTGAACCTATTGAAGAGTTATTGTAATAACCCTAGAAATGCAGGACATGACTCTCACTTATACAAGTCCGGTACTTCATTGTGATCTGATGTTCTTACTAGTTCAAAATAGCTTACTAAGGTGAAACTGAAAAAAGCCACTTTCAAGTGCAAGCATTAAGAAGTTGATTGATCCTTTGCCTCTCCTCAGAGCCTGCCATTTCTCTCTGTACACACACACACACACTTCAGACCTGGCCTTGAGACTTCAAACAGGATTTTGTCAAATATTAAAAGTAAGCTGAGGATTCTTTGAATTTGCCTTGAAATTAGCCAATTCATCATCTTAGCAGTCCCCATTTGGAAATTATATACTTTCAAATTGTGTTCTGGAAAGTACCTTCCTTTGCAGGACAGGAGGAAAGTAACATGCTAAACAGGTTATCTGGCCAAGCCTTTAAATAGGATTATAAAGAACAGCTTTTCCTCTTGGCTTAACAAAAACTAAAATAGTTGAAAAATATTTGATTGCACTTGGCCTCAGTTTTGCGAATTAGTTTCCCCCAGCTGGTTGTAAATCCCCAAGAAATAATAAAATACCCACTACTGACACCATATAATAATTAGTTGCCTACAATTCATCCAGCAAAAATGAAAACCAACAGAGAAAGTTCATCCTATCAATTCTGGAATAACATATGTACAAACAAGGGACAATCATACTGCCCTGAAACTTCCATTGACTTCACTGAGATGTCTTGAGTCAATTAGTTTGTGCTTATTTTTATCAATTTACAACTTAAGATTTAAATATAGATTTAAATGACTAATACAGATAGTCCTCGACTCACAATTTATTTAGAGACCATTCAAAGTTACAACAGCACTGAAAAGCATGACTTATGACTGTTCTTCATAGTCATGAACTTTTCAGCATCCCCATAATGATGTGATCAAAATTCAGATGCTTCGCAACTGGTTCATACTTATGACCATTGCTGTGTTCCAAGTTCATGTGATTATCTTTTGTGACCTTCTGACAAGCAAAGTCAATGGGGAAGCCAGATTAACTTAACAACTGGGTTACTAATTTATCAAGTGCAGTGATTCACTTAACAACTGTGACAAGAATGGTTTTAAAATGAGGCAAAACTCATTTAACAAATGTTTCACTTAGCAACAGAAATTTTGGGTTCCATTGTGGTCGTAAGTTGAGGACTATCTGTATTAGATGTTCTACTTTCTGGAGGAGGGAGCATTTGAGGGTTTCTTCTCATTATTTAGACTCTTAAAATAAGTAAAGTTTTAAATCCTCTCTCTCTTACAGAATGGAAATTGAAAAAGTATATAAAGAGAAAGATTATGGAGCAAATCAACAGGAAATAATAATATTGGCAGGGTTTGCAAGCATAACACTCATTAATTTTGAGACAGGACAGGCGACTTCCGGTATCCAGCGGCAGCGGACGTCTGGAAGGCTTCTCCTGCCTCCAGCGCGAATCCGGCCGCCGCCGAGGCCCTCAGGGGCCAGGTGTTCGAAAAGGACACCTGCCGCACGGACGGCTCGCCAGGGTCTCCCAGCCGACATACAGGACTGTGGGGACCGATGCTGGCGCGTCCTAGGCTCGGCGGGGTTCGAGGCCACAGGCGCGGCCATTATTTTGGTCGTCGCCTGGGCGCTGTGCCCGTGACACCGGGCATTGGATTTATAACTGCAGCAGCCTGGTGGTGAACAGGGCACGGAGAAGAATTGAGGAGGAGAAGGAAGGGAATATCGGTGGCGTGGTGGAGTGCTCCGGAGTGCGGGGGTTTTCTCCCCTGCGGTTGGAAGGAGCACGAGTTATTCTGGAGAGAGGAGAACTTAAAATAAGATGATTACCGGTTTTGTGGTGCTCTGGAGAGAAGAGGAGATGGAGAAATTTAGGAGGGAAGGTTTGAGGCCCCCCCTCCTTCTGGGGAACAGTGGTGGCGTCCAGCTTCCGCCCTCACTATGAGAATTTTGGTGACATCACCTCCCTTGACTTCCTGGTTGACTAACTGTACTCTGGACTCGTTGCTCCTGTGAGTGCCCCTGGTGGATCCGGAGGAAATTACAAGGATACTGTGCCTGCCTGAGGATTTTGTATTTTTTTCCCTTAATGGCAAAAGGTCAGAGACCAACTGCTGGAGAGATGGAGAGAATTTTGGAAAAGTTATCTAATATGGACAAGAAATTGGATGAAATAAGAGCAGAAATTGTGACTATCCAAAAGGATTTAAAGGATACTCAACAAGTTTCAGCAGAAAACAAGCAGAAAGTGGAAGGTTTGAGGCCCCCTCCTTCTGGGGAACAGTGGTGGCGTCCAGCTTCCGCCTTCACTATGAGAATTTTGATGACATCACTTCCCTTGACTTCCTGGTTGACTAACTGTACTCTGGACTCGTTGCTCCTGTGAGTGCCCCTGGTGGATCCGGAGGAAATTACAAGGATACTGTGCCTGCCTGAGGATTTTGTATTTTTTTTCCTTAATGGCAAAGGTCAGAGACCAACTGCTGGAGAGATGGAGAGAATTTTGGAAAAGTTATCTAATATGGACAAGAAATTGGATGAAATAAGAGCAGAAATTGTGACTATCCAAAAGGATTTAAAGGACTAATACAGATAGTCCTCGACTCACAATTTATTTAGAGACCATTCAAAGTTACAACAGCACTGAAAAGCATGACTTATGACTGTTCTTCATAGTCATGAACTTTTCAGCATCCCCATAATGATGTGATCAAAATTCAGATGCTTCGCAACTGGTTCATACTTATGACCATTGCTGTGTTCCAAGTTCATGTGATTATCTTTTGCGACCTTCTGACAAGCAAAGTCAATGGGGAAGCCAGATTAACTTAACAACTGGGTTACTAATTTATCAAGTGCAGTGATTCACTTAACAACTGTGACAAGAATGGTTTTAAAATGAGGCAAAACTCATTTAACAAATGTTTCACTTAGCAACAGAAATTTTGGGTTCCATTGTGGTCGTAAGTTGAGGACTATCTGTATTAGATGTTCTACTTTCTGGAGGAGGGAGCATTTGAGGGTTTCTTCTCATTATTTAGACTCTTAAAATAAGTAAAGTTTTAAATCCTCTCTCTCTTACAGAATGGAAACTGAAAAAGTATATAAAGAGAAAGATTATGGAGCAAATCAACAGGAAATAATAATATTGGCAGGGTTTGCAAGCATAACACTCATTAATTTTGAGACAGGACAGACGACTTCCGGTATCCAGCGGCAACGGACGTCTGGAAGGCTTCTCCTGCCTCCAGCGCCCGAATCCGGCCGCCGCCGAGGCCCTCAGGGGCCAGGTGTTCCGAAAAGGACACCTGCCGCACGGACGGCTCGCCAGGGGTCTCCCAGCCGACATACAGGACTGTGGGGACCGATGCTGGCGCGTCCTAGGCTCGGCGGGGTTCGGAGGCCACAGGCCGCGGCCATTATTTTGGTCGTCGCCTGGGCGCTGTGCCCGTGACACCGGGCATTGGATTATAACTGCAGCAGCCTGGTGGTGAACAGGGCACGGAGAAGAATTGAGGAGGAGAAGGAAGGGAATATCGGTGGCGTGGTGGAGTGCTCCGGAGTGCGGGGGTTTTCTCCCCTGCGGTTGGAAGGAGCACGAGTTATTCTGGAGAGAGGAGAACTTAAAATAAGAAGATTACGGTTTTGTGGAGCTCTGGAGAGAAGAGGTGATGGAGAAATTTAGGAGGGAAGGTTTGAGGCCCCCTCCTTCTGGGGAACAGTGGTGGCGTCCAGCTTCCGCCTTCACTATGAGAATTTTGATGACATCACTTCCCTTGACTTCCTGGTTGACTAACTGTACTCTGGACTCGTTGCTCCTGTGAGTGCCCCTGGTGGATCCGGAGGAAATTACAAGGATACTGTGCCTGCCTGAGGATTTTGTATTTTTTTTCCTTAATGGCAAAGGTCAGAGACCAACTGCTGGAGAGATGGAGAATTTTGGAAAAGTTATCTAATATGGACAAGAAATTGGATGAAATAAGAGCAGAAATTGTGACTATCCAAAAGGATTTAAAGGATACTCAACAAGTTTCAGCAGAAAACAAGCAGAAAGTGGAAGGTTTGGAGGGTGAGATGCGGGCAGTGCAGAAAAGAGAGGAGACGACAGGCAATGCTGTGCTTGGACTACAGATGGATAAAATGTCTTATTTCCTTAGGTTTCAAAATTTGGAAGAAGTGGACCAAGAAGACTTGAGAGATGTTGTGACTAAATTGTTGGGAGAATTTCTTGGGAGAGGTGTTGATTTCATGAATTGGGATGTGGATCGAGTTTATAGAGTTAATTCGCAATATGCACGCACGCATGCAGTTCCCAGAGAGGTTCATGTCAAATTTGTGAGAAGAGGCGAGAGATGAAATTCTTAGAAAACATAGGAGTGGGGCACTGATTTACAGGGGCAGGAGATAGCCATTCTGAGGCAGATTCCCAGACAGGTACGTGAAAAAGAAAGAAATATTATTTTTGTCAAGCAAATTGTACCAGAAGGAGTGGGCTTCAGATGGCTGATGCCAGAGGATTGATGATTTTCCGGGAGGGCATTACGAAAAAATCAGTACAATTGCGGAGGCTACGGCCTATGTGGAGGAACACAAAGCCTTCCTGGAATCAGATGACCCAGGAATTGAAGAAGGGAGGTTATAGATCATGGGGCTGAGCGGCTGCCGCTGTTGCGGCCCTGGAGTTGGGTCAGGCTGAACCCAGAGTTCTGAGATCCAAAACTAGGAAGTGATAAAGATATTTGGGATTGTGTTGGTTTTCCTTATTCTCTTTTGTACGATATTCTGTTTATTCTTGACTCTTCTTTATTACGTATTTAAAATTTGCAAACTTAGCTACTTCGTGTCACCTGCTTGCCTTATGGCTGTTGTATGTGTTAAAAAATTTGAGTAAAATTCTTATTTTAGATAAGAAAAATGAAAATTTACCATACCTGATATGTATTTGTATAAACCTTTTTTGACTAATAAAAACTTTTTGAATAAAAAAAAAAATTTTGAGACAGGAGGATCCAGGCACCTGTCAATGGTTACAATCTTCCAGGTTTCTTTGTATGTAGATTTGTATTAGATTTGTATTTACTTACTTAGTACATTTACTTATATTTGTATTAAGCTAAAATGTCTATGTATTTGCTTAGGCTAAAATGCCAATTGGGCAAAGTCATTTGAAGTGAGTGGTTGGCATATTGTAATGTTAACTGAGATTCTTCTATTTGAGTTGAGGTTTATTAAACAAGTTTCACCCAGTCTCCAACCTATCCTTTGCTGGGAAAACTGTTGAGAAGTTGGTGAACAGTCAATTTATAGAGAATCCTAAAAGTAGATTACCTAGATCTTTTCATTATCTCAAACATGAGATGGGAACAGTACTGGTTATGCTAGAATTTTGTTAGGACTTGGAAGAAAGAGTACCTTTTCCTGGTCTTTCAGATTTCTCAACAATATTCAAAACCATTGTCCATTATATTATTGTGGCCTATCTAAAAATACTTGGGGATGTAAAAACTATTCTTCAATAGTCCCAATTCCAACCTGAGTGGCCAATTCCAGTTGCATAGAAGGAGAGATGCAATCAGGCCTGCTGTTGCTCCATTCTGTATAACCCCCTGCTTCTAATGTGTTATTAGCTTTAATTTATCAACAAGTCATCTCCAAACTCGGGGGGGGGGGTGTATGTATTCTATATCCGTTATAAAGGGCTATTTCCTTTTGATTTAAATGTGCTTTCGGTTGTTTTGATTATAATATTATGACAACGGGGTGGCCTGTAAAATTTGCAGCAAATCTTTCAGACAATGAAGCTATAATTATCTAAAGTCTTAAAAGAAATCTCACTTCATATTCTAGTTTTAAAATAATGTTTGCATGCCACCTGTCAAAAGGAAAAGCCACCTTCAGGTTAAACTAAGCCTCCCTCTGAAGATAAAATTCTGTCTAGGGATTAACAGAAACTAGAAAATTATAAAACTTCCCTTGTCTGCTTCTCCCCGCCCCCCCGCCCCCCCGCCTTCCCCCTTTCTTCCTTCCTCCTGGTCCCTCTGGGGAACCAGGAAAGGATTGAAGGCGAAATCCTTACCTCACCCTAGGTCTGCCTAACTAAAAAAGGGGTAAACAAACAAACCTTTGGGAGACTGTAGCTCAGCCAAGCTGAAATGGATGCTGAGAAGCTACCAGTCAATTCCAGGATTGAAACAAAATTGAACTATTGCCAAAAGAACAATACACAACCCCAATTAAAAGGAGATAAAACACAAAAAAAACCTAATGCAATGCTAATTGAAGCCAAACAATGCAGTTTCCAGCCTTGCCTGTGGGTAAACGCCTCATCCAGGACTCCAGCTAACTCTCCAAAAAAGTCAAAACTCTTCTGGCCCAGAAGCCTGACTGAGCCTTTTTTTTTTCCTGTATTGGCCCTCAGGGTTCAGGTGACTAATTCTGGGCACATGGTTGGCTTGTAATTGTATGGGCCTTCTTCTCCCACTACACTAATCTAACAAATGCAATTTTATTTCTAATTATTTTCTATTAACATTATGACTTTAAATTTCCCACTGACAATATATGGGTGGCCTCACTCAGAACAAATATGTGGAAACTGTACTGAAGAGCTTTTAAAACCATATTTTTGTTGTATTTTCCAGAGGAAGGTGCACCAGAAATGAATATTAATATATTCTGATTGCTATATTTTGATATGTACTACTAGAAATCCACAATTAGTCAAAGCTATAAGACTAGAATGGATGCCTACTCTGAATCACTTTACTGAGGAAAGATTTTCATATTTAAATATTTAATATATTTATAAACTATAAGAATACTGTCTATGTTTAAATGTGATAAATAAAATTAGTATAAAGACACTTCCAGAAAAGTCTTTTATTGTGCAGTTCCCTCTGTCTCATTCATTAAATTTGGAGCAGGGATGTGGGGGGGTGGATTTCTATTTTCCTCAAATTCTGAAACTAATCTAGTAAAGCACATAAATAATTGCTACAACCTTTGACGTTTCGAGCCATTTTTGCTTCATGTTCAAGGTGGATTTAAGCATCTCTACCTTCCACAATGCTGCATGTAAGTCTTATCGGGTACTTACTAACCAAAGAACCCCTATTCCCTTAAAATAACTTACCTTCATAAAAAAAAAATATTACCTGCTGGATCAGATCAATAGCTTAGCCTACCTAGTATAGGAAATCCTCAACTTACAACCAATCATTTAGTGACCGTTGAAAGTTACGACAGGACTGAAAAAAGTGACTTACAATCAATCCTCGCACTTATGACTAATGTAGATCCCTCTAGTCATGCAATCAAAATTTGGGTGCTTGGCAACCAGCATATATTTACAACTGATTATGTGATTGCCATTTGTAATCTTCCCATCCAACTTCCAATAAGCAAAGACATCAAGGGAAACTGTATTTGCTTAACAACAGATTTTGGGGGAAGAGCTAAATAGATTCTATTGGCATAGCACTCCATAGCTGGAATGCAGATTGTAAGATTTTCTTAGACTGAAGCTTTGTAAAAGGGTCCAGAAATCATCCCCTGATCTTGATCAGAAGCCAAAGCTACCAGATAAATCAGTAGTTGCACTATTAAAAAGTTTTAAGGGAATGGTTTGCTCTAGTAAAGACTAGAGGCGAATTCAAGATTTAGAAGTTGCACTATTAAAAAGTTTTAAGGGAATGGTTTGCTCTAGTAAAGGCTAGAGGCGAATTCAAGATTTAGAAGTTTCTCTATCGAATCAAACCCTCCTAAGATGCATGTCAAGCTTGAAACGTATGAATATTTCCTGGTCTGAAAGTGAAGTAAAATTTGTGTTTCAGCACAGGTTTGTGTATCTGAGTATTTTTGTGTGTAAATATACCCATGTGCATGTGACACTATGAAAATTTAAGAAAAAGATGAATTGGGCTCAGGGGAAAGTGTCTGTGCGTCTGTGGCTTTCAGAAGACTTAACCCAGTGTTTCTCAATCTTGGCAAGTATTAAGAGGCGTGGACAGAGGCTGCCTGGGGAATTGTGGAAGCTGAAGTCCATGCCTCTTAAAGTTGCCAAGATTGAGAAACACTGCTTTAACCATATAGTCTCCTGTATTCAACATACCTTTCCAGCTCTCCTTTCTTGGATGCTTAAGAGAAAAGACGATAAATGTAAATTGAGGGGCTCTGATTTCGACATCCCACTTTCACTTAATTGTTTTTGTAAGATTGTGGTAATGTTTCATATCAAGGGATGGATTTAAATCTGTCACAGCTGTGCTATGGTGTCCACTTTGTATAACATATAATTGGCAGTACAGACCCTTTTTTAAGCATTTGGTGCCGGTGGCTAGAAACAACTTCAAGAATACTACTCTGCATTTGCATCATCCTCTAGATGCATATACATGCAAGAATCCAGAGTCATTCAAACACATTTTCAGACATGCCTTAAAGCATTTGGCATGTATAGAAACTATATTATCTGACTAAGACTTCAGAAGGCCATTACTCATTAGTTCATGAGAAAGCAACATAAATGCCTCAATGCTGATCTCAGAGCAGTTACATATGATTAAAGCTATCATTTTGTATTTTAGAACAGAAGAAATATATAAATGTTAACCCAAAGGTGCTTTTTCCAAGAGGCAACAGGACTTTCTGGTTTTTCTTTGAAGACATTTTGCTTCTTATCCAAGAAGCTTCTTCAGCTCTGGCTCTTTTTAAAGAGCCACTTGGATCTAGTGGTTAAAGCACCAGGCTACAAGCCAAGAGACTGTGAATTCTAGTCCTGCTTTATGCATGAAATCCAGCTGGGTAACCTTTCTCTCAGACCAACCCACCTCATAGGGTTGCTGTTTTGGAGAAATTGGAGGAAGGGGGAATATTTGGTGCCTTGGTTTATGTATAAAATGTATAAAGGTGAGGAGGGAGAGAAGAAAGGAAAGGAAAGAAAAAGAAAGGAAAGGAAAGGAAAGGAAAGGAAAGGAAAGGAAGGAAGGAAGGAAGGAAGGAAGGAAGGAAGGAAGGAAGGAAGGAAGGAAGGAAGGAAGGAAGGAAAAGATTGTACCCCAATCTTCTTATGTCCTTCCCAAAATAAGACCCATTGAATTCTGTGGAGTTCACCTCTTGAGGCTGCAACCTAAACATTACCTAATATAGGCCTTGACGTGGGCAATGATAAACTCTTGTGTACATATTGTATCATAATTATATCATGTAACATTCCATTCCTGCCTCTTTCATTTAACTTAGGCAGATCAAAAGATGGATGCTGAGGCTTTCTTTTTTTATGAACCAGCAAGATAGTGCTATAATGAACGTAGCAACAAATGGAAAACAAAATCTACCTATTTTGTAAACCTTTTATTTTCAACCAGCTTGCAGAAAGTAGAAAGAGGCCATCCTTGACACTATGCTGGCAGGCCCACCAGCCCCAATCAGAAGTGTCTTTCATTGTGCAGAGAAACACAAAGGGCACTCTGTCTGAGCAACTCAAAAAGAAAGCTAAAATCTTGCAGGCCACTCCCCATGTCAAAGGCTTGATTTGAATGCATGGAGGAGACTTACTGATTACAGAAGCATATAACAATCAGTTAACAGAACTTTGGTCTGTTAAGTTTCAGCAAGCTCCTTCTATCCTCTTACTCACCCCCATTTCTTGGATAGCCTTGGTTATCTAAATTTCATTATTCCCAACATTTCTACATAGAAGAAAGTGGAAAACCTGGAGTCTATATGTTTTTTAAAAGCATCCTGCTGGATGGTGACCCCCTTTGCATGTCTGGATTACTTTTACATTTTGCAGGGCTTTCTTTAGCCAAAATAAAAAGGCGACGAGGCAGCAGATGTCATTTGGGGTATTAGAAAATGAGAAAGAGAGAAACTTAGCCTGGAGTATAAATGACCCATATTCATACAATGGTAAGAATATGAACAATGAGTATAGTTCCCAGTTGATCATCCAGTATAGCTTCAAGAATCCTAAATTATTACTGTCAATCTAGTGTATTTGATCATATATTAGATGGAATGGGTTTGTTTGTTTGCTTGTATAAAAAGTTGTCTGGTTTTATTGTATATTAACTGACTGTTTTCCCTCCGGAGGTACATATTATAAAATCACAGCCTGAGGCACTTTTTTTAAATTTTTAATTGCTTGTCTAAACTGAATTTTCTTAAAGCTCTTCTTACATCGGCACACATAAGGATTTTACCATAAAAGGGGTTGAAAATCCTTGTTGCACTCTCCCTAAAAGAAAAGAAAAAGGCACTCACCCTTTATTAAAGAACAAGTCCTACTAGACAAACCAAAGTAAATAAAACTACAAAAACAAATAATAAGAACATTCTCACCGAACATTGTGGAATACTGTTAAAATTATACTTCTGCTTTACCTCCATGAGAAATCCATTTAAGACATCTTTATTTTAAATCACCTATCAGCAACAATTCAAATTCTCATGCAACAAGCTGAGATCAAAAACAGTCCCCCAAAATACATTCTTCTGAAGAACTTTATTCTACACAGAGACACACATAAAACAAACACTGGATAATTATTTGTCACACTGACATTTTTTGTTCATACAGATCAAATACAATGCTCGGATAATAGTCTTAGGCTGCAGCTGTAGGTATCTCAGCCAGCAGAAAAATACAGCAAACTTTGAATGAAACCATCTTCTTTGAGGTGGTTTTAAATCTGTCATCTGCCAGACACCAGAAAATGTCCTAATTTCCCCCTCTTCTCTTTGTTGTTTGGAATGTACCTTATAATAAAACAGAAGTAATCTGAGTATAAAATTCACCAAGTCCAAACACTCTCTATGGCGATTGGGGCGCTCACTACTACTTCTTTGCTTAACAAAGTCCAACTGCTGAATAATGACATCACTCCCAAGAGCTTGGGACTTCCAAAACATATGCTGACATGCCGTTCAGAATAAACCGTCTAAGCAGGAAAGAGAAAGAACGAAGGAGAAACAATGCAAGAGGAAAGAAGCAAGAGAAACACGAAATGGAAAGTTTTCATTACCTGATACAGGACAGACTTTCTTTTCCATGCCATGCTTGATTTTGTATTTCCCAGACCAAAACAAAAAATAATAAAAATTGTCCTATTAACAAGAGGGACTGGATGGCTGAGTTGGGAGTCAAATACCTGCTGTGATTCCCACAGCTCCTTCACATGACCTTTCGCAGAGCAGAATTTATCCAAAATGATTGCCCAGAGAGAGAGAGGGGGAGAGAGAGAAAGGGTGAGTACACAGACTGGCTGGGTTAGTTGTCATGGAGATCACTCTCCCTCACCCTTTCTCTCACACATGCTCCCTTGCTTTCTGCGCACAGTCTCTCTCACACACACAAGTCATACGGAGCGTCACCGTTTTGGAAGGCATCTATGAACCAGCATTTTTTTAAAAAAAAATGCAGTCTGTCCCTCCTCCCTGATTCCTGTCAAGAAAAAAATATTTTAAAAAACCCCGTGGTCTGTAATTGATTATTACAGATTAGGAAAGATAAAATGTTTTCAGCAAGTGACGTAGTGTAGACAGAAGGGGGCAGGGACAAGCTGCATTGCCAAAATTTATTATGCAATAAAATAGGAGTGCCTGCTGTTGAGTCACTGAAGGTGCAAGCATATGTAGCCTATGACATGACAAATTTGGTATTTCTAACTTTGATATGGATTGGAAACACAATAGTAACAATCTCAAGGTTAAAAAAATACTACTGTTGCAGCAAAACGTACCTTATGGCTTAACTCAGTTTTGTTTTGTTTTTTGCAGGGCCCTTAATGTCCGTTGATCTTCCTTGTCATCAAGCCAAATATCCAATATTCTTTCATCCTTCTGCAGTTAAAAAGAAATTCAGGAATGAGATCACCTTGGGAAATAGTATGCAACCCTTTCTCTTAAATGTTTTCCTTGCTTCCAGAAATCAATATACAATACCACAAATGATAGCCACTTTTCTTCTCAAGTTAACATCTCTTTGCTTTGGCTGCACCTGGTTATATTTGTCATTTGTCCAGTTAACAAAAGGAAGTGTACCTGGATATCTATATAACAAGTCCCAATGTTGTCAGATTCAGTCACTTAAAACAATTTCATCAGACATGACCAAAATAAACTCTTTTTTTTTTACTTCTCAGTAAACAGCAAATGTGCATCTCTTTGATAAGCTTCCTAGTTTTAAAATTTATCTTCACCAATGAATTGGTTTTTGTTAAAAAGAAACCGATATTTGAACGTATGGTCAGTACAAAGGTTAATTAAAGTGACGTAATTACTGTTAGTTTGATTTAGTTTTTTCAGGCATTTCATAAGAGTTGTATCCACTACTGACTTGGGTACTAGATACCCTGAGATATACAGGACTCTAGTTCTCTGGACAAGGCTTACTCTAAAAGGAGAAGGAGAAAGAACCCTTTCCATTATAAGATACAGAGCAAATCAAGTAAGACTTTGATAGATAACAAGGATAGATAACATAAAACCAGCAAGACTGAGCTCAAATAAAACAATGGGTCCACTCTATCAGGATACTCAGCATAAATACATAAAACATATTTTGAAGGCATATTTTAGGTGTAGCAAAACTACAGTATAAAAGGCTAAAATGTTCCCTTGCAAAAAATAGAAGATAATTAGAAATATAGGTATATATTCACATACACATACATCTGTATAAATGTTGAAGGAGCTTTAAATTTATGGTTAGTAAAAAATATTTGAGATTTCTATGCGCTCAGTCAGAATACTTGACTTTCAGATACTTGAGCTGCAATGTGCTCAGTCAGAAATCCTGAACAGGAAATTATTTACATGAATTAGCTCTTCAATTCCTAGCCTTACAATATACATTTCCAGGAAAGCTCATGACTTTGCTAATTCTTTCATCCTTATTAAACAAAAGTAAAATAATACTGTACATAATACTTGAAGATTGGTGCACGATGTATACCTTTGCTATTTTTCACCTCCATTCTCTAGTTCTGTTTTCCTTCAGGAACCTAGATTAATTTCAAAAGAAAACAACTTGTTGAATTTTGCTTGAAGCTGTTCCTTTGTGATGTAAACCCAAGGACTGAATGTAAACCTATGACTGGGTTCCCAAAAAAGACCATTATATACAGTATTCCTGAGTAAGGGCCACCATAGAAAGTCTACTTTTAAGCCCTCAGCCAAATGGTGGGATTCAAGTAATTTAACAACCGGTTCTCTGCCCTAATGATTTCTTCCAACAACGAGTTTGCCAAACTGCTCAGAAAGTTAACAACCGGTTCTCCCGAAGTGATACGAACTGGCTGAATCCCACCACTGCCTCAGCCCCTCCAATATCGAAAGAGAGATGAGCTCAAAACATCACTTTCCGAGTGAATTGCATAGGAAGGGCAGAGTCTACTTGTAAAAGACAGTACTATATATAATATGGACCCATACCATATAGAGATTGATACCATACCATAGGTCAAAACATAGCACTTTGACTTGTACTTAAAACTATGCTGGCAACCAATGTAGCATTTCAATGTATATGAAGCAATGCAACAGTGGCTTTCCAACACCAGTATGTGAGTTGAATCAATTGCAGTTTCTGGGTGGCCTTCAAAAGCAGCTCCAGGTAAAATAGGCCTAGCTAAAGAGAATGTGTATGATGGTCACCTTCTGTTCAATAATTCTCATATTGGTCAAAGTTGAGACTCTGGACGTAGTCCTTTTGTTCTACAAGTAGAACTCCCAAATTAAGGATTGCTTTTTCAGTAGCAGAACAATCTTGGTCATGTTCAGCATAGGGACAATGCCCAAACTTGATGGCTTCTGGACAAAAAGCAACTATGTCTTGTTAGAATAAAACTTTAGCTTGTTTCATCTAATCTAATTCTGGGTAAAAACATCTACTGCACCTCCTCTCCAGCCAGAATCAAGATATACATCTGATTATCTTCTGCCAGGAATGCTGTCACATCCTTGGAGTCTATACAATCAAAAGAATGCTGGATAGACAGTCAAATATGTTATCCAATTTATCCCCTTGTCTCTGCTTAAAAAGAATTTAAACTAGAGCAAATGCAAACAACTTTATCAGTAAACTGTCTTACAAACATGCCTCAGCAGTGGGGGGGGGGGGAGGGAATGTCCCATCTGTCCATTCCTAGTAGGATATTGGCCACTTGCCAGCCAGCATTTACCCATGTTATGAGATAACAAAGAAGTCAACCTGAAGATGAATCAATGAATCAACCTAATGAGAACAATAAATCAATGGAACAGCTTGTCTTCAGAAGTTGTGGGTGCTCCATCACTACAGGTTTTCAAAAAGAGACTGGATAACCATTTATCTGAAATAATATAGGGTCTCCTGCTCAAGCAGGATCTTGGATTAGAGGACCTTCACATCTCCCTTCCAACTATATTATTCTATACAGGTAGTCCTCGACTTATGAACACAATTGAGTCCCAATATTTCTGTTGTTAAGTGAGACATTTGTTAAGTGAATTTTGCCCCATTTTATGATCTTGCTTGCCTCAGTTGTTAAGTGAATCACTGCAGTTGGTAAGTTAGTAACCTGGTTGTTTAGTAAATCCGGCTTCCCCACTGACATTGCTTGTCAGAAGGATGTAAAAGGGATCTCATGACCCTGGGACACAGCAAAGGTCATAAATATGAACCAGTTACCAGGCATCTGAATTTTGATCATATGCTAGAAAGGTTGTAACTATGAAAAAGTCATAAGTCACCTTTTTCAGTGCCGTTGTAACTTTGAATGGTCACTAAATGAACTGTTATAAGTCAAGGACTACCTGTATAGATACTCCTCACTTAATTTTTTTTTGTATCCCATGTTTATTATTTTTATAAGTCAGTCAAGTGGCAAGCATAACTAATATTCCTTCCTTCTCCTATTTCCCCCACAAAAGCAACCCGATGGGATGGGATGGGATGGAATGGGCTGAGAAAGAGTGAATGGCTTTCATGCCTAAGGAGGTGGGACTACAATTCAGTCTTCTGGCCTGTGCCTTATCCATTAGACCCATGATGAGTGCCACAGGTGATGTGGGTAGCCATATCACTGGTCACATGAGCTCAGCTCTGGCGCGTGCACCAGAAATAGAGAAACAATCCTGCCTCTGGAGGGCCTCGGGTGGGTGGTGGGGAAGCCCCATTTTTCTCTCTCACCTGGCTACAGAGCCTCTGTAGGAGTCTGGGGGGGTGAAAATGGCCTTCCTCACCCCACCCCCAGAGGTCCCCCAGAAGCTGAAAACAGACCGTTTGCCAATTTCTGGTGGGACCGGAAGGCCCATTTTTTGCTGTCCCCTGCCTCCAGGGCCTCTCTAGGAATCTGAGGAGGGTGAAAACGGCCTTCCCCACCTCCCACCCCAGAGGTCCTCCAGAGGCCGAAAACAGCCTGTGTCTGTCACATGACCGTAACACTTCACAACAATAATCCTGGCCCATCCTTGTTGCCATCATCAACGAGAGAACCAAAGGTCGTTAAGTAAAGACTTCACATAAATAGGACTTGCAACTTCCTGCCAGTTTCCTATAATCAAAGTCAATGAGGAAGCTGGTCTTTCCTTAGGCGGCTTGCAAGCAGGCCAGTGGACAGGTGAGTATTATGGAGTACATAATTAGTGTCAAAGAAACAGAAGTGGAATGAAGTGGAATGAATTACTTAAAAAGTTTGCTTGGTAAAATAGGAAAAGATAGTATACAAGATGAATTGGAACTTTATGAACGCAAACTAAATATAGATGCAAGTGAATTGTATGAAAGAAATGCTTTGAGAGGTATTTGCTGTAAAAGCAGAACGAATGAGAGTCAAATTGAAAAACAAATACAGTATATAAAGGTAAAATAAATGGTTTAGAGAAATCTAGAAGGTCATGGTTGAATGGGATTGAAGAGATCTAGAAAAAAAAGAGAGCTGAAAAGTTCAAACAAAAAGCTATGTGAAATATTAATCAATATATAGTAGTTGCAAAGACAGATAAAAGTTTTGGAGACATATAATTAATTATGTCAGCGTAAGCTAGGTATTTCCTTTCTCTTTTCCTGGAACTAGTTACTCTCAGAGTGAACAGTGTGATCAATATTCAGATATGTATTTATGTTTTACTACCATTTCCATTTATATTTTGCTTCCCAGCCCCCAAGAACTCGAAAAGATATCTCTCTTTCTCTTCACAACCACCATTCTATAGGTAGAGTAAGACTGTGTGACTGGTCATCCAGCGTAGCTCTTTAACCATCATGGCGTTCTGCCATCTATCCACATTATAAAAATAAAGTTAATTACACCAGCATCTAGTGCTATACTATCAAAATACAAAGCAACCTTTTTTTTAATCTTATTGAACTCAAAGGGAACTATCAGTTATGGCAGAAGCCAATCAAAGCCTTTTAAACTTTAAGACAAGGGCTTGGAGACTTCCTTTAAAAGCAACTGGTTTCAATGTCAAAAGGTTTCAGCAATAAGGCCTTACAAACTCAAAGATTCAGAGTTGTCCTAGGAAAGGAAAGCAGTGAGCTCAACACTCCCCCTTGTGGGAATGAAAATACAGCACAGATATTAAGTTCTAAAAGATCTATGTTTCTGTATGATTAGTAATTCTGTTATTATCACATCACCTGAAACCTTTCATACATCATCCAGCACTTTGCTAAAAAAAAAGAATACTGGAACTGCCTTTGAACCTTTCCTAACATCATCTCATTGATTTCTCTTGTAGAGAAAGCTATCACTTAGCATTTCATTTCTCCATGAAATGTCTAGAGCTACTAAAACTTTGCTGTCCTTCTAATTAATCAGAAATCTATTTAAGTTTCCATTAGCAGCTATTTAAACCCTGACACAAATACTCATCTCAAAATGAAAGGAACAGAAATTATTCTTGCTTTTAGATTGGAATGGGCAAATCTGCAGCCTTTCTAACATCTTTTGTTTTTCAGTAGTTGCAGCCTGCGGCTCTCCCTCCATCCCACCACTGGACTCCAAACTTACTTTGGGCAGCTCACAATGTAATAATACATAAAACCCAGCACACACACACAAATTAAGATGAGATCTGGTCACTTGTAGTACACAACATGGACAAAGACACATTTGACAAGGGACTCCATCAATTGGGCAGTGTTGGACTTCAGGATTTGGTGATCTAGACTACAAACATAGGAATGATCCCAAAATGCCAGTGCTTGGGTATAACTTTAGTGGCCACTGTGCCAGCTGCTAGTTAGAGCAAAGTGGTTTCATCAGGTAGTATGTGCCAAGAAGTAGCAAGGTACTAGAGCAAACCTGTACATTATGAGCTGTGGTGGCGCAGTGGTTAGATGCAGTATTGCAGGCTAATCTTGCTGACTGCCAGGAGTTCAATCCTCACTGCCTCAAGGTTGACTCAGCCTTCCATCCTTCCAGGTTGATAAAATGATGAGCCAGATTGTTCGGGGGGGGGGAAATATGCTGACTGTAAACCGCCTAGAGCGTGCTGTAAAGCAATGTGAAGCGGTATATAAGTCTAAGTGTTATTGCTATTGCTATATGCTCCATACCACATCCTATAAGCAGCATGCTGCCTTTAGTTCTGTGGAGAATGCTACCTATTCAATGGGCATTGCAGATGGAATACAAGAATGAGCCACCTTGTTCTTTGCTCCAAGCATGAAGCTGTCTGTCTTGGCCCTACTGAAGTCTTCCAGCAGCCTGGTGACAGTCTGTTTTCTCAACCTTGGAAGCCCATTGAACTGGATGATACATCACATCAGTCCATGAATTGTTTAACCATGAGTTATTGAATAAACAATTGAACAGGTAAAACCGTGCAGTAATGTACTTCATCAAAACCCATGATTTTTAGTACATAGTATCTGGGTCAATACTCCACAATAAACCAAACAGATTATATTATGCCTTAGTATGATGTGCAAAGCTGAGTACTCAGTAGATTGACTATTAATGCTTGTAATATATGCAGTTTATAATAGTAATATCATGGATATTTATTCGCGGTTTCGCCGCGAACTTAAAACCTATTTATTTCGTATGGCTGGACTAGCTTGATTTTTACCTTTAAATTTTAATTGAATTTGATGGGTTTTTAAATTTTTGTAATTTTATGGGGGTGTATGTTATTTTAATATTTGGGCAAATTTAAATCAGTTTTTTAAGGGTTGTTTTAACTATTGTGTATATCTGTATTTTATCTGCCTGTTCACCGCCCTGAGTCCTTCGGGAGAAGGGCGGTATACAAATTAAAATATTCATTCATTCATTCATTCATGGATTATTGTTATACATCACTAAAAACCATGAAAATATTTATGAATAATTATTAAGATTTTAGGGGAAACTTCATTACCATTGGAGGTTCAGAAAACAACCCAGTTTTCTATCTCTTCCAGTCATGCTCTTGAAAAATATAGTGATTGTCTGTACAGCCACAACTGACTCACTTCCACCTCCTGTCTAGTGATGTTAATCAAACTGAGTCATCTTCACTGATCTTTCTAAGATCTTCTTAGCTTCCACTGTGATTCCTCACTAGTGTTTTAGGGGGACTATAAACAATATTTTGTTGGTTCTAAAGAGGCATCATATCAGGGAAATCATCTCTACTCAAAGCTGACGCCAGGTCAAATATTTTGGATTTCAGTTTCCATATGAAACTTCCAAACTTACAACCTCTATTTTTTTTTACTTCCTTGGCTGATAAATCAAATCTGAAGCATTTGCACAGCCTTGCTCTGTGTTGTTAAGACACGCTGAAACAATTAGACTACTGAGGCAACAGATGTGTCATTTCAGAATACTCTGTTTTTTTGTAATACAATTCCAGCAAGATAGCCCAATCCAACTTTGTATTTGTAGGGCAAAGCAACTGTTGAACTGGTAATATTAAAAAAATTGCATTGTCAGTCATGGTTATGAGTCAGAGGCTGAAGAGTCAGAGGCTGAAGAGACAGACCAGACTTAATTGCTACAATTAAGTAATTAAGTACCTGCAGCAATTTCAAGAAACAACCTGAGCAGGTAAGGCTCTAATCAGAAAATAACGGTTAGATTTGGCAAAAGACCTCAAACTGAAGAACATACCAAAAGCGATCAAAAGTGATCAGCAAAGGATTTTCAAAGAAGTCAACAATGGCTGCAATCGAGCCATGTCAGCACTTAGATCTATATAAAGCAGATTTCAGGGCTCCGCCTCTGTTTGAAGCAATATTCCGGCTTTGTGTTCAGGCCAGCACATGACATTATCAGGTGCTTTATCCCTAGACTGCTATAGAAAGTGTTATCGGAACGTTTACAACCACCATTGCAGTAGCAGCTTTCAAGTCTGCATCAATCATTCTCTCTTGTATCAGCTGGCAGAGGACATTCTCATCAAACCAGGAGGAATCAAGTGTTTTCTGAATTTGGGAGATTGCCCCAAACTAGTGGTAGTTTGTGGTTCCCATTGAAGCTTTGGATCCTGTTACATCAGTCTCCTACTATCTTGTGTGATTGATCAATTAGAATAGAATAGAATAGAATTTTATTGGCCAGGCGTGATTGGACACACAAGGAATTTATCTTGCTGCATATGCTCTCAGTGTACAGAAAAGAAAAGATACCTTCATCAAGGTACAACACTTACAACACTTAATAATAGACATAGGGTACAAATTTAACACTTAATGATACGACACTTAATGATAGTCATAAGCTACAAATAAGCAATCAGGAAACAATCAACATCAATATATATTGTAAAGATACAAGCAACAAAGTTACAGTCATAAGTGGAAGGAGATGGGTGATGGGAACGATGAGAAGATTAATAGTAATGCAGATTTAGTAAATAGTGTGACAGTGTTGAGGGAATTATTTGTTTAGCAGAGTGATGACGTTCAGGAAAAAACTGTTTTTGTGTCTAGTTGTTTTGGTGTGCAGTGCTCTATAACATCGTTTTGAGGGTAGGAGTTTAACACTTTTTTGGGTAATGAAACATCTGCAAGAAAATAAGCAAGGTCAGAGACCATCAAAGACCCCTCATTTCAACCCTGAGCTAAAAATATTCTCCTTTGCTGATCAATTTAGCTGCTTTGGAAACCAAGAAAGTGGCATTTGAGCAAAAAAAAGTCTGTCCTTTTCCCAAAATGTATTTTTTTCCAGAATAAGTAGTGGGAAATGGTAACTGAAGTTGGAAAGTCATCCAGAATCATATGATGGATAAGTAAATAAATAAAGCAGACATAGCACAGTAGCTTAAAGCAGGGAGAGAAATAAAATCAAATTAAATAAAGGTAGGATAAATGGCATGGAAGACAGAACAAAAGTCTTGTTTTCATGCGCTCAATCTCCCACTTTTCAAGAATGTTATACTTAGTGTGCCGAGCCAAAGTTTATTCTTTTGGGAGCCTAGTTTTAGGAAAACACAATCTGATGCATTTGTCACTCCTAGATAAATAAGATCTCTTCTTTCTTGCCATCTGTCATGAAAAGTAGTCAGACTAACTGAAAACCAGCAACTGATTCAGGGCATTTTTGCAGAGAATTTTTCACTCTTTCAAACCCACAGCACTTCCCTGTCACCCTATAGTGTTCCTCACTACTGACTGCCAAGGAACCTCAGGATCTAAGGTAACCACAGGAATTAAGCTGGTTAAACTTCTTGGGCACAGATGCCATTTACTCACCAAACAGATGTTGTGAGTGTAGGACTCCCAAATTATGAGCCAGTTCTATGAGAGAGTACAATGCCAACTAAAGACGGCATTTCTTCAGAATGAGATGACTATTGTATCCAGTGCTACTTCACTGGAATTGCTGGAATTTACATTTCAACCTATTCTTCTCAATCTGGACACTTATACCCTATAGCAGGGGTGTCCAAACTACGGCCCGCGGGCCAACTGCGGCCCGCGGGTCAGTTTTTATTGGCCCGCAGCAAATTCTCGGTGGACAGTGGGGTGCGGCCCCCGTCCTGGCCCCCAAGGAAGCCGCCGCTCGCCCGGTTGCAGATGCGGAGTGGCTCCGTTGAGGCGATCCCCGCCCACCCGGGGCTGCGGGCCGGCCATTCCACCACTGGGCTGTAGGGGGCACCCAGGACGCCCATGGCTCCAGCCCGGCCCACCAGACAGAGGAAGAGGCGGGCGGGCGGCGACGCCCATCGTCCCCACGCGGGGCTGCAGCCCCGGGAGGCAGGCGGGGCGGGCGCACTGCTTCCCCGCCCCGCGGATCCTCTCCGGCGTGGCGCTCTGCACGCTCAGGGGCGCTTACTTGTCGCGGATGATGGTCTGCAGCCCCCGGATCTGGTCATTCATGGGCAGGAATTTGAGCTGGGCCGCCGCCGATCCCGGCCAGTCGTGACGTGTCGCCGTCGCCGACGTGGCCATGGCCTTCTCGGCGCCCCCGTCGCCCGCACAGCAGCCGTTCCCGCCAGCGCAGCAGCATCGGCTGCCGTCGGCGCTGCTGCTGCTGCTGTCCGGGCTCAGGCTGTCACCGCTGCCGGGCGGGGTCGGCGGCGCAGCTGCGAGGCCCGCCGCCGCCGCCGGCACCCCGGCCTCTGCCCCCGCCGGGCCCACCACGTGCCGGTCGCAGCAAGCCATTGCCTCCATGCGCCGGCGAAGCAGCCGCCGCGGCGCCCCGCCACACGCTCCGCTTTACCTCAGCCGCGGGCCCGTGTGCCGGCCCGTGACGCAGCCGAGCTCATCCGCTCCCATTGGCCGCCGCGCCTGCCGCTCCGTGCCCGCGCCGCCACTCGGCGTTCGGAGGAGGGGCCGGTGCCCGCCCACTCTCGCCCCCTAGCTAGCCCCGTCCCTTTCTGGCCTGGGTGGGAGCCGTGGCACACCTGAGTGGCTGCGAGGCGGTGCGGGCCTCGCCTGGGCCTCCCGGAGTCCCTCCATTGGCTGCTGTGTCTCCCTCAGTGGGAAGAGAGTTCGCGACGGACGGAAAATCCCAGTAAATACATGCTGGTTGCCAAAAGCTTGACTTTTGATGTAACTGGGGATGCTGCGAAGGTCATAAATGCAAAGACTGGTGGTAAGTCACTTTTTTCAGTGCTGTTGTATTGGTCGCTAAATGAGTGGTTGCAAGCCGAGGATTACTGGTAGCCGCTGTCAGTATTTAGGTCTCTATGTATTTAGGTTTCTATGCCCATAGCCACATCCACTCAGTCACATGAGGAGTTAGCCACGCCCACCAGTCACATGACCACCAAGCCACACCCCAAAATAAGCCACGCCCACAGAACTGGTACAAAAAAATTTAGCCCCCCCCCCCCCGGTGGCCCGGGCCTTTGCTTATTTTTCTGTATTTGGCCCTCACTCAAAAAACTTTGGACACCCCTGCCCTATAGGAACCTGGACACATTTTAACATCACTTGATCAGGGCAAGATGTAAAAGATAGCTTGAATAGATGAATATTGAGAGTTGGAAGGAACCTAACAGGTCATCTAGTCCAACCCCCTGCTGAAGCAGGGTTGTGTTGGTGGATGATTTCTCAGTGGATGACTTCACTCAGTTGCTTCATTTAGATGTTGAATAAGAGCAGAGAGAGATCAAAGCCCTGCAGCATACATAACTGTAGAACCTAGGTCATGATTTCTCCCCACTATCACCACTGACTGAAACCACTGCAGAAGAGTAGCCCCCAGACCGAATCCTCCCTAGATGGCTACCTTGTAGATCAGGGCTGTCAAACTCGCAGCCCCGGGGCCAGATGCGTCATGTGCTGACCACGCCCAGTTTAGTGAAGGGGAAAAAAGTCCCAATACGTTACATGACGATGCAAGTTTGGCACCCCTGATGTAGATGGTTTCAAGCAGGGGTGAAATCTACTTACCTTCCTTACTCATTCGGAAGTGTGTGCGCTTGTCACATGCATGTGCATCCCTTCTGCACATGCGCAAACCTTCTGCGCAAAACTTTCTACCTCAGAAGGTAAAAAAACACATTATTTCCTGGTTAAAACCAGGAAGTAATTACACCCAGATGGGTGGGCAGAGCTTCACTCTGTCATCGCTACCAGATTGCCAAATCACCAGCCATGATCGCTACTGGATCGTGCGATCCAGTCCAAACCAGGAGCATTTCACCCCTGGTTTCAAGGGCTGATGTGAAATCAAGCAACATCTGCAAGGTTTAACGCATCCATTAAGTATGATCAGTGTTGTCTCTATATTATATTCCAGGCCTGAAACCAGTCAAAATAATCCATTTCCCTGGGGGTCCTCAACTGTTGCACCACCATTACTCTCTCAACAATCTTCCCCTCAAAGAGGACTTCTCGAGGACAAGGTACACCACCATCACCTCTTCAAAAATATACTTCTCACCAGTGGTGAAATGCTACCAGTTCACACCGGTTCAGGAGAACCGGTAGTGATAAAAGCTACCAGTTCATCCAAACCAGTATTTCTGATGATCAGCTGTGTTGCGCAATTTATATAAAGCTGTTCCCCCCCCCCTGCTGTTCTATTTACCATATTAAGCCTCCTTTTTCCACGCAAAGTGTGCATTTGGCACATACTGTGCATGCGTGCTCAGTGTGCGCACTGCGCATGTGTGGGCAGTGAACCAGTGGCAATCCATGGAGGATTTCACCACTGCATCTCACCATCCTGACCCTGTCTCCTGTCCTCTCCCTGGAGGCTTTCATTAACTGAAAAAGGCAGAGGTCGAGACTGCAAAGCATAGTACTATTACGTTGGACTGTACTGTATTTACGTATATGAAGTTGATTAGCTGGATAAGGAGATAACTCAAACCACACTGACTCTTGGCATCAGAAAGCGGACTTCTAGTTGCTAAAAAATTGCTCCTCTCTGCTCTAAGATATGAATTGTATTTGTTTGTTACAGTTCATAGCAGGACACCTTGAATAACTGAAGGAAACTAAACAAACATGGAGAAGGAGGCAAATTTGAGGAGAGTTATAGAGAGAGGCAAAAGCATTTTGGTAAATGATTTATTAACGGAATTTATTAGCGAATCAATAATTTTCAACTAGTTGAGTCTAGAACTAATGCTGCCTTCAGAAGTTTTCACTTAGAACACCATAAAATATGGGAAACACAACTTGTGCTTCTTTCTACTGTAACAGAATGAGAATTCTGTCAAGAGAAAATTGCATGTTTCCATTTCCATTGCTTTGGATTAAAATAACCCTGCATTGTTTAGTCCAGTGATAGTCAACCTGGTCCCTATCGCCCACTAGTGGGCGTTCCAACTTTCATGGTGGGCGGTAGGGGTTTTGTCCAATACTGAAGCAGTGGTGAAATGCTCCCAGTTCGGACCGAATCGGGCGAGTAGGTAACAGAAATTGGGGCTAGTTCGCCAAACCGGGAGCAATGGCTGGCTGGCCATGCCCCCAAACTGGATGTCTACAACTGACAACTATAATGAATATGTCCACCTGCCCTCCCGAAGCACCACCGCGGCAAACAAAACAACCCCATTGCTTCACGCCTCTTCCTGCAGCCAAACGCGCCCATCCATGAATGCCCTTTCCTCAAATGGGCTGTCCATGAGGCGCTTGGAGAGAAAGCTAGCAAGAGAGCTCTCCAACCTAAGTTTTTGTGCGTGTGTGCATGTGAGGGAGGGATGGAGTGTTCTGAAGCCGAGCCACCCAAACTTCTGTCAGAGGTGTGGGCGGCTTCTGAGCAGCCCTGAATCAGCCAGCTCTCACCTGACTATTCCCTGAGTCTCGCTGTTCTCCTCGCCCCCCCCCCCACCCCACTCAAGCAGAGGCTTCCCTGCTCAACCCCAGCTGAGAAGAAATGTCGCTGCTTGAGGGGGGTGGGGTGGGGGGAGTGAGGAGAACAGCGAGACTCAGGGGATAGGTCAGGTGGAGCTGGCTGATTCAGAGCTGCTCAGAAGCTGCCCCAACCCCTACCAGAAGTTTGGGTGGCTCAGCTTCAGATCGCTCCCTCCCTCCCTCACACACATGCACGCACAAAAACAGAGGTTGGAGAGCGAGCGAGCAAGAGAGCTCTCCAACCTGTTTTCTTCTCTGCTTCTCTCCGGATGCTGGTGCAGGCACCATGGATGGATAGCTTGTTGGGGCTGAGCAGGGAAGCTGCTGCTTGAGTGGGGTGGGGGGGCGAGGAGAATGGTGAGACTCAGGGGGTAGGTCAGGTGGAGCTGGCTGACTCAGGGCTGCTCAGAAGCCGCACCCATCGCTGCCAGAAGTTTGGGTGGTGGGCTTCAGATAGCTCCCTCCCTCATACACTCACACAAACAGAGGTTGGAGAGCTCTCTTGCTCGCTCTTTCTCCAAGCGCCCCATGCACAGCCCATTTGAGGAAAGGGCACACACGGTTGGGCAGATTTGGCTGCAGGAGGAGGCCCGGGTGGAAGGCAGCTTTTTTTGCAGCATCCCCCTCCCCTCTTTGGATTGTCCTGTAAGGTGGAGGCTGTGCCTTTGCAGAAACGGGGTGGGTGGTTTGTATGGAGGATTGGCGGGGGAATGCACAGCCCTTCAGGATGAAGAGCAGGGCAAGAGAAGCTTCCAAAGTTCGCTTGGGCACTTGAGAGGGAAACTCAAAGCGTTGGGGGCTTCAGAAAGGCAGAATGTGTTTTTGTGCAGCTCCTGGCTTCTGTGGCATTCTGTGAAAGACAGAATGTGCTTCTGTATCGCAATGTGGAGCTCCTGGCTCTAGCAGTGAGTGACATGAGTGACATCAAGTTGGCCATGCCCACCCAGTCACATAACCACCAAGCACGCCCCCAAGCCACACCCACAGAACCAGTAGCAAAAAAAAATAGATTTCACCCCTGTACTGAAGCACTTTCCTTTTTTTAAATTTAATTGACTTTTTAAAAAAATATCATAGCATTATTTAAAAACATTTTCATTAGGTTTTCATAAAATTCCCTGTGACAAATTAAATTTCTGAAAATATACTATATTTTTAAGTTTAGTTCACGTTACGTGAAACTAAATGGCACTATAGTGCAACCACAAACAAAAGAGCCTCATTCCAGAATAGCTCGCGCATCTCCCCCCACACCACCCAGCTGTAACAGACAAGCAGAGCTGGTAGCTGGCGCCCTCCCCCCCCACAAACCCAATCCACGATGCACGAGAGGCATGCGCAGACGACGATACACGGTGCATGCACAGACGACGATACACAGCGCATTACTGTGGAACCGGTGGGCGGTTAGAAAATTTTACTACTAACAGAGATACAAAAGTGGGCGGTAGGTATAAAAAGGTTGACTACCCCGGTCTAGTCTATTCATGCAGAATTCTGGAGACAGACAAGTCTTCAGAGTGCTAAAATTTACAGACACAGCTTGTTCAGGCTAATAAAAATAGAAGTGCAAGTATAACCAATCCACAAAGTCTTCTCAGATCTAATCCTATTAGAACTGTGTGGCTAGGAACTGTAGCGTTTAAAGTGTATGTTTAAAACTGCAACCTCAGAAACTTTAAGAAGTGTTGTCCTACAATTTTCAGAATTCCCCAGCCAGCACTGGGGAATTCTGTGAATTAAAAGTCCACACCTCTTAACATTGCTGAAATTGAAAAACACTGCTTTAAAGTATGTTTTGTTTTGTTTCTGATCATGCATGCATATTTCTGGCATTAAAATCTGCAGGATACATAAAGAATATATTAAAGTAAGATTCAAATTTGGTCTTTGTCTCATTTAGAGATTGACATTACAAGGTACCCATTCCTAAAGATTTCTGATAAACATGTCTGATGTTCAAAGGCAAAAAAGGTTTTTAAAACAATGTTTTGCAAAAATAATAGCGACTGCATAAGGGTGCTAAATATATTCAATAACTTATTTATTTAGAGTACTTACTGGATTAACTAATTGGACGAGACACATTAACTGTGTCTGAAACATGGTGCAGAAAAGAGAGTCACAACATGCACCAGAAAGATCAATGCTGAAAATCTCATTCAGGGACTGAATCAGAAATTAAAGAGATTCAATGACGGTCTAACTTCAAAGATGTCATAAAATGGCACTAAACAGAAATATAAACAGGCTGTGGACAGGTAGTCCTCGACTTACGACCACAATTGAGACCAAAATTTCTGTTGCTAATGCAACATTTGTATACAAAGTTTTGCTCCATTTTATGACCTTTCTTGCCACCGTTGTTAAGTGAATCACCACAGATTTTAAGGCAGTAAACTGGCTGTTAACTCAGTCTGGCTACCCCACTGATTTTGCTTGATAGAGAAGGTCACAGCAGGTGATCACATGATCCCAGGACACTGCAACTGTCATAAATATGAGTCGGTTGCCAAGCATCTGAATTTTGATTACATGGAGATGCTTCAACAGTTGTAAGTGTGAAAAAGATCGTGTCACTTTTTCCAGTGCCATTGTAACTTTGGTCACTATATGAACTGTTGTTAAGTCAAGGACTACCGATATTTACTTGATAACAGGTAATTATAAAAAGGGACATAGAATAACAGAGTTGGAAGGGACCTTGGAGGTCTTCAAGTCCAACCCCCTGCTTAGGCAGGAAACCCTACACCACTTCAGACAAAAGGTTGTCCAATCTCTTCTTAAAAACTTCCAATGTTGGAGTATTCACAACTTCTGAAGGCAAGTTGTTTCACTGATTAATTGTTCTGTCGGGAAATTTCTTAGTTCTAGGTTATTTCTTTTGTTGATTAGTTTCCATCCATTGCTTCTTGTCTTTGACCCCCCTTTTCTTTGGGCAACCCCTGATATATTGGAACACTGCTATCATGTCACCCCTAATCCTACTTTTTATTAAATTACTGTAGATATACTCAATTCCAGCAACCATTCGTTATGTTTTAGCCTCCAGTCCCCTAATCATCATTGTTGCTCTTCTCTGCACTCTTTTCTAGAGTCTCAACATCTTTTTTTACATTGTGGTGAGCAAAACTGGATGCAACATTCCAAGTGTGCCCTTATCAAGGCATTATAAAGTGGTATTAACACTTCACATGATCTTGATTCTATCCCTCTGGTAATGCAGCCTAGAACTGTGTTGGCTTTTTTGGCAGCTGCAGCACACAGCTGGCTCATATTTAAATGGTTGTCCACTAGGACTCCAAGATGCTATGATTGATACAGTTACCCACGTGCCCACCTAAATTACCTCCTACAAGATGAAGTGATGGAGTATAAAATTATCTTGATCCCAAGGGGAATACCATAGCAAAAAAACCAAATGAGATATAAATCTCTTTTGAAGTCATTAGTTTGGATATCAACCCTATCTACTGTAGATAAATATTTAAAAAGTCAGTGTTATTAACACAGTGGTAAATATAATGTTAGGGCACAAAATAAGTGTCAAGATGTAGTATTAAATCTTATTCCAATCATTTGAGATTTATTAAATGATAGTAAACTTTTGGTTTACCATGCATGGATATCAATTAAGAAAAAATCTGGATTGATAACATGCACACATTTTATGCACAAATTAATGTGTTAGAAAATATAACCAATATGATTTAGTGTGAACAAGTTTTAATTTGTTGTCCTAAAAAGTGAGCTCCATTATTTATAATTATCTTTTTTTGTTTGTTTTCTGTTTATTGTTTGTCCTTTTTCTCTCGTTTTTATTTTCATTCAGATTTATAGTGAGGTATTGATTTTTCTTTTCTTTTCTTTTTTTTACACACAAGAGCCAATTTGTTCAACACCTCAAGGAAGAAAAACAGCCACAAATCCCTAAATTCTATTGCATGGAAAATCAGACTTCCAGTTGTTCAAAAACACCATACATTTTCATCAAAATATGGTGTTCAAACTTATGGAGTTTGGAGTCTGTGGTGAGAAATATTGGTAGACACACAATATTTGAATTTGATATATAGAAGTATGACATTCCGTGAACAAAACATGGCTGAGTATTCCTCATCAAGTACCGTAACTCCACTTGAATGCAGCCAAAATGGACCTTTTAGAAGGAGGTTTTGTTGCTCTCAAAGAACAAATATGTAAGTCGACAGTTACTGAAAAGAATTAAATGTTGGGAGATTCAGGAGCTGTTTCCATTTCTTTCTAGAACAGTTAAATTGACTAACACATGCATTGAAGGCCTTCAGTTTAGGCCTTAAAATAGGCTGGACAAATTCATGGAGAATCAAAGTATCAGCAGCTACTAATCTTGAAAACACTGTATTACCTCCTGAATTGTACGCCACTTACTCTATTTAGACTACTAGGGACAAATATGGGAAGAGGGCTATTGCTCTTCATATTTTTAAGCATCCTAGTTCCCCAAAGTATAATAAGGAATGCTGAAGTAGATGGGCCTGAGGCTTTGTTTTATGTTTTGGGGTAAAATGAAGCCATGGTTGTAATTATTTACTGGAGAGGATATGCATTCTTCTGATCTGTGGTATTCTGAAGCTGTATCAGTATTACTGGCTGCACTTTTTTTTCTTTTTGCATATGTTTAACGCAGTCTCCTGAATGCTTCCTGTGGATTTCCATTAAGAGAAATATGATGATTGGTGGATGTGCTGAGGAAGAAAGTCTATGAACTTCAGCAAGAAACAAAGGTCATGTTTTAATAACATTGGTGGGAAAAGATCATTTAGCACAGAATGATCTTTAAAAGATTTTTGAAGAGTGGGTTCATGATTTCCCTAGAGATTAAATTCCAGGAGGAGAATATTCTCTTTGGATTCCATAAGAAGGTTGAAAATTTTTTCAATTATCCTAAATGAGCAGCAGATGGAGTGAACAGGAAGTATGCTCCATTCCAGAATAGAAGCCTTCCATTTCATTACGTGCAGCATTCAGACATATTACATTCTCTGTTGAAAGCAGCTAAGGGTAATCCAGTTAACTCCGTTAAACAAACATCTTTGAGATTAAGGTTGGATTTAAACCAAAGTATGAATTCCTCAGCTGGCTAATTTCATATCAAGGACAGCTAAATGTTCTCTTTACCAACTCCAATAGAACTGATCTGGGTAAAATGGAGAAAGTGAAAAATTTCATACATCTGTCTGGTTTATTCAGAATTGCTTTCTTGGTCTGAGATCAGGTCGTTGAAAAAACTCCCTTTATTGTCCTTCACAGTGCAGCATCACTGCAGAAAGGGATTTCTATAAGAGCACAAGACTCAACCCGCATCCTGTCCCTACCCTTAAATCTTCTCTCATTGGTTTAGGAATAAGCTTCACGTGAGAATACAGAAACTTGCATATAGGTTTCTGTGCAATCACATGGATGTTATTCCTGTTCTAGACATAAATGACTAGAAAGAGAACACTAGTGCCTTCTTCAGGCATGGGAAACCATTCTTTCCATTCAATGAACCCTACGTCTGTGGCAAGGGTGGGTTCTACTTACCTTCACTACCGGTTTTCAACAGGCGCACACACACGCTTCTGCGCATCCATTATGATGTCCGGGCAGGTGGGCGGAGCCTCCCACCGCTTTTACTACCGGTTCGGAAGAACCAGACCGAACCGGGAGCAACCCACCACTGGTCTGCGGTTAAAAAAGAAGTATTTTGCTTTTTTGAGGGCACTATCTAAGCTAAATGCTGTATTATAGCATTTTTTTTCTATAACATCCATTTTCCAGAAGAGCATTAATTCCCAAAATATGGATATATTACTTACAGCAAGGGTCCCTAATCTGTAGGCCGCAGCCTATTCGCAACCGGGCCATGTGAGTGGTTGGTTTGTGCATATGGCACACATATGCATAGTCTCACTCACATGAGCATCACAAAGGCTCGCAGCATCACTCACACAAGCATGATGAGCGCTTGGGGCTGCATTCACGCGAGCATCACAGGCGCTCGGGGCCTCACTTGTGTGAGTGTTGCAGGCACTCACAGCCCCACTCTCGTGAGCAACAAGTGTGTACACACACACCTGCCCTCGCACAAAACCATCCCCTTTTTTCCCTCTCCTGTTCGAGGCTGCCAACCCAGAAAAGGTTGGGGAACTCTAACTTAACAGTATATAAGAATAGAAAATATTGAAGGTTGTGGTTTGTTTGTTTTTTACATTCTTGTAATTTTTCCACTTTGAAGAGATTCGAATTTATCAGCAGCATCTTTCCTCAACCTGCAGATGGAGTATGCCACTAGACTTTTTGAAAGAATGTTTTTTTTAACCCATTTATTCATTTGTAGTGTTTATGTATCATCAATTCCACAAGAACTCAGTGGTTTTTAAAACTGAAGATATCATTATTAAAACAGAGTCAATAGTTCTATATCAAAATATAACTTTAGTGTCCACATTAAATGAACTTGCCCACTTTTGAAGATCATTGCCCACTATACTTATCACTGATGGCCCTTCAGCAGTCACTGAAAATGGAATTTTTCTGAAGTGTATTCACAGAATAAGAGAATGCCAATTGTGGTTGTTGATAGAGTTTTATGATTATTGCTATTGTTTATATTCTAAATTGTGGCATTTTAATTCTACCCTTCTTTCTTATTAATTTTTACTGTATAATGATCTTTCTGTGCACATTTTAATTAAGATACTTTGATTGTAGTATGCTGTTGTTAACCACTCGTCTTTTAATAGCCTGCAAGAATCACAAATAACTAGCAAACACTAGAAAACAACCAAGACTGAATTTTCTGTATCTCTTCCCTGCTATCTAGTGGCTACTTAAGGTTTTGTAGCACATATATAGTATCCCTAGGTTGACAGGACCAAATTTTCATGGTCAAATTTCCAAAGTCTGAGAATGACACAACAATAGACAATTGCATTCAAGGTCCAGTCCAGTAGGTGAACACAATGTTCTCCTTCAGAAAAAAGAGATCCATAACAAGTTTCTTGTTATCTCCAAGCTGACCTTCCAACTGTTTCATCTCTAATTTCACTCCTACAATCATAACTGTTCTTCAAATCATAATGAGAAGATCTATCATCCAAAATTCTTGGGAGAATGGAAAAAGGACCTTGCTGGATGAATCCAAGGCAACTATGAAGTTAGGAAGGTATTCTCATTACTTCAATCAATTTCTACATAATGGATTGCTACTTGTACGAAATTTATTTCTTGAATATTGCTTTTCCCTTTGTTTTGCTTTAGGCTTCTTTGTGCAGTCACTACCTGAGTTCATACTGCACTGTGCTACAATGTAATTTATTTTTATAGCATATTGTGAAAATCCAATCATTGTAGTTTATAAATCTTCATTTAAATCTTAGCATCTTGGAGAAACATTTTTGATGGGGTATGCAAATCAGTGAATCTCTCGTTATGCAACCATACCTTCAATTTCTACTTTTTTTAAAAAAAATCAGAAACAGAAACAGGAGCTGGATTTTTCAGACTTAATTGCCCTCCTGTTTCTACATCCCTTATCATCTCACCTAGCAAGATAGCCCTATGGGATCTAATGCATCTTACCACATGCTTAAAAGTAAAAGCATCCCAGCCACTGCAGCATCACCAAAAGTGGGCATCTAAATCAGAACCAGGATTTAACAATTTTGCCCTCTAAGAAACAACTTTCTGGGAAGTGGAACATTAATTGCAAGTGTTTTATCTCTGAATTGCAATCTCATGTGTTTAAGGAAAGATCATTATCTACATTTTGGCAATGTAGCTTGGAAAATATGAACAGCAGAACCAAGTCTTCATCTTATTTCATGTCATCAACTGCTATGGAACAAACTGAGGAAAGCTATAAGCAATGCAAATGTATCAATGGTAAAAACCAGAAAAAAATAAACTAATGGGGAAAAGCAAAGCTTTTTTTTACTTGGACTCTTTTAGACCTTGGCTCTCAGAAACATTGTGCAGTACACAATGTATTGTGTTTATTTTTAATAGATATACTGCCATTCATCTGCCCTTGCTCCAGAAACAGAGAGCAATCTAAAGCAGATATCACATATACGCACATTATGTCAGTTATCAAACTATCCAAAATAAAACTAGAAGTACAACAAATCCAGGGGGGAAAAGCCATGAGAAGAAATGGACACTGATTAGATATACCAAGCACATTGGATTGCTGATGGAGCAGACTGCTTGTTTTGTTTCAAGTTGTATCTAGGACAGCATCAGATATGCAAGGCCAATTAGAATTCAGGCTGCTATAGTCCCCATCCGAAGGCTATGTTAAAAAAGACTGTCCTAGGATCTGATCCCTTCCTATAGCACACACAGGTAGCATAACTCTCCTGAGGATTTTGACATATATGAATGACAATCTTTTGACAACACAAATTCTCCATCGTCAGTTACTGTTGACATGAGACAGAGGAAGGCGTGGAAGGCAGAATTAATGCTAAGAATTCTTTCTTACTCTTTTACAGCCAATGCTGTATTATTTTAGCTTCCTATTCAATAAATATAAGGTGCATTACAGCAATTGGAAAAGATGGAAGCTGAAGTGACACTTAATTCCTGCTATCCTCTCTACTCTATTCAACAAGTATCAGAATCAACGTAGATAAGTACTCACAAGCAAAAAGGGCGATAAAGAATGTACTGGTATTGTGTTCTCCCTGAAGCTCCTTTGTGCTGGCTGGTACAGCACTAATGTGAGTTAACATTCAGTTAATGGGTTGACTCCAATGTGGTAATAGGAGAAAAACAGCCCGTTTCCCAAGTTTTCTCTCCCAAATATAAACATACACTATAGAAATGTTCAGGATGTGACCATTTCTCCAAGGACAATGCTACAGAGTACAGATATATAGAAATCTTCACTGGGTAATTTAACAACAAATCATTTGGATCTAATTAATTCAAAGTAGGAATATCCTCTTTGAAGGGGGAGGGAGAAAAAAGGGGGCTTTCTAATCCAAGTTCAATAAACTTGGAAAGAATAAGTAAGCAAGCTCTTTGTTTATTATTGTCTACTATTAATCTTCTCATCGTGCCCATCACCCATCTCCTTCCACTTATGACAGTATGACTGTAACCTTGTTGCATGTATCCTTATGATTTATATTTCCTGATTACTTATTTGTAGCCTATGACTATCATTAAGTGTTGTACCTTATGATTCTTGATGAACGTATCTTTTCTTTTATGTACACTGAGAGCATATGGACCAAGACAAATTCCTTTTGTGTACAATCACACTTGGCCAATAAAAAATTCTATTCTATTCTATTCAGCTAATAGGAATTAAAGTCTTTATGTTGATTGTAACTGGAGTGAAACTTTTATATGCTTCCAACATATTTATATTTGACTATGAACACATCAAGACAAATGATAGAGTAGCCAATGGCCAGAAGACTTCATTCAAGTCCATAATGAACTTCTGCAAGTCACATAGCTATGCCCATCTTTAAATACTTTTCTTGTAAAAGGAAAAGAGGGGTACTCTATATGTACTCAAAAGTAGGGTGTAAAAAGAGTAACTACCATGGAAATAAATAATACAGTTCTGAGTCTTGAATATTCCCGATACAATTGTGATTCCACAGTTCAACAGCCTGCACACGCCAAGAATAGTTCCGCAAAGCTAATCAGAGAGAGATGCCTTGGGCTTTTGGCCTTGAATCTGTGTACTTATGCATACTGCTTCCTCCATGGCATAAAAATGGAATCAGGTAAATGAGGGGGAAAAGGGGAGATGATGATGGGAAAAACAAGCTTTTCTGTTGGCAATTTATTTACTTTGCCTGCTTAAGAACACAACTCCATCAGTGGATCAAAGCCATTCCATTGCCAGCCCAATGTTTTAAATTTTACTTCTGTTGCTTGACCCAGGCAGACTGAGAGCGTGTCTTTAAAGTTGAAAAGGGTCCCTCATTCTTTTTGGCAGAGGCAATTCATTTGCCTTCCAGAGCATCGGTGGATTTGTAGTCGGCAGAGGTGCTACAGGCTGGGAGAAATGTCCTTGTGGCTCAGTGGCTGGATGATATACTGTCATCTCCTTGGATGAAGAAGGCAAAAGCATGGTAGACAGGCAAGGAGCATCACTTCCACTCTCCATAGAATAAGAAGGAACATAATGCTGGATCCAACTGGAAAAACCAAAACCCAAGGTTTGAAGAAGGAATTGGGGTCTAACCGGAACTTGCTATCAATGTATTCAGTACCTATATTGGTAGGGCCTCGAATGGTCTTTACTAATAGTGTGAACAGGTAGCTGAGATGAGCACTGCCCTGCACCAGAAAAGTCCCCTCTGGCATCTTCTGGAACAGCTGCTCAGCTTCCCCAGCTGTCATAAAGCCCCAATACCAGCTGGATTCTTGCAGATATAAAAACATGCTGGCAATGCCCAGTAAATCCGTCTCTGGGTCTTGTGTTTGAGGCGAGTTGTTTTCAAGCCTGGGCATCAGCAAGAGAGGCTGCATGACCTGCTCCGACATGTTCACTTGAAAGACTTCACCCAATAACTTTGGGAGCTTTTACTCTGCTATCAAAGGATAGGATCTATTATCCACTGTCATAATCTGTGTAGTTTTATTCTGTGAGAACCAATTACTGCACTTACTGGGCTGACATTTCAGCTCAAGTAGATTATTTAAAGCTAAGTGCTACAACCTTGTGCAATACAAGAAGTCCTTGACTTACAACCGCAATTGAGCCCAAAGTTTATGTTGCTATGCTATGTGAGACATTTGTTAAGTGAATTTTGCCCCATTTTATGACCTTTTCTTGACACATTTGTTAAGTGAAACACTGCAGTTGTTAAGTTAGTAATGTGGTTGTTAAGTGAATCTGGCTTCCCCATTGACTTTGCTCATCAGAAGTTCACAAAAGGGGATTTTTTTTTATTTGAATTTATATCCCGCCCTTCTCCGAAGACTCAGGGCAGCTTACATTGGGTAAGGCAATAGTCTCATCCATTTGTATATTATATACAAAGTCAACTTGTATTGCCCCCCCCAACAATCTGGGTCCTCATTTTACCTACCTTATAAAGGATGGAAGGCTGAGTCAACCTTGGGCCTGGTGGGACTCGAGCCTGCAGTAATTGTAATTGCAGGCAGCTGTGTGTTAATAACAGACTGCATTAGCCTGTTGAGCCACTTCCCAGCCCTCATGACATGACCATGACCCTGGGACATTGCAACTGTCATAAATATGTGCCAGTTGCCAAGCGTCTGAAGTTTGATTGCATGACCATGGGGATGCTGCAATGGTCGTAAGTGTGAACAATAGTTGTAAGTCACTTTTTTCAATGCCATTGTAATTTTGAACAGTCACTAAGTAAATTGTTGTAAGTCAAGGACCACCTGTATATACAATTTTTTTTCCTTCACTAGGTGTATGTTGTCCGTTTCCAATTCCTGATATTACAATACCCAAATAGAACTAACGTGCTACAATGAGCCCTGATTAAGAGAAACTTGTCACAATTATCTTTCGATTTTTTCCCCCAGTTTTCCATACTAATTTGGAAGGGACTGAAGTGCAAGAACAAAATGAGGTAGGAGATAAGTGGAAGGCAAATCCCAGGACAAGAGGTTTTATTTGTCCATACACTTTTCACTCCCAAAATAGTTTTTTTTAATATCCAAAATTTCCTTTATTTCTGTGTTAAAGCTAATCTATTACCAATTTTCATTTGGACCATTTTCCTGAGATTTGACTGTTTTTCCTCCCTTCCTCCCTCCATCTTTTTTGTTTTTCTTCATTCTTTGGATTGTTAGGATGTGTGTGTGTGTGTGTGTGTGTGTACACTGTGTGTATATATCATTCTTGCTGCACAATCACTCTGCATATCAGAAATGCTGTTTTTTAAATAAAAATGCCCCTCCCCCCTAAAGCAGCGCTCCAAATACAGAGGTCATAAAGCAACAGCATGCAGTTACAGTCTGATACTAGTGTAAATTTAAAACTGTCTGCGTTCCTGCCAATTCGCCAGCTTCCTTGGTAAGCCACAAGTCTAACTTACCAGACGTGGTAGATGCAATCAGCATTTTGAGTCCTTTACCAGAATATTTGATCAGGTGCCAAAGTTAAATTATTCAAATTTGCTGATTGCATTTTTCCCACTTCCTGTAGGTTAGGCCCAAAGGTTTAGTGGCAAGTGATGCAGTGTGCATAGGTTTTGGCTGAAATACAAACTGAAGACTTTCTTCTCTGATGTTATTTCCTTATCAGATAAATAGTTCACCACATTAATGCATTTCAAAGCAGTTCATTTGCAGTTCCTGCCTCATATCAGAACCAGAGGTGGTATTCAGCCAGTTTGGGCGAACCAGTAGCAGAAATCGCAGGTGGGCCCGCCCACCAGGGCTATTTAGGCACAGTTTTGAGGCCGGGTGCATGGGCGGAAGGCGCAAAAGATAGCAAAGCGTATACGTGCAAGTCCGGGCACATGCATGGAAGGTGTGAAGCGAGTGAGCACACGTGGCGAACCGGTGGTAACAAAATGTGAAACTCACCACTAATCAGAACTATATAGACATATGCACACTAGAAGAGTGAGCCTCACCAAATTCAGTGGGAATTCTTCCCAGAGAGGGTGGGCACATTTACACTTGAAGTCTGTAATCCCCTATCCATTTACTTTGCAGTAAGCTCCACTGAACTCTGGAAGGTGCTTAAAATGTTGTACATTATGGAGAAACTGAAAAGAGATTTTTTTTTGTTATGCTTATAATAGAGACCCATTCAGTAAAGAGCGGTGGCCAACTTGGGAAAGATAACAGGAAATACTTCTTTATTCATATATCACATATGGATTTCATTTCCTTGCCACAAGCTGCAATGATCAACACCAACAATGAGAGTTTTTAAAAAATGTATTAAATAAAGTCACGGAGAACAAAAACACCCGTCATCTGCTAGCATTGTTGGACAAATGCTACCTTCGATATTATATATGTTTATATTATATTCTTGTCTTGAACTGTAAGATGGGTGACATTTAATAAATACAGATAAGTCCTTGACTTACAGCAGTTTGTTTAGCGATCATTCAAAATTACAATGGCACTGAAAAAAGTGACTTAATGATCGTTTTTCACACAACTATTCACCCTTTGGTCAGGTGATCAAAATTCAAACACTTGGTAACTGACAGTTGCAGTGTCCTGAGATCATGTGATCATCTTTTGCAACCTGACAAGCAAAGGTAATAGAGAATCCAGACTCACATAACAACTGTGTTATTACCATATTTTTCAGAGTATAAGACACACTTTTTTCTCCCTAAGAGGTGTATTTTATGTTGGTGTATCTTGTACATCAAATATAGCCATTTTTGACAAAATACAGCCATTTTTGGCCTCCCAAAGTCCTGCCCCGCTCATCCCATTTTTTGCAAAAACGGGAGCGTTTTGGGCCTCCCAAATCCTCTGCGTGCCCCGTCTTTTGAAAAAACAGGCAAAAAACAGGGCACGCAGAGGGTTTAAGAGGCCTGCAGAGTGCTCCTGGGGGCTGGGGAGGGCAAAAACCTTTTTTTCTTATTTACCTCTTCGAAATCTTGGTGCGTCTTATACACTGGTGCGTCTTATGGTCTGAAAAATACGGTAATTTAAAAACTGTAGTGATTCACTTAACAATTGTTACAAGAAAGGCTGTAAAATGGGGCAAAATTTACTTTATAAATGTCTTGCTTAGCATTAAGTGAATGTGACAGGGTCCGATCTTGTCTACATTGGCCTTATAATGCCTAGGCAGATAACACAAGCACATTCAAAATATCTCAGCTTGTTTTTTCCTATTAGACTGCTACCACCTCAAGGATTCTCTGAGAAAATACAAGGAAAGGCTTTTGTAAACTAACTCGGAGACTGAGACTGCATTCAGCAAGAAAGAGAGATAGTAATTGGGGAAAAAGCAACACAGCCAATTTGTAGTTTATTAGTTTTTTATATAAGTTCCGCTGCAAAGGCAAATTACATGTAAGGCACTCCCAGATGATGACGTTTTCTACCACAAATCTTTTCAGTTACAATACAAATCCCAAATAACACTGCCTGGGGTGTTCCAACCCCAGCAGAAATTGGGACTCTATAAGGACGCCATGTGAGTTCCTTGGGCTGCAAGATGATCAAAACAGTCAGTCCTAGAGGAGATCAACCCTGACTGCTCTTTAGAAGGCCAGATCCTGAAGATGAAACTCAAACACTTTGGCCACTTAATGAGAAGGAAAGACTCACTGGATAAGAACCTAATGCTGGGAAAGATTGAGGGTAAAATAAGAAGGGGATGACAGAGAACAAGGTGGCTAGATGGACTCACTGAAGCAGTAGGTGTGAGCTTAAATGGACTCCAGAGGATGGTAGAGGACAGGAAGACCTGGAGGAACGTTGTCCATGGGGTCACGCTGCGTCGGACATGACTTTGCAACTGACAACAATAAGGACGCCATCAGCTAACTAGCATTCTGTCCCCTTCTTATTTTCAAGGGGGAAAAAACCAAAAATCCTTGTAAATGTTTATATTACCATTCTTTAAACCCCTTTCCTATGCAGCAGGCTGGTGCAGATCTACCAAGAACACTGAATTTGGGTTTCACAGCAAGCCTGTGTTTTGCACTATAGCAGGAAGCTGAAAGGTGGGCCAAGTTGGGCTTTCACCCTATAAGAATCCAGATGGTCCTCCCTATTGGCAAGAAATACAACTCAGCTGTTTTGGGGGAAAGCTTTTTTCCTGTTATTAGCACAGACACCCAAATGACATAAGAGAGGAGAAAAACAAACACCTTTGCAAATACCTCATCCTAACTATGTGTCGTATCAAACCCTCATTCTAACATACTCCAAGATTAAAAAATAATACCCACATTCTATTTTAAAAGTTATCTCTTTCTTCCCCCTGAAAAAACTCTGAACACCTTAAAGGTGAGCCTAATCATTAACTTACTTTGCTAAATGAAAAAGACTTTCCTAATATTTCTGTTACTAACCACTTATTGGAATCAAGGGCAAGATGAAAAATCTGACCGTGGGAAATTGGGACAATTAAAAAAAGAGAGAGGGGGAAACATGGGGAAATAATCATATTTGGTAATATTATCTTGAGATTCTGCTGTTCTCGAGTTCTTCTGTTTTGCCTTCTGTTTTCCTACAAGGAGGGCGACCTTGGACATGGCTCATATTGAGCAGTAGAAAAATGTTGCTTGATAAGACTTGGCTGCTGTTTTAAATAAACTAGAATTACTAAAACAATTTATTTAAAAAGGGCAAATTATTTCAAAATGATTCCATTCAATCTTATTATCCCGCAGATAAAACAATAAGAAAGAAAGAAAAACAGGAAAGAGAAAATATATAAAAAGCAAATAAGCCTATATATAGTAATATTTTTCACTATGGATTCCCTGCAGAACCTTGGTGGAAAGTAATCAAACTTCAGCAAGCAGGAATTCACTGCAGAAATTATCTAATTAATCAGGAACTACTGCTAAAAGTTGGTTTTCCAAATATTTTTGTAACGTACAGGGAGAAAAATGCATAGGACTGAAAATTATGTGACAGATGCAATAACTTTGGAGGCTTCTTATTTAAAATAAATACACTGTAATTTATAAAATTATATCTGGGTGCTACAACTTGTGCCCTCCAGTCCTAGTAGTAGCCCCAAACAGTCTATAGTGTAATAATTAATATAACAGGTAAAAAAGTTAAATACACAGGAGCAATCCTATTAATTTAACAGTAATTAAATTAAAATTAGAGGTTTGGTTAGTTTCATGTTGATTCTCCCTACTTTTTAAAGATTCTAATCTTGCCTTATTTTCTGGTGTGCAGATTCTGGCATGCCATAAACAGGAAAAGTGCATCCCTCTGTTATAAAAGATGGCACAAGCAAAAATCATAGAGAAGATGCTCAGGAGCTGACTATATAGGCAATCTAAAATACATGCAACAGAAGAATACTTTAGTAGGGTAACACTAAGAAAAGTAGTTTTGTACATGAAATATCCTAATATTATTGAGGCTTTAAACATCCAAAGTCAATATAAAAGTATGCTGTGCAATCATGATAAACCCGATTCAAAATTATTTAGTCTCTTGAGGCATATGCAGGTAAGATGTTTAGCCTACCATGCCTTTCCTATCATTATGGAATATGAAAGCAATTCTGTAGGCATATAGATTTCTTAACTTACTAAAACATGATCTCTTACACTTACAGCTTGGTGAAATGAGAAGAAAAATTAACCTCTGAACCTATGCCTTATTCACACCATACACCCAGAATGAAGGATATGTTGGCATCACATTTCAAACATTTAAAATCTTCACTGAAGAATTCTGAAGCATCTGGATTTTTTCCAGGACACATGAAAATCAAGTAAAATTTACTCAGCTAGCCAATTTTAACAGACCTACTCTTAAGAAAGCAAATAAAAAATTACAGTTTTATAGGTCTTATGTACACTTACCAAAGATGGAATTCTACTGAATGTAGTGGAACTTAATTCTGCAGTTAGTTAGTTCTGTGGAACGCATAGCATGTCAGTTAGTTGAAAGGTAGACAACACCAAATCTAAAAGTGGATTGAGTTAATATAGCAATAGCACTTAGACTTATATACTACCCCATGGTGCTTTACAGCACTCTCTGAGCAGTTTACAAAGCCAGCATGTTGCCTCCAACAATCTGGCTCTTCCTTTTACTGACCTCGGAAGGATGGAAGGCTGAATTAACCTCGATCCCCATCAGGATCCAACTCCAAGCTGTAGGCAGAGTTAGTCTGCAATACTATATTCTGACCACTGTGCCACCAGGGCTCAATGCACAATATAATCTATTTACAGACACCCATATATCTTCCCCAAACATATAACCTCATACAGCCTCCCAGTTCCTCATTCACACATATACCGTGGCATCTTTAGCTCTCTACAAACACCGGGTCTGCACAGGCAAATACTAAAAGTATGTTAAGGTTCAGTACTCACAGAAGAAATTCCACTCTGATATCCACATACATCCCGTGTCTCCCCACCCTTTCCCATTGAGTGCTAATGTCTGGAGGGAGTTTCAAG
Source organism: Ahaetulla prasina (assembly GCF_028640845.1). Lineage (NCBI taxonomy): Eukaryota > Metazoa > Chordata > Lepidosauria > Squamata > Colubridae > Ahaetulla > Ahaetulla prasina. The sequence continues at coordinate 271,979,326 of NC_080539.1, forward strand.
TTGTTTGCTGATATACAGTACTTACAGACCTCAATAAGATGGGAAGCCTTCAAAAAGAGGAGGGGGGGAGGAAGGGAGGGAGAGAGAGAGCAAACACAACTAGAGAGCTTCTATCACCCATTTTCTCATTTCTATTTCCCCTTTCCTTTCTATTCTTTCCATCATCTTACTTTTCTGTCTTCCCTCTTTGAAACCAAGGAAGAGCCTGCTTTTCCAGAACTTCACAACTCAAATGAAAAATGAATACTAAAACAGATTTTTAAGATACCACATGTACAAAAAAATCACTTAGTTTTAACTATTGTGTAGTTTGCATAATATAGCAAGATTAATATATTGGTTCATGCCCATATAGCAAAAAATTATATACATACATACATATATACATACATACATACATATATATGTGTGTGTGTATACGTATATATGTGTGTTTTCTGAGGTTTTCACAGGTGTTTGTATGTAGGTCTTTGGTTATTCGGGTTTTCTCCCATGTAAAATTGAAAGTATCTTGGCGATGTTTCGACGAAATCTCATTCGTCATCTTCAGGCTTCAGTTTCGTGCTTCTGGGAGCAAAAGCAAAAGTATATATATATGTTTTCTGAGGTTTTCACAGGTGTTTGTATGTAGGTCTTTGGTTGTTCGGGTTTAATAATAACTTTAAGAATAAGTGCACGCATTGAAGAACACAAGAACTCAGTCAAAAAAGAGGAACCAACTTCTTCCCTGGTCCAACACCTTAAAGCCACAGGACATGATATTGACTTTAAAAAGACCAGAACTATCGCCAAAACTGAACACTTTAACAACAGAATAATCAGAGAAGCCATTGAGATAGAAAACGCCCACACAGCATGAACAAACGAGATGATACCTCCGCCTACCAGCCATTTGAAACCCGCCTTATTGACAAACGAGTCCCAACATGATGAATGACACCAGACCCACACTCACGAGGTCCACACAGGATGTCACCACCACACATCCACCCAGAAAGCAGACCCAAATATATATATATATATATATATATATATATATATATATATATATATATATATATATATATATATATATATATATATATATATATATATATATATATATAATAACTGGTTATATAATATATAAATTATAACTGGTTATCAGTTTTTGCATCTTACAAGATGCAGTAAGAATTCCGTGTCTGTTGCTGGACATTCACTCTGCATTGGTTAAAAACGCCAAAGCATTGCAAATCAGCGAAATCTCTAGAATTAGACTTCCCTAAAGAATCAGCTTCTATTCTTTTGGCTCTCAACCAGATATTTGCACATTGCTTCTTATACAGTATTTTGATCTCCAATTAGAGAAAAACTGCACCTTCCACATAGCAAGGAGCTCAGCTGTCACCATAAATCACCAAAATCAAATTTGGGTCTTTATATATAATATTTCCATATTTGGTGGAAGCATTATGCACTGCTAGAATCTAAAACTGAAATAGATATATTTCCTCTTTCTGGAACACACACATAGGAAAAATTAGGATTATATCTAACTGCCCAATAGATTCTCAACAAATGGTTGTAGTATGAAGTGTTTCCACTCAGTGATCCAATCCTGAGCTCCACCAAGGTGCTCCACTGTTCTTTTTTTTTTAAAAAAACAACTCTTATTTGTCTAATTTTTACCCACTTGCCATTCAGCATTCCTTACTTGTTTTATCGTTCCTAATGGATCTCAGATACTTCCATTCAGAGGATGTCTGATCTTTTCTCTTTCTAGTCTTTGCTCTTCCACAATGAGCTACAAGGAGAACTGCAACAAAATGATGGCACTTTAGGGATTTAATATCTTCATGTGTACACCCACTCAAGTTACGACGTTTTGGCCATACAACAGACATGGCATAATCTATTGAGGACAATGTTATCTCCACCCCTTTTCCCATCCTTCACATTACACAACTCCTGCATCTGACATTTTGAACAGGAAATGTCTTAGTATCTTCTTAGTATTAAGTGTGCCTGTTGTTGTTTTAAGTACAGAACCTCAGGAATGTAGAAAGAATTCAATATGCCTGCAACTCTGGACAAAAGCTTAACTTGCATCCTAATAAATAGAGTTAAGGATTGGATATAGGTCCTATTGATTTATCCTAGGAATGATCAATTTCACAGTTTGAACTAATAAGATAATCAGAATCAGGACATCTGCTGACTCAATTCTTATTATAGTAATCAATGAGAGCAAAAAATTAACTTAACTTTTTTTAAAGAGTTTTTAACTCAGTGAGTAGTTGAAATGTATACACCAGCACTGATAGTAAGTTCTGCAGATTTAAATGCAGTCTATTCATTGAGTCATTCATAGAAGAACATAACCTAAGAAATCATTGCAGGAAGCAGTTAATTTAAGGATGAGAACCATTTGATCACAGAAAAAGCAGGGCCACCCTGGAAATGCAGATAATGGCATTCCCAGCATTTCCTAACTTCCCAGTGGCAAATTCTTTTATGATGTCCCACTGCAGCATTATTCTTCCCACATATGCAAAGAGATTGCTAGGCACTCTGCTGCGCTCCTTGTTAACAAAAGGATGGAAAACGTAATGGAAAAACATAGTGGCAAAGAGGCAAGAAAATTAGATAAAGGCACAGATTATTCTTACAAGTTTCACAGGAAATTTCTCTCAAATATGAAGTTTTTTTTTTCTTTTCCCCTTCAACAAACAGTAATATTGTTTCCTTCTATACCAAAACTTGCTATGTTGTTTTATTTTGTTGTATCATAATTTCACTTTTCTTCATTGTTGCTTTCTTTCCACCTCCTTCTGTTTTTCGAGGTCAACCCTCCTTGTGGAAACTTCTTGGCAAATCCACCTGGCTTCATGCCTTTCATCTCTCTAGAAACATCAATATTTAATGCTTAATTTCCAATTTGGCAATCTCACAATTATCAAGATGGATTTAGAACAGTAAAAGATAGAATTATAGCTTTAACTTCTAACTTTGAAAATCTGGACAGGCAGATAATAACGATGATGATGATGATGATGATATCATCTAATATCCCTTAGCTGTTTCCATTCAGCATGTGAAATCATAATATGATGTTCTTGTTGCAGTTTATCCTGCTGTGTGAAGATAAGCATTTGGCATCTAACCTTTGGTTTGTGACATAGAATCAGTGGTGGGTTTGATGGTCCACTGGAACTTGTGTCACAACTACCATCTGCCTGTAGCAAAGAACTGGTGGGATCATAAGCCTGAAAAAGTGATTGAAAATGAGCATGCAAAACTACTGTGGGATTTCCGAATACAGACTGATAAAGTTTTGGAACACAATACCCCGGATATCACGATTGTGGAAAAGAAAAAAGTGTGGATAGTTGACATTGCTATACCTGATGACAGCAGAATCGATGAGAAACAACTTGAAAAAGTCACCAGATATCAAGATTTGAGAATCGAATTGCAGAGACTCTGGCATAAACCAGTGCAGGTGGTTCCAGTGGTACTCGGCACACTGGGAGCTGTGCCTAAAGACCTAGGCAAGCATTTAAAAGCAAAACTGGCTGGGAAGGTCACAAATGGCAATCATATGACCACAGGTTACTGCAATCATTACAAATACATTCTGGTTGCCAAGCGCCTAAATACAATCATGTAACTGTGGAGATGCTATGATGGTCATAAGTGCAAGGACTGGTTGTAAGTCACTTATAGCCCATTTATGCAGCTTCAGACTAAAACAAGCTTCATTGGGTTAAAAAAGCACAAGGCCAACAGAATTAAACTTTAGAGTTCTCATGTTTTCTTCAGTCAAAGCTGATTTGAAACTGCAGTGCCAGCATGCGTATCTACTGAGCATAGAGAGGATTATTTCTGAGTACATTCAAAAAAGGACAACAAAGAATGTTCTTTCTGCGTCAACTCAGAAAGCTCAAACTGCCCAAGGAGCTACTGATCCAGTTCTTCAGAGGAATTATTGAGTCTGTCATTTGCACCTCTATAACTGTCTCGTTTGATTCTGCAACCCAACAAGAAAGACACAGACTTCAGAGGATAATTAGAACTGCAGAAAAAATAATTGCTACCAACCTGCCTTCCATTAAGGACCTGTATACTGCACGAATCAAGAAGAGGGCCATGAAAATATTTGCAGATCCTCGCATCCTGGACATAAACTGTTTCAACTCCTACCCTCAAAACGACGCTATAGAACACTGCACACCAGAACAACTAGATACACTCTGTATCTAGATGCCATCACTCTGCTAAACAAATAATTCCCTCAACACTGTCAAATTAGTTACTAAATCTGCACTACTATTAATCTTCTCATCGTTCCCATCACCCATCCCCTTCCAATTATGACTGTATGCCTGTAACTTTGTTGCTTGTATCCTTACGATTTATATTGATATTGTTTCCTGATTGCTTATTTGTACCCTATGATTATCTTTAAGTGTTATATCATTAAGTGTTCAATTTGTACCCTATGACTATCATTAAGTGTTGTAAATGTTGAACCTTGATGAAGGTATCTTTTCTTTTATGTATACTTAGAGCATATGCACCAAGACAAATTCCTTGTGTGTCCAATCACACTTGGCCAATAAAAAATTCTATTCTTCTATTCTTCTTCATATCCTTGAGACTGGGCGCAGCTCTTGGGATACAGCATTAGAGTCTAAGTGAAAGATTTTGCTCATTTCAGCGAGAACTGAGAACAGAAGCAGCTTCCAGTGCTACTATTTTACAATTGAGTTTCCCAGTACCAGGACAGCTAAAACATCTTTTACACTCCTTCTGCCCCCCCAAATTATAGGCCTTTCTAGCCTCTGAGAACAAGAGCAAAAGGGCTGCAGAGGCGTATGGTTGGAAACAAGAAACTAGCTGTGGTTAGACTAAAGATTCCTACACCATGGGTGTCCAAACTTTTGGCTTGCCTGGGACGCATTAAGTGAAGAAGAATTGTCTTGGGCCACATATAATATATATAATATAGTTAGATTTATAGTTAATATAAATCACACAATAACGTTCCATTTATAATCTTGTGGGGTTGCATTACTAGCTGTCCGGGGTCACATGCAGCCACAGGTTGGATATGCCTGTCCTATACAATAGGATTGTGTCCTAATTGCAGTACTCAAGTTCTTACTCAGACTAAATCACTATTTATAATCAGCATTCACCAACAACCATCTGGCTTCATCTTCCAATCTTGTTTATGTTGTATGGGGGAGGGTGTGGGATGAAGGATTTTATGAATAAAATGGATGCTTTAAACTTTGCAGTTAAAATACTAATTTCACATTTTAAGGAATGGTACTTCTTCTGTAGAAGTGAATTCACTGCCTATTATAATGGAATGGCAGTTCCCTGTAAATGGCAAGGAAATAATGCTTGCTAGACAAAACAAAATGGCAGCCACCCCAAAGAAAAGAGAGGACAGGTCATCTCAATCATGTATTTTTCTAGTCTGCATTCACACTGGCTCTTTTTTCTTCAATACTGTATTAGCTAATATACATCATGGTCTACCCACACTGAGGGTGGGAGTGGGGTACAATTTCATTCTCAAAGTGAAGGTCTCTGCAAAGACACAAGCAAGTGTATGCAACATAACACTCTTAAAATCACTGTTTTGTCTGTTCTAGCCTAACTGGTTCAGTTGGAGCCTTCTCTCTGTCCTCACTCCACCCTTGAGCACAATTTTATTTATATCAAAGTTCATATTCATGCTTTTAGGTAGCTGAGAAAGTGGCAAGATATTCCATCATTCCTCCCAAGGCCCCAGCTAGACTCTTGGAACAAAACTGCCACAGACCTTGGCAAGACATTTACTAACAACTCAGTGTGTTTACAAGCTGAATGACTGAAGCTAAGAACAGAATGCAAATATTTGCATTCGGTTCCCTAGACTTTTCCATCATCGCCCTGCCAGCCCACATACAACCACCAAGTAAAGAAAGGGAGACAAGGGAGAATTCTACTTTCTTCAGATCCATAAAGGACTTTTTGATTTTCTGTCCCTAAAATCCTAGGAATTATAATTGTAGCAAGAGATGCAAATGTGTTCTCTAGTTCCCTAAGGCTAGGGAGCTTTTTATTAAAAAAAACGTTATTCTATAATGTTTTAAAAATGGAGGGTCAGACAACTCAATAAAAATTTCCTCCCATGCTGAACTGGAACTTCCTATTCATTACAGTATTTTGGGTATGAAACAATGAAAGAATTTAACATGATGCTAAAACATTACTCAGATATAGAGTTATTTTTATTTTTTTTGTTTTTAATAGCAGACATAAAAGACTTCAAATCTTATGTGGATATCAGAGCCCCAACTAAGTCCCAATATTGTGTCACCACTGTGGGAAAGCAAAAATCAACAGTGAATGGAGGAGAGTTTCTGGGGATAAGAGTTGAGAAAATATTGTACATCAGCCTTATAGATTTTGGCATATTATGGATTCTTTACTTGAGGTCCATTGATGCCATTGTCAGCATATCTACATGCTTCCATCCAAAGCACACTGCCCATTCTCATCTATAGTGAGCTCTATGCTACACTTCATTGTTCTGACCCATGCTCAACTGATTCAATCAATCAATCAGAATAGAGCTGGAAGGGACCTTGGAGGTCTTCTAGTCCAACCCCCTGCTCAAGCAAGAGACCCAATACCATTTCAGACAAATGACTGTCCAGTCTCTTCTTAAAAGCCTACAGTGATGAAGCATCCACAACTTCTGAAGGCAAGTTGTTCCACTGATTAATTGTCCTCACTGTTAGGAAGTTTCTGCTTAAGTCCAGCTTGTCTCCCTCCTTGATTAGTTTTCATCCATTATTTCTTCTCTGCCTGGTATTCAACAATTCAACCCGGTATTCAGGAGACTGAACTGCCCAACCAGTAAGATCAACAGACAAATCAATAGAGCCAAGATTGTCTTTTCGTAAGTCTTGCCTAGAAATCAAACAACTAAAAAAGAACATTACCTATCACCTACAATTTAATCCACTGAACCACATTATTAATAAGTTACAATTATCAATATCTTACAACCCAGATTGGACAATGGCACTATACTTTCTCAGGTATTGGGTTGCATACTGATACTTACTTACAATCACCAAACCTTCACAAAGAACAAGAAACAATAACACAGTAATGCTAACATGGAAATCAGACCCTACAATAAACCCAGATGTCTACTTTGCCCCAAATTTCTACACAAAGAACACCATGATAGACTGCAACAACACACACAAAATTAGAGATGCCCTCATATGGTCTTTCTCCAACATGAGAGGTACCATCATGAAACATCTGTAAGAAAACAACCACGCTCAGAGAGCACCAAGAACCCCACATGCCATCATCTGCTAACATTGTTCCTCTGGACAGTGCATGGGACAAAAGGGGCAAACCCTGTACAAAAGAATTAACAGACACAAGTTTGACCTCTGGCTTCAAAACAAGGACAAAATAATACCAGAGCATTTCAACCACCGAGGACACTATTGGTTATAGAAGTAGCCATTTGGGAGGAGGGGGACGAAGTGGGGGGCTTTAATAGTATCACTGAACGAACTCAGAAACATCAAAAATTTTCAGACTGTCTCAGAAAGTCCCAACAAACATATCTGTGACCACCATTTTAATTGTTCATAGATAAGATACCTGTAATCTATCTCACAAGTAGGAAAGATTTAACTGTCAAAGGGATCCCTCTGTAAATAAAGACTAAAAGAACCCTGCTTGGTATGAAAGCAACATCACTATCTCTATAATGTCATGGGACCTACTGTTTCCCCCATAATTAAAGTCTAGAATACTGGTATATAGCCAGAACATACCACAGGAATTGTCCGTCTCTTCATTATCCAGAATGTAATAGTTTTGGGGTAAAAGCATCAGAAATAATACCACTTATGCAATTGCTTCTGCTTCACATGATCTTTTGAACCTCACAGTCTTAACACAGAGTTTTTTGTAACAAACAGGCTATTGGATAAACTGGAGCTAAGTCTTAAAATAGCTTACATTTCTGAACTACATTTCGACCATTCCAATCCTGGAGATCCCACTCAGCTGTATTTTAATGGTAACATTTGTTTCACCAGTAATTAAATGAGAAAGTCCAGCCTCCCTGGTGATTTTTCCCAGAAGGCTGTTAATGTTTACAGAACACAAAAACAATACACTGTATAAAATCATTCAGTTCCATGCTTCTGACCTAGCTTCTCAGCACAGAATGACTTGCCATGGTGTATTACCATCAATGCATTACACAATGGCAATGAGTAATAAAGGGTTATATTATATACTTCCTTTAAAAGATACGCTTGCCAAAAAAAACAAAACCCAATACTGATTTTCCATTAATGCTATAGGAACAGTCAGTATCCAAGCCCTGGGAGATGGTCCCATAGAGAATTTAAAAAGTAAAGCCAATCAGTCTGACACTTTGGTCACCATGCAGTTAATTTATGGCAGACGGTCAGCACCAGCTTCAATGTCAGTCAACTGTCTAAATACCTCTGCTATTGAAGGAGTTTTTCCAGTCCAAGTCTGGTACCCGTCTACTGAACCAATGCTTTAGGTGACTTAGCTGACTGTAGTGGGATTCCGTGCATTTCTATTTAAATTTATATTAATTACTACAAAAACACATCTATACAATACACTAGCATATACAAAGGGCAGGACAAGAAGCAACTAATCAAGGAGAGAAGCAACCTAGAACTAAGGAGAAATTTCCTGACAGAACAATTAATCAGTAGAACAACTTGCCTCCAGAAGTTGTAAATGTTCCAATACTGGAAGTTTTTAAGAAGAGATTGGATAACCATTTGTCTGAAATGATGTAGGGTTTCCTGCCTAACCAGGGGGTTAGACTAGAAGACCTCCAAAGTCCCTTCCAATTATTCTATTCTCTATTTTGCTATTGCTATTTTCTCTTCTCTCTTCTCTTCTGTCCCCTTTGTTTTGGGGGTTTCAGTGCTGATCCACTTATTTTGCAGTATAGTACAAACATAGCCATGCTACAAGTAATTCTAATGGATGGTGATCCTTCTCTACTTCAGATACTTTGAATTATAACTCTCATCTCCAGCCATTTGGTGTTCAGCGCACATCAGTCAAAACATCTGGAGGACATGAGGATGGCTTAGTGATGGCTGTAGAAGGGAATGCATGTCCCTCTCACTAGGCTTTCTATATTGGTTATGAAAGACCCTCAGAGCTCCCAATTTCCACAGATCAGCCTTTTTTCTGTTGAGAAAATTGTATCAAAATACCTGAATGAATGGCATGACGATACAGGAAACCTTAGAAAACACCGAGGCTGGTTTCAAATGGTAGTCTGCATGAGTAATTTTTTTTTTTTGAACTGATTCAATCTGCCATGACAAAAACTAAATGCATAACCTTCAAGAAAGAGCATCACCACCCACTGTGGGGATGGGTGAAGCAAGGCAGGTAAATAACAAAATTCCTGATAATCCAGAAAGGCTTTAAATTCTGCCAGGCGTGCAACTGCTTTGGGATTAGCTTTCCTATCTAAACCTGGTCTCATAAAGTCCACAGACTAAATCAGTTCTGATAACGTGATGCCAAAGAATCAGAATAATTTTATGCTTGCTGACTCTCTGGCAAGCACCCCTTTGATCCATTCTGCCCTGAAAAATGGGGAATTTGAATAGACAGCAGGAAATTAAAATTTGAAAATATGCATGGTATTTTCAATGTCTACCAAAGTTATTTAGATTTCTTTCTTATAAAAATGTATTATCCAACTGCATGATTCATGAATATTGCTCCTCTAATCACAAAAAAATGATATATACCAGCAGTGCCAAATTCTACATATTTCAGCAAGTTAATTTAAAGTGAATAGTGAGTCTCCAATCTGATCAAAGGTTCCACACTAATATCCTGGTAAAAATTAGCTGTTGCACCTCTCAGTCCCCTAAAGTGCCATTTGCTGCACAATATCTGGATTCAACAAATAGAAATGAAGATGAAAAAATGTCTCCAAATATCCAGAAATGAATCAAAAGCAAAAAAAAAAAAAAGTTTCTCCAACTGGGTATCTTCAGGAAACACTTGACTATAACACCCATCATTCATTTTTACTATAGGCATAGTATTTTTTTGTAGTTGTAGTCCATCAAATCTGATGTTTTGTCCTGGTATTATTCCTCCATCTTATATCCTTTTTAATACAAAAATCAAATTTTTAATTTTTCAGCTAGCCATGATTCCTTTTGCACATTTTAACCATATGTTCATTCCAGCAAACATGTTTTTTAAAACAAGGTTTTAAAAATGGATTTCTTCCCCTATCTACATTTGTTAGCAATCCACATGTTCCATTCTGGTTTTTAATTGCTTTGCAATATAGAATTCAGATTAGAACCAGCAATTCTTTTTCTCAATGCCTTACAGACAAATGAAGCCCTGTTTAATAGTACAGAGTATGGTTTAATATTGAAGACTTCCAAAAAGGAACTGAAGAATCAATTCTTCTTTCCATCCTGTAAATCACACCATTCCTTGTCTTTGATTCCAAGAGTTGCTCTACAAGGGTAGAACAAGCACCACTATTGGATTATTGTAACCATCTCCAAGCTGATCCTTTCCTAACCTGTCAATTCTAGGCATTATAATATAACATATCTGGAGAAAGTTAAATAATTTTGGGAACCTGGAGGAAAAACACAGCCAGATTTGGATACTTCCATACCACCTTGTTTTCTTCTCTCCAATTCAAACCTAGTGTGAAGACAATCAATCTTCAAAGCCAATGACTCTACATCTACCAAGGTGAGCCTGGAACTGGACTTAAAGTTTCCACCAATAGAAAATAGACTGTCCTAAAGCTCTGCAGGACTGCATTTTCAGATACACAGAGGTTCAGTAACAAACAGATTCGGGTCCTGGATTCTGCTAACCTCCAGAGAATGGGAAGGGCGAGAATTGATTCCAACTTCTAAAAGGACTTTATGTGTACTTTAACAACTTGGATCCTATTGAACAGTCACTGCAGCACTTTTCTGCCACTCACTAAAGGAAATCAAACTGGAATCCATTATAAAAGAACTCCTTATTAATGTCATCTACAGGCTATATCCAAATATTACTATTCTTGTTCAGATGTGCTCCAATATACTAAGTATCCAAAAGACTGCAGTAATATGGAAGTCTGAAAACAGAAATATCCATTATAGCTGATTTTTTATGAGCTTTCTCTTTAGAACAAATAAGGCAAACACATGGATATTATCCATACTCCAACCATGACATCTATTTTCCCCCAGAATCACTAAGTGAATTCTGCTTTTTCATTACATTATGGAACCAGGAAGACTTTTTCTCTCTCTGAGACCTAGATACCTGCTTTCTCCACCAGATCATAGACGAGTGGTGTAATCCTTTCAGAAGAAAGGTTAAATTAGTGTAATCAGCGTAATCATATTAGCCTCTCCAGCAACCTCAGCCAAAGTCTGGTGTGTGGGGGAAAAAAAAAAAAAAAGACAGGAGGAGGATGATACCAAGACCTCCACCAACACTATTCTTGTCTTTCAAAGTTGAAGGAAGTGAGAGTTTAGCCTGGAAAAGAAAAGGGGTGGGGGTAGGAAGCCTGGTACTATTCTTCCTATAGCTGAACATCTGTGTCATAACAGAGTTAAAATTTGGGAGATCTCTTCCACAGGAAGAGGTGATGCTGGTCTCTAAGGACTTTGCCAGAGATCTTTTTTGAAGACTACTCTATATAGCCCAAGACTAGAGAGCAAGCAGAGATACTCCCGCTCTATGTACGGATGACATACAAGTGAACTTGGACAACCGGGTTAATTCACGAAATCACAACCCGGTTAACATGGGAGACGCGGTGCGAAAACCGCCTACGACTCTGCAGCCATAGGAAGCGCCCAGGCAAAAAGAGCTGCGAGGTCGAAGCGCCACCTACCAACCGAGATGGGACGCCGCAAGTCCATTGGCTGGGAAAAAATGGGGGGGGGGGAGAGAGAGAAAGAGAGAGAGAGAGATGCAGTCCCTGCCGTCGTATCTCAAAGTTGCATCAACGTCTCCCCCAAAGTAGAGATGAGCGGGAAAGCGTTTCAGCAACTCAAAATGAGCCACACACACACACAGGCAAAATCCAGGCAACGTCCCAAGGACGCCGCGCGACCATGAGTCCAAACTAGAGGCGACCGAAACCTTTTCTCTTTCTCTCTCTCTCTCTCACGCGCTCTCAAACTCCGCCGGCGATTCTCTTCATACACCTAAGAACCCCATTGTCCTTCCCGGCTCCCAGCCAGGCGGCCCCCTTCCTCATCTTGCCGCCCTTCTCCTCACTTTCTGCCCCTCTCTCAGATACACGCGCGCGCGCGCGCAAACGCACCCTTTCCTTACCTAGGCGGCTCCTGCCCCGCGGCTTGAGAGGAAAAAAAAAAGCAGGCGCGGGTTCCAAGCTGCGGAAGCAACTCGCTGGACGACGCCTCCTCGCTCCTTTAAAGCCGCTTCCCTGGCCAGATGCGAATTTTTTTTTTCTTCCTCCCCCCCCCCCCTCCGGTCTCTCCCGTCTCTCGCTCGCTTTTGGTGGAGAAGCTAGAGGGGGGAAGGGAGCGAGGAGACAGAGAAATATGCAAAGACAGGAAACGGAGACGGTGGGGGCCAGTGCGGGAGATTAATGGGAATCAGCCACCCCTCCGCTAGCTGCCAACAAAGAAACCTGCGCTCTGGGGCGAGTTGGCTTCTGCGGCCGCCTGACCAGAGCAGCCCGCTGCAGACAACGCTGTGGAGTACGGCGCGGGCCGGGCTGTTCAGGGGGGAGGGAGCCATTGACATCTCCAGGCCGCCGCCACCCTCCCCCCTCCCTTTAATCCCCCCACCCCAAAAGTGGGACGGACCGCTCACTCCCCTTCTCCGAGTCGCGTTCGAGCGCCTTTCCTTTGAGCGCACCTCCTCCAGCAGTGGTCACAACTGCTACACAGAAGCAACTTTCCGTCCGCCTCGAAGGAAAGTTACATCCTTCTGGTTTTATAGAAAGCTGCAAAAGTCTTGGCCGACCCCACCCTACCCCCACCCTTAATTAATTCCCTGACGAGCAGCATCTGGTTCCGATAAGTTCTCCCCTTTTTTTGTAAAAAAAAAAAAAAAAAAAGGCGCGGAGGTCTTACGAATGAAAACCAGAAGTGTTTGCGAGGGATGGGTGTGGGGGGGGGCAGCTTTTTTTTAATTTTTTAATTTATTTATTTTGTCACAACATCATATAAAAAGATTTTATCGTATATAAACATATATATGAGTAAATATTGGGAGGTATAAGCATCTATATATATAGGAAGAAGAAAAAGAGGCGGTGGTGAGACCCCTCCTCAAGAAGCCTTCCCTGGACCCAGCTATTTTGGGAAATTATCGTCCAGTCTCCAACCTTCGCTTTGTGGCGAAGGTTGTAGAGAGTGTGGTGGCATGGCAGCTTCCCCAGTACCTGGATGAAGCTGTCTATCTAGACCCGTTCCAGTCCGGCTTCCAGTCCGGATATAGTACGGAGACAGCTTTGGTCGCGTTGGTGGATGACCTCTGGAGGGCCAGGGATAGGGGTTGTTCCTCTGCCCTGGTCCTGTTAGATCTCTCAGCGGCTTTTGATACCATCGACCATGGTATCCTGCTGCACCGGTTGGAGAGTTTGGGAGTGGGAGGCACCGTTTATCGGTGGTTCTCCTCCTATCTCTCTGACCGGTCGCAGACGGTGTTGACAGGAGGGCAGAGATCGACCGCGAGGTGCCTTACTTGTGGGGTGCCTCAGGGGTCGATTCTCTCGCCTCTCCTGTTCAACATCTATATGAAGCCGTTGGGCGAGGTCATCAGTGGCTTTGGGGTGAGTTACCAGCTGTACGCTGACGATACGCAGCTGTACTTTTCCACCCTGGGCCACCCCAACGAAGCTGTCGAAGTGCTATCCCGGTGCCTGGAAGCCGTACGGGTCTGGATGGGGAGAAACAGACTCAGGCTCAATCCCTCCAAGACAGAGTGGCTATGGATGCCGGCACCCCGGTACAGTCAGCTGCAACCGCAGCTGACTGTTGGGGGCGAGTCATTGGCCCCAACAGAAAGGGTGCGCAACTTGGGCGTTCTCCTGGATGGACGGCTGTCGTTTGAAGACCATTTGGCAGCCGTCTCCAGGAGAGCTTTTTATCAGGTCTGCCTGGTTCGCTAGTTGCGCCCCTTCCTTGACCGGGATGCCTTATGCACAGTCACTCACGCTCTTGTCACTTCTCGTCTGGATTATTGCAATGCTCTCTACATGGGCTACCCCTGAAGTGCACTCGGAGGCTTTAGTTAGTTCAGAATGCAGCTGCGCAGGTGATTGAGGGAGCCACACGTTGCTCCCATGTAACACCGCTCCTGCGCAGTCTGCACTGGCTACTTGTGGTCTTCCGGGTGCGCTTCAAGGTGTTAGTTACCACCTTTAAAGCGCTCCATGGCTTAGGGCCCGGGTACTTACGGGACCGCCTGCTGTTACCTTATGCCTCCCACCGACCCGTACGCTCACACAGAGAGGGTCTTCTCAGAGGCAATGTCGGCTGGCGGCCCCCAGGGGAAGGGCCTTCTCTGTTGGAGCACCTACCCTCTGGAACGAACTTTCCCCTGGTTTGCGTCAATTACCTGACCTTCGGAACTTTCGCCGTGAATTGAAAACGCACTTGTTTATCCAAGCGGGACTGGCTTAATTTTTTAAACTTTTGAATTTTAATAATTTTAATTGGGATATTTTTATGAATTTTATGGGTCAAATTTGACGGTTTTAAATTTTTGGCCATTTATAGAATATGTTATTTTAATTTTTGTTTTAATTTGTATATTGTACTGTTTTTTTAATTCGGCTGTACACCGCCCTGAGTCCTTCGGGAGAAGGGCAGTATAAAAATCTAAATAATAAATAAATAAATAATAAAAGAAAAACAATAGGACAGGAATGGTAGGCACATTTGTGCGCTTATGCACGCCCCTTACTTTGAAGGTTTGAAGGTTCCTTTTCTGCTTCAAAGTCTTCGCAGTTGGAGGAGGGTGCTACTCCCCGAGATCTCGTCTACAATGCATTCGGGTTTCTGTGGATTCTATTTTCTGAGCACCCACGCCCACTCCGACCAACTTTTAAGCATTATTGAATTGCCAGATTCCTGGATTTTGCCTTGTACAAAATCATGGTTTAGCAATGGACTGATACAGTGAATTCACTCATAATTGAAAATAAGTGGTTTACATACCACAATGTCTGATCTGAGCCAAAGAACAAGGGAGAAAATGAAACCACCCGTAACCATACTATGGTATGTCTTGGCCATGCTCTAAAATAGTCGAGACAAAGGGCACAATAAGACAAAGCAAAAAAAAAAATGTTTTCTATTTCTTTAGAGCTAAGGCCTACCCAATATTTTTTTTAAAAAACATGCAAGCATCCTAGCATCCTTAGCACAATACTGCTAGATAGAGATATGTAGCTGCCTGCTATACTACTAGTGGCTTTGATGGCTGTTCACAGAGATTAACAGATTTTATATAGCTATTTTAGGGCAATATTTATTAGGACCACTCAAAAACATTTTTTTTCAGCATCATGGAAAATTTGAGATTCCCATATTTCTTAAGCATGTCAGGAAGGAGACAAATGGAAAGTGATAAAAGCTTGACCAGATGTCATGCAAGTCATAAGTAAGCATGGGGAATATCTGACTCTCCAAAAGTTACTAGATTCTTCTCTTTATAATGGCTTGGATTTCTGGGAATAGCAGCTCAATAGTATCTACAGACTCACAGTTTCCACTACTATCGATATATTTGGATGATTAGTCTCTAGACCAATGTTTCTCAGCCTCAACAGCTCTTATGATTGTGGACTTCAGTTCCCAGAATTCTGGAAGTTGAAGTCCATACTCTTAAAGAGTTCCTAAATCTGAGAAACACTGCTCTAGACAGGGTATGGGAAACATCTACAGATATTTACATTCATCTCTCTACCTGGTGCTTGATGGTTTTATTTTCTGCTTATGATTCCAGGAAAAATAAGCCAGCAAGCAATGGCAGATTCCTCACTAGAGAAAATCTACAGTTACTTGAAACTAATCATTCTTTGATGAAATACAAAAAAAACCTTGGTAGATGAAAAACAAAGATAATTATACTGTTGTAATACATTAATAAAGTTGGAGTTGATTTTAGATGTATGCCAAGTTGTATTTTTTTTTTAAAAAAGGAAAAACTGCATTGGTCAGCACCTATAGAGATGAATCATCAGAAAAGTACATTGTAAACTCACAGGTAATTCTGTTAATAAACAATTTTCTTCCTCTACCATAAAATCACATAGATGGTAGCTAATGTAATATCTTTTAGGTCAGACAACAATCAAAAGGGACTGTGAAAATTTAGTCATCTTTTATTGCAATTTCAGATTAGCCTGGCAATCATTTTTAAAACTTGAAGCAAATTAACATGCTGACACATTGGAGCAATTAAAACCAAAAAAAGCCTTAATTCACATGATTAATAAAAGTTTAATAGTAATGAAGTATATCTGCCAACAATGGGGCAGAACAAGAAACTAAAGCAAATGGGATTAAATCACATGGATATTGGTTTACATTGGACACCAGTGGGAGTGGGAACTTAACTATAACAGCTATTAACGATGGAATATACACTGTCTAAGGATTTCTAGCAGTTGAAGTCCAGAATTAAAGATTGTTAAGGTTGAGAAATACTTGTCTAAGGTCTCTTCCAATTACTGTCTGTCATTTCAAGTAATAAAGCTTAACAAAGTTTACACATATCCCATCTTTGACGGAGACGAGCAGTTCAGAAATGTGAAATATAAATAAATAAAATCCTGAGGCTGCCCTTGGATACTGTCGGAAAAGAAGAAAATCATCTCACATTGTTTGAATTCATGCAACCAAATACAGAGAACTGGATGCTTTCCACATAGTATTTATATTCACTTTGAAATATCCTGCCTGCCTTGGCTTCTGAAGCAACTGTATCCATTTCATATTTAAAAGCCAACAATGATTAATGATATATCGTTTATCTCATAATAGACTTGCTTTTATTTTTTAGCAAGAACAGCTGGAGCTCAGAAACATTCCCAACATGTGTGACTTGGCTAGACAGGTGACAGCATGTAGCTGACTGACTGATCTCAGAAGCTAAGCAGACTTGGTCCTAGTTAGTACTGGGCTGGGAATCCCCTGGGAATTCTAGGATTAAAAACTAAATTAGATCAGACAGTGGGGAAAAAAGTGAAAGTAGTCAAGAGCAAATGACATTTATATTGGAATGAAAACTGAATATGTAAATTTGTCAGGATTGGTTCAGTCATATTTACCTTTCACCCTAGCAGGTAACTGTATGACCTTGTTATGCTCCAAAGCTAAAAAGGTAGGGCTCAAATTCCTATTTAGAGGAGAACTTACAAGGAAACACCAAAACCTATATACAAAAACCTTTGAGGACATGACGAGATTATCAGGAATGACTTAGGAGATGGATGGAACCACATCATACACGTAGGTAGGTCTTTATTAATTTTTTAGCTGTGATATGCATACTACTGAAAAAATTAAATATCTCTCCAAGTGAACCTATCTGGAAAGTACCAGGCTGGGCATGGCGGACCTGTAGGAACAAATCATATAGCAGTAAAAAATGAAAAGGCTAGGTTGCAAGGCTAGGTTGCTGAAAAATAGAAGTCAGAAATTTTCAGAAATAAAATTCAATTCCATAAAATTGAGTACTGAAGGTA
The DNA here is from genome assembly GCF_028640845.1 of Ahaetulla prasina. NCBI lineage: Eukaryota > Metazoa > Chordata > Lepidosauria > Squamata > Colubridae > Ahaetulla > Ahaetulla prasina. The sequence continues at coordinate 271,997,129 of NC_080539.1, forward strand.
CTCAAGTATTTTCATTATAAGAAATATTACAGGTTTTGTAACTAATATCAGGTGTTCCAAATTCTATTTCAGCAACCAATTCTATTTAAATATGGTCTTGCATTTGGAAAATTACCATCATGGTTGATCATATTTCCCCCTTCTCTCAAGCAAGACAGGAAATGGCTGTTTATTATAGGATAAATCTCTGGCAAACAGCTGCTTGCTTTTTAACGAAGCAATTCAGACATGATGATAATACAGTATAAACAGAAATTGGGACATATTCTATACTTTTGAAATATTACGAGGCTGAAATGTTATAAATGAGACACCGGGTGATTCAATTGTCATAGATTTAACGGGGGGGGGGAACCCAGTAACAATAACAATACATGTTCCCCATTTCTGTTTTCATCAATCCACTATAGCAGGGGTGTCAATCTCAAGACCCAGGGGCCGGATCTGGCCCGCAGGGTGCTTAGATCTGGCCTTGGAAATAGCAAAGGACTGGCCCACAGTGCCTCTATCAGTGAAGATGGAGCTCGGGAGGGCTGCGTGTGGCCCTCCCGAGCTCCGTTTTCACTGCCAGAGGTTTGCAGGAGGCAGCCAAAAATGGAGCTTTGGAGCCTGTTTTCATTGGTAGAGTGCTCAGGCCACCACAGGCACCCCCATGATGTTGAGCTGGCCATGCCCAGTCTGTCCACACCTACCCCGGCCACCCAGGTCAAACACAACCCTGATGTGGCCCTCAATGAAATCAAGTTTGACGCCATTGCACTACAGGGTTGACTCCAATATAAAAGGGAAGTTTCAATCTGTCTCACATGCAAAAAGGCTTCCTTTAGGCTTTGAAAAGGATCTGATGAGTTAATCCAAAGTGGTAAAAGGGCAAAGCTGCAACTCAGAATGAACTAGATAAAGAAAAGGGGCAACTGAGCAGCAGCCTGAAGGGGAAGCAGGAGTGAGGGGCAATACAACATGCAGATGCCAGAGTTGCTAGGAGTGATCTACGACAGATTCTTCACAGTAAAACTAGCTGGGAATCTTTATCATAAAACACTATCTCCTGCAAAATGTACTCCTGGACAATATTTATTGCCCCAATCTATCACTATCATGAATCAACTATTGTGCTTTTAAGTAATAATTATAAATTTGTTACAAGTGAACCCACTTTGAAAATTAATCAAAGTTAAATTGTGCAATATATATTTACCAGAAGACTTTGAATTCATTCTTCATTCCCATGCAGAATTCCAAATTATCCAGCCACACCAGAAAAGAGATATAAATACTGCATTATTAGTTTAAGACCTATTTATTTATCTGTGCAGGACTGGCATAGAATTTTAGTTGTTTTTAGGGTTTTAAATTTTTAAATTAGGTTTTGGGATTTTAAAAGTATTTTTAGATTGGGCTAATTTAAATAAGCTTTTTAATTAATATTTTATTCTACTGTATGTATTTGATTGTTGTTTTTATTTTGCCTGTTCACCGCCCTGAGTGCTTCGGGAGAAGGGCGGTATAAAAATTAAAAGATGATGATGATGATGATGATGATGTCTGAATTTTTTTCCACCAGTCATTCTCTAGGCACAGTTTACAAACTACAGTTCACATAACATACTAAGCCCCAATTAAAGAAATCACATTATGCCTAAGTGTACCTGCCCTAGAGAAGGCCATGATTACAACTGCAAGTCACTGAATTCCCTTTGTACTTGGTTCACACAGCATCTGAATTCAGCTGCTATTTGTGAACCATGGTGTATAGTCAGGGGTGGATTCTACTTACCTTTACTACTGGTTCGCAACGGGGATGCGCACACTCTTCTGCGCATGATGACATTCCTGATGATGTCCGGGTCAGTGGGTGGAGCCTCCCGCCGGTTTTACTACCAGTTCTTGCGAACTGGTCCGAACCGTACAACCCACCGTGTATAATTTATGGTGAAGAATTAAAATATTCCCTTACAATTAATCCTCTTCCACCGAATAAAATATAAAAGTACTATGGTGGCTTGAGCAAACTTAAAACCTTTTTTCCCCTTCACCCATTCCCTTCATTTATTTCCCCACCTGATCATGATGTTTGATGCATCCACTTGCTCTCTCCACTCTCCTGGGAACAGAGAATCATCTTAAATGGGAGTTTGTTCTTCCAGGTTTAGACTTTGTGATTAGAAACTCAACAACTGAAACTTCTGCATCCTAGAGGGAGCTATGCACTTAGAAGAGAACCAATGAAAAATTGCTGTATATGTATTATATCATGCCACAATGTGCTTACACTTAATCATAGCACAATTACGTCTATGGAGAGTTTTAATCATTCTGGTCAGCATTGTCCCAAAGGTGCTTTTCCAAAAGGCAGCTGAACTTTCTTGGTTTTTTTCCTTGAAAATGTTTTGCTTCTCATCTAGGAAGTTTCTTTGGTTCCGTTCATAGCACAATTATGCCCTTTCAACATGATTTTGCCTTTTTCCCATCTCTGAGTGAGACTGCCTTAAATCATCCTTAACTGTACCAGTGTTAAAGAAGCATTTTCCCATAATCCAAGGACAATCTCAAGACATAGAAATATGCTAGCCTTTTGTGACCTTTAAAGGAAGTTAAGTGACCTGCAAGGATTGGGAAAAGAAGTAACAAAGAAAGGAGGGGAATTAGACATGTATTTAAATTCTGTGTTGGTGAAAGGCCCTGCGTCTCAGGTGGAAACACAGGCAATTAGACTAATTATATGATTTTTTAGATAAACCTTCACTTATCTTTTCATTCTGTCCGATGTGCCAGTTGAACATAGCATGAGTTGTTCTTCCTTTCCTCTCCCCTTTTACATATTTAATATTCTATATGGTAGTTTTAGATGTGTGGTTTTTTTAACTTGAGACATTTTCTTTTAAGCAGTATTTCTATGCCTTGTGTGGTGTTCTCTATGCAAAAGCCTGATTCTGCTTAATTGCCAAGGAGTCTGACCACCTACATCTGCTTTAGAGCGAATAATTGTTTTGGATGGTATCGTAATGTCTTCTCAATCCAACAAACAGCCTCGTATACTCAAATAACAGCTTTCGGAGCAGAGGCTATGAGGGTGTCTGCTGTTACAAGCAATGGCAAACGAAGATGTCACTCAAAGTGTGAATAACAACTTAAATGTTTATAATGTGGATTGCTGCTTACGGATGAAAGTTTTTTGCAAGGTGGGGCAGAAATGTTATTAACAGTCCAAAGATCCTCTTAGCTTTCTAATTAAAACTATTTAAGCAAAGTTATCAGGCATAGATAGTCCTCAACTTATGACCACAATTGAGTCCAACATTTCTGTTGCCAAACAAGATAGTTGTTCAGTGAGGCTTTCTCAGTTTATGACCTTTCTTGCCACAGTTGTTAAGTGAATCATCCACAGTTTTTAAGTTAGTAACAAAGTTGTTAAGTGAATCTGGCTTCCCCATTGACTTTGCTTGTCAGAAGGTCGCAAAAGGTGATCACATGACCTTGGGACACAGCAACAGTCATAAATACATGCCAGTTGCCAATTTTCATCACAGGGATGGTGCAACAGTTAAGTGTGGAAAATGCTCACTTTTTCAGTGCTGTTTTACCTTTGAATGGTCACTAAATGAATGGTTATAAGTTGAGGACTACCTTTATAACTTTGAATATTGTAAAATATTTTCTGAATAATCTTCAGTTAAATGTAACATGCAAAAATATTCAAATATTCCATTATAGTAGTATATATATATATAAGCAAAGTTGGAAGTGCCAATCTAGATCTAAAAATGAATAAGCAGGCCATCCCTGGTTACCAAACATGGTATGTTAACATTTTTTTAAAAAATTCTGACCTGCATTGCTACCTCTCGGAGCAGGGATAGAAGTTACAGATGAGATTCAAGTTGAAGTTTAAACTTTCTGAAATAAAAAAAATGATTAAAGTTTCCAAAGCCTTGTCTTATTGTTTGCTACTCTACTCTCAGTATAGTTTACACACCATAATTTTTATAATGAACCAACATTGTTTGAAATGCTTCTTTACTAAAACTGAGTTCACACATTATACTATCCGATAAACATGCTTTACAAACCACAGTTGGCTGATTATATACATTATGCTAAACCAAATAAACCACATTATGATTTCAAACAATTTGTGAAACAAATGTTAGTCCAATGGTAAAATCTGAACCGGTTTACTACCAATTTGCTGGCTGCATATGCACACTCTGTGCACACATGCGCAGTGCGCACCACGCAGCAAAAGCAAGGTGTGCGTGCATACAGTGCATGCCAAAAGGAGGCATGGGGTAAGTAGAGCGGGGTGTGTGTGTGATCAGCTATGGCGCACAATCCTTTTTTTTTACTTTTAAAAGCATTTTTTTACAACCTATTGGGCCGAATAGGTTGTAAAATGCTTTTAAAAGTAAAAAACAGGCTCTGACAATCGCGCAGCTCAGCTGTCATCGTCAGAGCCTTTTTTTACCTTTTAAAAGCATTTTTACAACCTATTCGGCTAAATAGGTTGTAAAAAAAATGCTTTTAAACGAAAAAAAAGGCTCTGACAATCAGGCAGCTCAGCTGGGATCGTCAGGGCCTTTTTTGTTACCTTTTAAAAGCATTTTTTACAACCTATTCAGTTAAATAGGTTGTAAAAAAATGCTTTTAAAAGTAAAAAAAGGCTCTGATAATCACATGGCTCAGCTGTGATCATCAGAGCCTTTTATTTTTACCTTTTAAAAGCATTTTTTTAAAAGAAGCGGCAAGCGAGGAAGCAGGCGACCAGGCATTGGGTGGGCATGGGCCGGGGGGCAGGGATTTTTGGTACTGGTTCTATGAATCACCCACCGCCATTGCTACCAGATCGGCTGATCTGGTCCGAACCAGGAGCATTTCACACCTGTGTTAGTCCCTTTGGTTAGACAAAAGTTCAGGTGTTTATTGGCAATGTACAGAAAATTAAAACAAAGTGGCTATGAACCAAGAGTAAACTCAGTTTCTGTCTTCTTTCTGGAGCTCAGTTTTGTCATGGATTTAGTTTGAAGAAGGAGTACAACACTGAAAAAACCATATTTATTGCAGGGATCCTTGGGTGCCTGTTTTACAAGACAGAACTCAAAATAATGGGAAACCAAAGATTATTACTGAAGGTCAAGAGCTAAAAGGTGGGAAATCCTAGGGATCTGATTTGCTGGCCAGTTTGGGTAAGTGGGCAGGTCCTTGTCCATGTACCTGAAGTGAGTTCTATTGTTAGACATAATGGACCTTCCAGGGGGACAGCAAAGCTGAGGAACATAGTTGTTAAGGAGATGGAATGTTGAAGCTATCAACAGATAAGAAAATAGATCCTTGGGGTTTCTCCAGGTTGCAGCTGCCTTGTTAGGGCTGCCCTTGGGCTACGCTTTGAGTTGGTGAGAAGGCTTCTATTCTTTGGTTTAGATGGGCTTATAGGGAGACTTTGTCTCGGGTGAGGAGGGGTCAATTTGGGATTAAGCAAAGAGATTAACTGGGTTTGACCCTGGTTTGTATCTAAACAAATCTTTAAAATCCTTACAGTATAAACAACAGAACAGATAACAATGAATCTTCCGTTCTCTTAAATGCTTTATTGTGACACAGCCTTTCAAGTACGGTTCAATTCTTAGGCCCTAAAACCCAAAGGGAATTCTATACCTGACATCTGTCTCATCTACAGAAGTGGGAGGGGGAGAGTAACCAAAAAGCCTGGACTTCTTTACCCTGGCATGGATAGATCAGGGCAGCAAATTCAGCAACCCACCTCACAGGGCTATTGCTATGGGGAAAATAGGAAGAGGAATGTGTGTTGGATGTGTTCACCACTTTGAGTTATTTATAAAAATAATAAAGGTGGGATGTAAATAAATAAATAAAATTTAAAAGATCCAGAATCAATAAGGAAAAGAGCATAACCGGAGGATGACCACCACCTTTTCAGAATAGGGACGACAATGTCATATTCCTGAGTGATCCTGATCAATTTTCTGTTTGCCAAAAATATCGCTTAATTATTTTCATCTATTTCTTTCCTCTCTACCCAGATACAAATAGATAATGTTTTTCGCTTTTGGCTGAGGGAAACCACAAAGAAAGAAAATCCCAACACAAAAACCAAGCAGATACTGAAAGTGAGAATATGCTTTGCTTGAAACATCACCTGAAGTCAAGGGTGTCCAATTTTGACAACTGTAAGACCTGTGGACTTCAACTCCCAGAATTCCGCAGCCAGTATGGTTGGTTGGGGAATTCTGGGAGTTGAAGTCCACAGGTCTTAAAGTTGCCACAGTTGGACATGCCTGACCTAAGTTCTGGCTTGTTTAGATTTTTATCCCAATTTTTTGTTCCAGGGTAATACATTAACACTCCCCCCTCCCAGGGGTGAAATCCAACAGGTTCTGACAGGTTCTGGGGGAACTTGTAGTGGAAATTTTAAGCAGTTCGGAGAACCGGCAAATACCACCTCTGGCTGGCCCCAGAGTGGGATGGGAATGGAGTTTTTGCAATATCCTTACCCCAGGAGTGAGGTGGGAATGGGGATTTTGCAGTATTCTGCCCCTGGAGTGGGGTGGGAATGGAGATTTTGCAGTATCGTTCCCCTACCACGCCCACCAAGCCACTCCACAGAACTGGTAGTAAAAAAAATTGGATTTCACCACTGCCCCCTCCCACTGTTCTCCCAACACCACTCTTGTGAGGTAGACTAGGCAGAGACAGAGAGTGATTTGCCCAAAGTCACCCAATGAGCTTCTATGTAACAATAGGTGGACCAAAACTCTCCAGTGCCAATTCAACATCTTAACTCTTAACACCACACTGGCTCTCATGCCTCTTAGTTTACTAAACAAACAACTGGCTAGAACACACTAAGCTAAAAGCCAAGAATGAAGAGATGTGAACTGAGCCAGAGTCCATGGGGAAATGGTTTAAATTAGCTCTCATCCCACAGCCAACTTTTTTTAAAAAAATCTGGAGATGTTAAAGCAAATAATGTAAGATAATATAAATTCTTCAGGCTAAGCTCAAATGTTTTGTTTCTGGCAGGACACATTGTGTGGACCCAATTGTGGTTTGTAGATGATGACTTAGCATGTTGGTGCAGACAGCCTTAGTAGAAAGGATGATTTAACAGAAATTACGAGAACTGAGCTCCCATGTTGCTAAATCTACCAAATTACCCTACAGTGCTAAATGTCACTATTTGCAAATGACATTTTAGAGCCACTTTAGAGTACACTTCCCTGAGTTCAAAAATACCTGACCACCAACAGATGGCAGAAAGATTTTTTTTTGTATCTTTCTGCCATCTCGTGGTCCAACGGGTTTTACAGCTCGTGTCCCTCACATATTAAACTTAACATTTAATAATTGAAAGGGGCAGACAGCAATTCTGTTAAGCACCCATTTTACAACATACTTGCTTAGAAGTGCCTAGAGTGGAACTTAACAGTCCAATATTTAAACCAATTCCCTCCGGGACATTTGCTCTTTAGAAAACACATCCAGATGTGTAGTAACTAATTTTTGAGGCCTCAGGAACTGATGATAGGAAAGGCTTGTAAGTATTGTCCCTCTCCTTTTCTTTGGGCTTCTTCCAATGAACTATAACAGGGGTCTCAAGAGCTAGCTGGGGAATTCTGGGAATTGAAGTCCTCCAGGCTTAAAAGTTGCCAAGGTTGGAGACCCCTGAACTATAAGAAGCCCAGGCGTGCATAAGTGCACCTGCATGCCTACCATCCCTGTCCTAATATTCCTTTTTACTTACTCTTTTCATGTATCCAAATTATGTTTATACTTTTACCTGTTATCTTATATATGATTGACAAAATAAAATAAAATAAGGCTTTTCTGTTTGTTGCCGGAGGAACGTTTCTCCGCTCCCTCCTTGCTCTTTTGGAGGATGGCAAGGAAGCGGCAGGAGCACGTGCTCACTACGAAGTGAACGAGCAAGGACATCCCAGCTCCGCTTCAATATGCACAGAGTAGCACTGTAAACGGGAGGGTACCGTACAGAGGATTGCAAAGTGCATCCCTTATTCCGGCCGGCCCGAAACAATTCAAGACCTCAATCCTAAACTCGTGGCTTCCTAAGTATCTACTACTACGGTATCCAACAGGTAAGCCCCACTTCTGCATCTTCCAGCCCGAAGCCCCTCTCTGGCATAAATAGTGGCACTCGGGGATCGCGCCTTCTCTTGCCGGGTCGATCAATGCCCTGAATTCAAAGAAAGTAGAACTGATCCCCGAGACCGTAAAGCAGCTATTATTTCCTATCCTTTCACAGCCAAGCAGCTTCCGAAAGGAAGAAGGCGGGGCTGTAGCGCCACGAATGGCTGTTCCGCGAAACCAACGCCCCTCCCTCCTTTCCTCCCTCGCCTGGGCCGCGGCTACAAGTAGCCATTGGCTCTGGTTAGAATTTTTGAGGAAATTAGCCGTTTCTTGTAGCCGTCCTTGGTGACGTCGTGTAGTTCTTACTCAATCGTTTGTCATTTGAAAGGACAAGCAAGCATTTCCCTGGGAAAGTGGCTTATGTGGAGGAGATAAGCGCTCTGCTCCTGCATTTCCGTTCCTTCGGCTTTGCTGTACTTCACAGCTTCTGTCGACGGTGAGTTCCTAAGGCTGCCAGCAGATGGCGTATGTGTGCTTTTTGAGCGAAGGTCGTTTAATAGGCGTCTGTCCCAGGGGTCTCCAACTTGGCAACTTTAAGCCTGGTGGACTTCAGCTCCCAGAATTTCCCAAGCAGCTTAGCTGGCTGGGGAATTCTGGGAGTTGAAGTCCACCAGGCTTAACATTGCCAAGGTTAGAGACCCCTGGTCTATTTGACCTTTGCCCCATTTAGCGTCCTTTGGTTATATTAAAACTAGCCAACATTAATTAGTTTGGGGTGGGTGGGAAATTGCCTATCTCTGGACCCTCTACAATGAAGAAAGCAATCCCTCCTTTAGAAGTTTGCCAATAAATTTGGTTGCTACCCATAATTGTATTTTGTTATCCGACATTGTAACTTTTTTTATGTTGGGTTTCCTGGGGAGGTTAATACTGAGGGTAGGTTTACATATTGGCGATTTTTTATAATGGCAGGAACTAGCTGCATTCTTTTTCTGGGTAAACAGCATTAAAAATGGCATTCTTGTAAAGTTCCAACAGTTGCATTATAATGTCTGCATGGAACTGCCTAAACATAGGAGCTCCTACCCCATCCTACATTTGTAGGAATTAGTCATTTTTCAAAATAACAGGTGCAAGGCTTGGATGCCTATTGAGGCTACAAAGGAGACAGTTTCAGTGTGTTCTTTTGATAAATTCAGCTGTACTCACAACTGAGATGCACTGTAACTTTTTTCAATTTAACCAGTGTAATGCATTGGTTACACATAGTATCCCAAAAGTCAAAACTCGTAACAAAGGCAACTCCTCCGGAAGGTATAATGTGAAAAAAAGTATAACATGATACACATCTGAGAAAACTATTTTCCTGATTTTCATGGGGGTGCTTCCAAGCAAAATGTACTTAGGGTCAAAACCTAAAGTGATTATTTCAATCTGGAGTATATTTCAAGTTTGATTAACAGTTAATTCTTTCCTTTTTTAGGCTTGATTTAGATGTAGCAACTAAACCATAGCTTATTTCAGCCATGGCTTACTGAATAAATAATGATTGATTATCCAATAGTAAAGTATAAATAGAAGTTTATCAACCACTGTTGTTGGCTGGCAGTATTGTATCGTACATGTAGTGATAAAATACAAACTATATTATATTTACATTATCAAGAAAGGACAAAGACAGTAGAAAAAGCTTGGTGTTCTGATCCTGTCTTGATAGAGTATTAATTACACCTAATTAATTAGGGCTCAGTTTAGAGATCAGAAATAATATTAAACTGTGGCTAATTGAAAAGGGAGTCCTATGGGGTTGTGTCTTTGAATCACAGCTGGTTTATATCAAGTAGCAAAAATATACAGTAGCCTTGTTATCTCCTCCTTGTCACTCCTTGTCACTTCAGCTGATTTGCTTAGCAGTGGGAAGAGGCCAAGTGGCAGATGCAACTTTTCTTTCTTGTCAGCATGGTTCTCCCTTTATATGCAAGAAAAGAAGGTGAGCAAACAGGAATGGTGAAGAAAAGTTCTATAAACCAGCAGGCCTCAGCAAGTCCCAAACCTGGTCATTTTTGTGCCAACATTTTTGAGAATCATAATGAATTTTGTGTGTGTGAAGTATACCAAGTGACTTTTTCTTCTTGCCTTGATAACTTTGTAATATTTTGTTAAAGAAAAGTACTTGTATTGAGAGAAGGCTGGCTTAAGGAAAGAGTTTGAAGATGGGAAATGAAGGATTGGGAAAGATATCCTTTCAAGTGAGGTAGAATAATAACATTTATGGTGGAAAACTGGGAGAAGGAGTCAGAGAGTTGGCTAGCTAGGCAATACGATTCTCCCTTGTCTCCTAATCTTTTCTCCAACACTGCTGTTCTTGACCAGTCTAGGTGGCTCAATGGCTAAGACACTGAGCTTGTCAATCAGAAAGGTCGGCAGTTCGGTGGTTCAAATCCCTAGTGCAGGTCTCCTGTGTGAGCGGAGGTTGGACTAGATGACCTCCAAGGTACCTTCCAACTCTGTTATTGGCTGAACAACTTTTCTGGTTTTTTAAGACTTGAATTCAAGGAATGGCATTCCAGCCACTAAATGAGAAGCATCGCATGCAGCGTACAGCAACACTTTCTCGGCAAGTTCTGGAGCGAGCAAAAAAACGGAAATTGTACTGGTGCCTGCCTTCTCATCACCAAAGCAGGACCTTTCGGGTAAGGGTTGTTTGGTTTTAAACAATAAGCCTTAGAGCCTGTACCTGGATTCCAGTTCTTTGCCCTCCAGACAAGGTTTATATTTGATTGATTGATAGATATCCCATCTTTATTATTTTTATAAACAACTCAAAGCAACAAACCTCCCTAATACTCCACCCTCCTCTTTTTTCTCCACAACAGCAATCCTCTGAAATGGGTTGGGCTCAGAGAGAGTAACTGACTCTAAGTCACTCAGCTGGTTTTGTACCTAAAGCAGGACTAGAACTCACAGTCTCCTGGTTTCTAGTCTGGTGCTTTAACCACTAGACCAAATTGGATCTTTTCTTATAGAAAGAAAGAAAATGCTATGTCTCATAGCGAGCAACGTTAGTAAAAAGTGGTTTAAAAAGTGTCATGAGAAGCAACTAAAACATTTCAACGAATAGAAATGAATATTATTTCCGACTTAAAACATTTTGTGTGAATGTTTACATTTGCCTCAAGAGCTGGGGTACACGATAGCTTGCGTAGGATACCTTTTCATTTCTAACTAGGTTTGTAGGGGACATCATAAGAATTGACTTCAGCCAGATTTGGAACTGATGCATCAAACTACAGACTGTTCCTGACTTCAAGATGTTCTCATTAAGTACCCAGCAAGATTATCAATAGCTCTACCATTCAAAACTACCATTAGATTCATTGCAAAAGGATTTGGGCTATTTTCTTTCTAAATGTTGTTGCTACTCTAAATATCTCAAAGATTCCTCCATACAGGAGACTTTCTCATGGACCCTCTGTCTTTTCTGCTACCTGCTACTTTCCACACAGTCCTTCTTCTAAATAAATAATCACATCATCTTGGCCATATAGCTAAGGACAGGGTTTAGATGAGGCAGAAACCTTCAATAAAACAGATGCTTAGCATATCAATATCTGTAAATAAATCTGACAAAGCGACAAGATGCAACACTGAGTAGTATTTTAAAGGAGACTAAATATTGTGTTTCCCCAAAAATAAGACCCTGTCTTATATCGTTTTGAACCCCGAATTAAGCACTTGGCCTTATTTTTGGGGAGGTCTTATTATTTTGGGGCGTGTGGAGCGAGACGGGGATCCTCTTGCCATCTTACCTGATTTCCAGCTCTGCCTCCCTAACCAGAGGCATGTGGTTAAATATTTTCAGGGAGGGCTTATTTTCGTGGTAGGCTAATTTTCGGGGGAGGGCTTATTTTCAGGAAAACACGATATTAATGATGTGCCAGAGTATCAAGCCATATGTATTTGGCCTCATATTTTGGAAGGCTGTTTCTGTATCAAAATATGTTATTTTTTGTTTACACCATGTGTCTCTGCAGGTACATTTTATAGTAACATTCTGTTTTTGACAGCAGGGAGAGGCTGATGTTTCTCTTGAAGTTGCTTTTGCTGCAGTTGCTGAACACCTGGCCTGTATTTCTGCAGTGTGCGAGGTAACCAGTTCTATAAAGAGGCAAAATGCAATTATGACATAAATGGGTTCTTCTATGATGGGTTTTTCTGTGGGCTAAATTTAGGCTAGGCCTTTTCTTAGTGAAAGCTTAGTCTGTTCCCATTCACAGAAAAGGCTGAGACCCAGGAAAGGCCCTTGAAAAAGGGAAGGCAAAAGTTGTTTTTAATTATTTCACCTGTAGTCTCTTTGGCACCTTCCGTCTGCTCCCAAATATTCTTCAACCCTTCAGAGCAGACCTCTGACTTGCTATATGCTGAAAATACTGGTGATCTTGACTCAACCCTTTGAGAATCTGACATGAGCAACTACAATCCCAACCAAGTAACAGTTAACAATTACTTTAATTTCTAAGAAAATCAGGATGTATTATGTTAAACTATCACTTGTGAAATAACACAAATCCTTTTTACAAGGACAAACTTGTGTTTCATTTGTGTGCACTTCTGCTAGCTGTATTAGAAAATTCATTGCTTGGAAGAAAACGCAGGATATAAATATATTTTATTTTGTATTACATACAGTAATATTTCATGTGAGATACAAGAGCCTAGAATTCTTTGTTTAGTTTTGGTATTCTGTTCGCTTTGCCTTCAGAAAAGTTCAGCAGATGCTGCCCATACAGTTTCAGGCCCCCCTTTAAACACTTTTAAAGCCTTGATGTAGCTATTTTAGTTACATTTCCTACCTGTTCCATCATTCCAGCATTTTGAACTGCATATATGTGTATTTAGTACTGACAGATGATGATGATGATGGATGGATGGATAGATAGATAGATAGATAGATAGATAGATAGATAGATAGATAGATAGATAGATAGATACATAGATACATAGATAGATACATACATACATATATACATACATAATGGACATAAGAGATAATGGATCATTGTTCTCATTTCAAGAGGAAGAACCGGCTGTGTAGAGTAGAATGCAAGTGTCCTATTACAGATATGAATTCTGGTTTAGAGTCACTTTGGCGAGATGAGTGGCATATAAGTTAGGTAAATAAATAAACAAGCTTCTTTTTCATTTGCTCTTCTGAAGGCAGAAAGCGGAAGCAGAGCCCAGGAGACTGTTGCTCACATCAGGTCTCAATAGGACAAGTCTGGCTTTGAACATTAAAACAACAATATGGATTTAAATGGAGGGGTGAATATGGGGGGTTGCTTTGAACCCCACACATACTTTAAATTGTTTCATGGACACAAAGTGGGTTTAGTAATCCCTTTTTCATCAACAACTTTCCTCTAGAATTACTACTGTTCAGTACCACCATTTCAGTTTGAGGAGAATGAAATTGAACATATTTTTCGCTACCACAGCAGGGAAGCTTCTCAAAAGTTGCTAAGAGCATTTGAAGATGAGGTAAGTGTCCTGAAAGTTGCTTTCCTCAAAGGCAGAATTGTTTATTTAAGGGCAATGGAACTTTCCATGTATTCTCTTTAGCCAGGATTTTAATGACTAGAATTGGGTGAATGAGTTATTGGGGCCTTCCCATCTCATATGATGCCACATTTTTCTTTCCCTAGAAATTATGAGGGAGGTCAGAGAGAGATTGCTGAGCACATTGTTTTTGAAAAGTCATACTTGCCCCCAATTCTTGATGGGTGTCCTTGATACCTTCTGGCATTTACTCCTGCATAGTGTTATTTATGATTTGGGCAAGATGATGCTGATGTATAGTCTGAACTTAGTCACTTCCAGACTCGAAAGCTATAACGTGTTCTCTCTAGGAAAAGAAAAATGCTCCAATAATGGAAAAGCAAAATGTTCCAGGAGTGAGAAAGCCTGAACGTCACAAAACTGAAGCAACTGCTGTAACTGAACCAACTACATTAATTCCAGCTCAGCCATCTGCATCAGAAGTAAGTATCAAGTTGCATTAAATTGCATGATAGGGATGGGAAATCTATGGCCATCTTGATATTGCTAAATCATATTTTCTAATGTTCCTTGCAGGTAGGCATGCAGACTATTGTCATAGAATCATAGGGATAGAAGGGACCCTGGAGATCAACTCCCTGCCCAAGGCTTAAGTCCTTATACCATCCTGGACAAATGCTTGTCCAATTTTTTCTTAAAAACCTCCAGAGATGAAGCACCCAATGACTAGAATCACTGAGAACTGGATTGTTAAGGCTAATGCATTTTGCATTTTCTGTATAGTTCATTACCAGTTTATTATCTGTCCACAAAATTGCAGATACAATAATTTTCATTTGCACACACAAATACACACACTCTGAGACAAACTTTCAAAATCAAGAGAAGAGAGGGAGGAAATCTTGTATTGCTTCAATAAAAGCCTACTTGCAAGTATTGAATACCATGCTATAAAGTACCGTATATACTCGAGTATAAGCCGAGTTTTTCAGCACGTTTTTTGTGCTGAAAAACGTCCCCTCGGCTTATACTCGAGTATATACGGCTTATACTCGAGTTTTTTTCTTCTTCTTTTTTTCACATTATACCGGATGGTGCAAACTTGGCGGGCTTTTGCATTAGCGCGGGGAAGCCCTGCCGGTGCAGTGAGAGGGCGGGGCGGGGGAGCCGCCAGCCTTCTCGGCTGAGGGAGGGAGGCTTTCCCTGACCGGTAGCTGCCTCATTTCCCTCCCTCGGCTTATACTCGAGTCCCCAGTTTACCCCAGTTTTTTGGGGTAAAATTGGGGACCTCGGCTTATACTCGGATCGGCTTATATTCGAGTATATACGGTATACAGATTGAAAGATTTCTTGAAATGAAGATGTAATATTTATGGGTACCCTAGTGACACAACAGATTGGAATATAACGTAATAGATTTGGGATTGAAAACTCAATAATCTGCTTGACAGGACAATTGCTGCCTTAAACTCTGATGAACTGTTGCTATCTTTCTCCAGTAGATTTTAACTAATATATTTCAGCTCAAATAGATTGATCAATAGAGTAAATTCTTTTTCACACAATGCTACTAAACTTTATTCATTTGTTTGTTAAGAACAATATCCTCCTGATGCAGAAGTTTGTTTTTGTGTTTTAAAATTGAAGGGTTTTTTGTTTTGTTTTGTTTTTGTCCATTGCAGGAGATCCTCATTGAAGTGTCACCTGGCTCATACATAATCAACACAACTTCATATGATGACACAATCAAAGAAGCACACCTAGTTAATGTTCATCCAGGAGAAAGTGTAAATCTGGTTTTTCATTTATCTCCTAAGAATGACAATTAAAATCAATTTCAATGTCTGAAGTGTCATCTTTTCATATCTAATATATTTTGTTGAGTATTCTTCTCTACTTTATTTTTTAACTGTTATAGCTTGAACTTGATTAACATTTGCTGCAATTTGAATCATGAATGTATTTTTACTTTTGTGCTATGTGATTCTTTGTACCTAATAAATTATGAGAATGATATTGCTTTCTTACGAACATTTGATTCTGCTCTGTGTTTTGTTCACCTAAAATTCTGGCACTTTTGAAGTAGAGTAGGGAAAAATAATTTTATTTTGCTTCTCTGTAGATAAGAACAAACAGTACATTCTGGCTAAAGATAAATGACTAAATCCATTACACTCATCAGCATCTAATGTTTAGTACAAAGCTTTTTGGCTGTTAGCATATTGATTTGATTCCCTTTTATTTTTCTGTGGCATCACTAGTCTCAAACTTAAAAAACCAGTTACTTCAAAATTACTTTACCCTGGTTCAAGATTTCAGTAGTATGGCAAGAAGAATTTACGAAATAGCTAAGAGAATCTTATATAAACAGTGCTACTGTTTAGTGCCATCTTGAATTCCTGAAAGAGTGGGTAGCAATTCTATACATAATTAACCTCCCCATGATGAGCTAGTAATTCCATGACTCAAGATTTTCTTCATCGAAAGATGCCTTTGATGAGACTGTTCAATGGTTTCAAATATAGCACTGTGGTTGTACAGAATTGGTGGAAATCCATCTGTGGATGAAATGGCTTTTTTGTCAGCTCTTTCTTTTCTGCAGCTGCTACTGACAGTGTTGGCTCCTATAGATGATGATATAACAGTTATAGACTGAAAGGTTGGGGGGGGAAAACTTGACTCTACAAAATGTCAGAAATCCACAAGCAGAGTATCTGATCCACGAGGAGGACTTGATAAATGAGCCCTGCAAATCATAATGTGCTTTATCACTTAGCATAATGTGTGAGCTCAGCCATATTACTAGTTCTGTTTTAAGTACTTTAATGCCTATAAAGGGTAGATATCTTGATTGGTTATTAACGTGAAATAAAATTAGACTATCAGTAACATTGTTCCCTTGGCGGCATTCTCTTAGAAATAGAAATAGCAATAACACTTAGACTTATATACCACAGTGCTTTACAGCCCTCTCTAAGCAGTTTACAGAGTCAGCATATTGCCGGCAACAGTCTGGGTCCTCATTTTACTGACCATCAAACTGCTGACAGTTGGCAGTCAGCAGAATTAGCCTGCATTACCTTATTCTAACCACAGCACCACCATGGCACATAAATACTTGGCTTTTGCTTGTTTGTTGAATTCAATGACTATTTTAAGTGAAATAATGGAAAATGAAAATCTGGTTTAATATTACGCTCTTAGAAACAATTTTGGCAGAACTGCCTATAGCAAAGACCTCTTTATCATATACAACACATATACAAAAAAGTTAAAATACTGAATGCATTCCAAAATATGTAAGTGCATGAACTGATTGACAGCATGATAATATATAACCATCTAGTACTGACCATTAATATACTTCTGGATTTCAGTAGGAAATTGGTTGGCATTTGTTAACTTTGTGTATTTTGTACATATACAGGCAAGGTGAAAACTGACCTCTATTATCACAGCAGTCATCTTAGAGATTGCACAGTTGGAAACCCTTACCTATGGTTTGGCTTTGAGATCCTTTTCCTAATGCAATGAAAATCAACTTTGACTTGTCAACTGAAGAGGGTTCTATGGACCTCCTTCCAAACAGCCAAAGGATCAGAAGCAGCTTTTGCAAAGAAAAATACACCATGTCTGGAATGCTATCTTCCAATTGTGAACAGAGAGTTGGCAAACCTTCAGCATAAAGATTTAAAGGATATGTATGGTTTGCATCCTACCAAGGTAAATTGGGCTGGGGGGTGGCCTTGCTCCTGTTGGCCAATTGATACTGCATGCTTTGCCCCAACCACTGCCACTTGATTTTTCAGGGTCACCCATTTTTAGCAGTAGATTTCAGGCTTTCCTATTTCTCATTGCAAATCAAAAGAGGCAGAAAAAGGTCATCTTAATCCTGGTTTCTCTCAGAGAGCAAGGGTAGGGCCCCTGCAGTAACTTTAAGCTCTCCCCTCCCCAATAGTACAGATGCCTTCTTTCCCATTCATCCTCAACTGTGGAACAAGCTAAACTGTGGGAGAGGAGAACTATATAATGGGAGAACTATGGGGACCAAATTCACTGGGGAATGGCTTTACCATGGGTTTCTATAGCCAGTCCTCTCATAGTAAAGCTTTCTACAAGTTTATTACTGGGATGCTACCTGAAGAGCTGTTTCCAGCTTCTCCCTTTCCCGGTGAGAAGGGAAATGGGGCATGTGGCTCTTTCTGATGCCAGGAGAACTAATGCAAAGAAAACTAATTTTGCTGCCTGTCCTCCACTTCTCTTGTTAACCTTGATTGGCAGAAGAAATCTGCAGTGGGCAAGAGAAGCAGGGGAGAAAGAGAAAGAGAAAGACTCCATGGGATTGGAGAACTGGATCTTCTATTAGTAGCTGTGGTAGCACCAGAGGCAATGGTCCCCATCCCAATTCTCTCTTCCCTCCGCTTATGGCTCAGATGAAATTCTTATTCTCTTTATCGAGTAGGAGTTGAAAGTGCAGTTCTTCTTAGAGTGGCATGATTTTTGCCAACTCCTGCACAAAATGTCACCATTTTACAGCTGCCATGTCGAGGTGCCCTCCATCATAGCAAAAAAAGCTCTAAGAGTTGTAAACCTAATCTTGCGTAGCTTCTTTTCCAAAAACACCACACTACTAACCAGAGCATATAAAACATTTGCTAGACCAATTCTAGAATACAGCTCGCCTGTTTGGAACCCTCACCACATCTCTGACATCAATACAATTGAATGTGTCCAGAAATATTTTACAAGAAGAGTTCTCCATTCCTCTGAAAACAACAAAATACCTTATCCCACCAGACTTGAAATCCTAGGCTTAGAAAACTTGGAATTCCGTCGCCTTCGACAAGACCTAAGTTTAACTCACAGAATCATCTATTGTAATGTCCTTCCTGTTAAAGACTACTTCAGCTTCAATTGCAATAATACTAGAGCAACCAATAGATTTAAACTTAATGTCAACCGCTTTAATCTAGATTGCAGAAAATATGACTTCTGTAACAGAATCATCAGTGCTTGGAATACTTTACCTGACTCTGTGGTCTCTTCCCATAATCCTAAAAGCTTTAACCAAAAACTTTCTACTATTGACCTCACCCCATTCCTAAGAGGACCATAAGGGGCGTGCATAAGCGCACAAACGTGCCTACCGTTCCTGTCCTATTGTTTTTCTTTTCTTCTTCCTATATATATATATGCTTATACCTCCTTATATTTACTCATATATGTGTTTATATATTATATAATCTTTTTGTACGATACCTACATATATTGTTATGACAAAATTAAATAAATAAAAATAAAATCATCATAAAACATTCTTTGTGTTTTTCCTGTTGAAGTAGTCTCATAAACTACATATTATATGTGATTGATAACTCCTTATGATCCAAACACATTATTCCTGAAAACTAACCAAGGTAGTATAAGTGGCTATTTGCCCTTTCTCAAATATGAAATCAGATATGAAAGTGCCTCTGATGGAGTACTTAACTTCTATTAACACTATAATATTCATAAAAGTCTCTGGCTCGCAGGAGAATCTACTATCTTTGAGATGTTACTTTATGGCACTTCCAAGCATCCTCAGCCAGCATGACTCATAGTAAGTTGCATCAAACAACATCTGTAGATGCAAACAATGTCTTTCTCTCTGCCTTTATGGTATATGTATAAAGGCCAAGGGCAAGTTTAACATACTAAATCTGGGGCAACTTGCAGAGTGAACCATCATTAGTTAATATACACTCCCATGAGACAGTGACTGGGTTTTACACATAATGCTAAGAAATCAAGGCTAAGTCACAATAGTTTGATTTAAACAACATATATAAGCCATAATATATTGAAATATTTGAATAACCCATTGTGTGGCCTGATTTTTACCCAGGATATGAAACCAACAGATTCTAGATATCTATTGGAGATCAATCAAGGGAGATCTTGTGTACCTTGGCTTTTATAAACAAAGGTGGGCTGGCTTCTCTTCCAGTACTTCCACTCTGGTCTTCTGGTTTCCTGTAGGGTGGGGTTTTCAAAAAGACTAGAATCTGTGTTCACTGCACGATCTACCATTGTGCTCTCGGTCCTACTTTTTTCCCTTTCACATTGAGACTCTGAGGAAGATGAGGAAGAGCTGGGTAGCACAGCAGAATGTTCTGCTTCAGGAGAGGCTTCTATTGCTAAGAATGGTGGTGTAGACTTACTAGTGAATTCTTTTTTTAAATCTCCGGAGGTTAATTTGGCTAAAGAGGGCCGTATCCACCAGCCACTGTAATCATAGTAACAGCGGCAGCAACAGGAGACACATTGCCTGTGTCTAGGCAATAAGCATGTGTGATGAAAATCATTACAGCAAGGACGGATAAAACAGCAACGTGTGCACCAGCACCTTTGGAAATCACCCAAAGCAGAAACTGGAATAGTTCCGTGTGAATAATTGTAGTAGCCAGGCCTGTGAAGCTGCCCTTCAAACTGCTTCCTGCTTGTGTAGGGCATATGGATTCTCTCTACAATTCTCTCCCACCGTGCTGGAGAAATCCACAAAGCGAGGCCTAATGGAACTTTGGCTTTCTTGCCATTCCAAAAGCTGACTGTAATTTGCTCGTCTTCTTTTTCTGTTGAAAAGAATATATAGAAGGTTTGTTTAAAAATTCCAAGAACGTGTTCTTAACAATTGACTTTGCTGCTATACCAAGGTGGTTTGTTTTTTTTCCATGCTTGACTATTCCATCTCATATGTGAGAAAGGATTTAGGCAGGCTTTATTTTTTTAAGCAGAGGAAAAAAGTTCCTCATTTAGCAAGATGAATGATGTAGCCAGAAGGTAGCTAAAGGATGTGTATCTTATTTTCACAGAACAATAACTTCTCCATCTGCAACCGCATTGGCTTCACATCCCATGGTAAAGCATCAATGAAGTCTTTCATGGGTTTTTCACATCACGAAGGATAGGCTGCCTTGGGGACAACAGAATGATGAAAAATACCCCAAACTCCAGCATTCTCCATCACTTCACAAAATCTAAAACCCACCTCAAAATATTTTAAAGTATGCCAAGAATATGCATTTTTTCAAATGGGAAGGAAATTGAGAAATCAAAAGAAAGATTTCAGTCTGAACCTAATTCACTTAAATTGTACTTGCGGCATATGCTAAATCAAAAAGCCCTATTAAGGCCAGAAATCTGTGCAGGTTACAAAATATGATTTCTGCAAATACTGCAAACCCAAACTGGCAGCTATTTCAATTTTAGTAGACACAGTGAGCCTCAAACCTCGGTTAAAATGCAATATGTAGTGTAGGGGGAGAGAGATGAGAACACATATGCTCAAAAACAGAGCTTTTTGGCTTAGTCACCATCTTTGATTACAATTTATGCCCACTCGCATGGCTGCAAAGAGCTGCCTCCATATTCTCCCTAGGTGGTATTTTGTGAAGAGCAAGTACTACAGCACAATTTTCCACCAGATGACTTAATAAAACATACCAAGAAAAAATAAAACTTTTAAAGGGTGTTACACAGTTGTACATATTTGGATCATTTCATTTTTTTGCCTTTTGTTCAGACATAACATTATTTTTCCAGTTTTCCCATTTTCAGTAAATGATGCCTAGATAGAATCATAAATGGCTAGTCCTTGCACAACCAATGCTCTTTCTAGCTCCTTCTTAAAGCAGAGATTCAGAACTATTTAAAATGCTAAACAATATGCATAGTTCTATTATTTTTATTTCTCTCTGCAAGTGCCTTTGGCTCAGTGATGGGTTTCATTTTTTTTTACTACCCATTCTGTGGGTGTGGCATGGCTTGGTGGGCGTGGCAGGGGAAGGTTACTGCAAAGTCCCCATTTCCTCCCAATCAGCTGGGACTTGGGAGGCAGAGAATAGATGGGGGAGGGGCCAGTCAGAATTTTTACTACCAATTCTCCGAACTACTCAAAATTTCCGCTACCGGTTCTCCAGAACTGATCAGAACCTGCTGAAACCCACTTCTGCTTTGGCTGCAGAAAGCTGCTCCCATACTGCACAGTCTACTACCAGTATATGAAGTTGTTCCCATGTGCACCTAGATCAAAAGAAAATATGAGTGTGTAAGAGTTTGGGGGTAGGGAAAAGAAAGGGACTAGTGTGTATAAGGGTATGTGTGTTGCTGACATGTCTTCAAAAGAAGCAGATTACTTAACAATCAGCCAGCTATCTATGATACATAGGAGTAGGCAGTAATGAATAACTGATAAATTCACCACAGCTAGTCCAGGGCCTTAGATCCAACACCAGATGAACATGGACATGGAAAGGAACAGGGAACATGGGATACTGCAAACAAGAAAGCTATTGGATATGGATCCCCAGCTGCATTAATCTGCTTATTTGTATGGAAGATAAAGACATATGGGAAAAACTGAGGAACCTATTTCAACAAAAAGCCACGAACTCTCAAATTTCTCTTGTATTACAAATTTGTAATAAAGACTTAAAGATTTAGGCAATTTATCAGCATACTTAGGTTTTTTTTTTACAACCATATCTAATGAAATAAGGAGAGGTACAATTGCCTATAAATGGCTAAGAATGGCTTTCTGGTCTATTATCTGCCTGAGGAACATGAAGTATTTTTTTCTCCAGATTAAAGAAAATCCAAGGCTGAGTCTTGTCCAAATATTTTCAGGATCTCAGAAAGGAAATTGAGGAAAGGAAAGATTTCAAAATTGGACCTCCAGGCTCCTAGGAAAAAGAGGGAGGCAATTGCAGGAACAATTTACATCTCAGAAGGACATGTCCAGAGAAAGATAAGGAATTATCAGCAGCAAAACATTCATAAAAACAAATATTACAGCATTGAGTCACGAGGAAATATACTGCCACAAAACAAGAGGAAATCATGAGGAAGAGATGTATCAAGAATGAATTCTGCAAACCAAAATTAAACAAATCTTGCAAAGGAAATAATTTGCAGGATCAATTCAAAATTAAAACAAGATCTATATAGTGGGATTCTTCACATTTTTAGAAAAGCCTTAGTTGTTTTTCAGGCATAGATAAATATTGTAAAATTGCAATTAACTTGCCAAAGATGGAACACATTCAGGATTGTGAAGAAACAATTTATTTAACTTCTATAAGCTACAAAACAGGGACTGTTGAGATTTGCATGCCAAAAGCTTAGCATGTTCCCAGTCTGGAAAATAATAATATGAATATAAAAACAGACAATGTAAGGAGGTAACATTCTTTATGTTCAAAAGGAAACATCAAAGTAGCATCATACAATGACAGGAAAATATACTGCAAAGGAATATTTTCAAAAAACTGTTAAGGGCTGTGATATAACAGATTTGACCATAAATGCTAACTATCTTTCAAAACTGATGAAGGACAATTTAGTAATGTGTGAATGTTTACTCTTGCTTTTCTGAATTCAAATGTATTGATTTCAATAAAGCAAATGCAATTAGAGCCTCTTATTTATTATCCATGAAAAAAAAACCATTCACAAGGCAACCTCCACAGTGACTTTTGTGAGCTATTTCTTGTAAATATGCGTAGAAGAATCGATTCTGCCACAGAAACAGGTAAATTACCTAGTGTGATGTAACTTGATGAAAGACAAAAACCAAGCATTATTAGGATGTCAGAAATCAATTTAGACTTCCCAGCAGGAGAAGAGACAGTGCAGCAACCTCAACAAGAAGAAACTGTGATCCATGACAGGAAAAGGGTACCTGAATCAGAAGGAATATAGATGTTGAGTCAGAGTAAGGTTTTCAGAAGGTCCAAAGAGATGTCACTGAAAAGACTTTCTCTTTAAGCCAAGAAGGAGGACACCC
This sequence comes from Ahaetulla prasina, assembly GCF_028640845.1. Classification (NCBI taxonomy): domain Eukaryota; kingdom Metazoa; phylum Chordata; class Lepidosauria; order Squamata; family Colubridae; genus Ahaetulla; species Ahaetulla prasina. Next base: position 272,020,614 of record NC_080539.1, read on the forward strand.
AAACCCTCCTCACAGCAGGACGCTGAGAAAATGCCTGAAGCACAAACATAGCTACTAACCGTAAGAGAAAAAAATATGTATAGTAGTTGTGAACTGATGCACACACCTATGAGAAGGGGGTTGGAAGATCAATTGTAAAGGTAAAGGTTCCCCTCGCACATACGTGCTAGTCGTTGCCGACTCTAGGGGGCGGTGCTCATCTCCGTTTCAAAGCCGAAGAGCCAGTGCTGTCCGAAGACGTCTCCGTGGTCATGTGGCCGGCATGACTCAATGCCAAAGGCACACGGAACGCTGTTACCTTCCCACCAAAGGTGGTCCCTATTTTTCTACTTGCTTTTTTTACGTGCTTTCGAACTGCTAGGTTGGCAGAAGCTGAGACAAGTAACGGGAGCTCACCTTGTTACACGCCGTTACAAGATCAGTTTGGGGGGTGTATAATCTCATTGAACTATCTTCATTCCAGGAGATGCCAATAATGTAGTGAAAATTAGTGTAGTGATTTCATTCTTTGACATGTCCTCTTCAGTTAGACAGATACATTCATGGCTAACCCAGTTCCAGTTTCTGTTCTTTTTCACCCATTTCCTCCCTTCTTTGGTAGGTACTGTACCAGGTTCTGTGTGGTCTAATGAACTATATGGCCTTTCATTCTTTGGCTAGATCCATATCAGCGGTGGGTTGCCCTGGTTGGGGCGAACCAGTAGCAGCAGCAGTGGGAGGCTCCGCCCACCTGCACAGACACTTCTGCGCATGCGCAGAAGCGTCGCACAAGCACACGGCCATGAGCAAACCGGTAGCGACGGGTTTTGAAACCCTCCCCTGATCCATACTCAGCTAGATCAGGCTTTTAAACTTTCTATCTCAATGCAATTTCCTAATAAAGGTTTTCTTTTTTAAAAAAGAGAAGCACGAGCTTATTTTTATTTCCCTTGGCAAACACAGCCTAAAGCTACTCTCCAAGAATTTTTTTCTTTTAATGACACTATAATCCCTTGCATCGGGGTGGAGTTGGCGTGATTGAATGAAGCTGAGCATTTATTGGTTGGATGCCCTTCCTAACACCTACATTGAGTTCCCAGAAGTTATTTTCTCCTTGCACCCAGAGAGTGAAATATCTGCCATACCTAGGTTCGAACCTACAGGCTCCTGATTGTGAGTTCCATCTCTAGACCAGCATGCTTCTCATAAAGCTACTCCCCAAGTATATGGCAAGGTAATTTCAATTTTACCTCGCAGAGGTTCTCTGGTCTCCATGCCCTGGAGGACAGTTCCTGGGCCATACCTCTTCTGCTCTGGTTCCCAGGGGGACATCACTTTATCACCAGGCAGGATAGAATGTCTCATTCCATTCACACATTCAAGGATATCACTGCTGGCTGTTTTTTGCAAATAAGGTGTATCTTTCCCCATTGCAAATTGTACCAGAAATGATCTTTCTTCACCTTCCTATAAGAAAGAAAAAAATATGTTTTTAAAAATAGCACAAATAATTGGAAATTGTTCCTATTGATAACTTAAAACAGGGGTCTCCAACCTTGGTCCCTTTAAGACTTGTGGACTTCAACTTCCAGAGTTCCTCAGCCATCTTTGCTGGCTGAGGAACTCTGGGAGTTGAAGTCCACAAGTCTTAAAGGGACCAAGGTTGGAGACCCCTGACTTAGAACACCTTTTTTTAAAAAAGTAAACCCCCCAACTTAATTGTTAGTTGAATTTCTCTTTCAGTGTTTGACATATATCTTAGGCAAAGTTGATATAAGGCTCCATTTAGTAACCATTACATTTTATTTCATGTGTGAAACTCATTCATAGTTTTCTTTGTCATGCAGCTTTCTTCCATATTTTACAACCACTTTTACTTCCCTAGGTTATTTGGAAGAAAAAGCAACTGATTTCAAAAAATGAATTCAGAAAGTAGATTACAAGATACATTTTGAGTATAGTTAAAAGATGACATAGCTAGAGGAATCCAACATGAACAAATGAGTTTGTTCCTGCCACTTTGGTATTAAATCATTTATTCAGATCTTATTATCATTTTGTGTAATGATTTATGGGAGTGACATTGAGGGACAAAGTGAAGAGATGCTACCTAGGGAGTGATCAGACAAGAGAGGAAGGAGGAACCTCTAGTAACTTAATGGTCAGAGAAAGAAACTTAGGAAAGACCAACCAACTGCAGGAGATTTGTATTTTCAGACTTGCATGATTTTGTTAATTTGCCTTACATTAAAATTGAATTATATTAATTGGTTGTGTTTCCTATCTGGCCTTTCTGGAAGGGCTGACATTTTGGGTATAACACAAGAAATGATATATTTGAAGCTGAAAATGTTAAATGGAGACTCTATTACTAATCAACCATCCTTTAACTACAAGCTGATTAAAAAAATTATAAGAAGAAAAACGATTGTGCAGTGATTATCGTCCCTCTGTGGATCAGTCTTAGCCAAAAGAAATAATGTCAAATGTGTTTGTTATAGTCTATCCTACTCCAGGTGGCCATCGGGGGTTCTCTCTGAGGTAAAAATTTCCAGAATGTGGTCCCAAAGCTCATTGCTCTTTGATCTGTAGGAAGAATTGATAAGTTCAATATCATCAGAAATCATAATCCCTGCACAACCCTCCCAAATTTGGGTTATATTATGAAAGGTACCTCAACACATCCATACTGTTTAAATAGCTGATTCTGCAGTAAAAGAAAACTGAGCTAACGGTATAAAATCAAATTTTTCTTCCTCTCACTCCCCATCCCCTTGAGTTTTTTCTGTCTTCTGTGGGGCTGTTTAAAAATTAGAATGTTTGTTTTCCTAATTACACTCTGTCTTTGTATGTAGAATGAGAGTCGAGCACTGAGTTGGTCACACAAAAGCTGGATTCACTCCAGAGTCACTGCCTTCTGAATAGCTGGTTCTTCAGAGTTATCGGATGTTGAGTGGCTGTGGTGAGCAAACAAACCTGCGTCTTGCTTTTCAGAAGGAACATACCATGTTTGTTTCAGGTGCTAACAACTAATGAATTGAACTAATGGCTTTCTTTTCCACTGTCAAGTTTATATATCAACACGCCTGCCACCTTTCCAGCAATAATGCTATTTATCAAATATCACTAGTTGCAGAGATCTTCAAAATAGCACAAACCCTCCTAGAACTCTGGTGCTACTGAAGAAATAAAAGAACCGGTTTTAGCCTGATGAAAAGGTCTAATAGGGTAATCTTATACCTGTAGTTACAACCATTTCCCTCAGTGATGTGCCCTTCAGGTTGCTGCTCCTGCTACAGTATTCCTAGTTGGCATGTTTCTGTTCGGCTGGGAATAAAGGAGTTGAGTGTAGCCATAGTACTTAGATTTATATACCACTTAATAGCACTCTACAGCTCTCTCTAAGCAATTTACAGAGTCAGCATATTGTCCCCAACAATCTGGGTTCTCATTTTTCTGACCTTGGAAGGATGGAAAGCTGAGTCAACCTTGAGCCAGTTAGGATCGAACTGCTGGCAGTTGGCAGAGTTAGCCTGCAATACTGCATTCTAACCATCACGCCACAGTGGTTCTTATAAGTGTATCTAGGTTAGGGGTTGAGGAGAGTTGGAGTGGGATTATACTACAAAGTTAGTTCTCAGTATAAGCCATGGATAAAGAAATTGGTATTCTATAATAATTGGATAATTTCCAGTGTCTCTTTCCATTCCCCCACTGCTGCTGGGACTGTTGGATGTTGATACTGAAAATATCTGGAGGGTGCTGGCTTGCTTATTCTTGGCATAAATCGTATGTTCTTAAGGTAGTGCGAGGTGGGACTAAGCAAATAAATGAAACCTAGAAAGGTCAATGTTGGAAAAATTACCAGGCAACTGTCATGAAGTCTTCTAATGATGATGTTAGGGTTACACTGTTATAATATCTAGAAGGCATTCCCTAGGATTTGTTAGAGAAGAAAGAGGCACTTGGTTTCTAAACCTTGACTGCCCCTGCCCTAAAATAACATGAGAAAGGTTGGGGTGGGAGTTGGAGAGTGGTGAGTAGAAGAGAGGAATTGTAATATCTGGAAAATGAATACAATTGATGTTTATTGCTCTTATCTTTGTAGCATAACTAGAACAAACTAGTTATGTTATTCTAGCATAACTAGAATAAACTAGTTATTGTAGTTTAAACTTTCTAGTTTATTCTTCAATTGATTTCAATGATATTCATCATTTTCTAGTTTATTCTTCATTTACAAGAGGAGCAATGGTATCATTCATTCCACAATGAGTTCACATGAAATGTATTTTATTTTGCTTACTTATTTACTTATTAAATATATATGCCACTCATCTCACTGTAAGGCAACTCTGAGTAGCTTATTATCCACAGCCCTTACATTTTTATATTTCGCTTGGTGTAATTCCTTTGCCCTGTTATCTCTGTTCTTGGATTGATTCAGTATGAATTAAGTGGATCCGTTTAACTCTATGAACTGATCCTTTGTTGCACTAAACTGACAAAAATGATTATTGTGAGTAAGTACATTCAGCTGAATTTCTGTTGTTGTTGTTGTTAGTTGCAAAGTCGTGTCCGACCCATCACAACCCCATGGACAACGTTCCTCCAGGCCTTCCTATCCTCTACCATCCTCTGGAGTCTATTTAAACTCATGCCTACTGCTTCAGTGACTCCATCCAGCCATCTCGTTCTCTGTCGTCCCCTTCTTCTTTTGCCCTCAATCTTTCCCAGCATTAGGCTCTTCTCCAGTGAATCCTTCCTTCTCATTAGGTGGCCAGAGTATTTCAGTTTCATCTTCAGGATCTGGCCTTCTAAAGAGCAGTCAGGGTTGATCTCCTCTAGGACTGACTTGTTCGTTCGCCTTGCAGTCCAAGGGACTTGCAGGAGTCTTCTCCAGCACCAGAGTTCAAAGGCATCGATTCTTTGGCACTCAGCCTTTCTTATGGTCCAACCTTCACAGCCATACATTGCAACTGGGAAAACCATAGCCTTGACTATACGCACTTTTGTTGGCAGGGTGATGTCTCTGCTTTTTAGAATGCTGTCTAGATTTGCCGTAGCTTTCCTCCCCAGGAGCAAGCATCTTTTAATTTCTTGGCTGCAGTCCCCATCTGCGGTGATCTTGAAGCTCAGGAAAATAAAATCTGTCACTACCTCCATTTCTTCCCCGTCTATCTGCCAGGAATTGAGAGAGCCAGATGCCATGATTTTAGTTTGCTTAATGTTGAGTTTCAAGCCAACTTTTGCACTCTCCTCCTTCACCTGCATCAAGAGGTTCTTTAGTTCCTCTTCGCTTTCTGCCATTAGAGTGGTATCATCTGCATATCTGAGATTGTTGATATTTCTCTTGGCAATCTTAATTCCAAATTCTGATTCATCTAGCCCCGCCTTTCTCATGATGTGCTCTGCATATAAGTTAAATAGACAGAGTGATAGTATACAGCCTTGCCGGACTCCTTTCCCAATTTTGAACCAAACAGTGGTTCTGTGTCCAGTTCTCACTGTTGCTTCTTGACCCGCATACAAGTTTCTAAAGAGACAAATGAGATGGTCTGGTACACCCATCTCTTTAAGAACTTGCCACAATTTGTTGTGATCCACACAATCAAAGGCTTTAGCATAATCAATGAAGCAGAAGTAGATGTTTTTTCTGGAACTCCCTAGCTTTCTCCATGATCCAGCATATATTGGCAATTTGATCTCTAGTTCCTCTGCCTCTTCGAAATCCTGCCTGTACTTCTGGTACTTCTCGATCCACATACTGCTGGAGCCTAGCTTGTAGGATTTTAAGCATAACCTTACTAGCATGTGAAATGAGTGCAGTGGTGCGATAGTTTGAACATTCTTTGGCATTGCCTTTCTTTCTTTGGAATTGGAATGTAAACTGAATTTCTGTAGTTTCTTTATATTACTTGGTGTACATTTAATCATCTTTATAACCATGTAGAAAATAAGTTTGCAACTTGCCTCTAAATCTTTTATGATTGTTCCTTGGTAATAATAACAATCACTTTCTTTTTTTGCCAGAACCGGACTACCAACATCTAGTGACTTCTCCAAATTCTGTCCTGTCCTACATTTTGCATCAAGAAGAAAGGGACAGTAGCTGCGACACAAACACCTTTGAATAAAATGGAAGAATTTTAGCCGAGAATCCCACAGCAAAAACTAATCACACGTAACAATAAATGTTATCCATATTCTTAAGCTACACGTGTTTAAAGCCCAGTTTAAATCCCAGTTTGTCTGCAGGTGTGGTTAAAAAAATATCAAATTGACGGCCACGCCGCTATGATAAAAGTTCTGTCTGTTTTTATGCATGGTCCATAAGACTATCATGGCTGCCATCTTGATTTCCTTTAACCATACCCTGTGGTCACCCCTGGTCCCAGGAGGAAAAAGTCACATTTTAGAAAATTCTGCAAAGCATTGCCCCCACCCCAGCGGTGGGATTCAACTGGTTTGCACCACTTTGGCTGAACTGGTTGTTAAATTGCTGGCTGGCCGCGCCCCTCCCCTCCCCTTCCAGAAGTCCCCCAGGTAAGTGCAGGGAGGCCTTCTAGGCCCAAAACAGGGTGTGGGGGGATGTGGCGCCCCCCTCCCGTGGTCCGTTTTTGCTCTCAGGGGGGTGCAGGAGGCCGAGTGCTACTTGTCACAGCCCTGGCCACGCCCACCATGGCCACACCCACCCAGCTGGTCATTAGATCAGAGAACCGGTTATTAAATTATTTGAATCCCACCACTGCCCCCACCTGCTTGGGTAAAAAAAAAAATCAAGCAAGAATGTATAATACTATACTTGTGGAATTCTGGGATATAGAAAGACAGAGTGTAATGTCTTAATCTCTTCTTATTTTAAACAAATAAATATTATTTGTTTAGTTTATTACCTTGTTGTGAGAAGTGGGCTAATGCCATATAAAGGATGTGCTAACAAACAGCCGCTGCAGATGGAACTGGGATTAACTATGACATTTCTGTGTAAAGATTCAGCTTGCCTGGGCACTGTACAGCAGCGTCTGTGGTATGGCCAAGAGGACAAGGTACATTCGCTCATTCTTTCAGGGATCTCTCTGCAGTAAAAAAGAGCATAGCCTATTATACAAATGGAGAGATGTGCATCCTTTGCTTGAAAATATATTTAAATCAGGCTCTTCTCCAGAAATAACTGATCTAGAGATGAACATCTTGTTTTTTTCAGAAATTGTTGTTGCTGTTAGTTGCGAAGTCATGTCCAACCCATCGCGACCCCATGGACAACGTTCCTCCAGGCCTTCCTGTCCTCATATTCAGAAATATGAGGAAATATTTGGTGCAATTGCAAACTAATCCATACTTAACCAATGCAAATGTCATAGAAAAACCCTGAAAGCGAAACAGTTCAAATCAATGGACTTAATTTTGAATTGCTTCATACCATCCCTCCCAGATCAGTCTGTTCTTTTTGCTAAATTCTCCAGACTGTCTTTTGAACAGGCTCCTTCAATGTCTTCCTTCTTTTTTTCCTATTGCTGGAAGCACAATCTTTTTGCAGCCAATTAAGGATAAAAAAATACCCAGAATAATCCCAGAAGTGTTTTTTCCAAAAGGCAACTGGACTTTCTTGGTTTTTTCCTTTGAAAATGTTCTGTTTTTCATCAGGGGCGGGTTCCAATTTTTTTACTACCAGTTCTGTGGGCGTGGCTTATTTGGTGGGTGTGGCTTGGTGGTCATGAGACTGAGTGGGCATGGCCAACTTGAAGTCACTCAGGGCAAGATGGGGCTGCACCTTGCTGTGAGTGACATCAAGTTGCCATGCCCACTCAGTCACATGACCAATGCTGCAGAGACAGGGAGATTTCTCCCGGGGGACAGCCAGAGCTTTGCCACCTCCTCTTTTCCTCAGAGGAGCTGCCTCCAAGTTCTTGTGAAGGGTCACACACACACACAACACAACACAACACAACACAACACAACACAACACAACTGACTCACACACAATGTAAAAACAGCTGCACTTCACCCAAAATGGCCCCTGCAACAGAAGGAACCTCACACAGCCACAAAAAGCTCAAAAACCAACTTTCACACTTTACACATACACAACATAACACAACTGACTCTCTCTCACACACACACAATGCCACATACAGCTTTGTGAGATTTTGTGTGTTTGTGTAGTTGGAGTGAAACACTACAGAAACACACCAAATCTCAGAAAGCTGCACAAATATTTTATTTTATTTATATTTTTTAAATCAGGGGTCTCCAACCTTAGTAACTTTAAGGTTTGTGGACTTCAACTCCCAGAATTCCTCAGCCAGCAAAGGCAGATTGAGTTGCTCACTGGGACATGGATTGCAGGCAGGCAGATTCAGTTGCTAGCTGATGCAACTGATTGCAGAAGCCGAAGGAAAGCAAGCCCAAAATGAGCTTACTTAATTATGCAAGTGGGGAGGGGGGATTGGGTGGGCCAGAGGAAAAAAAATTTTTTAAAGGCTCCTCTGATGATTCCAGCTGAAGTTGCTTAATTGCAGCCCAGAAGCTCTTAACTCAGCTGGGATCGCCAGAGGAGACTTTTAAAACCTTTTAAGCAACCTCTTCGGCCAACGAGATTGCTTAAAAAAAAAACTTTTAAAGGGTTCTGATGATCCCTGCTCAGCCGCGCAATCATCAGGGTTTTTTTTTACTTTTAAAAGCCTTTTTTTGGCTGAAGAAAAGATGCTTTTAAAAGTAAAAAAAAAAAAACCTCTGATGACCGGGGAACTCGTTCGGGGGCATGGCCAGCCAGCCATTACTACCGGTTCTCCGAAAACCAGCAGATTTTTACTACCGGATCTCCTGAACCGGAGCGAACCGGGAGCAACCCACCACTGTTTTTCATCCACGAAGCTTCTGAACTTGAAGTACAGCTGGAATTGAAGAAGCCTCATGGATGTGAAGCAAAACGTTTTCAAAGGGGGGAGGGAACCCCAAGAAAGTCCAGTTGCCTTTTGGAAAAAGCACCTTTGGGACAACTATGACCTGGATGATTGAGAATCTCCATAGACATTTTACCCCTAGTAATATGTTAGGAACATTAGCTCTGGGATTCTCAAACTATAAACCATAACTCCTAAGTACTGTATTGCAATGGGAAGGTCACAAATGTTTTTTTTAAATGATCAGGCTTGCTCAGGTACAGTAGAGAGCAAAGTGCAGGTCAAGTTTGGAGATAAACTTATGGGTCTCTATGTATATCAACAACTAACCACAGCAGTTTTCTTTATGTATTATTTACTAAGATTAGGGAAGACTTGCATGCATCCATTTCTTTTAGAGGGCCATGGTACTGCAAAGTGTGAGAAACCAACCTTTGCTACCTAAGTGGACTTTAGGCTGGCTATTCCTTTTGCATCCAGGGTTTTAGGATTTGCTGAGTATAGCTAAGCGATTGAAGAACGTGCTACCATCATGTTTTAGAGCTCTGATGCATATGACATAAGGCAAAATTACAAATGTTTTCTTGGTTTCTTGTTGGTTTCTATATAATAACCAGTGGTCAGGAGAGAAATGAAATAATGTTTTTCTTGTTACTTAAGAAGCTACTCCAGTTGCCATTAGGACAATCTGGTTTTGCTTATCTGTTTATGCTTACTAAAATTATAATCCTCCTTTCTTTGAAATCAGTTGGACTCACTTCTGAACGGGTATGATAGGATTGTACTCTGCAAATAGCAACGGTAACCAAACTTTATAAACAAAGCACTTCTACAGTAGGTTCTATACCGGTCAGAAGGAAAAAGAGGGGGACAGCCTAGGAAAACCTGGTGTTTGAGTTTATTCCTTTTTTTTAAAGAAAGGGGAAGAGGGAGGGAGGAAGAGGGAGAGGGAGAAGCAACTGCTCTGCAAATCCCGACTGGTGGATTTACTTATTTTAGGAGTGTCTTTTTTCCTCTCTGCTTTAATATGATGAAATGCACATAATCAATTTGTATGCTTTATTTGGATCAAGCCCCAAAGGTCACCTCTTTGGGGTTTGACATACAGAGTACGCTGGTAGACTAACAAAGAGATGTTGATCATGGTGAGTCACAAATGGGGTAATCATCTCCCTATTTCTGATGCTGAAATGTTGGCAGGTCGAGTATTTTGCATAATTGAGCAATATGTCTAATGTCTGGAAATAGCTCCAAAATGACGGAGTGGGGGGGGTGGCTTTACAGGTAAATGTAATGTATTCATGAAATATATGAACATTCTTTTCTTAATACAAGTAAGGGTGCAAGTGACACCTGTTCACTTAGAAGAAAATGCCCCTGAACTCAAAAGGACGCAGTGGAGTTCAAACATGTGAATGCTCTTCAGTCAGACTATTATAATAGTGCAAGTAAAGATAATCCTTGACTTACAACAGTTCATTTTTAGTGACTGTTCTGTGACTTCTGACCATTTTCCACACTTATGACCATTGCGGCATCTCCAGAATCATGTGATCAAAATTCAGATCCTAGGCAGCTGACTCATATTTATGACCGTTGCACTGTCCCCCAGGTCGTGCAATCACTTTTTGCCACCTTTTAACAAGCAAAGCCAATGGGGAAGGGAGACTCATTTAACAACCATGTTACTAATTTAACCACTGCAGCGATTCACTTAACAACTCTGGGAAGAAAGGTTGTAAAATGGGGAAAAACTCACTTAACAAATGTCTCACTAAGCAACATAAATTTTGGGTCTCAATTATGATCATAAATCGAGGACTACCTGTATCTCACAAGCTCCAGATACCCAACCTTCTCATTGGCTTGCAACAGAGGTGGGTTTCAGCAGGTTCTCACCAGTTCTGGAGAACCGGTAGCGGAAATTTTGAGTAGTTCGGACAACCGTAGTAAAAATTCTGACTGGCCCCGCCCCCATCTATTCTCTGCCTCCTGAATCCCAGCTGATTGGGAGGGAATGAAGATTTTACAGTATCCTTCCCATGCCACGCCCACCAAGCCATGCCCACCAAGCTACGCCTACAGAACCGGTAGTAACAAATTTTGAAACCCACCACTGGCTTGCAAGCTGTCCAATGCTTGGAAGTTCCTGTTCCTCTTCCCTTCGCTTGCAAGCCTGTTTCAGTGCTAGTAGATATTCAAATAGGATTCCCAGGAACTTCTGGTTCCATTTTAGATATCCAGGCGGGGCCTTTTCCTGAAGGAGAATCTTTTTTTCCTGAGGCCCGAATAGGAGGCACAGCTGCCAATGTAGCTTTCCTCCAATTAAAGGGAAGTTGGAAATTTCTCTCTTAGCTAAAGAGGGGATGACTGGATGATAGCAGGAGCCCTGTCCCTTCACATCTTCTAGTATTGGTCCATATGCATTGGGATCCTTTAGTTTCAGTCATTCCTCTTAAATTAGTGAATATCTATTTTCAGATAAGATTGATAAGATGCATGTATGTAAATCAACCAGAAAGATCTAAATGAATCAAGATTCTCATATAATGTTGTTTTGGGATTTTATGTTTTTAATTTTTTTTATTTTAATTACTGCAACAGATCTCATCCTCTCATGTTTATTTTGAGCTTTACCTTAAAGCAAAGTGACATAATATTAACAACAGAAGATGAATAAGTATTGTAGATGAGCTACAGTACTCTGTATGTGTGTGTGTGTGTATTTACATGTATTCTTTTCTTGGCTATGTTTATGAAATAGTAGCCCCAAAGCTCTGTCTTCAGTTGTTGCATATGGGACATGTGCTGCCTGAGAGGAAGATCAAAATGTTGCTCCCTATTTTCCAAGCTGACCATTTATTTAAGAAATGGACATAGAAGGTTATCTTACATTAAGTCAAAGTATTGATTTAGTTCAGTAATGTTCCCTTTTGTCTTTTCATCATCCTTAATCTAGCACCATTCAAAATTTGGTGGGACTGAACCTCTCCAAATTCTTATTGGCGCATGATTTGGTTCAAGATAATGAAAAGTGAAATTCAAACACATGTGCTTTTAGCCCCACCCATAGTTATCATGACTGAGCCTGTATCCCACCAATGAGACATTATTGACACACGCACACACAAACACAAAACACACAAAATTTGAGATACTTGAGTGAAATAGGTCTTTACCTAATATTGGAAATCCCAGATAGTGTTCTGAAGAAGCTTTTCAAAAATGAGTATGTTATCATTTTGAAAAGCATTTCCTATCTAGCCAGTCCTCTCAATTCATTTGGTGGAGATAATTTGGTAGGGATATATTTGGTGGGAATACCTTTGAAGCTCAGATATATAAGACCATATTGGGGGAAAAAACATTTGTCAAGTAACCTGGCCGCAAGTTTCTTGAATGTTTAAATATAAAAATCAAAGCATTTTAAGTGAAGTTCAGAAACAGGCTGGCATTGAATTTTATTGCTGACAGGACTTAGGAAAACATGTTTTAGAACATGTTTTGTTCCTGAGAACAAAAAGCCCAAGGAAAATCACACGGCAAATGTATCTTTATCACTGCAATATTTCACTGCTGACTCCCAAGTTCCTATAATTACTTTCTTATCAGAAAATATGGGCATCTCCCCTACAAAGACCATCTTCACCAGAGCTCATGATAAAAGAAAGCATTTTATGTAAATGCTTGAAGAAATGTTTTGATTTGCTCACTCTTCTCTGCATTTATCCTGACTGACTTTTCAAAATAAAGAGACTTCACAGTGACAGCCAGTGAGACATTATTTTGTGACTGTCAAAGTAATATTTGCAAAGTGTTAGCAGCTTCAGGCATCTCAAACTTTAGAGGATATGCTGACAAAAAGATCTGACATCATTTCATAGAGGTATACAGTTTGACTTGATATAGTTCGTCAGAATTAAAGAAAGCAGGCTTTACCAATAACTGTGCTGGCAAGCATTGGCTTATTATTTTATTCATCTTCCAGAAATAATTTTGAAGGAATTTCCACATGTTAAAAAAAAAGAGCTTAGATCAGGGGTGTCAAACTCATGGCGTCACAGCGCCATCACGTGATGTATTGTGACTTTTTCCCGCTCCACTAAACTGGGTGTGGGCGTGACCAGCACATTACGCATCCAGCTCATGGGCAGGGAGTTTGACTGCCCTGCCTTAGATTATATTCTCCCACAAGAGATACTCTGATTAAAAGAATCTGGAGTTCAGCCAACAAAGAGTACATTACATCAAAGAGTGCTTTAGATAATTGTCATGTAACAGGATAATTGTATGTCTATATAAAGTCATTAAAACTTACTTCCAAGTTGCTGAGCACAGGATGTGTTTTTAGAACTAACAAGCTTATTCAAGCAGCCTGGATTCCTCTTTTTAATATGCTGTTCTTCTAACTCTCCCTGTTAATTCTCTAAAGAACATTTAGTTCAGGGGTGAAATCCAGCAGGTTCTGACAGGTTCTGGAGAACCGGTAGTGGAAATTTCGGGTAGTTCGGATAATCGGCAAATACCACCTCTGGCTGGCCCCAGAGTGGGGTGGGAATGGAGATTTTGCAGTATCCTTCCCCTGCCACACCCACCAAGCCATGCCCACCAAGCCACACCCACAGAACCGGTAGTAAAAAATATTGGATTTCACCACTGATTTACTCGATTGCTTGCCTTGTAGTTGGGTAATCGATTACAAGTTGTGAATGACCACTTCCCACTGGCTGTTCTTCTCTACATGTTAGGATGAGATGATAGTATGAAGCAGGGTTGCTTTTTCAATTAGTTATCAATTATTTTTTCTTAAAAAAATTATCTTCAGTATTCTCATTTTCTTTCTCCATCTATGCTCAAATAGTACTGCTATATCAATCCAGAGCAGTCTTCTGTATGTTTTTTTGAACCCTGATATATTCCTTGTATACAAATTTAAATTCTCATGAATATATATGGGAATCAACTTGCATTTATAATATTTTTTTTTAGTTTTGTTGAGTAACAAAAAGCATCACTAACTTTGAAGCCCTGGTAACTTTATTCATATTTCATTGACTAGTCCCTAGGTAATTGTCTAAGAAAAATACTACAGCATTAGTCTTTTTAAAAACTATAATTCTTAATTAATAAAGAATTATAGAATAGTATAGGTATACTTTGCTACTCCAACATCTTTCAAGAAGATTTGCATGTTAGACGATCCTAGAAGCTTATAGCAGAATTCACTTGAATGAATGGAATTAAGTGACAATAGCTAACAAGTGCAGTACTGGCAGAAATAGTACTGGGTATGTCAGTTAGTTTTTTTTGTAAAATGACCTGGAAAGTTGGAGATATTATCAATGTAAAAGCAATTTTAAAAAACAACTCACCAGAGTCTGCTGTGCTCAATTACTGAACTGGACTGACCTTGGCAATATTGAATTGCTTTGCTGCTGGGCAGAGTTGGTGGCTAATGTTTCCTGTTACTAAGCAGGTTGCCATGGACTCATTGCTAGCAGGAATATAATGTAAAAGAGCAAAGCTAATGTGTACACACACACACACACACACCAGCAAGAATTAGTCTCAGTCTTCCTTCTCAGGTTACTCAGGTTACTGATCTCGGCCAAAAACTAAGCAAGAAGATCAGAGAAGGAACACTGGGGACTGATAGAAAATGTTCAGCATCCTACGTCTGTGTGTGCGATGAAGCCTTCCTTTAGGGAAAGACCCCCTGGTGCTACTGCAGAAAAAGCATTTGATCCACAATTAATTAACAATCCTACTCAATCCTTCCATCCTTTACACCAGGGGTCTCCAACCTTGGTCCCTTTAAGACTTGTGGACTTCAATTCCCAGAGTCCCTCAGCCAGCAAAGCTGGCTGAGGAACTCTGGGAGTTGAAGTCCACAAGTCTTAAAGGGACCAAGGTTGGAGACCCCTGCTTTACACTCTATTTTCAAGAGGGAAAGATGAGGCCCAGGGGTGAAATCCAGCAGGTTCTGACAGGTTCTGGAGAACCAGTAGCGGAAATTTTGATTAGTTCGGAGAACCAGCAAATACCACTTCTGGCTGGTCCCAGAGTGGGGTGGGAATGGAGATTTTGCAATATCCTTCCCCTGCCACGCCCACCAAGCCACGCCCCCAAAACCAGTAGGGAAAAATTTTGAATTTCACCCTGATGAGGCTTAAATAAAACTGGCAGAACCAGCTTCTCCCAGCACTTTTTGTAGGCTAATCCAGCTTGTGCCTATTCCGTAGTTGCTGAATAAAGTTATCATGGTTCTAGACAGACTTCTTTGACCGTCGTCTTATCCATACTCAGTAGAAATTGCTTTAAACATATCTCAGGAATGAATGATTTTGATCCAACTGGAGGTAGAATCTCAGAAAATTGAAATCTAGTATGTTTGGCTGTATTTTCATCCCTCAGCAAGGCCAAATCTAAAAAAGGCCTCTATCGGTTACAACAGGAGGGTCTGTAAGGTGGGATCAAAAAAGTCAAAATTGTGGCTTCAAAAATAGAATGACAGTATCCCAAGACCCAAAGGCTTCTGCTCTTGGTGTATTTCTTAAAGTACTATGTTCTCTACACAAATCAAGCAGCTTGTTTTGAAAGATATAATTACAATACCAGTTTTTGCCTTTTAAGCTAATATCCAACAACTTTATGAACTTATATGCAGAGGTGGGTTTCAGCAGGTTCTGACCAGTTCTGGAGAACCGGTAGCGGAAATTTTGAGTAGTTCACAGAACCGGTAGTAAAAATTCTGACTGGCATCACCCCCATCTATTCTCTGCCTCCCGAGTCACAGCTGATCGGGAGAAAATAGGGATTTTGCAGTAACCTTCCCCTGGATTGGGAAGGGAATGGAGATTTTACAGTATCCTTCCTCTGCCACGCCCATCAAGCCACGCCCACCAAGCCATGTCACGCCCACCAAGCCACACCCACAGAATCGGTAAAAAAAATTTGAAACCCACCACTGCTTATATGGTAATTTATTCGTCAACTTTGGGGAAATTTTAATTATTGGGTGGATTTAAAAAATCTAACAAATGAATACTGTAAATAAAATTAATCATTTTCACAAAATACCAGAATCTTCCAATCCTTTTTATTAAAATATATATTTACTTAACTGCTTGAAATGACACAGTGGGATTATTTCCTTTCCTGCTGTAATACAAATTGCTCACATATTATTGCTCATTTTTAAGAATCATTTCAAATTCTAGATGATGTAATTATTTGACATCTGCACACCCTTAAACATCTCACAGGCATATGTAATACTGTCTAGCTATGTTAATGTTGCAACTAGTTTTGATCTCTGCGGAGATGTTTCTTATTTTGATATTTTTTAGTTTTGATCTGTACAAGTGAGATATTTCTGGAGTTTTCAGATCTGATTGCATTTTCCCTGTGCAGAAGAGCTTATACAGCCCTTGATGATGGATCATTTTGAATATTCCTTGAGGGGGCAATGGTGAACGCCTCTGCAATCCTCCTCTGAATTGTCAGAAAGTAGAGACTGGAGAAACTTGATGTATTTAATTGCAGCTCTGAGCGTTTCAACTTTGCTGAGCCGTTTGTCTAAGTATTCTGGCGGTAAGTGGTGTCTAAGTTTGGCATAGCCTTCATTGACACATTTAACCCTCTGCCTTTCCCTTTCGTTTCTTTTTCGGATGAATGCTGGGCTGCAAGAGTAGTCACATCTGCCGAAATTTCCACAGGAGACTTGAAATGGGAACCCACAAGGATTGCTGTAGAAATTCTCAAGAGTTGGAGGTTCTGCTGTTAATGGAAGTAGAGGCAACTCTTCGGAGCCATTGAATTGACTGAGGTCCTCTGGGCACAAATGAAAAGTGGCAAAAAGGTCTCGATAGCAATATCTGGACATCTGTTCCATGTAGGAGTCACTGAAGGTTGGCAATTTGTCCATGGCATCCCAGGAGATTTTCCTTGTTATGGTGTCTCAGATAAAGCTGAAAATGTTCAAATGCATATGAGCACAGTAAGTCACAGGTTACCCAAGACTAGGTGTGATTGTCAGTATTTTTAGTGCACTTCAGATGTAATGGAAATATGTGGGAGAATGTACAGTTGCAGACTGCAGTCCTGACCTACTTAGCTATAATAATTTTTATGAAAAAGTGATTTGATTACAGTGCCAATATATGTGCTCAGTGTTTACACCCCAGTAAATCTTTGCTCTTTAACTTGATTCAAAAATGTTAAGATTGACGACAAATTTTAATCTTCACAAGAAATGTAAGGATTTCCATTATTATTTCTTTTCCTTAGTCCTCATGGTTTGAGTCTACACCTAACTTTGTTCATTTTATAATTAGTCCCAGGGAAAGGGGATATGTTCTACGCAGTTTACAATATTAGTAACTGTTCTATAAAATCAAACAGATACAAATACTCTTCACCTTGGCTAGATTGTGTCTGTTCCAATAATAAAGAACATTGTGTTGTGTGTATGTCTTATTCTATGATGCAACATTCTATATCAGTAGTACAGAAATAATATTTATCCTATCTTAAGCATGGATTTGTTTATTTATAAGAAATCATATGAGCAACCAAAACCTTTCTTGCATGGAAGATTTCTTCATATCAGCATACCATCAAATATTTCACTTTAAGTATCGTATGTAAAAGTAATAATCAAATAATATCATCTTAGCCAATCTATATTGTTTGAACTTCTATGGTACACAAGAAACATAATGAGTTTAAATACACTAATGGCTTCAGAACATTTAAGAAAACTATCTCATCTTAGTTGAAGGTTCAGGTTAACTGCTTCAATATCAGGCAACCCCTAGAGTTAGAAAATAAGTCTAAATTCTTGATTCCTACAAGGTGAAATGGAGAACTTCCAAAATCACTTAGCAAATTCTAAAATATTGTACAACCTCTGAACTCTAGAACATCACACTAGTATAAATCATCTTTTGCATTAATCCCTGAAGTATTTAACTATATGTATAATTTAGATATTTAAAAATTGGAGGTTAACATTAATATAATAAAAGCCATGCAAAATTTGCTATTAGCCTGGGTGCCTTACCTGACTTTCACAGTTCTTATGTTTGGTGGATTGAGTCAAAGCCAGCTCTAAATTTATACTCAAATGACAATATGCAAAGTAGCTTACAGTTAGATCTGCTCATTTCTGGTTTAGCTTCTTCCACCCACACTGTAGCTATAAAGGCAACAAATATTGATGGATTTGAATGCATCACATATTATATGACTGTTAATATCTAATGTGCAGTATATTTATATCCTTCCAAGATATGTTGTAACATTCTAATTATAGATGTGTTTACTAAATCTACAATTTTTATGTAGGTTTGTTAAATTTATATTATTTTTATCATCAAAATAATAGCTTAATGCTGAATGTTTACTGTCTGAAAAGATTACCGTATTTTTCGGAGTATAAGATGCACTTCCCCCCCCCCTCAAAAGTGGGTGGAAATGTCTGTGTGTCTTATACAGCGAATGTTGCTGAAGCCCCATCCTCCCGCCAACCCCCACCCTTCAGCCGTCTTTGGCCTCTGCGTGTCGCAATTTCAGCCTCAGCGCATCACATTTTCAGTCTCTGCACACCCCAATTTTTGCCTCCGCGCATCACGTTTTTGGCTGGTTCCAGGTGGCAGGAATCAGCTAGCCAGATGAATACTGATGGATGCTGGTAGGCAGAGGCAGAATTTATTTTTCTTGTTTTCCTCCCCAAAAATTAATGTACATCTTATATTCAGGAGCGTCTTATACTCTGAAAAATACAGTAATTGAAAATGTCAGAAAAAGTTGACAGCTTTTTAGTAAGACTCAGTGCCAAAAGACTATCCAATTTATCAACAGATCTGGTAATGTAAAGAGCCTACTTTAAGTAGTCTTTGATTATGATTTATTAAAGGAATAAACTCAACTTTTAAAGTGAAAAGAAGTTAACAATGTAAGAAATTAATGGAAAAGTAGGCTCTTAGAAATCCCCATCCCCATCCCAACCTGGCTGCCTTCCCAATGATGGGTTTCTGGTTCTGTTTATAATTCCAAATATATAACTGAAACTCTATGGGAATAGTTGAGTTTCCATCTGGGCAGAAAACAGCAAGCAATGAAACATTTAACATCATTAACATCATCTCACCGACCAGTGCGCTCTCACAGAGAGGGCCTCCTCCGGATACCATCAGCTAAACAATGTCGGCTGGCGACAGGGCCTTCTCTGTGGGGGCTCCTACCCTCTGGAACGAGCTCCCTCTGGGGCTTCGTCAACTCCCCGACCTCAGGACCTTCCGCCACGAGCTGAAGACGTTGTTGTTTCGAAGAGCAGGACTAGCGTGAACATAGTTTTAAATTGGGGTTTTAAATCAGGGGTTTTAAACGGGATTTTAAATTTGTATTTAAAAGTTTTAGGCCATCAATTGAATAAGTTTTCTATTCTTTTTAGCTGTTTTATATGTATTATATGTTTTCTGTTGTTTTTATTGGCTGTGAACCGCCCTGAGTCCTTCGGGAGAAGGGCGGTATACAAATATAATAAATAAATAAATAAATAAATAAATAAATAAATAAATAAATAAATAAATAAATAAATAAATAAATAAATCCCAGATGTTCTCAATCCTAAATACTAATCTGATCCCAGTTAGTTTTTCATTTATTAGATCCGTTAATTCTATGGTTTTCCAATAATAAACATAACAGACAGAAGCAGAGGCAATACTGGTAAGGATACGAAAATGTAAAATATGAGTACAATCTAGACCGGGGTCCCCAATCCCTGGTCCGCAACCTGGTACTGGTCCACGATCCATTGGAAACCAGGCTGCACAAGTGGTGGGTGAGTGTGCAAAACTACATTTGTGGAAGTGGTGGGTATGCATGCGAAACCATCCCACCTGCCACTGCTTGCCGCCATTGCCAATCCATGGAGCTAGAAAGGTCAGGGACCACTGGTCTAGACCATATATGATAATAGCAATAATAATTCCAAGCAAGAACATCACAGTCAAGATTTCAATAGCCAAAATAAGCACAAAAATGGAAATGAATTTTTAAAAAATCAGGATTTTTTTCAGCTAGGAAAGTTCTCTTGGACTTAAAGCTAATAAGGAAATAGTTCTAATAGTCACAGATGAGGTTAGATGGAAAGCTATACAAAAATATTTTACAAATGGTACAGTGGAATGAGAGAAACATTTGTCAGGAGAAAATAAATTTAGAAACTGATTCTTCTAGAAACCAAGGTACAATACATAGTAAACCAATTTTCAAATGAGAAAGGATCAAGTACAATTGAACTGTTTCAAGCTACAGAGGAAAAATCTCAGTCTGATGATTGAGGACAAATTAACTGATCCCTTAAAACAATGAATGGCAAGCAGAAACTCATATTTGAAGCTAATAAAGGAGAATTTTGGTAGCTCAGGGTTGATATGAGGAATCCTTAGTGCTCTCTGAGCTTGCTTGTTTTTTGTTTTTTTTTTACATTTATACCCCGCCTTTCTCCGAAGACTCAGGGCGGCTTACAGTGTGTAAGGCAATAGTCTCATTCTATTTGTATATTTACAAAGTCAACTTATTGCCCCCCCAACAATCTGGGTCCTCATTTTACCTACCTTATAAAGGATGGTAGGCTGAGTCAACCTTGGGCCTGGTGGGATTCGAGCCTGCTGTAATTGCAGGCTGCTGTGTTTTAATAACAGGCTACCTTACAGCCTGAGCCACCACGGTTTTCTTGCAGACGTTTCATTACTCAAACTAGATAACATCATCAGCAAAGATGCACTGGAAAAAAATATTTAAATAAACTCATTTTGAAAATACTGCAATGAGAATATAGATACCTATAACCCTTGAACCAATTTCAAATCTTATGTGCAACAGATGATTTGGGACAGTCAGATATGAAGGTTTTCTTGCAGCTTGGGAGAGTAGGAGAAAAACTATAATCTTCCTCCTTTGTGGATTTAGCCTGGCTCAGTGACTGCATAAGCCCTGCCTCCATTTTGTAGTTCCTCAGGAAATGCAGACTTTTTCATGCATTAAAGGAGAGATCACAGCATTATAGATGCAATAATTACTAGTTGAATTTTGCTAAGGATGCATCCCTCCAAGTGCCGGGAAGTACCTGTTAAGGAAGCATGGCAGGAAAGGATTACATCTCTATCTCCCACTTGCATGCACACTGCAGATACCTGGTTGGCCAACCTGCTGGCTTAAGATGGGTCTCTGAACCTTCAAAACTGTTATGCAGATGCGGCTGATTTACAGGGAAATTTTGTACTAGCAGAGACAGGTAATAGTGAGCTCCCCTTTGACAAATTAGTTCAAGATCTTGGATGCTTTAATTCAAATTCTTAAGCAGGGAGATGGACTTGATATTCAGTATATTTGAGTATTCCAATTATATGAATTTTGTGTGTTTGTGTATGTTTGGTTAATATTAATATACCAAATGCTCATTTTCTCTGTCTATTCATGTAAGAGATTAATATAGCTGCCTAACTCACAAGCTGGCATACCAGGCAGTGTATAGTAATAAAACAGAGTTAAAATGTATTTAAGTACTAAAACCAACCAGGAATCAACAACAAAACTCAGAGTTGGGCCACAACCCACAAAATACTATACCTTACAGGATGAACTCATCTGACTTCCTTACCCCAGTGCCCAATGGGATAGCCACATCTTCAAAGCCTTCCTGAAGGCTAACAGTGTGATGCCCAATCAAATCTCAAAGGTGAGGTTATTCCACAGCTCAGGCACCACAATTGAAAAGCCCTACCTCCTAAGTCCCATCAGAGGACATTGTTTCACGGTAACGTCCTGGAGCATGATCATTCTATTTCCATCCATGGAATAGATGGAAACAACTAGGGTTTATTTATTGATATTTCTCAACTTCCAACTTCTTAACGTCATCAGACTCTATGTAGTGTACAATAGGACAAAACCACAAGTTATATAATACAGCCCCTACTAAAAACCATAGTGGTTTCCCCATTCAGTTTAGGACATAGTCTGATAGGATAAATTTATAATCTGCTTGCAAAAAGCCAGGAAGTTGGGAATCCCCTGACCTCTGATGGGAGACTATTCCATACAATAGAAGCAACAGAAATCTGCCATGTATTTTAGAAAGACAAGGGGTGAGGACTTTTGGTAAGGCAAGGCAAACTATCACCCACATTTTTTCTATTCCCTGGATCATGAGGGCATTATAGTAAAAAAAAAAAAAAGCAATTGGATATTAGAAGTAGACTGCTGAAAATCTCTAAAAGATTTGGAGATTGCCCATATGTATGATTTTGTTGAATAGATGGCAGAAATCATTTTTGCAGCTATTTGTAATCAGCTGAGAGTTATGGGTTCATGTTCTGAGCATTAAGTGCAGCCTTTTATGAACCTAAGGTTTGACCAAACCTCATTTTAATCACTTTGGAGCTTAATTTTTTTCATTGCTTTTAAAATTGAAAAACCCTCAGATCTGAAAATTTACCAGTCACAGGAGACTTTCTCTTCAATCCATTTATTTTAAAAAGAAAAATGCTTTTCCAATTTTGTAATTATTTTTTGCAATTTTTTTGTAATATACAGCAAAGGGGTGGTTATACAGCTGTTTCTAAATGGTAAAGTTTTGGATGAAATTGATTTAAAAGAAAAAAAAATGATGTTAATTAAAAGATCTTCGATACAAATGATAAGATTTTTAAGGCAAGGGGCAAAGATAGTAGAAGAAAATACAAGTCAGAATTGTATCTGTTAAGAGTAGAAGTGGGGTGGGGAGTACAAAATTGGCTAATTTTGTTATGTTTAATGGTTATCTTGATTAGATAGGCTTTCTTGAGGGGAGGGGAGCTGTTGTGAAAGACTAGTGAGGTGGCAGCTTCCCAGGAAGGCACATTCCAGAAAGGGAGGGGGTGAGACAGGAAGCAGCATAGCCTTGAGATGGAGACAGAGAAAAAAAGTTGGCATAACCACTCCCTAGAATCTCCTAGGTATGTCCAAAAGGTTTTAGGGTGGCAAGGTTTTGTCTGTAAAGAACTGAATTTTGGCTGAATTGTTCCATGCCATTCTTGGGCTTAGCCTGACAAAATCTTTAAATTGATATAATGGATCAGTTTGTGACGTTCACTTTATCTATTTTTGTTATCTAAATAAGGGATTATTATTTCTGGTAATATTTAATACTTTTTAATTTTTGCAATTAATTTTTATTTAATTGTTAATTGGGATTAGATTTTGATTGTTAAAAAAAGGGATTAGGGCTTTTTTACTAAATGGAAAGAGAGAGTATATACTTTTGTTAGGTATTTGTTAATTTTTATTAAACTTTTGCTGATTAATAAAGAGCTAAAGATTTAGAGATGAGTTCATAGAAAATGAATTGAGTTATGGAATGAAGATAATTTTGTTGTATTTTAAGAGACATTGATAAGTTGTTAATGCTGAATATACTTTTTAGTATTGTTGAATTAGGTCCTTGTATTAGATTTATGTTTAATATATTTTTAAAATAAAATTATTGTGGGGGGGGGGGGAAGGCAAGGGATGTATACCCTTGGCAGGTCCTCTTGAAATGACCAAACCAAGGAGGCAGATTCAGCTTTGGCTGCCTAATTTGATCAATATTACATTGTGTAGGTCTTTAAAAGGTAACAACCAGCACTTTGAACTGGGTTTGGAAACCTGGTTATAACCAATGAAGTGACTTTAAAATAGATGTTACTCTGTATTGGTGGGATTGAATCTCCTAATGCTCTGGCTACTGTTTTTTATACCAGCTGTAACTTCAAGATTATCTCCGAAGCCATCCTGACAGAGTATTTGGCAATTATCCAGATAAGTGGTCATTAAAATAAGACTGTCATCAGGGCATTCTGGTCTAAGGGCTTTAACAATGTTAGTAATGGAAGCTGTATAAAGCTCCCACGATCACAACTTTCACCTACCATTTAAGCAGGAGCTACAAATGCAAGAGACACTAACAAACTCTTTCAGGAAGAGTATGAACCTGTCTAGAGAGGGACTGAGGTTATTTGGATGCTATATTGTATATTGGTGAACAGCAGGTCTATCTTGGATGGATATAATCAAACTCTTGTTTTGCTCCATTCCAATCTTCACTGCCTCCAAGCAGTAGATAAAAAACTCTACAGCATTTATTTCAAACAACTAGGGAAAAAGCATTGTGGAGTCCTTCTAAGTTTAATAGTTTCATCCTTTGACTTCTGTGGGTACCAATTATAGTGGCCTAATAGCCAAAATGGATTGCAGATAGGTTTTCAGATCAGATACAAAACACTACTACTATAAAAGGTGTGATTTAAAAAAAAATAAATCTACCTCTGATACCAATATTCTGAAGACTTTATTTGCATTCCATTATCAAGCTAATTTTAAAAAATAATTATCCACCAACTATTGAAATTTACATGAATTGCAGATAATCACACAGATTTTTTTAGCAAGCAACGTAGAAGGTCCAATTCCAATTGCACATTGCACTGAGTCTGTACCTTTAGTTAATATGTCAAGCCTCTAGCTTACCAATTATCTCTGTACATGTAAGGCCTACCTTATATTTATAGAAGCAAGCTAACAAGCTGATAGAAATATAATTTAACAGTTCAAAGTTTTAGAAGTGATAGCCATATGTACAACGTACAGCAGGTGATAAGAAAACAATGTATTTACAAAAGATTTCTTATGTAGATCACTTGAAGCATACATGCTGCACATTTTTTTCTAAATTCATGTAAACCTCATTTAAGAACCATAGACAATTTTCTCTCCATTTCATAAGGATCACACAAATAATTGCTTATATTTTATTAGTAAAAGCAATTGAGTATGTACAGAGATTTTGGCTTATTAAAAGATTTTCAGATCTTCCATTTGTGTTTGTGCTATCTTTGTTGGTAAGATGCAAAAACAAGCTTTCTGGTGTGGCATTTCGGGAAGACAGAGGTCAGTGATTTATCTTAGCGCATTTCAATCAATATCTTGGAGATGCCATTGGTATATTAACTGAGCACAACATGGCGATCAAATACAGATTTACGCTGTTCTTGGACTTGGAGTTTCCATCGCTGCTGTGCATATTCAACTTTGTTCAACATGTTGGCCCTGCTTCGGGAACGTGCCAACACATCATGAGCATTTGCAAAAGGTTGGTGATCCTAAAATGAAGAAAATATTTTTATTAAATATTATTGCTCAGTATTTCCAAGCTAAACATGCATTGACAGATATATCCTAATGACACACACAATGCACACACACAGAGGGGAGGAGAGGAGGAGAGACTGAGACTCTTTTCTTAACATCATGAGGAACAAATATATAGAAAGTTTCAACAAAAACTGAATTCCAGGCCCAACTGCGATCATTAGTTGAAGACTATCCGTATGTGGAAACACCCAGTTCTAGCATAATGTCAACTAATAGCACTATATATGACTTTCCAAGACAAAGAACAAAAAAGGCAATAAAAGAATTGTAGATATTCATATAACAATCACTCTGAATGTTTGTTATTAGAATTTAGGATTAAACACTAGAGGGATATTACACAACTTGATTGCAAATATAAAATAATGGACAGCTAGAGAACTATTTAGCCCTACACATCAGAATAGAGGACGCAACTGCAGAATATGTGGTCACCCTCCCCCCCAAAGGAATAACTGTTAGAAAGGATGGCAATCTAAATCCATCAATAGAAAAGAAGAGCACTATTTTTTCTCTTTCCTTTTTTTTTTAACAATTCTACTGCAAAATGACATGGATTTATAGTGTCTTTGGGTATTGATATAACATTTAGAATTATATTCTTCTTTCTGTAAGAGGGTATTCAAATTTAAATAGCCAATATTATGTGACTTCGCAAAGTCTCTGTGTTATTTACTAGCAATACCTATTGTGAAGTTGTTTGGGATATTCACTCCATGATGTCAAAGAATACCAACACACGTAAGTTTACATTCAATATCTTAATAAAAAGCAAAAATACAGCTGCTTAGTTGACAAAATACCAAGAGAATTATGTGTTTATATTAAACATTCAAATGTTAAGCATATGAAAGAATAAATGCAATCCATAAACATGGACATTTACTATCAAATGCTAATACACTTTAAATGTTTTGAACACTATTTTTAAAGGTATGATTTAGAGAAGGTCATGCTAATTATTCACATAACAATTTTATACTTCAAACTGCTTAACATTTTAATTTATCGGATTATTCAAGACATCAGCATTACTATGAAAGAGAAATCCATACTATGAAATAGAAATCCCAAACTATGAATCTGACATGTTTTCATATCATGGTTTCTGTGTAAGCGCCATATGAATATCAGGGATTCATTTATGTTTCTATTGAAATTCACAAGAATTTCAAGTTAGATATAGAATAAATAATTGAACAACTTTGTTCCTTCTTGTATCTTGACGTTAAAGTAAAATAGTTTCAGGAATGACATGGTTTTATAATGAAATGGTTTTACAGCAAAGTAGGTAGACTGAGGATACAATAGCACATGGTCATAATATTATTAAAGCATGCAGAACAGCATCTGCTAGCAGGAAGACTTTTTCCATAAACCTTTCTCTTTTGGACAGCTTGGGGGCCCTCTGGAAAAGATGTAGAGGGTGTCATGGTGGACCCTCTGGAATAATGGCAGTCTCCTAGCAACAGTACATGATTCATACAACACTGTATATAGGTCACTGGAATGCACCAGCAATATTAAGAGAACATTTAAAACCAGGAATCAGGTTTTTCCCCCATGGGCTTCATTGAATTGAATACATTCAAAAACAGATTGACTACTACGGTTTGTAATATATTTTCTAGCAATTACTGCATCATATAAACTCAGGGAAAAGGCAAATAGGAGCACATTTCCTCATAACTATGCCAAAAATCTAATTATTCAAATTCAGAAAGATTAGGTATTGTAAATATGTCTAGTTGTTTCCAAATTTAATTTCATAATTAGAATGATCAACTAGCACAACTTCCAGAACGCAGAGAATTTATATATTTTCTGCATTATTTTGTGTCAAAAACCACATGTTTAACCTTTCTGTGTATTGCTTCTTCTTTATTAATACCAGTAATACAGAACTGAAGCATTTAAATTTACATCTCCAAATTAACTTTTCAATAAAACCCGACTTCTATATTGCTACAGTAAAAGTTTTTAGTTCAGATCTTGAGATACATATATCTAATTATTTTTCAAATGAAGACATATATAACTTACAATTATTATTTAATGTCCTGTTAAGATTCAGTCATTTCATTCTGTATGCGCTTTTTAAACTTGTTTTTGTCTGCCATATATTTTCATGTTTATACTTGGCAGACTTTGTGACATTTTATTTTCTTCAGCTATATGAAAATGCTGGCGTAAAACTACTTAAATGAATATATAATACTAATGTTACTATTAAAATATAGCAACAACATGGAGTGGTGATGACATTTATTAACTGATATTTGTAGTTTTTAGACAATACCATCTGGTAATAATGATTTCCATACATTCTGCTATAGACATTTTTAAATATTCTGGTTATTTGTCTTCATAATTAACTTCTAGTAATACATTAAGTTACTTTTTATTTAGTCAGATGAGGATCCAACATGGTGGTCAGGCTTTACTAGTCTTAACCAGAATATTGGCCTAGGTTTGTTATACGTATTATTTTTCAGCAATTAATACAGTCCATTAAATACCATTGTGCCTCCACTATTTGTTTTAATTAGCTGTTCTTGAGCTCTCCATAGACCAAATTCCAATGAATTAAAGATAAATAGCAGGCAGGCATGACATTAGACAAGAGAGTGTAAGTGGAAATTTGTGAAAATCACTTTCTTGTGCTGCCAGTTAAACGTGCAGCTTAAAAGCCTTCTATAGCAAGGTGGATAGAGCTGCTGTTCCACAGGGCTTCAGGCAAGTTGTGGCATAAGAATACAGCAGTCTCTTAATTTCAGCAATGCTAAGGGCAGAGATGAAGGGAGGTAAGCTGACTCTGTATGCATAGGGCAGAAGCATGAGGGCCTCATAGTATGACCATAACCAAGACTGCTGTCACTAAGCAGTGCAGTCATGTGATGTTTTGCTTAACTACCACTTTGCTTAGTCCCAGTTAGGCTTGTGACCAAAATACTACCTTTAATTACAAATCTAAACAAAAATATCTGCATTCAAGAAAGGATGGTGAATGGAGTGTGGCAAGTTTCTACAAATGTTTGTTACAAACATTGTATAGGAAATATCAGGTGACCAGCATAAAGTTCACCAAGTCATCCTTATTTAATAGATCGTCAAATGTTAAAGATGTTAATAGAATGTTGAATTATATACCAAAGTTTTGGAATTTGACTGTTTATCATCAGTTAGGGGTCTATCAAGCAAGGGGTGGCTAAAAGAATTATATTAAGAAATTAGAAAAATATATTCCATGTGTCAAGGAATGACTGTCAGAAATGTCAGATCTACTTATTTTCTACTAATCAAAAGTTGCAGCAACATGTGTTACTATGACAGAGATTTTGTGAGATCTCATAAATATCTTGTATTGTTCATATTATAGTAAAGAATTTTAAAGAATTCACAGTTCATTATTAATAAGTATAAATATAAAAGTATTTTTCCAGGTTTTTCTTTTCCTTCTTACTTTGCATTTGAGTTGTACATTTTTTTAAATTAAATACTACTTTGTCAAAAAATAACAATATTTAAAGAGAAACTCATTATTTTGGAAACAATGACAATCAATAGTAACCATCATATTGGAAAATAACAGTACTATTTTCACTTCAGCAGTCAATTCTAAAGTGTTAATGAAGAGATCTTCCGCAGATTTTAAATCCTATTTAAACTATCAAAATTAAACCTGTATTGTAATTAGGGAACTCATTACATATATTTGAATAGATTAAACACAAAACTTACCCCAACATCATCATCGCTCTGTATTAGCTGTGAATGTCCAAAGAGACGTCTCTTCAGAATTGGTTCTACCATGGTGAGATACACCATATATAGTAGCAGAAGACCCAAGATGGACAAATATATTATGATGGTAATCTATATAATAGAAGACAATATTTCAATTTATCCCATTTAGGATCATATTTATTTGGATTATATAGGCATACTCAGCAGCATACATAGTATTTTCCAAGTGTATTTTGAACTGGCAAGAAAAAGTTAATTAGAATGATGTATATCCACTAGGCTCCACAGTTGTATAAAATTAATACTAAGAAACTAAATCATGTGGACTACAGTTGAACTGGCAAGAATTAAGACAGATAAGGAAGACTAATATGTAATGTAATATAATCCAACATGTTTTCAAAACTGAAAACAAAAAAGCAATTCATGAGCATGAAAAATAGAAATCTTATCAAGTTACAGGAAATATCTTGTTTCCCTGAAAATAAGACATCCTGTGCTAATAAGCCCAATTGGGCTTTTGAGCGCATGCACTGAAATAAGCCCCCACAAAATAAGCCCTCCCCGAAAATATTTAAAAGCATGCGCAGCCAGTCCCCGCCATTTCCTCAGGTTAGGGTTAGGGAGACAGAGCTGGAAATCAGGTAAGATGGCAAGGAGAACCCTATCTTGCTCCACGCGCCCCAAAATAATAAAACCTTCCCAAAAATAAGGCCAAGTGCTTATTTCTGGGTTCAAAAAAATATAAGACAGGGTCTTATTTTTGGAGAAACACGGTATCATCTTTAGACTTGGATAACGTAATGAGTAATATATCCTAGCACCTAAGTGCTATGTTCAATTTAATTTGTAAATCAGTAATTTAGTTTTCACAAAAAGAAAAGGAAATTAAATTTTGCAAACATTCCCCGCTTTCACTATTTTATAATTTAACATACTGTTGTAATACATGTGGATTTGGGGAAAAGACATTTGAACGTTACTTAACAGAATTAAAACAGTAATCAGAATTATAATTTACTTTTATTGTTTCTGAACTTCTTTCTTCATATTTGCATTCACAACGCAAGCAATAGGCTTCAACATCCTGCCCTAAAACTGGCATAGGGTCCACCACATGAAGACAATCACTGCAAGGGAAGGAGAAAATGTTTGGCAGGCATTTAGATAAATTTATACCACTAGAGAGAAATATTCACTAATAAAAACACATGCTGAATATAACCCTGAATGAAAAATTAACCAATCTTATTATTAATTTGTATGAATATTAGAAATACTTGACATTTAATCTACATAATATCAGCTTAAATTTTTAATTTGTCTCATTAGTATTTAACCTATTAGAAAATTCATGGTTTCCAGGAAGCAAACGAATCTGTTTAAATGTCAACATTAGAATGTATCAACTAAGTGAGCTCAAAAAAATCACCTGCCTCTAATCTCAGAACCTTACATCTTTCATCAACTATCATACCTCCTAAATGGAGAGACAGTACCTTTGTTATCTGGAACTGGTAGTATCAATAAGGAATGCAAACCACTCAAAGATGAGACTTAGGTACCCCTACCTGCAAATCTGTCATGCCTCTAACCTTTTCACTTAAGCCATATTCTAAAATACAGTTAGAGCATATTACAAGGAATTTCATTTAGCATAAAATCATAGGACATGCAATAATTTAAGACAAAAATTATAGATTCTATGAAAAAATCCTTTTTTTGTCGCAAAAACTATGGAACAACTGAAAGAGGTTTCAAAAGAATATCGTTTTCATTAAACAAGTAATTGCGGAATTATAGGACTGACTGTTCAGCTATGTTTTTCCTGCTATTTTATTAGTTATCATAACGTATGACACGCTCCAGACCTGTTTTTTAGAATAGCAATTCCTTCTTCCTCATCTATAATATATTTCAGGAGCTTTTAATCATATGCAGAAAATTCAGTATTTCTGAAGTGGATCTAATCATAATATGAGGCTTGTGGATTGAGAATGTAGCAGATCTGTGAAATGTCATATATTTTCATAAGGGATTTTCAGTGATATAGGACTGATAAGGGAACATGTATACTAAGAGTTCTCAGATTTTATCTTTTTGTATGTCTTCCTAGACCCGTTTTCTTCATTTTAGTTTTTGTAATCCTTTTGATAAACATGTAAATTATATCTGTACCAAGATGAGAAGACAAAGTAGCATATTCCATTCGTAACTGCATAACAATGTTGAATAAATTAAAGCTATTCATTATACTACCAGACAAACAAAATATTTTAGTTGAAACAGCTTGTAATTTAAGTACCTCTAATAAATTGGATTAATTTAATCCAACCAATCCACCCAATCAGAATAGAACTGGAAGTTCTTCTAGTCCAACCCCCTGCTCAAGCAGGAGACACTATTCATATAAAAGTATGAATAAATAAATAAATAAATAAATATACCATTTCAGACAAGTCCAGTCTCTTCTTAAAAACCTCCAGTAGTGAAGCACTCACAAAGTCTTCCACTGGTTAATTGTCCTCACTGTCAGGATGTTTCTCCTTAATTCAAGGTTCCTTCCCTCCTAGATTAGTTTTCATCCATTGTTTCTTGTCCTGCCCTCTGTGGCTTTGGAAAATAAATTGACCCCCTCTTTGTGGCAGCCTCTCAAAAACTAGTATACTGCTATCATATCTCCCTAGTCTTTCTCTTCTTTAGACTAGCCAAACCCAAATCCTGTAACCGTTCTTCATATGTTTTATTCTCCAGGCATTTAATCATCTTAGTTGCTCTTCTTTACACTTTTCCCAAAGTCTCAACATCTTTTTTGTAATGTGGTGACCAAAACTGGATGCAGTATTCTAGGTGTGGCCTTACTAAGGCTTTATAAAGTGGTACTAATATTTCACGTGATTTTGATTCTATGCCTCTGTTTAAATAACCAAGGATTTCATTAGCTTTTTTGGCTGCCATCGCACAATGTTAACTCATGTTTAAGTGATTGATACTAGGACTCCAAGGTCCCTCTCAGTTACTGTTATCCCTTATTGGGAAAAAATAAATTATATGATCTAACACTATCACCAAAAGGGAACTATCCATCATGATAAATAACACCATAGTAAAGGTGCCTGCTGCTAGAAAGTCTTCATAATATGAACACTGCAATAGGGGCAAGAATGGTTTGGTATTCTGTCTGAATATCTTCTGAGAGAATCTGACTCCCGGTTTTCAGGAGATTTGTCCTCCAGAAGTAGATAACATAGGACAATAACAAGGGAATGTGGGAACTGAAGTAAAGAGTATCTTAGCATAGAACCGGTTACTTGAAGGACAAATTGTCTCTCATTGTATCTGCCTAGCAGGCCTAGCTGATCTGATCTGGCAGGGCTGGTGCGTTTTGGGTTCCTTGGATTAGACAATGCCATCTATTCTCTGTAGCAGTGCCAGCCATTAGGAATGAGGTTCCCCCCACCCGCCCCAGTGATTTCAGTGGGCCTCACCCTACTGGTGTTTTGAAGACTTGGCTTTTCACCCAGGTCTTTGGCAAGCATGATTGAAGCCCCCTTTTCTACTTTTTCTTTTTTCTCATTTGGGCTTCTTATCTCTGTGATCTTTCTTTTTTTCCCCTAATGCTTTTAACAATTTGTAAACTGCCCAAAGATGCTGGGAGTTGGACAGCATATATTATTATTATGCTTGGTCACACAGTTAGCCAGATGTTTAGGCCAGATTTGGCATTTTTATCCATCTATTGAATCAGGCAGATGTTGTTTTGATTATTATTAATCTACATCTACTGTATATCTAAGGGATATTGTGGAAGCCAATAATCTAAGACCATGAAAAATCAGCCTACAGACATGTATCAGATTTATTTTAAGATCTCAAGTTATATCAAAAAGCATTAAAGGTAAAGATAAAGGTTCCCCTCACACATGTGTGCTAGTCCTTCCCGACTCTAGCGAAAGCATTAAATTGCCTTAAATCATTAAATCATTTTAAAGCCAAAGTATTTATAAAAAATATTCTGAATGTTACTTCAAATATAATCTTATATTTACTAGCAATGACCACAAGTAACTTCAATTTAAGCACCCAGATTTAACAATTGATCCAAAATACTTTTGAAATACCAATAATAAATGTGTTATTTAAATTACTCCGATCTCTTAAATATAAAGTATCACATACTTACCAGTCCTTCTGTGAAACATTTTTACTAAAAAATTTACCAGCATGGTCTTTGTATGGTGGACATATACATTTACATCGGACATCCTGAGAGTTCTGTAAAAGCAGAGTGAATTAAGAATGGTTTTGTCAAAATATTAAAAATTAAAAATGCAGAGAAACAGAGAAATAAATCTTAAGGGTGGTTTTCCAATGCTGATGGAACAAAAGCAGAATAGATGGAGCTAAGAAACCTATTCAAAAGACATGCATCTTAAACTAAAATTTTATTTTCCAAATAAATGTGTATTGGCTATTCAGCATAATTCAAAAATCTTTTTAAGTAGCATAATCGCAACCCCAACTGAAAAACAAAGATCAATTACAAAATCCCATTTTTAGAGAATATCCAAACTAGAAAAGTAGCTCAGAAATGCATTAGCAAGAGTCATCTGCAATTCTATTTATTCATAAGCTTGATTTATTCAGAGGGATGCATGGCAATTAAATCTTATTTAGGAGTAAGATATTCAAAGTTTTAAGTGCCTTATCTCATTAATAAATAATTATATTAAACAGGATTAAAATGCAGTTCTACCTATTAACATTATTGAACTTTAGTTATGGCTAAGTAGACAGTATTAACTAAGCATAACCTGACTAATCATTACACTGAAGTATGATTTATTTTAAGCATAGGTTATGGCATACAAATCCAACTAATATATATTTGCAAACAGCAATTTAACAGAATTAAAAAGCAGAAGTAGAAGAAGAAAAATGATGATGATTTCCAGAAACCACCCAAACAATCTGGAACTACAGAGGAAAGGGCCAGAATATGAGGGAATATCTCTGTGCCTTGGCAACCAAGGAAAATAGGAAAGTGTTGAAGAGGTAACACAAGAGATTTTGCAGTAGAAGGAGGCACAATGTCACCCTTGTGAGGTAGCCTAAACAGAAAGCGTGTCCAAATGAAGTAATTCTTCTTTATTGTAAAGTTACATAAACAGAATCTTGCAAGTCTGAAAGTACATTTCTCCCCAGTTGTCTTTACGGCCCCCCAAAAACTAGGGAGCTACTTTCTATATGTTAGAAGAAACATTTCAATCCATCTTCAACATAAACCTCTTCATAGGATAGCCGTGAAAAATGATCTAGATATTTCAACTTGCCTGGAAAGCAGAGTAGTAAACAGTGTTTTATAGAGTACCACATTACCCATGTGTTGAAACAACAGTCCTGTTACCTTCTATGCCCAATTCAGGATAGGATTATGGTATATACAGTCATATGAAATTTAGACCTGACTTATCTACATGATCATGAACTTTGCACAACTCATCTGATGCATTAAATATCCAGCAAGGTACTTTTTGTATATCCCAGTGTGGACATGTTTCAATGGACTGAAGCATGGTCTTCAGCAGACTCCAGTGTAGATTGCATTGTTTTCGTAATAGCTATATGTTATAAAACAACTTGTTATTGAAGTGGAACTGTCTCCATCCTTGATGTAATTTTAACCACTCTTTTATTTTAGAGATTTTCACACTGCTGATTTTAATCATTTTAATTGTACTGAATTTGAAATTGAATTATAAAGATATTAGAAACCATTTAGAATGGAATATGCAGTACACATATAAATAATTAAAACTATAATATTTAAGCATATACTTAAAATGTCTGACTTTTTACTTGCTTCATGATCGGGTGCTTATAAATTGAATAAATAAAAATAAAAGTAATAAAATATATGTATATCTAATTCCTACTTGCACCATTCAGATATTATTTCATTCAAAAATAAATCCATTCAAGTTAACTCTTCTTCCACAGTAAGATGCAGACCGATACATAGATAAAAAAATTAGCATGCAAAGGTCATACACAACCCATTGCGCTTGGTCCTTATCTTGGCTTTATATAGGGCTATATATTGAACCAAACAGGAACAAAAATACACACACACACACACACACACACACACACACGTTTTCGTAGGTTTTCAAGGGTATAGGTATGTAGGTCTTGGCATATTCGGGTCTTTTCCCGTGTAAGGTTGAGAGTATCTTGGCAACGTTTCGATGAGGTCTCACTCATCATCTTCAGGCTGGTGCTTTCGGCTTCGAGCTTTTTTGCCCACAGAGGCATATATATATTTATTTATTTGTATTTCCCATTTTTAAATTTCTCTCTGACTTTTTTTCCTCATTTCCCTCAGAGATCCCAATTTAAAGGCATTGCAGAAAGCATTAAATCTCATTTGTAGACCAGACAGCCATTATCCACCATCAATAGAAAATTTAAAAAATACTAAGGGCAATGAAATGCTTTTTCAAGCCGAGGTTGAATTATAAGTTTGAGCATTACAGGTTTAAGCACCGTACTAACCAGAAAAGGAAGTGACAAACAAGCGGCGGTGTGGGGGAGGAAAATCAAGGCAACTTGAGATCATAAACACGGGCCTCTTGGGAGAACTATCCTTTCTGTTATTGCTCAGGCAGACAGTTCGCCGGCCGGGCTACGCCTGGCTTTAGAAATATATAGAAATAACTCTTAAAAGTAAAGAGACTTTGCTTAAAAGCGAGAAAGGGATAAGAGGGGAGGAAAGAAGGGAAACGAGGCGGGGGTGGCAGCTTAAACGACCGGATCTGAAGCCCGCTTTGGCCCAAGTTATCCAGGCGGCGGGGCGCCCTGACTCTCCCGGCCCCGAGAGGGTTTTTGGCGGACGGGAAGCAGGAAGGTAGGCGGAGAGGCGAGAGGGAAGGCAACCTTGAGCCCAGCGGGGAGGACGGGGATGGGTTGGAGGGTGGGGGGGTGGGGCGCTCACCTTTTCGCCGGTTTCCTGACCCGCCGCCCACGCCAGAGCCAGCAGCGCCCACAGCAGCGCCCACGCGCCCCGCGGGACCGCCATGGCCGACTTCTGCGCGGATTCTCGGCTTCCTCAGCGCCGCCAAGGCGGGCCCGGAGCCCGCAGCCTCGGCTCTCCGATCATCGAAACTTCCGCCTCCAAAGCCCGCCTCGGACCGGTCTTTCCGTCACGTGGCTCATCGGGCCTTCCGTTTCGGGGGAGGGGGCGCGGGGCCTCGAGCTGCCCCCCCCCGCCCCCGTTGCCTGGCGCTACCCTTTCGGCAAAAGGAGGCGAGAAAGCTCCTCTCGGTAGGGAAAACGAGAACAGTCCCGCCGTACCGCGGGTGCAAAAGCCCACGCCACCGCTAGACGGCAGCCTAGACCTAGCGGTGGCTCGTGGGAGCCCCCTAACGGTCACGGGCTTGTCTGCAATCCAGATACGGTAATAATACGTGAAAGCTGCTGTTGCTGAATGCCCGTCCAGCCATAAGGGAGAGAGGAGGAGTTTGCTTTCCTTTCCTTCTCCTGGGAGGAGAAACCCCCCCCCCCTTTTATTTAGAAATGAAAATTTGCCTACAACTCTAAATTGAAAATTGATATGCCGGTGGCTGCAAGGCAGCTTGGGATATTATAATATTTGGATACTAGCTTAAGGTTAGACATATCCAGACAGTTACAGTACAAATATTCCTGTTTAATGTATACGGTGACTGGTCAAAATTATGTTGGGTCTTCATAGTTGCAGCATTCCCATGGTCATGTAATCATGATTTGGATGCTGGCTCACAATTATAATGTCACAGTGTCCCGTGGTCACATTATTGCTATCGGAAACCATTGCTGCCGACTTCTGTTAAGCGAAATCAATGGGGAAGCCAGCAGAAGATCGCAAGTGGCAATCACAAGACGCTCTGATTATGTGGGAATCACTTAATGGCAGTAACGGGGGCTGCTGGAACTGTCATTCTAAGTTGATGGGGTATCAGGATGTATCTAAGCCTTACTATTGTTTTACTTAATGACAAAGTTCCCACTTTTAATTACTTCCTAGAAGTGAGGATTACCTGTATAGTAGCCAGGGGCACATGTTTCTATAACTAGCCCTAAAGTCCATCAAGATATTTTCAGAAATAGAACTATTGTACAAACAAAACCATTAAGTCATGGCTATCTAAACCATGATTTATCTAATACCATAATATTTTATATAATATATTATTTTATAGATCACAGTTGACCTCATGATGATTTATTTAGGAAGGTTTTATTTTACTTTATTGTAATTTCCTTTAGAGACAACTTGATAAAAAACTGAAAATAACTCATATATTTGATTTAAGGATACCACCCAAGTAGACTGTCACTTCCTTGGGATGAATGAAAAACAGCATAATCAAGTGCCTGAAACCGCTTTTTTTGATTGAAGTCATCCATAGATCCCAAAACTTTCTTTGCCAAAGGGATAAGGTGTGGCATATTTCCAAAAAATAAAAACTCAGGATCATTTAGCTGATGTAAAAAGAAAAATAGCATTTGCTGCTTTGCATATCACTTTCCAACTTTTAGCTATCGTAGATAGCAAAAAGATTTGTTTTCTTCTGAAAAATTCTTCTTTTGAATTTCCTGCTTATTTTTATTACCATACATTACTTGTAAATAATTGAATTAACATTAATAGTCCAATGTATGGCCCATCCACTAACCTGTAATAGTTTTCATGCCAGCTTGCATGGGCTGTATTGGGTGAGGAATATGCTGTTCTATCACTAGTCAGTCTATCAGATTTCTCCTTTATCCAATTGTACATTTTACACAATCCCAGTTTTTATCAATAGATATATTAATATAAGTAATAAATATATCAGTAAAAGCAATTCAAGCTGCTGGTTATACTTTTAAAGCCTTTCATAGCTTGGAACAAGGTGACCCAAGAGACCATTTTCTCCTAGTAGTTTCTACTCAACCGATTTGATCCTGCAGGTTGGGCATGCTACAGGTTTTGTCAGCCAAGGAATGTTGACTGGTGAGTACTAGGAAAAGTGGAGCACATCTGCCCTGTCTCACCTGGAGGAGCAGGTAGATACTCAAGGAGAGAAGGATATCAGTTGGCATGAATGAAACAAAAAGTAGATGAGGTCCAAAAGTGAAAGTATTATTATCTTGATCTCATATTCTCATCCTTTTTTCCACTGTTTTTGACCTCTCTTTGTCATCTAATATTTATTTTTCTGTTGGGTCCTTGGTGCTCTCAGAGCTTGATGATTTCCTTGTAGACATTTCATTACCCAAGTTACCAGTAGGTAACAT
Organism: Ahaetulla prasina; assembly: GCF_028640845.1. Classification (NCBI taxonomy): domain Eukaryota; kingdom Metazoa; phylum Chordata; class Lepidosauria; order Squamata; family Colubridae; genus Ahaetulla; species Ahaetulla prasina. The sequence continues at coordinate 272,058,812 of NC_080539.1, forward strand.
CATCAGTGCTGGTAAGGAATGGGGTTTGCTCTTATTTTTATATACCAGTACTAGAGGCTTGCCTTGTCAATGTTGGTGGGAGTGGTCTTGTGGTTCCTTGATTAGGCTGTTGTTTACTGTTAGCTTGTTTGGTAGTTGCTTGATAGGGGTATTGTTTACTTCTTGATTGTTGGTCTAGTGTTAATCTTGGTGTTAATCTGTGGGTATTGATTGTTGGTGGTTGGCATTTTGATCTTTTTGTTTCCTTTTTGGCTTTTTCATTGTCCCTTTTGAGTGTTATGTAGACATTGACAAGTAACACTGACAGGGCAAGCCATTAGAATATAAAGAAGAAACCCCACTTCCTTTTAGCATTGATGGTGCTACCAAGTTTGGTAATGGAACATCTGCAAACAAACCACCAAGCTCAGAGAGCACTAAGGACCCCAGAGTACAACACTGAGCTACAGATATTTTCTTTTATCAGTATTTATTTTTCTCTTCCAGATAGCAGGTTGCCAGGAAGAAATAGATAATTGTTACTAAAGGTCAGTACTGATTGCTTGGAAATGACTTTTAAAATTAATCTGAGGGCCTAGGATTGCATATGGCTCATTAGCCACCAGCTGCTCACACCTGGCCTAGTTTTTATTTTTCTGTGTTCCACCAATTGATATTTTTTAATCTCACTAATTATGGAAAGAGCCTTGTAACAGCTGGATAAAATAAATATATTTTGTGGAATGCAACTCAATATCTCTCTGGCAAATGGCAAGACTTAATTCTTCTTGCTAGTTTTTCCCCCCAGAAAATTTAAGCAAACTTCTGATATAATATAAAATAATGTGCTTAATGGGACTCAATAAATCTCTAAGTGCCATATCAAAAATGATAATCTAGTATAGAAATTACTAAATAAATGGCTTTTCCCCCCTGGATTTTAATTAAGCATTTGACCCAGGGAAAATGTATTAGAAACTTATATGCTTGAGCACTATTTTTAAATCAAATGTCTTAAATATATATCTTTAGATCAGTCTCCCCTCTTAGTACTGTTGGAAGAAATATCCATCTGGGTTCAGTTCCAAGTGGGGACAAAGACACTGGAAACATGGAGGCTGCTTGGAAAGATGGTTTAATGGTGGCCAGGATCACATGGCTTGAGTTCCTGAACAGAAAAGGGCTGAGATCCTGTGTGCTCCCTGGTTTTATGATTTTTCTGAGCTTTGACCTTTCTGGGGCACAGGAAGAGTATCCTGATTGGTTGTCAGACTCCCAGGGGGTGGGGGTCTTAGCTAGCCTTGCTGGCTGTCTCTCAAGCTTGCTTGAGCCTTGCCATGTGGTGAGTTTCAGTTGTATTGTGTTGCAAATCATGGGGGGATTGAGTGAGCTTGGTTGAAGCCTTAATTGCCCATTGACAAAGGTGGGGAGAATGAGTGAGCTTAGCTGAGGCTTTTAATGGCCCATTGACAAAGGTGGGAGGGGGAGTCAGGAAGTTGCAGGGAGCTCCTTTGTCTTTAAAACATGTTTCTCCATTTCTCATCCAGGGAAATATATTTTGCCTTTTTAAATATTTTCTAAAATATTTCATTCTTCTAGGAGGGGGGTGGGTGCTAAATTCCTACAATCCCTACTTTTTTTTTTTTTTTCAAAACGTGAGTTTTGAAACATGCTCTTGGCAAAAATTAAAATTGATCAAATCAGTGGGTGCTTTTAATTTTCCTGATGCAAAGGAAGCCATTGATAGAGACAACAGAAAAAAAGATTCCTTCAGTGGCTCCCAAAAGCTTTCAACCATGAAGGTCTAGCAGCCAGGGGAAAAGTTCTGGTAAGAATTTTACAGTATCCAATTTTCTATGCCAATTAATTTCAGCTGTTAGATATCACTTTCTGTGAGCTTCCAGTCAGGTCAAGCAAGCACACATCCCAAAATTTTCACAGCCATGGTTTTCCTTTAAATTACAGGCTGCCCATTTCCAAGGGTTGGTTACTGAACCTGCCCTAGCTCTTACTTTAGTCTATCCAAGATTTTTTTTTCCAGTCCAAATTGAGGTTAATCAGTGTGCAATCCAGGCTTTTTCCTTTCTTTCTTTCTTTTTTTTAAATGAGCCCTGGGACTTCTACTCATGAGACCACCAGTGCAACATATCTTGCTTTACTGGGCAACTGGGCAGCATCATTTGTGAGTCATAGTCAGGGCTTGGGTTTTGGATATCACTTTTTCTGCTATCTCTTCAAGTGAGGAATTGCCTGAGGGGGATGCCCCTCCCCCATGGAATTAGCAGGGAGATCTGACTCCTTGGGCTTTTAGTGCCACAGAGCAAAAATCAACCTAGGGGAAGCCTTGTGTGGAGGTAAGTGAAGGGAATAGTTTCAGTCTAATTCTGAATGGTGTCTCTCTCTCTGTGTGCCTGTGTATGCAGCTATCTTTACAATTCAGGCAATACAAACAATACAAACATGCTGGACAAATTTCCCTACCATTAGACAGAAATCTCAGGTGTTCAGAACTTGCTGTGGTAGCCACTCAAATACAATCCTTACATGAGTACTTTAGACTGATTACAATGTAAATGAGACAAGAAAGAAAACCTTACAATGAATTTCCACCCTCCCCCATAGTCTTTCCAGTTGTCTTCTGGGAATTGAAAAGAGTCTTTTAGTCTTTACTTGTACATCTCAGGGTCCTTTTTTTTTTTCATGTCTGCTGGGTAGCATGCTTGGTAATAAGGCTGGTTAGTCAGGCTTGGAAGGTCTGCTCCAATCTGGTTGCTGTGATGACTTTCAGTGGGGGCTGGATTCAAACTCAATTCCTGGCTCCAACAAATGGAAGGTCTCCTCTGGAGGCAGCATCTGGAACCATGTGCTCTGCTTCCACAGTTGCAGAGTCATCTTTTCAGGGCTGAAAGACATTAGAACAGGATCTCCTCCCCACTTTTGTGGGTAATCTTCTCAGGAAAGGCATTGTAACAGGATTAAAGGGGGGGGGTAGATATCTTGCAGGCAGAGTTTGAAAAGAAACAACACATCAATATTGCAGTTACTAAAAGGTAATGCAGTTTAAACAAAATGGAGACACAACTGATGAGAAAGAAAAAACTTCACATACTTCAGGAAGAGGATGAACAGGTAAAATCATTTAAATACACAGTAAATGCAAGACTGAATTTTTTTTTCTCTTGTAAGTGAACTTAAAATGTTTCCTCATAAACTTGAGTTGTTACTTTAAGATAAGAGAGAGAAGGAGACAAAAAAAACAGAAATAGGATGAAAAGTCCTTTTTACTCTGTTTTGTTGGCCGGACAAAGACAGGAAAAAGGCTCCTTCCTTTTTTTCTCTCTCTTCCCATTTTCATTGCTTCAACCTTTTGTTTTTCTCTAACAATTTAAAATTCTTGTCTCTAGAGATCAGATACATTTTACAGTTACAATTACCTCAAGGGCCCACAAAGACAGACATACACACATAAAAAACAAGGAGGACAAAGAGAGGAAAACAAAACTGAAATTTACACACACACTGATCATTCCCGCCATAAATCTCAGTTAAATTAGGGAAGGCACAAATCTTAACAGACAGACCACGTGGTTCCATAGAAGACAGAGAAAGAGACAGACAAACAAACAAAACAAAAACCCAAACATTCCTATTTATATATTTCCCTTTTCTTTTAAGTACCTTTATTTAGCCAAATTTGTCTTCCTGGTGTTATCTCTTAGCAAAGCCCATTTTTTACACAATTTCTTCAATTTCTTTTCTCGCATGCCAGTCAACACTGGCACCTGCCTGGCGTCCCAGGCCCCAAGCATGTCTCTCAGGGGATTTCCCTCTACCCTCGAGCTTACGCTTCCCATGATCCTCGGAATGTGAGGCTCACTTTGTCATAGCCGGGTACTCCCGCAGTTTCGGAAAAAAAGGTATCCGCGAAGGACTCCGACTCCCTTCTGTCGAAGTATGGGCCCCTTCCTTAAGGGAACTCTTATTTGAAGATCACCAATAAAAAAAATAGTGATCCCGGAGGACCTTGCTGCCCCTACAGCAGGTACGAGCACCTCCTCTCACTCTACATGCACCACTTTAGGCTTTGCTTTCCTTTTTAGATACACCGATAGTTCCTATATATTTCTTTTTCCCCTTCACACTTCTTTTCCTTTCACTCGGCTTCCGTTCCTTGAAAACACAAAGTTCCACATTTGGCTTCCCCCCCTTGCTTTCTCTAGCCTACCGGTCACGGCTTGGTGGAGCTAGCAGTAGGCAGAGGTGCGGCTAGAGGTTGCTCAAAGAGGTGGAATCAGACTGCTTCCTTTGGTGGAATCCCACACACACACTTCCTCCTTCCCTAACAGAAGGTCCTGTGCTCTGGCAAAACCCCCATGCTCTCCAGACTTTTGGTCTTTCTGCGGTTAGGAAATGCACAGAGGATGCAAGATCCAGCTGTGATTGGGAGCAGGGCTCTCTCATTCACACACATGCAGGCATACACATATTTCCCATGCTTTTCCATGCTTAAAATTAAAATTTAGAGGTACTCACCTTCTTTCCAAGCAGTCTTTGAGCTCAACACTCAAAACCCCTTTAAAACCTAGTTCCAAATGGCCAAGGTCCAGGAAAACTTACCCACAGACTCAATGGGTCTGCTGCTAGCAAGGAGGCTTACCTGGGCCAGGTCCATTGGTTAGGTTAACAGAGTCCCATCTGTGGATGCCAATTGTTGGAAGAAATATCCATCTGGGTTCAGTTCCAAGTGGGGACAAAGACACTGGAAACATGGAGGCTGCTTGGAAAGATGGTTTAATGGTGGCCAGGATCACATGGCTTGAGTTCCTGAACAGAAAAGGGCTGAGATCCTGTGTGCTCCCTGGTTTTATGCTTTTCTGAGCTTTGACCTTTCTGGGGCACAGGAAGAGTATCCTGATTGGTTGTCAGACTCCCAGGGGGTGGGGGTCTTAGCTAGCCTTGCTGGCTGTCTCTCAAGCTTGCTTGAGCCTTGCCATGTGGTGAGTTTCAGTTGTATTGTGTTGCAAATCATGGGGGGATTGAGTGAGCTTGGTTGAAGCCTTAATTGCCCATTGACAAAGGTGGGGAGAATGAGTGAGCTTAGCTGAGGCTTTTAATGGCCCATTGACAAAGGTGGGAGGGGGAGTCAGGAAGTTGCAGGGAGCTCCTTTGTCTTTAAAACATGTTTCTCCATTTCTCATCCAGGGAAATATATTTTGCCTTTTTAAATATTTTCTAAAATATTTCATTCTTCTAGGAGGGGGGTGGGTGCTAAATTCCTACAGTACCATTATGAAACCAGTTCAGTTTAAGTTTCTTGATTAACCAATGTTGGCTAGGTGTTGGCAGCAGCTTAAACATTTACAAATACTGTATGGCCAAAACTAGGTCTCTAAAGGTAGCTTAATACTGTACCTTGGCCTGGCAAAAAGTTGCTCTCTTGTGTAAAATTCTAGCTTAAGAAACTATTTTGTGGAATATTTGCTTCCAACTCTGAGCTTTGGATTCTTCAACTAAGAATATATTTGAAATATATTTTGCTGATTCCAAAACAGTTGCTAAGAATTTGCAACCATTTACAATCTGTAGCCTTGCTTATTATACTTCATCACCTACTAGTGTGACTAACGTGTGCCCATTTCCAAAGATGTTTCAAAGAGAAAGCAGAACAACCCATTTTAAAACCAATTAATTGCATTCATTATTTCCTGTAGTTGGAAATTACAGCAACCCACTCTCCCAATCTTTCAGCCACCTGTTCACTTTTCAGGTTTGCTGACAATCTTGCTTTTGTATAAATAATGTTCATGCCAAGAAACTGAAAAAGAACAGGTAATGTTTTTCTTTGAATTTACCATCTCGAAAGCAAATAACATCTCCCGTATAGGGAAAAAAATAAAAACAGCTTTGTTTTACTAAAAGTATTGGTCACCCATAATTAAATATATTTGAATAGCTTTTTATTTTAGCAGGTATGCATGGTTTACTTTCTTTTTAAAAAGTGTGAAAGCTAATTGTATGTGGAAACTATTAGTAAAAATAATTTTTGCTACACATTGCTTTCTCGTAGTTTCACTATATTATTTGCTGTCTCCTCACTATTCCTTTGATAGTGTGCAACAATTCTTTTATCAGATGTTTTTAAAACACTTTCAGAAATGAATCCCCATCAAATTTAACAAATCTTTCTTCTAAGTATCTTGTAAAGATTAGATTAGGTACTAACATATTCTTGGGACCTTTTGTTAGTGTTCAAATCCCTCAATGAGAGTTAAGGTCACTTCAGGAGACTGAATTCTAATTTTTCTCCTTCCCATCTCCAAATCAATAAAGCCAAAATTATGAAAGCTAAAGGACTAACCAAACCAAAGCAAGGACAAAATGCTTTCTGGTGGGTTCCCCCCCCCCATTAACTCAATTGTCTGGATTCTTATAACACTCTGAAGCATAAGCTAATTACATGGGTTGGAAAAATGTGGCTGAGTTCAGTATGAAATGCATAGATCTCTGGTTTTCCTATTTTTTCTTTGAGAGAAAATGTCTCAGATATATATATTTGTCGAAGGCTGTGCAAAATAGTGCTTTTAAAAAGCCGTATTAGTGTTTTGTTTCCAACTGCCTCTGGTATTTATTTCCCACTCTCATGTCAACTCCATTTAAAATAACATATTCAGAGTAAAAATGCTTGCTCTTCCTCATTACTCAAGTAAGCTGAATAGTGCCAGGTTCAGGAGAGGGCAGTTTAAAAAGATAATGGAGGGGATGAGTATCGAACGCTGCAAATCAAGATGGTTTGGAATGACATCCAAGTCCAGAGGCAAAGGTTCTTTTGCATACTATTTCCTCAAGAACAAGAGTAAGAGAAAATGCTGCCTGATTGTAGGGCATCCGATTGGCCTTTGGCTTGATTCAGTAGGACTTTTCCTATCCCTATATATAAATTGCATATAAAATAGTCTGATGTAATCTTAAAATTAGAATGTTAACAGTCTTCAATTCTTCAAGTCTTCAGTACAAATATTTCTGTATCAAAATAAAATAATGTATTAAAATGTATAATGATTTAATAAAGCTGAAAAAAACCTGAAAGCATACATTATCTAAATGTCTTTCCATTCTGAAAGTTGTATAATCCAATCCAGAAGGGCTTTGTCCAACCTGTCCTGGAGATCTGTGGAAACTAGTTTATCTAATCTGGAGACTACCTTGCAAGCCAAGATGCTGCTGTACATATTCCACTAGCTGCCTCATCATGTAACATTTTGTCCCTAAAGACAAACAGCTAAAGATGTTTCCTTATATTTTTGAATCTACTACTCCAAAGTGATTTTAATGCTAATATGCTGGCATTTGGGTGTGAATTTTCCAGTGTAGTCATGAGGTCAGTGGGGTCAGATTTGAAAATTCACTGGATTAACTTTCTTCTCGTTTCCTCCAGCATCTTAAATTGAGAGACTTCAGAACTTCTCCTGTGACAGCAGTTTGCACAATGTTTTTGATTAATAAAACCTAAGAATGTACAATTCTAAAATGTGTACCGCTGTATTGATATCATGTCATGACCCTCTTAGGGTTTGAGCAAAGCATGCCCTACTTTCTCTGCATTTCCATGACAACTATTAGAAAAAGAGCTCCCTTTTCAATTTTCAAGTTCCTTCATTGTATCTCACAGCTGCATTCAACTTGAGAGTTTTTTCTGCCAATTATTCACCAGTTTTTAAAAACTGAAATACAGTTAATTTATATGTCTGTTGCTAAAGGAATGAAGATTGGAAAAGCATATTATATAAAATATCTAGCAGGCCGTAATATCCCATATATACCAAATATAGAGTCTAGGGGGTAGAAGCCAAAACCAGTCACATGTTCTTGAAGGGGATGTAAATCCTAAAATAAGTTTTAATGTTAGCTTTTATGGCAGAGAAGAAGCAGATGATGACATTCAATTCTGGATTTTATTTGGCAGAGTCAAGCAGCCAAGAGGACAGGCTGTCTGGGAACAATTTGTAAATCATATTGATAAACTTACAGGAAAAGCAATGTATAACTCATAAAAATAGAAATTGAATATTTGCCTCATCACACATGCATTATTAAAATGTTAAATGGAAGTGGATAAGGGTGCATTGAGGGAGTCATGTGGATGAGTTTTATATAAGCATAGAGATATTACAAACTAACTAAACCACAATTTATTAAATAAACTAAATTGGCTGACTTCATAAAAAACACATTGCACCATTAATTCTGTGGTTTATATAAAATTGGTCAGATTTATTCCACATTATACCAATATGAAACAACTAACATTATCACTTAGCACAGTGTGTAACCCTAAGAGCTATTAGTCACATAAATTGCAGGCAAATTTCCATTTATTTTCATAAATTTCCATTATTTTCTACTTTGATATTCATTAAAAAAATGCAAATGTGTAAAAACTATTGTAAAATGTATGTGTGAAATTAATGAAAGTTTTGTGCAGAACTGCATAGCAGGATTCTATTTCTAAATTCTTTCAATTGTATTTAATGTTCAACTTAGTACATCAGTACAACTGGCAAGATCTGAAGCTTGTACAATGTGGGATACTTATTTGCCTTCTAACCACCTCAGTAGTCTGATGCATTTTCATAATATTCAAACAGGATGGCACCTTTTCAAAATGCTAAATATGCGTAAGTTTGAAAACACCACGGATTTCTGGTGCAATGATGTCCTTTCCTGTCCATGCTTCTGTCATTAAGCTAGAAGAAAGCGGCTTCATCTACACAGCTCACTTTCTTCCTTGAGATGGGAAGAAAGTAAATCAATCTAAAATTCACTGGTCTCACAGGATTTCTTTCTGTGCCTCCAGAATGAGGCTGGCATGGTTAATACCCTGCCGCCGCCAATAGGAGTGATTATAAGGGGTTTTTTTCCCCAATCAAAAACAGAGGTAAAGAGACAGTAAAGAGGAAACTAGCAAAGGAGGGCAAGGATCTACACTTGGTCTGGATGGTTGACATACAGACAGGCAAAGAAAGAAGATGGTGATGGAAAAGCTAAGAAGGGAGGCTGAGATCCAATGGTGGGCTCTGAGGTACCTATTAAGGCTAAATCAATAGGAATAATAACTTTATGGAAAAAGCTTTGTCTTCTCTCAAAAAGAAAGACAAGGTATGCAAGAAAGAATTCTCTCTGGAAATAAACATTAAAATGGCCTCGGAGGAATAGAGACAGACAGAAAAGAGAGATTAGGCAGGGAGCCAGGGCTTATTTTATTAGACCAGGGATGTTCAAACTTGGCCCCTTGAAGAGTGGTAGACTTCAACTCCCAGAATTCCCCAGCCAGCAACTTGCTCATATTTATAGCTCATGCTGGCTGGGAAATTCTGGGAGTTGAAGTCCACCACTCTTCAAGGGGCCAAATTTGGACACCCCTGGACTAGACTAAGAAGTTGGGAAAAAAAACAATCTGTAAGAAGACAAATTAGTCTGTATTTCTGAAGGGAAAAAGAGCTACGTAGATGATATGTCTGCAAAATCCCCAGGAAATGAACGTGACTAAGAGTTGATGGAGACTTCATATTTTTCTAAGAAATAAATACAATTCCTCCTGTAACTTCTTACTACTTTGAAAGTTGGAAGAGCATAACGATATTTTATATAGATTTGATACAAAAACAAATCTCTTGGATTGGAAAGAGATATAATTGGATTGTTTACTATCTTTATCAAAAATAGCTATATTCCTGGTCTGTAGCCTAGGTTTGTTTTTTAAAATCTGACCCAAAACCATTTAGCCAAAATTTAAAGTTCTTGCCCAGCCTTTTAATGCTGTTGCATACAAATTTGATGATGTTCTCCAGTGATGAGTACATGACTCATGGGACTTGGCATTTATTTCCAAGTACCCCTGCAGAGCTGGATTACAAGAGTATTGATATCTGCTCCATCTCAATTTGAGCCATAGATTGCAAAGTCTGCCTTGAACAAGTTTTATTTTTAAAGGCAAATACTAACTGGTGAATATGCCATGCTTACTGGAATATGTGGAACAGGTTATTTGCAAATGACACTCAAGTTTATTTTGCCAGGCAGAAAACAGCAGGCAGGCAGCAGCAGAGTCCCAGATTTCCTCAGTTGCAGTTCTTGAACTCAGCATGTGCCCAATCATAATTAAAATATAACAAAATGGACATGGAAAATGCCAAATTAATTAACTCTAACACAGAGACATTTTTTTAATTTGAGTAATCCTTTCTGTTCCATGAAGTCAGGTGGAATGTTGCAAGATCTTTAATCAAGTTAAAAATTGCATCTCTACTGACAATGCTAGAGCTGAGCAAAAAGACTTTGCAAAGTGGTATTATTGTGTGTATCCACTCCTAGCTGCCAGGCCTTTGAAGGAGTCCAAACAAGACACTAAAACAATGAGTACTCATGTGACCTTTCTTTTAAGGTAACAGAATTCTTCATGTCTGAAAGTGCTTCCCTACCTCTTGCCTTCCCTTTCCAGAGAATTCGGGAGGGTCCCTTCTGACCATTTTCTCCATCCCATTCCTCCTTTGGACTCAAATTTCATTTATTAGGGTTGCCTAGCCTGTGACTGTCTCCTGTCTCCCAAGGTTATTCTCACAGCCCATGAAATTAGCCCTGATGACACCAAAATGCAACGCACATTACATTTTCATGATGTAAGCTCCACCATTTATATTTGTGTGTGTCATGGTATAAGCATGTAAATGCGAGTAGATAAATAGGCACCACTTCAATGGGGAGGAAACAGCACTCTGTGATGTTGAAACGGAGATGAATGTTGCCCCCTATATTCGGCAACAACTAATGGAGTAAAATCTGCAGGGATTCCTCTTTTTTTCCTGTTCCTTGTCATGTAAGTGTATAAGAGCTAGCATTTGCATAATAACATCACAAGGCAGATTTGATCACTTGCCTGCTGTTGGCGCAATGCTCTCTTGAGATCGACTGGGACTCTTGGAAAGATGTGCTAATAAGACAATCATCTTTCATTATTTATAATTAGGCTCCTAAATAAAAACAGCTCTTTCCTCAATGGGCAAATTCCTTTGGAAAGCTTATTTCTTAGCACTATTGCAAACAAATTCAGGTTTTATTTTCAGAGGGATATTCTGACTTCATAGAAACCTGGACCTGAATGGACATTACTGTTCCCTGTTGACTGTAGAAGGTAGATCCACACTTTTGATATCTTCGTTGACAGTTCTAAGACTGATTGCTGTATCTCTTATTGTTTGATTTCCTTCATATTAAATTTTAATTCACTTTTTTTCATTGTATTCCTTGACTTTCATTACATTATAGGTCATTTTCATATTCAGCTATCAGACTAACGTCATCAGCATAACGCAGGTTATTGATGCTTCTTCCTCCAGTTTTAAAACGACATTCTTCCTTTTGTAGTCTTTGAAATAGCAATAGCAAATTCTGAAATTGCCAAGAAGACTTTCATGTTGATGAAAGGCCAGCTCACCAAAACACACACACATTACAAAGAACAATAGTTGAAAAAATAATAGAGACAAGACAAACATATAAACTAGTTTTGATATAGTCAAACATCTTTGCTCCATTATCAATGTTATATATAAAGCAAAGAGAATATGTGAAAAAATGAAAGATAAAAGAAAATTCTGGCAAGAATCCCTTACAAAAGGCTGAAGAAACTGCATACAAAATACTGAGTAAAGGAATCTAATTTTACTTCCAGGCATTAATTTAAGAGATTATACTATATCTAATACTCAATGTATTAAATAAGAAATTCAAGCATAAAATACACTGAATGGTTTTCCTGTAGAAAATAAAGTGCCTGTTGCATTTTACAGTCTTCCGTAAGAACCTTTCTGTCATTAATGGCACAAAACTTAAAATAAGGGCAAGTGGGAGAGAAAATTTAGTATGGGGCATCCATTTCCTAAGCCCTGCCAAATTGGGCCGGCCAAAGCAGATGGCAGCAGGGTTTTTCTTTTCATCCCTTTTTAGCCAATTTGGGGTGGGGAATCTTACTTTTTGGCAAGTATAAATGTCAAATTCAAGGCATCCTTTACTTGATACTGTAACATTAAATATTGGATTTGGATCTAGTTCAAGTCCCCACTCAGTCAAGGAAGTCTTGCTGGGTAACTACGTGCCAGTCATGCTCTTTCAGTTCAAATTGTCTCCTCACAAGGTTGTTACTGGGGGATAAAACTGGGTATAGTGAAACTTCCATGTAACAAACTATTTGAACTCTCCCAAAAAGGCAACTCTACAATAAATAAGTGTATCTTATTCCCAAGTAAGCATGCATAAGACTTCAATTTTAGCCTGTTTAATTAAAACTACAAATAGCAACATTATGTCCGTGTTAGAGCTTTGTTTTATATACTGTAAAGCAGGGGTCCCAACCCCATCTGTGGACCAGCACCAGTCCATGACATGCCAGAAACCGAGCTGCGCAAACAAGTAAAGCCCCATCTGCGGGATGCAAGCAGCATGAGAAACCACGCCCCCTCTGGTCCATGGAAAAACCTCTCTCCATGGAACCAGTCCCTGGTGCCCAAATGATTGTGGGCCACTGCTGTAAATCTAAAGATCAAGGAATCCTACTGTCAACATAAATATATATCCAATTGTTTAAAAATGGTTTAATATTATACTGTCATCTGCCCTTAGTAAGGCTTTTTGCAGACAATTAAGAATGAATCAAGTTCCAATTTCAAGATAGCCAATAAAATAGAAAGCTCCAGTGGCACCTTCAGGGCCAGGTCAAAAAAGTCAAGGTAATGTCTTTCAACCATGCAATCTAAGTCCTGCCCCCCTTGTTACTGACATCTTACCTACATATAAAAAAAGGATTCTAGCACCATCTTGCCGTTTTTGACCCACTGGCAACAGACATACCTAGCAAGCTCAGACAAGGTAGGAATATGACTTCTAGAATTCCTTAATAGCAGCAGAGTCCTGTGTCCCAAAATGGAACTGTCACCAAAACTATGAGCTGCTGTTCAATGGTGGGGATACATTAGGGCAATTTACTTCTGCAGTACCTGGCTGGCACATTTAAAAAAAAACAACCTTTGATTTTTCCTACCACGCTGTATTTGGTTGTATTTTGTTTTTGAAGGCTTATCTTGGTGATTGATGGAGAGGCAGGATCCCAAACTCCCATTACACTTCCAAAAAAAACCCATTTTTCACCCCAGTGGATTAGAAAGAATAAAAAAAGAATGTTAGATGCTGGAGGTGTATATAGTGGAATTGACCTTCTGCTTAATCCTGCTTGAAGGCATCAGGTCAAGGAAGTTATTAAAACAGCTATTTAGACCCTCTGCCTGGTTGAAGGATTCTTCTTTTCATGATTTTTAAGCAAAAAGGGCTTGAAAAATTCATGGTTTCAAGATTCTGCATCTTCTCTCATGCTTCTCACTTTGTTTGGTCCATGTTTCCTTTTACAGAATGAGCTCTGATGATCATATTGTTTTCTCTTTTTCCATGAGCTAATGGAATACAATCCTCTTACAACCTTTCCCTCACTTTTATGCAGGATGCCATTTCTTTTGCAAAAAAATGGGAAGTTCCTACACATCTATAGTCCATCTCCACTCCTCAGAAAGGAGTTCCATATTTGCCTGACAAAGATGAGGTATTCCGAATCAGCAAAACAGAATAACAGAATAAAAATCAGAGTGAACCCAGTGGATGAGGCTCCTGGAAAACATTTAAAAATCAATCATGTATACTTTAATAGAAGTTTATTATATTTTATTTTTGTCAGCACAGTAATAAACACTCAAGTAATAAATTCATGAAACCAATAGCATAATTACTTAAACAAATATATATTTCTTTTAAACCAGAGATATACATAGTGCAGTTCATCTTGCAAACACAGAATTTTTCTTTTTTTAAAATATATACAAATATTATAAATACTAACCAGAGTAATAACAGACACAAAGAAAAAAAATATTTCCAAGCACTTGTACTTTGTCAATAATGTCATAGACAATGCTGAACAGATGTTGCCAGTCCAACTGCAGAAAGCTAAACTATAACTTATTAAAACCCGGACTTCGTGGTCCAGAAGTAGATGTATTTTAGCTATGCTGTAGCATATTCTCTTCAAATATAGACCAAACAAATCAAATTATAAAAGTTGACCTAACTCCAAAAATGTTGGCTAATTTCTAATGAAATAGCTTCCAGTGCTTTCATTGATTTAATGATAGTTCTTAACAATGTAAATACATATTCAACACAAATTCTTATTTAATAAAATAATAAGGATGCAATGTATTTTAAACTGTTTTTGCATCCCATTATATTGATATTGGCACAGACACACGTAGAGACGCACACACAACTCTACTGAAGCTTCTTTCCAGCAAAGCACTTAATATATTGTAATTAGAAGCATATCTGTGATGCTAACTATGGCCCATGGAATTCAAGGCTAGTAATCATAGCAACTCAAGCTTGCTATATTGGCTTTAGCTGTACTAAGGACAGAAGCTCAGGAGAAATATCTTGATTGAAGAGTAACAGTGATGAAAGATTATCTACAGAACAGCTCCCCATATTCTTAAATAGTGAATATACGTTAAAACAGCTGCCCAATATATATTGCTTGACACCTTTGTTTGCATGAGTTGGTGTGCAAGCAAGGAATAACTCTTAGGATCATCTTGCATCTTGTTATAATAGTGTGAAGATATTTAAGTAGCTCTATGCATTTCTATGTGCATGCTACCACAGTTTTATGACTGCTGCAGCAAACTCCAATTTGCAGACCACTTCATTTGTAGTGGAATCATAAGATGAATGGAAAGTGAACATCATGTGCACATAGTCTCAACAGGCTTATTCTAAGATTAACTCACAGTTAATTAGATGTTTCAAAAACAAAACACAAGAAAACGTCACTTTGGAAATGTATGTGTGTGTGTATATTATAGCCTTCTTGGAAATTTTAAATTACAAAGAGAAAATTATAAAGAGAACAGGAAATATTATTCAATGGTTAACACTGTTTGGATAATTGTTGGTATTATTGAGAATCTAGTTGTCATCCATTTGTGAGAAGCCCAAAGAAAGTATGGCTAAAAACAGAGACAATGAATATGTTGTCCTAAAAAGTTTCTTTCCTGTGACATTTAATACATATACACTTATTTATCTTGCTATAATCTATGCTCAAACAAATTCTGAACAAGAAGACTGGATCAGTCTTAAAACACACTTTTAGATTCTTTGGCAAGTATGAGTATGTCAGAAAAAAATACATTATTAGCAATAAATGGACAATTATGATGCTTATAGATCAGGGATGTCCAAACTTGGCCCCTTGAAGAGTGGTGGACTTCAACTCCCAGAATTCCCCAGCAAGCAACTTGCTCATGTTTATAGCTCATACTGGCTGGGGAATTCTGGGAGTTGAAGTCCACCATTCTTCAAAGGGCCAAGTTTGGACACCCCTGTTATAGATGATCAGGTACCTTGCCATTAAAATGATGCATCCATATTTAAATCCGGAACGCTACTAGGCAAGCAAAAAAAGGGACTAATTGTGTTCTCAAATTTAGTTATATATTGCTGTGCAGCAAAATTAATGTATGATTATATTCATATAGTAAATGTTAGCATTGAAACTAGCAGATACTGAAATTCTCTTCAAGGCTGTATTGTGATTTAAAAAATAAAATTTGGCTTCCAACTTCTCTCTGTTAACATCAACATTTCATTTGGAAGGAAAGTTCTGAAAATTCTGAGAAATACACAAGGACTTGATTCAAAGTAATCCTTCTGAGAATAGAAGGGTTCTTTTCATTTGTGGAAAGAAATCTGTGAATCTGCTACTGGAAGAAATTAGGGAGGTGATTTTCCTTCTTCCCTGAAGGCCCACTCTCTCCTTACAATCATATACTAGTCTTGAAAGTCTACCAATTCTTTGGAACTTAGAAGAGAGGGAGCAAATAGGTGAAAATGGTGCCTCTTTCCATTTCCACCCAAAGAACAATTTCCATAAGTAAAATGCTACTCAGTAAGAACCTTAGATCAAGTTGTATTATTACCATCAACTATTAATGCAAACTATATTCCTTTAAATAAAAAGAATCCTCCACAACTTGTTTGAATTACTCAGATGAAAGAATGATATCAAACAATTCATTATTAACCACTGAAAAGTATGCTCTGTAAAGCTGATTAATAGAAACTAAACATTGCAGCTAAACACAATTGGTTCCAAAAAGAAAGTTACAAAATTGTCTTCTCCCCTATGCCAATTTTGCAGGAGGCAGTTTATTTCACAAATCCATTTGTAACAAAAATTAGATTTCAGTAGAGTCTGGAAAAATAAATATTTTCATACTTGTATGGCTATACCGTGAACACCATTTTAAAGACTGGACTTAAGTGTCCATTTACAGATCATAACCCAGATTTTCAATATGATAAATGAAAGTCTGAAGCTGTCCTAAACTCCTGAAAAATAGATGATGTTTCACTTAGCCACAGTCTAGCTGTAGTCTAGCAGGTTGAAATTATTGGTATTGACATCTTCTTATTCAACCAGACAGTATTTCTCTTTCTCCAAAGTCAGCATTATATTCTCTTCATGCATCAGCAGTGCTGAAATGAGATGAACGGAACAGTCTCTCAAAAGAGAGTTATTTTTTGCCTTTTTCCCCCACCTCCCAACTCTTAGAGCAAGGATATGCCCAGTAGACACTCTGCTCATGCAATACATCAAAGCCACACACTCCATGAGAGCCAGGGCTATTCCCCATTCTGATAGGAAAAACTGTAAGGCAATGCCATCTGTATGGCTAGCACAAGCAAATCTGGAGGAAAAAGGTACCTGCCTTTTCCAGGGACACTTCCCAGGCTTCCAGTTGTGTGCTACAGCACTGAACCAGGAGCGCAGGTGGCTGCCATGAGGATGTGCCCTAGGAAATAACTGTTTAGCAAGTAAGGCACCTCATTTTTTTCCCAGCTGTGTGTAAATCTTACAAATCCCATTTCTCTAATGTCTGACATAGTTAAGGGAAAGGGAAGTTACTAACAAAAGTTCTTGGAACAACTTTAAATGTTTATTTTACTGTAGCATTCATTAAGTCTTTTGTCAGAAGAGCCTATGTCTTAAGAGTCAACTTTATGACAGGACCAGACCAAGTTTGTTTGCTGCCTGAGGTTAACAACTGTCCATCTCTCACTTGAATAAAAAGCACAGCATCCAAAATTAGTTAAGTCATTTAGACACCAAAGGCAGAAAAATGCTGTATTGTTAAAAATATGGTAACAAATGAAATATTGCTTCTTTGCTTTCATGACATCTTACATCAACTGCCTGAGGCAGCCATGACAACTCTCCCAAAGTACTCACATAAATACTTTAGGAGCAAAGTGGTAACACGGCTCTCTTTAGAATCTGTCATGTTGAACAGTATATCATTATTTTGTTTCTTTTGGAAACATGTGGCAAACAGTGAGTCAAAACAGAAAGTTCAACAGAGAAGCCCAGTAGAAGATCTGGAGAAAATATCTATTAGTTGTATGACAGATTTTAGATCAAGACCATTAGTTTGAATTATATTAAACTTGACCATAGTATCTGCATGTCAATGTTCTAGAAAACATGTATTTTAAGACCAATTTATACTACCCAGCTAGTATGATGATGAGTACCAAGAGAAATGATAAAATGCCATCAAGAAAGCAAGTTCAAAAATTACTGAATGGGGAACACATTTCTAGGCACATGAATATACAGATGTGGCTGTTTATTCATTGAAAAATCCAAGCTTTCCACCACATATTACTTAGCACTGAAAGCTTTCTGGGTACTCATTCATGCTAATTTTCAATAATGTAATAAATACACCATTGATAGTACATGGTGAACAATCAGGAGAGCTCTCTGGCAACAAACAAGATCAATCCCAACCATTTGTCCCACAAATTCATCATGCTAATAATTTAAATGTATAACAAACATCCTCTTAAATATCAGTATAGCTTGACAGTTAAAACACTCACTTCTCTTCATGAATAGAAGCATTATTGACAAAAGGAATTTCTTCCTTGTCTGTCTTCCCCACGATCAGATTTTGTTTCTCCAAATTTATCACACACTAAGAAATAAAGATTAATAAAATATATTAGAAAATAATTAAAATTACTTGAGTAAAAAGGATAAAGATGTGCAAAAGGAAGATCAAGAAAAGAGAAGTTTACCTTCAAATATTTCAGTGTTTGTAATCCCAGGGAGAAGCTTTTCTCATTACCTTCTGGGGAAAAAAAAATACAAAGGCTATTCAGAAAGATGCATTTTTTAAAAAAAACTGTAAAGGAGATCTGTTGCTATAAAGCACATTAAGGATATCTGATATTGTTACTTTTTTCAATTGCTTCGATGTCCAGAATGTCTTCTTGGCAAAGTACACTCCAAATACCACCGAAACAATGGCACAGTTTTGTAATTTTTTATTTTCCAAATTTTGAAAATAAATTAGCTTAGAATTTTCCAAAACAAAAAAAGATGAACCTCTCTTGTCTCATTATCAATCACATATTTGTGATATGTGGCTGGCTATTTTCTTGTGATCCTTTGAAATTAAAATACAATATAAATTGAAAATGTATATTCCACCTGCAATATTGTTCCTACTGTATTACAGGTAGTTCTCAACTTACGACCACAATGGAGCTCAAAATTTATGTTGCTAAGTGAGAAAATTGTTAAGTGAGTTTTGCCCCATTTTATGACTTTTTGTGACATTTGTTAACTGAATCACTACAATTGTTATATTAGTAACCCTGTTGTTAAGTGAATCTGCTTTTTCCATTGGTTTTGCTTGTCAAAAGGTGATCACATGACCCTGGGACATTGCAACCATCATGAAGGTGAATCAGTTGTCAAGCATCTGAATATAAATCACATGACCATGGGGATGCTACAATAGTCATGAATGTGAAAAATAGTATAAGTCATTTTTTTCAGTGCTGTTGTAACTTCAAACGGTCGTTAAATGAAGTTGAGAACTACCTGTATATCTCTGTGGAACATGCATGTTCCACTACTACCAAACAAAAGTTTGTATTGCAAAATTCTATACAACCAATATAATCAGGAGTTATTGTTATTAATAACAACAATAAAAGAGGGTGTCCAATTCTAGAACAACTCTGGGCAGCTTACAGTTAAAAGACAGAAAACAGCAAGGAAACAAAAACTTATGTCCAGGCAAACTACACTCTGTAAACAGGGGTCTCCAACCTTGGCAACTTTAAGCCTGGAGGACTTCAACTCCCAGAATTCCCCAGCCAGCAAATTCTGGGAGTTGAAGTCCTCCAAGCTTAAAGTTGCCAAGGTCGGAGACCCCTGCTATAAAACAGCCAACAGAGGTCCACAAGCACCTGTAGGCCTGACAGAACAGCTACTTTGTAAAAGATTACCAGAACATCACCTGGGTGAAAATCACACAAACCTTTGGGAGATATAATTCCAGAGGGCAATTATAGGGATGAGGGGGGAAGGGATTGGTTTATCATTCTAAAAGTTTACTGGTGAAAGGCTTGGCTATACGTAATGTGTCTGTCTATAAACACTTACCAGCCACAACAACTGCAGAGCAATCTACATGGACAGTCCCCATTATAAGAGGCAGATGTTCCAGATGACCAATCGCTTTCATATTATGTGGCAATGAAATCTTCTCACCTTCTGCTTTGCAGGTTTTCATATGCTCTTTTAGCCTGAAGATGGAAATAAAACAACTGTGCTAATATCAGAAGTAGGTTTATTTTAAGGAGAAGGTGTGATGGAATATGTAGAGAAGCAGTGGGGAAGTTTTGGCAACATGGAGTTTTCCCAGAGAGCCCTTGATTAAGAGTCTATACAGTCCCAAACTGGGTGGGTGGGTGGGGGAGATTCAGGGTAGCCACATCCTAGAGTCTCTCAGGATATATATATGGCAGTTTATAACATTATAGCTTTAGATGGGCAAGATTTGGGTCATTAGGTGTAAATAATTAATTGAATTTGATTGGATTTCATTGGGTCCTCTGTAACCTTGGGCCTGACAGGAGGGTAATATACTGTGTATACTAACCCTAAACATGCCAGTCTAACCCAATATATATTTGAATTCCAAAGTCAGTTAGTCAGTCAGTCAGTCCTTCCTTCTTCTTTTCTTCCTTCCTTCTCTCTCATTCTTCCTTTTCTTTTTCTTTTTTCTATCTCTTTTTCTTCCTTCTCTATCCCTCTCCTCCCCACTCTTTTTCTTCTACTGTGAATAAGATATTACTACAACATGCATGCCTGCTTCCCTAAGATAAAGGTTGTTGCATCTCTTTCAGGCTGGGTATAGTTCACATAGTCTTCCTGGCCATGGCCATGCAGCTTTCTTGCAAGTAGCAATTTTTTTTTCATTTCCTTCTTTTGAGATGCTGTTTCAACTTCCAGGTCTAGCCTGAAGTATTGGGTATTTCCTAATGGTTTTCCCAGCCTACTTAGTTCCTTAATGCCGGACAGGTGACTGAATGGCAAGAAGATGTAATTTCTTTTCCTGAACTCTCTATGAGTACTAACAAAGAAAGAAAAATAATTCTAATTTTACCTAATGAAAGCAGAATTGGTAACAAAGAGATTACTGGCTTATAAAAATTACTATTGATTATATAAAATTGTATGGCTAAATATTGATTGACAAACTAAAATTGAGAAAATTATGTTTAAAAATGTTGAAACAAAGCAAAAGGGCATTAGTGATGTAATAGCATCTCCCACAATATGGTTTAGATATGGTGTCTAATCAACATACACTGAGAAAAGAGGATCTGAAATATTGAATTAAAAGACCATTTTTGGAGCATCTGTTCTCTTCAGTTCATGATTTTTAAGCCATTTTTACAGGGAAGGACAGCAAGGATGTTTGTGCTAAAAAGCAGATTGTGCTATTCTGCCTTCATGAAAAATAGGAAAAAAAATAGTTAAGATAATTTTAACAATTGGCAAACCTTTCATATTTTGCTAAGACACGATGTTCTATTGCTCTGTCGAGTATCAAATGTGAATCATGGAACCACTTTTAGTTTTTGACCTTTTTGTTGTTCCCTTAGATAAGGGATATACAATCTGTGGTCTTCCAAGTGATTCCTGAAAATCCTAGGTATGATTCCCAAAGCCTCCCCCGCCCCCATCACCAAAGTATAATTTTTAACATGACAGAAAAATACAAATAAGCAAATTTAATTTTTGTGCTGGCCATTTTTGGAATGAGGTACTCAGCATCCCACTTCAAGTGTGCTCTCAATTAAAAAACTAGTGCCTCCCTCTGACTCAAAATTGTATCTATAGGTTTATCATCAAAGAGATTTCTTTCATGGATTTCTACATTATTTACTTATAAATTGTTTTTCCTTTTCTTTTTATATATTCATTTTTGCGAAACTTATATGCCATCTTTTTTTCTAGGTTACAAGGCAGGGGTGAAATGCTCCCGATTCGGACTGGATCAGCCAATCCGGTAGCAGAGAACCGGTAGCAAAAATCCCTGCCCCCACCCACCCATGCCCACCCAATGCCTGGTTGCCCACTTCCCTGCTTCTTTTAAAAAATGCTTTTAAAAGGTAAAAAAAGAGGCTCTGACAATCCCAGCTGAGCCGCGCATCAGAGCCTTTTTTTTTACTTTTAAAAGCATTTCTTAACAACCTATTTGGCCAAATAGGTTGTTAAAAAATGCTTTTAAAAGTAAAAAGAAAGGCTCTGATGATC
The DNA here is from genome assembly GCF_028640845.1 of Ahaetulla prasina. NCBI lineage: Eukaryota > Metazoa > Chordata > Lepidosauria > Squamata > Colubridae > Ahaetulla > Ahaetulla prasina. The sequence continues at coordinate 272,080,569 of NC_080539.1, forward strand.
AGGCAGCTCAGCTGGGATCGTCAGAGCCTCTTTTTTCAGCATGCGCAGCCAGTGAACTGGTAGTAAACCAGTTCAGATTTCACCAGTGTTACAAGGCAATTTACACTGTGATCTTCCTTTATTTTAATCCCATAACAGCCCTGCAAGGTAAGCCAAAACAGGGTGACTGGCCCAAAATCACCCTCTGAATTTCTGTGGTTGAGAATGGATTTCTATCTTGACTCTTTAATGCTACTCTAATATTTTAACTATCATTAACATACTGTCTATCTTGGGCCTTTTTGCACCTTCCCCTGTGCTTGTGTGCTCTGATCTTATTTTAGAACTCAGCTGATATATGTGAAGTTTCTGAGTATGAAGATTTTCAACTGCAAATTTAACCTTGCCCTCTTCAGCTAAATTCATGCAACACATAACAACACAAACCAAAACCCCAGTGTATAAGAAATAGACAAGAATGGGATGTGTAGAAAGTTGGTTTTTTGCAATTGATCTAAAAATGTTATCAGTTGTTGATAGGGAACAATTAGTAGTATTCAGAACACAACCAGGTTGGTATACTGATTTATGGTCAGGAGACCATAAATTCTAATCCTGCCTTATTCATGAAGCCAGATGGGTGACTTTGGACCAGTCACTCTTTTCTCAGCCCTTTGAAGAAGGCAATGGCAGCAAACCACTTCTGAAGAAGCTTGCCAAGAAAACTGCAGGAACTAGTTCAGGCAGTTGCTAGGAATCAAGACTCGAAAGCAGAAAAAGAATAAAAATAAAAAAATGACTCAGAATAGCAACTTATTAGAAACGTATAATAGCATTTTGGAAAGAAAAAAAAAGACACAATACAATGTAAAGGTCAGTGCAAAGGGAAACAGAAATCCATTGCCACATAGGGTAAGAATTTCAACAGACGTACTTTCACATAGGAATACGGTAGAATCTTGATTTCAAGGGCAATTTGTGGGAAGAGCTGTCTATAAAATCTGGACATCCGCTAAATTTATGTCATTTTATGACATCTGTGTAAATAGGATGATTTATAATAAACCCCTCAACTTAGTAGACATTAGTAGGACGTGTCTATTGTACAGTTATCTAGCTTGTTAAAGTGAGGTTTTCCTGAAATAAAGAAAACAGTACCTGCTCAATTCCTTCTACATGTAAAATCTCAGAAATCTTCTACTCTCCTATTGATTCTGGACCAGAGCAGGACAAATGTTTTTCTGCCAAAGGTGCAGGAAATTTCAGTGCAGGAAATACATTCTATGCTAGTAGTAGGCAGGCCCAGAATCTTATTCTATTTTACTTTATTAGTACTTTTCTTTGTAGACACAGGAATGATAGAAGAAATAGCTATCTTAACTGTAGCAATCATAAAAAAATAAACCTCAGCAATCTTGCTAAGTATAGATTCGATGACTTGTGTATCAAATAGATCTACATATGAAGATTATCTTACAAAACCTTTTTCATAAAACCACAGTAACTTGTAGATTTTTTTTAATATTTACACATCAGCTGTTTTGTAATTTTCTCTATAATCTTCCAATGTATTGGTATTGAATTGGCTGACCGGTGGCTCCCTGCCTCCTCTTTTCCCCCTATTTTTGATAAGAATGACATTGGCCAGTACCTAGAATTTCACCCCAGATTCCCAAAAGCAAGAAATGGAAAATCAGCCAAACCAAGAAGTCAAGCTTCTTCAATATCATACCATGTAAAACAATTGGCCTTGTCTGTCTGAACTCATATAAGGTCAAGTATTATCTTCTTTATATTTTTTGTGAAGGCTAAAATCCTTCTATTCAGGCTTTCTATTCACAATTGTCCATTAGGACATATAACCTTCAAGGGGACTGAGCCAAAGTAGAAGTTGAATAGTTCTTTTCATTATATATTAGCATTTCATCATCTTCAATGAGCAGCTGATAAACCATTTTTCTTTACTTTTCCTTACTTTTATTTTGATTATATTGATGAAGCCTTTTTTATTTGGTGTTAGTTTCATTTTATTTGGTGGTTTTACTTTCTTGACACCATCTGTACAAATCCAAGTTATCTTTATTTTTTGTTTCCAATTCCTCTTTCCACATATTACAAAAGTCATTTTTTCCCTCCCAGGTTATTAATGTTTTTCTAATTTTTTACCAGCTTGCACCCATTTCTCTTGTGGCTGAATTTTATTTAGCACTGATCTAAATTTATTAAAATATGATTTTAGTCCAACATACAGTACATGGCATAGAGTCATGATTACTTGAGGAGCACCTGTCTCTCATACTACGGTATCTGCCCAGCTGGTTCAATCTTGTAGGATTGACAAACTTTGGGTGCATTCAACGATGTCATCTATCAGGGACTCTGTAAGTGTACCTTCTCTGTAGCAGGACCTGCACTCTGGAATAAGATTCCCCAAAAGATCTGGATGCCACCCACTCTGTAGTTTAGAAAGGCCTTACAGCCTGGATCACTGCCCAAACCTTTGGTGAGGGAGAATGAAGATCCCTTGCTTTATTCCTGTCTAATCTATTCTTCTCACCATCTTTATCCCCTTTTTAAAATCTGGTTTCTGTATTTTCTTTTAGTTGTGAGCCAGCCATAGTAATTGGGAATTAATGACAGAAAATTAATAAAGATATTAAAGATATTCATATATACTCAGGTTTAGGTGATCTTAAAATCAAGAGTACCATTATTTTATTAGTCCTCTTCCCCAATCCCTATTCATTTCACTTTGTTAAGTTTTGTTTATTCAGCTTAAGCAAGATTAGCTGATCTGTCTGTTACTTAATTAACCTTGTAATGGAAGAAAGCTAATAGCAAGAGAAGTCAAACATTTTCTGGAAAGATATGCAACACAAAATTTACCTCACCTATGATATGAGGTCATTCTATATAATATGCTTTTAGAAAACTTTGCCTAATTCTTTTTCTTGGCTGATACACTAGATATCAACAACTATATTTTTTTCATTCCCTCTTCTATTTCTTTTAAATCAAATGGTTAACGATACCAGATTCATTCCCCAAATAAACAAATATTCTATTTTTGCTCTGCTTCTTTTGAACAAGTTACATCTTCCAATTTCTCCATTCTAATTCTAATCACGAGAAGTATTCCAATAGATCTGTGATACCAGCAACATCGTATTTCCCCTCATATAGTAATAGTTCAACCTCATCTTATTTTTCTTATATTTTGAGCATCAGAGGGTGGTGAGATGGTTCAGCAGTTAAGACACTGGATTTGTTGGCTGGAAAGCTGATAGCCTGGCTTCAAAACAGTGGCGTGAGCACCCGTTTTGCTTAGCTCCTGCCCACCTAGCAGTTCAAAAGCATGTAAAAGCAAGTAGATAAATAGGTATCATTTCAATGGGGAAGAAACAGTGTTCCACGATATCATGCTGGCCACATGACCACGGAAATATCTTTGGACAGTGTTGACTCGTGGCCTTGAACATGTCAGCAATGGCCTCAAACATGCTCCTTATAGTCAGCAATTACTAGTGGAGTAAAATATGCAGTGATTCCTTTCCTCCTGAGCATCAGTGCATACATAAAAACCACTAATATTGCAATGCTGACATTCTTCCCTATTTTCATTAACTGATTTAAAAGACTACAGCACAGTTACTCTCCCCCTTACTCTTATGTTCACAATTCCTTATCTGAAAATCTTATTTCTGGGAATTCATCTTCAATTTTCACAATATTTATCAAACTCATTACATCCCATCCAAACATATTTGCTCCAGACCTTTTAAGATATAACCTATTTTGTGCAGCAATCACAGAGATGCTACTTTCAAGTCCAAGGTGGTATAGTTGCAGCTGCTGTTGATAGTACACATACAAAAAAAAAGGACAAGATAATGACTTTTAATGACTTTATTTTTAATAATACATGTTTAATAGTTAAATATCAGTATTTAATTGAAAGATGACCTTTAACACAATCTTTCTCTTCACTTTTTTTTACTGGAGTGACAGTGAACGGGTAAGCGACTCGTGAATCAGAACAAAATATTCTTGAAGGCGACCACTGTTGTTTGCTGTTCTTTCCCTTTGCACCGACTTTTGTTCCCACCGAAAACTATCTTAAAAAGCTATTAGTCTGAAAGCAATCATTCTTTTTTGTTCCATGAGAACTTGTTTTCATTTGTAACATCTTTAAGGTACTATTCTTCTTTTCCCTTCTGCAAGATGACTCATTCATGACTGATTCATGACCTATGCAGAGATGAGCCAATGCTAAAGGCACTTTGATGCTGCTGCTTTGAAGGATCTATTTTTCTGTCTATTAATGGTATCATTAAAAGGTTCCTTTTTCAAATGTACCCAGCATCTCTTTTCTTTTTGCTCCAGCTTCTTAAATATAATATTAAAGGAAGTCCTTGAGTTACAACCACAATTGAGCCCTAAATTTATGTCTCTAAGTGAAACATTTGTTAAGTCAGTTAGTCCCATTTTACGACTTTTCTTGCACGTTTGTTAAGTGAATCACTGCAGTTGTTTTTTTTGTTGTTGTTGTTGTTTTTTGTTTACATTTATACCCCGCCCTTCTCCGAAGACTCAGGGCGGCTTACAGTGTATAAGGCAATAGTCTCATTCTATTTGTATATTTTTTTTACAAAGTCAACTTATTGCCCCCCCAACAATCTGGGTCCTCATTTTACCTACCTTATAAAGGATGGAAGGCTGAGTCAACCTTGGGCCGGGCTCGAACCTGCAGTAATTGCAGGCTTTGTGTTCTTAATAACAGGCTTTACCAGCCTGCGCTATTCACCGGCCCTTGTTAAATTAGTAGCACTATTGTTAAGTGAATCTGGCTTCTCTATTGACGTTACATTATACATTACATTACATTATATTCCATGCTTATTCCAACAACCTCAAAATAAAACAGATTTGCCCTGGAAGCAGTTGGAGATAATATTGTCAGTCTACATCAACAACAAAAATAGAAAAACATTCTGGTTGCAAAAACTTGCTTTTCTTAATTAAATACTGAAATCAAAATGGAACCAAACACAAAAGGGTGGATCAATGGGAGGTTTTTCATTAACTGCATAATTGCAAACCTGCAGTTGAGTTATTACTCAGATGCTAATGGATGCTCACCGCTGCCCTGGTCCTTAGGTTACAGTAGATGCCTTTAGAATTTTATATGGTTTTTCTTTTTTCATTTTTATGGATGCACATGGTGTACACTTTTATTATTACAGGTAGTCCTCGACTTACAACAGTTCACTTAGTGACCGTTCAAAGTTACAATGGCACTGAAAAGAGAGACTTATAACCATTTTTCACATGTACAACTGTTACATCATCCCCTTGATCATGTGATCAAAATTCAGAGGCTTGGGAACTGGTTCATATTTATGACAGTTGCGGTGTCCCAGGGTCCTATGATTCCCTTTTGCGACCTTCTGACAAGCAGAGTCAATGGGGAAGCCAGATTCACTTAGCAATCATGTTACTAACTTAACAACTTCAGTGACTCACTTACCAACTGTGGCAAGAAAGGTAGTAAAATGGGAGAAAATTCACTTAACATCTGTCTCACTTAGCAACAGAAATCTTGGGCTCAATTGTGGTGGTAAGCTGAGGACTATCTGCATTTATTATTTTTGCCATTATAAATTGCCCAGAATCTTATGGATTTGGGAGGCTTCTAAATTATATAAATTCAAATAATAAATAAATAATAAATAAATATAAATGAATGTATACATAAATGCATATATATTGAATGTGCTGTGCTGTACTGTTGTTATTTTTATAAAGAAATTAAATGAGAAATCTATGCTTGTCAATTTATGTCTAACAAACTCCCAATAGATTCTGATTTATTTTCCGGTCCATCTTTATCCCAGAAAAGTGATTATACAATTAAATGAATCTGGAAAATAATTTTATGGCTAAATTAGATTAGAACTTGGCTTTTACATATATAACTCTCATAACTGACTTCTTCTTTGTTAGGCTATATGTATTTGAGCCAATTTTATATCACAGAGTACTGGAGTCTCACCTGCTGAAAACACTTTGATACAGAAAGCTTACTTTACATTCTGAAATGTTCTATCTTATGAAGTTATAGAAAACCAGGTACACAAGATGCTACACCCTCCACACCATATCCTATTTAATTTTTTTATAAGTACTACATGCTTTCCTTCATACAAACCTACAGAATTTCAGAACAAAGGAGGATATGCATCCTATACCATGTAAATAGGGTTTTGTGAACATCATTTATTCTTAAAATGAAATAGTAAGTGGAAACAATAACAGTAATAGTTATGGGTAACTGCAACAGGGTTAGGAAAGATCTAGTAAAAAGAAAAATCTGAGAGATATGCCAGCAATGAGGGATTTTTCTAAGCAACATTCAGTGTAAAATAGATTAAAAAGAGGACATCAAAAGACAATCATTTTTATAAAAAATGTGCTCAGAAAAAGCAGAATAAGAAAACCATGTAATATCACAATAGAAAACAGGAATTACACAAATGAATGCTACCCTACCCCACTGTGATGCTGAAAAGTGCAGAAACTTGAAAGGGAAATTATGCATAAAGTACATTATAGCCTGTCACTTTAAGTTTCAAATAGGTTCCATTTAATAGGAGAAATGGATTTCTCCTGGGCAATTAAAGCATAGGATTTTTTTAAAAAAGAAAACTTGACAGTATGCAGTACTGCAATAGAATAGCTTTAGAAGAGACAACAGATCAAGAAAAAAAGGTTGTGGATTATGAAGAAAATCCTTAACAATTAGTGTTAATTAAAACTTTGTATACCCAGGAATGCTAAATGGAAGTATGGGCATACCATAAATTTTAATTTTAAAAATTGAAAGAGTCACTACTGTGTTCATCACTTCAAAGGAGAAAAACAATAGGGAATTTGTAAATTTCAATTCATTTCCCCCTTAAAACTAGAAAATGTAACACTTTGAGAAAAACATCATCTGTGTTTTCAGGAATAAATCAGTCATGTTGATAGCTGTGCAAAAGGAGACACCCACAACCAAAGAGTGGTGGTAAAACTAATAATTAAGCCAGCCGAACCTCACATTTTGAAGTTTCCCTTTGTAACAATAGATTTGACAATGTAAAGTGATTTTGTTGAATTTCTAACTTACAATTACTTCTTTTTTACAGTAATCAAACTACAAACATATTTCCTTTTTTAATAAAAGGAAAACAATCATCCCAGCACCAGTTACCTTATCTAAGCATGGGATGGAACCAAAGTATGTTCTATGCTACCTTCTGAATAGTCAGTATTTCTGACTGAGATAGATGGCTAAAGAAATTATTTGCATATGCCAAGGACTATACTGAATGTTCTTCTTCCTGACACCATTATTATTCCCACCTCAATAAATGTTTATTTGATGGAACAACACAACATATCTAAGCCCATATGAGTTTTAAATTAAATATTAACCTGAGGAGTTTGGGGGTTAAACTTTCTGTGATTTAAGTATGAAATTTTGCTATCTAAGACCCTATTTATGAGCTTGTCTGTCACAATTAACTGGAATGAAACATCTATTTATTATGAGATTCAAAACTTCAGTTCTCAAATGTTCTGGGACTCTCTCTTCTAACCAAATATTACTGAAGGGAGCTCATGTGCAAATAAAGACACAATTAGGAGAAGGAAGAGAGTTTTTAGAGGTCAAGGATATGTGTCAAGGATACAGAATGTGAAACCCCAAGAGCCTCATGCAACCCTCAAAATCTTGGTAGAGCCACAGAATGCTCCAAAATTTGCCTTCATATTGTAATGGACAACATGATTAAATGTTTTTAATTAATGTTATTATGTTTATATTCAAATTATAAAAGAGTAAAAGAATCTAACTACTATATTAATAATCAAAATAATCTATAATCAGTTGTCTGCATTTTAGCTAACAAGTAGCACCTCTGAGGAGGTTTACTGGCTCAATCCAATAAAACAATAAAAATATGGTTATGGTTTATTATTTTGTCATTCCCAACATTCCCAAACTTTTGACAGTATGAAAATAGACACCATTTTCCCAAATTTCCTGCCAAAAACTGTGAAAGCCATGATTACTAAGTTCAGTGTAATATATGGCTTCCCTCATTCCAATAGTTCCATCTCATATAGCTAACTGGGACAGATATTTGAAGAGGCACCTAGAGGGTCAAAAGTGGTCTATCTCTGTGCTGAAACAAGGAAAGCCTCACCCCGTTTTCCAGTCTTGTGTCGGAACTATACAGAAATAAAGGTGCCAGTTACTCTGTGGGAAGTAATACTAGCTTACAGTGTAAAACTCCTACTAAATGTATAATGATGACTTTGGGTAATGAGACTGTAAATTGCTCAGCAGTGCTCAGTTCATTACAGGCACAACCACTGAGAGCTAAAGTGTTATATAAATAAGTCATTACCGTTACAAAAACCTGGCATTTATTTTCTCGACAATCAGTGAGGGATGGCCCCTGGGCTGTAAATTGTTATTGCTAAAATAATCGTTTCATGGACACCAGACTAAGAATTATCAAGACTATTTGAGAAACAGGAAAAAAAATAGACCAAATTACCATTGGGATAAAATTATTTCCCAATATGTAGTATCATTCTAAATTTATTGAAACACAGTTCGCTTGTTCCAGACTTATGTTGTTTAAACTTATACGCATTAAGAATTAGTTTAAAAGACAGATTCACATTTAGCTGTTTCAGCCTGTTTCTAGGGAGATTTTTATACCAGTTCAGGAATCTGCAAACACAGTTTAACAAAAGATTATTGTAAAGGAACAATAACAAAAGCTATCTATCTATGTATACTCGATGCTTCTTTCAAGATCATTACTCTATGACAGAAAGAAAGGTGCTACGGATGCCAAAAGAAATGTTGCTTGGAGTCAGAATATTTGATGCAGTACTACTATTACTAATAATAGTTTTGTAATTTACTCCATAATTTTCTTTTCTCCCTTTCTGCAGTAGCAAATTCTTAGCTCACCTTGCAACTTCAAAGGTAACCTTAGAACCTAAATCTGTAACTGAGCAGTGCAACCAATAATGACCTCAGCTTGTAAGAGCAAGAGAATTTAATTGCTGTACATCAGTTGTTACAGCCCACAAAGAGTATTGCTTACCCAGACTGACTTCCGGTTGACGTAGCGGCGAGAACGGCTTGGAAAATAGTGAGCTCCGCAGAGCCCTGTGAAATTCAGTTGGTAACTGCTGTTGGGAGACCTTACTGGGTCAAAGCCGCCTTGTGGGGGCAGCGAAGAAAGGAGAGGTCTTTGTGGACCACGAGGAACTCGCAATTTCCTCATTAGGTCTGAAGCAAGCTCTCCTGAATGGGAGCAGGGACGATGGCCATTTTTGGCAGTCACCAGCTGGGACAACCGGGATCATAAGATTTGTGCTGGAGCAGTCCATGGACAGAGCATTGAAACTGGGTGAGATAACTTCCAACTCTTACTCCAAAGATTTAATTTTTAAAATATTTAAAAGATAGTCTCCAAGTGTCAAGGAAATGGCGATTAGACACATGGAGAAGACAGAAAATTAAGAGGCGAAAGAAATGCCCAAGGGAAGCTTTAAAATACAGAAAGTCTGGAAAAAATCTTAAACAATTTGAAAGGTGATTTTTGGGAGAAACTGTCTTGCTTATTTGTATTTTTAAACCCCCTGGAATTATTGAAGAATCAGTTGTTTTTGACATGCTTTTTAATGTTGGACTTGGGAGCAGGAGAGCCATCTACTGGAAGAAGAGGAGCACTACAGCGTTAGTACTCTTAATGAAAGTGATGTCCAATATACATAAAGTCTAATACACAAAATAGAAGAAAGTAAATAACACCTGGAAGGTGGCCTGACCTTGAGTTTATTCCAGAAGACGATTTGGATATTTTGAAAATACCTAATAAGTTTCTTTTTCCTCTTGAAGATTTTTAAGATGAACTAAATTGCAAATAACTAAACTTTATTGAAATTGGTTACTGGATTTGAAAGATTGGAGGAACTTAGTGGATTAATTTGGATTTGGATTATTAAGGCTATTTGACAGAACATTCTACAAGGCAAAAGAAGACAGGTGATTGAAGAAAAGAGAAAAGAAGAAAAGTTAAATAAGACTTTAAAATTTGGATAATTGGGAAGATATGTAATTGGAAAATCACAAGGCTGTAAACTACTAAAGAATTTTAAAGATTATAAATTTGGGGATTTGGAGGTATAACTATGGGATTGATTGAATTTTATTGTTGGAGTTTTTAAATAAAGAGGTATACTGAGTAATTTTTTTAAATTGTTATAAAATGGATCTAAAAGGGATAACAGAGGCCAATGAAGAAATAATTTTGATGCTCAAAAACATGCATGAAACTATAAAGAACAATAAGGAAACAAGGGGATTGTTTAAAGATAAAGAAATGAGTGTAGAAACCACTCAACAATTGGGGTAAAAAAATGAACATGATATTCAGAAAATAGATGAGAAATTAGAAAAAAGAGTGGAAGGCAAAAATCAAAATGAGATGCAAAAGATAAAGATAATGAAGAGAAAGGATTAATAAGTAGGAATCAATCGGATAATTCCTTAAAAGATTATATTATATATAAGTTTATATATAATATAAGTTTATATTAGAACGGGGGGGGGGAAATCCCTTCAAAAAAAAAAGGATTAGAGAAAAAAAGAAAAATCTTTTTAAAAAAGAAAGTCTCATTGATGGGTGTTCAAATAATACAGCAGAAAGAGACAAAGGGCAACCCGAAGGGAATGTTCAGTAGGTATAAAAATATCAAAAGGAGTTATAAGACTCCAAGGGAAAGAAATAAAAGGGTGATTAAAAAGTCAATAAATGATGGAACTCCAAAAAGGTTAAGAGATGATGGATAATGATAAAATATATTAATAACAAGAAAAAATAGAAAATACAAATAGGGAAAATAGTAGCATACATATTAACAGATAATAGAATCTATTATAATTAAAAATAAGCTAAGTTTATTAGGTAGAAGTTTGGGATTAGGTAATCTAATTGTATTATTAATGTTAATAGTGTTAATAGTGTTAAAATAGTTTTATTATAAAGTATATTGTGAACTTAAACTTTTAAGGATTAGAAATTGTGGGGATTTTGAGATTTATTCCTGGGATTGATTACATTTTGTTAATATTTGGCCTTATTAGTAGTCCTAGACATTTGGGATATTGAAATTATGGTGGAATAATAAGTAATTTCCAAAATATTAAATATTAGTAACTTAGCAGGGGATAAGAAATATATGGCACAAAGAAATGTTATTTATGCTTAAATGAATTAATGGAAAAAATGATAAAGAATTATAAAGAGAGAATGGTACTGCTGAAGTTGGAAGATTATGCATGCTTATTTGTATTATTATTGTTAGCATTGTTTAAAAAATATTTGACCCAGTCAATACACTGTCCACAAAATATGTATGGTGTGTATATTAAAAAATAAAAAAAACATTTTAAAAAAGAGTATTGCTTACCCTAATCTCTCCAGACACGCAGAAGAAATTATATTGCGTTGGCATCCAGTATCAACCACAACTTGCAATTCCTTCCCATTACACTGTAGAGAGAAAGATAGCATTTTTGCAAAATATCAGCTGATGGTAAGTGAATTATCTGTATTTCTATTGTTTTTTGACATAGTTTTAGGCAAAAAGTTCTATCTCCATTCTGACCCCTAAGTATTTGGGACACAACAGCTGTGGTCATAGCCACACTTGACTTAACTAAGGGTTATTCAGTTTTTCCAGAAAACTTAATACAACAAAGTACCATAAATTAACAGCAGGGGGCTGAAGTTGCACAAAATGCTTGACTAAAGTATAGTTGAATAATTTGTGGTCCAGTGGGCCATACAAATCCAGTCTTTGGATTTCTTTGATTTTTATACTGCTTTTTATTTAGGAGCTCAAGAAAGCACCAATAGCTCACAACTCTGATATAATGAGAATATATTTCACAGGGCTGACTTATTGGGTTCTTGATGTTCTCTGGGCTTGCATCTTTTCTTATGCACCTAGCCTGATTATATTATCTTGCAGGGAGAGAAGCACACTAAGGGAACACCAAGAAACAAGCATCGTAACAACTCTGTGACATAAGTTGGGCAAAGAGACAATGACTCACCCAAAGCCCACCCAATGAACTAATATTATTAAGAGTGCTTTCCAAGTTAAAATGTATTTCATATATTAAAGTTCAAAACCCTCTTATGTAGCCATTTTTGGGACTATTAGATGGGAAAACAAAATGGAGAAATTTTAAGAAGTCAAATGCTGTTAGATAATCTCTGTGAAAAATATTTGCTGAAAAAAAATTGGGATGTATATGAAAGTGTACTTTTTATATGGAAGTGGGGGTTGGATACGACAGAAAAAAACATAACGACTACACTGGAAACGGGGTATTTAAGAAATTCATGATGCATGAATGTTACCATGGATGTTTTATTGTTCCTTGAAGTGGAAATTATATATTTTTACTGTAAACTGTTACCTGAAACCAGCCATATGCAGGTTTAATAAGTACAATATATATACTGCAGAAAAAACAATTGCTACCAACCTGTCTTCCATTGAGGACCTGTATACTGCACGAATCAAAAAGAGGGCTGCGAAAATATTTACAGATCCCTCACATCCTGGACATAAACTGTTTCAACTCCTACCCTCAAAACGACACTATAGAGCACCAGAACAACTAGACACAAGAACAGTTTTTTCCAGAATGCCATCACTCTGCTAAACAAATAATTCCCCCAACACTGTCAAACTATTTACTAAATCTGCACTACTATTAATCTTCTCATCGTTCCCATCACCCATCTCCTTACACTTATGATTGTAACTTTGTTGCTATATCCTTACGATTTATACTGTAATTGATTGTTTCCCGATTGCTTAATTGTAGCCTATGACTGTCATTAAGTGTTGTATCATTAATTGTTAAATTTGTACCCTATGACTATCATTAAGTATTGTAAGTGTTGTACCTTGATGAAGGTATCTTTTCTTTTATGTACACTGAGAGCATATGCATCAAGACAAATTCCTTGTGTGTCCAATCACACTTGGCCAATAAAAAGTTCTATTCTATTCTATTCTATTCTATTCTATTCTATTCTATTCTATTCTATTCTATTCTATTCTATTCTATTCTATTCTATTCCATTCCATTCCATTCCATTCCATTCCATTCCATTCCATTCCATTCCATTCTAATAAGTATATGTATGTTGAAATGTTTTGTTCCTAAGAGATAACAAATGAGAATTGAATTGCAAAACAAATATATGAAGCAACAATGAATGAGTTGAGCAAAAGGAAAGTTAAGAAGTTTCAAAAGCAAAAGGCAATATATCAAACAGAGTGTAAACTCGGTGAAAGCAAAGACGGTTTGTAAAATCAGAAAAGTACGGAGAAACACAATATATAGTGTGGAAGTAAACTAGATTTAGTCAGATTTTATTTTCTCTTATTTCTTTCCTTTCCTTTGCATGCTATCATTTATTATTTTTCTATGCTGTGCACAATAATGTTTATCAAAGGAGAACAGAATGATATTGTTTTATTGAGGTAAGACTGGTTCACACATGAAAGATGCACAACATACACAAGACTAAAATGCAATCGCCTAATATGTCCTCAATGAATTGTGTAAACTCAAGTCAGTTTAATTAATTTGCAGGCAATTGAGTTGAGTCAATGTTTTGTCTAGTAAAAGATCTCAATAGATATTGCTCAGAACATGGGGAATAACTCCAGGGCTTTAGGACAGAAGCTGAGCTATTGGAAGTATTCCAATCCATTCCCATGATCACAGTTAATCAGAGGAATAGCTGTATTAGTTGTAACACAAATAACATAGGCTACATTTGTGTCACTCCTAAGCCAAACAGCATAGTTCTCAACTTCCCCCTCATGCCTTCCCTGCGGACGAGTTCCAGAATGAATCTGAAAGCTCGGAAGACAAAACCTCTGCTCCTAGTGACCAATCCAGATTAGATCCTGCAACATTATCCTGGGACACGTATATCACCTTCATTCATGACTTTCAACTCTGATGTTTAATCCAAACAAGATATAGGCAGCCCTCACCTTTATCCTCAGATTTGAGGAGGCCTGGAGCAGAATGCTCCTGAGTCTTGTTCTGGAAAGTTCTACCACTTCAGATGTAGGAATACAGAACCTTTTGAAAGCAGAGGAACTGGACTAATGAATCTCCTGCAGGACACAAAAGCTTACCTGGCAGCAGATGAGAATGAGGTCCTCTTCCTCTGTCTTGGGGGGACTATCCAGTTTCATTTGATTCAGTTTATTTGCCTGAGCTGAGAGATCATTTTTCTGAGAGCACGTCCCTCGGCTGTGCCGCAATCTTGACATATTTGTTTCCATGAGGCGTCTCTGCAAAATGTTGTGTGGTTGCTTAAAAAAAATTCAGGGCATGGGAGAAAACACAGGTAAAGCAAAGCCAGATTGTAGCACTTGGCAGTCATTTAAAGTTTCAAAGATCTAATGTTTAAAAATCTATGTAGCAATCAAAAACACTCCATTAGGTACCAATCAGTAGTGATTAATTAGTAAGGGATTGTTGTCAGCATCTGAATGTAAGTTGTATTTTATATAGACAAAGCAGCAACCATTACATTTATACTGTAATAGTCAAGTAAAAACATTTGTGCCTAAGTCAGTTATGACCCAATTTTCAATACACAAATCTAATTCATTTACCACATCATCATAATTTAATTTATCCCTGTTTTAGTATATATCCCATTAGAGGCTGGATGCACTTAACAGATTAAGGCAAAACCAGACAAGCATACGATGCCTTAAGATAAAAGAGATCTTTCCCTGAAATAAGGAATTGTTTTCTCACTCATCTCTCAGTCTTGCTCTTATAGAAATGGTCAAAGAATTCAGCAAATGTATGAGAGAAAGAGCATTCACATTTTTTAAACCTGTATCAGCCTGCCCTTGCCCATAACGTAGAAATTGATAGAGCTATTAGAAGTAGAGAAGCTTGGCATTCTTTGTTCTGTTCTGCCTCCTGAATAGCTGGCAAAACTGCAACACAAGTCAATGCTTTTGTGTGTTAGTGTTTTGTGCTTTCAAGTCAGTTCAGACTCCTGGCTACTGCAAGGATAGTCATTCTGAAAGTCATTTGCCAAACTGCCTGGTAAAAACCAGAAGGCTGCGACTTCTACTCCTGCCTTAGGTACATAGCCAGCTGGATGACCTTGGGCCATTTACTCCCTTTCTGCTCTAGGTAGAAGTAGCAGCCTTCTGGTTTTAACCACTACACTAAACTGGGTCTCTTATAACAGCTTGACACAAAAAGAATTTCAGATAGTGTTGGTGCTTTTGTACCTTAGCCTGATAAGCTGCTAAACCTTCAAAAATGTTTTTCTTCCTGAAAATACTATTCAGGGACACTGGAAAGGCTCTTAGTTCAATGGTTATGAAGTTTTGCAGGAAAAAGGATCTTGTGTTCAAGACATAATGCCATGTCTGAGAAATAAATCCATCTGAAATGCTACAAATTTTCTGACACTGTGGACTAGGAGAGTTGATGCTTCTAACTCCCATTAAACTCGGCCATTCAGAGTGAATTATGCAATCTGTTGCTAAAAATATAGACACTGCCATCAGCCAATCAGATGCAAATATCTTGACTCAGTGGCCAGCCCATCAGCTAAAACAACATAAATGAAATACATAGCTATCCCTGCCCCTTCCCATGTTTTCAATACATGCGCTGTGCTTTATCTGGCTGTTTTGAAAAAAAATGAGAGGGATGAAGGAGAGGAAAACTCCCTGACAATCCAAGTCTTCACATATAAACCTATATATCTACTAAAATTTGTGATGATGGCATGACATTTTTCCTTTGTACTGAGAGACTGGAAAATGGAATGAGACAACAGTTTAACACATCCTATTATATGAACAGAGAAAATCAAAGCAGGCACTTTTCTACAAAAACTAGAAAATGATTAGAATTATTAAGTTTGCCAATAAGGTTGGCTGAGAAACTTATCAAAGAATTCTGAGTTCCAAAAATGGGAAGTATAGTAAATAATATGGGAAAATATTCCCTGCAACTAGGAAAATAACCCATTGCCACGCCCCACAGAGGTCTAGTGTTGTAAACTGTAGAAGAGATGTTGTGTTAGAGCAGAGCTGAAAGAAAATCAGCCCAGTCACAAAAGGATGATGTTGAGTGATCAGACAACCATTTGTCTGAAATAGAATAAGGTTTCCTGCCTGAATTAGGGATTGGACTAGAAGACCTCCAAGGTCCCTTCCAACTGTTATTCTAATTCTAATATTAAAATGGGAATGGGAGTCTTCCTGTTTTCCCATAAGATTGGTTTCCTGTAGCTATAAGTTTGTTCCTGCTATGAAAAACAGCCTGTTATTTATTTAATTTAAAACCTCCCTTTTTTATTTTGTAAGTAACTCAAGGCAGCAGCGAAAATACCTAATGCTCCTTCCTCCTCTCAGTTTCTTGAGGACCGCAACTCTGTGAAGTGGGTTGCACTGAGAGACAGTGATGGCCCAAGCACCCTGCTGGCCTAAAACAGGACTAGAACTCAGAGTCTCCTGGTTTCTAGCTTGGTGCCTTAACCACTAGACCAAAGTGGCTCTACCTAACTTATATGACCTGAACACAGGGCCTCTGTGGCTCAGACTGCTAATGCAGTCTGTTATTAACAGCAGGTGCCTGCAATTACTGCAGGTTCTAGTCCCACCAGGCCCAAGGTTGACTCAGCCTTCCATCCTTTATAAGGTAGGTAAAATAAGGACCCAGATTGTTGGGGGCAGTAAGTTGACTTTGTATATAAATATACAAATAGAATGAAGACTATTGCTAACATAGTGTAAGCCACCCCGAGTCTTCGGAGAAGGGCGGGATATAAATGCAAATTTAAAAAAACAAAAAACAAGAGTAGCATTATGATGCTAAAGTCATTAACAAAAAACTACAGACTTAATGCAATCTACTTCTAACTGAAATTCCAACATACCCTGAAGTAATATATATACAAACCAGTTGTGCTTTATGTTTTGAATTGTCTGATCCCAACTCAATAATTCTTTATACCTGGAGACCAAGACATAGGCCACAAATGGTACCCAGCATCTCATTTTGATAAGATTAATGGTGATTTTAATAAATGGGTGAAAGTATCTATTAGTTTATGGGAAAGAATAAATATTGTGAAAATAAGTATTACTGTACTTTTTGGAGTATAAGACACACTTCCCCCCCAAAAGAGGGTGGAAATGTTGGTGCGTCTTATACACCAAATGCAGGCATTTTTGGCCCCCTGAAACCCCACCCTGCGCATCCCGTTTTTGCCAAAAACAGGCCCATTTTTCACAAAAACAGGGCATGCAGAGGCTTTGGGAGTTCTGCAGAGTGCTCCCTGGGGCTGGGGAGGGCAAAAACGTGACGTGTGGGGGGGGTTGAGAGGCCAAAAATGGGGCACGCAGAGGCTTTGTGAGGCCTGCAGAGTGCTCCTGAGGGCTAGGGAAAACACAACACATGGGGGGTTTGGGAGGCCAAATGAACCAGTTTTTGCGAAAAAAGGGCACGCAGAGGCTTTGGGAGGTGTGCAGAGTGCTCCTGGGGGCTGGGGAGGGCAAAAACGCGACATAGGGGGTTTGGGAAGCCAAAAACGGGCCTGTTTTTCGCAAAAACAGGGAAGCAAAAACTTTGGGAGGCCTGCAGAGTGCTCCTGGGGGCTGGGGAGGGCAAAAAGGCCTTTTTTGCTAAAAACAGGCCCATTTTTGCAAAAAATGCCCCTGTTTTTAGCCTTTCAAATCCCCCACGCATCACGTTTTGCCTCCCAGGCCCCAGGAGCACTCTGCAGGCCTCCCAAACCCTCTGTGGATCCCGTTTTCCGCAAAAATGTGATGCGCAGAGGGCTTGGGAGGCCTGCAGAGTGCTCCTGGGGGCTGGGCAAGATTGATATATATTCTAAAATGATGTCTATGTTAATTTTACTTAAATAAACAAACTGCTAAATTAATGGTTAACTTTTTTGGAAAGCTTACACTCCAAACTTTCCTTGTCAAACGTAATATAAAAATCCATATTTTAAAAATTGCTTTCTTTTTCAATGATATCACTAGGCACACTTGTTAACTTGTATTACCATTCAGTTTTATTGACAATTAAAAAGAAAATATATACAGTTAACATGCAGGGCTTGAAACTGGAATTTCATAAGTTTAAGAAATGTTGATATATTTCTTTTGATTTCAAAATAAAATTAATTCATAAAAAATCTTTTTTCAGGTTTATCAGACACTTCAAAGGTTGCTTAGAAAGTCTACAGAATATCTATTTTCCGATGTTGGAGATGTAATATTTTTGAAGTATTTACATAACTATCGTCATGTCCCTTGTTAACTTCTTATTAACTGGATATTCTTGCTATAGTAATTTTTTGGGAAGAAAATGAAGTTTAAGGATGTCCATGTGTTTCTGAATTATGTTTAAACAATTTGTCTATTTATTAAAAATTCTGGATTTATCATGCTCAAAAGGTGGTTTTTTTTTAATGAAATGTGTCAGTTCTTAGATTCTGAATTGGTTGTCTATCAATAGAGGAAAAAACAGGTAATATGGTTCCTTGTGATCAAGATTCAATATGCTGTTTAAAAACTGAGTTGCAAAATTTTTTCTATAGATCTTATTAGTATTGTATTATTTGATTAACTGTCTTTTCTCTTGTTTGTTAGGTTGTTTTGTATGGTGCACCTGTGTGTGTGTGTGTGTATGTGTATGTGTATGAATATCCATGTATATATAACATATACATGCTATTTTATTTGTATTCACAGATTTTGATTTTTTTTCTTAGTGCAATTCAATATTAAAACATATTTAAAAAATAAAAAACCACCAAGGATCTCATTTCAGGTCCCAATGCACTCAAGATCCAGCTGTCTAAATTCAATGACAAAGCACAGAATTTCAGAGAATTTCAGTCTTTTCTGTCTCATGATGCTTATATATCTACATCTACCACTGGTAATATACAGAATCAAGCTAGAAGGTCATGACTCACTTTTCAAATTGTGAACCACACAAGGAAATTGAAGAGGAGAGAGAAAGAAGATAAGAAAAAGAATGAAAAGAAAGGAATGCTTGTCTAATTTGCAGCTGATGCCAAACTAGGGAAATTATGTAATATTCAAAAGGCAAAATCATAATTCAAAACAATGAAATCCTAAAAGATTATGTTTAATCACAGCCCTGCACTAGAAGAAAAATCAAATGCGAAGGTACAGAATTAGGAAGGCCTGATCTGACAGCAATATGTGGAAAAAAGATTGAAGAGTCTCAGTGGACCTTAGTTGAATATGAATAAACATTGCAATGAGGCAGCTACAAAGGTCAATGCATTTTTGACAGTACATTTAATAGAAGGATAACCTTCAGACTATGGGAGATGACTCCACTGCTGGTATTGGTTAGACCACCCTTGAAAGACTCGCCTTCAATCCTGGACATCATAGTTTAAAAGACATGTGGATAATAAGCTAGATTGGTTTCAGAGATAATCTTCCAGAAAGATAAGATACATGAAAACAAAACCCTAAGAAAAGGTTGGCTATGTTTACCTTTCAATAACAAAGATTTAAGGGAGACCTGGTAGCTTCTACAAACAACTAAAAGACTGTCATATTCAAAATGAAGCAAATCTGAAAGTGAGGCATAGAGACGTGCCAATAGGTTGACATTAAAAGAAATTCACGCTGAATAGCTGGATGAATTTCCTGATGTTAAGTGTGGATTAGAAGTGGAATAGTCCACCTAGGACACTGATAGACTCTCGTTTGCTAGAGATTTTCAAAGCAGGAGCTGAGTGGTCATCCAAGAGATGATTTAATGGATTTTTGCTTCAGAAGTGGATTGAACCAGATATTCTACAACCTGGAGAATTAGAAAGTCCATATTATTCAAATTAGACATGGGACATATGTGGCCTTCAATAAACAAGGTTCTTCTAAATGCTTTAGTGATCTGCATGTGTATAATTTGCATTGTAATGATGCCTGCCTATTTTCAGCAATGCTTAGTTTTGGGTAAAGACTCTAGAAAGATAAGGAACATTCTTCAAGTATCTGAAAGGATATAATACCTCTCAAAGCTTACTTTGTCTCATCCTACAGAGTAAGGCATAGAACAACTGATTTACTAAATTACAGGAAGGAATTTAGAGTGAATTTCAGAATGAAATCCAAAGAGAGGTGGGGAATTCCTCATCATTTGATATATTAAAGCAGTGATTTGGCAGCTCTCTTAAGCAAGCTTTGCCCCAGCACTTATTTTTACAAGGTTTACAAGGATACCAGATACCTGCAGTAATGGACCTATTTAGTTATTTGCAGAATTTACAGGGGGGGAAAAGAACTTGCCCTTTTTTGGTTAAAAGATGAGCAAAGAGCTTTCTTACTTTATAAATATTCATCTTCTAGCCATTAAGGAGTACTCTGACATGCTTCTTGGGTTGCATAAAAAAAAATCCCGTGTGTCTGTTTATCCATCCATCCAATCCATTTTATATATTTTTTAATTCCTATTATAGTTACTAGACGCTAAATTACTATCCAGTTATGCATTTCAGCCACTACTGTAATATTCAGCCCTCCTGCACAAATATTCATTCTTTTGAAAACAGGACTTCTTCCAGAATCCCCAGTTAGCATGACCAAGCAGTTCATCATGTTGGAGAAGGGTAATTGAAACCATTTTGGTTGGGTTTAATATTTGTCCTGTTATTGTTCATGAAGCTGTGGAATTATTAATAAAATAACAGGAAAGATTTAGCTTCTAACCTTTTCCAAACCTACACATGATTCAATATAATAGTCAGCAGAGCAAATGCAAGCATACCCTTTTCTAATTTATGAGATTAAAGCAAAACAGTGTATCTTTCTGTGTCCTGAAAATTTTGTAATTCACATCCATTTAAGTAAATGTTTGGGAAAACAGATGATGCTTCGGTAGTTTTTTGTGTACTGAATTAATATTAGAAATTTCATGGTCCTATTGCAATTAGAATTAACACTACAGTAGTCACTAAAGTAGACACACTCATTAAGACCCTTTAGGTATTCCCTATCTTGCTAATTATGCCTCTACAGGAAGTAGAATGGTGGTTCATACATGATGTCAATATATAGAAACATTCCTAAATGGCCCTCTCTTGACCATCTAAGGGTTTAAAGTGTCCTTCAAATGTCCACATAACAGAAGGCACAATGAGCTACATCTGTCCAGAAATTTCAGACAAGGACCCACTAAAAGGAAGGGGAAAATGATATATGCATTAATATAAACTACTTCCAGATAGGCAACTCCAAGCACTATCCCATCACTGACAATTAACCTTCCATCACTACTTAATATTTTAATTACTACCATGTTTCCCCGAAAATAAGATATCCCGATAATAAGCCCTCCCCGAAAATATTTAAACTCATGTATAGCCGGTCCCTGCCATTTCCTCTGGTTAGGGTTAGGGAGACAGAGCTGGAAATCAGATAAGACAGCAAGAGAAGCCCTGTCTTGCTCCACGTATTCCAAAATAATAAGATCTCCCCGAAAATAAGGCCAAGCACTTATTTCGGGGTTCAAAAAAATATAAGACAGGGTCTTATCTTCGGGAAAACACAGTACCAAAACATTTCCCAATGTATTGAATTAAATTTAGTAAAATAAAACTTGTTATAAGTAAGCAGTATGAAAATCTATTTTACATATGTCAGTGTTGTCCTCTAATACCATTGTCAATTTTCTATTCATATTAAATATAGAAATATATTGTATTTATTTTTCTATCTGCCCTAACGTCCTTGCCAATTAAACACAGAAATTTCACAGAATATTTCCAGTATCCATATATTTTTTTCTAAAGGATTACACTTCTTTGATAACTATGTTTTTTCCTCTTAAAATTAACCTTGGGAGAAAATGGACAATTTAATTAAGACAAAATTAATGCCTTCTTGAATTTATGCTGGAAATCAACAAATTGAATATCTAGCAAATACGCTAATCACCATGAAAAAATAATAAGAGGGCAACCTTTGCTTTAAAAATATTTCAGTTTTATAATTACATTATAGGATAAAGAAAAGGTCACTGTACCAAAAAAAAAAATCTCTATTGAATATATGGAAGGAGTGGGCTCACAGTTGTTTCTACCCTGTTTTCCCCAAAATAAGACATCCCCTGATAATAAGTCCAATCAGGCTTTTGAACGCATGGCAATAAGGCCAAGCGCTTATTTCAGGGTTCAAAAAAATATAAGACAGGGTTTTATTTTCAGGGAAATATGGTAGATGGTTCCCCAATACAACCTTAATTTCTATGCTAGCATTGTTCATATTGTCATCTATAAAATCCCAAGTATTGTATTCTTCGTTGAAACTCCTTACTGTATTCATTCACCATGCTTAACCAGATCAATTAATGATAGCAGCCATATCTGCATAAAGTACTATGTTCGCATAGTTGGAAACTGATGTACTTTTGTGGCTCAGCAAGTTGTGAGCATTGGAAGTGTGACTTCCATGGCACTGACTGCTTAGCACCTCATGATCCATTGACCATATGGGGCACTGAGTATAATAGTTGAGACTTTACTCTGCAGCCATCACACAGTCTGTTTTTATCTATGACAGGAGTCCCCAACCCCCGGGCCATAACCCATAGAGGGTGAGCCTGGGCATGTGTGCTCCATCCAAATCCGTTTTCAAATATTAATACCATCTTTTTTCCAAAGTGTTAATGTTAAGGAATCAATTATTAAATTTCAATTGTTTTATTATTTTTTACTGAATTGCAGGCTTAGAGATTGTTGCAAATTTGAATGTACAGTAATGCAAAAATTACTTTAAGTCTTTCTTTGAAGGCCATTCCTGTAGTCAAAGTCCAGCCCTGCTGAAAGATTGATTATAGATGGCTGCTATAGCTTCATCATACTTAGTACAAGTAATCAAATTTGACAAGATCAAACCAATGTTGTTCTCCATGTTCCAAATCCTCTGTAATTGCACTTTTGAAATTTCATTGCAAGTTCCTTGCAGATGTAAATATCAATAGCTACTAACATAAAGTGTATTTATATACGAGCACCTTAACTTTAAATTATATGAATGCATCCATGGTAATATAAAAACAATATAGTTTATCCATAGTGCATTAGAAAAAAAGAAATTTATCATAAATTAGTCCAGAACTTCTGGAAGTTTTACAACCTACAGGGATGAAGAAATAAATGAAGACAAAAATTGATTCAGGAGAGCTAGTGGGTGATAGTTTCCAAAGAAGTATGTTTTTTTTTCCTTTGGTAAAAACAAAAGGATTATGCCAGTCACATTCTCTCATGTTATATCTTTTTAGAGAAAATTCATTCTGAAATCTGTGCTCACAGATTAATGACTAGAAAATCCAGTATTTATGCATATAGTGGGTTTTACAAATATTAAGAAAAAAATAGGATGTTATTCCTCTATTTATTTATTTATTTATTTATTTATTTATTAAATTTGTATACCGCCCTTCTCCCAAAGGACTCAGGGCGGTTCACAGCCAAGTAAAATAGACAATATATAAATACAATTAAAATGCAGCTAAAAAACTTATTAAAATTGGCCACGATTAAAATTTAGAGCTAAAACCCGTTTAAAAAACCCATAAATTTAAAAACTAACCCAGGCCAGCGCAGATGAATAAGTAGGTTTTAAGCTCGCGGCGAAAGGTTCGGAGGTCCGGAAGTTGGCGAAGTCCTGGGGGGAGTTCGTTCCAGAGGGCGGGAGCCCCCACAGAGAAGGCCCTTCCCCCCTTAACATTAGGTATAGCCTACTAGTATTTGTGCAGTATCCTCTGCTTTCTTTTAAACAAGAAAAAAATAACATTTTTTTACTATTTTATTTATTTTAATATAGGAGAGTATTTCCTTTTCACTATGAGTTCATGTTCCAAATAAGACTGGAGGCAAAAAAGACTATACAAGCTTTCTAGCTAAAACACATTGACAGTTGCTTTATATTAAGCTGTGATGTTGTACCAACATTCCATCCTCAAATGGTGTAATACATCCTTTAGGTGACAGTCAGGAATTCCATTTTTTCTATTTATCTGATAGCAGAAGCTCAGCAATGAGACACTCATGTCCTTATCTATTTTTTTTCCCCACAAGGAGCTTCATTTTAATGCTACTTATGGCAGGTTCCATCAAACTTTTTGTCATAGCACAGAGCTCATATTGAAGTATATCAAGTCATTTCTTTATAAAGCTGAGCCCTATATATGAGTATAAATGCCCCAACCAAACTGGCCACGACGAACTGGTGCTTCAATTTGCTGAGCTTTCATAGCATTCAATCTATCTTCTTGACTTGGGAAGGTGTCAAGATGGCGAGCAATTTTCTGAAATTTTGGCATGTGCCATTGTGAATCTATCTTCACAGGGATTTGATATTTATTCAACATTGTCATACGGGTCTCATGTGTTTTCTCTCGTTTTTTCGAATGTTTCTTCTGCTTAAGATGCATGTTAGCTTTCCGTTGCTCCTGCAGCCACTGGTCACCAAACTTATGTTGAAGGATCTCTGTTATGGGTGTAGAAGGAGGATATGGTTTCCCATACGTCATGGCGTCAGGAAGACGATGTACATCTTTGGGGAAGGTTTTGGCAACAGTTGTTTTGCAGTGAAGCTCATGATGTTGGCAATACAGATGGTGTTCTTTTGCAGTGAAAAGACCAGCCTTAATTCCATTACTATTCATGCGAATAAAATCTTTGGGCATTTCTTTCCTTCTGATAGCATGCGTCGGCATAACCTGCCAGTGCCCTATGGCTTCAGGGACTCCTCCATCAGTCCCACGTAAAGTTAGGCCATACACAAAATTGGCTCCTGGAATCTTTGCGCACCTTCTACGGGTCCTTCCTAGCTCTGACTTTAAGATAAGGGGATTCTGGAACATGCTGTTTCTGACAAGTCCAATTCTTTCATTTTCTGTCCCTGGCTGAATATCAGCTTTGGTCAGAGGAAGAAGCGGTGGTGGACAAATGTCACTAACACTAGCCCTCTTCTTTAATTTTTCAAGGTACCTTTTCACAAAGGTACTCATTGCTGTTCACCACAGTCAAATTGACACTTGTGGTTTCAGATCTGTCTTTACAAATATTTGATCCAGGTGGTCTATAGCTGTATATAGCATGAAGTATGACATCATAAACCATGCAAAAGTTATTGTTGTGATTTACCATGTCATCAAGCCCAATTCATAATTTATATGTTAGCCAGTAAAAAATAAGGTATCTTTGTGTCTATGCCTTAAGAGACTGGAAGGGAGCCCATAATCAAGCTAAACAGCCACAGGAAGCCATTTTAATTCATGTTCATTAAAAAAAATAGATTTATTAATTCTGTTTCTGGGGAAAGGGAACCTTTGTTTAGATTTTTTTTTTAACCTTCTAACTTTTGCACAGGTAGACTCCATGGTCACTGTCATGGGCTGCAAAGCCCACTGGCTTCAAATGTATATACTATCTGTATGTATCTCAAATATTTTAAAGCTGAACAGATAGAAGGGATTTATAACTATAGTCCTATTATGTTGTCTACATTTCTCCCCTGATTTAAAAAAAGGCTGATTAGGTCAGACTTTCACATCACCTAAACCAGCATTAGCCATCTAATAATCTTCAAGAACTCAGCTGAGGCCACCATATTAAAGCAATTAAGACCAAATTAAATCAGACATTAAAAAAATAGAAAGATAAGTGTGAGGTAAAAATGTTTATAAATGTTCTTGCTAGATGGTTTAAGCAATAGTTTGTAAAATCCCAGTACACATTCAGTTACAAAATAATTAATTTTGGAAGCATAAATATGACATATCACAAAAAATTCAGCTTTTTAAATCATTATATGTTGCCGACTACATTTTGTTCTTCAATTCAAATAGCATGTTTCAATAGTAAAGATGCAGAAAGCTCTGCAGGTAGGGGAAAAAATCCTAAATCCTCTGCTTTAGAGGAAAACTTTATTTTTTTTTAAATAAAGGGTTTCTTTTCTGTATAAGATTTCTAAGGGCTCATTTGCAAGAGTCATAGAAAGCCAGTGACAGAATCAGGATTACTTCTTTATCCTAAAAGCATCTTCACCTCTTTTAACTGGATCAATGTCATAGCAATGTAAAAGGGAGGGGTTTAAAACTGTTTTTCCAGCACTGCTTTCCCAATCCAAAATTCTTTCATAAACTGCCATTTTGGCCCCCACCCCCCAAAAACCTTGCCAGCTTCGAGGTAAGCAGGGCTCCAGAGCTTCAATTGTTGTGAACTCATTGAATAAGAAGCGCCTCCTGCAGAAATCAATCGAGCTTATTTCAAGAAAGGCTGTTTAAGACCCTGGTGTACTATGAAGAGAGAGGGAAGCACAAGCCTAGTAAATTATTGCGAGAATTAAATTCCCCCTCTCTTCCTCCTTTCTTTGACTGATCAACCGTTTAAAGTCAACACGATTTCATTATGCTTGCACATGCTTCATTTAAAAACAAAAAACCCTTAACCTCGATCCCCAACGAAGGAAGCTGCTGAAATCATCAGCCTTTTTTTTCCCCCGCTCGCCCTTCCCCATTTCTTCCACCACCACCACTCCCCACCAAATTGCAGCACAAATATTCGGGGGTTGCCAAACATTGCAAATATTCGGGGGTTGCCAAAGGCCATCCAGTTCACCCTGCTCGAACCCACCCGCCCCCGGTGTTTTTACCAACCCTCGTCTGCATCCCCCCTTTCCCACCCGACAACAATCCGAATTCTTACCGTGTCTTTTGAAGTTCCCAGTTTTTTCAGCCCGTCCAAGGGCAGCAGATCGGCGGAGTCCTTGTGGTTGAACTGAACGGCCTGCTTCATCCTCCTCTGCTGTCGGAGGGCTGCGGCTTCCCTGACGTCCATGTCCTTCCTATCGGTCAGCAGCCCCGAGTAAAACATCTTGCCGTCTCTCTTCGCGCCGGCCGGGCCTCAGCTTCCCTTCGACCAGCTACAGCGGCGGCAAACCACCTCCGTCGCTCCTTCTTCCGAGGAGGGACGCCTGGGCGGGTTTCGAGCGGGAGCACTTTATAGCAGGACCTCTCCGCCCGCGTGACGAGCGCCAGCAGCAGGTGCCCCCGCCGGTGCGGCGGCGGCGGCGGCTGCAGCGCCAAGGAGGGGCTGGGCGGGCCTCGTGCGGTATGCCGGTCGGCCGCCCCCGCGCGCCGCCGGCTGAAGACGCGGGGCTGCCCGCTGAGCAGAAGCAGCGGGCATCCCCGGGAAAGCGAGGCGACTGCCTGGCTTTTTTGCCTTAAACGCACCGCCATCGGCCGTGAGCGCCTCCTCGGCAGTTGCTGTTCCAGGGAGGAGAGGAAGCTGCGTTTGCTTTCTAAATAAATGATGTGACTTATTTTTTTCTTTTAACGGGTAAACGTGCGTAGTGGGTATCATATTATATGCTGCATATGAAGAGAAAGCCGGCAGCTGTAGATGTATCAAAAACATTATTAGATTGGCTTTTCCTTTTCCAAAGTTGAGAGTGGGATGCTGCCCATCATCTCCTGGACCAGCAATCCCTACTCACGGTCATTCATGCCCTAGTCACCTCCCGCGGTGACTATTGCAATGCGCTATACATAAGTTGCCCCTGAAAAACATACGGAATCTCCAGTTTGTATAAAATGCAGTGGCCCACATGGTTTTTGTGCAGACCTTGGTGTGCACATGTATCACCTCTCCTGCTGGAACTGCTTTGGTTGCTGATTTGCTTCCAGGTGCAATTGAAGGTGTTGGTGGTCACTTTAAAGTCCTTTGTGGCTTGGGACCAGGTTATCTCTTGCCGGTCATATCTACCCAACCCACTAGAGGGGGAAGGCAAGGAATGTTGCAAGTCCCGTCCCTTAAGGAGATACATTTGGCGGGACTCAGAAGAAAGGCTTTCTCTGTGGTAGCTCCCTCTCTCTGGGACATTACCCCTCCGGAGATTAGACTGGCCCCTACTCTGACACTCATTTGAAAAGCCCTGAAGATGTGGTTTGCTAGTGGGCCTGGGGAACCCAGAGTGGGATAAGGTAAAGGTTCCCCTCACACATATGTGCTAGTCGTTCCTGACTTTAGGGGGCAGGGCTCATCTCCGTTTCAAAGCCAAAGAGCCAGCGCTGTCTGAAGACGTCTCTGTGGTCATGTGGCCTGCATGACTAAACACCAAAGGCTCATGGAATGCTGTTACCTTCCCACCAAAGGTGTTCCCTCTTTTTCTACTTGCGTTTTTTTACGTGCTTTCAAACTGCTAAGTTGGCAGAAGCTGGGACAAGTAACGGGAGCTCACCCTGTTATGCAGCACTAGGGATTTGAACCGCTGAACTGCCAACCTTTCGATCGACAAGCTCAGTGTCTTAGCCACTGAGCCACCACATCCCTCAGAGTGAGATGGAGCACATTAAATGGCTGATATGAACGTGTGTTGTCACCAGATTTGAGGAGGGTTATTTCTTTTATGTTATTTCTTTTATATTGTGTTTTTATGTCCTTGCATGCTGCCTTGAGTCGCCATGTGTGAGTAGGCGGCAATATAAATTTTCTAAATAGATAAAATAAATCTTACTGCAAACACATAAATGTGTGTCATTTAAGGCCCCATTAAGTAGCTACATCATTTGGACGTTCATTTTTAGATTAGGGCTATATAACATTTTCCACATCTGCTAAGCCTTCTAATCAGGGATCTTTGCATGGGATCCTTTGGAAATGAAATGTCTGACTTCCACATATCTTGTTGGCAATTAGAGAGGGAAGGAGAAAGCTTTCATCTCATTCTGAGATATTGCTGATTAATACGTTAGCCATTTTTTCCCCAGAAAGTCATCCTTCTCCAGAATGGGTGGCTATTAGATTGGGTTTTTTGGTCTGATTTCCAACCTTCATTACAATAAGCATAGACAAATTAACTTTTCACCCTTTATCAGATTATAACCAGATATCTCTTCATCCCATATCCCATCATTAATCTATAAGTATATCCATAGAACATCAACTTTTCAATCCTGGTGTCAGCAAAAAGTCCCTAAAGGATTGCCAGAATTTTGCAAATAAATTATTTTAATTATGATCAGATAAATCAATGCTATATTCCTTCCTTTTACTTCTAACAGTCTTAATCATTTTATTCAAATTTGGTGATAGGATTTGATTTTTCTTTAATTCTTCTTGATCCCATTGCAGAAAGGGTTTCAACATTTTAACAATGAACCTTAAGGAAAAGCCTTAAAGACTGCAAATTAATCACCAAATAAAACCAGCATCCTATATTAATTCTATGCACAAGCATTTAAACAAGCTTTTTTTGTACACAACCAACAAGAAAAAATATTCAAAGTCATTTTTTTTTTGGTTTTTCATTTGTATTTCTCCTTTAATTTTTAAAACTTCAGACCATTTTTTGGTACATCCAATTTTTGTTTACTTCCTTTATAGTTTTTAATGTTTTTAATAACTATAATAATTTAAAATAATGATTTTTTCAAAAATATTTATTGTTTTACTGGATTATTATACACTGCACCAGAGTCCCTTTATATGAGATGGGAACCATATAAATTTGATCAATAAATAAATGTGTCCTTTTCCAAATAATTCTCTTGATCCATTATGCATAGTTCCAATTTTGGCACTTTCTGTCTTGTCAGACAAAATTTGATTCACATCTTTAATTCACTCATTGTCATCTTTTGGACATAGTCTATCCTCAGAATCAGACATCATTACTAACACTGTTGATATTGTAACAACCTATTTCTGGCTCCATTTTTCAAAGATCTTGTTTTGTCTCATTTTGTAAATCCCAATTAACCAACACAAAAACCTGGATTATATATATTTTTTCTTCTACTTAGAATTATTAGCCTCCTCTAGTGTCTAGTTTCTAAGGTCATAAAGTTGCTTACCTTTGTTATGAACCAAGATAGCTAAAATCCTCTTGTTCCCACAAAGAGCTATTTATATATGACTAGGATATATGTAGGGACGTGGTGGCTCAGGGGCTAATACATTGAGCTTGTCGATTGAAAGGTCGGCAGTTAAGCAGTTCGAATCCCTAGTGCTGCGTAATGGGGTGAGCTTTCGTTACTTGTCCCAGCTTCTGCCAGCCTAGCAGTTCAAAAGCACATAAAAAATGCAAGTAGAAAAATAGGGACCACCTTTGGTGGGAAGGTAAGAGCGTTCTGTGCACCTTTGGCCTTTAGTCATGCCGGCCACATGACCACAGAGATGTCTTCGGACAGCGCTGGCTCTTTGGCTTTGAAACGGAGATGAGCACCACCCCCTAGAGTCAGTAACGACTAGCACATATGTGTGAGGGGAACCTTTACCTTTATCTTTTTAGCACATATGTGCAAGGGGAACCTTTACTGTTACCTTTTATTTTATAATTAATGTAAAAATCTTACACTAAAAGTCAATAATCCAAAATTAGCTTGACCTTTAATCCATTTGTAAGTTTCTTATATCAAAATCTTATTTGACTTTGCTTTTCATTTCAAATGCTTCAGTTTCTTAAGTTTATAATTAATTTTTCTTTTTTTGAAGCTAAACTCATCCAAAAACTTTTTAAACTTGTCATTCCAAAGGTTCCTAATAGCTTTAAAATGGTTAATGGGCGGTTTCTGAAAGTGATTAAAAAGTGAGGACTGTGTCCTTTAAAAAGCTCTACCAGATTTGTGAAGAAGATGGCTTAATCATGTAATCTCTTAATATTCAACCCTATGAGACAGATCTCTTGCACCTCCTCTTGAGGAGCAACCATCCAAAGTACATGTGGCAATCTCCTGCCTTCTTGTCCAGAGAGGTCTGAAGAAACCGGTCTTCTCACCAGTTTTCTAATTTTTGCCACAGCCATCAGTTCCTCTCATGGAGACGTCTTCATTTCACCATGTCTCCCCTAGAAACTCTCAGCCTTCCCAGATGAGTTGTGTGACAATCTCTTGTTACTCATTAATAATATAATTATTGAGCATTAATATGCTCATTATAGTTTATAGAAATTGTAGTCCATCACAAAGAGTTCAAGCTATGGAAGATTTATCTGTGCAGTGACTGGCATAATTAGGAGTATATAAAAAAAATAGATAACCAAATAATGGTGCAAAATTATTTTAAAATGACAGTATTTTCATTCTGTTTCTTTAGCAAACAGACAGGAAGAAAAGCAGCATGCAGCGAGAAAGGGTAATTCTGAGGAGGGGAGGGGAAGTATGTTTCCTTGATTAAGATGGTATTATTTGTAACCCTGCATTGCCCTTTTGTCCAAAAGGGGAAATGATCATGGTCTGCACTACAATTATTTGCAACTTTTCAAATCTATCATGGATTTTTAACCATATGTTGCCGACACTCTTAGTATGACTGCAAGCTATCTCCTCTCTGTTTAAGTGTTGTTGTTTTTTAAAATGTATTTATTAAATGTACATGTTGCCCATCTCGCTATCAAGTGACTCTATGCAGCTTACAAGATAAAAATAATATAAAACAGAGGGTGTGAAACTGGTGGCTCGCGGGCCGGATGTATCATGCACAGGCCATGCCCACCCCAGCTACGCAAATAGGAAAAACATCACGAATCACGTGATGGCAACATGACACAGCAAGTTTGACATCCGTGATATAAAACATTAAAAGGATAAATATTAATATTAAATGAATAAAAATAGCTAAGAAGGCATGTGACGTACTGATTAGAATGCAGTACTGCAGGCTACTTCTGCTGGCTGGCTGTAATTTGACAGTTCGAATCTCACCTGGCTCAAGGTTGACTCAGCCTTCCATCCTTCCGAGGTCGTTAAAATGAGGACCCAGATTGTTGTGGGCAATATGCTGACTCTGTACAGTAAAGACGGCTATAAAATGGTATATAAGTCTTAGTGCTATTGCTAAGGAAGGAACCAATTTCCAATGGGGTGGTGGTCTTAATCTCTAATGACCTCTTATAGAACACAACCCCAATGGGACTCCAAGCCAAACAGCAAAATCAGGTTTTAATGCTTTTCTGGAAGGCCAAGAGGGTGGGGGCGGTCAGGGGTGAAATCTAATTTTTTTTGCTACCAGTTTTGTGGACATGGCTTGGTGAGGGGTCATGTGACTGGGTGGGCGTGGCTATGTAACCATGTGACTGGGGGATCAAAAGACAGAAACTCACTAACAATGTCCTGCTGGAGCAGAGTTGGACTAGATGACCTCCAGGTCCCTTCCAGCCCTGGATTATCCTCTGGAGCTACATCTAGTGCCAGGTTTGTACTCCTTCCTTCCTCTCCTCCTTCCTTCCTTCCCTGCCTCCCTCTCTCCTTTCTTTCTCTCTCTCTCTCTCAAAAATGAACCCTCCACCCCATCCCCCATTTTTTGCCTTGCAGGCTCCAAGAAAGCCTACCCACTCCCATAAAAAAAAGGCTCCGATGATTGCGCACTACAGCTGTGATCCTCGGAGCCTTTTTTTACCTTTTAAAAGCATTTTTTACAACCTATTAGGGCAATAGGTTGTCAAAAAATGCTTTTAAAAGGTAAAAAAAGGCTCTGACAATCATAGTTGTGGCACATGATCGTCAAAGCCTTTTTTTTTACCTTTTAAAAGCAGGCAGTAATGACACCTGGGTGGGTGGGTGGAGCTTTGCTCCACCATCGCTACCAGATCGCCAAACTACTGGGCATGATCGCTACTGGATCACGCGAACCGGTCCGATCCAGGGGCATTTCATCCCTGGGGGCGGTTCTCACCTTGAGGGGCACAATATTCCAGAGGGTGGGGGTAACCATGGCAAAAAGGCTTTTCTCCCAATAGCTGGGATTTGGTTGCATTTCATGCTGCTAACATTCTGCTATATAGGTTTACTGTTTCCCCTTTTAATTTAGGCTACATATGGTGCCTGTAGGCACCCATGTACCAAATCCTGCAGGCATAGTGATGCTACGGATGATATTATGCAACAAAGCACTACTAATTTGTGTGTTCATTTATACCCGAGGATTCCTCAAACTTGCTTTTACATTGAATTACAGTTAACGTGCAGTTTTGGAAACATGTTAACTGGACATTTAAACAGTGAAGTGTGTAATAGGACAGAACTGCCTCATTAGAATTAAAGATAAATTTTCAACAAGATATGAAGAATGCCTTTGAAAATGTTTCTTCTGAAAGATACATTACTATCCAGAGAGAGAAAATAAAATATGTGCAACAAATTTTGAATCCTAATAGAAAGTGACTTAAAATCATACACATTTTTAAGGCTGTACAACTATTATTTTATTGTTGTTGTTAGTTGCAAAGTTGTGTCTGACCCATCGCGACCCCATGGAAAACGTTCCTCCAGGCCTTCCTGTTCTCTACCACCCTTTGAAGTCCATTTAAGCTCATGCCAACTGCTTCAGTGATTCCATCCAGCCACCTCATTCTCTGTCGTCCCCTTCTTCTTTTACCCTCAATCTTTCCCAGCATTAGGCACTTCTCCAGTGAGTCCTTCCTTCTCATATGATTATACATAAAAATAGATTGAGTTTCAATCACTCTCTCATGGCTGCCATTGTTACTTTATTAAAAGTAATCTGATCCTGGACAATAAACCTGAATGTATAGCTTAGTAATTTGAACCCAGAAGTTAGTTTTCCTGTTTGTTTTTTCTCCTTGTAGAACAGTTGAGTTAGGTGATGAATTATTTATAAGCAAATTCTGGAGAAAGAATCAATTTGTTTTGCCCCTTGGGAGATGTTTGGCACTTACTCCATTTTTGAAATAAAGATGCTTTAGTTTGTTTCTTTCATCTCTAGACTAGAAGGAACAAATCTCCCCTTTTCAGTGATTATGTATTTTGTCTAAAGAAAGTGACTTGATAGAAAACTTGTACTTGGTATTAGAAACTCTGATTCAAGCAGATATGATGACTATATCAAAGAAGCATTGAGAGATCTCGATCATATTTATAATATAAAATCATGTAATTCAAATAAAACTTATAAACCTACAAAATAAAGACATTAAAAAATTAAAATGTGCAGAAAAAGAAAAATAGAAAAAAACTCTCTTCCTTCATCCCCAGCAAGTATAATCAACATTACTATCTTTCAAAATAAATCCAAGCATATCTTCATTCCATATCTATATAAATTTCTATAAACCCGTGTCTATAATTAAGCAGCAGAAGTCCAGCAAAGGTGCACACACAACATAGTTGTGCAAAGGCCCATCCTGGCCACAGCCATCACCTGCGTTTTGAGCAGGAACTGTGCATCCTGAAAAACTCACAGATTTTACCTTTTCAGTGAAAATTTGACAATAAGAATAATTAATACTCCAAGAAAGTAAAATAAAGGAATAAAGAGAATGGTGGCATCTGTTTCTGTGAGAGAGGGAGTGGTCCCCTCAGCCTTGAAGGAGGCTGAAGGGCACTCTCGCTTTAAGAATCCATCACTGGGCCCAATGATTCTGTACAACCTCCAACCTTTTCTTTCTGTGAAGAGTGGCTGGGTTTCAATTCCCGACAACTTTAGATGAAATGAATAATATGGATCACATTACAATGTGGGTTCAGGCCAGGGTTCAGAATGGAGACAGATTCATGTAACTTTCACCTTAGTGGCATTCAGAAAATAATTCAAAATGAGGTTGTCCTAGGCCTTGGGTTGGGTGGTTGCATAGTCCCATGGTTTGGGGGGTTTACTGGTTATGTGTAGACTTCTGGTCAGTTGTGAGTTTTTTCTATATTGTTTTTCTCTTCTACTCATAAGCCACTCAGTTATTAAGGAGTCAAGCAGCCTTGAAATTGAAGAAAAGTAATCTCACTTCACTGTCGGGTGTTTAGGTGATGCCCACTAGGTTTCCTCCATTTTTATTCCAAGCATATACACTGGTCTATCTTTTCAAAGGAAAATATCATTTCTGAGCTCAAGATTTGGTTCTGATACTTTCAATGACATGAAGAGCAGCTTCTTTCCTACAAGCCGTCTGGCGAGTGGGAGTGGGAGAGAGACAGGCTCGTTGCATTTTATATCTTCATTAATTTCAACACTGATTACAAGTTTCCACAAACAGGAAGCAAATGATCCAGGCTCAATTATTTGTCAACATGCGAGTTTCACGTAACAGTGCAACACGTACTTGTAACTTCTAGCTAGTGAAAAAAGAATTGCAGGTGTGCCCGTTAGAAACACTTAAAAAAATTGTAGGAGAAAGCATAAAAGGATAAATCTAGTCTCATTTTTGCAGAAGCATTTTCTCTCCATCTGGCCCCTCAGCAATTGAATCACAAATGGCTTTTAAACCTCTCAAATTTAGGAAACAGTTACTTAATCTTGAGGAGCTTGAGAAGTGGAAATGCAGCCTATGTTTTTATTTCTTTTTTTCCACTCTTTTCTTTCTGCAGAGCATCTGCTGCTACTGCAGGCTTTAAAAAGGGTGGTGGGGAAGTAGGTATCTTTGCTATTCTTTTTGCAACATCATTTTGATGGTAAAAATTGGGTGATTCCTCTTTAGCCTTCCACATGCTGAAGTAATAATTAATGAATATCATTTTAACTTTTTTGGATGTCCTTTAGCAGTGAAATAAATATGAATTGAATAGAATAAATAACACGTTGTAACCTATGTATTTAAGCTGGAAATGGGGTTTGCTTTTCTGTGCCACTCTTTTGGCAATGAACTTTCTGTTCCTCTTTCTTTCTGAAAAGGGCGACAGTTAACCAAAGTTTAAGAAGAAATTCTATCGGATCACTCTATTTGTTTAGTCAGAAAATAAAACTTCAGGAAGCAGTTTAGTGCTTCCCATGTCTATAGCACTTGGTCTTCTTAGAAAGAGGTAGAGTTAAACTCTTTATGAAGAGAACTATTTTAAATTCCTTCTAAGTAATTTCTATCACTAGGGCCTTTGTCCTTAAATGTAGTGTTGCCAAGAATGAGAGCAATTTATGAAGTCCTAGTATTAACTAAGTCATTAATATTATATCAGTGTGGAAATCTGGAGCATTTTAGGTATTTCTCTTGACCACTTGATCCTCACTGAAATGAAAGAAAGTTCTATGGAAGTGTTTGCTCAAGTGCATTTAAGATTTTCCAAGTAACCTGGAGAAAAGTACTTTTGGTATCTTTAATGGGAGTTTATCTATAAACATTACCTATGATGTCTTACAGTTTCAACCACTATTAAAGATGCACTTATAGGCCTAGCTTCTAAGTCTGGTAAGTCAAATGTGTACCCCTTCTACCTAGAAGGAAGCAAAACAATGGTGGGTTGCTCCCAGTTCGGTCCGGTTCTATAGAACCGGTAGTAAAACCGGTGGGAGGCTCCACCCACCTACCATGACATCATCATGGGTGATCTGAAGCGCAGAATGAAGCGAGAGAGAGAGAGAGTGATCCTGTTGCGAACCAGTAGTAAAGGTAAGTAGAACCCACCCCTGAAGCAAAACATTGATCAGATACCCTTCTCACATTAATGAAATCACAGGCAAGAGTGGGCCTGTCCATTATTTATAAATATGATGAGAAAAGCTGCATAATTGAATAATTTTGATTTGAGAGTTATTTTATTCCATTAGAACTGCCCAGGCATTGGAAGATATCCCAAACAGTGTGATAAAATAAGTATGGAGTACACATTCCCTTCAGTGCTTAGTACTGTATAAATTACCACTTAAATAAAGTGATCCATGCAGACACAAAAAATGGACATTTGTATATATGAAAAGCAGGTTGGCTAATAAAAGAATATTATTATCAGTATTTCCAGGCTGTAAACCTGATTAAAACTAAAAATAAATTAATTTGAGTGATAAAACAAATTGCTACTCTGTGATCTTATTTGATTGATGGGATCAAAGGATTAATACATTAGCTATCTCATTCATATGTACTATTTTAATTTAAAAAACCCCAGAAGACTTGATATATAGAAGCAAAAAATGTTTATAATATTTTACACATCATCTGACAAATCCTTAATCAACATTTGGCAACAAATAGTAGCAATAACAGAAATATAATATCTGCAAAGTAATATCTTACATTCTATATTCTAATTAAATCCTCCAATGATTACACTCTTCATTAATTATCCATTAATGCTTCCCAGAAGGATTGATGAAATATTGTTAAGAGTTTAGTTCTCACCATATAGAAGTCTTATATATGAAACCTTTGAAAGTTTGCTTTGAATGGGGAGAGATTTTTCCATTTTCCACTAATGATTTAATAGCAATGGATTGAAGGATAATAGCTGATATTACTATTTATAAAATAAAACAAAGAACTGTAACTCATTTCCCTTGTTAGTAAGCTTAATAAAGGAACTGAGTAAAATACTGCAGAAACAGTATCAGAGATAGTTGCAAATATTTTGGACCAGAAGTCTGAGAGGGGACTTACCAAATAATGAATCATTAAGCTGGTAGAGCAGAATTTATGCTTTTAGTCTCACTGGAATAAAATGGTATATATAAACAATTTTTACTGCTGCCGTTTTTAATTTTGCAGATGTCTTTAAAAGTTCGGCAGCCCATATTTCATCCCAACTTGTATATTGAGTAATTAAATTGAAGTGACATTCCCAGAGTGTTTTTAATGTTTTTGACTTCTTCTTTGTGTGCAAAATATCTAGAGTAAATTTTTGATGACAGTTGAATTGACTGATGAGCTAATGTTTAGCCTTTCAAAATAGTGAGTCATCTCTTTTACAGAAAGATCTTTATGACCTATAGCCAGAACATCCAAGTATCTTCCAGTCTGTTTGCTATTTCTTCAGAACTTGAAGGTTTCCCTCCTACAAATACATTTCTGAATTAATTTCTGAATCTATGAATTCCTTTAGACTCATAAGACATACTTCAAGCATGGATGCTCAAAGATTAGAGGATATGGATGGATCTGGTTAGCTTTCAAAGGCATCCAAATTTCAATCTTCAAGAAAAATACTGTCTAATTGGAAGACTATAAGTACAGTGGAACCTCGGTCACGTACACTTCCGACCATGACCAAATCAGGTACCAACCAAAAAATCTGCTAAATGTTTCACTCTAGTTGCGAACACATCCTCGGGTGGTGATCAAACAGCTGTGGTGATTTTCCCTGCCACGGCAATTTCACCTTCTACGCCGTTTTTTTGGGTCACGCATGTGCAGTCAGTCTCGCTTCCAGTCACGACCAAATTGGGTTGTGACCGAAGTCCTGGAACGGATTACAGTCGTGACCAGAGGTTCCACTGTATATTGATATGTAAGAATGACTATAATGGTAGGCTCAGAACCTTATGTTCCTTATGTTAATATATCAAACCCTGTGTTTTTTCCAATAATTATCTTAGGTTAGCTGTCTGTTGATTATTAGCTTGATGTTTTGATCGCAGGATTGCCTCTTTGAAGTAGTGGAGGAGGATGCGATCTGGCCAATGTCTAAGATTACCAGCAACCCTTCGGAAATCCCATACAAATTGTTTTAGAGGCCTGTTACCTTGCTTCATCGTTTTTAAGATGGTTTCACATTCTACAATTAGGTCACCATCTTGAAACCTGTTGCGAAGCAGTGCCATAAATCTGTGAACATCGTTTAGTTCTGGTGCACGTTCATTGTGTAGTTGAGCTATCCACTCTGAGGCTAGCCCCACATTCATACCATCCGAGATGGCATTGATTAGGCTTCTTTCTGATGGGTATTGATGTCTATATTGTTCAACGTAAGCCTCAATTCTGCTGAGAAAGTAAGCGAGGTGGTGTGGATTCCCATCAAAAGTTGGTTTGAAAGGGGGAGGGGCTGGGGGAGGGGGTGCAGGTGGGTTTAGCTGGCCTGCTTGCGGTTGAAGAGGGATTTGTGGGAGGGCCGTTGCTATTGTGGCTGGTTGCTGAGTTGTAAAGGGGGGTGGAATTCCCCCTGGCTGCAGAGAAGGAAGTCCTTGAAATGCTTCAGCTGACGAGGCAAAAATCGGCCTGGGGCCCCCAGGAGAGAAAGGTGCTGAACTGGCTGGTTGCCATTGGTATTGGATCCATCCTTGCCCAGGATAAAATGCCCAACCAGGAGGAATAGAAGCAGCAGGAGGCAGCGTAGGCCTCTGTTGGCGGG
The DNA here is from genome assembly GCF_028640845.1 of Ahaetulla prasina. Taxonomy (NCBI): domain Eukaryota; kingdom Metazoa; phylum Chordata; class Lepidosauria; order Squamata; family Colubridae; genus Ahaetulla; species Ahaetulla prasina. The sequence goes on from NC_080539.1 coordinate 272,119,765, forward strand.
AAAAGTCAATTGGAGGGGGGAGTTGCGATTCCCCCCAAGTCCCTGGTGCTGCCTGAACTCCCTGCCGTCTGAAGGAGGGAAGGGAGGTCCTCCTGCGTTCATCGGAATGGCTTCGAGCTTCAGTAATTTCTCCCTCTCTGGTGGGAGGGAAGGTGAATTTAGGCTGAGCTAAAGGCTCTCGAGGTGGGTGAGCTGAGCTTATACGAGGCCTCACTTCCAAACGCTCAAAAGTTTCCGGGACGTCTAATAGGGACTGGGATTTCAGGGGGTTTCTCAGGTCCCAATCCAGTGACTCTCCCGATTCTCCGGGTTTTACTGTCCTCCAGTGAGGTTGAGAAGAGGGAGGGGGCTCTCCATTCCGCCCCGGGGAAATGTCTTCTCCTGAACGACAGCTTACCCATGAATCGGAGTCTTTGGGCCGTGCACCAAGCTGACAAGCAGGCTCTACCACTTCGGGTTTTTGAGTCATATCTTCCGATGGGAAGTAGGTGATTTCGACTAAGTCCTCAGATTCCAACCTCTGTGCTACTTCCACACTTTCAGCTTGCTGCCCTTCCATCTTCGCTGGGTCTTTGCACCGCTGTGGAGGTTGCGGAGGCTGGGGCCCAGCACCCCCCTAACGGGTCCCCTCCGAGCGGAGGAGAGGGTACCGTTAAGCAAAAGAAAGTTAAGAGTTTTGGAATAATGTCAAGGTTCCAGAAAAACCTCTTCTGCATAAAAAAAACTCAGAAGCCATTGTCTTTCAGAGTTCTTTACTAGCATGAGGACACTGGCACACGATGAGTGAAATTCCAAAACTGAACTTCCGGATTCTTTTCCCAGTTATACAAATCCCAAGAGTCCCACCCCCCTAACCCCTTTGCTGGTCACATGGTCCCACGTTCTCCCAGTTCATTCAAATATCTTCTTGCCACTCCTCCTGCAGATGTGAACACCATCCGACCTTGACCGTTTGAAGAATGTTACCATACCTCTCAACCCCCCTTCTTCCCCTCAGGGGAAAAATGTGGCAGCGTCTGGAACCCTAAAGTCTAGTGTGGTTTCCAGGCCTGACACTGGAGCTGGAGGAACATTCTACACTTGGGTAGTAACTGCTGCAACAAGCATTTGCCATCAGTTAACCTAGAACTGTAGAATTAAAAGGTGATGTTCAGAAAGCTATTAAAGACCTGGCTATTCTCCCAGGCTCTGGGGCAAAACAAAAGTTGAATCACTGCTAGATTGAGGAGGAGGGGGGATGTTGGTTATGTGATATTTTAGGGCTATTCGTTTTCTTTTTTCTTCTTTTTTACTTTTAATTGTAAACTGCCAGAGTCATTGGGAGGTGGATGGCACATAAGCTGTATGTATATACACTGTATCTAATTATGTGTAAATAAATAAATAGTGGCGGTAGAAGAAACTATGGGGATCATCTAGTCTAACCTTCTGCAATATGCAGGAAAGCCAATTAAAGTAATAGCCTGGAATATGATGGATTCTCTTACATACTGGCCTCACCGTGAAACTCACTATTTACCTTTATTTTTGATATACTGTAACCCTATGTTTTTCTAGTCTCAGGTCATTTTAACAGTGAACCGTATGAAAAAGCCTTAAAGACTGCAATTAATTGCCAAATGAATTCAGCATCTTATATTAATTCTATGCTTCTGCACATGGCACAGATGCACATTCTCATACACTCCTTTTGAACACTATTTTTTAAAGTAAGGATAAAACTACTGTTTATTTAGAATTAAATTTGTACCACATGCTGCCCTCTTGTGGAAAACAAGGATAGAAATAATAGAGATTATTACTTAGCATGTCAAAAAATCAATCATTAATTGATGAACAGGAGGATGGCAAAAAAAGAGAACAAAGTTACATACAACATTGAAAAATTAAAGAAGCTATGGAATAATGTGGATTGTCTTACAGAAGACTTTTTCCCCCCTGCATATCATAACATAATCCTATCCGAGCCATACAAATTTACTACATTTTTTTTTATTTAAATTATCTTTTTAAAGGTAAATTTTAAATATAAGCTTAACATATTTATACAGTGAAATGTCATATAATCAATACTTATCATTGCCCACATACATGAATAAGACAATTATATAATTTCCCCCATCCCTTACACACAGTTTTTATTCACTTTGCATTGGAATGTCTGAGAACATAAATATTCACTTTTCTTCCAGGGTAACTCAAATAAACGATCAATATTGAATTGGCTACCAGAATCTTGAGAAATAAAGAATTCTGTACAAAAAACATTACTATCATTTTCACTTTAAAATCCACTTGAAAGTCTACTGTGCTATTTATTTTTAATGAAAAAGCAGAAGACTCACATCATTCTTTGGTTTGTTTTGAAATCACACTTTGAAAACCATTCCTTTCTCATATCACAGCAACATTTAAGCTTGTGCCGCCTTCTTCATCTCTGAAATTCCAAAGTGAATGACTGGACATTTCCAAACTGGTAGATCCACTCTTTTAACCTGCTGCCATCATGAAATTTCAAAAGTTGCTTTTCAAGAATATCCAATTAATCATGATTAGTCATCCTTGCATCACTTCCAAGATAATTGGGCAACTTTTCTAAAATAGGCAGTCACCAGTGGATAATGAGAAAAAAAAGGGGGGGGGAACCATGGAATGAAATAATTATTTTTTAATTTAAAATATACATGTTGTATACAATTAGTTCATCAGTTTCCTCCAGACTGCCCTATAAAAAGAATATAAAACAAGCCTGTACAGTTAAGAACTCAAAGTTTTTTTAAAAATGTAATATACATTATTTGTAAGGTCTCAAGAATCTGGAGACCTTCGAACGCAACAGTCGAATGAAAGATCTTGGAAACATTTCCCTAGATTCTTGTGCTGTATACTTAAAGTAATTCTGTGGATGGGCCAAGACATCAAACAACGCCTTTATCAGCTTTTTATCCTGAAAGAATAAGGTAAATACTTTTAAACATATGATGATGACTTGAAGAAAACAAAAGTATAGCATTTAACATAGTAACTATTAAAATCTAAACTCAGTGAACCTCTGCACTACAGTATAGCTGACAGTGAACTGGACTGATGTATTTCCTGGTGGCTATTCCAATCCCTGAATCCCAGTATCATGCAAGAACTTTTATTAGCACTCTTGTATAAAACATAAGGCTATTTTAGCAATCTTAAGATCAAAGTTTTCTATTGTTTTTACCACTTCACAAGCTGGAAATAGTATTTTTTACTTTGAAATTTTTCACTCCCTCCTTAAATATGTATACAGGTAGTCCTTGACTTACAATAGTTCATTTAGTGACCGTTCGAAGTTACAACAGCAATGAAAAAACTGACTTATGACCATTTTTTCACACATACAACAGTTTCAACATCCCATGGGCACATGAACAAAATTTGAACGTTTTGCAACTGGCATGTGGTTATGATGTTTGCAGTGTCCAAGGGTCATATGATCCTCTTTTGTGGTTTTCTGACAAGCAAAGTCAATGGGAAAGCCAGCTTCACATAACAACCATGTTACTAACTTAACAACTGCAGTGATTGATTTAACAACTATGGTAAGAATTATTGTAAAATGGAGCAAAGCTCACTTAACAACTGTCTCGCTCAGCTATGGAAATTTTGGGCTCAATTGTAGTTGTAAGTCGAGGACTACCTGTATAGTCTGAAGGCACATGAATAAAGAAACCACTTTTGGTTTTTTGCTTCAAATAATTATGTACTTTTAATAAGCACTGCCTCAAGTAGCTATTCAAGAGTTCCAGAGTGGCAAGGCAATATATGTATAATATATAATAATTATAATAATAGCAGATAGCTCTTCTTTTTTCGAAGATATACCTACCTTCCTACGTTGGTACCCACTTCCCTCTGTCACAAGAATTTATTAAAACATTGCCAACTCACTGCACTTCACAGATCACGAGTAACAGCATAAATCTTTTAACTATGAAAAAGCTTAATTCATATTTTCTTTCAGGCAAGATTAGAAATAAGATTACCTTAAGGATCTCTTGGTGATTTTCTGATGCATAAAGTCTACCATCTCTGACTATATCTTCTATTAGCTCTTGATAATCCTCTAATCAGAACACACAAAGCAACATTAATCTTGCTTACCATATTTGTTGGGTAAAAAATATTCCATTTAGACAAAAATGGATAATTTACATTTAAATGCCTAAAGCAATTTAAAACTATCCCAGGGTTGTTATGGATTGTTTTGGTAACGTACAATCAAATTAGAGGCTTACTTCCATAATTTGAAGCTTTAATATATTCCAAAATAATTTCAATAAGAAAACTATATAAAAAAACAGAAACAAAGTTTGCCATAGTAAATGGTTGATACTACTATGTTCAAATCATGAGTATTCTTACAAACTCTACTTTGTACAACATTTCAAAAACTTTTTTACTTAAGAAAAAAAATACACTTACTGCATTAAAAATATCCATCATCAACATTCTTATTCCCCTTTGTCCTTGTGTAATAAAACCATTACTCAACATCATTTGCTAGTTTTACAGCAAGCATGTGAGTTCCAGAAACGGGCTTTCATTATGGGAATTACATCAAACTCAATTGCAAAATTCTGGAACAAATGTCTCGGAAAACGGAAATCAGAAAGTTACATCTGATTACAGCAAAGCCAAATTTAGCTCTTTAAAAGAAACACATGTCAGGCATTTGGAGTTCATCATGCCCAAGCCAGATTTGTTTGGAGATGGTGGTTACCCTGAGGGTAGTTCCTGTTTAACTTGGAATAATGGCCAGAGATGACATGGAGAAAAAGCTGCTAGTTCTCTTTGCTTCTGCCTGAAATATTGATTAGTCCCAAATTCAACTTCAAAGCAGAAAGTGTGAAACCACTGGAACCTGTTATGAGAAAAGCCACTTCCCAGGGCAGAGTGAAAACATATGATATCTAAAAATATAATCTGAGCTATAATAGAGCAACCAAGGAACAGAAAAGTCACAATATCACACAGAACATATCTTGCATTACATAAAATACAAAAACCAATAAAAGATTCAGAACTTTTTCTGAAAACAGCTACACTATCTGTCTTACTATCATGGTCCTAAATACCATAACAATTTCTCTGCTCAGGTACAATTAACGCTACATCATTTTGTTCAGAAATAATGTATCCTGGGCATGGCTGACTAGTAAGACGTGGCATAATATTAGAAAACCATCAAGGCCAATACATTTTTTTCATAAAAGTTCTTTATTATGCCTGTACACCGCCCTGAGTCCTTCGGGAGAAGGGCGGTATAAAAATCAAATAAATAAAATAAAATAAAATAAATTAAAGCCTTAAGCTGCATAAAATGCAATTAATGCCATTTTCTAGCCAGGAATTCTAACTCTGGATTCTCATATAAACAAAACATATTTCCCCAAATAAAGAAACTATACAGTATATCTATATTCCAGGTTAACCTCTGCCAAGATTGGCTTTCAATCATAAAGATCAATGAACAGTTCCAGCATTAGGTAACACAATGATTGCTAATATTTTCTAAACTATTTACCTTATGATTGGATTCATATATTGTGCACAGCCATGATTAATTCAACAATAGGTTTGTTGACTTAGCCATAAGCTACAATTTACAATCCCACAGTGACTGGATTCACAATACATAGTAGACCAAATCAACAAATCACTTATGATTTAGCATGATCTGTGAGTACAGCAAGCGACAGTTTCACGTATTGGAAAGTTCAGGTGTTAAATAACTGCTCACTACCTATTCATCTTTTTGAGATATTCTCTTTCTAACTTCTTCAATTATGGAAGTGCAGAAATATAAATAACAAAAATAAAATGCCCACATTTAAATTTTCTTGAGTTTTAACCGTGGCTTACCATCATAGGTTACATAAGGGACCTGGAATCCTTTTGCACTATTTCCTTCATTTGATTTGAACTGGATCCACAGCTTTTTGGACCTGGAAGTGAAAGCTATGGGGCGTTCATAGGTTTGGCAGGTTTCATATGTGGTCACAGAATTGGAGGAAGCTACCAAAGAAAATTTACAAAGCAGATATTAGAGTTCTATTATGCTTTATTTCCCATAAGGTCCTTTTATTACCCCAATACTAGTTATCCTGTTCAGTTATCCTGTTGCCAAAGTCTCTTCTAGTGAAAAGCAGAAGATGATTACTATCTGTAACCACTATGTTTATCTACTGGAGCATGTTTTAGTAAAGTGTTTTCTTGGTGAAAACAAGCTAACAACTGAGAATTCTGGGACAATAATCCATGGACAGTTATATGGTGTCAGAATAGTAGAGGCTGTTATTTCAGAGGAGTTTGTTTTTCAATTTCATTGTAATATATACAATTTTTGTCACTGTTGCTCTCAACATAGCATGAAAGCAAGTTGGCGCATTTTAAGCTGTCAAACTCTTCCCAACGTTTCCAAAATAAGAGTTCTGTAGTCTGCTGTGGGAAAAGATCTAGGAAAGAATCTCCAACAAAAATTTAAAAATCATGTTTTACAAAACATCACTACACTGATAAGTATCTACGCAGTTATAACTTGACCATATCATTGGCCTTTAATTTTACTGATGGTCTTACTACCAAAACAAGCCAACAAATTACTGATTTTCAATATCCAACATAATGTTCTTCTAACATTGATCCTTTTGTTCAGTAGGTAATGTCTTAAACTGTACAAAGGAGCTTTTCCCACCTATAAGGGACTAATATCATTTGTTTATCTTTTTCTCATGAAAAGGATTATTTATATACCTTTGAGCAAGCTGACCTAATCTGAAGACATCAGCCCAAAGAAAATAAAACAACAGAATTTTAAGATTTGGGTGCATGCTCCTTTATTCACCTAAGCATTAGTATACCCAGGGCTATAGCCAAAGCGTATTTCTTTTATGCCACTTTATTTAGAGCTACACTCGACACAAATCCAGAGAAACAAAATCTACGTCATTTTAACTTACAACTTTTCCTCATCACCAAGTAGTCTCCACATTCATCTTCTATTGGTAAAAATATTTCTGGAACCACAATCAAAATGCGGCGCTTAGGAGGTGGATTTATAGTCCAAGTACACTCAGTGTTTGCAGGATAATTTCCAGGATAGTTTGGGGACTCAATGTATCCAGTAAACTCTCCAAGCTCACCCCCACAATGTCTGTCTGAAAAAAGAAAGAGGAATCTATTATCTACATTACGGCTTATGCACACCAACAAAAATGGGTGTGGTGGTGGAAAGAAGATAACCAATGCCACCAAACTCATCAAACTCTCTAAATCAAACTTCAGCAGAAATCAATCATATGGTTTCTTAAACAATTGTCAATATATAACTGCTTGCAAGTTATATGCGCGCTCCCACAGAGTGGGCCTTCTTAGGGTGCCGTCGACCAAACAATGTTGGTTGGCGGCCCCCAGGGGGAGAGCCTTCTCTGTGGCAGCATGGGCCCTTTGGAATGAGTTGCCTCCGGGTTTACGCCAACTCCCCGACCTCCGGACCTTCAAGCGGGAATTGAAGACGTTATTATTTCATCGGGCGGGACTAGCCTAAGTATGTTTTAATGTATATTTTAATTGTTTTTAACTGTATTTTAAGGGGTTTTAAACCGGTCTTCGACTGTCTTAGTTGATGGCCTTGCTAATATTTATTTTTAAATTCTTTTAAATTTGCTATTTATTTGTTGTATTTTAAGATGGCTGCACACTGCCCCGAGTCTTTCGGGAGAAGGGCGGTATAAAAATTTAATTATAAACAAACAAACAAACAAACAAATAAATAAATAAATATATTGCATGATTGAGAATGAAGTATGTTCACACATCACCCTATTTGTGGACCTGGCATCTTCCAAGTTTGACAAAGATTAACATACACAGTCCTTCCACATGACTATTTTACTGCACTTTACTATCCCATTGACACAATGGATTATATTAATGATATTCTGGTAGCTATATTCAGAACTTACATAGCTATTCTGATATTCATATCACCATGTTCTATCTCCTCACTACAAGGGAAAAATATCAATGCCTGCCGATTATTTCAACCAACCTATGGATTGTCTTTATTGCCTCAAAGCTGACCAAATATTGCAACCAATCCACAGGTCCCTTCCTCATTATACATTTTATCTGGATATATTGTCTAGAATGACAAAGAAAACCCATTTTCTATCACAAAGACAAAAATAACTAGCTAATGGTTTCCTTCTTCTGATCTTCTCCATGATTCACCTCAGTAGTGGGTTTCAAATTTTTTTACTACTGGTTCTATGGGTGTGGCTTGGTGGCTGTGGCATGGCTTGGTGGCCGTGGCATGGCTTGGGGTGTGTGGCTTGGTGGGCATGGCAGGGGAAGGATACTGTAACATCTCCATTCCCTCTCCACTCCAGGGGAAGGTTACTGCAAAATCTCCATTTCAGCTGATCTCCAATCAGCTGGGACTCTGGAGGCAGAGAATAGATGGGAGCAGTGCCAGTTGGAATTTTTACTACTGGTTCTCCGAACTACTCAAAATTTTTGCTACTGGTTCTCCAGAGCTGGTCAGAACCTGCTGAAACCCACCTCTGATTCACCTACACTCTTCATTTGTGGAAGCTGAAGAGAAACCATTACATGGTTTAGTTAAATGGTGACAGTACTGAGTTTTATTAAAACTAATATGGTTCACTTGATAGAGGACCTTCAATTAAACTGGATAAAAATGAAGCCCTGTTAGATACCCTGGATCTTTTGGTACTTTCAGTATATTGATCATGGAATTGTTCAGGATTAGGCTTTGAGGCACTGCTCCTTCATGGCTATATCCAGAAGATATAGCCATGAAGGACTACTGTTCAACACTTATGCTGCTGACTGATGACAGCTCTCCAAAGTAGACCAGTTTAGAAAACTAACATTTTTGCAGATCAATTATAGGTTTACAGTAATAGAATCTTGCAAGTCTGGCTGTTCTTCCCTCCTCCCTCTCTTTATTAGGCAAGGTCTTCCCCGAGATGTTTTCTCAGGTTATTGTTGTGTCCTGAACTATATGACCTTTGTCTTGGTAGCAGCACTTCCTCTAGTCCTTCAAAATCATTCCTTACACTTATGAGTGTAAGGCATTGAGTGGGATGCCTTTAGTACCCTGGTGGTGCCAATCTCTGATGCTCCTTACTTCTTAACTCCAAGGAATAATTGGTTTTGTTGAATATTCCCTAATTCAGTAATAGACTGGGGAGTGGGCGGTGGTAGGAACAAGCTAAAATGAAATCCAGACTTTGCAATATTAATTCTATACCAATGATTCCAGATGGATTCTCAGTGGTTTACATATATCAATAAAATCATGCAACCACAACCAACCCACATTTCCATTAAGCCTATAATAAATCTCGCTCATAACAACTAGTCCTGGCAACACTGGACACCATGTTCTTTGGAACATTCCATTTAAACCACCTTTTTAAAAGCTCTTGGGAAATATATCTTTTGAGACTTCATGGAAGGCTGCATAAGTATGGAGGACATGGTAAAAAAAGAAAGTTTCTCTGAGCTTTTCTTCACAGAGGGAATCAACAATATCCCTAATCTAGACATGCTCATTGGATGGATGGGTACATTTCGCTTAAATTATCAAACTGTCAAACCATTGTAGCTCTTTGAATTCTACTCAGATGTCAACCAAACCACATCTACAATACAGTTAGTCTTCACTTTTAAGAGTAAAAGACTGTACAACTTGACTATCTAAAGAACTCTTATGATGAATGTGTCTAGCTATTAAAATCTGCAAGTGGCTCTTGCTGTCATAGGCCAATCTTTCTGAAGCGAAAAAGAGCCTTTTCTTGTACTGTTCAATTAAGGAGCGCAATTTCTTTGAAACTGATTTTGGCTCCCATAAGTTCAGTATTGGGAAGAATACTGAAGATAAATCTTTTTTTTCTGAGTTTTTAATTTTTCAATTATTATGTATCAATGTTAAATTACGTATCCATTTTAGCGAATTTAAATTTACATCAAATTTACATTTTTGTTTTAATTTTGTTAACTGCCTTTTTATCTAGAATAGAAAGATGGGGAATTTATGAAATGAAATGAAATGGAGCCCTTGAAGATGGCTGGGACACACTGGCTCCCTACATACTGTTGGCAGTGGGTAGAAGAGAGTAAACAAAAGTCTTAGGAATCAAAGCCTTAAGTACACTTACAGTACTCTGTAGAAACCTTGATGAAACTGTTGGCAAATGTTCTTGTTTCCACTTATATGAGTTGCATTGAGACTGATAGCAAAGAAAATAACCAGGTCAAATATGATGTCTCCCAAGAGGAAGCAGACATACTAAAGAAAGCCCTTGAAACACCGTATGAGTTTTTATGAGTTTCATTTTATGAGTTAATGAGAAAGAGTCAAAGGCAGCAGTAACAGAGGATTAACTACGAGATGCCTAGAAGCATTATTGAAGACTCTTACACTAAGGACATCTCATATTAATTGAAGCAGTCAGAAGAGCAGCTATACTTTTTAGGGAATACATTTATACTGAAACTCAATCTAGTTGCTCTGCTATTAGCCTGCCTTTGACTCCTTGGCAGAATGCAATTCCCCCAAGGAAAGAAATCTCATGTGATTTGCTATATATAGAAATGTTACCACAGCAACTCAAGAAGGAACTATGGCACAGGATTCTCCAACGACGCGGAGGAAAAAAGCCAATTGAACTGAATATAAGCAGGGCAAGTTGTACTGATCTCCTGGATTCTAAAATTCACTATTCTTACTTCGTGCCAATCTTCACCTTTGCAATGCAATATGTTTGTGGATCCATCATAATCAGTAGTTGTGTTTCCAGGACATGAAATACAGTATTTTTGTCCAAACTCAGGTTGATATGTTCCATTTGGGCAGCGGATACAACGATGCGTAGTTGTATTGTAAAAGTGTCCAGGTGAGCACTGCACTATAAATGAGAATAAGAAAGTAGCTTGGACTAATATTTTGAAAAATTATGGCAAACATAATGGCCTTAATTCACCTTAAATTCATTCAGTTAAGAACTATTTTTCTTAAAATAAATTTATACAAATTGACATGTTTATTACCCTGTATAAATAAAAGCTTGTATGAGTTGGTGTATTTACAAAGCGTAATTTTCATAATGTGTTCACTGTATAATAGACACATATTAACATTTTTAACACAAAAAGGCATATAGATGAAAAATATATCCAACTTTTGTGGAAACAAAAATCATTATTAGAGCCAAGATGGCGCAGTGGTTAGATTAGAGCACTGCAGGCTACTTCAGCTGACTGCTAGCTACAGTTCGGCAGTTCAAATCTCACCAGGCTCAAGGTTGACGCAGCCTTCCATCCTTCAGAGGTCGATAAAATGAGGACCCAGATTGTTGGGGGCAATATGCTAACTCTGTAAACCACTTAGAGAGGGCTGTAAAAAAGCACTATGAAGCAATATATAAGTGTAAGTGCTATTGCTATTGCTTTTATAGGAAGCTAGCTATTTGAAATGGTGCTAGGGTTATGTTTGCCTTGCTTGATTGGAAGATACACATTATTTTTTACCTATTTTTGGTCTAATATATGGTATTTCTTACATTATGATATATCTTATATTCTGGATGGTGAAAAGTATTCCTATAGGTAGTAAATCATTGTCTATCCTAGCTGGGGAGGGAGAGATCCTTTAAGGAAGATATGAAAAATTGGGACTGAAATACATGATGGCTGAAAATACAAACATATGTTTTGAAGTCTTGCCTTTCTTACCTTTAGTCTCACAATCCTGAAACATTGTTGCACTGGTAATTTTTGTCATCAGACCTCCTCCACAAATAAAACAAGATGTTCGACCTGGTTCAGGCTGGTATGTCCCAGAAGGGCATGAAAGGCAGGGCTTAAATCCATCGGCTGAATATTCACCTGGGGAACACTGTCCTGGAGAGTAGGAAGAAGAGTAACAGAGTGGATATAAAAATCTGAAGGATATAAAAGTGAGTTTAAAATGATGCCTACATGTAAGCTTAGAATCAAATGTTAAACTTTTAATATTTGTTAAAATAAAACACAGCAGAAAACAATTGTAAAAAGTTTCCTGTCTCTGCTCTCAGTTCTAACACTTACATGTAACTTGATTTAGAGAAAGTTACCTATTTCTGCAGTAAGAAAACAATAGCTTCCATTGTACTATATTACCAGCCTCTCTTTCTGATAATACTTTTTAATATGCTTGTTTTTTTAGTAGAAAATTAGAAATAGCACTTAGACTTATATACCACTTCAAAGTGCTTTACAGCCCCCTCTAAGCTGTTTACAGTGTCAGCATATTGCCCCCAACAATCTGGGACCTTATTTTACCAACCTCAGAAGGATGGAAGGCTGAGTCAATCTTGAGCTGGTCAGGATCAAACTGCTGGCAATCGGCAGAGTTATCCTGCAATACTGCATTCTAACCACTGTGCCACCAGGACTCTTGTGTTCAAATGTAATGCACTAAACTAAACTAAACTATTACTAATTGAGAATTGACTCTGAAATTCTCTAAGTGATGAAGAATCATCATGTTTGTTAAAAATTCATATTCGATGTTGCAGCAAAATGGGATTTATTGCCCTTGCGCAAATACCATGGATTAACTTTTCTGAATTGGGGCAATAGCAAGAAGTGTCCTGCCTTCATAACCTACTTGTCCTTCAGTTGCTTCCTCTCCTGCCCCAGCTGTGTGCGAAAGAAAAAGCTTATATTCAAATTAACAGACTTGTAAATATCCATCGTAATGGCTTGAAAGAGAGAAAGCATTCTTTTACATAGATAAAGTAGTACTGCAATGTGTTATCTAATCAGAAAGATTAAGAAACAAAATATTTTATTTTAGTTAAAATCAAACTAATAGCATAATTTAGTAATTATGTCTTGGCTCAAACAATTCTTCATTCCTACCTTTTATGAGTTGTCTTTTTCATAAAATGGGTTTTATGGGTATTATTAGGATTTTAATGGGGTTTTATGGTGTTATTTATTTTATATTTGAATTATCAGCCAATTTGAATAAGTTTTTTAATTCTGATTTTATTGTATTGTATTTATGTATGCTATTTTTATCTGGCTGTAAACCGTCCTGAGTCCTTTGGGAGAAGGGCGGTATACAAATTTATTATTATTATTATTATTATTATTATTATTATTATTATTATTATTATTATTATTATTATTATTATTATTATTATTAATCTATCTTAAAGTTTATCATTAAGAAAAAAACAAGAAGGGATTCCAGTTTGACGTTGTGGCGATACAGACACAGAGGAACGGGTGTCCACGTTTCCTGTGCTGAATTCTTCCTGTTTGTGGGCTCCAGAGGGAGCTTAAGTCGCCCTGAAGGGGGGATGAAGCAAAGAGGAGCACCCTGTGAAGTCGGGGAAAGTCGTAGCTCTCCTGCCTGACCCGGGCTATTTTCTTTCCTCTCAGCCATGGCAAGAAGAAGAAGCAGCTTAAAGATGGCCACTACAAAGCTGGGACAAACTGAAGAATAACATCTAAGACTGGTGCTGGAGAGAAGAAGGTGAGCAGTGGTGGAACTGGGGGAGAAGATTCTTTTTTGACATAAATTGAACCCCAAGAAATGACCAGAACTATCTGCCCAGAATTGAGTGTTAAAGAGGCGCCCAAGCATTTTGGGACATTTTGGAAAAAAATACCTAATTGGAAATGAGAGCTGTAGGAGAATAAACAACAGACTATGAAATAAACAGACTCCTAAACTCAAAAGAAACACTACTGGGAAGATATTTTTAAACATTGGATTTATTCATATATAAAAAAACTTACTCTGCTTCGATATTTGCTGTATAATCCAAAAGACAATGGACTAGTAAATTAGCAAACTGAAATTTAAAAGGAGAGTGCCACCTGCTAACAAAAGAGGAAACTACAAGGAAGTGATTTAGGTAAAGAGGCACTTGAATACCATATTAGAGGATTGAATTTGCAAAGAGGATATAAAAGGTTTTTTGATAACTTCTGGGGACTACTTGAATGGAACGGAATGTTAACTTTAGAGATATAAAGAATTGGGATTAGTGCACTCCTTGAAGGGCAGTTTAAAGACTAAATAAATAATTCTTGGGCTGTTGGATAAAAATCAGCCTTCTTAAAAAATAAAATAAGATATTGAAGAAGCAGATATGAGTGGAATTGTCCAGGAGATGGAATTACTTTATCAAAATATAAAAGACATTATGGACAAAGGATTTAAAGATATTATGGTAAAAACTGAAAACACTATATAAGGGATCATGATCACAGACCGAGACGCCCAGGAAAGGGAGGAGTTAAAAGAAGAAACAAAGAAGGAAGAAGACAAGGAGATTACAATGAAAATAATAATGATTTGATGAATTAAACCGGGGGAAAACATATTAAGAGAGTTGGAAGATATGTTTGAAATGGAGACAGGGGCCTCAGTAAAAATGTTAGAAAATAGGCAGTGGAAGAGGGTAGAGGTGGAGGGTAGATTGGACATCCAAGAAATAGAAATAGATGGAGACTTAAGAGAGGAATGGGGGAGGCAAGTAAAAAAAAAGCATAGCAAGTATCGAAGCGGGCAAGAGAAGATGGGTAGATGATTTGTCTTTTTTCTTTCTCTAATGTTGTTTTGACTTGCTTCTCCTTTTACTGCTCTTTCTTTTAAAGTATAGCAACTAAAGTACAAAGCAGGCAAGAGATGATGGTTGGATGATTCCTTTTCTTGGTTGCTGTATTGAATTGTCTTTCCCTATCTCTCCCTTCCTATTATTTTTCTTTTTTTCCTCTTTTTGTAGACAGGTGATATGATTAGAAGTTAGACAGGAAAGAAAGAAAAAGCTTTTTAATATAGGGTGATATGATTAAAAGCTACAGTAGGATATGGAAATAAAGGGATTATTAATGTATTAAATTTTTATTTGGTAAAATGATTGTAATAATGAGAAATAGGTGGAATAATTGAATAACGATAGACTGTAACCTAATATAGATGTGTATTGTTATGGGAATTTCATAAGTTGATTGAATGTAATAATGATGTTTAATCTGATCAGTTTTGTTTGTACTGGAATGTATGGTGCCCAGGTGCCACACTGTTCATGCATTGATTTGATATAAAAAACTAAAAAACTTGTGGGGGGGAGAAAGAAAAACAAAACAAGAATGCAAAATAGGATACCAACCCACTCTGTTTAAATATATACTTTGACGCAAATTAAAACTGTGGGAGTTGTAACCTCAACACACCTGGAGGAGACAAAGTCAGGAAAAGTTGCCAAAGGTATAACAACTTTAATTTTCAATGCTTTCCCTACTAGTTATCTATGTAATAATACCATGCCAAGTTTTCTAACAGAAAAGGAATTATAAATTTTCATGCACCTCCCAATATTCTACCTCACTTCAACTCTATTTTATGAAGTAATAAGCCCCTTTAGCCTATATGCTGAATGAACAGCTAATAAAGAGAGGTAGTGTTATCCTTTGTTTGAATATATTGAATATAACAATGCCTGGTTCTGCTTATACTTTATTTCCACAGAGCTCATCTTGAAAACCCATTCACTTTCAGTTCAGTTGAAGGACATATGCAAGGCAGAAATGATAGTGAAACTGTACTAAAATGTTTTCATAACACATACAAATGCAGGCCATATGGTAAATAGATGGTGTAGAAGTACAGTAATTACATCCAATTCCTATCCTGATCTTTAATATTTCTGCTTCTTTGATGCTCAGATACTATAATAACAAAGCTAATCTGCTAGAACTGATTCTATTCATCTTGCCTATAGATTCTCCATGTAAATTTATCTACGAGACCACCTGCTGCTACCAATAGCCTCCCATCGACCCGTGCGCTCCCATAGAGGGGGTCTCCTTAGGGTGCCGTCAGTCAAACAATGTAGACTGGCGACCCCCAGGGGGAGAGCCTTCTCTGTGGGGGCTCCTGCCCTCTGGAATGAACTGCCTCCGAGGATACGTCAACTTCCTGATCTCCGGACCTTTTGCCGCGAGCTAGAGACCTTTCTGTTCCATCGTGCAGGGCTGGCTTAATGAAGTTTTTTATTGGGGTTTTAATATAGTTTTATTATAATTCTTTCAGCCTTTAATTTAATTAGTTTTTAAATGCTTTTTTAACTTTTTGATTTGTACTTTTTACCATGGCTGTAAACCGCCCTTCAGGAGAAGGGCGGTATATAAATTAAATAAATAAATAAATAAATAAAAATAAAATAAATAAATCTGAGTGATGTATCTCCCAAATTTGCAATAAGCAGATTGCAAAGACAAAGAAAGTGATTAAACTGCTTTGCAAGACAATGGATTACTGCTGCAATTGTTTGGCTATACTGTGGAGTTCTTAACTTTTGAAGAGAGGTTAAATCTGTTACCTTGTGGTTTACAGCTTCAATAAATCACTTCACCAAATGGCTGTTTTTGTTATGAGGAGCTAAATTGGCCTTGGCTTCATTTCAGGTTATTTAAGTTCACAGAAAAAAAAAAGAGGCACTAACTGCTCTTGATCAGGGATGAGGAATTTTGTTTACAGCTAATGAACTGTGTTTAATAGGGAAAACGGCCTTGGCTTATGAATAAAGCAGCAGAAGGAACCATATGCACTCATTGCAGCAATGAAGGAAGAAAATGACATGGGAGACACTGAGCCATTAGTCATGACACGAGGGACATGAAGAAATCATTTCTTTCTCAACGCTTTCTCTTTTGAGCTTGGAAGTAATTAAGATATTACATTATATGCAAATTTAAATTTAGATAGGGATATTTAATTTGAATCAGAGGATCTGCCATTTTCCTTTACCAACAGGCCAATATAACTACAAAGATTAGCCACACCAGTTACCAAACTATGTTTGTGGTATCAAACAACAAACATCCAGACTTCTTGATTGAAAACTGATAGTTTAAATGGAGAATATGGGTATTTTACAAAATGCTCTATGTTGATACTATATTGCACACTGTGCAGGGACTTGTAAATGAGGAGTATAAAATTCACAGTAAGATCAAACACTTTTTCTGTATTAGAAAAAAATTAGAGAATGGGTTATATTGTGGATCAAAATATTAAGCCAAACTATTTGATCAGAAATATTTTGGGGTCTTGTACTAAGAATGCAGATAGAGAATTGCAAATCTACTCCATATTAAAAGATCTCTTTCATCAAAAAAATTTAGTATGCCAGGAAAAAGGAATAGCATGTTAAAATATATTACTTCAATGGAGATAAATTACAATACACTAAGAACAAAGATTGAAGGACGGTATATTAGATCTTTGCATCTATTTTTCCATCAAGACTTATCTAGAATCTGTGCTTCAAAAGTTATATAGAACCTGTGCTCCTTATATCCAGTAGTATTAAAAATTTTTATTATATAATGTCCTTGAAGAAAGAGCAGGTTGCAAATATTCTGTATCCTTTTTTCAATAGTTAAGCACTGTCAGCTAGCAATTTTTTATATGTAACCATCAGAGAAGCATTTGCTTATTCAGGAAAATAATCTATCAAATAAAAACCTTGGAAAAGGATCATAGCTCTAGAAAGGGTAGGACAGGAAAATGCACAGACTCGTTTCCATCTATGGCTAGGAACAGATTGTGTATGAAAATCTGGACAGTGCTGCCTGTCAGGGTAAGTAGACTAAATGAATTGAGGGAATATTAGACTAAATAATCTAATGAAAATTAGACTAAATGATACCTTCATAATATATTCACACTTCCCATATCTAGAGTACTTTCTAGAAGTAAAACTGTAATGTATTTTGAACTTTGAGAGGGAATTTTGGGCGGAAAAATTGCACGTTGCTGATTGGTTGAAGCCTCAACCAAAAGAGTATTTAAAGAGGGGTTTTTGCCGGTTGTGTTCGCTGGGGTCACAATAAACTAAAGAGCTGTTGTCACTCACTGGTCTCCTGCCTCTTCTTTGCCCGAACTTAACATTGGCGACGAAGGTGGGATGTTGAGGCAGTGAGATTGAAAAAAGAGCTGAAGGAACCAGGAATTCGAAAACCCAGCCAGTTCTCGAAGGCGGAAAATAGCGATGTCCAGCTACACGCCGCCAGCGCCATTCGACCCAGCAAAGGAGAAATGGGGGTCGTACATGGCTCGCTTCGAGTGTTTCCTCGAAGCAAACGAAGTACAGGGAGTCTCGGACAATCGGAAGCGAGCATACTTCCTGAGCCACTGCGGTCCAGAGGTCTTCGATACGGCAGAGTCACTCTCAGAGCCAACGCCGGTACAATCGGTACCGTGGCAGACACTACAAACAACACTTCGAGCGCACTACGCACCGGTACCCTCAAAGTTCGTCCAACGTTTCGAATTGAGGCAACGGGTACAGCGAGAAGGCGAATCAATAAGTGTGTACATGGCCGCATTGAGGAAAGCCGCAAACCACTGTGAGTACAGAGATTTGGAGGATTCCTTACTCGAACAACTCATTTGTGGGGTCAGGGACATCAGACTACAAAGGCGGCTGCTATCTAAAAGCAACCTGACTTTAGTGATAGCCCTGGACGAAGCCAGAGCTCATGAGATGTCCACCAAGGCGGCGGAGACCTTGCAAAAGCCAAACGCGCAGGGTGCAGGGACAAAGACTACACCGGTCCACAGTGAGGAAGTCCAGGCCGAATCGGAAGGTGAGGAAGAGGAAGAGGTGTTCCACACCGGGAGGCTGGAGAGAGGTGACCGGAACGAATGTGTGAGTTGTGGGGGGCAACACCAACGGCAAAACTGCAGATTCAAGGACGCGGTTTGTCGGCGGTGTGAAAAAAAAGGACACATAGCTCGGGCCTGCCGAGCCCCCCAACCTTCCCGCCAAAAATTCAAACCGACCAATCAGAGCGCGGAAGCAGCGAAGCGGCCCGGGATTGGTCCATTTAAAAAGGGCGCAAAGTTAAACCAGACCACTGTGAGAGTGGGCCACGCATCGACACGACTAGAGAAAAAAATATTTACCCAAGTCTACATTGAAGGGGTGCAGTGCCCCATGGAAGTAGACACTGGATCGTCAATCACAATTATGTCCTGGGACACCATCGTGAGAGACTTGCCAGCAATCGCTAAACGTCAGCTACAAACCCAGAAGCTGAGAATGCAGGACTACCAGGGGAATTGGATCCCTGTTCGAGGAGCCACATCCATCCAAGTCAAATATGGACAATTCAAAAAGACCCTGCCGATCACCATAGTAAACGGAACTCTACCGAGTTTGCTAGGGCTGGACTGGTTCCGAGCTTTGGGCATGGGAATGACCGGGGTCCACAGGAGCGACGTCATCCTCAGAGACGAACTACTGAAGGAGTTCGAGGACGTATTCAAGGATTGCCTGGGCAAGTACGTGGGGACCCCTATTTCTTTCAACCTTGACCCCCAAGTCGCCCCCATCCGGTTAAAGGCTAGGAGGGTTCCATTCGCCCTAAAGCCTAAAACTGACCGAAAATTGGACAAGCTAGTAAGCCAGGGAATACTAGTCCCCGTCGATCATGCAAAATGGGAGACACCCATAGTAACCCCAGTCAAACCGGACGGATCGGTCCGGATTTGCGCTGACTACAAAGCAACGCTTAACAAAGCATTGCAGAGAAGTGCATACCCCGTTCCAGTGGTGCAACATTTGCTACACTCATTAGGGCAAGGGCAGGTCTTCGCCAAACTCGATTTGGCCCAAGCCTACCAGCAGCTACCTGTAGATAGCAGCACAGCTGAGGCGCAGACAATTGTCACGCACCGCGGGGCTTTCAAATGTACGCGACTCCAGTTCGGAGTTAGCGTGGCCCCAGGGCTCTTCCAGAACCTAATGGAGCGATTATTACAGGGCCTGCCAGGAGTGGTACCATACTTCGACGATGTATTGGTATCAGCTGAAAACTTAGAGGAACTCGGGGTAAAACTAAGGAAGGTGTTGGGCATTTTTAGGTCTGCGGGGCTTAAAGTTAAGCTCAACAAATGCCACATTGGGGTGAAATCTGTAGAATTCCTAGGATACCGAATAGACAGGGTAGGGAAATGCCAATCCTGGCAAGAGTCGAGGTCGCTACCCCCTACAGCCCCAGTTAGAGAGTGGGAGAAACCCCAGGGGCCATGGTCCAGGATTCACATAGATTTTGCGGGGCCGTTCCATGGGCAGACCTTTTTAATTGTAGTAGATGCCTACTCAAAATGGTTAGAAATAATCCTCATGAAAAGCACAACGGCCGAAGCAGTAATCACAGTCCTAAGGCATCTATTCGTAACACACGGCCTGCCCGACACCCTAGTCTCTGACAACGGCCCGCAATTCACGGCAAACTAGTTTGAGGGGTATTTAGCGGGAGAGGGCATCAGACATGTCCTCTCGGCGCCTTTCCACCCGGCGACGAACGGACTTGCAGAACGTTTCGTTCGGAGCACCAAGGAAGCGCTATCTAGGATAAGTCCAGGCGACTGGCAAACGAAAATAGACACTTTCCTGGCCGTCCAACATAGGACCCCTTGTGTAACAACTGGCCGCAGCCCAGCGGAACTCTTAATGGGCAGGAAACTCAGGTGCCCACTAGACCGACTAAACCCAACTTATACCCCAGACGGGTACAAGGGTATTCAAGGAAAAACCAGGGAAATGAAGGTGGGTGACCCAGTATGGGCACACAACTATAGCTAGGGCCCAACATGGTTAAAGGGGGAAATTCTGGGCATAACCGGACCCAAATCATACGTAGTAGACATGGAGGACGGCCAGGTATGGAAACGCCACATAGACCAGTTAAGAAAACGTATACCAAACAAACTAGAAACCAAACAACCAGGCCCTGACTACCAATTGTTTGAATCTGCAGCTGACTCAAACCCGAGGCAAGCGGAGGACTTATCTGATTCCGATGAAGTCCAGCGACGCCAACCGGTTCCTCCTGAAGGCAACAGGAACGATTCAGCCAATAATCCAGGGCCGGACGGCCTAGAGGAGGAGCTGGGAGGAACAAACAGTCCCTCCGACCAGCTCGACTCTCTCCCAGAGAATGAACTGCGCAAGTCAGAAAGAGTTAGGAGATGCCCTGTCTACCTGCGTGACTACGTAGAGAAATAGCATGTAAATATTATGTAAATAGAGGTACAAAGCGTTCTGGGAGGGAAGGAGTGTAATGTATTTTGAACTTTGAGAGGGAATTTTGGGTGGGAAAATTGCATGTTGCTGATTGGTTGAAGCCTCAACCAAAAGAGTATTTAAAGAGGGGTTTTTGCCGGTTGTGTTCGCTGGGGTCACAATAAACTAAAGAGCTGTTGTCACTCACTGGTCTCCTGCCTCTTCATTGCCCGAACTTAACAAAAACAACTGTATTTTTTAAAAAAAAATACAGAATATTCAGTCCAGAATCATCCTGTACTTTTGTAATTCCAATTCTTTTTCTCCATCTTTCATGACATTACATTATATCCACAGAAGTGGCTTTAATGTATAATAAATTTAACTCTTTCCTTCTTGGAAAATCCATGGAATACATTTACTAGGCAAAACATAGTCTGATTACTGGATAAAATTAACCCATAGTCTTTAAACATTTTAATTGGTATATTCTTAACCATCCAGAAAAAATTATCTAAACTTCAAGATTTATTTTATTGTTGCCCTGTTGCAAGCAATTGTCTGTGGTCTCTAATACATAGCTTAAATAACTGTCTGGCAGCACTCTTGAATGCCACAGTCTGAAATACTACCAAGAGGCCCTGGGTGCTTCAGCCTGCGGTATTTAATTCTTGAGTTTAGAATTTAGTCTTTGGTGATCTACTGTAAAATCCTCTCATGAAGGAATATTAGAAACGTGTCTGGACAGTTTCATACATAGGCAATTTTGCTGCTCCAGATGATCAGAAATTGATGTTCAGTAAGAAAAGGTTATCCTCTTTAGTCTCTAGTATAATCTATCAGTTCCTCTTTAATGCCACTATTCTCCGGGCTACAGCAAGAATTCATTGCTAAAATGATCAAAGATCAAGAAGAATTTCATAGCTAGAATCGTGTTGGAAGCTAAGAACGTTGCCTTTATTCAGGCAAATATTCCCCACAAAGATTCTACAGAGATCTCTCTATATCACTTTTTCCCTGGTTGTTTCAGAGCAGTTAATAATAGGAAGGGAGATGTTAGATTATACCTGCTTTCACAGCCACAAACCTCTACTGTGTATTCACCTGCAATGAAAAGCAAACCTACTTTTTCTGTAAATTGTTTAGCTAAACTTTGGCATTATAATATTTTTCCAAAGCCTAATGTTAAACATTTTTCAGTATATATAAAAAGGGAGAAGCAACAGTGGGTCGTTCTGTCCAAACACAGTGTATTTCATATTACCCTTACCTCCACATTCAGATATACTGCGAGCACCAATTGCTTTTGAGTCCCCAGAACGTTGAAGATTTGGACAAGGTTCACAGACAATTTGACCTTCATTGTCTTGATAAGTTCCATTAGGACATAAAATACAATTTTCTTGTTCCCCATCAAAATATGTTCCAACACTGCAGCTAGCTAACAATAGAAGGCAAAACAGTCAGTCACAGAAAATATTTTCTCTTCAGTAAGAAGAATGAATATTACATAGGTGAAGCTTTCACCTATGTTTGAATGTACTATTTTCAATTAAAAGTGTGTTATTTCACTGAATTGCTAACCATCTTTCTTCACTTAGAGCAGCACAAAGATATAGATGATATTTCTTTGTTCTGAATGTTCACAACTATAGTGAATATTTTTGGAACAGGAAAGCTGACTCTTGTCCCATTATGGTTTTTCTTTGAGTTCCTGAAGATGAACATCCTTCTAATTTTCCTATAAGATTTTCCTTTAGAATTCTACACTTTAAAAAAAATCATGTTCAAGCCATGGCAGATGGCCTTTTTCACCTTTTTGTTCTAGATCCACATCTTTTAAAAAAATCTATAAAAACTGAGAAATGAACTATAGTAGAAGACACCTCTTTTCCAGTTGAAAGGTATCTTATTTGATCAGCAACATCTCAAGTTAAAGATCCCTGGAAGGCAACTGAACAGGATCTCTAACATAGGAGTCAGCAATTGCCTTTCATAGGACTACAGCTGTTATTTCAGGGAAATATTTTCATTACCCTACCCTCTTTCCCTATTAAAGAAATTGGGTCAGACCTCTAATGAGACCAATCTGTTTTCTTTCTGACACCAAAGTTGAGAATGGTGCCAGACAAAGAAAAAGGGGATGTTAAAGTGAGAACATCTGTTTGTTTTAGCCTTATTCTTTGAACTATCCCTTATAGATAGCTTCTGAATGTGGCCCTTGAAGGCAAAAGAATTCTAGACTAATCACATCACTGAACTACAAGATTCAAGCATTCTAAAAAATAGCCACATCAGCTCAGCAATATTCTTCCCAGTATTGATTTCAATTAAATAATTATGTATGTGTAAAGTCTACAACCCCATAAAATTGAAAATAGGATCCATTATTGGATTTTTCCTAGCCTTACACATACTTACAATGCATAAAACTGGCTACAATTCTCCTCCTGTTATCAATGGGGATTACATATTATTGGATCACTTTTTTAAACTAGTGAATCCATAGCTATTGTCTGGGCTTACAGCTACTTAACCGTTTCAACTGAGGCAACAAAAAAAGAACAGTAATTTAAAGTATCATCTTCATATTTGTAACTAAACTGGAGACAATTTTAATTAAATAACTAGGAATAGATAGACCCTTTAAAATTGTGACTCTTACTTAAAATAGCAATCTCTTTCACTGCTTAAAATGAAAGCTACACATCAAATAGTTGCTTTAAGCATTCTACTGAGGTACTCCTGATACTTTTCTCCAGGGCCATAAAGCAGAAATATACTGATATAAACAAATATGCTGAATGACAACTTCTAACAGCCCCAGGCATCAGGGACAGCATCTGGAGGACCAATAGTTAGATTGTTGCTTGCCTGTATATAAAATTTCCCTCTGTGAGGTAATCAAGTATCTAAAATCAACGGCTTTAAACTAACTTTTAAAGACACCACTGATCCTTCAATACGAACGAAATAGCAACATCACAGCAAAAAAACATAAGGTATTCCACAGAATACAAAAAACACCTCCTTTGAAAACAAAGACCAATAGTTTAGAAATAATGAAACTCCATTAAGGATTCAGCAAACTTTCTGCTTGCTTTTCTTTTCTTTTCTTCAAATTAAGTTAAGAACCATTCACCATCAACAGATTCTGTTCCTGTAGCCACCCTTTTCTGTTGTGTTCATTGACCATTAAAACCCTATTCTTAACTTATACAAGAGTTTCAGGGGTGAAGTGAAAGCTATTCTGATGCAAAAGATAGATGTGGAAAGAGGCACCCTGAGGGCGCCTGGATTAGAAATTATAAAGACATTTAAAGGTTCTTTCTCCCTATTCAGCTAGTTTTAGCTTTGGGATTTTGATGCCATGGACAAATACTATAGTGTCTCATTGACTAAGATGGTGAACCTCATAAAAGAGGTCATGATCCACAACTAACCACCCCTTGAAGATCCATGCCCTGATTTCCTAAGGAAAAAAAGACAAAAACTAATGGATTGTATCTCTAAGCCTTCTATATTGTTTCAGAATCTTTGTTGTTACTGTTGTTTTGGTTTCTTACTGGTTTATAGGCTGTGAGCATGTGGAGAAATTTTGTGTATAAGAACTGGGCTCTTAAATCTATTCTTCCTGAAACAGTAGGAACAGTTAGGCATTTATCTCTAGTTTAGAAAATGTATTAGCCTCTTGCATTCTGTTCAAGACCCTGTTATTCAAAAGGGAAAAAGCTGCAATTCAAGAAACATCAGAGATACAAAATTTAGTGGGAACAAAACTACATACTGAGTGTACTTGTTCCTGTATTTTTATTTTTTTTAACAAATAAGATAATAGGATAAAGTTAAAAAATTTTAAATTACAATAAAAATAGGAATAAGGAAGGAGGAGTATTAGGTATGTTCATCTTCAGTTAATTAAAAAAATTAAACCAAATTTTAATTTTAAAATTTAAATTTAAAATTTTGTTTAAAATCAATTTTAAACAAAAAAGATTGAAACTCTAGTACAAGTTAACCTATCTGATGAAGAATAACTTCATATTGCTTTCAATAATGTTTAAAAATTTATTCACTATTATTTATTTGTTGCCTCTCTGATACCACTTGATATTATGAACGTATCTCATAGATTAAAAATTAAAATGAAGTAATTGACTAAAATTGCAATATTTTAAAAGAGAGATATGATAAAATCAAGGACTGGATTCTTTCTTCCTTTCTCCAGCTCAAGTGGTCTGAAGACATTATATCATGACCTACTTCAAAACCCCATTCCTGCTACGGGATGTTACATAATTTCACATAAATCTAGAGGTGAATATGAGTGTTTTCCCATCTCATTTCCTGAGGTTTCCCAAGGGACATATAAATGCATTTCAAAGAATCAAAAGTTAACATTAAGCACAGTTTGTTGACCTGAATGATATGGCATAGTATGATATACTATAAACAAAAATATTTCCAAACAGAAGAGAGAAAAGCACAAAAGCTTGTGTTTCCTAGAATTCGTTCTTACTTTATCAGCTAGTTTTCCATATAATCTGAAATATAGGTACTAAACCTGCCAATTTGCTATTGAAACATTTGTTTTGGAATCTCATATTTCCATTGTGTTTTTGTAATCATGGTTCTTTTTAGAACTTTTGTTTTAAAATATGTATCAAGGATTGCATGGCTTTCAGTTCAATGAACTCACGGAGTTAATACACATGTTTCTAAATAAACATTTTTCGTACCTGCCATGTTTTCGTGATAAATGGGATAAACAATAAAGTTCACACTGTGTACACTAAGTATTATGAAACTGACAGATGCTTTCAGATAATTGAAAAAAAGAATAGAAAATAAATTACAAAGCTTATGTCTGAGATAATAGAATAGAGCTAACAAAGAGGACTTACACAGAGCCCAAAGAAAATAACCTTGACATAAGATTCATTTTTCCACAAATAATTTTTTGTGGTGCTGTCAAATGTAGAATTCTGGCATTTATTGATCTAGTCATTCCTTCAATAGCTGCATTGATTTTGTGATATTGTGAGTATCAAATGATGCAAAGAGAATGAGATGCACATCTGAAAGATTTCATCAATATTAATTTCTGATAATTCTACTTACCACATTTGTTATCCATGTGCTTTTGACCTAGGCTGCAGGGATCCTGGATATCTACTGCTCTGAGAGGCTTTCGGGCCATGCCATGATCTACACCAGACAGGCGAATATGGAACTGCTCTTTGTTGATGACTTTCCGCAAAGTTCTAATAGCTTTACGAAGCCTTTTCTCAGTCCTTTTACGTGCACAGCTCAGATTACATGTATCTAGATAGGAGCAGGTAGCAGTGATTAGGAGAAGAAAGCTTGGACAAATAGAACCATATTACTTAAAAGAGGCAACTGATACAGCAATTGAGAAGACAGCCTGCCTAAATTATGGCATAAATTTTGTCCTGAGGTGAAATTTTCAAGGCACACAAAACAGACCTTAATGTAGAACAATAACACCTTCAGCCACAGTAGCTTTCTGATCATATGGAAAAGAGCTCTTAAGCTTCAAAACAGGAGATACTTTTTTTCTTTTTTGCACAGAAATGGAAATGAAAGAGAGAACTCAAAGATCAAACTGCAACAAAGCTCTGTCAGAAACGAAGTCTTTCAGTTCTTTTCCAACCAACCTGCCACCTCCTTTTGGTCTGTTTCAAGCTCAAAGTCTGCAGATATAAACATTTCTCTAGCTGCCTTCATTCTGCCGAGGTCTCCAACAGTTTTCTTGCCAGAACTGCATGTTAGGTTTACATAGTAGAAGTTCTCCATTACTGAATTACGTTTCTCTGTGTGGACAAAATTAAAGGAAGCAGCAACTTGGCCAAATTTGTTACTGGGCATTTGCTAAAGCTTGATAAATGTTGCTGAATAAATGTGTGTGGGGTTATATGATTAATTCCAGATGCTTATAAATGACAAACAACTGCAGCTCCTAGTTTAGATATTTAGCATGTGACATACCAGCAACTGTTCTGGAAACATTTATAGTTATATCCCAAATCTGAGAAGAACTGTGAATCACTACATCAACAGAAATCCCCAAATCCTAACAAGTCATAAATGATTTACAAAAACAACCATTTTAAACTATGCGTTGTCATCCATACCTGGTATTACATGACGAAGAGCATCCTGAAACATCTTACTCTTTTTCAAATTACATTTTCCTTGATTAAACTTAAAAGTTACAGTTGTCCTGATGATAGAGAGATCTTCAGAAAGAAACAGTTGAATAATTATTTTCAAATTAACTGAATTCATTACCAAAACCAAGCAGGTAATAGAGATGGTTTCCACATGCCTCATTTAATTCTTAATGTATAAGGGCTAGGGATCTAGTCTCCAGAGCACCTTGTTTTCTTTCTTTTATTATCTCAACATTTTCCTTTGCATTTGATGTAAATTTTTCTTAGCCACTTAGAATTGCAAGGCAAATAGGGGGCTATGTAAATGGAATAAACAAACAAACAAATAAACTATGCAAAAACTCCTCATCTCAAGAGCCAAAAAATGAAAGCAAACAAGCCAAGCCAAGCCAAAATATATAGTACAGTGAGGTTATAGGAATATTTGAAGTAACTGAAGAACTTGCAACAAACCACACTGTCTGCAGACAAAGCCAAACAAATAAAATTATTAGTGGGTAGTATAACCAGATTAATATAATAACCCATATTGTAGTTTGTTTTGGTTTACTGTGTTGTCTGAACATAGACAATGTGGTTAGTTAATCATTGATGATATATTATGGCCGGGTTTAATCAATTTAATAATAAAATGTACAGCAGCAACTTTCATCCACTTTAATCACAAATGATGAATCTAAGCTATGTGTCATGCTAGCCCTAAGCAAATGTGTCATGCTAAGTATAGATAAGCATGTTGAATGCTGAAATCAGTTGATTGCTGTGATATTCAAATCTTTTGATGTAAAAACATTAAGACATGATGAATTTTTAAAATAAAAATGTATTTAAAATTTAAAAGTTATATTTTAAAATATATGTGTTTTTTAAAATGCTTACAAAAGGCACACATGCAAGCGGTACCTTAAAATATTTATCCTATTTCCCTCCAAAAAGGCAGCAATGCCTTTTCTATTTTTCTGGTTGCTGCAAGATGCAAAAAGAATACATTAAAACAGACAAAAGTTATTTTAAAGAAAATTAAAATCTGCTCAAACACAAGAAAAATTAGGCAGATTAATTTACTAATTGAACAATATTTTCTTTATTGGCAAGTAAGCCTACAAACAAAAACAAAACAAAAACAAACCAGCTAAAAATGTGTAATATATTTTGAAATCATGCATATAAAATAATTACCTAAAGTAGTTGATTCATTTGGATTTTGTATTTTTTTCTTAGGTGATAAAGGGTTGCCACATTTTATAGTATAGGAATCTTCCAGGCCTAAGAGACAGATCATAAGGCTATACAATAAAACAGAAATACATGCTAGAGCATGGCTGAAATATACTTCTGAAATCTCATTCTAACATAGCAACAGGTAAATTGTGACTCTTCAGCTATTGCTGAACTACATTTCCCAGCATGGTCTATGTTAGATGGCATTGTGGAGAATTATAGTTCAACAACATATAAAGGACCACAGCCACGTTATCCTTACACTAATATATAAACAATGCTTCAAAATTACAAAAATATATTATTGTCATGATTATCTATAGTTGTTGGATAAGAGATGGGCAGCAAATTTTATAAATAAAAAGTAAAACCTATAATTACTGATTGTAATTATTTACACAATATGGTAGACTTCATTTACTAAAGGAGATGATGGAAGTTCTGTACTGTTGTAAGTTATTCAAAATTACTCTGAAATTGAATACAGTGAATCAAAAGTATTGTTTGTCAGGTTAGAGTATCAAATTACAGAGGCAGTCTCAACACACACAGGAAGACAGGGAGGAGGGAGGGAGAGAGAAAGAGTGGGGGAGGAGGGAGGGAGAGATAGATAGAGAGAGAGAGACAGAGAGAGAGACAGAGAGGGAGAGGGAGAGACATTAAAAAGAAATTGTCTTCTGAGTGCTGTATCTGAGTTTTATTTAGTCTGACTTATTTCAGACAAAGTATCCTATTTCAAGGTCTTAAACTCTTTATTACAGTTTGTAACTTGCATGTCTTCTTTTTTCACC
Source organism: Ahaetulla prasina (assembly GCF_028640845.1). Classification (NCBI taxonomy): domain Eukaryota; kingdom Metazoa; phylum Chordata; class Lepidosauria; order Squamata; family Colubridae; genus Ahaetulla; species Ahaetulla prasina. Next base: position 272,149,114 of record NC_080539.1, read on the forward strand.
AGTGGTTTTTCACTTTTATCTGTTTAACCATCCCTAGCCTCTAATTTCTGAGACAGTTTGTATTAGCTAAAATCTGTATGTTTATGTAAATGTTTGTTATACAACTCTATAACTTGGCAAGCATAATAGCAAGAAATGTTTTTTTCCTATAAAAGAGATCTGACATTGATCATATTAATTACCTAGCATGGCATTATTTACTAGAATTCCCATCAAAATAGACTGCAATTCTGAAATTATGGAATTTCAATAAAAGATGACAAATGAAACTCAGGGTAGAACCATGGAGCCCTTGGTGCTCTCGAAGAAAACATAAGGCACACAATCATACCACAGATCATAACAACATAGAAGCAGAGAATTGCCCTAAAACACCTAAAGGATCAAATCAACGCTATTCTACCAGCAGACAATGACTGAACCATGGTTATCATGGACTGAATGCAAGGACAAAGAACTTACATCCCAGTAAATACCAACTCAATACAGAAACTAGACAATTAGCCTGACTAGGTGGCTCAGTGGCTAAGACACTGAGTTTGTCGATCAGAAAGGTCGGCAGTTCGGAGGTTCGAATCCCTAGTACAGGTCTCCTGTGTGAGCAGGGGGTTGGAGTAGATGACCTCCAAGGTCCCTTCCAACTCTGTTACTGTTACTAATCTGATCAAATCACAAAAGAATCACAGTGGTGGATGAAAAACAGAGCACCTATCCTCCCATGCTTCTATGGACACCCAAAGATACACAAGCCCAAATACCTCTTCATCAAATTATATCATTACCAGGGTCCCCAGCCTGGCAAAGAAGCTTGGATAGCTTCCAGAAAAGCTAAATTTCAAAACTGAGAGGAATAGAATAGAATAGGAGAGGAGAGGAGAGAAAGAGAATATCACACATGGAAGAGGCTAAGTTTTTTCTTTCTTAGTCTTTCAAGATTTGTCAAACTCTATATTTTCAGGCTCTAAAGAAAAGTCAATCATTTTATCCTAGGTCATAGGTAGATAGATAGTATCCAAGAGATATCCAGGAGGAGGAGCATATAGAAAGTGGCAATAATCAGCAGTGGTAAGAGCTAAAATTGCATATATTTGCAATCAATCACACTTTTGCCAAACCATTTTGACCTTGCAACCGGAGGTCAATAGCTCTACCATAAACAAAATATATTTATTTGCTATATTTTATGCTACCATACTGCACAAACTCATAAATAATAGTGAACCTATTCCTGGAGACGACACTAAGATCTTGGAGACCGTGTATCTCTTCGGTGCCATTTTAAGAGCATTATTTGTTTTCAGTGCAAGTGAATTTGCAATTTGAATTGTGGAATGGGAATGGTATTTATAGGCTGAAAGATCTGTTTGAAAAAATGACTTTATCTGAAGTTAAAACAGAGAAACCTAAAAACAAGACATGAAATTATGGTTCCATTCAATGTCACAAGATTCTTTATGTCCATTGGTCAGGAACTATGGATACATGGCAGCCAAAGTACACCACACAACTGACTTAGTCAAATTGAAAATCATTGACCTCATCAACCTCTGCTCACTATCTGCTTTCAATCTGATGTCCCATAAGAGGAGACATGAATGCACTATAACAACCCAGAATATCAGAAAAAAGAAAAAGACCACCTATATAACATTTTCCAGCAAAATGGATGCCCACTCAACTTTATCAAAACATACCTGACCACTCAATAGAAGCTTTGAAAAGGATAACACTACTGTACATTAAAAATATCCCAGAAACAACCAAGTCTGTTATAACCACATGGCATCACTGTACCACACAATTCAGCTAAAGCCCTCCAAAACACCTTAAGTAAACTAAAAGAACCAGCAGCCCAAGAAGAAAAAGCAGCAGTCATTTACCATATACATTGTAAGGACTGTAACAGCCACTGTATATCACAGACAGACAAAAGACTAACAGAGCACATCCATGAACATCAGCTAACAGTCAGAATATGCACTGAAAACCCCTTAATTCCACAACACATGGACAGACTCAACCATAATTTTAATTGGAAATCTATGAACATCCTAGATTAAGCTAAATCCAAAAAAACTTTAGAGAATTCCTAGAAGGTTGATATCCAGACAAATCAGTTATTAATAAATACATAGAGCTAAATCATCTTTACACACTATTCAGAAGAGGCAATGAAAAAGCTAAGAAGAAAAGAAAGAGACCAGAAAAAAGACATCCTCACCATCAGTCAACACCCAGATAAGCAGGGATTGCCACCAGGCAAACAATCAAGCAGAAAACAATAACCAAATCAAGAAACTACCAAGGAGAAAACCACCCCCTGCAATACTAGAAGGGTTAACTTATTATACATAAACAGGGAGAAATTCCCCAATCTGGTACCAGTGATGATGTTACTTAGTCAAATAATGAAACATTATAGACAAATAGTTCATAGAGTTCATAGAGTTCAAAAGTTCATAGAGCCCAAGAAGTCCACAAGTGTATCTACAGCCTAGCTGCATATCAAGAAATACAGCAGTTTAAGGAAGTTTGCTGTAGTCCATTCCAAACTGACACAAAAATTCCATCCACATTCCTTCAACCTGAAAGAGGGGTTAAAAGTTCAGAGGACAAAGGTCTTCTAAAATATCCAGATTATCAAATGAGAAATGAACTCTTAAATAATGAAATTCTTCCTTGGCTCAAATGAAAATTCTAGGCCAGTGATGGCTAACCTTTTTGCCATAGCGTGCCAGAAGGGGGGGGGTCGCCCACACCCATAATTCTATGCATCCCGCCCCTGCACATGAACGCATGACCTCCCCACTCCCCGCACTCCTGCCACGTGATGGCCCAGTAGGCCCATTTTTTTCTCTCACCTGGCTCCAGGGCCTCTCTCAACTTCCAGTCCCAGGTGGGACCGGAAGTTGGCAAACAGGCTGTTTTCGGCCTCCGGAGGACCTCTGGGGGGGGGGGGAAGGCTGTTTTTGCCCCCCCCCACAGACTCCTAGAGGGGCTCTGGAGCCAGGTGAGAGAGAAAAATGGGCCTTCCCCACCACACCCCGAAGCCCTCCAGAGGCAGGAAACAGCCTGTTTCCCTACTTCTGGTGGGCCCAGAAGCGTAGCTGAGCTGGCGTGCCCACTGATATGGCTACGCATGCCACCTGTGGCACGTGTGCCATAGGTTCGCCATCACGATGCTAGGCAGATACCAGTAGTATCAGCCAGTCCACACTCTGTATTTTCAACATGCTACTCTCTCATCATAAAAGCACAGTTCCAGTTCCTATTTTCTTATCTTTAATTGATGGAAACAAGAGGAAGATGCTTCCATATGTTTTTTCCATTGTCCTAGCTAGATTACCAGGATTCATTGATAAAAGGCCACACTAACTTGACTGACTTATATTTTTCAAAATGTTTATTTCAATAGGCACACTGGAAAGTTCCTCAGCAAAGCTGGCTGAGGAACTCTGGGAGTTGAAGTCCACAAGTCTTAAAATGACCAAGGTTGGAGACCCCTGTATTAGTTGACAAGTTGGCAGAGGATGGTTTTCAAGGAAGGCAGTTCAGATAAATTTTAACCTACAACACTTCTGTTGCTAAATAACTTCTGGACACAGTAATGAAATATATTTTTCTTACAGCACTTTTATAGGCAATATTTTAAAAATGCTCTGTGTTGCCATCAACTGATTTCTATGCCAATGGTGAACAATTTGCTGCTTATTTCTTTCTATAATACCAAACTACCAGGTTATAGAAATATTATGCTTCATTCATGAGCAACCACTAAAGGACTATTGGACGAAAAAGCTTCAATGTGCATTTGTGGAATAGAAAATGAATGCAATTAAAATGTATTTACTACACACAGTCCTCAACTTCCACAATTCGACTGAAATTTCTGTTAGAAGTCGCCATGTAACTGGACCCCATTTTATAACCATTTCTATGGTGGTTGTAAGTCAAGTCACCATCGGTAAGCAAATAATGTGGTTGTTAAGCAAAACCAGCTTCCCTACGGCATTTTTTCCAGAAACCTACGAAAACATTGCAAACACTAATCACATGACTGGGGGTGGTGGTAGTGTGATGGTTTGTAATGGTCATAAGTACAAATTGAGATCATAAGTAACATTTTCATTAGGCCATCACAATTTTTCATTAAGTGAGTGGGATGATGGATGATTATAAATATGAATGTAAGTCAACTTTTTCAGAGACTGTCATAATTTGAAATTGTCATTACATGTCAAGGGCTACCTGTTCAAAGTGAATTCTCCTATAATGTGTGCACATACATCAAAGTTATTCTTGTTTCCCTAACTTAGGGATAATAATGACCGCAATAGCAACAACAATAACAACATCCCCCATGTTCTGCATGACTTACCAGAAGTAAAATGGACATCTGAGGGGCAGATTAAAAAGCATCTATCATTTCCACCAGTCTTAATGCAGCGCAGAGATACTTTGGGGGAAAGGACATCAGACAAGGGCCTTTCTACAGAGCAAAACACAGAAACTCACAGGACAAGAAAGCTAATGGCAGGCATGGTTCTAAAAATGCAAATACAAAGCTACATGTTACATAATCATTATCAATTTGCACATATGCTATTCATAATACTGGGAATGAAGACATACACACAGTATATTATAAAAAGCTGGGGTCGGGTGGGGGAAGGGGGTCATGCAGACAACTGCAAAAGCAAAAACAGCCTAGATTAAAAGCACAGGAAAGAAAGCATCAAAGACCCGAAAGTATCTCCTGTTTTTGTTTCATCAGGTAATTAGAAGCAACATAGTGCTATAGATCTACAATAACTTTTAAGAGACCTAAATGCAATTTGGAAGACCATTCATTGTTTCAGTCTGCATTGTTCCAAGAAATCTGGTTGGCCACAAGTAATGAAAGGAACATGTACAGACACATTGTGTATATTATGGGAAGTGCACAGGCTTCAAGTGGTCCAAAGCTGCAAAAAAGGCGCTGAATCTTACCCACACAGTCCTTTTTGTTCCAGTGTAATTTATACCCGGCATTACAGTGGCACTGATAACTACCCAGTGTATTTATGCAGTTATGCTGGCAGCCTCCATTGTTCATGCTACATTCATTGATATCTACAGAAGAAGAATGAGGGGGAGAAATTGGTACTCTTCTGAATCTAGTTAGCAAAGAACTGCACATGGATAACTACTGCCAGGCACACGATACATAAAGAGCTAAATACGTGGTTTTTTTTTTGGCAGCATGAATATTTTAATACAGTTGCCAAAAACTTAAAAAATGCATTTGCATGCACAGACCAGCTTTTATCGGAAGCATCTCACTAAATGTTCAGAACAAATCACTGGTGCCCAGTTGACAATTACTTGATGTGCCATCAAATTGCTGTTAATTCTTAGCAACCACAAAGATCTGTATAGCCAAAATTTAACCAATTTGCACGAAGGACACCCCACTGATTTTAAGCAATTTTCATTAAAAAGGGAGGGTAAGGTAGACTATTTCAGTGAAGACAATGAAACATAATGAAGAACCTCACTTGCCCTGAAATAAAATGTAGGAACTCCATTCTGTTAGAAGCCTGTTATTAGAACACAGCAGCCTGCAATTACTGCAGGTTCAAGCCCGGCCCAAGGTTGACTCAGCCTTCCATCCTTTATAAGGTAGGTAAAATGAGGACCCAGATTGTTGGGGGGGGCAATAAGTTGACTTTGTAAATATACAAATAGAATGAGACTATTGCCTTATACACTGTAAGCCGCTTTGAGTCTTCGGAGAAGGGCGGGATATAAATGTAAATAAATAAATAAATAAATAAAATTCTTGTCTTGGTAAAGATGTCAACTTTGAGTTGCTTCTCATTTAGGTTGCTTACAGTTAAGGAAATAGGTTTAACAATAATTAAAAGACAGACAGAAACTATATTTGGCCATTGATAAATGAAAGTACAATCAATAAAAGTACCAACACAAAACAATCCCTAACCACAGGAACTACTGTATGATCAACCATTGTGGGGGCTTGTCATTTTCTGATTGCCAGTTCTATAGGAACATTGACTACCAGTTGATTATCCCTCTTTCATTTAAATTTCTGGGGTTCTTTTATTTGTACTATCTGTTAAACAATCAAGATAAATTTATTTCTCTAAGAGTAGCAAAATTTTGCTACATTATGTGTCAGTTTCACCCTAAATTGTTGTAATAGTTCTTGTTGTTAGGAGATAGTTTTGTCATGTTCCTTTTACTGATTGTGCAATAATTAAAAGCTGGTATACACTGGAGCAAATGTATGTGTGATGCCATTTCCCTCGTAGGTTCCTACTATTCCTGGATGCCTTTTTCATCTAATTTATCCATGATTTAATCTTTTCTTTTAAAGCTATTTTATTTGCCTGACCTCTACCTATATAACAAATTACCCATTTCTTAAAACTGTTCTGGCTTAGGCATTTACCTTGCAGATAATTACTAGATGCCATAATTAGTATTACCAACAGTACTTTGCAAGCATGATCTGCAAAACCCAGCTCTTAATACCCAAGTGTGGAATGCAACTATTTGTTCCAAAACCCACAGCTGCTTTCCAGTAAAAATAAGAATGAAAAGTTGTTTTAAGGAATAGTACAGTTTGTACAGAGTCAGGCTCCTACTTCAAACCACCCGAAAAGTAGAAAGGCAAATAATCTCAAAAATCTGCAGCACTGAGTTTGAAATGCACATTTCCTTTTCATGTTGAGATCACAGAAATAGAATTCCAAAGAAAACGCCAGCAATAGGTTTATATGCACTCACCGCCACAATGTGTGAAGCCAAAAAGAATGTATCCTTCATTGCAAATACATTCAAAAGTGCCTGGATGATTGATGCACAAATGGTCACATGTCCTTTCAAAAGAACATTCATCAATGTCTGTAATTTAAAAGGGATGCTTTATTACTTCACTTTTTAGAATAGAATAGAATAGAATAGAATTTTTTATTGGCCAAGTGTGATTGGACACACAAGGAATTTGTCTTGGTGCATATGCTCTCAGTGTACATAAAAGAAAAGATACCTTCATCAAGGTACAGCACTTACAATATTTAATGATAGTCATAGGGTACAAATAAGCAATCAGGAAACTATCATTTATGGAGGAGACATTAGTGAGCTAGGAAAACTGAATTAAAAGTAGAGAATAAGCTAGTCTCAGAACAACTCACTGGAAACATTTATTTATTTATTTGAATTAATAATCCACCCAGCTCCAGTAGACTCTGTTAAGCTCATAATGTTAAGATCATAATGTAGGTCATAAATCATGAAAGTCAAAGTTGAATTGTTGCTCTCAATGTGAATTTTTATTCTTTCTTAATTTTTTTTTGTTAAAGTAAGGTATTATTTAATTTATTATATTTCATGAAAACAATGAACTACTTTAATCTCACCCTTTGTTATAGAACATATATCCAGTTGTACATTACATACAGATGTAGCATTAACATCATTTTGATTTTCCTGTATTATCTAGAAAAAACTCTTTCCATAGCTGAAGTTAAAAAAAAAGTAGCAAGGAGAATGTTTTATCCTACAAATCTGCTTATTCTCCAAATATGGGTTTCTACCAGCAGATTTTGAGGTCCTGAATGGGTATCCCATTGCATGTAAGGACAAAAATTTAAATGGTGAGATTGGTTCTACCTCTGTCCATCTTCTGGAACCCCTTAAAACCTGGTAATGTTTACAGCCCTGGGGCTCCCAAGGGAATGGTAATCTGATAAATTGGTTCCATTGCTCATGAGAAATGATGCTCTCTCCTAGTCGTTTAACAATAATACTAATTGTTGATTTTTACAAAAATATTATCATTTTATTACATGCTGCCCAGAATTGCATTTTGTGAGATGGGTAGCTATATAAATGTGATAAACAAGTAAATTCAGCTATCTTGGAGGAATAAATACAGTAGGAAAGTAGTTGCATGACATCTTTCTACCCAAAATAACCACACCATTTCCAACCACAATCTGAAAGTACTAGTAGCTTTTCCAAGGTAAACTGGGCAACTAGAACAGGCAGATTTGAACATCTATTTTTTTCTCCTTAAGCTTGTTCTGCCTCATTAATACCTGCTAGAATTTCTCTTCAGCGCTTATGATCTAAACTGACTGCCAAAGCAGGACTTGGTCATAGGATACTCCCTTTGGCAGAAGAAAGACTAATTTCCCTGTTTCCTTTTCTCTTTGCAACCCCTCTTCTCCCAAATATGTTTCAAAAGAATAACACCAGGTTTGATGAAAATGCTGCAATGGAAAGAGCAAATAGTGAAAATAATTTCGCTCCTTTTCCATCAGTGAGAGTACATTCTGCTAAAGGGACACTCTGCTATAAAGCATTATTCAGGATCCAAGTTATAGATCTAACTGCAATTAAAAAAGTTTTGGATTATAAAGAGCTGGCAGCTGAATAGTGATATCAGAGACTGAAATTTGAATTATGGAGAAGGTATGCATAAGGATTATCAAAGCTTTAAATTATAATATTTAGGCTTTGATTTATATTTTATATTTGTCTTAATTGTCACATTTGTCTTCATAAGGTAACTTTTGAAAAATGGTATAGAAAGGCAATAATAATTTTCAAGATAAACTATCAATACATCTGCTGAGAATATATTCAATCCATTGCTATCAATAGAATATTGTTATTATTACTATCAATATTCAATCTATTATTATTATCATTATCAATAGGCTATTTTCACCTAACCTGTGTATATTTAGCACATTCTTAGCCAGAGATGAAATATTTGTCCTGTAATCTTAGAAGAATCAAACCAAGAATTCTACTGAGAGCAATCAATTCTGCTTTTGGAAAGTCAGTTAATTATGGTTCCAGATGGTTATTCTGAAAGTGAATTATACTTGTCATACAATTTAATCTCTACTTATTATCATTTTACTAAATTATTTCATGCTAATTAATTATTCTGTTAATGTAAACATAATCCATAAATAGTTTAAATTTATCTCCCTGAAATTAATGGAAAAAGAAGATGATGTGAAATTCATTTGGTGAAGTATACCCTATGTCACTGTTTCTCAACCTTGGCATCTTTAAGATGTGCAGACTTCAACTCCCAGAATTCCCCAGCCAGCAAACATATGTATTTTTATTGTCTTCTCCCACACATACCTTGACATAATTTTTCATCAGTCAATAATTTAAAACCTTTTTTGCAGCTGCAATCAAAACTACCAATTGTGTTTCTACAAAAATGATCACATCCACCATTACTGGTCTGGCATTCATCAATGTCTGTGAAAAAGAAAAAGTATCATAAATGATATAATGAGCTTCATTTTTTCATCATTGAAAGATTTAAACATGTATCACAACCAAGAAAGCAAATCAGTCAAGAATCTTTTAATATAAGAAGCATACAAAACTGAAGTGATCTTTTCCTTCTAGTTTTGCATATTTTTAAAAAAATATTCTTGGAAAAACTGTCTTGTATCACAACAAGGTTTAAAATGTGATTACAGATACTCCTTGCTTCCTGAGCACTTGTTCAGTGATTGTTTGAAGTTGCAATGGTACTGAATGAGTAGAATTTACGATTGGACCTCAAAACCTTCCGGCTGTTGCAGTGCCTCCATGGTCATGTGATTGAGATTCAGGAGCCTGTTGACTGGCTTGCATGTATAGCAACCTTAATTCCACAGATACGCAATAATCATTTGTGTCTTTCCCTGCTGAATTCTCACAAGCAAAATCAATGGGGAAACCTGCAGCATAGGATGCAAGTTGCTCTGATAAGTCTGCCTAGCCTCCCTGTGCTTGCACTGTGCCATCCACCTGATGGCCTCATTGCACTCAAATGTTATACAGCCCTTCCAGTCTCTCCATCTGTCCTGTCACACCATCTAGCCACTGGCCTTCCTGTGCTTGCACAGGGCCTGTTCTAGGCCTCTCCCAACTCAAATGCAGCTTTCTCTGGCCCTCCTAGGACTTCCTCCAATCCTGTAACTCTCCTTATCTGGGATACTCACTGCTTCCCATTTAACAACCCATGCATCTTGGGATTACAATTGCCATTGCTAAGAGATGCGGTCACATGACATCAAGCTTTACAACCACATCATTTAGCAATGGCAATCCTGATTCCAATTGCTATTATCACTTGTTTTTGTAAACTATAATTCATTATAGCAATTTACATTTAAGTTATATATTTATTTACGGTTGAAGAGCAAAACCTTTAAAAGATAAAAATTGATGGAAAGGAATATGAAGCAATTAAAATCTAAGTAATGGAATACCGAACACTATCTAATCAAATAGCAATGCCAATTCCAAGTTAACCGCATTGGACCCAATTCTTCCTTAAAGCAACTGCAGAATTTAGCAACCTTCCTTTCTATTTTAGAAAAATGAATCTCCTCACAGAAAGCAGGCATTAATAGAAAAGAAAACTAAGATTGGTACATGGGATAATGCAGCATTAAGAACTGAGTCAGTTGATATTTCTGAGCAGGGTGGGAAGTGGTCTTATAGAGGAAAGGTTTTCAGAATCATAGATGGTATAGTATTACCTGAAGCCAAGGAAAGCACTTCTCTGTATGAAACAGGAAGAATATTAAACATACAGTTGGCCAGAACAAGCAGTCTGCTGCACATACCCTACTTACAATAATGAACAGTTGGACTTCATTATTCTTTCTGAAAATTAGATCCCCATATTCTATGAATCTCTAATGATATTTTCTGAGAATTAAACTGAAAAGCCACAATAACTTAAGTCTATACCCAGTGGTGGGATTCAAGTAATTTAACAACCGGTTCTCTGCCCTAATGATTTTTTCCCACAACCAGTTTGCCAAACTGCTCAGAAAGTTAATAACCGGTTCTCCCGAAGTGGTGCGAACTGGTTGAATCCCACCACTGTCTATACCCATATTTTGTTTCTCAGAAGAAATAAATTTGTTAATGAAGATTGTGTGTCTGTACGCATCTGTGTACAGCACTTCTTTTTTAGTTACCATATTTTTCAGAGTATAAGACTCACCTTTTTTCCCCCTAAAAGGGGGTGAAAATTTAGGTGCATCATATACACTAAACGTAGCCCCGCCCACACACTGGCCCCCACCCTTTGGCCTCTTCCTCCCAGCAATTTACCTCCTTGCAGCAAGCAGCAAGAAGAAACAGCCCATTTCAGCTTCAGCATGCCTAATTAGCACAAGTTGATTGTCCGTTGGATCGGCCTCCCAACTCTCAGCTCTTCCAGACTGTAGGGATTGCCATTGCCTATTGCTGTGCAGGCCTCTGCTGCTTGCTGCAAGGAGGTAAATTGCTGGGAGCAGATTTTTTTTTCTTGTGCTAATCAAGCTATGCTGAAAATGAAAATGAAAGTAAAGCAGGCTATTTGCTGTTTGCTGCACAGAGGCAAAATTGCTGGGAGGCAAAGGCAGATTTCTTTTTCTTGTTTTCCTCACCAAAAAAGGTAGGTGCGTCTTATAGTCTAGAGCATCTTATACTCCGAAAAATACAGTAATATCTTAACAGATATATGCTTAAACACATCTTTAAGCAGTAACAGGAATAACAACTTTTGAACATAACAAAGCATCTGACACACAGAAGGGAGCACAAAGCATGCCTGTTATAGATACAACCTGAATTGCTTCTAAAACTCTTAGGTACTGTCATCTATAAGAAGGGAACATATGATGACACAAACTTCACATATTCTGCATTTTTGATGAATTTTATTGTAATGCACGATTTTTCAATTTTCATTCTGTTTTTCCATACCAATTTCTACTCATTCTTTTATGAAATTATTCTTATTTTCTAGTACTTTTTCATATAGGACTTGTACTTCCCTTCACAGTTAAAAGTCTGTAGAAATTTTCAGTCATTCAGGTCCTGGTTGTCCCAAAGGTGCTTTTTCAAGAGACAACTTTTAGCCATACAATTTGGGATGAACACCCTGTGAATGGTGTGGGAGTAGGAATGGATTTTCAGAGGAAAAATTGCAGACTACAGGAACCAGGAGCACTACTCAGGTGATCCTGAGGACATAGATAAACCTCCAAGGGCTTCAGTGACCCTCTTAAAGGATGCAAATTACCAGCTGTCTGCAAGGAATATAAATCCTTCCATTCCCCACTGTCCTATCAGAGCTGAAGCTTCTTGCATGAGAAGTGAAACGTCTTCAAAAGGAAAAACAAGAAAGTCCAATTGCCTCCTGAAGAAAGCACCTTTGGGTCTCTTCAAAGTTGTTGTTCTTTTATTCCAGTTTCTTTCATCTCTTTCCTTTTCTTCCATGACCATGTCTATTTTTCTTCAGATCCATTCTTGACAGTATCAAAAATTTCTTGTACCACTTCCAAAACTTCACATCACTTTTGTATTCTTCATTTACAGGTAGTTCTCGCTTAAGAATGGTAGTTGAAACTGGAAACTCTGTCACCCAGCAATGTGATCAAGTGTGATATCACATAATTATGCAGATTTATGATGATTCCAGCAGTCCCAGAGATTGTCATTAGGGAAATTTGGTGTGATCTAGCATTCCGTGATCACATGATTGCCATATCTGACCTCCTGCTGGCTTCACCACTGACTTTGCTTCTCAGAAGCAAAGTCAATGGTGAAGGTTACAAATGGTGATCACGTGAATGCAGGATGCTGTAAGTGCAAGCCAGTTGCCAAACAGCTGCATCACAATCATATGACCATAGGGACACTGCCATAGCAGCAGCTATGAAGAAGTCCCCCTCAGTGCCATTGTAACTTTGAATTGTTGTTCAATGAAGACTACTGTTGTGACCCAGGCCCAAGTAGGTAGTAGGAAACTCAATCAGTGTAAAAACAAACAAACTTTATTTGAACAGCTGAGAATTACTTCGTTCTCAGCATAGTTCAACTAAATTAAAGCAAATTCCTGCCAACACAATTCCTCAGTCCTATCACCAACCTTGGTCCAATTAGGCAAACTGCCAAAGGCCTTTCTTGGCAAAAGTTCAGAAGACACCAATACAAAATAAATGCAACAAGACAAAGCTATCAACATTGTTTTCCAGCAAAGAGACCAAACACCGTTGCTGGTCTTTTAAGCCTTATGGGAGGGGCCAATCATCTCTTGGCCCTAGTCCCAAGTCGTACTCTTTGCTTGAGCTGCTCTTGCCTTCTGGTAGCTCTTCTCATGTGTGCATTAGGAACAGGCTCCTCCTGTTCCTCTGCCTCACTACTGTCAGTCTCTGGAGGCTCTGGAGTCCACACCTCACTCCCTGATGGCTCTGGCCCCATCTCAGCCTCCAACGTAGAGCCTTCATCCGGGCCTTCCCCAGCCTCCAGGACTGGCCCACGCTCTTCCTCAGCCTCATCGCTGTCTAACTCCGTTGCCAGCTCTGCAGACCACAATAACTACCTGTCTTTTAAACCTTCATCATAAACAGTTGAATCAATCATGCTTTCAAATTCTTTTTCCATTTGTATATTACTATTTTATTATTGTTTGTTAAGGGATGCTTAATACAGATTAATTTTGTTGACTGTAACAAACTTTGAGTTGGTATACTTGCTCTGTAAATTTAACTCACATTACAGCTTATGAAGAAACTGAGAATTCTGTTCCAATAGGTATTACATCATGTTACTATGCATTCACTCTTAGAGAAACAGAATCAACTTCCCCCAAAAAGCCATAAAACTGAATAAGGCAGGAACAATAACTGTTGAACTTCAGCGTCTCTCTGTCTGCCTGTCATGTATATATGTATATGTGTGTATCTATATATGTAGATGGATGGAACGACGGTCGGAAAGACAGACAGATATAAAACAGAGTATTGAGCAGTTTTTGGACAAAATATAATCTTTGCAGATTTAGAGCCATTTTGTTTCTTACAAGAAGATAATGTTGCTGTTTAGCCACTTCTTTTGCAAACATGGCAACATGAACAGGAGTCCTGTGTTTCTGCCTACACAACAAAGTGACTATTAGTTTTTTTCTTTTTGTAGTATTAGAAGTAGTCGTTATCAGTAGGTGTTTTGTTAGAGGATCATACGTGCAGGAGTAATTTAATTTAGTCCGATATATACAGAGGTCCTCTGCCTCTAAGCTCTGGGGTTGTATTAGCACTGTACAATCTACAGGACAGAAGTGATAACCTTGAACTGAATACAAAAAACAAACTGAACTTTTCACATACATATTTCAGCAAAGGAACAATCAAAGCAATTCCTTGTACACTGCTTTCCTAGTTCAGATTTTCTTTCTTTTTTTTTACTGGCTTAGCAATATTGCACTTTTCTGGGATTTTAGAGAATCCTCTCTAGATATTTAGCTTGCACATTGCATGGAATACTGAACTTTACCTTTACATGTCTTCCCATCCAGCTGAAGAGTAAAGCCAATAGGGCAACTGCAGTGAACGCCCGTTGAAGTGTCTTTACAAGTACGATCACAGCCACCATTATTTACTGCACAAGTTTCTAAGGAAAAGGAACACATTTGCAGGAAAAAAAACATTGGCATTTGCAGGAAAAAAAACTAGAACACAATTTGAAATGAGATATTTTTATTTATTCAACAGAATGAATTCTAATCGAATTTTAATGTTAAACAAACACATCCAACACTTTTTTCAGAGAATATCTTAGGATTGAACCATGGACTTCTTGGTGATCTCTAAACCAAGTTCAAAGAGCACCAAGAATTCCAGAGACATTTATGTGACAGATAACTTCAGTTTTAAACATTTTAAAAAATCAAGATAGGTTAACTATAACTGGAATTACCCACAGGTAAGTATTAAGTTTGGCTTCCATAGGAATCTGAGAGAATCTGTACTGGATCAGGCCAAAGTTTCTATTCCACAAACTGAATCTGATTAACGGTTCCCATCTGTATTTCCTAACAACTGATATTCAATGGTTGGAGAAGCATATTGCCTCTGATAACATTATACCTATCAAAATGATACATAGTACTCTAGTTTCATCACATGGGCTTATAAAGGCAGTATATTACCCTCACAATTTCCTGACTTCTGTTTACTAAATTTCAAATGCTACAGACATCTGGTTGCTGTTTTAGATATGTATAAAATTCCATTGATGCACCACTCGGATCCTTTTAGATATAAAACATCCTATTCACCAATTTAATGGATATTCAGGTCTAATGGGCATCCTTTTCCTCTAAGTTTGTTAAATGAAAATTCTATTGTAGGCAATTTTCAGTTCTTCCTTCAATGATCTCTAGAATTTAACCTTCCCACAATAGCTACATTCCCAGGCTGCTGTTTTTCATTGAGGTATCCATATATTTCCTACATATCAATTTATTTGTTGGGGCATATCCTGCTCATTGTCATAGCATTTTATCTGCAACAAGTGTACTTTATTATTCCTCATTGTATGTTGAATTTTCTAAGATTAGGTGGGACAATAGCTATATACTGAGGAACGATTAAGTAATTTTGACCAACTAATTTTCTCCTGTAACATCCTCCATAGTTTGTTGCTTTTTTAAATTATATTTTATTAAATTTCTACAAAGAATAAAATATTTAAAAATATTTGTAACTGTATCGAAGAAAATAAGAAATTACTTCTTTTTATTTTCGTTCTCTCTCTTTTCCATTTATCCCTTGCACTTTGCCCCTCCTTATTTTTCGTTCCCATTTTTTCTTTTCTTAATTTCGTTCTTTGAGAAATTTAATAAAGTATAACTAAAAAATAGCTTTATTGCCTTTTTCCAGAAATATGAATTAGTTCTATACGTTTCTATATATTTGAAACAGAAACTGCAACTGTAATTAACAAATAGCGTTGTATCTCTATGAAAAAGTTTTTCTCAATATATTACATGCCAACTGGCAAAAACAGAGAACTTGAGAAGCTGTGCAGTGGAAGGGAGAACTGGTGTCTAACTGTATTGAACTGAAAGCATATAGACATTGCATTAATTTCATTAGGTGGAATAAGAATTTTCAGTTTCTGTAAACTCATTACAGCAGGGGTTGTTATTCGTGCTATTCATACAGCAAAGCTTGGAAATCTTTTACAAATAACTATCCGACCTGAGCATCTCTTTACCCATAAGCAGTCGCCGCTTCACTCGTTTGTCTGCATCAGCTCCTGCCGTAACATTGTTTTCAGAGATTTCTGTGGTTGCTTCTACTCTTTCTTAGTACGGAAAAGAAAAGAAATATCAAATGATCAGGCAAGGAGTAAAAACTAATGTTAATACATTTTGGTTAAGAAAATAATTATCTACCTGGTAACTTCGAAGGGATTTTCATCACTGTCATATGAACGACTTTATCTTTGCTTGAATTATAGGTTCACCTCCTTTGGGTTTACACTGCATAATAAACCATGTTTACCTGGTTTTGACTTAGCATGTTGTTTTAACCCAACCTTTGTTATTTGTCATGCTTTACAGCTTAGCCTATTGTGTAAACCCCACGGATTGTGATATCAGTAAACCATAGTTAAGTAATCCTGTGTGACCCAGCTCATATATCTCTATTTGATACACGCTATATAAAAGAAAAGAAATTATCATCCAGAATGAAGGATTGTAGAAAATAAGTTTTGTTTTGGCTGAATTTTATCTAGAATGTGTTTTTCTATTAAATGTGTTTTTAATTCAAAAAACCTTCTTAGGGGATAGCGAGTTTTCCTTTGCTCATAAAATATATTTTCTTAGAGCAACTTCTTTAGCAATCTTGGTTTTTTTTCCTCTCTGCCATAAAAAATGGTGTTCTTTCCTGCTAAAGTTTTCAGATTATTCTTTTGCAACTATTTTTAGAATCCCCCTGCTGCTCTCATTACACTAATGATCTCCTTTGTCGTATAGCTATTATAGTCAATAAGCAGCAAGTTTAATTTACATAAAGTACCAGATACAATGCATGATTACTTGTAAAATTCATCAACAGTAGGATGGACAATCATCTCTTAGGGATGCCACAGTAGTGGATTCCTGCATTGGGCAAGTGATTGGACTGGGTGATCTCTAGGATCATTTTCAATTTTTAACTTTTGAGTCTATAATGTAATGGCCAAACAGAGAATTTCTTGATATGTTGATATTTTAATCAATTTAAGTATTTATGCTTTAAGGAGCCCTGGTGGCCCAGTATTGCAGGCAAAATCTGCCCACAGCCTTGAGTTCGATCGTGACGGGGTTCAAGGTTGACTCAGCCTTCCATCCTTCCGAGGTTGGTAAAATGAGAACCCAAATTATTGGAGGCAATATGCAAATAAAGCTTCTACATTGTAAACCACCCATACAGTGCTGTAAAGCCTAAATGCTATTACTACTATCAATTCTTCAAGTGAAAGCACCAAAGTTCAAATTCACTGCTTATGTTTGAAAAATGTATCATGTTAACAGCATTATAGTACAAATAATTAATGTTTACTCCACCCTAATCTTTGGCTGAAATACCTAATGCCTAATATGTAATGCTTTGTTTATTCATTGTATTAGTTACAGGTTTATTCTACCCTTGTGACAAGAGAATTTAGGGTGGCATTTCTAACCATAGCAGAGCTTCTAAAGTACTGGAAAAGTTCTTTAAATTCCAGGGAGATATTCAGAAATTTATCTACTTTAAAAGTAACCCATATTGAACTGTACAGCATAGCCAAATATCAAAAGTTGATAATAGGGAATGTTTATGACATTTTTTATTATGTCACAGCATGGTTTCATAACATTTTCCAAATTTCATTTCCCTGGATTTTGGATATTTCAGTAACTCAGCCCGTTTGAGGTACCTTGGTTCAAAAATTGTTACCTTACAATCAGTGGTGGGATTCAGCCGGTTCGCACCACTTCGGGAGAACCGGTTGTTAACTTTCTGAACAGTTTGGTGAACTGGTTGTTGGAAGAAATCATTAGGGCAGAGAACCGGTTGTTAAATTACTTGAATCCCACCACTGCTTACAATGCACCATTTTGCCCAATTAAAGGCTATAGACATAACAAGTTTTAGTAGTATACAGATACTGTAATATTTTAAAAGGGAATATTTTAATTCATCCCCAGTCTCTGGTCCATGGACCAGTACCAGTCCGCAGCCCATTGGGAACTGTACCACACACCTGGTAGGTGAACATGCAAAACTTCATTTGCTCATGTGTGAAATTAGGTTGTGTGCATGAAAACAGCCCCTCTCCTCTCCTGCCCACCACCACCACCACTGAGCCAGAAAGGTTGGGGATAGCTGTGTTAATGGAAGTTAACACAGACTAATCCCAATCCAACACGTTTTTCATTCATAAGCAAACTATTTGGATTTTCTGCAATTTTTAAGTGAACTGTAAAGTGAGAGAAATCACTCATTCAGAAATGTTACATGTTTATTTACAACCTGTCTACACATAATGTAGCAGAAAAGAAGTGAGATACCAATACATGTTTTTCCATTGGCATGCACTGTGTACTCTGGATGACATCCACAGAGAGGCCCATCTTCTGCATCTTCACAACTGTGCTGGCAGCCTCCATTTCCATGATTGCAAGTCACTGGAAAGTAAAAAACCAATTAAACTTTTGAAATATTTATAAAGTATGTACCATTCTGAGCTCAGGATCGCTTCCCCTTGAATGTAACATCTTTGAGTCCTATATGGTTGTAGGTCTACGAGCTACTTTAGCAGAAAAAATATCTATCCTTCTAATTTAACATAATCCCCAAATCAACATTTATTAAATGCAAGGGCAGCAACAAAATTAAAGAATAACAGAATAAATGAGTTGGAAAGGACCTTGGAGATCTTCTAGTCCAACTCCCTGCACAATCAGGAGATCCTATACCATTCCAGACATTGGCATTCCTTCTTTTAACAATTAACAAAAAGCAATTAAATTAATCATATTTTTGTATTTATGAATTTATTTATCAAATTTATATGGCTGCCTGCTGTCCATCTCATAAGAAGTGTCCCTTATACTATACATTATACTATACATAATAAATTGTTAATTAATAGTTAATTATTATTATTGATTAATAGTTAAATAACTGTTTAATTATTTAATACTATAAATTACATTTCAAATCCATTCATTTACACTGTATAAAACTGATGAGTCAATAAAAATCAAGTTATTGTAGTAATGACTACGGAGATTCTCAGTCATCTTGATCATGGTTGTCTCAAAAGTGCTTTTTTTCAAGAGGCAACTGGACTTTCTGGTTTTTTTCTTTGAAAATGTTTTGCTTCTCATCCAAGAAGCTTCTTCAACTCCCCACTACCCAGTCAGAGCTGAAGAAGCTTCTTGGATGAGAAGCGAAACATTTTCAAAGAAAAAATCAGAAAGTTCAGTTGCCTCTTGAAAAAGCACCTTTGGGTTATTGTAGTAATATAACAGGCATATTTTTAATTTCAGAATCAAACCTGATATTTAAAGATAGCACTTTCTCTCAGTCATTAGCTTCCACTTAAACCTGCAAGGTTTAGTATGAGTAGGACACTCACTGAGTTGAGGCTTTCCCTTGCCCGTACTTTGAATGTCTGTTGATACTGCACACTTGTATAAAAGATATGGGGTTTCAATCAGGACACTATATCCATCATCTTACAGATTTTGATATCCTTCTGTGGACACCCATGCTCTCGGCTAAACTGCATGGATATTAAATAGGGCAGTGCAATTCCTGCCTGTTCAAAAATAATGCTGCTTAACTTAACTGAGTTACAGTAACTTCTGATTAATTGGTATATAGCAGTAATCGTGAAACTTTTTGGCACGAAGTGCTAAAAAGGTTGCATGAACACATCGTGTGCGCGTGCGCGCTTGTCGGGGCCGCGCTTCGGAAAATCCAAACTTCCAGGTTCTAACACGCATGGACACCTGCTGATCAGCTGGCTGGCGCACATGCACAGGCTGGTTTTTGGAACTGCCACAACCGGAGTGTGATCGCACTCCGGAAAAGCCGAACTTCCGGGTTCTGGCATGTATGCACACCCGACAATCAGCTGGCTGGCAAGCATGCGCACATCGGTTTTTGCCACTGCCATGCACACGAAGAATAGCTGATTGTCGTGCGTGTATGCGCGCCAAAAACCAGGAAGACAAACAGACAAGGCAGCATGTGCTGGGCGACATGGCTTCACATACCACAGGTTCACCATCACAGGTATATAGTATTGTAGATTCATTATTTGATTAGAAAGTCAACCAGAAGACATAATACTGAATTCAAGATTGGACACCAAGAGTGATTTTATATATCTTTGGCTACTGAATTCTATTTCAAAAGCTCTAATTGAATTCAGTTCAAATTCTACAAAGAGAGAGTAACAGAGTTGGAAGAGATTTCTTCTGCAAAGAAAGATTTGCAGTCTAACACATCTCTAATGCATGCTACCCACTCTATATTATCAATCATGCATACCATTTGCTGCTTCTGATAATCATTAAAATTATCAGTGGGCAAAACTTTAGTGAGCAGAAGTGAACAAAAACCAAGTGAACAGTGAACATCTTTTTAACCAAGAGATAATCAGATAAGGGGAAGAAAGGTGCTTAGCAATTCCTTCTGATCAGAAGGGCTGCATAAGAGTCAGGTAGGTGTAGAATGTTGCATACAAATGCAGTCTCTTTGGTTCCTGGCCAGTTCAAATCCAGGTCTGCATTCGCAGTCCACTCCTCCTTTTGGCGCTTCTTTGCAGATATGGGCACAACCATGATCCTTATTCATGCAGCTCACACCTTCTATAAAACAATCAATGTGGATGTATCAGTATTCTCTAAGGTTTTTAAATACAGGCAACAGATTCTAGATATTTATCACCAATTAAGAACTAAGTGGGTCATGAGACAAACTATCTTATATGAAGAAAGGAATAAAGCTTATATACCAAGAGCAGAAGTTTAATATGAAGAACCCCTTCAAAGTTTAACCAAATTTATAAATCTGTTATAATTTTTAAAGTGAAAATGACACAAATGGGGCCATTAATTGTGAATCGGTATTACCTTCATAATGTTTCATGGAATAGGATGAGCTGAGAGAGGTGGGTTGGAAGATACAGTAAGCAGAAGATGGTTCCTCAATATATTTCAAATATACTATACTTCAGTAAATACTTTATTTACAATATATATATTCTTGAAGAGGGCAGACAACTAACAGAACTCAAGAAGTTCAATAAACTTTTAGAGAATGCTAACATGATCACTACTGTATATGTACATATATACATACAAAAGGCATATATATGAGTGAGACTTCCCCTCTCAATAGATGTTGATGGATAGGTAATTTTATGGCCAGTCTTTAACTTGGACCAGATAAGTATATCTAAATTTAAAAGATTCATTTACTGAAAGTTTGGTCTTCTCTAAAAGTCTTGCTATTGATTCATGAACTTAAATTAGGGAGAAAGTCTCATTGAAATTCATCCTGATGCCTGCTAAACATGCAGAACCATACCCACCATATAAAGAATGTAGCAGCTTGTTCTTTCCCAGTTTAAGATATGTGTAAAACCTACCTGCAACTTCTACAAACAACATTTATCCAGGGAAAGAGTGCTACTGATTTATTGTTAGCTACAGAAGGGGGGAAATTAATTATAAATATGTAGATGCATGGAATTATCCCTTGTTCTGATTTATTTCTTATAATGGACTCAATCAAGCAAACACATATTTCTTAAAGTCTAGAGTTTTCTTTAATATCAGCATCTAATCAAAGAGACTTAAATTCACATTAGAGACTTTCTGCAATTTCTGATGACCATGCAAAGCATGTCTGTAATACTGAACAAATTTTGTAAGAAAATCTTAATAAAGATTCTCTTTGGGGATATTTTGTGTTATAAGAAAGGTGGCTATATAAATTTTAAAAAATGGTTTACCCTCTGTCTATTAAATCAAAGAATGCATATAGAGAGAGGGGGGGAGGGAGGGGGGAGGGAGGGGCAAGTTCTTATATCATGCCAATAAAGTAATAAATATTCAATGTGGAATCATTTTTATAATCCGAGGGGTGGGGTTAGATTTCGCCATAAACTTACAATTAGGAAAACAATTACCTTGTGATGGATCAGCCTTTTAAAAAAATATTTTACGATGCAAAAAATTATCTCCGTTTAATATAAGAAGGAGAAGCAAGTCTCCCAGATCAAACATTAACAAAAAAGAAAGAGATTTTATAAATTATGGAAATGAAGAATTTCCAATATATTTTCCCTTTAACATAAACCTTCAGCGCATGGGGGTGGGGGGGTGGGGGACAGACATCTTATAAATCCACAGGGCATTCAAAAAGGTGCTGACATATGTGGGACTAATTTACAGACTACCTAATAATGATGCATAATTCATTATGTGCATCAGGAGCTCCTCATTCCAGCTTAAAAACAGTAATTAAAACAATGTATAATGCATTCCAAATCAAGCTGTCCTATAATTTATGAATTAAGTTTTGTTTGCTATTACTTTCCTTATCCCAAGGAAAAAGTATGACTAACGTCATGCCCTTAGAAAATTCTGCAGCAATTTAAGAAGCCATGTTTTCATTCCAACATACTTCTTCTAAAGTGGCTTTGACTAACAAAGGGATAGCTGCTATATTGCTTTGATTATTCTGCTCTACTGGTTCCTTGATTCCTTTCCCACAGTGAGAAAACTAGGAATACAATGATGTCTTCACTCCATCAGAAACACAAAAGACACAAAAATCCATATTAAACCTGCAAATCACTATTATGTTGTCAGTCCAGTCCTTTTCTATTACAAAGGATCACAAATTAGTCTTATTAACTCTTCTGTTGTTTGGCATTTGAAAGGTTCAACATGCCAGTCAGTTATCTAAAAGACACATAAAAAGCATTAAGAAAATTAACAGCTTAGCTTCTGCTAATAGTGTGATTTCTTTGTTCATATTCAGAAATCATTATACTGTATAAGCTTTGGCAAAGTAGTTGCTCCTGTCTTACTGAAGGCAGAAATTTTTCAAATAGGGAATTCTGATTTACTCAGTTCTGCATAAAGAGAAAATGTTTAAATTATTCCCCTGAAAGTTGTAGTGCAAAAGAAATAGCCACATGCTGAAATACTGCTTTTTACTAATCACAAGTATATTATCACCATTAAATCCCTTTTGATTGAAAGAGTTTGTAAAATTAAGAATTAAAGTTTTTCATATCAATTAAATAACATTATAGAAACAAAGAAGAACAATTAATCCTATTTCAATAAAGAGCTTAAATTTTGACATTCAAAAGATACCACCTTTATAGTGATAACTTTTTCATGAGGAGTAAATAATGCAACTATTAATAAAGTTTATTTTCTTTCACAATCTTGGGCTTCTGTAAAATGAATGAAAATCCTGTAAACTGGTACATAGTAAGCAGTGATTTTGATTTTGCAACTCATCATCATCATCAATATCAAACACATATTTATAGTTGCTCCATATCACTAGTAGGTTTTATCAACACAAGCTAATTTTATGTGCTTTGAAGAGTCTTCTCCAAAAACTTAACAGTGTAGAAAATGATCTAGAAAGGAGTTCTAAAGTATTCTGATCAAATATCAATCAAGCTCAATAAATAAAATGACATTCATAGTGACCCCATAATAATATAAAAGGAAATGTGAGTTTTATGTCTTTTTAAATTAAAATTACATTTGAGAAGGTTTCACTATAATCTCCTAGTCAGTATCTTCAGTCTCTAAAGGGAAATGGCTAAAATTAACTCTTCAAACATTCTTTAAAAGACCAACTATCTGAATACTTGAAATGGGGTACAGTCTACTCAGACTAAAAAGATCACAATTCTTTTCTATAAACATGGTTAATAGTACGTGATTATTTAAGCAAACTGTGACACAGCACAAAATGGGCCAAGCAAGTTTTTGCTTTTTTTTAATCCTAGTGTTTTGGGAATGCTCATTGAGGACAAGTTTCAAGGCTCCATCACCAAGTAGAAGTTCTCTGAATTCCTGCTTTGAGCATGTAAACCACAATTGCTCTAACTAGCCTTTCAAAGGAGCATGAGAAAAAGAAGACAAGAGTGCCTTCACACAGAGGAAAGAAGCAGAAGGTATAAATGAGAAATGACTACCAATTCTGCACCCTTTTCCCCACTATTTCAGAGACTGTTGCCTGATTTTAATGGCATCCATTCCCAAGATGTAATAAAAATGAATTCCTAGCCATGCATGCCCAAGTCACTGAGAAGTTATTGTCTAACGCATATCTGTCAGTACAGAATCCACATAATGTAATAGTTTAAAAACAGGCAAGAGACAGGCTATAATTTTTCCTTTTATCATTAGCATATCATATAACATCTTTAGAAACTCCACATACTGTATATGATCATTCCATATTACAATATGATTCAAGAAAATTGATTCTGAATGGTGGGGAAAAGGAAGGGCCTCATGCAGGGGTGAAATCCAACAGGTTCTGACAGGTTCTGGAGAACCGATAGCAGAAATTTTGAAAAGTTTGGAGAACTGGCAGCAGAAATTTTGAGTAGTTTGGAGAACTGGCAAGTACCACCTCTGGCTGGCCCCAGAGTGGGGTGGGAATGGAGATTTTACAATATTCTTCCCCCAGGAGTGGGGAGGGAATGGGGATTTTGCAGTATCCTTCCCTGCCACACCCACCAAGCCATGTCCACCAAGCCAGACCA
This sequence comes from Ahaetulla prasina, assembly GCF_028640845.1. NCBI lineage: Eukaryota > Metazoa > Chordata > Lepidosauria > Squamata > Colubridae > Ahaetulla > Ahaetulla prasina. The sequence goes on from NC_080539.1 coordinate 272,173,783, forward strand.
CGCCCAAAGCATGCCCACAGAACTGGTAGTTAAAAATGTGGATTTCACCACTGGCCTCATGCATCTTTTTGTAAAAATGAAAAGGGTTATACCTTCTGAACGGTGAATGCAGGTGTGCTGATTATCACTGAGGAAGAATCCTTCATTGCAACGACATTCATAGCTACCCACTGTATTGATACATGCATGTTGACAGCCTCCATTATTGACCAAGCATTCATCCATATCTGAAATACACATGGTACCAGTTTTGAACCAACTCCATGTAAGCTTGTAAGCCACCCAAAGTTGCTTTGAAGCGAGAAGAATGGTAAATAAATAAATAAATAAATAAATAAATAAATAAATAAATAAGTCAGTCAGTCTATACCAGCTGTACACAGAAAGCTATGGCCTATTGCTCTCTTCAGTATGCAGCCTCAAATACATTTTGTTTGGCTAAAGTAGGAGAACAACAAATACCCACTTCATTCTTTGATGTGGAATGGAAGTGGGATTTGGGTGGTGGGGACAGGTAGACCAAATCTGCCTTTTCTAAATCATGGTTAAGATTAAATAAGGGTCATCTGGTTTTGATTAACAAATTGTGATTAGCATACAGTGTAAATTTCTGCTATTTTCATAAATACATGGAATAACAAAAATGCTATTTTGCTGAATTAGCATTTCACTGTGTCTAGGCCAGCGGTGTCAAACTTGATTTCATTGAGGGCTGCATTGAGGGCTGCATCAGGGTTGTGTTTGACTTTGGGGTGCCCGGGTAGGAGTGGCCAGCTCGACTTCACTCGTGTTCAGGGGTGCCTCAGGTGGCCTGAGGACTCTGCCAGCGAAAATAGGTTCCCAAATTCCGTTTTCAGTTGCAATGACAGAGGGCCTCCTGCAATCCTCTGCCAGCAAAAATGGAGCTTGGGAGGGGCGCACGCAGACTTCCCGAGCTCTGTTTTCACTGGCAGAGGCACTGCGGGCCGATCCTTTGCTGTTTCCAGATCTAAGCACCCCGTGGGCCACATCTGGCCCCTGGCCCTTGAGTTTGACACCCCTGGTCTAGGCACATAATAAATATGTCAGTACGTAACAACTTTTTGGGGCACATCCTTACCAAGACAATTATGACCATCCTGAGCCAACATGAAGCCATCATAACATATACAGCGATAATTGCCTGGAATGTTGAAACATTCATGGACACAACCTCCATTGAACTCATTATCACATTCATCAATATCTGGAGAATAAAGCAAACGTCAGCATGATAGATGCCTACTTGTTTGTTATAGATAAGTTGTGACAGGATTAAATTGTCTATATGTAACTAATAAATGCTCTTAAAACATTTCAACTTTGCAAATAGTGTATTTTTTTCAAAAATAAAATTATCTAAAACTTCTCATGTCCAGTACTGCTTCCATTTTGTTTGTTTGTTCAGTGTATATAACTGCCCATCTTACATATGTGATTCCTGGCAGCTCATGGAGTTAAACAAATACATACAAAATACAAAAAGTAACAAAAAGTATGACTACAAAAATCCATTAAAACAATAAAATCTATTAAAAACCGTAAAAACCATAATCCGCAGGAGAATGCAATCCATTTTATTAACAGAATAACCATTTGGTAGGCTCCATACCACCGCTGCCAGACCTTGAGGTAAGTTGGCAAAGCCACATCTTAACTTCCTTCCAGAAGACCAGTAAGGTCAGGGCTTATCTGATCTCAAGGGGGACAATGGTTCCAAAGGTTACGTGCCATGTCAGAAGAGGGTTTCCTCTTGGGCCTTGTCATATATCATTCCTTACAGAATAGGACCTATAACTTGCCTGTTGTGCTGGACCTTAGGGAACAGGTAGGTGTAACCTGGGAGAGAAAGTCCTTCGAACAACCCAGCCCCATGCCATGTAGGGCTTTGAATTAAACCTGGAAGCAAATTGGTATCCAATGCAGCTTGTATAGCAGTGGTGTAATATGTGCTGATCTAGGAACAAGCATTTTGCACCAGCTGAAGCTCCTGAATGCTCTTCAATGGCAGCCCCATGTACAGCCCGTTTCAACAATCCATGTGGGACATGATCAGGGCATGAGTAACTGAATGTAGAGCCTGCTGATCCAGTAATAGGGGCAACTGGTCCACAACCCAAGGAATCTGGAGGATCTCTTTTCAAAAACTGCTCAACAACATCTCAGAATGATATGATCTAGAGCAGGGGTGTCAAACTCAAGGCCCGAGGGCCAGATCCGTCCCACAGGGTGCTTGGAACTGGCCCATGGGGCTGCCCTAGAACAGTGAAGGACTGGTCTCTGCCAGTGAAAATGGAGCTCAGGAAGGCTCCCGAGCTCTGTTTTTGCTGGCAGCAGGTTGCAGGAAGCCATCGCAGCCGAAACGGAGCTCAGGAGCCCGTTTTCACTGGCAGAGCACTCGGGCCCCCGACACGAGTGACATCCAGCTGGCCACACCCACCCTGGCCATGCCTACCCTGGCCCCGCAAGGTCAAACACAACCCTGATGTGGCCCTCAATGAAATCGAGTTTGACACCCCTGATCTAGAGGTTCAGCATAATGCAAGAATAAAGGAAAATTTATGAATATCAGTTGCTTCTTTGGAGTTAAATGACAGTGGCTAGTATGACTGGTTAGTATTACCAGGTTAAAGACAGCCCCTCCCAATAATCTCACCCAATAGTTTCATGAGGATGTTGAAGAATAAGGGAGGGAGGGAGAGAGACAGAATTCTACATAACATTCTACATGCCAAACAAGTATCTCCCAGAACAAACTTTTTGGCACAGACAAAACCCCAAGGTAGAAACCCCATGGTTCCACCATGTGGCCCACTATAGAATACTATGATCAATTGTAGCAAAAATAGGAGAAATAGAAAGTTTTAGTTTCTATATAGGTCATTCACCATGATGTTCAAAGCAGTCTCAAAGCTCTACTTTGGTCTTAAGCCTAACTGAAACAGAGCTATTTGATCCATGAACATAAAATGCAGGGGTGAAATGCTACCGGATCGGCCGAGTAGGTAGCGGAGATTGGGGCTGATTCGGAGAACCGGTAGCAATCTCTAGCTGGCCACGCCCCCCAACCAATCTGCGGCCTGCAGCCATGAGTGAAGGCAGGCAAGCAGAAGGCCATGTGGAAGGCAGAAACCGAAGAAAGCATGGCAGGGCTGCAGGGAGAGGATCTATAAGGTAAGCCAATGCTGGCAGTGGGAGGGGGGGAGGGAGACCCACTGTGCTCAGCCTCGGTGGGGGACCTGCAAGGCTCACTTGACTTTTGGGCTTGGCGTGCTCGGCTTTTGGGCTTGGCTTCTGTGGAGCCTTTGGCTGACTGCTGCCCACCTGCTGTCCCCCCCCCACCCGCATCCAGCCCATGATGGAAAACGCACCGCTTCTGGGCCAGGCCACCCACCTTCAGGTCCCTGAAGGGCAGGGTGTGCTCTGCCACTGCCACCACCATTTGCACCGTGGCCGCACAGAAAAACTCCACAGTGCAGCGCAGTTCTGGGATGGCAGGGGAGCCCAGGCAAGCTCTGCCGCTGCTGCTGCTGCCGGGAGCATCCACATGGGAAAATTCCCCGGCGCAGCGTAGTTCTGGGATTGGGGGGGAGCCCAGGCAAGCTCTGCTGCTACCGCCGCTGCCATTGTTGCTGCTGCCAGGAGCGTCCTGGCAGGAAAACTCCCCGGGAAGGGCTCTGTTTAGACCAGGGTGTGTGTGTGTGTGTGTGTGTGTGTGTGTGTGTGTGTGTGTTTGTGTGTGTGAGAGAGAGTGAGAGACAGACAGAAAGAGAAGGGAAGAGGAAGGGAGAGAGAGAAAGAGAAAGAAAGAGGAAGGGAGAGAGAGAGACAAGACAGAGAGAGAGAGAGAGAAAGAGAAAGAAAGAGGAAGGGAGAGAGAGAGACAAGACAGAGAGAGAGAGAGAGAGAGAGAAAGAAAGAAAGGAAGGAAGGAAGGAAGGAAGGAAGGAAGGAAGGAAGGAAGGAAGGAAGGAAGGAAGGAAGGAAGGAAGGAAGGAAGAAAGAAAGAAAGAAAGAAAGCTTATGACCACAATTGTGGCCCAAATTTTGGTTGCTAAGCAAGTTTCACCACATTTTATAAGTTGGCCACACCTACCCTGTCACATGACCACCAAGCCACGCTCACCAGGCCACGCCCACAGGACCGGTAGCAAAAGGAATTAGATTTCACCCCTGATAAAATGGTGAGATAATCACCTTCTCAATAGAAATAAAGTTCTTCAGATTGGCCTAAAGTTGCAAAGCTGACCTAAGTTGAGAGTTTCTCTGGTGTCTAAAGGGGATTTCATCATACAGTCGAAAATGCAATGTATGTATCCATATTAGTAGTCAGTTGCCCCTGGTTCGGACCAGTTCTTGTGAACTAGTAGTAAAAGTGGGGGTAGGCTCCACCCACCGACCCCGACATCATCAGGAAGCTTCTGCGCGCATGATTCCGTTGTAAACCACACACCATAAAAGTTGACTTTGTATATAATATACAAATGGATGAAGACTATTGCTTAACACAGTGTAAGCCGCCCTGAGTCTTCGGAGAAGGGCGGGATATAAATTCAAATTAAAAAAAAAAAACCAGTAGTAAAGGTAAGTAGAACCCACCCAATCCATATGTATCAATAGGTATGTAACATGAAGATTCTGGAGCTTGAAAACCTTTTTCTTAATATTTATCCTGGATGCTGCAATTAGAATGGAGTTGGATCTGTAATGCCGGCATTACATTATCTGTAATGCAGGCATTACAGCTCTTTGCCTATGTCCTCTTCATCTTTGCTTATTATGTCCCCTGGGTCATCTTCCCTTCTTCAATCAATGTGCCTTGCCCTCCCACCCAATCTTAAACAATCCACTTATCAGCTGACCAGCAGTTTGCAGGGAAACATCTTTAGCATCTTTGAATCAGCTGAAAACAGCTGTTTTTTCTCTCACGCACAAAAAAACTACAGGAGCTCCATAAATATTCTTCATTTTAATTTTCACTGGTGTTTCAAATACCGTTTATGATGTTGGTGGGTGGGAAGTTAAGCGTCATTCTGAGCAAGATTATGTTTACTATTGATTTAACATGTTTATGACTAATGATTTATCCATCTGTATTATGTGTTAACATAATCATTTTGGAGTGTTCAACTAATCATTGTTAAAATAATGATTTAGCACAATATGATTCTGTATGTGCATACATATATTGCAAAGAGTGTACAGGTAGTCCTTGACTTACAACTGTTCATTTAGTGACCGTTTGAAGTTACAACACTGAAAAAAGTGACTTATGACCATTTTTCACACTTATGACCATTGCAGCATCCCCATAGTCACATGATCAAAATTCAGATGCTTGGCAACTAGTTCATATTTATGACGGTTGCAGTGTCCTGGAGTCATGTGATCACTTTCTGACAAACAAGGTCAAAACTGTCTCACTTAACTAAAATTTTGAGCAAAATTGTGGTCATAAGTTAAAGACTACCTGTCTGTCTATCGTGTTGACCAACTGGAAAGTTTTCATGCAAAGAAATACATCTTTTTTAAAAAACTTTTTTAAAAAATGTTTTCTGATTTGAACATGGAATAGGATTTTAAACATTTTGCAATCTAGAAAAATAACTATATGGCTTGAAAAGTGGAAAACTCAACAGCCTGTTCCAATCTACTGGGGAAAGAACCTGAAATGCACTCACTTATAAAATACAATCAAGAAACTGTTATAAACCAGGTTTTATGAAAGTCTGATAGATAAAAATTTAAATTAGGTCACAAAAATTGATTGCCACAATATACTTAAATAACACCATTTTACAAATACCTGCATTTTGTCACTATTATTCAACTAGATATTTGGAGCAATCATATTCAGTCAAAACCAGCATTATGGTTTTAGCACTCACCTTCACATGTTTTTCCTTCTCCACTGTATCCTGGCTTACATGTGCACTTATACAATTTCAAAGTATTCTGACAAATTGCATCTGGGTGGCAATCATCAATTCCTTGTGCACATTCATCCACATCTGTGCGAAGAGAAATGAGAGTGACAATTAAAATTTATAGCAGTAGCTTCGTATATGCAGACCACAACATTTGATCAAAAGCAATAGTTAACAGTATGACTTCTACAGGCACCTTGGCACCTATATTCATCACCCCAAATGGCATCTATAAAAATAAAAAGTTAAACAACAATTAGTTTTTATGGGTGAAAATGGGTGAAACCTTGTTGGTCTGATGTCTTGATTCTTCATGGGGCGGATTCAAAATGATAACTGGGGCAATATGTCTTGAGACTTTTCATCCTTGATCATCCAAAGAAGTGGATAGAATAGTTTTTGATATTGTTCTATTAATCATGGGCTTGATCCATGCCCTCCCCAGCGCCTTTGTGAGACTTCCCCAGTACCTTGGTGAGACTGAAAAGGCATAATTGAATTTGAAAGGTGACCAATGCATGTGCTTAAGTCTAGGTAGTATGCAAATTGTAGTCCTATCTACAAGAGGAAGATAGAATAATTAATCAATGGAATGACTTGCCTCCAAAAATTCTGGTTGCTCCAACACTGGAGTTTTTTAAGAGACTGGACAACCACTTGTTTGAAATAGTATAGGGTTTCCTGCTTGAGCAGGGGGTTGGACTAGAAGACCTCCAAGGTCCCTTCCAACTTTGTTATTCTGTTCTGATCTTGTAATAACTCACATTATTATCTCCACCCACCTGAACTGTAATAAATTCTACAACTAGCCAAAACAGTAGTTGGTGGAGAATGCAGCATACCACTATGAATATTTATATCGATATGATAGGCCCTACATTAGCTACAAAGTGCATTCAAACCTAATATGGACCATTTTCTGTCTAAATTTATTTATTGACTTGAAGATACGGGTAGGTACTTGATGCAGGCTCCATACTGCCTATCTTCAAGCCAATACATAAATATAGTTTAATGAAATAACATCCAGCAATCCATAATATATATATATTTATTTATTTAGTCTATGTCATCAATCTTACCAAGGCAATTCTAGGCAGCTTACACTAACTCAAAAATACTGTATAAAACATTAAAGTAATAAATAAAGAACTGCCTGTGGGACCGAGTTCTGTACCAGCTAAAGCTTCTGGATACTGCTACTGAAGAGTAGTCCCAGATTACTGAAGAGTAGTCCCAGCTAGTAGGTGTTGCAATAGCCCAACTGTGAGATGACCAGGGCTTGAGTGACTAAGCTCTCCCAATCCAGGAAAGGACACAACTGGCACACCACATGAAGTTGCACAAAGGTTCTCCTAGGCATACTTGCCACCTGCTCATTGAGCAGGAGTTGCGAGTTTAGAAGAATCCCCAAGTTGCATATCAGGTCCAACTGGGATAGTGCAATCCCATCCAGAACTAAAGAGGTTAAAGTCCCAGAACCCAAGCTCCATGCACCCAAAGTCACTAAGTCTTATCAGGATTCAGCCAAAGTCTGTTGTCTCCTATTCAGATCCCCACAACCTCCAGGCACTACGAGAGGGCAGCGATAGCATCACTTGGGTCATCAAAGATGGAGATATAAATCTGATCATGGATGATCCCACCCAGAGGTTTCATGTTGATGTTAAAAAGGAATGGAGAAACTACCAAGCCCTACAGCACTCCATAAAGGAGAGCTGTGAACTGGAGCTCCCACTCCCTATCAACCCCAATGCGGACTAACCTTAGAGAAAGGAGCCAAATCAACACAAAACTGCACCGCCTAGTCCCAAACTCTGCCTCCGGCACTAAAGAATACTATGGTCAATGCTACTGATGGCCACCCAGAGGTCAAGAAGAACAAGGATGGATGCACTACACCATCCCGTTTTCGCCAAGATCATCAACATGTGCGACCAATGCTGTTTCTGGCACATAACTGGGCCTGAATGGATTATGTAGGGTCCACATAATCCATTTCATCCTGGACCCTCTGAAGCTACCACACAATCACTTTCTCTACCATCTTCCCTAAAAAGTGGGAGACTGGATGGGAGTTGTCCAGGCAAGTGGTATCAAGACATGGATTTTTAAGGAGGGGCAATCAATACTTCCTTGAAGGGCCTTGGAAACATCCCCTCCTGCAGTGAAGACTTTATCACTTCCTGAATTCACCTGCCTGTCACTGTGTTGGAGGATTTCACTAGCCAGGAAGGACAGGGATCTAACTGACAGGTGATTGCACTGACAGCATCAAGGACCCTGTCCAGTTCATCAGGTCCAAAAGGCTCAAACTGTTCTCAGATAATCAGATAAGACCTTTCCCACAGGCATCTCTAATGCACCTGTGCCGTGCATGGGTTTCTAACTGGGAATAAACCCAAGTGACTTTATCAGATGTTCCACAAATTCTTTTGCATAGTCCTGAAGATGATCACACAAGCACTCCTGTCTCAGGAGGGAATGGGTGATCCTAAAAAGGGCCACTGAGTGACACTTTGTGGACACAATAAGGATGGAGAAATAATGGTGTTTCACCACTCCTACCGCTACAAGGTACGTCTTAATAGCAGCTCTAAGTCGTGTCCAGTTGAATTCATCCCTTGTTTTCCTCCAGCGGCACTCTAGGCATCTCTTATCCCTTTTCAAAGCCGACAGCTCCTCCGTGAACCATGGGGAGTGTTGGGAACAATGGGTCAAGAAAGGCCACACAGGCACCATCCTGTCCAAAGCCTCGGCTGGCCTTTCATTCCAGGATTTAACGAAAGCTTTGGCAGGACAGTGCAGCAAGGACCTCGAGATATCCCCTAGTTCCCCTTATAATATACAATTCTGGAAAAGAAGGAATATGAATATGAAATTAAAAAATAAAAATTGGAAATCTAAAAGTGGGGTCCTTCTTTTTATGGACTTCAAACCCCCCAAAGTTGGCAATTTTTCTTCCTTTTGGACAGATAGTTAACAGCTAAAGTGTAGACTTTGCAAAGGCTTTTCCACTTTCACCCACTAAGAATCCTGAAAACTTCCCCTAAACTGAAATTCTTACCTTGCTTATATTTGGAATGCACTCTTCAATGTGCTTGGTTTGACCCTCAAATGAAACAACTTTTGTAGACTGATGATGGACAGATGAATGTGGTATTAATACGGTATATAGTAATTAATGTTTATTAACTGTATGCAATGGTGCATTTTAACTAAAAATATTTTAGTATCTTTTTGAATAAACAGTATGTTACAATGAAGGCAAAGAGCAAGAGTCAAGACTCACTGGTGAATAAAAAAATCAGGATGGCAATTGTGACACGCACAAATGGAAGGGAATTTGACTGCATGGTTATGATTACCATCTTGAGTTTTTTAATCCACCTCATTCCTGCCACCCCAGGAACTCTGTGGCAAAACTAAGTGGACTTGTCATTATGGCATCACAATTAAGTAATGCTATGCTGTAAGCATCAGTTCCTATCACTGACAGTGCAAAAAAGTATTGTGACATCACACCACATGTTCTGTCACTTTATATTTCCATCACAGCATTACACACATGTAAGCCAAGTTTATCTTGCAAAACATGTTTTGAAACCTGCCCATCAGCTCTCCTCAGAAGGGGGTGATCAAATATCCTTTCAATATCCAGATCTATTCAGATCTGTCAATTGATTTCTTTTTTCACTTGCTATTTCATTTACCTGTATTCAACTGATTTTTTTTCCTTTCTCTCTTTCACCTCATATTCCACTGAATAGTAGATTTTTCATTAGCATTGTATAATTTTGTTTCTGCAAGAAAAGTCTGTAGGAATGGTTCTGATCAGTGATGGGAAAAATATCCACTCCTTTCCACACTTATGTCACAATGATGAATCATAGTCTGTGATATCATTATGCTTTTTGCATTTGAAGCATAAAAATTCAGGCAAGTACGTAAGGGATGGAATTTATATTGTCCTACACTATTGCAAGTTCCATCACTTGTCTTAGAAGCCTATAATATGTCACAAGGATTCAAGCTCAACTTGAAAAAGGCATCAATGTTCTTTGCTCTCACTTCAAAAAAAATCTAGACATGTGTATAAAATGTGGCTTGACAATTGTTCTATATATTTGACAATATTTTCTTATCAAATATATCTAAAGGTGAAAGAAAAGCTATAGGAGTAAGAACTTCTACATTCAATCAAATAATTAGGTTCTATTACATCAAAAATTTTATTTAATGTTTTTCACTCAAGGTGCAATTGATTAGGCTTAAATTATCATGTACTGGACACATTATGTGAAGTTCTAGCTCTGTTGCGAAATCTATAATGCTCAGAAAGTGAAAGGAAAGAGAATGACCAGCAGCAAGGCAAATGGATTTGATTGTAGTGACAATAGATGTAAGATTCTACTATAAGGCAAGATTGGAGAAAAATTCACCATGAAAGTCTGTCTAAAGAATCAGTACTGATTTGATAGGACATAATCACTTAGTTTACACTCAAGGGGAAATGTTTTAAAAATCTTTTATTTTTGGATTTTTGTAAAGTCTAATTGGATTCTATAAATTCCATGTTATAAAAAGCTGTCATCCGTTTACTTAGAAAATATCAGGTGTATTCTATGAACTACTCTGCCTTGTATAAAACACAATATAATTTCCAAAAGTCCCTAATAAGAACCTTCTAAGAGTTACTATCTGCGCATGCATCTATGCATGTTTATTCAAAAATTAGCCCACTAGGTTTAAATCTATTTAATCTTCTGTAACTAACTATATGCTGGATCACTGCTCTAGTTTTTCTTAACTTCAATTTGCTTGTTTAAGAGCTAGAAATTGGACTGAGTTTTTCCCCAAAGGCAAAGCACTAAAAATAGATGAAATGTCGAATTTAGTACTCCCATGTCAAATGTAAGCACTAAAAACAGATGAACTTTATGCAAAGGGAAATGTGGGAGACCAACTGATAACCGCTGCCCGTTTCTTAACATCGCCGAGCCTTTTCCCTAAGGCGGCTTATTCCACCCACATCCCATGTCAACCACAGTACGCTGTTTTGTTGCAAAAACAACAACAACAACGCCAGACAGGTTTCCTCTTCCAAAATTTACCTGCGGGTTCAATGTACCAAACGGTCCTCGCCTCTAAATACGCCTTTCTGATTAAAGGGTCCAAGAATGCATTTGCCCAATGAGTGCCACACATGCTGGCTGCTAGCGGGTTCCCAAGCGAGTTTAACGTTTAACGCCCCAACAGGCAGGAGCTTCCCCGCCTTCGGGCAAGGGGCACGGACGGACGCGAGGCAAGCTCAGCTGCTCGACCCAGCCGACCACAAGCTGACTTGAAGCGCTCAGCCTGGATGGCATTTTAAGGGTGCAGCTCCGTAACGGCGACCCTGCCCAAGAGGTTTACTCGCGAGATGCCCAAGCGCAGCGCAACAATGCCTCGCTCGCCTTGCCTACTAACCGGGGGAAAGGAGCCCGGCGGCGCACAGCTGACCTTGGGGAGGCGCGGTAAGCAGCAGGAACGGCGGCGGCAGGAGGAGGAGGAGGAAGAAGAAGAAGAAGAAGGAAAGAAGCGCCTCCACGGCGGAGCGAGGATGTCCGGACCCCATCGGTCAGCTGGAGCTGCCTGCCGAGCTGCTGCAGCTACTGCTCGCTCGCTACCGCGGCTGCCGCCCCCCTGGGTCCGGCCCAGCGCGCGTCCCAAGAAGGAGGCGTCTGCCGGCGGGCTGTCCCACCCGAGGCACTGCCTTCCCTCACGTGCGAGCGCTGCTGGCGGGGCAAGGAGCGGGCACGCGCCCAGGGAGGCGGCCACCCACCGCCTTTCCTCCTTTTCCCGCGCTTCCGCGAAGACCACGCGTCGTAGTTCAGCAAGAACTAGCGAAGGACGCCTGAATCTCGGTCGTCTGAATAATAGTTGCGGTCTTGTTGTGATTCACAAACACACACCCGCCCCCTCATATATTAGTATATTCGATAGAAGGGAGCGTTTTCCATTACTTAAACGTTTTTAGCAAAAGCGGAGTCACTTCGCTTTTAATATTTTGAAATGAAATGAAAAATATTTAATATTTTTCAATGCAAAGTGTTGTACCTTGATGAAGGTCTCTTTTCTTGAGAGCATACCTACCTGAGAGCATATGCACCAAGACTAATTCCTTGTGTGTCCAACACTTGGCCAATAAAAAAAAAATATTCTATTCTATTCTATTCTGGCTTACACAAATTGAGAATGACTTGGGTCATGGGTAGAATGGACTTTAATAGTGATGTTGCAAACTGGGAGGGTGGTGGCAGCTTGATGATGATGATGATACTGCATTTAAGTTTCCAAAGGTTCTAATTAAAAAAACATAGAATAAAACTTTTTTGCCACTTTAAATGTACACTAAGCATACATTAAAATGAAATTTCATTGCATTCAGCTGTCAAAGGATAACCATATGCATATACCCACATATATGACACAAAGAAACATCACAGTCTAGTTTGAATGTATAGATTATACATGGCCAGGGAAAAAAAAGAATCCTGCAAATTTACCAGAGGGATGGCATAAGGAACAAAGCTGTTGCAGAATTTAGCAATCCTGCTATAAATACTTTGAAACCTCCTCCCAGAGGGGAGCAAAAGAAACAGAGTATGAAATGTGTGTGTGTGTGGGGTCTCTAACAAAGCTTCAAGCCCTAAGCAAATCTGATAGGTTGTCATCTTATTAGAGCTTGATCCTCCTGACACGTCAACAATTTTCCAGCATTCCCAGCCAAGGCTTCTCTTCAGCCCAGCTTAATAAAAAAAATACAAAAAGACTTGGGGATCTTCCTACTCAAAGTGCACAGATCTAAGCTAGCAAATCTTGATCAGTCTTCAGACATCAGTGCCATGGTACATTTTTGCTCAGTGGGGGAAATTTTAATGAGATGTTCCATATGATGGGAACAAATTAGAGATCTCAGTATAAAAAAGGAGTTTAATGGACAAAAACAAATACAATCAAAATTACTAGTCAAGCTAGCTGAACGAGTTATAAGTTCAAGGCCTCAGTTCAAGGCATGTTCATTGCAGAAAAAAATAATGGAGATTAGACATAAATACATGTTGTTTGGATGACATTAGGCACATCCTCTGCATTTTTTCCTTCTGCCTTGTGCAGTTTTGTATTTCAGCATTATCTTCAGCTTTAGAGAATTTGGACAATAATTGAAAGTCATTCTCTTTGCAAGGCCTCTACTGATCAAGGAAAATGCTGTCTCTGAGGCCCTGTATATAGGGTATATATATATAGCCAGCAAATCAAAAATTATCCAGAGGTTCAACCTATCTTCCTAATGAGGCTTGATGGTGCATGAGAAAAGCTAAGCCTAGTTTTCCTTATTTCTGCCATGGATGAAGCAAACCAAAGCTGAATTCACATCTCTCTGAAATCTGAATCTTTCACATTTTTAGCAGATACTGTTGGGTTACAACAAGGGCTAGATATGTGTTACCAAGGTGCTCCATAAAATGGTAAAATTCTCTGTATGGAAATATCTTCTGGACTGAATCTTAGTACAGTAGTACAATATGATTTGAAATATTGGAGAAATACAGATCTATACAGAAATAGGGCATACCATCAATAATTTTGAAATTTATTTATATGTCGCCTTTATTATTTTTACAAACTCAAGGCAGTGAACACATCCAAAACATCTTCCTCCTCCTATTTTCTCCACAACAGCAATAATACTAATTTATATCACAATTGTGGAGTCCTTAATGCCTTCTGAGCTTGGTTGCTTCCTTACAGACCTAGTTTCATTACCAAACTAGGCAACATCATCAATGCTAGATGTTCGGTAATGAAACATCTGCAAGAAAACAACCAAGTTCAGAGAGCACCAAGAATCCCACAATTCAACTCTAAGCTACAAATATTCTCTTCTGTCAATATATCACAAGTCGGTTCCTTTTTTGTGCAGGGGATTTCAGTAACTACAAAAAGTACTTAGTTTATTAAAGACCTTATAAAGTTTTTTTCAGCTTTTTAAATTAGCATCTTAAAGACAGGAAATAAAGATTTTTAAAGTTAACAATACATACTTTTGTAAACTTTAACTGGAAAGTTTCGTCTAGCAAGCAAGGAAAAATGAAAACTGCAAGGTGGTATAATAATAATATTAATAATGTATACCACCCAACTCTCAGTGACTCAGAGCATCTTACAACAATCAAAGAAATTGTAAAGTAAAATTAAATTAAATTAGAGTAAAATTAATAGATTATAATATGCTAAGCACAATAAAATGATATTCTTCTCCCTTGCCAAAGGCCTGGGTAAAAAGCTCCTCAGAGATCCTTCAAACAACAGCAGAATGGGAGCCATCTGCATCTTGGGGGGTGGGGGGTACTCATCCGAGGAACTACTAAGACGCTAACTCATAGCAGGAGGAAGGGATAATATCAAGTTCTTGGCTTCCCTGCTTCGATAGAAAGCAAAATCCTTCCAGACTTTAACAAAATTCACTGAAAGAGAATAAGATAAAGTGACAGAAATCTCAGCAACTGGATTATTTCTTTAGAATCCAAACTATCTGCCAACACATTTCAGACATGCCAAGTAGAAGTCACTAGCAAATTTACTTTGAGAAAAATCAGCTGGGGGGAGGGGGAGGTAACGGATTTCTAATCATACTGGTAAGCATCGTGTCCTTGATAAAGGGATGGTATGAAACATTCCGGGTTTCTATTCAGTAATTGATTGCTTAGCTAAATAAAAACATTTAGACAGTTTTTATGCAATTCTTATTTATATACAGTTAATCTAAATTAACTGCTATCAGGACATTTTTGGGGAAAAGCATAAAATAAAATGTTTATCTACTGCACATATACAGCTCAGTTTTATCAAAAAAAATACAAGGAAAATATTATTTTTAAGTAATAGGTTTCAGCATTACTTGTTATTATACATTACTTGTTCCAAATTGGTATTTTTAAATTGTTTCAGCAGCATTTTCCTTAGATATATTGGAGAGTTAAAAAATCACTAGACAACTTTTCTGTGAAAGTTCACAGAAAATATAAGAATGCAGTAGTCTTAAAACTCTTGCTGTTTTCCTTCCTGTGTTTTTGTAAAAATAGGTTTCAGTACAGTATTTAGTCCACCAAAAATTAAATATTGAAATAGGCTGAATGTTACCCCTAGACTTCTTTAAAAAAATGTCTCAGATATTGCTATACTACTACTGTATACTGTATTGTCACATGTAAATTCATGCAATACACTGATTAGTGTATTGAAGATAAAGGAAAATATTATATTTCCTTTTTAAAAAAAAATTGTAGGGCTTTTCCAACTATCCACTTTATTTTGAGTCAAGAGAAAAGATTACTATATAACATTTGTTGCCAATCTTTTTCCCGTTTCTGCTGGTTCCATTCCCAGTCCCAGCCAGTTAGACATCTGATTTCCAAGGAAATAGGTGACAAAGCCTATTGAGAATGTCCTTGGACAGTGTTAAAATAAGATGAAGAATATAACTTTAATACTGCTGCAGTTGTCCCAAGGGTGCTTTTCAAAAGGCAACTGGACTTTCTTGGGGTTTTTTCCCTTGAAAATGTTTTGCTTCTCATCCAAGGAGCTTCTTGTTCTTCAGTTGTAATTGATGAAGAGGCTGCCTTACTACAGAGCTGGGGACATGAAGGAAAACTGACAAAGCAGAAAAAGTGTTACTAGGGAATATTTTTGCCATGATTAGGTCCAAGGGGGAAAGGGCTCCAGATTGGTTTAAAACTGCAGTTTTATTCTCTTAAAACATTGCAGATTGAATATTAAATTTGAATCTGCGTGGTTTGCATCCTCCTCACAGAACAAATTCTATGGAAAATGAAGTAGCTCCAAAACGGCAACTTATGAATGAATTCAACAGTGAGATTTTTTGAAAAACAAGTTTCTAGCAGAACTTGCTGCCTGCGAGAAGTATCAATGTGTGATGAAATACCTCTACATATTTCAACTTCAAGCCAATTAGGATAAATAATTACCACAGATGGCATATTAAATTAATCTTGTTTATCATATTAGAAAAAAACTTTATTGCAGTTCAAGTAAGCTATATCTATACAGTGTTTAAAAATACAAATTACAATTAGAAAAGGAATAAAATACTTGCAGTTTCTGTTCTATAAAAATGACTAAAATGTGCCAAAATTCTTCACATTTTATTAAAATTACAGCTGAATTTTGAGGAAAGTAAAGAACCCTAAGTATAAAAGGAACTCCAAAATGAAAATGAAAACTATGTAACTTTCAAGATTTTTTCATAGTTTCCAGATATATTTTAACTATGACAATGAGAATTCTAAAAGACTCTGAAGAAGTTCATTCTTGTAGAGATCAACATAGATGCATTGTCTATATTGCTGGAAATATACAATGCACAAGCACAAAGTTCTGAAGTGCTAGTCTGAAACTTAAAATTCTTCACAGTGGAAAAGTATTACTCCTCTAAATAGAAACATGATTTAAGTTTATGTGCTGATATAGAAAAAAATTTCATTGAAAGGAATGGGCTGCAACTGACTTGTTAGCAAATGGAAAAAGCTATATTTCTCGTAATGAATTTCAATTTTGATGACAAATGCTATAGTTACCTGTCAAATAAATACAATGCAGTCCTTATTCTCTTATACACATGAAAGTATTTGAATCATACAACTTAAAGAAGGAATTCTGTTAACTGTTATGCTTTAACAAGAATGATATTTCTAGTAATTGGAACACCGTTCTGAGAATTAGGTCATCAGTGCTATGCTGAGAATTGAGTATTTCTCTAATTTCGCAAGAAATATATCATTTTGTGTACACAGTTTGAATCTAGAAGTGTTTTTGTGCCCTCCATTTAGTATAAAAGAATAACTGAACTACATTGATATTGCCTCTTATCATTGAAATATTTTGTTTGGAAATGAGTATCTACTGTGTTTTCATCTGAAGAGGTACAGTTATATTTATGAGAAAGTGATATCCTAGAAGCATGCTGGACCTTTATTTCTTGTGTATTCATAAATGTAATTGCACACAATGTTTAAAATATTTTCCTAAATTTATCACTATATATGCCCTCAGATTTAAGAGGCCTGTCATGTATTGCAAGATTATGGGAGATAACGTAGATATTGAAAGATTACAAATCTAAAGTTGATGTTCCTAGAACCAGTAACATGGTTCTTAAATAAATCATGCTTGACAAATGTATTGCTTCAGGTTCTTTTACCAGAAGCAATTTGCCCCACTGCATATTAGGTCCAGGAACCATCTAAAATCAAGAGTTTCTTGTATGCAATGGGAAGAAATTTAATAACTTTAAATACCTCATATACTTGAAATATGATAGGGCAGCACCAAGAATCCTTCAACAGTAAGAGTGATTTTTGCTTCCTTCCATAATGCAAACAAAACAAAGATAATACAACTTCCCATTATTTTCTCTGTATAGATGCTGGTGATAATTGCAATTAAGCCAAGTGTGATATACATTCATACAATTCTTTAGTCACACCCTGCATTAGCTACTATTGTACAAATCTTCTATTAAGTTGTTATCTATCAACTTAAGACATTTTATACAAAAAAGTTTAAGGAACATGGCATTTCAAAAGAAAGTGCCTAAAAGAATATGTAACAGGTGTTTTTATCTTGACAAGTTTTGTGTGCAGTTAGCTAAGACTTTTCTTGATAAAATTTTGGAGGAAAAGAATATGTTTAGATGAACACACAGAGAGATTTCAGTATAGATCAATACACAGCAAATAAGGGTAAACGTGCTCCTTTGAGACTCAAGCGTATTCCTCTTAGGATAAGAGTAAATAGATTAAAAATGAAGTGAAAGAAGGCAATAATGAACACTTATCAAGATAATAATGAAAAACACAAGGTAAGTAAAAATAGTAAAATTTAATACATGTGCTGTACTTTAAGTTACTGGAAAAAATGACCACAAAATGTAGGAATTAAGAATAATGCTACTTGAGTAAACTGACAGCTGAAGACTCCTTTTTCACAGCTCCATGTGTTAAAGCCTAGTGTTCATACAGAAAAGGCCTCCTACTACAGTACAGAGATTTCAACCCTTGTCCTATGTATCTCAGTATTATCTCTATTAGGTATGCATTTTCTAAGGATTTTAAATTCTCAGCTAATAGTAACAGATGTTTCTAGGCATTCACTAGATTTTTTTTCTTGATTGGAATTTTACTATTTATAAGAATCCACATCTGAACTTTATTAGAATAGGCTAATATTTTTACACAATGTTCACAAGTATCCAAGAAATCTTGCATTTAACAAAGCAAAATTAGAACATGACATTCAGCTTTTGAAAAGAAAATGTTTGTTATCTTCTGCCTATTAAGTAGGGTTAACCAAGATCTGAAAACCTTTACATGTTAATAGCTTGAGTAACAGCATAAGTAAGTCACAGTAATACTGACCTCACTCATACTCATCCCAAATGTTTGACCAAAAGATGTGCTTATAATGCTGTAATAAAATTGTGCCAGTATCATAAGATGTCACGCAAGTGTGAAATTTTTGTTCTATGTGACTCTGCATATTTTTATGCTATTCCAGCATATAATTGCTATTCCAGCAAGTGTCACATTATTATATTGTTAGCCATTATGTAGGGGATATGCGACCTTAAAATAATCACATTTGTATGTTATGTTCTGAAATATCATTACATATAAACTGACTGAACTTGAAAGACATGTCCATGCTGAGACATATTTTTCTGCAGATACTTATTCTGGAGCTTCTGTCTAAGGGGACTGCACTCAAGGCTATAGCATTCTTTTTTTTTAAAGGCAAAGACCAGATCATGATGAAAAAGTTAAATAAATAAATGCCAGTTAAAACACATTTATAATTTTCTCTGTGCAATTTCATGTATGAAAAAATACTACTGATTTCTGAACATCTATCTGCATGTTTCACTCCTGAAAAATTTGCTAAAAATAATACTGATAAAAAAAGAAAAATTGCTAATGAATTCAGTGCTTTGAGCCTATTAAAAACATTTACATTTCTAAGTTTCTTGCAGCACAGCAGTGACTCAACATGGAAATGCTAAATAGTGTAACTTACGTAATAAAATATTAGTTTTTAATTGCTTAGTGACTCTTAGCAGAAATTGGAATGTGTTAATTACATTTTTTCAGGATACAGTCTGAAGGCAAGTTGAGAGAATGCTAAGAGCTTCTCACTGCACCATTATCTATGGCAAAGAAATATTACAGCTTTAAAATAAGCTGCACAATACTCATCTAACTCTTTTACATGAAAGCGTGTAAAAGCAAATCAGCAAATAAACTCTAAAAGTAATTTATAAGTATCCTTTTTCCTTTTACACACCAGATGTACAGTTTTTGTTATATTTTTGCACACCATTTGGATCTTCATTCCAGAAGAGTTGCATTGAGTCACATGAATATTTTGGATGCAATGTATTAGCAGATATAATCTTTGCATACTAACAATTGTTTGTTCCTTGTTGCTTTTTTAAAACAGTGCTTGTTGCATGAGGCAAAATCAGATGTCAATTCCTTTGACAAGGGATGCTTCCAGTGTGATATTGAACTCCTGCAATGTTTGCAACACACGGATCAAAGAATTCACAAGCGTGTGATCTTTTATCAATGCTGTATCCTCATACATCTGAGCAGTGATGGGGCAGTCTGCCAACAGAGCAATCCAATGGTGTAAGAGATGATCTCTGTAAGGGAAAGTTTTAGAGGTTGAAAACAAGCATTAAATATTATCTTCTTTTGTAAGAAAAATACTAAATTTTCTTGTATTATCACTCCTTCTTTTCCACTGGACACACTGGAGAAGAGCCTAATGCTGGGAAAGACTGAGGGCAAAAGAAGAAAGGGACGACAGAGAACAAGGTGGCTGGATGGAGTCACTGAAGCAATAGGTGTGAGCTTAAATGGACTCAAGAGGATGGTAGAGGACAGGAAAGCCTGGAAGAATGTTGTCCATGGGGTCATGATGGATCGGACACAACTTCGCAACTAACAACAACAATCACTTCTTCTTAACTCAAATTTAGCAATCACATATCTACTACCTAGCTTTGGTTTGGACAAGCTAACTTGAAGTTCTCCACACTTTTTAGAATTATAACTCTCACAAGTCCCAAATGTCAGAATCATAGCTTTAACAGAAAGCAATTGCATGGTGAAAGCAATTTGTAGACTTCATGCTGATACCTTGCTTGAGACTTTCAGAGTTCCAACCAAAATTCTGAAGACAATAAAAAGGAATTCCAAAATCTTTGGTTCCTTTAACATGTATTAACTATTTTAAGTAGAAACAACACTCTTAAAAAGTATAAATAATATTTGGATAGAATTATTGCTTCAATTTGTGCAATTCTTATCCCCGCAAACAAAAAAATTAAAATAAAATATGGGGTGTGGCTAAAAAATTTCCTCCTCTGAATATTAAGACTTCTGAGACATACGACTAGAATGAGCAAGAAGAGGTTTATCTTTGGGGGAAAAAATCCTAGCGTACTAATTCTTTTCAGAAGATTCAAATGGTTACTCAAATATTATTTTTTTCAAAGACCATGCATATATATGTATCTTGCGCACGTGTGTGTGTCTGTCTGTCATCTCTCAATGATTTGGGGTTTTAATCAATACTGGCAAATTGTGTACCTATTCACTGTGGGTTTTTACCCTATTATTATGCAAACACTATCTAGAGCTTAAGTATTTTTCACTAAAGGACTTAATTCTCAAAAAACTGTATTTATTTCTCTAAAAAAAACTCATAAACTAAAATCGTTCCAGATGCTTGCAGTTCTGACGATGACTGGAAATTGATTGTGAAGATAACTATTAATGAAACAACTAAAAGGATTATTTTCATTCAGTTACAATCCCATTATAAAATTTGAAGAGCTCAAATACAGTACCTTTATTATAGCATAAGATACAAAGTTTAGAACTGGTGAATATTCAAAAACAAAAACTCTAACATTTCTTTTTCCAACACTTTAATTTCCTTTTCATATCTAGGGTATTTTGTATTTTCAGTCTTTTAATCTATAATTATGAGCATTTATATATGCATATACACCTCTCATTATTTATTTTTTTCTTAAACCACACTGATTATTTTTTTTTTAAATCCCTTGTCACAAAATAAATTATTATGGATAATCATCTTCTATTTTAAGCTTCTAAAAGCTAACTGTGACCAAATACTTCTTTAAACAGCACCAACCTGATCAACAGAACAAGAAAATAAAATAATTAGGGAAACAGCTTATAGACAAAAGCAATAGCCATAGAGTCATACCTAGCTCCAAGGCAAACTAACATCTGAAATTTGCCATCTTTCCCAATGTTTCTAGGAGTGTTGTTGATGGCTGTTACAAAGCGACAAAAACTCCTCGCCCTTTTCTGCCAGTTTTCTTCTGGGACCAGTTCATTCCGATCAAGAGCTTCATAAAATCCTTGTGCTTTTTCTGAAGGTAGACACAAAACAAAAAAAATGGTCACCTAACCATATCAGTTTGTAACTGAATTATTTTTGTGTTCTAAATAGAAACATACCAATTTTACTCTGATCACCTTATATCTATGAAGTACAGATAGTCCTTGACTTACGACTACAATTGAGCCCAAAGTTTCTGTTGCTAAGAGTGAATTTTGCCCCATTTTATGATCTTTCTTGCTACAGTTCTTAAGTTAATGATAGGATTGTTATGTGAATCCTCACTGAATATGCTTGTCAGAAAATCACCAAAGGGGATGACATGACCCCAGGACACTGCAACTGTCAAATATATGAGTCAGTTGCCAAGTGTCTGAATTTTGATCATGTGACCATGGGAATACTGCAACGATTGTCAGAGTGAAAAATGGTCATAAGTCACTTTTTTCAGTGCCATTGTAACTTCGAATGGTCATTAAGTGAACTGTTGTAAGCCAAGAACTATCTGTAGTATACCATTGTTTTCAACTTTGTTATAATGAGAATTATTAGAGAATGTATATAATACATAAAAAAGTAAATATCACTACACTTTCAAATTTTAAAATTGACATTCAGGCAACTGATAAAATACCACTCTTATTTTCGCTCATAGTGCTCTTAGTATCAAATATTATTTGACTACTTTCTTCCATATTGCCTTGTTTGTTCAAATATTATCTAGAATAATTGTTTCATTTCATTTTCTTTTATTAAGAATGGGTGTTAAAAGTTACTTCTAGTACTAAATAGTTTTTACTGCAATAACCAATAATTCAAATTACACATGAGGCTCATTTAAGAAGACAAAGTAGATATTATAGGATTATATTTCCAAGCAAGTGTTCTGTACTTACCTAGAAAATCCCAAATAAAAACATTTTTGAAGAGCCTAGGAGATTTAAATCCATGCTGAAACACTTGCTCTAGAGCTGAAACAAGTCCGCCTTCTCCACAAAGCAAAAGTGTTAAACTTCCTCTCTGCCAATGGAAAATCAAACAAACATATTTTTAAATTGTTTATATATCTGTCTAACCATAAACCACTACAGCCCGTGATAACTAACTGAACACTGTACACATTTGTCATAAGCTACCTATATTTCATGTGGATTCCACCTATTATATTAAAAAGATTCAGGAGTAAGGCTGCAACAGAAATTGGAAAATTTTAATATGGATTAAATTTACTTAAAAGGTAGCAAAATGAGAACTACTGAATGAGTAACACACTAGAACAGGGACAGATAATCTATAACTTATATATAACAACAGCCCTTTTACTGGTATAAATGGCGACCACCCCCCTGCAAGAAAATGACTTTTACCATACAACAGCGGCCCCCAACTTTTTGGGCACTAGGGACCATGGAGAGAGGTTTTTCCACAGGCCAGAGGAAGCCTGGATCATGTGCTGCCTGCATCCTGTGGATGGGGCTTTGTTTGTTTGCATGGTCCGGCTTCTGACATGCTGCGGACCGGTGCTAGTCCATGGCCTGGGGGTTAGGGACCCCGCCATACAACGTAAAGAAAGGACAAAATAGGCAGAACACTAGCAGGCAGTAGTGGACAACTTCTGTTTGCTATGGATGCTATGCAACTGGGTATCTGTAATAGTATGTAAGAAACACCTAGGGAGACGAGAGAAGAAATGTTGTCTGAGGTATGCTCAGATATGAGAGGATAAAACCTGCAACTGGAAAGGAAGCAGAGCAAGAAGCTCAAAAGGAATCCTCCCTAGCTTCTCGGATTGTAAAGGAGAATTTGTATTTTAACTTGTCAGATTCTGTTAGTGTAGCTTTACAATAAAATAGAATTAGTTCATTTGGTCATGTTTCTTGTTTGGTCTGAAAGGTCAGACCTACACAGCAGTGGTAAAATCAAAAATTTTTTTTTACTACCGGTTTTGTGGGCGTGGCTTGGTGGGCGTGGTGCGGTGTGGTTTGGTGGGCGTGGCAGGAGAAGGATACTGCAAAATCCCCATTCCCTCCCCACTCCTGGGGGAAAGATGTTGCAAAATCTCCATTCCCACCCCACTCTGTGGCCAGCCAGAGGTGGTATTTGCCAGTTCTCCGAACTACTCAAAATTTCCGCTACCGGTTCTCCAGAACCTGCTGGATTTCACCCCTGCTACAAAGACTGAAGCACCATAGGATACTATAAAATAGGGAAACTAGTAAAAAATCTCAGATGAGAAAGTGTATGAAAATTAAGGAAAGTATTGTTGATCCAGATTCACACAAATCAAATTCCAAAACTGCCTCTGATTTCCACAGTGTGGCTCACCTAGCCCCTTTTTATCAGATAATAACAATTTACCAAATTTGTATGCTGCCTGACCCCCAATGACTCTGAGCAGCTCGTAACAATTATAAGAATTACATTGAAAGATAAATTAGATGTAAATTTATATTTCACCTCTGCTAATACTGATCAAATGAACTTAAATACAGCTTCCAAACACACTTGAAAGTCCTAATAAAAATGCCACAATATGAAATTATATACAATATGATGTATTTAATAATCCATACCTTTACATTAATTAGCAATTATATTAGTCAATTCTAGGCAGATATCAATCAAGGCAGAAATTATCAACTCCCATTATTGCCATGTATAGTAAGCTTACCTCTTTCTCTGGCTTGTGGAAATGTTTGACAATTCCATTTACTGCTTCACCAATAGATTCTTGTATCTGACCTGTATTTAACTCTGCAAAAGGAAATATATATATATTTTAAAAATCTAATCCGATGTCTAGTTTATATACAGATAAATTATTTTAAAAATAAGAATGGAAAACATATTCTCTCTCTTTTATAGAACTTTTTAATTTATGTATAATCTGTAACTTTTAAAAGTTACAGAGTAGCATACCAAAATAATAATTCTATGATTATTTTTTAATTATAGAATTAAATTATAATTATAATTTAAGCATAAAATTATGTAATAAAATATATTGAGCTAATAGGTTAAAAAATTAACTTTGTAGCTTTATCTTAGTTTTGAATCATAGGTCCAAAGAGAGCACCTTAACTTTAAGGACAAATCCTGTCTACTGCAGGAAGTGAAATATCCCCAGCAAATAATTGACAAGCTTCTGCTTGAACACATCTACTGATGGGAAGCTGTCAAGCTCTCTGGATAATTGATTCTCCTGTAAATCTGTTCTTCCTGTTGGGAAATTTGTTTTTTCCCCCCGAACATTAAATACAAACTCTTTCCTATTACTTATGCCTTATGCCAGAAATGGCAAACTGGTGGCCCGCGGGCCAATGCATCACGTGCAGGCCACGCCCACCCCAGCTCCATGAAGGGGAAAAATGTCGCAAAACATCACATGATGGCAATGTGACATGGCGATTTTGACACCTGTGCCTTATGCTGTGCAGCAATGTAGAAGAGATGATGATCTTTTTTGTATCTTTCAAATACTAAACAAGATAGTATACTAGCCTTCTCTTGTTTTTTAAGAGGCAACTGGACTTTCTGGTTTTTCTTTGAAGACTGAGATCTCCACAGACACTATGAATGGAAGGAACTACAATCTACCCAGCTTACTTGGCTTGTTGTTAGGTGATATGGTGACAAATCTTCTGATCATGCTGGGGGATTGCTGCAATGGGGGGGTTCTGCATTGTCTTTCGTCTACCTCAGAATGAGATGTCAGCAATTCACCCACTAGGATCCTTTCTAAGCTGCCATCATCTACACCTTTTCCAAGCCATCTTCCACATGGAAACCTGAGGGGGAAAAAAGGAAAGTAGTATAAGGTTATTTTGCTCAAATTGCACTTTTAAAAAGACAGCACACAACAAACTTGATTTTCCTCTGTAAAGTGAGGGTGCTCCATTGTAAATATTTCCAGTTACTGTAGAATTGAACCAGCAGAATTATGTTCATGAAGTTGAGAATAGACAATTCTTGGGGTACTGAGAGCTACAACTGACAGTCTTGAGTTTTTGAAAGATCACTGAAAGCTATTTGATGATGCAATGTTTCCACTGGAAGAGGCATACCTGATTTCCTCCCTTCCCCCAAGTTCTTTTGTGGGGGAGGGAAGAAGCAGAAGATGGAGAATTTCTACAAGGAATCCTTAACTTAGACTACAAACTCAGCAATAAGCTTAATTGATCTACTATAATTTGATTATTTTGTTGCTACATTTCGGCAATGCAGGTATAGGATAACGGGGGTTTCAAATAAACTCATTGGGTTGCCCACCTCCGATATAACTGCTTCTGTCTCACAGGGACACATAGCCTACCTTTTGGAAATAAAAATAATTGAAAATTGTGGATTTAAGCATACAAATATTTGGAATGAATTACAGATGGGGTGTAGAAATACAGTAGAAAATTTAGGCTGTCAAATACCGATTTAAAAAATCAGGATGTGTACTGTATAGGCTCCATTCTTCCATTAGATTCCAATTTATGCAGAAGTCAATGCACGTTTTTTGGTGTAAGCATGAAACTAACAGGAAGTTACTATAATAGATAAAAGATTATCTATTATATATGAAGATGTTGTACCTTGATGAACGTATCTTTTCTTTTATGTACACTGAGAGCATATGCACCAAGACAAATTCCTTGTGTGTCCAATCACACTTGGCCAATAAAATTCTATTCTATTCTATTCTATTCTAAAAGGTTATCATGATTGATACATCCTTGAGGGAGACGCCAAATACCTTCTGCACATATGGGATTACTATTTATGCCATTTGTAGGTTATTATATGTAACAATATTGCAGATCATCTGTATTAGTAGCTGATTTATTTTCATAAAATAAGAATGGAAAACATATTCTCTCTCTTTATAGAACTTTTAATTTATGTATAATCTGTAACTTTTAAAAGTTACAGAGTAGCATACCAAAATAATAATTCTATGATTATTTTTTAATTATAGAATTAAATTATAATTATAATTTAAGCATAAAATTATGTAATAAAATATATTGAGCTAATAGGTTAAAAAATTAACTTTGTAGCTTTATCTTAGTTTTGAATCATAGGTCCAAAGAGAGCACCTTAACTTTAAGGACAAATCCTGTCTACTGCAGGAAGTGAAATATCCCCAGCAAATAATTGACAAGCTTCTGCTTGAACACATCTACTGATGGGAAGCTGTCAAGCTCTCTGGATAATTGATTCTCCTGTAAATCTGTTCTTCCTGTTGGGAAATTTGTTTTTCCCCAACATTAAATACAAACTCTTTCCTATTACTTATGCCTTATGCCAGAAATGGCAAACTGGTGGCCCGCGGGCCAATGCATCACGTGCAGGCCACGCCCACCCCAGCTCCATGAAGGGGAAAAATGTCGCAAAACATCACATGATGGCAATGTGACATGGCGATTTTGACACCTGTGCCTTATGCTGTGCAGCAATGTAGAAGAGATGATGATCTTTTTTGTATCTTTCAAATACTAAACAAGATAGTATACTAGCCTTCTCTTGTTTTTTAAGAGGCAACTGGACTTTCTGGTTTTTCTTTGAAGACTGAGATCTCCACAGACACTATGAATGGAAGGAACTACAATCTACCCAGCTTACTTGGCTTGTTGTTAGGTGATATGGTGACAAATCTTCTGATCATGCTGGGGGATTGCTGCAATGGGGGGGTTCTGCATTGTCTTTCGTCTACCTCAGAATGAGATGTCAGCAATTCACCCACTAGGATCCTTTCTAAGCTGCCATCATCTACACCTTTTCCAAGCCATCTTCCACATGGAAACCTGAGGGGGAAAAAAGGAAAGTAGTATAAGGTTATTTTGCTCAAATTGCACTTTTAAAAAGACAGCACACACAACAAACTTGATTTTCCTCTGTAAAGTGAGGGTGCTCCATTGTAAATATTTCCAGTTACTGTAGAATTGAACCAGCAGAATTATGTTCATGAAGTTGAGAATAGACAATTCTTGGGGTACTGAGAGCTACAACTGACAGTCTTGAGTTTTTGAAAGATCACTGAAAGCTATTTGATGATGCAATGTTTCCACTGGAAGAGGCATACCTGATTTCCTCCCTTCCCCCAAGTTCTTTTGTGGGGGAGGGAAGAAGCAGAAGATGGAGAATTTCTACAAGGAATCCTTAACTTAGACCACAAACTCAGCAATAAGCTTAATTGATCTACTATAATTTGATTATTTTGTTGCTACATTTCGGCAATGCAGGTATAGGATAACGGGGGTTTCAAATAAACTCATTGGGTTGCCCACCTCCGATATAACTGCTTCTGTCTCACAGGGACACATAGCCTACCTTTTGGAAATAAAAATAATTGAAAATTGTGGATTTAAGCATACAAATATTTGGAATGAATTACAGATGGGGTGTAGAAATACAGTAGAAAATTTAGGCTGTCAAATACCGATTTAAAAAATCAGGATGTGTACTGTATAGGCTCCATTCTTCCATTAGATTCCAATTTATGCAGAAGTCAATGCACGTTTTTTGGTGTAAGCATGAAACTAACAGGAAGTTACTATAATAGATAAAAGATTATCTATTATATATGAAGTAGAAATTCCAAATAAATCAAGTTGCAACATTTGCAGATTCAGTTGGTAAAAGGTTATCATGATTGATACATCCTTGAGGGAGACGCCAAATACCTTCTGCACATATGGGATTACTATTTATGCCATTTGTAGGTTATTATATGTAACAATATTGCAGATCATCTGTATTAGTAGCTGATTTATTTTCATAAAATAAGAAAACAAAATTATACCTATCTGACCAGATAAAGCCTTTATTGTTTGAAACAGTTACAGAAACAAGAAAATGAGGCCATCAGATTTATTGTACTATAAGTGAACTCAAGAATTCAATAATTCAAATACTGTTTGTACAATGCATAAATTGAAAGGAACCTTACTTGTAAGTGTGACCTGTCACTTCATTTCTGACCATAACATATTCCACTAGCCACTTGGCATACAATCCAGAATTATCATGTCCTATTTGTACCGTAGTAAGTTTTCCCAAATTCTGACACTAAAAATTAGGAAAAATAAAATATATTGGGTTAAAAAAAAGAGAGAGAAAACAAGATGCCTTCATTAATGTATATTAGAAGAGGGAAGATACAACTGGACTTTAGGTAGACACTGGAGATGCATGAAGACAAAGATCTGAGTTGAAGTGTTAAAGTTTCAAAGTCAATTCTGTTTTGCTCTGCATTTGGAAAGCAACAGAAATGTAAGGGACAGAAGGCAGCTGACACTCTCAGAAGAAGCTTGGAATTCTAACTAGGGTTAAAAAGATAATATAAAAAGAAAAGTCACTATTTTCTCCAATATGACTCAGTAATTGTTGTTGATGGATTCCTTTCTCTCTGAAGAAACAGGTCCACAACTTGGAAACATATGGCTGCTGCAGGACATCAGAGGAAAGCCATGGGCAAAGAATGCATGTCCAGCATTGGCTAATCTGCCAGCTGCACCCCTTTCTTGACTATGAAGTTATGGCAATATTTATTTATGCCCTGAATACCACTCTAACATGCTCTATATGAGATTGCCTTTGAAATGACCCAGAATTTGCAGATGGTGCACTCTGCAATGGTTGGGATATTAATGGCTGACAATTAGTACTAGAATGTTCTCTGCTTGCTGCCCAAGCTACTAATTAGTTTCCAAGTCCAATCAAAATTCTTTATTACTTATAAAGCTCTATGGGAATAAACTCCAGGTTACCTTAAGGATTGTCCCCTTTAAGTGGACTTTGATGATACATGCATTGTAAAAGGGAGATTTTGCTTAGGGTCCTATTTCCATGAGAAATCAAAGGAGCACTAAGGGGAATGCACGCAGCATCCCCCTCCTCCTTCTTTGTAACACTAATCCTAGACAGGCACCAGGTACCTTCCTTGCTGATTTTCTATAAATCATTGAAAGTTCTGTTTCGTTAGACCAGGGGTGTCAAACTTAATTTCATTGAGGGCCACATCAGAGTTGTGTTTGACCTCGGGGGCCAGGGTGGGTGTGGCCAGCTCAATGTCACTCATGTTGGGGGCGCCTGTGGTGGCCCGAGCACTCTGCCAGTAAAAACGGGCTCCCAAGCTCAATTTTCGGCTGCAACTGCCTCCTGCAACCCTCTGGCAGCGAAAACGGAGCTCGGGAGGGCCACAAGCATCCCTCCTGAGCTCCACTTTCACTGGCAGAGACCCCGCGGGCCGGTTCTTCACTATTTCCAGGGCAGCCCCGCAAGCCAGTTCTAAGCACCATGCAGGCCGGATCCGGCCCCTGGGCCTTGAATTTGACACCCCTGTGTTAGACCATCAATGACTAATTATTTATGATGATAAATTTTTGGTTTTGGATGACCATCTTTTCCCCTCTTTTTGTTTTGTGGTAAATTAACTTTAAGTTTATAAAAAGCTTGAATCTATTCTATATACCTGCCAATGTATTACTAAGGACATTACTAAGGGTAAATGCTACATTTGAAGGAAACAAATTTCAAAATCAGATAGTAGTAGAACTTTCTCAAAATTTCAAATTAAATGCAGAAAAGGGAAACCCTGCTCCTTCTTTAGTAAACTTCCTTTTGCGATCATAGTTGTCAGGGTTTGCTGGAATCCACAAAAATAAATGTTTTCCAAGGCCAATCTATTAAATTCTCTCCCTCCCTCCCTCCCTCCTGCTCTCACCCACAATCTTCATGCTTTTCTATTTTGTGTTCCTTTAACTTAAGGTAGATATCCCATGGCTCTGGGATAGCTGTAATTCTGAGATATAAAGCTGCTGAAAATTTAAAGGCCAACTGTCAAATGTGTGTAAGCTATTCCCTATTTTTTTAAAAAACATTACAGGATTCTTGGCCAGTCTCCGCTACTTATTTTACATTATTGCAATGTAGCCCTTGATCACTGAAAAATATTTTTTGAAACAAAGCACAAGGCTTAGTGATTGAAAAGTTGCTTTCTTCTGTTCAACAGCAACATGAGAGATACCTCAAATGTCATCTCCAGCATATTTCTTGGAATCTGCAGGATTCCTGTTTCACCCAATTCTCCTGAAATGCATATCCATGGGTTGGCTGTAAACATTGAGCCACCAAGTTTTTTGCTAGGAACAATCAATATATGGTATGGAATCACTGTAAAAAAGAAAACACATATACAGCTGGGTAATTGTCTCCAAAAATAAATGCAGGGGGAGCTTTACTGAGCTTCTTCAGTAGAATCTGCTACTCCTGAAATGTACATTTCCCCAGTGAGAAATTCCCCAGTTAATAACTTTTCCACTGAGACTTTTCTCAGTTCATTTTGTCACCTTTCAGGCATTAATGCAGTAAGCTTTTTAATTTTATGTTTCAATTGAGTTCTTAAACCAAACACGTCTGCTTAACTTTGATTTTTGTTATGAATTATACCAGTTTTAAAAAGTAAGTAATAGTTTAGAGTGTTATAAGTTTGCTGGAGATATTTTTGAAGAGCACCTGAGCAAATTTTGAAATACATACATACATATTCTTCTTAAATCTCTTTTAAAAAGTATTGCTTAGCAAAGCTGTATTTAGTAACTGAAATCTTTATAGATCATGAACAAGTTAAATAAGGTTTTGAGGAGATGTGCATAAAAATCATCCTTCTTCTTTAATACTTTTTAACTTCCAGTATCAGCCCAATACTGGCCCCATGAGCCAAATGAAGAAAAAAAAAAAAGCCAGCAACAGCATATGGCTAAGATGGGAACAGATCTTACTTCCATCCCTTATACTATTTTAGTGATTACTAAATTACTAAGTATATAAATTATACAAGCCAATTACAATTGTGTTTAGCAAATTTATAGATATGGTTTTATTCTCTGTTTATAAACAAGGCAGTTTCAAAACACTTTTAAAAACCACTGCTTCCAAGAAACCTATTTACATAAATACACTAATATTTTTGATCCAAGGTAGAAGCAGATAGGTACCAAAATATGCACATATAAATACCTGTCTCACAATTAAAAATATTTAGATTCATAAACTGCCTTTTGAAAATTACTCTTCCAAAAACACACTCTATGTAAGACAACTGCATGCCCTATAGCTACCGAATTGCATTCAGTGTCTTGTACTGATTAATTTTCATTTAAGTATCCTTAAGCATTTTGGTGGTTTTCCTTTTTTTCACTTCCCATACAAAGTCATGACTTTCTATAATAAATTTTGAGAGTATATGAATATTTGCATAGGAAGAGAAAATGTTTTTTTTTCAGCTTACTGATAAAAATCAATTATAGTAGTTAAATATATTTTCTATCATATCTCAAAATAAATATAATTATAGCCTCCCTGGCTTGAGAAATCCAAAATTTAAAATTTGAATAATGTGTTGGGATTAATATAGCTTTATGAATAATTGGCTTATTTTTATTTTAAGATTTACATAATTTTTAGAATCTGCATTTCTTGCATTTCATTTTCCTGTGACTTTTGTCCTAAGACTTTTAGCTCTCTATAGTGCTATACATATACAAATCACATGAAAATAATATTCCATGGATCTGACAAAGTAGAGTCTGAACTACAAAAGCTTACTATAGAAAATTAGGTACCATAAGATAATTTGAAATTTTTCCAATAATAAAAAGTTATACTTACAAATTGTTGTAAAAACATTGGTGAAACAGAAGTAATCTACAGCATTGAATGACAAGAGATGATAAAGAAACTGTTCTTTTTCATCATCGCAACGGAGGAAAGCATAACGCTTGTAGAGTTTTCTGACAAAGAAAATAAACACTTTATAATTATAATAGAAGTTTTGTTCTGAAGAATGCACTGACAAAAACTAAACCAATGAATTACTGTTTTAGAGTCTTTTAGATTTTGCATATGCTTTATATGAATTTCAATCCACGTTTCTTTTAAAAAGTATTGCTTAGCAAAGCTGTATTTAGTAACTGAAATCTTTATAGATCATGAACAAGTTAAATAAGGTTTTGAGGAGATGTGTATAAAAATCATCCTTCTTCTTTAATACTTTTTAACTTCCAGTATCAGCCCAATACTGGCCCCATGAGCCAAATGAAGAAAAAAAAAAAAGCCAGCAACAGCATATGGCTAAGATGGGAACAGATCTTACTTCCATCCCTTATACTATTTTAGTGATTACTAAATTACTAAGTATATAAATTATACAAGCCAATTACAATTGTGTTTAGCAAATTTATAGATATGGTTTTATTCTCTGTTTATAAACAAGGCAGTTTCAAAACACTTTTAAAAACCACTGCTTCCAAGAAACCTATTTACATAAATACACTAATATTTTTGATCCAAGGTAGAAGCAGATAGGTACCAAAATATGCACATATAAATACCTGTCTCACAATTAAAAATATTTAGATTCATAAACTGCCTTTTGAAAATTACTCTTCCAAAAACACACTCTATGTAAGACAACTGCATGCCCTATAGCTACCGAATTGCATTCAGTGTCTTGTACTGATTAATTTTCATTTAAGTATCCTTAAGCATTTTGGTGGTTTTCCTTTTTTTCACTTCCCATACAAAGTCATGACTTTCTATAATAAATTTTGAGAGTATATGAATATTTGCATAGGGAGAGAAAATGTTTTTTTTTCAGCTTACTGATAAAAATCAATTATAGTAGTTAAATATATTTTCTATCATATCTCAAAATAAATATAATTATAGCCTCCCTGGCTTGAGAAATCCAAAATTTAAAATTTGAATAATGTGTTGGGATTAATATAGCTTTATGAATAATTGGCTTATTTTTATTTTAAGATTTACATAATTTTTAGAATCTGCATTTCTTGCATTTCATTTTCCTGTGACTTTTGTCCTAAGACTTTTAGCTCTCTATAGTGCTATACATATACAAATCACATGAAAATAATATTCCATGGATCTGACAAAGTAGAGTCTGAACTACAAAAGCTTACTATAGAAAATTAGGTACCATAAGATAATTTGAAATTTTTCCAATAATAAAAAGTTATACTTACAAATTGTTGTAAAAACATTGGTGAAACAGAAGTAATCTACAGCATTGAATGACAAGAGATGATAAAGAAACTGTTCTTTTTCATCATCGCAACGGAGGAAAGCATAACGCTTGTAGAGTTTTCTGACAAAGAAAATAAACACTTTATAATTATAATAGAAGTTTTGTTCTGAAGAATGCACTGACAAAAACTAAACCAATGAATTACTGGTTTAGAGTCTTTTAGATTTTGCATATGCTTTATATGAATTTCAATCCACGTTTCTTTTTAAAAAATGAAAACTATTTTAGAAATATGAAAAAATGTGATGGTTGAAGGGTAAAAATCCAGATAAAGAAATAAAATACTGAGAAGTTTTGAACCATTAAATATTTCAATCCTAGTTTTAGTATCATCAGAAACTATTTGGAATGTACAATGCAAGTGTATTAATGCTCTATTCAGATTTAAGAGTTGTTGTATTTAATGGCATTAACTCCAAAGGCATACGATGTATAGAGTGCCATTAAAAATAAATAAAAAGAAATAGTAATTAATAGAACAAGACAGTTGTAGATTGATTTGCTCTCTTGACTAAGCACAATTAAATATAGTCTTAATTACCTGAACAAAGTGCTGAATATTTGTATATATTTATTTAGTAGATTTAAATAATTCTTTCACTTGGGAATTCCAAGTAGTATATTTAATGCTTCCTCTTCCTATTTTTTCCTAACATCAACAATCCTGAGAAATAGATTGGACTGAAAGGGGCTAACCAAAGGTCACTCATTGAGTTTTGTGGCTTAGAGTATCCAATAAATTGAATCTTCAGGTTCCTAGTTCTAAACTTAACCATAATAATTTCCCTGCTCTGCTCTAATCTGTATGTCCCTTTCTGGAATATTTTCATTTAAAAATAATAATCTTCTAATTAATGTTTTCTTAGGTAAATCTATATCTCAGAAAATAATTTTATTCCCTCCAAAACCGGAAAAAGACATTAAAAATAATTTTTTCCAATATTTCTCAACATTTCCAAAATCATTATATGTTGATTTAGGGGGAAAAAAATAGGCTTGTAGATTTTGTGAAAATATGAATTTTGCCTGGATAGTACATGAATGCTTTACCTCTGTCATATACTACCCAGGCAAAATTTTACTTTGACAATAAATAAGATACTCAGAAAATGGTTCAACACTGAGCAACACAAGTATGTACAATAACTCTTGGTTGTTTAAATTATTTACAGATAAATGTATAAGGAATAGTTGCATATTAAATCTCTGCTCTGCCCACTTTAAGATATTAAAATGAGAGTTGCATAGATCAGGAGAAAGTTGAAAGTTGATAGTGGGACTAGGTTACTAAAAGGTGTGCATGGTAAAAGAAAAGTTGGGATCTAGAATGAATGAGTGCTAAATGAAAGTGGATTAAATACAAATTGAATCGTCAGAAAGAAATACTTGAATTGATTTGGTCATATATAGAAAAGGAACATCATTGAAAAACAAATATATGAAGGAAGAGAGAATGGACCAAAGAATGAGAAGACCAAGAAAGCCAGGGCTAGATAGAATTAATGAGATTCTCATGAAGAGAGGTAAGAAGTTTAAAGAAGAGAAGACAAAGTATGGAACAATGTATGGATATGGTGGATGAAAAGATGAGTTGCAAGGTTAAATGATATAGTGAATGGATTGGTATAAGCTATATTTAGCTTTCTTTCTTTTTTCCCCCCCTCATGTCAATTCATAATGGCATAGAATTCTTGGATTAAATTTTTGAGCTCATATCTTAATTTGAAAATTATCTTTTAAAATAACTATGAAATTCATACCGTATACCTTAAGTATCTATTAGTTTTGTTATAAGGCATGATAAGTGAATATAAAAGGAAATATGAATCGATTCATGTCCATTAAGCAAATGATTGTTTCAACATACTTCGTGAGTTCATAATCAGAAAGAAGGTGTTTCAGATGCCTGGAAAGTAATTTCTTTTCCATGGAGAGCCGAACCCAAGCTCTAGCTTTACCAACATCAGTTTTGATCTCACTTATATTCTGAATATGCCTGAAAGAAAAGCAAAATAGAGTATACTGTTATTATTGCCAAACTTTTTACTGAGGACGAGAAATAGATTTATTAATAATATAGTATCAATAAAGAAAATGTAGTTTCTCTTTTAGCATAAAGATGAATTAGGAAATGTATAAGCATAAAAGGAATATAAAAGATGCATACAACAAAAAATACATACCAAGAAAAAATATATACAGCTCAGAAAAAAAAAGGAATTTTTTTCTACTTAAGTGACATGTAGATTTCTCAAATTCACCTGTGACATGCATTTTCTGGAAGAAGTTTGTCTAACTTCCAATCTCCTGAACTTCATAATCCAAAGAAATTTGGGTAGTGATTTCCCTCAGTAGTGAGATCATTTTTCAAAATAATAACTTAAGTTTAGATTTCAATCTTTACCTGACTTACTAAATGTTATATTCCACTGAATATACTGTATTTTTCGGCATATAAGACGCTCTGGACTATATGACGCACCTACCTTTTTTGGTGAGGAAAACAAGAAAAAGAAATCTGCCTCTGCCTCCCAGCAATTTTGCCTCCTTGCAGCAAACAACCTGTTTTGCTTTCATTTTCGTTTTCAGCATAGCTTGATTAGCACAAGAAAAAAAACCTGCTCCCAGCAATTTACCTCCTTGCAGCAAGCAGCAGAGGCCCACGCAAAACAGCTAAGAATCAGGAGGCCGATCCAACAATCAACTTGTGCTAATTAGGCTATGCTGAAGCTGAAATGGGCTGTTTCTTCTTGCTGCTTGCTGCAAGGAGGTAAATTGCTGGGAAGCAGAGGCCAAAGGGTGGGGTCCAGTGGGTGGGTGGGGCTACATTCAGTGTTTAAGACGCACCCAAATTTTCACCCCCTTTTAGGGGGGAAAAGGGTACATCTTATACTCTGAAAAATACAGTACCTGGTATATACTTTTCAATAAACTGGCTTAAGATTCTGGTTCTTGCCTAAATACAAAATGATCAAATATAATCAAAATAATAAGAGTGAAATCAAATAATTAATTGAAATATTTTAAACTTAGCTGTCCTAAAAATATGATTAAAACTTTTATCAGATCTTTAGGATTTCAAAAATCCAACCTCATGTCCTGGATGAGGGATACTCTTAAAGGAGACATTCCTGGATTGGCATCTGACTTCCTTCTTTCAGCATCTAGAAGAATTCCTAAAGTAAACGTTACAAACATTTCATTAAAAATTTAAAAAATGCAAATGGTTTGATTTTGAGCAACATTTGAAGTCATTCTACTATATAGACTCCTATATGAGCTCCTCTGTCTCATCAGTTGATAGTCACATTTTACATTAGTTGTAATGCTCATATTAAGGAATATTTTTTTCCTAAAAGTTCTATAGCTTGAGATTTGTGTTTCCTTATTTGATATACTCTCTGAAAAATCTATTCCACATTGAGTTTCTTCTACTGAGAGCTGGTAGATGCAAGAAAACATGGTAAAAATTATTGAGAGTGGAAATTAGTAGATCTGAAATCTGTCACCTAAAAAAATCTTCAAAACTATTCTTTGAAAATGAATACTGTATAGACTTTGCTTTTAGAACAATTAAATTAGGTTTCCAAAATGCAATTGGATCTGCATAGCCATAGATCAATATGGGAGAATAGGGGCAGGGGACACAATATAAGTGATGAGGCTAGCTGAACTTGAAGGCTTTGAACTACAGTTCCAGTGCATACTATGGCATGATTTCAAATGTGTACAATGAGCTAATCAAGTCTGATTAACCAAAGGCGCTGCAATTCAAACACATCAGCTTTTTTGTATTTGGAACTAGATACTCTTATTCACAATTCCAGAATGGTGTGAAGTGCAGAAATGAAGGACATATACTTTTCTTGACTCAAAATAAGCTATATTTTATACGTAAGAAACTAGCTCTCGGGTTGTAGCAAGTGCTGCTAAGATATTCTTTTCACTAGTTACCATTATATTCTTTTGGACAAATTAAACAAGCAATTGTTTAAGGGAACTGGATAGGCAGTATCTGCCCTTTGACTCAAAACACACCTTTAGTAACTCTAGGTATTTTTACTAAGATTTAAAACTCTATGTTTCACAACTAGTCCAATAATTGAACTAAATTTGACTTTTAAAGTCCTAAAATGAACTTGTAACAGATACAGTACAGTAAAAATATAGACGAAAACATATTACTTCAAACACAATGATGGTGCCTTTCTCAGAAATAAATTATTTATTTTAAAATAATAATTCTAGGTGACAACTAATAGAATATTTATATTCCAGAACAGTTCTCAAAGTATGGTCCAGTGCACCTCCTTATAGAGTTCACAAAGTAAACAAATACTTTAAAGATGTTTTAATTTCAGTAAATATGAGTAGATATAACCCACACAACCAAAGCTCTGAAATTTTTAAGAATGTAAAAAAATCTTGAAACTAAAATGTTTTAAAAACACTGTTCTAGAATAATTAATATTACTCTGAGAATATAATTTACATCAGAGTTAAGCTTTCAATAAATAAATATATAATTATATCTTCTATGTACCTCTGTTTTTATTAGAATTAAGAAATATAATTTGTTTTGTTTCTTGTACAAAATGGCAACATAATTTTTATGGAAGCCAACTGCACCTGAGGTACTGAAGCTTCCAGATGTAGGTTTTCGCTGTCTGTTTTCTTGGTAATGTAACAAATGTGACCACAAAGCAGATTTCCCCTTAGATTAAAAAGAAAGATTTGTTGTCAAATGCAAAATAAATTACTAATACAGAGCATGACACATTGTATATCTTGTGCTTTATTATAAAAAAGATCACATAAAAAGTACCCACTCTATTCAACCAAGATAAAAAGTTCAGTTATAGAAGGAAAAATATATTTTAAATCAAGTGTGCATATTTTGGAATAAACTTCAAAAGATTTTCAGACTATTATGAACATTCCCATGCTGCTATTCAAAATCAATTTCGGTAATTCTATAAACTGAGATGCAAAACCCCAATTCCCTTGAGAAGTCTGGGAAAGGTGAAAGGAAAGAGAAGAGGATGGCCAGGAAAATGGATTGACTTAGTTACATGATGGGTGCATGTTTGGGAACCTTGAAGGGCCAAGATGAGGACAGATCGTCCTGGAGATGATTTATCTATATGGTCAGAATTAACACCACCTTGATGGCACATAATCAACTGACTAAGATTGGGGTACTTGTTCTGGTGTTCTAGGGAGTTGTCTATATTCTCTAACAAAGTGAGAGAGTTTTAGTGATTTATAAACATCTAAACATGAAAACGATAATTCAGTACCAACACTATAAATACTGCATATCAGGGGTGAAATGCTCCCAGTTCAGTAGCAATGGTAGCGGGTAGCAAAAATCCTTGCCCCCGCCCCCGCTGAGCCACACGATCATCAGAGTTGTTTTTTTTAAAAAACTTTTAAAAGCATTTTTTCTTTGGCCGAAAAAATTCTTTTAAAAGTAAAAAAAAAAGCCTCTGATGATAATGCAGCTCAGCTGGAATCATCAGAACCCTTTAAAAGCATTTTTTCTACAACCTCTTCGGCTGAAGAGGTGGTAAAAAAAGAAGCTTTTAAAAGGCTCCTCTGGCAATCCCAGCTGAATTGCCTGATTGCCAGAACCTTTTAAAAGCATTTTTTTACAACCTCTTTGGTCGAAGAGGTTGTAGAAAAAATGTTGTTAAAAGATTCTGGCGACCAGGCAACTCAGCTGGGATTGTCAGACCCCTTTAAAAGCTTTTTTCCTCTGGCGATCCCAGTTGAGTTGCCTGATCATCACAGGCTTTTAAAAGCATTTTTTTACAACCTCTTCGGCCGATATTATGTCTGCCCTAGGACAGGGACATTATTACAATTTTAGCTTACATTATCTTTTTATATACCCACAATTATATTTTATTTCTCTCAAAACTTTATTTTGGTCCAAAGTCCTTATATAATATGCCTCAGGTTGTTCAGAGTCCTGAGCTAATCTCAAAGCCTTTACTAGATTTTTGGGCTTCCTGTAACATAATACAGAGAACACACTGAAATATAGTTTTATAACAGCTAATCCCACAAAGTTATAGGGAACATTGTTAGAATTCCACCCAGAAAGTTCTATCAAGACAGGAACAGAAACTTGGAAATGGGTGCCCTAATCACTATAGTTAGCTAAAATATAAGGCAATGGGACACAAAATAATCACATAAGAAAAAGAGTTCAACATGTGGAGAAAATACTTGATTTACAAATGGGTGAACTGCTTATTTCTGCCATTATACTAAAAACTTCAAGCACTTAATAATAATCAGGGAAGCAAAAATTTCCTAGCCAGTTCCTAATAACAAAAAAGAAAAGGTAGAGCATTCATCCACAGAAATAAATTTTATATAAATCCAAAGCATCTGTCCAATCTTTATGGAAGCAGGAAATGAACAACCATAAGGCAAATGTCTCAGATATGTGGCCAAATGAAAAAATACATTTCCTTGTTTGTTTATATAGAAGACTGTTGTTCTTCAACAAAATAGCAAGATAAAAATACAGTTAAGAATAAAAAGAACACCAAGAAGAAAAACAAAAATAGAAGAAAGAAGAAAAGAAACTTCGGATATCTTATTACTCATCCACAAATGAAAATACCTTTATTTCTTTTCTTTTTTTATCTAATTCTTGGTTTGTTTTCCGGCTCTGTACATTTTTGTCTTGATGCTTTTTTGTTCAATGAACACATATATGATAAGGAGAAACTTTTACATCACCCACATTTAGTATTTGTATCTGAATATTTTTGTAGGCATAATTTGATCTTGTTAGAAAAATGGTGCTAATATAGCTAAGAAATAGTGGACAATTTGAACATCCTTTATTGTATGATTTTCTAAAACTTCTTATTGTATTTATTTTTCAACCTCTGCAATTTCCCACATTTAAAAAAAATTAATGCGACAAAAGGTATATTTTAGTTCCTGATCTTGTAATATAACAGAGCTAGCCATTAAGAATAGGATTACTTTCTGAATCCTATGATGGATGAATTACATTCTTACAACGTTGGATAATCACGCTTTCTTGCTACATTTCAAAAATGGGATTTCCCGATTGGGCACAAATTCATCTGTGAAGTTTCTCTGCTATAATTTAATTTGATCAGGGTATAATATGTGTTCCTAATGGTTATGTACAGAGTTGCCAGAATGCCTCCTCCCCTCTGTTCGCTGCTTTCTATCACATTGTGGTAGACTGCATCTAAGAGGATAAACATGACCATGTAAAACCTAATCCTCTCTGTCCTTTTGAGGCAGGTTTCAAAGCAACGGTTCACTGGTTCTCATTCACCTGCGCACCCACTGTATGTTGAGAGCTGATCTATTTATTTATTTATTTTTATTTATTTGTTGAATTTATATCGCCACCTATTCGCACATGGTGACTCAAGGCGCCTTACAGAATATAAAACCTCATTTAAAATAATAAAACTAATAAAAAGAATAAAATAAATTAATATAATAAAATCACATACACCCCACCCCGGCGACAGCAGATCACACGAACCATTTAATGGGCTCCATCCTGCTCTGGGTTCCCCGGGCCCGCTGGCAGAACCTGGTCTTCAGTGCCTTCCAGAAGAGTGTTTGAGTGGGGGACATTCTAATCTCTGGAGGAATGATATTCTAGAGAGAGGGAGCCACCATGGAAAAGGTCCTTCTTCTGGGTCCCACCAGGTGTATCTCCCTAGGGGATGGGACCCGCATTATTCCCTGCGTCCCCGCTCTGATGGGTCAGATAAATATGACTGGCAAAAGACGGTTCCTCAGATAACCTGGTCCCAAGCCATGAAGGGCTTTCAAGGTGACAACCAGCACCTTGAATTGCACCTGGAAGCAAATTGGCAGCCATTGGAGAGGTGATACATATGCACACTGGTATCTGCACAAAACTATGCAGGCTGCTGCATTTTGCAGCTACTGGAACATCCAGATGCTCTTCAAAGGCAGCCACATGTAGAGCATGTTGCAATAGTCAAGAAGTGAAGTGACTAGGGCGTGAGTGACCGTGAGAAGGGATTGTTGGTCCAATAAAGTACAGGACTTCTCTCTTTCTTACACAAACACACACACAAACAGAGGTGAAACATAGGGCCTTTAAAAAACACAGATTTACAAGTGAACTAGTGAAATGATGATCTTTGTTTAATTAGATGAATTGACAAGAGTTCTCCAGTTTCCTGTTTTCATCTAAGTGAATTGCTATTGTTGGCTTTTGACCTTTCTGTTCAAGAACAAAAGAGAGTCAATGGGTGGAAAATTCTTAGTGGAAAATTACATGCCCACATGCTTCAAACACCCACAAAAATGGAAATGATTGCTATTTGTCCCCTAGAAACAGGGGAATTGGAAGCTGAGACAACTGTTGCTCAGACATGATACCTTGCCAGAGCTGAAGTAATCCAGATAGCAATCTCTTAAATCAGCATTTCCTTCCTTGCTTGCTTATTTACTTTAAACAAGAAGCTTAAAAGTGCTGTGCAGAAGAGCCCACTGACTCTCACTCTTCAATATAGAGTTGGAAAAAATTCTCATAATTTCTCTTCTGGTACTAAATCCAAAAAACATGGTCTCCTCTTTTTGGAATAAAACTAAATTAAATAAGTTAACAATGGGTAGAAAAAGAGTTGAGTGGGTTTAAACTGGAAGCTCAGTGAGGAAGGTATAGACCCCAACTCTTACTCTAAGAGAGAGTTTTTTTTTTCTTGGAAAAAAAATGAGGTGGAAGAACCTGAAGTAACCCATGAGAATGTACAATAGTAGAGAAAAATCCTAACCATGCTTCTACAACAATTGAAAAGGAATTGGAAGTAAAGGATTAACTTTGCCTAGAAGGAAAATAGA
Organism: Ahaetulla prasina; assembly: GCF_028640845.1. Lineage (NCBI taxonomy): Eukaryota > Metazoa > Chordata > Lepidosauria > Squamata > Colubridae > Ahaetulla > Ahaetulla prasina. The sequence continues at coordinate 272,216,206 of NC_080539.1, forward strand.
GCATCTCCTGCTGAAAAATATGTTTCTTTTCTAGAAAATTCCAACAAAGGACTCTGTGTAGATGCATTATTCATACACAGGGACCACAAAGAAGATAATTTTTAAAAAATCCTCAGGTACCAATTCTTACAGTTATAAAACTTTTAGGGACCAGCCAAGTTCTGAAACAATTCAAGCAGAGAAGGTTGCCCCAAAGAGCTGATAATCTCAGTTTAGATGATGATAATATTCATGTTCAGCTTCTTGGTGTCAACTGACAAAGTGAAGTAGGTAGAGTGAATATGAATATCAACTGATTTTTTCCCCCGGGAGTTGGATACATATCTAGTATTATACTGCATTGTTTTAATTTGTGACTTAATGTCAATACAAAATGTGTTTGTTTTCATTAAATGTGCTTTGTTGCCTAATATCATGTTCCATGACAGTTTGATAGTACAATGATTTTAAGAATCTATTTAAATTTTGGCAACACCATCTGTATAAAAAGTTTAATTATATGTATTTATCTTTAAAGTAGGAATATGAGAAGCTGGCAGAATCACAGATACATTTATGTATCTTACTTCTATCTAATATAGAAGTCAAGTTATGCAAAAACCTTTGGTTCAGGCTTGGAGCCTCTTCATTACATATATAGATATATCAGAAATATCTAGCTAATGGAAATCTCATATTTTATACAAATTTCAAAACAATATCAGTTCAAAATTAGTAAGGATTTTAATCAAACTTTCAAACTATATTTATTGTATGCATGTAGGTTGCATGTATTATATGTAATGCATAACAATATTTCCAGATTCAAATAAAAGTAGACATCACCGCTAAAGATTCTCTAATTTAATCACTGCTAATTCAGTTTGCATGTGAGAACTAAAGGCTCATGCATATTTTGACTTAATGAAGTATGAAATGTTAGTATACTCCTATTTAAGGCACACTACAACCCAGATTTCACAATCTTGCCTTAAAGTCCAAGGTTGGACAAGTTTTTAATTCTAATTTAAATATTGATGGTTCTATAATTACAATTGCTACTATACTACTGCAAGTAATACAAAATACATTTTATATTATAAGGGCAAATATCCCTGTGAACAATGCATCTCCATGTAACACCTATACAATGAACAACAGGTATGCTGACTCCCAGTGCTGGAACGGGGGTCATGAAAAGAGCACAAAAACTGTGTGAGCTGAAAACAAATGAATACCACATTATATGGAATTATGATTAAGAGCACATTTTCAAAGCCAAAGGAAAAGAATGTTATGTATGTACACAAGAAATGATAACAAAGAAAATGATCCCAGAACTGACAAATCAGAATCTGAAAATTATATTTGATTAACGAATAAAAATTACAAATGATGAAGAAAATTGATAATTAGATAACAAAAAGGATCCAGTAGTAAGGGAACAGGCAAAAGTTGTATATGGTATGAGTTGTTAAAAGAAGCTATCCTCATGCGTATTTATAAAAGGCATAGCTTTCTGGAAAAATATTTTTAGAAGTAGGTTAATATGGTATAAACCAAAACTAGTTTTGCAAAGAAGATTGAATCTGTTGAATCTTCCATCAGATTCCTGAATACTCTACCACAACAGACCGTTCAGCACTGTTTGCCAACATTGTCAATCAGTCCAAAGAATTAACCTTATGTATGGTTGGCCGCTTGGTGGTCTGAAAAGCCCAAATCTGAGTTGTAGCAGAGTATACTGATGCTCTATCTTCTAGGATGAAAGTAGTACAGCTTCTATCCTATGCAGCATATAAATGGAAGGGAAAAGTCAGACAGCATATCCTTCACACACAGAAACTATTACAATTTAGAAGTGGATTCAGACAAAGGAAGCCCTACTTGAATGGCCGGAAATATTTTTTTTAAAAAAATGTTCTATATTTCAAATGTATTGCTTTCACTTTGTATTCATGCATAATTAACAAGGTGTTTACAGAGAAAATCTGTCAGTTTCTTTCTCTAAAAGATGTTAGGTATTCCTGAAACAAGTTATTTTTATTATCTTCTAGTTAAAGCTCACAATAAAGATGCCAGAAAAACAATTAGGAATGATAAGTGTTGGATCCAGAATTACTACAAGTAGATTTCTGGTCAAAAGAAAGGGCTCCTACAAACACATTTTTATCAGTTCAGCCTTTCCTCTGTGCATGCTCTAAAAAATCTGCACTGAATATTTAGGGAACTCACTGAAAGAGTAAGTCAGTGATATTGGAAGGTGGAAGAGTAATGGAAAATCTGCAGATATTGATTGTATCTTTTTTGTTCATGGCAGCCTCTTCTGGATCCAACTCTATATAAATAGTTCTCATTTACATTAATATCCCAAAGTCTATTAAAAAGTGTAATCAGCATTAAATATCCCTAAAAGTACATTTCTTACCTGCTTCACCTGAAGTCCGTGGCTCCATATTCTTTCCAAAAGATCACAGAGACTGGCTATCAATGTGTTTTCTTCCACCCCTGTAATGTTCACCTCACCATGACCAAGTTCTACTGCTTCTCGGCCCATTTTTTCCACAAGCATCCTTTTTGTCTTTCAAAATAGAAAGCATATGTAAAAGTTATCATTGCTTTTTGAAAAAGTCAGAATCCTCTATTACCTCAAATGAGCAAAATAAGCAGCAATACAATTAGCTGTTGAACTAATTATAGTATGAAATATACTATATTTCATAGACATAAAGTCATCAACAGGGTTTTTTTCCATTATGGCACTCTGGCAGTACTGATCACTTATCTGCTGTACATTCATCTGCCAAAAGAAAATTTAAAATATTTGAGTGACTCAGTAATTTTTTTCTGCTATGATTTATCATTTATATCTGCTTTCATTTAGTACGTATGCAAATCCACAGCATCTGTTCTGCATTATTTCAGTAACAAGCAAGAAAAATGCTAGATATAACACATAGGGAGCTGAATCTCAAACAAGGAGGAAGTATATGTTCTTCCTGTTGTATTTCAATATCTGCTAAAAGCCACTTTTGAGCAATGGGAAACCCATAGAATATCATGATTGTTATGTTTCCAAAAAGGCAAATCAAAGGCAAAAAGGTTTCATTTATATAAGAAACTCTCCTACATCCTGCTCTACGTTAAAATAATGTGCTTATATATGCGTGGGATATTGGCAGATTCTCCCTTTTTATTCATAAATGTTAAAAATTATGATTATTTGTAAAGGAGAAGTAGAGGAATCTAAAACATTAGCACTCTAGTTAAAAATTATGGTAATTGCCACATATTACTCATATTTCAATAACCAAGTGTAAGAGAATAGGTACAACGCTAATTGGAAAATTGATCTTCAAAATGCCTAAGCTATACAGTCTCTATCTCATGTACTTGAATTCCGAAAAGAGAATTATAATACCTCTGAATTTCTGCAACATATCAAACCCTTAGATAGACAAACAATATATCAAACAATGTGAACAATGTGTTTTATTTTTCTAATTTGAAACACCTACTTGCCCTCCTAGAATTTTCCATTGGGCAAGCTACTCTTTGTATATTTGCATTGGTCTTTATCTCAAAAGTAACTCTAAACAGACAATGCCTTCCTCACTTGAGAAAAGCTGAATTATCCACTTTTCATTTAGAAAATCGGGTAGCCAGAGATACTCTTGGTGAAAAACAGGAGCAGCCAACACACTAAGGATATATATTTTTTCTAACCACGAATTTTAGCAGACTGTGCTAGAATAGAAAACTGAAGCCAAGGTCAGGTCAAGTTTGATGCCTGCTGTTGTACAGTTTAAAGGGGTTTTGTTGTTGCTGTTGTTCCTAGTTTCTCCATAGGAATTATTTACTACACTGATTATGGAGGCTATAGTCATGAACTGTCTGTGTAGGAGTTAACATGCAGAGATATATCCGAAACTGCTGTTACATCAAAGTACCAAGAGAATAAAATTTCACTGCAGCAAAAATAGAAGAGCTGGATGATTTCTGATACTTCACTTTTTAAGCTAATCCTATTGTTAGCATTCTACAATGAAACTTTTTTTTTCACTCAGAAATTGTTAAACAAATATTGCTTTTATTTTAGGATTCATGAATATGCTTTTCCAGTTTTATGTTTTATCAGAGAATGCCAATAAAAAGAGCCTACGAATAACCTGACCCTGCAGAATATTTTGCAGTTGCCCCAGGAAGCAGAAATGGTTGGTAACAGATTTAATTACTATATTATTCTTAGCATATCTATTATTAGCTCTAAACAGACAAAATATGGCATAGTACCAATAGCATAACAACACTGGCTTGATGATAAATAAACACTGGCTTGATGACTTAAATAAATTTACATTATGGGAATCCACATTTGAAATGAATGAAGCTTTTTGTGGAAATCCTGGGTGGATTTTATATGTTCACATGATGCCTATGGAGATTCTCAATCATCCAGGTCAATAGTTGTCCCAGATGTGTTTTTCAAAGGCAATTTAACTTTTTCTTGAAAATGTTTCGCTTCTCATCCAAGAAGCTTCTTCAGCTCTGACTCAATGGTACGGAATGGAAGGATTTATATTCTTTGTAGTCATCTGGTGTTAGCACTCTGAAGGTTAGCACGGATGACTGTAAAGAATATAAATCGATCCATTCCCCACCATTCAGTCAAAGCTGAAGAAACTTTTTGAGTGAGAAGTGAAACGTTTTCAAGAAAAACAAAGAAAGTCCAGTTGCCTTTTGAAAAGCACCTTTGGGACATGTTCACATTGTGAATTTTTGTTACTGGAGAAGATGAATCCAACAATTGCTTGCTAAAAAGCTTATAATGATTATTTACAAAAGGTTGTCAGAATACATTGAATTAAATATTCAAGATTATAGGGAGACATGGAATAAGGAACTGTAATATATAATACACAATGTTAATGGAACATCTTTTGGGTATTTATGTATTATAATTCTAGATTTAAAATCATGGTTAACAAAAATAGTAATCACTGAACCACTCCAAGTCTTTTCCTGATCATTGTTTGAAAATGTAACTTCAAATCATAAGATGTAACTGTTTCATAATGCTTCTTTTGTTTGGCCAGAAGATATTTGACATTAATTTTATTCTGGAAGGCTCATTGTATTTTGTAGAGTCAGAAATGGGAGAACAGAAATGGACTGTATATAAGGTATATCGGTATCTTTTCCATAGGTTTTGCCATTGTCAGTAAAAACTGAAAATTAACCTAGATGGCCTTTTTCTGAAGTTTATTATTCTTATTCATCGAATCACAATAGTGCATGAAATAGCGCAAATAGTATTACACTACTTGTGCATTTAGTCTAAAAATTTGAAGTCAAAATATGGAGAAAACTGTATGTTATTAGAATAATTCCATCATTATAACAATCACATTAGCAGAATGTCCTGATCCAGAGACTTATTTCCATCCCAATCAAGGGGACATTTTGTATTCACTTAAACGATCAGTTCTGCCTCATTTGTGTGAAGATGTTACATCAAATGATATCAGTATTATTAGAATATTTACTACTATAATAATCTACTATAATGGTCCAACTAATTCAACTCCTCTGAATAGCAGAAACTAAAACAACATTGTCAATACCTTATTTCGGCATTCCTTCAGCAGTCCTTCAACGAATTTCCAATTGGTCTGGGCAATTACTGATGGCGACAGATTAGACAATTTGGGCTGGCGGATAGTGCTGCCTAGATTTCGAGCTTCTTGGATGTATTTCTGTAGAAAGAAAAGAGCACAAAAGATATATAAAGATATAATTCTAAATTTAACAAGAAAGCAAAATATATATCTCATAAAACAACACTATATTTTATGATGGATTGCAAATAGTATTTTAATTAATGTTCCTGCTCAGTTTTAAATAGCCTGGCTGTAATTATCGAACATTTCACTGCAAAAGTAATACTTTCTCAATGTTACAGAATCATGTTTTCGTATATATTTGAAATAGCGCAGTAAGGTGTTACTCACCTGTAACTGAGGTTCTTCCAATGGCCTTTTGTGCAATGTACCATTGAGAACTGAGCTATTTTTAGAGGAAGGATATTCTACCCCTATGTGTATGATAATGCTAAGAAGGTATCTCATGCCTTCCATTAGCTGGTGTAGACCCTCAAGGGAATGATTGCCTGTGAGAGGATAGAGGGTGGGTTGTGTGAATGCACAGATAATGTGTCAACAAAGTACAGTTGCACTAAGCAACATGTTCTTCTATGCAATGATTCTGTGCATAACACAAATAGGTGACTAGCAAGTTATACTTACAGAGGGCGAGTACGTCAAAAATAGAAACTAAAAGGCAGTATTCTACTTATAAAGGCTTCACTAATTCTTACCCTGATTTCCAGCTTATATTGCTGAAAAATATTGTGATCATGTTGCAGTTCAGTAAATATTTGGTAAGACAAATGTCTAAGCCATAAAGCTGTAAAATAGTAAGCGCTAGCTCTTTTTGATGAGGGTAGACTTGCCAGCTAGCATGCCAGATGAGTAGTAGCTGCCACCCAAAGAGCAAGCAATTGAAATGAAACTCTCTGCTCTTGCTTATGGGACAAATCACAAAGGGCAAGTCAAAAAATGCTGCTGAACCCAAGAGGCATTATTACAGGGGATATTTGTATACGGAGCCAAAGAGGCTGTGCAGCTTGGCCAGGGCTCCCAAGTAGATGGAGTCAGGCAAGATATGGTAGGTGAGATAGAGTAGAGGTCACTGAGTGAGCCATTCGAAGGAAAGGGAGTCCTGCAGCCTGGTGCTGGTCCCTATTTCTAGCCCAACTGCTTCATTCCTAGTGCCTTGAGGATAAGATTGCTGTCAATTTTGGCCTCAATTCAACTCAAAATCAGTTGTTAGTGAATTCAGGTTCACCTGTAATTTATCTACATTTATCCACAAAGTAGTGGATAGACTGACCTGGCATATATTACTGAACATTGTTAGGTGAAGGTTGAAATGTAACCCTCTCAAGAGATCTGTCATCCTAGGTTTTAGGTAGTATAACAGTTGTGAAGCCAATTTAGGGTTGGGCAATGTGAGATAGTTTACAGTTATCAGAATTGCTACTTTTGTGATGATAATGTGTAAGATGGTACAAGTTGGAAGATTCTACTTGTGTATTATTCTTTATGCTGCCTGATAGGTTTCCTGATCTTTGATGTCATCTTTGTAATTCTCCTACTATTGTACTTGAAAATATAAATCTCCATGCTCTGAGAGGAGATTCTAGAAAGGCTAGGAATCCACCATGGCTTCCATGGTGACCTCAGGCTCAACCCACCATTGCTGGTCTGACACCAATGGTTATTTCAACTTGGATTTTGGTTTTACCTCAGAATAGTTGATAAGTGATCTGAATATGGAGGATATTGCTGGTGAGCCCTTTGCCATGGTCAAATCATTTCCTGATGTGAATGCCACCTAGGATATTCATAAGGTGTGGGGCTGATTAAGATTTAGTTAAGGTGCTGTACACCAGCCAACAAGTCCAACATCTTAACCTTTGTACCTTTAAGGTGTTTTATTAATACAGGTAGTCCCTAACTTACAACCACAATTGAGCCCAACATTTTCATTGTTAAGGAAAACAATTGTTAAGTGAGTTTTGCCCCATTTTATGATCTTTCTTGCCACAGTTGTTAAGTGAATCACTGAAGAGGTTAAGTTACTAACATGGTTGTTAAGTAAATCTGGCTTCCCCATTGACTTTGTCAGAAGATTGCAAATGGTGTTCACAGAATTGTCATAGGGCCATTATGATGCATTTGCACATTTTACAGATACTGCAAAAAGTCTCAAGTCTCACCTCTCTCAACTGCATGAGTGGCATTCAAAGGGGTGACTGGACTGACACTCTTTAATGAGATTTATTTCAGCTTATAGATTCTGGTGAAGTGAGCACAGTACTTTCTAGCATGAACATTGCCACATGCGAAGTGCTTCTCCCAACAAGAAAAACACAGACTTCAGAGGATAATTAGAACTGCAGAAAAAATAATTGCTACCAACCTGCCTTCCATTGAGGACCTGTATACTGCATGAATCAAGAAGAGGGCCGTGAAAATATTTACAGATCCCTCGCATCCTGGACATAAACTGTTTCAACTCCTACCCTCAAAACGACACTATAGAGCACTGCACACCAGAACAACTAGACACAAGAACAGTTTTTCCCCGAAGGCCATCACTCTGCTAAACAAATAATTCCATCAACACTGTCAAACTATGTACTGAATCTGCACTACTATTAATCGTCTCATAGTTCCCATCACCAATCTCTTTCCACTTATGACTGTATGACTATAACTTGTTGCTGGCAATCCTTATGATTTATATTGATATATTGACCATAAATTGTGTTGTAAATGTTGTACCTTGATGAACGTATCTTTTCTTTTATGTACACTGAGAGTATATGCACCAAGACAAATTCCTTGTGTGTCCAATCACACTTGGCCAATAAAATTCTATTCTATTCTATTCTATTCTATTCTATTCTATTCTATTCTATTCTATTCTATTCTATTCTATTCTATTCCTTGTAAATTGGGGAGGAGATCTGAGTGGCCTGATTGGGGAAGTGGTCAGCATTTCATAAAAGAGAATTATGTTTCTTGAGTTGAAGATGGCAGCGGTGCAGAACCTTCATAAGCGGTTGTTGAGAAGGTGGTGGGGCTTCAGTTACACAGAGCCTTAAAGGAAGGAGACTGTATATGTTTATGTTTCCTGTTTTTTATATGTGGTTTTAACTATTTGTAGACTGTTGCCCAAGTCATCTTTCAGCTATATAAATTTGATTAATAAATAAATTTAACCCTCTTCAGTCAGAGTTCAGAAATAGGCATGAGATGGAACTTTGGTAATTCTGGAAGATAATCTTCATTAAGACTTGGAGAGAGGTACTGTGATCCTCTAATCCTTTTTGACATCTTGATGATCTTCAATATCATCATTTTCTTCTGTAATGCTTGTGAGGGCTGGGAATTAAAAACATGGTTTTATGGTGTTTTCATAGTGCTGATAAAGAAAGATTTGTGGGGGCTCTCCTGAAAGATGTCAAAAGGCTTAATCATCTCAACTATTTAATATGTACATCAATTTAATGAAATTTAATGAAAGTTGGACTATAAGAAAGGCTGAGCGCTGAAGAATTGAGATCTTTGAACTATGGTACTGGAGAAGACTCCTGCGAGTCCCTTGGACTGCAAGGTGATCAAACTGGTCAGTCCTAGAGGAGATCAACCCTGACTGCTCTTTAGAAGGCCAGATCCTGAAGATGAAATTCAAATACTTTGGCCACTTAATGAGAAGGAAGGACTCACTGGAGAAGAGCCTAATGCTGGGAAAGATTGAGAACAAAAGAAGGAGACGACAGAGAACGAGGTGGCTGGATGGAATCACTGAAACAGTAGATGTGAGCTTAAATGGACTCCAGAGGATGGTAGATGACAGGAAGGCCTGGAGGAATGTTGTCCATGGGGTCGCGATGGGTCATACACAACTTCATAACTAACAGCAACAAAATCAATTTTAATATAGATACGTATATCAGTTTTGATGAGGTACTGTCAATTTGCAGATGTTATCCTGTAGTATATCTCCACTTGACCCTAATTGGAGGTGTCACAGAAATCCTGTGACTGTAAGTGCTGAGATGGATTGGAAAAGTCTGAGATGGTACACTACGAAAGTTCAGTTGCTCTATGTCCAGAAATTATCTGTCTTGTGAGCTTCTAATTTTAACCTGGATGAGGGGGCATTTCCCTTGATGGAGCAGTTATCCCTGACTCACTGGGAGTTCTGACTCATTACAGGATGTGCAATTGGAGCCATGATTAGGGAAGCTTTTGTCCAACTTCACCTTCACCTGCTGAACCAATTGAGCCCCTACTTATAATGAGAGGCTCTGGAAACAGTGATTGATATTTGTATCATTATTTGAAGGGACCACAACAATGCATTCCAGGCTCCATCCATGTATGGCTTTAAAGGTGACAAGAAGGACTTTAAATTGTACGTGGAAAGTAACTAGCAATCAATGTAACTCCAGTAGCACTAATGTTACATTGATGAATTAATGCTAATTCTGCCTATAACTACCCAAGCTACTGCATGTTGTACCAACTGAAGCTTCTGTAGTATCTTCCATAGTAGTATGATTAATGTAATCCACAATATCTTCTTGCAAAATGCATTGTCAAAGGGAACTGTTTTAAAACAGGAGGTATCTAGCTGGGCATACACATAAGCAGAGGTATGGGATATCCTATCACCAAAAAGAGCTCAGCCAAAATGTCCTAAATAATACATTGCACAGTACTCATTTGTGAGATACACAGATAACATGACCAAAAATTATGCTAAATTTATGCTATGCTCTATATAAAATGTGTTTGGATTAAAGAAAATTTTTGAAAGCAAATTTTTCAAACCAGTTTCTATAAATATTGCAACTCCTATGAAACAATGTTTGTGTGTTTGTAGCTTTGTTTAGTATATAAATATATATAGTATTTTGCTATATGGATACAGACACATACAAACCAGACTAAAGCAGTGAAACAGATTTAACAGAGTACATAAAACAAATTTTGCTAGTCTATGTTTAACTATAATAGCAGCTGAAATTTTCAAAAGAAAATCTAGCTGTTGGTGAGAGAGAAAAGGTAGCAAAATAACACCAAACTATATAAATAAAAATGGATATTAGGTACAGTAGAAGCATGGTAGAGTAACATAACATTTTAAATACTCTCATATGTAAGGATAGAGGTAATTTACAATACTTGATGTGTTTGTCATCAAAAAAAGAATGATGCAATATAATTTACATTTAACAGAAGTTTAAATAGATAAATACAATTTTTTATAGCACAGTAAAAAAATTGAAAATCAGAAATGAAAATCACAATTTTATGAATAATTATACTCCAGAAATTATTATTTTTCTTTAAAACTATTATCAATTACATCATATTGATTTTTTCTCTTTTGCTCAGTACCGTTAGAATACAGTGAAACCTTGATTTAATGGACCAGATAGGGGAAGGGGTATCCATTATTCTCAGTTGTCTGCTAAATTAGAATATGTGATTGCAGCAATTTATATCATCTGCAAGTGTAATGATATACAAATTAACCATTTACAATCTAAGACTAATACAAATTATGCTGCACAATTTGTGTAGTTATATCATTTGTATGATAATGTCATTTTATGAATGATTTAAATTGACATGATTAAGCAATTGTTACAAATGGTTGTGAAATTTGATGCATTGCCTACATAGTTTATTGTATCATGGTTTGGTAAATTGAGGTTTCAATATATTTTTTACAATAGGTAATAATTGTTTAATGGAAAGTAGTCAAACGACTGATTTTTGACAACTAATGTTGGCAATTTTTAGCACAAACATTTAGGTAAAAGAATATCCCATCTGATAATTAAGTATCGTCGCAGTTTTGACTCCTAGCAACAGTATGGACAAAACACCTCCTTCTTGATTTGTCTCTGATGATCATCTGTAGTTCTCCAAAAAAATTCCAGTTATTTCCTTGATACTGACCACCTTATTCATTCTGTTATTCTTTTCTACTTAACCTTATCAAGCACAATTTTTTTCTAGTCCATTATCCTGCTGGTAAAAAAAATGCCCCAAATATGTAAGCATATGGTTACTGATCATTGCTTCAGAGCAATCAGAATGAACATAGCCTCTGGTTATGTTACCAGTAACCACCTGTAGATTACTGATTGTAATAATTTACGTTGCATAAGTAGAAGTAAGGACCATACACTTATTTTTCTAGCTCCCTTTCCTATTCTGAACCACTCTGTTCTTCAACCTGTTTTTTCTGTAGCTTCTTGTGCCTTATATAAACCACATTCTGATATGATTTATACAATCAAGGGCTGGCTGAAAATAGGAAAGCAAAGGGAAAGCTCTTTACATTCTCTTGCTCTCTTCATATCCATTTTATGTTATTTATCCTTTCATGTCCCTTTGCCTTTTCTGAAATCTGTCCATTTGGCATTTCTCATTCCATGTATTACTTAATTTTTCACTGTTTATGTGAGCAAATAATGACATTAATAAAATGATTAGGTAATTTGCACATTCTCTTGCATCTGGATATTTTGGAAATACCCTGCTGACAGGATTGCGCTTTCCTTTTTTCTGTTCCCTATTATGTAATCAATTTGATTTTGCCCATTGGTGATGGCTGCATACAGAGACTATGTTTATGTTGCTTGATGTAGATATTGGCAATGAACAATAAACAAAGAATTGTCTTTGCAAGACTCTATTTGCACTACTGTGTTTATCCAGTTCACATCAGCAGATCCTGTCAGGAAAGTTCATTGGCTTTCCCCAGTAAGAGGAGTGCCTTCTGATCTATGGGTCTTGGGATCTGGCACAGAAACTTGTCTAAATATTACAGTCATGTCTACACAGTTTCCTATATAATTTTCAACCATGTGTAAGAGACTTGCCATTGCCACCTTCAGGGTTTAATTTTGCATTTTGTTCTCTTACTTGGATTGGCTTCTCTCACCCCTTCACAGCCTCACACTCCCATGTTGTGGGTCACATTCTGCTTTATTTCCACCTTTGAAATTATTGATCCTATCATAAGCTCTGGTACTGCTTTCAAGGTTCCTGAAAATATGGAGCCATCTCTCCAAGTAAAGATGGTGTCTCCCACAAATTACAACTACCAAAAGCTGAACCAAAGATGCCACATTCATCAACAGTGTGTAATAATTTCCCTTAATTTTTTTTCCATGGAATCAAAGCCATATGTCAACCATTCTCCTGAATAAATAGTCATAGCTTTAAAGATTTGGAATGCTTTTTCTTTTCTTTTGATAGAACAAAATCAGGAAAGTTGCACTACTATTTATAGAAAATGTTGATTCTATAGCTGGATAATATAACGGAACAGTTTTTACCTCTCTCTGATCATTATCAAGACGCAGGTGCTCTGTGTGCTGTTTCTGTCTGTCTTTCCTCCTCCACTGAGCAGGTGCATTGCGTTTGGTCCATCTAGAAAATCAAAAGTTGTATTCTTTAGATACACTAGATAAATAAGGTCAAATACGTTCATCTCTAACTGGAAGTGCTAATAATAATACAGTTTAATCGCCAACATGTCGTCAGCACCAAGTATGCTAACAAGAGGGACAACTATGGTGTGGAATTAGAGGAGTCAAACACATGGGAGAAAATAATTGAGGTATTTTTTTGTTCATCTATATAAAAATGAAATATGCTTGATTGTGAGATGATTGCTGTTGTATAACTTTTAAAGATCTAAAATCGCAAGATCTAAAATGGACAGCTAACATCAAAAACATCATCAAAAAAGCACAACAAAGTATGTTCTTTCTTCACCAACTCAGAAAGCTCAAACTGCCCAAGGAGCTGCTGATCCAGTTTTACAGAGGAATTATTGAGTCTGTCATCTGCACCTCTATAACTGTCTGGTTTGGTCCTCCAACCCAACAAGACAAACAGACTTCAGAGGATAATTAGAACTGCAGAAAAAACAACTGCTACCAACCTGCCTTCCATTGAGGACCTGTATACTGCACGAGTCAAAAACAGGGCTGTGAAAATATTTACAGACCCCTCACATCCAGGACATAAACTGTTTCAACTCCTACCCTCAAAACAACGCTATAGAGCACTGCACATCAAAACAACTAGACACAAGAACAGTTTTTTCCCAAACACCATCACTCTGCTAAACAAATAATTCCCTCAACACTGTCAAACTATTTACTAAATTTGCACTATTAATCTTCTCATTGTTCCCATCACCCATCTCCTTCCATTAATGACTGTAACTTTGTTGCTTGTATCTTTATGATTTATATTGATACTGATTGTCTCTTGATTGCTTATTTGTACCTATGACTATCATTACCTTATGATTCTTGATGAACGTATCTTTTCTTTTATGTACGCTGAGAGCATATGCACCAAGACAAATTCCTTGTGTGTCCAATCACACTTGGCCAATAAAAATATCTATTCTATTCTATTCTATTCTATTCTATTCTATTCTATTCTATTCTATTCTATTCTATTCTATTCTATTCTAAAGTGAATGAGACTTTCTAGTCTGCTTTGTTTGCTTTTCGCCTAGTGAAAGCTTTTTTTATGTTTTTAAATGTTTTTTTTAAAATCTAATTACAATTCCTAAATTTTTACATTTTAATTAATAAACATTTCATTTTCTAGACAAAGTCTGCATTTGCACAACACACTTAACTGGTTCAAATGAGTTGTGATGGCATCAGGGAACAAGAACAGGAGAGTTGATTTTATTCCAAAACTGACTTGGGGTAAAACTTTTCCTCATCAGCTGTATCATTCAGACAGCAAAGCCAGTTGACAGAGAATAAACTCTTCTACTCAGCTGTGAAACAGCAACTAAAATTCTATACATACTCCGGAAGAACAGGCACTCTCTCTTTCTCTGTTCTTTATTTTTTTTTCATCTTGTGGCAATACTAAAAGAGGGAGAAAGTCTGAGAATTTTCCTCTCCGGAAGGGAAAAACATAGAAGGAAACCAGCAATCCCCAGGCCTTTGCAGTGACCACAGGGTTTCATAATTGGCTTTTCACCAGGATACAGATGATCATATACTATTGATTGTCAGGTCCTAAGAATCAAAAAGTTGGATTGTGGAGTTACATCTGGGGAGTTTCCTTTATTGTGGAGCTAGTTCTGGGAAGTTTCTTTTATTGTTCTTCACTTATAGACTTGCCAAACTAAAGCAACTATTTGCAACACTATAGATGTACTCTGGGAATTGTTAGGGAGGAGCCTTCTTAAGTCTTTCTCTTGTCCAAATTTTCCATGCTTTACTGCTTTTTTGCCACCTGGAATGCAGTCCATCCCTCCTGGGAATCTAGACGACATCCCACCACATCAACACACTGAATTACTGCAAGTCACTTTTCTGAGGGAGAAGCTGATTCAGTCAACTATGTCGTATTAATACAGCGATACAATACTCACTTATTGCTTGCTGGCCCTGTTGAAAGTACATCAGATTGTAGCTTGGGGAAAAAGCCAGGTTCATATTTTCCTTGTCCAATCTTCATATCTAATAAATGTGGAAGGACTGCAGTATGGTCTATTTTTGCCAGTCTTAATTCAATAGCTTTTTCTGGGGGGGAGGGGGGGAGAATATTTATTTATTTATTTATTATTTAAATTTTTATACCGCCCTTCTCCCGAAGGACTCAGGGCGGTTCACAGCCAGGTAAAAAATACACAATAATACAATATAAATACGATTAAAATACAATTAAAAAACTTATTAAATTGGCCAAGATTAAAAATTTAGGATAAAAACCCATTAAAAACCCATAAATTTAAAACTAACCCAGTCCAGCGCAGATGAATAAGTGAGTTTTGAGCTCGCGACGAAAGGTTCGGAGGTCCGGAAGTTGACGGAGTCCTGGGGGGAGTTCGTTCCAGAGGGCGGGAGCCCCCACAGAGAAGGCCCTTCCCCTGGGCGTCGCCAGACGACACTGTCGCGCCGACAGCACCCTGAGGAGTCCCTCTCTGTGAGAGCGCACGGGTCGGTGAGAAGTATTCGGTAGCAGCAGGCGGTCCCGTAAATAGCCCGGCCCTATGCCATGGAGCGCTTTGAAGACGTTCACCAACACCTTGAAGCGCACCCGGAAGGCCACAGGTAGCCAGTGCAGCCTGCGCAGGATAGGTGTCACACGAGGGGCTCCCTCTATCACCCGCGCAGCTGCATTCTGGACTAACTGAAGCCTCTGGATGCCCCTCAAGGGGAGCCCCATGTAGAGAGCATTGCAGTAATCCAGACGAGACGTCACAAGGGCGTGAGTGACTGTGCACAAGGCATCCCGGTCTAGAAAGGGGCGCAACTGGCGCACCAGGCGAACCTGGTGGAAAGCTCTCCTGGAGACGGCCGTCAGGTGATCTTCAAAAGACAGCCGTTCATCCAGGAGAACGCCCAAGTTGCGCACCCTCTCCATCGGGGCCAATGACTCGCTCCCAACAGTCAGCCGTGGACTCAGCTGACTGTACCGGGATGCCGGCATCCACAGCCACTCCGTCTTGGAGGATTGAGCTTGAGCCTGTTTCTCCCCATCCAGACCCGACGGCTTCCAAACACCGGGACAGCACTTGATAGCTTCATTGGGGTGGCCCGGTGTGAAAAGTACAGCTGGGTGTCATCAGCGTACAGCTGGTACCTCACACGAAGCCACTGATGATCTCACCCAGCGGCTTCATATAGATGTTGAACAGAAGGCGAGAGAATCGGCCCTCGGCACCCCACAAGTGAGGCGCGCGGGTGACCTCTGCCCCGTCAACACCGTCTGCGACGGTCGGAGAGATAGGAGGAGAACCACCGATAAGCGGTGCCTCTCACTCCCAATCCTCCAACCGGCGCAGCAGGATACCATGGTCGATGGTATCGAAAGCTGCTGAGAGGTCTAATAGGACCAGGGCAGAGGAACAACCCCTATCCCTGGCCCTCCAGAGATCATCCACCAACGCGACCAAAGCCGTCTCAGTGCTGTAACCGGGCCGGAAGCCGGACTGGAACAGGTCTAGATAGACAGTTTCCTCCAGGTGCAGGGGAAACTGATATGCCACCATACTCTCTACAACCTTCGCCGAGCGGGTTGGAGACCGGACAATAATTACCTAAAACAGCGGGTCAGGAAGGCTTCTTGAGGAGGGCCTCACCACCGCCTCTTTCAAGGCGGCCGGAAAGACTCCCTCCAACAAAGAAGCGCTCGTAATCCCCTGGAGCCAGCCTCGTGTCACCTCCTGAGTGGCCAGTACCAGCCAGGAGGGGCACGGGTCCAGTAAACACGTGGTGGCATTCAATCTACCCAGCAACCTGTCCATGTCCTCGGGAGCCACAGGGTCAAACTCATCCCAGACAATATCACCAAGACCGCCTCAGGCGCCCGTCCGAATTGCCACAATTTTGGTCCAGACCGTCCCAAGCTGAACGATTTTATCGTATAGATAACCGTTAAACTCCTCAGCACGTCCCTGCAGCGGGTCATCCCGCTCCCCTGGTGAAGGAGGAGCGGGTCACCAAACAGGGCAGCTGGGCGGTTATCTGCCGGCGCAATGAGGGAGGAGGCGTAGCAACGCCTCGCTTCCTCAGTGCCACTAGGTAGGTCCTAGTATAGGATCTAACTAGTGTCCGATCAACCTCTGAGCGGCTGGACCTCCAAGAACTCTCTAGGCGTCTTCTCCGGCGTTTCATCCCCTCAGCTCCTCGGAGAACCAAGGGCGGTTGGGATCTGCGCCGGGTCAGAGGCCGCAGAGGCACGACACGGTCTAAAGCCCCAGCCGCAGCCCGCTCCCAGGCTGCGGCTAGTTCCTCTGCCGTGCCGTGAGCCAGACCCTCAGGAATGGCCCAAGCTCCGTCCGAACCTCTCTGGGTCCATCAGGCACCTGGGACGGTACCAACGTAATGGTTCCGTCTCCCTGCGGTGTTGGGTAGCGGTCAGAAAGTCCAGGCGAAGGAGAGAGTGATCTGACCATGACAAAGGTTCTGTGACTATATCTCTCAAGTCCAGATCCTTCAACCACTGACCAGAGATGAAAATCAGGTCCAGTGTGCCTCCCCCGATGTGAGTAGGGCCATCCACTACTTGAGTCAGGTCCAGGGCCGTCATGGAGGCCATGAACTCCCGAGCTACTGTCGATGACGAGCCGGCAGATGGCAAGTTAAAGTCCCCCATGACTAAAAGTCTGGGGGTCTCCACTGCCACCCCGGCAAGCACCTCCAGGAGCTTGGGCAGGGCGGCTGTCACGTAGCAAGGAGCCAGGTACGCGACCAGCAAGCCATCTGACATCTATGACCCCACCTCACAAAGAGGGATTCACACCCGGCAATCTGAGGTACAGTGGTCTCCTCGGCTCTAGACTCTCTTTAATAACAACCGCCACCCCCACCCCTACCCTGGGCCTCGGCTGATGGAATGCACGAAACCCGGTGGGCACATCTCAACCAGGGCACGCCCCTTCAGTGCCCAACCAGGTCTCCGTAACGCCTATAATATCCGCGGCACCCCCCTGAATCAGATCATGTATTAGGGGGGCCTTATTGGCCACGGACCATGCGTTGCATAACATCAGACGAAGGCCCAGGCTCTGAGGGTCTTGACCATCCGGGAACGGGAGAAGTCAGGGGATCGGGCACGCGATTGCCTGTATACATCGAACGCGTGACCCCTAAACCGATGCGATCCCCCTTCCGCCATATCTGCCCCTCCACTTACCGTGCAGATGGACTCACCCTCACACAAAGGAACACACTCCCCCCCATAACCTCCGAACCCATTTGATAGTCGCCACGAGCATGCGCTGGAACTGGTTTCCCTCCCGACGGGCTACCCCCATCACCCGCCCTAACCCTCCCACCCACCCCCAAGCCAAACCCGTCGGTTTCCCTCCCCCCCTTAAAATTTCCATTAAAACTCCCACTTAAAAAACGGTTAAAACAATTAACTAAAAATCCCCTAAGCCTCCTAGATTTAGCATGCCAGCTCTCGGGGTTCCAAAACCCGTCCTCAAGGTGGGCCCTCGATAGTGATATGATATTAAATCATATTATTTAGCACAGCTGATGTTAAATTGTGAAATAAAAGAATGAAAATCTGAATCCTAAAATATGAATTAGGACATTACTGCTAGAAATACATATTCTGCACAAATACATAAAAAGGAGTGTCTCAATAGAACTATATTGCATGCAGTAGCTCATTAAAACACATTGACCCTACACCATTTTTCTCAACTGTTTGATAGTGTAATTTGTTTGCATCCTGACTCTATGTCATTATACTATGTATTGTTAGTAGAAAATGGGCAACTGAAGGTTGGCTTACACAGATTCTAACATAATATATCATAATGTGGGCATACTGATAATAATTGCATGGCTTATTTTGATTGAAAATTATGATTTGGAATGCATGTCCCAAAAGTGCTTTCATTAAAAGGAAACTAGATTTTCTGTTCTTTTTTTTCTTTGAGAACATTTTGCTTTTCAGCGAAGAAGCTTCTTCAGTTGTAACTGAAGAAGCTTCTTCGATGAGAAGGGAAACTTTTTCATAAAGTTTTCACAAAGTCATAAAGTATGAACTGGTGTCGTCTAGGATATTGTGGGTGCATAAGAGAGTAGAAATTCATAAGCTTGTGAAACCTACATATTACATTCCAAAAAAATAGTGACAATGGTAGATCCAGAGTAAGCTTTTGGAGGAAATTATGCAACATTCTGAATGAATATTATCCAGGAGAACAAAATACTTTACTTAGTGATTAGGTAAGAGAGTACACAAAAATTGACTGGGCTGAGACTAAGAACAAATGAGAATAGTGATTTTTGTGGATAGTTGTTTAGACAAAGTCTATTCGTTTCAAATACATGGTTTAATAATTAGCCTATTCATATGGAAAAGAAATGAAATAAATCTAAAAGCATGACTGACTTCATTATTTATGATGAAATGTTGAGAGTTTTACTGAAGGATATGAAGGTTGTGATGGCTTCTAGATATGGAACTATGTGATGGTAATGGATAATTAAAATGTATCATAGAAAGGAAATAATGAAATAAACTAGTGAATGCATAGTGACTATAGGAAGAGAAAATACTGTATGCAAATAATAAATAATGAGAGGCTGTGATAACAATTTTGATAAAATTAATAATTGTTCTGTAAGTGGATAAAGACATCTAATTCAAGGAACCTCCAGCAGAATGACTAGAAAGATATAATATACGATATAGATGTAAATTAGTTTTAGGTACATTTTCTTTTGTTACCTGTTTTCCCCCCCCCCTAAACTCAAGTCTTGTTTATCCAATTTATCATTTAAAAATGCTGCTGCAGTTGTATTTTAGATACACATGTGAATAGTAGCTAAGTTTTATTAGTATATAATTAGTGTCCTATACCTCTTACATTTATTTAAATAGAATTAAAATTTGCAACTCTTACCAGCTTCATCAATGGTACTGCATTTTTGATACATGGATGTGCGCAAAGTTGGTGTTCGAACATTTAACAATCTTATTTTATCAACTCTAAAATCAAACACTCTCAAGATAGGATCTTTATCCTCTCCATCGTGACACATAATCTTGTTATCAATAAAAGAAGCAAACATCTGTGTTTCCAAAAATCTTGAGAGGAAAGGCAAATAAGGTTCAGGCTGATCAGATAAGAAGGATGCCTAATAAAATGAAAGAAGCAGTATTTATGTTTCCTTAAACTGTAATTGCTTTTTAAAAATGACATGAATGCTTTCATTCATCTGAAGTTATTTTCTATTTTATCATATTCTAACATAATACATTCTGAAAAACACTAACAATTCTGTTTTTCCAACTGCTAGAATTATATAATTTTAAGGAAAAAGTTGAATGCATAAAAATAAAGTGACAAAAATAATAAACATTTTGAAACAACTATACTATAGGATTCAATTATTGTACCTGATCAATTTTTAATTAATAGAAATTATAACAATATATGCACTTTTCTATTTTTTTTATTTTTTATTTTTTTTATTTTTACATTTATATCCCGCCCTTCTCTGAAGACTCAGGGCGGCTTACAGTGTATAAGGCAATAGTCTCATTCTATTTGTATATTTTACAAAGTCAACTTATTGCCCCCCCAACAATCTGGGTCCTATTTTGCTGGAAGAATCCATGTACCAAACTGTACATACAGGAAAACTGCTTCAAATGAAATCAGATCTTTAGTCATTTAGTTAGTAAGCACTGATTGTCAAAGATTTCAAACATAAATCTTATATACTCTACATCCTTGATCAAAAGATATTCAAGCAGTAAGTGAAAGCATCTCTTCCTTTAAAATGTTGTGACATTTCAGGAATTGCATCAACAATATACAAAGAAAAAGGGAATTACTATTGGAAGAAAATACTTTAAGCCATCATGTTCTCATTTAAGCCTTCTGGATGTGACCGTGACAACTAATACAGCAAATATATTACAGCAGATATAGCCATTAAATAAGTATATTTTCCTCAACTCTTAATAATATATCTACTATCATGAGTGATATCAGAAAGAAACAAAATACCGTAACTGAGCTTGTGATTCATCTGAACAATCACCTTTTCTTATTGTTCATAAGGCATAGCCACCCACAATTTATCACATGGATCTTATAAAAATTAAATGTACTAATGGTTGTTGCTTTCAATAATTTTTTAAATAATCTTTCTGTGCCCCATTTCAGATCTCTTATTTTCACTTTTATAAGCTATAGTATATAGACATTAGTCGTGAACTTGTATAAATTCTCTTCCTCATTTTAAGAATATATATTTTCTTACTCACTTTATCAAAGTTCTGCATCTGTTCTCTATTAGTAAACCATGACTCTTTGTCCTGACTGGGCTGAATAACAAATACTTCATAATCTGCAAACATCTGAGTGAAACGATTTGCAAAAACTTCCCGTATCTGAATGTTGAGCTGGTAAATCTTTAATTCTTCTTCATCACACTGCATTTTCAGATCCTTCTTGCTACTCATCTCTTCTCGAAGTTCAACCTTTAAGCAAAGAAATGAAAGTGGTTCAGCTTTACTATCTTGAGGAATCAAAATGTATAAGTGCTACTTAAACTGTAATGTCAAGAGCTTTACCAGATAATACTCCATTGTTTTATTGCTAGGCAAAATATAAAGTAACTGCATCTATATACAATAGATTAGCACTTTATATACATGATTAAAAATAGAGTCAAGGGGAAATTGTCTTTACAAATTATTTAGATACTCATATTCATATTCCTGCTAGAAGGAGGGAAGAAAAATGTATCTATGTTTGAGTATGTGAGAATATGTGACAGAGGTTAGTTGATATCAGGGACCACATATTATAGGCAAGCAATTTTAATCAGTAGCATCAATTCATATTTTTGTCCTGGCCTGGTCCCTTTCTTTAAATTATCCAGATATCTGATCCAAGTATGTAAATTGTAGCATTTGCATGATGACATGTCATGTGCTTTGTTTTTTTTAAAAAATATTTTTATTATACCTTTTTCTTTGTTATACATAATGTTTCCATTTCTGCAATGGCAGTGTACTGTCTGTATCAAATCTCTTTTAAATACACATAGTTTTATACACACCATAACTATAATCATTATTCTCATAATACATACAATATAATCACCCAATACAATTTAATCTATAATCAAGTATAATCCAGTGTTATATATATACGGCTCTTCGGCTTTGAAATGGAGATGAGCACCGCCCCCTAGAGTCAGCAACGACTAGCATGTATATGCGAGCGGAACCTTTACCTTTACATATATATATATTTATTCGGGTTTTCTCCTGCGTAAAATTAGAGGTGTCTTGATGACGTTTCGACAAATCCCATTCGTCATCTTCAGGCTAGGTGCTTACAGCTTCATGCTTCTAGGAGAAATGTGCTTCTAGGAGAAAAATTGCATTTCTCCTAGAAGCACGAAGCTGTAAACACCTAGCCTGAAGATGACAAATGGGATTTCGTCAAAATGTCGTCAAGACACCTCCAATTTTACGCGGGAAAAAACCCGAATAACCAAAGACCTACATACGAACACCCGCGAAAACCTCAGAAAACATATATATATATTTTCTGAGGTTTTCGCGTGTTTGTATGTAGGTCTTGGTTATTCGGTTTTCTCCGCGTAAATTGGAAGTGTCTTGCCGACGTTTCGACGAAGTCTCATTCATCAACTTCAGGCTTCAGCTTCGTGCTTCTGGGAGCAATGTGTGATTGCAGCTGTTTCTTCCTTTTTAACTGCTAGTGGGGGTTTGAACTGATTGGGTGGAGCTTGGCTGTGCTCTGATTGGATGGTATTTTTTTTTGGTTGTTTTTTTTTTTTGTGTGCTCTGATTGGCTGGGGGTGTGTCCGGTTTGGGTGGGGGCTTGGTTGTGCTCAGATTCGTCTGAGTTGCAGGGGGATTTGAGCTGGTGAGCTGCATTGCTGTTGTTTGGCTTCGTGTTTGTTCATGCTGTGTGGGCTGTGTGGGAGGTATCATCTCGTTTGTTCATGCTGTGTAGAAAAACGCCCACACAGTATGAACAAACGAGATGATACCTCCCGCCTACCAGCCATTTGGAAACCCCCCCTAATTGACAAACGAGTCCCTAACACGAGAATGACACCAGACCCCCACTCATGAGGTCCACACAGGATGTCACCACCACACATCCACCCAGAAAGCAGACCCAAATCCACACTAATCATGAAGCACAACCAAGGACCAGAAGCCAGACTGCAGCTGCAACATTAGCCATTTCAAACCCCTCCAATCCATACATACAGCAGACAGACACCCACTATGAAGATGTAGCACGACCACAAACATGAAGCCAAACAACAGCAGTGCAGCTCACCAGCTCAAATCCCCCTGCAACTCAGACTAATCTGAGCACAACCAAGCCCCCACCCAAACAGGACACACCCCCAGCCAAGCAGAGCACACACAAAAAAAAACCCAAAAAAACCCCCATCCAATCAGAGCACAGCCAAGCTCCACCCAATCAGTTCAAACCCCCACTAGCAGTTAAAAAGGAAGAAACAGCTGCAATCACACATTGCTCCCAGAAGCACGAAGCTGAAGCCTGAAGATGACGAATGAGACTTCGTCGAAACGTCGCCAAGACACTTCCAATTTTATGCGGGAGAAAACCCGAATAACCAAAGACCTACATATATATATATACACACACACACTTTTATTTTATTAATCATCCTTAATTTATAAATTACTAACTTCTGCTTCTATTTTCTAACCATTTATAAAATAGGTCCCAAGTTAAATAGTACTGTTCCTCTTTATCCTTAATTTTCATTGTTAACCTGTCCATTTCGGCACAGTCTAATCTTTTCTTTATTACATTTTCATCTATAGGTGTATTTTCGTTTTTCCAATTCTGTGCATACATAATTCTCGCTGCCGTTATCACATGTAATATTAAATATGTAATTCTTTTATATTATTTTCCTGGTAATATACCTAACAAGAACAATTCTGGTTTTAAATCTATTGTCATTTCTTCTAACCACCATTTTATCTTTAACCAATATTTTCGCCATTGGACAGGTCCACCACATATGGTAATAGGAACCCGATATCTGATTACATTTCCAGCACTCTGGTGATATGTTTTGGAACATCTTTGCCATTCTTGCTGATGGCAAATGCCATCTGTAGAACATTTTGTAAAGGTTTTCTTTATATGTTGTGCGGAGGAAAATCTCCAAGATAAGTTTCAGTTGGAGTTGGAAACATTAGACTAACAAGATGGATAAACTGGTATAGACTGTCATTATTTTTTTTCTGATTTCTTTTGCTTTGGAGGGAGGGGGGTCATCTTAAATTTTTAATTGTCTTTTTCTATTAAAATGTTTTTATATTCCATACTTATTTTTTTAAAAGATTCTGTGATACTTTTTGCCTGACTTAATCAGATTTTACCTATTTGCCTTTTAAAAAAAGATGAAAACAGTCATATTTGGCATATTTAGTAGCCAGTTTCCAATCATTATTTCACAGAGTCTTCGGAGAAGGGCGGGTATAAATGTAAATGTAAACAAACAAACAAACATAAATCTTCTAACAGAAGAGAATGCATATGCTATTTACAGTATGCATTATCAATTATACCACAGGTTATTTAGTACCAAAACATGCTGTTATGAGTGTTAAACAAGTTGTCTTTACTCCTTAACAGTATAATGAAGAAATAAAAGGGAAACATTGACATATCAGAATAGCACTCTTTTTTGTGTCAACATCTAAGAAATAGTTAACTGGTATCTAACTAAATTAGGAGGAAAACACCCTGACAACCTGATGAGAAAATGCTTACCAAATTAATGAAACAATCTCATTATTATCCTTGTAGGTATCAAGCTTTTAAGTTTAGTAGACAGTAAATGGGAATAAAGCTAATTAGCCAGCAAAGTCCAGGAGGGGAAGGAGGGAGGTTAAAAAAAAAAAAGCAAGGCAGCAATTGCAGCAGGGTGATTAAAGCTTTGCCTCTTTGTGCACATGTGCAATCAGGGGTAAAATGCACTTACCTTCGCTACTAGCTCTGAGATGTGAGCTTGCACGTGCTACGCTCCCGTGCGCTTCTTCTGTGTATGTGCAGAACCTTCTGCACATGCTCAGAGGGTCAGCGCATGGGACGTGATGACGTCCGGGCGGAGAGCTGAGCGGGACGGCAGTAGTGCCGGGGAAGCATCAGTGACTTGAGCGGCTTTGCTGCAGCGTCGAGAGGGCGACCGAGGCCGGTCACTCTCTTTGGTATCAAAGCCCCTTAACCCAATGTGTGAAAGCTTGCAGCTTACAGGGAGGGAGATCTGAATTGGTTTCAGTTCAGCAAACCGATTCAAATCATCCCTACCGCCTCGGCCAAAGCAGGCCGAGGTGGTCTAATTTCACCTGTCTGTGATGTCAACACATATACAACATGAGCAGGACTTGGTCTCCGTTGTCACCATAATCAACTTGATTTTCTGACTCCCTGCCCAGGGATTGACTGATTGTTTTAAAACATTCATATGACCACCAAGGATGTTGCTGTTAGTTCAAGATAAAATTTTCCAAATACTCCTGCATTAAACATGCATGTACTGTTACAGAACTCCCGTAACTATTACACAATTTACCTTTTCTAGACTAACTCCTGTTCTTTTAACAAGTGCTTGCAGTCTTGCTAGGGTTTCATTTTCTTTCAGTAGTTCATAAGAATTCATAGTTGGTCCTCCTATGTTGCCATTTCTCTTATCAGAGACTATGTCACAGGTCCTGAGACTTTTCATCATCTTGGAGGCACTTTCATTGCAATGTAGATTTCCCTCAGGTGGAATCCCAAAAGCCATAAGTACTTCAGAGACTTCCTGAATGAATTCAAGCTTATTTGGAAATTGAGGCAAGTCTTCTGGCAACTCAACATAATGGTTGTCTATATCCACAAAACACAAATTTGCCTAAAAATTGAAGTAGGAAGAGAGATAAGAGTAATCATAAGCAAAGGTTAAACTTTTAGTGACACCTGTTTGAAATATGCATACTATGTCTTTATTTAGTGAAAGACATGGAAATTTAATAACAAAAATAATATAAAACAATGCAACCCTTTTTTTTCTTATGGCCCCCCCTCTAAGCCTCATATACCTCTGTGACTAGCCTCATAGTTGCTGATATGATTATTATAATTATATCTAAAAATATATTGCCCACACTGAGGACCACTGATCTAAAGGATCACAGGTATTCCATACTCAATATAAAAATAGATATTTCCCTTGTTGCAAAAAACATTTAAGTGTTCCCACTTCACCCTCTCCACAGTTGTATAATGGCAGCAATTGTACAATGGCAGCAATATACTGTCTGGCTGTTTTTTCCCCTCCATCTATTTAGAGCAAGAGAAAGCAGAAGGAATTTTAACTCCTCCTGATATTGATAAGCCATAGGCTAATCATAGGAGCAGTTGTCCTATTAAGCAAATAATGAGGCTATGAAGAGGTTGAGGAAAGAATAAATGAGTGGTGATTCTGGTTACAAGGCATTTCCTCCCTTAGTAAACTATCACTCTTCTTCTAAGGATTCATGTGCACAGCAAGAATAGATTTGAAATGAATTCAGCATTATTTTTTGTAACTTTGAACAAGCAATGAAATTAAACTTGATAAAAAAAATTCTCACCTCTTGAGGGAGCTCCAGTTTAGACCGGTCATCAAGCCCATTAGAGTGCAATCCCATTAAATATGGGACAGGAGCGTCTAAAAAATGTAGGAGAGAGGCTGGAAGGATGGGAACATAGACATGTTGCCATTGGAATGGAAACATCAGTGCTGTGATTGTCTCTGCCACAGTCATCAGTCTCTGGTAATCTGAAAAAGCAGATCAATTGAAAACAATCCCTTGAAAATTATCCTCAAAATTTGATTGGCACAAACTTAGAGCCTTTATTCACTGACCACTAGGGAACAAATAGATTGAATGAAAATGCAAAAAAGATAGATTGAATTGTTTTTATTTAAAAAAATTAAATATTAAAGTTGTTAAAGAATAGGGACTAAATATGAAATAAATATTCACTTCCTTTGAATGGAGACAGATAATCTTTTATTTCTCTTAACACCTACTGTATTGCAAGTATACCAGTAGGGTGAAGGGATAAAGGTTCTGTCAAATCCACAGAATCTGCTATGAGGTATTGTAATTTCAGTGGATTAAATCATATCCTCTGGGGTTTTTTTAATACTACATGAAATAATTAAGTGTTTCAATTACAATATTCATAAAGCCTATTCATAATATCATTGTACTAATCTTAAGAACATCCTTTATTTTAATCCACATAATGATCATATGTTCACATAGCTTAACTACTGTAGGCTAAGCCACAGATTTATTTTAACTCACCACTCAGAAATGTGATCTATCACCATGCATGTATCACAGGTCCTAATGACATTATTTGAGTTCAACATACATTACATAGAAGTATGGTCTTGAGGGAGGAAACAACTATACTGTTCTGTCCCCCTCGCCTCAGTCCGAGCGATGACTTAATTAGCCGGCACTATCAGCTCTGGCAATAAACTAGCAAGCGTATGCCAAGTATCTCTGTTATCTCCCTTGATGCCGATGAGTCAACAAATAATACTTCAGCTCTAGTCAAGCAGTTAATTTGCCTGCTATGAAGAGGCATAGCAGCCCTCGCTGCTCTTATATCCTGTGGGGTGTGGCTCCATGACTCAGCACTTCCTAGGCCTGCCCCAACCCTGCTTCTGTTGTTCCCGCCTCTCCTGCCTACGAAACCTAGGGTCCAGCCAGACTTGATTGCCATCAGCTGGGTCTGGAGGCGTTGCCTGGGGGGGGAAAGAGTCAGGGGACGGAGGCCTTGTTATCTCTTCCACCTGGCCTGCCTCTGGCTCCTGGAGCTGAGCCAGGGAAGCTGGTGCTCCCGAGGTAAGTCCTGATGGCCCTTCCCCCTCACTTTCCAAGTCACTTTCTGGCAGGAGGCCTGGCTCGGGGGGCGCAGACACAAAATATACTTTCTGTTGCTACCCAGCAGAATATGTTTGAAATCTATAGTATTATCACTCTACTGGTGAAATGATTTCATTGGCTTGGATCCTGTATGACCTGGGGGAAAGTATCTGATTGCTGGAAATCATGGTTGGAGCAGCTAAAACTCTGCTAAGTACTATAAAAGGGCAGAACATTATCGAGACTAGAAATTTTAAAAGAAAAACAATTCCTTCACCCAGCTCAATACTTCTTTCTCGGAACTGCTAGAAAGCTGCATATTGTGCTCTAAACTGCGAGAGGAAGTAGGTAATTAAAACCAATCCCAATACATATATACAGAGATGTGAAACTATGAATACAATTAATATTTACATTTAGGCAGTGGTGGGATTCAGCCAGTTCGGTTGTTAACTTTCTGAGCAGTTTGGCAAACTGGTTGTTATAAGAAATCAGTAGGGCAGAGAACCAGTTGTTAAATTACTTGAATCCCACCACTGCATTTAGGTCAAATGCAGGTTTGAAAGCTTACATGCAATTAATGCAAAAAACACAGCAGGAATTGGCATTCACAATTGCAGTATTGTAGCTATGGAATATATGTGACAGTTGAGGTACCTCTTGCCTCCCATACCAGGGTTCTCCAACCTTGGCAACTTTAAGACTTGTGGACTTCAACTCCCAGAATCCCTCAGCCAGCAAAGCTGAAGTCCACAAGTCTTAAAGTTGCCAAGGTTGGAGACCCCTGTCCCATACTACTGTCATGCAGTACTTGAATACATGTACTTGCTGATATATTGTCACTATATTACATTTGTAATTATGCATTCCTTGGATAACAATTTAGAACAAATAGAGCCATAGCAGATTCATCAATAAACACAGGTCCTGATGCAACTCCTGCTCCAGAAATATTATTCTCAAATCTTTTGTGCATTGTTACTGTAAACCAGTGGTGGGTTTCAAATTTTTTTCTACCAGCTCTGTGGATGTGGCTTGGTGTGTGTGGCATGGCATGGCATGGCATGGCATGGCATGGTGGGCGTGGCAGGGGAAGGATACTGTAAAATCTCCATTCCCACTCCACTCCAGGGGAAGGTTACTGCAAAATCCCCATTTCCTCCCAATCAGCTGGGACTCGGGAGGTAGAGAATAGATGGGGGCGGGGCCAGTCAGAGGTAGTATTTACCAGTTCTCTGAACTACTCAAAATTTCTGCTACCAGTTCTCCAGAACTGGTCAGAACCTGTTGATACCCACCTCTGCTGTAAACTAAGCAGTATGGTCCTAGGGTCTTTTTATTTGACTTTGGTCTTTCTAACTATCATGTTATTGACGAAGGTACAATAGAATAAATTAAAAATAGGTTCTTGGATCCTATAATTGTTTTGCATACAGCTGAGGTCTCCAGAAAGATCAGCTATATTGATACACAAAAAACATCAAAAAAATCATGCCTTATCACATTTTGTTTCATTGATTATGTCCCACTAAATTGACTCTTAGCTACACATAGATTTTCTCTATTACGTTGTACCAGACCAAATGACTATTTGGCTAGTTCTGTTTCTATAGCAACTAACCATATACCTCATAATACATCATGATTTTAATAGCACCAGTTACTATATATTACAATTATTGGGGGCAGGGGGAGAGAGCTTATTTATTTATCACATTTATATGGTTGCCCATCTCACAAAAAGTGACTGGGTAGTGTACAACAGGGATCCCAAACCAGGCTGCGCAAGCGGTGGGCAAGAGAGGAGGTGTGCGCAGCTCTACTTGCACGAGTGGCAGGTGCTCCCACTCGTGTGCACAGCTCCATTTGCGCGAACAGCAAGTGCTCATGCACAAAATTCCATGGATTTGCATGTGCTGATATGTGCATCTATCCCTCACATGGAACCATCCCCAACCCCGCCAGTCCACCAAGCTGGAAAGGCTGGGGACTGCCAGTGTAGAACGATCAATTAAAATAATAAATACATAAAACAATCATTATTAGAAGTATAAAGCAGTCATCATTAAAAAATAAAATCACAAGGCACAGGAGAAAGTGAATGAGCCACTGTGATGCAGCCAATAAAAGATTTTACCCTGGAATCCCCAAGTCTGATGACAAAACCAGATCTTGAAGGACTTTTTGAATATCAGCTTGCCACGATGGGCTTTAAAGGGCAAAACCAGAACCTTGAATTGGACTCAGAACTAAAGTGGCAATTAATTCTTCCCGTTCTATCTGTAGGTCAATTCCAAAAAATTTTTACAATTCTTGCTGGAATCAGACTGAATCAATTCACTGCAGGATTAATGCCTCTTCACTGTAGGTTATGGACCAAAAGTCCAATATGCTAACTCCAGTGTAAGAGCAGTTTTTTAATTTCCCAATTTAAGACAGGGAAACTGGGACAGGGAGTCATCCAACATCAATGCGTAAGTGAGAAGTAGAACAGTCTTTTCCCTTTCAAAAGATTTTAAAACAAGTGAAGCATGGTAAAACATACATTTCTAAGTAGCTGCTCAGAATTAAGTTCAAGTCTTTATTCTGTGTTTGGTAAGAAAAGGCAAAAAATAAAATTACCAATTACACTTTCTCATTCGGGACCACTCATTTATTGAAAGCCAATAAAACAAAACTAAGAAATAGAAAACACACATACACAACTTTTAAACAACTTTGGAAAAGCTTCAGAATCTCATAATATCTAAGTATGCATATGAGGCAAAAGAATAACATTTTCATGAGGACTGGTGTCAAAATAAAGAACCACTCCAAATATTTTTGCACATCCCACCTATTTATTTGTTCAATGTTTGAGCATCAATTTTGCATCTACCTGCAAGAAACACTCCCATTTACTTTTCTACTGAAATCTTTATTATAATACAAAAAAGAAGAGTATATTGTTAATGTATCATAATAATGAACTAGTTTGGTGCAGTCCTTAAGATACTGACCTAGAGAAACTAGGAAACTGAATTCTAAGTCTGCCTTAGACATGAAAGCCAGCTGAGTGACTTTAAGCTAGCTACCATATTTTTCGGAGTATAAGATGCTCCGGACTATAAGATGCACCTATCTTTTTTGGTGAGGAAAACAAGATAAATAAATCTGCCTTTGCCTCCCAGCAATTTTGCCTCGTTGCAGCAAACAGCCTGCTTTCCTTTCCTTTTCAGCATAGCTTGATTAGCAGAAGAAGAAAAAATCTGCTCCTAGCAATTTACCTCCTTGCAGCAAGCAGCAATAGGCAATGGCAATACCTGCAGCCTGAAACAGCTGAAAGTTGGAAGGCCGATCCAACAGACAATCAACTTGTGCTAATTAGGCTATGCTGAAGCTGAAATGGGCTGTTTCTTCTTGCTGCTTGCTGCAAGGAGGTAAATTGCTGGGAGGCAGAGGCCAAAGGGTGGGGGCCAGTGGGTAGGCGGGGCTACATTCGATGTATAAAATGCACCTAAGTTTTCACCCTCTTTTTTGTGGGGGGAATGTGCATCTTATACTCCGAAAAATACGGTACTCTCTCTCTTAGCCCCCTATCTTGCAGCAGGTAGGAGGATTACTATAGGTATGTTCGCTACTTGAATTATATATTGAAAAGATGAGATAAAAATATAATAATAATAGCTACTAAATATCTGCAAAAATGCTATTTGACTACAGGCAAGAACTGGTGGGACTACCAAACAGACAAAGTGAACTAAATGAAGAAACTAAAGTAACCTGAGACTTTAGAACTCCAACAGACAAGCACTGTCACAAAGCACCCCAAACTTAACAATTATTGATAAAATAGATTAAAAAATCTAATAGCGGATCCTATAGTGCCCGGAGACAGCAGAAGACAAAGAACTGAAACAAATAAAACAATACCAAAAAAATGCTGTAAATAGAAGAATGTCTTTAGCAAAAGAAAGCAAAGATAGTACCAACAGTAATAGGTACCTAAAGTGTAATCCCAAAACATTTGTAGCACCACTTGAACACAATTGGCATTGACAAAATAATCATCAGTCAATTGCAAAAGGCAGCTTTACTTGGAACAGCTTACATCCTATGACAATACATTTAACACCATCTAACAATAACATCTGCCTATCGCAAGTCCTTGGGAAGAATTTAAAAGGTGAATAAAATTGCCAAATCCAGTCTAAACATCTGACTGACTGTCTGATCAACAATAATCATCACCAGTCAATTACAAAATGGTTCACCTTTGTGATGATGCCTTTAATATCATCAATATCTGCCTATCCTAGGGCTTTGGGAAGGACTTGACAGGCAGATAAAAATGTCAAATCCAGTCTAAACATATGGTTATACAATAATAATAATGTAGTATTTTTATGAACCTGCCTATCATTTGCAATTTAAAACAGCTATACTCACGTTGTGAATAAAGCAGTATCTGAAATTCCAAAAGAGCACAGGTGAAGAGTTGAAGCATATTCTCTACTCCAAGTAACTCAAAAACATCTTTGACTGGAAAATCAAATAATGGCAATTCATTGGTGCTTGGCCTCTGGCAGATTATAGGTCCATAAACTCCTGAAAACTTTAGAGATCTTCCTGCTGGAGGGAGAGGAACTTCATATAGAATGTTGTAGATAAAGCTTTCCAACGGTAATGGTGGTGGCTGAGGTGAAGTTACAGCTTGATGGAGTTGTTCAAGCACTTTCCTACATGCCTTCATGAAAGACATTGGAGTGATCAGACAAATACACTTAGAGACATAGAGTGTGTCTCTACTAATGTCGTACGAGTTAAATCGCTGTAGTTTTGATACAGAGGTACCATTACAATCCTCTATAGTGCTAAGGTTATCTTTATCATTTGTGGATGGAGCATGAAGAATATCATATTCCGCATTGTGCATGAGATACAATGTCTGCATTGCGCTACAGATTTGTTTACTGGTAACTTCCTCATAAAATGTTAGAGAAAATCCAAATGTCCGTGATCCATCTTCACGTGTAATGATGAATGAATGAAACTGAGGTTCTCTGGCATCAGCTTGTGTCTTGAAAGACAAACCCTTAGGCATACATAGCTAGGCAAGAGAGAAAGGAAAGTTCGAGAAAAAATTATATATCACTTACTTGAATACATTTTTCACTCTCAGTACTAAAATTGATTTGAATCTTAAGTTTCTTCCTATGGTTCATATTCATGGAATATCTTTCCTATCTCCTCATTCCCATTTGCAGTTTCTTGACACCCCCCTCACAAATTTATTAACCAAACCTTTCAAAATGCCGTGAGATATAGTGCAACAGGAGTAAAGATACTGAAGAAGTTATAAAAACCACACCCAATATAACTAAAATAAACAAAGGAATAGCTCAAGTTCAAAACCATTAGATTTCACTTGAAATAGGACTGTGCAATGCTCTGGATTCAATTCAGAACAGGTGCTTTGGAACAAGGGTCTCCAACCTGGGCAACTTTCAGGCTGGGGGACTTCAACTCCCAGAATCCCCCAGCCAGAATTCTAGGAGTTGACATCCGCCAGCGTGAAAGTTGCCCATGTTGGAAACCTCTGCTTTGGAACATACAAGGGCACAAATGCTGCACTGTATTAGGATTGTGTTTCATCAGTGAGAGGTGGCTGATTTAATGAGTTGTAGACAAATAGTGCTTTCATATTCCTATGAACAACCTCTTTTGATCAAATCTACAGCTTTATATGTTCCTTAAAATGTCAAACAGTGGAAATAAAATCTTGAATCCAAAATCATTCCAATTATTTTTTAAAAATGCCTCCAAACCATCGTTAAATAGAGAGAAATGTAAATGGACACTTGTTCCTCTTAAAATAGAGAGACAGATTTGTGGTCAACACATTTATTAGTACTATTTAATTTCCCACATATTAGAACAAGTGGATTTAACTGTATAGCTACTCTGAAAATTCTTATTCTGAATGTTATTCACATTAATGTCTTAACCCCGTTCAAAATTTACAAATATTAATTTTAAGCATTTTTTCAAATTCTCCATTTTTTTCCTATGCAAATGAAATAAGCCTCGATTTTTAAAATATTGGTAAAAATACCAAAGTACTTCTCTTGTCTTAGCTATAACACTAAGAAAACACTCTAAAACTGTAATACTTTCCCGCAGATTAAAAATAAACATGATGAGTATGCTACACAGACATGCACACAGACGAAAATCTATGTCGTTTGTATATAAGGGACTTATAACCCTGAAATAGGTAAGTACTACAGAATCCTAACTCATTAGCATCAATAGCTAACCTCTATAGTTGTGCCCTAAAGTAGTTTTCTAAAGATCATGGGGAAATGATAAGAGTTGGGACTAGACGATAAGATTTTGAAAACTTTATCTATATGCCATTTTGCATCTCTAAATGGATGCCTTTTCTCCTTTCTCTATCATTTGGGAGACAAATCTTTATTTCATTTCACTTTATTTTATGGAAGAGTGTTCATTCTTATTTAACAGATAATTATTTTATTTTATTATAATGTCTTGAAATATTTAAAATCTAATTTAAAATTAAAATAAATAACAATATCTTAAATACACCTATGGCAGGAATTTCTGGTCCTGTTCTAATTCTTGGGCAACCCAAAGGGATGAAAAACAAATGCTGACAATCTATATGCAATCTAGAGGGTACATGTTCTGTATTTCAGTGTAGTTTAATTACTATATAAGTGGGTGCGGTAGGTACAGAAGATAGTTTGACGTTTATGTTCAACATCAGATTGGCCATCCTGTGCTATACTCTTGTCTTATTGCATATATATTTATGTAGGTGGAAGCAGAATCCAGAAAATAATAGAGAGGAGTATACAATTCTGAAAAATATAGTGAATGTTTAATAGACATATATATGACTATAGTGTATATTTGGAGGTCTGCATCTTTTTTTCTTGAAACTCACTTCCCATCATTCCAGAATTTCTGTGTAAATTCATTCTATTATTTTTGGATTCTCCAATACAATAGTATTTTAAACAGCTTTCTGGTTGAAAGACCAGTTACAGTTCTATTTAGATTCTTTTACTTCAGTATGATTTGAAACAAACCTAAGAGCAGAATTATACAACCAAATATGCCCTTGGGATGCATGTACAAAGAAAATTTAGTCTGTATCACACCATATTGATTCAAGAGCAAAATGGAATGTAAAATATAAATTACCAACCATTCCCACGGCATCCTGATCAAAAGGATTCCATTCTACATTTTCTGGATAACGAGCCAGAACTTTGGACTTGAATGTGCGTCTTAATGGAGTTTGCTCAAAATTTTCACCTGAAAAATTGAAAAAGAAATGATCAATCACAGTATTTTCATTCAAAGTTTATTAATGTAGATGCTAGAAAGAACATAATTAGGAAGTAAAGAAATATTTGAATTTAGTCCTTTTAATAGAAGCAGGAAATGCAAAGTAGTGATTAGCAAGAAAGAGGAAGCAGAATGAAATTAAAGTATTGATAGTGCCTTGCATATAATTATCTAGTTGTGCTTTTCCTTATATAAATGCAACACAAGCTACTTCATTTATTGTAAATATTTGTACTTTAAAACCAATTCCCACTTTAAAATTAGTTAGGAAAAGCATACATAGATAAAAGATGCAAAACTTAAATAAAAAGTTTAAATATACATAGCATCAATTTTAATTTTATTTGGTTTTTATAAGGCTGGAATCCATCATCTGTTATAAAACAATTCTGTGAAGGAAAATCTAGAAGGCACAGATGGTCAAGGGACAGAAATATTAGAAAAGAAATATGAACCAGAGTTTTGATTATTTTTCCTCCTGGTTTTTACCTTCTGCTGAACTTGAAATGAAACGGCCACCACCATCTTGGGCTTTAGAGGCCTGTAT
Organism: Ahaetulla prasina; assembly: GCF_028640845.1. Taxonomy (NCBI): domain Eukaryota; kingdom Metazoa; phylum Chordata; class Lepidosauria; order Squamata; family Colubridae; genus Ahaetulla; species Ahaetulla prasina. Next base: position 272,252,209 of record NC_080539.1, read on the forward strand.
ATACTGGCATAATGCTATATAACAAATAAAAAGAACACTGTGTTATAATTTAATAGTGTCAATACTTAATATGTCTACAAATCTATTTCTTAAAAATTCTCAACAAATAATCACTATTTGCTAAGTCTAATTCCACTGTATTTGTTCTATGTATGCCGAATATGTTTAGACAAAGTAATATCTAAAAGAAATAATTAATAGAATTCACAGAATGCTGTGAGCTACTGTAATTTCTATATATTCTACAAAAGAATCAGCTGCATTCTTAACAGAAAGCCTCATTTTAAATATGGAGTAATAACTTTAGATCGTTAACTATAAAATGCATTCTAGGTCAGGTGTGGGCAACCTGTTCCCTTTTTTGCAGTTTCATCTCCCTGAAGTCATGGCTAGCATGTGGTATTGGGAGCCTATAGCTCATTGACATATTAAGGCCAAAAGTAGACACCCTTGTTCTAGGATAACTCATAAATAAAAACTCATTTGTTCCCCCAGCTACAATTAATTGGTTATTAAAATTACTAAAGGAATATACTCCTTGGAATGTATGGTTTTGGGCAATCAATGTAATTTCATATATAATGGGGAAAGAAAAGCTATATATGTGTGTGCCTTCTAGTATGTGTTGACTCCTGGCAAGGACCTGAACAATCCCTGCAGTTTTTATAGATAGCCAGTTTGATGTTGTAGTTAAGATACCAAATTAGAATCCAGGAGACTGTGAGTTCTAGTCCAACATTAGGCCCAAAGTCAGCTGGGTGACCTTGGGCCAATCACTCATTCTCTCAGCCCGAGACGTAGGCAATAGCAAATAACTGCTGAAAAACTTTGACATTTAAAGATCACAAGTAGACCACCCTTGATCTAGGTTAACTGTCCAAATAAATACTTTTATAGCTATTATTAAGAGAATTAAGAATGAATTAATTCTCTAGAATTCAGAATGCACCCATCTCTTCTTTTCAACACTGTTGCAACTGCTTGTTTGTTTGTACCTTCTTCTGGATTAACCTGAACCAAATCATGATTTCTTTTGCAACTATAAAAGCAAGTAGTTAGTATTTTAAAAGGCATATAAATAAGTACTAATAGCAATGAGGCGGAGTAATAGGTCCAAGAATCCCTCAAACTGACAGAAGGAACACCCTACTGGGAAATATGGGTTTCAAAAGATAACACGAATCTGACTTCCAAACCATTTTACTATGTCAAAATTCAAATACTGCACAAAATTCAAATGACATATTATAAATAATATCACATGTTTTTCCAGGTAATATTCTCTAAAATTGTTTTATTGGTAAAACAGTTCCTCATTATATAGAGAAGCTGTACTGCCTCGGCAAGTTTCACATTACAGTAAAGAAAAACAGTACAGTAGTGTTAAACACCACTGAAGAAACTTAAACCAGAAACATACTACAGAGAATTTAATAAAGCCAATATTTTTACAGCAGTATTTGTCACACTTTATTTCCTAGGAATGAAATCCTAAGAGGAGGAGATTTTTAACTCCAAAATTAAATGTTATCACCTTCATGAATTGAATAGGCAATGAGTATGCCAAGTGTGACAGCTGTTAAAACAATAGAGAAGAAATACATGAAGCATGCTTCAAACAAGCTTAAAGCTTTTATCACCATCTGCAAAGCGGGATTGTGGGGGAACCATTTACTGTCCAATGCATTCTGATTAAGGGACAAGCAATGCTGATTTTGGAACAGTTGCTGTTAAGAGTCTTTAATTAATTAAAAATGATTCCAGTTTCAGCTTATATCCTTATTTAAACTGCTTGGAAAACCTTGGAAATACTATTTATACAAAAATATTCAATTATCATAGGAACATACAACTTCACAAACATAAAACTTTTTAAGTGGGGTTTTATCATTGTTCTTCGAATAATTTTTAATAGGTGCTAGCTAAATTGAATTAGATTTTTATATTGTCTTTTAATTCTGTTTATAAATATTGTTTTTATGTTGGCTGTAAACCACCCTGAGTCCTTCGGGAGAAGGGCGGTATAGAAATTAAATAAATACTAATACTAATACTAATAAAACTGATTATGAAAAATGAAATTCTTTGACATTAAATGAGATAACTCTGTATACATGAAATAGTGCCTGAAAGAAGAATGAAATGTGTTTATATATACTTATATTTATAACATGTAAGTTTGAAGGAAAAAAATAAGTCCATTTGCCTTTTGAAAAAGCACTTTTGGGACAACCATGACCTGGATGACTGAGAATCTCCAGACATATACGTTTTAATTTGTATTAGCCAATAACGTAGATCAAAGTATGCAGTATTTAAAACATGAAATGATAGCACTTTATCGCTAATATCTAAAATTATAATTCTTTTTTTTTTTTTTTTTATTCAAAAAGTTTTACAAAATTTTTTTTTCCCCTTTCCCCCCCTCCTCCCCCCTCCCTTCGCAACCCCCCTCCCCCCCCCCGACTTCCCGGAACGAGCACAAGGTATAGTTAAAAGTAAAACAAACATATGCTAAAAATTTTCGTCCCAACTTAATTATACCCCTACAATCATCAATTCCTAACTTCCCCAAAAGCAATCAAAATAATACATCATAATCATTCAAAACAGTCTGATAACTCTTAGTCTGATATCTACGTTGAATATAGTCAATCCATTTTTCCATTCCTTTAAGTATCTTTCTTGCGTATTGTCTTTCAAAAGGCTGATATCTTCGCCATCTCAGCCAAATTGGCAACTTTCAATATCCATTCTTGTATTGTTGGTACTTCTTTTTCTTCCAATATTGTCCTATTAGTAATCTTGCTGCAGTTATTAGATTTAAAATCAATTTAGTCTCAATTACTGTACAATCCGTAATAATTCCCAACAAGAAAAATTGCAGGAACTTTATCTTCTTTTCAGAACATTTTGTAAAATCCACCAAATTTTTATCCAAAAGGCCTTTATGTCCTTACAAGTCCACCAAATGTGAAAATATGTAGCGTCATCACAATTACATCTCCAACATTTTGCTTGCATTTCTGGATACATACATGATAATTTTTTAGGATCTAGATGCCATCTATAAAACATTTTATAAAAATTTTCCGTCAGATTCTGTGTCTGCGTGAATTTAACATTTCTAACCCAAATTTTTCCCACGTTTCCAATAATATTGGCTCCTGAAAATTTTGTGCCCACTTTATCATACAGTCCTTTACCAAGTCCCTTTCAGAATCTATTTCAAGTAACACATTATACAATCTCTTTATATGCTCCTGAGACTGATTTCTAATTTGCTTTACCAAATTTCCCTCGTTCTGCTCTATACCAATTTTTTGATCTCCCTTCCATCTAGCATGTAATTGCTCATATTGAAACCAAGTATAATTTTTCCCTTCCTCTCTTAATACTTGCAGAGATTTTAACTGCAAATTACCTCTTTCAGTATACAAAAGATCTTTATATGTAATCATTTCCTGATTCTGTTCTATGTTTATATTTTCTACTGTATGTCTAGGACATGCCCATATAGGAACCTTATAATTTAGTTTATAAGAGTATTTTTTCCAAACACGCAGAAGGGCATTTCTTAGCACATGATTTTTAAAGGCCTTATCCACTTTTTTGTCATAAATTAAATATGCATGCCATCCATATAACAAATCATAACCTTCTATATTCAAAATTCTGTCCTCTGTTAAATTAAACCAATCACTTATTGCAGAGAGAGCAGCTGCTTCATAATATAATTTAAAATTAGGCATTTTTAAACCTCCCCTTTCCCGAGAATCTTGAATTATTTTCATTTTAACCCTAGCTTTTTTACCTTCCCATATAAATTTGTTAATTCCCTTCTGCCATTCCTCAAGATTCTTATCTTTCTTAATTATTGGTATCATCTGAAAGAGGAATAAAAATCTAGGTAAAACATTCATTTTAATAGCAGCAATTCTCCCCAGCAAAGATAATTGCAATTTTTTCCAAACAATCAACTCCTTCTGAACTTTTTGCCATAAAACCTCATAGTTATTCTTATACAATTTCACATTTGATGACGTAATATAAACCCCTAAATACTTAACCTTCTTTACAATTTCAAATCCTGTTACTTCCTCTAGTTTTTCTTTCTGTTGTCTGGCCATATTTTTTATTATCACTTTTGTCTTTTCTGATTTACCTTAAACCCTGAGACATTCCCATATTGATCAATTATTTCCAACAAAGATTTACTAGAATTTATAGGGTTTGTTAAAGTAATCACCAAATCATCTGCAAAAGCTCTTAACTTATATTCATACTGTCTAACTCTAATTCCCTCTATCTCCTTTACTTCTCGTATTTTATCCAATAATGGTTCTAGAGTTAAAATAAACAATAATGGTGATAAAGGACATCCCTGTCTTGTTCCTTTCGCAATCTTAAAAGGTTCTGTTAAGCTACCATTGATTATAATCTGTGCTGTTTGCTCTCCATAAATTGCCCTAATTATTCTTAAAAAACCATCTCCAAATTGCATCTTTTCTATTAATTTAAATAAAAAATCCCAATGCAATCGATCAAAAGCTTTCTCTGCATCGAGAAAATAAATGCTGCTGAATAAAATTTTTCTTTTCTAAGTACTCCAGTAAATTAACAATCTGCCTAACATTATTCCTCATCTGTCTCCCTTTTATAAATCCAGATTGATCATTATGAATTCTTCGCTGCAGAATCAACATTAATCTATTAGCTATTATTTTAACAAAATCTTATAATCATTATTTAAAAGTGAGATTGGCCTATAATTCCCAGGTTTAGAACAATCCTGTTCCTCTTTGGTATCAATGAAATAAAAGAGGTTCTCCATGAGGGGAATTCTCCTAGTTGTATCTGATTAAATAATTCCTTAAGTGGACCTAACATCTCATCCTGTAAATTCCTATAATAACTAACTGTAAGCCCATCCGTACCAGGAGTTTTCCCATTTTTAATTGTTTAATTACCAAAATAATTTCTTCCGAGGTTATAGGCCGATTCAATTCATCCGTTTGTTCTAAAGTTAAATTTTTAACCTTATATTCCTTCAAATAATTATCAATATCCCTATTCAATATATTATCTTTAAGATATAAATTTGTATAATATTCTAAAAAAGCTTTTTTAATTTTATCCTGTTGATATCTCTCTTTACCTTTGTATTCTATTTTTTCTATAGTACGTTGTTTTTGTCTTTTCCTTAAAGTGTATGCTAACCACCTACCAGGTCTATTTGCATTACAAAAGTATTATGTTTGGCATATTGTATATTTGTTGCCACCTGATCAGCCATTATCATATTAAATTGATTCTGTAGTAACTTTATTGCATCTTTAAGTTTTTGATCATGTGGGTTATGTATTAATAATTGTTGTTTCTTATAAATTTCCTCTTCTAAATACCTACGCTGTCTTTGTTGCTTATTTCTCTGTCTATTATTAAGATATATTAATACACCTCTCATAAAAGCTTTACTGCAGTCCCAAACCATTTCTATCGATGTTTCATTATTCAAATTATAATCAAAAAATTCTTTCATCTGCTTTTTACATTGATTTACATTATCCTGATATCTAAACAAATTTTCATTTAATCTCCAAGTTCTTCTACCCTTTTTCCATATTGCAATTCCATCCAAACAGGACTATGATCAGACAAACATCTTGGAAATATCTTAGTTTTTCTTCACCCTAAAAGCAAATCATTAGAAATTAAAATAAAATCAATACGTGAGAAGGATTGATGCCTATCAGAGATCTAAAATTATAATTCAATGAAATAAAAGAGGTTCTCCATGAGGGGAATTCTCCTAGTTGTATCTGATTAAATAATTCCTTAAGTGGACCTAACATCTCATCCTGTAAATTCCTATAATAACTAACTGTAAGCCCATCCGTACCAGGAGTTTTCCCATTTTTAATTGTTTAATTACCAAAATAATTTCTTCCGAGGTTATAGGCCGATTCAATTCATCCGCTTGTTCTAAAGTTAAATTTTTAACCTTATATTCCTTCAAATAATTATCAATATCCCTATTCAATATATTATCTTTAAGATATAAATTTGTATAATATTCTAAAAAGCTTTTTAATTTTATCCTGTTGATATCTCTTTACCTTTGTATTCTATTTTTCTATAGTACGTTGTTTTTGTCTTTTCCTTAAAGTGTATGCTAACCACCTACCAGGTCTATTTGCATTACAAAAGTATTATGTTTGGCATATTGTATATTTGTTGCCACCTGATCAGCCATTATCATATTAAATTGATTCTGTAGTAACTTTATTGCATCTTTAAGTTTTTGATCATGTGGGTTATGTATTAATAATTGTTGTTTCTTATAGATTTCCTCTTCTAAATACCTACGCTGTCTTTGTTGCTTATTTCTCTGTCTATTATTAAGATATATTAATACACCTCTCATAAAAGCTTTACTGCAGTCCCAAACCATTTCTATCGATGTTTCATTATTCAAATTATAATCAAAAAATTCTTTCATCTGCTTTTTACATTGATTTACATTATCCTGATATCTAAACAAATTTTCATTTAATCTCCAAGTTCTTCTACCCTCTTTTCCATATTGCAATTCCATCCAAACAGGACTATGATCAGACAAACATCTTGGAAATATCTTAGTTTTCTTCACCCTAAAAAGCAAATCATTAGAAATTAAAATAAAATCAATACGTGAGAAGGATTGATGCCTATCAGAGATCTAAAATTATAATTCAATGAAATATTTTAAAAAGCAAAAACTGAACAGCTTCCCAAATGCACTAAAGCTTAAAGTGACTTGTATATAGACTAGAGTGTTTTAAAAGATATGTCAGGTGTTTGCCAGCTGCCTAATCAGAAAGGGATTGCTCCAAAAACAAACCTCCCTCTCTGGCTAGCTTTATTAGGATGAAAGGAGTGCTGTAGTGATACAAAAATTCCAGCAATTGGATTTTTCCACTTTATATTTAAGTCCAGTATACATTGGGGCAGAAACTTCCTCAATCTTTTCCTCCCAGCCTTCTTCCTTTTCCTTACAGTCTGTTCCTTTCACTTATACAAGATAAACCTTCAAACTGTGAATTATTTATGCAACTGCTCCTTCACAGTTTGAGAATCAGTTACATGTGTTCAGAATAATATTTTTGTTCACATTTTAGTGCATGTATTCTTCTATGCAAACAATGATGAAATCATAACATGTGAACGTTACAAGAAAGATTAAATATAAATTCAGCGTCAGTCCATTAATAATTATTTGTTAAATTTATTTTAATATTTATAATACTGGTAGACACCGTTAAAACTAGCAGGAATAGTCATTATAGAGATCCAATGTGTCTTCTTGTTGAAATGGTATCCAGACTTTTGTAGAAGAAAATATGGAAGAACACATAGATCTTAACAAATCTGAGAGGATGAACATACATTTTTTTATCAAGAAGTAACTTTGGTGAACATTCTGAATGATTGTTTATTGTATAACTAATTATAATTATGGTTGATGACAAAAATCACCCAGATGTTTAGATTGGAATTGGCATATTTATTCTTCTATTGAGTCCTTCCCAAGAATCTAGGATAGGCAGATATTGTTGTTTGATGGAGTTAAAAGGTATAGATTTATCCTGCCTCTTTAGATATACAAGTAGGTCTTGATTTAAAGTCATTTAAAAACCAAAGTTACAACAATTTCAGAAAGGGAACTAAACAGCCCATAAAGCACTTCCAGCCATCGTAAAACATCATGCTGCTCTCCTCCACCTCCCCCCCCAATCATAGTTGCAATCTGAGTGCTTGGCAACCTGTTTGCACGTAGACCTGTGGCCAAGTGCCCCACAATCATGTGATCATTATTTGTAATCTTCTCTGCCAGTTTTCCCAGAAAGTCAATGGGGAAGCCAGTAGGGAGGGTTGTAAACTGCTGTTGCCTGTTGAAATGACTCCCTCTCATGTCTGGGGGCTGGCTGAAAGAGCTGAACTCTGGCTGAGTGGAGAAAATGGAGCTCCATTCCTGAGCCTACTGGAGCAGTTCTCCTCTGGGGAAACAGAGGTCAGGTATAGGAACACTATTAGAGAAGTGTGAATGAAGACTGATGAGTGATATTGAATAATTCTATACCATTTCTCAATCTGAGTTAACTTTTTGTGCTTACCATTTTTTATTAGTTTAACTACCCTGAGCTTGCAGCCTCCCTTAGTATAATAGGAGGCCAATAAAACATATTTCTAGCTGTAATTAGAATATGTAGGCCCCTCTGCTTATGCAGGGGGGGAGATTGAGAAAAAAAATCCCCCCCACAAAAAAGGTCAAAATTAAGTCAACAGTATACATATGAAGAAAAACAGACTTGTAAAAGTTTCTTAGAGAATTAAAGGAATCCTATGTAATTTTTAAAAATTTTGATCTCCCTTTGGGATTATAAATACAACCATGCACAATCATTGTGTCATGTCAGCCATAAACAAGACTCTCATACTGTACTGCAGCTCCAAAACAGCTTTAACTGAGCACAGCTGTTCTTACATCAGCTACACCATTCTTCCCTGATGTATCAGCTACCATATCACGTCTGTCTCAGTTACTTCTAAAACAAAAGAGCTCATTGGTGTTCAGAACATGGTATACAACACAACGTTCTTCACGGAGAGAGAGAGAAAAAAACAACCGATCTACAACAAATGCACTTTTAAATGTCATTACGATTCTAATCTCATTTTCTTGCAACGCTACCAAAAGGCACTTCATTATACAAAAACTACCCCGTAATCTTTAATATTACAGAAACAAATTTTAACACTTACACAAAACACTCCTACCAGTAATGTACCCTTAAAAACAGTGGAAAAACTGACTCAGTTGAGAAAGGTACTATATGTGAACTTCTATTAAGTTCTGATAAGATACTTAGCAGAATTTTATCAGGAATTCTGCTGAGTTATTAGCTAAATTGCCCATGGCATTTCTATTACTGATTTGGGGAGGAATGAGCTCATAGTTCCTTACAGAAAAATACTGTCTCTTCAACCAAAGTGGAATGTGACAATATGAAAAATTCATGTTCAAATGTTCAAATGTTTATGCTTAGAAATACTTCTAAACTTCATGTTTTATAGGGATATGCAATGGTTAAGTTCTTTTAAAATTTAGAAAATCAATTTTTACTGGAAGCAATTGGTGCTACTATCTTTAAATTGATGAACTGTAAATTATGAATAGATGTTTCTGATCCTGAATCCTGTTTTTTACTATAAAATGAAATGCAGCTTTCAGCATGTAGCATTAAGAACATATATAACAGCAAGTAGGAAAAGAAAAGCTATATATATATATATATATGTTTTCTGAGGTTTTCACGGGTGTTTGTATATAGGTCTTTGGTTGTTCGGGTTTTCTCCCGTGTAAAATTGGAAGTGTCTTGGCGACGTTTCGACGAAGTCTCATTCGTCATCTTCAGGCTTCAGCTTCGTGCTTCTGGGAGCAATGTGTGATCGCAGCTGTTTCTTCCTTTTAACTGCTAGTGGGGGTTTGAACTGATTGGGTGGGAGCTTGGCTGTGCTCTGATTGGATGGGGGTTTTTCTGTGCTCTGATTGGATGGGGGTGTGTCCTGTGTTGGTTGGGGCTTGGTTGTGCTCAGTCTAGTCTGTGCTGCAGGGGGATTTGAGCTGGTGAGCTGCATAGCTGTTGTTTGGCTTTGTGGTCGTGCTACATCTTCATAGTGGGTGTCAGTCTGCTGCATGAATGGATTGGAGGGGTTTGAAATGGCTAATGTTGCAGCTGCGGTCTGGCTTCTGGTCCTTGGTCGTGCTTCATGATCAGTGTGGGTTTGGGTCTGCTTTCTGGGTGGATGTGCGGTGGTGACATCCTGTGTGGACCTTGTGAGTGTGGGTCTGGTGTCATTCCTCATGTTAGGGACACATTTGTCAATAAGAGCGGGCTTCCAAATGGCTGGTAGGCGGGAGGTATCATCTCGTTTGTTCATGCTGTGTGGGCGTTTTCTATCTCAATGGCTTCTCTGATTATTCTGTTGTTAAAGTGTTCAGTTTTGGCGATAGTTCTGGTCTTTTAAAGTCAATATCATGTCCTGTGACTTTAAAGTGTTGGACCAGGAAGAAGTTGGTTCCTCTTTTTGAATGAGTTCTTGTGTTCTTCAATCGTGCACTTATTCTTCTGTTGGTTTGTCCAATGTATGTGGTGGGGCAGGCGGTGCATGGGATTTCATATACTCCTTGATTTTCTAACTCAATTTTGTCTTTGGGGTTTCTTAGGATGGTGGATATTTTTCTGTTTGTGCAGAATGCTGTCTTGATGTTGTGTTTGTGGAGGATCTTGCTGATTCTGTCTGTGGTGCCTTTTATATATGGGAGGAGGGCTGTGCCGTTTTCTTGTTCTCTGTCTTGGATTTTAGTGGGGGGTTCTTTTGGATTAGCTTGGTAATCTTATTTCTCTGGAATCCATTGGATGTTAGTACGTTAGTGAGAGTGTCCAGTTCGGGTTTTAGGTGTTGTTCATCAGCTAAGCATTTTGTTCTGGAGATGAGTGTCTTGGCTACGGAGTTGATCTGTGCTGGGTGGTGGTGTGAGTGCATGCAGATAGCGGTTTGTGTGTGTTTTCTTCTGGTAGATGGTGTGTCCTAGGGAGCCATTGGGTTTTCTGTAGACTAAGACATCTAGGAAGGAAGTTGGTTGTTAACTTCTGTTTCCATGGTGAACTGTATTTTGGGGTGTAGGCTATTGAGGTGTGTGAGGAAGTTGTCAAGTTTTTCTTTCCCGTGTGGCCAGATTATGAAGGTGTCTCTACATATCTGAGCCAGAGTTTGGTTTGTGATCAGATTTTTCTAGTGCTTGGGTTTCAAAGTGTTCCATGTAGAGATTGGCAATGACAGGTGAGAGGGTGATCCATGGGTGCTCCTTCTACTTGTTTGTATTTTGTCCATTATAGATGAAGTATGTGTTGGATAGGCAGTGGTTGGTCAGATCTAGGATGTGCTTGGGGGTTATATTTGTTTTGGATAGCTGTCAAGGCTTCTTTGATTGGCACTTGGGTGAAGAGGATATGACATCAAAGCTCACGAGTAGGTCGCTGGGCTGTAAGTTTTGTTTCTTTATGATCTCTATGAACTGGAATGAGTTTTTTACGTGTGAGGTGATGGATTCTGCATAGGGCTGTAGTTGTTTGGCGAGAAATTTGGCTAGGTTTTGTAGAGGTGAGCCTATGGAGCTGACTATGGGTCTGAGTGGGCTTCCTTCTTTGTGTATCTTGGGGAGGCCATAGAGCTTAGGGCATCTGGATGATTTCTCTCTGGGAATGATTCTTTGTTGGATTTCTTCGCTGATGGGGGAGGCTTTTATTTTGGATCTAGTGGTTTTTTCTAGGTAGGTGGTGGGGTCTGTGTTTAGGGGCTTGTCTTGGAGTAGGTTGGTTAATTTGGTTTGGTAGTCAGATGTGTTCATAACCACCGTGGCGTTGCCCTTGTCTGCTGGTAGGATTATTATGCTGGTATCTTTTTTCAGGTTAAGTAGTGCTGTCTGTTCCTCTTTGGGTAAGTTGCTTTTGGGTGGCTTGCTGATGCAGAGGATGTTGGAGATCTTGAGTCTGATTTTGTTAGCATCATCGGGGTTGATTTTGGTCAGGCTGGTTTCAACTCTGCATATAATGGTTTCGGTGGGGATGTATTTGGGCGTGACTGCAAAGTTGAATCCTTTGGAAAGGACATCGGTTTCAGCTTTGGTGAGGATCCTATCTGAGATGTTATGCACTGTTTGTTTCATGTGTTGCTGTGAGGGTGGAGGGGTTTGTTTCTGGCGTTCTTGTAGTCTTCGGAGTTTGTTGGTGTGCGTGTCTGTCTTGAGGGTGGTCTGTGTTTCGGCTCTCAGACGGCAAAGTTGTTTGGATTTGTCCCAAAGTGCAGGGTGCATCTTGTTGCTGAGTTTGAGGTGAAGTGTGAGGAGATCTTTGTTGATTTGATCTAGGAGGAATCTTTTTGTGTGAAGTTCATTTCTGATTAAGGCCAATTCTGTTCTTTTTAGGATGCGTTTGGTGGCTGCAGAGTTGGAGTGGAATTTCAATTGGAAGCATTTGGGGATTAAATTTTGATCGCGGCAGTTTCGTAGGAATGCGAGGTCACATAAAATGGAAGCTCTTTGGACTTCTAGTTTTTCATAGGTCCTGGTCAGATGGTGGATTTCCTCCCCGTAGAGGTGCAATATTTGTTTTCTGAGGTTTTCACGGGTATATAGGTCTTTGGTTGTTCGGGTTTTCTCCCGTGTAAAATTGGAAGTGTCTTGGCGGCGTTTGATGAAGTCTCATTCGTCATCTTCAGGCTTCAACCGTGCTTCTGGGAGCAATGTGTGATCGCAGCTGTTTCTTCCTTTAACTGCTAGTGGGGTTTGAACTGATTGGGTGGGAGCTTGGCTGTGCTCTGATTGGATGGGGTTTTCTGTGCTCTGATTGGCTGGGGTGTGTCCTGTGTTGGTGGGGGCTTGGTTGTGCTCAGTCTAGTCTGTGCTGCAGGGGATTTGAGCTGGTGAGCTGCATAGCTGTTGTTTGGCTTTGTGGTCGTGCTACATCTTCATAGTGGGTGTCAGTCTGCTGCATGAATGGATTGGAGGGGTTTGAAATGGCTAATGTTGCAGCTGCGGTCTGGCTTCTGGTCCTTGGTCGTGCTTCATGATCAGTGTGGGTTTGGGTCTGCTTTCTGGGTGGATGTGGTGGTGACATCCTGTGTGGACCTCGTGAGTGTGGGTCTGGTGTCATTCCTCGTGTTAGGGACTCGTTTGTCAATAAGGCGGGTTTCAAATGGCTGGTAGGCGGAGGTGTCATCTCGTTTGTTCATGCTGTGTGGGCGTTTTCTATCTCAATGGCTTCTCTGATTATTCTGTTGTTAAAGTGTTCAGTTTTGGCGATAGTTCTGGTCTTTTTAAAGTCAATATCATGTCCTGTGACTTTAAAGTGTTGGACCAGGGAAGAAGTTGGTTCCTCTTTTTTGAATGAGTTCTTGTGTTCTTCAATGCGTGCACTTATTCTTCTGTTGGTTTGTCCAATGTATGTGGTGGGGCAGGTGGTGCATGGGATTTCATATACTCCTTGATTTTCTAACTCAATTTTGTCTTTGGGGTTTCTTAGGATGGTGGATATTTTTCTGTTTGTGCAGAATGCTGTCTTGATGTTGTGTTTGTGGAGGATCTTGCTGATTCTGTCTGTGGTGCCTTTTATATATGGGAGGAGGGCTGTGCCGTTTTCTTGTTCTCTGTCTTGGAGAGAACATCCATTCATGCAGCAGACTGACACCCACTATGAAGATGTAGCACGACCACAAAGCCAAACAACAGCTATGCAGCTCACCAGCTCAAATCCCCCTGCAGCACAGACTAGACTGAGCACAACCAAGCCCCCACCAACACAGGACACACCCCCAGCCAATCAGAGCACAGAAAAACCCCCATCCAATCAGAGCACAGCCAAGCTCCCACCCAATCAGTTCAAACCCCCACTAGCAGTTAAAAGGAAGAAACAGCTGCGATCACATTGCTCCCAGAAGCGCGAAGCTGAAGCCTGAAGATGACGAATGAGACTTTCGCGTCGCCAAGACACTTCAATTTTACGGAGAAAACCCAACAAAAGAGATATATATATATATATATATGTATGTATGTATGTATGTATGTATGTATGTATGTATGTATGTATATATATATGAGAAAAAAGGGAAACTAAAGTGATTTATTCAACAAAAAGAAATATTTTAAATAGCGATAGAAACAAATCGAAGGGAAGAAGGCAGCCATATAACTGGTATGGTAGCACCAGTTTCTGTGCAGTTACAAACTGTTGCCTAAAATCACAGCTCAGAGCTTTGGACTTCCATAATGAGTCTCTATCAGATACAGTAAATGAGAGAGAACAGATGAGAAGCTGTAAAACATCATGGTCACTTCATTAAACTGAAATAAAAAGAAGGAAAATGAAGAAAAGTGCTGTAACAAGGAAATTCCATCTTCCTAATAAAAGATTTTCAAAAGCTCAGCAACAGCATTCTGATTCAGATGACTCTTCCAGAGCAAAATGTCCTTTCTTCTCTATATAGAAGCTAATTATTTCCTAGTATGTAATTCTTGATACCGTTACCATATATAGGTAGCCCTCAACTTACGACCACAATTGAGCTCAACGTTTATGTTGCTAAGTGAGACATTTGTTAAGTTAGTTTTGCCCCATTTTATGACTTTTCTTACCACAATTAAATGAATTAATGCAGTTGTTAAATTAGTAACCCAGTTGTTAAGTGAATCTGGTTTCCACATTGACTTTGCTTGTCAGAAGTCTGCGAAAGGTGATCACATGACCCAGGACAGAGCAACGGTCTTAGATATGAACCAGTTGCCAAGCATCCCAATTTTGATCAGGTAACCTTGGAGATGCTGCAATGGTCATAAATGTGAAAAAGTGTGTTGTAAGTCAAAGACTGCCAGTACTTGTAAGTAAGCCAAGAATTTTAGATATCAAAATACATCCAAAAAATCTGCAGATGGGCTTACCCATTAATATACTTTTTTAAAAAACAATACAGGTAATTCTTGACTTACAACCATTTATTTAGCAGCCATTCAAAGTTACAAGGACACTGAAAAAAGTGACTAAAGACTGCTCTTCGTACTTACAATTTTTGCAGCCTCCCTACAGGCATGCGATCAAAATTTGGGTGCTTGGCAACCAATATGTATTCAAGATAGTTGCAGCATCTCAAGTCATATGATCGTCATTTGCAATATTCTAGCCTGTTTTTCCTACAAAAAGTCAATGGGAGAGCTGGATTTGCTTAATGATTGGATGTTTCATATAACAATGACAGTGGTTCACTAAAAAACTGTGGCAAAAAAAAGGTTGTAGAATTGAGCATGATTCATTTAACAACCACCTTGCTTAGCAACACAAATTCTGGCTCCATATATTACAAAAATATACCATCATACTTTTTTTTTAAAAATGCCAAGAAAAATGGCTTATCTATGAATTACCCACAAAGAAATCAATTGTGAAAATTTAAATTACAAAAACGTCAAGAGTCAGCTTATTTGTGGTGGTACATTTTATAGAGTACTTTGGTTAAAAATTTAAGGATCAGCTTATCTACAGACAGGCTTGTATATGAGTATATGCAGCATATGAAATTAAAGCATGTGACACAGATACTCAATTTAAAATAACGTTCTTGTGATGTTCATAGCTTTACCTAAGAAAAATTTAATTGCTTGAATGTGGTTTATGAATTATTAAGATAATATTAAATAGTGGTAAAACTCAGTGGTGGATTGCTACCGGTTCACCCTGAATCGGGTAAACCGGTAGTGGCGGCAGCGGAAGGCTCTGGCCACCTGCCCGAATGCTTCTGCTTATGCGACAGATTTTGAAACCCACCCGTTATAGCTGGTGGAGCTGCTGATGAAATTACACCATTATTTTGTTCATAACATTATTTTGTTATGATTACTGAAAAACACTCGTATTTTATTACTAGATATCTAAAAAAAACCAATTAAAATTAAATTCTTAAAGGAAAAATAAAATTAACATTTTATTCAAATGTATACCTCATGATTTGTTACATTGGAACCAGTCAAACAAGTTGAAATTAAATTCTTTTTAAATTATTGATTGATTGATCTGCAACCACAATCTGTATTTCCCACATGAAAATAATAATATTAATAGCCAACATAGGTGCCACCTGACTTGAAAAAACACTGGACAAAGAGAAGGTACAATGTTATTATTCTGTTTTGGTAGCATAAAAATTGTTATATTCATATTTAGAATTATAATCCTATCTCTTAGATCAAACATGTTAGTAGCTATTCTGACTACAATCTATAGATTGTTCTTCTGATTATTGTGTATTCAGCTCAGGCGTCAACATGCTTCTAATAATATCAGATGTTTACATGATATCACTGATGTAATTCAGATTAGGTAGCATCCAAGACATAATGACATGTCTTTAGTTTGCAACAAAATGTGAACATTTCTTAAGAGTTTTCTGAACTAGCTCTCGACCTATTTCAGACCTCTCCAAACATATTTTTGCTCTGGATCAAAATTTATCCTGAATTCCTAAATGGTAAGGTATTATTAATGATGACATTAGGGGCTACATTAACAGTATAAGGATATAAAATATTCCCCTGATCTATATTTTTCAATAAATTACAGGAATTAACAACAGTAAGTATACAATTAAAAAATTGGTCTAAAGTACTTAGGGATAAGAAGGAAACCTGTCTTCTCTTAACCTTGGAAGTGAGTTGGGCAACACTGAACCAGTCACTCTCGGCTCAAACTTCCAAAGAAGGCTGGGAAAACATGAGAGAAAACTGAGATATATATGTCACATTTTGCCTCAGAGCAAAAGACAAGATGTAATAAATATCTAACAAACCAATGAATAAAAACAGTTTTAAAAAACTGTCATCTAGGAAGGCACAGTATTCTATTACAACTTTGCAACAGCAAATCTCTTTTATCATTGTTAGCGATCCCAGCAATAAATGACAACATTCCCACAGTCAAATTTAGTTATTCTGAGAACATTAATTTACGGTTAACCCAAAACTGCCCTACTAGGTATCATTCAGATCACTGTTTACATTTAGGAGCCATTTTGCTTTATTTAGAAAGCTATTTCCCCCTCCTCCTTTTTCCACTGAAATGCCAATTTTTTACTTCAACAATTGCCACTTAAAAGATAAACTGTTTGAGTAGCACAGAGAACTTTCTATAGTTAAAAATACAATCAGTGGAGAAAAAGCTACACAATGCCCTCTCACTCCAATATGATATATTTCAAGAAGCTTGAGTGTCTACTGAACAAAGCATGGATTTGAAAGAAATTTGAGCAGGAATCCATATAACTCTTAAATCTTAAAGCATAAATGGACAAATTATTTTAATATTTACTACACATAAATATACTTTACAAAAAGCATAAACACAAGGAAGTATCCTCTGCTAACACAAAATTTACTTTGCATAGTCGTGATCTAGCATCTTATATAGACCTAACTAACTGTGGCTAATTTCAGAATCATTAATCAAGAAATCATGGAATGCTAGTAATCGTTGAATTATGACCAGTGACTGTTTAAAATTCAAGAGGACTTAATGGGGGGGAGACATACAGTGGTACGCAGTTTTAGCTATTGGAGTATTCCCATATTATGTGACTGTGATCTGGGTGCTTAACTATCCAGCTCATTATTAGAACATTGTAGCAAGTCTGGTCATGTGATCATCATTTGTAATATTACCTGCCAGCTTCCTACAAATAAGGTCAATGGGGAAACCAGCAGGGAAGGTTGCAAGTTCTCCTATAAGTTGACCATGCTGTTTTTTCTCCCAGGGAGCTCCATTATGGAGCATGAGATCTCATATTTTACTGTACTCCCACATCCCTGGCTTATCCGCCGTGGTGCTGTGGTTAGACTTACCGTGGTGGTGCAGTAGCTAGAATGAAGTATTGCAGGATAACGCTGTACATAGCCAGGAGTTCAATCCTGGCCAGCTCAAAGTTTACTCAGCCTTCTATCCTTCTGAGGTTGGTAAAATGAGGACCCAGATTGTTGGGAGCAATATGCTAACTCTGTATAACACTTAGGGCTATAAAGTACTATGAAGTGGTATATAAGTCTAAAGTGCTATTGCTGTCTGCACTCTGTAGAGGGCCCCGCCACCTAGGCTGCTTTCAGAAGTTACTGCACATGACATAATTTCACATCACCTGCAAACCAGTAGTGGGTTTCAAAATTTTTTACTATTGGTTCTGTAGGTGTGGCTTGGTGGGCATGGCATGGCTTGGTGGGTGTGGCAGGGGAAGGATACTGTAAAAACTCCAGTCCCATCCCACTCCAGGGGAAGGTTACTGCAAAATCCCCATTTCCTCCCAATCAGTTGGGACTCAGGAAGCAGAGAATAGATGGGGGTGGGGCCAGTCAGAGGTGGTATTTACCGGTTCTCCGAACTACTCAAAATTTCCACTACCGGTTCTCCAGAACTGGACAGAACCTTGCAAAACTCACCTCTGCTGCAGACCCTTTATCCTTTATAAAATAAATATCTTTATTTATCCTTCTGTTATCTTTACTCCCCCTCTTATTGGTATTATGATGATGATGATGATTATCATTATCATTATTCTATTGCTTTGCATGTACACTTAGAGCTTCTGCACCATGGACAAATTCCTTGTGTATCTAATCACACTTGGCCAAATAAAGAATTAAATTCAATTCCCCTCCCACTCTATAGCGCCTGTGTGCACTAGCCCTCCTCCCCTTCAGCACCTAAACACATCTGTGCACTCTTTGCTTAGGACTCCCGCCTCTTCCTACTTTCCGAACTACATAGTCCTGGAGTTATGGTGGTAAAAAGTGATGCCACACTTTGTGGCCGCATTGCTTAACAATGTAAATTACTGTTCTAATTGCCATCGTAACCCAAGAACTACCTTTATGTACAAACTGACAATCAGTCTATCTCACTGTATACATGACATTCTTACTATGCCCTACAATGCATTGAGAATATTCACTCAAGGTTGAGTCAACAGAAGATTTCAAAACATGAACTTCAGAAGGAAATTAAAAGCAGAAGTTGTAGAAATACTCACTTTGTTTGATAAAGTTTACTATAAGAACTCTTGGGTAATAAAACAAGGATTTCTACATTTAAGATTAATTTGCAAGGAAACATTTATTATCTCACCCTAGTAATTATATTTAAATTTGAGGATAAGGGTGCCTAGGATAATAGTTCATCTATGATAGATTACAGAAAGTTTACGCCTTAATAATTTTCACAAAGATATCCCTGGATAAAATAAAACAGGTTAAAGTAGTTAATCAGATTTTCTAGGTACTATCTTATTTTATATTTTCATTAAGCCCTAA
The DNA here is from genome assembly GCF_028640845.1 of Ahaetulla prasina. NCBI lineage: Eukaryota > Metazoa > Chordata > Lepidosauria > Squamata > Colubridae > Ahaetulla > Ahaetulla prasina. The sequence continues at coordinate 272,271,152 of NC_080539.1, forward strand.
TCTGATAGTGCTAACAGTATGGACATACAATTTTAAATGCCTATTCAGTGGTAAATTGTCAATGGTAAATGCAAGAGGAAAGAAACACAAAACATAAATACACTGAATAATAATTAGTACTCTAATCTAAGTAACTGTGCAAAACCAAAATTACTGCACCCCTTTATTTCAGCTTACTGAAATATGAACAAAATGCAACATTTGCAAGTGGCATAAAACTAGTGTTTGCTTTTAAGAACTAATAAAAACAAATATTTTAAGACAAGACAGCAATGCACTAGACCACAGGGTTCCCATAATACATTTTCTTCTCAATTTTTTTGTATGTATAATCTATATATAGAAATAAAAACAGGCTAATTCGAACATAGGCTAATTATTAGGTGAGCCACTCTCTAGGAAAGGTCTATTTATGAGAACTGAAGGGTGCAAGGTAATGTATTCATAAAGATTTCAAAGGAATTGAGGCAAATTTTACATAGTATCTCTTGAGAAGTTATGGCTTCATTACATCTCCATATAAGCTCATGTACTATAAGGATACAATGATTTGCAAAGCAATTATATGGAACATGAAATGTGTGATAAATTTTAATATAAATAGTAAATGATGTTACATAAGCAATGACTGATTATTTTCATATTATGTGGGCCCTTTCTCACTCTCCATGGATTCCAATTAATATCTGAATCACAGATTGTACTAGCTTCAACTCACAGAACTACAGTATCTATAGCAGGGGTTCCCAAACATTTTAAAGGATATATTACATAATTACATATAATATTTGAAAGCACAGGAAGAACAGAACACCTGACTTTCATGTTTACAAAGATGAATTTTATCAAAATAATTTGAAAATAATTCTTTTACTGCATGAACTTGACAGATAAAAAAATACATATCATTTTAATAAGAGAACCAAAATTTAAAATATTGCTAACAGTAAATGAAAAAAATATCCTATATGTTAGATAAGAATATTTTAGAATAAGAAATTAACATAAAGGAACTAACAGTGTTATTCCATATAATATTCCAGAAATTACAGTAATTTAAGTTCTTCATAAGTATGAACAAAGAATGAAGGCAGATTGGTATTCATTTGACAAGTTCTGGTTGATTTGAAGTACAATAGCAAGGATATTCAACTTCAGATCGCATCAATGATGAAATGCCTCCAGGATCTATAACAGTACTGTATGCTGCTGATAAAAATAAGACTGTTGTAACCAGGAAGGTGTGATTATGTTCAGGGTTGTCAGCTCCACAGTTTTATAAACAGTAAATACGTACTTAAACTGTTTTTGAAATAAACTAAGTGGTTTAGGATTCTTTACATTTGTTTACATATTTAACAATGTTCATAACCCATACCAATCCTAAAAAACCCTGTGTGACTATCAGCAATCAGTGCTTTAAATTGGGTCCAAAAGCCTGCTGATATTCTACACCATAACTTTATTAAAGGTATTATTCTACGTGGCATGTTCTTTTAGCTATTAAATTTTGTACCAGTAGTAGATTCCATGTTCTCTACAATGGCAACCAGCGGTGGGTTGCTACCGGTTCGGTCCGGTTCTTGCGAAATGATAGTAACAGCGGTGGGAGGCTCTGTGTATGTGCAGAAGTGCAAGTGAAGCACAGGCGCACACAGGCTCCCATTGCAAACCGGTAGTGAAGGTAAGGAACCCATCCCTGATGGCAACCCCATGTAGAACCGTATTTAATCAGATAAAGAGGTATTGTGATCAAAGCATCCTAATCCAGATAGGGTGGTAAATGGCATACTACCTCAAACTGGAGAAATGTTGACTATATGGTTGTGCTCTTAAAATGCCACATTATGGTTTGCTTAATTAAATAGTGTATTAAATAATAAATGTTTATACCACATTTCAATTTAGTTTTATGCTGCTTGATGGATCTTGGGGTTGTATAAAGTAAATTATTTTACAAGCCTATCATTTTAATAAAGAACAGATTACTAAAGACAGTACCAATGATTATATATAAAGTTGATTGCATTATAATGAAAAGTTATATTCCCAATCCTGTATATATATTATACTTTAAACAATGTAATATTGTTTAAAGTAATTAAATCCTGGAAGTACTTCACAACATAACAATGAAATTAAATTAAAATATATTTGCAGTAATTCTTACGTTAGCTTAGAAAATATTATGGTTATATACTGAATTCATTTCCTAACTACATAGTGTTACTCTCTCAACAGGGAGGTTAGTTTATCCAGCCATTCATGAATATGGGCAGAAGACAAAAAAGAATTTAAAATATTGGCAGCTGCCCCAAAAGCCATAATAGTTTTGCAATTCTTCTGTAACTTCTACTTCTTCTATCTCTTCTGCACGAAACTTAAATCATTTCTTTAAAAAAATTGTGTCAAGTTAGTATGTTTAGGTATAACACCACTTTCCACAGAAATGGGCGTTAGTCAAAAATACACAAATCAAACAGAACAGGATTTGAAAGCAGGAAAAAACCAAGAAAAGTGTTTCCTGTATCTTATGTGGTGACTGCCACAATCTTAAAAAGAAGCCTTGCCCTCCGAAGTATCAACTGGAGCAATTAGGGAGTTCTGATTAGCTCAAGGAGAGGAAGAAGAGTGGAAAAAAACTACGCTCCTGTTGTGGCCAAAACAAAGCAGTGGCTGTTTTCAGCATCATCCCCAAGAGCACCCTTCACTTTCTGCACCAAGCAGGGAAAGCCCCCATATACTCCCCTCCCCATCTGTCACTGTCCTCTTAGGCAGCCCGAGAGAGGGTGGATCGAGGGAGGGTGGATCGCTGCTTCAAAGAAGTTCGTGCTCCGTTATGTTAAACTGGGCCGCCCTTGGCGGGGTCAACGCAGCACACACAAGCCACTTGTGAAGCTTTTCCAGTTGTGTGGCTGTCAAAAGCAAACATGTGTGCACGTCTCTCTCTCTCTCTCTCTCTCTCTCTGTATGTGTTCGTGTTTCTCTCATGTGTGTGTGTTTCTCCACTCTCTCTCTTTCTCTCCCTCCCTCCCCCGTTTCTCCTCTCCCCTCTTTCTCTCTCTCCCCTCTCCCCCGTGTTTCTCCTCTCCCCCCTCTTTCTCTCTCTCTCTCTCTCTCTCTCTCTCTCTGTGTTTCTCTTCTCTCTGTGTGTTTCTCCATTCCCTCGCTTTCTCTCCCTCCCCCCTCATGTTTCTCCTCTCCCTCTCTCTCTCTCTGTTTCTCCATTCTCTCTCTTTCTCTCTCCCTCCATCCCCCCGTGTTTCTCCTCTCCTCCCTCTCTCTCTCTTTCTCTCTCTCTGTTTCTCTTCTCTCTGTGTGTTTCTCCTCTCCCTCTCTTTCTCTCTCTCTCCCTCCCTCCCCCCCGTGTGTTTCTCCTCTCCTTCTCTCGCTCTCACTGTGTGCGTGCATGTATGTGTATGTCCGCGTAAGAGAGACCGAGGGAAAGGGATGTGCGGGGGAAAAAGTGCGCGTTATCTGCCCAGGCCCTAAGAGGGGCAAAGCACCATCTACAGTAGTCCCCGCTCCTCCCTTCCTCCAGGGCATCCAAACGACGCCATGCATCCGGCGGCAGCAAATCCCCGGGTCCGTCCAAGCTGCTGCGTTTCCAGCGACTGAGGGGCTGAGTAAACTCACCAGAGAGCTCGTCCGGTTCCAGGCCAGTTTCGGTGTCCAACCCACAGATCACGAAGTAGTCGGCGAACCGGCCGGGAGCAGACGGAGAGGAGCTGCCGCCGCCGACCCCGTCGCTTCCTCCCCCTACTCCGCTCATGCTGGAGAAGCCCCGGCGAGGCGGGACGGCTCAAGTCGTCCGGCCGGGAAAGAAGAGATTAGGGGACGCCGCCGCCGTGGCGCTCGCTCCGTCGGCTGTTGCTGCTTCAACGGCCCTCGCTCCTGCTGCCGGCGCCGCTGCCTCCATGACGGAGCGGCCAGGGCCGCGCGCCGGGCTCGGAAGCAGGCCCGACAAACCAGCGGACAAACACGCATAACAGGACGCTCCCTCGCCGCCCCCCCTCCTCCTCCCGCTCGCCCTCCCTCCCTGCCCAGATGTTTCGAGGAGGGGGGTTCGGAATGGAAGCAAGAACCGCAATGCTGCACATGTGCAGTGAGCAAAAAGGATGACGTGATCCTTTGCGGGTGGATGTCTGAGGGGGTGGAGCGATGCGCGAGGAGATCAAGGCCGCTCGTCTGTCGGTTCTTTCTTCGGTACCCAGAGGGTAGCTTTCCCGTCAAGAGGTGTTTCCAGCTTCCGTCTGTGGAAACGTTCACTGATTACTATTTCTTTGGGCCCTGCTATTTCCTTGTCTTTTCGGTCCCTTTTTTCTTTTATTGGAAAGACAGCCCCCCTCCCTCCTTTTATCCATTCTCCACCCCTCTTTTTTTAACTTTCCTTCCAAGTACAGGATGAGTTCCACCCAGAGTTTGATTAACTCTTATTGATGGCAACCTCTCCGTGAGACATGTACTCCCCCAGTTCTCTAGAGGATGACAGCTTCATCTTGAGGGCACTGTTCTGCTTAAAATCATCCTGCATGGACCTTGCCGTTTTTTACCACCTTCCTAGTTCCCACTTTAAATCATTGTCAAATTATTGTCAAATTGTTATTATTGTCAAATCATTGCCTAAAGAGGCTGGGAAGGCATGAGATCCTTTGCAAGAAGAGGAATAGTGAGGAGCACGAAATCCAAGAAATTCTACTGGCCAGCTTTTTATGTATGGGCTTCAACCAATGGCTGGGATACATATCACCAAGGCACTATCCCTGAAAGTGATCACATGCCTACATTTATGATTCAAGAGTTGTCTCTCACTATGCCCTGAACTACTGTCTTTTAATCCTAAAAATGGAAGGTTTTTGGTTTTTTTTGCAGATTTGTTACCAGTATTGCTTCGGAGTTTTGTTTCCTATATTTTAAATACCATTTCCTTTTTCCTTTAAATGTTTTCCTTCTCTTAAACATTTAAAAGACAAATATATTTGTTCCATGGCCTCTTATAGGGAGATAATTCTGCTTTTTATTCCATTTTCTATCTTAACTCTATTGTGCTTTTACTCCATTCTTTGCCACGTTTTCCAAAAAACCTGAAATTTGCAGAATATTTGTTTGTCTGCCTTTTATTCTTTCAGCTCTGTGATTTAGAATGAAATATCAGCTATTGAGAAAAAAGTATACTATGTACTAAATGCTAAACTGTACTCATAACCAAACAATAATCTCATTTTACTCTGAACTATTTTACCAAAAATGCAAGAATTTTAAGAATATATAAAAATTAAAAGGCTTGTTTTATGTTTCAAACACCAGTACGCCTCTTGATGCAGTTTAGGGTGCTGGTTATTATTTTCTCTTAGAGGTTTAAAACATAATTGTTTCACAGTTCTTTTTCAGGAAAAGGTAATTTTGCTTTTAGTTTATCTTTAAATCAGTTGCATCTATTTAACAATGTTACCTGATGGGATCTGGGTAAATGGGTTGAAGCATTTTCTTTTGGAACAACATCCTGCTCCTCCTCCCTCCCCCAGATGTGACTGACTCTTCCTCAGGACATGTTCAAGAGTTTGAAAACTTGGATTTTTCTCCAGGTCTTAGGTTGGAGTGGCTGGTGGGCCCTGTATGTCTGATTGTCTTCTACCATATTTTTCTGTGTATAAGACAATACTTTTTCTTTAAAATGTTTATCTTAAAATGGAGGGGCATCTTATAGATGGGGAGCTGAAAGAACCGCCGTGCACCCAGGGTCAGATTGGCCATCATGAGAGGCGTGGCCCATCCCCATCTTCCAGATCTGCCACATATGCAGGACAAGTCTCCCACAATGGCCAACCTGACCCTGGGTAAAACGGTTGTTAAATCACACACACATGCACCCACTATCAAAGTGGATCCTGGGAACTGCACTGCAATGAAGAAATGAAAAATGGAGCAGCCAGCATGTGGGAAGGAGGAGCAGGGAGAAGAGGGGAAGCGGCCTCCTCTTTCCCTCATGCCAGCCACTCAGTTTCCCATTTCTCCATTGCAACACAGCGCCACACTGCAGAGCTTGCCCCACCCACCACTGCCCAGATGTCCTCACTTCCGTCAAGCATTTCTTTGCCTACTTGATTTCCAGCTCCATCGCATTTCTCACCATCATGTGCAGAGAAACAAGTTTGTGGGACTAAAAAAAAAAAGTTCAATCAATTCCAAATTCTCGCAAAAAAAAATAATAAATTGCAAAGTTGGAATTGAGGTGGTATTTTTTTTAGTCCCACAAACTTGTTTCCTTGCACACAATGGCAAGAAGTGCAGTGGTGCTGGAAATCAGGTAGGCAAAGAAATGCTTAGAGGAAGCGAGGGCATCTGGGAGCCAGGCGCTGAAAGGGGCCCATCTCTCTCCAGCAGTTGTCGAGGCTCACTGGAGGGCAGGCCGGCATCTACCAGCACTTAAACATGACGGCTGGGAAGGGGCAGCTGGCATGGGCACTGCAGGCAGGATGCCTGCTTGCTTCAGCACCGTCCTTGAGAGTCTGGTGTTCCACTAGCACTTTGGCCCTGGGCTACTGCCTTATGTGCAGGCCCTGTCCCCACCGCCTGAGACAGTTTTCACCTGATTTCTGAATTTTGGGTAAGAAAAGTGGGAGAGGGGGTATCATATTCTTCGGGGCGTCTTATAGACAGAAAAATACGGTAATTGTTTTATTATATACCACTCAAAGTTGTTACAGAGTTTCTAAAATAAAAGCTTGGTGTCAAATAATAATGAACAAAACATCTGAAAAACTCTTTTATTTTTTTTATTCAATTTTTATACCGCCCTTCTCCCGAAGGACTCAGGGCGGTGTACAGCCAAGTAAAAAATCACAGTATCAATATTAAAAGAGATTAAAACAAACATAAAGTGGCCAGATTTAAAACGAATTAAAATATTAAAATATAAATAACCCAATAAAATTTTAACCCAATAAAATTTTAGGCCAGTCCCGCTTTTAGAAGTGATGTGGACACTAAGTAAGTAATATATAGCAAGTTGTAACTTGCTCTACATTTCTTTTGCTCCAGTTCTGTATTGCTATAAGATTCATTCTTCTTCAATAGAAACTCTGTGGAAACTAGCTGAATTACTCTAGCAACATTCTTTACTTGCTCTAAGTATCCATAAGGTCCAGAATAAAAAAAGTCATGCAAGGAGCTGTTGGCAATTTTTCTTTAGTTTTTATTAAAATATTTTATACATACAATAAGAAATATATTCAAAGAAAGAAAAATATACTGTAGTAATTTATTTTCAAGAACACACTAACTGTCCTGCTTACCAGGATAGTGGTAAGTAAAATATGCCTTCTGTTTGAAGCAGAATTTTTTATTTAGCAGAGAAATTCTCTCTTGTGTAAACCAAGCCAGATTCCTCCACACACCAGCTCTCGTCAATGTATACGAAATGCTTTATTGTTTAAAAAAGAAGTGGAATGCCAGAGAGAATACCGATAAAGGAAAAATTTCAGCCCGGGAGAAGTGGAAAGATTTAAATTTAACAGCTAGAGAGAAAGAGAGAAGACAAGAGACACTCACCTCTGTTAGAAATGAAGAAGTTAAAGAAAACACTGATTTTCACCACAAGCAATCTAATTCTTCTCAGTATTAAAGATCATGGTGAATTCCTGGCTAGGATTGAACTGGACTGTACCAGAAGTAACTTCAGGACTTTGCCCATAAGGTAGAAAACATACATGCTACTAAGGTAGGAGCCAGCATAATCTGATATTGTTAGTCACTGTGCTGAAGCAGTGGGAATAATTCATGGCCCAACTGTTTGGATAGAATAAGTCTTGAGTCCAATGACCACAGAATGTGGGAGAGGATGTGCAGATGCTGATGGATTCCAGACCTTCGGCAAAGGAAAATAGATCATGATAACACCAAATGTTATTGATGTCAAGGTAGACCATGTGTCAGCTTTGGAAGCCATATTAGGCCGGAAGCTTCCATGCTGCCACCTGCTCATGTGTGGGAAAGTAGGAGGGGACAGCATGGAAACTTCCGGCCTAATATGGCTTCTAAAGCTGACACGTTGTCTACCTTGACATCAATAACACCTGGTGTGAACAAGTACTTCAGAAAGAAAGATATTTCACAATGAATATACAAGGTATAATACCAGAATTTTGAAAGACTTGCAGAGTTTCTCTATCTTCCCTCTCGTACCCCCATCCCACCTCCAAAAAAATCAAATCCTTTTCTTGTTCAGGACTTACTGGTATTTATTCAACTGCCCTTGCATTCCTTCTTCAAATTTTTTGCTGTGCTTTTCTATACTTGACTTAGAGTGAAACCCAATCAAATCTTGGATAACATTATGTCAAACATCAGCTCTATTATACCACTGAGGCAAGTATCCTAAACAAACCAGGCTCCCAATACTTCAAATGTGAAAAGTGGATTTTTTCCAGGAGATTTTCCCAGGTGAAAACCCAAATAAATCAGATTTAATCTAAAACTTATGAGCAAATAAAAAAAAGCCCAGAAAAACTCCCAAGGATTTCCCCGAATTCAGTCTGGATGCTATTCCATCCACGAAATGACTGAAAATGGACATTAATGTCCATTGTGAGTCAGAGTGGCTAATCAATTTTAAATCATCCATCCATCTCATAACCAAGATAAAAGCCAATCTGACACAATTTCATAGGCTCCAACTAATAATCTGACCTCCATTCCCCAGGAAGAAATCTAAATCTTCAAGGGTTCTAGATGTCTTTTCTTTTGTTTGCTTAACTATAGATGTTTTACTTATATTTGCCTTGTACTATATTTTTAATTTGTAGGTAAGATGCTATAAATCTGTATAGAGTCCAGCCACTCAGCTTTCAAATCGTGACATATGGCTTGGTGCATTTAGAAAATCCAGTAAATTAAGGTATATTCAACCAGATGACCTTCATATGTTGCTGCAGAACCACCTCTAAAAAGGGAATCCCTCCCTCCATCAATTGGCTTGTTGACACCAATTTGCTGGTGCTTATGTTATGAAACAGCATTCCCCTTGAGATTCAGATGACAGCAACACTGCAACCCCTCAAGTAAATCTTAAAGATCTGGCTTTTCCCCCCAAGTGTTATGGCCAGGTTATTAGCAAATAACTGATATACATACATATGCTTTTCTATAACATTGTTATGCTTTGTATTATGAGTTGTATTAGAGTTACAGGATTAGCAGCTATATAAATTCTATGAGCAAACAAATCAATACAAAAAGTCCTGCATTTTTAATAGTTATTTCTTTGGTATTCTAACATGAAAATAAATTGGATCTGACTAATTTAACACATATATAACACATGCAGAAGTGGGCTGCACTTTCTTTAACAAAGAGTTCGCTGGTTGTGAGTGCACGCACACACATGCACACTTCGCTCACATATGCCCCTTTGGGAGAGAAACAGAGCTTCAAACAGGCTCCTAATCAGCTCAGGAAGCTCTGGTGAGAACAGCAGGGGTGGTGTGGAACGCAGCTGGGCCAGCCAACGAGCCAGAAAGTAAGTTATAAATGGATAGCATAGAATAGGGGCAGGTGGCGGCCCAACCAGAGATCAGAGCTAAGGGTTTGTTTGAACCTTGCAACCATGCAGTAGCCCACCACTGGTTTCATGTCATTCTCCACAAAGAGTAAATGCTAAAAGCAGAATGGAAATTATCACTTTTAAAGGCTAATAAAATAAAAACATCAATATTAGTCCAAAGTTATTAATATATGCTGGGATATTTATACTTTTGCAGGCTTTATTTGGAAATACTATAGCCTTCTACAAGGTATTGATATATCCCTGCCCATAGAAGAGTGTTTACTCCACAGTAATCCCATCTATGAGATTATTTTGAGTAATGAAAATGCAGAAAAAACAAAACTTCCCATAATATTACCTCTGGTTTGTCCTTCTGTTTTTTATTTTTATTTTGGCTTTTTAAGATGCAGTTACCATCTTGCCCTAAAAGATGCATATCAAGTAGGAAAAAGAATTATCCTGCATCTTTATTTTCTTTTAGCTAGAAATCAAGACGAGAGGTCGAATGACTAGCCTTGTGGTGCAACCAAAACAATCTGGAACTGAACACACTCAAAACCATAGAAATGGTGGTAGACTTTAGGAGAAACCCTTCCATACTTCCACCTCTCACAATACTAGACAACACAGTATCAACAGTAGGAACCTTCAAATTTCTAGGTTCTATCATATCGCAAGATCTCAAATGGACAGCTAACATCAAAAACATCATTAAAAAAAACAACAAAGAATGTTCTTTCTGCGCCAACTCAGTAAGCTCAAACTGCCCAAGGAGCTGCTGATCCAGTTTTACAGAGGAATTATTGAATCTGTCATTTGCACCTCTATAACTGTCTGGTTCAGTTCTGCAACCCAACAAGAAAAACACAGACTTCAGAGAATAATTAGAACTGCAGAAAAAATAATTGCTACCAACCTGCCTTCCATTGAGGACCTGTATACTGCACGAATCAAGAAGAGGGCTGTGAAATATTTGCAGATCCCTCGCATCCTGGACATAAACTGTTTCAACTCCTACCCTCAAAACGACGCTATAGAGCACTGCACACCAGAACAACTAGACACAAGAACAGTTTTTTCCCGAAGGCCATCACTCTGCTAAACAAATAATTCCATCAACACTGTCAGACTATTTACTGAATCTGCACTACTATTAATCGTTTCATAGTTCCCATCACCAATCTCTTTCCACTTATGACTGTATGACTATAACTTGTTGCTGGCAATCCTTATGATTTATATTGATATATTGACCATCAATTGTGTTGTAAATGTTGTACCTTGATGAACGTATCTTTTCTTTTATGTACACTGAGAGCATATGCACCAAGACAAATTCCTTGTGTGTCCAATCACACTTGGCCAATAAAATTCTATTCTATTCTATTCTATTCTATCAATTGCTTCATACTCTCTGCAGACCCTATGCATTGATACGTATTTTGAAGGCTACCCAAATATTCCTGCATTGATATGTATTTTGATATGCATTGTGAAGGCTAGCCAAATATTCCTAATGTTTTTCAGATTAGTTAATAAAATATATATTCTACATGAACACTGACAAATAACTAAGTCTGAATTTATCTAATCTGGATTCAAGACCTCTTAATCTTCCCCTTAATTCATCCATTCATCTTCCTTATAATATTTGCAAATATATATTTGTTCCAATAAAGGATAATATTTGTAGTAGGGTTGAAATGAGGAGTCCTTGGTGCTCTCTGAGCTTGGTTGCTTCCTTGCAGATGTTTTATTACCCAAAGTAGGTAACATTAGTGCTAGCAGTCCAGCATTCATGATGTTACCTAGTTTGGGTAATGAAACAACTGCAAGAAAACAATCTGATAAATTTTGCAATTTGATCCTCATTCGTTCACTCTCTCATACTGTTCATTCATTTCTGTATTCTATATTCAGTTCAGATTCTTTTACTGTACTATCTATTCATTCTTGACCCTTTTTGTTGTTTTACCCCATGTTTTTCAGACATACAAAAATTTCAGTTATACAACAAAAATAGGCATGTATATCTCTTATTGCATTCATCAATATAACTTCAATTCCAAAGTTGTACATAACATTCCATAATTCAAATCTATTCCCTTTATCATACATTTTCTGTAAATCAACACATGTACAATAAACATTCTCACATTATGTCTCTGAATGATCAAATTCATCAGGTTAGTTAACTTAGATAAGTTGACATTACAGAATGCTCTCGCTTTATGAGTTCGCATGACCTTTAGCAGTTTTTTAGAAAGGAAAAGTGTTTTATTTCAATGTTTCAAAGTTAATTATGTTTATTATTTTTAGATCTGGCACACCAATCAGTGGGGGGGTTCTACCAGTTCTTGCAAACCGATAGAGGCAGTGGCGGGAGGCTCTGCGCACCCGCCCAGACATCATTACGGGTGTTCTGTGCATGTGCTGTGCACGAGCGAAGCGAGCACGCACACTCCCAGTTCTGAACCAGTAGTGAAGATAAGAGGAACCCACTACTGACACCAATGTTTTTCACTATTGTTTCTTTTTTATATTGATTTAAATACTGAAACCATCTTCTGCATTTACTTGACACTATAGATAATCCTTGGAGTAAAACCACTCTTTCAGAAACCTTTCAAAGTTACACTGGAACTGAACAAGGGGGACTTACAACTGGAACAAAAGTTGCAGTTGTCAGTGTCCCCATTGTCATGTGATTGCAATTGGAGCACTTGGCAACTGACTTATACTTAAGACAGTTGTAGCAACCACAGTGACGTGATGGTGATTTGTGACTTTCCCTGTAAGCTTTCCACAAACCAAGTCAATGAGGAAGCTGGCAGTATCTCGCTGCTTTCTCTCCCAAAAAGCCCTTGGGTGGCAGGGTGAATGCAAACTCTGATGCTTTGCCCAGCCTCATGCTGGGTTGTAGCATTGCCCACTTAGCCCACCTGCAGTCAGTCCACTGCAGCTGCCCTGTTGCCAGTTTACATTCACAGCACAGCACTCACTACCAGCCACTTACCCTTGCACCAGCTGCAGCACTCACCCACACACCCAGCCACACTCACAATGTACCATCTCCCCACCTGCTTGGTTGCACTCACATTGTAACACCACTCCTGACCCACTGGCCTGCATACAAGATGCCTTAGGAAGGACTTGCTATGACCAGGACTTGCAACTTCCTCCCAGCCTCCCCATTGACTTTGCTTATTGGAAGCCAGCCTGAAATCATTTCATGGTCACATCAGGACCCTCGCTTTATGACAGCAATGAAGATTGCCATGGTAGCTGTCGTTAAGGGTGAGCACATGATATTGTGGTTAATGGCCTCATTGCTTAACAATGGAAATTGCTAAGGTGGTTAAGCATTACTGTTTACTGTGGTTAAGCAAAGACTATTTGTATTATTTTTTGTTGGTAAGGTTGTTTTTTTTAAATCACGATTTAATTAACAATCATTATATTTTAATTAACTGTTCTCTTTTAAGAAAAATAAAATTTTCTGTACTATTCTTTATTGAAATGTATCGTTTTTATTTTATCTGCCTGTTCACCGCCCTGAGTCCTCCGGGAGAAGGGCGGTATACAAATTAAATTATTATTATTATTATTATTGTCCTGTTGGAAGAAATATCCATCTGGGTTCAGTTCCAAGTGGGGACAAAGACACTGGAAACATGGAGGCTGCTTGGAAAGATGGTTTAATGGTGGTCAGGATCACATGGCTTGAGTTCCTGAACAGAAAAGGGCCCGAGATCCTGTGTGCTCCCTGGTTTTATGATTTTTCTGAGCTTTGACCTTTCTGGGGCACAGGAAGAGTATCCTGATTGGTTGTCAGACTCCCAGGGGGTGGGGGTCTTAGCTAGCCTTGCTGGCTGTCTCTCAAGCTTGCTTGAGCCTTGCCATGTGGTGAGTTTCAGTTGTATTGTGTTGCAAATCATGGGGGGATTGAGTGAGCTTGGTTGAAGCCTTAATTGCCCATTGACAAAGGTGGGAGAATGAGTGAGCTTAGCTGAGGCTTTTAATGGCCCATTGACAAAGGTGGGGAGTCAGGAAGTTGCAGGAGCTCCTTTGTCTTTAAAATATGTTTCTCCATTTCTCATCCAGGAAGGTATAATATTCTGCTTTTAAAATATTTCCTAGAATATTTCATTCTTCTAGGAGGGGTGGGTGCTAAATTCCTACAATCCCTACTTTTTTTTTTTTTCAAAACGTGAGTTTTGAAACATGCTCTTGGCAAAATTAAAATTGATCAAATCAGTGGGTGCTTTTAATTTTCCTGATGCAAAGGAAGCCATTGATAGAGACAACAGAAAAAAAGATTCCTTCAGTGGCTCCCAAAAGCTTTCAACCATGAAGGTCTAGCAGCCAGGGGAAAAGTTCTGGTAAGAATTTTACAGTATCCAATTTTCTATGCCAATTAATTTCAGCTGTTAGATATCACTTTCTGAGAGCTTCCAGTCAGGTCAAGCAAGCACACATCCCAAAATTTTCACAGCCATGGTTTTCCTTTAAATTACAGGCTGCTCATTTCCAAGGGTTGGTTACTGAACCTGCCCTAGCTCTTACTTTAGTCTATCCAAGATTTTTTTTTCCAGTCCAAATTGAGGTTAATCAGTGTGCAATCCAGGCTTTTTCCTTTCTTAACAAAATAAATTACACAATGAGCCCTGGGACTTCTACTCATGAGACCACCAGTGCAACATATCTTGCTTTACTGGGCAACTGGGCAGCATCATTTGTGAGTCATAGTCAGGGCTTGGGTTTTGGATATCACTTTTTCTGCTATCTCTTCAAGAGAGGAATTGCCTGAGGGGGATGCCCCTCCCCCATGGAATTAGCAGGGAGATCTGACTCCTTGGGCTTTTAGTGCCACAGAGCAAAAATCAACCTAAAAGTCTTGTGTGGAGGTAAGTGAAGGGAATAGTTTCAGTCTAATTCTGAATGGTGTGTGTCTCTGTGTGTGCCTGTGTATGCAGCTACCTTTACAATTCAGGCAATACAAACAATACAAACATGCTGGACAAATTTCCCTACCATTAGACAGAAATCTCAGGTGTTCAGAACTAACTGTGGCAGCCACTCAAATACAATCCTTACATGAATACTTTAGACTGATTACAATGTAAATGAGACAAGAAAGAAAACCTTACAATGAATTTCCACCCTTCCCCATAGTCTTTCCAGTTGTCTTCTGGGAATTGAAAAGAGTCTTTTAGTCTTTACTTATACATCTCAGGGTCCTTTCTTTCATATCTTTTGGGTGGCATGCTTGTTGGTCAGTCAGGTTTGGAAAGGTCTGCTCCAATCTGGTTGCTGTGATGACTTTCAGTGGGGGCTGGATTCAAACTCAATTCCTGGCTCCAACAAATGGAAGGTCTCCTCTGGGGGCAGCATCTGAACCATGTGCTCTGCTTCCACAGTTGCAGAGTCATCTTTTCAGGGCTGAAAGACATTAGAACAGGATCTCCTCCCCACTTTTGTGGGTAATCTTCTCAGGAAAGGCATTGTAACAGGATTAAAAAAGGAGGGGGGTAGATATCTTGCAGGCAGAGTTTGAAAAGAAACAACACATCAATATTGCAGTTACTAAAAGATAATGCAGTTTCAACAAAATGCAGTTTCAACAACTGATGAGAAAGAAAAAACTGGATTCACATGCTTCAGGAACAGGTAAAATCATTTAAACACACAGTAAATGCAAGACTGAATTTTTTTTTTCTCTTGTAAGTGAACTTAAAACGTTTCCTCATAAACTTATCTTGTAAGTGAACTTAAAATGTTTCCTTATAAACTTGAGTTGTTACTTTAAGATAAAGAGGAGGAGAAAAAAGCAGAAATGAAAAGTTCTGTACCCTATTCCCGGTGGCCACACGAAAATAGGGCAAAGGCTTTCTTTCTTTTCTCTCTCTCTCTCTTTTCCCTATTTTATTGCTTCAACCTTTTGTTTTTGTTTTTCCCTAACAATTTAAAATTCTTGTCTCTAGAGATCAGATACATTTTACAGTTACAATTACTTCAAGGGCCCACAAAGACAGACATACACACATAAAAACAAGGAGGACAGAGAGGAAAACAAAACTCTGAGATTTACACACACACTGATCATTCCCGCCATAAATCTCAGTTAAATTAGGGAAGGCACAAATCTTAACAGACAGACCACGTGGTTCCATAGAAGACAGAGAAAGAGACAGACAAACAAACAAACAAACAAAACCCAAACATTCCTATTTATATATTTCCTTTCTTTTAAGTACCTTTATTTAGCCAAATTTGTTTCCTATTCTCATCTTTATTACACAATTTCCTCAATTTCTTTTCCGCATACCAGGTAAAACTGGCAGCCTCCGGGCACTCCAGGCCCCAGCAGGTTTTCCAGGGATTTCCCTCCACCCTCGAGCTACTGCTTCCCATGTTTCCCTCTCTGATGTGAGGTTTTATTTTTCACTTTGGCTTAGCCGGGTGGATCCTCCTACAGTTTTCAGAAAAAAAAGTTCTGGGAAGGACTTCGACTCCCTTCTGTCGAAGTATGAGCACCTTCCTGTTAAGGGAGCTTCCGTTTTGGATCAAAAAAGGTGATCCCAGAGGACCTACTGCCCTGCCAGTAGGTACGAGCACCTCCTCAACACTGCTTCCTGCTTCCTTTTTCGCATACCAGGCAGTACTGGCAGCCTCCGGGCATCCAGGGCCCCAAGCAGATCTCCTGCTTCCTTTTTTTTCTCCTTTTTCTTTTTTTTTACTCTCTTAATTGCTTCATTCACACTTACTTTCCTCTCGCTCGGCTTCCGTTCCTAATAAACACAAAGTTCCACGTTTGGCTTCCCCCCCTTGCTTTCTCTATCCTACCGGTCACGGCTCGGTGGAGCTAGCAGTAGGCAGAGGTGCGGCTAGAGGTTGCTCAAAGAGGTGGAATCAGACTGTTTCCTTAGGTGGAATCCCACACACACACTTCTTCCTTCCCTAACAGAAGGTCCTGTGCTCTGGCAAAACCCCCATGCTCTCCAGACTTTTGGTCTTTCTGCGGTTAGGAAATGCACAGAGGATGCAAGATCCAGCTGTGATTGGGAAAAGGGCTCTCTCATTCACACACATGCAGGCATACACATATTTCCCATGCTTTTCCATGCTTAAAATTAAAATTTAGAGGTACTCACCTTCTTTCCAAGCAGTCTTTGAGCTCAACACTCAAAACCCCTTTAAAACCTAGTTCCAAATGGCCAAGGTCCAGGAAAACTTACCCACAGACTCAATGGGTCTGCTGCTAGCAAGGGAGGCTTACCTGGGCCAGGTCCATTGGTTAGGTTAGCTTGGAGTCCCATCTGTGGGTGCCAATTGTTGGAAGAAATATCCATCTGGGTTCAGTTCCAAGTGGGGACAAAGACACTGGAAACATGGAGGCTGCTTGGAAAGATGGTTTAATGGTGGTCAGGATCACATGGCTTGAGTTCCTGAACAGAAAAGGGCCCGAGATCCTGTGTGCTTCCTGGTTTTATGATTTTTCTGAGCTTTGACCTTTCTGGGGCACAGGAAGAGTATCCTGATTGGTTGTCAGACTCCCAGGGGGTGGGGGTCTTAGCTAGCCTTGCTGGCTGTCTCTCAAGCTTGCTTGAGCCTTGCCATGTGGTGAGTTTCAGTTGTATTGTGTTGCAAATCATGGGGGGATTGAGTGAGCTTGGTTGAAGCCTTAATTGCCCATTGACAAAGGTGGGGAGAATGAGTGAGCTTAGCTGAGGCTTTTAATGGCCCATTGACAAAGGTGGGGGGGAGTCAGGAAGTTGCAGGGAGCTCCTTTGTCTTTAAAATATGTTTCTCCATTTCTCATCCAGGAAGGTATAATATTCTGCTTTTTAAAATATTTCCTAGAATATTTCATTCTTCTAGGAGGGGGGTGGGTGCTAAATTCCTACAGTCCGAAATCAAAATGGTTTCAGTTTCTCTCATTTAAAAATAAAGCACTTCCCCAAACTTTTGGATAGGAATAGTCTGTATTCAAACACTAGGTTACATATACCGTATTTGGTAAGAAGAAACTCCTGCATTCTACATGAAATTCCAAAACATATTCAATGTTCCATAACTTCCTGCCTTTTCAGTTTGAATAGAAAGGCCTATTTACCTTGAGTGTGTTTGTTTTGTTTGGAGAGGATGGCCCCAAGTGCAAAATCTCATGCATGTGAAGGCATTCCAAAATAAAGAAACATATAAAAACAATTAAAACGGCCATTCTCACTTGCAGGAATATAAAGAACTTTCAGAGATTGGGATGTTTGGCCATTTTTATTTTAGGATGCTATGGAAGAATTGATGTATTGCTGCCTCTCAACATATACAGCCCTAATTTTATACCAAGAAATAGATCAAAGGAAGATGGCATTGTAAAGCCAACAGAATAAATCAGATAAAAATAAGACATGCAGAACAAAAATATGCAGAAGAGCCTCTTCAGATGATTTCAGTGGATACAATGAATATTCCTTTTTGTGCTGCTCTGTAATAGTATATGCAGAAAATGTGCTGCTGTCATCTTTTTACATTCAACAAGAGAATGTTAGCTGCTCAAAATCTTTACAGCAGTAAAATAGCAGAGTTTTGTTTTAATCCTTGTAGCTTTTGTGTTCCAAACTAGGCACTTTTGCTGATCTTTTATAATGCCTGATAGGAAGACTAACTGAACAATAGAAATTCAATCCTCATTATCAATCTTCTCTGCCACAAAGAGGGATGGCTAAGAAAGGCTGTGAAAAAGAAAGCTTGCTGTAGTTATTGGGTCAATAGCTTAACTATTTTAATTATAGTTTATTTAAAAACAATATTTAAAATGTACAACCCTGTATTATGTATTATGAACTGCAAAGAGTTATTAAAACCCTAAACAAACCAATTCAAGTTATACAATATCCTGAACAACAAAGACAGAATATATTATTGCCTCTATATTGGCAGAATTCATCAAGAACATTACACTTTTCTCCCAGTAAATAGAACTGTAAACATTTAACTAATTAGACTAAAATAATTTGTATCAAATTCATGGCATTAATTACAGATACATTTTCAGATGTACCTGAATCAATCTCTTAAAATATCTAAGAGTAGAAAATTCTTCCTAATTGACATAATACTGCATGTACTGCTAAAAAATGTTGCAGCAGTGAATTGAATAAAAGGAAATTTTATACGTGGAAAACAATTAAGCACATTAATTATATTCTTATAAATTTACACATAATCCTGTAATAATTCAATTCAACGATTCAATACATATTATAAAAAGTGGCAGAATACTCTTCCCATACTCTTAGATTGCAAGGACTTCACTGAAAATAAGGCAGTTTTCAAGACGGCCAGGGAGTGGATATTGTAGAATCCTATATTTTGCTGACATACGTATTAATAAAAGGTCATTAAAGATTAAATAATTGCTACTTCAGATAGTCTCAAGTAACTTCAGTTCTAATAAAGCACTTTCTTATTATGTCCATTTTTAAAAAAACAAGATTATCATTACAATTTGAATTAAGTCTGAATAAATCCCATGGTCCATCCCATCAGTGAAAATTATTTCCAACTCACTTTCTGGATTATTAAATTTAAAAAAAAGACTTTGCTATCATAACTCAAAGAGTATTAATCTGGCCTTTTGCCTATCAGATTACTGGTCAATCATCCTGAAAGCCTCAGGATATTTTATTCCTAAATTGACCACATTCTCCCAGCTATTGTGCCGGAGTCAGTACAGATAGGTTTTAGTCACCCAAGTTACATAAAAAAAGTGACATGACTGTTTTTCACACTTACAACTGTTGACTCCCTATGGTTACACAATCAAAATTTGAATGCTTGGCATGTATTTATGACAGTTGCAGTGTCTGAGGGTCATGTGATCACCTTGGTGACCTTGTGACAAGCAAAGTCAATGGGGTAGCCAGATTCACTTAACCATGATACTAACTTAACTGCAATGATTCACTTAACAACTGTGGCAAGAAAGGTCGTAAAATGCAGCAAAACTCACTTAATAACTGTCTTGCTTAGCAATAGAAATTTTGGGCTCAATTGTGGTCAAATGTCAAGGACTACCAGTAAACCACCACTAATACCCTGAAATTAAAGCATATAGTATTACAGCTGCACCTTCAACAAAGTAATGGAATGCCTTTGGTTCAAAACTGAAAGACACTATACATCTTAGGTGAGCTGGGACACAAGTACAATCTCAGGTACTTGTGTTCCAGCTCACAAGGTCAGACAGAAAAAATATACATAGAGGAATGGAATAGCTACTACACAGCCCAATTAGATTATTTTTAATAATTAGATGCCATGTTGTGTTCGGTAGTTGTATGGCTTTATTGATTGATGCTGTGATAACGTCACATTGTTGTAAACTGCCTAAGTCTTAAGAAGCAGGTGGTATAGAAATCTGGGTAATAAAATATAATTTCTTGCACATTTGGTTTGCATATTGGCCTTGTTTCAGAGAGGGTCAAAAAAGTTGACAATATTCTGATTTTGCTTGAATGATCTGTAAAACTTTGTTCATTTGACTGCATATATCTGCATATACAGTGGTCCTCATTTAATGACTGCTCATTCAGGAACCATTCAAACATACAATGGCACTGAATGAGTGATAGTAATGACTGGACTTGCCAGCGCTGTGTCCCCATGGCTACTTGATCATGAATTGTGACCTTCCCTGTCAGTTTCCCAGAATGAAAATCAAAGGAGAAGTCAGTAGGAAGTCATAATCATACATGGTCCTCACTTAACAAAGGGAACTGACACTGCTGGAACTACTGTCACTAAGTGTCATGGTCACATGTATTTTTTCAATGTATGACATCACAGAATTTCCAGTTCCAATTAGTCATTAAACATGGACTACTTGTAACAAAAATAAGTGCATGGAACAATCAGCATTAGATATAGAGCACGCGTGTCAAACTCGCTGTCACGTTGCCATCACATGATGTATCATGATGTTTTTCCCCTTCGCAGAGCTGGGGTGGGCATGGCCTGCAAGTGATGCATTCAGCCCATAGACCACCAGTTTGACACCCCTGATATATAGGAATGGTTGAGAGGTATTATGAAGTAGAACAGTATATATCAGATCTCATAAATGGAGGAAAAATATTTCATGACAATTATAGTAATTCAGCCAAAAGTATCATTATTTTTGAAAGTAAAACTCCTAAAGAGTACTTAAAATTCAAAAGCCAATCTTCATTCCCTTTTTAATATGCTACTCTTCCATTAGAAAAAGTATACATTATATTAGCAAAGCTAATTTACAAAATATACAATTTCTGTAGATTAATCTTTGCCCAGTGAACAAATAACACTTCTTCCATTGCAGACTGAATTTGTTCATTCTTAGGCACTTCTCATTCATTTCAACTGCTGTGTAAAATATGACTGAAAAAATCTGGGCTTTAAGGGGAGCTTGGAAAATATCTTTGGCATTTTAGATTCAAGCAATTCATTGAATTTTTACTTAGCCAGATTGTAGTTTTAAAAATGGTGCAGCACTTGGAAATATTAATAAATCCTGCCACTCAAAAGAAAATGACTTCAAAATAAAAGGCCATTCCACTATAAAATAAATTCTGATGACTGCTTTTTGGCAGACAATAAGTGTTTCATAAAATTTTAGCCAAATAACTAAAATGCTCACAAACAAGGTAAGAATATTAAAAGTAGTATTTTTATGTGCCATGATAAATTAGCTCCATTTCAAGAAAACAAAAAATATCCTACAGTTAAATCACTCAATCTTTTACAAAAATGAGCAAAAAACAAAGACCCAGAAATTTCTGAAAAACACTGGTCAAGCCACCTAATCATGTGTTCAACGAAGACTTTATGCATAAAGAAATGATGCAGTCTTTTTACTCCATTGGGATTATAGAATTCATTGTGCAATTTGTAATTTCTTAGGATTGTTCAGTGATGAGGAAAAGATGGGAGAAACAAATTATTCACATTATATTATCAAAAAGGCATCATACAAAGCATAAATTCAGATTCAATATTATAGATTAAAATTGACAATGAGAATTGACAATGAGCTTCAGAATTCTTCAAAAGGTATGGTTCACCTTAAAATTTTCTTCCAGCTGTGGATTTTGTCTCCCCCACCATAAATATAACTGAACAAAAGATCTAAAAACTTCTGTGTCTCTTCAGATTCCTCTTTCTAAGTTACTTAACATCCATTAGAAAAGGAATCACAGAAGTAGTGCGGATCCTGAGATGAAATGGAAAACAAAGATCCAGGTTGATCCTTATTCAAATTTTTGTTTAAGTTTATTCTGGAAAACTGCTGGTAGAATGGACAGAATTGCCAGAACCATAAGAATAAAGACTGAGTTCCAGGAAACAGCTTCGCCTGCTGTAGTGAGCTGATAAAGTGTGGTTCCAGCTTTAATTGCTACAAAAGATGGTGGTGCAACACCTGGAAACAAAAGGTAAAAATATTTTGGTTAGAAATTATAAATAGCATCAACACAGAATCATACTATTAGCAAGTGATTGTTATTTTATCTAATCCAAAGCAGTCTTAGCAGAAAATGTGGACAGCTATGTTAAATTCCTGTGTATATTCTTCTTATAACAAGAGAATACAAGACGTTATGAAACCAGTATCCAAAAAAGATCACCTAACATCTACAAGTAAAATCAGATACTTTGTTTTTCAAATTTGTATGCCACATGACCCCAAATAACTCTTATAGGTGGCATACATATTACTTAACAGAATAATGAATGAAGATAAGTAATAAGTAGAATCCTTAGATGAAAAATTTGTATTAGTTGGCCAAATTAGCTAAATGAATTAAGTTAAGTGAGCTACAACTTTCACATCTGGGCACAAAACAAAGAAACATAACAGGTTTTTGTTATGTTATCTACCCACCTTATTTCAAGGATTCAAAATAAGATTTTTGTGAAAGATACAAAATTTTTACACTGATGCTGTAAGTCATTTTTTTAAAAATACGTGTGCTTGTAGCTATAAATAATTCTTATTAAAAAAGTCAAATATGAAAATTATCCAAAATATCTATAATTGGCCCAACAGATGGCACTATGCACTAATAAATCATGCATAAAAGGAAACATGTATATTTTAAAATATTAAACAGAATTCTTACCAAGAAAAGTACCAATAAAAAATACTTTTAATGGCACATTTATTACAGGAGAAGTTATATTGATGAACCAATTAGGAAGGAAAGGAGTGATTCTCAAAAATATTATGTAGTTAATGAGATGTTCTCTGTGTCTTTCAACCTGTGGGACATAAGAATATCAAATTAAAATAATCTTGCTTTGAAATTCAGCAGTTTCATATTAACCAAGTAATAAATCCCATTACTGGAGTTTAGGAGTGTTAGCCTTTGTGTAATTAAATCAGTTCCAGCCACATAAAAGGGAGATATCAATGACCTCAGCCACCTAAGAATGCCATACATACTTTGGTAGCAAAGTGCAAGCTTTCACATTTCATATAATTCCTAATTAGTCCATGAAACATCTTTTGTTTTTCCAACAAGTCTTGATCTGATAAAAGCTGTCATTCATTGAAAGACATATTCTTCCAATTGTTTTGAACATGGTTAATCTTTAAATCTAAATATTATAACTGTTCTTAAATCATTCCACTGCTTGCTTGTTGACTAGAAAATAGGACAAGATTCAGAGATGAAGTAATGAAACTCTGTTCATATGATGGGTCCTTCTTGCCTTTTCCCACCATTATTATGCCTTTCAGAAAACGAAAGCAAAGGGACCAGAGATGTTGAATGACAGAAGGCAGAACCAGTATTGGAAAACTGGATAATTAGCAGGGCTGCCGCATGCAAAAAATACATGAGTATTTCAGCTCACGTGAGACACATTAACACTCCTTAATGCTACAACTGGTTGTAGGAAGGAACTAGCTTCTATGACCAGAAGTAGGGGGAAAAAATGAGGAGATATCCTTTTATTAATTTAATGGTTCAGGACATGTGTTCTACCACAGTGATCTTACCTGTTTTGACCATTTTACTGCTTTCTCTGTTAAATATCTATATACAACTGGTCTTCCAACTAAATACGATAGCATATAACAAAAAGAAGCTCCAAGTCCAGAGCACTGCAAATAAATGGAAAAGCCGTATCTTACAGAGAGCTACTCAATTTAATGTAATTAACATGCAACAATGGTTTGTAACAAAATTAAATAAATTTCAAAATAATACAAAAATTTAATGTGTATATTTAAAATTTCTCTTTCTTTGTACTGTGTCAATTTAAGCTGTTTGAAAGGAAATGTTTAAAACGCAAGTCTGAGTTTGACTGCATGGAAAAAAGTCTCTAATACACAAACAAAAACAAAACAGATAGTAGCAGCACATTTTTGACAACAGAAAAAGCCTGAGAAAGCAAGACACTATATTTCCTGAACATTTTTAAGGTAGGCACCAGGCAAGCCAGTATAGAAAAAGAGCACCCAAAGTAACTATCACCATTATAAAGGCAAAATTCCTAACCACTACTTGTCTTAATTCTAAATGTGATGGTGTAACTTGTAAAAGTTTAGAAAAATTCAGTGAGCAACTTTCAATGAGGCAGAAATTCTCAAATAATCTGGGCTTCAATTATCTAAACTGCCCAGAAATAAATGAAGTAGTAGGCAGTTTTAAAAGTAAAAAAAATTAGTTTCTAGTCTAGTTAAAACATTGATATAGTTTTTTTTTAATTAGCTTTGCAAGAAATACATTAAAGTAACCTAATCTTTATCTTATCAAATTATCAGTAACTGGAGACGATATTATTCTTGGAAAGTCTGTTTAGCTAAGGGTGCGTTATACTATAGTAAATGTATGATGCTGAGAGATGTGAATTTCAACTCAATCCAAATAGTTTGATCTCAAATTCCTTGACAGAACTTGCTACACCACCTTGAACTATATTTCTGTTACACGTAGGCTCAATTAATGCAATGCCTTATGCTGCTGTATGTTTTCCAACAGTTTAGGAAAAGAGCATACTGTATATTTACCAATTTTATAGCAGCTACATTCTTTGTTTATTTGCTAGAGAATACAAGCCTCTTTTAAACTTTAGGAGTCAGAGACAAAGCCCTGTATTTGTTAGTATGTTCATGTCATAAATCCTAGCAGGTCTTATTATTCATGTCATATCTGTGGTAGCATTGGACAATGGGGTCAGACATTTTCACCAATAACTATATTTTTGGATCCTTCTTAAAAAAAAGTTATGAAAAATGACCTCTGAAAGTTTTTAAGAGATATAATTCTCCAGATGTTGGTTTTGTTCAATATTATTTGCAATAGTTATTTCTATATTATTACTGAGTTACCATTTTGAATTGCATTTCTGTTATTTTAAATACATTTGACTTCCGTAGAAAGTATTTAAAAAGTACAAATATATTCCCATGCCATTCATTAGGTAAGAATAGACTTGATATTTTACATCATTCACATACTCTGCTTTTTCACAATAGCTTAAGTGTTGTTGTTTTTTTAAAAAAAGAGTGCACTACCCTTGGTAATAAATACTTACCAGACAAACAAGAAATAGAGCTAATGGAAAAGGATAAAGAAATCCTGAAAGTATACTCAAAAATATAGATCCAGGAATAGCAAATGTTTGCAGGCTAGATGATGAGTTTAGTTAAGAACAAATTTCGATAAATTATTGAACAAACAAATCCTTCTGTTAAGTCTTATAGTATAATTTTATAGGTTACTGAAGGGTAGACATGTTTTCAACTATAAAAGATTAAAATGCAAGACAAAGTTTAAAAAAAAAGTATCACCTGAATAAGCAGTAATAAATTGTATGACAGAATATTAACAAATAGACTGAATCACAATCTAAAATCCAAGGTTAGGATTAGGGCTATTTTAAGATGTTAAAAATACTGAGAATTCTTACCACTGACATAAAAAAATTAGGCCTGAATTATAATCATCATTTATCAGTAAATGTCCTCATCAATGAATCTCAACACTATCTCTTCACAGGCCATTTTATTTCTGTGAAAAATTGAAGCAATTTTTTAAAACTGCCTTATTGGTAATATAAATTGCTGGTAGATGGCAGTAATATCCTTGAATTTAATTGCTAAACATTGTTCATATGAGAATTTGAATATAACATTAACTTTTAATAGATAATTGATTCAAAAGTTTATTTCAGTCCAAGTTCCTTAACAGCAAGGCAATAGCAAATTCCATCCCCAGAGGAAGAACTTACCAATAAAAATAAAGAATGCTTATCTTTAGCAGAATGTTAAAGAATTTCAAAAGTGACTTCACAGCATCAAAATATTTCTTTATATAAATGTAAGATTGCAAAGACTTTGGTTCTGCTGACTTTTGTGAAATTTTTACAACTCAAAAGACAAGAATAATAAGGAATAACGTTTATTAACTTTCTTTTTTTAAAGCTCCAAACATTTCAAAATGATTTCATTTATTGATTCCTTTGTGGCTTTTACCCAGATATTTATAAAGTTAATTACCGTATATACTCGAATATAAGCCGATCCGAGTATAAGCCGAGGTCCCCAATTTTACCCCAAAAACTGGGGTAAACTGGGGACTCGAGTATAAGCCGAGGGTGGGAAATGAGGCACCTACCGGTTGAAACCCTCCTCCTCAGCTGAGAAGGCTGGCGGCTCCCCGCCCGCCCTCTCACTGCACCGCAGGGCTTCCGTCCGGTAAAATGTGAAAAAGAAAAGAAAAACTCGAGTATAAGCCGATATACTCGGTATAAGCCGAGGGCTTAAAAAAAAAACTCGAGTATAAGCCGTATAGACCCGAGTATAAGCCGAGGGGACGTTTTTCAGCACAAAAAACGTGCTGAAAAACTCGGCTTATACTCGAGTATATACGGTAATGTCTTCATAAAGGAAAAACACTTTAAATCTACCATATTAAATAAAGAAGATCGAGGTCTGATTGGGACCAGGATTCAAGTCTCTGCTCTTACTTCTGACAGTAAGTACTACTGCTCAGTATCACGTTTTACAGATACTAAAAACGAAATGGATATATCTTTGCCAGCATTTTATACTAGCATCATTTGGGATCACTTAATAACTGTGATTCAGAGCAAATAAAATTAAATATATCTTTAGAATAGAATAGAATAGAATAGAATAGAATTTTATTGGCCAAGTGTGATTGGACACACAAGGAATTTGTCTTGGTGCATATGCTCTCAGTGTACATAAAAGAAAAGATACGTTCATCAAGGTACAACATTTACAACACAATTGATGATCAATATATCAATATAAATCATAAGGATTGCCAGCAACAAGTTATAGTCATACAGTCATAAGTGGAAAGAGATTGGTGATGGGAACTATGAAACGATTAATAGTAGTGCAGATTCAGTAAATAGTCTGACAGTGTTGAGGGAATTATTTGTTTAGCAGAGTGATGGCCTTCGGGAAAAACTGTTCTTGTGTCTAGTTGTTCTGGTGTGCAGTGCTCTATAGCGTCGTTTTGAGGGTAGGAGTTGAAACAGTTTATGTCCAGGATGCGAGGGATCTGCAAATATTTTCACGGCTCTCTTCTTGATTCGTGCAGTATACAGGTCCTCAATGGAAGGCAAGTTGGTAGCAATTATTTTTTCTGCAGTTCTAATTATCCTCTGAAGTCTGTGTTTTTCTTGTTGGGTTGCAGAACCGAACCAGACAGTTATAGAGGTGCAAATGACAGACTCAATAATTCCTCTGTAGAATTGGATCAGCAGCTCCTTGGGCAGTTTGAGCTTACTGAGTTGGCGCAGAAAGAACATTCTTTGTTGTCCTTTTTAATGATGTTTTGATGTTAGCTGTCCATTTGAGATCTTGCGATATGATAGAACCCAGAAATTTGAAGGTTTCTACTGTTGATACTGTGTTGTCAAGTATTGTGAGAGGTGGAAGTATGGAAGGGTTTTTCCTAAAGTCTACCACCATTTCTACGGTTTTGAGTGTGTTCAGTTCCAGATTGTTTTGGTTGCACCACAAGGCTAGTCGTTCGACCTCTCGTCTATATGCGGATTCGTCATTGTCTCGAATGAGACCAATCACTGTTGTGTCATCTGCGAACTTCAGTAGCTTAACAAATGGATCATTGGAGATGCAGTCATTGGTATACAGAGAGAAGAGAAGTGGGGAGAGCACACAGCCTTGGGGGCCCCTGTGCTAATTGTACAGGTATTTGATGTGATCTTGCTTAGCTTCACCTGCTGCTTCCTGTTTGTTAGGAAGCTTGTGATCCACTTACAAGTCTGTTCCGGTACCTGTAGCTGGTTTAGCTTAGTTAGAAGAATGTCTGGAATGATGGTATTGAATGCTGAACTAAAGTCTACAAAAGGACCCTTGCATAGGTCTTTGGAGACTCAAGATGTTGTAGGATGTAGTGCAGAGCCATATTAACAGCATCATCTGTTGATCTATTTGCTCGGTATGCAAATTGCAAGGGGTCTAAAAGCGGATTCGTGATGGTTTTCAGGTAGGAAAGCACTAGCCTTTCAAAGGTTTTCATGACTACAGATGTTAGAGCAACTGGTCTGTAGTCATTCAGTTCCTTGATGGTGGGCTTCTTCGGCACTGGGATGATGGTAGAGCGTTTGAAGCAAGAAGGAACATAGCACATCTCTAGTGATTTATTGAAAATATGGGTGAAGATGGGGCCAATTGGTCAGCACAGACTTTTAAGCAAGAAGGAGTTATCTTGTCTGGGCCTGGAGCTTTTCCTGGCTTTTGTCTGTGAAATAGGTCCTGCACTTCCTTTTCTGTGATCACTAGGGGTTGTGAACCCAATGAAATGGGGTCAGTTGTAGGAGGCTTGGCTGTTGTTGGTGTGTCTGAGATGGGGTTGTGGAGATAGGTGGCTGTAGTTTCCTTTCAAACCTGCAGTAAAACTCATTCAGGTCATCTGCCAGTTGTTGATTACCTTCAGCCTGGGAAGGAGGTTTGCCATAGCCGGTGATATTTTTAAGAGTTTTCCACATGTTTGCTGGTTCATTTGCTGAAAATTGATTCTTTAGCTTTTCAGAGTAGCTTCTTTTTGCTGCTCTTATCTCCCTTGTTAGTGCATTTCTGGCCTGATTGTACAGCATTTTATCACCTTTTCTGTAGGCTTCCTCTTTGGAATGTCGTAGCTGCTTAAGTTTAGGTGTAAACCAAGGTTTGTTATTACTGTGTATTCGCAAGTTCCTTGTAGGTACACATAGGTCTTCACAGAAGCTGACATATGATGTTACAGTATCTGTGAGTTCATCCAGGTCTGCAGAGGTATCTTTAAAATACCTTACACAATACTTTACACAATACCCATAGGATTTTTAGGCATAAATTGTGCTAGACACCCTTCAAAAGCAGATTAAACAAATTAATGCAGGTTAAGTGATTATTAATATGGTTTTGGTCAAATGTACAGTAACTATGTTTCC
Organism: Ahaetulla prasina; assembly: GCF_028640845.1. Lineage (NCBI taxonomy): Eukaryota > Metazoa > Chordata > Lepidosauria > Squamata > Colubridae > Ahaetulla > Ahaetulla prasina. The sequence goes on from NC_080539.1 coordinate 272,300,172, forward strand.
AAATACCAGTTGGTCTAAACATACCTCACCCATGTTCTGTTTTCAATTTATAGCTTGAAAAACACAATTAGATATTTTGGATTTAACAACCATGTGGTTCACTTAATGACCACATGATTTGCTTTACGACCACACTTGCTTTATGACCATTGTAGAAAAAGGTCATAAAATTTAACCTAGTTCAGGCGGTGCCTAAATTTATGACTGTAATTCTGGGTTCTATTGAGGTCATGAGCTGAGGACAACCAATAAAGGACAAATGGATAACATTAGTATCTATAAGGCTTAAGGCATTTCTTTCATCCATTAAAGTCAATGTGGAATTTTTGATATTCATTGAACTGGCAGATATTTCATTAAGTAACATCATCAATTAACCGAATGGTGCGGTGTGCTGCCTTGGTGGTTCCTTGCCAGTTTTGATGGAGGTATGGTTTGTTTCTTAGTGGTTCTTTGACTAGAATACTGTTTTTTGATTGATGTTGATCCCTGCTTATCTGAATGTTGACTGCTGAAGGGGATCTGTCTTTTTGTTTCTTTCCTAGTTTTTTTACAGTCATTTTTTTTGTATAGTATAGCAATGGCACTTAGACTTATATACTGCTTCACAGTGCTTTACAGTCCTCTCGAAGCAGTTTACAGAGTCAGCATATTACCCCCACAATCTGGGTCCTCATTTTACTGACCTTGGAAGGATGGAAGGCTGAGACATTCTTAAGCTGGTGAGAACTGAACTGCCAAACTGCTAGAAGTTGGTAGTCAGCAAAATTAGCCTGCAATATTCCATTCTAACCACTGCGCCACCACAATATGTTAACATGGTTTAGCTCTATGCATCTATTTTAGTCTTTTATCTTACAGGTGAAACCATAGCATTAAAAGCATTATTAATGTATCATAATTAATTCACATTACATTCTACAGCAATTTGTATATTTTTTTTAAAGAAGGATACAAGACATAGGTAGCAAAATAGGCCACTAATACTTGAACATAGAAAGTATCCTTGTACTTAGAGAGTACTTTTCCTAAAGCTTTAGCATCATCCATGTCTCTAGGAACTTTCATACATTCTCTCTCCTCTCTGTAGGGGAAAAATAAACAATTTTATTAATAGCTATAGTGAACTCTTGCCTCCAGACTGCAAAAAGTTACTACATATACACTACCTTGATATCATAATTTCCAGATGGCATGGGCAAGGGTATTCTACAAGGCAGGGGCAGCAACAGAAGCTTTCTAGGACCCACTTGATAGTAACATTTCAGGAAAGATATCTGGAGTGTGCCTGTCCTATTAGACCTGATGGGATTGGCAAATACTCTCAGAGAGAACCTGATCCCATACCATATAGGGCTTTAAAAGTAATAATCAGCACCTTGAATTGAACCCAGAAAGAAACTGTGGGCCAGGGAAGCTCACTCAACAGGAGTGTAATGTGGGCAAACCTAGGGGCATCCAACATGCTATTGTATTCTGCTGATCTTCAAAGGCAGACACTTGTACAAACATTGCAGTTGTCCATATGGAAAGTGACTAAGATATGAATCACTGTGAGCAGGATCTTCCCAATCCAGAAAGGATGTAATTGGCGCACAAGGCGAATCTGTGCAAAGGCCATCCTGCTGGCCATGACTGCTATCTACTTGAGTAGAGGCCATGAGACCAGGACCACCCTCAAATTATATACCAGTTTAGTCTAGGGAAGAGCAACCGTGCCCAGAGTCAAAGCTGACATATCAACAGACCCTGGAGACCCAAACCCCAAAGCCACTCAGTCTTGCCAGGATTGAGTCAAAACTGTTCCTCTCTATCCAGTCCCTCAAACATCCAGGCACTCAGTCAGCAGTGCAACAGTATAACCTTCACAGCCCAGAAGAGAAGTGTAACCATGTAAATCAGCATAATGATAACACTGCATCATGTGCTATCAAATGACCTTGCCCAATAGTTTCATATTAAAGAGAAGACGCAAGAGACTCAAGCTCTCAGACACCCCACGTTACAGGGGTCTAGGGCTCAATCTCTCCCTCCCTACCAACACCCACTGGAACTGGCTATGGAGAGAGGAGAAGCACAACTGCATACAGTGCCTTCTACTTCCAACACCCACAGCTACTGCAGAAGAATATCATAATTGATGGACTTGAAAGCCACTGAGAGATCTAGGAGAGCCAGAATGGTTACACCACCCCTGTTCCAGGGACCTTCAAAAGTCATCTGCAAGACAACCAATTCCATCACAGCACTGTATCATAGCTTGGATCCCAAATGAAAAGGGTTCAGATAATTCACTTTACCGAGGAACCTCTGAAGCTGAGTGCCAATCATCCTTTCAGCAACTTTCTCCAAAAAGGGAAGGTTGGAGGCTGGATGAAAGTTGTGTGTTCAACTCAAGGATGGCTTCTTAAGATTATCTTTATGCTATTGGAACTTTCATCCAGTTTACTTTCAAACTGGGCAAGCTTTTAAATCTGAATTAGCAAGGGTGCAGGTAATCGATATCAACCTATCTCAAATAATTTTTATAGTTAACCTGGATATTTTACCATTTCAAAAAAACATTATCTGTAAATAACTATACTACAATAATTTTCTAACAAAGAGAAAAATAAATGTAATTTGTTGGGATTTTTGGAAACTGAAATTACATTATGCTTTTCTAGGGGATACTTAGAACCTTTTAATACCTCACAAGATTCCATATAACTTCTCTAAGTGTATATAATTACAGATGTTAAAAATGGAATGAATTTGTCATAGTATACTTACTCACTAAGTTGGGGAAAGTTTTTATATACCATCAACATAACAGAAGCAGCTGTTAAGAAGATGGATACTAAGATGAGAAGTGACATTCGTGCAGATCCACCTTCTTTATGTGCTTTTCCTGAAATGCAATGAAAGTGTAATTAATTTAAATTTTTTATTTATTTTATTTATTTGTATCCTATCTTTATTATTTTTTGCAAATAATTTAAGGTGGTGAAGATGTCCAACAAAAATTCTTCCTCCTCGTTTCCTTACAACTCTGTGAGGTGGGTTAGGCTAAGGGAGTGTCAGCCTAAACCACCTCACCCAAAGTCACCCAGCTGGCTTTCATGGCTAAGGTTGCACTTGAACTCATGGACTTTTGCTTTCTAGCCTGATGCCTTAACCACTAGAGTAGACCATAAACTTACATCAGAAATTGCAGAGAAAAGGGACACAGATTTCGCTAAGATTATAATCCAAGTTACATTTGGAAATCTATATGAAATCAAACCGAGATGCCAAAATGCAACATCAAGTTTCATTAAATGTAATTTAATGAATGTAAGAATATGTATGTAATGTAAAGAGACAAAAGGGAGCTGAAATCCAAGCTGAATTTTTGGCCCCGAAGTGAAGAGGCAATGCAGTAAGGTAAGGAGTCCAGGGTGCTTCACAGGGTCGGTGGAGGCCCTTGAAGACTTGGTGCAGGCTGCTTAGGAGGGTCTTGCTGCTCAAGGCCTGAAAATCCTGTTTGATTTTGGCAGGGAAGATTTTTAGACTCTGAGCGGAGAGGCAGTGGAATAAGGTAAGGAGCACAGGATGCCAGGCGGAGTGGGTGGGTGGGTGAGTGGGAGGTTTCTACAAGGCTACATGAAAGTGTCTCTTCACTCAGGGGCTGAAAATCCTGCTTACATTTCGGCAGGGAGAATTTTCAACTCCTAAGCGTGTGCCAGGCGTCCCAGTGTCTGCTCCTTACCTGGAACTTAACACTTAAGAGCCCACGAGATCACTTAAAAACTGCAACCAGGAGTGCCAGGATTGCAGTAGTTGAGCAAAGCAATCATGTGACATCTCATTTAACAAGATTCTAGTTCCAACTGTTGTCGTAAATCAACAATTACGTGTATTATAGACACTGGACTATAATACAAAATCCTTAATTTTAATGCTGAAAAGACAAAAGATTTTGGAATCTGGGGAACATAAAATAAAACTTAAAATTCATTCTTAATGATATCAGAGCATTCTTTATGGACTCAAATAATTGGTGCTCTTATTATCAGGCTCCAAAAAAATGATCAATCATTAGTCAAAATAATGTATTAGATATGTTATAGAGCTCTCCCTTACAGAGGCACTTACCAGATTAAAATTTTAATAAATGAATTCAGCTACCAGGAAGTGTCAGTTCCCTGAAATACCATACTATGTGTTTCTGCGCATATTATAATAAAACCACATAACTATTTTCATATTATTTATTGCCCTATTTCCACTTCTGCCCAAGGAAAATTTCTGAAGTACCTCTTAAAGGAAAAATTTATCTTGTCCTGGTTCAAATAAAATTGAATATTTGATTAATTTAAACAAGGGAAGTTAATTAAGGAGGCTGACAAGTTTTGCTTGTGAGGCTGGTAGAAGATGCTTTTCTTACAAGTTCTTTTATTTATTTTTATAATCACTATCCTATAATGTTCTAGATATTTTACTTATTTCTATATATTTTAATGTGTTTTAAAAGGCCAGTTTGGTGTAGTGGTTAAACATTAAATTGGAAATTAAAAGATTGAATTCTAGTTTTGTCTTAATCATCAAGCCAATTGGTGACCTTACCTTGGACTCTCATCCCCTCTCAGCCGAGGGAGAAGGCAATCTTGCCTTTACTTCCCCAAAAATCTTGCCAAGCAAATTGCAGAAACTAAATCTAGGCAGTCAGCAGGAGTCAGTCAACTGTCTCAAAGGCATATATGCACATGCACATGTGCACACACACACACATGCGCGCGCATACACACACAATTTAATTAAGGTTGGATATCATTTTACTTAACTTCTGCATTTTTTGTTAATTCCTATATTGTTGACTCAAAATTGAAACAAAAATAGATTGAACTGAATGGAATTACAAAAGTTAAGTGTCTGGTTTTACAGAAGCATGTGTCTTAACATGCTATGCGAAGCCTGCCAGTACAGGTGGGTAATTCATATTTTATTGTTTAACTTAATATGTAAACCTGGCCAGTTGTGTTTAGTAATGCCTTAAAAATCTTCATAATTAAGAAAACCAAGGATTTAGCATCTTATGTTAGTCAAACTTTCTCTATAAAGGTTATATTTAACATATATGATAGCAACCACATAAAATAAACACTTCACTTATTATGCTATTCAATAACATCAATATTAAAACATAAAACTTGAGTTTAAACTATGCAAATGTTAAAAAGTTAAGAAAAGTTAGTTTTTTACATTTTTTTTACATTTTTACATTTCTTCATTGCCCAAATATGATAACAAATGTACTTTATAGCACAAATTTTAAAATTCCAAGTACCGCTGAATGTAATATACTATTCCAGATGTTGGTGTGTTAATGATTTATAAAGTTTAACTCCAATTACCCTTACATAATGAACATAGGTTGCTTAACAGTCTGCCTCAGCCTCCTCTTGTTACTTTCGGCTGCCTGGATGAAACAAGTTGTTTCCTTGACAACTTGCTGGAGTTCCTTCTAGTGAAGACTTTCTTTGAATCCTCTACTTTTTCCTTAAAGCTTAATATGACTTCACAGGTCTGATCAGCCACCATCTTTGGTTACTTTAGAAGGTTCTCTGTCCTTCTTTCAGATCTTTCAACTATCAGCCATAATTTCCATCCAACTAACGAAGCCTATCCAAAATGATTTAGCCATTCAGTTTTCACATTTTTGAGTTTTAATACACAGTAACAAAACCTAATTTTTGGCCTATAAGTATCATTTCCTGAGATGAGTTGCAGATTATAACCATTATAAAACATTCAAAAATATTTCTTCACACATACATACACAGCTACTCAACACTATTCCATGTTATGGTAAAAAATTGTATGCAATGCAGAAAAAAGAAATTAATAATAAGCAAAATAAATTAAAGTTAGGAGATAAGAAAAAAGAAATGTAACCAAATCTGTGTAGTACTAAAGACTGCAAGCCACTTCATTTAACAACTGGAGTGGTATATAAGTCTGTAAAATAAATTGTTTACACTAACATTATTATGGTTGCACAATTAGTCAGATATTTAGACTGGATCTAGTACTTTTGTCCAATTATTGAATCCTTTTCAAGGACCTAGGATAGGAAGTTGTTTAATAATATTTATGATATCATCACAAGACACAAGCTGTTCCAAGTAAAGCTGCCTTTTGCAAATATATTATTATTAAATTTATGTTCTGCCCAACTCCCAGCAATTCTAGGCAGTTAACAAATGATGAAAACCTGACAATAAAAACAAAAAGAATCAGAAAAGTGTACAGATGACAGAATAACAATCTGTGTGGTGCAAAAGAAAACAACCTGCTAAAAAGAAGCTTGAATCATCCCTACAAGAGGCCTGATAAAAATCAATCACTACACAGTATCTCTTCATATTTATACAGGTCACTTATGACCACAATGAAGATTATTACATTCGTACGTTGTGACAGTTGTAAAGCAGATCATTGTGTAACTGACCTGTTTTTACTACTTTTTTGCGGTTATTAAGGGAGTCACTATGGTGATTAAATAAATCCATGATCACAAAGGAAGTCTGTTGTTCTCTATGGGACTTTTTTTTGCAAAAAACCAAAATAAACACAAGTTATAAATCATGGCCATGTGACTGACTAAAGGATGCTACAAGCCGTCATAAATGCAGACCAGTTGCTGACTGCCTGAAATGTGGTCACATGAATATGGGGGGAATGTCTGAGGGAACCAGGTCAAAAGTACCTTGGGGGGCTCCCTTTGAACAATCGCTAAGCTACTGGTCAAGGACTATGTGTATTTGTAAACCATCACTGCTTCTACCCTATCAATATATCTTTCTTTTTCAGGATCTCTATTCTCAATCGAGCTATGACTTTTTAAAACTTTTCTGTCTTTTTGATCTATTTATTTTTCTTAGTTTTTTTGTAATTTGGTCCTGAATCATTCTCCCCACATGACCAATTTCAATGTACTTGTTCCTTTACTAATCACTCATTTTTGTATTCAGTCCACAATAACTTGTCATCCATTGATTCTTGGCATACAGTAGTACTTAAAAGTTTGTGAACGCTTTTGGATTTTCAATATTTCTACATAAATATGATCTGATCTCCATCCATATCCTAAAATTAAACAGAGACAACCTAATCAAACAAATTAGTTAAAGTAGTTATTCATTTATTTATTGAGAAAAAATTAATCTGGGCCTCTGGTGGCTCAGACTGCTAAGACAGTCTGTTATTAACACAGCTGCTTGCAATTACTGCAGGTTCAAGTCCCATCAGGCCCAAGGTTGACTCAGCCTTCCATCCTTTATAAGGTAGGTAAAATGAGGACCCAGATTGTTGGGGGGGGCAATAAGTTGACTTTGTATATAATATACAAATGGATGAAGACTATTGCTTGACATAGTGTAAGCCGCCCTGAATCTTCGGAGAAGGGCGGGATATAAATGCAAATAAAAATTTTTAAAAAATCACATTTTAGGTCATATTTATGTAGTAATATTGAAAATTCAAAAGCATTCACAAACTGTTAAGCACCACTGTGTATTTTTTTTGTTTTGTCATGCACGCTTCTTAAATAATCCTTTCTCATTGCGTTCAACTTGCTGTTGTATATTTCTGACATCTATGGGCAGAAACATGCTCTTATATAAAGCCTAGATTAGATGAAGTTACTAATTTTAATTACTAGTATTTAATTAAGCCATTTGCAGCACTCCTAAGGGCATAACTTATCAGCATGAGCACATTTTGCCAGTATGCCACAAGCACAGGAAAAGCACAAGTTTTACTCCAAGCATACTCATAATATTGAAAATCAGGGTATCTCATCTACAGCCTACTTTGCAAGCTAATTAGACACAGGGACAGTTTCTCCCTCTATTGAACACTTAATTCTTGCAATTCTAACATGTACATACAGTATATATTAACTCATACAGTGTGGCTATTATTATTTATCCTTTTTATTAGCTTCTTTACTTCCCCCTTTTATTGGCATTATTATTCACCTAACACCTTACATTTGCATAACTCAGCATGCTAAAGTATTATTGGCTAGGGCAGTTTATAACTAGGCATGTGGCAATTAAGTTAATTTCAGTGGAGCAAAAGTAGCATGATGATGTGCAATAAACCACAGATTAATAAATGCCACAAATAAAGCCATGATCATATTTACGAAGCTTGTGTAGGTTGTCCATTCCATTAGATTTAGTCAACTGCTACTGCAATTGCTGGAGTTAATTGCTCAACATCACCGATGGACATTTATGAAGAGGGAGCCTGGATTAAACCTGCCTCACGCCACATCATGATTCCAAGCCTGTACAGTACAATCTCACAAGGATAGTTACGGTTCCGGATAGGGCGCAGAGCCAGAACACGTTTCCAATTGCCGAGGTCAACTTAAAAACGTGTGAAATGCAGGCACCCAGTATGACCTTGTCACCATGATGCAGCACCCCCCCCCCCACGCCAAATAAAAGAAGCCAGGGCAAACGTAAACTCTTGTGAATTGGTGCCTGGGAAGAAGAACCTGTTGTCCTGCAATTCACCTTCCTTTCCCCCTCGTCGTACAATGCAAATCTATCGCAACACGATAACACAGCCCAGCAGGTCCAACAAAGCCTGCTTCGTTCCAGAAATACCCCGCATTCCTCCCTTGTCCTCCGCTTCTGACCTGCAATCAACTGCTGATGCTGTTCCAAGGCAGCCTCTGCCTCCTGTAGCCTCTCCGCCTCCATCGTCCGCCCCAAGGCTGCCTGCGCTGAGCCCCGTTGAGCCATACTCCCCTCGGCAACGGAACCAACCAACCACTGTCGCCGGCCGGCAACAAACAGGCCCGGATCTACCTTCCCCCGCGCCAAGAACCGCGAGAGGAGGCGGGGTCGGGGACGGCTCCTTCCTCCACGCCACCACCTCGCCTGATGTATTTGGCGCAGGCGCAGAGTCGCCTTCGCCGCGGAGCGACTTCTGCTTGCCTGGCGACTGCGTCGTTGCTCGCGTTGGGTTCCAGGGAGGCGCGGGGTGTTTCGCAAACTTGACCTTCTTCTGCGAAAGGCGTAGCCGAAGGAGCTGCGAGTTGATCGAAGTACTTGCGATAACGCCAGGGGGTACAGACGTGCATGAAATGGCGCTCTGAACCTAGGAGTGTTAAATTATTCACATATTCCCAACTTTTTAAATAAACGAAAAGAATAGCTGTGGTCTCTGCGATGTCGTGGTGATCAACCACAATTGACAGTTATTTGTTTAAAAGCATAGTGATATTGGCTGAATTATTTTTCTTTCTCAGTCACCTAATATGGCTATAGAACAGCCTTTCCTTCATATATAAAACACCGAGAGCAAACACGGCTACAGGTAGTCCTTGACTTACACAACTGAGCCCAAAACTTGTTAAGTGAGACATTTGTTGAGTTTTGTTCCATTTTACCACCTTTCTTGCCACAGTTGTTAAGTGAATCGCTGCAGTTGATAAGTTAGTACTATGGCTGTTAAGTGAATCTGCCTTCCCCATTGATTTTGCTTGTCAGAAGTTGGCAAAAGGTGAGATCACATGACCTTGGGACACAGCAACGGTCATAAGTATGAGTCAGTTGCCAAGCATCTGAATTTTGATCACATGATCATGGGGATGCTACAAAGGTTGTAAGTGTGAAAAACAGTCCTAAATCAGTTTTTTCAGTTCTGTTGTAACTGACTGGTCACTAAATGAACTGTTATAAATTGAGGACTACCTGTATTTGGTATAGCTATAGGCATCTGGAGCTACTATGACTATTTTCTTGTTGAGGAGAAATTAGAAAATTAAGATTAAAACACCCAGGCAATAATAATTATGTAGCATGACTTCATTTCAGATCCAGTTTATTTATTTATTTAATATGGCTACTTCTCGTGACTCTGGACAGCTTAGGCGACTACATTCACCTAATGCAAAACAAAACCACACAGCAGTTAGGAATCATGAAAAATCCCATTAACATAACTAGGAAACAGGCTCTTGGGGGTGAGTGGGTGTTGAGACTTGAGCAGAAAACCAACTTTGATGTAGAGTTGAAGTAAGCTCCATTTAGAACTGTCTCAAGAAAACCAGAACAGGATATACAGTATATCCTGTATATGACTTGGTGACTGATGCAATATTTGTGGGTGTTATGCAACCTAATAAAAGGCCACCGACTTTCAATACTGAAAAAGCAACATCAACAGTCAACTTCTGTATGCTGCAAATTACTCTTCTCCAACTTGGTGCCTCTAGCTTGCAGACTAGACTAGAGTCTCCATAATCCAATGTCTGTAACATAAAACAGAATGTGGGAGGCTAAAAGGGTGGAAGGATATGAAGAATGCTGCTTTCTATGTTCATCAGAGAAAATGCTAAAAAACTAGTTCCCCGCTCAGTGCAAGGCTCTCTCAAATAATGAAAATTTCCAGGAGAAAAGTTAGATTTAGTTATTGGTCATAAAGTTGCTACTAAGTTTCACTTCTGATTCAAGTGAGAAAGCTTATGGTTTAAAATTTGTGGCTTTCTGGGCTCAGAAACCCAATTAACTCAGGCTTGGTTAGAACTTGGATAAGAGACTTCCAGCCCTGCCTGGGAACTGCAAAACATGCCATGAGTCATTGTCAAATTATGTTTACATTGTCACCAAGAAGCCTGCATGAACGCGTCTGTGAAGTCAGTTTTAGGTGCTAAGCCCTAAAAGGAGTGTTTACCTTTTATGAAGACAGTAAGTATATGTGATGTTGCTAAAGGAGTTATAGGTTTAGTCCAGGTACTTCAAGTTCATCCTCCATGCTCTCCAATTTTGACAATGCACTTATTTCTATTAATTTTAAGCAATTATTTAGCACTTTGATCTTTATTTCATGTTTATATTTTAATTTTCTTTGATTATAGAACTCAAGATACTGTTCCCAGATAGATTCAAATTCTGGAATTGATCAGATCTATCTTGGTTTAATTTCTGCAAGCTGTTTACAGTAACCTTCTGTTAGACATACATGAGTCTGTGTTGTCTTCTAGTTGCTTGGAATACCACAAGTGCTAATTGGTTAGGATTTAGATAGATCTGCAAGTTAACTGCAACATTACAATTCAAAGCAGAGAGTTGAGTCTCTTTCTCAAACGTAAATAAGTCAAAACTATTGTTTGAATTGTCTGATTTTTCAGCAATCTGATGAACAAAAAATATAAGCTAAAGATTATTCAAAAAAAAAGAAAAAAATGGGGAATCTCCTACTGGCTCTCACATAATCAGTGTTACCAATTATTTGCAAATAATGTGTCTTAGGTTTTAAAATTATCTATCATCCCAGCATGCCAGAGTATTGGTGCGCAGAAACAAGTAATAAACCTTCATTTAAAAAAGAAATTCTTGCCCTCTTTTCATTGATGTTGGTAGAAAATGAGGACGGTATTGGGAATATATAAATAGGCACTCAGTGACTAACAGCCTGCATAAGTTGAAGAAAAGCAGGAACCAATACTTCCTTACATACATATTACATTGATGAATTTTGCATGCATGTGCATAATTGAAAAAGAGTGGTATCTAGCGTTGAAGGAAAATCCAACCCAATGTAGTGTATATTATGACAAATTTATACTAGAGAGACCCGAGACCAAGTTTTCATTTTAGTTTGGAGTTTGCTAGCTAAGGTTTGGGCTAGACCAAGTTTGAACTCGGCCAAACTCATAGAGTTTTGATTTGGGGTTACAATGAATCCATGGAAACTGTCATGGAAGCTTCCCATAGGAAAGGCAAGAGAGACATGTAAAATAATATCAAGGCTGGAAGCTAACTTTTTTCAACTGATAATTTACTTCTAACGGTAACATTTTCTAATAATGTAAATGAGGTTTAGATGATCAAAATAATAGTATAGAAATAGAGGAATTAAAGCCCAAGCAATCAGTCAGTTTCTTTAATCACATTATGTAATTATTTGCTGTTTTTGAATATTTAAAATATCTAAAATGTTTCTAATGTAAAGGAAGTATAGCAAATGAAAATTTTGTTTTGCATATTTTTAGTTAAATCAAGTCATGTTAACTTAGAATTAAGAGACATTAAAATTGGTGTGCATTTTGTATAACAACAGAATCTAAATATAATTCTTTAACACTTAAATCCTAAGAGCTATTTTTTTGGATATTTTAGTATTGCACACATATAATACAATTTATTTATTGCAAGATGACTTTAATCTTAACCATTTTCAATTTGAAGTCGCCAGCTTTGTTGGGAATTCAGCTCCCATAATCTTCCAAACAGCAGTACAAAATCCTGGGAATTATGAAGCTGAAGTTCTATATTTATGGACTGCATTGGGTATATTAAAATGTGATAAACAAGGAAATGAATGCATAAATCAATAAAGCATAAGGTATCATTATGTCAAAAGTTATTTATAATTTATAATTATATACATAAGGTTTTACATTTTTAACAGTAACAGTTGTGGTAAGAATAAAAGGCTTTATTAAGTATTACAGTACAATAATTATATCCACATTACATTTATATCCTATATATTATATAGAGGACTGCAGAGAAAGATAAGGAACTGACAATATGTCTTCTCTAGTGTCGTGTTATATTTTGCTTTTTTGTTAGAAACCTAGATTAGGGAAGGACCAGAGAAATCCTCTAGTCCAGGGATGTCAAACGCAATTTCATTGAGGGCTGCATCAGGGTTGTATTTGATGTTGGGGGGGGCAGGGGGAGTGGCCAGCTTAACATCACTCCTGTCAGGGGCGTGTGTGGCCCGAGCGCTTTGCCAGTGAAAACGGGCTCCTGAGCTCCATTTTTGGCTGCGATGGCCTCCTGCAACACTCTGCCAGTGAAACGGGCTCCATTTTCATTGGCAGAGGCATGGTGGGCCAGTCCTTTGCTATTTCCAGGGCAGCCCCGCGGGCCAAATCTAAGCACTCCATGGGCTGCTTCCGGTCCTGGCCTTGAGTTTGACACCCCTGCTCTAGTGCAACACCCAGCATTTTTCAAGTCTACTACAATATCTCCGATAGATGACCACCTAGCCTGTTCTGACAACCTCTAATAAAGTGGAATTCACCATATAATGTGGTATCTATTCCATTCATTGACAATTAATATAATCAGGAAGTTCTTCCTGATGGAAAGTATAAACCACCTCCTCCTTTATGAAAGCTCTTCGAATATTTAAAAATGGCTTTTATACCACTCCTTTGTGTACACTAAACATAACCATATCCTTTAACTATTCTACATAAGACCTGGTGCCCAAATCTTTTTAGTTTTGGTAGTTTTCCTCTAAATTCAATCCAGAACATCACTCACCTTTCTGAACTGCATAGAACTGGAATGTTATTTCAAATGAAGTCTGACCAGGACAGAATAGAAAATAGAAAACACTTCTTGTTATCTGTGCTCATATCAATATGCCCCCAAATGATGTTTATTTCGTTAGCAGCTATGTCATGTTGCTAGCTGGTATTTAAATTACCAAGCCATATTGTTATTTATGTGTTACATTTTTCATACTCAGTTGCAGAATTCTCTCTCAATTAAAATTAATTTCATTCATTTCAAACCTGTTGCTCAAACCTATTTAATTTTGAATCTTCTTTCACCTAAAGTATTAGTAACCACCCCCACCCACCACCCCGTTGTGTCATTTGTACATTTTTTTCTTTTTAATTGAAATGGAACTATTAAGGACTATTGGTCACTCAGCCAAATGAGCAGATCAATTATTACACTTCATGTGAGGGGACGGTCTCATTACTTCATTCAAACTTACAGAATAGGAAACCATGGGGAGGGGGATCACAATCTCTCGACTCTTCCCTCCTAGACATTTCGCCCCCAGCCTTGTGAGAAAAAGTAAATAGAAAATGCGATTAGTGAGAATAAGATTGGTCCAGATATGTGGACGTTGCTGCGATTTATTTTTCCCCCGTCTGAATACTGTAGCCAATTCTTCTCCCCCTCCCTCCCCGAACCCACCTCCGTCCTATCTTGCGGAGCAGAGGGCTCCGAAAGGGGGAGAAAAATGGCATTTGAGGCCGCTTTCGTCCTCTCCCGCCCTCCAGGAGAGGACTACAATTCCCGTGATGCCTGTCAAAGGCGGCAAGAGCCGAGCGGAAGGCGTCGGCCTCGCAGAGGCGGCGAGTAGCTCTATCCGGGGCCTTGGCGCTTCTATCGTCCTTTCGCGCCGCCGGCTGCCGCTGTAGAGCGGCGGGTCCATGTGCGCATCGAACGGCGCTGCCTCCCCAGATCTCGTCCGCGTTGCCCGTCTCGGCCTCGACCGCCCGGCCATGGACCCCAACACCATTATCGAGGCCCTGCGGGGCACCATGGACTCCACGCTGCGGGAGGCAGCCGAGAGGCAGCTGAACGAGGTGAGAAGGCAGTGGCGGCGCGGCCCGGCCTGGGAGCGCGGCATACAGGAGAAGCAGTCCCGGCGACAAGGCCGGTTGGGGGGTGGCTGCGGGGGTCGGGGACACCGCTCGCGGCCCCGAATTGGCTCCAAGCGCCGCCGGGAGAGAGAGACATGCGGACCCCGAATGGTCTCCCTGCACTAGAGCTGTGGACAGGGACGGGGGAGGCGGTGGGGAGAAGCCGGTCCGCGATGGGCTCCGAACGGGCGAGCGGTCCCTCGGCGGCACCTGGGAGGTCACCTCCAGTCTAGAGGCTCAAAGACTGAAAACTTGGGCCAGGTTGTCGCCGGTCGCCTTGCTATTTGCGCACGTGCACAGGCACCTGGAGGGCGAGGAGGGAGGCCCAGGCGGCGGGCCTGACGGAGCCGCCTTTCCCAGAGTGAAACGTGGGCAGGAAGAGGGAAGGAGGCGGCGGCGGCGGAGGCAAGAGCGTGGACGGGGCGAGGGAGGCAGGCCGTGTGGCGGAGCGCGGCTTTTCAGGGCGGAAGGGGAGAAGGCCTCTCCCGCGACCGAGCCCTAATGTCAGGCCCTTTCCCGCTCCCTCAAGCATTGTCTTCGGGCACGTGGCAGCTCCGTCCTCATCTGGGGAAGCCCGTCAGTGCCCGGCCCTTGCCCGCCTTCTGCCATGCCTTCCTTGTGGGCAGGAGCCAGAGTCGCTTGCTCGTGATCAGCGAGAAAAATTTCAAACGGGTCCTTTCTGAAACTGACGGCAGAAGGATTCTAGTGCAGGAGACCGAGGGTGTCCTTCTTCCTTATATGGACGCAAACTTTGCTGTTTAAGGTTAAATTTAGCGGCGGGAAAAAGAAGACGGCTGCGGAAGACACCTTTCAGAATGAAATCGCCCCTATTTCGTTTTCACCAATTGCACAGCACGGATTTTGATTTATTTATAAGGGTGCACGCTTGTGAACCGAAAAGTGCGTCTAAAACCGACTTCATATAGTTTCACAGTGCTATGCCCGAGTTTTTAATTAAAATTTGAAATGTAACTAGCTAATTGGGAAACAGATATCTCATAACAAAGCAAGATATCTCATGGAAATAGTCTGAATGTCATTAAAACTGGCTTTCTGTTTTAAACCATGTTTGTTTTTCAACATTTTGCAGTCCTGAAGCAGCCAGGCAACATGCAACTAAAATCATGATTATGATTCAATGGAAAGCCCCACAAGTATGAAGAATCAGTGTGTATTTGGTATAAGTACTGAATGAAATGCCTAGCTTTTGGTAAAGAAAGATATTTTAGGCCTTTTTTTTTGCTGTTCTCTAATCTGAACCTTTCAACATGTAATTATAGCCAGGACATTCAAGCAATTTAAAATGGATACTTTATTATTTCAATTTATGGCCACCTATCAAGATGACTCTGCGAGTCTAAATGTATTAAAATAAATAAATAAAACTCATGAAACACTAGTCAGAGTAAAGATCAAAGTAGGAAAAAACCTTGGGTGAATTATGAAGGACCTTACAAATCCTGTTTATTACCCAAATTATGTGTAATTCTTTGTTATACTGCATGGGGATCTATGAGTGGTAGTGGGTGGTTGGTGGCTTGAGGGTCTTCCCTCCACCTTTTTTAAAAATAAATTGCTTTTAATTATGTTTTTAAATCTTTCTAATGCTGTCTTTTTATATGGTTTTAGCTTTTGTTTGTAAACCATCCACAGTCACACAGACATGGATGGTATATAAATTTATAAAATAAATTATAAGAATTATACCGTTAAATTTGATCAGATTAAGTCAAGTGAATCATCCATATGCATTTTGATGTATGAAGGATGTTTTGACTGATGTGAATGATTGAAGCTTGAAGTAAAGTTGGTGTTGACAGTATTGCAGCTTATCTTAAGTAGCAAATAATGGGAAGGTCCACTGTGGTTCTTAGGTAATTTGCTATGCTTCTTTGGGTTCTACTGTTCTCATAGTTTAGAAGAGATTAAGGTATTTTGTCTGAAATAGATCATCACTGTGTGCCTGCTACTTCTGGAAACAGAAAGTTGGAATGATCACACCATCTAACAATTGTTTTTGACTTCTGGAAATAAGTTAAGTGTAGAAATATAAAGATACATTAATTTTAAAAATCTGGAAAGGATCCTGAATTTGACAACTGGTGTCATGAAGTCTGTGGTTCTCAAACTGAAGTAAAGAAGATGGAGTGAAGAAAGTTTTAGATATATTTTAAAATTCACACTGTTCACGAAAATCACATTTTGTGGCCCAAAGCCTATCTTCTTTATTTAGTCTAATTAAAATATACTGAATTGTAGTTGTACAACTAATGTACAAGTATGTACTAATATACTCTTTGTATTAAAAATTCCCTGGTTTTTATATATATATATATATATATATATATCAATATATATATCAATATATATATCAAGGCTCCATGTTATTAATTACAGATTGTAATCATTCTTAGCATAAATACCAAAAAGGAGGGTGCAGCTTTAATTTTCATGAGAAAAAAAGTCTGATAAAGTAATGAAGTAGCATTGTTACATCAGAAATATTGAGATAATTTATATATTGGGATATTGTGAAAATGAGAATTGCCTTACTTAAACAACATGCTGGTGTGCCATTTGGCTCCTACTTGCCTAAGCAGCTAAGATGATTGTTTTAAACTTTTGTTTAATGTAGGGAAACTTATGATCCTCCACATATTAATGAACTGCCAAGTCCGAATACCTCTTATTGTAGCCCAAAATTGCTGTGGTTTGTGGAACTTGCATTTCAGCAACATTTGAGAGGCAACAGGTTTCCCTACTTTCTAACATATTTGAATCTGAAGTCTTGATTTATTTGTCTCCTAACAGTTTGAACTTTAATAGAATAAAGCATGTCATGTGATTATGGCTTCTTAAGAGAAAACCAAGCCAAAATTCCTGTTTGGCCCTAATGCCACACAACCAGTGGATGAAACTTTTATGTGCACAAGTGATTGACTTGACTTGACTAATCATTTTCATTCATGATTAAGTCAAAAGTTTTTTACAATTCTGGTTTGCAGTATTTTTCAGATGTGACTAATGCTCTGTACTTTTTGGAGTGAAATATTCTACTAGGTTATATACTTTTTCACACTTGGTATCCTGTTTATTAAGAAAACATATTGTGGGATGCACTTCCATAAAACCAAGCAACAAATGTTTACCTCATGAACAAGGTATGAGCTCCTTGGTGGTGGAAAAGTCTTTCAATAAGGTCCTTCAAATATTTTGTTCAGAACTCTTGTCTGCCAGTGACATCAAAAAGACTATAGATAGGTAGTATCTTTCTTTGTCGAAGATTTTTTAACAAGTTATCTATGATTAACATTTTACTGTGGATCTTCAATTTATTTATTTATTTATTTATTTATTTATTCGTATTTGTATACCGCCCTATTTCCCGAAGGACTCAGGGCGGTTCACAGGCAAATAAAAGACATTTATGTACAAATTAAGATAACCATTAAAAAACTTATTCTAAAAGCCAAATTATTAAAATAATATAAATATTAAAACCAGTTTAAAACCCCTATAAATTTAAAATCTAGTCCAGTCCTGCACAGATGAATAAATGTGTTTTAAGCTCGCGACGGAAGGTTCGGAGGTCCGGAAGTTGACGAAGTCCTGGGGGGAGTTCGTTCCAGAGGGTGGGAGCCCCCACAGAGAAGGCCCTTCCCCTGGGCGTCGCCAGACGGCACTGCCTAGCTGACGGCACCCTGAGGAGTCCCTCTCTGTGAGAGCGCACGGGTCGGTGAGAGGCATTCGGTAGCAGTAGGCGGTCCCGTAAGTAACCCGGCCCTATGCCATGGAGCGCTTTAAAGGTGGTTACCAAAACCTTGAAGCGCACCCGAAAGACCACAGGTAGCCAGTGCAGCCTGCGCAGGATAGGTGTCATACGGGAGCCACAAGGGGCTCCCTCTATAACCCGCGCAGCCGCATTCTGAACTAACTGCAGTCTCCGGATGCCCTTCAAGGGGAGCCCCATGTAGAGAGCATTGCAGTAATCCAGGCGAGACGTCACGAGGGCGTGAGTGACCGTGCATAGTCACTCAATAGAGGGACCGTGCATAGTCACTCAATAGAGGGAATCTAAGATTTGCTTTTCTTGATTCTTATTTTTTAATAGAATAGAATATATGTTCGTATTTTATGGTATTGTACTATTATAATAAACAAGCCTTCACCATCCTGGTGCTTTGTTCAGTGATGCACCTGGAGAAGGCTGGAAAAAGCTTATCTTTGCAACAATGATATTATTTTAGTGCTATTTTTGAATTGTTTGGTTTACTGTTGCATGTGATAGAATTGTAATGGAGCCAGGTGGTTGCTATTCTATATTAAGGAATATTTTGTACTAGAAGTTAATAGCCAACAAAAGAATAGTATCCTCTGGTTTTATTATTTTATACTTTATGTATAAAATAAAGCTTTTTACCAGGTCTGCCTGGTTCGCCAGTTGCGCCCCTTTCTGGACCAGGATGCCTTATGCACGGTCACTCATGCTCTCGTCACTTCTCGCCTGGATTATTGCAATGCTCTCTACATGGGGCTACCCCTGAAGTGCACTCGGAGACTTCAGGTAGTCCAGAATGCAGCTGCGCGGGTGATTGAGGGAGCACCACGTTGCTCCCAGGTAACACCACTCCTGCGCAGTCTGCACTGGCTACCTGTGGTCTTTCGGGTGCGCTTCAAGGTTTTGGTTACCACCTTTAAAGCGCTCCATGGCTTAGGGCCCGGGTACTTACGGGACCGCCTGCTGTTACCCTATGCCTCCCATCGACCCGTACGCTCCCACAGAGAGGGTCTCCTCAGGGTGCCGTCCGCCAAGCAATGCCGGCTGGCGGCCCCAGGAAGGGCCTTCTGTTGGAGCACCTACTCTGGAATGACCTTCCCCCCGGTTTGCGCCAAATATCTGACCTTCGGACCTTTCGCCGGGAATTAAAAACTCACTTATTTATTCAAGCGGGACTGGACTGATTTTTTAGACTTTTTAAATTTCTAAATTTTAATTTTAAATTTTTAAATTTTCTGTAATTTTATATGGGGTATTTTAGGTTCGTCAATTTGACGGTTTTAATTCGGCCACCATTGAATAAGTATTTTAAATTGATTTTTAACTTTGTATATTTATTGTTTTTTATCTTGGCTGTACACCGCCCTGAGTCCTTCGGGAGAAGGGCGGTATAAAAGTTTAATAAATAAATAAATAAATATGTTCAAAAACTGAATTAGATTCAGATTTTCGTGATAAACTCAGAAATCATTTTCTTTTTCAGTGGAAAAAATACTATCCTTGCTATACATAAATACATGGAGATTTAAGACATTCTGTAGTGATGAGAGAAATAGCAAACTTAATAGTATACAATTTAAAGGAAGACTTTGAGCACAGATATGCTAATTGCTGGTGTGATCTGAGAACACACTTAATTTGATTATTTGTCAGTGTACATAAAATATATTATAATACTTTAGTTAACTACAAGGAACATGATAGGTTTTGAATAATAAGAGCAACAATTTTACAGCATTTGTAATATATATATTACAGTCTGCCTTTTCTGAATAAAATTATAAAGAATTGTCAGTATTTTTAATGTTTTATAACAAAGCTACTCATATTAATTTAATTTTTCATTCTTGTTATGTTTTGCATTTTGCATTTTTATTTTTTTCCAACTCAGCAAGAGCCAGTTTGGTATAGTGGTTAAGGCACAAGGCTAAAAACCAGGAAACTTGAGTTCTGGTCCCACCTGAGACATGAAAGACAGCTGGGTGACTTTGGGCCAATCACTCTGTCAGCCCATGACAGCAGTTCCAGCGACAAGCCAGTGGGTCAGTTCCTGTCACAACCAATAGATCAACACTTGGTTGATCTGAAAAAAGCAGACCTTTTTGAAAAAATACTAGGATGAAAAAGAAGCAAAAGTTCTTTCCAACAATAAAATATTGGAAACACACAAAATACTGGAAAG
Organism: Ahaetulla prasina; assembly: GCF_028640845.1. Taxonomy (NCBI): domain Eukaryota; kingdom Metazoa; phylum Chordata; class Lepidosauria; order Squamata; family Colubridae; genus Ahaetulla; species Ahaetulla prasina. Next base: position 272,320,575 of record NC_080539.1, read on the forward strand.
AGAGAACAGAAGAGAGCCAAATTTGGTATGGCAGAGAAGCTGGAGAGAAAAAAATCACATTAAAATGGGTTTGATCCACTTGGTGCTGCATATAAATTAAATTCCCCACTGCATCCCTACATTGATCAGTTCATTCTAAGCCTGCTTCCCTACTTGCTCCTAATTATGTAAAACTATTAAGGGTTTGAAAGAATTCCAGAAATGCTCAGCTTGCTTTCTCTACCTTGTTTATTTACAGCATACACTTACCCATACGTAATTTAAATCCATAGGAGACTCATTTGTGTCAGTCTTCAATCCATGGGGTAATTGAGGTCATACATTTGTCTTTCCAATGCTGAAGAATTAGTCTTTCAGCAACAATAAGGTCACATAGAATCCATTTCTGTTGTCTAGCTATCAGATTCCACATACTGTAATTTTAAAATGTACGCATCCAAAATTAACATTTAAGACATTGCAAAAAGTTTTAATAAGCCTTATTTGTTGCATCTCCAACAAGACAGTAATGTACTTGTTCATTTTCTGTATAAACATAGTAGGGTCCACTAAATCTGAGATAGATTTTTTTAATAAATAGTAAGATCCAAGTACATTCTTAACATTGGGGTAAAAAAGTTTTATTTATAAAAAAAATCCAGTTCTTTACTCCATTCTTTTATGTTTGTATATCAAATTAATGTTTTGATAACAGGTATTTATCAATAATGTTTTAGGCTTTTGGCCTTCCATGTGTGTCCCAGGCTGAAAATCTCCAGATAAAAAAGTTAGTAAATTCTCTAATTGTAAATACTGCCAGTGAGTGATAATTGACAAATGGTATTTATCTTTTAATCTAGAAAATTATTAAAATTTATTGATATTATCTATTTTCTGATATAATGTAAAGATCCCAGCATACAGCCAGATTCTCCATTTAGCTGTTTTTAATCAGTATTGAGATCTGGATTATCTCATAGGATTAGCATAAAAAGAATTAAAATGCATTTTCCCAGAAATAACATACCACACATTTATGTATTTATTTATGCAAATTTGTCTACCTATTTTAATCTAATAGCATTAATAAGCATAGAAACAGGATATACCGGTATTTGCTATGAGCAGTACAGTGTAAAAGAATTAGGCAGTTGTGCAAAAATACTGTAAATTAAGATTATTTTCAGAAATAGAAATTTTAATAGTTTATCAATTAACAAAATAGTAAATGAACAGAAGAGAATTCCAAATCAATATTTGGTATGACTACCCTTGCCTTCAAAACAGCATTCTATGTACACTTGCACACAATTTTTGAAGGCACTCGGCAAGGTTGTTCCAAACTTCTTGAAGAACTAACCACATATCTTCTGTGGATATAGGCTACCTCAAATCCTTCTGTCTCTTCGTGTTATCCCAAACAGACTCGATGTTGAGATCAGGGCTCTTGGGGGGCCAAACCATCTCTTCTACGACTTCTTGTTCTTTACGCTGAAGATAGTTCTTAATGACATTGGCTATATTTAGCTATTGGCTATATAGATTTTTAATTATTTTAATTTCGGCCACACTGTATAATAAGCTTTTTAATTGTATTTTAACTGTATATTGTTTCTTTTTACTTTGGCTGTACACCGCCCTGAGTCCTTCGGGAGAAGGGCGGTTTATAAATCTAATAAAATAAATAATAATAAATAATAAATATGTTTGGAGCTGTTGTCCGGTTGCAGAATAAATTTGAGGCCAATCACATGTCTCCCTGATGGTATGGCATGATGGATAAGTATCTGCCTGTATTTCTCAGCATTGACGGCAACTTTGGCCCTGACCAAATTTACAACTCTATTCACAGAAATGCAGCCCTAAACTTGTAAGAAACCTCCACCATACTTCACTGTTGCCTGCAGACACTCACTTTTGCACCGTTCTCCAGGCCTTTGTGAACAAACTGCCTCCTACATCCAAATATTTCAGATTTTGACTCATCAGTCCAGAGCACTCTCTGCCATTTTTCTACACTCCAGTTCCTGTGTTTTCATGTATAGTTGAGTTGCTTAGCCATGTTTACACACACACACGTATACATACATCCACATCCACATAGACATGTCAAAATATTTAAGTGGGTATTTAGATTGCCTTCTTTGCCTTGAATTTTCCTCCTCCGAGGAAAAATTACAACAGAAATAACAAATAGTATCATATGCTTTGATCGATCAAGGAAATGAATACCTGTTGACATCGTAGGGTGGGATATTGCAATGTAATGAGTTCTAGAGAAAGGAAGAAATTAGTTGAGATTATGTGAACTGAATGGTCCAACTTGAATAACTCCTGCCCACCTTTGATGCAAACCACATTTGGGATACAAATTGGTAAATAGATGTTTACACAGATCAGTGATTCATACATAAAGATAGTGAGAGAATGGCTATGCATTAGCTTAGCGCTTGATGGATAGTATGGGGCATGCTTCATTATCAGCTGAATTTACTTCCTAAATATATATAAATATATTTAAAGGTGTAATATTTCATTTATTCCTGTGACTGCTAACCTAACACATTTCTGACTAAAACAATTTGCTTAAATAAGGCAGATTATTTGGTATGTAACTCTACTGTCTTTTTTCCCAATTTCATTTTTCCTTTTGTGCAAGTGGGAAAGTCAAATAGGAATTCATAGCTAATCAGTTTCTCAGTATATCTTTGATTAGTTCCTATCAAATCAGTTTGTATAAGCCAACTTCAAAACATAGTTTAAATCTGATTTTGAACCCCGTTACATTTAGGAGCAATTGGTGTTTATCTCAGATTCCAGTACAACAGAAACAGTGATTAATGTTGCTTTATTAAAATTTGGGAATGAAGGAGAGAGAAGGAGTTAAGGGTATTAACATCTATGCATATTATGATCTAAAAATCCAGATTTTGGAAAAGAAGGGTTTGATTCTACATGTGAATATAATCATTCACATAAGTTACTTACATTCAAGGCTGGATGGGGAAGAATAGGCTTCAACTAAAACTTGAGAAAGACTGTACGTGTCTGGATTTTTCGCCTCTTAGATCAATTTCCCATCACTAATTCTGGATGGGGTTACATTCTCCTAGATAGAATCAGTGTACATTTGGGGATCCGTCTGGACTTGCAGCTTCTGTTCCGAGAACAAGTGTCAGCTATGACCAGGAAGGCTTTTGTAAAACTTTTGTGTTGTATATCAGTGGTACCTTTTGCTTTGGTTATCTCCCAATTGGAGTACAACATTATGGTCTACATGGAATTGCCCTTGAAGAGCATCTAGAAGCTGCAGTTGGCGCAGAATGCAGTGGTACGAGCAATTATGGGTGTGCCCATAATGATCTTAGGCCTTTATTTCCCAAGCTGCAGTGGCACCCAGTTTCTTCCAGGTACTATTCATAGGGCTTGTTGTTATTATAAAGCCATTTAAAGTGTGGAGGTGCTTTATTTAAGGTTATCTGTGTCCCATCAGGTTTGACAGAAGGGGTTCTGTGATTAAAAAGTATCACCTCAAAGGACCTAGGAAGCATGCCTTTTCTATAGAAATGCTTCTTCTCAGGGACACCATCCCTCCCAGCTAAATTAGCCACAACCACATGAAAGTTATGAGAGATTGACCCGCTGAACAGCAAATGTATTTGCTGTTGATTTGTTTATCATTAGTGGCCCTTTTTGCTTTTTATGTGTTTTGTGCATTCTGTCCTAAGGGATTAAAAAAAACCCTTGAAACAAGCCCCTTGCTTTCTTGTTTTTCATTTTAGAGTCACAAAACCTGGATTGGGGTTCCTATGTTGAATATGTCTTGCCCCCCAGGCAGAAAAAAGTATTTGATCTAGGGGATGATGTTTTTAAAAAATTCTGAACCATGCAGTAGAAGGCAACAGTTAAACATACTTGTCTTCAAACTCTGCCTTCACAAACAGCCTCAGAACATACCAGAAATGAAGCAATAAAAATGCCTTCATTTCAACATACTCAGGAACAACGTAATGGAGAAATACTTTTCTGGCTTTGGTTGAGGCTTGTTTTTAATATACATACACAGTGTGCAATTTTGCATTTGGTAGTCTGCTTGATAAAGCACAACATACACAGTGACTATAAAGACGACAATGTTACATTGAACTCAAACTTTCCAGTACAAAAAAATAATAATAGTAGCAATACACTTAGTTACTTACCTACCTGTTAGTCCTTCAAATAAGTTTGAAATTTGAATGTATGTTTTCACTGCTCTTGATGATTTCCACTCTCTCCTTCCCTCAGATATCACCAGGAGTGTGACCTGTTTTTATTTTTCTTTTGGTCAATGTGCACAGTGGGATGCTGGAGCAGTTGAGATAACATTATATCCTACTTTGGGACAACATTTTGGAATTCAGAGAACTTTTGTTCCACACTCAGTGAAACTTGCTGAGCTTGGAACTATTTGCACAGCACTAGTTTATGTCATGTTTATACAAGGCAGTTTTAGATGAGCAGGTTTTAAATCAACTGATATACTAAGAATGGCAAATGGATTGCCTTCTGATGAAAGTTGGGTCATATCAGGTGAACTACAATATTTTAAAAATATTTTTCTTAAAGTAAATCATGAAAATAAATAGTACAACATTGGGAGGGGCAGAGGGAATATCTAGAAAAAAAAGATATCTCAGACTTCCATTTTCCTCCCTTGTCTTAGCTTTCTGCTTTTTTAACTGATGTTTCACATCTTTATGTATAAGATGGTGATATATTTCTGGTTTTGAAACTTACTGTGGTTGAAAATATAGGCGATTAATCATTTTACAGCTTGAACTTTGTGGAACTTAGTATATAATAAATAATATATTGAACTCATAGACAGCATTAATGTTGTATATATATTCCCTAAATCTTTGCATATTTATAAGCAATGCTGCCAATTATAAGCATTGCTTGTCTTGAGTAAAGCAGCATATTGAAGAAGAGTAATGATTTATTCAGATCTAAAATAAGAAATAATTTCTCTGTGATAAATGGATTTATTAAAAAAAATCAAACAATGCATATCAGATGATGAATGAATCCTGAGTGAAAAAGAATAAGATAATTATTTCAAGATTAGCTGCCCATATTTTTGTCAAAGTTGTATCAATGGTATAATGACATTACTCCATTATATTTGAATCAAGATTAGATTATGCTGTCAAACAACTCTGGAATAGCTTTCTTTTTATGGCATGCCTGTTTCTTTCTGGTTATCTTTTATTGACTGTGGCATAAAAATGAGTCACTGCTGAGTAGTATGTTGTGTCCAAACATCTTCAATGTATAATAGCTGGAAAATGACTCAGCTTTGTCTGGGGATGGTCTCACCTTTTGGCCGTGATGGCAAACCTATGACATGTGTGCCAGAGGTGGCATGCAGAGCCCTCTGGGCATGTGTGCTGTCGCCAGCTGCTCATCTGGGTTCCATTACGCGCATGCGCGCCAGACAACTGATCCGGCACACATGCACACCAGCCAGCTGCTCTTCTGGGTTTCGGCCCGCACATACACACCAGCCAGCTGCTCTCTTCCGGGTTCTGGTGCTCTGGCGTGCACCTGTGTGCTCCAGTTTCGCCACTTGGTACCAAAAAGGTTAACCATCACTGACTTATAGTGAATGGCATCAATTTCTCAATATGATGGTTGAAAGTGATTTTAAAAGTTAGGATGGCACAATAATTTCTCTTTAGAAAATGATGTTTGCATTAGGTTAGGTTTTGCTGATTTATATATGCATGTAATAAATGAAGGGAGGAGGTACTTAGAAGTGATAGTTAATAGTAATAGTTATTTTTTAGATCTTCCCTTCCATTTCCGTCTTCCTTTGTTACTTATTTCTCTCACAGCCAACCCAATAATAGCTAACAGCATCCTAATCACAGTAGATACCAACATGATAACTGCACCCAAGTCTTCTCACATATTCCAACCATCAGTCCTGAAAATAGAAATAGCTTAATTCCATCCACTTTCCTTGTCTACTCCCCTCTATTTTCCACCTGGCTCTCACCCAGCTGATAACAGGGACTTCCCATTGTCTCATTCCAAGGAGCAGTACTTCCTACTCAGTTTTCAGATTGTTACTTCCAACTTGTTTCCTTTATTCCCCCCCCCATGGTCTTCCACTTTTTTACCCACTATTTCACAATACCACACAGTCCATTTAGGTTAAGGCATGGCTAATCATGTTCTTGCTTAGTCAAAGATACTATACAATTGGCTTAACTACCCTAATTTATAATGTATAAATTTAAAAACCACCTGATTTAAGTTCTAGGACATTCATAATTTTCAACTCTTTCATTCCACTTTACTCTTGCCTAAGAGTAATGAGATATGTGGCCAGATGTGTCGTCGTCTGATTGACGCAAAACAATATTTTAGGATTAGGGATTCAGATTAAATGAGCTGTGCTGTATTTTAATATGAAGACTATGTTTCGTGATCTTTCTAAGCGGTCATTTGAAGCCATCATAAGAAAGCAGGCCCATTCTTTATTCTGTAATGTATGTGTCTGGAGCAGTGTGTTTCTCATCCTTGGCAACAAAAATGTATGGACTTCAGTTCCCCAGCCAACCTTAAAATCTTAAAGTTGGTAGAGTTGAGAAATATTGGTCTAAAACAATGTCTTACAATTGAAGGGTCCTCCATATGTCCAGACTTCAAATTCCAGAACTGTCAGTTCTTATTTACTCCTGAGAGTAACGCTTATGTAGCAGGAGGTTGCTCAGGTTGGGGAAGCTTTGTCATGCTATACACAAGTTTATTAATTATTCAGATCCCACCACACAATAGCTTTGTCACATGTCTTTGGTTTTCAGAAAGTGATCAAATACTCAGCATGGAAGTGTCTTCTTGGGATTTCCCCCATTTTATTCATAACATCAGATACATACAAACTTAGTTTCACTTTCATCCATGCAAAGCTAATTATATAGCCAATTTAATTGCCAATTTAATAAGGCAATTAAACAGTCATTTTCTCTGCCAGTGCTCTCTCTTATCTACATTGTCCATAAAAGGAGTGCAGCATTGATTTATTGCTACTCAAGCCAATTTTTCTAAATTAACCATATCCTTCTAATGTGTTATACCTATGTCTACATGTTTATGTAAGTAGCTTTACATCCCCCTTCTGTCTTCTGTCTGTTTATGTTGCTAAGCAAGACATTTGTTAAGTGAACTTTGCCCCAATTTACAACCTTATTTGCCACAATTGTTAAGTGAATCATTGTAGTTATTGAGTTAGTAACACAGTTGTTAAGTGAATCTGGTTCCACATTGACTTTGCTTGTCAGAAGGTTGCAAAAGGCAATCACTTGACTCCAGGATACTGCAACCATCATAAATATGAGTCAGTTGAAGTGTCTGAATCTTGATCACATCACTATGGGGATGCTGTAATGGTCATTAAGTGTGAAAAACAGTCCAGTCACTTTTTACAGTGCCGTTGTAACTAAACGAACTGTTATAAGTTGATGATTACCTGTATTCCTTTTGCTGTCTTTTTTTAATGTTGACTTTTCTAATCTTCATAGCTGAATATTAATGAGAAAAGCAACTCATTCTTTGATACATAATACAGCTTGATTTTTCATGAAATAATCAGATGGCCTCTTTTAAAGCACTGATACATTTTATACCAGCCTTCTTCAACTTTGTGCTCTCCAAATGAAAATTATTGGAGCTGAAAAAAAAGATACCTTATGGGCAACTAATGGTCATGTTTTGCGGTCTCTTATCTTATACTCAATAATATATGCTTGTGGTTAGCATGGCAATATGACAACACTTTTAAATCCATTCTCATAGTGGCTGTTGAACATTCATTGAAAAGGTGGAAAAAACTGCAGTTGTGTTATGTTGACCTTCCTAGTTGTGAATATAGTGAAGGATAAAGGTGAAACAATGGCCTCCTTTTGTTTTCTTAAATAGGCACCTTTAAATCCAGTCTTAAGTCAAGGATGGTTTTCTTTTCTTCCACTGCCTGGGCAGCATAAAAAGCAAAGCTCTACTGATAGTTATCTGATTGAGTGAGGTTATGCAACATTGTGAGAGGAATGTAATGCCATCTCAGCTCTGAAATTGGCAAAGGAAACAAAAGAGATGGGAAGACCTCACCCCCCCAAAAAAAGGAACTAGTAGGCATTAGATGATGGGGCCTCTAAGCTAATGGAGTAGGAGGGTAACTAATGTCTATGCACATTTAGTTAAAATGTGGATTCTAAAAGGTTAAAAAAAAACTTTTGTAATGCTTTCTAAAATTGTAAGCATCTAACTATTTTTATATTTTGCTTATAGGCTCATAAATCAGTGAACTTCGTTTCAACTCTCCTTCAAATCACTATGTCAGAACAACTGGATTTACCAGTGAGACAGGCAGGCAAGTAACAGTTCATCACTTTTTATAGTATAAATATTTAGCGCTATTAATAAGTGACTGTGAGTAGCAAAATGAACTAATGGAAAGTAGATTTTAATGTGGAGTAATACTATATAAACAAGAACAGGATGGTCTCTTAAATCTGGGTCGGGAGAATAATCCTTGTGCTTAAAATAGTTTGCTAGAGTGGACGTGATTATTGTTGTACAAAAGCATCCCTCAGAATTTATGATTACATGACAGCTTGTGTGTGTGTGTGTGTGTGTGTATATATATATATATATATTAAGAGGTCATCTCATCCTTTGCAATTCCACATTTTGAAAAAGACATAGAAAAATTACTGATTTAAAAAAGATAGAATAACTGTTTACTGGATAACAATAAACTTTTCAAACTATTATGTCTGAGAAACATACATTATTAATGTTGCTTACTTGAATATCAGTAATATTGAATACAAATAGGTATCTAGTCATGTAATGCATGTCTTATGCAGCTAGATGGAAATTTTATCAACTGAAGTATTTTAAGGAAAATACTATGTTATGATTCCATTGAGTAAACTGAACTAAAGTAATTTGCATAACTGGTATCCTGGCTATTATCAATATCGGGTACAATATTTTTGCATATATTGGAAGAGCAAATCCTGGATGTTAAATTATTCTTATTAAAATCTTTCTTTGAGTTTATCAATTGGTCATCTTGAAATTTATAACAATCTTTGCATATTTTCTCTTAATAAGACATTTTGGTAATTCAGCCTCCTTCAGCTTAATTCTAGTCCCCTAATGTTGATATTAGTTGTACTGATTGGTACCATACATACCAGGTTGAGTATTCCAGTCATAAAGCTTAAGAAATTTTTGTACAAGCCTGAAAGTTAAATAAATAAATAATGTGTGCCCTTAAGATCTATGACAGACACTGTCATATCCATTTTTCTTTACAAAAATTCGTTATTTATGCCTGAAATAATTTGTAAGATGAGAGTAATGGCTGATACTTAGTTTGATGTCTAGGGATTTAATCTACCACAACACACGGGCTGGTGTAGCAAAAGTGATTGCAGTAGATAAGGTTCCTATTCCTCAAAATGCAAATAGCTGACTTTTCTTCCATTATTTTAAAAAAATAAAGAAGCAGCAAATTTTAGGACAAAATTACATAGGATGGAGTACTTTATAAAGTTCCAAGTTCTGCTTGTGTGCTGGTTGTGACCTAATAGTTATGTCTAATAGATTATTACAGATGAATTATAATACAATTTTAGGGCATCTTAATACTGTTATTTGACAGGTGTTATATACTTGAAGAATATGATAACCCAGTATTGGCCTGACCGGGGAATTACTCCAGGGGATAACCCGCCTTACTCAATACCAGAAGAAGATAGACATTGTATTCGAGAGAATATTGTAGAAGCTATTATTCATTCTCCTGAACTGATCAGGTATATTTAAAGTTGTGGTCACAAAGTATTCTTGTTCCAAATTCATATTTAATTGGAGTATTTTCAGTTATACTAGAAAGTATAATTTTTATTGGGATAGAGAAATTCATGGGCATTACACAGTGCAATTGACAGAAGAGAATACCTATTCAACTCTATTAAAATGCTGTCATTTAAATGAACTCCTTGGTGTATTACAACTCACATTGTATTTACATCTACTTCAAACATTAATCTGTTAATGTATAGAAGCTCAAAATAGCAATATTATTTGTAAAATATCTCATTTGTTCCAGAGTACAGCTTACTACTTGCATTCATCATATTATCAAGCATGATTATCCCACTCGTTGGACTGCTGTTGTTGAGAAAATTGGATTTTATCTCCAGTCTGATAATAGTGCCTGTTGGCTTGGAATACTCCTTTGTCTTTATCAACTTGTGAAGAACTATGAGTAAGTGTGTTATGTCTATATATGGTGTGCTTTATTTGTAATACACATTACTGTTTTCTATACATTAGAGTTGTATTCAACTTTACATTAGAGTTGTAGAGTTTTATTCAGACCTTCTTGTCTGAATAAAACATGAAATTGAATTTATGATTGGATTTGACGGTTGTCTGTTTACCTTTTGAGGTACAGGAAAAATGACTTTTTCATAAGGAATGAATGTCTTCTACAATTGTAGACATAAACATGCGACACAGGTAGTTCTTGCTTAGTGATTATTTGTTCAGCCACCTATCTACCCATTGTTCTCACCCTGATTACCTGGGATGCAGTTTCAATGATATAAGCAAGCACTTTTGGATTCCTAATTTTTCTCATGTTGCGGTTAGTCCTGAGCTAAACAACCTGCATAGTCCCCTCTTAACAGTGGCAATAGGAATTGTCACTAAGTGAACAGGTCATATGATGATATACTTAATGAGAGAAATTCAGTCCCATTTGCCATCTGTGCCCAAAGGTGCATCTGCTGCAGAAGTTCAGCAAACTGCTAGACGGTGGCAGAGATATATATATTTTTTGTATCTCTTTGCTGCTATCTATTGTAATTTGGATTTTTAGAGCCCAGATAGAATATGCCTACTAGAATATATGTATGCTTGCTTCTTTCGCAAATAATACTGAAATGCTACATCAGTGTTTCTCAACTTGACAACTTTTAGATGTGTGGACTTCAATTCCCAATATGTGGTATTTCTGGGACTTGGTGTCAACACATCTTAAAGTTGCCAAATCTAAGAAACATTGCTACACTTCTAATGATTTGTATTTATATATGAATATGTTACTGTACTTATTTTTTTATTAAGAAGAGTTAATTTTTACAGTGTTTTTTCTCTTTTTTTAATGCTTTCAAAGTCTTGACATCTGTGTAAATAATTTGAATTTTTGTCTATAAAAATGTTCTGTGAAGATGCTTCCTCTTTGAATTGCTTCAAAATTTTCTCCCACATTAACTTGTACTATTTTTAAAGAAATATTGTTATTAAAATTATGTCTTTTAAGAAGTATCTAAAACACTCTCAGTTAAGGAATTATGTCAGGTTATTTTAAAAGTTTGATTTTTTTGCAGCCCAGAAAGTGTGCTGAACTGAGTTGAAGTAAGTCTGATTCTAGAGACTGGCCATGTATTGCAGAAACATTTTTCTTAAAGAATATCAGCTGTAAATGAAAATATTAAAGTGTGAAGTTGTATATGCTCAAACTTTTTCTCATCCGTTAAGATACCCCTAAATTGACAGAAGGAAAATTGTTATGTGTGGGATTAGCTTAAGGTACCCATTTCATTCCTTAAATTGACACCCAATAACAATGAAAAAAATTGACCCAAACTAGTGTCTGTGCCTACAGTGGAGGCTACAAAAGAGGCATTGGACAAACTGTATTTATGTGATTGTAGTGCATATAGTTTTCTCCTTATTCTTTCCTGTCATGCATTTAAAAAGGAAAGACATACAGCAAGAACATCTTTATTTATGATAACGATGTAGATCCAGAGAAATTAACAAGGTAGAGGTTTATGCATTTCCAATGCAGTACTTTCTTTGGAAATAGGATAAAATTTCTTCATTTTTAATCAGAGATGGATCTAATAGATTGTTTTTCTAAAATCAGCTCTTAACTATTTTTCAAAGATACAAAAAACCAGAAGAGAGGACTCCATTGATAGCAGCAATGCAACATTTCTTGCCTGTTCTGAAAGATCGTTTCATCCAGCTCCTTTCTGATCCGTCTGATCAGTCTGTCCTTATCCAAAAACAGATCTTCAAAATATTTTATGCCCTTGTTCAGGTTTGTCCTTTTTACAGTTAAGTTGTTTTAATCTTGACATACTGATTGGAACAATTATATATTGATGCTTAGCCAAGAAAGTGGATAATTTAAGAAATTAAATATTGAGTGGATTTTCTCAGGTTGTTTATATCTTTGCTTAATTTATAATCATAACTCATTTTTGCTTTGCTCATAATTTTTCTTAATAGTATACATTACCCCTGGAGTTGATCAATCAGCAAAACCTAGCAGAATGGATAGAAATTTTGAAAACAGTTGTCGACCGAGATGTACCAGCTGTATGTATTTACTTTATACAGACTATGTGATTTATGTATATGACATTGTATATGAGTTGCTTGTATGACTGAGTGTACAAATAAATGATATACATAGCTGTGTTATTTTTATCTATTACGATGTAAATTTTGGAGAGTGGGATTTTAGTTACATTTATAGATTTCTGTCGCTTTTTTATAAGCATGTCCCTTGGACTTTTGAAAATTCAAAAGTAAAAGTTGCAGGCCTCTTTGTTATTTCTCTTTGTATCTTGCCATTCTAAACCTTTTGTTGAGTAAGAAAGTAAACATATTTATAGTAAGGGACAAGCATCTTATGGCCCCAATCTCCCTTTTCTCAATTTCAAGGCTCCCTTCAATAGTTAAAAACTGACAGCAAATTTTCTCACATTTTTGTGGTGGGAAACTTAAAAATTGTAATTTTAATATGATCCTAATGGTTTTTTTAAAATGCCCTAAGCTACATATATGGAACATATACAAATAAAATAAACTCTTATCCTGTAGAGATGCAAGACAAGATCTGCTGATTTTGTGACATTTCTCTGTTGATTGTAACTGTCATCCGTCCCCCATAATTTTAAAGGTGATTCCTACCCATCAAAAGATGGTTCTCCCCATTTAATTAGACTTTAAAATAAAAGGCCAGAAGCATATTACATTATAAATTAATACTATAAATTTTCATTTGGCTTCAAAAGGAAACTCTCCAGGTGGATGAAGATGATAGGCCTGAATTGCCATGGTGGAAATGTAAGAAGTGGGCACTCCACATCTTAGCCAGACTTTTTGAAAGGTAATATTTCCCCCCCTCAAGATTCATTTTTAAGTATTCTAAACGTTATCTTTTTGTTACATGTACATAATATATTACAGTGTTATTATTATTGGTTTTTTTTTTACTAATATTGCAATAGGTATGGAAGCCCTGGTAATGTTTCCAAAGAATACAATGAATTTGCTGAAGTTTTTTTAAAGGCATTCGCTGTTGGTATACAACAGGTAGGAATTTTTTTCTTTATAATTTGGGTGTGATTGAGAATTAACTGATTCTTACAATCTTTTTTTTTTTTGGTTTAAAAATTAAAAATCATTTAAACTTAAATAGAAGATGTTTGAAATAAAATCGGTAGTCTGTTTCTTTTTGCCAAATAGAATTTATTACTTCCTAGAGAACACAATTTCTTTAGTCAAAGGGATTAAATTCTGCCTTTGTTGATAAAAGAAGCATTTTAATGTTGATGTATATAATGAGTCAAATTCAAGCTCCCGGAGGCCAAATTCCTGGCATTCCAAGCAATTAGACTTTGCATACACTTTGCCATCTTTCCTTCTCTGTATGTGTCACCTTGCAGTACATAAAGCATTGCTTCATACTAAATAAGACAGTTCATTCAAGAGAATGCTGTTATATGTATCTAGCTTCTTTTTCTTTTTTCTTTCTGCCACTTCTTTCAGCAAACACTCAGTTTGCCACTGGATCACATGCTACATATTCATTCTGTCTTAGCTGTGTGAAAAGCTGCTATCTAACACATTTTGGAAAACAGCTTAAATCTTTAGAAACAACTAATCAATCCATTTCCTTAGGTTTTGCTGAAAGTGTTATATCAATATAAAGAAAAGCAGTATATGGCTCCGAGAGTTCTACAGCAGACTTTGAACTATATCAATCAAGGGGTATCACATGCAGTTACTTGGAAAAATCTGAAACCTCATATTCAAGTAAGTTGTTTTTCCTGTTTTTTTTTTTGGAATGAAGCCTGCATAGCTAAATAATAAGTTATGACTTCTTTCCCCTGAAGCTCTGCTTTAGCAGAATTTGACTTGAGTTTTAACTTGTGTTGATGAGTTTTACATTTGATTTTACTATTGACATTTCTAAATTTATTTGATATTGGAAGCCTCTCTGCCTTTTAAAAAAAATTAGAGCAGCTATAAAAACAAATAATTTTTATTTGCAGGGAATTATCCAAGATGTTATCTTCCCATTGATGTGCTATACAGATGCGGATGAAGAGCTGTGGCAGGAAGACCCTTACGAATATATACGTATGAAATTTGGTAAGTGATTCAGAACTGACTAAATTTGCAAAGTTTTCACAGCTCAGCAGTAATAGGTTCACAAATCACGATGTGTCTTATTTGGCTTGTTCGGTTTCTAACTTAATGTGATAAATACATTCAGTCATTATTTCAAATATTGTGGTTTTTAAAACATGGTTTATGTTATATTGTGATATAATTAGTAAACATTTTATCCCAGTTTTGCCAATCAAGGCTTTGCATAATATATGAAACAGATCAAGATCACAGTAGAATGCAAATGTCAGATATGTTAGAGAAATAGTTCAAAACCTATTTTCACTATTTAGATTTACTAGTAGTAGTTATGATGTCTTATATGAGGCATACAAATACTTTATGACCTTTCTTCCGTTAAGTACAATTCTTTTAACTCTGTGCTTTTTAAACCAGCAAAGCTAGTTTTTGCTACTTTGTGTATCTTTCTTGCTTTACATTGACAAGCAACTGCTCTCCAGGGTCTTTACCACCATCTGATCTTTTTATGTGAAGATGTTAAGCAACGGACCTGGAATCTTCTACATACAAAGTATAAATCCCGCCTCTTATCTTGCCAAGTATAAATGCCTATACTTATCCATCTTTTTATAGTCAATCCCTGAATTTGAACTGTTAAAATATAACATCAGCAACCCAGTTGTATGTAGGAGAATCCTACTGTATCTGGAGTTTTACTGCATGGAATTTTGCATAGAACAAAAGCCTTAGGTTTATAAAATGCTGCAGGATCAGTTTTTCCAGCTTATGTTTATTCTGTGCATTTAACTGGCTTATGGAATTTTCTAAAATGATGTTGACTTGCCAGAGAACAAAATAATTTACATTGCTTTCTCAGCATGATCCAAGAAGAGGGTTTTTGTTTTAAAAAAAAAACTTTTTCACAAATCTCTGAAATTTCAGTCAGCATGGAATAATGAATATGTCCTAGGTGAATCTTAATAAATACATTTTAGATGTTGTTGAAATAATATTAATATGCTATATGTTGCATATTATGTTGACTATTACACTGTCTAAAATGATAGAAACATTACTCATTTTTCAGCTTTGAGACATTTATTTTCATAATTTTCCAAATAGAAGTTTAAAATTTTTTAAAATGCTTTATGGAAGTTCAGAATGGAAATCTCTAATGGTTGGTGATTACAAGAATCCTTTATGTCTGATTTTGCTTTTTGTTTTGCATTAATTTCTGAATATTTCAAAAGGCAAATAATGTAAATTGTTTCTTTTAATAGATGTGTTTGAAGACTTCATTTCCCCCACAACTGCTGCACAAACGTTGTTGTTTACGGCATGTGGTAAAAGGAAAGAGGTATGTTCTATAAAGATTACCTTAAATCCCCAAAAAAGTTCTTTTTAAATCTCATATGTAGACTATTGGATACTTTACTTGGGAAGCTGCTTATAGAAGGTTTTGAAAAAGTATCTCTTGTGGGTATCATGGGCTTTTCCAGGTAGCACACTCAGCTACTTTCCATAGAAACTGTGTGACAAGCAGTTTCCAATCTGTATGCTTGCACTATATTCATTAGTTGGTGGTCAGAATATGGCACACTAGTGAAAAAATTCAGTTTTGCTGACTTTCTTTCACTACCTCCCTAACATTGAAGTCCCAGCTGATTCATGTAAGATGCAGTGGTTGTACCATTGGCATTGTTATTACTGTGTCAGGTTCTGACTCAAGCAGGACAGCCCCGAAAACTAGGAAAGGCATGTCATGAATCTTCCAACTGGGTTTCTTTATTATTCCGCATCTATGGAAAAAAATCTTGCCATTAGGCACATATTCTGAGAACTATTAAAGGGGAGCCGTCTTTACCTTCTGTCTCGCGCAAACTATTTGAACTGAGTTGCCTCTTACTCCTCTTGCCTCCTGAGAATCCAGTCCATTACATTCCCTCAGGGAGATGATGGGGCTAGATCTGTGTTCAGTATTTTTATAGCTTTAAAAAAAAATCAGAATGTGTCTTAAGGATTTTAGATTTTTGTTAATAATTAGCTCCTGCAGTCAGTAGTGTATCTTTTCACTTTAACTGAATTCCCTAAAGACAGTTTTAATCCTGGTATCTTTATTACATTCAATTTTCATGCACAATATTTAGAAAAATTAAACATAGGCAGATAATATCTTAGGAATTAGGAGTTACTCAACTCAGAATATTAGTTGAACCTTTTGATTGATTGATATAATTGTTTAATGGAATGTATCTGGGCATTTACAGTATTTAACTCTCATATTAGGTCCTGCAAAAAACAATGGGCTTTTGTTACCAAATCCTCACAGAGCCAAATGCAGATCCTCGTAAAAAAGATGGAGCATTGCATATGATTGGTTCTTTGGCTGAAATTCTTCTGAAAGTAAGTAGAATTTTGTTGATCCTTTAAATGTCTTTTAAGATTTTTCTGCCTTATTTTCACTACAGGTACTCTTTGACTTATTACTGGTTGTTTAATGATTATTTGCAATCATGATGGCCTTAGAATGTTTTTTAGGACCCTTTTTATTTTACAGTTGGCAATGGCTACAGTAACTTCAGGGTGCTCAACCTTTATACACATATTAAGATTATGTGTTGGAATATATCCAACACATAATCTTAAAATTTTTGTCTTCCTGAAACTGGTAGCGGAAGGCTTGTACTTAATTAAGCAGCTACACTTTCCAAACACCATCACATGATCAATTGGGGCATATTTTCTAATTGAAAGGAATTAATCACAGGGTGGATTTCATTTAAATCAAGTTGATTTAAATCATGATTTAAATCACTAGTAAAATGGCTTGATTTAATTTTTAAAGAGCAACTGTCATCTCTGTCCTGCAGTGGCTCCTCTGACCTGCTGTTGACTCAACGACAATCCCAATATTGCAGAATATACAGCTTCGTGCTACATAACTAAGCTCCATTTTATGCTGAATAAACTAAATTATTAATGTATCTTAAATAGAAAATTATCTTTAGATAGATTTTTACTCCAAAAGCTTTTTATTAAAATAAATTCGATAAAAATAAAAAAATCCGATTTAAATTTTAAAAATCTGATTTTTTAATTTAAAAAAAAACATCAATTTTTATCCACCCTGATTAATCGTAAGAAACAAAATGGTAAAATAGACCTAAATTAATGGTCCTAGCATGCTAAATGCATGATATCTGTATTGAATTTATACGTTTTGTGTATTTATCACTATTTTATATCTTAACAGGATAGATTATCTAAAATTGTACCTTTAAATTGTATCAGTTAATTTTGACTTTCAGACTCAGTAACAGATTTCTGCTTGAAAGAATTCTTGCATAATTAGGTTTAGGTAACTCCGTAATACATGAATCATTTACACCAGGGCTGTCAAACTCGCTCCCATCGGGCCAATGCGTCACGCGCTGGCTACACCCAGTTTAACAAAGGGGAAAAATGTGATATGTTACATGATGACGCCATGATGATGCAAATTTGACACTCCTGATTTACACTGTGTTTGCTTTATTTCAATAATTTAGGTAAAAGTTTCTTATTTGTGATGTACTGTTTTGGCCAAAGTCAGTATTAGTACTTTATTATGTATTAGTTTAGCAACTATTTAGCCCAGTTACTAACGTTAATAGGATAGAAAAAAATCAAAATATCCTTTTGAGAAGTTAGTTATATATGTAAAAAAAGAAACTCATCTACTTTTTGGAAAAATGTTTCAACAGAAGAAGATATACAAAGATCAGATGGAGTACATGTTGCAGAATCATGTGTTTCCTCTCTTCAGTAGTGAGCTGGGCTACATGAGAGCAAGGGTAAGTACAAAACTGGATCCAGGCTTCTGGAAGTTTCTACAATGTAAAGGAACACAAAGTTCCCTTAGTCTTACAAAAGTTGCAATGTGTAGTGATGGGAAATAGATGATTCTGATAAGCAATTTGATAATATATTTATTACATGTATTTGTACCATACCTCATTCAGGGATCCTAGAAGTTATACATATCATAAAATACAATATGTAGCATCTTGCAACTCCTTCCCCCAAACATTTGCCTTCAGTTAAGTAGTGCTGTCTATTTTGAAGGTCCTCTGAAAAAAACATTTCCTTCACAGCTTTCCAGAATGTAAATGTATTTGTGGAGTGTGTGTATATACAGACTATATCCATTGAATGTTAAATAGGGAATCTATGGCATGTCTTTCTGGCCAACACATGTGGGCAGATTTTATTTGGAGCAGATAATCCTGCAGGTATAATGTAGAATACTTGCTCAGTGTTGATATTACAGATAGTCTTCAGGTTATGATCCTAATTGAGACTGGAATTTCCATCTCTAAGCAAAGTGGTCATTAAGCAAAACATCACATGGTTGCACTGCTTAGCAATGGAAGTTCTGGCAGTCCCAGTTAAAGTCATTAAATGAGAACTTCTTGCAGCCACGACTTTTGGCCTCCTGTCAGCTTCCCCATTGGCTTTATTTGTCAGGAGCTGCCAGGGAAAGTTGAAAATAGCAATCATGCTTTCTGTCTCTCCAAAGCTCCCACCCTGATGCACGCCATTCCCAACTTGGCCCTTCTGAACCCCAAGCCTTGGTTCTTGCAGGGGATAATTTCAGGGCCACTAAGCCAGAAGATGCTGACTCATTTCTGCCCTGCACAACTCCTCCCCTTCTGCCTTCCCAGTCTGCTTTTTTGGCCATCTTGCAGAGCATGGCTGAGACTAAGAGGCTGCTTTATTCTGCTGTCACCACATGGGGGAAATTGAAGTGGAAGCAGTTGGCGTAGGGCAGGAGAATATGATCCGCAAATGTTGTGACAGTTATAAATGCGGTCCAGTTACCAAGCACCAAAATGTTGGTTAAGATGGTAAACTTCCATGACTGGAATGGATTTGAGCCTTCATGTCCCTGACCTACATCTTAAATATTACATCATGCTTGCTGACTATGGGATACTGTGGAACTCAAGGTTATAAATCAATTTTTTCCAGCACCATTGTTATTTCAAACAATTACTGAATGAATGGTCATAACCAGAGGATACCTGTAGACAGCAATTCGTGATAGCTATAACTTCCAAATTGACATCAAAGGCAGTCCAGTGTGGGGTTGCATTGCAATAATATAAATGCAAGGTTACAGGGACATGACTTTAATCTTGCTAAAGCCTCTTGGTCCAGAACTACAGTCAGAATTTTTGAGTTCCATAAAATCCCATCATCGGCCAGCATGATGTAATACTTAAAGTATAGGTCCAGGGAGATGAAGACTCAAATCCATTCCAGTCATGGAAGTTTACCATCTAAATTTGGACAGCCAGTCACTCTCAATTCAGTCTCATGACTGGAGATAAATGGAGATACTGCTTTGGGCTTTTAAAAAAAAGGTGAGATATACTGTATATTTAAACCAACAAACACATTTATTAATAGTAAACTCATTCTTAAGTTGCAAGGGCTGTTTTCAAAGGAAGTAGACAAATGTAACTGGCCTGCCCGCTGCTTCCAGATGACATTGGTTTCCTGTTAAAATAATTTCATTAGCTTTAATAACATTTTTCTATAACAAGGTTCTGTAATCTGTATTTACTGTATATAGCAAATATTACAGAACATTTCAATATTATCTAATTTTGTCTCCTGTAACAATTGTAGAATAATATTTTGGGTACCAAGAAAAATAGTTTTCTCTTCTATAAGGATTATAGAATAAGATTTTTAGTATCAAGCAAGTTAGTATATAAATTACATACTAAATCTTTTTGCTACTATAAAACCATAGTATAATGAATGTTATAAAATGTTATAAAAAATGAGACGGCTCTTAATGCACAATACTACCACAAAGGATATTGCTGAATTTTTTTAGGAACTTACAAAACTGATTGTGTAACCCTATCCCTGCTAAAAAAATAAATAAGTGGGTTAAAGTAGCTGTAATTAGCAGTATGGTACACTTGCATTCTTTATTCCATCTCATGTACAGTCTGCAACCTTAGGACAAATAGCAATTGTAATATTGATCTTGGCTGTCTGAAGACAAGTTTATCATTAACTAATCTACAAATTCTCAAAAATCACAGTGGGAAGGGAAAGAAAAAAGATCATCCAATGTGCTTGAAGCATTATATTTTTGCAGTTTTGACAGTTAATCCATGGAATAATTATATGTATGTAGAGTAATATGCATGTTGACCATAATTAAATATGTTTTACTGCATACCAACTTTACCAGGCTTGCTGGGTTCTCCATTATTTTTGTGAAGTTAAATTTAAGAGTGACCAGAACCTTCAGACAGCACTGGAGTTAACAAGAAGATGCCTGATTGATGATAGAGAAATGCCTGTTAAAGTGGAAGCTGCCATTGCATTGCAAGTTTTGATTAGTAATCAAGAGAGAGGTACATTTTCTTCTTTGTAAAGGAGCTGAAAATTTGGAAATAAATTAAAAGCAAATGTGAAATAATTTGTCAGCTCAAAATTTCATTGCATGTAGTTATCTAAACAAAAAAAGAAAAATAGCCAGACTTGTGATAAATCAGTATAGAATGTATCAATTATAATCAGCTATATTTATTTCTCTGTTGATTGTTTTATTATATAAATGCAAGTCACCACTTTACTTTAAATTATTCTAAAAGAAAATTATACCCTGTCTAGTTGCAATTGTTAGAAGAAGCCAAATTCATACCTAGGTTATTTTCTCTCAGTATGTACACCAAGAGCTTACGCACTGAAGACAAATTCTTTGTGTGTCCAATCACACTTGGCAAATAAAGAATTCTATTCTACTCTACTCTACTCTACTCTACTCCACTCCACTCCACTCCCCCCATTTTCTATTTCTATTATTTCCATTTCTATTTTCTCATTTTTTAGAAAAATGTATTTAGAAAGAGGTGTATCTCTACCTCTATAAAATTCTTTTCCTGTTTGGATTTTTTGCACAAATATATAATGTAGTTTGCAAAAGATAAACACTTATTATAGATATTGTCTTTGAAGAGTTATTCTTGTGGACACTTATGCAAATGCAACAAAGCCTGGGATAGAATTCTCAGGGTCTGCTTAATTAGTTAGGCTTTTTTCCTGCTATCTTTTTTTAGAGAAGGGGGGAATGATGAGTCATTGGAAAAAAGTAAGCATGTAATTTATTCTGAGGGTTTTAAAGTGAAAAATTATCACGAAGTCTAGCAGACCTAGTTGTTAACATGAAGGTTGTAACAGTAAAATCTTTTTATAAAGGTAGTCCGAGACTTAGAACAATTTGCTTAGTGACTGTTTGAAGTTACAACAGCACTGAAAAAATTGACTTATGACCATTTTTCACACTTAGGACCATCGCAGCATCCCCACGGTCATGTGATTTACATTCAGATGCTTGGTAACTGGTTCATATTTATGACAGTTACAGTGTCCCAGGGTCATGTGATTATCTTTTATGACCCAACAAGCAAAGTCAATGGAGAAACCAGATTCACTTAACAACCATGTTACCATTTTCTTGTCACACTAAGGGAAGATCAGAAGATAGTGTCCTGTTTTTAGCTATCATTCTTGCATTTTATATGACTGAGGTGCATGCTGGAAGGATATGAATTTGTGACTTCTTATTTAGTCTGTTGGAGCCATTTGAATGCTGACCTTGAAGGTTGGAGCATCTTACAGCCAGGAAAGGGGAGAATTTTTAGGAAAACAGACCCATGGGTGCAGACTGAGAAGGAAGAATGAGCCAGGACTGTGCCTCCTCTTTCCATATAAGGGAGAAATAAATACAAATATTCAGGGAGGAGCATAGGGAAGCCATGGAATTTTGCAGATTGTGTACGAATGAAATATTTATTCAAAATAAAGTCAGCCAGCAAAATTAATTAAATAATAATTGAAAGGCTCTTTTTCAGACCATATTTTTAAAAAACAAATAAATGCTTAAGTCATTCAGGTTTTTTTAATGATCATGAAAAAGTAATGTTTATTCTTGCTTCCTCTGCAGCTAAAGAATATATAACACCATTCATTAGACCTGTAATGCAGGCCCTTCTTCACATAATTAGAGAAACTGAGAATGATGATCTTACCAATGTAATTCAAAAGATGATCTGTGAATATAGCGAAGAAGTTACTCCTATAGCAGTTGAGATGACGCAGCACTTGGTAAGTCTGGGCCCAGTACATTTTTATTTTTTGTTTATTTATTAGATATATTTGCTGCCCATCTCATCTGTTATAGTGTTTTCATTGGTTTTCATTGGTTTCATTGTCTCTCCAGACGTTTTCTAAATATTTGTGTAGGATGTTAGCTGTGTAGGATGAGCCACAGTGGCGCAGTGGTTAGAGTGCAGTACTGCAGGCTACTTCTGCTGACTGCCGGCTGCCCGCAATTTGGCAGTTTAAATCTCACCAGGCTCAAGTTTGACTCAGCCTTCCATCCTTTCGAGGTGGGTAAAATGAGGACCCAGATTGTTGGGGGCTCTGTAAACTGCTTAGAGAGGGCTGTAAAGCACTGTGAAGGGGTATATAAGTCTAAGTGCTATTGCTAGCTAAAGTTTGATACCCAGGGATAATTGGTATGTTTACACTCTGGTAAACTTGTGTTTGTGGTTAAGTGCAACATATGTATCCAATAACACAGAATAACGAAAGTATCAAAAAGTACTCTTTTGAAATACTAGAAAATATGTGAATTCATTTTTCTGCTTTCATTTGAGATCACCTACAGTAAATTGGGAAAGAAAGATAGGTGCTTCGCTAATGACAGTGCTCTGTTGAGTGTCTGTTTTGAATGGTTTGCAAAGACATGCTACCTCAATAACTCCCGATGAGGCACAAAACACAAACCTCACATCAACCTTTTAGTCCCCTGAGCCCGAAGAAAACAAAATCCAATTCTCTTGATTATAGTTTGTCCTTCTCACACAGCCATATTTATTTATTTATAATGTAAATATGCATACATTCTTGGAAACATAGTCAGATTTCTTTACTCCTGGTTCTTTACTATCTGTTTCTCAAACTGTATAACTTTTAGTTGAGATTTTTTGTGTGTTTTTAGGCAATGACTTTTAACCAGGTGATTCAGACAGGACCAGATGAAGAAGGCAGTGATGATAAAGCAGTAACAGCTATGGGTATCTTGAATACTATTGATACACTTCTTAGTGTAGTTGAAGATCACAAAGAGGTAAGGATTTTTGTGGTTATTTGCAATTGTATCCCCCCCCCCTTTCCTATTTTAGTAGGATGCTCTTTGGGGGAAGATAACACTATTTTGTTGATCTGTGACAAGTTTTTGCTGGACAATTAAGTAGCAGCCTAAGCTTATGAAACAAAAATTTGATTCTGTATTTTTTAAAAAAGAAACCTGCATCTAGTAGTGATGAAATGAACAGAGAATTTCAGAACTGGTATCATTTCCAATACAAGTAAAATTGCTACTTGCACAGAATTTGATTGGGAGCATTAAGTCATAAAATACATAAGCTATACAAATTCCTTTTCAATTACTTATGTATTTACCCACTTTGGATTGATCTTATGGGAGCTCTTTTTAATTGGTTTAAATTTTATTCATTTATTTGGAACTGTTTGCAAACTGCCTTAACTTGACTGCTTTATTTATTTATTTATTTATTTATTTATTTATTTATTTATTTATTTATTTATTTATTTATTTATTTATTTCGATTTTTATACCGCCCTTCTCCCGAAGGACTCAGGGCGGTGTACAGCCAAGTAAAATTCAATATATAAACATTAAGAGAAATTAAAAAGCATATTATAATGTGGCCGAAATTTTAAAACAATTTAAAATCTTAAAATATAAATAACCCCAATAAAATTTCAGTCCAGTCCCGCTTGAATAAATAGGTGCGTTTTCAGCTCACGGCGAAAGGTCCGAAGATCAGGCACTTGACGTAAACCAGGGGGAAGTTCATTCCAAAGCGTAGGAGCTCCAACAGAGAAGGCCCTTCCCCTGGGGGCCGCCAACCGACATTGCTTGGCGGACGGCACCCTGAGAAGGCCCTCTCTGTGTGAGCGTACGGGTCGGTGGGAGGCAAAAGGTAACAGCAGGCGGTCCCGTAAGTACCCGGGTCCTAAGCCATGGAGCGCTTTAAAGGTGGTAACCAGAATCTTGAAGCGCACCCGAAAGACCACAGGAAGCCAGTGCAAACTGCGCAGGATTGGTGTTACATGGGAGCAACGAGTTGCTCCCACTATTACCCGTGCAGCTGCATTCTGGACTAACTGCAGCCTCCGGGTGCACTTCAAGGGCAGCCCCATGTAGAGAGCATTGCAATAGTCCAAGCGGGAAGTGACAAGGGCATGAGTGACCGTGCATAAGGCATCCCGGTCAAGGAAGGGGCGCAACTGGCGCACCAAGCGTACTTGGTGGAAGGCCCTCTTGGAGACGGCCGCCAAATGATCGTCAAACGACAGCCGCCCATCCAAGAGGACACCCAAGTTGCGCACCCTCTCCGTTGGGGCCAATAACTCGCCCCCCACAGCCAGCTGCGGCTGCAGCTGACTGTACCGGGGTGCCGGCATCCACAGCCACTCCGTCTTGGAGGGATTGAGCTTGAGTCTGTTTCTCCCCATCCAGACCCGTACGGCTTCCAGACACCGGGACAGCACTTCGACAGCTTCGTTGGGGTGGTCCGGGGTGGAAAAGTACAGCTGAGTGTCATCAGCGTACAGATGATAACTCACCCCGAAACCACTGATGACCTCACCCAGCGGCTTCATGTAGATGTTGAACAGGAGGGGCGAGAGAATCGACCCCTGAGGCACCCCACAAGTAAGGTGCCTCGCGGTCGACCTCTGCCCCCCTGTCAACACCGTCTGCGACCGGTCGGAGAGATAGGAGGAGAACCACCGATAAACGGTGCCTCCCACTCCCAACCCCTCCAACCGGTGCAGCAAGATACCATGGTCGATGGTATCAAAAGCCGCTGAGAGATCTAATAGGACCAGGGCAGAGGAACAACCCCTATCCCTGGCCCTCCAGAGGTCATCCACCAACGCGACCAAAGCTGTCTCCGTACTGTGACCGGACCGGAAGCCGGACTGGAACGGGTCTAGATAGACAGCTTCATCCAGGTACCGGGGAAGCTGCCATGCAACCACACTCTCTACAACCTTCGCCACAAAGCGAAGGTTGGAGACTGGATGATAATTTCCCAAAATAGCTGGGTCCAGGGAAGGCTTCTTGAGGAGGGGTCTCACCACCGCCTCTTTCAAGGCAGTGGGGAAAACCCCTTCCAACAATGAAGCATTTATAATTCCCCGGAGCCAGCCTCGTGTCACTTCCTGAGTAGCCAGCACCAGCCAGGAAGGACACGGGTCCAGTAAACATGTGGTCGCATGTAGCCTCCCCAGTAACCTGTCCACGTCCTCGAGAGCCACAGTCTCAAACTCATCCCAGATAACCTCAACAAGACGTGCCTCTGCCATCCCACTTGGATCATCGCAATTTTGGTCTAAACTATCCCGAAGCTGAACGATTTTATCGTATAGATAACCGTTAAACTCCTCGGCACGTCCCTGTAGGGGGTCATCCCGCCCCTCCTGTTGAAGGAGGGAGCGAGTCACCCGAAACAGGGCAGCCGGGCGGTTATCTGCCGATGTAATGAGGGTGGAAACGTAGGAACGTTTCGCCTCCCTCATTGCCACTAGGTAAGTCTTAGTAAAAGAACTCACTAGTGTCCGATCAGCCTCGGAACGGCTAGACCTCCAGGTACTCTCTAGGCGTCTTCTCTGGCGTTTCATCTCCCTCAGCTCCTCAGAGAACCAGGGAGCCAAGTGAGATCTACGCCGGGTCAGAGGCCGCAAAGGCACGACACGATCCAAAGCCCCAGCCGCGGCCCGCTCCCAGGCCGCAACTAGTTCTTCAGTCGTGCCGTGGGCAAGATCCTCAGGAAACGGCCCAAGCTCCGTCCGGAACCTCTCAGGGTCCATCAGGTGCCTGGGACAGAACTAACGTATTGGCTCCGTCTCCCTGCGGTGGTGAGCGGCGGTCCGAAACTCTAGGCGAAGGAGAAAATGATCTGACCATGACACCAGTTCCATCACTAAATCTCCTAATTCCAGATCATTAAACCACTGTCCAGAGATAAAAATCAGATCTAGAGTGCCTCCCCCAATGTGTGTAGGGCCATCAATTACTTGAATCAGGTCCATGGCCGTCATGGAAGCCTGGAACTCCTGAGCTACCGTTGATGACAAGCCGGCCGATGGCAAGTTAAACTCCTCGGCACGTCCCTGTATTTATTTATTTATTTATTTATTTATTTATTTATTTATTTATTTATTTATTTAATCATATTTATATACCGCCCTATCTCCCAAAGGACTCAGGCGGTTCACAGTATAAATACATATAAATACAATATAAAACAATTAAAAACTTATTCTAAAAGCCCGTTAATTAAAATATAAAAATAAAACCCAATTAAAACCCATAAATTTAAAATCTAGCTCAGTCCTGCACAATTAAATAATATGTTTTAAGCCCAGCGGAAGGTCCGAAGGTCCGAAGCTGGCGAAGTCCGGGGTAGTTCGTTCCAGAGGGTGGGAGCCCCACAGAAGGCCCTTCCTGGGCGTCGCCAGACGACATTGCCTCGCTGACGGCACCCTGAGGAGACCCTCTCTGTGAGCGCGGGTCGGTGAGAGGTATTCGGTAGCAGTAGGCGGTCCCGTAAGTACCGGGTCCTAAGCCATGGAGCGCTTTAAAGGTGGTAACCAGAATCTTGAAGCGCACCGAAGACCACAGGAAGCCAGTGCAAACTGCGCAGGATTGGTGTTACATGGGAGCAACGAGTTGCTCCCACTATTACCCGCAGCTGCATTCTGACTAACTGCAGCCTCCGGGTGCACTTCAAGGGCAGCCCCATGTAGAGAGCATTGCAATAGTCCAAGCGGAAGTGACAAGGGCATGAGTGACCGTGCATAAGGCATCCCGGTCAAGGAAGGGGCGCAACTGGCGCACCAAGCGTACTTGGTGGAAGGCCCTCTTGGAGACGGCCGCCAAATGATCGTCAAACGACAGCCGCCCATCCAAGAGGACACCCAAGTTGCGCACCCTCTCCGTTGGGGCCAATAACTCGCCCCCCACAGCCAGCTGCGGCTGCAGCTGACTGTACCGGGGTGCCGGCATCCACAGCCACTCCGTCTTGGAGGGATTGAGCTTGAGTCTGTTTCTCCCCATCCAGACCCGCACGGCTTCCAGACCCCGGGGCAGCACTTGATAACCGTTGGGGTGGTCCGGGGTGGAAAAGTACAGCTGAGTGTCATCAGCGTACAGATGATAACTCACCCCGAAACCACTGATGACCTCACCCAGCGGCTTCATGTAGATGTTGAACAGGAGGGGCGAGAGAATCGACCCCTGAGGCACCCCACAAGTAAGGTGCCTCGCGGTCGACCTCTGCCCCCCTGTCAACACCGTCTGCGACCGGTCGGAGAGATAGGAGGAGAACCACCGATAAACGGTGCCTCCCACTCCCAACCCCTCCAACCGGTGCAGCAAGATACCATGGTCGATGGTATCAAAAGCCGCTGAGAGATCTAATAGGACCAGGGCAGAGGAACAACCCCTATCCCTGGCCCTCCAGAGGTCATCCACCAACGCGACCAAAGCTGTCTCCGTACTGTGACCGGACCGGAAGCCGGACTGGAACGGGTCTAGATAGACAGCTTCATCCAGGTACCGGGGAAGCTGCCATGCAACCACACTCTCTACAACCTTCGCCACAAAGCGAAGGTTGGAGACTGGATGATAATTTCCCAAAATAGCTGGGTCCAGGGAAGGCTTCTTGAGGAGGGGTCTCACCACCGCCTCTTTCCAGGCCGTGGGGGAAACCCCTTCCAACCATGAAGCATTTATAATTCCCTGAGCCAGCCTCGTGTCACTTCCTGAGTAGCCAGCACCAGCCAGGAAGGACACGGGTCCAGTAAACATGTGGTCGCATGTAGCCTCCCCAGTAACCTGTCCACGTCCTCGAGAGCCACAGTCTCAAACTCATCCCAAATAACCTCAACAAGACGTGCCTCTGCCATCCCACTTGGATCATCGCAATTTTGGTCTAAACTATCCCGAAGCTGAACGATTTTATCGTATAGATAACCGTTAAACTCCTCGGCACGTCCCTGTAGGGGGTCATCCCGCCCCTCCTGTTGAAGGAGGGAGCGAGTCACCCGAAACAGGGCGGCCGGGCGGTTATCTGCCGATGCAATGAGGGTGGAAACGTAGGAACGTTTCGCCTCCCTCATTGCCACTAGGTAGGTCTTAGTAAAAGAACTCACTAGTGTCCGATCAGCCTCGGAACGGCTAGACCTCCAGGTACTCTCTAGGCGTCTTCTCCGGCGTTTCATCTCCCTCAGCTCCTCAGAGAACCAGGGAGCCAAGTGAGATCTACGCCGGGTCAGAGGCCGCAAAGGCACGACACGGTCCAAAGCCCCAGCCGCGGCCCGCTCCCAGGCCGCAACTAGTTCTTCAGTCGTGCCGTGGGCAAGATCCTCAGGAAACGGCCCAAGCTCCGTCCGGAACCTCTCAGGGTCCATCAGGCGCCTGGGACGGAACCAACGCATTGGCTCCGTCTCCCTGCGGTGGTGAGCGGCGGTCCGAAAGTCCAGGCGAAGGAGAAAATGATCCGACCATGACACCGGTTCCGTCACTAAATCTCCTAATACCAGATCATTAATCCACTGTCCAGAGATAAAAATCAGATCTAGTGTGCCTCCCCCATGTGTGTAGGGCCATCAATTACTTGAATCAGGTCCAGAGTGCCACCCCAATGTGTGTAGGGCCACCAATTACTTGAATCAGGTCCATGGCCGTCATGGAAGCCTGGAACTCCTGAGCTACCGTTGATGACAAGCCGGCCGATGGCAAGTTGAAATCCCCCATGACCAAAAGTCTGGGAGTCTCAACTGCCACCCCGGCAAGCACCTCCAGCAGCTCAGGCAGGGCTGTAGTCACGCAGCAAGGAGCCAGGTACGCGATCAACAGACCCATCTGATTCCTATGACCCCACTTCACAAGGAGGGATTCACAACCAGATATCTGAGGCACAGTGGACTCCCTCGGCTCTAGGCTTTCTTTAATCACAACCGCCACCCCCCCACCCCTACCTTGGGCCCTCGGCTGATGAAATGCACGGAAACCCGGAGGGCACAGTTCAACCAGGGGAACACCCCCCTCTGTGCCCAACCAGGTCTCTGTAATGCCCGTAAAGTCCGCGGACTCCCTCTGTATGAGATCGTAAATCAAGGGAGCCTTATTTACCATGGACCGGGCATTGCACAGCATCAGCCGAAGACCCAAGCTCTGAGGATCTTGACTATCCGGGGAACGAGTAAGGACTGAGGGGCCGGAGCACGTGATCACCTTTAAACATCGAGCACGTGCTCCCAGGGAACGATACGACCCCTTGCCTCCGCCATATCTGCCTCTCCCACTTACCGTACAGATGGAATAACACTCTACGCTCTGAACATCCCCCTCCCCCCCTGTCTTCGGACCCGATGAAATAAAGCCGTGAGCACGCACTGGGACTGGACATACCTCCCCTCCCGGTGGGTTTCCACCCATCTCAACCCTCCCCTCCCAACCCTTAAAATCCCCATTAAAACTCCCTTAAAAATCTATTAAAACAATTAGTTAAAATCCCTAAGTCTCCTAGATTTAGCATGCCACCTCTGTGGGTCCCAAGACCCGTCATGGAGGCCGGCCCTCGGTAGTGAGGAGGGCCATTCCTGCGAGGCGGGGGCACCTCGCAGGCGCAAGAGTTCACAAGAAGTATAATGCGTAGCAGCTGAGACTGTAGGGGGTCATCCCGCCCCTCCTGTTGAAGGAGGGAGCGAGTCACCCGAAACAGGGCGGCCGGGCGGTTATCTGCCGATGCAATGAGGGTGGAAACGTAGGAATGTTTTGCCTCCCTCATTGCCACTAGGTAGGTCTTAGTAAAAGAACTCACTAGTGTCCGATCAGCCTCGGAACGGCTAGACCTCCAGGTACTCTCTAGGCGTCTTCTCTGGCGTTTCATCTCCCTCAGCTCCTCAGAGAACCAGGGAGCCAAGTGAGATCTACACCGGGTCAGAGGCCGCAAAGGCACGACACGGTCCAAAGCCCCAGCCGCGGCCCGCTCTCAGGCTGGCAGGATGGACCGTGGACTTCTAGGGCTCCATGGGGCCGCTACTCTACCTCCAAACCCAAGCGGCCACCACTCGCCCCAGGTCCAGATGACACCAGATCAAATCAGCCACTCTCCTCCGAGCCAGTCCAGTTAACCATTGATGTTTAAAAGACGATATGGGCCAGAGACCACACACCAGGCCACCAAAGAAAGTAGAAGTCGGGGGTCCGAATCTAGATCTAGCCACGGAGAGGCCAACGACAATGTCAACACCACCGGCAAAGTCCCTCGCCGATGCGGATGACCCCGACGTCGTCACCTCCGAAGGCGATAGCCAAGAAGAGGGCCCGAACCTGCCTCGAATCAACTCTTCGGCAAATTCCACCCTCAAGATGCCTCCTCCAATCAACCTCTTCCAATTCTTCCGGCCTGGTCTTGATCTTAATCACAGTCTTAATCTTGGTCTTAGTCTTAGTGAGGGCCACGACCATCCAGGACAAGCCCATCAGATGATAAGGCCGTCGTGTCGCCGACAGCCAGGATTCCCAGCCGTCGCCGACGCCGCCACCATGGGCCATCCTAGGCCAAACTGCTGAGGGTCTGAATGAGGGCCAACATCAACCTCCAGC
This sequence comes from Ahaetulla prasina, assembly GCF_028640845.1. NCBI lineage: Eukaryota > Metazoa > Chordata > Lepidosauria > Squamata > Colubridae > Ahaetulla > Ahaetulla prasina. The sequence goes on from NC_080539.1 coordinate 272,351,830, forward strand.
TCCAGCTCCCTTTCAAGGGATTGGGCCCTCCAGATGACTCTTCGGGCCCTCTGCCTCTCATACGTCCGACTCTCTGCCTCTCATCGTCCGACCCTCTGCCTCTCATCGTCCGACCCTCTGCCTCTCATACGTCCGACCCTCTGCCTCTCCAGCGTTGGTGGATAAAAAACTCTGTCCCTTGAGGGGGCCGCTGCCGCCACCGCCTAAACTATTTATGAAACTAAATAACTAAACAACATCTTCCTAGTGTTATTTTGAGGGGGAAGGTATTATATGCATTTTTATGAACTGCAAGAATTATCTGTTGATTATTGCATGAATACAGGTAGTCCTCCACTTACGAACGGTCATTTAACAACCATTCAAAATTATCAAGAGACTCAGAAAAAAATTGCTTACAGTCCATCCTTGAAGTTATGACAGCTGGTCATAACTTCTACCCACATGGGTACCCACATGGTCATACAATTGCAATTTGAGCACTTTGCAACCTGTTTGTACATATGTCCAGTTAGCAAGCCTCCTTATGCTCGCATGATTTCCGTTTGCAAACTTCTCTGTTGACTTCCCTAAAAAGTTAACACAGAAGCCAGCAAAGATGGTTGCAAGCTGCTACTTCCTTGGAAGGTTTTCCCTTCTCCTCCATGCAGGGAGGAACTTTGTATGTGTGTGGGGGGAGGTTTTCCTGAAAAAAAGAAGTTTGTATCCTGAAGTTCTGAGATCTTTTCAGCCTTTCTGCCCTTTAGAAACATTGCATTTATTAGCTTTCCAGCCAGAAAGCTAGTGAACATGACTTTTCTGAATAGTAGAAAGGATTTATCGTGCCTTCAGAAACATTTCAATAGCTGGGACTGTTCTTGTGATTGTTCTGAAGGCTTTAGAAAGAGCCAGTTTTCTATGGTATGGAAACAGCATTTGCTAGCTTTCTGGCTGGAAAGCTAAAAAACCCTCTCATGTTTCTTAATGAAAAGTGGAGCGGGGGGGGGGGGTGTTTCCAGAATAAAATAGCTTTTTAAATAATAATGCATTTATTAAGTTTTGACATCATACTTTAAAATACAAACTAACAAACTAAAAGAAAAGAGAATGACAAAGTGGCAAAAACACATCAAATATAACAAAAGTAACTTTCTTTTAGTATAATGTATATTGAAAATTCAACCACCTCTCTCTGAGTTTAAGAAAATAACACCAATCTATAAAATATTTTAAATTACTCATAGCCTTTGTATTAAAAATCAATATTGATTAAATGTTTTAATTTCATCCAAAAAAAACCCCTAAGCTATCAAAGATAGATAACCTTTTATTTTATAAACTGCAATTATTTCTCTAGTTAAGTCTAAGCTAATCTTCAAAATACAAAGTCAAAAGCTGATTCTTTTTATCCTGCAAAAAAAAATCTATCAGTGACCTCTAGGTTGCATGAAATTTAATCAAATTATCATCTCTGAGCAAAGCATTTTGCCATCTCAGCTAATTCTGTTAATTTCAAAATCCATTCTTTCCATTGTGGGTATATACTCTTTCTAACTTTAAGCATATAACAACCTTACTGCCATAGCCATATATTAAAAAGTCCCATATTTTTTTCCACCTGTATATCAGCTATCCCAGAAAGAAAAGTTTCAGGTTTTTTCTAGAATAATATAGCTTCTGACAAATTCTGTACCTGGACTGGAAGAAAAAAAATAAAAACAGATAGATAAAGCAAATTTAAAATGTTCTGAAAAGGTGCAAAAATTTATAAGTATTATATAAGGAAGGGAAAAGAATGAATGTGGATCATGGGGGATGGATCACATACTTTTGAATCTCAAAATTTGATTTTTCATTTTAAAGTACACAATCTTATACATATCTTGTCCTACATTTAAATATTCTGTTTCAGATTACTCAGCAGTTAGAAGGTATCTGTTTACAAGTAATTGGAACAGTTCTACAACAGCATGTTTTAGGTAATTTTTTTAGGTGTATTAAATAAAATAAACACATTAAACAATCTACTATTAATTTGATCAAAGTCACACTTAATGATACTTTGATCTGTTTCAGAATTCTATGAGGAAATCTTCTCCTTGGCTCACAGTCTGACCTGTCAGCAGGTCTCTGCACAGATGTGGCAGCTTCTGCCTCTGGTCTTTGAGGTATTTCAGCAGGATGGTTTTGATTACTTTACAGGTGAATACATTGTGCCTTGTGGAGCTCATGTTACAAAGGGGAAATGATATGACATAAACTGAAATGCTAATGCATACTGTATTTTTTATTTTTATGAATATTAATGGGTGGGAACATATATAACATTTGTAGCATTATTCTTTTTAAATACAGATATGATGCCACTGTTGCATAATTATGTGACTGTTGATACAGACACACTTCTGTCTGATACAAAATACCTAGAAATGATCTACAGTATGTGTAAAAAGGTAGGTAACCCATTGTATCTTCCTCAGAATAATATTGCATGCCTTTTTAAAACTAGGAAAAAAGAGATGTGAATATTATGAGTGCTACGATTTTAATTCGTCTTCTAGAGTAGATTTAAATGGCTGCAGTCAAATGTGCATAGTATATTATCTATGTCTAGTGATAAAGTCCATTTGCGTTCTGCACATAGACTATATTGCTCACATACGATCTGCAGCCTAAGAGCAACATGAGATCATAGTACTGGTCTAATGATGTTGAAAGACAAGTCTACCATTGTCCAGCCTCCAAATTCTCAAACATAATGGTGTGAAATGAGGTAGAATTTTGAAACACATTTGTTACTATTTTGTTAACTGCTACATGAATGGTAATTCCAGGTGTGCTGCCAATAACCCAAGCAGAGCTAAATGTTAGGAATCTCTTGGAAAGTTGGGCTTTTTAAAATCTGGCAGACAAGTCCTTTCCTTTAAACAAGAATGAGTCTGAATTCTCATGTTGGCTTTCCTTTCTTTTGATGATCATTGCTATTAAAATGAACAGTCTCTCTGTTTTGATTGGAGATTTCTTGCACAGATTATGTTTATGTACAGGAGGATTTTCAGTCTGGAGCCTAATTCCAACATGGTAGAGTAATTCAGTTTTCCCTTCTGCCTTCCCCCATCCCCTTTATTATATGTAGTACAGGTAGTTCTCTACCTATGACCGTAATGGAGCTTGCCTATTATGGTTGCAAGTGAAATGGACTCACTTAATAACCTCCACCCCTGTTCTTCCTGATACAACTGTTAGACATACATGTGGATCATTAAGTGGAGCATGGGGTATCTCAGGGGGAAGGCCCAGCGCAATACCAGACCCATCTGCTCCACACCTCCCAACGCTTCCCCCACCTTCTGAGACACTTTGAGCTCCACTTCCCGCACCTAGGTTCCTCAGAGCCCTTGGGCCTGTTTCCCCACTCCCCCCGCCACAGGTCCCCTCAGGCCTTCCCCTCTCCCACAGATCGGGTCAAGTAGGGCTTAGATCTCCACCCTCTATCACTCATTGCACACTTATCTTTTGATGGTCTCTGGAGCTTTCCTCAACACTGTGCAGATCACTTTATGGAAGCAAAATGAAGTGGTTTGTTCCTGGGCTCCATGCCAACCTCTTGGAAGCTCTCACCATTTTGGCATGACCATGAGGATTATGGACACACTGAAAATGGCTGCTGCTTTCGGGAGGCTGTGGCATGGCCCAGGGACGAAGTACTCAATTCTGCTTCCCCAACACTGCATGCAGAACACTATGCAGACTTCCGGAGATTTCCTCAGCATTGCGCAGATCACTTTACAGAAGCAAAATGGAGTGGTTCCCTGGGCCATGTGGCACCCTCCATTAAGTGTATAAAACTGGCAAGTTACATTCAAATATTTCACTGATTTGTATTTGTGGAGTCTTAACTGGAATTTGACTTTAAACATGTGAAATAATATTCCTTTTTTTGTTGTTGTTGTTTTTGAAAAAGTACTTTTTTCATATAGATATGTAAAAAGATTTAGTAATTTATTTATTAATGAAACCTAGAGCTGACAACATTTTTATATAGCTGAATTTATTTATAGAAAGTGGTAATACTGAATACCAAAATTCATAGTTCATGTATTTCCTAGGTCCTTACAGGTGTAGCAGGAGAAGATGCGGAATGTCATGCAGCAAAACTATTAGAAGTTATCATTTTGCAATGTAAAGGCCGTGGAATTGATCAGGTAAGTTAAATAATGTGTCATCAGAAATCTGTGAAGGAAGCCATACTGTGGAGATGGTCAGTTACTTCCCATCTGAATGTAAATAAACACTGTCATAATAAATACATGTCTTCTAATTATAGCAATATTGTAATGTTCTGGGTTTTCTGTTTTATTCCTGCTCATTTGAAAAGAAAAATCAAGTTTTCAATGTAAATAAAAAAGGGAAAAAATTAAAAAGCTTGTTCCATCAAGAAGGAATACAAAAGCTGAAACTTTTGTTGTCATGGGCATAATGGGTGTTTGAATTAAAAAAAACTACAAGGGAACATTTTTTTCATATAACTTTATTGATTTTTTAAACAATTATAAAATTAAAAGATAAAGAGGAAAGTAAGCTTCGTAAAAAAAAGAAAGCTCAGTAAAAAAAAATAAAAGGGAGAAGAGGGGAAATTGTTAAAAAGTCTTCTGACTTTCTTTGATACAGACAGAAGATTAAAAGAATATATGAAACTTTTATTCTAAGGTTAACACTTGTCTACATTACTTCCACAGTCCCATATAATTCTAATCATCAAATCCCAAAATCAACTTTTCATTTCTTTCAGTTTTTCACAAAAAGTCCAAAAGTGGTATCCAAGTAGAAATAACATTTGTCTTAAATCTTTTCTTTCATCAAAGCTGTCAATTTATCAATTGTCATGTACCAACAATTACTCATTTTATAAATACTCTCTTTAAAATTATGATTCATAGTAAATTTCAACTCTTTCTTCCAGATACTTGCCCATTAATTCAACTGTATATTATATCCCTTTTTTGCCTGTTCTTTCATACAGGTAGTCCTTGACTTATAACTGCAATTGGGTACAAAATTTCTGTTGCTAAGTGAGACAGTTAAGTGAATTTTGCTTCATTTTATGCCCTTTCTTGCCACAGTTATTAAATGAATCACTACAGTTGTTAAGTCACTAACACAGATCTTAAGTGAATCTGGTTTCTCATTGACTTTGTCAATCAGAATAGAGCTGGAAGGGACCTCAGAGGTCTTCTAGTTCAAGTCCCTGCTCAGGCAGGAGACCCTATACCATTTTAGACCAGCGGCTGTCCAGTCTGTTCATAAAAACTTTAAAAAGTTTGCTTGTCAGAAGGTTGCAAAAGGGGTTCACACAATCGCATACAGGACACTGCAACCTTCATAAATATGAACCAATGGCCAAGTGTCTGAATTTTGATCACATGACCATGGTGATGCTGCAACAGTTATAAGTATAAAAAACTGTCAAGTCACTTTTTTCAGTGCCATTTTAACTTCAAACGGTCACTAAATGAACTGTTGTTAAGTTGAGGATTATCTGTACAATCTCGTTTTTATTTTCAGTAAAAGTTTATCTTAGCAATAATATCTTCATTTGTACAGAACTATACATCAAATTCGGTGTTGTCCTTTTCAAATTCATAATTATTCTTATATAACTCCCAAACATTTAACTTTTTTCTCAATTTTAAAACTGGGTTTCTTCATCAAAATACCTTGATGTTGTGCAGTCATATTTTTAACCAACATCTTTGTTTTCTATTTATTAATTTTAAAGCCTTCTATCACATCAAAATCTTTTCAGTTTTTTCATCAAATTCATTCCTTCTCAGAGGCTCCTGTAAAATGAAAATGAAAATCATTAACAAAAGCTCTCAATTTAAAAATCTGGTTTTAATTTTTAGGCTCATTATCTTCTTATCTTGTCTAACATTTCTTTACCTACAAAGACATCTCCTCCAGTATAGCTAGCATTTTCTCTTCCTGAAATGAATTGTTGACTGTTGCCAGGAACAAATTCCTTATTGCCTCTTTGGCAGTCAAATAAGACGGACAACAAATAGAGAACTAATATCACAAATAATTCTGCTAATTTCTTCCAGATGTCTAGGCTCAAAGGTCTTTCAAATGACTCCACATCCTCTGTCAGCTCCTTAGACTTTGGCCATTTCATTTCCAGCTCAAAAGAAACATGAGTAATTCCACAAAATGATCGGTATTGCTGGATAGCATTCTTAGACTCAAATTTCCCCTTTTTCATATCCAGCTGTGGGAAATATTCTATCAGCAATTGTGCTGGGTCTCCAATTGGTGCACAGTTCAATTCTTTTAAACAAATTAGCATTGACTACTATTAATCCTGCTTTAATCCTGTTATTTTTACTATTTTATGATAATATTTTCTGTACTATTTAAATCATATTGGTTACCTTGATCATCTTACTTGGACGAAAAGATGCAATATAAATCAAATTAATATCATCCTCAACATCCCTTACTTGCTCTGGGGCATGTACAGGTAGTCCTCACATATGATAAAAAATGAGGCCAAAATTTCTGTTGCTAAGCAAGATAGTTGTTAATTGAGTTTGCCCCATTTTATCACCTTTCTTGTCACAGTTGTTAAATCAATCACTCCAGGTTTTTTTTTTATATAAAAAAATTATTTCCATTTTCCAACATCATATCCATCATTAATCATTAATTTTTATTTATTGGTGATTCGGGCCTGCCCGACTGCCACTTCCTTTCTTCACTTATGGGACTGCCTATTGCCGCCAATAGCCTCCCATCGACCTGTGCGCTCTCACAGGGAGGGTTTCCTCAGGGTACCGTCAGCCAAACGTCGACTGGCGGCCCCCAGGGGAAGAGCCTTCTCTGTGGGGGCACTTACCCTATGGAATGAATTGCCTCTGGGGCTATGCCTTCTTCCCGACCTCCGGGCCTTTAAGCGCGAGCTCAAGACTTTTTTGTTTCATCGAGCAGGGTTGGCCTAAGGGTAATTTTAATGGGTGGTTTTATTACTTGTCATTTTAATTTTAAATTGAAATAATGTCTTTTAATTTTTGTATATGTCTTTTTAACTTGGCTATAAACCGCCCTGAGTCTTCGGAGAAGGGCGGTATAGAAATGTATTATATAAATAATAAATAAATAAATAAATAAATTCACAACCTCCCTCTACTACTTTCCCCTCCTTCATCTCCTTCACTTTACTACTTCCTCTCCTCCTTCTCCACTCCTCCCTTCTTCCACCCTTTCTAACCTTCTTATTCCCCTCCTCCTTCTCAACTCTTTCCTACCTACTTTCTTCCCTCCTTCTACTCCTCTCTCCCTTTCTTTCTGAAATGGCAGTCGAGCAGCCCCAATATCATTTCAAATTTTAATTTCATATCTTCAATCATTACTGTACATTAATAACCAATCCATGTATTATTTCCCCCTCCTCCCCCCTTCCCTCCACCCCACCCCCCAGACTTCCCAGAGCAAATACCGGGTATTATGACCAACAATCACAAGCTAAAATATACATAAACTCCCACCCCTTTCTAAAACTTTAAATCCCCTCACAATAAAAATAAAGAGATAAGAAAGAATAAGAAAAAAGAAAAGGAACAATACCAATACAATCTTCCCTTCACATATTACTTCTTACAGTCCATTTTTAAAATTAGTCCATCTTCTCAAATTCAAATTTTCTCCACTTGTATATTCCTTCAAATTTCATAAGTCCATTTCTTAAATTACAGTCCATCTTCTCAAGCTCAAATTTTCATCACTTATATATTTCTTCAATTGTCATAACATTTAATGTCCAATCTTCCAATATTACTCCATCAGTCAAATATCATTACGAATAAAGTCTCAGATACGATATTTCCAATTTAACTTCATAACTTTTGCTGTCTATAAACTTATATCCAAAGCGTATAAATTAAAACGAATAATCATTTAAGTTACATCCACAATATAACAGTAAACAATTAACATCATTACATCCACAACATTATCTAAATTCATAATTTTTACTTTCCATCCTTCACAATTAAATAGTATCATCCCTTAGGTTTATACCTTACAAATAACAAACAACAAAAATCCTATAATTTATATCCTAAACAAATCAATTCTACAAATTAACCATAATCATCATATTCACATTTTAAACATTCCTCCCCTCTCCTATTCTATTTTCCATCATCTCCAAACCAGTTAACTTAGCATCTAACAACAAAGGATTCCCACTCTTTAAAACATTAATATAGAAATGTCTTGCTTTCATAACTGTACTAAGAAAATACTTTCTACCTCTAAAATTCACTGACAAACCCATTGGAACTTCCCATCTAAAATATATCTGATGTTTCTTAAACTCATCCACTAAAAAAGCAAATTCTCTTCTCTTTCTTAACATTTTAGGAGGAATTTCCTTCATCATTTTTATATCTTGTCCCAATATTTGAAATTTATTTTTATAAAAGGCTTGCAAGATTTCATACCTAACCTTTTTAGTTGTAAAATAAATAACCACATCCCTCGGTAATCTATTTTGTCTTGCCCACCAAGAATTAACACGATAAATTCTTTCAATATTAATCTCAAAGTCTTCTGGCTCCACACCCTTTATCTGAGCAAAAGCTTGCGTAAAAATCTCTTTTAAATTTTCCTTCCTACTTTCCCTCAACCCCCTCACCCTTATAGCATATTCCATTAATCTATATTGTAATATTACTCTTTCTTCATCTGCCCTATCTACCTTTGCCTGTATATCTTCCATCTTATTATCTAAGTTCCAATTGTTTTGATTCTTTTGAATTTCCTCTATTTTCCTTTGCAACTCTAAATTAACTTTATTAAGTTCTTCCAAACTATCCTCCATCTGAATACAAGACCTTAATATTTGCGAAATTGCATCATTTACCATTTTCATTTCCCTCTTCTACCCTTCCACCACTTTCTTAAAATCCAACATCTCTTTCTCTATCTCATCAAATTTTTGATCTATTTCTGAAAAACGAGTCTCCAGAAACTCCTGTAAAAAATTTCTTAATTCCTCTTTGATGTCTTCTTTTAATTTTCGTATCTGAACTGAAGAAATTTCAAAGTTTTTAGTGGCTTTTGGTACTATTTGCTTAAAAGCCATTTTTTTTAAATATATAACTTACCCAGTAACAGGGGACAAAAAGGGGTTAAAAAGGAAAGATTCAAAAAACTTTTCTTCTAAATCACTATAATCCCAAAGAAGAAGAAAAAATATAAATCATAAAATTCTCATTTCTTCCATTTAGTCAGTATCTTCTTGTATATCTCCTAGTTCCACACTGGCTGTTAATAAGCATTTCCTTAACTTTCGTTTCCAATACACAAATCACCATTTGCTTTCTTCTCTCCTATCTTCGCAACAAATGTATCCTCTATTAGGGGCTTGCAGGCTTCTTGCAAACAAATGCTAGAACTCCAGTTTCTGCTCTGTCCGCGTTATAATCCATCACAAATCCATTTCTGCCGCGGAGATTGGACGCTACATTTTTTTTCTGCCAAAAGGCAGATGCCCTCCGAGTCCGGAGCTTCTTTCAGGCTTTAGAAGAAGCACTCCCCTCAAGCCTCCAGAAACTTTTCTGGGGCTTCTCCAGGTGGCTCAACTTCAGCCTGAATGCTAATCTCTCCCTCTTTGCCCGAGGGGGAGATTTTCAACCCGCCGGACTGCTGATTTGCGCTGTCCTGGCAGCTCTACAGACTACGGGGTTAGCGGTCTAAAAAAGACCGCCATCAATGAAGCGGAGCCAAACCGGAAGCCCCAATCACTACAGTTGTTAAGTTAGAAACACAGTTAAGTGAATCTGGCTTCCCCATTGACTTTGCTTGTCAGAAGGTGATCACATGACCCCTGGACATTGCAATCATCATAAATATGTTGCCAAGTGTCTGAATGGGAATGTAGCATGTATGAAAAATTGTTGTAAGTCATTTTTTAAAGTCCCATTGTAACTTTGAACAGTCATTAAACAAACTGTTGTAAGTTTAGGACTATCTGTATTATCTCTGCTTATCCTAAGAAGAAATCTTGGAGGGGAGGGAAGATAGAGAAAGAGCAGATCTGAGTAACTGTGGAACTGTCTTCTGTTATACTAGAGAATTTAAAAGTTAAGAATTTAATACATGCATTGCAAGATACGGATATTGAAAATCAAATGTTTATTACTACAACAATGTGTTAATATTTGCCTCTGACTTTAGTAACACTTTTCCCTCCATCTCTTTAGTGTATACCCTTGTTTGTGGAAGCTGCTTTAGAACGATTAACTAGAGAAGTTAAAACAAGTGAATTACGGACAATGTGCCTCCAGGTTGCCATAGCTGCTCTCTATTACAATCCTCATCTACTTCTGAATACCTTGGAAAATCTTCGCTTCCCCAATAACGTGGAGCCTGTTACAAATCACTTCATTACACAGTGGCTTAATGATGTAGACTGTTTCTTGGGGTAAGCTTGTTGGCTCTGGGATTATGGCTTTAATTCATTAAATTCTAATGTAGAGAGAAGGGATTATATAGATACAACAGGTACCACTTTTCCATCTAGCTTCTTCAGGGAATGTGGGCTAAATCCTATATGAAGAAACGTAACAAGGTCTATTGGGCATGCACATTGATCTCTTCAGCCATGCCCTTTGTGAATATCTTAGGTAGAATCCGTGGCATCTTTCCTAAAACCAAAAGTAATATGACATTTTCTTTCTTATTGCAGACTTCATGACAGAAAAATGTGTGTGCTAGGCCTGTGTGCATTGATTGATTTGGAGCATGTACCACAGGTTTTAAATCAGGTTTCGGGTCAGATCCTGCCAGCTTTCATACTTTTATTTAATGGGTTAAAAAGAGCATATGCTTGCCATGCTGAGCATGAAAATGACAGTGATGATGACGACGATGAAGCGGAGGAAGATGAAGAAGCAGGTAACGTAATGGTCTTTCCTGTAGAGATGATCAGCAACCTTTCTGATGTAGCTGTAGAAAGTTTTTCAGGAAATTTTTGGTGTGTCTTGTGGTTTTTTTCCTGTTTTTTTTTTTCCATCTTTGCCTTTTAATTGGACTGAAGTATTTATGTACATCTCATTTTTCCTACAGTACTTTATTCTCTGTTCTGTTTGGATCTCTTACATCGGAATAATTAGTCCTTTGCCATGTTTAATAATATGCAAAAGCTACCATTGCTAGAATTTCTCTGGAGTGTTTCATTTTCTTCTCAGAAATGAATTGGCTGTTCATGGACTTAATGGGTTTTTTGTTTTTGTTTTGGAATTTAATTTTTCAAATTAGAAAGATCTTTCCATTTGGAAGATTAATTTCAGAAAAGCAGAATGGAGTGGTGGGTGATGGAAAAATCAAAATGGAAATTTAGTACAGTCCAGGAAACATATATTTCATTTTCTGGAACTATTTGTCCCTAGAATATAGGCATTGATTGCATATACCTAATCATATTTCTTGTGCTCTTCAGTCTGTTCCAATATTTTTTATTTTTGAAAATAAAGCTAAAGAGACTTACACTGTTAAATCATTGGCCACATTCATTTAATGTTCTTTTGTTGTTATATCTAGTTTGCAGTTATCATTTGGTAGCTGGGTAATATAGTATCATATGATTAAATTTGTGTTCTATTCTTAACCTAGCGTATTAAAGACCATGTAATTTAAAACAAAAACGTGGAATTTTATGCAATATAAATAATAGAATAATTAAAGGGGAAGAGTCTAAATGAAATTTTTGAGCACTCTTAAAACCCGTTGTTTGGTCATAGAAGAACTTGGAAGTGATGAAGATGATATCGATGAAGATGGTCAAGAGTATTTAGAGATTTTGGCAAAACAGGTTGGAGAAGATGGAGATGATGAGGATTGGGAAGATGATGATGCTGAAGAGACAGCACTGGAGGGATATTCAACTATTATTGATGATGAAGATAACCCTGTTGATGAATATCAAATATTTAAAGCAATTTTTCAGAGTAAGAGCTCCGTAGTTTTCATTGCAAATCTGTATTCCTGTGTCGGCTGAAATATGTATTATCAATGTGTTGTGCTTGTAAGAAATATGGGAATTCAAGGGATGCATATAATTTGAAAAGACTCAGAGGAGATATTCAAGGAATTTGAAAAGCTACAGCCTAAGCACTCAGCAAATCTGAAATGAGTCAGGTTTGATGGAAGTTGATAGTTTAGCAGAATTATTAGTAGATACTTCACTTTTTATTGTAAAAATTATCATATTTAGGCTATCTTGGCCTTTAGGTTATCTAGGGCGCGGGTGGAGCCGCCGTGGGTGTAGATCTTGGTGGTAGTAGCAAATATTCAAACGAGAACTTTGAAGGCCGAAGTGGAGAAGGGTTCCATGTGAACAGCAGTTGAACATGGGTCAGTCAATCTTGAGAGATAGGCGAGCACCGTTCTGAAGGGACGGGCGATGGCCTCCGTCGCCCTCGGCCAATCAAAAGGGAGTCGGGTTCAGATCCCCAAATCTGGAGTGGCGGAGACAGGTGCCGCGAGGCGTCCAATGCGGTAACGTAACCGATCCCGGAGAAGCTGGCGGCAGCCCCAGGAAGAGTTCTCTTTTCTTTCAAATGTTTTTATTACTATAGCAAATTGTTCTTACAGTGTCAAATTATTGGTTGTGTTTACTATGGAAATAGCTAGGCAGAAAAGTCTATAAATGACATTGGAAGGAAAGAACTACCTTGGATTTTTCAACTTTGGTAAGAAAAACTAGCAATTGGGAGAAGTAAGATATGCATACATATAAGAATAGAAACTATTTTGTTCTCAGCAAAATTGAATAACAGTTAACTATTACCTAATATTTCTCTGGTGATAATATTTTGCCTGATTTTTTTTCTGACATGTCAAAGAATAGAAGAGAAAATAATTTCAAGTGATGATATACTGTATTTTTCGGAGTATAAGACGCACCTTTTTCCCACCTAAAAGGGGGTGAAAATTTGGGTGCATCTTATACACTGAATGTAGCCCCTCCCACCCACTAGCACCCATCCTTTGGCCTCTACCTCCCAGCAGTTTACCTCCTTGCAGCAAGCAGCAAAAAGAAACAGCCCTTTCTTTTTCTTGTTTTCCTCACCAAAAAAAGGTAGGTGCATCTTATAGTCCGGTGTGTCTTATAGTCAAAAAATATGGTACATTGTATTATTTCTAAACAATTGTAGATGCATTCCACCTAATAATAATTGAATAGATTTTGATCATACTCTGTAATAAAGTCGAATTTCAGTTGCACATTAATATGCAGATCAAACAAATTTCATAATAAATTGAAAAAGGATATCTCAAAACATGTATAAAAATAGGTTTTATTGGATTGATGCATTTAATCATACATTCTTTCCCTGTAGGGTTAAAGACTATAATTAATATTATTTATTTTATTTATAAAATCTCTCAGTAAAAATAATCCCAGAGCAGGATACTTAATTATAATAGCAAAAGCAAAATTAGAACATAGCAAGAAAGCAAAGAACAGACTAAGATCTACCAATAGTAATCAACAGGCATCTAAAAATAGTAAATTAAGACTGATTTTCATAGAACTTTCCAAATAGTTTAGTTTACTTCATTGTCATTGCTGTGATTGCACATGGTACAATGAAATTAAATGTCGTCTTCAGTATACATTATAACTTCAAAAATAAAACCACAATGCTTACAGATCTATATATTTTGCAGCACTTCAGAATCGTAACCCAGTATGGTATCAAGCATTGACACGTGGTCTTAATGAAGATCAAAGAAAACAATTACAGGACATAGCAACTTTAGCCGATCAGCGAAGAGCTGCTCATGGTATGCATTTTAATTGAATTTTACATGGCTATAGTAAGTTCATGTCATTAGTATTTTGCTAAGGGATATGTTTCACCCTGAAAGAGCTTCATCTTACCTCCTCTTTAAATTAGGAAAATTTTGATCACCAAAGTTGGAGCCAAAAAGAATCGGCTAACATATTCTTCTACTAGAAGGTTGGTTTAGACCAGGGGTCTCCAACCTTAGCAACTTTAAGCCTGGCGGACTTCAGCTCCCAGAAAGCCCCAGCCAGAAAGCTGGCTGGGGCATCCTGGGAGTTGAAGTCCTCCAGGCTTAAAGTTGCCAAGATTGGAGACCACTGGTTTAGACTTCTTCCCCTCCTATAAAGGAAAAGAAGCTTGGTCAGCAATCAGCTCCTCAGATCCCTGTAGAAGAAGCCACCAAGTGCCAAAGCAAGACATTTAAACTCTAGAGCAGTGATGGCGAACCTTTTCAGCACTGAGTGCCGAAAAGGGAGCATACGTGTGTCTGGGCTGCAACCTGGAAGAGAAGCTACCCAGGCGCATGTGTGCGCCTGAAAATGAACTTCTGGTTTCAGCTACTGAACTTCTGGTTTCAGCCAGTTACTCTTCCGGGTTTCTGGTGCCCATGCTCATGTGACGATCAGCTGGCCGGCCTGCATGCTCACGCAGGAAAACGGAAGACCAGCTAGAAGTTTGTCTAGTTTCCGGCACTACTGCAGGAAAAAAGGCCAGTTGGTCGTCGCGTGCGCATGCGCACCAGAAACACAGAAGAGGAACGGATGACACTGCATGTGCCAGGCAACATGGCTCCGCATGCCACTTTGGGCATGCGTGCCATAGGTTTGCCATCATGGCTCTACAGCAACAAGAAGATAATACCCAAGAAAAAAGTTTCAGTGAACCACTGGAGAGAATGAAAGCCACTGGTCCTCAAATTCCTATGCAACAAAGAGGAAGCTATAGGAAGCAGCAGTATCAACTGATCATAGGAAGCAGCAAAAGATCTTGATTCCTTGAGCACTAGTGCAATTGAATAGCAGTCCACAGCAGATGTGGATTGATGTGCCACACAGAACCATGGTTTACTGTTATACGGAAGCAAACTCCTATGCCTCTTTCAGGGAAGATTATGCACCCTATCATTCCTGAGAGGACTATAAGGGGCATGCATAAGAGCACAGATGTGCCTGCCGTTCCTGTCTTATTGTTCCCTTCATTATATCCAATTACTATAGTTGATACATAATTTTAATTATATATATATATATGTTCTGTTTTATCTATGACATTTGTTTGTGTATACTGTTGTGACAAAAAAAAAAAAGTCAAACTGAAGCCAGATGAGTTTCTAGAAGCAATTTCAGAGGTAGAGAAGATGGTTACAAAGCGAGCACTGTACTAGACTACAGGTGCCACTCATTGTGACAATTCTCTAGCAGCCTTTCCTTCTCCACAAGTAGACCTGGTCAGCTCCAAGTTTAATAATCCTTATGTAGCCTGTGGAAGTTGTAGTTAGCATCATTAGCAGTGATTTGGTAACAGTCAACATGATCAGCTGACTGCCAAGAACGTAGGCACAGCAAGATCCAAGCCTTAAGGCTACATTGAGGACATGTGAATTTGACATGCCTGCCTTCTGTCCATTGCTAAAATGGCAAATTGATAAGTGCTATATGATATGCTATGTTAGAGAAGACTGGGAGGACTCATTTTTATTCTGGTCCAGCAAGAAACCTACAAGATACAAAATTCATTCCAGTAGACATCCAGTAGCCCTGTTCAGTCTGAATTACGCAGATCATGATAAACTTGCTATCCCACCAAAACAAAATATATAGTACTAACCAGCTTATGGGGAGCCAGTCATCTGTACTGGACAGAACCTTATTATCTGGGTTTGGCCATTCTGCTGTTTTTGTGTACCCAGCAAAACCCTGTATCTTGCAAGGAATATTGCAAAAAATCACAGGACATCAGAGGCCTGGTACCTGTGGGATTCCGGCTGAGAAAGCCATCCATTAGAGAATGATTTTTTGCAACCTAGACAATTATCCCATAACCTGTTTAATGCTGTCTTATTTCTATAATATGTAACCTAAGACATTCAACTAGAAGCGGTCTATCCAGAATCTGCTGGCATAAAGGGATGGGTTGTAACTCGTTTGTAAAAATTCTAACTGGTTGCAGAAAGTTCCAGGTGGCAATTGTAAGTAGCTCTAGTTTACAAAATAATGAACGCGATTTCTGAATGAGAGCCTGGAAAGTTGCTACCTGTCAAAGTAGATATTGATATTCATACCATTCTTCAGGAAGTCATTTTTGCACTTCAAGGGTTTGTGGGTCTCTGCTTAGCTATTACATTCAGTTTCCAACAAGGACCCCTTTGAAGTACTTGCCGGGTAAGCAGTAAACATTCAGATTTTGCATAGTTTCTGAACTATGAGATTTCTGGCAGGTGGATCAGGAGATTGCTGCAAATACTTTGCACTTTGGGATTTATCTTCTTGACAGGGGAATAGTTTCCCCATATCTGTTATTCTTATTGTGTACCACTTCCTCAGAGATGTACGACTCCTTTCACTGCCAGTCATATATCACTTTCTGTCATGGGAATTGTCCTTCAGGCCCAAACCAAGGTTCCTGTTGGACCCATCAGACATATCCCATTAACACCTGCATTTTGAAATAAACTCCTTGGTAGCCATAGTCACTGCTGGAAGAGTGGAGACACTTGAGGCTTTTTGAGTGAAAGGCAGACTAGTGCTAAAGTAGATCCATGTTGCACACTCATGTTCAATTCAAACTCCATCCACACAAGAATCTAATTTCCAAATTTAAATCTAGTCTCTTGCACTAAAGAATGAATCTGTCTCAAATTAGATGTGTACTTTGTGCTAAAATATTTCTCGGGTGCTCTCTGTAAGGTCAATAGCCTATTGAATTTGAAAACATATAATCAAATACTGTATCAGACAGGTCAAGGTGTCTGTCACTGTGGAATTCTCCGTCAGAAAGAATCAGCACTCATTTGTCATCCCAGCTCCCTCTGTCAGAGTGTCAGCCACATCTACAGCTCAAATTGTGTAAATAATTATATTTTGAATAATACTATGTGGTTTGCAACAAAATAAACTGATGGGATTAAAATGTATATCTTCATTCCCAATTATTTATAGAGGATGTCTGAAGACATTTCTCTTAAAAATATTGTGGACATAAATAACTTAAAATCTATTTCTTTATCAATACTTTTTTGGGAGAAATCTTTATGTTTTAATCAAATTTCTATATTGTTCATCACACTTGTGTGACTGATTTTGATTTTGCATTTTCTTTTAAATCAGGGCACTTTTTTGAACCAGCCAGATTCAATACGATGAGTATGATAATTTTAAATTTTTATTTGTTTCTCTTTAAGGCTGGAAAAGTATATATAATATATTACTTATTCTTCTGCTTGTTATTTTATAGAACACTTCTCTTTTTAATATGCAGTTATAAAGAACTGATTTTTGAGGATCTCTTGAGGTATTTTTAACATTAGAACTTTTGTTGATTGTGAATAACTTATCTTACAGAAAAAATTTGTGACACTAAAGAATTTTATCTTTTCTCTTCTAGAATCCAAAATGATTGAAAAACATGGTGGATATAAATTCAGTGCTCCAGTTGTGCCAAGTTCATTTAATTTTGGTGGTCCAGCCCCAGGAATGAATTGAATTATCACTACTTTTCCTCCTACTGTGTGATTGTAGTGAAGAGCTTGTGTTCCTCCCAATATAGTGGTTCCAGAACTGGTTCATGTTATCTACAGCTCACGCTAAATGAATTGGTAGATTGAATATTTTAAAAAGAAAAAACAACCCAGAAGTGGGACTTGATCATGCAACCTAATACTGGAAAGAAGGTTTTATGAAGATAGGAAGAACCTGAAACTTGAGCTTCAAATGACACACTGTGGATATTGGAAATCAAGAGGAGATGTCTTGAAGGCAGCTTCCTTTCTATGAAGAAAATAGGCATTGGCTGCAGGACTGTTGGAAAGGTCTCATTTACAGTACACAAGCTTGAAGGCCAATTTAATTTTTACAACTGTGGGACTGAGTATTTGCCCAATTTTCTTTTTCCTCCCCCAATGGGTATCTATTCTTTTAATGTACATAAAGGCAATTGGATGGCCTTACTTAACATTTCATTATTTCCATTTATCAAGATTGTTCATATGTAGAATATCGGACACTTATTGTAGCACTACATAACTGATAAAATCTGTAAATGATTTAGCACTTTCATATTGAAACAAGCCTGCTAGCCTATGTACAAAATTAGCAAAATGTTTGTTTATAAAAAAAAGGGATGTTCTGGGGAAAATTTCAGGTTATTAATTTAAAACTAGCAGTTTTGTACCTGGTGAACTGTGGTGCAGCTACCACTGGTTGTGACTTGAATTTGATATGTAAAGAAGGGGCTAGTGGTATTTCATTGCTGCTAAAAAAGAAAAAAATGGCAACACTCTGTGTCCTTTGTTTTTTTTCTTAAAGCTGTCATTGTACAAATGGAAAATTGAAAATAGAAATCTTCATGTTTAAATGCTGAGTGGAAATTCATTTTCTCAGCAACGTGAAAACTGACATGAAGTTCTGCTTTTCCAGGAGTGTATTTTGATGGGTGGTGAAACATCTACATAGGCAATCTATTAAAATATAATTTGGCTAACTTGGGCTGGAGTTGATTAAAATTCTATTCCCATATATGGGAATATGATCAGAATTTATTACATTTCAAGAATCTCCTCTCTTATCTATGTCCCTTACCACTTTAGGATGCCTAAAATCCAGGATTTTTTATCTGATCCATTTAGAACAGTGGTCCAGTTTATGCAGCTGTCTAATTAAGAATTAAATAAATCTTGTCAATAATGCAGCCTCTTCATGCAGCATTTGAACTGTTTTTAACCATAGATTCCTATTTGAAGATAAGATCCTTTGATTATCAGTTTGGGAAAAGTTAGAATCCTAACTTAATTTGAAATTTAAGGTGTTGTCATAATACAACCCCTTGATCTGAAATAGGGATTTGTGGTCAGAGACTTCTAGCCATGAAAGGGCTGCACCTCAGAAAAAGTCTCGTTAATATTTGAGTTAAACTTAGATATATGGTCATCTAGACATGGTCTCAGGGTTACCAAGTCCCATCTTTGAAGCAACAGTTTTATCAATGTCAGGTGATATAATAGCATTTTAGCTATACTCTAGAAGACTTCTTCCTGCTGGGACCACTATTGAAGAGTTACTTGGTGAAGAAGGGAACATCAAATAATGTGACTGGGCTGGCTTAATGCCCCATCTACAAAATAAATACATAAGATAAAATCATAGATGCTGAGTTTCTGATCTTGCAATAAGATCATTGGTGTCAAATCTTTTAAGCAAAATGTTTTATTTCTCCTGGCTGTTTTTATATTAATGGTCATCTGCTGTTATAACTGGTATTGAACAAGCTACCTTAATTTAAATGTAAGCCTCCAAAACTTTAAAGACAGGTTAAATGAACTGAATTTATATATATAAAAATAAAACTGAAATGAAACTTATATATTATGATATTCAAAAATGCAATCTTCAGAAAACCAATTTGTGTGATGAGTATTTGTTTTCTATGTATTAGTGGGGGCAGACTGCTTGGAGTATTGACTTCCTAGTGGACTATCTACCTCTCAATTGTCTCAAACTTGATACAAGAGCCCTTGAACTGTTTTTGATTGAATACAGATTCAATTAAAGACTTCTCTAATTCTATAGCTAGTGGCTAGAGAAGCGTTTCCCATTCAGTTTTGTGTAGATTTAAATTAAGTTCTTGTATCTGTGTGTAAATACTTTTATGCTGTTCTGTTTTCTGAGTTTATGTCATTGGACATTTCCTTCTTTTTTCCCCAGGTATTAAACATGTCTTACTACAGTTGTAGATTTTTCTTAGTTCAGGCAAGATTAAAATACACATCTCAGAATAGGACAACGTGGGTTTCCAGAAAAAAGATTGAGCCTAATCTTAAGAATGAACACTAGAAACATTAATTTATGAATAATTTAAATAATAGATTGAATTTTTAGTATAAATTTTATATTAAAAGTGAACATTTGTTCAATACTAGTTGCACCAGAACTCTTTTAAGTAAAACTTATAAATCACCATGTCTAAATCATTGTAATGGGGACACAGTGGCTCAGGGGCTAGGACATTGAGATTGTTGATCGAAAGGTTGGCAGCTCAGCGGTTCGAATCCCTAGTGCTGCTGTGTAATGGGGTGAGCTCCTGTTACTTGTCCCAGCTTCTGCCAACCTAGCACTTTCGAAAGCACGTAAAAATGCAAGTAGAAAAAATAGGGACCACCTTTGGTGGGAAGGTAACAGTATTCCGTGCGCCTTTGGCGTTGAGTCATGCTGGCCGCATGACCACGGAGACATCTTCGGACAGCGCTGGTTCTTCGGCTTTGAAACGGAGATGACCACCACCCCCTAGAGTCGGGAACGACTAGCACGTATGTGCGAGGGGAACCTTTACCTTTAAATCATTGTAAATCAGGAAGTTTTACTTCAAGAAAAGTAAATCCCTATTTTTTGCTGGCCTATCTGTATGATTATCACATTAGCATTACATTACATACCTAATGATTTTGCAATGGTTAAACCCCTTTGAAGCACTCATTGGGTAAGCAGTAAACTTTCTGATCTCTCCTAAAATGCTGTGCCATTTCAGTAACTATTATATAAACTGAATTTTACAAATGGTTATATACTCTGATAAATCATAATTGAATTTCCTTTCTAGATGTTCTTTAATAAAGGTTAAAATGAATGAAGTTTATTCCTCACAGACAACATGTACTTATGTTAGGGTACATAAATGCTATCTGAAAGGATACAATCCAGAAAGAAGCTTCCAGGTTTTATTCTGATACTTAAACTTGGATAGTCTAAAAGTGCTACATGCAGATTTTACAAAACTTGGCAATTCATATAACTAATTTAGAATGTCATAATTTATGAACACTTTCCCCAAGTGATATTTTTACTATACCTACATTAAAAAATACTCTATACTAAGTAGTACAATGAGGACTATACTAATTTGACCATATTACGCTTATAAAAATTGCATGAAATGCAGTGGTAGTATTGTTACTGTACTGCTTTCCTTGCAGGAATTTGCATAGAAAAAATTTCCAGTACAGGAAAATTTTGGTTTAATATTCCTACCATGTGGAGAAGATGGCCTGAGCAGAAAATAAGTGATATTGGTCATTAAAAACCTGTATTCTTGTAGATTTGGAAGTAAAATCTTGTGTGTGGTAAAATAACAACTGAGTCATTACTGATAATTCGTTAAATATGCAGAAGGTGCAAATGACTGCAGATAGAAAAGGAGGATTTCTGAAAGTCAGCCTTTGTATGAGATTAGCTATATGCTAATAAATATTTTTGTTATACCTTTTATTCCTAGCAAGTTTTGTTTCCCCCTTTGTTTTTCCACTCAGTTACTATCTTTTGTTTATCTTCCATTATTTTTCTTAATGTGTCTGATATCAAAGATATAAATATTAATATTCAGGAGAATGATTTCTTGTGCAGATGGGAGATCATTTTATAAATGATTGCCCTATTTTAATCAATTATAACAGTAGTTAAGTACTACCATTTTAGCCCTGATAGCTTTTTTAGCATGTGCTGTACTACAGATGCAAGATACACTTATTGTGGAAGAGGTAATCTCAAGAACAGTTGATAAAAACCAAAACTAAATCCCAGATTGCCAATATGTGGAGGATAGGCAGTCACATTTTTGTATTTTTTTTTCTTTTTGGTAGCAGGGATTACTTTAAAGTCAGTCATCTTTCAGATAAAATGCCCATATTTTCTTAAGATCTTAGTTAATACACTTATGATTCCACATTAAAGCAATCGGTTCTAAATGGCCACTAGCAAAAAAACCTATTAAGATGCAAGAAGCAACAATAACTTGAGACACAAATGGGGATTCTGTGGTAGTTACTATTTTTTTCTTAGCATTTTATAGCAATAGCATTTAGACTTACATACCGCTTCATGGTGCTTTTACAGCCCTCTAAGCGGTTTACAGAGTCTGCATATTGCCCCCAACAATATGGATTCTCATTTTGCCCACCTCGGAAGGATGGAAGGCTGAGTCAACCTTGAGCCAGTGTGATTTGAACTGCCAAACTGCAGCTAGCAGCTGAAGTAGCCTGCAATGCTGTACTCTATCCACTGCGCCACCTCGGGTTTTATTTTATCCAGTACAATTGCAGAAATTTCAGAACTAGCTAACAGTATCCTGTGCTTTGTTTGCATGAAGTTGCTATGCATATAGTTAGCATGGGAAAAATTAATACTAGCAACAAAAAAGTTTTCTCTGATGCAGTAATATAAGCTAAAATAGTAAACAGAGTTGCAGTTTTTTGTCACCACTAATTGTTCTTTCTCATATTAATGAGAATTCTCATATTAATAGCTCTTAAATAAAAAGCACAACCTACATTTCCAACCTGGAATGTAAGATCCATGAATCAAGGTAAGCTGGACGTGGTCAAACAAGAGATGACAAGACAACACCAACATCTTAGGAATCAACAAACTAAAATGGACAAGAATGGGTGAATTTAATTCACATGACCATCAGGTATACTACTGCGGGCAAGAATCCTTCAGAAGAAATGGAGTAGCCTTCATAATCAATAAAAGAGTAGGAAAAGCAATACTGGGATGCAATCCTCAAAATGACAGAATGATCTCAGTTCGAATCCAAGGCAAACCAATAACACAGTAGTCCAAGTCTATGCCCCAACCACTGGTGCTGAAGAGGATGAAATTGACTAGTTCTATGAAGCCCTACAGCACCTTATAGAATTAACACCAAAAAATGATGTCCTTATCATCATGGGGGATTGGAATGCTAAAGTAGGAAGCCAAAAGATTACCGGAATAACAGGCAAGTTTGGCCTTGGAATACAAAATGAAGCAAGGCACAGGCTGATAGAATTCTGTCAAGATAACGGTCATAGCAAACACTCTCTTCAAACAACCCAAGAGACAACTCTACACATGGTCATCACCAGACGGTCAACACAGAAATCAGACTGACTGTGCTCTGCAGCCAAAGATGGAGAAGCTCTATACTGTTAGTAAAAACAAGACCAGGAGTTGACTGTGGCTCAGATCATGAGCTCCTCTTTGCAAAATTTAGGCTTAAATTGAAGAAAGTAGGGAAAAGCCCCAGGCCACTCAGGTATGAACTAAATCATATCCCTGATGAGTATACAGTAGAGATGACAAATAGATTTAAGGAATTAGATCTGATAGACAGAGTGCCTGAAGAACTATGGGTGGAGGTTCGCAACCTTGTACAAGAGGTAGCAACTAAAACCATCCCAAAGAAAAAGAAAGGCAAGAAAGCAAAATGGCTGTCTGAGGAAGCTTTGCAAATAGCTAAGGAAAAAAGGGAAACAAAAGGCTAGGGAGAAATAGAAAGATACACCCAGTTGAATGCAGAATTCTAGAGAATAGCTAGAAGAGATAAGAATACATTCTTAAATGAACAGTGCAAAGAAATAGAAGAAAACAATAGAATAGGGAGGACCAGAGATCTATTCAAGAAAATTGGAGATATGAAGGGAATGTTTCATGCAAAGACGGGCATGATAAAGGACCAAAGTGGCAGGGACCTAACAGAGGCAGAAGAGATTAAGAAGAGGTGGCAAAATTACACAGAACTATACAAGAACAAACTTAACATCCCTGATAACCACGATGGGATGGTCACTGACTTTGAGCCAGACATCCTAGAATGTGAAGTCAAAAGGACCTTAGGAAATGTGAGCAACAAGAAAGCTAGTGGAGAAGATGGTATTCCAGCTGAGCTATTCAAATTCTTAAAAGATGATGCAGTAAAAGTGCTACACTCAATTTGTCAGCAAATTTGGAAAAATTAAGCAATGGCCACAATTGGAAAAGGTCAGTTTACATTCCAATTCCAAAGAAAAGCAATGCCAAAGAATGTTCAAACTAACGCACCATTGCTCTCATTTCACATGCTAGTAAGGTTATGCTTAAAATCCTACAAACTAGGCTTCAGCAGTATGTGGATCGAGAACTACCAGAAGTACAGGCAGGATTTTGAAGAGGCAGAGGAACTAGAGATCAAATTGCTAACATACGCTGGATCATGGAGAAAGCTAGGGAGTTCCAAAAAAACATCTACTTTTGCTTCATTGACTATGCTTTGATTGTGTGGATCACAACAAATTGTGGCAAGTTCTTAAAGAGATGGGCGTACCAGACCATCTTATTTGTCTCTTGAGAAACCTGTATGCGGGTCAAGAAGCAACAGTGAGAACTGGACACAGAACCACTGTTTGGTTCAAAATTGGGAAAGGAGTCCGGCAAGGCTGTATACTATCGCCCTGCCTATTTAACTTATATGCAGAGCACATCATGAGAAAGGCGGGGCTGGATGAATCAAAAATTGGAATTAAGATTGCCGGGAGAAATATCAACCTCAGATATGCAGATGATACCACTCTAATGGCAGAAAGCGAAGAGGAACTAAAAAGCCTCTTGATGCAGGTGAAGGAGGAGAGTGCAAAAGTTGGCTTGAAATTCAACATTAAGAAAACTAAGATCATGGCATCCGGCCCTCTCAATTCCTGGCAGATAGATGGGGAAGAAATGGAGGTAGTGACAGATTTTATTTTCCTGGGCTCCAAGATCACCGCAGATGGGGACTGCAGCCAAGAAATTAAAAGACACTTGCTCCTGGGGAGGAAAGCTATGGCAAATCTAGACAGCGTACTAAAAAGCAGAGACATCACCCTGCCAACAAAAGTGCGTATAGTCAAGCTTATGGTTTTCCCAGTTGCAATGTATGGCTGTGAAAGTTGGACCATAAGAAAGGCTGAGTGCCAAAGAATTGAGGCCTTTGAACTCTGGTGCTAGAGAAGACTCCTGCGAGTCCCTTGGACTGCAAGGCGAACAAACAAGTCAGTCCTAGAGATCAACCCTGACTGCTCTTTAGAAGGCCAGATCCTGAAGATGAAACTGAAATACTTTGGCCACCTAATGAGAAGGGAGGCTTCACTGGAGAAGAGCCTAATGCTGGGAAAGCCTGTGGGCAAAAGAAGGGGACGACAGAGAACGAGGTGGCTGGATGGAGTCACTGAAGCAGTAGGCATGAGCTTAAATGGACTCCAGAGGATGGTAGAGGATAGGAAGGCCTGGAGGAACAGTGTTCATGGGGTCGCGATGGGTTGGATATGACTTCGCAACTAACAACACATTTCCATATTTTATAGTACTGTACTTTCCTATAAATGCACACTGCACTTATTATTGGTTAGTGATCTTCAGTGTACTTGTGCAATAAATGTGAAGAGTGCAATAACTTGTTACTGGCATCTGAAACAGTGTGAAATCAATAATTCTTTCAATTAAAATAGTTGCAGTGCTCATTCATTATGAAGCAATATTTTTGGAGACCAAGGAATAAAGAATAAGGCAGAACTATTGACAGTTCTGTAAAGAAAAGATTGTCAGCATTCTTTTGTAAGCTATTCCAGGAACGTCAAGTCATTATGAGGCTAAACCAGAGATGGGATTCAAATCCCAGTACTACCGGTTCGTTATCAGTAGCATGTGGGTGGGCATGCTTGCTTTGCGAGTGCGTGGCGCTCCTGCACATGTGCAGAGCATTTTTGAGGACATCTGGGTAAGTGGGTGGAGCCTCCCGCCACCGCCACTACCGGTAGGCCCAAACCGGGCCAAACTGGTAAAAACCTAACCCTGGGCTAAACCCATCAAAAATGTAACTCGATAAGGGCATGACAGATGGCTAATGATACTTATGACATGTTTTAATTACCAATTACTTATTAAACAAAAAATCCAAGTTCCAATCAGGTCTGATGGCTTAACTTTTTAGAAGCAGCCAAGTATTGCCACCGAATTGGAAACATTTTAAAACAACTTGTTAAAATGTAGGAAAATTGAGGTATTTCCAGTTTGGAACTATTAGGGCAGTTAAAAGATTACAAAAATGCATGTGTTGAAAATCTGCAAACTATTCATTAAGCAAGATTTCAAAAAAAAAATGAGATGGTTTGAGGAAGTAAAAAGGATTACAGTATGTTGAATTCAACTTGTTTTCTATTGAGCTTTTTACCAAATACACAGTGTAAAAATAGCCCTGATAATGAAAAAAGGCACTCCATCCAGGAATCATACCCACCACTAAACCAGGTAATCTAATTTGAAAGGATTGTAGCTTTTTCACCCATCTCTTAAGGATCACAGGGATCACATCGGTTCTCCCTACCCACTTCATCTGTGTATCCGGAGATTCTTGAACTTGTGTATTTTTTGTGACCTTTCTCATCTTAATAGTGTAAGAATTGGGAAGTCTAAAGACTGTCTAAAGCTTTACAGAGGCAAAAAGAATGAGAAAACACGCTACTTGCTCACTGAATTAGCTATAATCATTCCTGATTGGAAATCAGAATGAGTACATTCGGAGATTTATTCAACCGGCCAATTAATTTAATCTAAATATTTCACTTCTTCTTATGAGGTAGAAGCCTTAACATTCCAATTGTAATTACTAAACTACTTAAGCTATTTAAAGAAAATCTGTCGAAAGTCACTCTAAGGTACTTTAGAACTATCACAACCCACATATTATATTATTTAAGATTTCATCTTCAATTTGGGACTGGTAAAAACTTAACAGTTCAAGTCCTAACCAAGGACTGAGAGATGTTAAGGTAACGTCTGAGCATAAAGGCAGTTCCGAACAAAGTGGATTTTTATTATTATTAATGCTCGGAACGACATCAAAAATACTATGTTAAGTTGGCCGATAGTAAATTGAAGGGATTTCCTCTAGTGATACCTTCTTTCGTCGCGGTGATGACAGAGAAAGCCTTCCCACCCAAGAAAATAAAAGCTTGAGCACTGGTCGACTAAGTCCCAAGGTGACTAGCAAGATGGTCATTCCAAAAACAACAAAAGCACTTCGCGAAGACGGAACTTCCTTTTCACTTTCCCTTCTATCAAGCACTTCTAATCACAAAGCCCTTCGGTTCAATTCAAATAGTTTGCTTCAAACAAACTTTGATGTCGTTATGACTCTCCTCATGGGGAAAAGACCCGGGGGGGGGGGGCTAAAATGGCGCCAGTCCCTTTTTCCCTCACTGACGCATTACAGCCTCGCCCGACGTGATATAAAATGGTTGCTGCGACGGCCCCGAACTCAGCATAGTCAAGTACCCTGTAGCGTGAAGGCGGTCCCACAGGCCGATTACCAATAGATGGTGCCATCTCAAGCTAAAATGCCCAATGGCGACTATGGGTGGAGTTTGGAATCGTCAAGCGGCCAATGAGAACCTAAGGAACTGCTGGTTGCAGGGCCTCCCCGCGCGGCTCTGGGCGGTGCTGGGATAGGCGGGCGGGCGCTGAGACGGCCGTTTCCTGTCCTGGTGCATGGTGGTCGGACGAAGGAATTGTTGGAAAATTTCTCAGCGAGGTTCGTATATAAATGTGTTTTTACCCAGTGTGCCTTATTCTAACCGCCGCCATCTCCGACTGGGATGCTTCACTCTCGGGTTTGGTCTGGCCTAATCCCTTTGCGGCGATGTTCCACAGAGGGAAATGTGTGAGAAAACGGGGAGTCGCCCTAGTATCGCGGCTCATATTAATAATAAAGCCGAGGCGTTGCCGCCGCCCGCCCGTTCCCTCTCCCCCCCCTCCTTCATATTCCCGCCTTCTCGGTTTTCCTGGATCCAGGTCTTTTCTCCTGCGACGTATTTGTCTCGGGGATGGGGGTGGGGAGAGAGACACAATCGCCGCGTAAAGTACCCGCTCGGGGTCTTCGGGCTGTAGGCGAAGCGGACCTATCGGGCGACATGTTATCGGAATGACTTCCAGGGGAGTGTGCTTGAGGCAGCTTTCTCTTCAGGGGCTGCGTCACTGGACAAGGTTCATGTTGTATAGCCCTTTGCAAGCCATGATAGAAAAAGGTGATCTTGAGGCATTTTTTGTTCTCCGACATTGATCCCGAGCCGAAGGAGTCTCAAAACGTCACCGTCGCCCCTTGCTCCCTTGTGAATTCACCCATGCCGCGCTTTAAAAAAAAAAAAAAAAAAGCAGCGGAACCATTTTTGACAAAACCTCGAATATGAACGAGCGGCGACCTGAAGCTGCAGGTTCGGAAAGGGAGATTCCCAATCGGTGTGTGCGACTAAACTTCGGCCGATCTGTAAAGTCTGAACACTTTACCCGTTATTTAAGGACGTGCACAACACGTTTTTTCTTCTTCTGATTATATATACGCAAATAAGACTGACAGAAGCAGCTCTGAGTATATGATTCTCAACAGGCCCATTTCGGATCATGAGGATTTTTTTTTTAGGTATAGGAAACGAAGTTTTCTTGTGGGTCCTATTTTTTTTTAAAATTCAGCTGGATCTGGTTGATTAGACTGCATGTCTAATACCTATATCTGAACTGGCTTAATTGTTTTCAGAGATTTTAGGATTGTGGACTGCTTGGATTGTCTCCTTGAGACTTTTTTTTAAAATGGTAATGCCACAAATATTTTGGTTTCACAAAAAATATATAAACAAAAGTAGAAAGTAATTTCACTTTTATTCATGAAACGAAATAATGTCACCATAATTTTGACATGCTTCTGAAAACAGTAACTTTCTTCATTTAATACAGTATTTTTGCCATCTTGCAATAAATCACAGTTCCAATTCTCCCATAAAACATACATAGACTTGGTATCATCTCAATAAATAAAGTATACATATCCATATCAGGAGAATACATTTTTCCACTAATATTAGAATGTGATTTGCAAATCTTATTTAAGAACTCTTAAAAACAATAGAGGGATCTAAATTCAGTTAAATCATATATGTATTCCTAAAGTAGGATATAGTTAAGATGTGCAATATAGAAAATTGCACGCCAGATATAAATAAAATGTCAGTTTTTTAAAAGGAATTTATCTGCCTACTTAAGGGAAGATCAAAGATTAAGAGGGCTTAGTTGCAAACACTAGTGGAACATAGTAAATATGCTTTAATCAAAATAGATTTAAGAAGAAAATAATACTTGCATCCACAAGGAACAAGATTGATAAATGATAAATTATGAAGCAGCTAGAGACTTGAATTCCCTGGAATGAAATAGTCATGGTGTAGGGGTTCATGGGAAAGAGTATGAGTCTGCTTACAGTTGTATGCATCTAAATCTAATTCCAGTCCACTGAATTAGAAAATCTTATAGACGTGAGGCATGCTTCTAAGTCTCAAACCCAGTTCATTATTTCTTTTTTAAACTCAGGTTTTATGACGTTTTATTTATTGGTCCTACAAAATTAAGAAAAAAATTTCAATAAAAGTTGTGATAAGTAAGCTGTGTCTTTAATGATGTGTTAAGTGTTTCATTTATAGCAGTGATTCTTAAAGGGTGGTCCTAGAATCCTGGGAGTCCCCCAAGACCGTCTAAGGGGACCACAAGATCACAATTATTTACCAGGCTATGTTGAAAAATAATGCAATATTAAAACCCCAACAAGCATTCCTTAAAAGTGATACCAACAAAGGTGTCAGTTTTAATTTTTAATACATGAAATATTCATAATTACACTCCATAGACACAAATCACTTTTGAGGTCCTCCATAATTTTGTGAGAAGGAGTCCTAAGAAAAAAAAGTTTAAGAAAAACTGATTTTTAACTATATTTAGATGTAACCCTCAAAGTTGAGTGCTATTGTGTAAGATAATCAATCTCAAATCTTTCCATCTAATATTCCTTCTTGTTAAATTACAGTTTATTATAGACTGAACAGATTGGAATATCATAAAAGGTTCAGATGGCAAGGAGCAATGCTTTGGGTTCATTTTTAAGAAAGTACAAAAAGTAGCATCTGTTTATAAAACTTTAAGTTTAGATTCTCTAAACCTAACACAATTATGTTGTCCTAGTAGATAGTGCCTAACTGCTCTAATGAGAGTTCTTTAGGAGTTTATTCTTGCAGAAGTTCATTAAGAACTATTTTCCCATATATATATACTAGAGCTTTTGATAAGTAATTGGGTTATATTGGATTAAATCTAGAATGACCATTCCGTGAATGGAAAATCTCGCGTCTGTAGAAGGAACTGTAACCCAGCAGAGGCTCGTGCCAAGGTGGTAATGGGGAGGAGTTGATTTTGCCCTTTCGTGTGGACAGGTAAGCAACAGGTAGAAATTGTTGGAACCATCTCATTTAGCTGTTCTAATTAAAATTGATCCGCAATCCGTGGATAATTGATTCAGATCTATGTTTAAGCGAATATAATTGCTTTCATTTCATCTTAACATTGCGAAGACAATAAGGCTAATGTGAAATTTATGATGTGAGCCTTGAAATCAAGTTTCATTCAGTCTTAAATATCAAGCGAGAGAAAACTATTATGCTGTGATTAACTCGAGGAAACATTACCATTCTGAAATGTCAACCTAATTAATTCAATATTCTTTTCATCAGAGGAAGTAGATTAAGTTTCCTGCAGCACTAGTTTGGACTGATGTTGCTCTCCCAGGTCTTTATTTTGCTATTATAAGGTACAGCCTTTATATATAAGCCTTTATTTTTTACCTTAGAAGTATTTTGAGCATTCACCCAGGTATATATTACCCTTAGAGGGGAAGAACTTAATGGAGAACTGAATTTGTAATAGTATTATATTCTATATTACAGTATTAAATATATTGAAGAAGCATTTGCTCTTAGATGGGGCTGGTCCTAATTGTCAGTGTATTAGGTCTTGGATCCTGAAAATTTCTCCATATTTTTTCCCCTCCCAATAACCCACTTTACAAGATGAGAATTTTTCATTAGAAAAACAACTAAGCTTTGATTGTACAGGTAATCCTCGATTTACAACTGTTGGTGACTGAAGTTACAATGGCACTGAAAAAAGTCACTGATATGGCCAATTTTCACACTTAACCATTGCAACATCTCCATGGTCACATGAACAAAATTTGGGTGCTTGGCAACTGGCATGTATTTATGTCATGATCACCTTTTGCTGTCTTCTGACAAGCAGAGCCAATGGGGAACCCAGATTCATTTAATAAACATGTTACTAACAACTGCAGTGATTTGTTTAACAACTGTGGCAAGAAAGATCTTAAAATGGGGCAAAGCTCACTAAACAACTGTCTTGCTAGCAGTGGAAATTTTGGGCTCAATTCTAAATTGACTATGCCTATTTAATTGGAAGTAATAATCATTGAGAAAAGTGAACATTTTCCTAAGAATGTAGGCATTGACTGAAAGCTTAACAACATAAGCAGGTATCATATTTAGAAATACTTGTTAATTTAGTGGGATTTATTTCTGAGTTGTTCTGGACTGTCAGTAATTTCTTCATTGAGTTCCTGTAAGCTCATGCTTATGTCATTAGTGATAGAATATAGCTGGTTGTTTTCTGTTAGCCACTTTTTCATTTGGCTTTAATTTTTTTCCCCAAGTATCAGGTCTTCTTTAATTACTCTTTGCACTATGCAACCAAAATATTTAAGCTTTCCTTCATTATTAGTTCTTCTAGTGAATAATCTGTGTAATATAGAAAGTTTATTTCTACAGTTAAAGGTATTCTCAATTTTCTTCAGTACCACAATTGAAAGGCAACAGTTTTTCTTCATCGGAAAAACTGATGAGAGAATTGAGGTGCTGGAGATAATTGAAATCTTGGATTGGAAGAAGTATCTTTGTTGTCAATGTAACAACACTGCACTTTTTTGGTACCTAAGAAAATAAAAGTTTATTTTTTTAGTTAGATAAAGTATTTCCATTTCCAAAAGATAGCTCTGTGCCCGAAAGATGTTATGAAAGTGTATAAAACTGAGGATGGGAAGAATCAAAATTAGTCCAAATTTAATGAATGAATTATGGGATGGGATTTCCCACTCCTGAAATCTGCTCATAGGCTCCTGTGGAGCACATGGGTGCACAGAAAGAGATGGAATTTATTATAATGCCAGATGCTGCTCTGTCCATAGGCAAACACATTTGAATATACAGTAATCAAGTGGATTAATTTAAATATTAACCAGTTTCTTTAATAATGAAATTAGCTTTATTCTGAATGTATTTGATTGTTCAAAAGTAATTTTTTTTCATGCAGTGTCATAAATTGTCATAGTTGTAGGCATACATGATTTTAAAGCTAAATGGACAAATTCATGGATTCCATTAGTAGCCATTATAGCTAAATGGAGCTTCTATTTCAGAAGCAATACATCACTGGATAACATTTTTCTTAGGGGAAAAAAGGAATAACTAACTATTCATTCTCTGCTTCTGCCGGTTAGACTCAGAAAGAAATTGTGCTTTTCTAAATAAATCCTCTTTTGGGGATGTGTGCAATCTCACCTTTATTATTCATTTATAAACAACTCAAGGTGGTGAATGTATCTAATACTCTATCTTCCTCCTATTTTTCCCCACAAGAGCCCAGTGAAGTACATTGAACTAAGAAAGAACAACTGGCCCAAAATCACCCAACCAGCTTTCATGCCTGAGGCAGGACTAGAACTCTATGTCTCGTAGTTTCCAACCAAGTGCCTTAACCATTAGACCAAACTGCCTCATTTTTGCCTTTTTCATGCAACAGAGCTTTTATCTTGAAAAATTCATGTGGTGTACAGCTGGAACAACTTTCTCTTTGAAAATGTACTTGATAATTTTAATGAAACGAATTAATAAAATTAAGTTGCATTTAAGAAAAACCTATGATCTGTTGTCAAATTAATTAGCATTAAGAGTTAAAATGTTCTTAAGCATTGATTTTGGTAATCTTATACACACGTACAATATACCAAAGCATACTGGTGAGTTTTGATTATATTTAAAATTGTAATTGTAATTTTAAATGTAAAAGTACTTTTTTTTTCTTTGCAGCCTCCTCTGTGTTACTATAAATGGGCTGCTGCAGAATGGGAGCATATTGTACCTACCCTGATGCTCCTTGATTCTATTACTGGATTTATAATTGTGTATAAGCCAGGATTTGTTGATGAATTTATCGTTTTCAGTTTTCCTTATCCATGTTTCTGAATAATAATTAACAATAATAAACAAACAAACAAACAACAAAAGTGGGAGAAATAATTAAACAATTTTTTAAAAATAGGAATCACAGTCATGGTACAGGGCTGTTGCACAGACAACATGGAATATGAAATTATCCTAGGATGGCTGAGGCAGCAGGAGGTAAAAAAACAGAGAAACAGATAAAAAACTAAAAGTACATGCTGATTTCGAGGAGCATATATGAGAAGAATTAGTAGTCAAAGGCACAGTGTCTGCTGATGTTAACCCATTGTCTGTTTTTTGTGGTCCTCTGGTCATTGCAGGATTGTATTCTTGCAAATCAAGAGCAAAAAGACAAAAATTAGCAGCTCTGTTTCTGCTTTTTAAAAAAGTATAAATAAAGTAGATTTGTTAATCTAAGATTAACAAGTAAATCCTGCTAAAGCCACAAAAGACAAAAAAAAGTATAACATTATCATGTACCTGAATTTTATTTTATTCCGTTCCCAGTCACAAAAATATGCAAAAGCCTATATCCATCAAGTGAAACTAGACTCCCAGGGATGTCTCTTCTAATTTAATCCATAACTTGTAATATCAATATTTTGTCAAAAAAAGTAAAATATCCTTCGAGTATTCAATATTCTTGAGACAAGTTCATCTCCAGATACCTACATACAAAGAAAATTGTGGGGTTTTTCGCAACTACCAGGTGTTTTCGATTTGCAGTATACCCTATCACCCTGGAATTTTCTGTGATAGCTAGTCTTAAGTCTGATCTGATTAGCCTTTTTGAAAGCTGAGTGCTGCCATTTGCTTTCTATTATTTAGTAGCTATTGCAGAACAAATCAACCATCCTGGGCCCAACGGCTGGTTTTCCTACATGTGCAGAGCAAATGTAGAAAAACCATCTGAAGACCCTCTTTTATTATTCAATAGTATCAATTGCATTAGCTAATTGACTTGACCTTGTATGAATGCTGTGGTCTTTTCTTTAAAGTAAACCAAACTTGTATATTTCTGTTTCAATCCCCAATTTCTTATTTAGAAAGGGATATCATAATTCCTTAGAACTTTTTCCACTTTGGTGCATAAACTATTCCCCTCAGAATGTTTATTAATATTTGAACCTTTAACATGTCACAATATTTTCCCTTGGAGGACAAAACTATTCAAAATAAGGTTTAAAAATAATTCAGACAAGATTTTTGGGAGGCGCAAGGATTCTTGCAATGCCTCATTAGAGGATTATAAGTATTTGCAAAAATATTCCTTCCTTAAAAAATTAATCACAAATACTTAATGGTCTGAGAAATATTAAAGTGTTAGTGTAAGGAATACTGTTTGAATCTAATTCAAATATTATCTGTATTCACTTTCTGTTATGTTTAGGTAGACAATGTTACTAGCCCAGATAAATCGGGATTCTCAGGGAATGACAGAGTTCTCTGGAGGAGGGATGGAAGCTCAGCATGTCACTCTCTGTTTAACAGAAGCTGTAGCTGTACAAGGTAAGTTTTTTGGATAATCCCCTTTCCAACAAGCC
Source organism: Ahaetulla prasina (assembly GCF_028640845.1). Taxonomy (NCBI): domain Eukaryota; kingdom Metazoa; phylum Chordata; class Lepidosauria; order Squamata; family Colubridae; genus Ahaetulla; species Ahaetulla prasina. The sequence goes on from NC_080539.1 coordinate 272,386,353, forward strand.
CAAATCTATTTGAACTTAAACATAAAACATATATTGGTACTTTGGGTTTTAAAATGCTGCATAAAATTCACTCAGAATTTATCCCAAAGGTTAAAATGTCTTAGTAATTCATGCAGTAGAGATGTAGTAAGTGCTGCAAATGCAAATACCAGGGTTTTTTTTTTATTCTTGTAGATGGAGACAACTTGGACAATATGGAAGGAGTGAGCTTACAGGCAGTTACTCTTTCTGATGGATCCACTGCCTATATACAACACAATTCAAAAGGTATATCTAGAAGAGCATTATTGCAATTTATTTAATAAAAATGATTTCAAATTTATTCTTTCATGCTGTGACCAGTTTACAAAGTTATTGTGTTTGTTATGAATATTAATAGAAGGCTGAAACAATTAGGGCTATATTCATTAATTCAGAATCAGCAGATCCTCTGTGTGTGTCCAGAATTAGAGACTATCTGGCTGATTGGCTGCCCGTCTCACAAACAAGTGACTCTGGTCAGCATACAAGACTTAAAACTAAAAGAATAAACATCTAAAATCATTATCATTAACAAAATTTAAAAACATTGAAAACTAGGAATAATAAACAGAGGATGTTAATAGTCATGGAGCCATCTCACTAGTTTACATGATCTTGGGTCTCTAGGCCTGCTGACATAACCATATCGTGAGGGACCTTTGGAGGCTTAGGACAAAAATTGTTCTTTTTCAGCCATTTTATTTTAAAATTGAACTTTTGTAGCCATTTTATTTAAAAATAACATAGTTTAAAATGTAACATTGGGGCCAATTCTAAAAAAAATAGTTGTTACATTTCTTTGAAATCCAGATCAGTCTATATATATGTGAACAGCATCCCAATGGTTATTCTGAAAATGAATTTGAATTGCTTGTTTGGTTGAGAAAAGGGAAAAGGAAACTAAAAAAATAAGTTTCCTCTGATTTTCACACACATAAACCTTATACATTCATTCCCCTAGTTGTTTTATTTGAATAAAAGAATGATGAAGTCAAAATAGAATTAACATTAATGTAAGTGGATCTTCTTTCTTGGCTGCATTATGAGCACCAATCCAAAATCAGCAAAATATATGAATACTATTACCCTTAGGATGTCTTCCAGACCATATGATCTCTTTCTTAATAATCTGTCTGGGAAAGTGAGAGGACTGCCATATTAATTCAGTTTCTCAGCCTCCCAACAGGTGATCTGATTCAACTTGAGATAAGCTACTTGAGGATATTTTCTGTATACAGTAATTCCAGTGCAGCAGGAAAGATAACATATATAAAATCCAGATGCTGGATAATAAGTTTGGAGACTGACCTATGGAAAATATTTCTGCATGTTGAAAATTGCATTCCAGGGTTAAATTTGCAGTGTAGCCTATTTTTTTGCAGCTTGCTCCTCTTGATGGAGATGATGGGCTATTCAGTGTTTAATATACTTCTATTTCAGATGGCAAATTAATGGATGGCCAGGTGATACAGCTGGAAGATGGCTCAGCTGCCTATGTCCAACATGTTCCCATGTCTAAAAGTAGTAAGTATATTTCATTAAATACAAATTTCAATCTATTCATGATAAAATTAATTATATTGCTTTGTTATTTTAACACTGCATAAAATATAATTTTTTGAATTTGAAGTTCATTATTAATATATTTTCTAGTGCAAGTTAAAATATTAAAATAAGGACTTGAACATTTGTAATGATAGCATATTCATCTTTGAAATGGTTTTTTTCCTTTTTTGATGTAGGAGACAGTCTTCAGTTAGAAGATGGGCAGGCAGTTCAGCTTGAAGATGGAACAACAGCCTTTATACATCACGCTTCAAAAGGTAAATTATGTCAATATATTGTTGACTTTCCACTAAGGTTATCTCAATTTCTCTTCAATTTATGAAATATATTATTCAAAATTTGCCCTATATCAATACATTTCTTTACATAAACACCCAAATTTAATACCCATATGCTTTCACTTGGGGAAAGTATTTTTCACTTGTTGTCTTTGTGGCTTTCAGTCTTAATTCCCAAATTATCAAACAAAATCACCTGAGCTATTTCTTTCAAAATAGCTCAGGTATTTTGTCATCAAGTACCATTGATGACATTTTGTTGATAGAAAATACACAACAACACATTTATTACTAATCACAAAAACAATGTATATGTTCTAAACTATTGCAAATAACCTGTGTATTTCAAATTGTATTTATACCATAAAACAAGAAATTTTTTTTTGTTTTCTGAAATATTTGGAATTCAATAACAATCCATTTTTTATTGCATAAGTTTAAAGAAAAACAATTAAAACATCCTATAATTCTTTGTACAACTCAGTTTATTTTGTGGTATGTCTATGCAATGATCTGGATTCAAAGGTGGGAAGCAATTCAGAACACATTTATTTACCAACTGATAATTCCTTGAGGGTGGATTTTATTTAATGAAGTGAGACAAATGCACCCATGGACATTCCAAATAATGTTTTTCTGCTAATCCATATGGCTTCATACTTATGCTCTTAAATTTATCCTGAGATTGAAGCATAAAAAGTTTTTTTGGTCATGTACAAAATTACTGATGCACAAATATGTAAAGTGGTAATAATATTTAGCCCTCTAAATGCTGGATATTAACTGCTAAACCTTCAATGAATAAATACATACACATATTCTTGTTTTAAATGTCAATTGATATAATGTATACTTTATTTTAACAATGATCTTAAAATTCCATACTTTAAGGAATATCCCAGAGCTCTAAGGATTTTATTCATAGGTGATTTAACCATTAGAAACATAGACAGGTGAGTTTGTGAGAACATGCAGATTTTAGGTTACTTGCCTGTATGGGTAGCTAAAGATTATGGGCCATCTATATAAACTGCTGAATATATCTGGGGGACTGGTAGATCTAATGATATTTAAACATTGTATTCATATTCCATTCCATAATGAATGAAATAGAGAATTCACAATAGGACGGTGTTCTTAATTATGCCCTTTTATAACAACTAGATGATCTATTGTCTTAATATTCATCTTAAATAATTTATCAGACAGTTACGACCAGAGTGCCCTGCAAGCAGTACAACTAGAAGATGGGACCACTGCTTACATTCACCATACAGTACAAGTGCCACAATCGGACACCATATTAGCTATTCAGGCAGATGGCACAGTGGCAGGTCTTCACACGGGAGATGCTACTATTGACCCAGATACCATAACTGCTCTGGAACAATATGCAGCCAAGGTACTTTGCTCTACAACGACATATAGTTTATATTGGTGAACAGCAATATAAATCAAAGTGAATTATATTGCTGTTATATGTAGAAAAAGCTGTACTAGTATTGTAATTTTGATGCATCCATCTTTGTTTATATTTTTTGCTGTTGTGTATTATGTTTTTTTATACTATGTATTTTAATTTTTGGAAATTTAATAAATATTATTTTTAAAATATATATATATTGCAATTAAAATATGATGTAATAGATAGGAGAGTAGCCAGTAGTCAGGCTCATATATGCTTGTTTATGGTTTAGCATGTTGTGTGAACTCATAATGTATCTTATTCAATAAAACATATTTGAGGAACTCCTGTACAGTATGTGAATCCTGTTATTTAAACCAAACTGACCGTACATAAATATATAATAGAATTGATATTCAGAAAGCGTTTGAATGGAGGTTGGAAACATTAAAAAAGACTGGAGAGGAGTACAGCAAACAATTTCAAAAACAATCAAAGAAATGCAGACATAATGGATATACCGGTTATTAAATGATTAATAAATATAGCATCTCTGGTTTTATACTTTATATTTGAAGCAAACAAAAAAGATCTTGAGAAAATAATTCTGATCATAAATCATTCACCTGTAAGGAAAATTAATAATAACAATAGCAATAGCACTTAAGACTTACATACTGCTTCACAGTATGACAGTTTAAATCTCACCAAGCTCAAAGTTGACTCAGCCTTCCATCCTTTTGAGGTCAGTAAAATGACGACCTAGATTGTTGGGGGCAATAGGCTGACTCTGTAAACTGCTTAGAGAAGGTCGTCATTTTACTGACCTCAAAAGGATGGAAGGCTGAGTCAACTTTGAGCTTGGTGAGATTTAAACTGTCAAACTGCAGGCAATCAGCAGAAGTAGCCTGCATTCTAACCACTGTGCCACCACAGCTCAGAACATATTTTAATGTCAATAAATCAGTTCTATAATATATTTCCTTGGAGATAAGAATGTTAAAATAATTACATTTTAAAGATGATTTTAATAACAAAGAACAAGGGTTTAGGAATTTCAACAGTGGTGTGCTATAATTTTTTCCCCCTTTGGGGCAGAATTATCCTTGTCAGGAATCCCTACTCCTGCAAGAAAATATACATTGGCTCCTAAAATGTTATTCTGGAGAATTATGGAATCATTAGAAAAATATAATGGAAAATAGACAAAAATTGTAATTTGTGTTTTTCCCAACAAACCTTCCATTTGAAGAAAGACCCTTCTATAAGCAGAAGGAATATGTCTGCATTCAAACTAATATTAAGAAATTTACCAGGCATGTTTAAGAGATCTTGGCCTTTGTTTTCATAGATATAGTATAATTAATTTTAGTGCCTTAGATTGCAGTTGTGTACATTGCAGTGGACAATGCAGCACTACCTATCCGGCAGCCCCTAAGCTAATTGTAGTTTGGATGTCCTAATTGTTGTTTAAAACAACCATGGGAAATCTTCTACTTAATTTATTGTGTAAAACGATTTGATTAGGTTGATGAAGAGTTCATAGAGAATAAAATTTTGTGAAAGCGAACAAGCACAAAGCAGATTTTAATGTTATTATCCTTTTTTATTTTCAGGTGTCTATTGATGGAAGTGACAGCATTAGTAGCACTGGGATGATAGGTGACAATGAACAAGATAAGAAAATGCAGGTATATAATAATCTAATTTGTCCTGTTTTTTTTAAAACTAGAATAAAATTAAAATCTTAGTTTTGTTCACCAAGGGACTTGCTCAGTATAAAAAGAAATTTAACATGAATATTCTATTCTTGTGATATAAAAATGTGTTATCCTGAGATTGAAGCATAAAAGTTTTTGGTCATGTACAAAATTACTGATGCACAAATATGTAAAGTGGTAATAATATTTAGCCCTCTAAATGCTGGATATTAACTGCTAAACCTTCAATGAATAAATACATACACATATTCTTGTTTTAAATGTCAATTGATATAATGTATACTTTATTTTAACAATGATCTTAAAATTCCATACTTTAAGGAATATCCCAGAGCTCTAAGGATTTTATTCATAGGTGATTTAACCATTAGAAACATAGACAGGTGAGTTTGTGAGAACATGCAGATTTTAGGTTACTTGCCTGTATGGGTAGCTAAAGATTATGGGCCATCTATATAAGCTGCTGAATATATCTGGGGGACTGGTAGATCTAATGATATTTAAACATTGTATTCATATTCCATTCCATAATGAATGAAATAGAGAATTCACAATAGGACGGTGTTCTTAATTATGCCCTTTTATAACAACTAGATGATCTATTGTCTTAATATTCATCTTAAATAATTTATCAGACAGTTACGACCAGAGTGCCCTGCAAGCAGTACAACTAGAAGATGGGACCACTGCTTACATTCACCATACAGTACAAGTGCCACAATCGGACACCATATTAGCTATTCAGGCAGATGGCACAGTGGCAGGTCTTCACACGGAGATGCTACTATTGACCCAGATACCATAACTGCTCTGGAACAATATGCAGCCAAGGTACTTTGCTCTACAACGACATATAGTTTATATTGGTGAACAGCAATATAAATCAAAGTGAATTATATTGCTGTTATATGTAGAAAAAGCTGTACTAGTATTGTAATTTTGATGCATCCATCTTTGTTTATATTTTTTGCTGTTGTGTATTATGTTTTTTTATACTATGTATTTTAATTTTTGGAAATTTAATAAATATTATTTTTAAAATATATATATATTGCAATTAAAATATGATGTAATAGATAGGAGAGTAGCCAGTAGTCAGGCTCATATATGCTTGTTTATGGTTTAGCATGTTGTGTGAACTCATAATGTATCTTATTCAATAAAACATATTTAAGGAACTCCTGTACAGTATGTGAATCCTGTTATTTAAACCAAACTGACCGTACATAAATATATAATAGAATTGATATTCAGAAAGCGTTTGAATGGAGGTTGGAAACATTAAAAAAGACTGGAGAGGAGTACAGCAAACAATTTCAAAAACAATCAAAGAAATGCAGACATAATGGATATACCGGTTATTAAATGATTAATAAAATATAGCATCTCTGGTTTTTATACTTTATATTTGAAGCAAACAAAAAAGATCTTGAGAAAATAATTCTGATCATAAATCATTCACCTGTAAGGAAAATTAATAATAACAATAGCAATAGCACTTAAGACTTACATACTGCTTCACAGTATGACAGTTTAAATCTCACCAAGCTCAAAGTTGACTCAGCCTTCCATCCTTTTGAGGTCAGTAAAATGACGACCTAGATTGTTGGGGGCAATAGGCTGACTCTGTAAACTGCTTAGAGAAGGTCGTCATTTTACTGACCTCAAAAGGATGGAAGGCTGAGTCAACTTTGAGCTTGGTGAGATTTAAACTGTCAAACTGCAGGCAATCAGCAGAAGTAGCCTGCATTCTAACCACTGTGCCACCACAGCTCAGAACATATTTTAATGTCAATAAATCAGTTCTATAATATATTTCCTTGGAGATAAGAATGTTAAAATAATTACATTTTTAAAGATGATTTTAATAACAAAGAACAAGGGTTTAGGAATTTCAACAGTGGTGTGCTATAATTTTTTCCCCCTTTGGGGCAGAATTATCCTTGTCAGGAATCCCTACTCCTGCAAGAAAATATACATTGGCTCCTAAAATGTTATTCTGGAGAATTATGGAATCATTAGAAAAATATAATGGAAAATAGACAAAAATTGTAATTTGTGTTTTTCCCAACAAACCTTCCATTTGAAGAAAGACCCTTCTATAAGCAGAAGGAATATGTCTGCATTCAAACTAATATTAAGAAATTTACCAGGCATGTTTAAGAGATCTTGGCCTTTGTTTTCATAGATATAGTATAATTAATTTTAGTGCCTTAGATTGCAGTTGTGTACATTGCAGTGGACAATGCAGCACTACCTATCCGGCAGCCCCTAAGCTAATTGTAGTTTGGATGTCCTAATTGTTGTTTAAAACAACCATGGGAAATCTTCTACTTAATTTATTGTGTAAAACGATTTGATTAGGTTGATGAAGAGTTCATAGAGAATAAAATTTTGTGAAAGCGAACAAGCACAAAGCAGATTTTAATGTTATTATCCTTTTTTATTTTCAGGTGTCTATTGATGGAAGTGACAGCATTAGTAGCACTGGGATGATAGGTGATAATGAACAAGATAAGAAAATGCAGGTATATAATAATCTAATTTGTCCTGTTTTTTTTAAAACTAGAATAAAATTAAAATCTTAGTTTTGTTCACCAAGGGACTTGCTCAGTATAAAAAGAAATTTAACATGAATATTCTATTCTTGACGATATAAAAAAATGTGTTATACTAAGTATAGAATGGCAGAATGCCTTTCCATGTACTATTAAATCATATTGTCCATTCACTACAGAAAAGGGTTGAGATGGATATAAATAAATTTCATCCAAGGATAATCCCTCCTCTCTATTGCAAGATGAAAAATACTACAAGTGGGCTTTCCCAGAGCATTGCACAGTTTCTACACGTATTATATGAGAGAACTGTACCTTTCATGGGTGTGAAGTTCTCGTTTCAAAATTGTACGTTGCAAATAATCATTTTTTTTTGGTTCTGATCTGGATTTTGTCTGACGCACTATTCCAAATTTAATGTGTGCTAACACATCCTAACACAAGACACATCCTAACATAAGAATGTAGGTATATGCATTCAATTTACAAAAAGGTATATGGGTAAAAGCAAATCACACGATCTGTATACCTGTTAGTTTGCTATATTAAACGGCATTTGTTGCTGTGATCATATTACAGATTTATTTTGTGGGCCCTGCATTAGTTATCATTTTCTTCTGGATATAGTTCCAAATGTTAATTTAAATTATAAAAGCCTATAAAACTTGGTGCCAAGGTACCTTCAGGGCTATCTACTTGAACAAGAGTTGGCTTCTTTGAGAATTTCCGAGAAGGAGCAGCTGATTTTTGTGAAATGATAGGAGCTGAGAACAGAAAGCAATTTTTGTTAGTTTTATTTTCTTATGCTACCACCTATTTAGAACAACCTCCTGACCTGTTGGCCTCCATAGTAATAGTCTTCGAGATATTAGTGGAAACCTAATTTTTCTTAAAGGAGTAGGTGTGGTGTGTGGGAGCTAATTATTCACTTTTGAATATCTTTTGTTCTCTGTAAATTATTACCAATAATTATTATTCTTTGGTATACTTATAATTATTATAGGTGTTCCATTCTGCCTTTGTGGTATGAACAAGCCAAAATTTCTGACATAACATATTCTGGACATGGAGAGACAACAAGATCAGTCTTACTTGTTCAGAAACATTTACAATGGCTCTGTTTAATACTCTACTCTCAGGTGTCCTAGAAGTCAGATATAAGAAAGTGCTGTATTTCCAAGTGATATGGGTACTGTAATATAGAATCTAAAACTGACATTAGAGTCCGTTTTATTTCTCCTCATTTGATAAAATATCCAAATAGTATCAGACTATTTTACATACTTATAATAGAGTTTCTTTTTATATATAATTTTATTAACATAAATACATTTTAGCTTAAAAAGAACCATGCAGTTTTGATAAACTGCCTGATTTTTTTTCTTTATAAGAAATCAGACTAGTCCAAAATAGCATTTATTGCCAATTCACTTTGGGGGCTGGGTAGAGCTTTACACTTGAAGGATATATAGGTGTGTGTTGAAAAAGCCTTTTCTTGAAATAATGCACCTTTAATGAATTGCCCATGGATGCTATATGAGGGCTCTGTATTTTCCAAAGCACCTTCTCCCCTTCAAAGCTAATGCTACACATCCCTATTTATTTGTACTTCATACTGTCTGATTGCAATGCGCCTTTATGTATTTTTTTTAAAATCTTAAAATTAATGATTAAGAAATCTTTAGGAAAATACTGATATTTAGGTGCCAAGAGATGTAGGAAGCATTTTGAATTGTACCATTTTAAAGTTTTTTTTTTTTTTAATGCAGGTCATTTTCTAGACTTTAGATATGACTGAAATGTTAATATTGTCATTTCTTCCCGTTTAGATTGTCTTGCAGAGCCATGGCACAAGAGTAACAACTAAGTCCCAGTCAACTGGCGATAAGGCTTTTCGCTGTGACTATGATGGCTGTGGAAAATTGTATACTACTGCTCATCACCTTAAGGTTATTGTTGAAAAACTATTCAAACCTTCCAATTGTTTTTTGCAATTAAATCTGAAAATGATAGAAATGCAGTCAACATCTGACAGATGATAATTTAAATTTTACCACTTTTTACAGGGATGCTATATATATTTTTATAATTCTAAGTGTACTTCTAAGTGCTTAGTTATAAGCACTTAATAAATAAAACTACTAATAATATTGCTAACATCAGTTTAATTTCCTAGCTGCTATGGAGAATAGGCTACAGTTCAAATAGAAAATATTAAATGTGTATTATATTTTAATATAATGTAATATATTATAACATATATACATGCATACACATCTATATTTATTTTATAACAGGTATTAGGCCTAACATGGACATTTTGGTATAAGAATTGTTTGAAAATGATAAAAACATTGTGACTTTCCTATTTTGGGAAGTTTTTGATTTGAGTCAGGCATTCTAATCATAGAATTCCTCTAATTCTCTAACAGAAAGTCTTTTGTCAATTTAGATAAATGATGAAACTCTACTTCTGTGCTTTTAACTTTCCTTTCAAAAGTTTTAACTACAGGTAGGTGTTAAAAGTATTGCTATAAGAATGACATTGTTTTTGCAAACTATTAAACATGCTATGTATACATGCTGTGATGGAAAAAATTTTTTGATCCTTTTAAGACATCACTCAAATTGTAATTGGTCATTCTAATTCATTTTGGCCAGCATGGGGAAGTTGACTTTTGCTTTTACTTTCTTTACATTCTGTATATACAGTCATATTACAAAATATATGATTTCTGACTTTCAACAGGTACATGAAAGATCACACACAGGAGATCGGCCATATCAGTGTGATCATCCAGGTTGTGGAAAAGCATTCGCAACAGGTAGGGGGTTAATTCTTTTTAAGTGGAAATTTTAATTAAAGATTTATAAATAATGGAAGCTTACTACTTTAGTGGTATGAAAGAAACATGCAAATCACTGAATTTCATAGCAAATTAAAGACAGATGGAATAAAAGATTTTAAATCATTCAATTTTTGTCAAGGTTATGGATTAAAAAGTCATGTCCGAACTCATACTGGAGAGAAGCCTTATAGATGTTCAGAAGAAAACTGCACAAAGTCATTCAAGACTTCAGGAGACCTGCAGAAACATATAAGAACCCATACAGGTATTTTGCATATTAATACAACTTTAATTTTTATAATGGGATATTTGGATATCATAAAACATTTCTTAAGCTCATCTACCTTTAACCAATCTGTTTTAAAGCCTAAAGCTTCAAATATATTGATTTACTGCATCTATTTAGGATAACTGCCATTTAATTCAGAAATTCTTATATCTAAATAAACAAATAGAGGGCTTAACTGTAAATTACTTTGAACATTTTGAAATTTAAAATAAAAACCTGAGTTCTGTAACACCTTGATCCACTTTATATAAAATGTTCAACAAAAGTACTTTTTTTTTCTATGTAACTTAGGAGCTTTGTTGCTACCAATAAACATTTCTAAATTCAAACAATACAGCAATTTAGTCATGTAAAGGCACAATCTAGAATAAAATGACAACATAACTGTTTAGTAATATTCAGTAGCAGCAATAACAATCATACCCTTTCTTAGTTAAAATAATATGCCTTTTTTTTTTACCAGCCACCTAAAATTCTGCATGCAGTTGGTTTCTTTGGTAGGATGTTTGTAGTTGGAAAGTACCAGAGTAAAAGTCCATTTCCGTTCACAAATCAGTTAAACCTGGAAACAAAAAAGAAAAAATGAAGCTCTTTAAATATTGATTATGTATGGCTAAGGTTGACAGCTTAGGTTAGCGAACTGTTTTATTTTCACCAATGATCATGTTTGCATAATCTTCATGAACAGGCCCACAAAGAAGACCTTGCAATAGACTTGTCTGTTGATTGCCAGTAGGATATACAGCTGATACAAAGTTGAAACTGTTGAAATGCAGTTTATGCCATAGGGACCTGGCCTAAAAGTATCCAAAAACTGCAGATTTGGTTTTGTACAATTTTATCAGTAATGGAACAAATAATAGCTTACAGTACCTTCTAATTGGCTGCTTTGCTTTTTAGCTTCAGTTAGCACATCACTAACTTCAGTCTGATCTTTGAGATGTGAATAATAAATGGACTTTGAACTCATCAACATATTGATGATGTTTCATTCTGAAGAATTATTTAAATTTTTCAAGCTATTAAACAGTGTAGAGTGAAAAAATACATTTTTAACATGTAAAAGGGACAGTTTTGTACAACTCAGCTTCTTCTGAGGATCCCTTTTCTACCCTAACCAATCTTCTTTTTCTCTATACATGCTTAGTATACACTACAGCATTTCTCTGTTTCTGATTTTGCCATATTTTCTTTAACAGTATTGACAGATTACCTCAGTTTTCCTGATTTTTATCTGCAAGTCCTATAATTCCAGTTCATTCTTTTTTTCTCTGTGCTATTCTGGAGCTCTTCACATCTGTTTATTCCTTCATTTCATTTGTTAGTCTCTTGTATATATACTCCATTCCTTCATTTGTCTCTCCTCCTCTGTGAGGCTTTTGTTACCTATATTCATAGTTTCCACACATCCATGAATTTCATACAGTAAATGAATATCAGGCAAAGGTGCAGTTGCTGATTTACTATCAAAGACTGAAAAAAATCGCTATCCAGTTCATTTCTCTACTTCCAGAAGAAGTGAAGTAATACAAATCTGTGCTGTAGAAACATTATTTTTATTTCTGTTGGATGTGGTTCAATATTAAATGTGGAGTCAGCCTATATACAATTGGTATTTGTAGTTTCTCAGCAAGAAAGCTATTAAAACTAACAATTTACACCCACAGTGGGGGTTTTTAACCATTGTGTTTTTTAACACAATATATATTCTCTAAGAGATAATCCTTAGTTATGCTTGTTATGTATTGGTAATATTTGTCTTTCAGGTATTAATACTAAAAGTATTTCATATAGGAATTGCTTTGTGGCAGCCTAAGAAAACAAACAAACCTTATCACATATATTCTGAATAATTATTTTTTCTTGTATGTTTCTAATGTAAGAACAAAGAATATATCCCCAGAAATACTGAGATCTAAATTGAAATTGAAAATCCCATAGAAGAACAAGACTGGAGTGTGTCTTTCTGTTAATTTATCTATTTTTAGGTTTTGTTTTAAACTTTATTACTATTTTTATAAATAACTCAAGGCAGTGAACAAACCTAACATTCTTCTCTCCTCCCATTTTTCCCAACACAACACCCTATGAGGTGATTTGGATGAGAGAGAATGAGTGGCCTAAAGCAGGGGTCTGCAAACTTGGCTCTTTTAAGACTTGTGGACTTCAACTCTGGGAATTGAAATCCACAAGTCTTAAAAGAGCCAAGTTTGCAGACCCCTGGCCTAAAGTCACCCACCTTCTTGCCTAAGGTGGGACTAGAATTCCCAGTCTCCAGGTTTCTAGCCTGGTGCCTTAGCCACTACACCAAATTGGCTCCATAGGTAGAGCTCAGCATCCTATTTCTCTCCTCTGCTTTTCAGCTTTAAATGTTTTCTCAAGGGAGACAGACTTCACATAAATTTAGCTTTACATTGCAATACACAGACTGAAATCTACAGTGGAAGAATCTATGAAACTATATAAATGTGTTTCCCTGTTAAAAGTCCAGTTTCTAAATTAAACATATTCTTATCTCTTGCCCTCAAAAAAAAATGAAGAATCAAATCAGGTTATGTAACATTCTTTCAGACATTCCATTCCTTCTGTTTAAACTAAAGACTGCCTTTAAAGAAAAGCTGTTGTTGGGTGTGTCTTAGCACACTTCAGCTCTTTTCTCCCTTGTAACGATATGATATAAAGCATCATGAAAGGATTATGGAAACTATGGCAATGTAATCTTGTAGTAAACACACTTCAAAACATACATCTTTCTGGCAGAAAACTGGCAGGCTTTTTAAAGTAAAAAATTGCAGTTTTTTTCTAGAAGGAAGCCAATAGTTGTCTTTCAGGGAAGTAATTTGAAGGATTTTTCCTATCTGGTATTTTATAATAGTAGAGGGGGGATTAATAAATATCTCAGTAATAGTCAGTAATACATTGAATTATAAAAATTGTGCTTTCACCCATCCCTCTTAGGCTTCTCTCTGTGGCATGACAGTATACAGAGACTCGACAGTTCTTAGCAAAAGCACTTGAGAAAGTGTCGCACAGCAGCATAAGGGTATGCTAGCAATATAACATTTGTTGTAGGGATTTAAGTACTGATCAGTACAGACATATTTATGGTAGTTGTATTTAAGTTAAACGGGGAAAAGATACTTTTTTCTTTATTACATAGGTGAGTTTAATACACATATGTTTTAGAGTGTTCTATTTACAGATGGATAATTGATACCCATTTGTTTAAACACAGCCAGTGCTACAATCCAGAGAACAAACATGTCACTGACAAAATATGCCCTTTCTTTCTCAAGCAGCCGTTTTTCATGCTGTCCAACAAACCATTTTTAACATTTTAATGACACATGAACTGTGTGTAAAAAACTGTATTACTAATATGGGTCCAAAGTTCAGTATTTGACTGGGAATGCATAAATTCAGAAGTTTAATGCTCTGGATTATGGTCTATTTCTAAGGAATTTTCTTTTTAATTTAAGGAGTAACTGAAATGGCAAACTTGCCAGCAGCAATTAAACCAGACTGTACACAATACATAATACCAAAAAGTACATAGTAACATTCAAAATCTTTGCCTCCAGGTTTTTTTCCATCCTGTCTCATTTGTATTTTAAAATATTTAGTCTTTCCTTTAGTGATGTTTTTATTGTTTTTGTGAATTATTCATATGCAGTATGAGTAGCTCATACCGTAGTAGCTCTTACCCACTATGTGTATATTGGCGTTTTAACCTTCAGAGAAATGAGAGGAATAAAACATCTAAATTTTCAACCTTCATTACAGTCACAGACTAACACAAAACCTATGTAAATATTGCCTTATTTGTATATAGAACTTTCTCTAGCTGCATCTTTGACTTAAGCTAGTAATGGTATTGAATCTACAAAATTTCTCCAAACTTTAGGCATAATTCATTGATATGAATTATTAAAGAAAAAAGATGAAAATATTAAATATTAATGCCTGAGGATCAGTACAGTTTGTTTATCCAAAATAAATGAAGCAAAATGAAGCAAAAGATAAATTCAGTGATGGTTCTTCAGTATATTTTAGACCTCATAATTTTGTACAAGGCAGCATTAGAAATTTATTTAACATACCAGAAAACTATAATCTATTTTATTCAAAATAGTAAAAAAAAAGGTGGAGAGATTTATTTATTAACATATTTAGTGCCAAATGTGTATAAATAAATATGCTTTTTAAAAAGTATTCTAATTTTTTTATCTCAATTTTTTAGGTGAAAGACCCTTCAAGTGTCCCTTTGAAGGATGTGGTAGGTCATTTACAACATCTAACATCAGAAAGGTTCATATCAGGACACATACAGGGGAAAGACCATATTATTGTACAGAGCCAGGATGTGGAAGGGCATTTGCAAGTGCAACTAACTATAAGAATCATGTGAGAATACATACAGGTATGGTATTTGATATATTTTGTTTATAGTTCATGATTTTTTTTACTTTCCAGTTTTATTTGAGGGATAATTTTAGGTCTTTTGGGAAAATAAGAAACAATTCATTCTGCTCTTAACAAAGTGGAACTTGAAATATTCAATAATAATCAGAGAAAATGGAATTTAAAATAACGTGAATGCAACTTTAGAACAGAATTTCTCAAACTGTCATTGAAAGTAAGGTTGTAAAACAGCTGAAAATATGGATATTCATCTTTGCATTTGATATCTAATCATTCATTCTGATAAAGTAGTTCTAGATTGGAGTCTTAACAAAATAACAAGGTCAGGATCTATGGCTTGTGTTAATCATAATTCATTGGTTTTAAAGATGACATATATTTTTATCTTTTAGGATTGTAAAATAAAAATAGGAATAATCTACTTTGAATTGCAGAATTGGAATCCCAATACTATGTGTCATCTTATCTACTTTCTTTCTTGAGAAACTGTGGCTGATACATAGTGTGGTAAAGTTTCCCAAAGTAAATACTATTTTTTTCTTCTTTCGATATTTATTAGCACAGGAAGGCATTGCCACTGATGGACTCAGAGTCTTTTTCTTTCAGATGAAAGTGATTGGCATCCTTCTAAACAATTATACTTTGGGTCTCATTATTTATTAAATAATGAGCTCATAATTCTCCATTTGAATTCTCTATTTTTTTAACATGTCTGGAATTCAATAATTCATATACTTTTCCAAAAAATTGAGATGTTATATGTAAATAGTGAGATCAGATGTTTTGTATTATATGTACTTAAAGGAAAAACACTGTAATATATGTACATTTCCAATTATTATGCTTTATAAGCATCTAATTTTGTAAAAATAAAATGATTCCTTGTGATTTTCTAGAATATTTATGGTGCTAGAGAAATCTCGGAAAAAGGCAATTTCAGGTGCCTATCAGCAATGGAGGGTGAGGGATGGGAAGTGACTGTTTCTGGTGGGCGTTGGTCCACAAAATGATCATGATTACTAGCACAGGTAGTCCTCAATTTACAACAGTTCATTTAGTGATCGTTCAAAGTTACACAGCATTGAAAAAAGTGACTTATGACCCTTTTTTTTACACTTATGACCATCATGGCATCACATGATCAAAATTCAGACACTTGGCAACTGATTCACATTTATGATGGTCTCAGGATCATGCAGTCTTCTGACAAGCGAAGTTAATGTGGAATCCAGATTCACTTAACCAATCATAACAGCTGCAGTGATTCACTTAACTTTGACAAGAAAGGTCATAAAATGTGGCAAAATTCACTTAACAAATGTCTCAGCAACAGAAATTTTGGGCTCAGTTATGGTCATAACTCGAGGACTACTTGTAGTTGGATAGCATTTGAAAAGTAAGATAAGAAAAAGGTCCAAGGGAAGGAATGGTGGAAGAAAGAAAACTTTAGTGGACAAAGGTTGGTGGAAGGATTGGCTTAGAGGACAAAGAAAGTGCTTAGAAGAAATCTGCAAAAGTAAGGAAATGGCAGGGAGGACAGAAGACAGACAAGTGAAAAGAGAATGAAAATTGATGATTGACTTGAAATATTGTAACAAAGAAACCAATATACTGAAGTTGTTATTTTTAACATAAATGTCAGTGATATGTAATATCTGAAAATGACTATTACTTATGGTGGTATGGGATTGCCAGACATTGCAACCTATTCAGTGACCTTCATTGCTTGTCTCTTCTTTTGGTTAGGGGAGAAGCCTTATGTATGTACAGTCCCTGGCTGTGATAAACGTTTTACCGAATATTCCAGTTTATATAAACATCATGTGGTACATACGCATTCTAAACCTTACAACTGTAATCACTGTGGAAAAACATATAAACAGATTTCTACTCTTGCAATGCACAAGCGAACAGCACACAATGATACTGAGCCAATAGAGGAAGAACAAGAAGCTTTTTTTGAGCCACCTCCAGGTATCAGTTAATTAGTGTAACTCTTAATTTTTCTCTCATGTTAACTGTAAGAATGGTTTTTGTTCCTTACCTCTTGCAAATAGTTCATTATATTTTAAGTTCTTAAACATCAGATGTTTTCTATGATGTCCATTTCTTTGTGTTTTAAAATTATTTGTAAACAACTTGCCATTCACAGTTAATTACTACAAACATAGTTAAGTTTCTCTGAAAGTAATCAGTCTCAGAGAAGATATAAATGTAAAAAATCATACAGAATGTGCTGTAGAAATTTCTGAGATTGCACCATTAGAAGAGGCCATCCATCAGCCTGGGGTGAGGTATCGTCAATAATTTAATGATATCCAGTTATATATACATTCTCTTGATTGAATTATTGTACAGGCAGTCCTTGACTTACAATGACAATTGGGAGTGGAATTTCTATCACTAAGTGGTGCAGTCATAAAGTGCGACCACATCGCTTAGTAATGGCAATCCCTATAGTAGACAAAATTTCATAAAATAGAATATCTTTCTTCTTTGGAATATCTAATAAATAAGTACAAAGTTCTCCTTCTCACAAAAGATTCTCCAATATGACTTTTAACACAAATATGTCAACATTGTCCATTTCCATTTCGATTTGAAGTGGGGATCAAAAACTTATTTTCTTGGGGGTTGTAGAATTACTTGCAAATATTCTTTCGATTGCATTGGGGGACCTGTAATTAAATCATCTTCATAGTAAGCACTGTTGGGGTCGGATTTATATTGCAAAATTATAGTTAAGTCCTTTGTATTGTCAAATACTTGTACAGTAACCTCAGAGATTTGATATCTTTCTGCAGTTGATTGCATCTCTGGGTTTCTTGTTTTCTTCTAATCACTTGAGTAATTTGTTTCTCTCTCTCTTCTTTCATAGCATCTTTGATCTATGACATATTTGATCTATAATGACATGTTTGATCTATAATGCAAACCGTTTTGTTTAAATATTCCTCCAAAATAATTCTGCCTATTCAAATCTGAATAGTCAGAAGGTACCTACTAAAAGGTTATTGCTATCAAGAGGTGGGATGGGAGAGGACCTGATAGCAAGTATTCTCTGTGGTAATTTTCCTCTTATAGAAGAGTTTGACCCGCAAGACAATATTAGCCCCTACCTTTGTGACTAGTAAAAACCTGGCATATTTGGAAGGCCTTAGGGGACTGCTTGTAGAACACCATGATAATTTTAATAAACTAATAAAATACAGTTTAACTGATTGGCACTTAGTTGGGAGACTATAAGAACTAAGCTCTAGGGAAGTTGAAAAAATACTTAGAAAGCTGCCAGTGTAAATGCGGACCGTGTCCATTTGTTGCCAAAATCCCAACATGTATCTTTCCATGTAGTCAGGGATTGAGCTCAATGTAAAAGAATTCTTACCTTTTTAAAGTGCAAATTAAACTCATATTCCTTTAAATAGGTCAAGGTGAAGATGTTCTCAAAGGATCTCAAATAACATATGTAACGGGTGTTGAAGGAGAAGATGTAGTTTCACAAGTTGCTACTGTGACTCAAACTGGGCTGAGTCAGCAGGTGGCACTTATTTCTCAAGATGGAACTCAGCATGTAAGTATCTGCTATAATGGAGATAGCCTTCAAAATAACTTTAAATAAATTGTTCCTGATTTTTTTACAGATGTCATTAAAATTGGTTTCCAGTACACTAATAACGTTAGGAACACATCATACATTAACTTAAAAAAAGAACTGCAATACTGTGGAAACCATCTAAGACTTAAAACAGAGTGTAGTAAGTTTACTTTAAAAGTTCCAGTTCTAGTTTTTTATGTCTGACTTCTGCTTAAGGTTATAAACCTTGCTGATCTTTAATTTTTTTATTAGCTTATTTAGTTACTATAAAGATACATTAATATATCCCAGGATGAAATCTTATATAAACAAATTATGCTCAACCCAATGCTGTTAAATAAATGATTATATACTATTTCAGGTTAATATATCTCAGGCTGACATGCAGGCCATTGGAAATACTATTACTATGGTAACACAAGATGGCACTACCATCACAGTCCCTGCACATGATGCAGTTATTTCTTCTGCAGGAACACATTCTGTTGCAATGGTCACTGCGGAAGGCACAGAAGGACAACAGGTAAATTGCTTCTAAATATATAGGGGAAAACAAACAATTGAGGCTTTCTAAATAAATGTGTTGACAACAGATTTCCTAGCCACTAGCATGGCATTTGATTTAATTTGATTGATTAATTAATAGAACCTCCTTACTCTGAGTGGGGTGAATAATAACAGCAATAACCAATAAAACCACAGGATAAAATAGAAAAGCATAGTTCAGAACAACATACAAACGTGTTGGAGAAAAAAAACCTCAGCATAAAATGTTTTTTAAAAAATATTTTTATTGCTTTAAAAATAATAGAAAAATAAAAATAAAAGGAACAAAGATACACACATTGTCAAAAATATATAGCAATTCTCTAAAAATAAGAAGAAAATACAACAGAAAAAATAAATTGCAGATAATACATTAGGTAAATACATATAGGCTTTGCTTGTTATTGTTTACTATTGTAACAATAAAAAGCTTAACAATATTACAGGATTTATAATATAGTTATAGCCAATCTAGTTAAGCCTGGGATAATACATGCAATAGGAAGTGAATTAAAAAAGAGCTCAGTACAACAGAAGTCCAATTTTTTTTACTGTTCTATGTATTAATTTACTTTGGCACCATCATTGAACTTTGTAAATTGTTTAAAGTCAGATTGAAGCTGCAGGGAATGTTAGCACTAAATAAATCAACATACTTTGTAACTGCCATTTATTTCTGTGCCCAAAGACCAGAAGGAAGAATTATTTATAGTTTAATGCATAGTATATCTTAGCATATTGTGTAAATTATTTTACTGATTTGCAAATATTCATTCTTTACTATTGGTTCTAGAATATGTGTTGAAGGAGGTATTATTCATATGTCTTTCTTTATGTCCTAATATAGTATTTTTAAAATACTAAGACTGATCGGTGACTTTAAAAACTAAAAAAGAATTAATTATTTTTAGATTTCAGTATTTCAGGTTTTTTCTCTGTGCTTTTTATTAAGGTTGCCATTGTGGCTCAGGATTTAGCAGCTTTTCATAGTGCTTCACCAGAAATTGGACATCAGCAACATGGACATCATTTAGTCAGTGCAGAATCTAGACCTGTTACTTTGCTGGCAACATCCAATGGAACACAAATTGCAGTGCAGGTAATTTTGATACATAATATTCATTGGGAATATTTTATTAATAATATATGGATTGAATCCAGGGTAGAATTTCACAAACTGGAGAATCTGCAGACCTAGAAAGACCACAGACAAATTCTATCTCTCTGCATCCTTTTATGCTCTCCACAATCTGCTTGTGGAGATTTATTGATTTTTTGGAACACCGCAGGAAGTAATTTTGAGAGCCTTAGAGAAGAGAGAATCAGTAATCACTTATTTCAATTCTGGTCTTTTTTCTTATACAAATCCCGCCTTAGCCAAGAATGCCGGCTGGGTAACCTTAGGCCAGTCATTCTCCCTCAGTCCAACCCCCATCACAGGGAGGTTGTTATGAGGAAAAAGACGAGGAGGAAGGAGTATTAGGTATGTTCACTGCCTTGAGCTATTTGTAAAAATAATAAAGGTGGGATACAAATAAATATAAATATAACCCAGTAACCTTCATTGGATCCAATAATCTGCTTTAATTTTGCAGAACCACAGATCTGGATCATCTTATATGTATGTACAACTGATTTTAAAGTAAAAATAATTTTTAAAAATAGTTATTGTATCCATGAAATATGCTATATTTCATTATGCTATATATGCTTTGTGGCGAAGGTTGTAGAGAGTGTGGTTGCATGGCAACTTCTCCAGTACCTGGATGAAGCTGTCTATCTAGACCCGTTCCAGTCCGGCTTCCGGTCCGGTCACAGTACGGAGACAGCTTTGGTCGCGTTGGTCGATGACCTCTGGAGGGCCAGGGATAGGGGTTGTTCCTCTGCCCTGGTCCTATTAGATCTCTCAGCGGCTTTCGATACCATCGACCATGGTATCTTGCTGCACCGGTTGGAGGGTTTGGGAGTGGGAGGCACCGTTTATCGGTGGTTCTCCTCCTATCTCTCCGACCGGTTGCAGACAGTGTTGACAGGGGGGCAGATGTCGACCGCGAGGCGCCTTACTTGTGGGGTGCCTCAGGGGTCGATTCTCTCGCCCCTCCTGTTCAACATCTACATGAAGCCGCTGGGTGAGGTCATCAGTGGTTTCGGGGTGAGTTATCATCTGTACGCTGATGATACGCAGCTGTACTTTTCCACCCCGGACCACCCCAACGAAGCTGTCGAAGTGCTGTCCCGGTGTCTGGAAGCCGTACGGGTCTGGATGGGGAGAAACAGACTCAAGCTCAATCCCTCCAAGACGGAGTGGCTGTGGATGCCGGCACCCCGGTACAGTCAGCTGCAGCCGCAGCTGGCTGTGGGGGGGCGAGTTATTGGCCCCAACGGAGAGGGTGCGCAACTTGGGTGTCCTCTTGGATGGGCGGCTGTCGTTTGACGATCATTTGGCGGCCGTTTCCAAGAGGGCCTTCCACCAAGTATGCTTGGTACGCCAGTTGCGCCCCTTCCTTGACCGGGATGCCTTATGCACTCATGCCCTTGTCACTTCCCGCTTGGATTATTGCAATGCTTACTACATGGGGCTGCCCTTGAAGTGCACCCGGAGGCTGCAGCTAGTCCAGAATGCAGCTGCGCGGGTAATAGTGGGAGCAACTCGTTGCTCCCATGTAACACCAATCCTGCGCAGTTTGCACTGGCTCCCTGTGGTCTTTCGGGTGCGCTTTAAGATTTTGGTTACCACCTTTAAAGCGCTCCATGGCTTAGGACCCTGGTACTTACGGGACCGCCTGCTGTTACCTTTTGCCTCCCACCGACCCGTACGCTCACACAGAGAGGGCCTTCTCAGGGTGCCGTCCGCCAAGCAATGTCGGTTGGCGGCCCCCAGGGGAAGGGCCTTCTCTGTTGGAGCTCCTACGCTTTGGAATGAACTTCCCCCTGGTTTACGTCAAGTGCCTGATCTTCGGACTTTTCGCCGTGAGCTGAAAACGCACCTATTTATTCAAGTGGGACTGGATTAAAATTTTATTGGGGTTATATATATTTTAAGGTTTTTAAATTGTTTTAAATTTTCCGCCACCTTATAATATGTTCTTTTTTAATCTCTTTTAATGTGTATATAGTGATTTTTACTTGGCTGTACACCGCCCTGAGTCCTTCGGGAGAAGGGCGGTATAAAAATCGAATAAAATAAATAAATAAAAATATAAATTGCTTTTTTCAGTACAAATGATTGTTACATTCTCTATACACACTATAATTTCAACCATTTATTATATAGTAATTATTTTTGAAAAGGCTGATCAGTTCTGTATTATCAGTTTCTGATCCATTGTAATTCATGCTTAGAAGAAGCAATTTCAGCAGAACGAGCAGAATCCAGAAACAAGTACCTCAAAGAAGTTCCTATGTTTCAAAAAGAAATCACTTGAAATTATGTATGTGGGCTCAAAAAAAATATGACAAATTATTACCATTATACATACATAAGTAATATTGGTACACATTTAAACACTTTAGAAAAATATGCTAAAATGCTTTTAGAATGCTTATTTTAAGCTATTTTTTGTTTGTTTCAGCTTGGAGAACAGCAGTCTTTGGAAGAAGCAATTCGAATAGCTTCCAGAATACAACAAGGTGAAACACCAGGAATTGATGATTAACTCATAACTTGGCTAAAAGAACAATAGAATTCTATTTTATTTTTGTTCAACAAAAGTCTATGCCAGGTGAAAACCATAAAATGTTTTTCCCTCACTAATGCTGTGCATATACTTTACGCAACAGTGAAGAACATTTAAAGTGTATAATGTTTATGTATATGAACTTTGGGAATACTGAATTCCATCTCTTAAGATTCATTATTCTCTACCCAGGACAAAGAATTAGGTTTTGTATTAAATTCACTTGCTTATATTCCAAACCAGACTAAAGACAAGCAACAGTCACAGAAGAAATGCTGGAATTAGTTTTAAAGTCATACAAAATCAATGAAGGCATTATTGAAGATTTCAGCTCTTTAAATCATAACAGCAATCATCATTCAAAAATCTTTTGGAAGCACGAATTTAATTGTTTCTTATATGCAGTTTTGAATTTTGAAACCTTTGTAAATATTCCATTTTAATTGTGGTTCATACACATGTTGAACATTTATCATTTTTAGTTTCCTCTCCTGTCTCACTGATTGTAAATACAGACAATTGCCAGAATTACTATTATATTGTCTTTGAATTGGATTATGTATAAAATGAAACCTTTGGTTGTTCAATATTAAAGGAATTAAAACTGGTGTTTCTACTTACTTGCCTACCAGCATGTTATATATCAGAAAATTTCTCTTTATCTTTGTTTAGTCATTTGGAGTACATACATATAAGTTCTAAGTAAAAGGAAGAAAAATGAGATGATATTGCTTATGCTGTGTCCCCTCTATTATCTTATTTATAGTTTGTGTAACATGAGTGATTGCAAGATCAGAAGTCTTCACTCTTATCCATATGATTTAAAACCTTGATTTTTCAGAATCTAAATCGGTGGCCTCCAATCTTTTTGAGCATCAGGGACTGGTTCTGTGGAGGGAGGTTTTTCCACAGACCAAAGGGGCATGGTTTCATGTGTTACTTGTATGCTGCGGATGCGGCTTTTCTTATTTGTGTGGACTGGTTTCTGGCATGCCACAGACCAGTACCAGTCCAGAGACCAGGGGTTGGGGACTCCTGATCTAAATTATGCAAACAGGCACTTTTCAACAGTCACCTTTAAAGAGTAACAAGAACAAAGAGTGAAGCAAGTGTTCTTATTTCTATTTTAATTCATTGCATCTGTGCTTGGGAGCAACTGTAGAGAACTCAAAATATGGATTCTTACATAACAAATTGACACAACACAGTTACAAGAGAGGAAGCATCAGTTTCATAGAAAGGTTTCAAAAAGTACAAAAAAAATTGTGAAAGATAAATAAGGAAATCCCTAGTGATTGTGAATGCTTAGTATGTTGGAGCAATACACTATAGTAAATATATTAGAAAAGGTATAGTGGCTAACTAGAATACTAAACTGGAGTATTGCACTCTATAATATTTTTGCTGTTCACCCCATATATTATTTAACTTGAAATCAACAACTTGAAATAGGTTAAGAGAGAATGGTTAGCTAGTTTGAATGATTGTGATTAGTTAAGTATCAAGTAACCTAAATTTCTGACCTCATAATCTCAGTCAACTTGCTGGAAAAAACATAAAACCTACCCTGTTTCCTCCAAAATAAGACATCCCCTGATAATAAGACCAATCTGGCTTTTGAGTGCATGGCAATAAGGCCAAGCACTTAGTTCAGGGATCTAAAAATATAAGACAGGGTTCTTATTTTTGGGGAAACAGTAGTTATTAAAAACATTCAATTTTTTTAGAAATATATATAATGAAAAAAAGGACTAGGGAGACATGATAGCAGTGTTCTAATATCTCAGGGGTTGCCACAAAGAAGAGGGAGTCAAACTATTCTCCAAAGCACCTGAGGGTAGAACAAGAAGCAATGGGTGGAAACTAATCAAGGAGAGAAGCAACTTAGAACTAAGGAGAGATTTCCTGACACTTAGAACAATTAATCAGTGGAACAACTTGCCTGCAGAAGTTGTAAATGCTCCAACACTGGAAATTTTAAAGAAAATGTTGGATAACCATCTGTCTGAGATGGCGTAGGGTTTCCTGCCTGGGCAGGGGGTTGGACTACAAGACCTCCAAGGTCCCTTCCAACTCTGCTGTTGTTGTTGTTGTTGTTATTATTAGGATATCCAAAGACAGGTTTTTCTATTGTGACGTGTAGACTTTTAAAAATCAATAGTTATGAGGTTCATCAAAGCTATATATTATGGCATAAACTTGTAAAGCAGGATGTATTTTACCAGACACATTGGGGGAGGGGAATGGGGAAATTTTCAGAAACTAAAAATACAGATAGTTTTTACTTAGCAACCATCCTGGACAGCAACTATTTCAATTGCAGCAGTACTGAAAAAGTAACTTATATGACTGATTCCTGCATTTATAACTTCTGCAATATCTGTTATGTGTTTGCGATTACAATTGGTTAATACATGTCCTATTTAAAATCAAGCTCTTGCAATCATGTAATTTTTCACTAAGTGACCATTTTAATGACCACATTTGCCAGTCCCAATTACAGTAAGTAAATGAGGACTACCAGTACTATCATTTCCCAAATTAAATGTAAACCTTAATCCCAAATGGAAGTGGAGCAGTATAGAACAGTTGTCATAGCAAAACAGACACCTCTAACAGATATACCTGATTAAAAATCCTCTGCAAAAGTACTATTATGTAATTTGGGAGCTCTGGTGCCCTGCCAATGATGTCACTGGCAACCATGAAAAAATCTGGGAAACAAGTAAAAAAAAACTAGCTGAATTTCATGCAGTTGCAGGGGCAGACTCTGCCACTGTAAATTAAAGCAGCAGAAAATGTTGGCCACCACATTTTTTAAAAAATAATGTATCTGATAGTTTCTTGGGCCTTTTTATTGATGCTCTTTTATCTGTTAAAACATTAAAAGGTATTGGGATTAAATGACCAAGACAAATTTTGAGACTAAGATTTAAGGTTTAAAACACAACAATTGTTTAACTTGGCACAGAAATAGTCTCTATATTTTAACTATCTCTTACAGTTGATGTTTTCTAATCTCATGAAAGAATGAGCAATTATTCCCATAACTGAGTTTTGACTTTATAATTTTTCTGGAAAAGGTGCCATGTTAGTTTAAGGAATTTCTCCTACATAGCTCTTTTAGAAAGAGGTTATAACTGCATGATTCTTAAAATATTTCATATAATCTAAGGTTTTTTAAAGCAACTTCATTGTTTTTCAATATTTTTATCTGACAAAAAAGTACCAAATATGGTTTAGAGTGCTTATTTTTAAATGGATTTTCTGTTTTGCTGATAGAAAAGACTACAAAACAAATGACTGTAGAGGCATCAAAAGATAAAGAATAACTAGGGAAAATGAAAAGTTAGACATTAAAAGTCATATGAACATTTTGATCTGATTTGAGAGGAAATAACTGATTTAAACCCTGCCTTGTAATTGCTTGGAATAGTCAAAGAATATCCTCATTTATAACTCTTGTCACTTAGCTGGTATATTACTCAGTAATACATGGAATTAGGCCTTATACTGATATCACAATCACATACAAATCACATGTAATATGATCATAAACATACATTACAAAATGTTATATATAACAATTGCAGCAAAATGCACTATGCACTATAATAATCACTATAATTATAATACACTATAATAATCAACATTTTTCAGTCTGGAAAAATATGTAAATGGAGCTAAAATACTTGATCTTCATAGTTCATCATATTTTGCTGGAATACAATATTTTTGAATTGAAATGTTCAGAGTAATGGATGAAAAAACAATACAAATTGCAGAAACGGTTGCAGGAACTGGGTATGTCTGGTTTAATAAAAAGAAGGACTAGGGGAGACATGATAGCTGTGTTCCAATATCTCAGGGGTTGCCACAAAGAAGAGGGAGTCGGGCTGTTCTCCAAAGCACCTGAAGGTAGAACAAGAAGCAATGGGTGGAAACTGATCAAAGAAAGAAGCAACTTAGAACTAAGGAGAAATTTCCTGACAGTTAGAACAATTAATAAGTGGAATGACTTGCCTGCAAAAGTTGTGAATGCTCCAACACTGGAAATTTTTAAGAAAATGTTGGATAACCATCTGATTGAGATGGTGTAGGGTTCCTGCCTAGGCAGGGGGTTGGACTAGAAGGCCTCCAAGGTCCCTTCCAACTCTGTTGTTATGTTATGTTATGCTTGGAAAAGTTACTGAACAAGCTTACCAACATAAAGACATCAAATTTTTCTGAACTTTCTAAAGGACATAGATGTAGGACATAGGTGTTATTTTACACAATCTAGTATACGTAGTCCATCAGACAAGTATTGTTTATTCTGACTAGTGCCTGCTCTCTAGGTTTGTGGCACAAAATTATCTACTATCTACTACCTGAGTGTTTCATTAAGCTAGTGCCAAAGATTAAAGCATGTGCAAGTTTTATGTGGCTTTCCTTTGAATGGATAATAACTTTTGAATTAAGTAGTACCAGGGATTAAGATTACTGTAGAGTTAATCCTGATTATGCCACAAAGACAGAAATAAACTGCAGCTCTGGCAGCAAAATATGGAATAAGAGGCAAAAAGAGAATCTAAAATTATGCTGAAGATCTCATAAAACGGACTGCATAAGTTTGGAAGGGAAAGGCAGGGATAGCAACTCTTACTTGGGGCCAATGGATGAACAAAGCTGACTTTAGCACTACAACTTCATTTTCTGAAAACATGGGTGCTATGAATGTGTTGCTTTCATTTTTTTCTGGCAGTGACTATTCAATAAATCTTATCTATGTGTGTTTTAATGGAATCTTTATGCACAGTACTAAAATCTTCAAGGTCTATATAGTTTGTATAGGTAGGTATTCAGATCAATTCAGAACTGAGAATTGCATGTCAAAGATGACACTTCTGGCCTTCACTCCCTTTAAAACCAGCACAGTCCTCCTGTACAGACTTTATCAATATTTACTTTGTAAGATTATTGCTGCTAAATCTGCTCAGAGAAAGCCCACCCACTGGGGTGTAGCCATTAAATTTTAACCATTTTTTTTGCTTAATAGTGCAGCTCTTCAAGCTGGAAAGCAAAGACTGTGACCTCTTTAGGAAAAAGAAACCCCAATAAAACTTTATATTATTAATGATTGAAATGAATCTTGTGCTTTGGCTTATGAGTAGCATAGCCAGAAGATAACCTTTTCACCCTCAATTTGTTTTGGACAATTGTTGTACCTCCAAAGTGTGTGTGTATGTGTGTGTTTGGTTTATTAGTTTTGATTTTGCCTGCATAAGGGAGTTACACATGGGAGAGGAAATTTCCCTCCCCTGGTTTCAATTCCACTAACAGATTATTTTTTCCTTTGTGTAAACAAAAGCATACATTTGGGCTTTATCTGTCACCCAGGTGTTTTTGTTCAGGAGGAAACCCATTCTATTTGGTGGGAAATATTTTTTAGTAAATAGAGATGTAGCTCTGTTTCACTGTAAGTGTATACTTATCTACTCAGACATCAACTCTGCTGAATTCAGTCAGACTTGTTCTCACTTAAATATTATATAAGATTGCAAGATTAATATGTATTTATTTGTTTGAGATGGTATTTATATTTCAGACTTCACAGGAAATATAGAAAGTTTATACAAACCCCCCTTATAATTTCTTATTATGGCAGATAGACCAAAGA
Organism: Ahaetulla prasina; assembly: GCF_028640845.1. NCBI lineage: Eukaryota > Metazoa > Chordata > Lepidosauria > Squamata > Colubridae > Ahaetulla > Ahaetulla prasina. Next base: position 272,414,939 of record NC_080539.1, read on the forward strand.
AATCAACCAGTCATACATCAATAAGCATACATAAAAAAACTAGATGTAAGTTGATTTTCAGCAGATCTATACACACAGTAGCCTATACATTCAACATGTTGATTTAATTTATAATGTATGGTTGGGCCAAATTTTCAAACAAATCTCATGTGATTTTGCCTGCATATATAATAAATTTTAAAATGAATAGAACTGTAAGGTCCACATTCCATTAACCCATAGAAGCGAGTATCAGTTACTAGTGCCATAAAACATGTCTCTTGACTAAATTCCATCAGAGAGCCAGCTGGTATGTGATTCAATGATATTGGGTGTTTATGGCCAAGCTGCATCAAGTGGAATAATTTAACCAACAAGAACAGTTTCAAATCATACGTATCATAGAATATGTAATAAGTAGAGTGGAACAGCCTGCAAGTTTTCCAATGTAGTTCAAAAGTTGTCCAGTAGACTAGACTTTTGCCTGGATTAAGAAGGATTAAGAGGGATTAAGAAAACTCCAGTGGGCTTAGGCTGTGGCAGTCATACCATATTTGCAGCACACAACATGCATCTTGGTTAATAATAATAATGATAATAATGATAATAATAATAATAATAATAATAATAATAATAATAATAATAATAATAATAATAATGATAATAATAATAATAATAATAATAATAATAATAATAATAATAATAATAATAATAATAATAATAATAATTTAATTTGTATACTGCCCTTCTCCCGGAGGACTCAGGGCGGTGAACAGGCAGATAAAATAAAAACAATACATTTCAATAAAAACAATATTTAAAAAACTTATTCCAATAGCCTAAATTTAAAATACAATACGAAATATAAAATAAACCCCAATAAAATCCATATTTAAAACCCTATTAAGCCAGTCCTGCTCGAAAGAATAGATATGTTTTAAGTCGCACTGACTTCCTGTTGTCCTCCAAGCCAATTCCAAGTAATTGTTTTAATATTAAAATCCTTTATAGCTTCTCTGTTATACTACTAGGGGAGCTTTGTTTGCCTTCTACAAGGTTACCTGAAAGGGAGCTAGAAATAACTAGAGACAGGGCCTTTTCAGTGGTAGGAAGTGGCCACTGTACAATTCACTCCTGTGGACAATTATCAGCTTTATTTGCTGAGGAATGTAAAACCTGGGAAGAACTTAATGTGTATGAAGACTAACACAGTAAAAGAACTGGCAGGCAACTGTGACTTCACATTTTTGTGTATATAATAATAATAAAATCTGGATAGTGGACATTTCTATTCTACTGTTTTCAGCTATTCCAGAGAAAGAATTGAATAAAATCACAAAATACAAAGACCTGCAAATAAAAATAGAACAACTGTGGCAATAGAAATCAAAATTAGTACCAATAGTAATAGGTACCTTGGGTGAAATCCTAAAATAACTGGAGCACCACTAGAACACCACCATCAGTCAATTGAAAAAGGCTGCTTTACTTGAAACAGCTTACATCCTGTGACAATTTATTTTATTTTATTTATTTATTTAATTTTGTCATAACAATATACACAAGCATAACAAGCATAACACAAAAGATTATATAATATATAAACATATATATGAGGAGAAACAAGGTAGTATAAGCATATATATATATAGGGGAAGAAACAATAGGACAGGAACGGTAGGCACATTTGTGCTCTTATGCACGCCCCTTAGAGTCCTCTTAGGAATGTGGTGAGGTCAACAGTGGATAGATTTTTAATAAAACTTTTGGGGTTATGAGAAGAGACCACAAAGTCAGGTAATGTATTCCAAGCATAGATAATTCTGTTACAGAAATCGTGTTTTCTGCAATCTAAACTGATGCGGTTGACATTAAGTTTAAATCTGTTGGTAGCTCTTGTGTTATTGTAGTTGAAACTGAAGTAGTCATTGGCAGGAAGGACATTATAACGCATGATTCTATGAGCTAAACCCAGGTTGTGTCGAAGGCGACGAAGTTCCAAGCTTTCTAGACCCAGGATATCAAGTCTGGTGGAATAAGGTATTTTATTGGTTTCGGAGGAGTGGAGAACTCTTCTCGTAAAATACCTTTGGACACGCTCAACTGTATTGATATCAGATATATGGTATGGGTTCCAGACAGGCGAGCAGTAATCAAGAATTGGCCTAGCAAAAGTTTTATATGCTCTGGTCAGTAGCGTGGTGTTTTTGGAAAAGAAGCTACGTAGAATTAAGTTAACAACTTTTAGAGCCTTTTTTGCTATATAGTTGCAGTGGGCTTTGGCACTTAGATCGTTAGATATAAAAACTCCAAGGTCTTTGACTGGGTGGGGGTCATCTGTGAGGTAATGTCCATCAAGCATGTACTTAGTGATTGGGTTCTTTCTTCCAATATGTAGGACTGAGCATTTGCTGGTTGAGATTCGTAGTTGCCAAATTTTAGACCAAGCGGTTAGATGATCAAGGTCTTTTTGAATTGTAGATGTATTGTCAGTGGTGTTAAAAAGTTTGACATCATCAGCAAAGAGAACACAGTCACTTGATATGTGATCACAAAGATCATTTATGAATACTATAAAGAGAGTTGGTCCAAGAACGCTACCTTCAGGAACACCACTCTTGACAGGAACAGGATTTGATATAGCACTACCAACCTTAATCACTTGTTGTCTGTTCAACAGAAAAGCAGATATCCAGTTGTGTAAGGGTCCTGAAATGCCATAGGATTTTAATTTTAGGAGAAGTTTATCATGTACTACTGAGTCAAAAGCTTTACAGAAGTCTATGTATATTGCATCTATTGTTTTACCTAGATCAAGATTTGTAGTCCATAGGTTTTTACAGTGGAGAAGTTGTAAATTGCATGATAATTTTTTTCAGAAGCCAAATTGTTTATTTGAAAGTAAGTTGTGTAATTCTAAGTGCAAGGTAATGGATTGGTTGATGATGGATTCCATTACTTTGCAGGTGACGCAGCATAGGGAGATTGGTCTATAATTTTCAACTAAGCTGGGGTCGCCTTTTTTGAAAATTGGAATGACTGTGGCTAGTGACCAGAGATTGGGAAGGGAACTGGTTGTGAAAGTTTTATTAAAGATTATACTTAGGGGTTCTGCTAAATACTATGATATACAATACTATGATATTATTAAGCAACATCATCTGCCTATCCCAGGTCCTTGGAAGGACTCAATAGGTGGATCGAAATGCCAAACCCACTCTAAACATCAGGTTGACTGGGTGACCAACTATAATAATTTATTAAACTGGTATGCTACCCAATTGCGCAGCACTCTGGGTGGATCAGAACAATTAAAAATATATAATAAATTAATAAAAAATTAAAATTAAAAAATGGCAAGTGGAATGAAATGAGGGGTCTCACTCTCCTTTATCAAAAGCTTGAGGGGATATCCAAGTCTTCGTGGCTCTTCTGAACAAATGGCAGAGTAGGGTTTATTCTGGTTCTGCTACAGAGAAGTTCCATATAATGTGACACAATAAAAAAGATAGCACATTTACAATAGCATAAGCTTTTGTGGACTAGAATCTGCTTTACTGGATGCATTGACAGATACTGAAGGTTATACTTCATGTTTCTGATTAAGCAGAAACCAGTCCAGGATGGGTTGTAGCATCATCTAAGGATTTATCTTAGACGAATATGATTAGCCTTTTGGAAAAGAAGGAAAGAATTAACTCTAAATCTGGAATTCCTGTAATGCTGGATCATTCCAGCCTTCCAGATCATGCAATACTTTGCCTGTATGGATATAATACAGGGCAATTATGGACAATTTGATTTTCCTGGTTTTGCTTCCATCCCTTCCCAACAAACTAGTGGGTATAGATCCGCTAATTACTCTCCTTGTTGTGGGATGGGTGAGGATGAGGTGAATTTTGATAGCTGGATAGAATGGCCAGTTTAGCCCTTAATCAACTCACTGGAGTTTGGTGTCTATTTCTCCCAGTTCATTAGGCAGCTCATCCACCTTCCACAGCTGCCCCTGTTGGTCATTTGTTGCTCCTTGTCTCTGGGCCTAATGGGTTCAGGAGGAAAGGTTAATCTGAAAGAGCGAGACTCTTCTGTTGCCTAATTTAGAATGGCCATGGAAGAATGTCTCCAGAGGCCGCAGGGACTACACCAATCTAAGGTAGCCACATGTAGTCATCAACATATGATGGTAATTGGCCCATAATTACAGTCATAAGTCATGCCTAGTGGGTTGCCATGTGACCATGTCTGATTTTACAAACTTTTTAATGGTGGCCACTGAGCAAATGCCACAGTAATTGGCAATCCATAGTTTGCTATGGACATTGTTTGTGTTTGTCGGAAAGCAGAAGTAATCACAGCCATGCATCTGAAGAATGCAGCAAACGGTTGTAAATGCAGCCTAGTTGCTGACTACTCAAAATATGGTCATGTGACCACAGGGGTTGATGGAGGCTGTCAGAACTTGCAGTATGAGTCATAAGTACTTTTTGGGGAGGTATCTGTCATAACTTCATAAATCAAAGACCATCTGTATTATGTCTCAAGTTAATCCCATCCCTTATAGTCACCTGACTTTGCCACCAATCAGATGGTCAGTGAAGTGGGTCAGAATACACTCACAATCTGCCAGGGCTTGTTACCTGCTTAAAGAAGAAAATGTTAATTTAGTACTAGAACAGCTAAGGATAACTTAAAGTAGTCTCAAGTAACGGTTGTTATTCAATCAGCTATTGAAATCCATTGGGTGATTTTAGGTTTGTCTCTCACTTTCTCTCAGCCTAACCAACTGATCAGGTTGTGATTATGCAGAAAAATTACGATGGACAATGCCTAAGGTTTCTGATGGAAAGTCAGAATATAATACTAACAATAAATCAACAATAATCAAAGACCCTAAATCAAGCATATTTCTCCAAAGATTTTAAAAAACTACAAAGAGAGATTGCACTACTGCCTACCGTAGAGCAACTACAGGAAAAGATCTAGAATAGGGCCATTTCATGCTATGTTATATTAATACCGTATAATATTCTCCTGAGAATTTTGGAAGGATCACAGCTCTTAAGTCTGTTGTTTTACCTTCCCTGGTTAGGAAACTAGAATTGTTCGATATACAATGTTGCTGATTAGCTTTGGTTAAGAATTTTTAGGAGCAGGAACAAACAATGTTATCAACCCAACAAAGACTAAGATAATTAATCACAAAGGTCACATTGCAATATACCTCTAATGTTCACTTGTTTGCTTATCCACAGGCTGGTTTTCAAATTAGGTACTGGTATTATTGTCATGCTGTATTCTTGTATTTAATCGTTTGTATTTCTTTCTATGCAAATAACTTTCATTATCGAGGCAGTATGTAAATATTGAAGATAAATAATAAAGTGTATTTTATTTATTTACTAAATTTGTATGCTGCTCATCTCCCTGATAAGTCAACTCTGGGTAATTTGCACATCATAAAAAGATAAATAGAAAAAGTTAACATTTTAAAATTAAAAAATTAATGCAAATTTAAAAAAAATTAAACTATGCATAAAACCAGAAGCAAAGGAGACAGATGATACAGGGATGAGGTCTTCTTACTCTGTCAACCACCTACAAAGGTAAGCACCCCTTTTGGGGCCTCAAGCAGTAGTGGTCTTCAAATTTTTTAACAACCGGTTCTCTGCCCTAACGACTGGCTGGGTGGGCGTGGCTGAGTGGGCGTGGCCAACTCAATGGTGCTTCTTTGCCTAAGAGATAGCCTATCTCTTTTGCTCCCTCTGGACTAATGAGTTAAAGAGACTGCCTCCAGACATTCATTTTAATAAGATTTTTAGAAACCTGAAGTTGAAAGTTCTTCATGTCTTCTTACCCTAAAATCCCAATTTCATTTGGAATTTAATCCCAAAATGATTGCCCTTTTACCATTTCTCTTGATACTTCTCTAAAATGCACCCCTAAGAAGCCACATCCCGCCCCCCCCTCTCTCTTTCACACACACACACACACACAATTTAAGCAAATTCTCTTGTTTTGGAGACTTTAGAATCACAGGCTAGAAGGTACCTTGGAGGTCTTATAGTTCAACCTTCTGCTCAAGGCAGAAGACCTCATACATACGCAAGTTCGCAGACATCCCGGCTTTGGCTGAAAAAACTGCAGGCAGCCTTCACCATTACACACTTTCTCCTCCCGCCACTGCAGGTGGGAGGCCAAAGAGAAAGCAGCTGGTCTGGGCACACAACCCTCCACAATGGAGCCCTTCCCCAGGAGCAAAGCAAGAACTTACTGATCTGTCCCGAGGGCGAACTCCAGAGTGGTGGCGGTGGCGCTCTGGGCGGGCAGCCCTCAGGAGAGGAATTTTCTCTCAGGCCTCCCACCCATCAAGAAGTTGCTTGATTTTGTGGCCACTTCTTGTGGCCCTTGTTGGTGCTGGGCATGTCTTCGGCACTTGGAGAGCCGCTCCATGTGCTTTCCAAGTTGGCAGCTGTTTCTCTCCACTGCTGCTCTTGCTGGAAGGCGTCTTGCGCAGCATAGTGAAATTTAGCAGCCGTGAGCCACCGCTTTCCTCTAAATCCCATCCGGAAAGCTCTGCGGCAGAGAGAAGCAGGCAGATTGAATGCTGTTTCTCTCTGCCGCAGCCCTGCAGCACTTTCCAGATGGGACTTACAGGACCCAGAGCAGTGGCTCACGGCTAAATTTCGCTGTGCCGCTGTGCCGCACAAGACGCCTCCCGGCAAGAGCAACAATGCAGTGGCTAGTAGCATTGAGAGAGATGGCGCCTCAGATACTCTGGCCCCTTGCCATATCAGGCTTTAAAGGTAATAACCAACCCCTTGAATTGGACCCAGAAGCAAATTGGTAACTAATGCAGCCTGTGCAACAGGAGTATTACATACCACCCTAGAGTATGCTACTGCATTCTGTACCAGATGTAGTTTCCAAAAACTCTTCAAGAGTAGCCCCATGTAAAGCATGTTGCATTAATTGAACCAAGAGAGACACTAGAGCAGAATTGCCACACAACTTGAACATGTTGGTCCTAAAAAAGTCATTGTTTAGTGATGGATTTTGAATGTTGAGCATTTCCTCTTAATCCTCTAGTTCAGAAAGAAAACCCTGGATTTTATACACGAGAACTCTTGTCTTATGTGAGAACAGCCTAATCTGGACAAAGTTTTGAAATCTAATTCAACACTCTATCCCCACATCCTCTCAGGTTGTAAATAACATTTGTTCCTCTTTTTAGAAGTTTACTTAGAATTTTGCCTCACTATTTTTCTCCTTCTTCCCCACTGACCTATTGAATATAATGTACCAATTGTATTTTTGGTTCTTATAGTGGAATCTATCTTTATCTCATTAGTGCATCTTGTGTTTGTGCTTCTGTTACAGGTAGTCAACCTGTGGTCTTCCGTGTGTTAGCAATTTCATATGCTGACATTTCTACAGAAATATGATTAGTAGTAAGAGACACTGGGAGTTGTCATTCAATCTACACACATCTCCTTAACTTTTCTATCAGTTATTAAAGGATACTTTCACATGATCCAGACTTTTTTAAACTCAGTTTTCTTCTGACATGATATGAAAGCAGTATTTTTTATGTTTTCCTGCCACCATAAATCTATTTATGCTTAGAGTGGATCTGGACTCTGGTTCTCTCCAGAAACATTACTCTCTGTAGTAACACCAAATAAAATAATTAGAAAAACTCACAGGGATTTCTTGGTGTACTGTTATTGATACAGAATTCAGTAGATCAGGGCTTCTATAAAACAGACTGTATTGGGTCTGAAAGAAGGTTAAAACTGTTCTGACAAAATTTACCTTCTCTCCAACCTCCAAATGTAGATCATGTGTGATGGAGTAGTTGGTGGAAATTCCTTCCAGCAGCTGAGAAATCTACCAATTTCTTGTCCTGCAGTAAACTGTAAGAACAGTAGCAGTGCAATCCAGCCAGGGGGAGGAACTGGGGTTTTAAACTAATGGAGACAATGTCTGACGGTCTCATGCAAGGTCCACCTCTTTTGTTTGTGCATGCCATGTTCAGTACCACTCGCCAACTTTATTACTGGAGCAGACTATTTTGAAATACTTTGTGCTGCTTCCTGGTTGTCCAAGAGCCTTCAATGGTTATTTTGGAAAAGCCACAGTGAGATCAATCCAAATATATTGCAAGTTATTATGCATGAATGACTATTTAATGATATTTATATTTCTATCAAGAATCTCTGGTAAAAAGCAGTTCATACACTTAGGAAATAAAATATTGTGTATCGTAAATTGTACTTACAATGTTGCAGTACCTATTTAGATGGCAGCATTAGTCCTACACAAATCGTATTTTTTGAAAGACTTACAAAAACTTCCCACTCTTATAGTCAAAACATTGAACAATTACGATTGTAACGGTTATATTAATAGTATATAAAGTGTACTTTCCCCTTTCCAACATACCAGTATTGACTCCCTTCACTGTGTAAATTCTTTTGTATTTCCTTTTGACACAACTTATTTAGATAATCAGCTAGAATTGCAGCAAAAAATGTCACTTTCAGATGACAATTTTATTGATCATATAAATTTGTTATCACAGAACCAGAAGAGACCTCCGGGTTTATTTAATCCAACCCTTTGCTGATATTGGAAATTTAGTAGATTATTCTACATAGAAGGTTATCTGATCTTTCAAAAAAAAATTAGATGGTAATAATTTCTGAAAAACCATAAATGAATGGTTCTTCAGATAAGGAGCATAAAACCAATGAACAGCACAATGACATATGCAGGCAAATGAGACAAGGCACGTAACAGTGATTTAACAATAGAACACATTTCTCCGTAAATCAATAAAACCATGAAAACCTTTGAAAGGCTAGTGCTTTCCTACTTGAAGACCATCACGGATCCGCTGTTAGACCCCTTGCAATTTGCATACTGAGCAAATAGATCAACAGATGATGCTGTTAATATGGCTCTGCACTACATCCTACAACATCTTGAGTCTCCAAAGACCTATGCAAGGGTCCTCTTTGTAGACTTTAGTTCAGCATTCAATACCATCATTCCAGACACTCTTCTAACTAAGCTAAACCAGCTACAGGTACCGGAACAGACTTGTAAGTGGATCACAAGCTTCCTAACAAACAGGAAGCAGCAGATGAAGCTAAGCAAGATCACATCAAATACCTGTACAATTAGCACAGGGGCACCCCAGGGCTGTGTGCTCTCCCCACTTCTCTTCTCTCTGTATACCAATGACTGCATCTCCAACGATCCATCTGTCAAGCTACTGAAGTTCGCAGATGACACAACAGTGATTGGTCTATTCGAGACAATGACGAATCCGCATATAGACGAGAGGTCGAATGACTAGCCTTGTGGTGCAACCAAAACAATCTGGAACTGAACACGCTCAAAACCGTAGAAATGGTGGTAGACTTTAGGAGGAACCCTTCCATACTTCCACCTCTCACAATACTAGACAACACAGTATCAACAGTAGAAACCTTTACATTTCTAGGTTCTATCATATCGCAAGATCTAAAATGGACAGCTAACATCAAAAACATCATCAAAAAAGGACAACAAAGAATGTTCTTTCTGCGCCAACTCAGTAAGCTCAAACTGCCCAAGGAGCTGCTGATTCAGTTCTACAGAGGAATTATTGAGTCTGTCATTTGCACCTCCATAACTGTCTGGTTTGGTTCTGCAACCCAACAAGAAAGACACAGACTTCAGAGGATAATTAGAACTGCAGAAAAAATAATTGCTACCAACCTTCCATTGAGGACCTGTATACTGCACGAATCAAGAAGAGAGCCGTGAAAATATTTACAGATCCCTCACATCCAGGACATAAACTGTTTCAACTCCTACCCTCAAAACGACGCTATAGAGCACTGCACACCAGAGCTAGACACAAGAACAGTTTTTTCCCGAAGGCCATCACTCTGCTAAATAAATAATTCCCTCAACACTGTCAAACTATTTACTAAATCTGCACTACTATTAATCTTCTCATCGTTCCCATCACCAATCTCTTTCCACTTACGACTGTATGACTGTAACTTTGTTGCTGGCAATCCTTATGATTTATATTGATATATTGACCATCATTTGTGTTGTAAATGTTGTACCTTGATGAATGTATCTTTTCTTTTATGTACACTGAGAGCATATGCACCAAGACAAATTCCTTGTGTGTCCAATCACACTTGACCAATAAAAATTCTATTCTAAAAAACAAAATATCAGGGGATTATACCTGAAACCTATAACAGAGAATTGAGATACCTGATTGTGAATGGAGTAACAGCAGCTAGGATTGTATTTGCAAAGAACTAGAAAAATGAGAAATTGCCGTTGCAAGATGAAATTGTTAAGAAAATAATGGAATGTGCAGAAATGAGTAAATTGATGCTTGAAATTAGAGGACAGGAAGATAAGCAATATTATAAGATATGGGATTTATTTTCTCAATGGTTAGAAGGGAAAATATGATAAAGAAGATTGGAGCCTCTAAAAAAACAAGAACTACTGAATGATATAAGTGTTTTAAGATGATGGATAACTTATATTAAATCAGAGAATTGAAGACTACAGTTAATCTAAGGATCAATTGATTAAAATATCTGACTATATATTGGATGATAAAATGTAAGATTAGATAAATTAATGATATTATTGTATGAATTATTATTGTTTTGAATATCATTAATAATAAAATCATTAATAATGAAATATTATTAATGATATTATTGTACCTTGATGAACGTATCTTTTCTTTTATGTACACTGAGAGCATATGCACCAAGACAAATTCCTTGTGTCCAATCACACTTGACCAATAAAAATTCTATTCTAAAAAACAAAATATCAGGGGATTATACCTGAAACCTATAACAGAGAATTGAGATACCTGATTGTGAATGGAGTAACAGCAGCTAGGATTGTATTTGCAAAGAACTAGAAAAATGAGAAATTGCCGTTGCAAGATGAAATTGTTAAGAAAATAATGGAATGTGCAGAAATGAGTAAATTGATGCTTGAAATTAGAGGACAGGAAGATAAGCAATATTATAAGATATGGGATTTATTTTCTCAATGGTTAGAAGGGAAAATATGATAAAGAAGATTGGAGCCTCTAAAAAAACAAGAACTACTGAATGATATAAGTGTTTTAAGATGATGGATAACTTATATTAAATCAGAGAATTGAAGACTACAGTTAATCTAAGGATCAATTGATTAAAATATCTGACTATATATTGGATGATAAAATGTAAGATTAGATAAATTAATGATATTATTGTATGAATTATTATTGTTTTGAATATCATTAATAATAAAATCATTAATAATGAAATATTATTAATGATATTATTGTACCTTGATGAACGTATCTTTTCTTTTATGTACACTGAGAGCATATGCACCAAGACAAATTCCTTGTGTGTCCAATCACACTTGGCCAATAAAAATTCTATTCTATATGTATTTGTTGAAATTGCACAAAAGATTTGTAATTTACCCACTGACACATTGTATCTGAATGGAAGATGCTTTTATGTTTGTTTTAAAAAAATAAAAAAAATTCAAAAAAAACCCCAAACATATCAGAATAGCATCATCTTTCTTTTAACCCAAAAGAATGGAAGAATGCTAGAAAGAACAAATGAAAAAAGCTTTTCATACCTTTCCCTTTTATCTGTTCTAGTATCTTCAACTGGTATTCTGTTTTTATTGCTCCGCATGTAGTTCCCCCCCCCCTTTGGTGTCCGTTTTTGATTCCTGGAGACAGCTTGGATAAGCCCCTGCAGTTTTCTTGGCAATGTTTTTTGAAGCCATTTGCCACTGCCTCCTAAAATCCAAGATCACTCAATTGGCTTTTTGCCTAAGACAGGAATAGAGCTTAGTCTCTTAGTTTCTAGCCTGGGCCCTTAACTAGTACATCAAAACCGCCTTCCAGTTTATAATTTTATAACCGCCTTCCAGTTTGTAATTTTAAAAGCTTGTAATCTCAGCACTTGTATGCTTCCTATTTTTTGACTGGTTCCCTTGGGAAATACAGTAGCTTCCAGCACAATTAAGCACAATTCAAGCAAGGCTGGGTTTGGATTTGATCAGCATACAAAAGGTGTTTGGGTAATCTGTATTTTAGTGTATTGCACATACCAAGCAGTTGAGTTAATTCAGTAAATCATGGTTTAATTAGCCTGGAGGGTTATGCAAACACATTTTAAATACAATTCTTATTGAGGCTTTGTTAAGGTAACAAATCCAATTGAAGTCACATCTTAATCACAGGAAACACAGTTCAGAATCTGGCTGAGTCTTTGACAAATGCTAACATGCAGTTAGAAAAAAACCTAATTTTTAGTTTTCTTGATTTATATGGTTGGTTGATTTTGGTCAACATGCAGTGCATCCATGTTGATTATGGTTCATTTAATAAGCTATAGGTAATTAAACAGTGGCTTAGTAAGGGGTGAACACAGCTACTTAAGCAGAAAGTTAAATATATAAACAGGCATGTACCAAATTTTAGATATACATTGATATTTATTATGAATGGGTGAAGGTTATAAACACTTCAGAGATGAATGCAGAAATTAGTGATTATCACAATAGCCATTCTCAACATACATGTTGACAACTAGATATTTGTCTTTGGTAATTGATTTTAAATAAACATACATTAGAATTTCTTGATATATTGTTCATGAACAGACTTTTAAAATCAGCCATAGTTTATCTTCAGAGACAAAAGTAAAAATGTCTTGGTTTCTGAATATTATTTTAATCTTAGATTTGTGTCCACTGAACCTGTTTTATGTTGAAAAAGAAGTTTTACATTTGGAGTTAATTCGAAGACAAACTAGTGAATTAACCGTTGAGCTGTCGATACTACTGCGTCCAGCCCTCATACGGCCAGGCCAGACATGGGGACGGGGGCTGGTTTGTTTGCAAACTTTGGTCTGGGTTTTTCTTTCTTTCAAGTAGTTAGTTGTTTTAGCTGGAGCGACTGTAGAGAAAGCGCAGTAGCGATCGGCTCAATGGCACCATAGCAGGAGACAAATGGTGCAGGAGATACGACAGAAGAAAGCCCTACGTTGCAGTTCAGTCAAAACCCATCTGGGACGATTGCGGAGACCGGATTTTGTACATGGTGTTTTCTCTCAGCGCTACGACAACCTCACGCCCTCTTATGACAACATGCTTTTTCTTTTCCCGGCAAGCCTTAAAAGTCCACCATTGCCCCTTGAGGCCGCTTTCGGCTCGATTTGCTGTTTTTTTTTTTCCTTTTTGGCTGGGAAGTCTGACCGCGGCGAAAGTCGTCTAGAGAGGCTTTTCTCCTTGCAGTCTCGAGTTTCCGTTTCCAGCAGGGACGAAACCCTTTAAACAGCCCAGCGCGAGCAACACACTCCCCTGCGGTTAACCGTTTGTAGGATACATTTATCACAGCGATCCAAATTCTAAACATAAAAACCGCAGAAAAACCGTTCTGGCTGCTGTTAGCAGTTCCAGTGAGAGTGAGAAAAAGTGCAAGAAAGCCATTAATTAACGCCAAGACCGACGCCCGTGACTGCAGTCTCGAGGAACCAGGGAATCTGCCTAGGAAGCTGAGGGAAAACGATCTACACCGGGCGCCTCATTTGTTTCATCGCAAAGTGGATAGGAGACGTTCGCGTTGCACTTCGGCCAAGCCGGTCTACATCCGGAGTTTTGCGCCTCATTCTTTCGAAACGTTGTCGACTCAATTTAGACGGTGGGGTTAGTTAGCGCTTAAACAAGCGCTGATTCACCTTCCCGGACTATAAAATTGGTCGCCTCAGGCAGCATCAAGCGCATCCAAAAGGAAAGAGGCCTTAAAACAATTGGGAGATTGATGACACATAGAATGACTAAAACGCAACGTTTCGGGCCACTCTAGATGCTGGGATTTCCATCTGAGTCAGCCCCCCGACCGCTCCAAGGACCCACTTGAAACCCCCTCCCAACCCCCAGCGCGCTTCCCCCAAGATCAAATACTAAACTTCCAGCCACGTTTACGCCTTTCAAGCACTTTCCCCCCTTTCTCTCAGACGGCAAACCTACCCTCCCCCACCCCCGCTCACTCCAACCTACCAATAAACCAATCCCTCCCTCTTTCACCCCCCGAATTCGCGCCAAATGATCGCTGATGTCATCACGTTGGGCCCCGCCTCTCGCCACTGGTGTTTTCAAACGGAGGGGGCGTGTGTGATTGGCCGGTATGACCGGCACGTGACTAACGGTCGCGGGAAAGCCGCGGAGTCTGAACGGGCGATTCTGTGGGTCGGGTGGAGAGAGCCGGAGGTTTTTTGGGACAAGCTGGGAACCTCGTCGGGTGGCTGTGTGAACGCGCGCCGGAGGAGAGTCTGACCGCAGGGGGGCAGGATTTGGCCTGTCAAAGGCAGCTGTCTGAACAGAAGCCTCAGCCGGGAGAGAAGAGCGTGTACGATCTCAGCCACCATGAGTTTCCTGAGCCGGCAGCAGCCGCCGCTGGCCACGGGGGCGCGGCGCCTGACGGTCCGGAGGGCTGCGGCCCCTATCCGGCAGAAACTGCTTTTCTCGGGCGGTGGAAGCGACTGTGAGGAGGAGGAAGAAGAGGAAGAAGGCGGCTATGAAGAGGAGGAAGAGGAGGGAGGCGGCAGCAGCGGCAACAGCACCGGGGAAGATTCGGCCTTCCAGGAAGCCGACTCCCCTCTTTCGGGCAGCCGCACCCCGGCTCGGTTGGAGCCTCAGCCACCGCACAACCCCGAGGAGGTTGGGAGAGAACTGGCCTCGACTGCGGTCCCGGGTGAGGAAGGGGACTCGTGGGAAGAAGAAGGCTTCGGCTCTTCGTCCCCGGTGAAATCACCCGGAGCTTATTTCATGGCTGGCTCGCCGCCGTTGAAGGGTCCTCGTCGTTTTTACGGTCAGTCGTCATCGCCGCCACCGCGAGCGGATACAATCCGGTACCGGGAACACCCGGATCCCGGTTCTCCTTTGCCCGAGTACCCCGGCACACCGCCGCACAAGACCTTTCGCAAATTGCGCCTCTTCGATACTCCGCATACGCCGAAGGTGAGAGAGGAGGCTTAGCTGGGCAAGGGGCCCTGGAGGAAGACAATGGTGAGGTGGGCGGAACGCGCGGCCCGTGGGCCGAAAAGGAGCGCTTCTTCCTTCTGCCCCCGGTGGAGGGCTGGAAGGAAAAGGGACGTTTGGCTTCTTCGGCTGGATTGCTTGCTGGATGCTATTTGGGGGGTGGGGGGGAGGACTAACCGAGAGTCGGAACCCTGTTTGGTTTTGTTTCGTCCGAGCACGTGGGTGACATGTGAACCTCAGGCGAGTTTAGGTGGTTGATCCTCTGCCAGGCGAGTTAGAGCATTTGGTTTCCTCCCTGACCATGACCTCTTGGCCTTTTGTGTGGTTAGAATAAAGTCGGTATTGTCTGGTTTGGAGGAAAAAAAAATGTTTTTCAGGGAAGACGGCAAGAGGCGCTCTTGGATTAACTGCCACGCCCCTTTCTGTCTTTTGTCAGTTTTTCTGCGCAGGACATTTCAGAGGGATTATCCATTTGGTGCCAGACAAGTTTAGATTGTTTCACTGAGGGTGCTTTCTGCTCTGTTAACGAAGAGGGAAAGAAGTTGACCAGTTGACCCAACCCCTGTGGGCAAGGCAAAAGACAATTTTCAAGAAGTAAGATGAATTTGAGATGGAGTTTTAACCTTCAGTTTATTTAGCTGGGTCTTCCTCCTGTCTGTAATGATAAGGGTCATGTTTCACTGGTACAGCTTCTCTCAGCATGTATTTGAATGTCCTACGTGACACTTTACCTGTGGTTGATATTTTGCTGTAGGTAGCATTTGAAGAGGCAGACAAGATCCACTAACAAGAGAGTGGATTTGTCATCAGGAGGACCTTTTAAATTCCTGTGGGCAGCCCTTCATAAATCAATGCCAAGAATAAGAGCAATTTTTTTTCCAGTGCCAAACCCTTGTATCATAATAGTTATGTAACAGATTTGCTTGCCTGTTACAAAAAACTTGGCATCTTGTAAGGCCTGCCCACAAATTGTCAGTTAAGATTATGTAACTAAACTAAAATTTGTAACAAAATAATCCCCCTCCCCCCCATTGTGAAGTATGTGGTAAATCCACTACAATTGGCTTACAAAAGTACTCAACCTTTATGATCCTAATGCTGACCTTCTGGTTTGCTTAGTGATTTTGGAATGTTTACTTTGCTGAAAGAAATCAGTTCAAGGATCACTCAGTATATATTAGGAAATCACCCTTTTTAAAAGAGAATAATGGAGAAAGTTTTGTGGTGATTTTTCTAAGCAAAGCATCTGCTTTAAAATGTGTAAAGCTTCCATGAAAGTTTATGTGAATTATACATTATAAAGAAATCTGAGAGATGTAAATGAGTTGATTTTGAGACCATAATTGTCTGCTTGTTCTGAGAGTGATGTATTAGTTTTTCTTGCTTTTTATTAAGATAATGGTCAAGTTGTAGAATCAATATTTTTACAACTGAAGTTAATTTTCTGTTTATATTTTATGTATCAAGCCATCTAAATTAATAAAACATATTATGAGGTTGTCGATCATACTATAAAATTAATGATTTGCTGTCAATACTGTATGTTAAAGTAACGCATATCTTGAAAATGGAAGTCTATTTATTAGATATTTATCCTGCCTTTATTACTTTAGAAGTAACTCAAAGCGGTGAACATGTAATACTCTTTTTTCCTTCTATTTTCCACAGAACAACCCTGTAAGGGAGGTTGGATTGATAGTCATCCTGCTGGCTTTCATGCCTATTAAGATAATCTTAATATTCCAAATGAATTGTCAGAAAATGTAACTATGATTTTACTTATAGTAAGACATAATTTAACCAAATTCTAGATTGGATTACTGAGGTATATTCAGGAATCTATGAAGAATCTGGGGAAACTTTAGATGTATGGAAAAATGGTACGTGTTTTGTGAAGGTTCCATTGGAAATCATACTCATGTTTTTATAACAGCTTTTGCTGTGAGTTTGTGAATATGTATGCATTTAGTATATCAGTCATTTGTACTCCTAGATATTTCAAGACCTAAAGCAAGGGGACTGCAATCATTTTCAGTGGGATGTTGTGATACATATCTTCTATATGGCCTCTTTGGTGGCTGTCATTGGAGTGGTAGAACTGAAATATGGAGGTTTGAGTATTTTGAGGCATCAGATGTTTGTCCTAAGCTTTGCAGAGGCTCTAACCATCTATGTCAGTGATGGTGAACCTATGGCACGCGTGCCACAGCTGGCATGCATAGCACGCTCTGCGGGCATGCAAGCTGTCGCCCAGCTCCACCGCGCATGTGCATACACACTTCCTGCCGGCCAGCTGATTTTCAGGATGCATGGGGGGGTCGCACACACATGTATGGGGGAGCACGGTGTGTGTGTGGGGCCCCCCCGGCCTGTTTTTGGGACCAGGAGGCTGCAGGGAGGCCTACTGGGCCCAAAATGGGGGGCGGAGGGGTCGTGCACGTATGTGCGGGGAAGTGTGTGGGGGTCATGTGCGCATGCGAAGGGGAGAATGGAGGGGGGTTGTGCATGCATGCGTGGGGGGCACATTGCATTATGGGTATCGGCACACAAGATAAACAAGATAAAGCTCAAATTATGTATTAGTTAGAACAAATGACTAGTTTGGTCTTGCTGCAATTATAAGTCACAAATTAGGTACAGTATTTTTGAACCACTGTCAAATAGGGACCAGAGCTTAATGCTAAAAAGTATTGTATTCAGAATGTATTAAATATCACATGGCTGCTATGATTAGAAAGACTGGGTGACTGGTAGTGAAAAATACCTCATTTGCTCCAAACAATGTACAGCCATTGATACTTCACAGAACTATTTGGCCAGAGAAACTAATGAATTGACATAGATTATACAGCTTCATATACTTATAATGACCTTATTTTCTGGTAGGTGGCAATCCTTACATATAATCCCTCAATTAATAATCACATTTGGGACCAGAATGTCCGCTGCTAAGTGATGTGATCAACACATGACTGCACCCAATTTTATGAACTTTTTTGCCACAGATATTAAGTGAATCCAGTTTGCCCCCCACTGATTTTGCTTATGGGAAGCACATAGCGTAATCCTGGGATGTTGCAACCATCCTACAGCATGCATACATGCTGATTGCCAACTGCCCAGGGAATTTGGATGATCATAAGTGCAAGAACTGGTTGTAAGTCACTTTTGTCGGCATTATTATAAATGTGAAAGGTCACTAAATGAATGGTTATAAGTCAAGGACTGCCTGTCGTGCATTTTGGCTGATCTCAAAAAGCTAAGCTTGTTAGCTCTATTTATTACTTGGATGAAGCCTTACTACGATATTCTATAATTGATTTCCTGTATTGTTACTGTTAGAAATTCTTATTTGTTGCTTGCTACATCAATATTTCATATTTATCAAAGGATTCAAAGCTTCAGTAAGTAGAACATACATAGAAGAAATGTACATATAAAGGTGTGCATCCATTCTCAGCCATAAGTGAATTTGGGTAGAATCAGAATATGTAATATGATTAATATGTATTTTAAATTTACTTAAACTGATGGAGATCTGAGGTGTAACATTTCTTCTGGCCAAATCGGTTACTGGCAGAAAAAATTCATGAAGGTTAGAGTGTATAATTATTACTGGAAATGTTAGATTCTTAATTTATAAGATTAGTTCTTGTATTCTTTCAGCTATTCTAGGTTATCTGATTAAGATGAGTGGAATCTTTTTCCTGCGGTTCTGAAAAACCAATCACTTGGGACGTTGAACTATCCCACTCAACAAGATCAATAGAGTCAGTTCAGTTCCCAGGAAGGACTTATTAAAAAAGCAGACAACAGAAAAACAGAATGCCACTAGTTTTCATCATGCTCTGAAAAACATGAGTAAGCTACAGCCTATACTGGACAATGACAGTGCACATTTTCTGGTACTGATAGGCCCATGCTTACATATGGGCAATCACCAGATTCTCAGGAGCAACAAGAAATTACATGAAAAGAATGCAAGAATGAGTACACACCTTGCAATAAACCAGATGTATACTTTGCTCCCAGTTCCACATCTGCAGCACCAATAAGTACACACACAAGATGAGAAACATTTTCACTTGTTCTTCCTCCAGTGTGGTCATTTGCTGTCATTTGCCTCTGGATTCTACATAGGACAAATGGGCAAGCTTGCACAAAATAATTAATAGGTACAAGTTTGATATCAGGACTCAAAACGAGAAAAAAAAATACCAGAGCATTTTAAACCATCCCGGATACTATAGCAAACCTCAGTGCGACTGTTTTGGAAAAGCAGAACTTTAACAGTATCATTGAGTGATCAAAAAGTTTTAGTCAGAAGGTCTCGTCAGACACAATGGGTTTTTAATATGTAATTTAATATGTAATTAATAATTGATTTAGTGCTTGTAATCTTTTCCTTTTCCTCCCTTCCCTTCCCTATCTTTCCCCAATTTAGTCTTACATCAGTCAGGCCGTTTTATGCATTTGATGAAATAAGCAGCAGCTATACCTTTTACTAACATTTGTTAATTAAAAAAATATTAGCGCTTTTTAGCCTTCTAAAGTTTGCCAAAATTTGCTAGAAATTTTCAATTTTTCTTTCATTTTTGAAATAGATACTCTCATTGTGGCAATATCTTACACTTAACCATTAGCTATTAGAAATAGTGTTCCTTCCAATTCAGAAAGAACAAGAAGGTGAGAGTAACATTTGTAAAGGACATGTACTCTTGTAGCCAAGTGTAGAAACTGACTGGCAAAATCTGCCACATGTCCAGAGAGAAATTAAATGAGTTAGTGTGGAAGGCAGGCCTTCTCCACGTTCCTTCTCAGCCAGCTTGCCCTTTTATGTCCTGATTTTTTTTATAAGCCTGTGTTAATGGCAGGATTTTCTGGTGAAAAAAAAGATAGGATTTTATTTCTGGCTAGAAATTTTTAAAGACTTAATATCAAGCATGCATTATTGATGGAAGACGTACTGATAGAACAGGGGTGTCAAACTTAAGGCCCAGGGGTCAGATCCGTCTTGCGGGGTGCTTAGATCTGGCCCATGGGGCCACCCTGGAAATAGCAAGGGACCGACCCACAGTACCTCTGCCAGCGAAAACAGAGCTTGGGTGGCCATGTGAGACCCTCCAGAACTCTCTTCACTGGTAGAATGCTTGGCCGCCACAGGCGTCCCCAACATGAGTGGTGTTGAACTGGTCATGCCGCACTGCCCCCCAAGGTCAAACAACACTGATACGGCCTTCAATGAAATTGAGTTTGACACCCCTGTGACAGAAAATAACTTCTCTGCCTGCTAAAATAGCTAAAACTCATAGCTTTGATTGCAACTTAATTCTGAAAATATCTGCATATTTTACAGTATTCCAATAATGATTTCTTTTGTTCATTGTCAGTTATATGCATTAGGAATAACACCAGAAGCCAATTTTTGCTATAATATGTCAGAAAGAAAGCACAAAGAACGGTTTATGACAAGAATATGGATGTATTACATTTTAAATGCTCATTATTTTGTTAAATATATTATATTGATTTTTCAGAGTCTCCTTTGTCGAGCTGAAGGAATGGGCTCGAGTTCAGCTAAACTCCGTGGTGGCTCTCTCTTTATGAATGTCGGAAAACTAGTAAAACAGGAATGTGATATTGGACAAGCCCCTCATGTGAACATTAATCCCTTTACTCCAGATTCTGTCTTTCTTCAATCTTCAGTTGGACAGTGTCGAAGGAGAAAGAGAACACATTGGAATGAGTGAGTATCAAAACTGATCTTTGATACATCAGGGTTATTTATTTTAAAAAAAAGTTTCTTGAGAAAGTATAATTCTGCAACTTAGTGTCTTCCAGATGTGTTGCACAATCTGCATTATATTTAACAACGGACTTGGCTAATCTGATCTGCTATACATTTATTAAAATATAGTTCTTACAATCTCCAGCCAGAGGCCTACCTTGAGAAAGAAAATGGATTTTGTCCATATCATCTTACTGATTCATAGTGAATTTATTACAATCAGTAATAAATAGTATTTAAGAGTATGAATGGGAGCAATAGAAAATTTCTGTGATTGCCTGAGGAGGTAAAAACAGGTGCTTAAAAGAATTTTAGGATTAAAGTAGATATGAGCCTGGTGTGGCTTATTAGGTTGTATTTTATTTAAACTCTAATCTACGAACCTGAGATCAATTATAGTTGGCTTTATACTTTGAACTAAATCAAAATGGTTTGTTAACAAATTGTTGTCTTACTAAGCATTCTTTATAAAATATAGTTTATGACATATGTGAAATCCCTTATTGTATATTGAATCATGGTTTCAGTGTTCAGACTGTGACTTAGCAAAATATTTCAAACCATCTGTATTGAAAGTAACAATGACTTAAAGTATATTTACAATGAAGCTCTCGCTTTCTACTATGGCACAGAAAAGGAAAACTAAATGTTAGTTAACAGAGCAAGAAAATAGACTCTAGATTATGGAATATAACAGGGAATTCTGGCTAAACCAGAATGGAAATGGACACCCACTCTCAAAAAAAGGTAAGTTCATGAAGCTAGGAGTGATAGTCAAAACAAAATCATTATGTTAGAATATGTTACTGTTACCAAAATTGCTGCATGTTTAGCTTCTTTGCTTGGATTATTGTAGCCATGAGTTTCTATGTTTACTCTAAGCTATTACCTCCACTGATGTGGAGATAAAGAAACGTGGGATATTATATATCTGGAGAAACATATTGATTGGTTCTTGGTTAAGAATAGCTAGCATAAATGATCTTATTGTTTAAGAAAGGAGCTTATGGCCTATAATAATAAATTAAATATTTATAAATATAATAATGAATTGCATTTTGTTCAATTTATATTCCTATTCTTTTTTTTTCTTTTAAATAATTCCATTCCTCGCTTGACTTTTTCACTGCTTCACAGAGATATCTTACTCTGGTCAAATGCTGTGGTATTGGCATAATACAACAAGAAACAATTCTACATCAAGGAGTGAATTTCATTTAAGATTCTTTGTACTCTCCTGGCACTATTCTTGTCCATCCCATATGTCCTCTATTCATCTTGCCTCTGAATGATGTATTACTTAGAAAAATTTCTTGGAAAGTTAAGATTTCATTCTATTTCTGTATATTTTTATATATTTAGCTCCTGTGATGAGGACATGGAAGCAAGTGATGGAGAACTTGAAGATGAAACTGTCAGACCTGCCAAGGTAAAATAAGAAATTCCATAAAACCACATATTTCTAAATAAACACATTTCAGTGACATTGAATTTAGCAGAGTTTATGTCTACAATTTTAGCGGATCAGCATAACAGAAAGCAATATGAAATCTCGATATGCGACAGAATTTCATGAATTGGAGAAGATTGGTTCTGGCGAATTTGGTTCTGTATTCAAATGTGTGAAAAGGCTTGATGGTTGCATCTATGCAATAAAGCGATCCAAGAAACCATTGGCTGGCTCAGTTGATGAGTAAGTATTAGTAACAATTTAAATGCAAAATATTTTGTGTTATATTTTGTTTCTGTGCCCATAACTCATATAAAAATCTATAATAATGTTTCTGCAATTAGGTTAATGAATTGTTTGTACTTGAAAAAATGTATAATTGTATCTCTATGGAGATTCTCAGTTACCCAGGTTATGGTTGTCCCAAAGGTGCTTTTTTCAAGGGCCAACCGTACTTTCTGGTTTTTCTTTGAAGATGTTTCGCTTCTCATCCAAGAAGCTTCTTCAGCTCTCCCCACCATCCAGTCAGAGCTGACAAAGCTTCTTGGATGAGAAGTGAAACGTCTTCAAATAAAAACCAGAAAGTCCAGTTGCCTCTTGGAAAAAAAGCACCTTTTAAAATTTTTATTTGCATTTATATCCCGCCCTTCTCCGAAGACTCAGGGCGGCTTACACTGTCAGGCAATAGTCTTCATCCATTTGTATACAATATACAAAGTCAACTTATTGCCCCCCAACAATCTGGGTCCTCATTTTACCTACCTTATAAAGGATGGAAGGCTGATGTATTTGGGATGTATAGTTGTATATACCATTTTTGTATCAAAATATTTAACTTAGATCCACTAATATATTTGGAACAATCCTAAATATAACTGACTCTACAGTAGCTCCTTTCTAGGGATGTACAAAATGTTCCATGAACAGATCAGTCACTTTTATGTTTCCTGGCATGGATTCAGAATACAGATGTTCTGGGTTGAGGTAATGGAAAAGGGCAAGGCTGTTAGTAGTAGGTAAGGAAGTTGTCTGGAAAGATTGGGGCAGGATAATTATGCTAATTGAGTAAGTTGCAATTAAATGTAAAGTGCAATTCCTAAACAAAAGCAAGGATCTAGAAAAATTAGGGGTTAGGGGAAGACTGGCACATAGGCCATGCAAAAAAAGTAGGAAAAAGGATAAGGAGCACCAGCCTTGTTGTATTTACCCCATTAGATCTTTTCAAATGTTGTTTGGGATTTGGTTTGGCCCTACCTGAAATGGGTCAGGCATATCTCTAATTCACACATTTTTTTGCCTCATGCAAGAAACATTGTTTCCTGTACATTTGTATGTGTTTGGTTGAAGTTTTACCTAAATTGCATAACACTATAGTAAAATGACCAGAATTCTATCTATTTGACAACTTAATATTTGATAATAACTTTTGGTGAAATTGTTTTCCCCAATATGATAGGCAAAATGCTCTTAGAGAAGTTTATGCTCATGCCGTTTTGGGACAGCATTCACATGTAGTCAGATACTTCTCTGCTTGGGCTGAAGATGATCATATGCTTATTCAGAATGAATATTGTAATGGTAAGTAAGCTTTTGTTCTAATGACTGTGGAAAAATATAGCAGGTTGTTAAGCAAGTGGCTTAGAAAGGTAAATAGTATATTTATTGCCTGTTACAGATTTGTCAGTCCTTGTTACCTTAAAATAAAAAATCTTAAAAAGATTTAATAAGGATTGAGGATTTCAGTTTCAATAATTCGTACAAGTGTTTGAGTGTGTGATTACAATTATGACAGAGCAGAACAAAATGGAAGAAGTATGATACATTAAATCCTCAAACTGAATTATAATAAAATTAAGCATATTAAATAAGATGAGACAGGAAGCTTTTCTTTCAAATATTAAAAGAAAAATTTTTCTTCCCCTAAGCTCAGAATAGTTGTCTATTTTGCTTGATGGGTCTATCTATCATCAAGGCTGACTTTCAAATTTCCTGACTAAAAAAATAAAAATAAGGGTAATATTGTACTGTTAGTAATTGACTAATGTTTCAGGTTCAACTGAAACTGTAAAATTAAATATTGAAAAACATTTTCTCTGCTGCTAATTTTGTTTTATATTAATTGTGAGGGACTCCAGTTATACCCCTTAAAACATACATATTAAAGCATCATCTTTTATTCCACAATAGAAATGTAGGGTCAGCTGACAACCAGGGATTCATATGGAAGCCAAAATTATAACTTCTCTTTGTCTTACTAGTACTTGGTTTTCTTGTGAGCATGCCACAGCTGTGCACCGTGGTTTCCTTATTTCTTGCCTTCTGCTCCTGTGATATATTTTAACAATAGGCAGGATTTCAGCCCAGCCAATGGAAAAAGTCATATATGGCACCTATGAAGCATCTATTGATGCATCCATAATGTAAAATAACATAAAATAGAGGAAACTTTTGAAGCTTTTGATAAAAATTACAGAGACTGTATAAGCAAACCTGACTCTTAATTTACACAAAAAGAATTTTTTCTTTGCATATTAATAGTTAAATATTCCAAATATTCTAAATGTTTTATATACATACATGAGCATTATTTAGACAAAATCTAGTTAATACTAATGTTCATATCTCCCTATTGCATATGAATAGTGGGGTTTCTGAGATTATTATTAGTTTGTAGTTTAGTCATTCCAATTAATAGTGTTGGCTCTCACACTATTATTAAAAAGCATTTGATTAAAGTCAGACTTATTTACATTTGTGTGGATTTTGCAATCAGTTCATTGTGTGAACTTGTACTTTAAAAAGTATAGATTTTCTCTAATACTACATAACAAAATTTCCTTGTGCTACTTGCATCTAGCTTTAGCATGAAGTCTGAGTTATAGTTCCTATTTCTTTATTATGAACTCAGTAGTGATCTTAACCACGTGTGCTTGGAGCTGTTTGAAGTAGAGTGGCATAGAAATACCAGCAATAAACAAATCCATTCTGTAAGCTTATGATTTCTATAAACATTATGAAGCCAAATATTTTTGAGAACAATTATTAAATATTACATGCTAATTACATGCTTATCCTTTAATATCCTTTAATTTTATATGCAGGTGGCAGTTTAGCTGATGCTATAAGTGAAAACTATAGAAATATGCGTTACTTTGGTGAACCAGAACTGAAAGATTTGCTACTACAAGTTGCTCGTGGTTTAAAGTACATCCATTCAATGTCACTGGTGCACATGGATATAAAACCTAGTAAGTACTATAAAATCTGATGTCTACTGCATTGTAAGGATTTAATGTTTTTCCACAATGAACATATATGTTCGGTAGTATCAAAATGAATAGTGAACCACACCTTAGCAACTGAAACTTTTCAAATCTAACTATAGAATACAGTGCAAAAGTTCTTTTTTGAAATATGTGGTTGACCAACTGTTGTATTTGTTTTGGAAATATTTTTGTGGGATTAAGTTTCCTTGCTTGACTTTAAAAGTTTGGCTTCTTTCCAAGGAAGCTGTTAATACTAGTGTACATTACTCAAAGAGACCCAAGAGAGCAGTGAGAAGTCTACCTCTGAAATTAATTTATATTTTGATACATTTTTTATAATTTTATTCCTTGACAGGTAATATCTTCATATCTAGGACCTCAATTCCAACTACTACATCTGAAGAAGGAGATGAAGATGAATGGTCATCTAGCAGAGTTGTTTTCAAAATAGGTAGGGGATACTAAAACTATATCTATTAATGCAAACCTTTTTTAATTTTGAGAAAGTAATTTTTTATCCTTTATTGCTTAATAAAGGTGATCTTGGTCATGTCACTAGAATAGCCAGTCCTCAGGTGGAGGAAGGAGACAGTCGTTTTCTTGCCAATGAAGTTTTACAAGAGGTAATGCACTTTTAAATTATGGTAAAACAATTAACTTTGAGTATTAACTTGATTAGATTTATAGAAGGATTGTTTTAGATTTCTATTCTATAAACAGCTGAAATGCAGGGGAAAAGATTGTTTAATTTGATGTCTTCTGTATGGTGATTTTTTTTCTCCAGAACTATAATTACTTGCCAAAAGCGGATATTTTTGCATTGGCATTAAC
This sequence comes from Ahaetulla prasina, assembly GCF_028640845.1. Classification (NCBI taxonomy): domain Eukaryota; kingdom Metazoa; phylum Chordata; class Lepidosauria; order Squamata; family Colubridae; genus Ahaetulla; species Ahaetulla prasina. The sequence goes on from NC_080539.1 coordinate 272,441,349, forward strand.
TCTGATATGTGCTGCTGGGGCTGAACCATTGCCAGCCAATGGGGATCAATGGCATGAAATTCGACAAGGAAGACTACCCAAAATCCCACAAGTCCTTTCTCAAGAGTTATTAGACTTGCTAAAAGTAAGTTTAAGCAAATATACCAACAAACTACATATTTCCTTCATATATGAAGATGAAAACAGTAATCAAATGAACCTTTAATCTATTTCAGGTTATGATAAACCCTGACCCAGAGAAAAGGCCCTCAGCAGTTGCTCTAGTTAAGCATTCTGCATTGTTATCCACTGCGAGAAAGAGCGCTGAACAGCTACGAATAGAATTGAATGCTGAAAAGTTCAAAAACTCTTTGTTGCAGAAGTAAGTTTAATCTATACTATGCCTATTTTAGTTTTAAAGTACTGAGGAATGATATTGATAGTAAACAAATGTCCAACAAAATAAAGAAGTCTGCAATTTTTTGTGAAGCATTAATACATAGGGATCTAAACTAGAACATCAATATTTTGGCTTCAGAAACATAACTTACAGTGCCAGTACAGAAGGTTGGAGTGAAACTGATTTCTAAGTGTGTTCACTTGCTGTGGAAAGTTAAGTGAGTTTTACCCTGTTTTGCAATCTTTCTTGTCACAGTGATTAAGTGAATCACCGCCGTTGTTAAGTTATTAACATGGTTGTTAAGTGAATCTGGCTTCTCCACTGACTTTGCTTGTCAGAAGGTGATCACATGACCCTGGGACTGCAATGTCACAAATACATGCCAGTTGCCAAGCAGATGAATCTTGGTCACATGACCATAGGGATGCTGCAAAGGTCATAAGAGTGAAAAATGGTTTTTTCTAATGCTGTTGTAACTTTGAACGGTTACTAAACGGAAGGTTGTAAGTTGAGCACTACCTATATAGGCTTATTGCAGCCCTTTCTTCTTACTTTTTGAAAATGTACTAAATGTGATGTAAATTGTCCAGTGCCGAGTGTGTTAAAGTTGGGATAAGTTTAGACTGAGACTGAATTTAAGAAAAGAGTGTGAAGCAGAGTATTACAGAATATGCAAAACAATATTGGGGAATAAAAGTAAGACAACAAGCTAAAACATTGGAGTTAGTGTAGATATAGCAGTTGATTTGACAGTTGCTGACAACCTCATGAAGGATTGAACTACAATAGCATTTCAATGATTTTGACCAAATGACCTAAATTAAGGCTAATTCCTGAAAACTCTCCATTAGAGCCTGGCAGTCAGGGTAAGTAGGAAGGAAGAGAAGCAATTGGTGGGTGACAGGCTTGAAGATTTCATCAGTGACAGAACAGCCTTGGTATGTGGGAGAAAAAAGCAGCATGAATGTTGTCAGACTGCTTTCAAAATACATATGAAGGCTGGAACATCCTTCTAGCATTAATGGTGATATTTGAATTTGGGGTTGGAGCTTGCCTGGTAAGCTGCTGGTTGACTGTAGGGCAGAGCAAGGCTGTTTGGCGTCTGCTTAAGAACAAAGTTGGGCTTGGTTTGAAAACTGGGAGTTCTGTGTAGCGTTCTTCAAATAGTTAGATCTCTGGAGGTGTAGCCAGGGTGATTTGACTTTTGGACTTCAGTGGTGGATTAAAATAGAAAATTGGTTCTTGGATATCATTCTTCATGTGAGAAGTGGAAGGATGAATAAATGAGTTGGAGGGCCATAATCAAGGTTTTATATATTGGGGAAGGATTGAGTTGAGAGGATTATATTGAAAGTGCTAAGAAGGGTTCCTTTTTGGTTATTCTGTTTAAAAGTCCAGGAAAGAATGTTAATTATTAAGAGAATGGTGGGGTGGTTAGGGTGAGACTGAATATGTGTGATTTGGGATGTTCTAGTATTATTTATTGTGTATATGGATAGTGGCAGGAGTATGATTCAGAGCATTTTTTTCTTGGGGTGGTGAGCACAAGAGTGTAAAACTGGTTGTGAAAAATCAAGGAACATAAGATGGAGATGTTACAAGAATTATTCCATTGGAAGAGAGATCAAATTAAAGTTGGTGTGAAAAGAAGTAACACAGCCCAAATGTACAGAGTATTAGGAATTGCTCTATCTCCAATTAATCATGTTGTAGAAGAAGTAAAATATGTAGCAATGTCATTTATGTTATACCTTTGTTTCAGCTTCTTTTTAATGATTTTAGATACAATTTCTGCAATATTATCTGAAGGGGAAATAACAGATTTGTACTTCTTTGCAGGGAGTTGAAGAAAGCACAAATGGCAAAGGCGGCTGCTGAGGAGCGAGCACAATTTACAGATCGAATGACAACTAGATCTACAGCACAGAATAGAATTGCTCGTCTTACTGGGAAAAAAATGAACCGTTCAGTTAGTCTCACAATATACTAATGACTCTATTTCATAAACTGACAAAGGAGGATAATTGATTATTGCTGGATAATTAGGAGCAGAAGAGAAGAGTCTGTTTCTAAGTTTCTATTTAATCATTGTCAATGGTTTTATAAAGAAGCCTTATGCAATTTGAATTTTACAAGATGCAGTTAATCAATTATCTTTTCTCTGCTTCTCCCAATATTTACAAGTTACATTCAAGATCTTCATTTTCTGGAAAAATAGCCACCGCCAAGTGAAATGGATTTCTCCTCAGTGCTGTGCGCTCCCTAAATTTATTCTAGAGGGTTTAGGATTGTGAGGAAAGGGATTCTCTTGAGTAGATTTGGGAGATGTTTTGTGGATTTGAAGAAAGGGAGATCCCAATGCACAAAGGAAGGCTGCTCAGAGAACACTGGATGGAGCCACTGCTGAACAGGTGTTTGACTATAATATATATAATATCATCCAGAGCCAACCATTGGAATGGTGTGCTGCTTTTTAGTTTTAATGCATTGTTAGAAAAGGCGTTTTCCTGATAATATAAAGAATTACTTTATAAATTGCTCCATCAGGCATGGAAATAAGAAGTGCCATGGAGAAAGTCTAAAGGACAACAAGCCAAACCATACCTGGTGTCAGGTAAATCTGTTGTGAATTTATTCGTGGATTCAACTGGGAGCACTTTGTTAGGCATTGTTGCAAATCACAGGAGTAATCTTGTGGATACATGCCATGTGAAACTGCTGCTATTTTTAGTTTGTCTTGCTGTAAACTGTAGCATTAAAACAATCATTGTGTTAATGGGCTTTCTTTTAAAAAAATTATGTGAAAAAAATACCAGAGTTGCTCTAGTGAAAGCAGCTTCCTTCTTTGAAGCTAGTGTACTGTGTACAGAAACAGCACACCAATTTTATATTTGAATTACATTGTTAGTGTAAATGTCTTTTTTATAATTGTTTCTAATAAAAGTTGTCAAGTTAATTCCTCTTCCTTTTCTACCTTCTCTTCCCTCCTCTATTAATATGTGAATGTCACATGTTTCACTATTTGTACATAGCATACTGTTTTAACATTTTTCAAAATGACTGTATATAGCTGTTACATTGTACAACATAAAAGCTGTAGTTTGCAATTTCAGAAGATCCTATTCAAATTTATTTCGATTTTAGTTAAGAGAATAATATAATTGGTACCCTAATAATCTGTTTCAATATTGCCCAAATAGATGCTATCTATTATTGGCTTTTTGGCAGTTTCCTACTTGAATGTTTCACTGTTTTTAATTAGCATTGCATCAAAATATTAAAGTGCCACTTGGAAATTAAAATTGTCTTTTTTGCGGGAAAGTGGACAGTTACAAAGATTATACCTATACCATTCTAGAAAAACATTCCTAGGTCTGCTTAGGCCCATTGATATAGTCCTGCTGTTCTGGACAGAATGTCTGCTGAGGTAATGCCTGATGCTTTCAAGACAGGATTGTTATCGAGACAGGATGTGGCTTTCAGTACTCTTCATTTCATCCTGGATGTGTGCCAGTTACTGTGTACATACCTCCTAGTTAGATAGATGCAGGTAGTAGTAGATTGCCCTATTAAGATTGTCTCTGATTAGAAATCCTAACTTTCATAGAATATCATCAACATACTTGGGATAAAACAGGACTTTGGCTGTGCTTGTACTAGTCAAAAATGCCAACACTGGTTAGTACTGTCTTTAGCAAGAAGAAAAATTATAATCAGAGATCAATATCTATAGGTCCAGCTGGGGATGTCCATGGCATTTATATAATAATAATAATAATAATAATAATAATAATAATAATAATAATAATAATAATAATAATAATAATATCAGAGTTGGAAGGGACCTTGGGGGTCTTCTAGTCCAACCCCCTGCCCAGGCAGGAAACCCTACACCACTTCAGACAAATGGCTATCCAACATTTTCTTAAAAATTTCCAGTGTTGGAGCATTCACAGCTTCTGCAGGCAAGTTGTTCCACTGATTAATTGTTCTAACTGTCAGGAAATTTCTCCTTAGTTAGTACTTTAGTTTTAGTTTCATTTGGAAAGTTGCAGTTTGGAAGGAAAGGGGAGTAAACAGTAAAGCATGATTTCAGGTGAAATGGAAATAAAAATGTGAAACTATAGGGAAGAATATAATAAACTTGAATAAAATCTCACATGGAGTGGGATATAAATAAATAAATAAATAAATAGGAAAAAAGTTAATTATAAATTAAAAGAGCAACATATTATCTATGTGGTTGTGTGTGTATATTCTATGAAAGTAAGACTTCCTAGATATATGTTACTACACCACCAGTGAATGGTGATGATGAAAGAACTAGGGCATATTTATTTGATTTATACCCTGCTTTTAAAATATAATCTAAGGCTGCTCATTGTTCTATTGCAAATGGAAATATGAGAACATACATAAAAACTATGGGCCAGTTCAAGTCCTAAAAATTAATGAGATTGGTGAGTCACTGGTGAATGTCTGCTTTGAAAAAGAACTGTTCCCATTTGGTAATAGAAGCACAATGTTAATATGATGTGGGTAAACTTGGAAAAAGAATGAATAAAAATATTAAAGTGTTCATGATGGAATATTGAAACAATGAAAGATAAAAGGATAATGAGAGATTCTAATTGTTGGACAGACTGATTGGTAACATGAGGAGTCTGTCTTTGTAAAATTAACCGGGAAGAACTGAAAGAAATGAGTCAATGTAGTATAACTAAGAAAGTGTGGCAATATTCATTTCCCAACAGAGTGAATGTTATATGTAAGAAGATGTGGAAGTTGCTTGGGACTGAAAAAAAATAGACTGCAGTAGAGTTTAATGGTCTTGTGCTATTGGGAGGTAGGAAAAGGGATGCTGGATGTAATTCTGAAATGAAAGGCTATATGCGAGAAAAAAATGTCCTCACTGAGTGGAATTGGACCAGCAACACCATCATTAAACAACATGATCATGCCCAGCTTAGTATTGGTTCCAGGCACAGTCATTAAGTGAATCACCACAGGTCATTAAGTGTAACATGAGAGTCCAATCTGTGACTTCCTGCCAGCTTCCCCACTGACTCGTTGGAAGCCAACTGTGAAGGTTGCAAATTGTGATCATGTGACTAGGAAACACTTGTAAATGTGTGAGTGGGGATGCTGCCACAGCTGCAACTTCAAGGACTGATTGTAAGTACCGTATTTTTGTTTGTTAAGATTTATAAAAGTGCAGATGTTTTGGAAGTGGATGAGGAGACCCCCAAATGCAAATGGAATTGAAAACAATAATGATTTGGGATAAAATTGAAATAAGGGGTTTTAAAGATGTATTTTGTCGACTTGTTTAACAATTTGTTAAAGATGAATCAAAATGAATACTAAAATGTATCACCATGAGAAAAAAGATGAAAAAAGGCAGATTTGAGAATGTTGGTAGATAATGTATGGCGGTAAAGTTTCAGGAATAGCTATAATTGGAAGAATGTTAAAATATGGATTTGGTTCGCTTATGGAACAACTCTTGCCTTGTTTAATATGCATTTACCAATCTGCATGAGGATTTAAAGAATAGTCCTTTTCTTTCCCTATACAAATGAATGGCAAAGAAACAAGATTGAAAGCAAAAACTACAGAAATGAAGCAGAATTCCAACTGAAGGGTATGTGAGATGCCAACAAAATTTGGGGAGTGCAGCGCAGCATGTGCAGACCAGAATGTTGTTTTATTCATTGAGAGATCTATGATTATAAGAAAAAGTACTGGATTAAGAGAAATTGGATAAAGCAAATAGATTTGAACTGTGGAATGTTTGGAGCAACAGAGAAACTGAAGTTTGGTTGCCAAATATAGTAGGGGAATATGATAGAAATATAAAGCATACGTGAAAATACATGAATAGTTCATTGAATAAAGAGTAAAAGAATGATATATACTACTCCCCTCATTGCCTAATAACAAGAATAACATTTATTATCTAGGAATGTTGGATAGAGTGTGATTTATCAAAATAAGTGAAAATGTATTTTGTATAAGGATCTCCTGCCCACTTTGTCATGTGGAAGCAAGAATTAGAAATGTTAAGAAATATAAAATACAGTGAGTATTTAGGAATTAAATTGTGATAATAAAGTAATAAAAGAGATAATAAAGTATTGTTCGGAATGAATGTAGATTTAATATAAAATGACTAGTTAACTACTGTAAAAGTAGTATGCCAAGGTGATTTGATCGTATAAAGAACATCAAGATTGCAAAAAATGATTTAAGACAAAAGGAAAACATGTTTGAATGAAGTTGATGAGATATTTAAAAAAAGATAAAAGAACAAAAAGCATGATGCACTTATGGACATTTTGGAAGTGGGTTAAAAAGATGAAGAGAGATATAGTGAGTAGTATTGGTATAAACTAGATTTTGATATATTTTCTTAATTTCTTTAATAGATATTTTCATTCCTTCATAGAATAATGTATGTATGTACGTACATTTGAAATTCTGAAATGTGACTAAAAAGTGTAAAATATTTCAGCTGGAGGCAAAGGTGTATAACCAGTCGGAAAAATTATACAACTTATGCAAAATAGATTAATATTCTGTATTTGCAAAAAACCTGAAAAATGGCAATGCTACTGTTTCTAAATCCTCAGCAATTACCTGAGCTATAAGCTGGAAAACATCTAAGTGAATGAAGGTTTCTAAGATTTATCCAAAATATTTGTTAGCTACAAGGGAAGCAATTCCTTTGTTTGACAATATGTTTTTAAAAGTTTCAATACCTTCAGGGCTCCTCGAGGATTGTTGAAAATCACTATTGCTTACAAGTTACAAAACTGTTAGTGGGCAGGCAGAAGGTACCAACATCATGGTAAAGTGGGAATGATTTATAACTGCTTATATTCTTTAAATGAACTCTGCTCTAATCCTTACTTTGAAATTGACCTACAAGTGGCACCACTGACTCAACTTTGGCTAATCTAAAGAAAAAAACCATCAAGGAAAAAAAGCAGCACTAGACATGTTTTCTTTTTTGAAAATCATTGTTGATTTTCTTTCTGGACCATTCAGCTCCTTCTGAGATTGTGGTGTTGGAAGTTTATACAAAAGGTACAATCAGTATAAACAATGTTAAATGAATGTGGAGATATAGTGCAGATGTTAGGCTACTGAATGTTCAGGTAGTCCTCGACTTACGACTACAACAAAGCCCAAAATTTCTGTTGCTAAGCAAGACCGTTTCTAAATGAGTTTTGCCCCATTTTATGATGTTTCTTGCCACAGATGTTAAGTGAATCACTACAGTTGTTAACTTAGTAACATACTTGTTAAGTGAACCTGGCTTTCCCATCAACTTTGCATGTCAAAAGGTCACAAAAGCATGACCCCAGGACACTGCAACCGTCACAAATATGAACCAATTGCCAAGCATCTGAATTTTGATCATGTGATCATGGGGATGCTGCAACACTTGTAAGTGTGAAAAATGATGAAGTCACTTTTTTCAATGTTAAGTTTTGAACAGTCACTAAACAAATGGTTGTAAGTCGAGGACTATCTATATACAATAAGTGTCTGTTCCTAGTTATGATAACAGTCCTGGTTGTGCTAAAGTTCAGAAACCCGATTTTAACAGTTAATATTATTTATAAACAAGGGTTAAGCAGCAATAGAGTTTTTAGACAGTGATCAGGTTCTTTTGTGGAAATGAAATATTTTTAGAACATTATCTACTCAGAATATTTTTATTCAAAAGATTAGCAATGCCTGCTAATAAAAAAGTAAAAAGTGCTTACTACTGCTACTGAGACAGATTATTCATATGCTATTTAAATGATTAATTTAGACTACCAGTAAGTGCTGATGGATATATTCTGAATAGTAGACTCAATTTTTAAAGAGTTATATTTTAAATTTTGGATTGATAACTTGACTCTGCACAGCTGTGCACTAAGCTTCAAGTAATTTGAAGCAGCACGCTGTTATGATGGGAGCATCAGTTCCTATCAGGGGCTCCAGGTTTTCTGTGTGTCCTTGCAACTGCATATTAGGGCTACAAATTGACAGCGAAGAGATGCAGAAAATGTTATATCTTGTTGTCTAATAATACATTTTGCTATTAGAAAATATGCTTTGTATTGTTCTAATCTAACGTGTAATACACCTCTTGAAGAGTTCATATCTTCTTAGGAAAAAGAAAAATATTAATTAGGTGAACTGGATGAAATGACACTTTGCCATATAAATATACTAAGTTGTAACCAGTGAGGTCATTACATTTCTGAATATGAAGAGTAACTGGAATGTCTGCAGTGTAACATATAGTGTTCAATTATCTGAATTGTCTATTATTTTGTACTCAAACCTGTGGTACTTAACCTATTATGATGCTCAAACAAAGTTGCCTAAACCATTTGAAATAATTGATTTGGCATGCTTTACTCTGCATACAATGGACAGCTAATAACTACCTTGCACTGGGTAGAGAAAAACTTTTCCCAAATTATTTCATCAATTTATTATGCCATAAGTACTAACTTTAGAATATTAGTTAGTAGCCCTGAATGTGCTGTGATGCTGTTTAAACAATGCATAGTAGTTAATGTGTGCATAGGTGAATAATTAAATAAACCTGTGAATAAGTAAATGTGAGCTTTTCTCGAAGAATATATATTTCCAGTCCTTCAATTCTTTTTGACACTGAAGGTATAATGCAATTCAGTGAATCACATATTTATATCTTCAAACGCCAGACATGCCAGTGCTGGTCTGCTGTTGCTTAGGATTTGCCTCGCTTTTTATGGAGATTTTCTAGTGAGCTAAGCATCTGGAATTATATTTACTTGTCATCACATCACACTGTCCTTCAGCTAAAGAAATCTTCCCTCATACGATTTGTTTCATTTTAAAAGTATTAATTAAAAGCTTTTTTATTCCCCAAAAGAACTATCAATATAGCTTATAGAACAAAATATGTCCAACCTTTCAGTTCCTCATAAAGTCTCCAAGACAGCTTATCAATTATGAAATTCATAAGTTTTTTTTTGCTAAAATCCAACAAAAATAAAACTCTAAAAAAGATAATAGTGCTAAAAAGAGAGAATTATCCCTAATGAAAGATGCAGCTGAACAGTATAATTATATATAATATAAATAATTGTTACATCAACAATCTTAAACAACTGAAATTTTTCTGTTGGATAATCAGTTGGATTTCTAGTGTCAATGAAATCAAGGCACAGTCTATAAATATCTAGCCTTATATGTGTAAAAGCAGATATTCAAATATTCTGTTCCTAGATGATACATATTTAATTAGGGGTTTTATTTTAGATGACTTTCACATTCAGGCTATGCTGCCGGATAAAATGTTGCCTTTAGGTTAATTTTGGCTGCCAGAGAAGAGCTGAAAGCAGGGCTTAAAGAGATAATACGCGGAACGTTTTATCTTAAAATGACTATGAATTAAGTTCAGAAAAGACCCTATCAATCTAATTCTAGGCATGTTTGATGGAATCTAGTATTATGGAAAAATAATAGTATTTTATCTTTCTTTCCATTGTATTATCCTTTTCCTTCCCCCCACTTTCCTCTATAGAGGATATGCTGGGAAGGCTGCAAGAAAGACTGATCATGCCTTCCAGTAGCCTGAGGAAAATCTTGCTTCCATAAATGGAAATAGACCATCAGATTCCATCCATTTACTCATGTATTACTCATGTGCAAGCCTCTAATAAGTGTGCAAAAGATAGAATAATTCTTCTATCTTAACAATAACTTAAAAGTATACATTCTTGGGTACACAAAGAACTACAGTACTAAGTTTAAGGACACTTTGTTTAACTTAATGCATTTTCTGATAATTAAGCTGTTCAGGGAAAAGTGATTGTCATCTGCCATAGCTTAGTGAATATTTCCTCCTGAAAATATGAGTCAGCATTAAAAGACTATGAGACAATTTCCCTGCCAGTACTTAAAAGGTCAGAGTCCAAATAAATTCCTCCAAATGTTATATTAGCAGTGTTAACTTCTGTCTTTTGTAATAGTACAGCACGTGCTTACATTAAACAATTGCATTCATTTGTAATATTTGCCTCTCTATGTTTATGGAAGACCCATTCTTGTGATTTTAATGGGAAAAAGAAGAACGGTATAATATATGACCCTGCTAGTTTGGTGCTGAGCCCACAAGATCGTTTATTTATTTATTTATTTATAAAACGTATTGGCCATCCATCTTACTACAGGATAATTATCAATTTTGGAAAAAAGAATACTTATTTTTCCCCACCTTTAAACCACACTTAGAAAAAGAAAAGTTCAAGCAATTTCCTAAGGATTTTTTTCATAAATGGTTTACCATTTCCTTCTTGCTAGGCTGAAAAAGGCTAAACTGGCCCAAAGTCACCCAGCTGACTGATTTCTAGCCTGGTGCCTTAAACTCTTGTTCCAAACTAGTTCTAACTAACTATAGCAACATTAATAAATCCAAGCAAAATATCTCTCTTGATTGAGACAAAAATATAACCAAATCTGGTAGAGGTAAAGTAGGCCGTGGAGTAAAGTTTTCCTCTGCAGTTTTGGCTGTTCCCCTCATTGTTGTGGTCCTCCAGCAGCCTGGGGAGCTAGCAATGGAGTCGGACAGCGATGAGCTGAGCTGAGGCCAGAGCCATTGGGGAGTGAGGTGTGGATTCCAGAGCCTCCAGAGACTGATAGTAGTGAGGCAGAGGAACAGGAGGACCCTGTTCATAATGCACGCATGAGAAGAGCTGGCAGAAGGCAAGAGCAGCTCAAGCAAAAAAGACGACTCAAGTAGGGCCAAGAGATGATAAAACAGACCAGCAATGGCGTTTGGGCTTTGCCGGAAAACAACATTGGTTGCTTTGTCTTCTGCTTCGTCTACGTCTTGCATTTATTTTTGTGACTTCTGAACGTTTGCCTTTGGCAGTTTGCCTAATTGGACCAAGGTTTGCGATAGGACTGAGGAATTTGTGTTGGGAGGAATTTGTTTTAATTTAGTTGAACTACGCTGGGAATAAAGTAATTCTCAGCTGTTTGAATAAAGTTTCTTTATTTTTTTCACGGACTGAGTTTTCTACTACCTAGTACTTGGGCCTGAGTCACAACACTCATCATTGTTTCTACTAAAGCATGTTATTTCTGTTTTCAAAAGTACCCCTTGGACAAAATACAAAAATAAAACTATTGATTCAAGCTCAACTCCTTACCACTTCATGGACAGAATCTTGCAGCTTCTTAGTTGAATATAGATTTATGTGTGGGATGTAAAATATAAATAAGGTGGGTTTGATCACCAACTGAGTGTTGGATCAACTGAAGCCCTGCCTGCTTTTTATATACTTGTGACATATTAAAAGGGCCGCGGTGTGGCTCAGGCTGTAAGAAGCCTGTTATTAAACACAGCTGCCTGCAATTACTGCAGGTTCAAGTCCCACCAGGCCCAAGGTTGACTCAGCCTTCCATCCTTTATAAGGTAGGTAAAATGAGGACCCAAATTGTTGGGGGGGCAATAAGTTGACTTTGTATATAAATATACAAATAGAATGAGACTATTGCCTTACACACTGTAAGCCACCCTGAGTCTTCGGAGAAGGGCGGGATATAAATGTAAATAAAAAAAGGGGGGGCAGAGCTTTAATTACACAGTCATGTCTGCGGCTTTTTTGACCCATATAATGATTGCACCTGGACCCTATATTGCCTCAATGCAAGTATTAACCAAATCTAACTCTGATTCTAAGTACATATAAGTTTGGCCAAATGCTACTACTAGCTGAGGCAGAAGAAAAACCCCCAAGTTAGAAAAAAAAATCCTGAGAGGGAAAAATGTACATGTGAGATTGATTTCCTTCTCCCTCTACAAATGTGTGCTTTAAAATGCATTACCTCTTACATACGTATACAGATGTGCACTTACAAATTGTATCATATTATCTAACATGCTAGAACTGAATGCCATTTGAATAAAGCTGCTCATCTAGATTAGATTGTAGAGCCCACCTATTTAGTAATAGTCATAAAATGTTCCATCCTCTGAGATAGCAGAAGCATGAAATAAGAATTCAATAGACATTGTCCGGATCTAAAGTCCCATTTCATTCATAAAGAGCTTCTACTCACAGAACCGTATATATCCTAGCAGAAAAGTGCTGCATGAAACTAGGTTGTGAGCCAGAAAAAGGTTTATTTTGGTGCATCCTTTTCGTAAGCTCTTTTCATACTAAAATGCACGCATTATAGCTTGTAATTTCTTGTATAAGTCCTTATATTTTTCACACCACAGTCTTGCAAAAGTAGGTTGGAGCTTGCACTGTGGAAGATCATCCACTAGGTTGCACAAGAGTCTATGGAATAATGTACTAAGATATTTTCTCCTGTTCAGAGGCTGGTTTCAAGTTGTTAATATTTTCTCTTTTGTTTTCTTGACTGTAACTATTATAAATGCTTCATTCATCTCTAGATAAGGAATAGCTGGCTTACCTGCACCCTACATCTCCATGGCCCATCAAAGCTGACATAGCAAAGAATTTGTTTAACAATTCAAACTTACTGTACAGGTCGTCTTCGACTTATGACTACAAGTGAGGCCAAAACTTATGTTGCTAAACGAGACATATGTTAAGTGAGTTTTGCTCCATTTCACAACCTTTCTTGCCACCGTTGTTAAGTGAATCATTTCAGTTAAGTTAGCAATACGGTTGTTAAGTGAACTTGGTTTCCCCACTGGCTTTTCTTGTCAAAAGAGAGCAAAAGATGATCACGTGAATCCAGGACAGTGCAACTGTCATAAATATAAACCAATTGACAAGCATCTGAATTTTAATCATGTGATCATGGGGATGCCACAATGATCATAATTGTGAAAAACAGTAATAAGTCTTTTTTTTAAATGCTGTTGTAACTTTGAATGGTCATTAAACGAACTGTGGTAGGTCGAGGACTACCTGTACTTAGTATCTGTTCAGTAGCTTGAGAAACTGCTCCTATGAATACAAGCAAGAATGTGAGGAGTGGATGAATGTCAACATGGCAGCAACAACTATGTGATCAAATCCATCCTTTTTTATGTGCGTCACTACACATAAAAGAGAGCAAAAGATGATCACGTGAATCCAGGACAGTGCAACTGTCATAAATATAAACCAATTGACAAGCATCTGAATTTTAATCATGTGATCATGGGGATGCCACAATGATCATAATTGTGAAAAACAGTCATTTTTTTTAATGCTGTTGTAACTTTGAATGGTCACTAAACGAACTGTGGTAGGTCGAGGACTACCTGTACTTAGTATCTGTTCAGTAGCTTGAGAAACTGCTCCTATGAATACAAGCAAGAATGTGAGGAGTGGATGAATGTCAACATGGCAGCAACAACTATGTGATCAAATCCATCCTTTTTTATGTGCGTCACTACACATAAAAAGGAGGCAGCCATCTTGACCTTTGAAACTTATATAAGAATCTTCTTGTATGACATTTTTCATCAGGCTGCATTCTTTGCCAGCATCTAAGCAAGCAGTAGGCATTAGATCAGGGATAGCTACTCCATGAAATGTATAGTTATATATTAAATAAATGAATAAATATATAAATAGCTTTAGTGGGGGATAAGGAGATTCTTCTCAAAAGTTCAGAAGAAATGCACAAAAAACCTTAGCCGATAAGATATGTTCTCAGATTTTTACTACACCCAGAGCTTTGCTGGCTGAGGAATTCTGGGAGTTGAAGTCCACAAATCTTAAAATTGCCAGGGTTGGAGACCCCTGTTCTAGAAGATGATCTGGTACAATCAATCAATTCTAAAATATTTTAAAACTATTCTGGATTTTTTTGGTCATTTTTTCAACATACTCTCACACCTAAACATTATTCAGAGATGAGTTTAAGCAACATCACTGTTTATTTTATTTTATTTATTTATTTATTTATTTATTTATTTATTTTATTTATTTATTGATCACATTTGTATACCGCCCTATCTCCCGAGGGACTCAGGGCGGTTAACAGGCATATAAAAAGGAGGCAGCCATCTTGACCTTTGAAACTTATATAAGAATCTTCTTGTATGACATTTTTCATCAGGCTGCATTCTTTGCCAGCATCTAAGCAAGCAGTAGGCATTAGATCAGGGATAGCTACTCCACGAAATGTATAGTTATATATTAAATAAATGAATAAATATATAAATAGCTTTAATGGGGGATAAGGAGGTTCTTCTCAAAAGTTCAGAAGAAATGCACAAAAAACCTTAGCCGACAAGATATGTTCTCAGATTTTTACTACACCCAGAGCTTTGCTGGCTGAGGAATTCTGGGAGTTGAAGTCCACAAATCTTAAAATTGCCAAGGTTGGAGACCCCTGCTCTAGAAGATGATCTGGTACAATCAATCAATTCTAAAATATTTTAAAACTATTCTGGATTTTTTTGGTCATTTTTTCAACATACTCTCACACCTAAACATTATTCAGAGATGAGTTTAAGCAACATCACTGTTTATTTTATTTATTTATTTTTAATTTTTTTATTACTTTTTTGCAACATCACTGTTTATTTGCCATGGCAATAAGGAGAAATTCTGCAGGGGTGTGCATGTGTGTTTAGAAGCACCTCTGTGACAGTAATTATATGCCAGAAGCTTGTTTTTGGGTGGGTGGTTTTTTTTTCCTCTTTTCTATATTGGGATTCTTTCCTATTTTTCACAGAATGTTTGGACAATGTAATACTTTTTTCTGTCTTTTTTTTTGTCCTTCAAAAACAATGGTTCAGTAGGGAGTATGTGGGGGAACCCAAAATACTAAAATAACTCTTGGGATTGTTTCCAATCCTAATTTTAGATTAGGATTCTTCCATGAATGAGTCATATTCTTTTTACCCTTTACAAAAGACCATGGGCAAAAATTCAATTTGCCCCTAGCACAATATGAACACTTGTGGTAAACAGTCTCTAAGATAGAGAAGGATTCGCGAGGGGAACAAACATTCCTTGATGAAATATTGCCTACTAATTCATAGTGAACTCTGCTATCATTCTGAAAATTATTTCCAACAATCCACATTTTTATCACATTATAAATCACCCTCTGTATGTATATGTGCATGTATGTATATGGATATATGTATATATTAGTGGATATATGGATATATGTATATATTAGTGGATACTATTTGTTTGCAAACATTGAGGGCAAATGCAGATAGGTGATTTTTTAAAAAAACGAATAGCTCATAGAATAGAATAGAATAGAATAGAATAGAATAGAATAGAATAGAATAGAATTTTTCATTGGCCAAGTGTGATTGGACACACAAGGAATTTGTCTTGGTGCATTTGCTCTCAGTGTACATAAAAGAAAAGATCATCAAGAATTCTAAGGTACAACACTTAATGATAGTCTTTTTTATTTATTTATTTATTTATTTATTGATCACATTTGTATACCGCCCTATCTCCCGAGGGACTCAGGGCGGTTAACAGGCATATAAAAAGGACATATAAATACAGATTAAAACACAAATAAAAAACTTATTCTAACCAGCCTGATTACCAAAACCAATTAAAATCAATATAAAATTTAAAATTTCAAAAATTTAAAAATCTAAAAAACCTAGTCCAGTCCTGCGCACCTAAATAAGTGTGTTTTAAGCTCAAGACGGAAGGTTCTAAGGTCCGAGAGTTGGCGAAGTCCTGGGGGGAGCTCGTTCCAGAGGGCGGGAGCCCCCACAGAGAAGGCCCTTCCCCTGGGCGCCGCCAGACGGCACTGCCTAGCTGACGGCACCCTGAGGAGTCCCTCTCTGTGAGAGCGCACGGGTCGGTGAGAGGTATTCGGTAGCAGAAGGCGGTCCCGTAAATAGCCCGGCCCTATGCCATGGAGCGCTTTAAAGGTGGTCACCAACACCTTGAAGCGCACCCGGAAGGCCACAGGTAGCCAGTGCAGTCTGCGCAGGATAGGTGTCACCCGGGAGCCACGAGGGGCTCCTTCTATCACCCGCGCAGCCGCATTCTGGACTAACTGCAGTCTCCGGATGCCCTTCAAGGGGAGCCCCATGTAGAGAGCATTGCAGTAATCCAGGCGAGACGTCACGAGGGCGTGAGTGACCGTGCATAGGGCATCCCGGTCCAGAAAGGGGCGCAACTGGCGTACCAGGCGAACCTGGTAAAAAGCTCTCCTGGAGACGGCCGCCAAATGATCTCCAAAGGACAGCCGTCCACCCAGGAGGACGCCCAAGTTACGCACCCTCTCCGTCGGGGCCAATG
The DNA here is from genome assembly GCF_028640845.1 of Ahaetulla prasina. NCBI lineage: Eukaryota > Metazoa > Chordata > Lepidosauria > Squamata > Colubridae > Ahaetulla > Ahaetulla prasina. The sequence continues at coordinate 272,457,987 of NC_080539.1, forward strand.
ACTCGCCCCCAACAGTCAGCCGCGGTTGCAGCTGACTGTACCGGGATGCCGGCATCCACAGCCACTCTGTCTTGGAGGGATTGAGCTTGAGCCTGTTTCTCCCCATCCAGACCCGACGGCTTCCAGACACCGGGACAGCACTTCAATAGCTTCATTGGGGTGGCCCGTGTGGAAAAGTACAGCTGGGTGTCATCAGCGACAGCTGGTACTCACACCGAAGCCACTGATGATCTCACCCAGCGGCTTCATATAGATGTTGAACAAAGGCGAGAGAATCGACCCCTGCGGCACCCCACAAGTGAGGCGCCTCGGAGCCGACCTCTGCCCCCCCGTCAACACCGTCTGCGGCCGATCGGAGAGATAGGGGGAGAACCACCGATAAACGGTGCCTCCCACTCCCAATCCCTCCAACCCGCGCAGCAGGATACCATGGTCGATGGTATCAAAAGCCGCTGAGAGGTCTAATAGGACCAGGGCAGAGGAACACCCCCTATCCCTGGCCCTCCAGAGATCATCCACCAACGCGACCAAAGCCGTCTCCGTGCTGTAACCGGGCCGGAAACCGGACTGGAACGGGTCTAGATAGACAGTTTCATCCAGGTGTAAGGGAAACTGATATGCCACCATACTCTCTACAACCTTCGCCGCGAAGCGAAGGTTGGAGACCGGACGATAATTACCTAAAACAGCTGGGTCCAAGGCAGGCTTCTTGAGGAGGGTCTCACCACCGCCTCTTTCAAGGCGGCCGGAAGACTCCTCCACCAAGGAAGCGCCAGAATTGCCTGGAGCCAGCCTCGTGTCACCTCCTGGGTGGCCAGCACCAGCCAGGAGGGGCACGGGTCCAGTAAACATGTGGTGGCATTCAACCTACCCAACAACCTGTCCATGTCCTCGGGAGCCACAGGGTCAAACTCATCCCATAAAATATCACCAAGACCACCCTCGACGCCTCCCTGGGCCACTGCAATTTTGGTCCAAACCGTCCCGAAGCTGAACGATTTTATCGTATAGATAACCGTTAAACTCCTCAGCACGCCCCTGCAACGGGTCATCCCGCCCCTGATGAAGGAGGGAACGAGTCACCAAACAGGGCGGCTGGGCGGTTATCTGCCGACGCAATGAGGGAGGAGGCGAGCAACGCCGCTTCCTCAGTGCCACTAGGTAAGTCCTAGTATAGGACTTCACTAGTGTCCGATCAGCCTCGGAGCGGCTGGACCTCCAAGAACTCTCCAGGCGTCTTCTCCGGCGCTTCATCCCCTCAGCCTCGGAGAACCAAGGAGCCGTTTGGGACCTGCGCCGGGTCAGAGGCCGCAAAGGCACGACACGATCTAAGGCCCCGCCGCCCGCTCCCAGGCCGCAACCAGTTCCTCAGCCGTGTCGTGAGCCAGACCTCAGGAAATGGCCCAAGCTCCGTCCGGAACCTCTCAGGGTCCATCAGGCGCCTGGGACGGAACCAACGCATTGGCTCCGCCTCCCTGCGGTGTTGAGTGGCGGTCAGAAAGTCCAGGCGAAGAAGAGAGTGATCTGACCATGACAGAGGTTCAATAACTATTTCCTTCAAATCCAGATCTCTCAGCCACTGACCAGAGATAAAAATCAGATCCAGAGTGCCACCCCCAATGTGAGTAGGGCCATCAACTACTTGAGTCAGGTCCAAGGCCGTCATGGAAGCCGTGAACTCCCGAGCAGCTGTCGATGACGAGCCGGAAGATGGCAGTTAAAGTCCCCATGACTAAAAGTCTGGGGTCTCAACTGCCACCCCAGCAAGCACCTCCAGGAGCTCAGGCAGGGCAGCTGTCACGCAGCAAGGAGCCAGGTACGACCAGCAAGCCCATCTGACATCTATGACCCCATCTCACAAAAAGGGATTCACACCCGCAATCTGAGGCACAGTGGTCTCCTCGGCTCTAGACTCTCTAATCACAACCGCCACCCCACCACCCCTACCCTGGCCCTCGGCTGATGGAATGCTCGGAAACCCGGCGGGCACATTTGAACAAGGGCACGCCTTCTGGGCCCAGCCAGGTCTCCGAACGCCCATAAGGTCCGCGGCACCCCTGAATAAGATCGTGAATTAGGGGGCCTTATTGGCCACGGACCGTGCGTTGCACAACATCAGCCAAGGCCAGGGCCCTGAGGGTCCTGACCATCCGGGAACGGGAGAAGTTTGAGGGCTCGGGCGCGATCGCCTGCAGACATCGAGCGCGCCCCCTAACACGATGTGAGCCCCACTTCCGCCATATCTGCCCCTCCCTAACCGTGGAAATGTCACCACCTCAACCAATGGAGCACCAACCCCCATGACCTCGGACCCACCAACCCCGCCACGAGCATGCGAGGAACTGGACTCCCACCCGCGGGTTTCCCCAACACCCGCCTTAAATCCTCCCACCCACCCCCAACCCAAACCTATCGATTTCCTCCCCTTAAAACCCCTTTAACACCCTCCTTAAAACCCCGACAGGTTCTTCCCCTACCTGACACTACCTCCCCTTTAAAAACCCTTATTAAAAACCTATCTACAAAACCCCACAGGTTCTTTTTTCGCATGCCACCTCTGTGGGTCCCAAAACCCGTCATAGAGGCCGCCTCGATAATGTGGAGGCCATTTCTGCGGCGGGGGCACCTCGCAGCTGCAAGAGTTCATCAGAAGAATAGCGTCGTAATAGAAGATAAGATCGTGAAAGGGGTCCAAACTCCGAGGATAAAAAGATGGCAAAGATTAAAATGTTATCCAAATAGAGATTGAAATAGGCCTAAAATGATGATAAATGATGATAATACTAAACCAGCATGCTGGTAATCCCAATAAGGGCAGACCCAGAGTAAAACCACAAACAGTCCAGATGGTAGTCTGTCAAGGTCTGAGACCAAACATCCTGGGATAGAAAAGGTGGAGAGGGGTTACTCCAGTCATAGGCAATATCGGCTGCTGTTAAGTCTCCTGCATCTTCCAATAGGCCTAAAGGGCCAGCGACCGCCAAGGATACCAATAAGGCCAGAAAAGGCGAGCAGATGTTAACCGCCCAACGGGGTCTCCAGGCAGGCAAATCCATCGCACCTCCATCGCCTTCCCGCTATCCTCCAACCACCACCACCTCCAATCCAGGATAGAACACACAATCCAGGGGTCCCTTCAAATCCAGCACCCCCTAGTGCATCCTCACCCGGTGCAGAGGCCCGGACGCTCCAAACCTCTCCTACCGAGGGGCCCAACCTCTCCCACAGGTTGAGCCTCTCCGAGAGGCTGGAGGATAGGAGAGACGCCATGGTCACAATCTGGCGGCAGGGAAAAGGCACAGACGACTTGGGCGGAAACAGATGGAACTTCTCAGTCGCTGTTGCCATCGTCCAGGTCGGAACAAAGGTCCGAACCCGAACGGCACAGCGCCACCAAGCCGATGAGATGTAAAAGTCAGATGTAAATGTAGAGGTCAGATGTGGAAAACGGGAGGCAGACTAGCTATGAAAAGCCAGGCCAAGCCAGCCAAGACCGACGCCAACCGCAGGAGCCAGCTGAAAAATTAAAAAATCGGCCGGAAAAAAAACGGCCGAGGAAACGCCGAATCAACGTCCCCGCCCTCAGGCCCGAAAAAACATGGCCGCCAGACCGCCGACTGCTTACCCGACCCGTTCTCAGCAGCCGTGGGCTCAAAAGAGACCAAAAGCCTCTCCACGGCTGCCGCCTGATGACAATCCAGGTCGGGGCAGCAGGCGGCTAGACCGGCGGTTTGGATAAAGCCATCCTCGGAGGGCCCCACAAACGCCGGAGCCGGATCTTCAACGCTGCGCCATCTTGCGCATGCGCAGAACCAATCATAGGGAACAAATAAGTCATAGGGAACAAATAAGCAATCAGGAACCAATCAATATCAATATAAACGTAAGGATACAAGCAACAAAGTTACAGTCATGCAGTCATAAGTGGAAGGAGATGGGTGATGGGAACGATGAGAAGATTAATAGTAGTGCAGATTTAGTAAATAGTCTGACAGTGTTGAGGGAATTATTTGTTTAGCAGAGTGATGGCGTTCGGGAAGAAACTGTCATGCAGACAAGCTCCCAAAATCTTTTGCCCATATGGCTCAATAGCAACTGCCTATGACTGAGAGGCAGTATAGTACATAGACATCCATATTAATAGCTGTTGAAAACCTAGTTCTGAAAGCCATCCAAATTGGCTTTATTACTAGAATTGCTGGCAGCAAATCCCACAATATAATTATGCATTGTGTTAAAAGGATTTCCTGCTGCTGCTCCTGCATTTGAATGGATGACCTTGAGTTCTAAAATCACTTATTTTAAATTGCATTTAATTAACAAAAAAAATTAAAATTGGGAAAGACATATGTATCTTTATGTTATTCTTTTTTGTCTAAGGCACCATTAGCTGTATTCTTTGCTCAAAAGAGGGATTGCTCTTTTAGTTGTGATTTTTATATCTTCTTTGGTTCTGGAAAAGATAGAATGACCAGTACTCTACTGAACTGGTATCTAATGAAACTACCATTATCCTGGCAGTTCTATTTCCAAATCCTAATGATCCTAATGATTATAAAATCCTAATGATTTCATAATTTTTTTACACCAGCCACATTCTGGGTTGATATTTCATTAAGCTATTATCCATAGGGGCCTGAGATCCCTTTCCCTTCACTGCCAGTTTAGTTGGTACTAATACAGATTAAATTTATATTTTTTTGTGCCAATCTCTTGTCACTTCACACTTGTTTACACTGAACTGCATTTGCCAGGTTGGAGAGATCTTTTCAGAGTTTTTTTATAATCCCTTTTGAATCTTCCAACCTGAACAATTGGTATCAATAGGCACAGTTACTTCAACAGTCTGCCTGAACTCCAGATCATTTATGTAATAAATAGCACTGGTCTCAGCATTGATCGTAGGTGATATCATTGTCGTACATTTTGGCAGTATGAGAATTACTCATTCTGTTTTTCAACCAGTGTCAGTCCATGAGAGCACTTGTCCTTTACATGCCAGCTGGATTTGTTCAGGAGCCTTTGGTGAAGCACTTTGTCAATGGTTTTTGAAATTCCAAGAATCCAGTATCTAGTTGGCTACCTTCCTATAAACTAGAGCAGTGGTTCCCAACCTTTTCTTGTTTGAGGCACAACCTTTTCTTGTTTGAGGCACCCTTGGAAAGCCTTTCAAAAGTTCCCGGCACCCTTATAAGGAAATAGATATTTAAAATCTCCGTAGCTCAAAAGTTCCCGGCACCCTCAAAAGATCTCACGGCACCCCTTAGTGCCGCGGCACACTGGTTGGGAACCACTGAACTAGAGGTTAGTAAGCAGGTTTGAAGAGTAATATTACTTAAAATTGCCTAACTTCTAGCTTGTGTGTGTATGTGGAGACATGCAGTAACACTATTTAAGATATATGTATGCAAGTATGTATAATTTATCTGTTTCTATAATTATAAATAGCAGAATATGGGGAAAGGGCCTTTGAAAGCATTGTGCACACTTTAAAAATAACTTGAAAAACGTGCTTCAAATCTCATAAGATTCTCTGCAGTACAAGTGAAGTAGCCCCTCCACCCCCATATCTGTGTGAGTCTGGACAAAAAGTGTGTTGCTTTAAAGAGTCAAGTTATTAAAGTTAATGTGAGTCCTAAAGTATCTTTCTTCATGCACACATGGAAGTCTGGAAAAAGAAAGGTTTTACAAAGAGTAACAGCTTGCATGAGTATTAAAGCACACCTCCTTAATCAGTTTTGAAGCTTGCATGGCTCCAGCATTCCATTTGCTCTGGAAACTTTGTTAGATAAACGTTGTTGATCTATGTTAGGTTGTTATTACCAGATCTGTAGTTTCCTGGAGCCTATTCCTTTTTGAGGATAGGTACATTTGTCCTCTTCAATTATTTGGCAAATTGTGTACCACGTTTATGCAGTTTGGACCAGACTGTTAGTATTTATTTTATTTATTTATTTATTTATTCATACTTTTATACCGCCCTATCTCCCTAGGGACTCAGGGCGGTGTACAGCCATATAAAAAACACATAAATATACAAAGTAAAACATCAATCTAAAAAACTTATTAAATAGGCCAAATATTTAAAATAGACATATAAATAATAAAACCCGGTTAAAATTTAGTTTAAAAGTATGTATCCAGGATACAATTTATATGAGGCTAATGCTTTAACCTGGGAAAACCATCAATTGTTCATATTGCAGGGATCAAGACAATTGATTTTCTGTGTATTATTCTATCTACTCCCTGAAGGAGAAAGTTATCATCAGCAAAGCAAGTCACAAGTATTTCACAGATTAGAGAGAGACTATATGTGGCAGAGTATTTTCTTCCTGTTCTTGTCATAATTAAAATCCTTCACCACTACTACTTCATACCTCCTAAAAAAAAAAGCACTATTCCCCCCCCCACTTTTTGACAATATATTTATTTTTAATCATAAGTATCTCAGTGTTTATTTTTTCCCTTTTTCATTATTTTAAAAGCAATAATAAAGAAATTATATATTTCTTTGTATATGTTATGAATTGAAGCTCATTTGAACTTTTACAATGCTTAGTCTAAGCATTAATAAATAAGCAACAACAGCTGCAATCTTCATAAGCAAATCTTCTTCCTCTTTATTATTTTAAAAATCTAACTGTGGTTAATCCTTCACTTCCTTCTTGAGTGTACAAATTTTTATCTGAACTTTTCAGGTCTGAGTTTCCACTTTCAACCCTCCTAGGGTTTTGCTTAAACCATCTCTCATCAACCTTATCACGTTTCAATATCATTAGTTGAAACATTTTCATGTTTTTGTATTACGCAGCTCATCTTATGTCACTGTCTTTTATCCAGAAAATATAACCCTGAATCATTCGGCTGGGACTTTGGAGGTCTAGTCCAAGCCCCGCCCCCCCATGACAGGAGACCTTGTATAAACATAGACAAATGGTTGTCCAATGTTTTTTTGAAAACCTCCAGTGATGGTGCACCCACAACTCTGGGAGGCAAGCTGTTCTATTGGTTAATTGTTCTCACTATCAGGAAGTTTCTCCTTAGTTCTCGGTTGCATCTCTTTTTAATGAGATTCTACCCATTGCTTCTTGTCCTACCCTCAGGAGCTTTGTGAATAAATTGATCATCCCAATCTCTCTATAGCAGCTCCTCATTTATCAAAGACAGCTATTATGTCACCCTAATTTTTCTCTTCATTAGGCTAGATATACCTAGTTCCCTTAATTATTCCTCATACAATTTATCCTGCAGACCCCGTATCATGTTAGTTGCTTTTCTAGGCAACTAACTGCTTTTCTCCACTCTTTCTAGGGTATCAGCATCTTTTTTGTATTATGGTGACTAGAACCGGATACAGTATTCCAAATGTGGCCTCTCTAGTGCAGCATAAAACAATACTATAACTTCTCATAGTTATATCAGAAGTTGATATTGATGCTATTCCTCTGCTAATGCAGCTAAGGGACTAAATCTCTTAATTGAAACAATTTTTTCCTTCCTTTTCCAATCCCCTTCCATGGCACAATAATCCAATCACTATCTTAAGTGCTTTCTTATATTCTACATCTTCTTCCAGTAAACTAAATCAGCTATATCTCTCATCGTGTTTTCAGAAAGTGACAAAAGCTTTTTTCCATTTTCTCCATGCCATGCATAGTTTTATTACACATGGCTCATGTATATAATGTTCCTTGAGGTAACTTTTCTCTGAGCTAAAATGTCCCAAATGTTCTAGACTTTTCTCATACTGATGTTGCTTGAAACGCATAATTACAATTATGCCTTACTCATGGGATTTGCTGTTTTACAGCTGCCAAGCTGTCATCTTTGTTGAGCTCTCAATACTACATCTCTGAGATCTTTTTCCTGGTTGGTTGAAGACAGCTCAGACACCATCAGTCTATATATGACTTTCTTTTGGTGGAGTGGCGGGGGTGGGGGAATCCCATTATGTGTCACATTAAACTGCGTTGCATTTTTCATTTGGGTGACCATTCACTTTTCAGAAGCTCTTCAGATCATTTTATCACCCTGAATAGTCCAGTCCCCTATTTACTTCCAGAAATATGGCCAGCCTCCAATTTACTCTCAAGTCAAGATCATTTTCTAAATTATAAACCTCTGATTGCAGCATTGATTCTTGAGAGATTTCAGTGAGAAAATTGTCCATATATTCCTGTTATTGACTTTCTGGTCTTTGTTGAGTTAGCAGTCCATACAATGATTGGCCCTTTTATTCTAGGACTGCTTAATTTACTCAAGAGCTATTGACTGGTTTTTTCCCCAAAGGCTTTTGGAAAATCCAAGTATACAATGACAAGAGGTCATCTCTATGGCTGGATCTGCTGACCTCTTAAAAGCTATAGTAGTTTAATGAGGGAAGATTTAAATTTTGAGGATCTACGTTAATCCCTTCAGCTAGGCTTCATCTATTGCTTAGTTTACCATTTAAAACTATTTGTCTGGAATAGATATTGAACTTTTTCAAGTTTTTCTAAATCTTTTTCTCATGTGTCCTTTAAAAATATATTCCAGCCTCTGGCACAGAACGAAAATTAAAGAAAAAAATATTTTTGGTAGATATTGAGCAATTTTACATTCTGTTTATTGAAGTGTAAAGAGTAGATACTTTCAGAACCAGAATTGTTTTGTTATTATTAGTCTCTCAAAATGACCCAGAATATCCATCTGGGTATCTCAATTTGCTTTAATTGCCTCAACTCCTTGTCTGAAAAGTAAAGGTCATATCTCCACCTTCTATTGTAAAAAAAGGTGAAAATAATTAATCCAGGTCTTCTCTGATCCTCATATCCCTTTTCTTCTGTAATGGTCCAAAAACTATTCTGCCAGGTTTCTCTGATTCAAATATATGTAAAGAACCATTTCTTAATGTGCTTTGCCATATGTTGGTACAATAATAATCCTCTAGTGTTGTTTGGGGCTGATATAGTTGTGAGGCTTCTGTTGTCTGAGAAAGAAGACAGCTATGCCAGAGGTTCAATCATACTGGGGAGGTCTCATCAGAGGAGCCAAAGGGTGTTTCTCCCATAAACAATATGGTGACAAGTATTATACAGAATTCATACTTAATTGGTCATTGCCTGGGTCAACAAGGACCACATTAGGTGTGGAGTTCTTGGACATCTCATGATAAATGGGCTTCCGGACCGAGGACAGTTGGCTGAGCAATCAACTGCGGGATTAGAGGAAGAAAAGGTGTTTACCTATTGCAATTACACAAAGACTGAAAATAAAAGAAACAATGATTGATTATTACAAATCAACTCCAATGAGAAGAGGATACCTTGGGGTCCAGAATCCTAGGAACATATTTTAAGGAACACACTGGTTAGGCTACCTAGAGATGTGGTTTCCTTGTTTTGGAGAAATAAAATAAAGTTGTTTTGTTTTTAATTTTCATATATCATGGTTTGAGGCATGATACATTTACACACCTGGACAATGTGCAGTTTTGGCATCAATATAATTAGCTTATGACTAAGAATGCATAAAATTATATATGTACTATTTTTGTGCACAGAACAGTTGGTTTTGGCTGAATCAACACATAACCATTTTGGAAGCTTGGGATCACCTATAGAACAAAATTGCTGCATCTGGTAAACATTTTGGCAGAATTTCTGGAATGCAATGGCTTATTCCAGATTCAAAACAAAATTTTGTTTTCTACTATACACACTAGCTGTGCACATTTTGTAACAGATTTCAGAACCAACTTAAAAACTTCTTATGTATTACCGAATACATAATACCATAATAAATACCATTTACTCAATGCTCTATGTTTAAATCAAAGCAATTAAAGGACTTTTAAGTCCTATTAGAAACCTTTTAACGGATACCTTGGAGAAAAATATATATCTGTGGGTTCTTGCATAGCAAAGCTGTATCATCAGTGGTGGGATTCAGCCAGTTCGCACCACTTTGGGAGAACTGGTTGTTAACTTTCTGAGCAGTTTGGCAAACTGGTTGTTGGAAGAAATCATTAGGGCAGAGAACCGGTTGTTAAATTACTTGAATTCCACCACTGTGTATCATCATAGTAGACAGATGTTCTCCAGGAAGAAATAGTGTTGTTGTTGTTAGTTGCGAAGTCGTGTCCGACCCATCGCGACCCCATGGACAACATTCCTCCAGGCCTTCCTGTCCTCTACCATCCTCTGGAGTCCATTTAAACTCATGCCTACTGCTTCAGTGATTCCATCCAGCCACCTCGTTCTCTGTCGTCCCCTTCTTCTTTTGCCCTCAATCTTTCCCAGCATTAGGCTCTTCTCCAGTGAGTCCTTCTTTCTCATTAGGTGGCCAAAGTATTTCAGTTTCATCTTCAGGATCTGGCCTTCTAAAGAGCAGTCGGGGTTGATCTCCTCTAGAACTGACTTGTTTATTCGCCTTGCAGTCCAAGGGACTCTCGCAGGAGTCTTCTCCAGCACCAGAGTTCAAAGGCCTCAATTCTTTGGGGCCCAGCCTTTCTTATGGTCCAACCTTCACAGCCATACATTGCAACTGGGAAAACCATAGCTTTGACTATACGCATTTTGGTTGGCAGGGTAATGTCTCTGCTTTTTAGTATGCTGTCTAGATTTGCCATAGCTTTCCTCCCCAGGAGCAAGCGTCTTTTAATTTCTTGGCTGCAGTCCCCATCTGCGGTAATCTTGGAGCCCAGGAAAATAAAATCTGTCACTACCTCCATTTCTTCACCAGCTATCTGCCAGGAATTGAAAGGGACGGATGCCATGATTTTAGTTTTCTTAATGTTGAGTTTCAAGCCAACTTTTGCATTTTTATTTTTTTTGCTAGGTGGTGTATACCTAGCAAATGAAGTCCTGTATTATGTTCTTTCAATTTACACCAGGTACAGAACAACATGTATTTCTTATTTTCCAATTTCAAATCTTTTCCATTTCTCTCCCCACCCCCCACGACTCTTGTTCTCTTTGCTTCCCTGTAAAAGCAAAAGGAAGGCGAAGGAAAGCTTTTTTTGAGATCAGTGTCCCACCAAGACTGCAATTATATACCTCAAAGGAAGTAAGCACGACGCTGCGGCGAAGGGTAATGCTATATATAAAGCAATCAGAGTGCACCCCCCACCCCCCCGCATTTGAGGAAGATCTGCCTGAATTTGTCTGCATTTTTGTTGGGAAAGGCTTTGCAGTTTAGTCCCGCCCATCGTCACAGATGAAGTCAGAGCCTGGTCTGGGAGGAAGGCGCCTGTGCCCTCTAGTTAAGTCCTCTCTCTGCTAAAGCGCCGCTCCAGGCCGGGGTCCGGGCTGAGACGGAAGCACAGCTGCACAACGTTCCCGTAAACCTCGCGGTGCGTAGGCCGCTCTCTCCCTTGCGGGCCGCCTGCCGGAGGCTGCTGGAGGCAGCCGTGGGGGTGCGAAAGTCGAGCGGCGGAGCAGCTCCCTCGAGGGGGGAGGCGCGCTTTGAACCCAAGGCGCCGGCAGACAGAGAAGGGGAGCCATGGGGAGCCTGAAGGAAGAGCTCCTGAAGCCCATCTGGCACGCTTTCACCGCCCTCGACTTGGACAAAAGCGGGAAAGTATCCAAGTCGCAACTTAAGGCAAGTCCAGGCGAGATGGGAGAGCGCCTCGAGCCCTCCACCAGGCGAGGGGATGTGTGGGGGGGTGTGAGTTTCTGGGGAGCCTTCGGGGGGAAGCCCTTTTGCTGCTCCCGGCGAGGCACTTCCCCCTTTTTTTGGCGGACGCGGGGAGCCTTCCAGGCACGGGTCAGAGCGGCAGGGAGGGGTGACCTAGAGTCAAGGGATAAGTACCGCCTCGGGTACTAGCTGGGGGAGTACCGGTTCCATTGCTAAGCCCAGTTGTTCCACCTAAACTCTTCTCCACCTAGACAGCTTTTCCTTTACTTTTCACCCGTGAGTGGCATCGGAAAAAAGTTCCCCGAGCATTTTGTCTTTTGGGCTGAGAGCTAAAAACAGAGAGTGTGTCCTTTAGGATGGGAGATGGAGGTGGTACAGGTAGCTCTGATGCCTTCCAGGGTAGGATGGCTGTACAGCAGGGGTGAAATCCAGCAGTTTCTGACAGGTTCTGGAGAACCGGTAGCGGAAATTTTGAGCAGTTCGGAGAACCGGCAGTGGAAATTTTTGGCAGCTACCATCTCTGGCTGGCCCCAGAGTGGGATGGGAAGGGAGATTTTGCAATAAAGGGGCGTGCATATGTGCACAAAAGTGCCTACCATTCCTGTCCTATTGTTTTCTTTCATTATATGTGTTTATATATAATGTTGTGACAAAATAAAATAAATAAAAAAATAATAAAAAATATCCTTCTCCAGGAGTGGGGAGGGAATGGGGATTTTGTACTATCCTTCCCCTGTCACGCCCACCAAGCCACACCCCCAGAACCGGTAGTAAAAAAAATTGGATTTCATCACTGCTGTACAGGTAGTCCTTGAACTACAATCACAATTGAGCCCAAAATAGAATAGAATAGAATAGAATAGAATAGAATAGTATAGAATAGAATAGAATTTTATTGGCCAAGTGTGATTGGACACACAAGGAATTTCTCAAGGTAGAGTTTCAATCAACTACCAGCTGGGTCTTATAACAGTTCAGCCAAGTGGAAAAAAGACTAAAATACTCTGTGGAGTCAATCCCGCTTTTATTCAGTGTCAATCATAGGGTCAGTTTAATCTAATGCTATGAGAATGTGAGCAAATTGTTTGTTTTTCCCCTCTGAATTGTAACAGTGGTATAAAGTTAAATTGTAAACAAATATAAAACAAACAAACATAATACATCCCTCCCACATCTTAAAGAATAGAATAGAATAGAATAGAATTTTTTATTGGCCAAGTGTGATTGGACACATAAGGAATTTGTCTTGGTGCATATGCTCTCAGTGTACATAAAAGAAAAGATACGTTCATCAAGGTACAACATTTACAACACAATTGATGGTCAATATATCAATATAAATCATAAGGATTGCCAGCAACAAGTTATAGTCATACAGTCATAAGTGGAAAGAGATTGGTGATGGGAACTATGAGACGATTAATTCAGTAAATAGTCTGACAGTGTTGATGGAATTATTTGTTTAGCAGAGTGATGGCCTTCGGGAAAAAACTGTTCTTGTGTCTAGTTGTTCTGGTGTGCAGTGCTCTATAGCGTCGTTTTGAGGGTAGGGGTTGAAACAGTTTATGCCCAGGATGCGAGGGGTCTGTAAATATTTTCACAGCCCTCTTCTTGATTCGTGCAGTATGCAGGTCCTCAATAGAAGGCAGGTTGGTAGCAATTATTTTTTCTGCAATGTTTTCTGCAAATGTTAAACATACATTTAACAAATGTATGTTGTTAAGTGAAACATTTGTTAAGTGAGCTTGCCCCATTTTATGATTTTTCTTGCCACAGTTGTTAAGTGAAGTGTTGCGTTTGTTAAGTTAGCAACACGGTTGTTAAGTGAATCTGGCTTCCCCATCGACTTTGCTTGTCAGGTCACAAAACCTGATCACATGACCCCAGGATACTGTCATAAATACGAACCACTTGCCAAGCATCTGAATTTTGATCAGCCCATAGGGATGCTGTAATGGTTATAAGTGTAAAAAACATAGGTAGTCAGAGGTACCTTTTTTCAGTGTCATTGTAAATTTGAATGGTCATTAAATGAACTGTTGTTAAGTCGAGGACCACCTGTATTTGCAGAGGTTTCATTTGTTGTATACTTCATAGAGGACTTTACTTAAGAACTTTGTTCACATTAAACCATTGATGGCTTTATCAGACTTTAATAAGTAGCAATAGCACTTATATACCGCTTCACAGTGCTTTACAGCCCTTTCTAAGTGCTTTACAAAGTCAGCACATTGACCCTGACAATCTGGGTCCTCATTTTACCAACTTTGGAAGGATGGAAGGCTGAGTCAACCTTGAGCCAATGCGGAAGACAATTGTGTGGGTTCACACAACATGCTGACCATAAAGTATGTTTTGGAATCCCAGAGACTGGGCTCAGACAATACTTGAAGCCAAAATCAAATAAACAATGTAATTACTGAGTAGCTATCTGAACCCAGGTAGGATCTGGAGTTGATAACTCCTGATCAGAGTAATCTTGGGCTCTATTTGGCAGAATCCAGAAATCAAAGTATGTTCTTTCAAGATGGGCTTCTGAGAGACTTTTAGTATTACTTCCCTCCCTCTTCAGCAAGCCCACTTTTTTGTTTCTGCAAGTTTGGAGGCTGAAAATGCTTTTTTGTTTAGATGACAATTTTATTTTTTTCTGGATCTAAGTGATAGAATTCACTGGCACAGAACGAGGCAAGCAGATTTAAAATTATTAGCCCATCTTTATCAAGAACTCTAGAGGAAATATAAAAAGAGAAAAAACTCCCTCCCCCTTGATATCTGCATAAGGATATTACATAGTAACTTAGGTGTTCTTTTGTTTTAACTAATTTATAACAATTATAAAATAATACAAGAAACTAGTGTGGTATTTATGTATATTTACAATGTAGCATGGTTCTTAGGGCCACTTGGCTATCAGCTATGCTGCCCTTCATGTAAGTGTGATGATGTTGGCTAACTAATGTTGCTATGTGCTCATTTTGTAATTTAGGATGAGTTCATTGTCCATTTAATTATAGGCATGCTAGAGTTCTATAAATGCTGAAATAGCTAAATGTGCATGCGGAGTAGGATTTAAATCTTAAAACAGCTTACATAACAAAATGTATGCATTATGCAGGTGCTTTAGCACAGATTGAAATTACATCCATGTGCTCATATTCTCAACATGTTTGGTCTTGTGGATAGACTATTCAGAGACAACGTTACACTATTAGGCAGTGATTTATCTTAAATGGTCAAAGTATGAGACATACTTGTAAAAGGACAACAAACTATTAATGATTGATCTCATTGCATCTGTGTAAGAGAAGAATCTGGGGTAGAGTGTCTAATTTACATGGAAAAAAATTAGGTTCAGTCTTTCATAGTTCCACGTAAAACTTGGAAATTCCCCTCTTGAAGACTCTGTCAGCTAGACAAGACTGCTTTACCTAGATTAACGCCTTGAGGTGGAGTAAAGTAATTTCTGCTGTTTTCTAAATTTTTGCAGCTTTGTGATATGTTATTTGCCTACCTCAACCCTATCAAAATATAACTTGTTGCTGGCAATCCTTATGATTTATATTGATATATTGATCATCAATTGTGTTGTAAATGTTGTACCTTGATGAACGTATCTTTTCTTTTATGTACACTGAGAGCATATGCACCAAGACAAATTCCTTGTGTGTCCAATCACACTTGGCCAATAAAAAATTCTATTCTATTCAAAATATTTTGGCTGTTTCTAAGAATATTCCCTAATATTAGTTGTCATGGGTGTAGATATGTGAAACGGAATCAAATAAGATAAAGTTGGCCTTGAGTTCCTACCGCAATTTTTCTTATTGGGAATTATTACGGACTGTACAGTAATTGAGACTAAGTTGATTTTAAATTTAATAACAGCGGCAAGACTACTGATAGGACAATACTGGAAGAAAAAAGGGTTACCTACAATGGAAGAATGGATATTGAAAGTTGCTAATTTGGCTGAGATGGCTAAAATCTCAGCCTTTTTGAAAGACACTACACAAGAAAAATAACTGAATGGAAAAAATGGATTGAATATACGCAAATAGATATCAGATTAAGAGATTTCAGATTGCTTTTGAATGATTAGGATGTATTTATCTTTGATTTGTATGGGGGGAGTTAGGATTTGAGAAGAAAGGGAGGATTATAATTTGTGTTAGGGAAAATTTAGCGAATGATTGTTTTTTCTTTGAGCTATACCTTGTGTTTGTTCTGGAAAGTCAGGGGGGGGAGGGTGGTTTTGGAGGAAGGGGAGGGATGGAGTGGGGTGGGGGGGGGAAAGGGGCTGAAAATTTTTGTAAAAACTTTTTCAATTGAAAAAAAAAAGTTAGCCTTGAGTTGAGTTCGGCTTCTTGGTGACACAACCACAGCGACATGGAAAATAATGTGCAGTTTTTTTGGCAAAAGTACTGAAATGATTTTGCTATTGCTGCTTTCTTCTGGGATATTTTTCAATTTCCCTGTTACAGGTTTGGTATGTATTTACTTTATATTTTTATCCCACTTTTATTATTTTTATCAATAACTCTAGGCAGCAAACTTACTTAACATTTCTATCTTCTTCTATTTTCCCCACAACTACCATCATGTGAGCTGAGTTAGGCTGAGAGAGAGTAACTGGTCCAAAGTCAGCCAGCTGGTGAGACTAGAACTCACAATTTCCTGATTTCTAGCATGAAATGCTTTAACCATTAGACCAAGCTGGCTGTCCCTGATTGTCACAATCCAAGTATTAACAAAACCAGTTTAGCTTCTTAACCCAGACATCATAGATCTGTTTAGATTAATTAAAGTGAATAATTGTCCGTATTCTAGAGTTCTTTGTAATTGATGTATTCTAATTAATGTACCTTGAATTTTTGGAACAGTTTAAGAAGATATTGATTTAAAAATTTTTAATTTGTTTTTATGGGTTTTAAATTTTTGTAAATTTTTTATAGGGTGTTATTATATTCTAAATTTTTGGCCAATTGAATAAGTTTTTTAAGGGGTGTTCTTAATATTATATGTATTGTTTTTCTTTGTATTTTTATTCTGGCTGTGCACCGCCCTGAGTCCTTCGGGAGAAGGGCGGTATATAAATTAAAATATTATTATTATTATTATTATTATTATTATTATTATTATTATTATTATTATTATTATTATTATTATTATTATTATTATATAAAGCTGCCTTATATAAAAATATTTTCTAGTTCTTGAGTAAGAAGTAAAGAATCTAGAGAGACAATGAGCTTTTTTCTGCACTCTGACCCCTTTCTTAGTTCCCACTGGTTTATAGTAAAGTAAATTAAGCTTAGTGGTTTTAAGAAAATGAACGGTGGAGGAAACCCATATAGGTAATCCTCAACGTACAACCATAATGGAGCCCGGAATTTTCATCATAAGTCAAGACAGTTATAAGTTGAGGTAACCATGTGACTGGACCCATTTTTTATTTTTTTTTGGTGGTAGTCAGTAAGTATTCCTATGGGCGTTTTTTGCTGGAAACCAAACAGTGTTCTAAATTATGGACATTGTGACCACTGAATGCTATACCTGGACATAAAAAGAGAGCTGATTGTCAATCAGCCTGAAATGCAGTCTTGGGACCATGTGTGAGTGTGAAGTGCCATTGGAACTAAGGACTTAAACAATCACTAGGGGACTGGTTGTAAGTCAAGGACTACCTGTATATGGCTTTTAAAAATGTGCTGTATTCTTGAGTCACCCACTTTCTGTTTTATCATAGCTAGTTTTGTCCTTGCTCTGATTACACAAACTCCCCCCCCCTCAAAAAAAACCCTATAAAACCCACTTTATCTTAAAAGGGTTTTAGGTAAGGCTTTCCCAACACTTGTTATTACTGTAGATACGTATTAATTGTGAGGGATGGAACCCAGATCTGCTACAAAGTTCTAGCCCTGAAGTGTGGTCACTTCTTCATATTTCAAGTAATAGAACACAAAAAAAATTGTTTGACATGCTGAAACAAAGACATAATTCTATCCTTTGTCTGGGATGTGGACCTCCCGTTTAAAAAAAAAAAGTGATTCAAGCACAGTGATATCTGGCACACACAACTATTGAGCTAGAAATTAAATTTGGCTTAGAAGACTGCCATTTTTGCTGTAGGTACTGACAAATTGTAATTGCTCATTACTGTAGACCTTTTTGTGCTGTGAAAATGAAGATTGTATAGTCTTAGCTATTTTAGGCCATGGTTGGACTGCCAGGCACAGTTGGAATGAAGCCATTCTTATTATAAGAATTATTCTGTCGCTGTATTTCAGATTTAATGCTGCAAAGCATAAAAATGTAGCATGCCCCACCCTCTTCCATTCAGTTGGTTGTTGCATTTTCTACTCCATTGGGCTACAACATTCAGACACCCGAATGAAAGAACTGGCTTTAATTTCAGCTCCGTGTGGAGCTTGCCAAAGACAAAATAGGATAAGTAGTCAAGAGCTCCATTCTTGCTACACACTCTTTGGAGCATTCACCACAGCACTCTTGCACAGTTTGTAGATCTTTGATCTGTAAGTCTGGGCATATTCCAGCAGGCTCCCTTGGCCCTCATTTCCTCTGAATAAGCCAACACTAAGAATGTTTTGAAAAGGCTTCTACACCTGTGGAATGTCTCGGATAGTAGATCATTGTAACATCACTAGTTTGGCTGGAATCTGTGCTGGCAACTGTGAATTCTGTCAATAATTCATGGCAGTTTTAAGAGAATTAGGCAGGACTGAATGAAATCCCAGAATTCTTTTCTGTATTTATAAGTGTTCTGAAAGTTTTCTGTGGAATTTTTATAAGCATTGCTGGGAATCTTACACAGTTCTTCAAACATCGTCGTCGTCTTCTTTTTTTACTTAAATTGAGGCTATGGGTGGTAACTCTAAATTAAAAGCTAGATTAAGCATGAAATTGTTGTCTTGAAATTTGAAAGTAGATTTGATGTCATGGAGTAGATGGCCAAGATAAATGCAAATATCTTGTGCTTCCACACCACAATAATGCTGTGGAAGCTATATCCTCATATGAGCACACTGCTTACTACAAGGGGAAAAATTAGTTTGGATATTGTAGAGAAGAATAAGGAACAGGAAGAATTTAGTATTTGTTTTCTGCATTACATTGAATAACACTAGCAGAGTAAGTGCTGTGTCAGTTTTCTTTGTGAAGCTGCAAAGAAAGTTTATTAACTACACTGACAGTTCCTAGGACAGAGGTGCAGCAAGCAGTTATTGAAGCTTCTGTAGTTTGAGTAGTCAAAGGGTTATGAGTATTTTAAGATTGTAGCATATTTGCTTTTACAACACTGTACTCTAAAAATAGTTGCATCATGAAATGTAATTAATTTGTTGAAACTTTAGATTATTTTAAGTGTTGCTCCTCTACTTTTTTTTAATGTTGCACCTCAATATTAAAAATAAATCTTATGGATAGTATTATATTATACATATCTTGAATCTAAATATGTATAGGTTTTTTTCTTTTAAAAGGTTATAAATGTTTTGTTATGCATGTGGCAGGTTCAAAACCTGATGGACTGCTTTCTGGCATGAGGGAAGTGGAGATAATATTAAAAAAGATGTAGATATGTTGATATGTTACAAACCAAATCTGTTATATCTTGCATTTTTAAAATCCACAAAACATTGCACTACTGTATTCCTATTAGTGACCAAACTTTTGTGAGGGAGGGAGCAGAGACTTTGCCCTCTGTTGTAAACTAGCCTATCCATTCTGCAGCGTTCATTGCCAATTCAGCAGAGCCTAAATTATCTTTGTGTTAGGAGGTGGATTCTTCAAAAATTGTATTTCTTCTCTCTCTTGCACTAAGAGCAGGGGTCTCCAACCTTGGCAACTTTAAGACTTCTAGACTTCAACTCCCAGCAAAGCTGGCTAAGGAACTCTGGGAGTTGAAGTCCACAATTTTTAAAAGTTGCCAAGGTTGAAGACCCCTACACTAGAGCACCCCACCAAATCAGTACTATAAAGAGTTTGGCTGTATTCTTTAAAAAATAAGAAACTGTACCACTGTAATTCAGTTTATTGCTGAATTTATTGCCAATTTATTGGCAAGACTCCCTGTCCCTTAAAAGCTGTGTATTGTCTATATTTTAGTCTATAACCATAGATATTTTAACACTGCAAAAAAGGCTGCAAGATAGGCAGCCTCAACCGTTTTAAGGCAGTTCTTAAGGTCAACATTTTTTATTTTGTTCAAAGAGGAAATGGTGTAAGTATTAGAGGCAGTGAAGCAAGGCATTGTAGCATAGAGGAGGAAGTGCTACAGTGAAAATCTAGTGGAAAGTAATATTTGGAACAGAGCTGTATTAATTTCTGTTAAGATAATATTGTTCAAGTTATTATTAATTACTTGGAATGAATGATGCATCTAGAAATCATAAACTACATTTTTTTTCTTTTACTGAAAACTGAATTTTCCCAAAGAGGATCTGCTCAGAAAAATCTTTCCCAGTATTGGAATCATGTTTTTTAATTATTCTCTCAAACTATGTACAAGTGAGAATTCTGTGAGAGTGCTTTGTTTGGTGAGAAGAATTCAGGTGTGGAGGCAATAATGCTGGCAGTTCAAAGCCACTGTATCTGTAATTTTCCATGTTTAGGAAGGGTGCTTTGTCCTTCAGATTATTTAATGGAATGTTTATGTGGCTACTCTTAACAGATATACTTCCTCAGCATTTGGGAGCATGTGGGGGTAGAGAAAGTGTTTTGGTTTATTTGATAATTCACTGCAGTGCCCTTCTACTTTTAAATATAGTCTGCAATTTGCAGCCAACAACATCTTAGCTCCAAGCGTTAAAGTAAATCATGTAGATTTAATGGTAGTTCTGTCATGAAGGTAGATTATGAAATTTGGCTTTTTATGATAAAACAGAGGATTTCCCCCCTTAATAACAATCTAAAAAAGGATGATTACTATTGAAAATCTTCCAGTTTGAAAGCGGGTGAAGCTTTATATAATCCCATTATATTGTTTTTTTAATATTTTTTGCTGATCAATGCTGATATATTAAATGCAAATCTACAGAGATAGAATATCTTTGCTCCAATTGTTGGTAATAGAGCATGGTTTAGACCAGGGGTCCCCAACCTATACAGAACCGGGCCATGGAAGTGGCAGACGTGCCTGGCTCCACTTCTGTGAGCAATGGGCGAGTGTGCGCATGCACACAACTCCATTTGTGTGAATGGCGGGCTGCTTGTGCCTGCCGCTTACGCAAATGGAGCTACACACACACTTGCCTGCCGCTCGTGCAGAACCATTCCTTTCCCCACTCCTCTGCCATTCTGCAAAGCTGAAAAGGTTGGGAACACTGGTTTAGACTGGACATCAGAATTATCATCCTGTATATGTTTTTAATTTACAAGTTTTTTTCTTTTAATAGTACTTTACTGCATCTTACACAAATGATTGAAGGGATGAATAATCGAGTTGGAAGGAACCATGGAGATTTTCTAGTCCAACCCCTTGCTCAAACAGGAAACCCTATACCCGGGATGGTGAACCTATGGCAAACGTGCCCAAGGGGGCACGCAGAGCCAACTTTTTGGGCATGCAAGCTGTTGCCCAACTCACCTGTAGCTGCGCATGCACGCGTGCCCCAGCTGTGTTCGGATCTCTGGTGTGCATGTGCGCAATTCTGGAGACCCAGCTGGTCTTTGGAGCTCTCCTGCGCATGTGTTCGCATTTGTGCATGTGCGCATGAGTACCTATGCACAGCATATGCATGTGCAGCTGGAGTTCGTGTGCATGCATTGCACGTGCAAAAACTGTGCATGCGCAGTTGGTGCAATTGTGCAGTTGGTGCAGTGCATGGGAGAGCCACGCAAAAGCTGCACACAAGCACATGGTGCAACTGCACATGCAGCGCATGGGGAGCTGCGCAAAAGCTGCATGCATGCGCCGATGGCATGGTTGTGCCCATAGCGCACAGGGGCATGCGAAAGCCATGCGCATGTGCATATAGTGTGGTTGCGTGTGCAGCACCTGGGGGAGGAGCCACGCATAGGCGAAGCACGTACCTATTTGGCACTCGGTAAGTAAAAGGTTCACCACCACTGCCCTATACCATTTCGGACAAATGGTGTCCAATCTCTTCTTAAAACCTCCTGTGTTGGAGCGCTCATAACTTCTAACTATTTTTCTGTTACCCTGGTTCCTTTGTAGTATTATTACTTATGGTTTCTGCTGCTTGCATTCCCAGAATGTTTTGTGGTTACTCTAGTCACCTGCTCTTGAGTAACTTTTAAGATTATCTGTAAAAGCTCAATTTTTAAAACAAAAATGTTCATTGATTCATGTAAAAATAGATCATCTCTTTAAAGCAGGTGTGTCCAATCCATGGCCTGCGGACCACATGCAGTCTTGGACAGCTAGTAATGTGGCCCCACAACATTGTAAACTTTTAACAAGAAGTTTATTATTTACATTTACTAACTGTGTTATGTATTTTGTTGCAGCCCAAGACAATTCCTCTTTACTTAATATGGTCCAGGCAAACTAAAAGGTTGGACATCCATGATTTAAAATCTTCCTGTCCTCCTCCTTCAAAGTCCATCTTTCCTTTCTTTAAGAGTGTCATAAAAATAGCTTGGCTTGCATGATTCTTAACTTGGAACATGAAAGAAAGAAAGGCTACCATAGAAATGCCATATCTCTTTTGCTAGCCAGTATTACAATTTTACTCAACAGTAAGTTTCTTAGGACCTAGGCAGATTTATACAGGTGTAGGCAGTGTTTCAAGTTATCTGGACCAAACCTATTTTAAGCTGATAAGCACAGAATTAGCTGGGAAGTTGTAACAGAAGTAACATTATATGCTTTGATAATAACCAGATATTTGAATTTTGAATTAACTGAAGCTCCTAGACTATCTTCAAAGGCAGTCTTGATGACTTTTGTATTTGTTTTGTCTCATAAAAGGTACTATCCTTAGAATTGGGCAAGCATATAGAATACTGGAATTTTTCATTATTAACATTGTTCTTTCAAACTATAAAGAACACAGAACATTCATGAATGGTATCGTAGGATGCTTTGGAACTTAAAGGTAGCAGGCATAGAAGAAATCAGTTCAGTTTATCAGGGTTGAATGAGCATTAGAATATTTGTAGGTTCTGAGGGTTTCTGACAGAGGAAAATGTATCATTATTGGTTTGTGCTTTGATGTCATGCCAAGGTTATTGTAAAAGTTGCCTGGTTGATGTTTCCAGTTCCTTCCTTTGTCCTTTGAACTTAGTCCAAAACATTGTTTGGGCTGCTCTGGACCTAACACATTATTCTTATGTCTAAGTAAAGCACAGGACTCTTCAGGAGGTCATTATTCAAACCAGTTTTTTTAACTATTGATGGTTGTGTTTAGTTAGGATCTTCAATAATGAATGCCATTGTCCAGGAGTCGCCAGGTTAAGAACATCCAGCTTACAAACAACTCAGGCTGTTACAAGTAGGCTGCTGACTCAAAATGGCGGATGGTACTCTTCCTCCTGAGTTGATGATCTGCCAAAGTTGCACAAAGCCTCCATAAGTGTCACAAAAGTAGTGTGTGCATTTTTAATATACTGTACAGCCTGTTTTCAGTGGTTAATGAAAGCATTAATCAGCTGCACCGGTTTGTTGGCAATTCTACCTCACAAATACTCCCATTATGTAAATCATATCCCTTCTGATATGCAAGATATGCAAGAAGGGACACGAATGCTCCTCCTGATATGTAAGACATACTCCTTCCTGTATGCAAAACAAGCTGAAATGAAAGTACTGTGATTTTTTCCCCCCCTGTCTAAATTATTTATATAACTACACACAGATGCACACAGATTCTGATTAGAATGATTAGAATAACAGAGTTGGAAGGGACCTTGGAGGTCTTCTAGTCCACCCCTCTACTTAGGCAGGAAACCTTATACCATTTCAGACAAATGGTTATCCAACATTTTCTTAAAAATTTCCAGTGTTGGAGCATTCACAACTTCTGCAGGCAAGTTGTTCCACTGATTAATTGTTCTAACCATCAGGAAATTTCTCCTTAGTTCTAAGTTGCTTCTCTCCTTGATTAGTTTCTGCCCATTGCTTCTTGTTCTATCCTCAGGTGCTTTGGAGAATAGCTTGACTCCCTCTTCTTTGTGGCAACCCCTGAGATATTGGAACACTGCTATCATGTCTCCCCTAGTCCTTTTTTTCATTAAACTAGACATACCCAATTCCAACAGCTATTCTTCATATATATTCTCCAGTCCCCTAATCATCTTTGTTGCTCTTCTCTGTATTTTTTCTAGAGTCTCAACATCTTTTTTATATCGTGGCGGCCAACATTTTCTTTCCCTCTGCCTTCAGAGTAACTGATGATTCTGGTTTACATACAAATTTGAGTCAAAGACAGACTTAGGAACAGAACTTGTGGATTGGGGCTTAACTTGGGGATTGCCTGTAACTATATGCTGTTCTTTTGCTCTACAATCCTGTTTTTACATTTTACATTCCTTTGAATAGGGCCTTCTTTTAGTTTCTCACTTCAGGGTCACAGGTTGCAGGTATCTGGGCACCAAAGGAACTTAGCCACATGAATCTTATCCCTTCTTCCTTTAGTCTTTGTGGAAATATCATGTCCTTTATAGAGGAGTTAAAGACCATTGATTTGATTAGTGGAAGGCTGGTTGTCCCACCCCACTTTCAACAAACATGTGTAATGATGGATGGATGTATACTTGGACTTGTGCCAGAGCATTGTTTTAAATGTAGGGACAGAACTGAGATCATTGTGTTATGTTGGTTGTTATCGTAGTAATATTTGCTTACTATATTACAGAGCAATATGCTGACTCTGTAAACCACTTAGAGAGGGCTGTAAAGGACTGTCTATATATATATATATAAGTCTAAGAGCTATTTTTGCTATTTACTAGGCTGCCATGGCCAATCCTCAGAGAGCAAATTTTGGCTGTTTCCAAAATTTTTAAAGTAGACTTGCTATTTACAAATCTATCAGGAGAAAGGGAAGATCAGGGTATCCCCCCCCTTTTTTTTTAATACTCTCCAGCCCAATGGAACAGTTTTTCTTAACTTATTTTTCATTACTATCCCCCCTAAGAACCTTTTTAGACATTTTTTCCCTAACCACTCCTCCCCTAAAATTTTAATACCATAAACATACAGGCAGTCCTTATTTGGCAGCTACGACTGAAACTGGCGATTCAAATGTTAAGTGAAATGGTTGCTAAGTAAAACTATGGCTGTGTTTATGATCTTACTTCAGGTGTCCATTGCTTTACAAAACCGCAAACATAATAAACATGAGGATTGCTCATAAAATTACTTTTTTAATCACTGTTGTAACTGAAAAGTTACTAAATGAGGCAACTGCTAAATGAGGACTATTTGTGTGTGTGTATTGCTTTATATATTGAATGTATATTTATGCTTTATACACAAAAAGAGTAAATATAAAGCTTTTCATTCAATGTAGGGCTAAGAATGCTTAAATAAAATTCTTATATTAAAAGTTAAATTAAATATTAAAAATCTATTATTTAACTTAATTTTTAAGTGTGTTTGTTGAGTAACTTTTAATGTAATTTTACCATAAATTGTATCAAATTGCATACATAAATTAGCACTTAATTTAAGTGTATAATAGCGGTGTTATGAATTTTTTTGAAAAATCATTCAAAATGGATATTTTTCCAGTAAATATAAAACAATAGTAGAAAAAGTCCTCCAATCATAGTTATTTAGTTGCCGTATATTTTTAGCACTGATCTGCCATTTAGCATATTTTCCTTGAATTCAATGTCAGTGCTGCTTGTGTGATACCCAAGAAAACCCAATGAGAGAAATTGCATAGTGAGTAATAAGATTTCACAGAGTCCTTGATGCTTTCTGAACTTGGTTGTTTGCTTGCAAATGTTTCATTACACATTTATCAGTGTGAGGTTATTTAGTCAGGAAACTAAATGTCTGCACACAAACAAAATAGCTTTCAGAGCATTAGGTCTCTATAGTTCAAACCGAAGCTATATTTTTTTTCTTCTGTTGGAATAAAAAAGAATCTCAAGAATAATCCTAATGAATGATAAGTGACAAAACAGAATCTCAAGATTCTGTTTGTCACTTATCATTCATTAGGATTATTCTACAAATCTTTAATTAAATAAAACCAAATTTGATTTTGAGGACAGAAGCCTTCAAAAGAATAGTAATTCAGCAGCATTAGTTGAAATTTTTGATAATTGCAAAATGTTGATAATTGTAATCTTACTAATAATATGTTATACAAAGTGGTAATGATGCAAGTATGTAAGTCATGGCATTTGGTGATTACATCATTGTGTACATGCTGTTATTTGCTCCTCTCCAAGTTGTTCCTCCCTCAGTTAATGGACGTGGATTGAGTTTGAAAATGGACCAGAAAAAAATTCCTGCATATTCTTTCTATGAATTGTATGAGAGAAGCACACACAGATGTTCAGAATGCTGCTCTATGTTCCATTCCAAGACCTTTTCGTCTTCTTCTCACCCTCCTTCTGGTCATGTGAACTACAGTTGAGATTATGCAGCCTCCCCTGTGATTTCCAGGGCGTGCACATTCACATGCACAACATGAGGGGGGGAAATGCTTAAGTGGAGACCCACCAAATAGTTTATATAGAAAAAGTACATAATTATATATACAAAATGTTGCTTTGTTACACAAAAGGAAATACAGATGGGTGCTGTAGATAAAGAGTTTAGAAAGGATTTTAGAAGTCATGCTTTCCTTACTTTTGGTTCTAAAAAAATTAAAAATAATCATCTGTGGGAATGATGCTCTGGAACGGTTTCCAGGCTTTCAGTACTAGCCCCTTCTGCTCTTGATTGCTTTTAATACATTTGCTGAATGTGTTGGCTGTAAATATGCAAATCACTGGCTTCTAAAAGAACTGTCATCTATAAATTTCTTCCTTCATTGACAAAGAGATTAGGTACTTTTGTGTGTGTCTTTATTAAGCATTGGCAAGGAAAAAAAGCGAGCATCAATTATTAATTCTGGAATAGAGGAATAACCATTCACTTGTGGAACATCATTTTTCTTCATTTATATTTCAAGCCTAAGGTTAAAATAGGTTTACATGCTCATTCTCAAGCCATTATACATTTTTGATGTAGTAATTATTCTGAATGAACTCCTAAATTTTACAGTGCAGGTATGGTCAAATTCCTTTTTATCATTCATATATCTCATTAGTTCCAATGGAATCCGTATTTTCTCAAAAGTAATACTGCAAGTGTTTCCCCTCTCCTTCAGTATTTAATAACATTAAGAAGTATATAACATCTCAGAAAAAATAATAGCAAACTATATCTGTATTGTCCAGAAATCTGTACAGACACGTATGGAAAATAACAATGCATCTTAATTGATACTTTTTCCTCTGTTTTTAGGTCCTTTCTCACAACCTCTGCACATTGTTGAATGTTCCTCATGATCCAGTGGCCTTAGAGGAACATTTTAGGGATGATGATGAAGGACCTGTTTCTAATCAGGGATATATGCCTTATTTAAATAGATTCATCTTGGAAAAGGTATGTGTGCCTCTATTCCTACCATACAAAGTTAGTTTTCATTTAAGCTTTTGTTCTTTCCAACCCAGCCAAATACTGGAAATATGTAAAGGTCTTTGCCTTCGAACTCCTGTTAGTCACAAGGATAACTCTCCGAAGAATGAACAGGACAGAGATACAAAAAAAAAAAAAGATCAAATTTGGAAATGGGAAGGATCCAATTAGGAGCTGTAGAGAAAAAGTTCCAAATGAATAAAAAAAAAATCCCCCATTGCTTCCCTATAGGGAAAAAAGTTGACTCAGAATCCACCAACTGTCTCCCTTTTCCCTCTGATCATTCGACTGAGAACAAGGTCTTTGCTTTGCTGGCTGAGGGATTCTGGGAGTTGAAGTCCACAAGTCTTAAAGGGACCAAGGTTGGAGACCCCTGGTTTAAAGTGACTCTTTACTGAATGCAGAGTATTTTTTACAGCAATACTTGCAGAGAGAATAAACCCCAATCGAGTTATTATTTCCCGATCAGCCTAGATTTGCTTCAAAGAGATATAATCACATTCTGCCAAGGCATAACATGCTGTTTCAAATTATTTCAATAATTATTAAAAATGGGAGATTAATGAGTAGAAGAAACAAATAACTACCTTTATGTGGTTTGACAAAAGAAGGAAATTAAATTTAAGTTCTTACAAGATTTAAAAAAAGGATAGCTTGACAATGCTTCAAAATGTATTATCAAGCCAGCTATTTAAGTTAGCCAGGAGACTAGTTGGGAGACAGGATTTCCAAGTGGTTTATATAATCACTTTTAACTTGATACAGCGTATAACAATAATAATTCAATAAGCAATAAATTAAAAGTGTGGAATAGACATAGAAAAAATTAGCTCAGATTTATCGCCTATTGATTTGTTATTAATCATATGTTTTCATGAAGATGAAAATGGAAAGAATGGTGAAAGAATAATAAATTGTAAAGATTTAATTGTCAGTAAGACAAAATTACTATGAGTTTCCCTGTCTGAAAATTATCAGAATTATCTAACTGGTTCCAGTAACCTTAAATAAGTAGTAGAAACAAAGCAGAATGTTTAAAGATTTGATTGAATTGGAAAATTGTACGGCACAAAACGTGGAGCACTTGCTGGGCTCTTGTTATAGGTGATATATAACTCAGAAACAAAGGATACAGACCAAAATGGCTGTATATCAAAAAGCTTCATTGTACAGATAGGATAAAATAAGATAACCTTTATTGTCACTTTTTCTGTGGCATACATTAAAAATAAAATTCTGATGCCTGTTCTCAAAAGAAACTATATGTCTATATATATGAAAGTGCCCTTCCAAGTGACTTGAGAAATGCAGTTGTGGCTAGTTGTCTTTTCTCTGTATTGGTTTGGAGGCTTTATTAATTATATAATAATTTAAACTAAACTTATACATCATTTTTTCTAACAAAGCTAAATAACAGATTTAAGAGAACCAGATTTATGGTGATAAGTCATTGGATGATTTTCAGTGATTGTATAGTCTAGATGAGGCGTGTCAAACTTGCGTCATCAAGGTGGTGTCATGTGCTATATTGTAATTTTTCCCCCTTTCGCTAAACCAGGTGTGGGTGTGGCCAGCACATGACGCATCTGGCCTGTGGGCCAAGAGTTTGACAGTCCTGGTCTAGATGAATTGGCTTAAGTAAACATAAATACTTGTATGATGTTTAGGTTATTAATCAACTGTGTATGTCATAGAATGTCAGATTCTACTTGTTTTGAGGCAGTTTAGATTGTTGATGAGTCAAGTTATTTCTTGAACTGAAAAAAGAATATCTTAATATTTTTTTGTCTAGACCAGTAAAACATTGTTTTGGCTGATTGCATGGAAAGCATGACTTTCCTTGGATCTCATGCTGTTGTATAAGGATTGTGATTTTTTGTGTGTGTGTCTTTGCAAAATTTATACAGATAGTCCTCAAATTATGGCCGTAATGGAGCCTGTCCATTACAGTTGTAAGTCATGACTATTGTAAAGCGGGTCACTCATATGACTGATCTGGTTTTATCTTTCTTGCGGTTGTTGTTAAGCGAACCAGTTGTCTACTATGGTCTGGTTTTGTCAAAAACTGGAAGTATATGTTGGTTTTCAGCAAAACATAAAACACATTCATGTATTCACAAGATGCGGGCAAATATGGTCTGGTTTCTTAATACCCAAAATGAAGTAACGGGACTGCGGGTTGGGGTGGCCGTTGGAACCGGGTCATAAGTTTCCTTGGGGAGGACTGTTGTTACTTTGAACAGCTGCTAAGTGACTGGTGTAAATCAAGAATACTTCTGTGCTGCTTTAGTCATATATTTAAAGCAGCTTTTGGGCACATACTTAATCTGTCATATGTAAAGTGACAAAGTTGAGTGCAGTCACTAAATTTGGTGACAACAATGGTGCAAATGTTAGAACCATCTTGACTGCTACGGTATTATAGTTTGCCATCATTATTAATGTGATAATTTTTAAAATTAGAGGATATATAATATTTTGAAGAACCTGCTTTTGCCCCTTTAAAAATGTGAGTAGCAAAATCTGGAAATAGAATACGATGTAAATATTTAACTTATTAAATTAAATCACTTAATAAAGCCAAACATTTTTTCTGAGTCAAGGCAATGTGTTTAAAGTGTGGAAACTCCAAAAGGTGAACTTCCTTGTTCTGTACTTCTAATTACAAATAAAATCCCCTGAGCTTTATTTTTTCAATGTTATTTCATCATTTTACTGAAACTCAGTGATTGAGTGAATACAACCAACTTGGAAGCCGGTAATAAATACCACAGGAATCTGATTTCAGGTACGAGGAAGCTGTAGAATCATTCCACACTTCTCTGAATATCTGATTGTACAAAGTGAGTGGGTTTTCTCTTATGCACGAAAGTGGTTGATTTTGAGAATCTGCCTTCCTATTAAGTTGAGAGATTGATCCAAAGTGGAGACGGGTAACATAAGAATTAGACTGAGAACTGGGTTACTTCTTTCCCAAAGGCCAGATGATGTCTCTGTATAGGATTGATTTCTCCTGTAATGTTACACCAGTGGTGGATTGCTACCGGTTTGCTCCGGATTTGGCAAACTGGTGGTGGCAGGAGGCTCCGCCCACCCAGCCAGACACTTCTATGCATCTGCAGAAGCGTTGCACGAGCGCGCACGCGTGCATGTACTCATGAGCAAACCGGTAGCAATGGGTTTTGAAACCCGCCCCTGAGTTACACACAGTGGAAAGCAGTAAGTTTCTGGAGAGGAATTACCTTGGTACTTTTTAGCGCTTGAGAGAAGGGTTCCTAAATGTTAGAGAAGCTCTATCTGCTTCTTTGACATTGGAGGAGGTGAGAAATATGCAAAGTCCTAAGAAATTGTTGCTTTTTCCAAACTGTGAAAGCTTTAAATTAATGATTTCTGGGAAGCCAGTTGAGAAGCAGTTTGATGTAGTGGAATAAATCGCCAGGCTAGACGGGGTGGGGGTGGTGGGGGTGGGGGGGTTGTGAGTTCTAGCCCTGTTTAAATCAAAGTCAGCTGGATGGCTCAGGGCCAGTCACTTTGTCTTTGTTCGGCACTGCCCTAGGGAAAGCAGTGCCAAAAACATTGCATGGACCTATCCAAGCAGTTGCCAGAAATCAGCAATGACTTGAAGGCACGGACACATACAAAGTGAACTGGTAAGAGTTTCTGTGTGTCACTATTGCAGCCCCTCTGCAGGATTCTTTCTTTCCTAAATGTAGGCTATTTTCTCTAGTAGAAGATAATTTTCAATCAGACATTCAAAGAAGCACTTTTGAATTACCAACATGATAGGCATATGTGTTGTGCACATTGTGTTAAACAACACACCATCTTTAAATGTAATAGGAAAATGTGCAAACTCCTGTTTCTTAAGCAAAGGTAGTGGTAGATTATTGGAAATTTAGCACGGAACAAAAATTAACTTTGCTCCCAAACAAGGGATTCCATGCAGTTTGCATAAGGGAAAAGGTTTTCATTGTAAAGTTGTTTTTCAGTGCAAACATCATGCCTGATGGTCTGAGCCAGGTTGGGGACCCAGGGGAGGGAAGTGACAGCCCCATTTCCTTCCATATTAATATCTTTATATTAATGTGATATAGTAGAATATGGTTGGCCTTTTACCAGGCTCTTCAGTATGTGCTACGTAGCTTCTTACTAGATATAGATCAACCTGGATGTATTGGTTACTGACTGAAAAACCTTTTAGTTAAAGTGATTGCTTGTATATCAGTGTTTTAAGAATACAGAGTTTTCTGGGCATACATTCCGAGTATCACTGTATTGGGTTAATATAAATACAGTTTCTTAGGCAATGATATTTTATGGAAAGAATATATTTTACCAATTATCATATACATTTTCTTTACTGGTTGCTTGCTTTGACTTAAATATAGAAAGTTTGTTTAGCTGTATTAAGAGCACTGCTTCTGTGCTATCTATACACAGATTATTCAAGATAATTTTCCTCTAACAGTCTTTACAAGAAAAACAATAAACTCTTGGTTTAACATGAAATTCATTTTCCTGTTTCACATTTCTCTTGCAAACACCTTGACCATACCAATTAGATTTACAAAATACTTTATCTTGTGTTCTTGATGGCAAATGAATTAATTATCTAGCTCAATGGGCAAGTCTCAGCCTTCAACAAAGTGTGCACTGTTGAACTGAGAATGAAGTACAGAAATGCCCATGCTGGCAGTTTAGCAAAAAGAAGCAAAGGGTAGTACAGTTCTTTTTTTTTTATTACATTTGAATCTGAAACTTCTAATTAAGAACAAGTTATGTTATAGCAACAAGTATCAAAAAAGTTCATGGTTTTTAAACAGTTGCTTCTTAAAGAATATTTATACTTGAGTATAATGTGGCCTTGAGGGTAAAATGGAAGCAAAACCAGTGTTTGCTGTAAAAATGAGTAGCATATAAAGACGGAACAAAGGATTTTGTTTTTTTGCTAGTATTTTCAGTGTAATCAAGAGTGGTAAGGTGGCCTAGTGGTGGAGATGCTCGCCTTCCACTCAGATGATTAATCCTTAGGTTAGTAGATGTTTGTCTCTCAGGGTGCAAAAAGAAAATACCTGTTGCAAACTCCACATAGGCATCAGGAAGGGTATCCGGCCAGTAAATGCTCAGCTTCATTCATTTGCCCCAACTCTATCTCAAATTAAGGGATTACAGGGTGGTAAAAGGAAAAAAAAAATTTTTTTGAGTGTAATCAAGAAAGCAGATGAATTGTAATGTTTAATAGCTGGAGAGGTGTTTTTTGAGAAAGTCTACACAATAGGTATTTTGTTTAGCTTCAGTTGTCTGAGAAAATGCTCCTTTGCTGTTGGTTTAGGAGTGAAATTCACAACATCTTCCCACTGTTGCTGTTGTCATCCTGAGTTTATTGTTGAGTCTTATACCATATTTTTATATATATATTTTATTTTTATTTAGGTTCAAGACAACTTTGACAAAGTTGAATTCTATAAAATGTGCTGGACTCTGTGTGCCAGAAAAAATCTCACAAAAAGTACCTTACTCATTACTGATGATGATGCTTTTAAAGTGTGGGTCATCTTCAATTTTCTATCTGAAGACAAATATCCATTAATCATTGTGCCAGAAGAGGTATGAAAGAGTTATTTCAAGCATCCTTTTTTTTTTCTTTGAGCTAAGTAGAACTGATGACTTTTTACAATTTTTTTTTTACATAAAAGAATAATTTCTCTCCACTGGTTTTTAACAGAAAAAAAAAGATCCAACAATTCTGCTTTTGTTGGTCTATGCAACTTATACACATCACTGAAACAGGGTTATTTTTCTCTTAAAAATCAGGCTGAGTACCTCAGATGAGTTTTAAAAAGAGAACATAGAATCAGTGGTGACCAATTATGATAGCTATATTTATATTTTATAATGTATACTTTATGGGCATTACGGAGACCTGGTTGGGCACAGAAGGGGGTGTACCCATGGTTGAACTGTGCCCTCCGGGTTTCCGGGCATTCCATCAGCCGAGGGCCCAAGGTAGGGGTGGGGGGGTGGCGGTTGTGATTAACGAAAGTCTGGAGCCGAGGGAGTCCACTGTTCCTCAGATAGCTGGTTGTGAATCCCTCCTTGTGAAGTGGGGCCACCGGAATCAGATGGGGTTGTTGATCACGTACCTGGCTCCTTGCTGCGTGACTACAGCCCTACCTGAGCTACTAGAGGTGCTTGCTGGCGTGGCGGTTGAGATTCCCAGACTTTTGGTCTTGGGGGATTTCAACTTGCCATCGGCCGGCTTGTCATCAACGGTGGTTCAGGAGTTCCAGGCCTCCATGACGGCCTTGGACCTGATTCAAGTAACTGATGGCCCTACACACATTGGGGGAGGCGCGCTAGACCTGATTTTTATCTCTGGTCAGTGGGTTAATGATCTGGTTTTAGGAGATATAGTGAAGATACCGGTGTCATGGTCAGATCATTTTCTTCTTCGCCTAGACTTTCAGACCGCCGCTCACCACCGCAGGGAGACGGAACCAATGCGTTGGTTCCGTCCCAGGCGCCTGATGGACCCGGAGAGGTTCCTGACGGAGCTTGGGCCGTTTCCTGAGGATCTTACCCACGGCACGACTGAAGAACTGGTTGCGGCCTGGGAACGGGCCGCGACTGGGGCTTTGGACTATGTCGTGCCTTTGCGGCCTCTGACCCGGCGTAGATCTCAATTGGCTCCCTGGTTTTCCGAGGAGCTGAGAGAGATGAAACGCCGGAGAAGATGCCTAGAGAGTATTTGGAGGTCTAGCTGTTCCGAGGCTGATCGGACACTAGTGAGGTCTTTTACTAAGACCTACCTAGTGGCAATGAGGGAGGCGAAACGTTCCTACGTTTCCACCCTCATTGCATCGGCAGATAACCGCCCGGCCACCTTGTTTCGGGTGACCCACTCCCTTCTTCATCAAGGGGGACGGGATGACCCCTTACAGGGACGAGCTGAGGAGTTTAACGGTTATCTATACGATAAAATCCTTCAACTTCGGGATAGTTTGGACCAAGATTGCGATGATCCGACCGAGATGACAGAGTCGCGTCTTGTTGAGGTTATTTGGGATGAGTTTGATTCTGTGGCTCTCGAGGACGTGGACAGGTTGCTGGGGAGGTTACATGAAACTACATGTTTACTGGACCCGTGTCCTTCCTGGTTAGTGCTGGCTGCTCAGTGACATGAGGAAGTGACATGAGGCTGGCTCCAGGGGATTATAAATGCTTCTTTGGTGGAGGGGGTTTTCCCCGCCGCCTTGAAAGAGGCGGTGGTGAGACCTCTCCTCAAGAAGCCTTCCCTGGACCCAGCTATTTTGGGAAACTATTGTCCTGTCTCCAACCTTCGCTTTGTGGCGAAGGTTGTAGAGAGTGTGGTTGCATGGCAGCTCCCCCGGCACCTGGAGGAAGCTGTCTATCTAGACCTGTTCCAGTCCGGCTTCCGACCCGGTTATAGCACGGAGACGGCTTTGGTCGCGTTGGTGGATGACCTCTGGAGGGCCAGGGACAGGGGTTGTTCCTCTGCCTTGGTCCTATTAGATCTCTCAGCGGCTTTTGATATCATCGACCATGGTATCCTGCTGCGCCGGTTGGAGGGATTGGGAGTGGGGGGCACCGTTTATCGGTGGTTCTCCTCCTATCTCTCTGACCGGTCGCAGACGGTGTTGACGGGGGCAGAGGTCGTCCTTGAGGCACCTCACTTGTGGGGTGCCCCAGGGGTCGATTCTCTCGCCTACCCTGTTCAACATCTATATGAAGCCGCTGGGCGAGGTCATCAGTGGTTTCGGGGTGAGTTATCATCTGTACCCTGATGACACCCAGCTGTACTTTTCCACCCCGGACCACCCCAACGAAGCGGTCGAAGTGCTGTCCCGGTGTTTGGAGGCTGTACGGGTCTGGATGGGGAGAAACAGACTCAAGCTCAATCCCTCCAAGACGGAGTGGCTGTGGATGCCGGCACTCCAGTTGGGGGCGAGTTAGTGGACCCAAAGGAGGTGGTTTGCAACTTGGGCGTCCTCCTGGATGGACGGCTGTCCTTTGATGAACATCTGGCGGCCGTCTCCAGGAGGGCCTTTTACCAAGTTCGCTTGGTCCGCCAGTTGCGTCCCTTCCTTGACCGGGATGCCTTATGCACGGTCACTCACGCTCTGGTTACATCTAGGTTGGATTACTGCAACGCTCTCTACATGGGGCTGCCCTTGAGGTGCACCCGGAGGCTACAGTTAGTCCAGAATGCGGCTGCACGAGTAGTAACAGGAGCCGCTCGTGGCTCCCACGTGACATCACTACTCCGTAGTCTGCACTGGCTTCCTGTGGTTTTTCGGGTGCGCTTCAAGATTTTGGTTACCACCTTTAAAGCGCTCCATGGCTTAGGACTCGGGCACTTACGGGACCGCCTGCTGTTACCCTTTGCCTCCCACCGACCCGTACGCTCTCACAGAGAGGGTCTTCTCAGGGTGCCATCCGCCAAACAGTGTCGGCTGGCGGCCCCCAGGGGTAGGGCCTTCTCTGTGGGGGCAGCGACGCTCTGGAATGAACTTCCCCCTGGCCTACGTCAAGTGCCTGATCTTCGGACCTTCCGTCGTGAGCTTAAAACACACCTATTTATTCAAGCGGGACTGGCATAATAATGTAGAATTTTAAATTTGGGGTTTATTAATATTTTAAAATTTTAAAATCTAAATTTTAATTTATTGGCCTTTATAATTTGCTTTGTTTTAAATGTTGTTTTAATTGTATATATTTTGTTTTATCGCTGGCCGTACACTGCCCTGAGTCCTTCGGGAGAAGGGCGGTATAAAAATTTAATAAATAAATAAATAAATATTATTTCCAAGCCCAGAGACCTTTCACATCCTATATTATTTCCAAGCCCAGAGACCTTTCACATCTCTTATAAGCCGTTGGGGAAATATAGCTGAAGGCAGATAGACTTAGTTTCTGAACACACTGATCTGTTCAGGAATGCAATAATTTATTAGCTTGAAAACTGCCTTAAAAACATATTTTTTAACTTCCAAAGTTTACTTGGAAGTAACTTCCAAAGTTAGTTCAGCATATAATTCTCATGTAGTTTCCACTTTTTCTTATTCTGGCCAATATTTTGGTCATATGAGTGATACAAGAGAGTCAGTTGCATTTAGTGTTTAAGGCACCATACTGGAAACTAGGAGACTGTGAGTTCTAGTCCTGAGGCATCTCGCCAGATGGGTGACTTTGGGACAGTCAGTCTTTCTCAGCCCTCAGAAAGAGGCAATGGCAAACCATTTTCAAAAATGTTGCCAAGAAAAATGCAGGGGCATGTTCAGGCAATTGCCAGGAATCAACACTGACTTGAAGGAACACACAAAAAAAGTGCAGTTGTGCAGTGTAAGCGATTCTAGAGCAGGGGTGCAATGTAGCTGGCTCTATCCAGTTCATGCAAGCCTGTAGCGCCGGTGGCGGGTGGTTCTGTGAGCCAGTAGCACCAGCGGTGGGAGGCCCCGCCCCCCAAACCGGGACATCATGTCCTGGTTTTGACCCTCTCCGCATGCGCAGAAGGCTTTGCACATGTGCAGATGCACAAACTATGACACATGCACATTAGCGAGCTGTTAGGAAAGGTAAGTGCATTTTACCCCTGTTCTAGAGCAATAGTTTTTCTTACACATTTGTTACATTCACTCAGCTGTTGTGTATCTCTTTCTGTACAGATTGAATATTTGCTTAAGAAGCTAACAGAAGCAATGGGATTAGGTTGGCATCAAGAACAGTTTGAACATTACAAGATCAGTTTGGATGCCAATTGGGAAGGTCTTTCTGCTTGGGAACTGATTGAGCTCATTGGAAGTGGTCGGTTTAGCAAAGGGATGGATGGACCAACAGTGTCAATGGGCATTAATGAAGTCTTCAGTGAACTTATATTGGATGTATTAAAACAGGTAAGTTCAGCCTACACGCAAACAAACTTGAATGAATTATGTAGTATTATTTATGCCTCATAATATTATAAGGAAACAACACATTTTTTCATTTAGAAAAGTGTTTGGTGAGTATGGTTTATATGAAGGAAAACTAAAATTCTCAGTATAAAAATAATTGAAATTAATGTAGTTTAACAATATTTTTTTTTGTGTCACAAGAAGTCACTTCCTTGCGAGATGGGCAGCTATATAAATTAGATGAACAAATAAATTCTCCTTATTTTAATCAGCTTCTGCAATTCATAAGAAGTTAAGAACTTTGAACTGAAGAACTTTTGTTGTGTTCTTTATGAAATGTAAAGTCAGCATTCCTGTCGGATAGATATTCACTGCTAGAAGAGTTTTTGAAATGAAAGTTAAAATTCTAAAAATTCTACATCAGTTTGTATTTAATCTCGGGGTACAAAATGCATCATAGAACACGTATACCAGTAATTCAGTGGCACAATTTCTGATTAAAACATTAACAGTTTAACATGGGTTTTTTTGCCCACTACCAAATATGGCTCGTGGGAGATAAACCTGCCATGTGAATTTTTTAACCCACAGATTATAATTTTCTATAATGGTAGAAATTATAATTGATTTTATTAGATATAACCAATAAAAACAGGTTTGACCTCCAAGCACTCTCAGACTTATTTAGAGCTAAGCTAATTTACCCCAGGCAACTAAATCCTCTAATGTCATGCAAACGACTTACTGAGGATTTGACCAGCCTTACTCCCAAGACTGAAATGATATCCTAGATTAGACCTGGGCATTTTATGGCCCCTGAGCCACATCTGGTCCTTTGGCTGTCCCTGTCCAGCCATGTGAAGTCAATTGGAAATTAGAAATCAAATCTAAATAAGCACACTGCAGAGGACAGAGAAGAAGCCAAGTCAGGTCCCGCTCTGTGCAGTTGCCGTGTGCTCCTTCAGTTGGCTAATGACCACAGGAAGCAAGGAAACAAAGCAGTTTTCTGTACTTGTACAATGCTTACCCCTTGCCTGAAGCAGCCTGAGGAGATGGTAGTTGTCATGTGAGGGAACCCCAGGCTCGGCCATCCATCGTCACCTCGCTTAAAGTGTGGCCTTATGGGCAAATGGGTGGTTATCAATATCCTGTTTGCCACAATCTAAATATTAAAGTGGTGATAAGCATCTTAAAAGCAAAGAGAACAAAGTTTTGTAGGTCTTAAATTCTACAAAATGCATAAATTTATTTTGCAGTTGTCTGCGGTGTCTCAAATTTGAATATGACATGAAACATGGAGCATATGAGGGCATAAAGAGGAAGCGTAAATCTCAGAAGTCCAGGTGCATGGCTAAGAAGGGGGAAGGATGGGAAAGGTTTGCTTAAATCACATGTCAATTGTGGTTTAGTTTTAATGCAACCAAGGCCCCTAAGGATTGCTTGCAC
The DNA here is from genome assembly GCF_028640845.1 of Ahaetulla prasina. Taxonomy (NCBI): domain Eukaryota; kingdom Metazoa; phylum Chordata; class Lepidosauria; order Squamata; family Colubridae; genus Ahaetulla; species Ahaetulla prasina. The sequence continues at coordinate 272,496,588 of NC_080539.1, forward strand.
ATCTGACCCAGTTCTGTCAGGTGATTCACTAATATTCTCCAAAGCTTAATTTTCTTTGCAAGGCATTGTGATTAAATGTCTTGAGCACAGCACAAGCTTCTGATCACTGATAAGATCACAGCGCTGCATGCAACCAAATTACATTGCTTCCTAAAGCTGTGATATTTTATGCTAAGGCATTTTTTTAAAAAGTGCCTTATTTGCCTTTCAAAAAAGTTTTTAGAAAAGTTGTCACACTGTTGCAATTGATCTAAGACATTTAGCTTAAATCTAGTTTTCTTTAAATTTAACTCACTGCTTTACAGAGATTCAGCAGCATTTGGATTGTGCTTTATTTTAAGGATAGTCTATCCTTCTTACAGTAAAGCATTGGAGAGTTTTTATCTTTAAAAATATGAAATCATGTATTTGTTGTGTTTTGATTGGTGAATTGACAGTACAGTTCAGAATTCTAAAAACGGGTAAAAGAGAAAGCGAAAAGAATTAGTGAGGAAACTGATTTAGTTAAGTTTCATAAATGTTTAACTTGTGGATTGCCCAAAATGAATAACTTTCTGAAAGGCAAGTAGGATAGAATAGCTGCCTGACTGTGATGAACCATAATAATGAAAAGGTAGAGCCTCTCAACTCTTGCTTTAATTGGGTCTTCTTCAACAAAACTCTTTGTGATGTGTCTGGATATTGTGAAGATCAGAACTGAAGGAGCTTGAGACTGATATAACAATGGATGATGATATATAAATGTTTGAAATGAATGTAAATATCCAGGATCAGATAAATGACATCCTAGGATATTAAAGGAATTAATCTAACCAAGCTCTTATGTGGTATCATTGAGGCATCCTGAGGTATTTGTGAATTGCCAGGTGCTTGGAAGATAGTAAGCAGTGTTCCCAACTTCAGAAAGGAGAAAAAGGAAGAATTAGTTGACGGTATCTGGTTTTCCACTCAGACATTAGGCCTGCTTAGTAATTGAGCTTATTTAGTGTGGTGGTTGTCTGTTTATTTAGTTTTGCTGTATGCATACAATGTTGCTTTATTTTTCTTTATGTTTAACCATTATTGTGACTATTCTATTGATTTAACGTGCAAAGCTCTATTTAGGATACAAAAATCGTATGCATGCACGTACCGTAGAACGTGAGATATGTGAAAAATATCTTGGAGTAGTATAGCTAGTCTTCATTACCAAATGTCTTGTTTAATGACTGTTCAAAGTTACAGTGGTATAAAAACAGCAGCTTTGCCACCTCTCCTCACATCTATGAGTGTCATAGCACCTTGTCGTCAAGCGATCACCATTTTTGTGCTTCTCAAAAGAAATTCTGATAAGCAGAATTAATGGAGAATGAGGCAGTAAAATTTCAAGTTGCAATAGTGCGATGTCTTGCTTAACAACAGCATTGACTCAAATAACAAGCACATGGAAAGTGACATTATAAGTCTGTCACGGTCACATGGTTTTTCAGTAAGCAACCACAGCATTTAGTGATGCTGGTCCCAATTGGGCTAAGCAAGGACTGCAAACTGAGGATGAATCAACAGTGTCAGGTGGCTGAAAACAAGAAAATACCATTTCAAGCTGCATCAATAGAAGCATAATTTCAAAACTCAGGAAGTAATCTTTTCATTCTATTCTATTTATATCTCACCTTGAGTACAATGCCCAGTTCTGATCACCACACTTTAAAGAGGATTTGGAAAAAAAACCTGGCACATATTTAGAGAAGGGCGATGAAAATGATCAGGGGACTAAAAACTGTAAGCTATAAATAGCGATTGAAAGTTTTGGCTAGTTTAGCTGTCTTTCTTTGGATATGTGAAAGAATGTCAAATAGAAGATATCTGTTCCAGAATATAGGATATGAAAAAATGAATTTAAGTTATTGGAAGACAATTCTGCTTGAATGTTAGGGAAGGAAAAAGCCTCTTAACAATAAGAAGTGTTTGACAATGGAACTACCCAGGAAAATGGTGGGCTCCCTTTTATCAATCTGTTCAGGTGGAACCTGCATGGCCATTTTTCTGGGATGCTTGAATTTTGATTCCCTTATAATTAGACTATTGGATTTGATGCCTAAGTAGCTGATTCTAATTTGCGTTCTCTTTCATATTGTAAAGTTTTAAGAAAGAAAAATAACCTAGTGGGTATTAGTTATGCTAATAAAATTGGTAGGCGACCAAAGATTCAAGGGATGATTCATAGCATATTCAGAGTCTTTAGTGTCTAGTAAATTATTTCATGTTAAATAATAGAATGATCTATCTTTAAATGTGAATTTCTTTCTGTCTCACACCATTTAAATAGTTTACAGAGTGGATAATTTCTAACAGGTATGTACTCCTATCTTTTAAAAATTTCAACAGTTATTTGATACTGAATGATAGATGATGATAATTTGTGCCTTTCAAAGACCATTTTTGTTTACATCATGTAACCCAGTGGCCCCTAATCTTTTGGGCACAGGGACCAGTTCCATGGAGAAAGGTTTTTCCGTGGATGGGAGGGGGCATGGTTTCCTGCATCCCTTGGATGGAGCTTCACTTGTTTGCACAGCCTGGTTTCTGGCATGCTGTGGACAGTGCCAATCCATGGACTGGGTGTTGGGGAGTAGAGGCTGATGGTCAGCTGTGCTTACTGGCAGAGAGGACTTCCTCTCCATCCAATAAGAATCAGGTGGTTGATTTTTTTTTTTCTCTAAGGATTTACATTTTTTTCTCACTGAAGATAAAAAGTTGAGTTACTCTGATGGTTTTTCATAAACTGTGCTTGTTAAAAATTATGTTTAAATGCCTACATTGATTGATTCAAAAGTCTGATTAATATCTCTTGAGGAATTTAAACATTCCAAGTTAAAATAATGTAATAAACTAATTACTTCATTGCTTTTATAGGGCTATATGTGGAAGAAGGGTCACAAAAGGAAAAACTGGACGGAACGTTGGTTTGTTTTAAAACCAAATGTTATATCGTACTATGTTAGTGAAGATTTAAAAGACAAAAGAGGAGACATTGCACTGGATGGCAACTGTACTGTAGAGGTAAAAATAAACAAAATAATACTTTGAAAAATAATACTTTTGTAGATGATGAATATGAAAATAACATAACTTACATATATTTGATTCAACCTGTTGGATAAATTCTGGAATTTTTATTTTCATGGAGAAAACAATGGAGTGCTAACAATAGTATTCATGAAAAGACGGAAGAATCTTTATTTTTTGAAATGTCCATTCAGGATTCTTTCTTAATTTATGGAATTTTTGTTAACCAGTGAAAAAGAGTAGTATCCTATATAGACTATAGAGGTTTTTTTTGTGTGTGTGTGGGGTTCTCTGACATGTCTAAAAAAAATTGCACACTTTATTTTATTTATGCCTGTTCCTGCAAAGGCTACATTAGAAGTGGGACATGTCTTATAAATATGATTCAGAATAAAGTACTTTCCTGGTGAACAGCATTGATCAACAGCATTTTCATCTTTATAGTATGCATTTTTAGAAATGCAGATCACGTAAACATTTTGTTCCATGAAACTAGGAGAAAATTTGAATTGCCCCAAATATACCTTGCTAGCTTGTTTTAGAAAAAAAAAAGTGATATAACATTTATTCATGTTTAACTTTTGGGATATTTGGGGATATTATTTTTGGGATATTTGGTATGTTCAGAGGCTTTGAACTAACAAACAATACTGTGAATGTCAGTTCAATGTCATATTTGTTATGCTTCATAGAAAACTCAATCTAATTTTCTCTTATTAGGCCTTGCCTGATAAAGATGGCAAAAAATGTCTCTTTCTTATAAATAATTTAGAGAAATGTTTTGAGATAAGTGCCTCTGATAAGAAGAAGAAACAGGAGTGGATTCAAGGTAAACTTTTATTGTTTTGCTTGATAGAAGACAGCTGGGAAGCTTGTAAATTCTGTTTTTCTATTCACTGCTTAATGGACCCTCCTGTTTGTGTGCCTCTTGTGAAGTCACTTGTAAATCTGACTACTAATAAAAGACAGTAGATGTCCTACTAAGCTTCAGGCCAGTGAAGAGATTGGACAGCCATTTGTCTGAAATGGCATAGGCTCTCTTGCCTGAGCAGGGGGTTGGACTAGGAGACCTCTAAGGTCCCTTCCTACTCTGTTATTCTGAGTTAAATAATTATCTAACTACTATTTCTCCTGTACGCTGCTAAGAGAGTCCAAAGCAATGGGTTAGGAGACCTCTAAGGTCCCTTCCTACTCTGTTATTCTGAGTTAAATAATTATCTAACTACTATTTCTGTTTCTCTCTTCTGGCCAAATGTTTTGGTTCTGTATTATATGTCTGATTGTACATCTGACTGGTTTTATCACAGATTAACCCCCTATGCAGTGATTATGGTGAAAAATGTATTTCACTGTATGGAGAACTAGCATTATTACAAAGTACAAATTGTATTTGATATTAACTGTTTTCATTCTGATATTTCACATACTATAATTATATATCACTATTACATTATTGATATTGATACACTGTGGGGTTTTTTTTTTTGGCAAACAAATGTGGTTTTATTTTTAAAATTATTGATGAAGGCCTAATGTTAGAAACAGAACAGCATTGTAAGACTGAAAAAGTAATAAAGGTATTTATGGGCTTAAACTAGAAATATTATTGTGGCTATTTTCATTATTTAGCCATTCAGACCACTGTAAATCTGCTGAAATTAAAAAGCCCTTCACCTCATAAAGAGGCACGCCAGAAACGGAAAGAATTACGCCAAAAACTGCAGGCGGAACAAGCAGAACTGGAGAGGCAAATGAAAGAGCTCCAAATAGCAAATGAAAATAAGCAGAAGGAACTGGAAACCGTCCGAAAGGTAAATCTGAAATTTTGTAACGTTCTAGAATGTAGGATTAATACTTTAGTTGTAAACTGTATTTCTGAGTCCATGGATTTGAGGGTACTGTAGAAGTCATTGTTCTTCTTAGTTCTTCTTATTCTTGGTTGATAATGTTCTTAAAATTTGTCCTGCTAGATAGTAGGGTCTTCTGATTTTGTTTCAGGCTCACTTAGTCCACGCAACAGAATTGTCAATGTATGATGTCCTGAGGAGGCTGTGCTTCAGGCTGCTCACTGCAGAATCTGACATTGATTGGGACTGAAAGGGATCGACTGGCCCAAGGCCTCATAGCTGCCTTCTATAGCTAAGGAAAAACTAGAACCAGTTTACCCATTCCTTGTCCAGTAGCTTAATCACTACACTGAAGTCCATGACTATAGCAATGTATGTATTAACATATGGAAGTAATATAGTGTACTGTCCTAGGAAAGTGCCCTGAACATAATTATCTAAAATTAAGTCTTCAGGGCATCCAGAAAGAAGGACAGGTTGGTGAAGTTCCTTCTTAAGATTTCTGCTACAGTATTGCCACAGGGAATTGGTAATCTTGCATCATTCTTCTTACATGTTCCTGGAAATGTTATCTTATGGAAAACTGAGAGGGCAGAAGAAATTGTTTGTCCCCACAAAGACTGTGGGTGAACATAGATGTTTTACTGGATTTAAAGAAAGAGTTGTTGGAAGAAAAATGCTATGTATTGAAACCACAAAAGTTCTCGTTTGGAATGATAACACGGGAGTGTTTTTCCCAGTAATTTGCACATTGCTTATCTTAGTTGTTTTACAGCCAAGGAGAGGTTTCTTGGGTGACGCCAGGCACTCAGTTCAGCTTGAAATCATTTTGCAGACCAAGGAAATGATAAGAGTGTTTGCTTTTTTCTCTCCTAATGCTTTCATAGGCATGAATATTTTATGCCTATGAAAGCATAACTGTCTTTAAATAATAACTAAGATGCCGGATCTTCATTGGCAGCTTTGATCATTGCAGAATTGTTAGGATATTTCACAGTTAAAATTTGACATATGCACATCTAAAATATCTTTAATGGTGATTGTAGAATGAGATATATTTTTGCATCTGAGCACTTTCAATGTAAAATGAAATGAGCATTCAAGCAAAGAATAAATACACAAGAGCAGAATATAGCACGTAAAAGCTGTTCTTTATATATTTCAGCCAGACTCTCAAGGAAAAGTTCCAGTATTAGTCAAGTAATGAATCCAAGAAAACTGAGAGTATTTATGAAATGAGGCAGGAATATTGTATCATTCTGAAGTTCTAGCAAAACATTCTGTCATAGAGGCAGAATTTGGTTAACTGACACAGATGGTGGCTTGGTATATTTTTTTAAGCAGCATAGCAACCTAAGAAAAACAAGAATGAATTCATTGTTGAATCAGTGTCTTAATACAAACCTAAAGTTTAATTGTTGATAGAAAGAAATTCCAGTTCAGTCAAGCCAAATTACCTGAATCATTGAAATGTGCCTTCCTAACAGCATATTGAGAGAATTAGGAACCAATAGTGGTGCTACTGTAAGCATTAAATGTTGCACAAGTGCTCCTTTATACTACTTCCTTATTTTTATTTAACCAAACCATTCAGAAACTTCTAATTTGGCATGCCTCAAAATACGTGAGGATTACTTTACTAGAGAAATTCAGTTCCCAAATTTCTCATACTTCTTGTGCAACAAAATACTGTAGTTTACTTATTTTGACAGAGTAAATTTGAGCTAGAAGGAACAGGTTTTGCATGAGTTTTGAGCATTGACTGCTATTTTTGGAAATGCTTATCTTATCTCCAGCTCTACAGAAACTTATGTAGAGTTTAATCTTTCACCAACTTTTTATTGTTTATGCACCATTTGAGAGCTGATAGCGATTTGTCTTTTCAGAATGTTTTACATGAAGCCTCAGGGGAGACTTGGAGGTCCTTCCTTACTGTACCCCCTTCTTGATGCACATCATTCCTTTCTTTTTAATTGTATGTGTGTGTTTGGATGTGTGTGTGTGTGTGTGTGTGTATTTGATAAAATTTTTGCTTTTATGAAAAAAATTATTTTTATTTTATTTTATTTATTTATTTTGTCACACAGTATATATAAGCATAAGCATGAAATAACTATACAACATATAAGCATATATATGTATGAGTATGTAATAACTATATTAATTGGATATAACAAAAGGAAACAATAGGACAGGAACAATAGGCACGCTTGTGCTCTTATGCACGCCCCTTACAGACCTCTTAGGAATGGAGTGAGGTCAATAGTAGACAGTTTTTGGTTGAAGCTTTGGGGATTTTGGGAAGAGACCACAGAGTCAGGTAGTGTATTCCAAGCATTAACAACTCTGTTACTGAAGTCATATTTTCTGCAATCAAGATTGGAACGGTTAACATTAAGCTTAAATCTATTGTGTGCTCGTGTATTGTTGCAATTGAAGCTGAAGTAGTCTTTGACAGGAAGGACATTGTAATAGATGATTATATCAGTTAAACTCAGGTCCTGTCGAAGGCGGTGTAGTTCTAAATTTTCTAAACCCAGGATTTCAAGTCTGGTGGCATAAGGTATTTTGTTGTATTCAGAGGAGTGGAGAACTCTTCTTGTAAAATATTTCTGGACACGTTCAATTGTATTGATGTCAGAAATGTGGTATGGGTTCCAGACAGTCGAGCTGTATTCAAGAATTGGTCTAGCAAATGTTTTATATGCTCTGGTTAGTAGTGTAGTGTTTTTGGAGAAGAAGCTACGTAAGATTAGGTTTACAACTCTTAAAGCCTTTTTTTGCGATGTAGTTGCAGTGGGCTTTAGCACTTAGATCATTTGATATGAAAACTCCAAGGTCTTTAACAGGGTGGGGGTCATCTGTAAGGTAATGTCCGTCAAGCTTGTACTTAGTATTTAGGTTCTTTTTTCCAATATGTAAGACTGAACATTTGCTGGTAGAGATTTGGAGTTGCCAAGTTTTAGACCATTCAGATACAAAGTCAAGGTCTTTTTGAAGGGTAGCTGTATTGTTGGTGGTGTTAAATAGTTTGACATCATCAGCAAAGAGAACACAATTACTTGTGATACGGTCACAGAGATCATTAATGTATAATATGAAGAGTGTTGGTCCAAGAACGCTGCCTTGGGGAACGCCACTTTTGACAGGAACAGGATCTGATACAGCATTGCCAATTTTGATCACTCGTTGTCTGTTTTGACAGGAAAGCAAGGAGTCCTGAGATGCCATAGGATTTTAGTTTTAGGAGAAGTTTATCATGTACTACTGAGTCAAAAGCTTTACAGAAGTCTATGTAGATATCTATTGCTTTGCCCTGATCAAGATTTGTAGTCCATATGTTTTTGCAGTGAAGAAGTTGTAAATTACATGATAATTTTTTTCTGAAAAAATATTGTTTATTAGAGAGTAGGTTGTTTGTTTCTAGATGGAGGGTAATGGATTGGTTGATGATAGATTCCATTACTTTGCAGGTGACACAGCATAGAGAGATTGGTCTGTAATTTTCAACTAGGCTGTAAGAAAAATGTAAAATGTAAGAAGCATATTTATAGGTACCTACTGAATAGTTGATCTGTACTTTCATGTGTACATTAACTGGAAACAGATGCTAATTGTTTTCTTTCTTTGGCTTAGCAACTGGAAGAGGCAGCCGCTCGAGCATCAGAAGAAGAGACAAAACGTCTGCAGACTCAAATAGAATTACAAGATCGATTCAGTCTTGAACTGGAGAGAGAAAAAATGGTACATGTCAGCAAAAGAATAGGCTAACTCTGATGTGATTTCTTTAATGATATATTTACAGCATGTGCATGTATGTACAAAAAGGAAAAGCTGTAAACTTTCTTCTTCTCTCTTATGGAAATAGGCAGCACTGCCTTTCCTGAAGCATTCATTCATTTCTTGTTTTCTAGGTAAGACAGAAAATGGAAGAACAGGTTGCTCAGAAATCATCTGAGCTTGAGCAGTACTTACTGAGAGTCAAAGAACTTGAGGAAATGTATAATCAGCTACAAGAAGCTTTGGAGGATGAGAAACAAGCCCGCCAAGATGAGGAAACTGTCAGGAGACTTCAGGCCAGGTCAGTGTGTAATTTGATAGAATTGGATGCTAAGGCTGGCAGTCATTTATGTTCCAGAAGGGAGAATGGCAGAGACTATAGAAACTGTAGACTGCCCAAGTATCATTGCAGTAGTGGCGAATATCTGTAGCTCGGGTGTAGGATGAGACTGAAGTTTCATTTTCCGAACTTGTGGATTGGTTTCTGAACATTTTGTTCAGAAACCAACCCACAAGTTCATTCTTACATTTAAAAAGAGTTCTCTGTCCTTGAATCATTCTGAAGGATGTTTCCCTTTTTCTGCTTCTCAGCATATTACAGTACCACAGAGATGTAAACAAAATATGTCATGCAGAGTTGTTTGTAGAGAAAAAAGTAAGTTGAAGCAAATGAATGAAGCACATTTAACTGAAGTATTGGTAGTCTTTGACTTATGACTCTTCATTTAACCATGGTTCAAAGTTACAATAGCCTTGGAAAAGGACTTACACCCATTCTCGAAGTTACGACCATCTTACCTCCTCCATGTTCACATGGTCATAATTCAGATGCTTGGCATCTGGCTTGCATTTATGACAGCCGCAGAATCATATGGTCACAATTGTGATTTATGAGCTTCCCAGATGACTTCCGACAAGCAAAGTCAATTGGGGAAGCTGAATTCAGTTAACTACCATATGATTCAGTTAACTACATGATTTGTTTAATGACCATGGCAAACCTCATAAAGTTGGGTCCAGTTGCATAATGGCATGTTTGCTAAACACATTGTTTAGCAACCAAAATTCTGGTCCCATCTATGGTCATAAGGACTATCTGCAGATGCTAAATGGGGTAATGAAAAAGGAAACCACTTACCTTATGTGTGGGATGCTTTCATTTCTGAACGTAGTATCTTGATGGGCTTGAAGCATGAAAATGAGCAATTTCCATGGAACTGTTTTAGGTTATGTTTTCTTAACTATTCAGTTCATGTGGGAAAGGCATACATGTTGTGTCAGTCCTGAATTAATATGCCTCCTTGGTTACTTAATTTTTTTCTAGATTGCTAGAAGAAGAGACAACCAAGAGAGCAGAGTTGGAAAAGTGGCACTTAGAGCAGCAACAGGCCATTCAGGTGACTGAGGCAGAAAAGCAAGAGTTGGAAAACCAGAGGAAAATGAAGGAACGTGCTCTACAGGTCGCCATGCAACAGTTGGAAGAATTGGAACTAGAGAGGAAGCAAGCCTTTGAACAATATGAGGTGAGCTAGTGTAACCTTCCTAGGATTCTACAAAGTATACGAAGGGACACTTCACAAAATATATTAATATGCCTGAAGCATTCTTCCTTGAAGGGTGAAGGCAATTGTATTCCTCAGAAGGCTCAGTGTGTGTGCTGTAAAACTTTCCCAACTCATCTCCATAAGCATGTGTGCACAACAGCTTGTCATCAGTCACCTAAATGTGTTCAAGTGTTGTTAACAGGGCTATCTAAGTCATTTGATTTATACCTTCTTTAAGACATCAGACTTTAAGACACCAAAGACCAGCAGAGTCTTTGACTACTTCACAGAGTTGAAACATTTCTTATTGGGCATGTATGTTTTGTACTGTATATGCAGACATAATAATAGACATAACTAAAAATTATCTATAAAGAATTACCAGGATAAAATATTGTACCAGTTTGGTACAATAATAAAATAAGCAGTGATGGATCAAAGATAATTGTAACTCAAAGCCATATCAGGGATAGATTTAAAGGTTCCCTCGCACATATGTGCTAGTCGTTCCGGACTAGGGGGCAGTGCTCATCTCCGTTTTAAAGAACCAGGGCTGTCCGAAGATGTCTCCATGGTCATGTGGCCAGCATGACTAAACCCCAAAGGTGCATGGAACGCTGTTACCTTCTCACCAAAGGTGGTTCTTATTTTTCTACTTGCATTTTTTACGTGCTTTCGAATTGCTAGGTTGGCAGAAGCTGGGACAAGTAATGGGCGCTCATCCTGTTATGCAGCACTAAGGATTCGAACCGCTGAACTGCCAACCTTTCGATCGACAAGCTCAGCATCTTAGCCACTGAGCCACCGGGATAGATTTAGGAAATTGAGAAAACTTGGAAAAGTTATCATACCTAAGAAACCATGACTATAGGGATATACAGCATAGTTATGTCCTAGTAATTTATGGATAACTTAGCAGCAGCTAAGATGGGCTTTGGGCACCGTGAATACATGCTTTCCAAATCTTTGCAATTGTGTAGTTCTTCATGTGCTGACCTTGGCTGATCCCTGCTCACATCCAGTTAAAGTCCAGCCTTTTGTAATCTTATGGATTACAAAGGTGTTCTTTTTGTGCTGTTTTGAGATGCTCTGTTGAAAAAAAAAATGCTTCTCTATAATGTTGGTGTTAATTCTATTTCAGGAGGTAAAGAAGAAATTGGAAGTAGCAGCAAGCAAAACTAAAAGTTGGAAAGATAGAGTAGCTCATCATGAGGGATTAATTCGATTAATTGAACCAGGTAGGAAACAACCCTTTATTTTGTGAATCAGCTTTCATGCTGTTATTTTTATCTTAAATAACCCATTATGGTTTCCAAGAAGTCTGAATATTACTGAGTCAGCCTAGGCTGCACTTCCCGTTTAGTGTGTGCTATTGTCTGGAGAAACGTAGCTGAACCAAATTCCGAGTAGAAGAAAGGAAGTCAATGCAAACACTGCCAGCGGAGATTTTTAGGTGCCTTCAAGTCAAATTTCTCATTAGCCTCATCATGACATAAAGCTCTGTTGGCCTTTGCACTTGAGGTTTATTTACAACATTTACATTATTTGATTATTATTTGATTATTCTGCCTTTATTTATTATTGTCCAATTATAAGTTCTCTATAAGAGATGCATTTATGTTGCATCCAGGATAGAATAATGTATAGAGGTCTATCTCTTTTCCTCTTTATGGGAGCTGAACTTCTGAAAGATATTTCTTATGGTTTCTCTTGAAAGAACAATGGAGTTCAGTTTCAGGTTTTTAATGGAATTCAATCAAGCAAATGTGTGTTAATCAACCACTGAGTTAATCTACCGTAGAAAGAATATAAGATCATGGTTCAACAGGAAATTTTCAGTCAAGTGAATTATGTTATTGTAGATGGTATTAAAAGGCAATGTGAACATTATTGTCTGTAATTATAATTTATCAGAAAAGAGAATGAAATGCTCTTCAGAGCAGCTTTGATATGCCACCACGACTAAATGTTTTAGTAGTTGTTTTAAATTTAAGTTAAGGTGCTGGGAATATATACTTTCCATAGTGTAGATCACAATGTGAAATTGAAAATGGACAGCATGAAAACATTGTATTGACAGTGATTTATCGATTACACAGAACGCTGATCAATCAAAGATATTTTTATATCCAGAAGATAGCTCAGTAATCAATTTAGATATGTCACTTATATGTATTTTCACATCCAACATGATTGATGGGTTCCCAAGTGGCCGCAGTGGTCCCAACTAGCTAACTTTACCAATGGCTCAACAACCATTGTTCCTGAGCAAGATAGTCTAGCTACATTTGTAAAACTATTTGATTAGACTATTGTAATGATTTATATATCTGAATGTTTCTTGGAACCTTCACTTGATGCAGATAACACCATTAAGTTTTAACCTGCATAGGCAGATTTTGAATGAGGTACCGTATATACTCGAGTATAAGCCGAGTTTTTCAGCACGTTTTTTGTGCTGAAAAGCGGCCCCCTCGGCTTATACTCGAGTCTACGTCTCGATGTACTTTTAAAAGATACTGTATTTTTGATAGATGTCCAGCAGGGGGCGCTGCATAATAAAAATGAGCGCCGAACATTTTGCACTTTTGCACTTTTATTGTTTTTCGTTCAAATAAATATTCATGTTATTTTACTTGGCTCTATCTTTATTTTTTACATTGACCAGTAGCTGCCTCATTTCCCACCCTAGGCTTATACTCGAGTCAATAGTTTTTCCCAGTTTTTTTGTGGTAAAATTAGGTGCCTCGGCTTATATTCGGGTCGGCTTATACTCGAGTATATACGGGTATATTTAATGTCTAATTGAAGCTGTTAGTTTTTCTTGCAGAGCCCTAAATGGCATGGAAGTCCAAATATGAAGGCTTCTCTGTCCCTACTTGTGTCACAGGAAGTTTAGAAGGAAGTCATCTCAGTTAAACTTTATTAAGGAAAGCGCATTATACAGTAAAGTAGAGAGAGGAGTCAGGATAGACAGACTTCTTTTGATGGTGCTTTTGATTTTAATTCTCAAACTTCCATAGTAATAAAATTGGTAGCGGCATTATGATATTTTTGGTACCAAGTCAAAATGTATTAATTTGAAAATTCAGGTTTGGCGGAACCATTTTATTAATATTATTTGTTTTATTTATAATATATTCATTTTATTTCACACCATTTTGTTATACATAAGAATGTATATTTAAATAAAAATATTTTTATTTAAATGCTTTTGATTGGGCACATTTTTAATATATTTTCCCCAGTTATATTCTCACATGACTAATCTTAAGGCAAAGTTAGAACCAGATTTTGACACATGTAATAAATTAGGTTGAAATTACTAAATCTAAAATATTATGTCTTATAGGTTCCAAGAATTCCTATTTGATTACTAATTGGGGACCGGCGGCCTTCACTGAAGCTGAACTTGAGCAAAGAGAGAAGAGTTGGAAAGGAAAAAGGGACACTTCTGATTAGCAAACGTGGCTGAAATACAATTGGGGGCCACACAGAGCAGAAATCTGATAATTAAATAAAATACCGTTATACCAATTTATTGCATATACTGCACGCTAGCTCAAGATACTTAAAAAAATTGAATACAAAATACAAGTTCTACTGCAGAACCTGAATTATAACAGAATTTCTGAGACAGCTAAATAAAAGTTTACATAAACTGCCTGAATAATTGTGTGCAGTTTATGACAATGTGAATGTTGTAATTTGAAGTGTGTTCTTTTTAAATTTGGAATTCGACAAGTTGAATGAACTAGGAACACACTGGGAATACAGTGAGCTTTTTTACCCATATTGTTAACCTAAGTTGATTAGAAAATGATGAATTTACCTACCTACTTTTATATCTGGGGCAATAAAAACTTATGTGAACAGTAGGAAGATTGTTATCTTTGGAATCCAGGCCAAAGTTACATGGAGAAACAGCAATTTGGACCAATCTGTCAGTGTATTAGTGGCGCAGTGTATTAGTGTGTGACTGAAATACTTTCCCCATATAAATACAGAATATATTCTCAAGTTATAATTTTGAAACCTTAATAATCCTGTCGCTTGAAAGGGAGAAAAAGAAAGAAAAATTGATTTAATTCACAGCCTCCTTTTGATTTTTTTTTATCATTACACTAATAGCCTGAAAACAGCAGATAGCTGAATATCATTTTTGATTTTGTTGAGAGATGGTTAGGATCTTGATACAGAAATTTATAGTCTAAGCTTGACCATATGAACATATTTCTTCTGTGAAAATATGCAAAGGGTTATCCATAGGGTCAACCAATTGATTACAACCGATTCAAATTAATAATCTATCCTTGCTCACTAAATTTCCTTGATTTCATATATAGTCCAAATACAACTAATAATTGCTAAATTATTTTGTGGTAAATGTAGCATTAATATATTAGACTTAAAAGTAATGAAGTTTATAATATTATCAGTTGATTCTCTATAGCTCAATTATTTCCGACATAAAATTTTACTTTGAAAAAGATCAGCTAATCAATCATGGAAGTCATTAGGAGAATTATGCAAATGCTGTCAAATAAGTGCCCATTCATTTAATTAAAAATTATGGAACTCTCATATAAGTTGACTTGAAATTAGGAAAATGTGCAGTATGAATAATGTTGACTGGGTTGGAAACTTCAAAATTTGGACCTTTGTAAAAGAGAAGAAGCTCATCTCAAACATCCCAAACTTCCCAGGAGGAAGGAGGAAGGAATCTTGGATTATTTGTTTTGGTTTTTAAACTGTGTTGTGTTTTTATTAGTGAGATTTGGTGGTTTTGTTTTTTTTTTGTAAAAAAATTGTGTCTAGAAAGGTAAAATACGAAACAGTGAAGTAACTATAGATGGATTATAACACTGTTAGCTTCTTTGTGTAGTTTCTTTTTTTAGGAGTGATATTGTATCAGTTCATGGAACAGCCTTGATTCTGGTCACTGAAGCAATGATACCACCACATATCAAAGGAAAAACTGTTGGTTTAGCTTTGGGGTCTCCACAAAGAATGGAAATAGGCTACTTCACATTGATGGAAATAATTTCTGTATATGCAAAATAACCTGTCAGAATTGGCATCTGGAAGTTGGACTGTTTTATGGAGCTACATGAAAGGGAGGCATCGTTGAAGTTCATCGAAGTGAAGCATCAAATTGAGGCTTTGCACAAATCTTCAATTTTATTTTATTGTGTTTTTCTAACTAAAAAGTGTTTATAAAATAATTTCAACCTGTTTAATGAGTATTATAGTTTAATACTAAGTTAACTACACATTTTTACTGTAAGCATTAAATACACATCTACATACTGTACAGTAATTATGACTTTTTATGCTGTTGATATATAAACATTCTAGTTGGATAAGAACCAACAATACTGTACTAGGAGTGTTGTATTCTGGTACATCCTGAGAAACCAGTTGAGATATATTTATAATATCAAAACTACCAAATTATTACTGTTAATTTACATTAGTTAAGCTATTTGTTGTGCTAATTACTGTTGGGCCAAATTAAGAAACTGCCAGTTTTTCACGTGTTCCATTCTGTTTTTGCTTTAGTATTTGTTAAAATAAATAAGAACTTTAGTATTTGAACATTTATTCCATCTTATGTTTGACTTTAAGTTGGACAAAATGGTTATTAAATGCAAATTTAAAGTTTTTTTTCTTGTTACAGCCACACTTTCTCTTTCTGTATGATACTTAATATTCTTGTAGGAAAGGGATGCCTGACAGCATAGGCTAATATTCAGCAGGAAAATATTTATTTTTGATGGTGCCTTTCTCTACAGCTTTTGGTAAAAATAAGCAGTATGACATATTAAGCCATTATAGAGTTTAACACCTCTCCTTTCTTGCTTAAACCCCTACCAAATATCCTCTTAACAGGAAACATCCCCCATCCCACCAAAAAAAAAAAAAAAACAAGGGGGAAAAAACAGCTTTAAAAAGTATTCCTTTTGGAGTAACTTAAATACCTGGATCCTAATGACAAAAAGTATCCCTTCTTGTAAGATATGCAATAGTTGTGTTGATAGATTGAGATAAACATGTACTTCCTCATTAAAGGTCTTGAATGAACAGATACCAGAATAACTCAGCCCCATATAATTATGGATTCCCATGATCTCAGTCCTAAATTTACAGAGGTGTTTTGTGGAGAATGATATCAGGTAGATGGAGAACGTATGAAAACTATGTGAGGAGACAGGTTTTTTTGCCATTATTATGGGTTGTGATTTACAGAGATTCTTCCATGTGTTGAAGATAACCCTGAGCTAGAGTACCGTTCTCACTCAATTTTAGGCCAATTTTATAATAGGGCTTAACACTCTCACCCCTCAAATTTGCAGGGCCTTTAGCCCAGTAGTAGTATTCAGCCAGTTTACACCAGTTTGGGCAAAAAGGTAGTGGTGATTGCAGGTGGGCCAGCCCACCCGCCCGGATGTAATGCCATCCTATTTAGCCACGTTTTTGAGGCGTGCGCAGCAAGCGTGTGGAAGGCTGGGTGCATGCATGGAAAGCATGTGTGTGCGAGTAAAGTGCGAGTAAAGTGAGAACGTGTGCGCCGGGCAAACCAGTAGCAACAATATGTGAAACCCACCCCTGCTTTAGCTCCACTTGCTTTCAATTTTGTTCTTCCATTTAACCTACTTTTAATCAGATAAGACTTGTGGAGCTCAATGTGAGTCACCTTGATTATGTCTTACTCAGAAAGGGGATGTGGCTCTTTAATGAACCCTTTCAGCTTGTCAGTTCTACAAAGATCACATAAAATGACTTCATGCTTTGCTAGGTATTGTGCATATTAATTAGTTCATCCTGCCACAAATTTGAGTTGTCTATGAGGGCAAAAGAAGAAAGGGATGACAGAGAATGAGGTGGCTGGATAGAGTCACTGAAGCAGAAGACGTGAGTTTAAATGGACTCCAGAGGATGGTGGAGGACAGGAAGGCCTGGAGGAACATTGTCCATGGGGTCGCGATGGGTCAGACACAGCTTCGCAACTAACAATATAATTTGTAGAAAAAATATATATGGCTTTACTGCCCCCTAGTGATGTTTTCTAAAGTGGACAGCACAGACCAAAACTATTATAATTGAAACTCGTAAGTGGAATGCAATCTAGTCAGAATTAATACGTAATCACTTGAAACAAATATTTGTCATAAAATCGGTTTTCTAAGCATGAAAAAGATGGAGTTGAAAAACAAAAGATTCTTTTCTAGACATTATGCATATGATTATTGATTTGCTTTTACAATCTAGGTGCTGGTATAATTTTCAAAAGAAACAGAATAAGAATACTACAAGAAGAAAAATTTAAAAGAATAACAAATGGTATAGATACGATACCATTTGTTATTCTTTTAAATTTTAGATATTATAAAGACTTAATGAATTGGCAAAATATCTGAGATAAGCCACAAATCTAAAATATGCTGCCAATATATTCTAGTATACAATTAAAATCTTGAAGTACTATAAGACATAACCAGTTTCTAAATAAATCATGTATCTGTTGAACTTTAAAAATATTTGGTTAAAATAATTAAAATCAATAAGAGGAAAAACTATAGGTAGTCCTCTACTTATTACAATTGAACCCAAAATATCTGTTGTTAAGTGAGACAGTTGTTAACTGAATTTTGACCCATTTTACAACCTTTCCTGCCACAATTGTTAAGTGAATCTCTGAAATTATTAGGTTAGTAATATGGTTGTTAAGTTAATCTGGCTTCCCCACTGACTTTGCTTGTCCAAAGGTTGCAACTGTCATAGGTATTAGTCAATTTACAAACATCTGAATTTTAATCATATGACCGTGTGAATCCTGCAATAGTCACAAGTCTGAAAAATGGTCATAAATCACTTCTTTTCAGTGCTGTGTAACTTCAAGGGGTTACTAAATACTGTAAATTGTTGTAAGTTGAGGACTACCTGTATGGATAGTCATGATACATGAACAGAGTACTGCAGACAATGTGTGGGTAGGTTATTTTTCAAAATATAAACTCTAAAATTCAAATTTTAGCACAATTCCATGTTTAGAATTGCAGTTGTAACTACAATTCGAATTAAAATTTAATTCCAAATAATATTGCATTATATATCAAACTTACTTTTGAAATATGAAGTTATTCTAGACATTGAAGCATCTTCCCACAATTTGGTTAGCCATTCTTCCATAGAGAGGATCAAATATCTTTTCCAATAAAAAACATATAAAACCTTTTCAGTTGCTAACATATATGTACACTTTGAAAAAAAATGTATGATTTAGTGAAGCTTATTCAGGATGAATTGGAATTGTGACTGTGAAAATAGCATTATTCCTTCCTTGATTTTCATAACCTGAGTAGCAAACATGATTTTCTAAATTGATAAATTCCAGTCTGTTTTAATTCATTGATGTTTAAGATACCAATGCATAAGAGTGTTTTTTAAATTTTTCACTGTGTTGCGCTTTTCCATGTCCTTCTAACTTTCTGTGTTCCTATTGTAATTCTGCTTTTGGACTTTCAGTTTTCTTTTTCAGCATTGCAATATACGCAACTAGATGTCTCAGAAGTTTTAATCTACCAGCTTCATAAATACCATTAGTAATCCAAAAGCTCCTCAGCTCTTCCTCAGTAGCATATTAAGTGCCCGTTGACCAGTGGGACTATATTATTAATTACTTTATATTATCTATGTTGTTTTCTTGGTAAAATACAAGAGTGGTTTACCATTGTCTTCTGCATAGTATGAAGGCATAGCCTTTGCCATTGTCAGTAAAGTGATGAACTACCTCCAGCATCTTCCTATATTGCTGTTGACTAATTTAGGTGTGTAGTTTATTTATTTGGTCAGGTAGGATTACCTTCATACCTTGATTGATCCTGCAGAGATTATAGGTAGTCCTCGACTTACAACAATTTACTTAGTGACCACTTAAGTTACAACGGCACTGAAAAAAGTGACTTATGACCATTTTTCAGACTTATGATTGTTGCAGCATCCCCATGGTCACGTGATTTACATTTGGATGCTTGACAATTGACTCACATTTATGACGGTTGCGGTGTTCCTGGGTCATGTGACCACCTTTTACAACCTTGACAAGCAAAGTCAATGGGGAAACCAGATTCACGTAACAACCGGGATACTAATTTAACAACTGGAGTGATTCATTTAACAAGTGGGGTAAGAAAATTTGTAAAGTGAGGCAAAGCTCACTTAAGAAATTTCTCAGCAACATAAATTTTGGGTCATAGGTTGAGGACTACCAGTATATACTTTTGGCATACCCTCCCACCATCTTTCATCACCCTTCTTAGGAACACCCCTTGCTCCACAATGAGGCACTGTAGCTCCTCAATGAGGCACTTGAATATCTATGTATGGCAGTTTTACTAAAATATTTTAAAGGTTTATGTTAAACTCTAAATGGGAAAACTAAATGTACAATTCTAGGTGAATGTCTACTTAAACAATGACATCAATAAATCTATACAATCAAATGATAATTTGGCATAGGGCTGGGTGAAACTTTGTGCCAGACTAGTTCTGACATAATTCTTTAGATAATCTTGTTTTAAGAAGATTACAAGTTATGTGGTAAGGGCTGCATCACAGGAATTGTTTTTCAGTGGTTTAATTCTGGGAAATTGTAATAGAAGTAGTCATACCTGAATATCATCCTGTTGTGTACTTGAGGATAATAAGCTAAAGCATTTAGGAGAACCAGTTTGGTGTAGCAGTTAAAGGCACTAGGTTAAAATAATGGGAGATTCCTAGGCTGGTTTTAGCTATGAAGCCAGCTGAATTACTTTGGGCAGTTATTCCTCGGTCCTAGGAGGCGACAATGGAAAAAACGCTTCTGAAAATGTTGCTAAGTAAATGGAAGAGACTTTTGTCCAAGCAGCCACTAAGAATCAAGATTGTTCCTCAGCTTTGCTGGCTAAGGAACTCTGGGAGTTGAAGTCCACAAGTCTTAAAGTTGCCAAGGTTGGAGACCCCTGGACTAGAAGGAGAAAAAAGGGGAAAAAAGATTAGCATGCATGCCTGCAACTTTGGCCTCATCCAGACAAAAGAGTGAATCATCTTTAGTTTAAATAAGACCTGGAAATATCAGGCAAGCCTCTTGCCAAGAATGACGGTCAGAATTGCTAAAATTGCTCTTTTGTGTAGGTGGCTTCATATATTGATTGTACCTGTGTATGTGTGAGACCCAATCCTCAGAATCTGAGGGTGGGAGGAAATTATTTGGAAATTTCACCTTTGCGTACTTTATTGATGTTGCCACATCACATGCTGTATACACATGTGCAGTCACACATATTTAAGGGCCTCTTCCCAGCTACAAATGTTGCCCAAGACTGGTGTGAAAGGTACATGATGGATCAGTAGCCAGGTCTAAGGCAACTGTCATATGTAGGACTCAGTCTGGGTCGGTCGGTCACCAGGACCGGAGGTTTCGTCTTCCAAGCTTTCAGACTTGTGCTAGAGCCCATCCTCGGGGAATTTCTCTCTGGCAGAGTGTGTGTCTGTCATATGTTCCTAGAAACCGAAAGCACTTGAAACTTTTTTTTGGAAAGCATCTTGGAAAAACCATTTACTGAATTTTAAACGTGTTTTCTGTAGTGGTTTGTGTTCCAATGTATCTTGTGAAAATTAAGTGGAGTAAACCATAAGGAAAATAATCATTGTAATATGTTATGCAAACATGGTCTTAGAGCAGGCAGCAGCAGCTCCTGCTGACATTGAAAAAATTATGGAGTAGCTAAGAACACACTAAGATTTTTGGCTTTTTAATATATTTCCTCCCCATATTGTTATATGGAGGATTCCCAGGGTAAGAGAAACCTGTTTAAACAACCCTCTTTTATTAGCATAAATCATGTGAGGACCTGTATGTTCATTACAGAGATCAAACATGAAGTTTCTTTCATTTAAAACTGACATACCTTGCTTGGATAGAACTCCTATTCAAAGCATCTTAGCCATCTGTTTCAAAGAAATAGGACTTCAGCCAAGAACTTTGTAGGGCATCTTCTATATTCTTTACATGCATTGCATGAAGGCTGCTTGCCAATTTTTGCTATGGCAAAACCATTAGTTGCAGAAAACACCTACCAGCTGCCTGTACTAGTTCCATTTGCCTGGCTGCAAGGTGTACAATGTTACTAGGGCAAAGGTGATGATTTGAGTTTTAAGTTGTGTTTTTTCTTTCAAAGAAACCTTTGAAGCACATTTCTGGTTTTGAATTTGACTCTAAAACAGGAGTGGAGAACTTGGGGGTCCCTAAAGCTTGAGTGTAGCCCCTGAAACCATCCCAGAGTTAGGACTACATTGTAATTTTTTTGCGGGCGGGGAAGGGCAACCAATTCAGTAGGTAATCTTATTCATTTCATTTAACTTTAAATGAAATAAAAAGTAAATTTAGCTTTGGTTTTTGTTCTACTAATTTTTTACCACATTCCGTCCCCTACAAAGGCTGTATATAATCTTCAGGCCCTGAAAAAAAGTATACCCCACAATTATAGCACGTGGGCTCAATTGGGATGGAGGGAGAAATATTTGTCATTCAGCTTACTTGCTTTTTGCTTAGACACGACACTATCATGGACCCTTCCCTGAATCTTTCATCCTTTTGTCCAGGCTGGCAATAGTCAGTTGGGATACTCATGGTAATCAATAAATGAAAGCCAAAAAGCCACAATGATGAAATGAGCCTTTAAGAGAGCTTCCCTTGACATTTCAGGTGGTCCCCAGAGTTAAGAAAGTCCAACTAAAGTTTGACTCTAGATATGAACAGGTTGCCTGCTACTAAAAATGGTGGATGGGGTTCTCTTCCTTGAGATGATGAAGGGCTGAAGTTGCACAATGCTTTCAGGAACTGCTGAAAACAGGATGTATATTTAATTGTTGACTCCAATACAAACAGCTCTTTTTGCTAATTATCCCAGCACTGCAGGGTGAGCCTTCCCAAGACCACAGGTGTGTGTGGGGGGAAAAGGCTTATAAGGTTTGCCTTTTCATTCACCTTCTTTGTGAATCAAGTTTTGCAAACCTTCCCTCCCATTTGGGCTCAACTGTTTGGGGTCTTAACCGTCTGATCAGGGGTGGGTTTCAAAACCTGTTGCTACTGGTTCGATCATGGGCACGTGTGTGTGCAGAAACGTCTGGGCAGGTGGGTGGAGCCTCCCGCCGCTGCTACCAGTTCTCCCAATTCAGGGTGAACCAGTAGCAACCCACCACTGCTTCTGATGCTGAACAGGACAGGTAAACTGAAGTTAAAATCATAAGCATGGTTGCAGTCACGTGATTTTCAATTACTAACTATTTTGCTTAATGCCCAGCTGTCAGTCTGAATTGCGTTCATTAAATGAGGACCACCTGTAGTCCTTTACAGAGCCAGGTCTAAAATCTTTAAAGGCTACAAAGGCTTTATTGATTAATATTAGCATCTTAAATTGAGCTCAGTAAACCACTGTCAGCCAGGTGCAAATAGTTTAATATGTGCCTTTTCTATCTTATTCTGTAGAGAATGTCCAAACAAACATAAATCCATAGCTGGTTTACCATTTATTACATTTATACTTTTGCTTCTATCCGGGGAGCTATAAGCCTTGGGCTAGAATGTCTGGTAGATCCTCTAGGTTGGAGATGAGGTGGAAGGTTATTTATTTTTTTATCATACCCTTGGGCCAATTGTGGTTTTCAAAATTTTTAAATTTTAATTTTGTGAAACCACCCAAAGTCATTTTTGGAGTTGGGTGGCTTAGAAGTGGAACAAATAAATAATAAAATTTGCACTGATGACAAATGTGTTGATAGAAGAAAGGATGTAGCTAAAGCACAGATAACTATTGCCAAAATTTATCAGCTCAGAGAATATTGCAATTGGGATGCTAGATGCCAAATCTTCTGTTTTTATCTTAAATTGGTTATAGATTAGGATTAAAGGTAAAGGTAACATATGTGCTAGTTGTTCCCGACTCTAGGGGAGCAATGCTCATTTCCATTTCAAAGCCGAAGAGCCAGGGCTGTCTGAAGACGTCTCCATGGTCATGTGGCCAGCATGACTAAATGCCAAAGGCACACAGAACACTGTTACCTTCCCACCAAAGGTGGTCCCTATTTTTCTACTTGCATTTTTTGCATGCTATTGAACTGTTAGGTTGGCAGAAACTGAGACAAGTAACGGGAGCTCACCCCGTTACACGGCACTAGGGATTTGAACTGCCGAACTGCCGACCTTTTGATAGACAAGATCAGTGTCTTAGCCACTGAGCCACTGCGTCCCTTTTAGATTAGGATTAAGCCTGCACAATTTGTAGAGTGGAAAGGACCACATTAATTGCTGAAGCCTACAGGCATTGCTTAGCAGCACAATTTTTGGAGTGACAGCAACAGTGGTAGTGAATTTATTTATATTTATCTATAAAAACTAAAGGGCCACACAAGGCTGTTTGGAAATTAAATCAGTCATAAGGTTTTACTAGAATAAAATGGCAACGAGTGACTTAAATAATACAGTCCTTGGTTGTATAAACAGAGGCATAGAATCAAAATCACATGAAGTATTAATACTGCTTTATAAAACCTTAGTAAGACCACATCTGAAGTACTGCATTCAGTTTTGGTCACCACATTCCAAAAAAGATGAGACTTTGGAAAAAGTGCAGAGAAGAGCAACTAAAACGATTAAAGGCCTGGAGACTAAAATATATTGATCGTTTCCTGATTGATTATTTGTACCTATGACTATCATTAAGTGTTGTACCTTAGAATTCTTGATGAAGGTATCTTTTCTCTTATGTACACTGAGAGCATATGCACCAAGACAAATTCCTTATGTGTCCAATCACACTTGGCCAATAAAAAATCCTATCCTATCCTATCCTAAAACATATGAATAACGGTTCCAGGATTTGGATATGGCTAGTCTAGAGAAAAGAAGGATTAGGACTGCTATACATGATAGCAATATTCCAGTATTTGTGGGGCTGCCACAAAGTAGAGGGAATCAACTTATTTTTCTAAAGCACCAGAAGGCAGGACAAGAAACAATGGATGGAAATTAATTGAGGGAAGCAACCTGGAATTAAGCAGAAACATTCTAACAGTGAGAACAATTAATGAGTTCAGAAGATGTGGGTGCTTCATCACTGGAGGTTTTAAAGAAGAGACTGGATAGCCACTTGTCTGAAATGGTATAGAGTTTCCAGCTTGAGTAGGGGGGTTGGACTAGAAGACCTCCAAGGTCCCTTCCAGCTCCATTCTGAATTAAATGGAATGATTCTACATTTCCTCTATCCTGCTTTTCCTTCAGGAGACCAGTCATAACTAAAACCAAGGCAAAAAACAATTCCTGGGCTGTGAATCCTAAGACTTTAATACTACTTGTCATTGAAAGGATGGTAATGGGTATGGATACTAGTATAAATCTCATGCCCCACTTAAGCTTTTTTGGAAATAAGGTTGAGTTCAGCAAGAATTGCTTTTCTCTTTGCCCCACCTTAGGTCACAGACTGAAGAATCTATTGTAGTTTTTGGGCACTAGATGGCACCCACAGCCTACCGAACAAGAGTAGCAAATTTGATTTGAAAAAGTTTCCAGTGGATAAAAAATTGGCTAAAGAGTTGATTTTGTCATTGCGGAATGAAACCAATATTTATTTTCCTGCACCCCATATTTTATTTTTGACTGCTAAATTCTTTTTAGCTGATGAATTTCAGAATAAACAGCAAAATAAACAGTCTAAAGAAGGTCAAAACTAAATTTAAAATATAAATTTAGTACTGGAAAGAAGAGTGCTGAAAACGTTGTATTGTTAATTGAACTCATATTATGTTCTTGAAATGAGAAAACTGGGTTTATTCAGGAGGAATGAAAGATAGTTCACCAAAATGGAAAAGGAGACGCTGAATGTGAAAACTGCTACTTGGATTTCCAGGCTATTCTGTTGGCACCATTTTACATGTTGTGGCTTTCTCTGCTGAACTCCGATATACATTTTTTCTGACATTCATGGCAGAAACCATGAAACCAAGACAAAAACAATTCTTTAACCAGTAAAATACCATAAAATAATTATAATATTCATCATAATTAATCAAAGGTCCATATGCATATTCTTTCTTTCAACAATATCCAACAACAAAATAATGTTTTCTGTGAGAATTAGATGAAAGATTTAAGCACATTTCCTGAAAGAAGATACCCATATTTTTTTTCAAATTGAAGAATCACTTAGAAAGCAAGCAAGCAGGATTTTTCAATAAACTGGATCCACTGATTTTCCTCAAAAAGTTAACTTGATTAAAAATGAACAGCGAGTTCTACAAGCATCTTTAATTGCAATAAAGATTAAAATAAAACTTTGGGTCTCTATGAATGAATTTCAGTTTCCAAGCATAGTAAATTTTACTTCATTCAGTGCTAGCGCTGTCACATTTCACCAACCTTCCTGTTACTAAATGTCCATTGTAAGTTTAGCCAAGTAGCTGAATTCTTTACAAGCTCTACTATTTAAAAATACTTCATCGTATTACACTTGTAAAGTATAATGCAGAAGGAAAGGATAATTTTCACTTACTACTTTTTTGAACTCTTCTGCTGGCAGCAATGGCTTCTGGCACCCTGCAAAATAGAAGTATTATTCTTCAGATTCCACCGATTGAAGCAAAACATGGATTTGACACAGGACTCCATTGGTTAGTGTTTCTTTTTGGATTGCTAGCTGGTTTGGGAGTTTACATTGGTTAAACTATTCCCAGATTTGAGTAGTATTTGTAAATGAAATCCCATTTTTTTTTACTACCGTGAACTTCTAAACAGGTAGTCCTCAATTTATGACACAGTTGAGCCCAACATTTCTGTTGCTAGGTGAGACATTTGTTAAATGAGTTTTGTTCCATTTTATGACCTTTCTTGTCACAGTGATTAAGTGAAACACTGCAGTTATTAAGTTAGTAACACGGTTGTTCAGTGGATCTGGTTTCCCCGTTGACTTTGCTTGTCAGTATGTCACAAAAGGTGATCGCATGTCTCAGGGACCCTGCAGCTGTCATAAATGTGAGCCGGTTGCCAAGTATCTGAATTTGGATCACATGACCATGGGGATGCTGCAATAATTGTACATGTTATAAGTTATAAATCACTTTTTTCAGTGCCGTTGTAACTGAACAGTCACTAAATGAACTGCTGTAAGTTGAGGATTATTTGTAATAGTTTTCCTATGAACCTCTTGCATCATTAGGCCATTAAGTTAATATTTCTCTCTGCCAGTATGTTCTAGTTTTATCAATGACATTTTAAGAATACTTGGTTACTGTAAACCAACATTCCCAGAATACAGTCCAGTTTTTTCTAAATATCAACATATTTTTCTGTTACATTGTAAAAAAGGACGAGCAGCTCATGTCAGGGAAAAAATATGTACCTAAATTAAATGGGTTTTATTTGATTTATCATTTTTTCTTTCAGAGTTTTTCTTTCACTTAGTGCATATTTAGTCTCTTCCCCTCCCTCCCTGACACAAAGTACTTGTCCATAACAACATGCAAAATAAATTTTTATTATTCTCAGGGTCCTTTGCAGTCAAATATTCTTCCTGAAATAATGGCTGAATTTATTTGGTAATGCTGGCTGAGTATTTTTCTAAGAGTTTTCACAGTAATAGTTCTTTGGCTTTTTTCCACCTTTTTTTCCAACTAATAAATATTTTATGCTCCATTGATATTAATAAAACTAGAAACTTAGACTGAGCATTTTTTCAGTACTGGAATGGCAATGGTGTCTCTGAGGGAGCTACAGAACTCCATAATAATTTTCCAAAATTAGCTACAAGTAGACTTAATATGATGGTTCCCAATTGGACTTAATATAATAATATTTTTCCACCAATGCTCATCAGCATCATAATGTCTTAGGAAATAATTCCCATTCAGTAAGGCTCCTGTGCTACTAAGTACTAGTTATCTTTTTTCTTGTTCACACTGGTGGCAACATCAACTAATGAATGTCATTTTAATTTGCTCTTAAGCAGTCAGTTCTTTGTGCTTTAATTATAGATTCAATTAAGGAGGATAAGTGGAATAGTGCTTTGTAATACTTCTGTGCTGTGTTGAATAGAAATTCATTATTAGAGCAAGAAGTGCGGAAGAATTGTAGGTACATTCTAGGAAAGGAAAGGAAAGGAAATGAGGAAGGAACAGAAATTGTTATTGATGACTGTAGACTAACTGAAGATGGCAAAACACCCATTGACAGTTCATAGGGTTTAATAGTTAAAGTCATATCATATCAACTTAAGATTTCATGTACATGTGATGTCATTTATATTGTACTTCTGTTCAATACATATATGCAAAAAAGTGTTAAATGTCATTTAAGAAGATATTGAAAAAAAACCCTCTTTATTCCAAAGTTATTAATACACTGGTCTCTTATTCCCAATGTCCTAGTGAATCCATGACTTGTCTTCTTTAAATAGAACGTGACTTCATTGCACTCTGGATGTCTGGCTGCCCGTAAAATTCCATCACTGAATGAGATGCAAGAGAAATTGAAACAAGGGAAAGAAAGAAAAAAAGAAGTATCTTCCCAGGTCATGTGTGTGTGTGTGTGTATGTTTTGTGACAGTAGAGATCCGAGTTCATCAAATAAGGGCCTCTAATACTCATTGGATCAATGGACAGAAATATGAGAATTTACTGGGATTAGTTACAATATCAGCCTTCTCTACATGATATTTTCTACAGGAGTTGAAATCCAACATCCATTGTCCATGCTACTGAAGGACTATACTAGTGATGGCGAATCTTTTTGCCACAGAGTGCCCAAATTGGAAGGTGCATGCCAGAGCACCAGAAACCTGACAACCAGCTGGCTGACCTGGGGCGACAGCACGCGTGCCCACAGAGAGGGCTCTGCATGCCACTTGTGGCACGCGTGCCATAGGTTCGCCATCATGGGACTATACCATCAGCACGTAGACTTAGATACTACTTCAGAGGGCTTTACAGCCTTCTCTAAACAGTTTACAGAGTCAGTACATTGCCCTCAACAATTTGGGTCCTCATTTTGCTATCCCTGGAAGGATGGAAGGCTAAGTCAACCAGAACTGAACTGCTGGCAAACGGCAGAATTAGCCTGCACTACTGAATACTAACTACTGCGCCACCACAGCTCTTATGGAAGTTAGCCAAGCGTAGAAGCTAGCAGGTGGATATGGCTGCATTAGGCTATTCATAGTAAGTTCTTTATGCAATTTATTACACAGTGTTATAATAGTTGGGCAGATATGTGTGCAAATGCATACATTTGGAACACTCCCTATCCATTTTGTGCCAGGGCTACAACAAAGCTTGGATATTTTTCTGCAATGAAACTTGTACTTCCACACAGGGAAAGAAAAAGCAGAGACTACCTGAATTATAAGGGCTTTTTTAATTCCACCGCTCCCCTGACTCTGCTGAGACGTTCTCAAGAAGAAGTCTGATAGCAAACCTCAGACTATCAGTTCAAAGAAAGAGCTTTGGCTGCAAATTATCTGCAACAATACGAGAAAGAGGAAAGATTCAGCAATACTTGCCTACTTCGATTATCATTTTCACTGGCTCTAAGAGTAAAACTTTTTCCTGTGCTAGAAATATAGTATGTACTCAAAACAATTTTTATTTGCCTTGGCTTCTTCCTAGGGCCATGAAGTGATAGCCAACATGAAGCACTTCCATAGCCAGCATGTGCATCTGAGTCATATTTATTATCCTTGTTATAAAAGAGTAAAAAAAAAAAAAAAAAAGAGCACAAGAGCACATTTTTGTTGTTTGGTGCAATCAAGCAAGACTTGAAGCTGGAGCCCATTTTGAGCCTAGCCTGTCTTTGCAATCTGTAGAGATTCGCCATGCTCCATATTTAGACCTTGTGGGTGGAAGGTTAGAGAAGAGCCAACTGTTTATGCCATTACATCACAGGAATCAGTGCTGTGGATTCCAAGACAATTAATGAAGAGCAGCTGCCTATGTTTCAGTAACGAACATGAAGTAATTAATAATAAAAGTGGTTTGGTTAACAACAGGAACATCTTACAATGCAAATGAAATATATCCCTCCCCCGCCACAGATAAACCTTCGCAGAGATGAAAAACTCAGCAAAGCTTTAGTAAACCATTTACTAAACTTAACTATTCCAGTTAAGCTATTTACTACTTAACCATTCCAGTTAAGCTGTTGATACTGAAAAACTAATATACCCAGCCCAAATGTTTCCATTTGTAAATAGCAGATCCTGTCAAGAAAATGGCATTACTGTTTTTCGCTTGGTCCATGCAGAATATTACCAAAGTATGATTTAATCTTTCAATTTATATTATTTTTACTTGTTTCCTAGTACGATTTGATAGCTTATTAGCAACCTTGACTATCACTAAATGTTGTATTTTTTATTTTTTATTAATGTATTTTATTCTCCTTATGTACATTGAGAGCATATAAACCTAAGACAAATTCCTTGTGTGTCCAATCACACTTGGCCAATAAAGAATTCTATTCTATTCTATTCTAATTATATGTTGTATGGACAGGATTTAACAAGCCTTTTTTTTTTTTTGCATTTATATTCTGCCCTTCTCCGAAGACTCAGGGCAGCTTACACTATGTCAAGCAATATTCTTCATCCATTTGTATATTATATACAAAGTCAACTTATTGCCCCCAACAATCTGGGTCCTCATTTTACCTACCTTATAAAGGATGGAAGGCTGAGTCAACCTTGGGCCTGGTGGGACTTGAACCTGCAGTAATTGCAAGCAGCTGCTGTTAATAACAGACTGTCTTAGCAGTCTGAGCCACCAGAGGCCCTGTGGTGGCATCTTTAGGCATTCTAAATTAAATTTGTTTTCTTTTAGAGATTTGGCAAACCAAAAGCAATCCTATCCAGACACCTATTTCCATAGTCGTACACTAGTAAGTTCCCTTCTCTGGTTATACAGTTAACAACACTTGTTTCTGGTGCTCTTGTGCATTTGTGCTTTCCAATAGTCTTCGCTATCAAATGCATGAGTGAGTTCTGGTGGAATGGCTTATATGCCTTGTAAAATAAAGAAAATAAAAATAAATACTGCTTCAAGCCAAATGTTAATGTAACTTGAGTTTGTTTTGGCTAATGCCTGTCTAGAAAACAAATCATAACTGTCTGTCTCTCTACAGAAACCTGGGTTTTCTTAGACAGATGGTCCAGCTCACTTGAATCTTTATTGTGTTAGTAAGATCTTAACTGACTATTAACAAATTAAGTGATTAAATTTATTCATTCCTTTTTCATTTGTAATCTGGTGGTCACTCACTGAGCATTCTGCTTAAACAGACATTTGAATTCATTCCTACTTGGACCTATAAAATCATTTTACTACAGCATAATCCTGTTGAATAGATTTTCCCCCCCTTGTGGACAGGGTCTCTTTCTGGTGCATTTTTCATCATAATTAAGACCCCTTTTTGATATTCCAATTAATGTTCAACTGGTCAAAGATAATTATTTGTAGAACTAGTACCGGTCTCTCAACATATACTGCGACTATTTAGCAGCCCAATTACTAAATTTTGTACTAACTGGAGTTTCTAGACAGTCTTCAAGAACACCTCCATGTAAAATACGTTGTGATTGTTTAAAAGTGATGTAAGCAAACTAGTGATAATAGATGCCAAATCAGACAAAGTCACAACAGGTATCTTACATAGAGTTGCACAAATATGCATCACCTAATATCCAAGGATGGATAAGAATCAAGAAGAACATTGTTCTCAGAACAGGCTACATCCCAGTCTTTCAGTCAGACTTTCTACTGGCTGAATGTATCACTGCATTGTCAATATTTAATTTCAGCTTCTTCAGTCCACCTTTGCATTTAGGCAACTCTAAAAGTTATCAACAGTCTCCTTGGTATTAGATGACAAATTGCTCTAAGTTTGCCCCGGCTGGTGAAAAATCAAATTAGTCTGGTATTCTGTTAGGAATAATGACTAGCCAGATGCTTCAGACAGATAGGTCTGATCTGCGAACCATGTGTCTGAAAGCACATTATCAGAGTATTTGTAATAAATACTAGAATGTTAAGCTAAAGATGCCTCCAGTCTTGCTTTAAAGGAGAGTCTCACTTTTAAAATTGAAACATGCCAACACTAGGGGTTAAAATCTCACTAAAGAAATTTATTAGACTTTACTGAAAAGTTTTGGTTTATAAGATTCCTTGGCAGGTGAATTTAGTACATAATTAGTATTATATAGAAGAGCAATGTATAATGCCATTCTTTGAAAAGAATGTGATGTGAGAATATTAATTCCATTTTTCATATTCTTGAAATACTGATAAATTCCATCTTTTTCTTCATTAAAAAACAAACAAACAAACAACTATGATTTCCAAGTAACAGAAACAAGATGGACCCCATTACCCCTTGGTTAATTATCAAAAAGTTGAACTAAAACAATTGTTAGCTTTAGTTATTAACAAAGATTAGGTCCCGTTTTTTGCCATTGGATGAAAATGTCAGACGAAGTAAATGATCTGAACCTGGAAATGATTATGCTTAATTGACAGTGGGCTTTGGGGAGGGCACATACAGAATATGATTTAAGTGATTTAATGCACTGGAGAAATATTGCACATTTGACAGCCAGCACTGCTGGCTGGAATTAGAGGAGAAATGAATGACAATAAACTGGCCATTCAAGGCTTGAATAAGTACTACACATAAAAAGGCATGTGGTACCTGAATAATATCAGACTTCATATCTATGTCATTTGTTATTTTATGTTCTTTCATTTCTAGAAAACAAAGGTCTTTTAAGACAAGGCATTTATAGCAAAGATATTGGAATCCAAATCCCTGCTTGCATGTATGGAAAAATATTGAGACACATCTTTTGAACTTGTTTTTTTGAATTACTTTCACTTTGTTCTTGATTTACTTATTTTGAGATACTTAACCTTACATGTTAGCTGTTATTGTTTCTTGCTATATTTTATATACTGCATTAATTGCTTTTTAGCAAAGATATGTACAAAATGTTAGTAATAATTATTAATAAAAATAATATAGTATATATGTTGAAATCTATTCAGTTGGTAGGTATCTGGAATAAAAAATAGCTCTGAGTTGCCTCTATTCATTCTCTATTCTATATTATTGTATAATGCTGATTTTATAAAGTTAATGACATATTAACATTCTCTTAGATTCTTTGGCCCATAACATTCCAGTATCTCCAATGCACATTCCTGCTGACATAGTTTTAGATAATTTCTTATAGATTTAGTCCCTTGTTTGTTGAGACTGGATCACAATCTATGATCGTATTATCTAATAACTATGCTAAGAATACAAATGAAACCACTGTGAAAAATACATATTTTTCAATATGACTGGATTTGAAATTGTTACATCTTACAAGATACAATGGACTGGAATGTTTTTTAAAATTTAAAATTACTTTTCCAGGTCATAAATAAAATATAGTGTTTATAGAATAAATATTGTTCATATTTATGGATATTTCCATATAAATTACATTTTGCTTCTTACAACTCTCTCTGGTCTTATAAAAATTAACTCCAGAAAGTTTCATTATAACAAAAACACAAGGAAAAATGAAGTTATGAGGAGCAGAGCTTGGCTCAACTATTCCAACATTAAATATCACAAATGCTAAAATTATGAGCCTGACTTCCTGTTGTTTTTATGCTGCAGAATTTTGAAGGGCTGGAAAATATTAGGGTTTGAAACTTTCAAGTTGATAATTGAATTTGGGGAAAAAAGAAATAAAATAATTGGAAATGTTTCGTATTATTAAAGCTTAAGTAATAAGCATTTTTTTTCTTGTTAGGTTCACTATTTAATTCTGATGAATCCAGTAAACAAATAGTGTTTATTGTGACAGAATGAACGGAATGTACGATGGAGAAAGCATGACTCATATGTCCATAGGACTCCTGCTGTCTTGCTTGAACATTGCGCTTCTTAAACTCCGGTTTGTTGTACAGATTGAGCTTGTCTTGAATGGCTTGTCACCAAAAAATCTGATACTTTAACATCATGAAATGTGCCCTGTTTGTGGACATACTGTTAAAGCAGTTTTAGGGCAAACATCCTCATAAATTACTTGATGCTCTCTGGTTGCATTTGGAAGCAAAAGACTATAACACAACAGTATAGCACATATTTACCTCCATAAGCACCAATTCATAGAATCTCCAGGTAAGGTTGGAGAAGTCTTCTAGTTAAAAAACCTGAAGACCCTTTGCTTGTTAGCATCAGGAAAATTGCACTAGTGGGACGGTCGGTTTGATTTTGTATAGGTCAACTTATTTTATTCTTATGTCATAATACATTATTCTCGTGTCCCACTCCTCCGCTGACGGCCGGGTCAGGGAAATCCGAATCAGGCGTGCCTCTGCAGCTCTGCCAAAGTCCTAGCAAAGTTCTCAAGGCAGGCAGGAGACCAGAACGTGACTTCAGCAAGATAAGGTAGACTTTGCCTGACTCAGAGAATACCAGAAAGCAGATCCTTTATATAGGCCATGGGGTGTGGCTCCATGACTCAGCACTTATCCAGGCCTGCCCCTCCCTTCCTTCTGTTGCCGCTGCCTATCAATTCTCCTGAAGCGAGGGTCACTCCAGTCTGCAGCTGTTGGTAATTGACCTCCCTCAGACTCACATGCTGTGGGGGAGGGGGAGGGTCTAGTTGCTCCGTTTGCCTGGGCATGGAGCCAGAGCTGGGGGCTGGAGGTACTTCTTCCTCCTCAGCCTGTCTGGGCATGGAGCCAGGGCTGGGGCCGGGAGGCATACTAGGACATTCCTCAGCGTTCAGAAGCAGATAAGAAGGCCCCAGCTGTGGTGAAAGCGGACGAGACACAATAATTATTTCCTGAAGAGCAAAACTTAAGGCATTCAAAACTGTTGCAGCTGGAATTATTAAGGTTGTGAGCAAAGAAACCCTTAAGCTAGGAACAAATATAAGATACAGAATAAGTATCCTATCTTCGTATGTACATACTTTTTTCAAAATTTTTTACTACTGGTTCTCTAGGTGTGACTTGGTGGGTGTGGCGTGGCTTGATGGGCGTGGCAGGGGAAAGATACTGTAAAATCTCCATTCCCACCGCACTCCAGGGGAAGGATACTGTGAAATCACCATTCCCTTCCCAATCCAGGCGAAGGTTACTGCAAAATCCCATTTCCTCCCAATCGGCTGAGACTTGGGAGGCAGAGAATAGATGGGGGCGGGGCCAGTCAGAATTTTTACTATCGATTCTCTGGACTACTCAAAATTTCCGCTACCGGTTCTCCAGAACTAGTCAGAACCTGCTGAAACCCACCTCTGGTATGTACTGCTTAAAAAATTAGGATATGAAAGGTCAATTTATATATTTTTAAATATATAAATATATCAGCACATTTTATATATTTTCTGAGTTTCCACAGAACAGACCCCCCCCAAGGAATATGAGTTCTACCTAAATATGCATGTTCTTTTAAAAAGACAATAAATATGCTGCAGTTGGAATGATCTTGTGATCTTCCCTCTGCCCTATACAAAAAGTTAAAGATGTCACATCTGTGTAATTATTTTCAGGACTGTTCTTAGAATTGATACAATTCTTCTATACAGGGCATGTCCACACAGCCAACAATTTCACCCCTCCCCCACACTTTTGAAAAAGGATTCATGGTGCCCCTCGACCAGGGATGAAATCCAGTAGGTTCTGACAGGTTCTGGAGAACCAGTAGCGGAAATTTTGAGCAGTACAGTGAACCGGTAGCAGAAATTTTGAGTAGTTCAGAGAACCAGCAAATGCCACTTCTGGCTGGTTCCAGAGTGGGGTGGGAATGGAGATTTTGCAATATCCTTCCCCCAGGAGTGGGGAGGGAATGGGGATTTTGCAGTATCGTTCCCCTGGAGTGGGGAGGGAATGGAGATTTTGCAGTAGCCTTCCCCTGCCATGCCCACCAAGTCACACCACTCCCACCAAGCCACGCCCACAGAACTGGTAGTAAAAAAAAATTGGATTTCACCACTGCCCTTGCCTATCTTCACCACTGATATTTTCACAATGATCTTTAACGATTCATGTGCTAACCAGCCGACAAGTAGAGAGGCTTAACATTCACTAGCCAGTTAGCATCCCTTTCCTATCTTACGCCAAACTTCCTTCTCTCTTTGAGGATTTCGTAGTTATTTAGAAAAAAGAAAAAAAAAGACTTTTGCTGCTTAAGGTCAGAATGAATCCAGGATTCTTAACTTTATATTTGGCTTAGATTCCCCTTGTACCTCTAGTATAAGAATCACAGTTATCATCAGAATGCTTATTTGCTATGTCAGAGAAAGGATTCAGCAAAGCCACTGTAATATGAGTGGTTATGAGCAATCCCTCACATGTGCAAGTCAGGCTTTGCATTGTACCAGCCAAACAGCAGTTGCAGCTTAGGAGCGACAGTGTTTTTTCTGATTACAAATGGTTTTGACAACATTAATAGGCACTAACAATGATTTTCCAAGTATGAAGACTCTGAGCACCAGGGTTTCCTTGTTTTCTAGCAGCTGCCACACTCCATTGTTTTATTTATTTGTTTTGAAGTAAAAGTAAATAAACACACTATACAGAAGCTGTTCATTATCCATATTGTCCATAGTCCATAGACACCAGAATATGTGCTTAATTTGAGAGACGCTTAAAAAAACCCACTTTGAAGCATTAAATAATATTTTAAAAAAAGCAGGCATGCTACGTTGGAGAGAGGTGAGAGAAATACACCAGCTTCAGCTTTCTCTTAATTTCCAGGAATGTCTTTGGATTTGACACGGGCCCCAGAGGAGATCTTAGGAAATTTAAAAAAAAGATAGGCACAACAGTCCAAGTCTACTTGTCCAGAATGAAGAAAATGCTATCAAGACATTAGCAACTTGTTTATTTGGTCATATAATTGATTGATATGGCCACTCTTATGAATGCAATTTTGAGTGTTAAAACACTAATAACAAGATTAGCAAAGAATGAAAACTACCATAGCTATCAAGGATTAACTTGGGCAAAACAATTAACAAAGTGTCCTCTGAGTGGGACACTTAACCTTCCAATCCCTCAGTCCCAGAGAACATCCTGGATCTGAATGCTGTGTGAAAGGCTGACCAGGTCAGTCTATTCTCGGGGCATATGGTGCTCCAGAGGGCAGGTGCTGTAACAGAAAAAGCATATTTCTAAAGCTCCATAAGAAGGCAATTTTTTAACTGAAGGAAACAGAGCAGTGGTGAAATCTCAACCGGTTGCTGCGCATGCACGCTGTGCGCACGTATGCGCAGTGTGCACCACGCACCAAATGCAAGGTGTGTGCGCAGTACACGCCAAAAGGAGGCATGCGGTAAGTAGAACAGTGTGCAGGGGTGGGTGATCAGCTGTGATGCACAATCTTTTTTTTTACTTTTAAAAGCATTTTTTTGCAACCTATTCGGCCGAATAGGTTGTAAAAAAATGCTTTTAAAAGTAAAAAAAAAAGACTCTGACAATCACGCGGCTCAGCTGTGATCATCAGAGCCTTTTTTTTTTTAACCTTTCAAAAGCATTTTTTAAAAGAAGCAGTAAGTGGGCAAGCGGGCGACCGGGCGATTGGGTGGGCATGGGCGGGGAAGGGGCAGGGATTTTTGCTACTGGTTCTCCAAACCACCCCCTCCCATCACTATTGGATCAGCCGATCTGGTCTGAACCGGGAGCATTTCACCCTGGCAACAGAGGGTGTCTTTTCTGATGGATCTAGTGGGATACGTAGAAACAACAGGGGAGAGACAAATAACCTGACCTCATGCCAGTTTGCAAATAAGTTTTTAGTAAGTTATATTTTACCATGCCCATCAGGGAAGCTATGTTCTGAATGGACATCCCTCGTCTCCTCTCACAGTGTTCTCGAAGCCTGCTGCTTCCTCCTCTAACTTTGGGAACCTCTGAACAATCTAAGTGGTTGCTAAAACACTGACTTCATGGTGCAAAGTCAGTCAATCTAATAGAGAGTCTTTAGCAGTATCTGAAAGATTGCTTGCTGCCACTATCTCCTCTTCCCTCAGTTGTTTTCTTTTTTATTCTGTAATGCTGATAGAATGGCCAGACCTGAAAGAAAAATCAGCTATCTGCCATCTTGATTGCTGCCAATTGCACTGTGTTATCAGCAAATAAAAATGGTAGACTCAGACAGGGGTGAAATTCGAAATTTTTCCCTACCGGTTCTGCAGGCGTGGCTTGGTAGACGTGGCAGGGGAAGGATATTGCAAAATCTCCAGTCCTACCCCACTCTTGAGCCAGCCAGAAGTGGCATTTGCTGGTTCTCTGAACTACTCAAAATTTCCGCTATCGGTTCCCCAGAACCTGTTAGAACCTGCTGGATATCACCCCTGGTCTCAGGGAAGTCTATTTGTGTGAGCCTAGCAGGTCTGCAGCCAGGAATGCTGTGCTTGGCTATTTTTCATCCAGCAAACCTACTTGGAAAAAACACTTTTTCAAGACTTCCCTTGCTACCACTTAGCCAGTTGGCTTGCTTTATCTGACCATTTGGGTAGTGGATACAATATAGAGAATAAGGAATTATTGCAATATAGGTTCAGAAAATCTTTCCCCTCTTACGGTACGGAGTACAACCCCAGAGGGCTAGATTTTACCTATTGTAAGATACTTTTTTTAGTACACAGATCAAAAATGGTTTTTGAAAACTTAACGTGCACTGAGATCTGAGTCCAATATTGGCATCAGGTAGTAAATTGGCTGCTTGCACTTGCTCCGAAAGATTCTTTCAGTACAGTAAAGACATTCCATTCATGGCTTTATGCATCCTATGCTGTGTCATGAGATCTTTCCTTTATAAATGCTAACATTCCAGTGTTAACGAAGCTTATCGTGCCTGGTGTCCCCTGAGACTTGTGGATTTAGTTTTCATGAGAAGTTGACCTGAATGTGGTCCAGTAAGACTTCATCTCAATTGATTAGGATCTGGAACATACTTCCTTAGACAAATTATAGACTGATGAATAGCGCACTCTCACTTACAGCTGGATTGCCAGAAAGCCAAAATATTTTCTTCTGTCTAGCATTCATCCCACAGCGACCCTTACATAAAGTTCAGAATCCAATTTCATTTTTAATTCATTTAATTCCATTCCGTACATTTCATCACTAGGCAGTTGAAATATGATTGGTTGTAAAAATTTTACCTTGAAATTGTTCCCTACCATGCCGCCAGCTTGGATTGACAAAATGTTTTTTCTTTAATTTATGTTGTGGTAATTAAAGAATGTTGTTCTTCTTTGGTGACACAACTACTATCCATACTAAAGGATGAGCCTGGAATAATCTAAATTAATTTTACAAGATTATGCCAAAAATCTGTAGTCAAGCAGAAATCTAGGCTGAGAGTATTCCCAATATTTCATTCTTTCTATTCATATTGTTTTGCACCTTATTATAATAGAAAGTTCTCTGGAACACTTTTCATGAATTTTAATGCAGGTTAAGACCAAAACTCAAATGTACAATATAAAACCAAGAAACAGCAGGGAAAAATCACATTGACCAACAATACAGACTAGAATTAGCATTAAGATTAAAAATTGAAATGCTAAGATAGCTGGAAAAAAATATCCTGGCACTATAAAGAGTAGAAAATAGGTACTAATTGAACCTTTCTGGACCGTGTATTCTGTTCCACCTAAAGATGCCATTTCTCCAGAAATGCCTCATTTGATAAAAACATTTAGAGACCATCTGAAGGGCATCCTAATATATATTTCAAGTATTGCTATGTATGTAGAAAACAATTTTATTTATTTTAAGCTTTATAAAACACCAAATACTCTCTACCAACCTATGAAAAAATATTTTTTGCACAATTTCAATTTTATAGAGAAAGATAATCCACCTACAGTTAGGAAAGAAAAGAAGACATCTTAATACAATTTTTAAGATATTATGTTAGCTGCAGAATCACAATGGAAAGACTGTAAGAATTTCAGTGCACAATTTCTATAGCTGAATATGCTTCTGGCAGAAATATGGTTAGTAAGATTCTGAGATAATTGTAAAATATTTTGAAGCTATATTCCCAACAAATGATGGCCAACTACAAGAAAACAGTAAAATGGTTCAGTCGCATAATGATTCATTATAAACTCCGTTATAATGAATTGGTAACATTCAAATGAGAAATTGGGAAATGTCTGCAGATGATGCTCTTTGAAAGTTGGTTTCATGGTATTAAAAAGTCATGTAAGGATACATGACTGGAATGAGAGATAAGGCTGGTTTCTGGAATTTTGTGGTAGTCACAAACATGTTCTTTGTTTACATTGCCTTATAATCTAAAGCAAGTGGCTTGAGATGATTCCAAAGAAGAAGCAGAAAATAGGAAAAATGGCTTTCTGGATGAGAAGCTGAATGCTTTTGAGACGTCATCTACATTTCATTTCAACATTCTAATCCCTATTGTTGACAGCCATGAATTCTTGAAATGTATGGGTCTGAGACAGAAGACTGCAGCAGTCAACTTTAAGGCAATCAAGAAATAGCCTCACAGCATCATATTTTCCAGATATTGAAAAATGCTATTATTGCAGAGGAGTCTAGTGGCTTTTAGTATACCTTCCTGCATTCCCAGGCATATCCCAGCAATTTTTACAATAAAATCTAATCTATCCAAGCCTTAAAGGGGTGAACTGGCTACCCATGCTGAGTTGAAAAGGCTGGAAACAGAGACATTCTGTTCTATGACTATGAATGAGATTACTAAGCTATTTTAAGTGGGATAATGCATATGGCTGTAAAATAGCTCTGATCTGATATCCACATCCACTAGGGATTTCAGAGAAAAAGAATCAGATAGTTGCTCCTAAATGGAAATGCGTTGATCAGTAGTGCAATCTTCTTCAAATAAGAATGTGCTTCCTCTCTCACACATTCTTGTATGGGTTTATCTCATATTTTATGATGCCCTAATTTCATAGAATGAGAGGATTAGGAATTTTTAAGTACCAGGTCTAGCCCATTGCTCAGTGCAGGAATTCACATTAAAGTATCTGGGAGAGAGGTCTGTCTAGATTCCATGTGAATATATCCATGAAAGGGAAATCTACCACTTCCTTGGTAGCTGGTTCCATTCTTGAATGTATCCTACCACTACAAAACTCAACTGGTATTTATTTGTTTTGTTTTTTTAAATAAAACGTAAGGGTTGCTCTACTCCCAGTGACCCTGGGCAGTTTACAATTACAAAGGAGAAAAGAATACAAATACGAAGAAGAAAATCATAAGTGTCCTACAGGGGTTCACCTATCCCCTTGCCCCAAAGCTTGGGAGAATAAACAAGTCTTCAATAGCTTTAATAGCTTCCTGAACATCATCAAAAGAGCTGTGTTGGCGCATTGGTTAGAATGCAGTACTGCAGGCTAATTCATTGCTCACCCCAGGAGTTTGTTTCTCACTGGCTCAAGGTTAACTCAGCCTTCCATCCTTCCAAGGTCAGTAAAATGAGGGCTCAGATTGTTGGGAGCAATATGTGGACTCTGTAAATTGCTTAGAGAGGGATGTAAAGCACTGTGAAGGGGTATATAAGTTTAAGCATTATTGTTATTGGTATCAGGGTAGGAGTCACTTGGATTTCTGGGGTTGGAGTGGAATTCTCATTTCACAGAGCAGATAGGACAAGCCTTTGTAATAATTAGAAATGATTTCTGCCCTCCCATAACTTGAGTGGATCATTTTGTACCGTGTACTCTGGCCAGCTTGAGCTCAAGGATGGCCTTCTTTTGTATAATATTCTTTTTGGGGACTGCTGTCATATCTTCCTAAAAAACTTCCCTTCTGCAGTTTAAACACTCTCATTTCCTTTTATCTCCCTCCATAAGACTTTTGCCCCCTAGGTCTCTGATCATCCTTGTGGCTCAATTTGTTCCAATTTACCTGAATAAGAATTGTGCCTACAACTTCATTTGTAATGACTTCTGATCAACATACTGTTGAGTGGAATTATTACTTCTGGGCATTTGCTAGCCAAATACCCCCTCTTTTATACTTAAGCATTTCATTTTTGTTTCCTAAGAATTTTGCATTTGTCACTGGTAATTGTCATTGTGTTACGGTCAGCCTTTTTTCTAATCCAGTGTTTCTCAACCTACACAACTTTAAGATGCGGTGGCTTCTGGCTGGGGATCTCTGGAAGTCAAAGTCCATAAATCTTAAAGTTGTTACGGTTGATAACTATTGCACTAATCTATTAAAATGACTTTGAATTTTAGTGTTGTCTTCTAGAGTATTAACTATCCTGCCCAGTTTCCATCACTGATGATCTGTTAATAATTTCTTTATCGCTTCACCTAACCTAGGGGTCAGCAACCTTAAACCCTCAAAGAGCAACAAACGTCCTAACAGGAAGCCCTCCGTTCAATTCTGGAGCCAACTGGAAGTCCGATTTTTTTTTTTTGCATTTATATCCCGCCCTTCTCCAAAGACTCAGGGCGGCTTACACTATGTCAAGCAATAGTCTTTGTTATGTTTGGGTATTGACGAGGCAGGAGACCAGGTTAGTGACAACAGCTCTTTAATATAGTGTGACCCAGCAAAACTCTGGAGAAAAACCTCTCCTTATATACACTTCAGCCTGAGGCTGCATCCAATCAGAAACGAGATATTTCCCGCCTAAAACTCCCGCCAAAACTTACAGTAATACATTACACTCCTTCCCTCCCAGAAGGCACTTTGCCAATATTTGCATATTACTTCTCTACGTAGTCCTGCAGGTACGTGGGGCGTCTCCTGACTCTCCCGGACCTGCGCAGTTCACTTTCTGGAGTTGAGTCGAGCTTGCCGGAGGGACTTTTCGTTCCTCTGAGCTCCTCCTCCCGGCCATCCGGCCCTGGATTATTCGCCGGCTCGGACCTGCTGTCCTCTAGAGGGACCGGAGGGTGTCGCTGGACCTCGCCTGACTCAGATAAGTCTCTGTTTGGTTCTTTGCTTACGCTTCCTGTTTGTTCTCGGCTCCAGTCAGCTGTGGGGTTAATTAAATCATAGTCAGGGCTGTTCTCGCCTAATTCTGCCTTATCGCTCAATCTGTTTCTTAATTGATCTATGTGGCGCCCAGATCCTGCCATCGTCTAGTTCCACTAGATAAGATTTGGGGCCCGTTTTGTCTATGACTATCCCCCTCTTCCAGTTAGGGCCGTCGCTGTAATTATGTGCCCACACCGAGTCTCCTATGTTTAACTCTCGGATTCTATCTGGTTTTGTTTTGAACCCGTCCTGTACGTAGTTCGGTGTAGCCGGTCTAGCGGGCACCGTAGCTTCCGCCCATTAATAGCTCGGCTGGGCTGCGGCCGGTGGCCACACAGGGGTCCTGTGTTGGACGGTTAGGAATGCGTCGATTTGTGCCTGCCAATCGCCGGGCCGCTTCGTGATAGCGCTTCTTCGCACCGAACAAAACGCTCAGCAAGGCCGCTCGACGCAGGGTGGAACGGCGCTGAGAGGGCATGT
The DNA here is from genome assembly GCF_028640845.1 of Ahaetulla prasina. Classification (NCBI taxonomy): domain Eukaryota; kingdom Metazoa; phylum Chordata; class Lepidosauria; order Squamata; family Colubridae; genus Ahaetulla; species Ahaetulla prasina. The sequence continues at coordinate 272,539,363 of NC_080539.1, forward strand.
CGGATGCCCTCTTCAGCCAGGTACCCTTCAAATAATGCTGCGGTGAACTGTGGGCCGTTATCGGACACGAGGGTGTCCGGTAGCCCGTGTGTGGCGAAAAGGTGTTTTAGTGCTGAGATGACAGCTCCCGCGGTTGTGGATTTCATTAGGATGATCTCCAGCCATTTGGAGAATGCATCCACCACAATTAGAAATGTTTGGCCGTGGAAGGGGCCGGCAAAATCAATGTGTATGCGGGACCAAGGGCCTTGGGGTTTCTCCCACTCCAAAACTGGGGCCGTAGGTGGTAGTGATCTGGATTCCTGACATACTTGGCATCGGCCAACCCTGTCACTGATTTCCCTGTCCATTAGGGGCCACCAGACATAGCTCCTAGCCAAACCCTTCATCCTCACAATTCCTGGGTGACCCTCATGCAGGAGTTCCAGGACTTTTTCTCAGCTTCTCTGGAACTACCACCCTATCCCCCAGAGCAGGCACCCCTTGCACAGACAATTCCCTTTTTCTTTACAAATTCCTTGAAACGTCGCCCGCGCAGCGGGCCATCCCTTGAACCCAACTGATTACAGTCCTTAAAACAACGTCCCGGTAGGAGGCCCGAGCCACTTCCTGCGATGTGACTGGGCCAGAGTCCCAAGAGTCAATTAGTAGAACGGTGTGCCCGGGTGGGGTCCTCGATTTCCCGGCAATGGGCATCTGCTCAATGCGTCCGCATGCCCCAGCTCCTTTCCAGGCCGATGCTGCAGCTTGTAGGAGTATGCGGTCAAAAAATAGTCCATCTGGTCAGTCTAGGTGAGAGTGCTACTGGCGTTGGGCGGTCGCCAGCCAGTAACCCCAATAGCGGTCTGTGATCAGTGATAATTTCAAAGTCTCTCCCAAAACGTATTCGTGAAATTTTTCACCCTGACACTATTGCGAGAGCCTCCTATCTAGCTGGCTGTAATTCCTTTCAGCCGGGACATCGCTCGTGAATAGAACGCTATAGGGGCTTCAGTGCCGTTTGGGAGTCTGTGGCTAAGTACAGCTCCTACTCCATAGGGGACGCATCACAAACCAATACTAACGGCAGTCTGTTGTTGTATTGTATTAACAGGCTATCGCTTGATAGCAAACTTTTACTGCCTCAAATGCCCTATTCTCTGACTTCCCCACGACCAAACAGTGTTTTTCCAAGCAATTTATGCAGCGGTTCAGCAACGGTTGCCTTGTCTTTTAAAAACACGGCGTAAAGTTTACCAGACCCAGGAAAGCCTGGAGTTCTGTCTTGTTTTTGGGTGCTGGGGCTCTCTTTATCGCCTTGACTTTGCTCTCAGTGGGTGAATCCTTTTTGTCTATTCTATAGCCCAAAATTCAACAGATTCGACCCCTATCTGACACTTGCTTGCTTTGACTTTTAATCCTGCCGACCTAAAATGGCCAAAACTTTCCTTAATCGCTTCCCAGTTCTCTTAAATCTTCCCTGATACCAACACATCATCGAAATAGGGTACGACTCGGTAACCCTTGTAGGAGCCGCCCATCAAATTTTGAATAGCCCGGGCCACACTCACCCGAACTGTAACCGGGTGCACTTAAAGGCACCCGGTGCGTTACAATGGTCTGGGCCTCAGCTGTGCTAGCATCTACGGGTAGCTGTTGGTACGCTTGTGCCAAGTCTAATTTGGCGAAAACTTGTCCGTGCCTAGTGAGTGCAATAAGTGTTGCACTACTGGAACTGGGTAGGCGCTCTTTGCAATGCTTTGTTCAAGGTAGCCTTGTAATCAGCGCAAATTCTTATGGACCCGTCTGGTTTTATAGCGGTGACGATTGGCGCCTCCCATTTGGCATGGTCAACTGGCACTAGTATCCCTGGCTGACTAATTTATCTAACTCTTTGTCGATCTTAGGTTTGAGTGCAAAAGGAACCCTCCTTGCCTTTAACCTAATGGGAGCTATTTGGGGGTCTAAATTGAAGGAGATAGGGGTCCCTTGTACTTGCCTAAACGGTCCTCGAATACGCCTGCGAATTCCTCCAGTAGGGCGTTTGCAGGTTGCATCCGCTCCGGTGGACGCCAGTCACCCCATTCCCAACGCCCGGAACCAGTCTAGCCCCAGCAAGCTTGGCAAGGTTCCTCGACTAACGTGATGGGCAGGGTCTTTTCGTATGTCCCAGACTTGACCTCGACGGTCGTTGTCCTCGAACAGGGATGCGGTTGCCCTGGTAATCCTGCACCCGGGCCGTTGTTTCTGTAGCTTGCGCTTTGCGATGCGGCAAGGCTTTCACAAAAGTGTCCCAGGACATGATTGTGATAGCTGATCCTGTGTCTACTTCCAGTCGGCACGGTACGCCTTCAATTGTCGGGTTTGTGAAGATCTTTTCTTCGATGCGGGTAGCTGCGTGGTCTATGGTAACAGTCATTCGGTTTGACTTCGCTCTTTCTTTCCTGGCCAATCGCGGTCGCCTCGCCGATCTCGCGCTCTGATTGGCTGGTTTGAAATTTCGGCGGAATGTGGGTTTGCATCTCTGACTCAGAGCCGCTCTGATTGGCCGATTTGAATTTTCGGCGGAAGGTTGGGGTGCTCGCAGACTTGAGCCAGGTGCCCTTCCTTTCACACCGCAAATGGCGCCCTGAACTTACATCTTTGGCGCTGATGTCGCCCGCAACTTCCGCATTCCTCCGGTCTTCCTTGTCGATTTTCCGGTGTAGTGGACTTCTTCCTCCTCTTCGCTGGTTGACTCACGATAGGTTTCTTCGTGGTGGACTGTGCTCGGCTTTGCGCCCGCCATCGGCGTGAGTCGCTTTTGTAAGGTGTCTGCTGCATGGTTGGACATCTCATGGGCTCTGGCTTCGTCCAGAGCGTTTGCCAATGTCAGGTTGCTCTTGGCTAGCAACCGTCTCCTCAAACGGATGTCTCTGACCCCGTATAAGTTGTTCCAGCAGCTCTTCGTCCAGATCGCGGTACTGCAATGCTTGGAGGCTTGTCTCAGGGCTGCCATGTAGTCGCTGATAGACTCGCCTTCTTGTTGCCTGCGCCCCCAAACTCGCACTGCCGAACGATTTGGACGGGCTGGTGCGTAGTGATTCTTCAGGAGGGTCTGAAGGGTCTGCCCCGATACGGAGTGTAGCGGTGTTGGCTCCGCTAGGGCTTCTGCGACGGCGATGACTGCTGACCCACAGTGGCTTATGAAGTAAGCCCGTTTGCGGTTGTCGGAGACTCCCTGTAGCTCGTTTGCCTCCAGGAAACTTTCGAAACGGGTCATATATATTCCCCATGTCTCCTGGGCAGGGTCAAACGGAGTGGGTGGCGTGTAGCCGGTCATCGCTGCATTCGCCGTCACCTTGCTGGGTTTGATTCTCGTAGTGAGTTCAGCTCTGTTCTGGTGCTCTGCCTCAATATCCCATCCTCGTCGCCAATGTTAAGTTTGGGTATTGACGAGGCAGGAGACCAGGTTAGTGACAACAGCTCTTTAATATAGTGTGACCCAGCAAAACTCTGGAGAAAAACCTCTCCTTATATACACTTCAGCCAGAGGCTGCATCCAATCAGAAGCGAGATACTTCCCGCCTAAAACTCCCGCCAAAACTTACAGTAATACATTACACTTACCATATAATCAGAACATCAGTTTTTGAAATTCTGTAACTATGCGCTCTGTTCAATAGGGAACATTTATAGGCATCCTCAGAAAGCCATGTGGATGGAGTGCAAGTTATAACTTAACAACACAAACCCTAATTTACATGAGTTTCAACATTTGATGCAAGTACATAAATACAAAATTTGCTTGTTAAATCATAATGCAAGTTTTGTCAGTTATACCCCTTCTCCTTTTAACGTTCTCTGTTTATGGATCCCTATGTGAAGATTCTTCTAGAATCAAGTGAGAAAGAAGTTACTTCTGCTGTGTAGCTATTAATGTTCCTCCCTTTTTGAGAACTGCCAATGCAGATGGCATGATTCATATTCCTGTTTATTTCCAAAATATGAACTTCTACTAGGATTCTTTAATTCACATTATGTGCAGTTTGTGTCTTATTATCATTCATCATCTACTGTCTTACCACCATTCATAAACGTTGATATACATTGAGAGGCAAGAAATGTCACAGAAGAGTGTGTGTGTGTAAGATCTTATAATTTCACTTTTTGGTTCATAGATCCAAGCAGAAGAATAAATATTGTATTTCTATGTTGTCAAATATCTTCCTGGTGAATCATATTTTCACCTGTATTGTAATTGTTCTTGGTGCTTACATTTATTTTATTTTTTTCATATCTTGATAATTGTTTTATTTGATATATTCCATATATGGTAACTGGTGAGTTTACTCACTCTCTTAATAATCTGATAACCTATCACTCATACAATACAGGTAGTCCTCACTATCACTTTTTCTGTGACCATTTGAAGTTATCATGGTGCTGAATGAGGAGACTAATGGACAGTCCTTGAAGCTGCAGCCTACAGAGTTTCTGTAGTAATGTGATCGCAATTCAGGCACTTGGCAATCAGCCTGCAATTACGATAGTTGCAGTATCCCATGGTCATGTGATACCATGTGCAACCTTTGCATGAGCAGGGGGGTTGGACTAGATGACCTCCAAGGTCCCTTCCAACTCTATTACTGTAACTTTGCATCTTATAATGAGAACTCTGTCAGATTTAGAAAAAACTCAACCTCTAAAACCTTCTTTGTTTTTTCTTACTGGTACTTTTTCATTATTGTACATTATTGTTCATGGGAGTTTATGTAATTCAAATGAATCTACATACTGATAATATTTTCCCCTCTTTATCTCCTTCTACTACACATCATTTACCCTGAAATCTGTCCTGCAACCAAATCCCAAGTATAGTGTTCACTTTTAAAATAAAGCTATGTTCATTATGTTCTGACATAGTAGCTTTACTCTGGAAACAGCTTTACAACAGCTTTACAAGTTGTTGCCTAGCTGCCATTAGATTTCTTAATGTTATACAGGAGTTCTTTTTTCTGTTTCATTCACATATTTTACAAAACTGAAGTTTTAATAAGTGCTACATTCATCCACATATATCACTTTCTGCACAAAGTGCAGCTTTAAAAGACCTTATTTGTTTCTCCAAGCCTTATTTTCAGAACTCATGAAAAAGTAATATTTAAAGATAAGGATGGATGGAAAGGAACAGTAGAAGATTCAGGTTCTAGTGCTTAGGTCCTAGTGAATTTATTCTATGCCAATGAGTATCTGAGGTAAACTTGTAATTTCTCCCAGAATTTCAGCCAGCATGAGCTATAAATTTAAGCAAGTTGCTAGTTGGAGAATTCTGGGAGTTGAAGTCCACCACTCTTCAAGGGGCCAAGTTTGGACATCCCTGATCTAAAGTAATAAGATGTGCTAAAAAATAAGAATAGTTTATATCAAATACAAGGAAATCACCTATTAGCATTAAAAAGTATAATATACCTAATTGTTTTTCACCAGATGTTGGCATGTACAAACATGTATAGACATCTCTGTTTATGTCTTTATATAAACACTCTGTTTATATACACAAACATTTCTATTTATGTATTCATTATTAATATCTTCCTTTCTTTTTGCGGAACAAAACTAGAATTTTAGCTTTCAAATTTAAAATTTCTGTCTAAAACATGTAATATAGAATAATAAGGTTAAAGCGGACATTGGATTCATGGCAGGAGATCCTACACCATTCCAGATGGGATGGATACACATGATCATAGAAAGAATAATAAGCCAAGCCGAAGAGTGAGGGTCTTCAGCTAATTGCTCAGAAGCTTCAAGAGGCCAGAGATGGCAAATAAATTTTTGACATGGAATGTTAATGGTTTAAATTCAGCACAGAAAAGAAGAAAAATATTCCATTATTTGAAACAATTTAAAAATGATGTGATATGTTTGCAAGAGACACATATAAAATTATCAGATCAGAAATATTTGATTAATTCGAAATTAGGTAAACATTTTGTTTCTTCTGCTCCGAATAAGAAAAATGGTATAGTTATATATTTGAAGAAAAATATATCAAGTAAATTAATTGAAACGGACATTCAAGGAAGATATATTGCTATTGAATTGATTTTAGAAGGAAAAAAAGACACTTGTGATTGGCATATATGCACCTAATCAACAACAAGAAAAATTTTATAAATTGTTACATGAAAAATTGACTTTTTGGGACTATAAAACATTTATTATATTAGGGGATTGGAATGGTGTAATGGACATTAGAAAAGATAAAATAACTCTTTCTAAGAAAATTCCTATGCATGCAAAATTGCCTAAATCTTTTTTTGATTTGATGGAAGATTTTGAGTTGAAAGATATATGGAGAAGGCAGAATTTTGATGATAGAGATTATACTTATTTTTCGGATAGGCATCAATCTTTTTCACGTATTGATTTTATATTAATTACCAATGACTTGCTTTCTAGAGTTAGGAAAACAAAGATATTTCCAAGGTGTTTAACTGATCAGGCAACTCCACTGAGATCCCCAGAGGAAAAAAAGCTTTTAAAGGGTTCTGACGATCCCAGCTGAGTTGCCTGATCACCAGAACCTTTTAAAAACATTTTTTCTACAACCTCTTCGGCCGAAGAGCTTGTAGAAAATATGCTTTTAAAAGATTCTGGTGATCGGGGGCGTGGCCATGACCGTGGTGGGGTAAGGACCTTTCCTTCACTTCACAGGGCTTAATAATGAAGATTTATGAGGATTAATGCTGTTTGGAATGCACCGTTATGGATGAAAGTTAATAAATCATGAAGTGGAAGTGTTAATAGCCCAGCAGACTGAATTTAAAACTGGTAGGTCATCTGAAACTGCTTGAATTAAGGAGTTTTTACTGCGTGGGATGACCGAACTGGCAGACACAAGGAGTTTGGAATAAACTGCTGTCTTTTGCTTTCCTTATTATAATTATCGTGTTCTGTGTTAAATGCTGAGGCTAAGGAATATCAAAGACTGAATTTGTTAATGAGAAGAATTTTAATTGAAGAGATCGATCTTTTGTGCTGGACTGACTGGCTGATTGGCTGAAGAAGATTTTATTAGGTGGATAATTTTTTTATTATTTTTCTTTTGAGAGGAAATTAATAGCTTGTTTATATTACAGAAAACAAAAAAAGGACTTTGTTTTGAAGTTCAAGCTGGTTTGTTTTTTTTTTCTCTCTGCCGCTGATGATGAATGGCGCTGATTAAGCTGTGAGGTAATTGTGTTTCTTTGTGGAGTGAATATGACTCATAAGTTACTGATAAGCTACTAACGAGTGCAAATAAGCCGTTTCGCTTCAATTAAAGATTGTCGCCCCTTGATCTTCATCAAGACCCTCTGTAAAATTGGTTTGACTGCTGTCCTTTGATCTTCACTAAGACTCTTTGAAAATTGGAATCCCAGTTTGAGAAATTTTTGGTTTTGTTTTTTTTCAAAATGACTCAACAACTTTCAGAAAAGCAGCAAATTGCTGCAGCTTTAAATAAAATTGGGAAAAATAGCAGCACTATCAGAGCGTATAGATAATTTGACATTTAAACTGACATCCGTGCAAAATTTAAAGCAAGATATGGATGATAACTTTGCTAAACAAAAGAGGAAATGACAATGATTAAAGATGAAATGGAGCAGCTGCATGTGCATGAGGCAAAAGTAGATCGGCAAATTGGCAAAATATTTTATAAAATGAGCAGCAAGATAAGAGAATTTGTCTTTTGGAAGAAGAGATGAGGAAATATAATTTTGTTATCAGAGGAATCTCGGAAGAAAGGGAAGATAAATTGAAACAGCGGGTTTTGAAATGGATTAATGATTTGGATACGCAACTTACGTTCACAATAGCAGACCTGGCAAGCGTTTTTAGAATTGGATATAGAAGGCAAAATGGTTCTAACAGGAATGTGCTTGTCAGGTTCGCAAATCTTGGTGATAAGTTGGAAGTTATGGCCAAGTTAAGAGAGTTGGGAGATGCTTTGAAGTTTGAAGGGAAGACTATTCAAGTCTTCCCGGATATATCAAGAGAAGAAAGGGCATGGAGATTTTTTTTAAAACCAATTACAAAAGTTTTGAGAGATAATGGAATTAAATACAATTGGAGGCCACCACAACAATTGAAATTTTTTTATAAAGGAAGGATGCGTACAATCACCCCAGATATAGATGCATTATTATATTTACGGGAGCTTGGACTGATTGAGATGGAGGATTTAATGGAGATAAAAGATCAAATGCTTCAGATGGGTGGAACATACGTGGAAACATCAATCTCAGAAGAAGGAAAGGGCTATTGGAGGCAAGACTCCAAAGGGTTAAAGAGGAAAGAAATATCACCTGTGTTGGTTGAACAGAAGAAGAGTCGTGAGGATACAGTAGGAGAAGAAGCAGATAAGAGTCTTGGAAAATATGAAGCTGAATGCGGGTCATCGCTATCTTTTTTTTTGAGTGATGAATTTAAATAGACAGCCCGAAAGAAGTGCCCCGGGCATTGGCACGTCCCCTCTCCCCCATTCTCTTTATAGAGGCGAAACCGATGAGGATGTGGGGGAAGAAGATTGTTTGTACTTTATTGTTTGTTTTTTTTTTTTTTTTTTTCTGTTTTCTTATTGTTGTTTATATGGTAGTTTAATGTCGGGTGGTGGGGGGCACAGAAAGGAAGATGCGGGGATAGGATTAAAAAATTTATATTTTAAATGGGAGTTATAAAAATAATGTCATGGAATGTGAAGGGTACAGGAATCAGATTAAAAGAAGAAGATTGGAGCTTAAGATTAAAAGGATTTACCAGAAATTTTATTTTTACAAGAAACCCATCAGAAATCTGAAGATTCAAATAGAATGTATATAAAAGGTATGCAAATATATGAAAAAGCATTTGGAATTTCAAAAGCTAGAGGAGTTGCAACACTGATATTAGATAGGGTGTACTTTGAAAAACATAAGGTAATTTTGGATGAAGATGGAAGATATGTAATAATTGTTGGAAATCTTAATGAGGAAAAAGTGACACTTGTTAATTTATATTTACTGAATGAAAAACAAAGAGAATTTCTTGAAAAAATAACAAAAATTTTGGAGAATGAAAGTGTAGGGAAAGTAATTGTGGCTGGGGATTTTAATTTAATCAGAGATAAAATAGACAGTACTAATCCCACCCGCTGTGGAGGAGTAAATAAAGTGGGGATTTTAAATATGTGGATGCTTCGAAACAGCGTGGTTGATGTGTGGAGAGAGGTTAAAGGTATTGAGAGAGTATACACTTTTTTCTCTAAGATATATAATACATATTCTAGAATTGATTATATTTTTCTTTCTAAAGATTTGTTGAACAATGTGGATAAGGTAGATGTGGAATTTTAAAGATTCTGATCATGCAGAAGTTATGGTGGACTTAGATTTTAATTTTGAGAAAAAGAAGCTATTGGAGATATGACGAGAAATTGTATAAAAATGAAAAGGATAAAAATGGATACTTAAAAATTGGAGGAAAGTTGGAGATTAAATGATAACGGGAGGTTAAATTTGAAATTGTTTGGGATGCGATGAAAGCGGTGTTTAGAGGAGAGTATTAAATTATCAAGTAGGAAATATAAAAATTATAAAATTAAAATGGAAAGAGATAAAAATAAGATTAAAGAATTGGAAAATCAATTTTTGCTTACTAAAGAAAAAAAAATTCTTCAGGAGCTTAATATGTTAAGAAATAAAATGATAGAAGAAGATACAGAGTTAGTAAAAAGAAATCTGAGATTTTTAAATAGGAATTTTTTTGAATTTAGTAATAGAAATTCTAAATTATTGGCAAAGATGGCGAAAGATAAAAGAGAGAAGAGAGAAATTGGAGTTTTGATAGATGATAGAGGTATAAGATGTTATAAAAAATTAGAGAAATGTGAAGTGAGGACAAATTGGGAAAAAGATCTTAATATTGAAATACCAGAATCAGATTGGAATGTGAATTGGAAGAGTAGAATTATGAGAACTTTATCTATAAGGATTAAAGAGCATAATTATAAAGTTGTTTGGAAATGGTATTTGACTCCAGTAAGATTGTCACAAATGGATAAAAAAACTAGTAAAAAATGTTGGAGATGTGAGTTGGAATTGGGGACTTATGAACATATGTGGTATAATTGTGATAAGGTTAAAAAGTTTTGGCAACAATTGGAGAAAATGATATTTGAAATGATGGGGAAAGTAATAACATTGAGAGTGGAAACTATATTATTGTTGGTAATTAAGGAAATAGAATTAACAAAATATGAAAAAGAATTGATTAGAATTATGATTATAATAGGTAGAATTATAATAGCTAGATATTGGAAACTAGATGTGATTTTAGAATAGAAGAGTGGAATTCTGAAATGTGGAAATTAGCTTTAAATGATAAAATGACATGTGATATTAAAATTAGAAGTGGTGTGTATAAAGAAGATATTTTCTGGAAGACTTGGAAACCATTTGTGGACTTTGCGCTTGGAACATTGGACGCTTCAGTACCTGTACCTCGAGAACGTGGATTTTGGCAATCATGAGGATATATCCGAAGACCCAAATCTTCCTTTTATGTATAGCACAAGGGTGTAATAATGTATTTTCTTTTTGTTTGTTTGTTGCAAAAAAAAAATAATAAAATTAAAAAAAAAAAAAAAAGATTCTGGTGATCAGGCAATTCAGCTGGGATCGCCAGAGGAGCCTTTTAAAAGCTTTTTTTTTTTGCAACCTCTTCAGCCAAAGAGGCAAGAATGAAATCTAAATTTTTTTGCTACCTATTCTGTGGGTGTGGCTTGGTGAGTGGGTGTGTCCTGTGACTGAGTGGGCATGGTCAACTCAATGTCACTCACAGCCATGCCCACTCAGTCACAACCCCCCCACACACCAAGCCACGCCCACAGAACCCAGTAGGGAAAAAATTAATTTCTATTCTGCCTTTTCCCTTTCCCTCGCCACCTGTTCTCCCTTCACCTAGGCCCCGGAGCCACCACCTGCCTCAACGGGGTCGGGGAATGTACCATTCCCCAACTCCAGCCTTTCTCCGGAGCTGCTGCCCACTCACCGCCCGCTCGCAGCCTGCTTACCCTTTGCCTTTGTTCAGGGGCCGGGGCCCCATTCCCTGAGGCCCCGGAGTTGCCCCCTGCTCGCCGCTTCCTCAACCGGATCGGGGAATGCACCATTCCCCGACACCAGCCTTGTCCCGGAGCCGCTGCCGCTTCCTTCAATACTTACTTTCTTCCAGTGGCTGGCTGCCAGGAAAGGCAAGCGTCCAAAAGTTACCGGAGTTGCTCTCCTTGAATATGCCACCTTGTTCTATGTGCTGGCTGCACAAGCGCACACCCAACCTGCTGCTGATAAATAAATGAAATAAACGGTGTGCGTTTGCGTAGCCGGTGCATGGAACAAGCAGCAATGGCGGCGGCATATTCAAGTAGAGGGACTCCGGTAACTTTTGGACGCTTGCCTTTCCTGGCAGCCAGCCGCTGGAAGAAAGTAAGTATATGCCATGTGGCGAAGGAAGAGCGGGCGGCGGCATTCCCCGACCCGGTTGAGGCAGGCGGCGAGCAGGGGGTGGCTCCAGGGTCTCAGAGGAATGAGGTATCCCTGGGCCCTGACCAAAGGCGAAGGGCGAACAGGCAGCAAGCGGGCAGCAAGTGGGTGAAGGAAGAGCGGGCAGCGGCTCCAGGGAAAGGCCGGAGTCAGGGAATGGTGCATTCCCTGACCCGGTTGGGGCAGGTGGCAGCTCCGGGGCTTCGGGGAATGGGCCCCGGCCCCTGACCTAAGGGCGAGCAGGTGGCGAGCTGCCTTCCTGGTGTCCCAGTGTCCAGCTTGTGAAGGCTGGATTGTGGGCGGTGGACTGGTTCGGGGGCGTGGCCAGCCAGCAATTGCTACCGGATCGGCGAACCAGAACCAATCTCCGCTACCTACTCGCCCAATCCGGTCTGATCCGGTAGCATTTCATCTCTGCGAAGACGTTGTAGAAAAAATGCTTTTAAAGGGTTCTGATGATCCCAGCTGAGCCACGTGATCATCAGAGGCTTTTTAAAAACTTTTAAAAGCATTTTATTGGCCGAAGAAAAAATACTTTTAAAAGTAAAAAAAACCCTCTCTGATGATTGTGCACCTCAGCTGGGGCAGAGGTGGGCAGGGATTTTTGCTACCGGTTCTCTGAACCACCCGCTGCCATCGCTACTGGATCAGGTGATTCGGTCCGAACTGGGAGCATTTCACCCCTGGTATGAACCAGTTGCCAAGCATCTGAATTTTGATGACATGATCATGGGGATGCTACAAAGATTGTCAATGTGAAAAACAGTCATAAGTCATTTTTTTTCAATGCCATTGTAACTTTGAATGGTCACTAAATAAACTGCTGTAAGTCAAGGACTACCAGTATCAAAATTCATTTTAGTATATATCAGATCTGACAGACAGTATCTGTGCACCTTTGGCATTTAGTCATGCCGGCCACATGACCACGGAGACGTCTTTGGATAGCGCTGGCTGTTCAGCTTTGAAACGGAGATGAGCACCATCCTCTAGAGTCGGGAACAACTAGCACATATGTGCAAGGGGAACCTTTACCTTTACCTTATTTGCTTCTAGCCCTGAAATATGAGATCGTGACAATTCTCAATAAAATTCTGTCTCATACAAAGAGATAGAACTCCATTAAAGCAAAAAGTCAAAAAAGGAATAGAAGCATTTACATCTGTCACTGCCTGGTATTTTGTTCTGAACCTATTCAATAATTACCCAAAGTGGGTTCAGGCTGTATCTCCTCTTTCTAATTTTACATTGCATTTAAGGTTTGTTAGGCAGGCTGAGTACATGTGAAGGACATAAGAAGGAGGAGGGATAGTAGATGCTGCTTTTTTCTATTTAAGGAGAAAGTAAACTCCTGTAGAAAATATATTACAGGTAGCCCTTGACTTATAACCATTCATTTAAAAATTACAACTGCACTAAAAAGTGACTTCAACCAGTTCTCACACTTAATAAATACCGGTATCATAGCATTCCCATGGTCACATGATGGCCAGAACTGCTCTGCATTCTGATAGTTCGAGCCCAGCTCTGTGAGATGGAATGAGCTCCTGTTACTTGATCCCTAGCTCCTGCCCACCAGCAGTTTAAAAACATGTAATATTGCAAATACATAAATGGGTACCACTTTGGTGGGAAAAGCCTAGCTGTGTTCATGTGTGGAAAGCAGAAGCTAGCGATGGGCCTGGCCAGACATGAAGTATCAATGCATGAGGTGAAGTGACTCTGGCAGAGGAAGTCGAGAAGAGCCAGCAACCTGAGCACTGCTAGCTAATTGGTGTAATGCTAATTCTGTGGTGCAGCAAGGATAGGCCTAGGGCTAGGCTGTCAGGACTGCATTGTGTTTATCATGTGTAGATTTCCCTGCCATAAGCTAAATAAATAAATAATGCAGCCAATGTTGGTTGAGGGGGAGAAGTCACCTGCTAGGCTCCTTTGTGGAGCCTCAGAGTTTTGGCACTTTCTTTGATTCAGAATCTACATGAAATTACTGAATGAGGTCAGTTTGGGTTCAATATAATAATAATAATAATAATAATAACAACAACAACAACAACAACAACAATAATATCAGAGTTGGAAGGGACTTTGGAGGTCTTCTAGTCCAACCTCCTGCCCAGACAGGAAACCCTACATCATTTCAGACAAATGGCTATCCAACATTTTCTTAAAAATTTCCAGTGTTGGAGCATTTACAACTTCTGCAGGCAAGTTGTTCCACTGATTAATTGTTCTAACTGTCAAGAAATTTCTCCTTAGGTTGCTTCTCTCCTTGATCTCCTTGATATTAACAGTATGCTGATGACACCCAATTATATTTTGGATATCACCAACATACAATTGAGGCTGTGGAAGTCCTGTTCCAATGCCCAGAGGACGGAGAATGCTACCAAAACTAAATAGTTATGGATATTTAGGGTCTTCTAGAACAGGGAAGATTCTAACTTTAATCTGGAGTGGGGTTGCACTTACTCACAAGCGTAGTGTGTAATCTTGGGTCTTCTGGGACTCACAACTCTTGCTTAGTTTCTATGGCCAAAAAGGGTTTTGCACACCTTAATCTGATATGCCAGTTGCACCAGTGGTGGGTTTCAATTTTTTTGCTACTGGTTCTGTGGGTGTGGCTTGGTGGGCCTGGCAAGGGAAAGACACTGTAAAATCTCCATTCCCACCCCACTCCAGGGGTGGGAATCCCCATTTCCTCCCAATCAGCTGGGACTTGGGAGGCAGAGAATAGATGGGGGCAGGGCCAGTCAGAATTTTTACTACCGGTTCTCCAGAACTGGTCAGAACCTGCTGAAACCCACCTCTTTCATATTGATTAGCTGTTTGTGAGTAGGGAAAAGATCGCATCTAGTCATTTAGAAAGTACAGATAGTCCTCAACTTACAACTATAATTGAGCCCAGTATGTACGTTGTTAAGTGAGAAATTTGTTAGGTGAGTTTTGCCCATGTTACAACTTTCCTTGCCACAATTGTTAAGTGAATCACTGCAGTTCTTAAATTAGTAACACGGTTGTTAAGTGAATCTGGCTTTCCCATTGACTTTGCTTGTCAGAAGGTCACCAAAGGACCTGACCCTGGGACACTGCAACTGTCATACACATGAGTCAGTTGTCAAGCATCTGAATATAAATCATGTGAACATGGAGATGCTGCAATGGTCGTAAGTGTGAAAAATGCTCATAAGTCACTTTTTTCAGTGCTGCTGTAACTTTGAATGGCCACTAAATGAACTGTTGTTAAGTCGAGGACTACCTGTACATGAAAGTGCAATTTCTTTCCTGCAACGTTGAATTTCAGCATTGAGCAATTTGTGCATCAGATTTATGCAGCTATGGACTTTTCCGCTTCTTTAGAGTAGGACCCGTTTTCCCTCTCTCTCTGGAATTGATTAATGAGCAAAGTGTCAGATCTAAGTTACAGACACATGATTAACAGGACTATAAAAGTCACACATGTTGTCTGGCCTAGAAATAGAGACAGTTCTTACAATATCCAATATTGCAGCAAGAATGTTCTGTGCCTCCTTATGGAACAGTTCTGGAAATTGTCTAATATGAAATTTTTCTGATTTCTTTGATTATAAAGATGTCCCAGATCTTGTTGTTACGTAGATAATTATTAAAAGACCAATAGACGACACTTTGGAGGAAATTTCTTAAGTGCTTTATGATCTGCAGAATAAGCTGCTTAGTGGTGAAATCTGAACCGGTTTACTACCGGTCGGGTGGCTGCACATGCGCTTTGCGTGCCAAATGTGCATTGCATGCCAAATGCGTGCTGCCTGCCTGCCTGCACAATGCACACCAAAAGGAGGCATGGAGAGGAAGGTAAGTATAACAGCATTTGCAGGGGAGGGTGATCAGCTGTGGCGTGCGATTGTCAAAGTCTTTTTTTAAACCTTTTTTAAAGCATCTTTTTTACTACCTATTCGGGCAAATAGGTAGTAAAATAATGCTTTTAAAAGTTAAAAAAAGGCTCTGATGATCGCGGGGCTCAGCTGTGATCATCGGAGCCTTTTTTTAACCTTTTAAAAGCATTTTTAACAACCTATTCGGCCGAATAGGTTGTAAAAAATGCTTTTAAAAGTAAAAAAAAGACTGACAATTGCGCGGCTCAGCTTTGATCATCAGAGCCCTTTTTTAACTTTTAAAAGCATTTTTTACAATCTATTCCTATCACGACTAGCCTTGTGGTGCAACCAAAACAATCTGGAACTGAACACACTCAAAACCGTAGAAATGGTGGTAGACTTTAGGAAAAACCCTTCCATACTTCCACCTCTCACAATACTTGACAACACAGTATCAACAGTAGAAACCTTCAAATTTCTGGGTTCTATCATATCGCAAGATCTCAAATGGACAGCTAACATCAAAAACATCATTAAAAAAGGACAACAAAGAATGTTCTTTCTGCGCCAACTCAGTAAGCTCAAACTGCCCAAGGAGCTGCTGATCCAATTCTACAGAGGAATTATTGAGTCTGTCATTTGCACCTCTATAACTGTCTGGTTCGGTTCTGCAACCCAACAAGAAAAACACAGACTTCAGAGGATAATTAGAACTGCAGAAAAAATAATTGCTACCAACCTGCCTTCCATTGAGGACCTGTATACTGCACGAATCAAGAAGAGGGCCGTGAAAATATTTGCAGATCCCTCGCATCCTGGACATAAACTGTTTCAACTCCTACCCTCAAAACGACGCTATAGAGCACTGCACACCAGAACAACTAGACACAAGAACAGTTTTTTCCCGAAGGCCATCACTCTGCTAAACAAATAATTCCCTCAACACTGTCAGACTATTTACTGAATCTGCACTACTATTAATCGTTTCATAGTTCCCATCACCAATCTCTTTCCACTTATGACTGTATGACTATAACTTGTTGCTGGCAATCCTTATGATTTATATTGATATATTGATCATCAATTGTGTTGTAAATGTTGTACCTTGATGAACGTATCTTTTCTTTTATGTACACTGAGAGCATATGCACCAAGACAAATTCCTTGTGTGTCCAATCACACTTGGCCAATAAAAATTCTATTCTATTCTATTTTATTTGGGTGGGAAAAGCGAGCGAGTCGGAAAGAAACGGCAAGCGGTCAAGCGGGCAAGCAGGCAAGCAGGCGACTGGGCGATTGGGAGGGGCATGGGCAGGGGCCCCAGGGATTTTTGCTACCGGTTCTCCGAACTAACAACCGCCATCACTACCGGATTGGCCGATCTGGTCCGAACCAGGAGCATTTCACCCCTGAAGCTGCTGCTTTTTCATTTCATATCTGCCTTCTGGAAAATTTCTATGTGTATTCAGATTTGGGAATAAAAGTTCAACTTGATAAAGCTGTTTATGAAACTATGTATATGTAATTTGATTTTAAAGTGCTAAGAAAAGTCTCTGAATTTGCTGTGACTTAAGACTAAGCTCATGTACTTGGGGTTACATTCCAGTGAACACAGCAGCGTTTATTTCAGATACATAGAATTGCTTTGAAAAGCTTATTAGATTTTCTTTCTTGCCCAAGTACTAAATATAAATTTCCAATTATTTTTCAGACTCTAAGGAATAACATTCTAGACTTGCTATTCCTTAACTAGTGTTTGTTTACATAAAAAAATAGCTACACCCGTAAGAGTTACACTAAGCCAAAGACAGCTATTTGGACTATACAGGATTGTATATTTTAAAACATTACATAACAACCTTGGATAATTGGTATTTCAGAGAGAAAGCTAGTTTGAAAATATTCCCATATTCAGGTAGTCCTCGACTTATGACCGCAATTGACCCCAAGTTTTCCATTGCTAAGTAAGACAGTTGTTAAGTGAATTTTGCCCCTTTTTACAACCTTTCTTTCCACAGTTGTTAAGTGAATCACTGTAGTTGTTATAACATGGTTAAGTGAATCTGGCTTTCCCATTTTTTTTTTAAATTCACATTTATATCCCGCCCTTCTCCGAAGACTCAGGGCGGCTTACAGTGTGTAAGGCAATAGTCTCATTCTATTTGTATATTTATATACAAAGTCAACTTATTGCCCCCCCAACAATCTGGGTCCTCATTTTACCTACCTTATAAAGGATGGAAGGCTGAGTCAACCTTGGGCCTGGTGGGACTAGAACCTGCAGTAATTGCAAGCAGCTGTGTTTAATAACAGGCTTCTTACAGCCTGAGCCACACCACGGCCCCTTGACATGGCTTGTCTGAAGGTCACAAAAGGTGACCACATGACCACATGACCCCAGGACACTGCAACCGTCATAAATATGAGTCAGTTGCCAAGTGTCTGAGCTTTGATCACATGACTTTGATCACATGACCATGGGGATGCTGCAACGGTCAAAAGTGTTAATAGTCACTTTTTTCAATGCTGTTGTAACTTTGAATGGTCACTAAACGAGTGGTTGTGTTATGTTTTTTATATATAAAAAATTTTTTATTTCCATTTTCCAACATCATATTTATGTACAGTCTGTTATCCATCATTAATCATTAATTTTTATTTATTGCTGATTCGGGCCTGCCCGACTGCCACTTCCTTTCTTCGCAACCTCCCTCTACCCTCTACTACTTTCCCCTCCTTCATCTCCTTCACTTTACTACTTCCTCTCCTCCTTCTCCACTCCTCCCTTCTTCCACCCTTTCTAACCTTCTTATTCCCCTCCTCCTTCTTAACTCTTTCCTACCTACTTTCTTCCCTCCTTCTACTCCTCTCTCCCTTTCTTTCTGAAATGGCAGTCGGGAAGCCCAATATCATTTCAAATTTTAATTTCATATCTTCAATCATTACTGTACATTAATAACCAATCCATGGTTGTGTTATGTTTTTTGTTAAATGTTCTAACTTAACACCCTTTAAGAGATAATATAGATAGTGATGTAGGTGGCATATAAATTTAAATGTAATAATAAATACATCAATAAATTACACATCCAACACAAAAAATATCACAATTCTAAAGAGAAAGAAGGACTCACTGGAGAAGAGCCTAATGCTGGGAAAGATTGAGGGCAAAAGAAGAAGGGGTGAGAATGAGGTGGCTGGATGGAATCACTGAAGCAGTAGGCATGAGCTCAAATGGACTCCGGAGGATGATAGAGGATAGGAAGGCCTGGAGGAATGTTGTCCATGGGGTCGCGATGGGTCGGACACGACTTCACAACTAACAACAAAGAGAAGCAAACTAAGAATCACATATGGAAGACCTTTACCCAAAATTATATAACTGTATAACCGTACTGTGAAATCTGTAAGGTGTGCCACATCTTGCTGTTATGTATGTGTGTGTGCCAGGTTTTTCTATAAGTCGAAATTTCTAATTAAATATGATCATCTTTGGTGTTTAACTAGTCCATAGATTACTCCAAACTATAGTGAACATTCTGATATGCTGGCTCCAAACTATATTGTTAGTAACACACATTAAGTTCCCAACTTGAAAATTGCTGTTTAAATTTTTAAAAAGTAATTTTAAGTTAATTTAATTTTAAAATGTTAAATTTTAAAACTGGTGTGTGTGTGTGTGTGTGTGTGTGAGGGGGATATTAGCATAATTTTTCATTTTGCCCTGACACTTCTAAGACGTGTTTGGAAGCTGGATCAAATAAATCCATCTTCATTTCAGGATAGAGACTAGTTCAAATATAGTACCAATCCTCAGAAAGAAGCAATTTGGCAGGTGTCTCCCTTGAAGCTCTGAAGAGTAGCACAATACGCCTTCAACAGCTTAGAAAGTTAATTTTTTAAATTCCTCCTTCACAGTGTGCAGCATGCATCCCCCCTCCCCCAGATTGTGATGAAAGCATCCTATTTTTCAATTATTCTTGGCTTAATAAGGAGAAATAAGTGTGTGTGTGTGTGTGTGTGTGTGTGTGTGTGTGTCACAAATATGCACATGCACTCACACCAGTGGTGGAATTCAAATTTTTTTACTACCGGTTCTGTGGGCGTGGCTTGGTGGGCATTGTATGGTTTGATGGGCGTGGCTTGATGGGAGTGGCAGGGGAAGAATACTGCAAAATTTCCATTCCTACCCCACTCCAGGGGAAGGATACTGCAAAATCTCCATTCCCACCCCACTCCTTTGGGAAGGATATTGCAAAATCTCCATTCCCACCCCACTGTAGGGCCAGCCAGAGGTGGTATTTGCTGGTTCTCTGAACTACTCAAAATTTCCGCTACTGGTTCTCCAGAACCTGTCAGAACCTGATGAATAGCACCCCTGAAGCACACACAAACCCACACATATATATAATTAGCGCCACAAGATTGGAGAAAGGAAACTGACCCCCCATCAGTATCAAATCAACTATAATATTTAATAAGTGTACTGAAAAGGAGCAAAAATGTCTGCAGTGCATTGACAGTGGAATCATCTAAGATACGTGGCAACAAAACTGCCTCTGGGCAAGAATAATAATAATTAATTATTGTAAACATGTGTGCTTGTTGTATGGATCCAATAATATGTCCATTTTTTTGAAATATAATTTTTGCAGGGGACTCAGTGGGCAACATCGTTCTCTGAAATGATGCAATAATCCACAATATTAACAATGAATTTTTGCTAGATCCGAATCCTGGAACACTATGTCACCAGACACTATTTGATTGCCTTTTGCTGGCTTTTGCATCACCTTTGGCTGATGAACAGGATTAATGGAAATATCTGTAGAGATGCTACGCATTGCAACCATTGCATGAGTTTCTTGGCTGTTTAAAATAATCTGTTCATTATGGTTGCTTTAACCAACGTCAAGACCTTTTCCTGAAGATATACAACAGTTGTGAGAAAATAAAATCTGCTCCTAAACTTACTCTCAAAATTTAGCTCATTGTCCAAGCAATTCAATAAATTACCTTGTAGATTCATTAGGTGCTTGCATTCTACTGGATCTCAGATTAAAATGGTCCATCACAATATTTCTTCATGGAGTGAAATATTTAATCAAACCAGCCTTAATAATAATAACCTTTATTGTCACTGCACATTTGTACAATGAGATTGGTGGAGCTCCCTCAGTGCACCCCCACAACACAATACAACGCAGTGAAGACAGAAAATCCCTAACCCACTAAATCATATTAAAAACACCCAGTCCTATTGCAACAGTATGAACATGTTACACGTTGTGCCAGCCCTGCAAGTCCATCATACTATGTAGTTATGATGTTATTTTGCATTCAGGAGTCTGACAGCCCACGGATAAAAACTGTTCTTCAGCCTGTTTGTGTGGCTGTCTATGCTTCTATATCTCCTTCCCGATGGTAGGAGGGTAAAGAAATGGTGACCAGGGTGAGAGTTGTCCCTGAGAATTTTTTTCACTCTTCTAAGGCAGCGAGTCCTAGCGATCTCATCTAGTATCAGGGGACAGCCCATGATGTTTTGTGCTGTGCTCACCACCCTCTGTAATGTTTTTCTACCTGTGGCTGTCAAGCCAGCATGCCATACCGTGATGCAATAAGTGAGGACACTTTCTATTGTGGACCAGTAAAGGCAGGTCATCAGTTGTTGTTCCACCCTGTTTTTATGCAAGACCCTAAGAAACTGGAGTCTCTGTTGGGCCTTGCTGGCCACCTGGATCGTTTTGTTTTTCCAAGTGCTGAGATGGATTCCCAGGAATTTAAAGGAGGAAACTCTCTCTACACAGCCCTCCTCGATGTAAAGTGTGGCAGGTTCCTCTCTCTTCCTCCAAAAGTCCAACACCATCTCTTTGGTCTTGCTGATGTTCAGGTACAGGTTGTTTTTTAAGCACCATATGGATAGTTTTTGAACCCTGTACGTTGTTTCGTCTCCATCTATAATAAGACCCAGTATGGTGGTGTCATCTGCAAACTTAATGATCACAGTGGATGGGTCAGATGATACATAATCATGTGTGTACAGTGAATACAGGTAGGGACTGAGCACACAGCCCTTGTTATGTCTTCCTTGCCTCCATCCGAACGATGGCTTAATTAGCCGGCTCTTATCAGCTCTGGCAGCAAAAGAGCCAGCATCTGCCAAGAGCCCTCGTTAGCTGCCAAGACGCTGGTGAGTCACAACCTTCAGCTCTAGTCAATCAGTGGATTTGCCTGATACAAAGAGACACACCAGCTCTTGCTGCCTTTTATATCCTGTGGGGTGTGGCTCCATGACTCGGCACTTCCTAGGCCTGCCCCTCCCCTGCTTCTGTTGTTCCCTTCTCTCCTGCCTACGAAACCTAGGATTCAGCCAAGCCTGATTGCTGTCAGCTGGGTCTGCAGGCGTGGCCTGGGGGGGGGAAAGAGTCAGGGGAAGGAGGCCTCGTTATCTCTTTCACCTGGCCTGCTTCTGGCTCCTGGAGCTGAGCCAGGGAGGCCGGTGCTTCCGAGATAAGTCCTGATGGCCCTTCCCACTCACTGTCCAAGTCACTTTCTGGCAACAGGCCCGGCTCCAAGTCACTTTCTGGCAGCAGGCCCGGCTCCAAAGCACTTTTGGGCATGGGGCCAGGTTCGGGGGCAGGAGCCACAACAGCCCTGTGGGGAGCCAGTGCTAAGCTTCAGGGAGGTGGATATGACAGACCCAACCCTCACTGTTTGTGGCCAGTCCCTCAGAAAGTCTTTGATTCAGTCACAGATGGAAGAGGGAAAATCCAAGTCAGTCAGCTTTTTGATAAGGCTACTTGGCAGAATGGTATTGAAGGCTGAGCTATAGTCTATGAAAAGAATCCTGACATAGTTCCTGGGTTTCTCCAGATGCCTTGCTACAGAATGTAAAGCAATAGCTATGGCGTTGTCTGTGTACCTATTCCCCTTTAAGCTTGTGAAGAGATACCTCCACCATTGTACTGTATCTCCCAGCAGTGCAGTAGTCTGATTCTGGAGGACTTGTAAGGTCTCAGAAAACTGGAGGAGAGCAAATGTCTTCCCCATCTTCAAGAAGAAGGAGAATAAGGACCAAACAACTGCAGATCTGTCTGTGTGAGGTCTATATTGGGCCAGTTGAACAATTTATTAAACAACATGCTTTTGAGTACTTGGATAGGCATGCTATAGTTAACAGCTAATCTAAAGTGCCTCTTAGGTGAAACTTGACAATATCCATAGCCAACCTCACAAATCCCTACATTCCTATTCTATTTTGAGAGAGAGAGAAAGTGAGAAAGGTGGGGGCCCCTGTTGATTGCTTATTTTAAAGAGCAGATTCCAAGTAAAGGGGTCAACAATAGCAGAATTGATTCTGACTTCTTGCATCCAGCCCCTACTGTTTTCCAATTTTGCTATTGGTTTTGTTCTGCACCACCTCCTTCTCTTTGCAAGCTGTCCACAGATGGAATTTCCAAGGGTCTGTTTTATTTCAAGTGTTCTTTGTCAGAATCTGTTCTTTCCCCTTTCCTACCCTTCACATTTGGCTTGTCAATTTCTCCCTTTCCTAGTTCTCTATTAATGGAGTGGCCAACTTTCTTTTAGTGTCTCTGCCTCTGTGACTTTAACATCTGTCTGTCATGTGAAAATTGCTTTCCCCATCATTTTTTTGCATATGCCGGGAAAAGCAAAGCCTGCTTAATTTCTTCATGTCAGGTCATGACTATTTTATAGAAAAAAATAATGTGGTTGTTGACAGAAATGCTGGGATTAAATTCAGAAACAGTCTGGAGTGATGCATAGTGAATAATTCCCACAAGTGAGTTCTCAGTGTGCACAAGCCAGTGTGCACAAACCTTTCTAGGTGGTGAGAACTTTAGTCAGCTTCAATTTATATACCACTGCAAACATATCTGGATTAAGACAGTCTGGTTACAGTTACCATGACCTGTAAACCTCCTATTTAAATTAAGGCAATGCCTGAAAATGGGACTGAAATTGTTTTCTCAGAATTGGACAATGAAGGAGTGGTTCAACATTAAACAGACATGCATATGGGGGTGGGGGGAGGAAGAGGGAAATGATAATGCTAGGTGAACACTGTGACTTATATACTTGGGTCTGATGTTGACAGCAGATCTGTGCTGTGATGTCTTGTTTGCTTTTCCTCACATGATTAGTAGCGGATACCTATGGATAAGCATATGTGACCTTCCCTTGGTTGCTCAATGTACTTTTGGATAAATGTGGGCAGAAACCTTGTGTTGACATTTGAGATGTGTTGACTGGAGGTGTAAATGCGAGTATAATATTATGTGAATAATGCCATGCTTTTGCCAAAGAGCCTGAATAATTTACGGTGAATGTTAGGTACATAAATCTATTCAGTAACTTTATATCCTACCATTTATTCACAATACTGTCCTTTTATCTATTTTTCCTCACAACAGCAGTACTAGCTTCATTGTTCTATGCTGACCTAAATTGTGATTTTTGTGAGTTGGTGGTTCTATAAATTTCCTCAGTAAATAAACCAATCTCTGACTGAGAGAGAATGAATGACCCAAAGTCACACAATGACATTCAGTGACTAAGGGTGACTAGGTTTCCTTCCAGCTATCCCAGCCCCTTAACCACCGTACCACACTTTATTTATTTTGTATGGCATAACAGAATACAGCATTGGTGCACAACATTCACAAAAACAGCATATAAAATGTGAATCAAAATATAAAGCACTAGTACAGGCAACTATTTAAAAATGCATAATATAAATGATAATCAAAATTATGAATAAAATTAATTATGTACGAGCAGTTACTAGAATGGCTAAGCCTATGGCTGGATATCTAAATCGTTTAGCCATTGGACAGCAGTGCCCTTGAGGTGATGTAGTTCTTGCAGGGATCCATGGAACCTTATGAGGGGAGCATTCTGTTGCAACATGATATAAAGTTTGTAGGATGTTCTCACAGTCACAGTATTATCAAGCAGCCCCCATTTGTATTCCCAATTTTGCACCTTCCGCAGTTCAGCTGAGGATTGTCCAATTTTTCCTTTGAAGATCAAAGCCAGAGAGGCATTGTACTGGATCAGACACAAAATTAAACTATACCACATTGATGCACAAGGATAATGGATCTAAGATGCCAATGGGCCTGGGGAATGCAGAGTAGGACGGAGCCCATTAAATGGCTCAGGTGCTGTGTTGTTGCTGGGGTGGGGTTACTTTATTATATAATAAATTATATAATAAATATTATATAAATATACCTATAATGCTTTGGTAAGGCCACACTTGGAATATTGCATTCAATTTTGGTCGTCACAATGTAAAAAAGATGTCGAGACTCTAGAAAGAGTGCAGAGAAGAGCAACAAAGATGATTAGGGGACTGGAGGCTAAAACATATGAAGAATGGTTGCAGAAATTGGGTATGTCTAGTTTAATGAAAAGGAGGACTAGGAGTGACATGATAGCAGTGTTCCAATATCTCCCACAAAGAAGAGGGTGTCAAACTATTCTCCAAAGCACCTGAGGGTAGAACAAGAAGCAATGGGTGGAAACTGATCAAGGAAAGAAGCAATTTGGAACCAAGGAGAAATTTCCTGACAGTCAGAACAATTAATAAGTGGAACAACTTGCCTGCAGAAGTTGTGAATGCTCCAACACTGGAAATTTTTAAGAAGATGTTGGATAACCATTTGTCTGAAGTGGTGTAGGGTTTCCTGCCTAGGCAGGGAGTTGGATTAGAAGACCTCCAAGGTCCCTTCCAACTCTGTTGTTGTTGTTATTATTATTATTTTACTTTATTAATTTATTATATGATTCTCTCTTTTATTAGTTTTACTGTTTTTTATATGAGGTTTTTATATTCTTGTAAGCTGCCTTGAGTCGCCATGTGCAAATAGGCAGCAATATAAATTTCCTAAATAAGTGATAGCATATATTAAAGACCAAGGCAACTGTGCTGACAGAAAAATGGACAAATTTAAAGTTGTACATAATAGTCCCAACTACAGTAAATAGATGAATTTATGTACTTGGCAGAATGATTACTAAAAATGGGAAAACAGAAATTTGGAGACATGGAAACTGTGATAGAAAGTAAGCACTTTATTGAGAGGAAAGAATGTTAATTGAAAAAAAAAAGAAAGAAAAGTGTTTTTGCTTGCCTTGTTAAGTGGAAGGCACAATTAAGTCTATCAAAAGAAGTATAAAAGTTGAGTAAAATGGGAATGCTTGTCATAAAACTAGAGGAAGGGTCATGAATGAATGGATGCTGAAGGAATGTGAATTGCATACAAAAATGAGTAAGTAAGCACATTAAGATACTTTAGTCACGTAGGAAGAATAAGAATAGAACTGCAAAACAAGTATACAAAGGAGAATGAATGAAAGAAGAATGAATCAACGGGGAGACTAAAGAATCAGGTTAGATGGAATTGATTAGATTCTGGAAAAAAGTTGTGAGAAATTTAGAGACTAGAAGGCATTCTAGTGTTATGAACAGAGCTTCTGCTAATAGTTTTAAGGGATCTGTTTTAATTCTTCTCTTGGTTGAGAACTTTTATCCTCAAAATGTTTGTGCTGGAAATTACTTAATTAAGTAATTAATTTGGCATTAATTATTAATTAAGCACAGTAATTACCTGGGCCTTTTCATCATTTTATAATATAAACAAAGATTTTCAATTCTATTCTGAGGAACATCAGGTTTTTGTGAGAACTTGATGAGTTTCTGTTGGAGAATGTGACTTTAAAAAACCACAACCAGTTTGCAATCACTGGAGTTCTGCCTCTTGCTAAGGTTATTTTTTTAAACTTAATAGATACTGGGTCCTGAAAAAAAAAATTAAAACCCTGTCATAATATGTGGAGAATGACAGTGTTGGGTATCTTTACAAATAAATCAAACAACAAACAATATCTTCTGCCCATTGGCATGTAGTAATTAAAATTGTAATTGAATTGTACAAATTGGCTTTTCAAATATCCAGGCTCAGGATAAATCCCTAAATTTTGGCCTGGTGTTCCTTACCTGGGTAGGGGAAATTACACATTGTACTTTGGCCCTTGCCACTGTTTTAGAGCAAAGGTCTCCAACCTTGGCCACTTTAAGACTTGTGGACTTCAATTCCCAGAAAAGCCAGCAAAACTGGCTGAGGAATTCTGGGAAGACTTAAAGTGACCAAGGTTGGAGACCCCTGCTTTAGAGAACATTCATTTAATTCTGAGCAAACTAGAGTATACCTCTTATAGCTTAAAAGACACAAACTTATGTTGTTTGAGAAAGTAACCTCATCTGATGTCTAAAATACTGAATCCCCCCCCCTCAGATTTGCAATTCTGCAAGGAACTCTACACCAGAGTCTGCTTAGACAAGTAATATATAGAATAATTTATTGACTTTTATTTGCTACCTTGTATATATGATTTTGGGATGTGGTGGCTCAGTGGCTAAGATGCTGAGCTTGTCGATTGACAGGTCGGCAGTTCAGCGGTTCAAATCCCTAGTGCTGCGTAACGAGGTGAGCTCCCGTTACTTGTCCCAGCTTCAGCCAACCTAACAGTTCGATAGCACGTAAAAAATGCAAGTAGAAAAATAGGGACCATCTTTGGTGGGAAGTTAACAGCGTTCCGTGCACCTTTGGTGTTGAGTCATGCCGGCCACATGACCACGGAGATATCTTCTTACAGCTCTGGCTCTTCGGCTTTGAAACGGAGATGACCACCGCCCCCTAGAGTCGTGAATGACTAGCACATATGTCACTTACCTGTCATTTACCTTTTATATATGATTTAGTGCATTCATTCTCCTTTTTCCCCCATGTACAAGGATATTTGACTTTGTTTTTTTTTTTAAAAAGTATTAAGCTTGTTTGTGTAAGAGACAAAAAAGGAGAAGTGCATTTAAGATCTTTCTGCAAGGCTGCTGAAACCCTGCTGGCCACTAAGAGTAAGGAACCTTTTTAGCTCTTTACTGCCATCTTGTGGTGAACTGAGTTTTTACAGTGCAGGTCTGGGATCTCTTTCTCTCATGTCTCTGCAGAATCATCACCCTTTCTTGGCTTAACTGGGGCTGAGATTTATTATTATTACTAACTTTATTATTTATTATGAATTTAGCGAGACCTATTCCCACATAACATCAGACAGTTCCCTTGGGCGTTTTGCGAAACTGTATGGAATTTATTTGGGAATGGTAAAATCCTGGGAGCAACCAAGCATTTCTGTAAATGTACCCGTAACAAAATAATAAAGAGAAAGGATTTGAAGCACAGAACAAACGGATGTCCTCACACCTGTGATTTGTTTGTGCAAATGAATGGTTTTATGTTTGCTTTTCCTGCTCCAAAACAATGATCTGAGATGGAGCCGCAGAAATAATCAAAGCTTGAACATCAGTGTTAATGAAAACAAAACTTAAGCATGTTAATTGCCCAGGCTAATAAACAGCTTGATGAACAATGTGATGAGAGGTGATTCTGCCTGCCTTAAATAAACTCCAGCTACGAAGCACATTGGGCTTTGTCACAAATATTGTCACTGCAGTTAACTTTCCTAACAGCTGTGTTATCATAGGATTGTTTTAAAATGTTATTTATCTGTTTTAGGCACAATAAAGTTTTATTTCAAGTCATTTAGTCAGGCTTAGTCAGGCCAATTTATATAAACAACTTTTCAAAAATTCAAGGGTTATTCTCAAAATATTATCCCCCAAAAGAGAGACAAAAGCAGGCTGGGGACCACAGTTGCTGACTTTTTTAAATCTTACAAAGGACACCTCTTTCCTTTATTTGTCTTTTATTTATTTTATAAACAATATCCTACTTTTCAAAAAAAAAAGTTCTAGTGTTTATTGAAAAAGAAGAAATATTCTTAAGTGCATGTTGTTCTTATTTCCAATTCATTTAAATCATGGCAACCATTATGACTAAAGAAAAAATAAAGGTTGTTCCCATTGCTTTGTTCTTGTTGCATTTAAAATATATATATTTAGTTTACTTTAAAAAAAGAATTAAAAGAGCATCTGTAACATACATATATTCATTGGCTATGCCCTGTCTGTAAAATATTGGTTACAAAAATAACAATACAAGGAAGATTGCAATGACAACATCAGGTGTGGCAGGTCTAATTGCCTGGTTGCTATACAAGGTCTGTTTCCAGCTGTTTCTATTCCTTGCTGTTTTCTAGATGTCCTTTGGGGTCTCTTGGGCTGGAAGATTTTGGCTTTCAGCTTGAGTTTTAATGGAGCTATGTCATGGCTTGGAATTGTGAGAGGTTGCCTCTTCCAGAATAAGTAAAACAAACTCTATTTCCGGGCGAATTGTTGCACTACTAACTTTAGGATGCCTAGATAAGAAGAAAGTTTAAAACCTAGGAAGGTCTTGATAAAATGTCTCATTGTAATTCTTTTTGGCATCTTGAAGTCTTCAAGTGTTCCAAGACATGGTTATAGATGTGACTCACCATGATGGCGCATTATGAATAAAAGGAAAGAAGAAAACAAAGAAACAAACCAACAAAGAATTATATTGGGTTGTGGTGTAGACTGTCAGAATAGGCAGATGATCTGGATAATGTCCTCCTGAACTAAGTTATCAATTTCCAGAGAGAAAAATCACACTAATAATGGGATTCTTTAAATACTTGGAAAACCAACCCAGTGTAAATTAAATTGTCCTAACAATTCCTGAGAATTCCACTTATTCAACAGTGGAACAGATTACTTTCAGAAGTGTTGGACTCTTCTTTACTAAAGTGTTCAATCAAAGACTGTGTAGCTTGTCAGACTGACAAGAATGCTGTAGTGGTTAATTCTGCACTGAGTGGATAGTTGGATAAGATGTTCTCCAAAGTGCCTTCTAACATTTCAATACTGTGATTCTATACCACTTGGGAAAATGTTTCTGATTACTTCTGATTTCTGAGGTATTTCCAAGAACTAGTCAATCCAAAATACACAGTAACTGCAAAAACTGCAACCCAAAATACATAGTAACTGCAGAAATTCAACTTGTGGTTATTTCATTACTACGAGCTGTTACCACATCAGCTATATTAAAACAACAATAATAACTTTAAGTCACAAAAGGAACACTTTAAATTATATTACAATTTTAAAATTTCCTGTGTGGACTTAAAATTTAAGGGGTGGGAGGTGGTCAATTGGAATTAATCTTACATAACTCTGTAACTGACATAATTGAATGTTTCAGTTGTTGGAAGCATTTTTTTTTCTTATTGCTACTTTTTAGTTCAAATTGTATTCAGGTATTGATTAAACAGAACATTTCTATTCATTTATCACAGATTAGAAAAAATGAGTTACATAAATACATATTAATAATATTGAGACATGCCCACTTAATTTTAAGTGGAAAGCAGTGAAAAGCTGCCACCTTATGGTCTGGAGAAAACTTTATACTATATGTTTGAAAAATAATTAATCCATGTATGCCTTTCTGTTTCATTCTACAAATTTAAACAAAATATATCTATTCCCCTTTTTATAAATAAAGAACATTCATTACCTACTTTTCACTAGGGGTTTGGTTGTTTCTGTGTGCAATGTGTATCTGTTGCCACTGATCTAAGACATACATTTTGACTAACAACACAAGGTATTCCTGCTTTCTTTGGTGGGAATTCTCTAGATATACTGGACTTCAAATCCCATAATTTTGTGCTAGCATGATCTGCTGTGAAAGACTGAGATTATTTTGTGTTTATGTTAGTCTATTTTATCAATGGTCCCCTAAGCTGATAGGGATCCTGAATTGTTCTAATGGGAATCATTTGCATGTCTCTGTTCCATCATGTTGTTTGTGAAGGACACAAGCAACATTTTCTGCTCACCTTCTCTTCCTGTAGCATATCCATTTTTACAGCTGCTTCTACACTTTGGATGTTACCTAATCCTAAACACATTTATTTGCTCTTCCGTTATTTCTCAAGACTGCAGTTCACAAAAACAATGACTGAAGGGCCTGAATCTGTACAATTCCATCCACAAAAGGTTCATGAGAGGATTTCCAGTTCCAGAAACCATAACTTTTGTTGTTTTGCATTCTAATCTTTATTCAATTTTTTAATCTTCATCTTATTTTGAAACGCCTAGAAAGCTATGACATGGCAGGTTAAGTACAAACAAACAACATCAACAGCTGTGAAAGGGGAAAAAATGAGATGTAAACATCCTGCAACAAACAAAACAAACTATTATTTGATTAACTATTATGATTATTATTATGATGATTAACTATTTAAAATAACACCTAGGCTGGAGAATATCAAATTATCATGTCAAGCTTGAATGTAAACAATACCCCACCAGCTTGAAGGATTCAGAAGAGAAACAGATTACTTTTTTGAAATAGGAATAGTGAAATCAAATATGCATCAGCATTCCAACTACTGAAATACCATCTTTTTGCCAGAACTATGTAAACCTAATCTCAGGTTTAAATAATAACATTGATGCTGAGTAAAGTTGTTGTTCGGCTGTTGCCTCTTTCATAAATTTTCCTTTATAAGATTATAGTATGGTGATTCCAACAGCACATCAATTTTCTCCTTATCCTATTGCAAAGAGAGGAGAAATTTGAATAGTTTATGACTATTTAAGTCATTTATAGTGGTCTACGGGGGGGGGATGCTAATTGAGGACATTTCAATCCTTGTTTGAAGCCTCCCTTTAATTTATTGAATTGCCAGTTCTTTCAAATATGCTTTCATTGGAATGTGCACAACTGAAGTGTAGTAACAGCTAATTAAATTAAGAGAAATGCTGTTAATTTAGTCTACAGTGAAATGAGGCTCTTTGACCTTTGTCTGCATCACTCTGCACTTGGAAGGTACGTCTTGTCAGCTTTTCCATTTGTGTCAGATGGCTTGTCAGTCAAGCCTTGGTTTGTGCATTCCATTTTTTGAGCAGAGGGATGACAGATCACTACGGGACAACTTCCTTGGTTCTATTGCCCACAAGCTGAGGAATCAGTACACCCTGGGGAGCCAGGCGGGATCAATTAAAATACTTTGGATTTTTTTTGTTTAGCTCATTTTCTGCTTTGGCAAGAAGAAACAGTGTAGTCTAAGCTATTTCCATTCCTTCTGGGATTGGGGCAGTGTGTTCTCTTATGAAGAAACTCTGCTTAAAACATAGGAAATTTATTGTGTTAGTATGGTACTATTTTTAGGGGTTAGTTATTTTTTTGTGAGATTATTTTTTGTGTTTGAAATTATTAATTTTTGGTTAGATTATGTTCTTCATATGTAATGTGACTTCCCAACTTTAAAGAACAGACCATCATAGACATCACATTTGATTTTTTTTTCAACTACAAAAATAGGAACTTTTTGCTGAATTAGTTCACTTTCTATCTCTTTGCTGATATCTTTCATTAATTAAATGTGGCTAATAGACAGTATTTCGTGGAACTATTTGTCTTAACATGACGCCATATGTTGCTATTAGAAGATATTAATATCTTTCCCAGATTTTGACAATTCAGCAAGCGTAGATATTTGACTACTCATATATATTTCTTGAATTCAGTCTAATCTTGCCCTCAGATTAGAATGCAATCAGACTGAATGTATTCCATTTTGGAATACATCTTTGGACATGAATCATGAATGTATTGCAAAATGTATCCCAGCCTCAAATAGGGTCAAGATACTTTCCCAGAAGATCATTTCCAAGACTACTCTGCAATTAAGGCTACATCTCTCTATTTACCACCACATAGACATATAGATACTTGGTCCAAACCTGTGAGAGAAACTCCTTGGTTCCAATGCATGGATCAACCTCAATATTTCATAAGAATGAATTAAGTGTTAGATTTGGCATACATGATGCCAAAGGAGAATTTTAAGAATAATTTAAGGTTGGCTTGCAGTATTGAAACATGATGTTTTATATTCCCTTTGCTGTGGAGGCAAGAATTCAACATTTGAAAAACATCTGCGAGGGAATTTCAGTGACTCCTAATCAATGGTTCTTAGGAAAAAAATTT
Source organism: Ahaetulla prasina (assembly GCF_028640845.1). Classification (NCBI taxonomy): domain Eukaryota; kingdom Metazoa; phylum Chordata; class Lepidosauria; order Squamata; family Colubridae; genus Ahaetulla; species Ahaetulla prasina. The sequence goes on from NC_080539.1 coordinate 272,571,748, forward strand.
GTCTGTTTAATATTAAAGTGTTCTAATAATCTATCTGTCCTGCAAATGCCCATCCAAAGTCAGCTCTGTCATTAACTAATTTCATCATCCAGCAGATTTTTAGGTGTCATAAAAGGACAGGAATTGTTCTGGGCCTGGACCCTCTATTAAGAAGAGCAACAGACATCTGTTCTCCATCATCTTTCATATCACATTTTTTCCAGAATTCAAGACTTTTTAAAAAATCATTGTTTCCCTTCATATGTGATAGCTTTATCTGAAAAATACCTATACCCTTATCATTAAGAAAAAAGTGCATCTACTATGGTCACACAGGGAATACAAGCACAAAACCTCACCACAGACAAACCCACAAAATATGATTCTGTCCTCTTCTCCATTTTCTGAAGGGTCATCCATAGAAGTAGCAGGAGTCAAGATCACTCAAGTTCATATGAAAGAATGAATTCCTGATTTGGAACTAGTGTTTTTACATTTCCTTTCCCTTTGTAAGAAACTAGAAATGCCCATGTGTGTGGATTATCTCACTCCCCTTTTTAAATATTGTACTCTGCGAAAATGGCTGTCAAGCTGACTTCTGTGTATCAGTTTTTCTTCTTTCATTCTTGACTTTTTGTGACTTGTCTTTAATATAATTCAATTTTATTTAATTTTTCTAAGGTCCCTCTCACTGTCACTACTACTGAACCATATGGATATGGATATATGTAGATGATAGATGATAGATACAGTAGATAGATAGATAGATAGATAGATAGATAGATAGATAGATAGATAGATAGATAGATAGATAGATAGATATGCACACACACATACTCATATGGATATATGTATACAGACACACACACACAAAAATGACACATTTGCCAAAAAAGACCAAAAATAAAAGAATAATTGATTAATGAATCATGTAATGAATAAGGCACCTCACTTATAAAATTAATTGATATCCATCTTCATATACTAAGACACACAAACCATTCTATCTCAAAGAGAATCCTCTCTCTTGTGACTTTATAATAGCAGGTCTATCTATCTTCCACTTTTGAGTCCTTCGGGAGAAGGGCGGTATACAAATTAAATTATTATTATTATTATTATTATTATTATTATTATTATTATTATTATTATTATTATTATTATTATTATTATTATTATTATTATTAATTCACCCACAGGATGTGAGAATGTTGCTATGTTGTAATGGTTCCTATCTGACTTCAGTTATTTATTTATTTATTTATTTGTCAAGAACATATTTGGTAATAAGTATAAGCATGGATTGAATACATAAAATGAATAATATTAAAGGGAACATTAGGACAGAGACGGTAGGCACGCTGGTGCTCTTATGCACGCCCCTTACAAACCTCTTAGGAATGGGATGAGGTCAACAGTAGACAGTCTTAGGTTAAAATTTTGGGGGGTTTTGGGATGAAACCACAGTCAGGTAGTGCATTCCAGGCATTGACCACTCTTTTGCTGAAGTCATATTTTCTGCAATCAAGTTTGGTGCAGTTTACCTTAAGTTTGTATCTATTGTGTGCTCGTGTATTGTTGTGGTTGAAGCTGAAGTAGTCATTGACAGGTAGGATATTGTAGCAAATAATTTTATGAGCTACCCTTAGGTCATACCGAAGGAGGCGTAGTTCTAAGTTTTCTAAGCCCAGAATTTCAAGTCTGGTGGCATAACGTATTTTGTTGCTAGCAGAGGAGTGGAGGACTCTTCTTGTGAAATATTTCTGAACACGTTCAATTGTATTAATGTCCGATATGCAGTGCAGGTTCCAGACAGATGAGTTGTATTCGAGAATTGGTCTAGCAAATGTTTTCTATGCTCTGATTAGTAGTGTAATATTACCGGAGAAGAAGCTATATAATATTAGGTTTACAACTCTTAATGCCTTTTTGGCGATGTTGTTACAGTGGGCTTTGGCACTTAGATCATTAGAACTAAGTACTCCAAGGTCCTTGACAGAGTGAGGGTCATCTACAAGGTTGTGTCCACTCAGCATGTATTTTGTGTTCTGGTTCTTTTTGCCAATTCGTAAAACAGAGCATTTGTTGGTTGAGATTTGGAGTTGTCAATTGTTTGACCATTCCGACACAAAGTCAAGGTCTTTTTGAAGGGTAGCAGCATTGTCGGTGGTAATAAATATCATCAGCGAAGAGAATGCAGTTGCTTATAATATGATCACAAAGGTCATTTATGTATAGTATGAAGAGTGTTGGTCCTAGAAAGCTGCCTTGAGGGACACTGCTATTAACAGGTGCAGGATTTGATAGGGCACTCCCTATTTTGATCACTTGTTGTCTGTTTGACAGGCATACAGCTATCCAATTATGTAGGGATCTGGAGATGCCATAGGATTTTAGTTTTAGAAGTAGTTTGTCATGTACCACTGAATCAGAATTAAAAAAGTCTATGTAAATTGTGTCTATGTTTTGCCCTGATCGAGATTTTTAGTCCATATGTTTTTGCAGTGTAGAAGTTGTAGATTACAGGATAATTTTTTCTGAAACCAAATTGTTTATTAGAGAGGAGAATGTTTGTTTCTAGGTGGAGGGTAATGGAATGGTTAATGATTGATTCCATGACTTTGCAGGTGGCGCAGCCTAAAGAGATTGGTCTGTACTTTTCAGCTAGGCTGGGGGTCTCCCTTTTTGAAGATAGGGATGACCGTGGCTAATGACCATAGTTTGGGTAGGGAGCTGGTCCTGAAGGATTATGCTTAGGGGTTCTGCTATAGCACTGGACAGCTTTTTAAAGAAGCACATAGTCCATCATCAGGTCCGATAGATAGAGATGGTTTAGTCTGCGTAGTGCCTTTTCAAAATTATCTTCTGTGAAATCTATTTGTGTTAGATCATTGTAGTTATTTGTGATACAACTAGGGAATGTTGGGCATGAGCCAATGCTGTTTACAAAGACTGAGCCGAATAATATGTTGAAGAGGTTTGCTTAACTGCTTCATCATTGCATTCTTTACCATTAGGTCCTTTTGGGGGTGGGATGGATCTTTTTTCATTAAGTTTGTTGTTTACAAAATTATAGAAGACGTGGTTGGATTTCGTGCGTAGGAGGTTCTCTTCTTGTTTGGTGTGGTAATTGGTGCTTTCAGTCTTTATTTGGTGGCATATATTTTTGTAGCGGCTTTTAAAGTTAGCTACATAGCCAGTTTTGTTTTTTCGCCAGAGGGATTTTTTTTTTTTGGATTGGAGCTTTCTTATTGATATGCGTAATTTGTTTTTCTTGGTTTTGGTGGTGATTAGTGCTACATATAGTTTAATAACTCTATTGATTTTGAGCAAGAAAATGTTATAATGGTCTTCAGAAGTGTTATATCCAGAGAATAGAATTTGCCAATCAACATATGAGAGGTTGGTGTCTATGAGATCATAGTTGGCTTTTTTTAAGTTGTAGTTGGGTATCCCATTATTTTGGTAATTTTTGTAAGGGCATATATTGAGACAAAAGTCAATCATGCTGTGGTCACTGTTGGAAAAGGGTTTATTTGTAGTCCATAAATTGAGTTTAAGCTATTGCAGAAGATGAGGTCGAGGCAGTTGTTGAGTCTAGTGTTGTTAGTTACTAGTTGATCTAGACCTAGATTTATAAGAGTATTGTATAATGTTGTATGAATGGGTTCAGATTTGTGTCACCTAGGTCTTTTGAGTTCTGCACAGAGTTCACAGGAGCAGATCCATTGTAGATAGGTCAGGCCATGATTGAAGTTTGCTATGGTTATGGTTGGATCTGGCAATTGAATTTATAGTGTAAATGAACTTTTGTTTGAAGGCCTCATCTTTACAGATGACTCTACAGAATCGTGGGGCCACTGAGCCATCGCTGCTGTTATATTCTGGGCCATCTGCGGAGACTTCAATGATTTCGTCGGGGGAGATGGTTGGTGTGTGATGACTGCTAATGAAGTTACGAACCCTGGTGATATAAGGTTAATTGGTGACATCTAATCCAAATAAGATAGCGTTTTGATGTTTTTGTTGTCGCTCAACGGCATCTTTAATGAGTATGGAGATGTTGTTTAGTTGGTTGGCAACTATTTGCGGTTTGGGTTGAGGTTGAGGTAATGGTTGTTGAATTGGGATAGGATTTTGATCTGCTGAGTTTTCATTTTTCTTTGCTGTAATTTCCCCCCCCAAAAAAGATGTAAAATGTGCTTCTAAACTTGATTCTATGGAATTTATGGTTGCTTGCTGTGTCTTTATAGTTGTTTCTATGATATGGACCCTGTCAGACATGACAATTAAGTTATCCAGTTTTGGTATACAAGGTGGACATAGATATGGAAAGGAAGGATTTCTAGTAGAAAATTTGCTACTTGTTTGCTTCTTCCTAGGCAGGTGTGGTGGGCGTATTGGGAAAATATGCGGCATTTCTTGAATTCATCATATTCGTTGATAGGTTTATTACATTTATAGCATGTGTTGGATTCGTTGGGATCATCATTGATATTCTTATGTTTGTGTGTTTGGTGGTGGAGTTATGCAGATGCTTAGTGCTCTGCTGGGGATGGATAAGTTTAGCTTCACTTATTTACTCCATGAATGGTGAGGTGGAAACTGTTAAAGGAATCCCTGGGGTATTTTTTTTTTCATTTTCTTTACAGCAAAGGAATGACTTGATAGAAGCCTTTCTGCAGGTCTGCAAGGACAAAAAAACCTTCAGGTTTTCACTGCTCTACAATACATTACTAGCATCCATTTATATTTGGCTTTTTGGAATAATAAACTTCAGTGTAGGTGCATTTAGTCAGGTCAATTTTCCATGTTTCGGTAGTTGTGTTCTAAGCATTATTTTCATCTGATTGTGCTCCACAGGATTCAGATCTCAGGAATTTCCAGCTCTTTGTTTGTTCCTGGATTTGGGGGTGACTGTTAACCACAACAAATGTTGCAAAGAAAGCAATTCTGGAAAGTTCCTGTAAACAAATAATTCTTTTGCGTTTGTCCCCTAGTTACAACATAGCATTGTTTGCATCGTTATAGTCTTAGGTCGGATGATAGGTCTCACTTGAGAAGAATGTGGGGGAGGAAGGATGCAGTAGGCTAGCCATGTCTCCAGTGGAACCCAGTTTTTGACGTGCCTTTTTCAAGGAAAAAGAGCTTTAATAATAAGCATGTGTATTAAGTTTCTCAAAACATACTGTTGGGGTCATCAGAGCAACTGGCAGTGATGCGAGTTCTGTGACCTGCCTCTGAACCTTTCAAACTCATTTCCTGTCAAACTTCAGACCCAAGAGGACCAGCAAAGAGTTGTTAAGTTCTTCTCTAGAGCTGTCTCAAATTAGAATTCCAGGCATGGCTTGAATTCCATTCCACTTGTCCTCAACTGGCCATTTTCCATAACTGTGGATTATGAATGTTTATGGCAGAATTATTATCCAGGGGAGCAGAGGAAATAGAAGTCATCAGTAGGGTCCATCCTTTTGAAAAGAAGAAGAACAGCAAAGAACAAGATGCACCAAAGATGGTTATGGAAATAGTTAAAAACAACTGTAATTAACAGAGTGGTCTGAAAATGGGTAGTAAACTTTAAAAGTGAACAGAACAAACATAGAATAGAATAGAATAGCTTTGTCGCCTTGAATGTACACTAATTGGCATACATTAAAAATGAAATTTCATTGCATACAGCTCTCAAAAGGTCACTGCCTTCAATATACACTACATAACCATGACAGAATAAATAGATACATAAATACAAAATTATGCATATACCCACATATATTATATGACAGAGAAAGTTAAGTTCTTAACTCAGTTGCCATAGATCTATCTCAAAAAAGAGGTTGGCAATTATTTTGATTGTGTCTGAACATAATTTGGATTGGTTCCTAGTACTGTGGACATACAGTAGTGTAGTGTCCTATTCATTGTTTCTGTCCCCATCTTTGACTCTACTCTGAACTGCTGCCCTTGTAACTTGTCTATCTATCTATATGGTTGGTTAGAATAGAATAGAATAGAATTTTTTATTGGCCAAATGTGATTGGACACACAAGGAATTTGTCTTGGTGCATATGCTCTTAGTGTACATAAAAGTGTTCTGCAACCCAACAAGAAAAACACAGACTTCACAGGATAATTAGAACTGCAGAAAAAATAATTGCTACCAACCTGCCTTCCATTGAGGACCTGTATACTGCATGAATCAAGAAGAGGGCCGTGAAAATATTTACAGACCCCTCGCATCCTGGACATAAACTGTTTCAACTCCTACCCTCAAAATGACGCTATAGAGCACTGCACACCAGAACAACTAGACACAAGAACAGTTTTTTCCTGAAGGCCATCACTCTGCTAAACAAATAATTCCCTCAACACTGTCAAACTATTTACTGAATCTGCACTACTATTAATTGTTTCATAGTTCCCATCACCAATCTCTTTCCACTTATGACTGTATGACTGTAACTTTGTTGCTGGCAATCCTTATGATTTATATTGATACATTGACCATCAATTGTAAATGTTGTACCTTGATGAATGTATCTTTTCTTTTATGTACACTGAGAGCATATGCACCAAGACAAATTCCTTGTGTGTCCAATCACACTTGGCCAATTAAAAAAAAAATTCTATTCTATAATTCTATTCTATTCTAAAAGAAAAGAGTGATGGCATTCGGGAAAAAACTGTTCTTGTGTCTAGTTGTTCTGGTGTGCAGTGGTCAATAGCGTCATTTTGAGGGTAGGAGTTGAAACAGTTTATGTCCAGGATGCGAGGGGTCTGTAAATATTTTCACAGCCCTCTTTTTGACTTGTGCAGTATACAGGTCCTCAATGGAAGGCAGGTTGGTAGCAATTGTTTTTTCTGCAGTTCTAATTATCCTGTGAAGTCTGTGTCTGTCTTGTTGAGTTGCAGAACCAAGTAGTTCTGTGGCTGACTGCATGTGAATGTATGCATAATCAACTACTTCTGAAGGCCTCTATATCATGGTTAGCATAATGGATAACCTTGTAGTCAATGGCCATCCAGAAGGTTTGGGAACAAAGAGCTTCTAGGAACTCATGCCAAATGGCAAGTCTAGTGGCTGAGCTGATTCCTTGCCCTTCTGGCTACTATTTAAAAAAAAAAACTCTTACAAGTTTCATTAGTTCCTTTTACAGCATTTGTCTTCATAGGCAGTGTGATAGCTCCATCTGAACCTTCTTTGCATGGCCCTTGGAATGCCCTTTCTGACTGACAGTAGTTTTCTGCTACTGTGTTGATGTGGAAAACACATGAAAATAGACATAATACAAGAATGTTAAGAAAAACACCCAAATTTCTTTTAAAACTTGTTCTGATCAAGCCACCTTTTGACTCTTGGCCCCCCAAATTAAATGTGGGCTTTGGCTACCAAATATTGCTCGGTGGTAATCAAAGTTCAGGAAGGAAAAGATATGTAGCTGCTGGCATTGTTTTTGAGCTGAGAAGAAATGAGGCTGAGCTTCAGGAGACTATCTGAAGGCCATGTTGGAGATAGGGAGTATCCATTCCCAAATGACAATTCATGAGAAATGTGTGGATATCAGGGTACTCCATATGCATATGTAACAGAGGCAGAAAATTTGAGATGCAAGAGATGATCTCAGCTCCCAGTTTCTTAATCCCTGACTGAGGACACAAAGAAATCAGGTGTCTATGTATCTTGCCTACCCTGCCCTTCCACCTCCACACTATTTATGAAATAGAGTTCAATGAATTAAAATGTAATTTTAATTTCATACTGGAAGCATTTGGAAGCAACCTGCAGCACAAGGTTTATGCTGTGCTTTGTTGAACCCAGCTCTGGTAGTTCACAAAATAAGAAAGCTTCCAGCATTGAGTGGTTTCTTTTAGACAAAAGAAAGCTTTAAAAAAAAAAAAAGAATGTAGCTTTCCCAATAAATGAGGATTCAGCTCAATGGAATCACTGAAATAAGTATCATGTTTTGGTGTTGCCTCTCTTATCTGATGGGAAAGCAGTTGGATGGATTGATATTTCTTTCCTGAAAGTATATTCATTGTTACTAAAGACATACTAGCTTTTACTGAAATCAAGTGTTATAAGAATGCACACCACAGTGGTTAATTATTGATTTTAATGGCACTCTTGTGTATTCATGAAATTTCATCACTGTGCTCAGTTACTATATAGGTAGGTTCTATAAGAGGGAACATTATCAAAATACCATAAAAGGCCTTTCTCTAATAAATGGGGAGGATAGATATATCCTAATCTGGAGAAAGCCTTTTCAGGTGCTCTTAATGAACACAAGAGGACTAAAGTGCACCATGGATGTATCCTGGCTCCCAACCCATTCCCTCCAGCCATGTGTCCCGCACATCCTGTGCTTTGCTCCTCCTAACCTCTGCATGTCCAGCCAGGAAGTCTCAAGGGGCTGGTAGACTCACATGTGCTCAAATGCAAACACAGCTTTCTAAAGGGAGAGTTCGAAGAAGAAGCGTGATTACATGATTTCCACTCTTTTCCAACTTTCCATTTGCAAGTCAGAGAGTGCAAGAGGCAGAACTAAGAAGGACCCAAAAACAGAGGAGAATAGCCACATGCAAAGCCTCTAATGCTTTACTTTACATAACAGTTGTATTTATTACTTTTCTGTTCCTGACTTTCTTCTTAAAGAGCTCGGGATAATGTACATAACATCATCTTTCAGGGGGAGTCAAAGATGAAATGATTCAGGCTGAGAAACGATTTTTAATTCAATTTAAAATAAACACCCTGAATTGTATTGAAATAATATCATATTCTGGCAGTCATATCCTAAATCTCACACTGGTTGTAGGGTGCTAGCAAAATCTTAAAAGATGTGGACATAAATTAAAAAATATATATGTGGTCCTATGGCACTTACTGTATATGCAACATGTTGTTGACTCTTATATGGTGGTCCTCAAATCATTCAATAGTGACGCAGCATTTCCATAAATGAAAACACTGGTGCCAGGTGTGGTATTCATTTACCTTCGCTACTGGTTTGCAAATGCGAGCATGCGTGCCACTTCCGCGCATGTGCAGGGCCTTCCAAAGATTTTTTTTTATCCTTTTTGTTGAATACTTACTGAAGAATGAAGTTTTCTTTTTCTTTCTTTCAAATGAATTTTGTTTCCTGAACATTTTTTAGTGCGGATAATGTCTCACATTGAAATTAGTATGACTCAGCTCATCAAACCACAAGATTCTCATGTGAAATAAATTGGTTTTGCTATGAGACTAATACACAGAATATACCTTGTCTTTAACCAAACACTATCAAATGACCTTTTGGAAGAGAGGGGAGCAAACTGTCAATCATGATTCTGACACTTTAGCTTTCCCAATTATCCAGCATTCATCATTAATAATATCTCTTGTTCCTCGGGTATTTCTAAATCCAACTTGAAAATCTGGCATCTCTCTTTCCGTGTAAGGCTCTAATTTGTGCTGGATGTTCCTAAGAATTATTTTCCTAGCATATTAAATTAAGGATGTTATATAATAATTTGCATACTTTGTTAAGTCTTTTTTCTTTGGCATTGGTACTGTGTGGCCTGACCATTTCCAGCCTGTTGGGCTACTGTGTCATTTTCCAGACTGCCTTCCATAGTTTGGTTAGAACTGCAGAGATTCTTCTGCTACTTGTCATATTTCTCAAAATATTCTATCCTCTCCTTCCAATTTGATCATGACCGGAATGCTGATCTAACTTCATATTTTAGTACTGGAGAGCTTTGTAAATAGGGAATATCTTCTAAGGTTATCTTGAGTGTTGACATCTCTGCTACACAGAATTTTAGTATATTCTGTCCAATTCTGTTTGATCATTTTGGAATCAGTTTTTATTTACTAATTCAAGATTAGAATCCCCTTCCAAGTTTGGAGATCTTTTGTAAGACTTTCCTTATTTTTCTGCTTCCACCTTTGATATCTTTACTGATGTTATTGCTTCTTGTCTCTTCTAACAGTGCTTTGGAAATCTTTTGTTAAACTCCTTTCTGAAATCTTTCTCTCTCTCAGCTTTGGTTTTTCTTTTCTTCTTGGCAATTTCTATCATTTGCTCTTATATCCAGTTGCTTTCCTTTATTTTCTGAATTTTGGCAGTCTGTTTTCACATTCTTTTGTCTTCATTTTACTTTTCCTCTGGTTCCATATCATGGGGTTCAGCACTTCCAAGCGATTCCTAAGATTCTTCTTGAAAGTCATATCTGATCATACCATGGAAACTTATTACTGTTCTGCTTTAACTTGACCTGTTCACACTCAGCACCTGGCTGTGCTATTATAACTGGTGGGCTTGTTAAAGCATTCATGTTTAAAAATAAAGCAAAATTGGAGCACTAATTTAAAACAATTAGCAACTGCAGTTAAAATGGTCTGTACTTTTCTAACAGCCATAGCTGTACCATATAGATAGAACTCTTGTGTTTCACTGAGGGGAACAGACTTAGTAGCAGCATTATATGAAGAGAACTTACTAGAGAAGATAAGTAGTTGCAATTGCCTTGATCTTTATTACACTAGGGCAGGGGTCTGCAACCTTAAACTCAAAGAGCCATTTGGACCCATTTCCCACAGAAAAGAAAACACTGGGAACCAATAACTTAATCGGTGTGACTGGGTGGGCGTGGCCAACTCATCATCACTTACTCCCACCCAGTCACATGATCCCCCAGCCACGCCTACCCAGCTGGTCAATAGGGCAGAGAACTGGTTGCTAAATTATTTACCTACCTGGCCTTGTCCTGCCTCACCCCACCCCACCCCTCCACTCCTCACCCCTCCCACACCCGACCTCTTACCTTCTCTGTCTGTCTCTCCCCTTCTCTCTCCTCTCTCTCCTTTTCTCTCTTATCTCTCTCTCTCTGTCTCTCTCTCCTCTCGCCTTCTCTGTCTCTCTCTCTCCTCTCTTTCTCCACCCTTTCTCTCTCTTTTTGCAAGAGCAGCAGGCAGGCCATGGAGACAGTAACAGCAGCGGCGTTGGAGCTGCAGCAGATGGCTGAAAGAGCCACATGTGGCTCCAGAGCCATGGGTTGCTAACACCCACAGTAGGGTAATCCCCATGTAAAGCACAATGCCGAAGTTTAGACGTGAAATGACCAGGACTTCAATACATGAATGCACAATAAGTGATCCAGGTAAGGCTGCAAGTGGTCCATAACCCAAAGGCTCTTCTAGCCGTGACTGACACTTGATCATTGAGCAGGAGTTGCAAGTCCAGGAGAATCCCAAGTTTGTGGACCATCACCCCATCCAGAACAAAGGATGTCATAGTCCCAGAAATGTGAGCACGCGTGCCTCTTCTGTGCATGTGCAGAGCCTTCTGCACATGTGCAGAGGGTCAAAAATGGGACGTAATGACATCCCAGCAGGCCCTACCACCTCGCATCGCTGGCCCTACCACCTCGCACGAGCCAGATAGATCCGGCCAGATTTCACCGCTGGAGCCAACCCAATCCAAGATGTGCTTCCAGACCCCATAGCTGGCTCAAGAGGATACCATGGCTGATTATATCGAAGGCTGCTGAGAGGTCAAGGAGAACAAGGATGGTTGCCCTATGTATGTACAGCCTGGTCTTGCCAAAGATCATCCACAAGTGTGACCAATGCTGTTTCTGTCCCATACCGGCCTGAATTTTGACTAGATAATCTGTTTCATTCAGGACCCCCTGAAACTGCCAAACAACCACTTTTTCTACCACCTACCCTAAAAGGGGAAGATGGGAAACTGGACTAAAATTGTCCAGGCAGGTAGGATCAAGCAATGGATTTTAAGAAGGAGCTGAACCAAGGCCTCCTTAAAAGGCCCTGGGAACATCCCCTCCTGCAGTGAAGAATTTATCACTGCCTTTGCTGACCTGCTAGTTACCATTCTGGAGGCTTTCACCAACTGGGGTGGGGGTGGGGACACAAGGGTCTAATTGAAAGGTGGTTGCCCTGTTGCATTGAGGTTCCTGTCCATTTCCTCAGGTGCAACAGAACTGAACTGTTCCCAGCTAACTGAACAAGACCTTTCTCCGGGCATCTCACATGAATCTGCACCAGGGAGGGGGCTAGGTCCACCATGTGTTCGCGGTGGTAACTTAATAGGTCCTGGGGTTATGGCGAGGGGTGTCGTTCCAGTTTGTCAGGGTCGAGCTATTACTACGGTAAGTGGGAGAGGCAGATATGACGGAAGGGGGGGCCACATCAGGTCTCGGGGGCTCGCCCTCGCTGTTTACGAGCGATTGCGTGCTCCGGCCCCCCAGAAATTTCCCGTGACCCGAGTGGCCAGGGTAATCGGGACCTGGGCCTCCGGCTGATGTTATGTAATGCCAGGTCCGCGGTTAATAAAGCCCCCCTGATTTCAGATCTTATTCAGGAAGGGACCGCGGACGTTATGGGCATTACGGAGACCTGGCTGGGCACCAAGGGGGTCCCCTAGTGAGATGTGCCCACCAGGCTTCCGAGCATTCCATCAGCCGAGGCCCAGGGTAGGGGTGGAGGGTGGCGGTTATCATTAAGGAGAGTCTTGAGCCGAGGGAAACCACTGTGCCTCAGATAGCTGGGTGTGAATCCTCTTCGTGAAGTGGGGTCGAGAACTCAGGTGGGCTTGTTGATCACGCACCTGGCTCCTTGCTGCGTGACTACAGCCCTGCCTGAGCTGTTGGAGTTGCTGGCCGGGTTGGCAGTTGAAACCCCAGACTGTTGGTCATGGGGGATTTCAATTTGCCATCAGCCGGCGTAGCATCCTCAGCAGCTCAGGAGTTCATGGCTTCCATGACGGCCATGGACCTGATTCAGTTAATTGACGGCCCTACCCACGTCGGGGGAGGTACCCTAGATCTGATTTTTATCTCTGGCCAGTGGTCTAATGATCTGGTTTTAAATGATTTAGTTGTTGAACCTTTGTCATGGTCAGATCATTTTCTCCTTCGTCTAGACTTTCTGACCGCTACCCACCACCACAGGGAGATGGAACCAATGCGTTGGTTCCGTCCCAGGCGCCTGATGGACCCGGAGAGGTTCCTGACGGAGCTTGGGCCGTTTCCCAAACACCTGGCCCACGACTCGACTGAAGAGCTAGTTGCGGCCTGGGAACGGGCCGCGGCTGGAGCTTTGGACCGTGTCGTGCCTTTGCGGCCTCTGACCCGGCGTCGGTCTCAACCAGCTCCTTGGTTCTCCGAGGAGCTGAGGGAGATGAAGCGCCGGAGAAGACGCCTAGAGAGTGCCTGGAGATCCAGCCACTCTGAGGCTGACCGGACACTAGTTAGGTCCTATAGTAGGACCTACCTAGTGGCAATGAGGGCTGCGGCGCCCACGCTTCCTCCTCATTGCGCCGGCAGATAACCGCCCGCCGCCCTGTTTCGGGTGACCCGCCGCTCCTTCAACAGGAGGGGCGGAGGACCCCTACAAGGGCGTGCCGAGGAGTTTAACGGTTATTTATACGACAAAATCGTTCAGCTCCGGGACGGATTGGATCAAAATTGGGTAGATCCAGGCGAGGGTTCTGAGGCCCGTCTTGTTGAGGTGGTTTGGGATGACTTTGATCCTGTGACTCCCGAGGACATGGACAGGTTGCTGGGTAGGCTGAACGCCACCACATGTTTACTGGATCCGTGCCCCTCCTGGTTAGTACTGGCTACTCAGGAGGTGACACGAGGCTGGCTCCAGGGATTACAAATGCTTCTTTGCGGAGGGGTCTTTCCGCTGCCTTGAAAGAGGCGGTGGTGAGACCCTCCTCAAGAAGCCTTCCTGGACCCAGCTGTTTTAGGAACTATCGCCAGTCTCCAATCTTCGCTTTACGGCGAAGGTTGTAGAGAGTGTGGTGGCATGTCAGCTACCCCAGTACCTGGATGAAGCTGTCTATCTAGACCCGTTCCAGTCCGGCTTCCGGCCCGGATATGGAGTACGGAGTACGGAGACAGCTTTGGTCGCACTGGTGGATGATCTCTGGAGGGCCAGGGATAGGGGTTACTCCTCTGTCCTGGTCCTATTAGACCTCTCAGCGGCTTTTGATACCATCGACCATGGTATCCTGCTGCGTTGGAGGGGTTGGGAGTGGGAGGCACCGTTTATCGGTGGTTCTCCTCCTACCTCTCTGATCGGACGCAGACGGTGTTGACAGGGGGGCAGAGATCGACTCCAAGGTGCCTCATGTGTGGGGTGCCGCAGGGGTCGATTCTCTCACCCCTCCTGTTCAACATCTATATGAAGCCGCTGGGTGAGATCATCAGTGGCTTTGGGGTGAGATACCAACTGTACGCTGATGACACCTAGCTGTACTTTTCTACCCCGGGCCACCCCAGTGAAGCTGTCGAAGTGCTGTCCCGGTGTCTGGAAGCCGTACGGGTCTGGATGGGGAGGAACAGGCTCAAACTTAATCCCTCCAAGACGGAGTGGCTGTGGATGCCGGCACCTCGGTATAGTCAGCTGCAGATGCGGCTGTCTGTCGGGGGTGAATCATTGGCCCCGATGGAGAAGGTACGCAACTTGGGCGTGCTCCTGGATGGTCGGTTGTCCTTGAAGACCATTTGGCACCGCTCCAGGAGAGCATTTTATCAGGTTCGCCTGATCCGCCAGTTGCGCCCTTCCTGGACCGGGATGCCTTATGCACAGTCACTCATGCTCTCGTTACCTCTCGCCTGGACTACTGCAATGCTCTCTACATGGGGCTCCCCTTGAAGAGCACCCGGAGACTTCAGCTAGGTCAGAATGCGGGTGCGCGGGTTATTGAGGGAGCGGCTCGAGCTCCCACATAACACCTATCCTGCGCAGACTGCACTGGCTACCTGTTGTTTTCGGTGCGCTTCAAGGTATTGGTTACCACCTTTAAAGCGCCCATGGCTTAGGACCGGCTATCTACGGACCGCCTACTGCCGGCTTCTATCTCCCATCGCCTGGTACGCCCCACAGAGAGGGACTCCTCAGGGTGCCGTCAGCCAAACAGTGTCGACTGGCGGCCCCAGGAGGGCCTTCTGTGGGAGCTCCACCCTGTGGAACGAACTTCCTCGGACTTCGACAATTACCTGACCTTCGGACCTTTCGCCGCGAACTTAAAACTTATTTATTTCGTATGGCTGGACTAGCCTGATTTTTATTTTTATTGGATGGGTTTTTAAAATTTTGTTATTTTACGGGGGAGTACGTTTTTTAACATTTTGGGCATTTAAATTAGTTTTTTAAAGGATGTTTTTAATTATTGTGTGTATTTATATTTTATCTGCCTGTTCACCGCCCTGAGTCCTTCGGGAGAAGGGCGGTATACAAATTAAAATATTATTATTATTATTATTATTATTATTCATGGGTTCCAATTGGGAAATTCCATTGTGATAGATTATCCCTTCCATAATCTCAATCCAGCATGCCCATCAAACTGATAATTCTGATATGTAGGAAAACATATTTGGATGGACACACACACACACACACACACACACACACACACACACCTTTTCTAAAAACTACACACTTGTATAGAAAGCTAGAATGTGGCTATATAGTAGAGACTGTAGGGTGATATCTTCTGTTAAATTTCAGTCACTTTGCAGCATTTTAATCTAATTGGCCTATATTGTTTTTTGAGTCTTTGCAACAATGTTTCACAAATTACATACAGCATATTGAGACGTCTTAATACATTATTTTCTTTGTCGATATCGACCTCCATAATATATCTCTGGAATATGTTAGATGTTTAAAGGTGAAGATATATTCTATATTGAAATGTAAGCATCTTGTTGGATAATTATTTATTCTAATGGATGTCTGCAGTATTTTGTACAGAAATCCCTTCTCCCACTGTTAATATATGTATCTCTTATATTTATGTAGTTTTAGTCAGAAACAATTGGCTTCCTTCTCATTTCTTTTTAAATAGATCATTAAAGTACACTCATGTAGTGTAGTCACTCTCTAAAGTCTGCATAAGCTCAACAACTTCATGACATTCTTTTCCCATATTATTTTTGTAGCCTGTCATTTTTAAATCCACTTTCAGATCAGTCTTGTCCAGTAAAACATGTTCCTCTTTCATAACAACTTTTAAGAACAATATATCACAGTGTAACATGGTCTAGAGCCAAATCCTCTTAAAATTTAGCTCTAGATCAATTACTCCAAAATATTCATTAATATAGCCAACGTTAAAATATTCTGTTCTACTCTATAATGTTTATATTATTTTATATTAGCAAGTCAAGTATTCTGTTTCTTTAATTATACTCTTCAATTCTTTTGGGTTCCTTCTATCTGAGAGTTCCAACCCTCAAAATCTCATCCTATCATGGTTTTTTAAACAGAATTAAAAACAGAAACATTTTTCCATAAAAGCATTTTTTCATAAGCAGCACTTGTGGGTGATCCCAGGCCTTCTATTTGTCTGGAGAGGAACAGCCAGTCTACTTGCTACACTTAATTCTGCTGCAATCATAAAAGTAGAGCTTTTTTGGTTTGCAATTTCTTTTCTGGAAGTCCAAAGATATAAAAAGGAAACTTAATCTTAATAATTAAAAGGGATATACAAATAAGAAACTGAAAATGCTCTGGATAATTTTTGTATGCTGGATTTACAAAAAGGCTACAAAACCTAACACAAGAAAAATGAAAAGAAATGAAGTTCTAAGACATTATTAGAAGGGACTAAAGATCAAGATTGTTAAAAATAAAAGGAAGGAGTGTAAAGTTGGTTTATTTGATCAAGGTTAAAATAGATACGTTCTTTGGTAACCCTTTATGGATTTTTGCTGACTGCAGGACTGAAACGATGAGATTTTAATGATTTGTTTATAGAGAAGAGATGGGATATGGGAAGAAGAGATCATTTGTTGTATGTTAACAGAAGTAACTAAAACTTTTTATACTTGCTGTGTGATGAAGGTGCAAGTCTTTTCTTTATATGTATGTGTATGTGTGTATATATATATATAAAGACCTACATACAAACACCCGCGAAAACCTCAGAAAACATATATATATATATATATATATATATATATATATATATATATATATATATATATATATATATATATATATATATCAGATATACTGAAGATAAGCCGAGTTTTCAGCACGCTTTTGTGCTGAAAACGCCCTCGGCTTATACTCGAGTCTCACGCTCGAACCCCGCACAGGAGGGGTACGAACGGACTCCCATGGGAGGGACGGGAGCGGGCCCGCCGAGGTCTCGGGATTTGTCGCCCCAGGCCGGCCCCTATTCCCGTGTCTGGTGGGCGGACGGCACAAACTTGGCGGGCTGTGCATTGGCGCTGGGAAGCCCTGGTGGTGCAGTGTTCCTTAGCCCTGGCCCCCGTCCTCCGATCTCCTGCGCTGGGAGCGAGCGAGCGAGCCAGCGAACGGCTTCGGGCACCGCGGACTTTGGCAAGGAGGAAGGTGGGAGGAAGCGGAGCTGCCGGCTGTGGGGGTTGAGGGGCGGCAAGAGGAGTGAGCGTGGAAAGGCCTTTTGTGTGTGTGTGCGTGTGTGCGCGCCTGTGTGCCCTAGGGAGGAAGCGGAGCTGCCGGCTGTGTGGGGGTTGAGGGGCGGCAAGAGGAGCGCCTCCTCTTCCTCCACGCCGCTCCTCTTGCACGCCTCAACCCCACCATCCCCACCTCTCCGCGTGAAGGTCACCTCCTCTTCCAGGCGGCGCGGCGGCGCGGCGGCGCGGCGGCGGCTCGAGCGGAGCGCCACAGCCGGCAGCTCCGCTTCCTCCCACCGTCCCAGTCCAGCCGAACGGTGAAAGCGACATGCCGAGCGCCGCCCGCTTTCACCGCTCGCTGGATTGGGACCGCTTGGCTTGGTCCGCGGGCGGGCGGGGAGCCGCCAGCCTTCTCGGCTGAGGGAGGGAGGGTTTCCCCTTGAAAGGGCTGCGGGTTGGAGGAGCTGCGGGCCCCAGCTGGCCTGGCCCTGTCTCTCTTGCGAGCGAGTTCCTAAGAGCCGCAGGATACCCAGTTCAAAGCAACCCGCTGGGCTCCTCCGTCCGTGCTCGCCCGGTCTCGTGACGGGGACGGCCGGGCTAACGCCTGGCGTTTGCCGGCTGGAAGCTTAACGCGCGGGATGATGAGCCCAAGAGCGGAGCGGCTTTGAATTGCAACCTTGGCTGGAGTTTCGGCTTCACCTTCCTGCATCGGTTGGCCTGAGGGCTTCAAGCGTAGCCGGGCTGCGTGGGGAAGGCTACCGGTCGACCCAACCAAACCCCTGGCTCTACACGGCTGGGCGGGCGGGAGAAAAGGGGTGGGTAGAAGGGGCTTGTAGGAAGGCTTCAGGCGCCCGAGCAGAGCTGGAGCCCGCCAGGCGGCTTTTCCGAATGCGTTGAAGCCCCCACATCCCTTCCCGGTGTGCCAGATGTGGAGCCCCTGGCAAGGGCCGCCTGTGGATGATGGGGCTTGAACTCTGCGAGTCTGGAAGATCCAGCCACCGCTCGGGAAACCTCCTCCTCAGCCGAGAAGGCTGGCGGCTCCCCGCCCGCCCCCAATCCAGCCGAACGGTGAAAGCGACATGCCGAGCGCCGCCCGCTTTCACCGCTCGCTGGACTGGGACCGTGGGAGGAAGCGGAGCTGCCGGCTGTGGCGCTCCGCTGAGCCGCCGCCGCCGCCGCCGCCGCCTGTGGATGATGGGGCTTGAACTCTGCGAGTCTGGAAGATCCAGCCACCGCTCGGGAAACCTCCTCCTCAGCCGAGAAGGCTGGCGGCTCCCCGCCCGCCCATGGGGAACGGGCACATCCCCAGCCGAACGGTGAAAGCGAGCGCGCCGCATGTCGCCACCGCTCGCTGGATTGGGACCGGCTTGGCTTGGGTCCGCGCGGCGGGGCGGGGGTGCCGCCAGCCTTCTCGGCTGAGGGAGGGAGGGTTTCCCCTTGAAAGGGCTGCGGGTTGGAGGAGCTGCCGGGCCCCAGCTGGCCTGGCCCTGTCTCTCTTGCGAGCGAGTTCCTAAGAGCCGCAAGGATACCCAGTTCAAAGCAACCCGCGGGGCTCCTCCGTCCGTGCTCGCCCGGTCTCGTGACGGGGACGGCCGGGCTAACGCCTGGCGCTTTGCCGGCTGGAAGCTTAACGCTGGGATGATGAGCCCAAGAGCGGAGCGGCTTTGAATTGCAACCTTGGCTGGAGTTTCGGCTTCACCTTCCCTGCATCGGTTGGCCTGAGGGCTTCAAGCGTAGCCGGGCTGCGTGGGGAAGGCTACCGGGTCGACCCAACCAAACCCCTGGCTCTACACGGCTGGGCGGGCGGGGAGAAAAGGGGTGGGTAGAAGGGGGCTTGTAGGAAGGCTTCAGGCGCCCCCCGAGCAGAGCTGGAGCCCCGGCCAGGCGGCTTTTCCGAATGCGTTGAAGCCCCCCCCCCCACATCCCTTCCCCGGTGTGCCAGATGTGGAGCCCCCTGGCAAGGGCCGCCTGTGGATGATGGGGCTTGGAACTCTGCGAGTCTGGAAGATCCAGCCACCGCTCGGGAAACCTCCTCCTCAGCCGAGAAGGCTGGCGGCTGTCCGCCCAGCAGGACGTTAAGAAAAAGCCGAACGGTGAAAGCGAGCGCGCCGCATGTCGCCACCGCTCGCTGGACTGGGACCGGTGGGAGGAAGCGGAGCTGCCGGCTGTGGCGCCCGCTGAGCGCCGCCGCCGCCGCCGCCGGAGCCGCGCCGCCTGGAAGAGGAGGAGGTGACCTTCACGCTGGAGAGGGTGGGGATGGTGGGGTTGAGGGGCGGCAAGAGGAGCGAGCGTGGAGGAAGAGGAGGAGGCGCGCCTCTTGCACGCCTCAACCCCCACAGCCGCAGCTCCGCTTCCTCCCTAGGGCACACAGGCGCGCATACACACGCACACACACACAAAAGGCCTTTCCACGCCACTCCTCTTGCACGCCTCAACCCCCACAGCCGGGTAGCTCCGCTTCCTCCCTAGGGCACACAGGCGCGCACACACACGCACACACACACAAAAGGCCTTTCCACGCCGCTCCTCTTGCACGCCTCAACCCCCACACAGCCGGCAGCTCCGCTTCCTCCCTAGGGCACACAGGCGCGCACACACACACACACACAAAAGGCCTTTCCACGCCACTCCTCTTGCACGCCTCAACCCCCACAGCCGTAGCTCCGCTTCCTCCCACCTTCCTCCTTGCCAAAGTCCGCGGTGCCCGGTTGCTCGCTGGCTCGCCGCCGCCTGGAAGAGGAGGAGGTGACCTTCACGCTGGAGAGGGTGGGGATGGTGGGGTTGAGGGCGTGCAAGAGGAGCGAGCGTGGAGGAAGAGGAGCGCGCTCCTCTTGCACGCCTCAACCCCCACACAGCCGCAGCTCCGCTTCCTCCCTAGGCACACAGGCGCGCACACACGCACACACAAAAGGCCTTTCCACGCTCACTCCTCTTGCACGCCTCAACCCCCACAGCCGCAGCTCCGCTTCCTCCCTAGGCATGAGCGCACACACGCGCACACACACAAAAGGCCTTTCCACGCTCGCTCCTCTTGCACGCCCTCAACCCCCACACAGCCGGCAGCTCCGCTTCCTCCCTAGGGCACACAGGCGCGCACACACGCACACACACACAAAAGGCCTTTCCACGCCACCTCTTGCATGCCCTCAACCCCCACAGCCGCAGCTCCGCTTCCTCCCACCTTCCTCCTTGCCAAAGTCCGCGGTGCCCGGTTGCTCGCTGGCTCGCCGCCGCCTCCCAGCGCAGGAGATCGGAGGACGGAGGCCAGGCGAACGGAACAGCCCACGCTCCGAAGAGGAAAGGGAGCGAGTGGGTGGGTGGCTGGGACGAGACCCCACCACAAACACACACACACACGCCTGTGAGACGCCTTGCTTGCATGTCACACACACGCACCGCTCGCTGGGAAAAAAAGGATGGATGGATGGATGGAAGTAAGGAAGGAAGGATGGATTGATGGATGGAGGCGACCGCTTTGAAGCGCAACCTTCTCCCGCAACTAAGGGGGTCAATGTTTTCCCAATCCTAGGGTGTGGAAACAGTCATTCTTTCTTCCTCCTAGTCTCTCCCGAGATCGCACTGCAGCGCCCATCATCCCCAGCCGGCAATCTGAGCTCGTGCCATGGCCGGCGTGGAGGGTGTGGTGGTGGTAAACGGCCAGGAGAAAGCTTTCGCTCTTTTCGAGAGGTCCTCTGGAAGGCTGCCTTGGAAAGGGAAAGTGGGAGGGGCAGAGATTTCTCCTCAAAGGTCCCCTTGGAAGGCTGGGTTGGAAAGGAAAGTGGGAGGGGCAGAGATTTCTTCCTCGGTCCTTCTAGAGTCCTTGAGAAACTGATATCATACAAGGTTAATAAATTATACCCTCCTCCTCATTGATGAGTTTTTCATCCTGAAATTGATTGAAACAGTGTACCATCATATGCTGCCATAGTATAGTGTTAACAACATCTGTAAAGATGATATATGAGCATGACACTAAGTTTTTCTATATTTCCCTTTATTGAAAAACTTCCATCATGCTTCTTTCTGAAAACAAAGGTCATTATAATATACCTCATTATATATTTGATTTGATGATATTTCAGTTAATAAATACCATTTAAGGTGTTAAGCTTCTTTTCTTTTCAGCAGCAAAGTGAATTACAACTTTAAAGAACTTTATTACTTTATATTCATTTATTTTAAGTATAGATTTTAGATTTTTAAACAAATATGTTTAGAGCTTTTATATCTTTCAAGTTATTCAAATTATCCTCAGCAGGTATATAATGGCATCCAATTCCAATATCATGTTGGGGCTTTTGAGCAAGGGAGGAGGAACGTGAGCACCGCCTTTCAAGGCTGGCATTCCGGGATTTCCTTTGTTTAGAGCTGGGAATCCTCCTTCCCTTTGCACTCCCTCCTCCCTCCTCTCTCTCTCTCTCTCTCTCTCTCTCACACACACACACACACACACACACACAGACTTCTAAAGTCGATTGGCACAAAGAAAGGCAAAGACCACAAATGTTTTAAGAAAGAAGCTTTAGCAGGAGGGGGATGGAGGGTGTTTTAAGTTTTGGCAAACAGCCAGGCCAACTGTATTGGAGAAGGTCACACAACTGGCCTTAACATTTTAGCTGCTGTCTTTTTCCTCACACTTGGGTTTAATGATATTAGAGACCCTTATTGCCCTGCCAAAAAAAAAAAAAAAAAGCCACCCCAACGTCTATGAAAATTAACCTTCTCTGCCAAGAGACACTGTGCAGGGTATTTTCACTATTGGTGTGCATACAGGCTTAGATTTGTGCTGGGTTCTTAGTGCTTAGAGCACTGACCTTCAGAGGCACCCTGGTCCCTTGGAAGCTAAAGGAGGACTCATTTTCATGCTTGCAGTTGTATTGTCAATTTCTGTGAGACAATGTTGTTGAAGTAACTCACTCACTCACTCATTCATTCATTCATTCATTCATTCCTTGTGTGTCCAATCACACTTAGCCAATAAAAATTCTATTCTATTCTATTCTATTCATTCATTCATTCATTCATTTTATTTTGTCAAATACATATTAAATAATTATATAAATATAAGCATGAATTGAATACATAAAAGGAATACAACTAAAGGGAACATTAGGACAGGGACGGTAGGCACGCTGGTGCTCTTATGCACGCCCCTTACAGACCTCTTAGGAATGGGGTGAGGTCAATACTAGATAGTCTTTGGTTAAGGCTTTGGGGATTTTGGGAAGAGACCACAGAGTCAGGTAGCACATTCCAGGCATTAACAACTCACTTACTGTACTCACAATGTCTGCAATCTAGATTGAGAGGTTCACTTTAAGTTTGAATCTATTGTGTTCTCGTGTATTGTTGTGGTTGAAGCTGAAGTAGTCATTGATAGGAAGTACATTGTAGCAGATAATTTTATGAGCTATGCTCAGGTCATACCAAAGGCGTAGTTCTAAATTTTCTAAAGCTGGGAATCCTCCTTCCCTTTTGCACTTTTATTGTTTTTCGCTCAAATAAATATTCATGTTATTTTACTTGGCTCTATCTTTATTTTTACATTGACCAGTAGCTGCCTCATTTCCCACCTCGGCTTATACTGAGTCAATAGTTTTTCCCAGTTTTTGTGGTAAAAATAGGTGCCTCGCTTATATTCGGATCGCTTATACTGAGTATATACGGTATATATATATATATATATATATATATATATATATATATATATATATATATATATATATATATATATATATATATATATATATATATATATATGTAGGTCTTTGGTTATTCGGGTTTTCTCCCGTAAAATTGGAAGTGTCTTGACGCTTCGATGAAGTCTCATTCATCATCTTCAGGCTTCAGCTTCGTGCTTCTGGGAGCAATGTATGATTGCAGATGTTTCTTCCTTTTTAACTGTTAGTGGGGGTTTGAACTGATTGAGTGGGAGCTTGGCTGTGCTCTGATTGGATGGGGTTTTTTTTGTGCTCTGATTGGCTGGGTGTGTGTCCTGTTTGGGTGGGGGCTTGGTTGTGCTCAGATTAGTCTGAGTTGCAGGGGGATTTGAGCTGGTGAGCTGCATTGCTGTTGTTTGGCTTCATGTTCGTGGTCGTGCTACATCTTCATAGTGGGTGTCAGTCTGCTGCATGTATGGATTGGAGGGGTTTGAAATGGCTAATATTGCAGCTGCGGTCTGGCTTCTGGTCCTTGGTCGTGCTTCATGATCAGTGTGGGTTTGGGTCTGCTTTCTGGGTGGATGTGTGGTGGTGACATCCTGTGTGGACCTCGTGAGTGTGGGTCTGGTGTCATTCCTCGTGTTAGGGACGTCAATAAGGGCGGGTTTCCAAATGGCTGGTAGGCGGGAGGTATCACCTCGTTTGTTCATGCTGTGTGGGCGTTTTTCTCTCAATGGCTTCTCTGATTATTCTGTTGTTAAAGTGTTCAGTTTTGGCGATAGTTCTGGTCTTTTTAAAGTCAATATCGTGTCCTGTGGCTTTAAGGTGTTGGACCAGGGAAGAAGTTGGTTCCTCTTTTTTGACTGAGTTCTTGTGTTCTTCAATGAGTGCACTTATTCTTCTGTTGGTTTGTCCAATGTATGTGGTGGGGCAGGCGGTGCATGGGATTTCATATACTCCTTGATTTTCTAACTCAATTTTGTCTTTGGGGTTTCTTAGGATGGTGGATATTTTTCGGTTTGTGCAAAAAGCTGTCTTGAGGTTGTGTTTGTGGAGGATCTTGCTGATTCTGTCTGTGGTGCCTTTTATATATGGGAGGAGGGCTGTGCCGTTTTCTTGTTCTCTGTCTTGGATTTTAGTGGGGGGTTCTTTTTGGATTAGTTTGGTAATCTTATTTCTCTGGAATCTATTGGATGTTAGTACGTTTGTGAGAGTGTGTAGTTTGGTTTTTAGGTGTTGTTCGTCAGCTAAGCGTTTTGTTCTGGAGATGAGTGTCTTGGCTATGGAGTTGATCTGTGCTGGGGGGTGGTGTGAGAGAAGCATGAAGCACGTGCTCCCAGAAGCACGAAGCTGAAGCCTGAAGATGACGAATGAGACTTCGTTGAAACGTCGCCAAGACACTTCCAATTTTACGCGGGAGAAAACCTGAATAACCAAAGACCTACATACAAACACCCGCGAAAACCTCAGAATATATATATCTCCTTATCCTTATTTTTTTCTTTTCTTTTCTGCACTTCCTAATTTTTCTTTTTCTTTTTGGTTTGTATTAGTTTTTATCATTGTAATTGTATATTTAAAATAAAATTACTATTAAAATATTAAAAAAAACAGGCTTAATAACATTCAACCATAGAAATAGTTTCTTGAATGTGCAAGCTTTAAGGCATTTTGTAAAACAGTGAAGGTTAAAAAAAGGCATATGCTGTTAAAAAGGGTAAAATAATTGACATTTGTAAAATAGAAGCTTTGAATTGCCTTAGAAATAATTAAGTCAGCTTTTTAACATTTGACAGCAGTTGGGAGCTATTTTTGCAAAATAGCATGTCATAAGAACAAAAACCGGACTTTGAATTTGAGTGGGCCATATGAAAGATCACTAGCTTCCATATTGTTGCCAAGAAAACTTGACTCAAGATAAATGTTACCTTTGTGTCTTAAATTTACGACTGTAGAGTTACAGATTCTTAATGCTGATCAGATTCCAGGAGATGAAGAAACAATTCTCCATCCATCTAGAATTGCTCATAGCCTGACATTCATGAACACTGTAAAATTTTGTGCCAGACGACTGTTATTTTAGGTAAAATGGGAAAGAGCTATAAAGAGAGGACCCACTTTATAGAAGATGATGAGGTCTCTTCTGGTCAGTGGGCCAAGAGAAAGGCTTGGCCTAAGGCCCATCCTTCTTAATCAAAGTAAGCATTTTACTCTTCTCCTTACAAACCACAAAACACCATGGGAATCGACAGCCTTGATGAAAGAAAAAACTTTGACAACTGTTATTTCTACTTGGAAAACATTTTTGGACTTTTTGCAAGAAATTAAATAAAGAGTTGATTTGTGGATTGGATTATTAGAATTATATGGGATTATAGAAATAATGTAGACAAATGTTAACCTTAGAGTAAGAGTTTGATGTATTTTTACTCCTTCCTTCCTTCCTTCCTTCCTTCCTTCCTTCCTTCCTTCCTTCCTTCCTTCCTTCCTTCCTTCTCATTTTCTTTCCTGAGCTTTTTCTTTTTTCAATTTTTTTTTCTGCTTAGTATTTTTTCAAAAAATAATAAAGTTATATAAAAATGTTCAAAGAAGGCTGGACTAGGAAGAGAAGACCATCACAACAGCAGGTAGAGTTCTAATTTCCTGGCCTTCTGCATCTAACAAGGCAAGCAAGCAAATCCCAAACCATGTAATTTAGAAATAGATAAGGAATAAGGTATCATTTGATGTGTGTGAATTCATGTCCCTCAAGCAAGCAAATTCGCAGTGAGGTGAATTTGGATATTACCGCTTTGTGGCATTCAAAACAATGGTGCCTTAGAGACAACATAAAGAAGACCTGTTGATAACATGAAATGTGATTTTTCTAGACGCTTCACCCAGGACCTGGCAATCCAGGAAGGAAAGATAAGATTACAACATGCGGATTTGTGAAAGTGAAATTCTATTTTGAGCAAGGATTAATGAAGCAGGTTTGTCACTTTAAGCAGAAGAAAGATTATTTAAGTTAGGTTTTAAGGTTTAAAGTTTATTTATGTAAGAAAATACATGAATGGGCTGTGGGTAACTTAGCACCTTATTAGCTACTTTGAGGAGGCTCAAAAGGCGCTCTCTGTGTGCATAAGAAAAAGCCTGAAAATGGCAGTCTTGAGGCAGACAAGTAGGGCAGATGAGTGATGGTGGAGATGCAAAGTAAATGTTAACTCTATCTCCATCCTTCAGTCCCTTTTGATCTAAGGTTCTCAGCTGCTGGAAGAGTTAATTATTATTATTTATTTATTTATTTATTTTATTAGATTTATAAACCGCCCTTCTCCTGAAGGACTCAGGGCGGTGTACAGCCAAAGTAAAAGAAAAACAATGTACAGTTAAAATAAATTAAAAAACTTATTATACAGTGTGGCCGAAATTAAAATAGTTAAAAATCTAAAAGACCCCAAATTAAACTAAAAAGAAATTTAAAATTTAAAACTAGACAATTTAAGAAAGCCCCGCACGACTGCCACTGGACTAGCGATGCAAGTATGGGAAGCCCCTCTCCCCCACTCCTAGACAATGAAATATTTTGGGTAATATTAAAAGAGGCAGAATATTATAGTTCTCCAAAGGAGAAGTGGAGACAAATCTTAAAAAAGGGAGAAAACAGTCCAGTCTTCCTGCCATAGCCTCAAGCAGAAGCCTCAAGACTTTAGAGACTTGGATAAAGGTAAAGGTAAAGGTTCCCCTCACACATATGTGCTTGTTGTTCCTGACTCTAGGGGGTGATTCTCATCTCTGTTTCAAAGTCAAAGAGCCAGCACTATCCGAAGACGTCTCCGTGGCCATGTGGCCGGCATGACTAAACGCCAAAGGTGCACAGAATGCTGTTACCTTCCCACCAGAGGTGGTCCCTATTTTTCTACTTGCATTTTTTATGTGCTTTGGAACTGCTAGGTTGGCAGAAGCTGGGACAAGTAATGGGAGGTCACCCCGTTACATGGCACTAGGGATTTGAACCGCTGAACTGCCGACCTTTCAATCAACAAGCTCAGTGTCTTAGCTAGTGAGCCACCATGTCCCTTTTAGAGATGGATATTTTGTATCTATTAAGAAAAACTGGACCAATCTATTCATAAACGAAAGGCCTTCAGCCACAGCTCCCACAGAAGGCTGGAGCTGATGGGATTAAGAATTTACATTCCCCTACCTTAATTCTAACCTTTAGACATAATAGGATTTACCTACCACCATTAGAATAGCAAAAGACACAAGCTCACTGTTAAGTTTGGGTATTGACGAGGCAGGAGACCAGGTTAGTGACAACAGCTCTTTAATTACGGGTGACCCAGCAAAACTCTGGAGAAAAACCTCTCCTTATATACACTTCAGCCTGAGGCTGCATCCAATCAGAGACGAGATATTTCCCGCCTAAAACTCCCGCCAAAACTTACAGTAATACATTACACTCCTTCCCTCCCAGAAGGCACTTTGCCAATATTTGCATATTATTTCTCTACGTAGTCCTGCAGGTACGTGGGGCGTCTCCTGACTCTCCCGGACCTGCGCAGTTCACTTTCTGGAGTTGAGTCGAGCCTGCCGGAGGGACTTTTCGTTCCTCTGAGCTCCTCCTCCCGGCCATCCGGCCCTGGATTATTCGCCCGCTCGGACCTGCTGTCCTCTAGAGGGACCGGAGGGTGTCGCTGGACCTCGCCTGACTCAGATAAGTCTCTGTTTGGTTCTTTGCTTACGCTTCCTGTTTGTTCTCGGCTCCAGTCAGCTGTGGGGTTAATTAAATCATAGTCAGGGCTGGTCTCGCCTAATTCTGCCTTATCGCTCAATCTGTTTCTTAATTGATCTATGTGGCGCCTCCAGACTCTGCCATCGTCTAGTTCCACTAGATAAGATTTGGGGCCCGTTTTGTCTATGACTATCCCTCTCTTCCAGTTAGGGCCGTCGCTGTAATTATGTGCCCACACCGAGTCTCCTATGTTTAACTCTCGGATTCTATCTGGTTTTGTTTTGAACCCGTCCTGTACGTAGTTCGGGTGTAGCCGGTCTAGCGGGCACCGTAGCTTCCGCCCCATTAATAGCTCGGCTGGGCTGCGGCGGTGGCCACACAGGGGTCCTGTGTTGGACGGTTAGGAATCGTCGATTTGTGCCTGCCAATCGCCGGGCCGCCGTGATAGCGCTTCTTTCGCACTCGAACAAAACGTTCAGCAAGGCCGTTCGACGCAGGGTGGAACGGCGCTGAGAGGGCATGTCGGATGCCCTCTTCAGCCAGGTACCCTTCAAATAATGCTGCGGTGAACTGTGGGCGTTATCGGACACGAGGGTGTCCAGTCTGCAATGCGTGGCGAAAAGGTGTTTTAGTGCTGAGATGACAGCTCCAGCGGTTGTGGATTTCATTAGGATGATCTCCAGCCATTTGGAGAATGCATCCACCACAATTAGAAATGTTTGGCCGTGGAAGGGCCGGCAAAATCAATGTGTATGCGGGACCAAGGGCCTTGGGGTTTCTCCCACTCCAACACTGGGGCCGTGGGTGGTAGTGGTCTGGATTCCTGACATACTTGGCATCGGCCAACCCTGTCACTGATTTCCTGTCCATTAGGGGCCACCAGACATAGCTCCTAGCCAAACCCTTCATCCTCACAATTCCTGGGTGACCTCATGCAGGAGTTCCAGAACTTTTTTCCTCAGTTTCTCTGGGACTACCACCCTATCCCCCAGAGCAGGCACCCCTTAATGGACAATTCCCCTTTTTCCTCACAACTCCTTAAAACGTCGCCCGCGCAGCGGGCCATCCCTTGAACCCAACCGATTACAGTCCTTAAAACAACGTCCCGGTAGGAGGCCGAGCCACTTCCTGCGATGTGACTGGCCAGAGTCCAAAGAGTCAATTAGTAGAACGGTGTGCCCGGGTGGGGTCCTCGATTTCCTGGCAATGGGCATCTGCTCAATGCGTCCGCATGCCCCAGCTCCTTTCCAGGCCGATGCTGCAGCTTGTAGGAGTATGCGGCCAAAAATAGTCCATCTGGTCAGTCTAGGTGAGAGTGCTACTGGCGTTGGGCGGTCGCCAGCCAGTAACCCCAATAGCGGTCTGTGATCAGTGACAATTTCGAAATCTCGCCCAAAAACGTATTCGTGAAATTTTTTCACCCCTGACACTATTGCGAGAGCCTCCTATCTAGCTGGCTGTAATTCCTCTCAGCCGGGACATTGTTCGTGAATAAAACGCTATAGGGGCTTCAGTGCCGCTTTGGGAGTCTGTGGCTAAGTACAGCTCCTACTCCATAGGGGATGCATCACAGACCAATACTAACGGCAGTCTGTTGTTGTATTGTATTAACAGGCTATCGCTGATAGCAAACTTTTACTGCCTCAAATGCCCTATTCTCTGACTTCCCAAGACCAAACAGTGTTTTTCCAAGCAATTTATGCAGCGGTTCAGCAATGGTTGCCTTGTCTTTTAAAAATACTGCATAAAAGTTTACCAGACCCAGGAAAGCCTGAGTTCTGTCTTGTTTTTGGGTGCTGGGGCTCTCTTTATCGCTTGACTTTGCTCTCAGTGGGTGAATCCTTTTGTCTATTCTATAGCCCAAAAATTCAACAGATTCGACCCTATCTGGCATTTTTTGCTTTAACTTTAATCCTGCCGACCTAAAATGGCCAAAACTTTCCTTAATCGCTTCCCAGTTCTCTTAAATCTTCCCTGATACCAACACATCATCGAAATAGGGCACGACTCGGTAACCCTTGTAGGAGTCGCTCCATCAAATTTTGGAATAGCCGGGGCCACACTCACCCGAACTGTAACCGGTGCATTTAAAGGCACCCGGTGCGTTACAATGGTCTGGGCTTCAGCTGTGCTAGCATCTACGGGTAGCTGTTGGTACGCTTGTGCCAAGTCTAATTTGGCGAAAACTTGTCCGTGCCCTAGTGAGTGCAATAAGTGTTGCACTACTGGAACTGGGTAGGCGCTTTTGCAATGCTTTGTTCAAGGTAGCCTTGTAATCAGCGCAAATTCTTATGGACCCGTCTGGTTTTATAGGGTGACGATTGGCGCTCCCATTTGGCATGGTCAACTGGCACTAGTATCCCTGGCTGACTAATTTATCTAACTCTTTGTCGATTTTAGGTTTGAGTGCAAAAGGAACCTCCTTGCCTTTAACCTAATGGGAGCTATTTGGGGTCTAAATTGAAGGAGATAGGGGTCCCTTGTACTTGCCTAAACGGTCCTCGAATACGCTCTGCGAATTCCTCCATTAGGGCGTTTTGCAGGTTGCATCCGCCCGTGGACGCCAGTCACCCCATTCCCAACGCCTGAACCAGTCTAGCCCCAGCAAGCTTGGCAAGGTTCCTCGACTAACGTGATGGGCAGGGTCTTTTGTGTCCCAGACTTGACCTCGACGGTCGTTGTCCTCGAACAGGGATGCGGTTGCCCTGGTAATCCTGCACCCGGAGCCGTTGTTTCTGTAGCTTGCGCTATGCGATGTGCGGCAAGGCTTTCACAAAAGTGTCCCAGGACATGATTGTGATAGCTGATCCTGTGTCTACTTCCAGTCGGCACGGTACGCCTTCAATTGTCGGGTTTGTGAAGATCTTTTCTTCGATGCGGTAGCTGCGTGGTCTATGGTAACAGTCATTCGGTTTGACTTCGCGCTCTTTCTTTCCTGGCCAATCGCTGGTCGCCTCGCCGATCTCGCGCCTGATTGGCTGGTTTGAAATTTCGCGGAATGTGGGGTTTGCATCTCTGACTCAGAGCCGCCTGATTGGCCGATTTGAATTTTCGGCGGAAGGTTGGGGTGCTCGCAGACTTGAGCCAGGTGCCCTTCCTTTCACACCGCCGCAAATGGCGCCCTGAACTTACATCTTTGGCGCTGATGTCGCCCGCAACTTCCGCATTCCTCCGGTCTTCCTTGTCGATTTTCCGTGTAGTGGACTTCTTCCTCCTCTTCGCTGGTTGACTCACGATAGGTTTCTTCGTGGTGGACTGTGCTCAGCTTTGCGCCCGCCATCGGCGTGAGTCGCTTTTGTAAGGTGTCTGCTGCATGGTTGGACATCTCATGGGCTCTGGCTTCGTCCAGAGCGTTTGCCAATGTCAGGTTGCTCTTGGCTAGCAACCGTCTCCTCAAACGGATGTCTCTGACCCCCCGTATAAGTTGTTCCAGCAGCTCTTCGTCCAGATCGCGGTACTCGCAATGCTTGGAGGCTTGTCTCAGGGCTGCCATGTAGTCGCTGATAGACTCGCCTTCTTGTTGCCTGCGCTCCCCAAACTCGTACCGTCGAACGTATTTGGACGGGGCTGGTGCGAAGTGATTCTTCAGGAGGGTCTGAAGGGTCTGCCACGATACGGATTGTAGCG
This sequence comes from Ahaetulla prasina, assembly GCF_028640845.1. NCBI lineage: Eukaryota > Metazoa > Chordata > Lepidosauria > Squamata > Colubridae > Ahaetulla > Ahaetulla prasina. The sequence continues at coordinate 272,603,137 of NC_080539.1, forward strand.
GTGTTGGCTCCGCCAGGGCTTCTGCGACGGCGATGACTGCGGACCCACAGTGGCTTATGAAGTAAGCCCGTTTGCGGTTGTCGGAGACTCCCTGTAGCTCGTTTGCCTCCAGGAAACTTTCGAAACGGGTCATATATATTCCCCATTTCTCCTGGGCAGGGTCAAACGGAGCGGGTGGCGTGTAGCCGGTCATCGCTGCATTCGCCATCACCTTGCTGGGTTTGATTCTCGTAGTGAGTTCAGCTCTGTTCTGGTGCTCTGCCTCAAGATCCCACCTTCGTCGCCAATGTTAAGTTTGGGTATTGACGAGGCAGGAGACCAGGTTAGTGACAACAGCTCTTTAATATAGTGTGACCCAGCAAAACTCTGGAGAAAAACCTCTCCTTATATACACTTCAGCCTGAGGCTGCATCCAATCAGAGACGAGATATTTCCCGCCTAAAACTCCCGCCAAAACTTACAGTAATACATTACACTCACTACATTGCAGAACCTCCTGGAGCATCTCAATCACCAAACCCCAGAAACCTATAAAAATCCATCCAGTCACTCAGCCATTTTATCAGCCATTCCAAAAACATGCTGCTTTCATTGAAGTTTCTGAAAACCAAATAAACAGAGACCTTGTAGCCGGCTTCCATTTTATTTCCAGCGTTTTTCTCCTAGCTTGGAATTGGACTTGATTTTTCTTCCAACAGAAGGAAAAGGAGCAAAGCACTTTGAAATCATAATTATGAACTTAAAGGTTTAATGAGAGGTGGACACAACAGACTGACCACGAAAAAGAGCTACTGAAAAGATTTAGTTAAACCTTGTTTTCAAATCAGTATGTAACACAGACATGCCATTGTTTACATGACAGGGTATCACTGGCTCTGAATCGACAACTAGTTGATCTTAAGCTATATCTAGCTGGAACCATAAGATGAAATAGCAATAGCACTTAGACTTATATACCACTTCACAGTGCTTTACAGCCCTCTCTAAGTGATTTACAGAGTCAGCATATTGCCCCCAACAATCTGGGTCCTCATTTTACTAACCTCTGAAGGATGGAATGCTGAGTCATAGGCTTTTCTTAACACAGAAAGCTTCTAGCATGTCTTGAGGCATCTGTTAACAGCGAACCAATGAGGCTTGCAGTGCATTTTCATATTCAGTATCCTCGTACCGATTATTCATCTTCATTCCAGGGGTGAAATGCTACCGGTTCGGACTGGTTTGGCTGAACTGGTAGCGATGGTGGTGGCGGTGGGTGGTTTGATCCAGGAAGTAATCTGTTTTTTACCCTCTGTGCATGCGCAGAAGGGTTTGCGCATGCACAGATGGTCCGTGCATGCATGTGACACACATGCGCGTGTGCACTTCCGAACCGGGTAAGGAAAGTAAATAGATTTCACCCCTAGTTCATTCTCCCTTATGACTTCTTTCTCCAGTCAACCAAGCATTCTGCCATTACTGAGCCTGGTGGGTTCTTTGTAGGGGCCCATTCTTACTTAGACCTTTCTGTAAAACCATAGCTAGTTTTTTTTTTAATGTTTAGGATTCCACTAAACTTGCCAATGCATCTCTTTAGTGCATTAGTTATGCACGACAAAAATAAATCAGCAGTTGGTTACCTAATGACTTCTGTTTAAAGGGATGGCACAACAGAAGAGTAATTTCGATCAGCTTACTTTAGCAGCCAAATATGTGGCCAATGATGGTAGGAGAATAAAGAAATGATATGGACCAGATGTTATTCCAACTTAATTTGTATGGCCATAGAGGAAGCTAGGAGCATATACATTTGGATCAGGTGATGCTAATTTGCAGAAATACCACCATCTAATTAAAATTCAGCTTACGCTCTTTGCAATGTCACACATTTCTTGTGCTAACCAATGGCATTCTCCATTGCCCATCTTATTGCTTACACCCATAACCTGAAAGGCATAGAAGGTGAAGGTATTAAATGTGAGAGAAGAAGTGTGGCAGTATCTGCATTCTGAGACTGTTTCCCGGAGCTAAAATATTTGCTGAAATCTGGCCATAGAACTTAGAATGTCTGCCTGTTTCTCTTTACCAATACTGACAGTTGAGATGGCTCCTCCGCCAGGCCTTTCATGCGTGCAATTGTAATAACCAGTTCCAAGATTTTTGATCTTTGTCCTTTTCTTCTGTGCAGACTAGCATTTGGACATTTTTTGTCTTCCTTGGCAAGTGCTTTGGTATAGGTTTGTCTGCACCCCTTGTCTTCCAGTAAACATCTCATCTGCTTGGTCATATTTTAAATCTTTTGGGGAACTTGGGATGGGAAGGAGAAAAGAAGTCCTATTGTCATGAAATAATCTCATCCAGTAGATTGTTTAGTTGTACATCCTGCTTGTTCTCTGCTCTTGCCGCCTCTCACCAGTTACATAACAAATTCTGTCCTTCACTTCTTGTAAAGAGCTTTGTATGTCCACAGAGACACAGATGGAGGACCAGAATATTCAACCAAATAGTAAACAACAGCTGCAGGGGCTTTAGGGGTTCTCTTGTTGTCCAGGACAAGCAGGAATGCTTTAGGACACAGGCTACATCTCTTTCTCTCTACCTCGATCATCTCTATCTCTCTGTCATCTCTGTTGCCTGATGTACTGATATAAATATATAACTTTGCATATTGTCTGATGTGCAGAAGATTTGGGGAGGTTGGAGGTAGTTTGTGTCTTTTCATTTTACGGTGAAACTTAGGCAACATTAAAAGAAGCTACTCATATATGTTGCAATGAAAGAAAAAGAATTGGTGCGTACATCTGCTTATCTGGTCCTGCCCACTGGCCTTTCTGAATCTATTTTTAATCTAAGCGTGATCAAGTAAACAGGCCTGACCTGTTTACTTGATTACAGGAGGAGGACACTGCTTGGAACCCTTGGGTGGCACCTGACTTAGGAAAAGAACAAGGCAAGAAGCCAAGAAACACGGTGGGGCTGAGCCAGATGAGATGGGCTTCTTTAGATTTTTTTAGACATCTTATTGAAGCTCCTGGGCAAGGCAGGGCCCCCAAAGGATTTGGCGTATCAATATGCTGACAGTATCTGGCTGCACTTCTCCTTTTTTTCATCTGATTTGGATGAGTTGGTTGATATGGTAAATCCGCACCGCGCTTCGGTAATGACCGAATATAATCCAATAAATTGAAGTTCTATGCAGATGAGCCATAGATACGGTGGTTGATTGGTGCAGATATGGGTTTCCTATTTGCTTTGGGCTGCATGTGCTGTAAAGGAATACTGTAGATCTGTGAACCTAGCTTTTGCTAGGTGCCTTATAGGTGCTATGGCTAAGATTTTGGGATATTGTCTGTCTGTCAGTCACTCAGTCTCTTTCTCTGTCTCTCTCTCTCTCATGTCCTTTATCATCTTTGGTCTATCATCCCAGCTAGTGAAGGCTTGCCAGAGGGAGTTCATTTCTGGAACCTTCAGTTTAGATTGCAATAGGGAATTATATGGGGAGCTGTTTTTGAAGACTATTTGGAAACTATGATCAGGTCATGATGCAGCAGTCTGGTTGCTAACTAGGACTGGATATAATGAGCAACAGAAATTAGATATCTTTATTCAAGCTATCCAGGTCAGACTAAGACATCATTTAGTTATGAATGAATTTTAAACTCCATGGCTTCATTTTTTTTAAAAAAGTATTAATGTATGTTCAGGATAGTTTATGGCCATATGCTTTACATAGGACGCATAAAGCCCTGAATGCATGCTTAGTGTAAGCCTGCACAAAATGTTTTAAACAATGGACACTTTTATAAATAAATCTTTCTAATGCTGAAGCAATCGCCTGCCTTCATCCTGATCCTTTTCAGTTACACAAAATACTGCATTTAACTTTTGTGGGAAGCCCTCCCCCCCAAGAATAAAATATTTTGAGGAATATTTAAAAAGCCAGAATAATTATATTTCCCAAAGGGAAAAATGGAGAAACATGCTTTTTAGAGGCAGAATCAACCCTCGCCTTTTCTTAATAGCCCCAGCAGGTATTTTGTACCCATTAAGAAAGATTGGACAAACCTATTCAGAAACCAAACTGAGAAGGCCACCTTTTAGAAATGCAGATTTGGTAATCCGTTCAAGACAGGATATTTTGAAACAAAGGCAGAATGGTAGGATTAACCCTCACTCAAGATCCAACACAGGGCAAAACCATTAAGCAACAATAAAATTGCCCAACACCCTCAGACCAGTCCAAACGTCAACCAAACTTAGCTCAGACAAACACCTAGGATTTGTACCAGGGGTGAAATCTAAAAATTTTCCCTACTGGTTCTGTGGGCGTGGCTTAATTGGTGGGTGTGGCTTGGTGGTCAGATGACTGGGTGGGCATGGCCAATAACAATAAATAATAAAAATAATAAACAAAGTATAAAAACCAATAAGAGGTATCAAAACCCAACTTTCACACTTTACACACACACAACACAACACAACACAACTGACTCACACACAATGTAAAAGCAGCTGCACTTCACACTTCACACAGCCACAAAAAGCTTAAAAAACAACTTTCACACACACACACACACACACACAAAATGCCACATACAGCTTTCTGAGATTTTGTGTGTTTGTGTAGTTAGAGTGAAACACTACAGAAACACCCCAAATCTCAGAAAGCTGCACAAATATTTTATTTTATTATTTTATTTTATTTTATTTTATTGTGGACTTCAAATCCCAGAGTTCCTTAGCCAGCAAAGCAGGAAGTCAAAGCAAGCTTTTTTTTTTCTTCAGAAAGCATGCAGTTGCAGCCGGAAAGGAGCAGTAATTATAGGTAAGTGAGGAGGGGGAATTGGGTGGGCATGGGTGGGGGCTCTTGTAAGTGGGGTTTTTTAAAAAGTGAGTTTAAAAGCCTGTGAGGATCAGGAAACTCCTCTGGGATCGCCAGAGGAGGCTTTTAAATCCTGGGTTTTTTTTCGTTTCCTCCCCCCCCTTCGGCTAAAGAGGGTTTTTAAAAAAAAACTTTTAAAGGGTTTTGATCTCTGCTCAGCCCTGCGATCATCAGAGGTTTTTTTTTTTTACTTTTAAAGGCATGTTTCGGCTGAAGAAAAATTTTTAAAAGTAAAAAAAAACAACCACTGCTGCCAGGGATTTTTGCTACCAGTCCTCCGAACCAGCAGCTGCCATCGCTACCTAATCGGGGGAGCCGGTGCGAACTGGGAGCATTTCACCCCTGATTTGTACTTTGCCTATAGAGACAGCTATGACCTCTACATAATCCCTACATTGCACCATGAGAGTCTGACAATAGCCAATAGAATACATGTTCTTGCACAGGAAGCTCAAGTGCAAAATCCAAGAGACGGTATAATCACCCTCTTAACTCCATTTTGTCAGCTTCACCAGAACCATGTGCTTGGTGGTTCTGTTCATCATTAAACCTTCTTTTCAATCAGCCTCCGTGTTTCCAGCATCTTTCTCCCAGCTTGGAACTGAACCAGATGGATATTCCTTCCAACACTTTCAATTACTTAAAACTTTAAGCCTTTCAACAACAGGTTCCAATTGGATTTCCTCCAGATGCATTAAACTACAGTTCCTATCATCCCCATTCAACTTTTGTTATATGGGGAGTGTAGTCAGTGGTGGGATTCTACCGGTTCTACCCGGTTCGGGTGAAGTGGTAGCAGCGGCAACGGGAGGCTCCACCCACCCACTCAGACATCATCATGGACACTCTGTGCATGCATAGAAGGCTCTGCGCATGCTCACATTTGCAAACCGGTAGCAAAGGTAAGTGAATATCACTACTGGGTGTAGTTCAGTATTTCTGAGAGTTAGTTGGTGAAGACCTAGTACATTGCTTAAGATCTTTGTTTGATCTTTGGTTGTCTGGAAAAAAAATTCTCTCTTGGGATTTGGATTTTATTAGTCTTGTTGGGGATATTTCCCCTCCTAGTTAGCAAGGCTATAGTTGTCTTTCTCAAGCCACATGGAGGTTTTTCTATTATCCCAGGCTGTTCTCCTTCCTTCCTTTTTTATTTATTTTAACAAATCCTCTTTCTTACTTTCCATTTGATTTTGAAAATAGCCCACTTTAATGTATAAAATATACATCACTTGTAAGCTTAATTCAAATATACTGCACTAGCTTTTTTCTGAAAATGGGGAAGTACTTTCATGTGAGCTTGGCAATGAATACAGTTCATCAGGTACACTGACCTTGCTGGCAAAGGAATGTCTCACCCCAAGAATTTCAAAACCCTCCAACCAACAGTTAACACAACTAATTAAGCAGACTGGAGGCTGACCTTTGGGCCATGTTGACATTGCTAATACACCCCATGCAGGGACACAAGAACATGCCTTTTACTGGATGTCATGACCAAATTAACTTCACTTTGTTCCTGGCTCCAGTTCATCTTCCTCAGTGGCAAGCATTTGAGACTTCTGCTACCACAAAAGGAGAGAAACATGAATCATCTTCGGTGTTGCAAGTCTCAAGTCAATTAGAGCCAGTTTGGTTCAGACAGATTTTGTTTAAAAACTTGGCTTGATATGCGGATGGAAGGAATCAATTGCTTATCTAAAACAGGAAACTTTAGATCCAGACCAGGGAACTTATGCTTATTCCTCCTAATATTTACTCTTATATATGTTTATACACTATATAATCTTTTCTGTATGATACTTATATATATTGTTGTGACAAAATAAATAAATAAATAAACCTTCCAAATTTGCCTGCCTCCTGCCAATGGTTAGTTTATTTAGAACACCAATACATATAAATTGTTAATACACACACACACATACACACAGAGTTTGGGGACCAGCAATTATAACATGTCCAATATATTGCAACAACATAAAGAAATCAGTGTCAGTGTGGCAGAATATAAATTCTAGGTACCTGTATTCATTTATGTTTATATATCAGCATACTGGGAGAGTTGTTTAGCTGGGAACTGGATGAGACAATGAGGATATGAAAAGAGATTCTTACTAGATTTCCCATCCTAACTTGCCAAGCAGCACAAAGAGAGAGGTAGCATTTAATACTCTGACTCCTTCCAAAGATCATTTGCTTCCCATCTCATCTTTAGCTAAAAGACTTTTGGAGGCAACAGGATGTTCAGGGATGCATAGTTCCAAAACTTGAGCAACATCATTCTTAAACTATTTGGGAAAAGGCAAAAATAAAGAATAATAAATAAATGATTTTGTTTTGCTTAAACCAATAACACGGCTAACCAACAGTAGAGCTGATGTAATTGAAGTGCTAGTGCACTGAAGTCTTGTTAGTAACAGCATATTATCAATTTATCAATAAGACAAAACCCCAAGGAGAAGGAAATTTGATGGGCGTCATCCACTACAAATAATTATTTTTTTTAGCTTTCTCTTGTTGAAAACAACATTGAAATTGGATGCAAAAAGCTGCATAAGAGAAAAAAAATGTAGGTATGTATTAAGGGATGACTATCTGTTGAAATAATTCCATACTTAGAAATAAAACATTTCTTATATAAGTTATTATATAATTGCCCTGGCTGATTCATACATGCAAAGAAAATCCTATCATGAGATAACTGCCTTCCAGAGATGCTTAGTTCAGTGTGTGGACAACTAAGTGCCTGAGGGGCTCTACTTTGTGGTGTTTGCTTTGGGTGGATTCCTTACTGACAAATCAATTGAAAAGCATCCATGCTGTCAAAAGAGATGACAGTGTACCAATATTTTTTATTTATTTATTTATTTATTTTGTCACAACATTATATATAAACACATATAATGAAAGAACATAGGACAGGAACGGTAGGCACTTTTGTGCTCCTTATAGCCCCTTATAATCCTCTTAGGAATGGGGTGAGGTCAATGGTAGACAGTTTTTGGTTAAAGCTTTTGGGAGTTTGAGAAGAGACCACAGAGTCAGGCAGTGTGTTCCAAGCATTAACAACTCTGTTACAAAAGTCATATTTTCTGCAATCAAGATTGAAGCGGTTAGCATTAAGTTTGAATCTATTGTTTGCTCTTGTATTATTGTGATTGAAGCTGAAGTAGTCTTTAACAGGAAGGACATTGCAATAGATGATTCTCTGTGTTAAACACAGGCCCTGTCGAAGGGGGCGGAGTTCTAAGTTTTCTAATCCCAGGATTTCAAGTCTGGAGGTATAAGGTATTTGGTACCTTATACCTCCAGGTAGTTGTTTACAGAGGAGTGGAGGACTCTTCTTGTAAAATATTTCTGGACTCTTTCAGTTGTATTAATGTCAGAGATGTGGTATGGGTTCCAGACAGGTGAGCTGTATTCAAGAATGGAATAGAATTAAGCAATCACCCCTTAAGGTTGTCCATTTGTTTTTGATTGGTAGGGGAATTGATATATATTCCTGCCAGTTCACTTTTCAATTCTGAGCAGGTAGGACTTTTTTCTTGTGGTCTGTAATTCTGTAGGTAGTAGCACTTCATCTCAAAGTGTGCAAAACATTAGCAAATTCTTAGAAAGGCAAAGAAAGACTCCCTTCAATTATTCAGAAATTCACAGGGCTTTTTCAGCATACAAGATCTCCATAGTATGTCACATATTTAAGGATTAACACAACCAGAAAAAACACAAAGTGTTTATGAAAGTGAAGCACTTCTCACAAGTCTTTTCAAACAGTATTTCCTTTTCCTATATTGATGATATACCACCCTCTGTATATTTGGACTTCATTGCATTTATTTGTTTATTGCAAATATTTCTATGCCTTCTGATTTATCATACTCTAGGTGGCTTACAGCATTGTTAAAAGCCTAAAACCAGAACAACAACATGACACAGATTTCAAAACACAATCTTCATGTATGCTACTTTTATAAGGGCTTTTCTGAGGAGCAACACCAGTAATTTTCAGTGCTGTTATTGTTTTCTGTGTTGAGGCTCAGACACACTATGGTTGAAGTGAGTTGCATCTAATGGCTGGATGAAATTATTGAAGAAAATCTTGTGAGTCACTTCATCTCTGAATCTGAATAGGTCAACCAGGTCATCTATTCTTTATATAGTCATTTTTTTGCAATGTCAAATATGATTAGTATTAAAAATGATGTAGCATCACACAATGTTTTCTGTTGGGCAACATCACAAATTTTTTTTTGTCTGTGTGTGTGACTTTCATTCACATGCAATAGCTGGAATACTTATTATTAATTATTTAATAAGCCTAAAAAAAGAGAATGTTGTTGTCAGATATTTTAGTTCTTCTTGTTAAATAAAAGACACTTATGTAATATTTTTGATGCTTTTTCTTTGGGAACAAGATCTTTTCCTTATGGTGCTGACAAGTTCTAGGAACTTGTACAAAGCAATTGCAATTATCCCACTGAGATCGTGTAGATAGAGATGGAAATTGTAGGATTTTTTTTCCTTTTCTCAATTAATAATCCTGCAATTCCTTTATCTAGGATTACCAAATCTGGGCTGCAATGATCCAGATGGCCACGAGAAGTCAGCAAAGAGATATATAAAATTTTAAATACTGGTACTTTCCCTCACCTGGTGGCCTTCTGAATTTTTGTAACCCAAATGTGGTAGCCCTAATGTTTCTGCTATCTGAGACATACCCACTCAGAGATTATTTGGATAGTGACATACGGGGTGTATACATTAAAGACCAGATAAATAAAATATGACACTGAAAATAATCCTTTGGTCTTAATGGTTCTATTATGGTAAACCTTAAGATTTCTGGCACCTATAGAAAACTTCTATCTGTCAAAAGTTAGCTTTTTTTAGATATTGCAATCTTCCTAAACACACACATGCATACATTTATCCTGGGAGTAAAATTTATTTCTGAAACAATTCTGTGGAAGACACAAATTTCCATCGCAGGTTTAATTTTTATATATGGATTGTCAATTCTTGCTAGAGAATATCTATTAAAGAAGCTAATCAATGTTTCAGAAAAGTGAAAATCCATACTTTTGGATGTTAATCCCATGATCAAAGAAAGTAATGCAATGTGATTTTAATTCATGTTATTTCTCTTTATCTATTAGCAAGAGAACCAGTCCAATGAAGTTAGACAATGACCAGTGTTGTTCAAAAAAAAAAAAAAAAAGGAAAGCAACTCTTTAAAGTGGATGAATGATATGTGAGGGGTTTTGGGGGAAGGGGAATGGTAAACTATATAGACATCTTTCTTTTTAGAGAATCTTTCTTCTCATTGTATTTGTAGTGAGTGCCAGGTCAAGGTTCCATTATCCAACCTTTTTAAATTTATAGTAGTTCTGACTAGTAACATCTAGGCATTAAATTTTTAGGATCTACAAATTGTATTTAAAAAGTCCATAATTCTATTATCTATTTTTAAGTTTATATTCTTTTGCATTTCAATTGTTCATCAGCTTTAATTTGGGTCAGCACAGAAATGTCACAAATGAACCTATGAACAAATCTCTAGAAAATGTGAATACATTTTTTAAAATCTAGAACTTCACAGAAAGCTTTATGCAGAAATTCTATACGCTGCTTTCTACCAAACTCAGAGGACCTCGCAGTTCAACCCTGAGCTACAAATATTATCTTCTGTTGGTACTTCCATTTTACCAGTTTACTTTCATAGCTTATTAGAAGTTCATTGAAAAAAATTTCACTTGTAAAATTTTAATTATAGATGTTTTTGTCTTTTCGAGTCTAAGTCAAAAGTACATGACAGTGCTTAAAGCTGGTATATGTCCAATCAGAAAAAGCGTTCTTTCTTTTTTTTCTTCACTGGAAAGCTGGAAAAACAGAAATAAAAAAACAAAACTTGTGCGGGAAGATGCAGTTTAAACTATTACCATTCAGTGAAGGGATAATAAAGCTGAAATTTTTTTTCAAGATAAAGATTGTTCAGATATCATGGACTTTAGTCAATGCTACAAAAACAAATTGTTCCCAGCAATGTTATGCATCTCTATCCAACACATCTAAACAAGAGTTTGAGTTAATAGAATACTTTATCCCTTGTTTATTTGAGATATTTGTTTTCTAAAATTCCCCCAAATACCACAAAAGGAGTCAATGAGCTAAAGCTCCCATTGCTGCTTTTACAACCAGACACGGGACAAAGTTTTGAAGTCTGAAATAATTTTTTAATATTGTATCACCTATGTTTACGTGTCATGGGATGCTGACTTAGAAAGGAAAAATATTAGCCCTGAATATTAGAAAGATGTCCTTATATAATAATGTTGATGTAATACTGTGTATCTCAGAAAGAAAGGGGAGTTTGAATTTAAGATACTCATTAAGGAAAGATGAGACAGGAAAAAGATTTTTGGTTGCATAACCATATTCCCAGCAAATTTATTTTAGAAAAATAAATCACTTGGGAAAAACAGTATTACTTTTCGAGAAATGTAGTAAACTAATACGAGAACTGTAACCTTCCGGATGGCCTTGAACTATAGCAGCCCTGGCCAGCCTGATTAATGAAAAGGATGCTGGGAATGTTGGTGCAACACCACTGGACAGGCAAAGATTTTTCACTCCTCTTCTCAGTAGACTTTAAACTTGAATACAGATTATAGATAGTCCTCAATTTATGTCCATTTACTTCACAGCAGTTCAAAGTTACAATGGCCTTAGAAATAGTTATTTACAATAGGTCCTCAAAGTTGTGAGCATTGCACCTCCCTTACTCCTTCCAGTGGAGCTCTCCATTGGTAGGGCCTAAAGAGAGCAACAACAGTGACCATGGGGAAAAGTTGAAACTCAGATAACACTATGATACTGGCATGAAGCAACAGTCTTGGCTTTCCGAGAAATCGTCATGGCCAGAGACAATCAGAGACAATCCATCATGGCCAACAACTTAGTACTGTCCCAGAATTTCTAGTACAGGGATCTCCAACCTTGGTCCCTTTAAGACTTGTGGACTTCAACTCCCAGAGTCCCTCAGCCAGCAAAGGTGGCTGAGGAACTCTGGGAACTGAAGTCCGCAAGTCTTAAAGGGACCAAGATTGGAGACCCCTGTTCTAGTTTAATAAAAGAGGGTAAACAAATTTACTTGTGATACTATAATTTGAGCTGAATTTTGGATGTACTGTATTAAATTTAGCCAGACATGAGATCTAGATAATTATCAGCAGAGGCCTGTGGGTAATTTCTCAGGCAAATTCTTCCTTGGATGGAAGCTACTTGGCAAATGTACTACTAAAGAATTAGTAGTACCTACAAACAGAAACATGGATGGAATGGTTTTCCTTGTGACTCCCTAGGGAAGCTAGAAGGAGATCCTTTAAATTTTGTTGTTGGAGAAGATTCCTGGGACTATACTACTGTGGATAGCCAATAAAGCAATCAATCCAGAGTTTTCATTTCAGACACAATGACCAGGGTCAAATTATTATATTTTGGAGTCATTATGTAAAGCTCTAGCTCACTTGATAAATCTATAATGGTTGAAAAGGTGGAAGAAAAGAGCAGCAGGTGAATAGATTCAATTCTATCAGTTCAGGACCAGTAGATATATTCAGTAAAATGGATAGATTAAATTACAGCAACGAGGGGTGCTTCACTAGAAGATCTGAAAAGCCATTCTAAGGACAGATCATATTGGAGAAGGTTTATTTATGTGGCCACTAAGACATTGACCTGATAGTACACGATCTATCAATCAAAAGAAAAAGAAGAAAGCTTCTACTTTAAGAAATAGAAAAACCCTCTAGTTCTTTCCCCACCAAGGATCAGCTGGCACCATCCTTTCAACTTTCCAGAACATAGAAGTTATGTCCCTTTAAATTTATTCAAAGTGAATGTTATACCTTCTGTCTTAGTATCTATGGCTCATACTGCTTTACTGAGCCAAATAAATATTGTTTATATGACCTCAGCATCCAGCTGGAGACTCTCTTAGCTTTGGCCAAGGCCATGCTGCAGTGATAAAGACTGTATGCTGTGTAGTGCATGCTGTGAGATAGAGACAAGTTTTTCTGTTTGAAGCCACATATGAACTTGCTGTTGAAGATGTAAGAGCATGTGATTAGAAAGGATATTTCCAGGATACTTTTGGCCTTTCCGGGTAATACTGCAGAAAATTGGAAGCAGTGAGAGGAGGTTTAAGTGGAATAAAAGACACAGCTACAAAATATAGCATGTTGTGACACTATATAGGAGAAGATGCACATATATTTTATGACACTTCTGTTTTCTTCGGAGAGGAGGATAAATACCCAACTAGAGGAAGTCCCCAGGCAATTTAGAACATCTTTTAGGACTACAATGTTTGTATACTATGTGTTTGGACATGAAAAATATTTCAGTTGGAGGCTTCTGTTCAAGTTGTGTCTAAATTAAAGCAAACAACTATGAGCGTGGAACTACCATGGATAACAGGATTACAGGCCAGAGTCATGTAGTCTTTACTATTAAAGATGAACAATTTAAAGCTAAATAATTATAGAATTGACTTATAAAAAAGGGGGATTTGTAGAGCTGCTTTGGTAATATTCAACCAGTGACAAATAACAGCTATGGTTGGAAGCACTGGGCTGTAAACACCATGCTATCACTATAATATGCTATGGAAATTTTGAACAGAATGAAGAGTTGAGTTATTTAGCCTAAAGAAGAAATCTATCCTTGATATGATGGACTTTACACTTTATTATTGTTGCCTCACAAACATCATATTGCTAGAAGCAATAAAATACATAGATATTGTGTGTGCATAACATAAAGGTGTCGAGCTTATTTATGGGTGAACTAGGTTTTTCCCTTTCAGAAAATGAAAAAGGATGATAGTTTTTGGTATATAGTGATAATATTAGAATAAATGTCAAGGTTACTTTATATACAATGGATTGTGTATACAGTAAATGCACCTATGGTCAGGGATCTTTTAGAAATATCACTGAGAGCTCTGCCAACAGTTGACAATATGGAAGAGGAAGACAATGATTCAGCATAATGTCCAAGGTAGCCTTAATAATTTTGAATGGTGAGGGCAGTTCAACTGAACTTAATAACTATCTCGCACATTGATATTTGCAATACCCCTGGCCAGTTAATAAGCACCAACAGGTTGGTCAGTTTAATGAACTCCCCACAATCTCCAGATCTTCCCATTTAAATTTCAAATTTCATCCCTTAAAAAGAATAACAGGATCTGGGATCTGAGAGTTATATAGATTATAGGTGAGGCACCTCTACAAGATAGGTGGTGGCAGTGAGGTCAACCAAGTCATACTCCTAGGGACCAGAAGGGAAGGCCCAGGTGCAGAGATTTAGATTTCTGACAAAATAAATTTGAGGCTTTCCGCCTTCAAAGATGATTTAAATCTTCAGTTGAATTTGTCTATGCTAAAATTCAATTCAGTTGCCTTGTATCACTTGTAATACCTTTAATGTAATCTATCTCATAATATTATCAGTATTTATTATACTGTATATTTCCATACAGAAAGTTTTTTTTGTTTGTTTACATTTATACCCCGCCCTTCTCCGAAGACTCAGGGCGGCTTACAGTGTATAAGGCAATAGTCTCATTCTATTTGTATATTTACAAAGTCAACTTATTGCCCCCCCCCAACAATCTGGGTCCTCATTTTACCTACCTTATAAAGGATGGAAGGCTGAGTCAACCTTGGGCCGGGCTTGAACCTGCAGTAATTGCAGGCTTTGTGTTCTTAATAACAGGCTTTACCAGCCTGAGCTATTCCGGCCCCTTAGGGTTGATTTTAAGTCAAACGGAAGTCTAAAAAGTCTTACTCCAAATAAAGTGTTAAAAACAGACAGCTGAACATTGTTCATGTAGTAGAATCTGCCAGATTCTGAAGATCCACAACCAAAAAATAGTTTGCACCAGCCCTCACTAAAGATATCCTATTTTGTGGCCAATGAGAAATGCTGTAATTGTACATATTTATTACATTCTTTTGTATATAAACACAGTGCTAGGTTTCTATTTTTCCTATGATGACTAGCACATTTTTGTTTTCTCAGCTTGCTACTATCAATTAACTTCTGTAGATTGTCACTTTAAAAAAAATCAGCAGTCTTATCTGTTTTTTCATTTAGCTTTCTTTTTAAAGATAATAGGATAGGATAACAGGTCAGCTGCCACAGATGACCTGATATTTTATCCATATAATCAGAAATATCCACATACTGATTTCCAGTTGCCTTGTCACTTGAATTTGTTCTTTTACGATCTGTTTTATGAGATGCAGCTTTGACTTGTTTTCATGCTGGGGATGAACTCTATTTACTGTGTTATTATAAAAGTAAAACTGAAAACAGAAACTGTCGACTTTAATTAAGTCTTAATAATTAATTTTACACACTCCTTTGTCATCTAATAAATGTGTTCTGAAATTCATTTTATTATTATTTTTGTACTTTTTGGAAATCTCAGTGCTATTTGAGATATGGTATTCTGCCCAAAACTGAATCTGCAAAGAATTCTTTAGAAAAACATTCTTAAACAAATATTTTTACAGAGCTTTTATCTCTCAAATGTCTTTTCCCCCCCCTTTCGATACATTCTGCAATGTTTTACAACTCCAATATTTTTTTCTCTGCCTTGCTTAGATGCATGCTTTTAAAGATACTAGCAATCTCATTTCCAGCAATGTTCAAAAGTAGCACTACGTGCTTCATATTTGTTACCTACTATTTCAGGAATCAGCAGCTTTAACGGAGACTTCTAACTCCTTGGAAATGTTTAAATGTGTCATCTATTTCTCAGATTCCTTTGCTTATTTCTTAACATGCACTATATGCTATTTTTGCTGAGAAGCTCCAATATTTTTTAACCTTCAAAAGTAGTATGATGCAGTAAATAATCCAGTTGTATTTATTACGCTGCATGGGGCTTTCACAAAATGAAAAAAAAATCTTCCCAATCCCCATTAATAGAGCAACATTTACTTAAAAATATTAAGCAGACAGACCCATTACAACCAATGATTGCATATAATCCAAAATGACTTCTTGCCGTCACTGGTTTTAGCTGCTAGTAATAGTTCAGCTTGGTTTCTGACCCTCCTTTTAGCATCAACTGTAACCGGTTTCTTTATTTGGGATTTCTGATGGTCATCCTGCTGAAGTCCATTAGGTGGACCAGATACGATGGCTGCTGGCAAGGAAGGACTGCGCTCCCCTAGTTTGCAGCCTGTGTTTCATCCTCTTTTCACCTCTGCTGGATTCACCACGTTTCTTACCATTGGCCAGGCAATTCATGACCAGATAAAACAGATATTAAGGAAATCATTACATAACGAGTCCTTTGGTTTAAAAGGAACTGTTGGCCCTATGAATAGCAATACTGTTGTGGAAAAAAAAAACTAAAACAAAGAAAAAAAAAGAGATAGAGGGGACCTAATAACTGTATGTGTGTGTGTGTGTGTGTGTGTGTGTGTGTGTGTGTGTGTGTGTGTGTGTATATATATATATATATATATATATATATATCTGTAGGTCTTTGGTTGTTGGGTTTCTCCGTGTAAAATTGGAAGTGTCTTGGCGATGTTTCGATGAAGTCTCATTCGTCATCTTCTGGCTTCAGCTTCGTGCTTCTTGCTCCCAGAAGCACGAAGCTGAAGCCTGAAGATGTCGAATGAGACTTCATCGAAAAGTCGCCAAGACACTTCCAATTTTACACGGGAGAAAACCCGAACAACCAAAGACCTACATACAAACACCCGTGAAAACCTCAGAAAACAAATATCTATATCTATATCTATATCTATATATAATTGCTTCCCCAAACTGGCTAACGTGGCCGTATATAACACAAGGAAAGCTGGAAAACAATCACAAAACACTTACTGGCCTTACCATAAGAGAGCAACTTATTTATTAAGAGAAAATGAGTAAATTGTGCACTCATCTGGCTAGAAATTGTGAATTATACAAATGACTAATAATTTCACAATAACCTCTTAACAGAGCTATGCTCCTCCTATAAAAAGTGTTTGCTGATATTTCAATTTAATATGCATATTTAATTTACATACACTAAAGAGTAAAAAGGAGTCTTTCATAAGTTATACCCCATTAAAAAAAATTGCTTGTTTTTCTTCCCAAGGACAAGTTGCAGTCAGATGTGTAAGTTTTCCAACGACAGGTCCAATAACATGTGAATAATCAGTTGCTATTATATTATTTGTATCTTGTAGCCATATTTATGTTTCATACAATTTTTATTTATTCAGTCAACACAGAATTAAATACATAGCTTTCAAGGCAGATAACTGATATGGCCAGTTTGTGATATTCATGGAATGTTTTGAGTTTAACAATGAAAAAAATAGAGCAAAGAACAGTTTTTCACATGCAAAATGGCATTTTCTGTACAAAAATATGAATTTTATTACAGGATAACTTGGGATCTAAATTATATAATAAAGATATGGTATTAACTATTCCACTGGATAAAGAAGAAATGTTGTCATATGAAGTCTCTTTATTACAATTTAGTTAACAAATGCTAGTTATGGAACATACATAAAATAATTAAAATTCCTAGTTAGAACTCTATGAGTAGTGTATATTTTTTTAACAACTTTAAACAAACACAGTCATTGTTTTACAAAGCACATAAAAAAGTACTTCATATACAAAGAAAAGTACATGAATGTGCAAACACCATTTTTTTTTTCACAAGTGGTAATTTATCAGCTGAAAATGCTAGAAAAATCCTTCATTTCTTTAAGTTTGGAAATCCAAATATATTTAAAAAAGAAATATTTCCTATTTTGTGTAGTGTGAAATCTGTATTCACTATTCATTAGAAAAATAGGGAAAATAGTGGTTTTTTAAAAAAGGTAAACAATTCCAGAAACTGAAATCCTACAAGTGAAATCAGTTTGTCAATACTGGCCTGATTTGCACATAATGCTAAACCACAGTTTAATACTAGAAGGAGGAACTACTGAGAGGTTTGGATCTTTGGGCTCCCCTTTTCTTTTCTTTTTCTACCGTATGTAAGAGAAGCACGCTAACAGTGCTTGATTTAGTTTTGAGAAATCATAATTTAAGGTTCATAATAATAAATCATAGTTAATTTTAACTCTGGTTAGTAAAAAAATAAACTGTTTCAAAAACTAATGGCTTGTTATAACCAACTTTAGTGAAGATTAATCACTGTCCGATTCAACTCTTAGAATGGAATTTAATATGAAAGCTTCCAAGCCAGGGAAGGGATTCATCCATCAGTCCGAGGTTTGCAGTGAGAGGTCCTTATTCTATTAAACTTTGACTTAGCATTACATGTGAACTCAGCCATTAACTTACAAGTGACATCACTACACCCTAGAAAATACTGGCTAGTATAAACAAACATTGAGTTTTAATTTTAACATATTACTTTTTAAAGAAAACATATTCTCTTTCTAGGGTTGTTACACTCAAAAGTCACTATGTGTTGCAGCAAGAAAAGCTTTTATTTATTTTGGTTTGTAAAAAAATTGTCAAAGATTTTTAAGATGAGCAAAACACATTGGCAAATGTTAAAAAATCTAAAAACATTCTTCCAATTTATGTGCAAAAACATTTAAAGTATCAAATTACATCACATCAAGCCAAATTATGTACATATCATTATCTTAAATTGCTGTTATCTTGCTAGCATTTTGCTATAAATAATTTACTTCTCTCCTTCAAAATGCCTGTTTTCAAAGATTTCAGTGCAAGTGTTTGTTTTGTTTAGTGCATATTTTTTTTACAATGAGGAGAACAGCACATAAGTTAATATACAACTTTTGTATTTAGCATTTCCTCTTCCTGAGGCCTGCTCTTGGTTTCCATTCATCTACAAAGATGAATTAACTAGTAGAAAAATGGCAAGATATTTCTCAAGACAGACTGTTCAGAGAACAAGTGGCAGACCAGAAACCATTTCTTTTAATTTATGGTGCCTTGAGTGTGCCTTTTTATTGGTCTCCAGGGTTTAAAGGTTTAAATAACCTCTTTCTCAGAAAACACTGCTAGTCTGAATATGAATCCCTTTTTCTAAAATAGGAAGCTAAGAAGATTAAAGATAAATAAAGGATTATTTTCAAAAATCAAGTGTTCTGCTGGATTATTCATTCCTGTGTGTAAAAAAAAGTTACCCGCTGGGATCACTTAGCCTGGAATTGTATTGAAGATGAGGTTTTCTGGGCAATGAGGTTAGTTAGTGTCTTCCAAATGGAGAACGAGGCATTATATAAATTATCAACTAAAAGAAATACGATGTTCTGAGCACTGTGGCTGAAATATAAGGCTGTTCGAACTGCAATAAACAATTCTTCTAGGAAGTGGAGTTACTTAGGCATATCAACAGATATTTTTTTAAATGATGATGATGATGATAGCAAAAATAAATTCCTTATTATGCATCTGAAATGCAATTCTGTATCCGGTCCATCCACTGGTAGGCACTCTGTGCATCTTGTGCACAAAAATTATAGACTCGTTTACTTGTCTTTAGCTGCACAATTAAAATTAAAAGATAAAAGCAGTGTTAATTTTAGAACATACATGATTTCCATACTTCACGAATCCTATTGTCATTACAGTCTTTGCAGCAGCAACATTGCTCTCTGCTGTTCTCACGAACTTCAAACATCTACCATTTGGAAGAGAATCATATCTACAAATGCATAGGAAGTTTGCAAATGAGAAGCTGCAAGCAAACCAAGATTTTCTACTATACTAGTAGTCTTCAACTTACAACCGGTTGCTTACCGGCCATTGAAAGTTACAATGGCCTCCCAAGGTTACTTATGACCCAGATTTGAAGTTCTGAGCCCCCCTGCCCTGTGTTTGTAGCTGTTTGCAGTGCCCCCTAATCACATGATCTCAATTTACAACTCCCCACCCCAGACATCAGCATTTAATTCTGGTTTCTTATTGACACTGCAAAAAAGGTCATACAATTAGATATGGTCATATGGCAACCTGCTTAACTATCCGCATGACTTACAGCCATAATTTCAGGCTCAGTTATGGTTGTAAAATAAGGGTTATCTGTATTTCATTGGATGCATCAGACATTTCCCCCTACTTTTCTCAGGAGAAAAGGAGTATACCTAATAAGAGACTCACAGATTAGGAGTATACCTAATAACAGACTCACCTGAAAAGAGAGAATTCTCTCTTCAAGCAGCTTTTGCTTCCTTGGAAATTGCTGTCCTTTCCTGTATCTATCAAACATTCTGTTTGATAGATAATGTAGTCTAATATGTGTTACCTAGATCATACAACCTAAGGATAAACTACCAACTAGGTTAAATGCAATTTCACAACTGAAGAAAGTCAGGGAGAGAAATTATATATTGATTTCCAATATATTGTTTCCATCCCATCTTTTTCTTACGAGCTGCTTAATTCTAAAGTGGTGCTTAGCAATTCTTTTATCTGCCTTTTGACTGCTCAAGAGCTCCTATGTCTAATATGTGTTAAGCATTTATTTTTTTCTTCATCTAGTAGTCCATCCAAGCATTATTCTCCACAGTTTTCTGTAGGTTGTTAAGCAGATAGATATTTCCTCATTAACTTTGGGAGTGGCCAAGACAAGCAGCTCTTATATATAAACAGAGAGTAAATCCCACTACTTTCTAGCACTGAAGATGTTACCTAGCCAGGAAATGGAATGTCTGCATGAAAACAACCACAGAAAGTTCCAAGGACCCCATCATTCAATCCTGAGCCATTCTATTCTCTTCTATTGGTAGAAATGGAGTCCTGACTAAATGTGTCTATTTCTCCATGTCCTTATTTAAGAAACATTCTGCACAGATTCTATTGCCAACTGTCTACTTCATGCTGGCTGGGGGAATTCTGGGAGTTGAAGCCAACACATCTTAAAGTTGCCAAGGTTGAGAAAAACTGGTCTAGTGAATTAAGAGCAGGACTAAATTTTGTGGCTGAAACATCTGCTTTGTTAGATCAATCCCAGGTTAAATCAGTAGTCAATCTGGGGAGAGCTGACAGACATCAATCCAAAACTGCAAAACCGCTGCCAGTCCACATAGAGGGTGATAGAGGGAGCGGTTCGGAACTC
The DNA here is from genome assembly GCF_028640845.1 of Ahaetulla prasina. Classification (NCBI taxonomy): domain Eukaryota; kingdom Metazoa; phylum Chordata; class Lepidosauria; order Squamata; family Colubridae; genus Ahaetulla; species Ahaetulla prasina. The sequence goes on from NC_080539.1 coordinate 272,624,130, forward strand.
CCATGTAACACCCATCCTGCGCAGACTGCACTGGCTGCCTGTTGTCTTCCGGGTGCGCTTCAAGGTATTGGTGACTACCTTCAAAGCGCTCCATGGCTTAGGACCAGGATATTTACGGGACCGTCTACTGCCATCTTCTATCTCCCAGCGACTGGTGCGTTCTCACAGAGAGGGACTCCTTAGGGTGCCGTCAGCCAAGCAATGTCGACTGGTGGCCCCCAGGGGGAGGGCCTTCTCTGTGGGGGGTCCTACCCTATGGAACGAACTTCCCCCTGGACTTCGTCAACTATCCGACCTTCGGACCTTTCGCCGCGAACTTAAAACCTATTTATTCCGTCTAGCTGGACTGGCTTGATGTTAAATTTTTAATTTGCTTTTATGGGTTTTAAATTTTGTAAATTTTATAGGGTGTTATTGTATTTTAAATTTTGGCCAATTGAATAAGTTTTTTAAGGGGTTGTTCTTAATATTTTATGTGCTGTTCTTTTTGTATTTTATTCTGGCTGTGCACCGCCCTGAGTCCTTCGGGAGAAGGGCGGTATACAAATTAAAATATTATTATTATTATTATTATTGTTGTTGTTGTTGTTGTTGTTGTTGTTGTTGTTGTTGTTGTTATTATTATTATTATTATTATTATTATTATTATTATTATTATTATTATTATTATTATTATTATTATTGACAGTAGTGAACCAGATGGACAAAGATGTGATTTGATGTAAGACAGCTTCCAAAACTCCTATTCTAGAACATGAGAAACTACCTTTGACAAATCAAATGACATTAAAGGGGGTGTTACTTAAAATATGTAGCACCACATATATAAGGGCAACGGAGAGGTGTGTTACACTGGTTACACTGGTGTATTCTATGTGCAAATTACAATCACATTCAAGACTGCAGCTTACCCCACTCCCAGAAAAATTCTTGCACATGTCCATTGTAGTTAAATCTGGCTGAACAAATTAGGGAGTTATATCTCCGCACAGATTAGTATGAGCACAGATTATGAGTACAAATTTTTGTTATTAATTTAAAGCAGATGGTAGTCTGGAGCCAATCTACTTACATCAAAGAAAGCTTTTTCATTAGCATGTTTTGGAGCACCAATAGTTGGTGAAGCAGGGATTACACTTTCTACTTCAGCAAGCTCAATATGGCCCTTACAATAAGCATCTTCCATGGAATCATAATATCTTAGCTAGGGTGAAAAGAAAAAGAAATGGTAAATGTTAAAAAAAGCAACCAGCCTAATAATATAAAAAGTCTGCCATTGTTATACTGAACATGTGAATAACTGTATAATGAGTAGCTACGATTCATCATAATCTCAAATGAAACGTTGTGGACAATTTTTAATTTCCTAAAATTCACCTCTGCATAAAAGTGATTACATAACAAATATAGCAAATATAGAAAAAGGGAAGACAAGTTAAAAGGCATGCTGATATATAGGGGATGTCCTGGATTACAATTTTGGAAGGGTTAAATGGTTTATAACTGTTGAAACTTAATTAATAAAATACCTTAATCAAAATACTGAAAATTCTATCCTTTTCCTTAAGGATAGTAAAGAAAAAATATCCAAATATGTTGGATAATTGGAATGTTCATGAAAAAATGTATAATGTAATCTGTATTAATATTTTAAAAATAAGCAACATTACAAAAAACAATTTCTTAGCGTTGTTTGATTAAAATTAGCATTCAAAAATAGCATTTCATTAATGCCTAATGTTGTTAATGTAAAAGTTTTAGGATTCAATTTGCAAGAAAGTAGCACCTTTTTCACATGGTAGTTGGGGGGTGGGGGGAAAGCATGCAAGTACTGTGCTCAAGGGAAATTTGAAACACTTTCTCACAATAATTTTTGAAACATGCACACTCCATAGCAAGGGTCTCCAACCTTGGTCCCTTTAAGAACAAAGCTGGCTGAGGAACTTTGGGAGTTGAACTCCACAAGTCTTAAAGGGACCAAGGTTGGAGACCCCTGCTCCATAGTACCTACTTAATCGGAAATATTTAAAAACAAATTTGATTTAAAGCTCAACATGGTCTTGAAAGTTTGATGGTAAGAAAATATAAAATATATAATGAAATAATAACATACATTTAAATAAACGAAGAAAAAGCAGCAACATTTCAGACGAATAACATTTGGGGGGGGGGGGGCGAGGGATACTTCTGGGTTCTACTGCTCTCCTGAAAGAGTGGAGAGCTCACGGATTGCACACATATATTACAGACCCTTATTATTTACCTGGTGTTTTGTAACATCTAGCACAAACCAACGTGGTTTCCAACCTTTTAGCAAAGCTCCTCTTTTGTAAAGGGTACCTTCAAAAGATCTAGAAGAAAAAGAAATGTTATTTCTTATTTTAAGTAATGGAAATCATAAAAATACCCACATATTAATGATGCTTATTAATTCAGTTCAATTCATAGGACAGAACTTAGCACAAAATGCCCAAGTGAAATTTCCTATTCTCTGACATTATCTCAACATCAAGCTATAGGCTTTAACTTAGTTCATTTATTACAGTGGGATGCAAAATATTACCAGCTTGAAACATTACCAGCCTGAAGTATTTCAAGACTCCTGAGCAGGATATGTAAAGTGTTTTGATATTGGGTGATATTATTTGTTGTTGTTGTTTTTTTAAAAAAAACCCTCCTTCTCCAATATGGAGGTTTGATGTGTGCATGATCCACAGGCACAGGCTGACATTGGCTGGAGCTAGTAGGAGCTGGCAAAGTGTGATAACCTGTCTGTGTTTATCTTGGTATAATAATCTCAGAAAGTTTTCTTAGCTGATAAATATGAATTAACCTCTTATTTCAGACCTATAAAATGCAGGTAATTCGTTGACGTATGACCACAATTGAGCCCAAAATTTCTGTTGCTGAGCGAGATTGTTAAGTGAATTTTGCCCATTTTAAGACCTTCATGCCATAGTTGGTAAGTGAATCACCACACTTGTTAAGTTAATAGCATGCTTGTTAAGTGAATCTGGCTTCCCCATCAATTTTGCTTGTCAGAAAGTTGCAAAAGGTGATCACATCATCCTGGAACACTGCAACCATCATGTAGGAGTCAGTTGCCTAGCATCTGAATTTTGAACCCTAACTGTAATGGTCATTAAGTGAACTATTGTAAGTTGAGGACTACTTGTATGATCTAGACCAGGGGTGTCAAACTCAATTTCATTGAGGGCCGCATCAGGATTGTGTTTGACCTCGGGGGGGGGGGGCTGGGGTGTGTGTGGATAGGGGTGTGGTCAAGGTGCGTGGTCAGTTCAACGTCATTTATCAAGGCTCCATTTTTGGCCGCGACAGCCTCCTCCAGCAAAAACGGAGCCCTGGTGGCTCGCGTGCGCCTTCCCCCGAGCTCCATTTTCATTGGCAGAGGGCTGCAGCAGGACATCATGGTTGAAAACAGAGTCCAGGCGGGCCGTGTATGGCCCTTCCAAGCTTTGTTTTTGCTGGCAGAGGCACCACGGACCAGTCCTTCACTGTTTCCAGGGCGGGCCCCTGGGCCAGGTCTAAGCACCCTGTGCACGGGATCTGGCCTCTGGGCCTTGAGTTTGAAACCCCTGATCTAGACCAAAGGTGTGAATATGTTTAAGATTGATTTATCACTTAAGGTTCATTTAAATTTTGAGAGTCCTTCCTTTGATTATCATATCATATTATTTTAAATACATCTGTGGAACATTTAATATTTTTTGAACAGTGGTGCCCTATAATACTTTCTTCTGTTAATTAACTTGTATCTTTATGTATCCATAGAATTCTTAGCCAACACAGCCAAAAGCCAATCCATCTGGAGGGCACTGTACACATTTGTTTCCACTGTAACACATTTGTTTTATAAATAACTAGATTAAGTTACAATTGGAAAAAAGTAATTTTAATAAAGGATGATTTGTGGGTCATTTGAAACAGAATGAAAATAAAGCAAATATAACAATTTTGCAAATGTTTTAAAGAAGCCAGGCTTGTATCATAGTCTGTTAGCTCAGTTTACCTATTTTCATCATGTTTTGAAGTGAACTGATTGTACAGTGTTGTTACTCTCCTTTCCACACCATTGGAAGATGAAATGTTGCTGCTTCGTTCTTCACCCAAGCCACTGTCGGGCAGATGCAATATAGACCTCTTCTGACAAGAGTGCAGGTTGACAGACATTGCTGAAGAACCAGAAGGATGTCTCCGATGCTTTAAAAGGTAGTGTGACATGGTGTGGGGTTGAAAAAACATCATGGGTTAGCCAAAAATCCAAACAGAGCTACTTTACCTCTTTTTCTTTTTTTTTTAAATCTCCTAACCTTGTGACAGAAATCCAAGGGTTGAATTAAACACTTCAGAAATGAATTGCTATACTCTATTTCTTGCAATAGAAAAATGGTACCATAGCTGGCACATAAAGTTTCTAATAAAAGTTAATTGAAAGGATCTATAAAAATAGTTTAGAACTTATTCAATGTTTGTGGCAAATGCATTTTTGGTTGTAAATTTCTCATTTTTAGCAATTACTGTAGCTTTGATTAGCTAGAACATTGCAATGTAATTCATACAAGTGCTAAAACATCAAAATATCTTTGCTATATACTGTGTTTCTATCAGTAGATGAAGAAGAAAGGAAAAGAAAAAGGAAGGGGAAAAAAGGAAGAACCCAACAGATCTGAAGATGAATATATGCTGGGGAATAGAGATGCAGATCTAATTATGAATGAAATGGTTAACATTTATATCAGAAATATGAATTTGTGATTTATTTAAGCTGTTGGGAATGCATATGAAAGTAGGAAGTCATATGTTGGTGCTAGCTGTATGTTGTGCTCCAGTGAATGGTGCTAATGGAAAAACCAGGGATAAGTTTTAGGAAAACTTATGCATTTTTTCAAAATTCTGAGCAAGTGCAGGACATTTTGATATCTGCTTACATAAAGATCTCTCTGTTTTCTAATTTAAGCAGAAATTAATGCTTACACATTGAAAGGGAATTCATCAAAAAGCATGACTGATTTGATTGTTTAAGATGAACAAATAAAAGATTTAGTAAAGGATGATTGAGTGATGTAATGTGGGACAGATCATAATTTGGTTACAGTGTGCCAGGAGTGGAACCTGGAAAAAAGGCTTGAAATAGAATGAAAAGAATTAGCTTACAAAAAAACCCAAGAAATGGGGAATTATGCTAATGGAAGCATGCAAGAGAATGCTGGAAAGAACAATGACATAGAAGGAGGCTGTGAGTGAGGAAAAGAGCAAGTAAGACAACAATTACAGCAAAAATAAAAGATTGTGTGTATTGGGGAAAAACATAGCCGCAAAGAATGTGGAAGAAAAAGTTAAAATTAAAAGAAGGACAGAAAATGGAGAGTTGTTTTGATGGGAAAAAAGCCCATTTTGTTTTGGAAGTAGGTGAAGAGGGCTAAATAAGGATGGATGGATTTTAAACAAAAAGAAGTATAGTTACTTGAGATGAAATTGAAATAAAGTAAGGCAAGGTGGAAGGAGTATTTTAGAGACTAATATTTAATGATAAATCAAAAGTGAAACTGAAATAAGCACTATCGATTTTAACGTTCAAGAAAAAATGAATGGTAGTATAATTGAGAGAGCACGGCTAGCCTGTATAAAAGTTATTTATCCCATCCCTAAGAAACTGGATAAATTAAAGGTCAAGAAGAAAAAGATCTGCACAGGGATGGTGATTGAAATGCAATAATAATAATAGTAATTTATATTTGGTTCCTTTGAATTTATAGTATATAAATTCTTGGTCATAATAACTAATAATAAAAAACAAGCAGATAACTAACAATCTGGTTTCTCCACACGTCATCCTTAGTGAAGCGTGCAAACCAGTGTCTGAATTTCCTGCATTGGATCAGAAGAGCGCATCTTTCTCCTTTTGTCCTGGCCAGGCACTATTGAGAGCATTTTAACAAACTGCATCACTGTTTGGTTTGGTGGTAGCAGTTCCTCGGATAGAAAGTCCATACACAGCGTGGTAAGGACAGCCGAGAAGATTATAGGAAGCTTGCTTCCTGTTATTCAGGAAACTGCTTATAAGTGCTATGTGCTTAGAGATCAAAGCATTGTTAGAGACCCCACATACCCACTTTATGGTTTGTTTCTGTTGCTCCCCTCTGGGAGCAGGTTTCAAAGTATTTGTAGCAGGACTAACAGATTCTGTAACAGCTTTGCTCCCTATGCCATCCATCTGGTAAACTTGCAGGATTCATTTTTCTCACCATGTACATGTATATATCCAACCTAGATTGTGTTGTTTCTCTGTGTCATATATGTCGGTATAGGCATAATTTTGTATTTATTTTGTCATATTTATGTAGCATATACTGGAGGTAGTGACCCTTTGAGAGCTGCATGCAAAGAAATTTCATTTTAATGTATGCCGATTAGTGTACATTCAAAGTGACTAAGTTATTCTAAGTTCTTCTACGTTCTAAACTCATAATGCTTTGGAATCAGACTTATGCAAATGGAAAAGTTGTTCAAGAATTTTTTCTCTATGTTGCATTTTGTTGCAGCCCTCCATACTCTTCAAGCAGTGCTACTTATCCTTTCTCATTGCAAACATCCTTGCATTACTCTACATTACTTCAAGGGTCCTCACAGTGTGCCAAGTCCTTGTACTGAAGGGAGCCATTGAAGCTATTGACATTTGTATAAGTCTAGATCAAAACCATGTTTCACGGTTTAGCTTGGGTTTATTATATCAACTACTAGCTATATACCATATATCATTTAGTTTTTAGAAAACTAAAAATATTCTCAAATAATCAAGGTGGACACTGTTGGGGAGTAGTACAACGGTCAGGTGCATTATTTATTCATTATCCCATTTCAGCATGAAACGTGAATCCAGTGACAGAGATGTACTGTAAATATGTTAAGAGTTTAAAATGTATACACTGCCATATTGAATAATTTTATAGTGATACATATATATGGAATGTTGAGACAATTATTTTTAGCCCTTGCTGAAAGTTTGAAGATTCTCATTAAAATACTTACATTGTCTTTCCCTGAATCTTCTTTCACATTTATTTTGACTCTTTCCCACAGTGACTGCCACCTTTCTGGGCTGTGGTTTAATTTGTTCTCCAGTTTTTCAATTTCCTAAAAACAAACTTCCATAATATTAAATCTTTCTGTTGTTCCTTCAAACACATGAACTATAACCTCTTGCTACAGTTGAAAATGATGATAAGGACTGGAAGTGTTTTTAAAAATACTTACACAGTTCAAGTCCAATGCTGTGATTGCAAGATTTTACGTTGCCAAGATTAACATTTATCATTTTTTTAAAAAAGAAACAGTACTAAATTATAATAAAAAAGAAAATGTGACAGACTTATTTAATGTGTTGGCCAAACTGTAATTTATTTCTACTTTTAAAATGGGAATTTGAATTCCCTTACTGCCTCTTATTAGAGCTATTTCCTATGAATAAGCTATAAATGAAATAAAATGAAAAGAAAATAAGACAGAAACATTTTTTTCTCAAGCGCTCAGGTAGTATGCTTCAGCATCATCATCAATCATTTTTCAGCAATATCAGCATTCTTCAATCTCCCAGGATTTATTAAAGATACACAGTACTCTTCACTTACAAATATCATTAGATTATTATAGATCTACTAGATCAGGACTACAAAAAACAACAACACATTTCCACTAGCTAGCCCTAATTGTTTTCTGCCATCTATTGGTCCTTTGGATTTTGGCAGCTTAGATCTGATAGCCCAAATTATTTTAAGAATCAGAAGAACAAAATTTTTCATTTCATTTCATTTCTTAGCCAATGAGCCACTGTATCCCTATAATATATGTATATATAGTATATTATGAGATTTAGATAATGGTCAATAAAGTAAATGCAGCATTTCCTTGTGAAAGTTTTAAAAATTACTTTAAAAACTAACTCTCTCCTTTCCTCTACATTTTCTTATCTTGATCTTTTGTTAAATTAAAAACACTGAAAACTAATAATAATAATAAAAAGATGATGCTACATCAATATATTAAATGGTTATACTTACACTAAATAAGTTGGTGATGGCATCAGGTTGCACTTTAGCCAGGTTATCATAGCATGGCCAGACAATTTTTCTCTTATTGTGGGAAGGTGACATATCCATCTGATCTGTTTCATCCAAGGTACTACACTTTGCACTTATCATAGTCCAGTCATAACTTGGGCCTGTGGCTAAAGTCTCTTCTATGTAGTAATCCCATTTCTTAAGGCAGGAAATGCTGACATTTGGTTTTAATACCTGTATAAAAAGAACCCTTGTAGCTGATAAATGTGATTTGACCATTCTTCCCTAATGATATGACCCTGGCTCAAACCATTTCCCTCAACTTAAATGCAGATAAACATTTAATCCATTTTAATAGTATTCTATTAGCAATTCTATTCTTTTTTCAGTTTCCTCCTGTGGTTAAGTAGGTAAATTGTTTCCCAATTCAGTTCTAACCCTGGGAATCCCCCCTATTTTCTTCTCCTTTAAATTCTGTGTGCCTAGAATATATCAAATGTTTCATGAATTGGCAGGATTCTGCCCTTGCTCAATTTATTCCTGTGAAATGATGCAACAGAAGTAGGACATGGTGTGAGTTCCATATTAAAATAATTATGAAACTTATGAATTCAGAAACGTTATTAAAATATAGCATAGCAAAAAAAATCTAGTTTGCAAATATTTTGGTCCCTTGTAATCAAGTAACGTATAAAATGTGGGACAATAATTGCCTTTATTTCAAAGGATGCCAACATTCAACAACACCATCCTAATAACATTAGCATCAAGACCTTTAGATTACAATAGGCACCACCACCTAAAACTGTGTATCCCAGGTAGCCCTGTTAAATGCTTAGCTAGTTTGATATGTTGCTACCTCAGTAAACTACAGTCATATATAACTATTACACATACATATTTGGGCATATTCTTTGAAGTAAAAATTGGAGACAAGTAGATTGTCATATGAACTAAAAATAGGAGACAAGTAGATCTTCATAGTCAGTGATTAAAAAAAAAACATTGAAGGAAAGAAATATGTAGTTCTCCCCAAACCAAACTAGGCAGTCCTGTTTGGCTATGAACATACAATTAACAAGCTGTCTTTGTGAACCAAGGGTACTTTGCAACACTTGAACTTACCCTTAAAAAATAAACAAATTTGCTTTTATAATATCATTTTGGTCCAGTGATAAGACTACCACAGCAATTACATATCAACAAAATTTCTCCTATCTGCCAAATCACAATTTCCTTAAAATAACAATAAGCCTCATAAAAATGCAAACTAACCAGACTCATTGGCTATAGTCTTTAGATCCCTGTGTCTGAAAAACTACTGTCTAGACAGCATGGTAATCATTCTGAAAACTGGGCAATTAACCCATTGAATAAATGTTAATTACACTAATGGTAAACTGTATTTATTAGGTATTAGAAATAAAAAGTCTGTGAATATGTCGGCTGTATACCTCTGTTTCAACTGGCATGTAGAGATAATTGAAGAAAACTGGATTCCTTTTGTGTATCTTGTCAATGCAATCCCAAATGCAAATTCCCTTTTTGCCATGTTTTTCTCCTTTATCTTCAAATAATGTTCCTTAAAATGATAAAATGTAATGTAATTAGAAGGACACAACCTTAGATTTGGATGGCATTGATAATTGTGGCACAATATTTAAGTTAGATGAGCCACATCTAATTGTGGAATAGAGACAAATCCAGAATGTGCCTGAAAATATATTTGTGGCTCTCAGCACAAAAAGCATTTTATAAGTGACAAATAGTAGGCAAACACAAATGGCTAACTTATCATGAGATATTAGAATTTTGTCAAGAAGATTATAAACTAAAATTAAGAGAACTAGTGGCAAAAATATTGACTAGAAGCTATATGGATTGGGAATTTAGGAAGAGTTAAAAAAAAGCAAAATAACTGAAATCATCACAAGAGTTCCGTGTTTTAAAATCAAAACACAATATGATTCAATAATAATTTACTGATTAGTCAAGGAACCATATGCAATAAAAGTGGTAAAATCAAATCGAAATAAATTAGAGAAATGGCAGAAACTCAGTGTATGAAAGTTACACAGCTCTGCTGTCCTCCACATGACATTTAGGCTATAGACAAAAATCATTTTATTGAAGAAAAAATTATTTTATTGAAGAAAAAAAATCACAGAATAGCTTTTTAAATATTTAGGACAAATTTAAATTTAAATATTTGCACAAATACTTCCTGTGTATACTTAGATATGCTTAACAAATTATCTAGGAAAAGGATGAAAACATCTTTAGATTTTTAATAGTGTTACTAGCTGGTTTTTTATAGATTAAGCTTATTATATAACTGAGTGAGACACCTATTAAAAAATGCAAGAGCAAAGAATAAAAATATATTGCTAAAGATATTTATTTTTAAGAATGGGTATTTTATTAACTATAAGTTGGTTATGATTTGACTGTGCAAAATGCACATCAAGTATATGTATACCTTTTCTGTTTTCAAACTATGCTTCCCAAAATGATGGTAATTTCCAAAATTACCTTTGACTAAAAGAGAGAGAATATACATGTTTTGGGGACACAGCTAATTTGCACTTGAAACCATTGTTACACATCCAGAAACCCGCTCCCTGCACGGCTGTCTGAGCAAATCAGCACTGCAGCTACCAACTTGCTCACAGTTCCAACAGTAGCAGAAAACCCTCAACAACATTTTCTGCTATCATCTCTGTTCATGATCCCTCTGTAACATACAAAGCAGCTATTTTCTATTGTCCATCCCAGATTCCCAATTTGCCTCAGTGCTATTACAATAAATAAATAAATAAATAGATAATGGTACATGGTAGTTTGTAAGCCTCCATATTCTGTTATTGAAATGAAATACTAACCATTTGCTAGGAACCACTGAATGATACTTTTTCAATTTCTGAAAATACTGATGGAATTTTGAAAGACCGTTTAATGACAGATAACACGCTATTTAAAAAAATACACCACTCAGTTGCTCTGTGAGCGAAATGGGCAATCACTAAATCCAATAAACAAAATAAATGTACACATCTCCTCTATCAATTTTCCTCTATCATTTGGACTAGAAGACCTCCAAGGTTCCTTCCAACTCTTATTATTCTATGATTATTCAATACAAAGCAGATGTCAGTGATATTGTTTCAATCCATTTCTGATGAGAAGCTTTAAAAATAATAAAATAGCAGCCAAATTAACACTGATCAACTTGGGATCCATACCGTGTTCCAGTCTTTCATAGTCTGAGTCCAGCAGGAATGTTTTAAATCGATTGGAAACATAATGAAATGCTAAGAACTTCAAGTAATACTGATTGAATTCAAACTCTGTTGGATACTGGCTGTGAATCTGAAATTCATAAAAATAAAAACAATGGTATAATTAATTTATTACCAAGGGCAAAGTCAGCAAATTATATTATTTCATCTTTTTTTAACTCTTAGGTATCTATTTTATCAGCAAGATTAAAATAGTTAGAGATGTTTTATGTTTCCCATATAGAGATAGTAGGGGGTACAGATACAGACTTTTCTATGGCCTTTCCCATAGAGATTTTGTTACTCACTCCTGCATTGCTTTATAAAGATGTCAAGATTAATCCTGCATTGCTTTATAAAGATGTCAAGATTATTTTTTTCACAGGGCTTTTGCCAGTTTGTGTTGCCCAGGTTAGATGAAATTAGCACTTATGCTTGCTTTATTTTCATTTCATTTTATGATTTTATAGATGTACTGTGATTCAATTTCTCATTCTATAATTTTGATTTGGTATTTTATATTATTACATTGTAAACCTGCTATGAGGTGCATAGATTTAGTGACATCTAAGCAGTGTAAATAAATAGATATTAACATCCTCTACAGAGTAGTCCTTGTGTTGCCCTTCAATCAATTCAGAAAATTATAGGCATTGAGTTTTACATATAACATATAACTTACACATAATTTCACCTGTGTTAGTGAACAAGCAATCAGAAGAGTTTCTAAGACCAAGGAAAGATTTGCATGGGGAAAGAGGGTTGCTGAAATATCCTGGTCCACAAAACCCATAAAGAAGTGGTACACTGTAGAGTATCCTCTCTCTCCCCGCTATCTTTCCCCTCCCAGAATTTGCTCTGCAATAGAACATACATTTCCTTGGCTCTACACAGAAGAACGCTATAAGAGAGTTCATTTGACAAAGATCAGATCAAGTTTAAATGTTCAGAAAGGGATCATCTACAATCAACCTACAAAATAATTCCAATGTGCTCCCCCAATAATAGAGCAAAGAAAAAGGTAGCAGAATTCTGGTCTGTTTGTAGCTATATGGTCTCCACACTTCTTTTAACTATTAGAACAGACTGTATTTTATACAGAAATTCTGTGGTTAGTGGTATTTAGTGATGCAAATGCAATGGGAAAAATAAAATTTAGTAGCATTCTTTGAACTGTACCAGTCTTTCTATCTTACCTACAAAATATACACATAGTGGATGAAGTAATAGTTATAACTTATGTTTTCCATTTTGATGTTTGGAAAATGAAAGGGAGAACAGTTGAAGAAATAATGTCTATTTTTATAATGATTTTATGCAAATAGTATTATTCCCACAAGATTAAGCAATCACTTGAACTGTAGGAGAAAGTGAGAGAAGCATCATTTGTAATATGACATGATTGTCACTAAAGTTGTCTTCCTAGAAACAACTGGATAATCTACCAGATGTTGCTGTTGTGAAATAACGATTCACATTAATAATTCACTTGACACCTGGAGATATTGGCATAAACAATGGCTATTTAAAAGATGATGCATTTCTAATTTAAGCATCATAACTTCTTATGTACTCTCTAGGCGAAATAAGGACAATTCCTTTTCAACCACATGAAAAGAGTCATTTGTTAAATCTTCAGTTATTGCTCTTGGTTGTTTGAATGTAGAACTCTTATGAATTTATACTGCATATCTAAAATTAGTCAAATCTAAAATTAGATTTCCAAATATATATTTTTACAACTTCAAGCATATGAAGAAATAAAGGATATTTGTTCCCAAAAATAACATTCTACAGAAGTACGACTTGCAGGGCAAAAAGCTTTTATTTCAGCATAATTATGGAAGTTGATAAGATTAAAAAAAAACCTTCACAGAAAATAACTTCATATATGCAATACAGACTTTTCATATCCTAGATCTGAGCTGCAATAGATTGCCATTGCTATTGTGTCAATTAACTGACTTACAAAGCACCTGCATGGCCCATGCTAAAAATATATTGAACTGACTAATCCAACAGTAATTTTTCTTTGTGTTGACATGAAATATTTTTTTAAACACCAATGAGATGTACATAAATTCATAAAACTTACACTGATGTTATCTATTCTTACTGCATCAAGCTACCCTTCCAAATTGATGACTCATTGAAATGTTTGATGGAGAGGGAGGGATTTAAATTGCTTGAAAATGATATGGAGGAGATAAAACAGATTACCTTCTCCCAAATGTTCTATAAGCTAAAATTTAGGATGAGGATGTGTCCACTTGCTAAGGAATACAAGATTGTAAAAATATATAGTGGTTATAACTTCATTTGCATAACTGCTGAGGTCAATTTAAAGATAAAAGTTTCCCCTGTCCAGTTGTGTCTGAATCTAGGGAGCAGTACTCATCTTTGACAACTTAAATCCATAACTGGCAGATGACCTGAATGCATTTTATTGTATGTCCTGAATGCATTTTATTGTATGTCTGAGAGGAAACCACTGTCAACTATCGCTACCCTCTCCATCTCAGATATACCAACAGCCAACAACTACAACCACAGAAAAAGATGTGCAAGGTCTATTTCACAGACAAAAGTCTGGAAAAGCACCAGGCCCAGAAAAGGTAATATGTTCTTACTTGAATGTGTGTGCTGACCAATTGGCCTCATCTTCAACCATTATCTTTAATAAAGCATTAGAGACATGTTATATTCCTTCTTGCTTCAAGCACTCTACTATCATCCCAGTGCCTAAGAAACCTTTCATCAAGGAAATGAATTACTAGAAACCCGTTGCTCTGACATCATAATGAAAACCTTTGAAAATCTAGTGCTGACCTACCTGAAAACTATAATAGATCCACTGTTAGATCCCTTGCAATTTGTCTACTGAACAAATAGATTGGCAGATGATGCTGTTAGTATAACTTTGCACTACGTATTACAACATTTTGAATCTCCAAGGGCCTATGCAAGGGTCCTTTTTGTAGATATCAGCTCGGCATTCAATACCATCATTTCAGATATTCTTCTCACTAACTGACTCAGCTAGCTGTCCCTGACCACACTTGTACGTGGATCGTAAGCTTTCTAACAGATAGGAAGCAGCAGGTGAAGCTAGGAAAAATCACATCAGATACTTGTACAATTAGCACAGGTGCCCCCCCCCATCTCTATACCAACCACTGCATCTGAAATAATCCCTCTGTTAAATTACTGAAGTTTACAGATGATACAACAGTGATCCATCTCATTCAAGACAACAAATCTGCATACAGAAAGGAAGTTGAACAACTGACCCTGTGATGCAGCCAGAACAATCTTGAACTGAATACAATCAAAACTGTACAGATGATAGTAGATTTTAGGATAGGCCCTCCTATTCTACACCTCTTACAATACTAGAAAACATAGTATCAACAGTAGGGATCTTCAAGTTTCTAAGTTCTATAATATTTCAGGATTTAAAATGGATGCCTAACACCAAAAATGTCATTAAAAACCAACAAAGAATGTTCTTCCTCTGCCAACTCAGAAAGTTCAGACCGCCCAAGGAGCTGCTGATACAGTTCTACAAAGGAATTATTGAGTCTGTCATTTGCACCTCTACAACTGTCTGGTTTGGCACAGCAATCACACAGGAGAGATACAGATTTCAACAGATAGGACTGCAGAAAAAATAATTGCAACCAGCCTACCTTCCATTGAGGACCTGTATACTGCACAAGCCAAAAAGAAGCTGCAAAACTATCTACAGACCCCTCACATCCTGGACATAAACTTCTTCCCTTAAGTTGACATTGTAGGACATTACATGCCAAAACAACCAGACACAAAGACATCCCCCCGCCCAGTGGTGAGTTGCCAGTGGTTTGCCCCAGATCAGTTGAACCGGTAATTGCGGGAGGCTCCGCCCACCCTCCTGGACAGCTCTGCACATGCACAGAAGTGTCGCACGTGTACAAGTGTGCACGCACCGAGCGAATTGGTAGCAGCTGAAATTAAAACCCACTACTGCCCCCCCCCCCGCTATCACTCTGCTAAACAATTAATACCCATAACACAGTCAAGCCACCTAGTAGGGTTGTATTACTATTATTATTATCCTTCTCATCTTTCCTATTACCTATTTCCTTAGCTTTTGATGACTATAACTTTTTTTTTTGTATCTCACAATTTATGTTGATTGCTTTTACTTAGTATCCTATTATGATCTATATTATTTAGTATCCTATGACTATCACTGAGTGTTGTATCTAATGATGTTTAATGATTATATTTTATGATCATGATCATGATTTATCACTTGTTGCTTGTATGTATGCTGAGATCTTATGCACTGGAGACAAATTCCTTGTGTGTCCAATCACACTTGATCAATAAAGAATTCTATTCTATTCTCTGTTTCTAAGCCAAAGGAGCCAATGTTGTCTTAAGGCATTTCCATGATCAGGCAGCTAGCATGACTATACACCGAGACGTAGGGAATTTCTTCTGTTCAATCATGACTGATTCTTGGAGATTACCCGGACAAGTGTCTGCAGGTTTTTTTGGCAAGAATTTATAGAAGTGTTTGCCATGGACTTCTTTCTAAGACTGAGAGAAAATTATTATATGGTCCTTGGTGCTCTGTGATTTTGATGGTTTTTTTGCAGATATTTTATTACCAAACTATGCAACATCATCAGTCCTAGTGCTGGAACCCACAGTTCAACCCTGAGCTACAAACATTCTCTTCTAATGATAGAAAGTAACTAACTAAAGGTCACCCAGCTGGCTTTGTGCCTAATGTGGAAGTAATGCTCTCACAATTCCTAGCCTTATGGCTTAACTGCCACACCAAACTGGCTCTCAATTTCTGTATTATAAACAATTAAAATGCATGTTATGATTTTTAGAAACAAATAAATATCCACTATGTACATAAATATGCTCATTTATTTAGGCTTACCTGGTGTACACAATCCAAGAACTGCAGAAAAATGGGTGCAAATCCACTTCCTTGACAATTAAGAGTTAAGTTACTGCGCTGGCTGAACTTATGACCAAAAGATAACCATTCTTTCTCTATTAGCATTCTGAATCCTTCAAGTGTTCGATAGAATGGATCACTGAGTAATTGCACAAGGGATACCACCTAGGCCACAAAATGTTACTGTTATATTAACCTGAATGCTTTTATATACACACTCAAATACACATTTTATTTCTAGCTACCGTTAAGATGAGGCTTTTCTGTTTAGATATAAATGTAAATGTACCATCTACTTTTAGATATACATGTAAATGTACTATCTACCTTTGGGACTTTGGAACTACTCAACTGCAGTACATTATTTATAGTGAAAAATTAGTTCACAACTGCTACAACATGAGAATTAACCCCAATAGATGCCCTAAGCCAGGGGTCTCCAACCTTAGCAACTTTAAGGTTTGTAGACTTCAACTCCCAGCAAAGCTGGCTGAGGAACTCTGGGAGTTGAAGTCCACAAGCCTTAAAGTTACTAAGGTTGGAGACCCCTGCCCTAAGCATCTAGAGCCGCAGTGGCTAGAATGCAGTACTGCAAGCTACTTCTGCTGATCACTGGCTGCCAGCAGTTTGGCAGATTGAATCTCATCAGGTTCAAGGTTGTCTCAGACTTCCATCCTTCCAAGACTGGTAAAATGAGGAGCCAGATTGTTGGGGGCAATATGTTGACTCTGTAAACTGCTTAGAGAGGGCTGTAAAGCACGGTATATAAGTCTAAGTGCTATTGCTATTGCTAAGCATAGCCCAAAATTCTCACACGATGAGAAATGTGATAAAACCTTCAGATAGGAAAATCTTTTGTAGTGTCCTCTTTCTCTTAGTGTCCTAAGCACATGCTTCTTTTGCTTAATGGTTAATCCAGGGTTGAATTACAATATAGACATAATTTTTATGGAAATCTGGAAACTTTCAATTTAAAGATGAAACAAATTTTAAACTTATATTTGAAAATAGTACAATCATGTTAATTTTGTTTTTTTGTTCCACAGGATGACAATTTCTTACCTCCAGTTTTTCGTCAGAAAATCTTCTTTAATAGAATTATATGCGAAGAATATTTGCAGATAAGAAGGCATGAGAGAGATTGCTTTTTTCTGGGCCTTATTACATCCTATTTAAAACAACTGTGGAAACTATACTTCAGTTTGTGAAGAGGAACAATGAATTTCAGAGATGAAGCTAAAATTCTCAAGAAAAGTGTTCACAGGATATTCTTTTGAATGATGGGGTTTTAAATGAAATGCATTATTTTCTGTTTTGTGTAGTCTCAGAATGGTTTCAGGATATAATTGAGCTTTAAATATAAAACATTTTGATCAAGCAAACCCAGTCCCATTAGAGGGGACTGGCTCCCCTTTGCTAATGGAAAGCTTTTCTCTGCAGCAGCAAAAGGAATTTTTATTAACTTCCCTTTCATATTACATCCCTTGTCCAAATATACTCCAGTCTCTCTCACTTTGCCTGCAATACATGCAGGTCATAATAACTGACCTGCACTGTGATGTCCCAGCCATCTTCCAGGCAAACTAAAACTGAAGAACCATTTTCAAGTAGCTCTGATATGATAACACCCAACTGTATTACTCTGTGAAGCTATACAAAATATAAAGGAAACAGGTTACTAAAATGAATGATAGTTTATACAATGACTAATAAAATCTATTTATTAAAGCTATTGAAAATATTAGATACTCAGTTTGAATCAAGTCTTATTAAACTAATAATTTATATAGTTTAAAACAAAAAGAACAAAGTGAAGAATTAAGTACAGTGTGATTTCCCCCCTCATTTGGACCCATATCTGAATTAGTAGTTCTAGGCCTCACGACTACAGAGGGAACATCTTTTTTTTCCTATTAAATGAAAATGCTTACAGAGCACTAAATAATACGGGTACTCTTGCACTGACCCATAAAGGAGTTTTATGGATCAAATGCTTTAGTTGAAGTTTGCCTTAAGACTGAAGATTTAATGGACACATTTAAACTGTTTTCTTGGCAATAACGTACAAATGGCTGATCAATACCTTCTTTCAGGCATTTTTTTTTATCTTACAAGTCTTGTTTTACAACTTCAATTTTCTGATGGTCTTCCATTTAAGTATTAACCAGATTTGGCACTTCTTAGTTTTTCTGAGAGCAACCAGAATTAGCCAGGTGCTGTTCTCTTTTGATATATAATACAGTCATAATTTTTTCAAGCCCAATTGGCTCTCAAACTATATTATAGCATGTTATATGTTTTACAAAAAAAGCTTCTGTTACAAAACATGATATAATTATATAGATTCTAGGGATTAAACTCCACAATACAGTTCATCGCATTATCAATCTCGTTTAAAAAATAAATGAGTGGCTAATTATCTTGTAACCGGCATTGAATATAAAACCACCTTAAAATAATTAGATACAAATCATTATCAAGGAAGGCACTCTATTTAGTTTCAATATACCTGTGCCATGTACCTGACCTACCCAATAATATAGTGATGAGACATTTACTATGGGAAAATCTATGGTAATAGTTTCTTAAACTGAATTTCTTTTGTTAAAAGCAGAAAATGGAAATTGACTTCAAGAGTAGATTTAAATTATTATAGCCAAATGCAACATTTTTATGGCTGATTATGATTAAGTGAGTATCCATTTTGCCATAATATAAATATTCACTGATTGATGTTTATTTGTCTCCATAGAAATACAGATTTTATTTAATGCAGAAAAAAATGATGATTTTTTTTTACAGAATCAAAATAGCCTTGGTTTTCTCTCAGAAATCACAAGCATTTATGACTGCCCCATATCACTTTACCTGAGGGAACCATTCAGACTCTCCAAGAGCTTTAAGGAATGTTATTTCAGAATCTGCTGGAATATTGCTAGGAACACAAGCACTCATGAGTCTTTTAAAACTAGTTTTCACTTGCCGGATGTCACTGAATTCAACTGGAACAAATTCACAATTTAAAGCAAAATCAAGCTTGAAGCCCTGTGGACAAAGAAGACATTTATTTATGCTATTCATTTTAAACATACACTTAAACTATTTATTAAGGGATTTAGTTTTCCTACCCCATTTTTTTGGAAGAACTTAACATTTTTTCTGAGACCTGACATGACATGGTATTACTAGGTATAGTATGTATCTTACATAACTTGCTTTATATTTGATTTTTGGCTGCAAAACTTAAATGACCTCATGACCCACAACTCTCTGATTTATTTTGCTGTAATGTGATGACCGTACAACTTTTTTTTAGTATTAGGCAGATCCTTGTATCAAAATTAAAAAATCAAAGTAATGCAGACTGCAGTTTTTCTCTCTCCTGGAATCTAATTAGAATAATATGAAAAATGGTAATGAAAAGTCCACATTTTTGAACTTTCCCTTTTTATGATAGCCTAGGAAAGGGGCTTTGGATACTAGGAGTTGGTGTTACTGAACATAAAAGTGCTATTTAGATTTGAGAGGTTCTGAATTCCTCAATTTATGTGACTTTATTGGGACACCACTATAAATGTTGCAGGACCATTTTGCTATCATACTGTTAATATTATATATAACTGATATGGTTTGGATTGAAATCTGTTGATTGGCTGAAACCAACCAGTGCTTTAAAATCACCACCAGATTTCAATTTTAAAAAGTTTTATGGCATTTGCTGCTGTTTCTCAAAGTTCCAACAGATGCCCTAATTAACTCATGAGTCTTGAGCCAACTGTTATACATTTGACTCTATTTTACTTGGCTTATTTAACTATGATTTAAGGTACTTTTATAATCTGGTATTGAATCTACCATTTTGTGCTTCCTTATGAAAGCATTCTTATGAAAATCACGGTCCTGAAATGCTGTTATGAAATATGTTAAATGAAATATGTTAAATACATCACTGAACAAGAGTAAGTAAATACAATCATATTCAGATCTTCCAGTCATATGTAAAAATGGTATTTGTTTAATTAGATATGCCCAAATATGGGTGAACACTCAACTCAACATCCATCTCACTGAAAAGAATGGACTGTGACAAATTGCCTTTAATTTTAACAGAGTAAAATAACTTAATTAAAACTAATAATGAAATCACATTGTTAGGCTCCAGGTATCAAGTTCAATGCATCGTTTTCAGTGGTCACTGTGCAGTGGGGGGCAGCTTTGCACACATTATATTCTAATGCAGGGATGGGCAACCTGAGTTCCTGAGCCACATGAAACTTGCAAGGTTCCATTCATGTATTCTCCAGTACCTCAAAACTGGATTGACAAGTTTTGGTGATACCATTTTAGGCCTTTAGGAAGGTTTTTCAGGACACTTCTTGGCGGCTTCCAGCTCCCTTTCTTTCTAATTTTGCTGCTTCTAATAATGCATTGAGTATCTCTTCAAAGCCTTGACAGAATCCCTGTGCCTATGCTATTTCAGCTGAAATCCTGGCAGTCCAGCACAACTGTGAGATTTAAGACTTATTGAAACCAAGAGCGTTCCAATGGCCACAGTTCACTGCTGTGTTGCATTCCAGTTATAAATAAGTTGTAATATTATTCCACCCAAAGCCTAGAAGTATATGGAAAACAAACATACTCTGAGTTGAGATTTTTCTCCAAATATGTAAAGAGCAGCTTGTCGCTTGAGGAGTCGGTTTTGCAAGTAGGCACTGCTGCTGGTATATGAAGGTGAACCATCTTTTCCAGCTAATCTTGCACCCACATCAAGGAATGGCATCTGAGTGCTGATAAATCGACCACTAGAACGAAGACTGGCCCACACACCTTCATAAAAATTAAAAATGTTATGAAATATTTTATATTTTCACACACAAGAGCTTTTTTTATTAAATTTACATGCTGCCTTATATGCTTACACATGTTTAATGTAACCTGCTCTAAATTGATAACCTTGATTTACTATAATAATCACATTCAAATCACCTCATGTTTAATACTTTATGAAGCTATTTTTCTGTATCTTCAGCTAGCTATAGACATTGTGTAACCACATTACCTAGAAACAGTGTGAGCCTCTTCTAAGTGAGGTGCATTAATTTCCATTGGGATTAGAGAATAGGAAAAAGCAGTTACTAATTAATACGATGCTGTTGGCATATATGCCATTACAAAACCTCTATTCCTCTATTACTAACATTAGTACATTGAACTGGGGCCATGTGATTTCTTATTCCTTATCACATGAAATTAATCATGTGATCTGAACAATCCAGTTGATGCCAGAAATATACTACCATTACATGTAATAGAGATAAGCGAATTCTACTGTTTCCCACCAATGGTTCTTCAGCTCTTCTGGCCCTTCACACTGTCATGTGAAGTAACACACTCTTGGAGAACAGCAAGTGTATTAAAATATAAGTCATATTTGATCTGAGGGTCATTGCTCTCTATGGATTTATTAACAACATTAATGATGCAGCTGAGAATTCCAGATCAACTGATATTATTACTGAGAAACTGTACAATAGCAGTTGATATGATTAAAAAGTAATGAAGTGTTGCCACACAAATATTGCTGAGAGGAATTGTCCCACCTACATACAAAGCCAGCCTACTGACTTTTAGTGATGAAACTGAAGGTGGTAAACTATTATTTAAAGTAATCTCTGAAATAAAGAAAACGGTATGCAATCTTTATTATTACTAATAAATAATTAAACAATCAGTTGCCATTCAAGACTCAGAGCAATGATCATGTTGTATCATTTTTCTAAAAATTCCCCTTTTGCCATTATTAAAACAGGGCTTCATTATACCTTGCACTACATAAAAAGCGATGATTGCAGATTGAAAAGCACATGCAGATTACCACATTAGCCAGTGGTGGGTTACAGTGATTAAAGGACATATAGATAACTTTCAAATTTCTTGTGATCATAAGATAATACTTAAAACAAGCAAATGGATATATGTACTATTTTACCTTATAATTTAGACATTTATTCCCTTTTTAATAACCATTAGTATTTATGAGAGCAAGAGTACGTGTGTAACAACATTTCTTCATGATTTAGTTTTTGGTAAATGATCTGAGCATAATTTCGTCCTTTTTGCAATGAAGATAATGCTTATAGGTCTATGAATCACTCCATAGCAAGAACATGGCCTGGCAAGTATATTTCATGCCTAAGCAAACCAACTTAGTTTCTTTAAGGTGCGTTGATACACATCATAAAAGAAATGTGAAAATTTAGATTCTTTCTAATTTGGAATTTGTTTGAAACATTTATCTCTGTACCCAACCACTGGCAGTTATCAGTAAGGACATGAGGAAAAGGAAAAGGAATGGGGCGGACATTGCAATAAAGCAGTCACAGCATATTGAACAGAAAAAAAAAGAAAGATTACTTCTATATTTCTACTGTTTTGATTATGATAAAAACAATTTCTTGTAACATTTGAGTTTTAACAGGTAGCATCAAGGATTCAATCTCTAAATCAAGCTGCAAGGAGAAAAATGTAGATCAGCTGTAATATAGAATAACATTCATGGGTACTGCAGATCTGCATAACAGCCATGTGACAGTGAATTATACCAATTGGAAGAGTATCCACTATGAAAAAAACAATTCTGGAAAAATGTATCAGTTTCAAAATTCACAATTTATCAGTATTATTTATTTTTATTGGTAGAACAATAAAATCAATGCAGGGTGAAAGACCAAACAAATTTATCTCTGTATCTCTTAATTTCAAGCACCATTCGAAGCATATGTTTGTGCAATCAAATTATTAACATGCAAAATTTTGGTTTGGTTGAGCCTATTGTATAACACTAGTACATTGACTATTAAACATAATATCTAGTCTTATGGTATTAAGATGATTAAATCATTCTGTATAATGGAGCTATATATTTAAATAGAAATTCACTGAAATGATTTCTGATTCTTAAGGAAAAGCATTTTAGCTTTGATTTTAAATTTTTCTAAAGAAAAAAGCATTAAATAATTTGAGAGTAACAAGGAATGTCATTCTTTTTGAAATATTTTATTCCACTAATCTTACAATTTAATAAATATTTAGGCTGAAAGTTAACCTGAATGTTAAACCTTATTCATACAGTTGATTAAGTACCCTGTAATTCAAACCTAAGCTAAAGACTTTATTTCTAGCTATTTGTACTGTATTCTTAAATACAATCATTTGCTCATATAAACTTTGCAATCTAACAGCCTTATTAATAATAGATTCATAAGGAAGGATGGCAGAATTCTTCTCTTTCAAATATTGACTTTATGTTAAAAAATAAAGACAGTGTTTATAACTGACCAAGAATGCACTTCAGTATGATGCTTCCACCAACTAAGGCAGTTTTCTTCTATTTTTGTATTCTTTATAATCAAGACAGGGAACATATTAAAAAATGGCTACTTACCATTTATCTAAATGGCAATTGGAACCAATTGACATACATATTACAACATTCAAGAATATTCACTTAGCATTGAATTTAACTATGCTGATAGTTGTAATCACTCTACATACAGCTTCCTTGCTTATGGTTTTGATTTTTTTCCTTGAGATTTTCAAGAAATTGAGTGCTTTTATATGAAATCTATATTATACAGTCAGCTAATATACCCATTCTTCTGAAAGTAAGATAACAAATAAATATTAATACTATAATGAATGTTTTGAAAAGATATTTCATCCTAAAATACAAAAACGTTGCCAAGAAAGTTCTAAATTAAATACAAGGCTGAATTCACAGTTACCGTTACAGTAAAGTGCTTCTTTTTGGTACTCCTTGCATTATGGAGGTAAATTGTCATGTAAAAGAAGAAAAAAAATGAATATATTTTGTTTTTATCCCTAGCATGTTTCATTATTATATCAAGATTTTATGAGAGCAATGACTGGAAGAGAAATTATGTAATTACATAGAAGGAAAGTTATTGCTATCCTAGATTATTTTTAGGGGAAGCCTAAATATTTTCTGGACTGCTTACAGAATAAATCTAGGCAAGCTTTTGGTGACTTTGCCAACTACATTCTTCCAATACAATGCGTATGAATCTCCTACATGCTGTCATAGGCATTCTAACCAATACAATGACTGGTCTTGCTAGAAGCTAGTACAAACATGTCTACTTAATGATTCTACTCTATTAGTAGACATAACTCTTCTCAGGCTGATTCTACTGCTATAGCCAATCCACATCATTATACCTCATCTATCCCAAATTAAATAAATTTGACTTCCAAATTCAGCACTGTCCCTAATTTGTTATATTAAGGATAGTAAAAAAAAAAAAAGTAGACTGGTATCTATTGGCAAATCCCTAGGTGAGTTGCAGTAGGTGAGCAAATAATTTTAACTCCTATCAATAGCAACAAAAAGAACAACAAACAGCTATTGCTTTCTAAATTAGGTGTCCACAATGAAAGAATAGCCAGATGTGATTTGTGAATAATTTTAAATTCAGTTTAATTCTAACAACTCTAAATTTGGAGGCATTTTGTTCTTTAAGTGTCAATCTTAACAAGTAAAACATTTTTCATAAGCCTATTGTATCTTGTCACTCTTGATCTACCACACATGATAAACTACAAATTTTATAGTATTGTCACAATTGTATTTTACACAATTATTGTATTGTACACACTTGTACACTATTACTGTATTTTAAAAGGACCTCTTCCATTAGTTTCTAATCTATTCATTATTAAAATATTATCATCTATAGTGAATTTAGATAGAAGTTACTTTCAGTTGAATTGTATCTTTTTCCCAGTCAAATCCTGGTCATTTTAAATTATCACATTATTTTTTTTAAAAAAGCATATTCCTGCAATTTGAAGGGCACTGTTAGAAACAGAGTATTTTATTATTTTACTAAAATGCAGGGTCAATTACATATACCTCAGTTGTGTAAGAATCTGCAGTGGCTGTGCAATCAATACAACAAACTGATGTTTAAAAGCAATGCTCAGAAAAAAGTTTGTTATAATATTTTATTATATTTAATAATTCTGCTGTGGGTAGACATTTTCATTTCAATATATAGTATTAATATCTATACATAAAAGATGTTTCAGTATTAAACATCTTGACTGAAAAGTTGAGTTCTACAGGTAATTAAAAATTATTACTTTAATGATCCACATTTGTGAATGTGTAGAAAAGAACAGCTGCTGGAAGCCATGGCTATTCTATTCTATGAAAACACTGTCCTGGGATGCTCCCAGGAGTGAAATCTACTTACCTTCCTTACCGGTTCGGAAGTGTATGCGCCATGTATGCGCATTTGCTTTGCTTGTGCGCGTGCATTACATGCATGCGCAGACCTTCTGCACATGCGCAAAAAAACCCATTACTTCCTGGTTTTACTTCCAGGAAGTAATGGAAGTAAATGTACTACCCCACATTACTTCCTGGTAAAACCAGGAAGTAATGACACCCGGGCGGGTGGGTGGAGCTTTGCTCCGCCATCACTACCGGATCGCTGAACGACCGGCCACGATCGCTACCGGATCGCATGATCCGGTCTGATCTGGGAGCATTTCACCCCTGGATGCTCCATATGTAGTTTCATATTCTGTACATGTGGTCAAATATTGAATGTGTAAGTAATATATGAGTAAATGTTATGACAGGTAGCCCACCTAGCATTCCACCTAAAATATGCTCTTGATGGCATCTCCCATCTGATAAAATGTTCACAGCTGAAATCTAGAAAACATAATTGTTACCAGTCCTTACTGCTGATGCAAAAAACAAAAAACAAAAAAACAAAAAATAAAAACCTAACCCCAAATGACAAGAACTACATGCATATTCATTTGCATGTGCAATCTTTATTTCAAAATGCCTACTCTTGTATTGATATGCAGATCAGGCAATTTCTATAAAAAGTTATAATTCATGTGTGTATAATGCAATCAAGTGAGGCAAAATGCAAGAATCACCCTTCATGGGTAGGCTTTGAACTAGTCTTACTAACCTCCTCGAGCAAAGCTATTGGATAGATTTACATCCAAATGTCCTGGCACTACCTGCTTAAACACAGTAGACATTCTTGAAGCCCTCCTTTCAGTGCCTAAAGTCAGTCAAAAAGAATGGAGAGATTAAAAGTAGAATATCATTCAAGTTGACACATTACCTATATATTACCCTAACTTGAACCCTATATTTGAAAACAATGACACATATATAGAAATATTCTTTTAATGGTTCATTTATCTAACTGCTGCCACTTTCCCACATTTAAGAGACATTACACATAATTAGAAATAGCAAGTATACATTTGCAGCATCACAGGAAGTTAGGCATGGCTAACACAATTGAAGTATTTAACAACAAATGAAGCAAAGCATGCACAATTGGTGACAGGGTTATGTTATGAAAAAGCCAGAATTTAGATACAATTGATTTCACCAACTGATTAAGCCAAATGGACAAACTTGGCAAGTTGCATGCTCCTGTATCTAAAACAGCAGCGTTACCTTTGTTTGAACCCTACAGGTTTCATCACATGACAACTGAAATAGAATATTAATGCATTTCTTAATGGCTTTATCCAGACCTATTCTGCAAAAAGCATATCATATTTTAACCTTTCACCTTCAAGATATATTTATATGTATGTTGATAAAGCTATGTTAAGCATTTCAAATTGCATGTAAATTTCTAATAGATTTAAAGTCCTGTACATTTGTTCATGTATGTGGCACAGAATCTCACTAGTTAGCAATTTTACTTCAGTTCGAAATACTTTACTTTTATATACTGCCATTTATATGAAAAGTATACTTGCAAAAATTCCAGAGACAAATCAGCTACCTAGGCAATGATTTATTAAGGCAATGAGAGATTATAATGTGAAAATCAAATTAGAAGAAAGTTCATTATAAACATAACATTTTCTGTTTAATGTTGGATTTTAACCAAGCTATCCAAAAAGATCATATTACCTGGAGATAAAGCAATTGCTGGTCTGATGGTAAGAGTATTATTTCCATTCAATTTGCAATGGACAGAAATTGCATTCAGTAAGGCTTGAAGGTATTTTTCTTGTTCTATGCTGCTTGATGATTCAAGTGATGTAGGAGCTATGCAAACAAATGCAGGAAACAGATTATACCCTTGATTTGTACAGCACATTTCACTTCTCTGAAATGAAAACAGCATCCAATTGATGTGTTTATTTAGTTATCTTAAATCTGCTCTTTTGATTATGGGCAGATAAAATAAATACTATTCAAATTAAAAATAAAATTGAATAAATATAAACTAAATATAATATAATGTCATACCTCCCAACATCGATGAGACATATAACATCTATCACTGTGAAAGTAATATGAGGTAATTTTAGCATTCTGCTTCCATATTTATTATTTATTTATTTATTTTATTAGATTTATAAACCGCCCTTTTCCCGAAGGACTCAGGGCGGTGTACAGCCAAAGTAAAAAAGAAACAATGTACAGTTAAAAATAAATTAAAAAACCTATTATACAGTGTGGCCGAAATTAAAATAGTTAAAAATCTAAAAGACCCCATATGAAATCAAAACATAACTACTGTATTAATGAAGAGCTGCTTCTAAAATATCCTTATGAAGATACCTTTACTATTTCAGTAGTTCCAGTATAATATTGTTTGTGGATATACAAGCATTTTCTGCTCTTCCATATATTGTTCTCCCACTGGCCTACTCATATGAGCATGAATAACAGAGCTGTGCAATGCATGCTCTGAAAAAGATTCAGAAGAAATACTTTGGACTCATGGAAGCATAGCACCACTCTAAGAAACTCACTTTTGGAGGGCTTTTGCACAAGCCTAAAAAAAAAAAATGCGGCTTTTAATGGAATTGATTTATTTAACTTACAAAGTAACCACATCTTTTCTTTAGGCTTATGAAGAAGCCTGAAAAAAAAAAAGGAAAAACTTTACTGAAAAGCAGAGAGGATGCAAGACTCATATGATGCTTGAAGCACAGCCTAATCATTTTCAAAATATACCTGAAACTGTGCAGCAAATTCAGTAAGTAAATGGCCACATCTCAACAGAGGTGCAAATATTCAGGGAACCTGAACATGCAAATAACTACTACTTCTTTTAATCGTTATTTCAATTCAGCATTTTTTCCCTCGCTTTTCCCTATATTATTCACTTTCAGTACTTTTTCGATTTCATCCTGCATTCCTTTTTCTCTCCACTCTTAGTTCCTGAGCCTTATATATATTTTTGCCCCAAACAAAATAATGACAAGAAAGAACAGTCTCTGTTTATATGTAGTTTGGCTTAAGCAAACAATGACTTTGGGGATGGTTTGTTCTTGGGCCAAATCCAAAATCCTTGGTGATACATTTTTTTTTCCAGTTGCTCAATTCTTGCAGTTAAACACTTGAAAGTACCTATACAGACATATCAACAAAAGCTGCACAGCAATTATTTGTAGATTACTGACATCGAAGAACTTTCTTTTATTGTGTGGATACATTCAAAGCACAAACTCATACAAAGCAGTATAGTATTCCCAGGATTATGCTGGAAATATTTAAGCAATTAAAATCTATTCACATCTTAAATTCTTGAATGATTCATGGTTTATGTAACTTGCACATAACTGTTCATTTCTTTTTTTATTATCTTCTTCAAAAATTCCATACGGCAAGTTTTTTCAAGCAAGCTAATAATACTAATTGGTTACCAAAGCATATAATAAACCATATTTCCACTCTTACCTCATACAACAAATACTGATTTTCATTTTAGTTCACTGCCTAGCAAATGGTCACATTTGTGGGGTGTGTGCTAGGGTGTGGGGTTGTTCAAGGGAGTGTCATATCCTAATGAGTATGTATGATATGTATGTCTATGTATACAGTCTATGTATGATACTATGGATTTAGCTAAGCAACATTTCGTCTGTTTACATAGCAGAGCAGAGCAGACATAAAGCTCAAAAATAAGCTAAACATTAAATATTTTTCTCTTATTCCCTAAAAGTGATAACAAGATAGAACCATAATAATTTTGCATTTATTAGATGTAGGTTCCATGATACATAATACACTGAGATAATTTTCCCCATTCCACTTCCCTCCAAGTGCATTTTAACTACCACGGTATTTTGCCTATGTAAAGGTTAAGTCCAGAACATCTGTAGGCACTTGTTTGGAGAAAGTATTAACTTTTTTAGAAAGACCTAAAGTATTTGTAAAGACTGACGCAATGTACTAACAATTGATGATATAAACACCTTCCCATTCTATGAGATAATTCATACAAAAGATAACCTCACCTGAGGTTTGTGTATTTTGTGATTTGAAAAGGCCAACAACTCCTTTCCCATGGAAACCACCAGCTCGAAACAGGAATGTACTTGTTTTTGAGTTTTTCCAACACACTACTGGCAAGCGATTGTGCCGATAGCAGCGAGCTACTCTCTGCAGGCTGCTGTCCTGTATGCACTGGGGTACCACTAGCAGTCCTGGGTAACTGGAACAAAGTGAAAAAGGGAGGTCATACAATGGAATTGGTTATAAAGAAAAGCTCATGTGACTTTTCATTACAGAATTCTCCTGATAAATTTCCAGCAAATTAGACACCGTGTGAATTTAGAACATCTGAAAACTCCAAGAGCTAATAAACACCTTTGTTCTGACACCGAGAAGGAGTGGCAACAACCCAAAAAAGACCACCTAATGTATCAACATATCACTTACATCTGTTTTAACAGATATTTCCCAGGCTAGGGTCATTTCCTGTCAAATCTGCCATAGCCCAGATAGTAAGAAGCTATTCATTGGACCATCTAAAATTTGTTTGGGGTGGTGGTGGTGGTATTCTTGTTTTTAAATCTTCTCACTCAAAAGCTTTTAAAAATATATATTGTATATGCATTGTAAACCACTTTTTAAAAAAACCCTGCACACTTAAACTTTGTCATCATTTTACTTGATCATTAATAAAATAAGCTTTTGATCACTCTTCAGGAAGCAGATTCAAAAACTTTGCTTTCATACAACTGAACATGTAAAATAGATTCTATTACCTGTCAAGTTATTACCCCTGCCCCACCTTCCCCCAGAATGACTTTCTGCTGGTGGACTTTTTCCTTTGGCTCTTTTCAGCAGTTCCTTTTGAGTCCAGATTTCCTACAATTTTGCTAGTGGCTTTAATACCATTCACTTTTTATTGATAGGGTTATGTTCTGTAGTAGGGTAAGCATTGCAATCATCTAGGACTGACAATTCTAATGCAGACAATATTTTTATAGGAGATTGATGAAAATATTTTTACTTCAATGGCTTATTTTTAATCCACTATTTCCTTTACAAAACAGAGCATCAAAATATTGGTTGGAAACAGCCAATAATTATTGCTTAATTATTGTCAAAAATTCTGACTGCCAAGTTCTTGCCAATCTCTTTCTTTTCCAACCTGGCTAATGCTGATCAGAGATGCTGGAATTTCTTTTCAATTATAGTCAATGAAATTCTCCAGTAATTTTTACTGATCCAAATCAGGAAAGAGGTGATAGGTTCTACTGGAAGTGCCTTGTGTGTGTAATTGCCAAATGCCCTTAGATTTCTTCCCAACTTAATCAAGGAGAGAAGCAATCTGGAATTGAGGAGAAACTTCCTAACAGTGAGGACAATTAACCAATGGAACAGCTTGCCTTCAGACGTTGTGGGTGCTTCACCACTGGAGGTTTTTAAGAAGAGACTAGACAGTCTCTTGTCTGAAATGGTATAGGATCTCCTGCTTCAGCAAGGGGCTGGACTAGAAGATCTCCAAGGTCCCTTCCAGCTCCAGATTCTCTGGAGGTGGGAATGGGCAAAGCTGAATGCACAGCTGTCTTTATTGATCGTACTCAACTCTGCAAGTTCAAAATAAGGAAAGGGTTTTTGTGTGTGTGTGATAAGCAGTTAAAAAGAAGGAATCTTGGTCATATTTGCTCAGTTCTTTCCAGCACAATTCCTAACATATTATTGGATTAAGTATTAAAATAAAGGTTATCAGAACAATAATTTAATGCAATGGTTTTACAGACTCATGGGTTTTTGGAACCCATAAGGGTCCTTTTCTTCATTCTGCTGAATTAGCCCAGTAATTCTATCCCAACATTTTGCTCTAACAGTTTAATTATATTATTTTAATTTATAATTATAGTAATATTTTATATTATAGAAGGCATCTTTAGCAAGTAAGGCAATCACTACAGAAACCAACAAAGAAAACAACATGTACATTTCATACTTGTCCATGGCTAGTTGTTTATAAATACTTAGTTTCTATGAACAAGAAAATTTAGATGTTTCAAATGTACACATCAAACACAATCAATATTTTGGCCCTGAGAAAAAATGAACTCTGGCTTGCCTCAAAATCTGTTTAATGCTGTAATATAGAAATAGCTGATTATATAACTTTTTTTTTTAAAAATTCAGCTGAAAAGTTTTGTTCAGGTTTTCCAACAAGATTCTAGAGTTTTGGAACATTTTCAATAAGAGGAATTTGGATGAAAGTGTCTGTGGTCATTTGTGCATATATGAAAATAAACACATTTAAAATATTTCTGATGAGCTGTATGTTTTGGAAATACACAACACAAACTTGCACGTTAAACACAATTTAAAAAAATAAAGTAATTAAGCTCTTATGAAAGTAGCATATTCCCAAGAGTGGTTGCAAAATTCACTGGCTGTTTTTTTTTTTCATATTCCAATGATTGATGCAAACGTATTGGAGATTTCTCCCGTGCACCATTGTATAAATGATCTGCCTAAGATGCTATTTACACAACTAATGTCAGCAATAGTGTGATAATTTGTAAGGAAAATGTACAACAATAAATCTTATTTAATTTGAATAAATTCATATACGTAGGCTGGAAAAGATAAGAGTTCTGAAGGAAGAGGAACAGGAATAAAGATAGTAGTGAAGTAGCTGAAACTCTGGGCCCCCTTCATCCACCTATCCAGGACCCCCTGTAATTAAGCATTATGTATTTGTTTCTATTCAACATCAATTGTGAAACGCTTATTTCCATGATGCTGTCTGATTGGGCAAACAAGCCAATTTTTTTCTGGATCAACTGCAATTCAATTCATTCAGCCATTTATGATGCTGCAGCCTAAAGTTGGGAGTTCTGTAGGAGATTTCACAGGTCTTTGTTAGCAGACAACTTGATCTTAATAATATTAGTCTATTTTATGCAGTTCATTAAAAAAGTTCTGCTTTATTTTGCCCACTTATATCAATACCAAAGTCTTCTCTCGCTCCACTTTTCAATCTCTAGCAACACATGAGCTATCTACTACCACACACACACACACAGACAGAAACACAAAGACACACAGAGAGAGAGAGAGAGGGGGGTGGGTGGGGACTGACTTAACACCACAATAATGGATGAAACTGTTCTGGAATAAAAGTTCCTGGATGAAAAACAAACACATTTGGTAAAAAAATATTTCAGTACTTGATATAGATAGGCAGTTAAAAAAGATACTGCTCTCTGTATCTGAGAACAGTTCTCACAAAGATATAGTGAAGGAAAAAACTTCTATAAGGGCAGTGATCCATTTTCAGCAGCAATCTCTCTTCGCCCTGGTAGGCCACTGTCAACAAATTAAAACAAAACAAAACCAGAACTACAGTAGTTAAGTACTGGGTACAAAGTAGAAAGGGAGCAGGATACCAGACTCCTATGCTTATAAAGGGAAATCACCCAGTGACTGATAACATTCATAAACTATCCGTGTGAATCCAGCCTGAAGTGTTTAAATAGTTGTAATGGGAAAATTATGAACATCTAAACAAATGCCCATAAAAAATAAACAAAGATTCTGGTATTTTTATTGAGCAGTCTTTATGGTTACTAAATGCTAGAAATCATAACTTCTGACTATCCCCTTGACTCTTAATATTCTATGTATACTTCAACTTCTATATATGCACATACCTATCAACATTTTTAAAAAACTAAAATGTTTTATTTGCTCATTAATCAGGTTAGTATTGCAATGAGAAAACGAACTGTAGATCACATGATTTTTAAATGTTGGTATCTCATGAATAAACTGCACGCAGATGATAATCAACAAACTAAATTTCTTCTTGTTTAGAAATATAAGGGTCCAATTACTGACCCAAGTAGATCAATACTATATCATGTCCACTGAATTGAATATGTAAATGTCAGGAATTTTATTTGATATTTTTTACAAGCAAACCCTCTGCTCTAGAAGTCTTCCCTCCACAAAGACAAATAATCTTTTTTCAGCCATTTGCAACATAGATTAAAAATTGTGACAAGTGGATCATGTAATTTAGATCTATTTTAATAACTAAGCTGGCTTACCTTCTGCAAAGGGAATACATTCTGTTTAAAGCTGTTATTCGAAAGTATTCTGTTTTTGAACGTGAAGAACTGTTACTGATGGTTCCTAACCCCAAACGTTGATAGTCTCTAAAACAAGCTCTTTCCACTAGCTGCTCCATTGTTGATTTTTCTGATGCTTTCAAAGTACCACTTGTGTGCATTTCACTGTCATCTGAAACTAAAGTTGCAATAATTTCAGTAGCTTAGCATACAGTGACTTGTGTAACAAGACAGTGGCAAAAAAAGAGGTTTCAATCTATTATTACCTGAGACATCATCTTCTTCATTACACCCAGGACGATTTGTTCTTTCCTCCATGATTGTTCCTGTCTTTTTTTTTAGTAAGTGCTGCCGGCCAATTGTCATTTTCCCTGCACGTTTTGCTCCTTTTACAATTGTTTTCGAAAGAGTGCTAAATTCAGAAAAGAAGTAAAAAATCTGTACTTTGCTAGCAACTGTATATTTTCCTCTTTCCTCCAAAATAGGTCTACTAGGCTTTACTTCAATGAGTGGCATACTGTGGAGCCCCCATGCCTTCCAATAGAAGAACTAGTGCTATTATGCCCACAAGTTTAGCTTTCACAAACCATTTTCATGTGTGTACCTGAAATATACATTCAGAATGCATTTCCTCTTTCAATAATCAGAAATAAAAAAGTGTGAGTTGATCACAGTAAATGTCCTATTATGTTATTTGTTCATTTTCACTACAATTTGGTTTTCATTTGAAATACATGGCACTATCGCCTTTGTTAAAGCATGGTATAAAATCTAAATCAACTAAAATTAAGAATATTTTTTTCCTTTTTGACAATCCTGTAGTCCCTATTTGGGGTAGAACTGGGGCAACCAGATGGAGCTCAGCCTTTACTGGCTGGATGCCCTTCCTGACACATGCTGAGTTCGCAGAAGATAGTTTTTCTTTGCACCCTGAGAGAGGAACATCTGCCACTACCTAGGACTGAACTTTCAATGTTCCAAGTAGGAGGTGAACATCTTCACCACTAAGCCACCATGCCGCTCTATATTTCTACATTGAAATAATATTTCTAATAAATGTGACACATAAATAAAAGAGGCAGTCATTACCGAAAAGAAGTGTTTTTCTCCTTTTGCTTTGGCAAGATGATCTGAGGTGCTGTTTGGCCAGCTGCAAAAGCAAAAGTGCTGAAGATGGACTGAGGATAGCGAAACTTCATCAGCTGTTTCTTAAATATCTCTACAACTTCAGGGCTCACTTCCTCATCAAAAGCTACCTTGATCAGCTGCAAATAAAATGACATAATAAGAAAAAAATAAAATAAATATTGAAATATAAACGAAAAAGAGATTTTAGGATATTTGGTATTAGGGCAATAGAAAAAGGTATTGTTAAGTTAAACATCATTATAAAGTTTTAAATCTTAATACTTCATTTAAAAAAATATAGTGTCTGTCAATCAACTAGAATAAAATGTTTTAAATATATTATTTTAATACATTTTTATAATTAACAACATTTGAACTTATAGGTAAAAGGAGCATTTAAGTTATACAGTAATATATTTTGGGTTTGATACCAGGAATATATTGTTTCAGCACTATATATTATAATAAGACTATATTATTTCTTACCCACTTTTAAAAACCCATGTGTGGAGTGATATAATTGCATACAAAGGTTTAAGAACCTCAGGTAAAATTTTATGTTTCAGTGTAAATCTAAGCAAACTATTTTCTTATTATAAATCTGTAGACAACTGAACATAAATAAGCATTTAAATTTGCAGGATTATGTGTGTTTAACATTGTACAATGTTGAATTTGTCTCAGCTTCTGTTTCCTAGGGGTTCACTGAAACATACAATTTGCCCTGTTGTGCCTATCACTTGTGCTATAAACTAACTGCACTGTAACATAACAAAGGGAAAGAGAGTATTTTATTGCTTATCTTTCTTTTAAAGTAAGTTTGATACTTCCTTTCTTTGGTGTCTTCATATATTTCTCTAATAAAAATCTCAGGAGAATGTTGTCAGTTCTGCTCAGGATGATAAGCAGGAGCAAAAAGGCAATGAAGAGCAGGTAGAAGTGTTTTGTATGGGCAGGTGTCCATTTCAACAAACTTTTTTAAAACTACTTTGGCACATAAGTCAATAAGTTTCTATTCTGCTTTCTTATTCAAGGTATCCAGAGTAGTTACAAAATAAAGGCCTTTGAAATCAATGGGATTTTCAAAACAAGAATATTTCTGATCTATGAGGTTTTTATATTCTATTTACCTGAAAGGTAGCTGAGGTGATCTGCAGTCCTTCTTGCATACTTTGCTGAAGTTGGTTTTGTATGGTAATTTTCTTCTCCTTTGTTACTGAAGCAATAGGGAAGCTACGAATAACTGTTTGTTCTCCAACTAAGAATATCAGGAGAGAAACATTGCATCATAGATCAAGTAAGGCAACTGGGAAGATGTATTCATACATGTGGAAGTCAGACCACACAAAAGACCTATGCTAAGGCTAAAGGAATTAAACCCTCAAGGACAGATAAATTACACCTAGGGCTTTGATCTATTTTTTTATTTAAATCCCCCCTCCCCATACTTCCAATGGTTGCACCATTTTCTTAATATTTATTAAAAGAGTTTCTTTACTCTTTGAAAAAAAAAAGTATTTATCTATAGACAAACCAGATAGGGTAGAGTCAACAAAACTGATCCTTGCTATTTCTATACCTTTACTGAGTTTTGTACCTTTACTGTTTTGATACTTTTTGCTGCCCGGAAGTAGCTATTTTTAGCCGGCTGAACTAATATACTCATCTAGCAGACAAGACAAGAAGAGACAAGAATAGTTGCTTGTGGTATTTCCTGTCTCATGGGTCAAAATAATCTGTCTGGACATAAGACTTTTGGCTTTTCTAGGTGAACTGTAGATGAAATGTTTAGTTCCACTTCAGGCAAAAAATGCATTGCAGCAGCATTCCTGATAAAGATCATATATTTTATATTATGCACTATATTTCCTGCATCATTTTTAATAATTCTGCAAGGCCAGTGATGTCACCCTTGTTATTTGTTATATCACAGAAACAGTTTTTCCTAGCATATATTTGCTAAATAGCACTAGCAATAGCACTTAGACTTATATACAGCTTCATAGTGCTTTTACAGCCCCCTCTAAACAGTTTACAGAATCAGCATATTGCGCCCAACAATCTGGGTAAATAGTGAACATCAGCCCCAACCATGCCAGTACAAACTATCCCTATTATTCTGAATGTAGAAATATTACTACATTGTTTCTCATTCTAAGCACTGACGAAAAATATTGATGAATCACTTCTACCACTGTTTCCATGGTGTCTAGAAATAATTGGAGATTATTTTTATAAAACCCACAGAATTTGCACAATAAAATGTTTATCCTCAGAAAGGTACAGCTACATTTAAATAACAGTAATGCTAATCAAGGAATGCTGTTATTTTTCCTCATACCTAAGATAAATGTTTCTGTGCTTGTTCACGCTACTATTCTCATGGCATTTTGAAATAGTATACTTTTTATTAATTCCCTTAAAAAATAATACTAGGGAGTGCAAGGAATCTTGGTGGATAGCAGTCTGACTAACTATTAGAATAGAATAGAATAGAATAGAATTTTATTGGCCAAGTGTGATTGGACACACAAGGAATTTGTCTTGGTGCATATGCTCTCAGTGTACATAAAAGAAAAGATGTTAAATATGATATTTAACATCAATTTCCTTGTTTGTAATAAAAAATAAATCCCTTATTTTTTGGAGCCATAAATATTAAGCTTTCATTTTATTTGAAATAATGTAACCAGACAAGATTTTTAAAAAACCATCTGTAAATGATCTGAGCCATCATAAGGAAATATAATATAAGTCTGAGAATGAAGGAAATTACCAAGCACTTTCTATTATCTTGATGCATTTTTAACTGTCTTGAGATTAGAGAAATGGTTGCTGGCTAACAACTACTAGTTCTAGAATCGTAAGTGAATTATTTATTCACTTAAATAAGCATATGCTAGGAGATGGTGCTTTTTATTATGAAAGCAAAGCATCAAAAATGATTTGTGTGTGAGAGAGAGAGTGAGAGTGAGAGAGAGAAAAAGAAAAAACAAGAAAAGATGACAGAGAAAGAAAAATCAAATAGATAATCAACAGCACAGGAAAGAAGCTATATATTAAATACATGCAAAAGCAAACATACTAACTTAATATATATCTAATAAAGATACAATCAAAAATTTCTTGAAAAAGGGTAAAATATTCCTATGACACTGAAAATACAATGTTGTGATATTTAGATGTGGGCCTTCTTTATCAGGCCTAAGCTCTTTTTTAAAATACTCATCAGCCTAACTTCACTTGGACAGAGCAGATGGAAGAGAGGTCTTGAAAATAATCTTATATTCTAAGATATACAGAGGGATAGAATCAAGATCACGTGAAGTGTTAGTACCACTTTATAATGCCTTGGTAAGGCCACACTTGGAATATTGCATTCAGTTTTGGTCGCCACGATGTAAAAAAGATGCAGAGAAGAGCAACAAAGATGATTAGGGGACTGGAGGCTAAAACATATGAAGAATGGTTGCAGGAACTGGGTATGTCTAGTTTAATAAAAAGAAGGACTAGGGGAGACATGATAGCTGTGTTCCAATTTCTCAGGGGTTGCCACAAAGAAGAGGGAGTCAAACTATTCTCCAAAGCACCTGAGGGTAGAACAAGAAGCAATGGGTGGAAACTAATCAAGGAGAGAAGCAACCTAGAACTAAGGAGAAATTTCCTGACAGTTATATAATATACAAATGGATGAAGACTATTGCTTGACATAGTCTAAGCCGCCCTGAGTCTTCGGAGAAGGGTGGGATATAAATGCAAATAAAAATAAATAAATAAGTGGAACGATTTGCCTGCAGAAGTTGTGAATGCTCCAACACTGGAAATTTTTAAGAAAATGTTAGATAACCATTTGTCTGAAGTGGTGTAGGGTTTCCTGCCTGGGCAGGGGGTTGGACTAGAAGGCCTCCAAGGTCCCTTCCAACTCTGTTGTTATGTTATGCTATGCTATGCTATGCTATGCTATGCTATGCTATGCTATGCTATGCTATGCTATGCTATGCTATGCTATGCTATGCTATGCTATGCTATGCTATGCTATGTTATGTTATGTTATGTTATACAAGGTTTAAAAGTCAGCACCAATGTTTTGAAACGCACTTGATGTAATGGCAGACTTATTTTAATAGTTATAAATACATGTTAAAAAACCTATGTTGGTTTATGGCCACAGTAAATATCAAGACCCAGCACAACTAGACTAGTTGTGCTTGGTAATAATGGAATTGCACTAATCATGGAGTCAAAGCGATTCTAGATAGCGACAATTTTATTTTCAGTTTTTGCAAATCTATCACTGAATATCATAGATAGCATGTCCACTTTATAGATAGAACATAATAAACCTTACTGCAACAATGCTTATACTAATTCTGCATTTAATTAACTACAGGGATTGCAGAAAGGCATTTTGAGTAAAGTATTAGAAATCTTGATACAAATCTTACTTTTGAATGATTTTTATTTTAGAAGCAATATAAATGGAATGTAGGTTTGGAAGATGGTTAATCTCTGTGTTTGTTTATTTATTGATTGATTAAATTTATGCCACCCATTTCATCAGAGACAACTCGGCATGGCTTAGAAACGTTTAAATTAGTATACATTAAAATAATAAAACAATAAATAACAACAATTAATAAATAAGTTAATCTTCCATGGCTTCTGGAAAGCATATTCCTTTGACACTCATAACAAACATCATACCTAGTTGATCATGAGGGGTGCCTTTAAATATAACTCTGTATGTAGTAAGGAACAAAGCTCCTTCTGCAGGAAGAATAGGAGGGCCTCCAAGCAATCCTCCAGTTGCCTCTTCTCTGCCATCAGGATCCAGGAGCACACGGAGACCTTCACATACAAACTCTTCCCCTGGTAGCAAATCTGGTCGTAGAATCTTGGGCTGAATCCAAAGATATTTTTTTTTAAAAAGTTGCAACATAACAAATACAATATAATATTTTATAACAAATCTGGCAAAGTTAGTGTGAAAGAGCAGGACTGAATATTTTCTGCAAATTCAGTGTAGCCTAGGAAGATTTCCATTCAGGAGCATTTTTTTTCCTATAACCAGATTTTGCCTATTAAATTGGAAGAGATGCTCCACCTACAGAAAATTAATAATCCTCTGGGACAGGGTACTCATTTCCCTTTTTTTATTTGATTCAAGAACTCTGTAAGAAGGGATACATTATATTGGTTAGGCAATCACTGCTTCCCCACTCTTAGAATATTGTAGATCCTTAGAATATTATAAATCTTTTCTCATTATTCATGATCAGAAGTTCACTATTTAACTTCTGGGACTTAGCCACTGGTACTAAGGATAAGTGAGAAAAGGTTTTGATTAGTTAATTACTCTTCAGTCTAAAAAAAAGCTTTACTGGTTAAACTGCTTCTTGATTTAAAGCTGAGTCACAGCATATAATAGATGTTAAAACATACAAGAGCAGTTTATTTTACTTAGAATTTTGGCTGAGCTACAGTATTTTCTCTGGTGTGTATTTCACATAAATTATAGAAAAGCTGCTTATCTGTTAAAATTATTAGTTTTCTAGGAATACTTTGAACTTTTCAAATGTTATCAAACACATTAGAAAAAGGAAAGCTGAAGCTGTCAAACTGGCTGTATTTCTCACAGCTTTAAAGCAATATAAACAGCCTGAAATACTTGCCTTCTGTATTGGTGGCAACCTTCTACTTTCTCGATGCACAGCCTCCAGAGTCTCAATGTGCATGGCTACAATTCCTAGGAATAAATGCCACCCCAAATGAGCATAATACAGCAAGAACAAAACAGACTAACAAAACAGGTTATCCATTCTAAAAATTGCCTCCAGAAAACCCACTATAGTTCAGATGTGACTAAAATTAGACTAACAAACTCTCATTTTCATCTGAAAAGAACACAGATGTACACTATACAAATAAGATGATCTTTTCTGAGACAGAACAAAATATCTCCCTATGAGAGGAGTTCAAGATAAGAACATGGTTCCTCATACCTGGTATCATACAATGAAGACTTCGGATGTGATCCTGTGTAACTCCACTTTCGGTACAAACCTTATCTATGAATCTGGTAATGAAGCGCACCACAGCATTGGCAACATCATTATTTTCAGAATCTTCAAAACCACTTTCAGTATCATAGCTCTCTGCAACACTGCCTGCAATGCTAAGAAAGCAATTCCAGTAAGCTAAATCCAGTTGGGGTAAGAAAATGAATCACTCTGTATGACAACAAATTGTAACGATGGCGGAATTCTACTGACACACCTATTTGTGACAATGCTATTGCTTCCACTTTCCCAGTCTCCTGTAGCTGACATTCTTAGCAGTTTGTTTTTACTGGTGTCCAGTGGCACTAACAGATACACCATGAGGTTTGCAAAGTGAATTGCTTGGCTGAAGACCATGCTTTCTTCACTTTGTACCAGCTGTTGTTGAGTCTCTTTACTAAGTGTTGGCCACAAACGTAACTGCTCAGCTGCCAAGTCCATGGCAGTTTTTTCTTGTCCTTGGTTTTCGGAAAATTTCTCCTGGAAAAGAAAAATAGCTAGATATGATTTTATTTCTAACATTTAAAATGTTTTCCTCCTCTAGAGCAAGAATATAAATTAAATCAAAAATCAAAGTGAGAAAAAATTAGGATTCTAGGCAGAAAACTTTGTCTTAAATATATTCAAGATACCATGATGAAGAATAGAAAAACATAAACATAAACCACAATAAAATAACACAAAGTTTCAAAGGGAATGAAAATCAGAAAGTGACTTGATACTGGGATGCAGCTTCTATATCATTGCAATAGTCATGCTATTGGGTATGTGAAGAGACAACTGACCTTCACAGTAGGGTTTTGTGCTGCTCCAACTCTCAATGGGTTATTCAGATTTTCCCTCCCAAATTCCTATCTCAAGTTGTATTCCATTTTCCAATACATTCAAGACCAGACCCAGTAAAAACATAACATCCACTAACATAAAAGAAGAAAAACTAAAAAGTACTATTCCAATTATTTTTGACAGATGCCCAAAGAATACGTGGCAATATATGATTGTTAATACTATATAAAGAGTGATGTGTTCAGGCCAAATTTTCTTTAGAAGTTTACTATAGACTATCCTCCTTTGTTCTGTGATATAAAGTTGCAGTTTCTTTATGAATGCTTATGCGGAGAAGGAACTAGTAAAAATGGAATGATACAAAGTGAATGCAGAACTTCAACGAACAGTGGAACAATAGGAAGAACTGTGGGAAAAAATAAACACAATTTACACCAAACTGCAATTTGAGAGAAAATTGGTACAAAATATTTTACAGATGACACAGAACTCAATTATTGCCAAAATGGATAGTTCATGAACAATACATATTGAAAATGCCACAACAAAGAAGGACCATTTTACCATATGTGGTAGTTATGCAAAAAGACTCAAAAGTATTGGAAAAAATGCACCAAAACAACCAGAAATTTCTGAACATAAAATTTGAATTAAAACCACAAATATTTCTATTAGGTGTGATCTCAAACAGTATAGCTGAAAAACATCACAATTTATTAAAATATATGCTGATGGCAGCAATAATCAATCTGGTGCAACTTTGGAAAAGAGAAATATTGCTGTCAACACAGGATTGGGAGACTAAAATTGAAGAATATGCAGCAATGGAAAAATGATGTGTATATATTCATAGCAGAAGTTCAACCAAATTGAAGCAATGAATGCTTTTCATCACAATAAAAAATAAAATCAAAGTGGGGATTTATCTTCTCCATATTCATTCTAAATTTACTCAAAGACATGAATATCCTTGAAAAATCAATTTTAATAAATCAGTGAATAATTGATTTATTAAAAGTTTAATCATTTAAAATATGGCTTTGAACACCATCACCTTATATTTCAAACTGCATAAAATTTGACAAATCTGTAAAGATGTATGGAATAATCCATGGTTTAGCCCATTATATAACTGAGGTGTTTGAAGAAACAATGTACTTGTATATAGATTGTTTCAGCGTGCAGGACTAGCCTAAGATAAAAGGTTTTAGCATATTTTAATGGGGTTTTTATTGGTTCTTACTGTTTTAGTGACCAGGCCATGATAATATTTAGTTTTAACTGGGTTTTAATGTTTATTTATTATATTGTTTTAATATGCCTGTGAACCGCCCTGAGTCCTACGGGAGATGGTGCGGTATATAAGTTTGATTAATAAATAAATAAATAAATAAATAAATAAATAAATAAATAAATAAATAAATAAATAAATAAATAAATAAATAAATAAATAAATAAATAGATTAATTAATAGATTAACCTGTTCCTTGATTTTTAAAGCACTGGTTTTGAGTATGATCACAACACGTGATTTGATGTGCACTAAAATTTTCTTATTCAAACATCCCTGGAATAGAACTGCTGATCTGTGCTATGATGACAAAACAGAAGTTGCCGAGATTATCATTCATATTCATAGTGTTCCTTCATATATCTGATTTTTATATTCCATTGGGTTTTGGTTTTTAAAGATTGAAAAAATAATTGCATACCAGACAAATTAATGGAAGAAAAATTGATGTTGTTTTCAAAGAGAAAGAAATTTGAAATGGATTACTAAATGTGAATAACAGCAGTCTTCGGAGAGATGGCTGTTAAAAATATGTTTTTTAAAATAAATAATACATTATATTTATTTTAAGTTTCATTCTGTTGCTGAAATTTTAGTGGTTAAGCAAGGCAATTTTTCAGGAATAATATATCCTGAAATGAATTGTGTACAGAATATGGCTTCAGTTTTAATTTTATTAGAATGAATGGATTTATTGGATTTCAACTTGGGCCAGACTACTGCAATATAGGTCAATACATATTATTTATTTCTCTATGTTCCTGAGATATCTGTATTTACACCAAAATGCTCAAAACAGTTAAATAAATAAATATAAATTAATTAATACAATTAATATTTCTGGTAGCTCTGAAAAGACACTTGATTAGTACTGATGAATTTTTATAATTTGATTATTGATAAGGAATGAAATATGGGAAGAAGAAATCTTTTCTGTAAATTGAAATATTAGAAAAGCTATTTAGTTACTGAAATGATTTTTACTTCTCTGAAGTTGGGGAGTCATCTTTTATATTTTTTTCTTATTTCTCATTTTTTTATTCAATCTCTTTTCTATTTTTTAACTTAGTGTGTATTAATCGTTTATTTTTGTACTTAAAAACTTTAATAAAATTATTATAAAAAAGAAGGTAGCTTTTGAAGAAAATGGACA
This sequence comes from Ahaetulla prasina, assembly GCF_028640845.1. NCBI lineage: Eukaryota > Metazoa > Chordata > Lepidosauria > Squamata > Colubridae > Ahaetulla > Ahaetulla prasina. The sequence continues at coordinate 272,668,281 of NC_080539.1, forward strand.
TTGGTCCTACCTGAATGTCCTTTCTCTGTTGGCGGGACCAGCAGCCAGGCATGGGGAGTGACTCGGTCTGTATCCAATGGGATCGAGTCTGCTAGTTGAAAAGCACCTCCTCCTCCTGGTGCCTTCCAGCTTTCGGACGAGGATGATGCGGCAGACCGACGCACTGAGCTGTAAAACAGGAACTGCAAGAATATGCTATTATGCCCTCCCCCCCCCCCCGGCATATGACCATGAGAGCCCGAATGACCTCTATAGAAGACAGGAACCGGGCGTTCAGGGAGGGGCTGGCTGCTGGTCCCGCCAACAGAGAAAGGACATTCAGGTAGGACCAATGTCCATTCTCCAGCAGGGCGGGACCAGCAGCCAGGCATGGGACATACCAAAGCAAGTCCTATCGGGAGGGATCCGCCCGGTCCGGGTTAGAACCCCCTTCTAGGACCCTTTGGAGAACCCTGCGGCCGAACGCCGCATCAGCAGATGCATAGGAATCGATCTTGTAATGGCGTATGAATGGATTCGGAGAAGACCATGTGGCTGCTTTGCAGATTTCCTCTAACGGAGCCTGAGTGGCCCACGCAGCTGAAGTAGCCGCGCTTCTAGTAGAATGCGAGTGATGCGACTTGGAACAGGAATTCCCTGAATCTGATATGCTCTGGCAATGCATGCCTTAAGCCATCTACCGATGGTAGAGGAAGATACCTTAAGGCCGATGGTGGTTGGTTGAAAGGACACAAAGAGAGCCTCCGTCCTCCTGAGAGAGGCGGTACGCTTGATATAAATACGGAGGGCTCTCCGGACATCTAGGGTATGCCAGGACCTTTCCAGCCGGTGTACCGGATCTGGAGAAAAGTCGGGAAGAATGAGCTCTTGTGATCTATGGAACAGTGAGTTAACTTTAGGCAGGAAGGTAGGATCTAGCCGGAGGACCACCCTATCTGAGTGAAAAACGCAGAGATCCGCCCTGGTGGAAAGGGCAGCAAGTTCAGAAATTCTGCGAGCTGAAGTAATGGCTACTAGAAAGGCCACCTTATATGTCAAATATTGCAGGCCACACTCCATAAAGGTTGAAGGGCCCTTGGTGAGGGATGTTAGAACCTTCGTGAGGTCCCAAGATGGATACCTGTGGACTACCGGAGGACAAAGGTTGGTTGCTCCCCTCAGAAATTGACGGATGAGGGGCCGGTGGGCTAGGGAGCGTTTAGCACCGCAAGTTAAAATAGAAGAGAGCAGCTACCTGTCGTCAAGCGTGTTCGCTGCCAAACCTTGTTCCAATCCGTGTTGAAGGAAGATCAGGATAGTGATCGAGAAGCGTTGGTAGGGTCTATGTTCTTGCTTGAACACCAGGTGTAGAAGGTGCGCCACGTCGAGCCGTAGATGCGAATGGTGGAACTACGACGAGACGCCTGGATGGTGTTGGCGACGTTGGCAGGTACATGTCTCTTCCTCAGGAGGCTCCGCTCAAGCGCCAGGCGGTCAGCTTGAACCACTGAGGGTCCTGATGAGTCAGCTGCCCTTGGCTGAGCGAGATCTTGGTCTGAGGAAGTTTCCACGGGGGAGCCACTGAGAGAGCCACCAGGTCCGCAAACCACGGGCGCCGAGGCCAGTGTGGAGCCAGCAAGATGAGTTCCGCCTGTTCCCTCAGCATCTTCCTGATAACCTTGGGTATTGTCGGAATGGGAGGGAAGGCATAAAGGAGGCCGGGGGGCCAAGGGCTGCGCAGGGCGTCTATGCCCTCCGCCCCCTGGACTGGGTACCTTGAGAAGAACCGATCCAGTTGACGATTGTCTCGAGTGGCAAAGAGGTCTACCAGCGGGTTCCCGAAGCGGAGTGTGATCTCGAGGAACATATCCGATTCAGTCGCCACTCCCCTGGTCGACTGAGACTCGGCTGAGCCAGTCGGCCTGTGTGTTTGCCACCCCTGATATATGAGAGGCCCGTATGGACCTCAGGTGAGCCTCCGCCCAGAGACCCAGTTGCACTGCCTCTTGCAAGAGAGGCTGAGAATGGGTTCCCCCCAGGCGGTTCACATGAGCCTTTGCGGCCACATTGTCCGTTAATACTAGAATGTCTTGATTGAGAACAATGTCCTGGAACGATAGTAAGGCCAGATGAATGGCCCTGAGTTCTAACCAGTTTATGTTGTGGGTCAGGTCCCTTGGGGACCACTGACCCTGAGCCATGTTTGATCCCAGATGGGCGCCCCAGCCATGAAGACTGGCATCTGTTGTCAAGATTAGGCGTTGGGGTTCCCTGAACTCTCTGCCCTTTGACAGGGCTGGGGAGATCCACCATAAAAGAGAGTGTCTGACTTGTTGTGGAAGTTGGACAAGTATTGGTGACGTAGCTGTGTGTGCCTTTTGATAGGGGAGTAGAAACCACTGCAGTGTCCTGCAGTGGAGACGAGCCCAAGGTACAATGCCGATGCAGGAGACCAGTTTCCCCAAGAGTTGGGAAAGGGTCTTTAAAGGAATAAGGCGTCTCTTGGTTACCCCCCTGACTAGATTCTGTAAATTGGTGAGACGCTCCTGTGACAGATAGACCCGGCCCTCTATCGTGTCTATGATGGCCCCTAAGTGTTGGATTCGATTCGTAGGATGTAAGTGACTTTTGGCCTTGTTGATCGAGAAGCCGTGGGCTTCTAGAACCTGAATGGTTGTGGACAAATCCGCTGCCGCCAGGGTCTCTGATCGAGATTGAATAAGGAGATCGTCCAGATAAGCCTGGATTCTGATTGGAATAGCCCGGAGATGCGCTGTGAGAGCGGCCATTAGCTTTGAGAAGACCCTGGGGGCCGAGGAGAGCCCGAATGGAAGGGCACAATATTGGTAATGGAGACCCCCGTGGCAGAAGCGGAGGAATCGTCTGTGAGCCGGAAGGATAGGGACGTGTAAGTATGCCTCCGTCAGGTCTACTGACGTGAGGAAGTCCCCCTCCCTGATGCTCTCCAAGATGGACTGGAGTGACTGCATCTTGAACCGCCTGTAGACTATGTGGCGGTTCAGAGCCTTCAGGTCGAGGATTGCTCTCCATCCCCCCGAGGGCTTTGGAACTATGAACAGTCGGGAGTAAAACCCCCGACCGTGCTGATCTCGTGGCACCGTTTGGATGGCCTGAATTGAGAGAAGATGTTTTATGGCCGATGCCACGAGCAGCCGTTTCGTCGGGTTGCAAGATAACGGGCACCTGACGAAATGGCCCGGGGGGGTGGAGAGGAATTCCAGGGATAGACCGAACCTGATTGTCTCCCTGACCCAGGAGTCCGAGGTGGACTCCTCCCATTGGCTGGCGAAGAGCGCCAGTCTGCCCCCAATGGGAGGGACGGGCAAGCAGTCAACGTGAGCGTCTGAATGGGCGACCTCTCCCCCCCCGAAAGGGCCGCTTGAAGGAACCCCTCTGACCTTGACCTGCCTGTCTATCCTGCCTATCCTGTCTACCCTGTCTGGGGGAGAAGGGTCTTTGGGTTCTGGAGTTTCCAAAGTTAGAATCAGCCGCTCTGAAGGGACGAAAATATGGGGTTGGTCTGGAGTCTGAACGGCGGGACATGCTTGGAAGGATTTTGCGCTTGTCCTTGGTCTCTATAAGTAAAGGATCCAAGGCTGCTCCAAAGAGTGAGGTCCCCGAATAAGGGGCTGAGGCCAACCTCCATTTGTTTTTGGCGTCGGCTTGCCAACGCCTAAGCCAGAGAAGGCGGCGTGAGGATACTGTGGAACCAATCGATTTGGCAGCAAATCGAGAAGCATTCAGGGTGGCATCGGCTGAGTATTCGATGGCAGCTATAATCTTGTTTAAGTCCTGATGTGACCGAGTCAGTGACTGGTAAACGGTCCCGCAACTGTTTTAACCATAAAAGGGCCGCTCTATTAAAGAAAGAGGCCGAGGAAGAGGCCCTAACGGCCCAGGCAGCCGCCTGATGACTCTTAATCAGGGTTTGTTCGGCCCGTTTGTCTTCCGGGCGAAGGGTTTCCTCTGGAGGACCTGTGACCACAGATGGCCCTGCTAATGCAACTACTGGGGCATCAACTGTGGGGATTTGCAGTAATTTAAGGAAGTTAGGTTCCAAATTATACAAGCGACGGTCCAAGGCATTAGGATTAGGACCAGTTATAGGAGTGTTCCATTGCCTATCGACTACTTCCACAAAGAGCTTGGGGGCAGGCACCTCTTCTGACTCGACCACGGAACTGAAAACAAGTCCATGGGTGGATCAGTGGTCTCTGAGGTGGGAATTGGGGCGGTCGGGCCACTCCCAGCCGGTAGTGACCTTGGCCTTGTGTAGCAAAGACCGAAATAATTGTGGGTTGAAGAGACCCACAAAGGAGGGTTGGTCTGGAACCAAATCCTCATCCTCAGAGAGGTTCTCATCCCTAAGGTCCCCTTCATCCCCCAGTGAGGCCCGAGATGGAGAATGAGCCTGGAAATCTTCAGCTTGAGGTGTGGAGTAGTCCTGCACCAAATCGTGACTAGTTTGGGATGCTACATATTCTGAAACCCATGAATGGGTTCTTGTCTGCCTGGAAGCAGTAATACCCCTCTGAACAGCAGCTGCAATCATTTCTGCCATAACTGCAGGGTCATTAGCCACTGGGGCAACTGCCTGGTGACTCACAGGCCCCATTGGAATAGTGGCACTAGAAGGAACCTCTGCTGACTCAAGTACTGGCGGGCTGCAGGTAAAACCTCCATTTCAGATACAGAAATAGGACAGAATAAATCAGAATTGGGCAGAGGTTGGGATGAGTCTACAGATATATCAGGAGATAAAGTTAATGGAGCCCCAGGAGACTGCACAGGAGGCTGAACTGGTAAGGAGGTGGATTGCTGTTCCTGTATAGTATCAGCAGATTCCCTCACTGCCCTAGCAATGGCCCTATCCATAGCCTTCTGGCGTTGTAGGGCCTTCTTTCAGAAGTCTTAGAAATAGCCTTTTGGGGCTTAGAAATGGAGGATTGAAGTGTCTCTGACCTTGTGGGTGCATGAGAGCTCAAGCACTAGGCCCTGGGCTTGGACTGGTCTGATGTTGCTTCCTTTACTAGGCCGGACTGGAGGAACGGCGGCCATCTTGAAAGGCCTAACCGATAGTTAGGCCTCAAACTACGTGGACAAGGCCTGGATGCGAGGCCTATGAGCCTTTAGAGGCCCAAGCCAAGGCCTATTACAGAAATGACCTAGGACAAATTATAATTAAATTACCATTTAAATAAAAATTCAGTGGGGAAATTTTTCCATTCTCTAGGGCCTACTAGGTATTTTGCCACGTGGCTAGTAAAACCGGAGGTGGCTAAAAGGGTAATCATACTCACAGACTGAAGGCCTCAGTGAGTGGCCGGAGAGCCAGTCGAAGATCGATGCAGAGGCCCTGCTGAGTCACCAAGCGATCGGGAATGAAGCCCGGGGGCGCCCACGAAGATCCGGTGACTGGAAAATAGGCCCATCAATGGCCTGATTAAAGACGCCCAGAGCTCAGGTAAGGGCAGGCTGGCGGCCTAGACCCTTTATGGGTAGGCCGAGGCGATCGGGAACCACCGGGGAGCCCCCTAACTTAATATTAATAAAACCCCCCCCGCGGCTGTGTTTTAAATTCGGCAGCCGCCGAATTTGCCAGCCACGGGGAGGCGTAATTGAGGCCTAACAGCCTCCCCGTTCTTCCAGCAGCTTCTTATGCTGTCCCCAGCGGTATCGGGCTGAATCGCCCTTTCTCGCTGGGGAGGGGGAGAGCTCACCTACAATGGGAGCCTCAACCCCTATACCAGCAGCTGGGAAGGAATAAATAGGGCTGAATCGCCCTCCTAATTACTTAAGAAAAGCTTACTTTGGGAAGAATTCAAAGGGAAGCAGCTCCGAAGTGCGTCTGTTCCCAATCAGATCGAGTCTGAAAGCTGGAAGGCACCAGGAGGAGGAGGTGCTTTTCAACTAGCAGACTCGATCCCATTGGATACAGACCGAGTCACTCCCCATGCCTGGCTGCTGGTCCCGCCCTGCTGGAGAAAAACTATTTTAAAAATAATAATTAAAATGAACCAAAGAGAAATGAGCTATTAGTACTAAAGTAATGTACAGTAATGTTGAACCTTTTGGATTCAGCATCTCATAAATTAGGAAAATGCCTAACTTAATTCTGCTGGCCTGTTATCCCCTTCTCCAATCAATTGAAGTAGAAATAATTCTCTAGCCCTCCCAGCAATGTAGGCTATCCTGAATAGCAGCATTCTGCAAGCTGCTTATTTTCAGGCTGCATTCCCTTTCTATTGACAGGTATTTCCAGGCTGGAGCTGTTGTGGGTCGCATGAGGCCTTAGTTCTCAAAACAATTATGGAGAAAGTTCTTCTGCAGCCTCTGCAGCCTTGGAAAATCACAAGAAAGCATGTCCTGTTCTTGGAGGATTTTCAGAAGCTCAGATGGTCTTATATGACTTCCAGCAGGTCTGAAGGCATCCGCACCCTCCAAAAATCACATGAAAATGGGGTGTGAGAATAGTCATCAGGTGTTGGTAAATGCTGGCCTCTCACACAAAATGTCATGGCATGGCACTTTTGACATGTGCATCATAGGTTCACCATTACTTAGTATAGTATAAATAGCAATTAGCAGCTAGGAAAAAAAGAGAGGGAGGGACGGAGGCTCATGTAATGCTATTTTATTAAAAAAGTTTTTTCTTCATCTTGTTTTTTGTTTGCTTTGCCTTTTTAAAAAGCATCCTTTTAAAAAAATTAGTAATGATGTTTTCATTTCAGCCTTCACTCTAGTATAACAATTATTTATTTCTGCTTTCTAGGTGCTGTTATATTCTATTTTTGTTATTGTACTATATGAATAGGTGAGCTGTGTAAATAACTTTGTAGCACTGAAAAATGTTCACGTTTTCACCAGCTGCATGTATCACTCCCTGTGAATTAGGTGGTTGGCATGTAGATAAGATATATGGTATACTTAAGAAATTAGGGCAAAGGTTCTTGGCAAGTCTCATTATATGACTTCATTAGTGTTAATAGTATATATACATAGTATTCCAGACACCTGCAGAGTATTGGGAAAGGCATCAAGAAAATACCTATGTTTGCTACAACTCTTACCTCAGCAATTCATCTGTCATTCTCCATGCACGTGTTTGCAATAACTTCCCCCTACCCTTTTTGCTGTCCTTCTCTGTCTTTCTCTGACTGTATACATTTCTTTAGCCCTTGTCAGATGTTCTTAAAATCATGTCCTTTGCCAACATTGCTCAGATGTTGCAGACATCTGTACACGAGTTGGGCTTGTGTGGAAGCCAATATGTGTACAAATGTTCCCCCCTGCAGATATTTGCACATTCAGCTGCACATTCAAGATCTTGTGTGACATCAATGGGAAATAAAGCTTAACTAGAATGCTCTTGTTTTCAAAACAAATGAAAATATGCTTGCGTCATATTTGATATTTCATATAATTCAAGAGGCAGCTAATTAATAGTATGAGGCAATATTAATAGAAAGAGCCTCCTTCTGTTACCCTCTATTGAGATACCAAATCTTCCATTTCACAAGTTTTACTATAAGGGGGACGTTTTGATTTATCACTAGGGCACAGAATGTCAGAAAGTCAAGTATCCCTGGATAATTAAGACATGCTTCATTCCATCCCTCATTTCATTCTAAAGGCTGTAACATACTTCTACAATGCAGCATTCCTATAATGTCTACAATACAAGTACAGGCATATTATTGGCATCAACCAAGTTTGCCCTAGGTATATTCCTTTAATCATACAACATAAACTCACAGAAGCATTAAGTATCATTTCAGAATAATACAACTGATAACTTGTGACTTATGCAATTTCCCATACCAGAATACTGTTTTCTCAACATAACTTTAAAATTAAAAAGAAAAAACAAAAACAAAAGTGTCCAAAAGGACAGAGAAACACAAAATGCTAGAAAGAAAACATTACAAAACAAAACGCAAGTGATACAACATGGCACAGTGACAAAACCACAACAAATAGAAGCCAACTTAGGTTATGACATTGACATGCCTTTTCAGTTCAGTGTTAGAAATAAGGCTTCAAAGGAAATTCATGAAAGGAGAAGTAAATCTGGTTTAATCTGAGAAGGAATCAGAAAAATGCAGCCAATGAAATGATTTTCATATCAAGTTTTCTATTCATTTATTCTCAAGGAGCATATAGGAAATTGTCTAGAACTGATGCTTTTTCTTGGAATTTGAGATCAGGTACAAAACTTGAATGTAAGTTCTTCTTATAAAATTCTTAGTAATTCTATCAAACAAACAAAAACAAGTTCATGCAAGCTTGCCACTTACTTCTTTCCATTAACATTCTTTCCTTATAATCCTCACCTACTACTCACATTCTACTATTCATTCTATTAACTATGGCAAAGCAATCTTCAGGGAGTTCTTCCTTCCTTTCTCCTTTACCTATATGTATGTAATGTACGTACATACCAGGGGTGGTATTCACTTACCTTCGCTACCGGTTTGCAAATGTGAGTGCGCATGCGTGCTTGTGTGTGCCTCCTCCACACATGCGCAGAGACCGCTACACATGCGCAGAGGGTCAAAAACGGGACGTGATGATGTTCATGTGGGTGGGCAGAGCCTCCCTCTGCCAGTGCTACTGGATTGCGCGATCCGGATAGAACCGGCTGAATTTCACCATTGGTAAGTACATATGTATGTTGAGGAACCCCAGACATTTTCATCCCAGTTTTACCGATTACTTATGTGGTTGCTTCTAAGTTTCAGTTTTGCACAAAGAGCAAAAATTTCTGGCTGAACAGTCAGGTTATTCCTCATGACTTCAAATAACCTTGGCAACTTCTGGAAGAAATCTACAGCATTTACAACTCTGAAATGTGTGTGAATGAATATGTGTATGAAGAAATTAGCAGAAGAAACTCAGAAATATTGTTGTTTTGGAATGAAGAAAAATCTGACAGCAGCACGAGCCTTTAATTTCCTACCAGCTTTTCCATTATTATTAAAGGAAAGAAAATATTACTATGGAAATTGCTGATTTACAAGGATAGAAAATCTAATTTTGCTTAAACATTCACAAAAATGTCTCCATTTATTTACTTATTAAATTGAATCTTTTTCATTAAATATCAAAATTTTATCTGAGAGAACTGACTTGAAGAGATAAAATATATTTCTGCCAGAGAAAGAAATATATGAAGTGGTTACATATTGACTTCAAAAGTAGTAAAATGATATTTAAACTGTAAGAATCTTGTTCATAATGTTGTTTGATTCTAGGAGTTTTTAAATTAATCAAGCATATTTTATATCTCATTATAACAGTGCTACTCATTACAATAATACAAGAATCATGGTGTAACCTCCAGTAATTTATACATACTACTCAGGAATGTTCACTTTTAATTTAAGAGAAAGCTAATTTATGCCCAAAGACAGAATGATGTAATTATAATCTAGGGATAATTATTGGTATGATCTTATCTCTATAGTTTTTATGATTTATTTAATGTTTTGAACAAATGAACAGTATATATTAAAAAAAACTTCTATTCATCATTTTTGAAAAATCCTGGAGAATGATTAAAGTACCAGGGGACTTAGAGAAAAGGCCATATAGTCCCCTCTTTACAAAATAGAAAAAGGAAGCTCCAGGGACTACAGAGTAGTTAATCTGACACCCACATCTTGGAAGATTCTAGATAATTACCATAACTATCAGATATTTAAGCACTTTGAAAAGACTATAGTGATTACGGAAATCAACGTGAATGTATGAATAGTGTACCCACTAGATCTGGCAGAGAAGATATGATTCTGCTACCATCAGAGATGTACATTTGGTGGGTCCCATGTGATAGGCGTTGTCTGCTGTGGTGCACACTTTATGGAACATTCCCTGCCCCCAAATTAGATGAACCCCATTCCTTTCAATGTCTCAGAAGTCCTCCAAGACCTGGTTATGTCACCAGCCTGGGTTTCAAGGAACCAGAGTTTACATGGCTCCATTGCTGAGACAAGCTTTTCTTATTCTCTCTTTGCCTAGGTTTTTTTTTTTTGATAATATTATTTTTTATGCTGATTCTATATTTTTATGCTGATTATTTTAGGTATGTGATATTTCTTTGTATTGTTGTACACTATCCAGACTCTCTTTTTTGTGAAATTTGATTAACAGATTAATTTCACGGATTGCATAAATTTGTCAGAAGACCATAGCACTGCTAAAGCTTCATTTTAATAAAACATTTGACAGAGTAACCATGATATTCTGATAAACAAGCTAGCAAAATAGGGGCTGGATACCATGTCTACTTCAGTATTTGGAGCTACAACTGGATTAAAATATTAAAATAGTGCTCATGAATGACTCCTCTTCACACTGAAATGAGGCATCAAGAGGGAATCATGATTTTGTTTCTTCATTTCTTTTCCACATTTTTAATAATGAATTGGAGAAAGTGATGGTGGAGACAGCTATACCATAGAACAGACTTTTTCAAACATTTTCATGTTACAGAGCCTGTTACAGGCTCTTTTAAACAAAACCCTGGAAACCCTGTACGATTTAGCTTTTTTACATCAGTATTTCATATCATTGTTTTACTTACCTTTTGCTTTAAGTGTTGCGGATGATTGTCTTCCTTAGTTGAAAGATACAGAGAGCGAATCTGATTTTCCACATCACTATAAAAGGTTGTTTCCCAGAACTGCTGGTTAGCCCATATTGGGTGGTCTTGGACACAGGTATATGCAAATTGATTGACTCCAGGAGCTAATTTCTGAAAGTCAAATAAGACAGCAGAATAATTTTACTCAACAAGAACTACAGCAAATTCAGTTTTCAAGAAGCAATCGTTGTTAGGACAGATAGTTTCAGCAAAAGAAATAATTGTAGCACTGCTTGCACTTTGATAAAATCTATGTGACTCTATCTTGTCTAATATATATATAAATCCAGAAGGGAGGGCAAAACACTCATAAATTGGTATGTTTCAAAATCTCTTTTAAAAGCCTTGTTTTCCATCTTGAATTTCTACTACTATGATAGGCAACACAGACATGGCCTATAGTGGACTCCCATCCGATTTCCTACTTATACTGGCTCCATAAAAAGCCATAGTTGAAAGCCTGAATTTAAGCAAACAGTGCATGCTTTATTACTTATCAAATAAGAGATCTGAAACTTTAGATCACTGCTACAGAGACCTTGGAGGCTTCCCTTATGCTATCTCTAAATATTTTTATAATATCTTTGTTTCTCAGAGTAAGTACTCTACTTGTGAAAGTCATGGAAGGAAATTCAATAACAACTTTATCAAAAAGGACTATGTGTATGATTAGAAATAGAGATTGTCACAAAGTTTAATTAGTGCAATCTCCACATTGCCCAAAGTACAAAAAGTAGTTTTTATTAAAGTTTACTATAATATAAAATACAAATAGAAACAAATATCAAAAGGTTAAAGATGGAAAAGAACTGTGGAAAGAAGTGGAAAAAAATAAGAAAAAAGTAGTGATTTCAGTGCAACAGAATAGAAAAAAACTACAATCTCATCCTTTTGGTTTACATTTCTAAATGTTTTAAGCCATTTGTATAACAATAAAATCATTCTACTAATCAAAACCTAAAATTAAACTCCCTTTTTTCAGTTTCAAGTACAAAATCTAGAAATGATTTCCAAATGGAAGCAAAACTAGATAAATTCTTCTCTTTAATTAGAAGAACCAATTTTGCCATCTGCTAACTCCATCCATTTTTTCATTGCGGTAATATGTATGTGTTTTTCCATGGGAAAAGTATTGTTCTTTCTTTCTTTGTTAATTCTGTGCAATATGGATGAAAAATCAGTGCAGAATTCAGACTTCCATGTTTTCCCTAGAGCTTCAATAATACAGTATTTCTGAAATTGTAATTCCTTAATGTACCATTAAATAATAGTATTGGCATTACAAAAGGCAGTTTTACTTGGAAAAACTTACAGGCCCTGAATAAAAATGCAAAATCTAGTCTAAAAGTCTAGCTGATTTTGCAACCAACCGCAATAACCATTTCTAACATTAATAATATTAATTCAGTGTTCAGGACTGTTGAAAATAATGTGTACATTTTTGTCATTCAGATTACAATAGTTCCATAAAAATGTAATAATGCAGAAAGAATGGGAATGCATTCTATGGAATACAGCTTACGATCAGTTTCATTTTCAAGCGCTTTCATGAGAAATAATATTAGGTGGAACTCATAATTTTCTGGTGGAATATATTCAATAGAAAATTAGCTATATTAGTTAATTCAAATTATCCAGAACTTACAATAAATTAAAATAAGAGTTGATATTTGAATTAAATTTTTCCCCTAGTATTTCTCTGTTTGCAGAAACCATTTTAAATTGCTGGCGGGTTTGTGGTTATAGCAGTATATGAGAAACACACACACACAAACCTTTATTTCATTCACAAACTGCTGTTATCATAGGCACACATACATACACACATCATGTCAGAGTGTGACAGCCTGTGGAAATCTGTGCTTGGAAAGCAAGTATTTATCTATGTTTATTCTAAACCCAGCCAAATTCAGTAGTCCTTATGCCCAGATTAGAATGACTAGATTTGTAGTTACTACTTTATTCCATGCAAACTGGGATGGACGCTAGGGAAGCAATCCTTGGGTTAATGAATTGTTTCTCCCTTTATATTTGCAAAAAGTCAATGTAATTTCCCAGAAATGAGAATCAACTGCATACAAAGCTCCATGTACAGAGAAGACTCTCCCCTGCAAATACACATCTTTATTAAAAAAATGGCAGGCCAAAGAGCTTGTCTCATCTGCTGATACAATAGCAATGCTTTCTCCCTTCTCTTATCTCCCACTTGCTTTCGTTATTTGCAATTCCTGATTGTTTTCAATCAAAGACATTTCGGGGGAGGGGAGGACATATCCTTTCCGGGTAAATATATAGTAAACAACACCACACAGGGTGGGTTTGTTCCTACCAGCTCCACAAACTGCTTATTCGGCTCCCTTCCTCAAAACCAGATTGAATTTTAGACAAGGATTCTGGGTAATAGCCATCAAAATACAAATTGTCAATCAACATTTTATGTTGGTGCACCTCTATAAAAATATACAAGTTATCCAACATTATTTTGTGCTATAATCAAACCTAATCTTCAAACTATTCTATTTAATTTTTCTGATTATATACATTTCATTAAATAAAACTGGGATGAGTGCCATTAAGTGAAGCTTAGGTACAACCAGCAGAGGGCAATAGATTTCTGTGGAAAAAGTACATGTCATTTCTCTGTTATGACAGCCTAATAAAATAGTCATTTTTCCTTCACCAATTGGAAAAACAATGAATTTGACTTCAGCAGGTTTATAAAGAAGTCCTGCATTGACCCCTCTGGATCCTATATAGGATAAATGGGACAAACTTTGTACAAAATAATTAATGGTCATAAATTTGACATAAGGACTCAAAATTAAGACAAAATAATTTCAGCATTTCAATCTCCCAGGACACTCTAGTGAAGAAATGCTACTTTAATTCGACCACTGAGTGCGAGGTTACAAAATCCGCATTACATGAAAAGATTTCAGGCAATCTGAAAAGATCTCAACAAATGCAGTGAGTTCTTCACAGGTAATAAATGTTAATTGATAAAAGTGCTGGTAATGTGCCGCACATGCTGGCTAGCCATTACTGTCACCTGCTCTTCAAAGAATCCAGAAGGAATCCCAAAAGGTTTGCCTTGGGCGCAGTGTCACTCCATCCAGCACCAAAGATGACACAGTCAGTCTCCAAACCCAAAAACACTCCAGTTGAGCTGGGGCCTGTTATTTTCTATCCAGACTCTCACAGCCTCCAGGCTCAGAATAAACCTCATCCCATGGGGATGGATGAGCTCGTCCAGGAGCCTCATGTAGATATTAAATAGGAGGGGGGAGAATACCAAACCTTGACGCACCCCATATAGCATAGGCTGAGGGTGGGATGTCTCCTGCCCAACTACCACCAACTAAAATCATATCAGAGGAGGGAGGTGAACAAGCACAACACCATGCTATCTACCCTCAATTCTTGAGTTGATCATGACTGATAATATTGAAACTCAATGAGAGGTCCAGTAGGGCAAGAATGCATGCAACCTTCCTCTCACCCTCACCAGAGATCATCCAAAAGCATGACCAAAGCCATTTCTGTCCCATACAAGCCTAAATCCTGACTGAAAAAGATCCTAATAATTCACTTCATCTAAGGTCCTCTGAAACTGCTGCAAGCACTTTCTCACCTTTTTCCCCAAAAGGGAGGCTAGATACAGTACAAAAATTGTCCAGTATAGTGGGACCAGCAATGATTTACCCAAGAGAGGGTAAATCAAAGACTCCTTAAGAGGCAAAGGAACAAGCCCCTCAAACCAATTTGAGAAAATGTTTTGAAATCCTTGTATAAGTGGTGTCTGTAGAATCTTTTAAATGGCTTCAGCATGAATCCGAAAGTTTGGAAGACTAAACCTCTGGTCCCAGTGACTGACCCAGATTAGATCCTGCAACATTATCCTGGGACATGCATATTTGCTTTCATTTGTGGGAATCTATAGAATTTTTAAAATGATAATTAAGGCTGATAAGAAAAGTATTGGCCAGTTCATACAAGAAAGGAGCGACTGGTAGAAGAAAGCACACAATTCTATAGCTTGCTAAGAAACTTATAACCAGAGCAACTTGCAAATTCAGTCTTTTGCTGTTTTAGCCTCAGGAAGTTGTGGCTTCCAAGTATCCTTAAGGAAATGTAACCAAAAATAAGTTATCCATCTGATGAGTACAGATGATTATAGATGACTGCTCAGACATTCCCCAGACATAAATAGCATATAGATTTAAAAATATGAGCTTTATTCAGGAACAGACAGAGCTGCTTTGTCTTCATGTGCTTTATCTCTTTTAAAAATTTCTGTTAAAATGCTCTGATAAAATACAGCCACAGATTTATTTTAGAAAACAGCAGCAAGCCTGTTCTCAGGTTGATTAAATCCTTCTGAATTATGGGCTTTAAACAGCCTGTGTGCAAACTGCGTTTTTTTGTTTTTTTTTAGAAATGGTGCATGGTATTTAATTTGCTTTTCTATGAGAATGCTATCTGTATGAGAATATATAACCAATCAAATTGCATATTGTAGCAAAAATAATGGGACCATAAATTTGTTAAAGTGTGATTCAGAGGGCAACCCTATTGAGTTTACATATACCTTCTATATCAGTGTTGGCAAACCTTTTCGGCACCAAGTGCTGAAATGGGAGTGCACCAGCCACCTGGTCTTCTGGTTTCTGGTGTGCATGCACGTGTGAAAACCAGCTGGCCAGTGCGCATGCAAGCGCCAGAAACCAGAAGACCAGCTGCCCGGTATGTATACGTGGGCCGGGAAGATGATCTGCATGCACTGGCCAGCTGATCTTTGCACGTACATGCATGCCAGAAACAGGAAGACCAGGTAAGCCGGAAACTGGAAGATCATCTTCCCGGTACACGCATGCACACCGTGAGGCTGCTTTTCCGGTTTCTGAAGCTCCCACATGTGTGAACACCAGCTGGCCAGCATGCTGGAACCCAGAAGAGCAACGGGCAATGGCTCACATGCCCAGAGAGATGGCTCTGCATGCCATTTCTGGCACGCATGCCATAGGTTCGCCATCACAGTTCTATATATTTCATAGGATTTACTCTATAGTGTATGTAAAACTACAACCTTAGTCACGATTATTGAAATCAATGTCTAGTTACTGAACTTATTAGATATACCAGCAATTACAAGAAAGGTTTTTTTACCATGTTAAAAATCAGAGTATATTTAATGCATTCAAAACATTTAGGCAGATGAGGAACACACTAAACTATATTTTCTCTTCTCATGCTGATTTATAATTTGCAAAGCTAAGAATGCACTCACTCAGCACAGGGAGATGTTAGCTTCCTATATTTTAAGGAGAATACAAGGAATTTCGTCAGACAGGTTGAAAATGTTAAAAGTAATTTAGAACTCCACTTCTATAAAATAGTACTCTCTCAAAAATTAATCATTATTAAAGGAAAGACAGGAAACATTGTATCTCAATTACAAGTACTTATTGATATTTTAAACAAATTCCAAATGTATTACTAATGGTAAACAGAAACATTGTTTTCTGTACTAAAGAATAAAGTTGTTTATTTACACAAGACATTTTTACATGTACAATGAAGAATGCTTCCCCTGGCTTAAATGAATCACAATCCTTTGATTATTTATACCAGTAAATAACAATTCAATTAATGGGAAGATGTTTGTTGTTAAGGTAGTATAACATTTTTGTGGTGCTTCTGCTGAACAACTGTAAAAAATTTCCAGGCCACAAGAATGCATCCAATACTTGCTCATGAGTTTAATGCTGAAAACTTTGAGCCCATGAACTTCTACCGTCATATCCTGTTCTGTCAAGTTTTGTCAGAGTCTAGTCATAGGATATTAATTACTGCATTAGATTTTTACTAAACATCAACAAAAACCACAATATATTCTAAGTATATATTTTCTGTGTTATTTCAACTAAATATTCCTATTCCCTTAGGTTAAAGTTTTATTAGTCTTTGGCTGGAATTTTAATCTACAGCAGTGTTTCTCAGCCTTGGAAATTTGAAGTTGTGTGGACTTCAACATGACTGACCGGGAAATCCTGGGAATTGAAGTCCACACATCTTCAACTTGTCTAAAACAGCATAGCTATTCAGTTAAAAAATTCAAACTTAGCAACAGACATTAGGAATGCTAAAGCACAGTCTGTTAAATAGCTTAAATAACAATTTATCTAAATAAAATCATTGTGAAAGGAGCATTAAAAATCCCAGTATTTATCACTGGACACCATTTTTTAAAAAAAATGTTATTGTTCTTAATTTAAAAACAAATTAAATGGGAAAACTAGAAGCCGGTATACTTTGATGTATGTAATTATCCTCTTTTAACTGATGTTGACTATTAGCAACTACTGGACAACTCTCTGCATCTTTTTGGCAAGATTTCAGAAGTGGTTTGCCACTGCCTTCTTCCTAAGGCTGAAAGTTCATCCACCTGTATTTGTGGGTAGGGAGGACTCAAACTATGGTTTCCTAGTTTCTATCCTGGTACCTCAGCCACTAAATCAAACTGGTTCTTGCTTCCTCCATTAAACTCTTTTACTTCCAAGAAAGCCTTTAAATCCACTATGTATTTCAATCCAATCTTTAGAAAAATATTCAGTAGAGGATTCTGCCCAGGACTTTATTTGGAAATGTAACCATCTTACTAGAATAATGTCAAGGGTAAATTGAGGGAGTACCCTGGGGGACTGAGTTAGAGCAGGATGTGGGGAGTATTACTGTAAATTTGGCTTTTGATAATTCATTTTTTGTGACTGACTATGCCAATGGTAGGTTAATTTTGTAGAGCTGCCTATAATAAGCTCTAAAGATATAATATGAAACAAAACAAAGAGTGCTTCTTGAGGTACATTTTTGTCCTAATTTTATTATTTTGAAACTATAGAATTTATAATTGCTTTTATTTCTATTTTATTTCAATTGCTGTTTAGCTTTATGAGACCTAACTAACACTTGAAAGAAATAGATTAGATATGTCAAGACTAATTATAGATAGAATATAAGTGAAGTATCCTTATAGAATGGAAGAGTCTTCTTTCTCTATAACACTTCATTTATTTATTTATTTTATTTTATTTTATTTGTCATAACAATATATGTTATGAACAATATATGTTATAAAACATATATAACATATATAAATATATATAATATATATAACATATATAAAACATATATAACAATATATGTTATGAAAAATATATAAACAATATATTCATCATACAAGAAAGGAAGGAAGGAAGGAAGGAAGGAAGGAAGGAAGGAAGGAAGGAAGGAAGGAAGGAAGGAAGGAAGGAAGGAAGGAAACCTTCTTTACAATTCCCCACTCTACTGTATATAGAACACAAGAAAACAAAGAGTACAAAAATTCTGATGTCTGCCTAATATTGCCATGCTTTTTGTCCCTTAATGCCCTTTAGAATTACACAATGCTGAAAAGACAGGAAATCCAACAGTATCAGAAAGAGATTGAGAGATTGGGCTGGGAAAAATAAGAAATAAGTTGAACAAGTTCTGGGTAAGATGCCCTCGTAATCTTCATCCTTCACGTAATTTCAGTACAGTTATGAAATATATATGTTCTAATTCCCAGAAAAACAGAACTTACCCTATAAAAAGCAGTTGTCAATGGTAATAATGTTGCAGCAATATTATATTCTTCTGAAGATGAACAATCCTTCGGATTCATAGAAAAAAACAAAAAGGAGAATGTTAGCAAGTTATAATTATAAATTGAAATGTTTCAAATTTTAATCAGGAGCCTAGAAATTGCAACTCAAAAACAAAGAACACTCAGTCATGCTGAAAATAAAATGAAGAACCTGATATTCTTCTAAATAAATCTCGATATAAAATAAAATAAAAATAAAAATGCTGAAAACGGGATGTGTGGAGGTTTAAAATGGGGTGATAGGCAGCAGCAGCAGCGATGGGCAGTGGTAATCCCTATACCTTAAAACAGATGATAGGTGGAATTCCGGGAGGCAGATCCAACCGCCAATCAGCTGCTCATGCTAAATCAGGCTGTGCTGAAGCTGACCAGGCTGTTTGCTATTTGCTGCAAGGAGGCAAATTGCTAGGAGGCAGAGGCAGATTTCTCCCCCCCCCCTTGTTTTTCTTCCCAAAAGCTAGGTGTGTTTTATAGTCTGGAGCATCTTATACTTCAAAAAATACAGTAAACATAAAAATAAAAGGATTTTCTAGTTCTTGGAATAAGCATCGTCATTCAAGCTAATCACTAAACCTCTGCTTCTGAGGCTTCTGGTTTTAGTACTTGCTAGATAATCTGAAATATTCATTTTCCAAAGGAAAAAAGTGGTCATTCCATCTAATGGAACTATTATTCTGCACTTCTATTCGATATGCATAGACAACTATGCAACTAGCAAGCAAAGGGGAAAAAATCCAGAGTTCCCTAAGCCACTTGAATATTTAAAAAACAAAACAAAATCAGAGGCAATGATTTTCAGAGGAAACTGAGGAGACTCATATCAGTCTTGATAGGAGGCCCCAAGCTTGCTTTTTTTACAGCATCAGCTTGCAAACAGCCATTTGAGAAAACATATCCAGTTTGACTCTATGGAGGGTGAAGATTGCACAAGCTGCTTTCGCAGACCTGCTTTCAGTTCTCAGCAAGAGTTATTGTGTTTTTACTTGCCATTAAAATAATTATCCATCAAAAATGTGGTTGCTGTCAACAATGAGGAAAACATACTTTTGAAAAGCAACAAGAAAGTAATGATGAAAATGAATGGCCTGTGTTTTATTCTCAGAGTCATGTACCACAATATTTTTGTTCCTCTGGTCTATGTTTTCGACAAATTAAGATGTATAAAGAAAAAGAGAGATACTTTTGAAATGAATCAATCAAGATTTTTTACTACCTTAGCAGTTGAATCCCATTCCAGTTATGGAAATTGCTTTGACTTGAACTCAAACCTTACTTTAACACTGTCAATGGAAGAGCACCCTATAACACTCCAGAAGACTGCAGAATAGGTTAGAGGAGGACACAGCTCACGGGTGGTTATGTGATATATACTGTACCATTCTCACTTCTGATCTTCTCCTGGTGCTTCCTAGCACCAAACACTTGCTGCTTGAGATCTCAGTCTCAATAACATGGTTATACAGAAAGTCTGCCTACCAGTGGTAATTGGCACCAGCAACTCTGTTGAGTGAATGGTTCTAAAGCATGAAACCATATGGCTGTGCCAAGTTAGGTTGGCCATTGGAGCAATTCCAGTTGCTGTTGTCAGGTGAATCTTGTGCAGTTGTAGCAACCAGCAGTCATTGTCATTGTGACCTCCTCCTAGCTTCCCTATTAACTGTTGGAAGCTGGTTGTGAAGGTTGCAAATTGTGATTACATGACCTTGGGACCCTGTGACCATCATAACTGTGGGTCAGTTGCAAAGCATCTGAATTGTGATCATGTAATCATTGGGACCCTGTGATGGCCACAACTATGAAGAATGGTCTTAAGTCCCTTCCTTCAGTGCTGTTGTAATTTTGAATAGTCTCTGAACAAATGGTCACTAAAAGAGGATTACCTGACACAGATTGGATCAAAAATACCTGAATATTCTATATTGAATTGACACTAAAGCAAGCAATAATATTTAACCATAGCTTCTTTTCTGTCTTTGTTTTATTCAATTTCTATAGCTTTGCAACTCATCCAAGTGATTCTGGACAGCTTATAATTATGTTAAATTTAAATGAATAAATATCCCAAAGTGCTTTTTCTAAAAAGCAACTGACTTACTTGGTTTTTTTTCTTTGAAAACATGTTGCTTCTCATCCAAGAAGCTTTTTCAGTTCTTAGATGAGGAGTGAAAGATTTTCAAAGGAAAAAAACAGCAAGTCCAGTAGCCTTTTGGAAAAGGTATCTTTGGGACAACCATGATCTGGTTGATTAAGAAATTCCATATATGAATTAATAGCATTTTAAACAAATGTCTATGAAATTATCCCTTTAATCCAGAATTGTGATCCCAAGTGCGAATCCATTGGTAATAGTGTGCCCATCATCATCTGTCAGGTGCTAATATTTTCCCATAGTCTATTTGTAGTTTACTATGAACATCAAAAGTGGTTTGCAAGCAGCACTAATGTCCAGTGGTGTGATGATTCCCTTGCTCCCCTTCCAGACAACTATAAATTATGTAACACCTTCTCTAATATTTCAATAAAAAGATCTTTTTCCCATCTCTCATCCCTTATCAATAATCCAAATGAAAGAGACTTATCATTCAATGCTAATCAGCAAAAGTCTGTTAAGACCTACCAAAAACCTTAATTTAATAAATCCTTTTTGTATTCCAATTTACCACGCTCTCTGAGAAAGCATGCAAAATAAGTCTCTTCACTTATAAACAGATCTTTAGAGCCTCACTGTTCAGTCCTCATCAAAATGAAATTTCATTAATAGCTGTCAGTAACCCAATATATAACCCTGATGAAATAAATTCACTTTGAATTCCTTCTCCTTACTTTTCTTGATCTTTAATCCTGTGAAATAATGTCCCTCAAGCTGATTTTTAAAATCATTTTCTCATTGCCTCCCCTCAGGAACAACTCTTTAACATGCCCTTTTGTAAATCCAAGATAAGAAAGTTTTTCAAGTCACTCGTGATTTATTATTTGTTTGTCTTCTTTAATTATTTAGGCAACTGGTTTCATTTGTAAATCCATAGTGGCATTTTTTCATATAACATAGGATTTTAAAAACTATTTTCAGATCCATAGCATCTTTTTTCATATCACTTTTGTAATCTAGCATTATTTTAAAGATACACGTCTACATTCAAATCATCCTCTGACTGTTTCATCCAATAAAATTTGTGGTTCTTCTATATCTCTGTTATAGTACCAGACAATTTTGTAAATAATTTCTGGGTATCTTGTTTCAAAGATAGTATACCAGTACTATAGTCAAATAGTACTGGTCCAATGTAACTTTGTTGCTTGTATCCTTACAATTTATATTGATATTGTTTCCTGATTGCTTATTTGTACCCTTTGACTATCACTAAGTGTTGTACCTTATGATTCTTGATGAACGTATCTTTTCTTTTATATACACTGAGAGCATATGCACCAAGACAAATTCCTTGTGTGTCCAATCACATTTGGCCAATTAAAAATTCTATTCTTCTATTCTATTCTATTCTATTCTATTCTATTCTATTCTATTCTATTCTATTCTATTCTATTCTATTCTTGTCTCGTCTCGTCTCGTCTCGTCTAGTCTACTGGTCCACTGTATCAATGGGTTGCTTTTTCTTTAATTGTAATACTTTGTTCTCTCTGGTTCCCTGTAGTCAACCTTCCCGCTTATCTTTTTTTCCCAATCAACCAAATTTTATCATGGAAGGATTTCTTATAGTTAATCTCAAAATCATCATACATCAATCATCTTATAAAATTTTAAACCATTCCACAGAAAATATTCCATCTAAATATTCCTTTAGCTTTCCAAAATCAACATTCTACTCTGCCTTTTGTTGTTTCCCCAAAATTAAAATGTTTCTTTTTAATCCTTACACTTACCCAACCCCCCTCCACCCTTATTTCATTCAGGGTAGGAAATTCTTGAGTAATGAAATTTATCCTTTGGATGGTTCTTAGCACCTAGAAAGTAAATAATAAGCGTTCTCCGAAAATACTGATGAGAGGAAGTAGGCAAACCCAGGATCCAAATTAATGGTGCTGAACTGTGGCACTGAAGACCACTATTTTATGACGTCTTCACAGGAAGATTATTTATAGAGCAAACTTTTGGGTAATCCTTGTCCCTCTCTTTAATCCGGAGAGGACTTCCAAGGAACCAATCCATCCACTGGCCTTTCTTTCTGCTGCAATTGTTGGCTCTGGGAAAGGAGGGCTGTCTTCAGTTGCCCACTGTTGTGCCAGGATGTTGTGAAGGGCAATATTTGTGAAAGTATTCATAACTCGTTATTAAACATGCCCACTCAAAAAGGTGGGGACCATGCACCATGTCAAAATATTAAAACCTTCCACAAATCCCATAAAGCTTTCAGCAATTGTACTGAAAATTGTGCTGTTTTGAGTATTTTGATGTTAATACAAACACATAAAAAATCTGACACATGAAGAAATACATAACATATATTTACCTACAGTGTGATAGTTGGGCCTAAGTTAAAACCTGATAAACCTCATCGATTTAATAAAATTAAGCTGAGACCTGTTGATATTCTGTAGATAGTTGATATATTGTCAGTTAAAACATTGCCCTGCACAGCCACTAGGGTTTTGGATAGAGAGAAAAAATTAAAATAAAGACAATCTATTCTTTATTTTAAAAATGCAGCCTTATGTCACCGGAAAATGATCAACTCAGCAAATTCTGCTTTGTCATCACATCACATAACCAGTAATCTTGGCTTGTGCAAGAGTTTTTTTTCAGGAATGCTTGAATAAGGGGATTTAAATGCACACATCAAATCACATGTTGTACTCATACATAAACCCAATCGACCTTCCATAACATTATGCTTATCTAAGCCAGTCCTTTTAAAAAACCTAAGAACAGGTTAACCTGTTAATTAACTGCATACATCTTTACTGGATTTGTTAACCTTTATGAAGTCTGAGACATAGGGTGATGAAATGTAGAGCGGTATTTAAAAATTTGAAACTACAACTATTTTTCAGGTAAATTTGATATTTCAGGAACTAGTCATTCGTGACTTTCACTAAATTCAGAATGGGTATTGAGAAAGTAAATCTTCACTTTGATCTAATTTTTCATTAATCAATTACTTTGACGAAAAGTATTTTTACCTTGATTTACTTCACAAGGATTATGAATTTTAACAATTGAAAACATATGCCCTGGAAAGCTTTGAAATATTAACAGCAACAGAAATCAATGACACTGCACATTCATTTCCAGAGTCATTGTATAAAATTTGTACTAACCCCAGTCATTTTATATATTTCATAGCAGTATTGTTTCTCTATATTACAATGTGAGAGTAAAAAAAAATCTTATATTTTTTTTATTCCCTTCTTAAGCCAATAATGAAGTACAAGAATGAATTTCAGCACATCTGAATTTCTTTAGTGAGAATGCCATGGATGTTTCTGAAAACTGTCATGAGGCCCATAGCAATAAAGTTCAGGCACACTTAGGCTGTAATCTTTTCTCAAGGAAATGGTTGGGATGCCAAGATGCCTTATATTTCACAGCAGGACTTCATTCACTTCTACTCTGTCCAAATCTTAAACCACACCATCTGCGATTCACTGTGCTATGCGAGAATCTGCAGACGTATCCCACATTTTTAATTAAATAAGGCGATGTTTTATAGCATATAACAAATTAGCAAGGCAAAATGAATAAATATAGACCAAACATAAAAGAATTCAAGGCACAACACATTAGTAGGAGTTGTATAGTTGATATTTTAGGTCTGTTGCTCAGGCAAGTATTTCTGCCTAGATTATGATAGACTAAAAATTAAACTAAGTGCAAATAAAAATGTTAATATAAGAATAGCTGTAATATGCCAATGTTCAGTGAATCTTCTGTTTATTGGACCATTTGGGAGGAAGAGTGCCATTACTCCTAAATATTCATAAAACATAATAGAAATTATGCCATTTATAGAAATACTATAAAATTATGCTATTTGTATCACTGCAAATGATTTGTTATAAAATATATTGTTCATGTCAGATGTATAATGACATCATTCACAAATGATATAAATAGAATAAAATAGGATTTTTAATTGGCCAAGTGTGATTGGACACACAAGGTATTTGTCCAATGAATTTCATAAAATTGACATAAATTCAACTGTCTTGTCTGGGCTACTTCATTGCAATAGATTTTGCTTTATTTTGGAAGGCTATTGTAATTGAAATTTGGTCTGTTACTGTCAAAGTTTGCTGAATGTGGGCTCATTAAATTGAAGTCAGTTCCATTTATTCAGAAAATTACACTGTTTACTTTTCTGTGCACATATGTATGTAAGTACATATATATGCATGCATGTAAATAAGTACTTTTCAAAATAGTTAAAACATATAATATGAAATTCCATTATTGTTTTTCCAATGTGTTGACACTGCAATGCAATATTCTGCATGCCTCATATTTCAGACTATGTGCACATTCTCACTAAAACAGGATTGGATGATTTAGTATGTGGTGAGGTACATAGTCAAACTGACATTCCCTTGCCCTTCTCCTTCAGAGGATATTTCTATAAATGTTGACTAACATCTATTTCCAGATATTTTTATGCTGACTTTCTGTGTTTTGCTTTTCAAGCATTTGTGTACTGTAAACAGCATTGGTAAAACTGTTACAGGTAATCCTCGGTTAACAAAGGGTAACTTGGATCTGGAATTTCCTACTGATAAGCAATGTGTGACATCAAGGGGTGGCATAGCTTAGTGACAGCAATCCTGGCAGTCCCCGTTATCGTTAAATGAAAATTGCAGGTTATTAAGCAAGTCACTCCTTGCAATATCCTGCTGACTTCTGCATGTAATTTGGAATGAGAATACTGCATGCAGTTTGTACAAGTCTGCATATGGCCATGGGAAGAAGGTGTGGCACAGCCAGTAGCTGCCTGACATAAGGCCTGGGCTCATGAGCAACAGGAGGAAAAAGATGGTGAAGATCACTGGGGACAGGCGGGTAAAGTCTAAGAGAAGTAGGACTGGCAGAGGCAGCATAATAACAAGTGGCCAAAAAGGTAAAAATTGAGGGGGAGATCAGTGGATTGGGAGGGTGGGATTTGTAACATTCTATTGTCCTTAATGCAAGTAGGCTGCCAAGCACCTGAATTCTTGTCATGGTGACCACAGGGGTACTGCAATGATCAAAATTTGGAGAACCAGGAGCAACTACCATTCATGTAACTTTGCCCTAACTTCAACCAATTACTGAATAAATGATTGTTATGCAAGGGCTATCTGTAGTGGTTAAATTTTCAGTGCTTAACAAATTACTTGGCACAGATAGAAACCTTAACACCTCAGCATGGTATGTCACCTTGCCTGAGAAAAGAGAATAAAGTTTTTCAGCTGATTCGAAGGCTAACCAGAGTCTTGAAAAAGCAATTAATGCTGCAAATTAGAAAGAGGTTAAAAAGCTGGTGAGTATTTTAAAATGTAGCAAATGGATGTCTGCTACAAAGCCATAGTGGTAGCCTATATACAGGTAGGGGCGTGATGGCTCAGTGTTTAAAGATGCTGAACTTGTCAACTGGAAAGCTGACAGCCTGGTTTTGAGACCTGAGCTCCATGTGATGAGGTGAGTTCCTGTTATTTGCCCCAGCTCCTGCCAACCTAACAGTTCAAAAGTATGCAAATATGAATAGATAAATAGGTACCACTTCAGTAGAAAGGTCTCAAAAACTTCTACTCAAAATTAGAAGTTGGGAAGAAATGACAGGGAAAAAAAGGGGGGGGGATTCTCTTTAGAATTTAGAGAAGTTTTTGTTAAACAGATTAATAACTAATTAAACAACTAATTGATTGATGTCCTCCTAGAGAGCTTCTAAGAGAGCCAATTCAGTGTACTGGTTAAGACATCAGGCTTGAAATTGGTAGATTATGAGTCCTAGTCTTGCCTGAGGCACAATGCTAGCTGGGTGACCTTGGGGCAGTCACTCTCTCTCAGTCCAAGAAGGAGACAATGACAAGCCACTTCTGAAAATGCTGGCAACAAAACTGCAGGGACTAGTCCCCACAGTCAACAGTGATTCAAAGGCTTACAACAGAAATTATGCTTAAAACATTTAATTGGATTGTCAATAGTTGTCCTTTGTGTACTCTGCTTGTGAAAGCAGCCCAGCAATCTTTAAAAAATGCTGATCGCTAGCTGCAAATATTTCTAGGAAATGTTACAAGAATTAAAAATATATTCTGTCCAGCACTGTCATTTCAACATGATAATGATTTATAACAGTACAGTAAAATACTAAATCAGAACTTGAGAAACAGTGGAATGGGAAAAAAATATCCTTTCACAGATTATGGTTTATATAATTGGCAGCATGTGAAAGACTACTATTACCTCGAATCTAATTACAATTTATCAAAATCACATGCAACTTAAATGCTTTCAGAATTTTTCTTCACTATTCCAGACTGCAAGACTAAAAAAAAAAACACCAAAAAGACACTGAAGACATGCTGACATTCAGTTTACATAAAGTTGTGCCTTTTTTTCCCTACTGATCTGACAGTTTAGCCAATAATTCACTTTGTTTTAGAAAGCAATACCAAGTTATGGCAGATCAGGAAATTGCAAAAAGTCCTGATCCTCTTCCTTCAATGGAGTCGAAGATTCAGTCAAATCTCTAATGAATAGATTTAAGGGAATGGCTCTCAGAAAAATTACAATATCTTAATTTTTTCAAATGATCACTGTCCTCTCTGAGAGTCAAGAATACCTGTAAATTAGACAACTCAGAGCTTTGGAAATAAAATTAATTGAGTTTGAACTGTTTGCTTCTCCAATATAGGGTTGGTAGAATCTTTTGCGGTATCTGTCATTTGAAAAAGAGTTCTGTTGCTTCAGAAAAAAATCTGTAAATTGATGCTTTGTTTGATCCTTTGTTGAAACAATTCTATTACTTAAAAGATACACAGCTCAGTTCAGCTCTATTCAGTGTTATGGTGAACTAAAGTTTCATATTTTATCAAGGGGTACTTTTCTTACAGACTCCCACCTTTTATAGGAAAATATTTAGTTCATGTAGAAAATATACAAACGCTTTATACAGTTGAGCCAAGCATGCAGATAGACGCCATTATTTTCAAGTTGATTTACCCACAGTTCAGGTTATATTAATCTACTACTTTGCAAATTAAGAGACTTATGCCTAAAAAGTATTCATGAACTGAAATTTGTTGGGCAAGTGTGGAAAGATGGAGGAAGCAGCTTCAGTCCATAAAAGCCTTATCTTTCTCCATACAAGACAAGTAGATCATTAATAGAATAATGGAGAGTTTGTATTTTGCATGATTCTACTCAGGCTATGCCTTGAAGTTCTCTGATGAGAACGTCATCCTCCTACTAGACTATCTGGAGAAGAAAATGACCATGGTCCCACAAAGAAGATTGCCAGTCAGATTCTGAATGCTGAGGTATTTTCCCTTTTATGGGCTTAAAGTCCACTAGAGGAGGAGAAGACTTGGTCTAATTTTGATTCCACACTGAAATAAATATATACATTTCAAGGATAATGCTATATTGCAATCACATAAATGGGAAAAAAATGGATACGAAGTCTTCTTTTGATAGCAACAAGAAAACAGTTGTCTTGGAGGCAGAAGCAGGGCAGATGAACAGATGGCGCTAACAGGAGGAAACGAACAGGGACGCTTTTAGTGTTCTAAGGTGGATCATTTCGCCTTCTGCCAATAGTCTCTGCATCGTCCTTTAAATTGGTTTGGACGTTTTGAGGACAGACCTCCCCTCCATCAGAGAATATATCTGCTTTTGTGGGCCATGGTACTATGGGCAGGCATTAAGGGTTGCTTGTCTGCCTTTATTAATATACCCAGAAATATTAGAACTTTAAAAGCAGATTTATGAGCAATATGATTTTACAAGTGTGGTATTATGGAATACACAACATCAACAAAAAATCCCCACAAAAGGAGAAATGGGAATGTGATTTTCAGACTGCTCTTGTATTTTATAATGTACTGCACACTTCATACAGTCTCGCAAAATTACACTTTATCAGTTCCATCAACAAAAAGACTCTTCTATAATTCTAAAGTCAATGAGTAGAAAAAAATAACGTATCACTTTTTCATTTGTGGTATTTTATTAAACCCTGCCTTAATTGTTTTATATTTTACAAATTATGAATCTAGATTATGCCTCTAGTATTTATGTCTATTTCCAACTACAAATTTCTAATCAAATCACCGGGAACTGAAAACAGAAATAAACTAAAAGATTAACATTCTTCAACATTTTTTTAAAAAAAGCAGCTTCCCCGAAAGTTGGCAGATACATTCAATTAGATGGGATAATTATGCCTTAATGTTCATTCAATTTTGGTAAAAATGGAAGAACTTATGTCTATTTGTTTTGGTTTTTTTAAATAATCAAAGTGAAATTATGTAAAGCTTCTAAAGCAAGTTTTTGTTGCAGACTGGGGCAAAAAAGGCCAGACCTAAAGCAATTCTTTTTCATTTGAGGGTTTTATTTAAGCTTGGTCTCGCTCCACACTCTACAAAAAATCTATAACCATAAGTATTTCTTTAAATTTAGCAAGTTTGAAAAAGTATATTGAAAGCATAACATTTATTTCTTGAACATATATAAACAGCCACGTGCATAACACTATTGTGTTACTGGCTTCAGAAAATTCTAGTGATGGAATAATAAAAACAATATCCAGATTATATTGCGTTATAAATTACTTGGATATTACCATATCCAATTCTGCCAGCCTATATTTTGCTTTAATTTTGTTAATTTTTTTGTACTAAAATGTTACTTTTAACATTTAAATGTGTAACTTTTGCTTGATTTAGAAAATGTTAAAAAAAAACTAGGAACAACTTTTGGTTTCAAAATAAATTATGTAGGCTTTATGCATCACTCTTAATAATTATTCTGAAATGTATTTTTGAACTTAGCTCACCCTACCATTAGTTTATTTTTTCCTCACTTTTATCTTCCTTCCCTTTTGTCTGTTGCTTTTGAATTATATACTATTAATCTTTTTATAGTCCACCTAACTTTATTTGTTCCTTTTTCCCACACTTAGCTTAATCTCTCCAATTCTGTCTTTCTAGAGATGAATGAACTCTACCAGTTCTACTATGTTGTTATTCTACTGTTCTGTTATGTCTTCAAGTTCTGCTCCAGTTGCCCTCCAGCACACACAAAAAGAACATCTCCATTGTTGTGTGTGGTTTTTACGTATTAAAAAACAACAACCAACGAAACAGAAAGAAACAAACAGAAATAGACCTACTTCCCCCAAAGAATAAAGACCTGAAATGAATAAAATGTTTATGTTGTTTTCCTCTGGCAGTGATCCAAGTATAACAAAATATGTGATCTTCTTCCATGGAGGAATGTTTTTTGTCTTGTTGTAAAAGACCCTTTTCACCTTTTTTAATAGTGCATTTTAAAAGGATGCTGCAATGTAACGTACATTTTACTTAAGCAGAAAATGAAACATTTTTGCCATAAGCTGTGTACAAAATATTCTCCGGGTTTGATTTAAACAAGATCTGAAATACTGAGATACAAGGAGGGGGCCACAATAGAATATGGAAATAAAGTTACTTTTCAGGAACATTTTTTATTATTATTTACACATATTTCTTTTAGATCCAAGCCATATTCATTTTTCTTTATGGATAATTAGAATTCATGGTCAGACAGATATATCATGCTAATTCCTTTTGGGGTAAGCAACATTACACAAAAACCACATGCCACATTCTTTTCTTAAATTGTATTAACCCTTTCCCAATCTTTAGTGAACATTCTGCTAACATACCCAAATGCACCACCTTTCACTAGTTTTTCTTATAGAATAGAATGGAATGGAATGGAATGGAATGAAACGGAACGGAACACTGGCCAAGTATGATTGGACACACAAGGAATTTGTTTCCGATACATAAGCTGTCGCTGTACATACAAACGACAAAATAATATAATCATAAAATACCAATAGGAGAAGGTAGTAGAAAAGATGAGCAGAGTAATAGTAATACAGCCATACTACATACTTTGACATAACACAGTATTGTGGTAATTAGGTGTTCAGCAGAGTAATGGCACAAGAATAGGAAGATCACAAGAGGCATTGAAAACACTGCTTCCTGCAAGCATTCTCCACCTACCAATCTACCATAGTAGACAGTTATTATCTATAATATGATTTTCTATTATTTAAATCCATTAATCAATGTGCATCTTTCTAAAGTGATAAAAACTAGATCTCCTGTGACACATCGTAAGTGCCTGAACAGTGCTTTATTTTTTTTCAGTCTTCTTGTCTCAAAGCTAAACATCCTCAAGTTCTTTAGCCTTCTTTAAAAAAAAGCTTAGTTATTAGTTGCCTGATCAACCTTGTTGCTTTTCTTATCTTGGTTCTTTTGAATCCTTCTTAAAATGTGCTGCTCAAAATTGAGGACTCGCCTATTCAAGGATTTTGTTACTTTAGATGATTTAGAAAGTGTACTTTTACTGATCACTAAAACTGTTCTTTTTTTTTTTTACATGCAGCCATATTATGCAGCCTGACCTATGTGGAATTTACAATTAATGGCTAATCTAATGTATTTTCCACACATTTTCCATAACTACTTTTATCAAGCCATGTATAACCTATATTACTCACATGATTTCTATTTCCTAAAGACGGGTATTTTGCAACTCTCTTGTTTAACTTTTGTTCTGTTATTTTCAGTCCTCTCTCCAACCTATCGGGATCATTTTCTCATTTTCTATCGGATTAACCACACTGCCTAATTTTGTGTCTTCTGGAAATCTGATAAGCATTTCCTCTATTTCTTCTTTGAGTTTGCCAATAAAAGCATTATAGTAATACAGGATGCAGGACTGAACTTTGTGGCATACCACTTGATACCTCTCCCTAGTTTCCAAGTTAATGAGCACTTAAGGGCAGTGCCCACAAAGCACTTCTCTTTGAATTATTAGAGCAGCCATGGACGCAGTGACAGCGGGGAGCTGGACTGAAGCAGTTGCAGAAGCCTGGAGGAAAAAAAGCTGCAATTTTAATGATGTGAAGAAAAATCTTTGTGTGTACTTGCATGCATTATGAAGCATTTCGTTTGGCACCTTCTTTGAAGAATTTACAAAGCCTAACTACTTTTTCTTTGCTGCTTTGATTGTATTTTATTTCTATGAAAACCCATTGTTAGATGTGATCTTGTTATAACTTCATTATAAGTGGAACAATTATGAGTGCAACTGTTCAGACAATAGTTAATTCCAGATGCTTTCTACTTTTTAAAGCAAATCAAACTTTTAATATGGTCCACAAAACACCATAGAACTTTTAAAAAGTTTTACAACGTTTACTATTTTCCCACTTACAGAAACAAAGAAAAACTATTCTCCCAGAGACTCTGTCCTTCACATTTTTACATTTTATCTGCTATTTTTCAGTAATTCATTTTCTCTTGATACATGGGAGATACTGTGTGAAAAAGTTGGATTTGCTCTAATAGAACAGTTTCAGCACTGCATTAACTTTAATTCTTACTTAATACTCAAAGAACAAAAATATAGTAAGAGAAGATAGCAAAAGTAATGTGACATGCATAAATATCTCAGGTGAAGTGAGGCATAACCACATTAAATATTTTGTTCAACAAATCCTTTTGCTACATATATTCTTCACACAGTTTTATTGCTTGAAATATTGAATACAAGACCATTTATTAATTTGATTTATAAGAAGCATAAAATGAAATCTTATTTATGGCCATATGAAATCAATTCAACTGTTAGTATCTAAATAAATCTAAATTGATTTGTTTAGAAAAATTCCTTTAATTTTATTTTGTTCACTAATTTAAACAGGCACTAAAACTTGAATTGGATGATAGAATAGAATAGAATAGAATAGAATAGAATAGAATTTTATTGGCCAAGTGTGATTGGACACACAAGGAATTTGTCTTGGTGCATATGCTCTCAGTGTACATAAAAGAAAAGAAAAGATATGTTCATCAAGGTACAACATTTACAACACAATTGATGGTCAATATATCAATATAAATCATAAGGATTGCCAGCAACAAAGTTACAGTCATACAGTCATAAGTGGAAAGAGATTGGTGATGGGAACAATGAGAAGATTAATAGTAGTGCAGATTTAGTAAATAGTTTGACAGTGTTGAGGGAATTATTTGTTTAGCAGAGTGATGGCCTTCGGGGAAAAACTGTTCTTGTGTCTAGTTGTTCTGGTGTGCAGTGCTCTATAGCATCATTTTGAGGGTAGGAGTTGAAACAGTTTATGTCCTGGATGTGAGAAAACTGCAACTTTGGCTTAAGAGAATAAAAATGACTGCTACGCCAAAAAGAGGAATTTGTAGCCATGGTTGCTACAATTGATTAGCCTTTCTTTAAAATGTTCCTATTATCCTCTTTAATCCTGAGGCATTTACCATTGCCTACCTGATAAGAATATTATCACCAGTAATGGGAGATAAGTAAATCACAATACCTTGAGCATTTTGAGGAAATTCATTAGAAGTATTCAGATGGCAAAGCTTAAAATAGATCACAACATTCTTAGTTGTGTCTGCCCTCCCAATTAGATGAGCTGTATTCAATAATACTTTATTTGGTTGAATCTCAACTAAAATTTACTCCCAACATTTACAGAAAGAAAAAAGTACATAGATATTACCAGTAGAAGCTTGCCCCACAGCTTCACAGACATAATATACTAGGACCCTACAAGATAAATGGGCAGTTCTATAAGTTGTTAACAATCTGGAACAAGGAACTCCAGGAGTCATCAGCTCCTGAATAAGCTCTAGAAGTTGTCTTGTTGGGACAGTCTATCCTACACTTTCCTTGATCATTCACGGCCTTCAAGTAGCCTAAGATGTTTATCTGCTTACTTTATAGAGGACAGTCCTCTAAAATGACCTGAAACATAGATTCTTCTTCTTTAATATGCAGCCATCAGCCTTCAGTTGGAAGTCAAAAATTTCCCATGCTGTTTAATACAAGGTAAAGAACCAAAAGGCAGTCTTTCTTCTTTACTTAGACAGAAGTAAGTTAATAAAGATACTGAATTGCAGTTTACAATTATATGATGGGGGGAAAAGAATAACTTGAGTCATAGGGGCCTCTGGTGGCTCAACAGGCTAATGCAGCCTGTTATTAACAGCAACTGCTTGCAATATTGCAGGTTCAAGTCCCACCAGGCCCAAGGTTGACTCAGCCTTCCATCCTTTATAAGGTAGGTAAAATGAGGACCCAGGTTGTGGGGGGGCAATAAGTTGACTTTGTATATAGTATACAAAATGGATGAAGACTATTGCCTGACATAGTGTAAGCCGCCCTGAGTCTTTGGAGAAGGGCGGGATATAAATGCAGATAAAATAAATAAAATAAATAAATAGGCCTTCAAGAAGATTCTGTATGGGAGACGACTTCCGGTATCCGGCGGCAACGGACATCTGGAGGTGCCTCTCCTGCCTCCAGTGTCCGAATCCGGCCGCCTCCGAGGCCCTTAGGGGCCAGGTGTTCCGAAAAGGACACCTGCCGCACGGACGGCTCGCCAGGGGTCTCCCAGCCGACATACAGGACTGGGGGGACCGATGCTGGCGCGTCCTAGGCTCGGAGGGGTTCGGAGGCCTCAGGCCGCGGCCATTATTTTGGTCGCCTGGGCGCTGTGCCCGTGACACCGGGCTTTGGATTTATAATTGCAGCAGCCTGGTGGCGAACAGGAACGGAGAAGAATTGAGGAAGGGAGAAGGAAGGAGATATCGGCAAATGTGAGTGGAGTGCTCCGGAGTGCGGGGGTTTCTCCCCTGCGACTGGAAGGAGCACGAATCACTTTGGAGAGAGGAGAACTTAAAATAACAAGATTACCGGTTTTGTGGAGCTCTGGAGAGAAGAGGTGATGGAGAAATTTAGGAGGGAAGGTTTGAGGCCCCCCCTCCCTCTGGGGAACAATGGTGGCGTCCAGCTTCCTCCTTCACTATGAGAATCTTGATGACATCACTTCCCTTCGGCTTCCTGGTTGACTAACTGTACTCTGGACTCGTTGCTCCTGTGAGTGCCCCCTGGTGGATCCGGAGGAAATTACAAGGATACTGTGCTTGCCTGAGGATTTTAAAAAATTTTTTTAAATGGCAAAAGGTCAGAGACCAACTGCTGGAGAAATGGAGAGAATTTTGGAAAAGTTATCTAATATGGACAAGAAACTGGATGAAATAAGAGCAGAAATTGTGACTATTCAAAAGGATTTAAAGGACACTCAACAAGTCTCAGCAGAAAACAAGCAGAAAGTGGAAGGTCTGAGGAGAGATGCGGCAGTGCAGAAAAGGGAGGACACGACAGGCAATGCTGTGCTTGGACTACAGATGGATAAAATGTCTTATTTCCTTAGGTTTCAAAATCTGGAAGAAGTGGACCAAGAAGACTTGAGAGATGTTGTGACTAACTGTTGGGAGAATTTCTTGGGAGAGGTGTTGACTTTATGAATTGGGATGTGGATCGAGCTTATAGAGTTAATTCAAAATATGCACGCACGCATGCAGTTCCTAGAGAGGTTCATGTCAAATTTGTGAGAAGAGAGACGAGAGATGAAATTCTTAGAAAACATAGGAGTGGGGCACTGACTTATAGGGGCAGGGAGATAGCCATTCTGAGGCAGATTCCCAGACAGGTACGTGAAATGAGAAAGAAATATTACTTTTTGTCAAGCAAATTGTACCAGAAGGAGTAGGCTTCAGATGGCTGATGCCAGAGGGATTGATGATTTTCCGGGAGGGCATTACGAAAAAAATTAGTACAATTGCGGAGGCTGCGGCCTACGTGGAGGAACACAAAGCCCTCCTGGAATTAGATGACCCAGGAGTTGAAGAAGGGGAGGTTATAGACCATGGGGAGGAGGCGGCTGCCGCTGTTGCGGCCCTGGAGTTGGGTCAGGCTGAACCCAGAGTTCTGAGATCCAAAACTAGGAAGTGACAATGATATTTGGTATTGTGTTGGTTTTCCTTATTCTCCTTTGTATGATATTCTGATTATTCTTGACCCTTCTTTATTGCGTATGTAAGATTGATAAACTTAGCTACTTCGTATCACCTGCTTGCCATATGGCTGTTGTATGTGTTTAAAATTTTGAGTAAAATTCTTATCTTGTATAAGAAAAATGAAAATTTACCATACCTGATATGTATTTGTATAAACCTCTTTTGACCAATAAAAACTTTTTGGATAAAAAAAAAAGAAGATTCTGTATGTAGATAAAAGCCATTTTCCAATGTTAAGTGAATTGTTTAGACAAAAATTAGGAAAAAAAACCAACGGAAAAGAATAATCCAACAAACATAAATTTGGCATCGCACAGCACAACATTGCTCTATAACTTCTAAATATAAACACAGAAATAAACCAGCATTTCTATAATCAGTTCTACTTTCCCCCTCTCCTACATGCGGACATTTTATTTTGCTGGGCTGATAAAACTGCCACAAGTAGCATAGAAAGTTTTCAGCAATAAAATGCAGAAGGAAAAAAGCAGACAATGCTGTTAACTCAAAAAATTAACAAGAAAATGAAGATAATTTCTTAACATATCTTAGATGATATTCTAGTTAAATTTAAAATAAGTTATGTAAGCCTGAAGTCTATCTATTCATAACCTGGGAATTCCCATAGCCTGGGAATTAATCATGTTATGTGGATCTGAAACAGAAACATTTTAATTATAATCAACAGAAATTTAATAGGAAGAGTTACAAAGCAATGTAGTTTATAATTGATAAATAATCTACAAAAATTCTGAAAAGCAATGAGATCACAAATAAATGGAATATGGATATTGCAGTGAGATTTGTTTGGGAAAATGCCACAAGATATCTCTTGTGTAAAAATAAGAATTTGTGGGAAGAAATTTTAAGAAACAGAAGAGATAACTTTTGACATTTTGCTTTTCAAGTATTTAAACATTTTTTCCTTTATGATACTATTCGTTATATTACTCAGAGGTTTTGAGACTAGATAGTCTAAAGATAATACTGGATTACAGTTTACAATTATATGATGGGAAAAAACAGCAATTCTATATTATTGCCAGTTTTATTTGGCTTGCTCTTTAGCTTAAAATGCATTTTTACATTAAAGTCATCTGTAGTGCGCATATATACTAAATCTACCTAAGTTCTTCACATTTATAGGTTACTGGTTTATGTACTATTATATTCTCTTTCATGTGAATCCTGTTACAGCACATTAATTTTTATAGTTCAAACATTCTTTTTTACAAAGATTGATTTTCAGGGAGCTGTGAATCATAGTTTATTAGACAGAGATATGCTCAATTCCCATGCTCATTATCTTTTTACTGTATTGGCATAAATAAAGGTAAATGAAGGCTCATAAATATACTGACTGCATTTTAATGTTTTATCATTAGGTGACTCATATTATTGTGTATTGAACACTATTATTTTGCTATTGCTAAAACGGAGCTTTAATTGTGGTATAATAATACTGGATATTGAAAAAAAGTAACTCATTGGTTGTTCAATAAGACATCACAATTGGCCTCTGGATGTTTCCAGGAAGATAGGCTGCTGGAGGACCAGATTGTTAGGGGCAATATGCTGAATCTGTAAACTGCTTAGAGAGGTCTGTAAAGCACTGTGAAGTGGTATATAAGTCTAAGTGCTATTGCTAAATGCAGTCATTTGTAGACACTGATTTAGGACTTGTATCCTTATTTGAGATGAGATTTTCGTTTAAAAACATAAGTCTGGCCCTGAATTTAATATAACTTCGCAAGTTACTTCTGGGACTGCAATATAGCAAAAATATAAAAGAATCAAGTACACTTAAAAGTCAGCTTCTTTGGGACTTTGGAAATATTTGCAATCCTACCCACTCTATTTTTGTTTCTCATAAGTAATCAATTTTAATGTCACTTACGCAGATTATACCTCTCTATATACTATATACTAGTAAAAGTGCTATTGCTATCAATTACTATCAACCATAATGTTTGTGTAGTTTTCATCTTTTGCTCCTTAAAGAATACAGAAGATATCACAAAAAAATACAGAAGTTATGGAAAACAAATAATGGTCACAAATAGAAACCTAGTAGTCTGGAAAGTCTTATATAGCAGCAGCCTCCCTTTCATTTTTGCAGTACCTGTCCAAGTGAAACCAAAGGGTTCACTTTAGTTCAAAGTCGTCCAAAGAGATAATAGGCATTGAATTATGCCATAATTTGTTTGCTAAGCACAAACATTTTAGAATCTGAAGACATAATCTTTGCAGCATTTAAAAATAGCTCAAACAATTTACTTCTCTGTTTGTGGTGCTTTTAAGCACTTTAAATTTGAAGAATCCCAATATTTTTATTAAGGAAAACTGAATTGTACTTGTTCAGATCCTTATCTTGTATAGATTTTGTTAATGCTGTTTGAAACACTTTATTTCAAAATAATTTTTTACTGACTTCCATTTCTTATATAATTTCCAACATAGGTAGGTTCATTTTTTATTAATTTCAAAAGAGTAAGAAGTATGGTATTGATACCAAAGTTTACAGTATATGGGTTTTTTAATTTCTTGACTATATTTTCAAATATAAAAGTTTTAAAAATTCTGTTGTGATTTTCATGAAGCTGCCTATTAGATTTCTTTATTGTATCCAATAATTATCCCCAATTTAAATAATAAACAATTGTGAAAGAAGACAATAATTGTGAGTTTCAGAAAACTGCACAGTGATAAAGTACCTTGGAAAAAAACAATTGAAGTCAGAAACCTTTCTTGTAGGGAAAAATAATACTCATATGTCACAAACACAAATTATTAAAATGATTCATTTCAACTAAATGTTCTTTCTTAGTACCATGCTAGAGTTTTAGCTCTCCCATAAAATGTTTTCTTCTCTTGGATAAACAAAAGTGTTTAGATCCCAAAGCAATCAAAACAATTATCTGAATAGTTATTTTACAGATGGTGATGTAAAATACAGAGGTAGGATGTGTCTTCAATCACTAATTACAAGTAACAACAATCATCACTCTAAAAAGCAGAAGAGAGCAATGATCTTCATTCCTACAGTACAGTAGATTCCCAAACCATTCCAGTGATTTTCCAGGAATTTACGGTACATGTGCTAGCCAAATAGTGAAGGTTGCAATAAACCCATTTCATTGGGAAGAATTCTTGGACATATAAGAATAGATCCTTAATCAATTGAAGATTGCCTTTATAGATTGCCTTATTGCCTTTATAATTGTACGAGCAATGCAATACTGGAATAGCAATAGGCCTGGGCCTTTGCCACTCCAGTATCTTCACAGCTTCCCTGCTTCAAAAGATCTGACAGTGTTCTTTTCATGAATTCTGTAGCCTTAAGAGAAAGAAAAAGCTATTGCTTTAATCAAGTAAAGGCAGACTAACAATTGCAGCTGAGCGCTGACAGAAAAAGATGCAAGTGAATGAAAGAAAAATGATAAAAATGGTAACAACTAGGCAAACACTCTTGTATGAGGTGCTTAATTACAACCAAAACATGAAATGTGACAACTGCATTTCTTAAGGAAAATTGTGAGTATAAGGCAAATGCCTCCTAAAAAGATAAACAAATCCTCTGCTGATGGAAGGCACAGTTTCATAATAATTGTCCAAAAAACACCCAAAAGCAAATAAAGGAGCAAAACTGCAGAAGAAAAAGAACAATGGACTCTATGAAAAAACTTATATTTTACATATAATTTATAGTTTAGATATAGCAAAATACACAGGGCAAGCTAGAAGTACCACAAAGAAACCAAAATAAGGCTAAGTGCATGTACCTGCAAAGTACAGTTCATCATTCGTATTATGTAATCAAACTGCTGATGATCCAGAATTGCACGATTTTGCTGAACGTGGAGGCTTAGTTCCTGCGTCAAACATTGGCGAGCTGCTTTTCCTTTGAGGGCTCTCAGTGCAGCAGGCAAGGTCTAAAGACAAGTAAGAAATTAAAAGAATCCTAACTTTAAATTATGTTTCTACGCTAATATTCTGTAGTATTACAGAATAAGTTCCACCAGCAATCTTGGTATGAATTGTCCCTATTAAACTATTGACTGAATTCTGATTTTTGCATCTGGATAGTTTATTTCATAATTAGACATGACTAAATAAATAATAAAGCAGACAGTGTAGAAAAAATCAAGCAATTATCAAGCAAGGTCTTAGTATGCCTTAAGCACAAAGATTCCCAAAAGTAAGGATCGGAAACCACAAGTTTTTTTCCATACATTTTGAGGATTGTTATGAAAAGGCAAATATATTGTACAACATATTGCTATAACATCAGCAATTTTTTAAAAAAAAACTTAAAAAGTTGCCTTTAAAAAAACAATCTATGAGGTAAATTAGTTTGGTCCTCAAATGCTTTTCAAGTAAAAAATGAAGCATTCAAGGTTGGGCGAGGAGCTTGCATTTCATTTAAGAGAAAAATACAAAGCAGGGAACATATCTCTCATTATTAAATAACTAGTAACTAAATAAAATTGTTCAGTAAAAGGGGCAGAAAAAGAAATGGAGGTGAGACTGCGATGCCAAATAATTTTGCTTATTTCTTCACAGACAGTACATTTCTTTTATCTCAAATACTTGCAATACGAACTGAAAAAGGTAACAGACATATAAAAGTAGACTTAAGTTTGAAAGGACTAGAAAGAGCTCATCTCTTAATAT
This sequence comes from Ahaetulla prasina, assembly GCF_028640845.1. NCBI lineage: Eukaryota > Metazoa > Chordata > Lepidosauria > Squamata > Colubridae > Ahaetulla > Ahaetulla prasina. The sequence continues at coordinate 272,708,390 of NC_080539.1, forward strand.
GTATGGGATGTTTTAGCAACTTGGAAAAGCCCCTCAAACAATTTAACAAATCCTATTACCTTTTCAGTCTCCAAAAGTTTATTTTCAAATATAAAAGAGATGCAATTTCTAACAACTTCCAGTCTTTGTGCACTGTTGAAAACTGTGCTTGACTTTTCTACTATGGAAACTAAAAAAAAGAAGAAAGAAATAGAAACATATGTGAGGCCATTTATTTTAAAACTACCCTCACTAAAAGGTTATTATAATAGAAACATTCCTAAAATGGTTTCTACATACCAAGGTTTTATTTTATGCATGTGTTCTTATTAGAAGCACAAAAGGATAGATACAAAGATATTTTCCAGTACTAATTCTTAATGTATAATCATACTGCATACGGATTTATATATTATAGTAGCAGGATTTCAGACTGTTATAAAGAAAATCTGTAAATTGGTAAGAAATATGATTTCAGAGTCTAAAATATATGCATTAAAAAATCTCTAAATTTTTAAAATTTCATTACAAATTGCAAATAAATTTTGGTAGTATAAAAATTTGCATTAGTCCATCACTTTCTAGAACAAGAGAAGAGGAATATAATACAACCATTTATTTAGTGACTGTTCAAAGTTACCACAGCATTAAAAAAAAAGTGACTTAGGACCATTTTTTACACTTATGACCATTATTTTAGCATCCACACGGTCATGTAATCAAAATTTGGATACTTGGCAACTGACTCATATTTATGACTGTTGCTGTGTCCCAAGGTCATGTGATCACCTTTTACGACCTTCTGACAAGCCAAGTCAATGGGGAAGCCAGATTCACCTAACAATTGTGTTACTAACTTAACAACTGCAGTGATTCACTTAACAACCGTGGCAGGAAACTCATTGTAAAATGAGTTGAAACTCATTTAAAAACTGTCTCACTTAACAACAATGTTGGGCTCAATTGTGGTCAAAAGTCAAGGATTACCTGTATTGGATACCTCTAATTTCAAAAAGCAATATTAAAAGGGATAAGGACAAATTAATGTATGCTGAATATCATTAGCACTAATAAAAAAGAGTTTTATACATTAGAATTGCCTGCTTCTTAATATTTGAAGGCTCTATGTAGGCCATTTGCATCTTGGAGCAATACTTTCACGGCAAAAATTCAGAAGCTCATCACAATTGTTATCTTGTGTCTCATCACAATTTATAAGGAAAAACCCAAATATATTATGTATTAACATATTAAATCCTAACCTTAGGAATTGATATGATTATACATATCAAACAGCTTTCAAAGTCCTAGTTAAATGGGAAATAGAAATAGATACTTTGTAGCATTTAAAAAAAAACCAAATACACACTATCAGTATGGAGTCCAAACATCTATATTTGCATCTGAAGAACCCAGTCTCACCTTCTCATTCTCATTCAGCAGACAGGGCCTACTTTGGATCCCATCAACCAAAGGATTTCCTTTGATTGGCGGGGTCCAGGAGAACAGCCTTTTTCTGCTATGGCTCCTGTCCCCTGGAATATTCTCTAATGGGAGGTGAGGTCTGCCCACACACTCCCAGCCTTCTGGAAAAATCTGTCTCTGTCACTTGGCCTGGTGCGCCAACAAGGGCCTGCTATGTTGGGAGTAGCTGACTGGATAGAGAAGACCCTCACCCCTAGGCCACCCATCATCTTGGCTTTTAGCTCCTCTGTTCAATTTTTCTAATTTTAATTGTTTTCTAACACTTTCTACTTTTTATTACATTGTGAGCCACCCAGAGTCACTATATCAGTGAGATGGTTTTCATAGAAATTTAATCAATGCATACATGGGGAAGGGGGGGAATTATATGAAAAACAAGATGTACCAGAATCAAAAGATTGCCTGAAATTTAGAGGCAGGATTGTTTAACTTTGATGATGAGATTTGTTTGACAATTGTTGCTTTTCTCTTTGTTCCAAATGAAGAATAGAAAAGTAAAATCTAGTTTCTGGTAAAGTTTTAATCCTTTGCTTGCAGTTTGGGGTTCTCCAATAAGAATGGGAGGTTATAGAAGATAAAGAGATTTGTATAAAACCTACCAATTCAAAAACTTCCTGTTTCTCCTCTCGACCACACTAATCTGGTTATTCCAGCTGGTCCAGGGCACTTCTAGAAATTAATCATTCGAATTGAATGCTTCTGAAAAAGTAGGATTTCTACATATTTGTAAACTACTACCATCCTATCTCCAAACCCCCCAATAATGTCTCAAAAATTTCTTCCTATGGCAATTAGGATTATTTTTAGACTTTTAAGGTTGAGAATGGTTGTCATTGATCCTGGAGGCCTATAATTCCTATTCTCAAATGCCATTTAAAAAGAATAACAAACATTGGCACCACCTTTTATATTTCTCAGAATGTTACCAAGGTCTTGAATGGTCTTTGAAAAGTCAGGGAGATTAATTGTAGGTTTCAAAACAGTTCTCAATTTGACTCAACTGAATAAAACATAAGGATAACTCTCATACCAACAGATGGACCAGCAGGAACCACACATTTCCTTTCAACGCGAGAAGCAGACGGTACACTTTGGTTTTTAATCATATTTTCCTGAATTAAATCCTGAACCTGACTTTCATTAATCCTGGGAAAAGGAAGTACATGAACTCGTAGATGAGATCCTTCTGTAGGTCGTGGAACTTTTTGGAATGTCATATGAGGATTTGGATTCTCCTGCAGACATTAAATAAAGAGTATCTGTATTCAGGGATATAACATATTTATTTATTTAAATAATTTGCTTGGCAAAAGATTTATTAATAAAGTGCCATTAATGATTCTTTATTAATTAATGTAGTGAAGGATAATACCACACTCGTCTTGAAATAAAAGCAAAAATTAATTACTCTATATGGAAATCAAACAGTTTAACGATTGATAAGATATATAACCAGAGACGACTTCCGGTATCCAGTGGCAACGGACGTCTGGAAGGTTTCTCCTGCCTCCAGCGCCCGAATCCGGCCGCCGCCGAGGCCCTCAGGGGCCAGGTGTTCCGAAAAGGACACCTGCCATACGGACGGCTCGCCAGGGGTCTCCCAGCCGATATACAGGACTGTGGGGACCGATGCTGGCGCGTCCTAGGCTTGGCGGGGTTCGGAGGCCACAGGCCGCGGCCATTATTTTGGTCGTCGCCTGGGCCGCTGTGCCCGGTGACACCGGGGCATTGGATTTATAACTGCAGCAGCCTGGTGGTGAACAGGGCACGGAGAAGAATTGAGGAGGAGAAGGGAAGGGAATATCGGTAAACGTGAGTGGAGTGCTCCGGAGTGCGGGGGGGTTTTTTCTCCCCTGCGGTTGGAAGGAGCACGAGTTATTTTGGAGAGAGGAGAACTTAAAATAAGAAGATTACCGGTTTTGTGGAGCTCTGGAGAGAAGAGGTGATGGAGAAATTTAGGAGGGAAGGTTTGAGGCCCCCCCTCCTTCTGGGGAACAGTGGTGGCGTCCAGCTTCCGCCTTCACTATGAGAATTTTGATGACATCACTTCCCTTCGGTTTCCTGGTTGACTAACTGTACTCTGGACTCGTTGCTCCTGTGAGTGCCCCCTGGTGGATCCGGAGGAAATTACAAGGATACTGTGCTTGCCTGAGGATTTTGATTCTTTTTTTCAAATGGCAAAGGTCAGAGACCAACTGCTGGAGAGATGGAGAGAATTCTGGAAAAGTTATCCAATATGGACAAGAAACTGGATGATTTGCAAAGAGGCCAAACGGAAATAAGAGAAGAAATTGTGACTATCCAAAAGGATTTAAAGGATACTCAACAAGTCTCAGCAGAAAACAAGCAGAAAGTGGAAGGTCTGAGGGTGAAATGCGGGCAGTGCAGAAAAGAGAGGAGACGACAGGCAATGCTGTGCTTGGACTACAGATGGATAAAATGTCTTATTTCCTTAGGTTTCAAAATTTGGAAGAAGTGGACCAAGAAGACTTGAGAGATGTTGTGACTAAATTGTTGGGAGAATTTCTTGGGAGAAGTGTTGATTTCATGAATTGGGATGTGGATCGAGTTTATAGAGTTAATTCGCAATATGCACGCACGCATGCAGTTCCCAGAGAGGTTCATGTCAAATTTGTGAGAAGAGGCGAGAGATGAAATTCTTAGAAAACATAGGAGTGGGGCACTGATTTACAGGGGCAGGAGATAGCCATTCTGAGGCAGATTCCCAGACAGGTGCGTGAAAAAGAAAGAAATATTATTTTTGTCAAGCAAATTGTACCAGAAGGAGTGGGCTTCAGATGGCTGATGCCAGAGGATTGATGATTTTCCGGGAGGGCATTACGAAAAAATCAGTACAATTGCGGAGGCTACGGCCTATGTGGAGGAACACAAAGCCTTCCTGGAATCAGATGACCCAGGAATTGAAGAAGGGGAGGTTATAGATCATGGGGCTGAAGCGGCTGCCGCTGTTGCGGCCCTGGAGTTGGGTCAGGCTGAACCCAGAGTTCTGAGATCCAAAACTAGGAAGTGATAAAGATATTTGGGATTGTGTTGGTTTTCCTTATTCTCTTTTGTACGATATTCTGTTTATTCTTGACTCTTCTTTATTACGTATTTAAAATTTGCAAACTTTGCTACTTCGTGTCACCTGCTTGCCTTATGGCTGTTGTATGTATTAAAAAATTTGAGTAAAATTCTTATTTTAGATAAGAAAAATGAAAATTTACCATACCTGATATGTATTTGTATAAACCTTTTTTGACTAATAAAAACTTTTTGAACAAAAAAAAAAAAAAAAAAAAAAAAGATATATAACCACTATCTCTTATCTCATATTTTAAATCTTCTCCACAGACTTTCCAATAAAACATCTTTTATTGATGACCAAAATTAAATCATAAAATGGAATAGCATAATTGCAGTACATCAATATTATACAGTGATATGTAACAACAAAATAAAATGTCAATCTTATTATAATGAGAAATAATACTGCTGCAGGCTGAAAAAGAATAGTCGGAGTGAAGATCTAAGTTACTTTCAACAGATATGAAAAGTTGTTTTATTCAATTTAGAAGGCTGCCCAACTCCCAAATTACTCTGTTTTACATAATGTAACTATAAGAAGAAAACAATTAATGAAGAAAATAATAACAATTCCTCTTTCTGGCATGACATGATCTTAAGGTTTCATAACCCAAGGATCTGTTGTATATCAAATAGATTTTTTTTACCAAATGTAATAATTAAAAAAAGATCATCGCTTATTTAAGAATTATACTTTTAACTTCATAATTGATTTATATAACTGCAAGCAGCTTTGTGCAACTTACAATTATTTAAAATGAAATATTAATGAATTATATCATAAAAACATACCGTACTTACATTTTTCAATAGCTGCTCTGCAAGTTCTCGGATATGTTTTAACACTTTTAATGAATTGCTCTCCTCAGATTTAATTCGCTCTACTTCAAATGCTACCAGCTTTAAAAATAAAGCATATTTTTGTTGATAAAAAGCAGCTTTTAGATAGTATTTTTACATAGCCACTAAAAATATTTACATACCATTTTTAATAACTCATTCCCATTTCTATTTTGCATGCATGTTCTATAATGTTAATAATTCCAACAATAATAAACTTGACATTTTGGGTGTACCAAATTAAGTATTCAGAAATACATATAATGAATACTAATAGTAAAAGAAATATTTTAAATATTTAATGGCCTCTCTTTTCACAACATTTGGTTAAATTTCTCAAGTTTGCTGTTCTAACGAATTCTCATACTTTATTGAAAGTTTGTAAAAACTTTCCTAAAGCCTAAAAATAATAAAATATTATCAGTGTTTAATTTTTTAAATGGTGAATAAAATTTTTATTATGACAAATATTGCAAACTATTTGCATATATTTATCTTACAAGTGACAATTCCCCCTGATATCTGTTCTTAGGAAAAATAATGTTTAAAAAATATTCAACCAAATATTTTGAAAACAAAAATTAATACCCTTTTAAGCTAATTCACTCCAATATATTTTACAAGAATAATGTGACCAAAAACTAAAACAAAACAAAAAACCTCAAACAAATTAAATATTTTCTCTCAAGTTTCACAATTAACTTTTAAAATATATGTGTATATATATATATATATGTATATATTCTACCTCATCAAAAAGATCGCAGGATCTATAAGGAGGACCTCTCTCTGACACAAAACCTGCAAATGCCATTCCATTCAGAATTTTGGTAAGGAAATCATTCTCAATTAAGCCCCGCTGGCTTAAGAAAGCTGCCTGCAAATAAAAATAAATTGTAACTAACATTTTATCAGAAACATGAAGGAAAAAAAAGGATGATTAAAATAGAATGTAAAATTTAAAAAAAGAACAATGTGTTTAATGCTTTTAATAAAACCAAACCATGAATTACCATAACATCAAGGTTGCTGTAAAAACAGAAAACTTTCCATGAATGCACACAAATGTGCATTCCGAATATGTTTGGAATGCATTCAGAAATCTGCTTTCTCTCAATAAACTTAAATTATGCAAGGTAAGATGTAAAATGGCTACATACAGAATCTATTTAAGAGCTGTGTGATCATTAAAAACATAAAAATGATATAAAAACTAGATTAGATAACTTTATTTACCCTATCAATTCAAATCTGGACTTCTGTCTCTTAAGATACAAGCCAATGTGTTTAGTCCACCTAATACATGGCATCTCCACACACACATACACAACCCTTTACCTTCCTCTAGGGCATCAGAACATGTGATGAGACAAATGAAGAAGGAACAAAGGGTGGGGGAAGATTGTTGCTAAACAGCCAAGAAAATTTTTGATTGGAAAAACAACTTGGTGGATGAGTTTTGCTTCATGTTCACAATCCAGTTGAGGTCAAAAAGTTTCCCCCCATGGTCAGATATTTCTTCGTTTTTGTTTATTCCTCTTTATGGAATGCATTTTGGCTCACTTGCTGGAGCCATCTGGTTCATTTTACAAAACTATTCATTGGATCATGAATTAACATCTAACATGAAGCATATTATTCATTCCTAATCTCTGCTAGGAGGTACAATATTTTTAACCATCTCAGCAAGTTGCTAACCATGGTTCTTTGTGCGCTCATCTTTGCATTCAAACACACTGTATGTTTGCATTAGTATGAACCACCTTTACAGAACTTGCAAAAGCTGAGAATTTTGGCTGGACACTGGATCTTGCAAGACATACCAAGAATCCTAATCATATTGAAATAGCAATTTGTGAAAAATAGGCCACAATACTGAGAACTGGAGAAAAAAACTTGGTAGGTCAACTGCAATTACAGATTACTTGCTATTTTACTTTATGGTCTCAGTGCTCACACGTAGTAAGTTTAGCAGGTGATCTATGGCAGTATTAGACAGGGAACTACTCAATCAAATGACACTTACAAGCTTGAATACCTAACAGTACATGATAAAGGTCACAAAGATCATATTAAAAAAAAGTAATAGAGGTGATAGGTGTGTCAATTGATAAGGTCCAGACTATAATTATGATTAGAACCACTGTTCCTCAGCCAAACAATATAAAGGTGAATTTATATGGAATACAAAAAACCTATTGGTTCAAAAACAGGAATTAATAGCTATTTTTAAAGTTATTATTAAAAGGCAATTGCCATAGATTTGGGCTTTATAGTTAGCTGGAAGAATATGGAGTTAAATTTGGAACCAGACACATAACGTTTGTACAGGAGCCTCAAATTTCTGACTTAGAAGCTTAGAAAAAATATAACAATTTATAGGAGAGGTATTTACAGAAACAATTTGCCAGATTATATAATCAATGGAAAAACTGAGTACAGAGTAGAAAGAGCTTTAGAGGCAACCTTAATTTCTTGTGCTGGGCAAGAAAAATTCCACTATGATCCTTTTGGAAGGAGAGATAGTACTAACTACATGCCACCATATTGGGCAGCTTGTCAGATTGCCTCAGCCATTAAAGATGCATCTGGCTGGGTCCTAACAGGATCTTGGCAAACATACAAGCAATGTGTAATGTTTGGAGACAAGCTAGAAGACTAGATCTATGGAATGTGGTTTTGATGTGTACCAATTGCAGAATGAAGTATCAGAGCAGGACTTGAAATTACTTTGGGAGTAAGTAACAAAACTCAATTAAATCAGCATTAACCTTAGGAATTTTAGCATCAGGTGATACCAAGAGTCAAACAGACTATTATTAGTTGCAAGAAATAGTTAATTTGAATCTCAGATTCCTTCTTTCCTCTCCCTAATGACAACTTGCATATAATCTGATGGTGTAGCAGCTTCAACTATTCAGGCATGTATCCAAATGATAAATAAAGACTCTGGGCCTATTGTACTGGGTACATCCCTGTCCAACTTGGGAAAACAAGTAATAAATATACAAGCATTGTCACAAGGGTAAATTGTTTTTTGCAAACTGATGCAACATGCAATGCCATATAGAACATTCCAGTTACTATACATCATAACATATAATCACAGCATTCTTACGAATAATGATATTGTTAGTTGCCCTGATCAGAAAAGTACAGTCAGCACTCATAGGAAGTGTTCAGACAGTCCTAGATTCTAAACCAGATCTACTGCTGAATTACAGTCATGGCTAAAATTGTTGGCACCCCAGAAATTTTTCCAGAAAATCAAGTATTTCTCAAAGAAAAGTATTGCACATGTTTTGCTATACACATGTTTATTCCCTTTGTGTGTATTGGAACAAAACAAAAAAAGGCAGGAAAAAAAGCAAATTGGACATAATGTCACACAAAACTCCAAAAATGGGCTGGACAAAAGTATTGGCACCCTTTCAAAATTGTGGATAAATAAGATTGTTTCAAGCATGTGATGCTCCTTTAAACTCACCTGGGGCAAGTTACAGGGTGTGGGCAATATAAAAATCACACCTGAAAGCAGAAAAAAGGAGAGAAGTTCACTTAGTCTTTGCATTGTGTGTGTCTGTGTGGGCCACACTAAGCATGGACAACAGAAAGAGGAGAAGAGAACTGTCTGAGGACTTGAGGACCAAAATTGTGGAAAAATATCAACAATCTCAAGGTTACAAGTCCATCTCCAGAGATCTAGATTTGCCTTTGTCCACAGTGCGCAACATTATCAAGAAGTTTGCAACCCATGGCACTGTAGCTAATCTCATTGGGTGGGAACGGAAGAGAAAAATTGATGAAAGGTTGCAACGCAGGATCGTCCGGATGGTGCATAAGCAACCCCAAACAAGTTCCAAAGAAATTCAAGCTGTTCTGCAGGCTCAGGGAGCATCAGTGTCAGTACGAACAATCTGTCGACATGTAAATGAAATGAAATACTATGACAGGAGACCCAGGAGGACCCCATTGCTGACACAGAGACATAAAAGAGCAAGACTACAGTTTGCCAAAATGTACTTGAGTAAGCCAAAATCCTTCTGGGAAAACGTCTTGTGGACAGATGAGACCAAGATAGAGCTTTTTGGTAAAGCACATCATTCTACTGTTTACTGAAAACGGAATAAGGCCTACAAAGAAAAGAACACAGTACCTACAATGAAATATGGTGGAGGTTCAATAATGTTTTGGAGTTGTTTTGCTGCCTCTGGTACTGGGTGCTTTGATTGTGTGCAAGGCATCATGAAATCTGAGGATTACTAAAGGATTTTGGGTCGCACTGTAGAGCCCAGTGTCAGAAAGCTGGGTTTGCATCTGAGATCTTGGGTCTTCCAGCAGGACAATAACCCCAAAAGTACATCAAAAAGCTTCCAGAAATGGATGGCAACAAAGCGCTGGAGAGTTCTGAAGTGGCCAGCAATGAGTCCAGATCTAAATCCCATTGAATACCTGTGGAGAGATCTTAAAATTGCTGTTGGGAAAAGGCACCCTTCCAATAAGCAGTTTGCAAAGGAAGAGTGGTCCAAAATTCCGGGTGAGATGTGTAAGAAGCTTATTGATGGTTATAGAAAGTGAATGATATTAGTTATTTTTTCCAAAGGGTGTGCAACCAAATATTAAATTAAGGGTGCCAATAATTTTGTCCAGCCCATTTTTGGAGTTTTGTGTGACATTATGTCCAATTTGCTTTTTTTCCTGCCTTTTTTTTTTATTCAAAAAGTTTTACAAAAAAAATGTCCCCCCCCTTTCCCCCCAACCCCCCTCCCTTCACTAATACCCTCCCCCCTCCCCCCTGACTTCCCGGAACAAGCACAAGGTATAGTTAAAAATGAAACAAACATATGCTAAGAAAATTTTCCCCCAAAACTATTATACCAATTTTCCCCTCTAGCTCTGACTTCCTCCTAACATAACCAAAATCATTCAGAAAATAAAAAAAAAATAATAAAAAAAAAATTAACAATTAACAGTAATAAAATATATAAATCAATAGAACAAATTAATCCTAAAGTATTTAAAACCAACTAAAACATAAAAATCCAATCCAATTCAAAAAATATCTCCCTTATAGCTTCTATAACCATATAATTTCCCCCCCGGGTCTTTCTTACATAAGATCTTTTGAGAATATTCTATTTAAAATTCAGTGCAACACATTATAAAATTTCAATACAGAAAATTACAATATCTATTCAACTTTAGTCCTTCCTCATCAAAATCCAGTATAGATCCAAATATCTAGTCTTTTATGATAGATATAAAACATATAATCAACCCATTTCTTCCAGATCTTCCTCACAAATTGTCTTTCCGGGACACTAATATTTTTGTCTATTAATATTTCAAGAAAACCTTGTTTCAAGGATAATACTTTTGTCTCTTGCCATTTTTTTTGATGCATTAATCTCTATCTTTGCTTCATTACTCCTTTTGAAAAGTCAGTCACCATATTTCCTAGTAGTTCCTTAGGTCCAGGAATCCACAAATTACTGCCGTATATTCCATCAGTCCAAAAAGAGAACTCTTGGAAAACATTAACCCTGTGAGTTTTTTCGGTTTGGGAGACAGCCTCCTGTAGCACAAATTCAAGCATTTCATCCAAACTATTTAAAGAAAACTTCTTTACATCAACTTGTTTATTCACGATCATATCTTCATATTTATCCACTTTTGTTTGTATCTCCTCCATTCCATTTTCCAAGTGGTTGCACTGGTTAATTTCCTCCAAGCTCTCATCAAAAACGTCCCCATTTTTTATCAATTCGTATTTTTGAATAATTAAATACATACTTTCTGTGTAATCCTGTATAAAGTCACGAATCCATTCTTCTGAAAGAACCTTCATGACAAAGTTCCTGCTGAGAATCCCCTTGTAAAATACTTAAACTGTGGCGATTCGGACGGGGCGTCTGAGGGCGGTCTTGGTGATATTGTTTGGGATGAGTTTGACCCTGTGGCTCCCGAGGACATGGACAGGTTGCTGGGTAGATTGAATGCCACCACGTGTTTACTGGACCCGTGCCCCTCCTGGCTGGTGCTGGCCACTCAGGAGGTGACACGAGGCTGGCTCCAGGGGATTACGAGCGCTTCTTTGGTGGAGGGAGTCTTTCCGGCCGCCTTGAAAGAGGCGGTGGTGAGGCCCCTCCTCAAGAAGCCTTCCCTGGACCCGGCTGTTTTAGGTAATTATCGTCCGGTCTCCAACCCGCCGCGGCGAAGGTTGTAGAAATATGGTGGCATATCAGTTTCCCCTGCACCTGGAGAAACTGTCTACCTAGACCCGTTCCAGTCCGGCTTCCGGCCCGGTTACAGCACTGAGACGGCTTTGGTCGCGTTGGTGGATGATCTCTGGAGGGCCAGGGATAGGGGTTGTTCCTCTGCCCTGGTCCTATTAGACCTCTCAGCGGCTTTCGATACCATCGACCATGGTATCCTGCTGCGCCGGCTGGAGGGATTGGGAGTGAGAGGCACCGTTTATCGGTGGTTCTCCTCCTATCTCTCCGACCGGTCGCAGACGGTGTTGGCGGGGGGGCAGAGGTCGACCCCGCGGCGCCTCACTTGTGGGGTGCCGCAGGGGTCGATTCTCTCGCCCCTTCTGTTCAACATCTACATGAAGCCGCTGGGTGAGATCATCAGTGGCTTCGGTGTGAGGTACCAGCTGTACGCTGATGACACCCAGCTGTACTTCTCCACACCGGGCCACCCCAATGAAGCTATCGAAGTGCTGTTCCGGTGTCTGGAAGCCGTACGGGTCTGGACGGGGAGAAACAGGCTCAAGCTCAATCCCTCCAAGACGGAGTGGCTGTGGATGCCGGCATCCCGGTACAGTCAGCTGAGTCCACGGCTGACTGTTGGGAGCGAGTCACTGGCCCCGATGGAGAGGGTGCGCAACTTGGGCGTTCTCCTGGATGAACGGCTGTCTTTTGAAGACCACCTGACGGCCGTCTCCAGGAGAGCTTTCCACCAGGTTCGCCTGGTGCGCCAGCTGCGCCCCTTTCTAGACCGGGATGCCTTATGCACAGTCACTCACGCCCTTGTGACGTCTCGTCTGGATTACTGCAATGCTCTCTACATGGGGCTCCCCTTGAGGGGCATCCGGAGGCTTCAGTTAGTCCAGAATGCAGCTGCGCGGGTGATAGAGGGAGTGCTCCCGTGGCTCCCACGTGACACCTATCCTGCGCAGGCTGCACTGGCTACCTGTGGCCTTCCGGGTGCGCTTCAAGGTGTTGGTGAACGTCTTCAAAGCGCTCCATGGCATAGGGCCGGGATATCTACGGGACCGCCTGCTGCTACCGAATACCTCTCACCGACCCGTGCGCTCTCACAGAGAGGGACTCCTCAGGGTGCCGTCGGCGCGACAGTGTCGTCTGGCGACGCCCAGGGGAAGGGCCTTCTCTGTGGGGGCTCCCACCCTCTGGAACGAACTCCCCCCAGGACTCCGTCAACTTCCGGACCTCCGAACCTTTCGTCGCGAGCTTAAAACTCACCTATTCATCTGCGCTGGACTGGGTTAGTTTTTAAACTTATGGGTTTTTAATGGGTTTTTATTCTAAATTTTAATCGTGGCCAATTTAATAAGTTTTTAAATTATATTTTAATCGTATTTATATTGTATTATTTTGTATTTTTTATCAGGCTGTGAACCGCCCTGAGTCCTTCGGGAGAAGGGCGGTATAAAAATTTAAATAATAAATAAATAAAATAAACAACGTAATATAATCCAACAATCCACAGTCCAACACAATAAGATAAAATCTCCATTCAGTTTCGATTCCACAGCAAGGCTCCCTTTGATGTATCGCTCTGCTTTCAGTTGCTCTCAGACGCCATTTTAAACAATTAAAAGAAGGGGGGGGGAAATTTATCTTTTTAGGTGGAAGTCAGGAAATCAAAAATACTTGCAAACCAATAATTGTTCACTCATGCTTCTTCCGTCTGCTTTTAGAAATCCACAAAAAGAAATCAGTTGTTAGCAGAAGTGGACACCTTCCTCTTTTCCTGCTTTTGCAGGAGCGCAGTGAATACTGGAGATTAAGAGAGGATTAAAAGGGATTCGACCTTTCGGGACTTTGCATAACAAAAACAAAGCCCCTAGGGGAATCTACCACTATCCCCCCCCCTTGCTCTTTCTCTCTCTTTCAACCAGAGAGGGAAATTGAAGCTGGGAACAGCTGTTCGTTGCTGTTTTCACCGGCTTTTACCATATTCAGTGCGGAGTGCCATAAATTAGCACCCAGCGAGAAAGGTGGCGCCACCCGGAAGTCCTGCCTTTTTTTGTTTTGTTCCAATACACACAAAGGGAATAAACATGTGTATAGCAAAACATGTGTTATTGCAATACTTTTCTGTGAGAAATACTTGATTTTCTGGAAAAATTTCTGGGGTGCCAACAATTTCAGCCATGACTGTATACTATTTAATATACCTATGGTTCTGCCTCATTAAAGATATGGGACTGTATGCCTGTTGCTCAAGGTACTGAACAACAAGATTTAAACAAGTGCAATAAAACATATCATGTCCCTTTATCAGTACAGTATCAGTATCAGTATCAGTATCAGTATTGTCCAGCAGAGTACTTCAGATCCCTAGTAAAAAGTGAATAGGCAATAACAACCCAGTTCCGAAATTTTGTCAACAAAACTGCAAAGTCTAGTCCAGGTAGTCATCAGGAGTCAACACCAACTCAAAGGCAAGAAAGGAAATATGAGGAAGCAGCATTTTTTGTTAAATGGAAACTAAATGTAAGAATTACATTTTGGAATTACTGTTTCCCCTAGGTTCCATTTCAGATTTTTATCCTAGATGTATCAATTAGATATATTATTTTGGGTAGCAACGAGAAATATTCTACAAGTTTTTAGTAAAACACTGTTAGTTGGATTTGCAGCGAACATGTTCAGAAGTTCCATTTACACAAAAATGAAAGAGATACAATTACATATACAACTACATTATTGGCACATAATCTTAGCTTTTAAAACAGCATGGAGAAAAAAAGTAGGAAAAAGTTGTACATTTTACAAGTTTTTATGAAACTGGATTATCTTAAAATTTCAGACTGGATAAAGAAACTTATTGAACTAATAGTATTTTGCTTATTTTAACCTTTTAGAAATGCAATATTATTTATAAGCTATTAGGTTCAACTTTATTGTTACCTTATGAAAGTTTATCACAGGTTCTGAATGAATCCTGATTAGCTGAAGACAAGATCTATATCCTTGGAAAAGTTGTGCAAATAATCTAAGAAAGACTCCTCGCACCTCTTTATCCTAAGAAAGACATCAAACTGTTATAATACACAAATAAAGTGTTCCTTCCCAACTAATTCATCAGTAGCCTGAGACCCCAATGGATTGACATAATCTTTCTTGACACCATACTGGGTTTAAGCCCCACCAGAAACTACTCTATTTTAGGTTTTTTTTTTCAAATTAAAAAATAGAAAGCTAAATGGGTTCCATAGAGACCAAGAAAACATTCTTAAACAATAAAAATGGGAAATGGCTGTAGCCATTATTTGCTTGGAAGTTGCATGTGTAGCAAAAGAAACAACGGTGATGGAACAGATTCTCCTGGAATCTAGAAGAATGACTAGAAGAAATTTCACCAGTATACTTTTATGAATGGATATTTTATGACTAGATATGGCATTCATGGCAGCCATTTTTTAAAATATATAACATGCTTTCAAAATTCCAAATGCATCCACTGCTCCCCAAATCTAGTGATTAAAATTCTGAAAGGGCTAAAAATCACAATATGATATTAAAATTAAAAATCCCATGTGAACAGCTTGCTTATATTTCCCCATAATTGAGTTGCAAGAACTTCAATTATTCAGGTATAAACCTCACCTTTAAGGATACTGGCACCAGTACATTTGATATACCTCAGTTCCAGAGGTGGATTTCAGCAGGTTCTGACCACTTCTGGAGAACTGGTAGCAGAAATTAGTAGTTCAGAGAACCGGTAGTAAAAATTCTGACTGGCCCCACCTCCATCTATTCTCTGCCTCTCAAGTCCAGCTGATTGGGAGGAAATAGGGGTTTTGCAGTAACCTCCCCCTGGACTGGGGAAGGGAATGGAGAGTTTACAGTATCCTTCTCCTGCCACGCCCACCAAGCCATGTCATGCCCACCAAGCCATGGCACACCCATCAAGCTGCACCCCTAGAACTGGTAGTAAAAATTTTTGAAACCCACCACTGCACAATTCAGTTTCAATTTTCACCAATATTGCATTTTCCTATAAACATAAACTGTGCATTGACACTAACTGTAGAAAGTAAATTGAATTCAGGGATCATAAATGGGATACTGCAGCAATGCTTCAAATTATAATTAAAAGATAGGATTGAGACCGGTAGTCCTCAACTTACAACCACAATTGAGCTCAAAATTTTGATTTGTTTTCTAGCTAGAAGTAGAATTAACCCTTTCTTATCAGCTCCAGCAAGAATTCTTAGATCAGCATCTTTGATGACATAAAGTAAAAATATTTGGGAAAAATACAGAAATGGAAATACATTATATTTTCCTGTTTATTTCAGCATTGGGAACATTGTGTCTTACCAACATTTTGGAATGTGACAGAGCGGTTCGAGGGGGAGGAAATGCATAATCTGCTGTTGCCAAATCTGGATATAAAACCTACAATTTCAAGAACAAAATTTAAAAGCAAGTGGTTTTGATTTGTTTTTAAAATATTTTTTATATTTTAAATGTAAATTGTACCACATTTAAATTTCATATTAAAATTTAACAAATGTTTGCATTCTTGTATCCTTATTATTTCAGTCTGATGCTAAATATAAAGAAACAAATATTAAGTCGGCTAGGAAATATTCATAACTCGAAGCAGCTAACTGTGATCTTAAACTTGAAAGGGGAAAAACTCAACCAGATTGAATAATCAACATTATACAAAAGAGGATCCCTTTACTGAAAACCTTCTCAGAAAACGTACAGAAGAGTTTTTAATTATGATTGGTCTGTGTTTGTCCAATTTCTTTTCATTGCAACAATTAAATACATTTTCAATTAATTTATGTCTAATGCTTTTTTCTGCTAAAGTGAATCAAAAGGAGGAGGAAAAGATAATGAAGAGCAAGGAAGAAAGGAAGGAAGGAAGAATATGGTCCTAATAGCCAACAATGGTTTTTTTTAAAGAAAAAACAAAATTAAACATAAATGTAATAATTAGTAGATAATTAGAAAGTAGTTTAATCTCCTACTGGAATTAATGGAAAGCAAACATAAAAAAAAGTTGTTGAAGCTACTTAGAGTGAAAAGAATTATGTTAAAGAATGGCATAATTATGTGAAATTATTCTGGTATTACCAGAAAAGATGTGTAGTGGAATGATGATGTGAAAGAGACTGTAGATAGGAAAAAGATATATTATAGAAAAATAGCTGAAAAATGAGGTGGAAGAAGGTATTATATAATGCACATGTACAAAAGAAGATAGATGCAAATAATATAGGAGTCAGGAAAATTAGGTATGTTCACTGTCTTGAGTTGACTAAAAGTGCGTAGATGTGTGTGTGTCTATAAATGTAGGCTAAAAAACTAATAATAATAATGTAATCAATGAAAGCAAGGAACAGTTAAAATGGATTTGAAAATGAATGAAAACTGATGAACACCAGAATGAACGGAATCTATATACCATTAAAACTCTCCTGTTTCTTTGTTTGTACCCTCCAAATAGTGCATAATATCAGAACAATTTTTGAATCAAGGTATCTCAAATGTCCTAACTTAAAGAATGCATAAAATATCTTTATTACTTCTTTATTAACCATTACTTCTTTCAAATGGAAATTTCCATGATGTTCACACCAGTTTTATTTGCTAAGTTGTGCTTGTTGCAACATCTCTGCAGTTGCATGATTATGATTTCTGATGCTTCCTGACAGATTCCCACACGCAAAGACAACGGGGAAACTGGCATGAAGTCAGAAGTCGCTCCTATTCCTGGTGCATTGTACCACAAAAATTTTACAATCAAGGTACTTCAAATCTTAAAGAATGCATAAAAAATCCAGGAAATGTTATTCTTGTGGCATTGAAATTACCACCATATTCTGACCAGTTTATTCTCAATTCTCTAGTCACTGCAGTATCCCTGCCATCAACATGATGTAGATACCGATAATGGGCATGCCCAGCAAGAATATGGTCAGCCTTATTGTGCAATGTGGAAAGTGGGGGAGGGGGAAGCATCATGATCAAGAAATGACATCAAATGTCACCGAGAAGTGGCAAGGGGCGGGGGGGGGGGAGAGAACAAGAATCCAGTGGGAAAATTTAATGTTTATTCTGGTCACATAAGACTACATTATCCTTCTCTCAAAGGATAGCCTAACAAGTCATAGGTTCTCCAGTTAAATATAAAAACAACAAAATCTGGTATGAAACTAAGGTGAGGGAATGCTAGAAGATCTTACTGATTAAGAGAATTAGAGTTCTATGTCAGTTCAGATTGGAACTATATAATATAAATGTTGGTGCCAAATAATAAAACCAATAAAAAGTCAAATATGTTGAGTGACTGCTAAAAAATGGTAAAGTGTACGCTGGTATACAGGTATGTTTTGTACTGGTTATTTTTACTTATTTCTTAAATTTATATAGCTACCCATCTCACTGCTGTGATTCTGGACAATTTACGAAGTTAATAATCCAAAACAACAATAAAAAATAATTGTGAAAATCATTAAAACAAATAAAAGCTATAAAATTATTAAAACCATAAAAGCATAATCTGTGAGACAGTGCCATTCATTTTCCTAATAATACAATCACTTAGCAGACTCTGCACCAATGTCACCAACTACCTAGGCTAGATGGCAAAGCTATGTCATTAGGTTCTTCTATAAGGCAACAAAATTGGGACCAACCTTACCTCAGGGCAGATGATGTTCCAAATGGTGGGCTCTAGATCAGAAAAAGCTCATCTCTTGGGTCCCATCAGATAATTGGGGTATGGCAGTCCCTTAAATACCCTAGCCCCATGCCCTATAAGGCTTTATAGATCATCACCAGTACCTTGAACTGAGAACCAAATTGGTAGCTAATGTAGCTTGTAGAGCAAAAGTATAATGTGCAATGATCTAGATGCACACATAATGGTCCATGCCATAAATTTTTCAACTTTCAAATTTTCCAATTATCCTTCAAGGGCACCACTATGTAGGGTAAAGGTAAAGGTAAAGGTGAAGGTAAAGGTTCCCCTCACACAGATTTGCTAGTTGTTTCCGACTATAGGGCGGTGCTCATCTCTGTTTCAAAGCTGAAGAGCCAGTGCTGTCCAAAGGTGTCTCGGTAGTCATGTGGCTGGCATGACTGAACACCAAAGGTGCACGAAACGCTGTTACCTTCCCACCAAAGGTGGTCTCTATTTTTCTACTTGCATTTTTACATGCTTTCGAACTGCTAGGTTGGCAGAAGTTGGGACAAGTAATGGGAGCTCACCCCATTATGCGGCACTAGGGATTTGAACCACTGACATACCGACCTTTTGATTGACAAGTTCAGCGCCTTAACCACTGCGTCACCATGTAGGGTACATTGCAATAATCCATACAGGAGGCATGAGTGACTGAGTTTAGGGCCTCCCAGTTCAGTAATGGGCAAAACTGACACATAACCCAAGTTATTCAGGCTCTTCTAGCTATGATTGCCAACTGCTCTTCAAAGAGGAGTTACGAGTCTAGAAGGACCTCAAGATTGTGCACTGGGTCTGTCTGAAACAATGCCACTACATCCAGAATTAAAGATGGTAAATTTCCAGATTCCTCAATCTTTACAAGGTTGAGTTGAAGTCTGTTATTTCTCATCCAACTGTCACAGTCTCCAAGTACCACAATAAGACATTTGCTTAATTTGCCAGGGCAAAGATGTACAATTAAGTTATCTTCAGTATACTGATAATATCTAATCCCATGGCCACAGATGAATGCCCACAGTGCCCACAGTGTAGATGTTAAACAGGAGTGGAGAAAGTATTGAATGCTGCTGCACCCCACATAATTGTGGTAGAGGGTGGGAGTTCTTGCTCCTGATCAACACTGTCTGGTCCCAAAAGAAGGAAGAGAACTAGTACAATACAGTGCTGTCGACCTCAAGCTCCTGGAGCTGGTCCAAAAGGATACTATGATTGATAGTATTGAAGTATACTAATAGTTCAAATAGAATAAGGATTGATGCAGTAGATGAATCTTTCATCTGCCAGAGGTCATCTAAAAGTGTGACCATTGTAGTTCAGTCCCATACCAGATAATCCACTTCATCCAAAGTCCTCTGAAGCTGTTGTGCAATCATCTTTCCAACAACCTTGTTTAAAAGGGGAAGTTTGGATACTGGACAAAAATTATCCAGTGTGGTTGGGTCCAGTAATGGCTTCTTGAGGAGGGACAGAGGAACCACTGCCTCTCACAAAGAAGAATTTACCATTGCTAAAACCTAATCATAAGTCACTTCCCAGCAGTCTTCACCGATCAGGAGGGGCATGGGTCTAATAAGCAGTGGCTGATGTCACAGTCATGAGAACGCTATCTGCTTCTTCAGATATAATATTCAACTCCTTGGCAGGACTATACCTATGCACCTCCACGGGAACTGAACTAAAGCTGGCATTTAATTGGGAGCAAATCTGAGCAATCTTGTTCCACAGATGCTTTGCAAAATCCTCTGCATAGCCCTGTAGATGCACTTCAAAGTCCCTTCTACTCAAGAGGGCTGTGGTCATCCTAAACAAAGCTGTCAGCTATCTGCAAACTATGTTGGTGGGTGAATGTGTGTGCATGCGTACATCATGGAATTATACTTACTAGAGATAGAGAAGTTTGGGTCTGCTGAAGCAGTGGTTCTGGAAGCTGGGAGAGGTGAATACATTCAGGAATTTTAATTGTACCGCCATCTAGGTCTGCTATGATTACATCTAACTAGAAGACACAGAGATAGAAATAAACACTTTGTATGATATTTAGTATCATTAAACATAGATAGAATACTGAAATGTCAAGAAACCAAACAACATGGAATATCCACTGAGAAATAGGGAGGAGCTGAATTTATGGAAATATAAAGTTCTGACATTAAATCAAATTTTGGTTGGAACTGTTAAAATATTCTGACTGATGTCTAAAATATTTGATTAACCAAGCTGTAAGTACAGTCATTCTGCATAGCAGATCTCACTGCAGTGCTAACTTTAGATAGCCCTTTTATTAAAGAAAGGGCTTCCCGTATTTCAAGGAGAGAGCAAGATCGATCCAGGTTTTTCCCCTTTGGGTGATCTTTTGGCTCACCAGAGCCATTTTCCATGCTATTTTCCAAGTCAATTTCAGATTCTGCATGAAGTAGAAAAAACACAAACTGAGAAATGGGAGTCGTGCTGATAAAATGTATTTATTTGTAAGTCTGGATCCAATTCACCATATAAACTGATTTTTTTTCAAATATCATCAAATGTCACTGGTTCACCTCTCCCTTTCAATAAGAGCTCCATTAGAACAACCACTACCAGACTTGCCTATTATTTCTAAAATTCATTACTACTCAGTACTAATTTTATACTGCTCGTAGAAAATTTTAGAAGTCATTCAAAATCAAAAGGCTAAGATACTAATCTTGGTAAATCACTTTATGACTACAGTTTCCAAATGGGTTTTTCCCTCACCAAAGTTTCTACTTTTTCTCCATTATATTCATTTCATATTTATCAGATATGTAACAATTTCTTGATATTGTTTGTTACTAATACGTTTGTACCACTTTGAAATTTTTACAGTTAAGGCTGCCATGTACTAATATTTTTCACCACATAATCTCTCTGGATTCGCTAAGAATTCCTATATTAGAGAGCTGGGTGGCACAGAAATTTAATCAATCAATGACTATTGCTAATATAGCATTCCTAATGGGGCATTTCCTCCCATGAGAGCCCAACCACGTATGGTTGGGGGCATAGTAGGCCATTAGTTTTTTGTGATACACAGTACGCATGAAAGGAATGTAAGAAAATCTCCCATTGTTTGAATTATTTATTTAATTTTAGATGAAGTTGTTATATCGGGCATAAAATCCAGCTTAATATACTCACAAGTTCATGAATATCATTACGGAAGATAGAATGTACGCCAATAATAAAAGGTGTTGGTGAACTTAGAACCTCCAAGAGTTGTGCAGGTAAAATTGGAATGTATGGGTAACTGAGAAGAAAGGGAAGGACAAATAATGCAGCCACTCTACTTTGTTAAACGTGAAACTTTACATGCTTTCTACAATTTCCATTATATCACCAAAAATACATTGACTGGATTTTTATTTATTTTTGAAAAATATTTTCTTGCTTAATAAGTAGTGTGTTTACAAAAATAACTTACTTTTCTAGTTTTTGGGTAACAAAATATCATAAAATACATTTCACTGCATTTTCTATCTAGAGTTTCCTCAACTGTATGACTGAAATATAATCTTTAAAATTAATGAAGGCTGAATACAAAATATGCAGACAACTATTGATTGATGTAATATACTTAAAATTAGATTTTTCCAAGACAAACATTATTTATCTAAAACAGTTACAGATAAGCAAGAACTGTAATCTATATTTAAACAAGAATAATTAGTTAAAATAGCTGAAACGGAGCTGTTTTTATCTGTACTTTGCTGGCAACAATAAAATATAAGTGAAATAGCTCTGTATACAGAAATTATTTCAATAGCATAAACTATATTAAACAAAATGATTAATTTAAGTTTATCCAGGTAGGAAGAATTCCAAAATAGCATTCAGGTGTCATTTGGCAATATCCTCCCCCCTGCCTCTCTCCTTTCTAGGGACTTTTCATACAGAGTTTGAACACCATATCTGTGATTATGCCAATAACATGACCTTCATCACCTGCCAAAATATTTTATTGTAGAATAATGGGTAAATTATTACACACATTGGGAGTAACCATATTACTTGAGGTAGTTTCAGTTGTCTTTGAGGTGCTGAAAACTCCAAGGCTATGATTGAATACTGAGTTTGTGCATTTTATGATTTTTATCATGAATGGTTGAACTTGTCACTAGATCAATAAATTGGGCAGACAATATGAGCTTGTTTCTTCTTTATGATGGGACAGTTGGCTAGCTATTGTAATTGGGTCTTGAATCTCACTTTTGCACATGAAGCCTTTAGCATGTGCCACAAAATCAATGGCCTTAATTAAGGGCTTTTAAGATTGGAAAAAGAAACAGCCAGACTACCTGGCACATCATACAGCTGGACTGTACAGAAGGTTCAACCGTTTCAGAAATCAAATAACTGTAGCAGCATTTATAACCTCTATAATGTGAAGAACAGTATTAGGTTTATACACCAGAAATCTGGTTTTAGTGTATAAACGATTTATTTAAAAAGACACTGCAGCCCTCATGTTGAAACTTAACATTTCTGTGAAGGCCCTTTGACTTACTTGTATTTCAAATGAATTAAAATAAAACAAGTCAGATCTTAAAACATTGAGGGATATATGTGTGATATACAGTTTTGCAGTACGTCTCTAAAAGTCCTAGATTTGGGCAGTCCTAAATGAAAAGGAATGGCAAATAAAAGATTTGACAAAGTACTGGGCCACATTGATAAAGATTTTGTTTATTCATTATAAAAACTTTACCTGTATTTGAGAGGAAACATTAAGGATTCTAATGCTCTACAGGCATCACTTAGTCTTTGGAAACTAGCAGAATGAAAGAGGACTTTGTTTTCTGTAAGGACTGCACAGAATAGATTCAGCACATTTTGAATTCCTTAAAAAAAGATACATAAGTTTTAAAATAAATAGACTTATTGCAATAACAAAAGAAAGTTACGATGTATTAATTGACTATTATTGGAATCACTTTAGGAAAATATATGATAATATTCTGTACTTTGTTTTTTCATTTGTTCTTTGACATGTATGCATTATTCTATTATTATTTCCATATCATTACAATATGACATAGAAATTAGATATCTTTCAGTATATTTGATCCCATTTTCCAACATTACTCAATAATTACTTCAAATGGGTTTTGTTCTGTTATTTAATAATCTAAAAGCCATTTAAGTGGTTACTGTAGATTATCGAAAAAGTATAACAGCACAATCTTATAAAATAGCTCAATCTTACAAAATCAGAATTCCAAACGAATTAGGCTGCTCTTGTGAGAAAAAATATATATCTGAACTTATCTGCAAAACATACATTGATAATTATGATTTTGAAAAGAATCCAACACACTTTCTATAAGGAGTCTGAAGATTAGCTGTTTGAAAAATCTAACAAGCTTTTTCATTAATTGTGTTAATGAATCAGACACCAGTAAAAAAGAAAGAAAGAGCAAAAGAACTGCCAAAACTTTTCTAAGAATTTATAATTTTGGGGCCACTCTTTAAAATTAACACAATTTTAGTTGTTAAATGAATTTTGTCTCAATTTAAGACCTTTCTTGCCACAGTTAAATGAAATACTGCAGTTGTTTAAGTTAGTAACATGGTTGTTAGATGAATCCGGCTTCCCCATTGACTTTGCTTGTCAGAAGGTCGCAAAAGATGATCACATGACCCCAGGACACAGCAACTGCCATAAATACATGGCAGTCACTAAGCATTTATATTTGGATCACGTGACTACAGTATGTTGCAGTGTGTGAAAAACGGTCATAAATCACTTTTTTCAGTGCTGTTGTAACTTCAAGTGGTGACTAAACAAATAGTTCTTAAGTTGAGGACTATCTGTAGCTCTTAGTAGGTTTTTCAAAGGTAAAGGTAATGAATGTAATGCTACTAGGTATGGACCGCAAATATCTGGATGACATTAAATGGCTACAGGAAGAACTACCCCTTTGCTACTATCTAGTGGTTATCTGGAATTTTTTCAGCCTTGTGTTGGAGGCTATAGTGTTTCCTTCATCTCTGAGGAATGCCACTATCCCAATCCTATATATTTTCAAAACATTTCTCTTTCATGGTGCTAGTTGTATGAGCAACATTCTTAGAATGACTGAGTTCATTTTCATTTTATATTATAATTCATAAGGTAGTGTTCTATATATTAGATGTCAGTATTGCTGTTTGGATGAGCAAGTATTTTTCAACCAAGCAGGAATGATACAGAGACCTCTGCAGAAATGACAACACCAAATGGTAATTGTAATTAGATACTGAAGGTCTACCCCAGCGGTTCTCAACCTGTGGGTCGTGACCCCGTTGGGGGTCGAATGACGATTTGCCAGGGGTCACCTAGGACCATCGGAAATATGGGAATACTTGCGAGTCGAAGAATCGCGCTCCAATGGTTGACTCCACAAGCCAGCTGCAGGCTCTTCAAATCGCTAGCCGAATTCAGCTTCAGGCGCGATGAATTAAAAAAAGAGAGAAATCTTTGCTCTGATGTCTCCCTCTCAAGCCAGCTGCAATCACTCCCAATCGCTAGCCTAATCTGGCTTCAGGTGTGATAAACTTAATAGGGGAGGCGTCTCCGCTTTAATGCCTCCGTCCTCAAAGCAATCGCAAGCAGTTCAGATCGCTAGCCAATACAGCTTCAGGCACGATAAATTCAAAAAAACAGTTTGCCGCTTCCCCCCCCTTCTGCGGTTGGGAATTGTATTAAAGGGGTCACAGCACTATAAAGGTTGAGAACCACTGGTCTACCCCTTTTTAGGTATGTACGACAAAGACTTTAAAGGGTGGGGCTTTAATTGCCAAATGATATGTGCCATTTTGACATTGCTGGTTGCCTGCCCTGTGAATGCTAAATTTCTATTGAATTCATTGGTAAAAAGTTATAACATTCTTATATTCCACTATTTTGTTATCTGAATGAATTCATATTGAAGTCCAGGGTTTCTGGATTTAGCCATTTAGCTTTAATCAAGTTGTTGGGTTGATTATGTAACTCTGACTAATAACTGAAATAAAGATTTGATATATGATTCCATTACTAGTGACCATCCATAATGCGGACACTGAGAGAATACATGAAAGTCAATTAGTACAATACTTAAACAAGATTAAGTGAACAGTATAAACAACTAAATGTATTGAGCTAGAAAGAAAAACCCTAATCTGAATCAACTTTCTGCTACAATATAAAAAATGTTTGCCACTTCTTCCTTCTATTATTTTCACTTCGCCCCCAATAGTGGAAAAGGATATACATTGGAAACAAAATAAGAATAATTTTCACTAATAATCCTCCAAACACTTCCATTTTTTTAAAAATAAGAATTTACATACTTCTGGTTTCTCCAACTTTGTGTGTGTCTACTTACTACTTGCAAGTTTCATTTTCTATTATAATATATCTTATGTGGTACTTCTTCTTTTAACTATTCTCTTCCCATTACATTATCCAAACCTTGTAACTGATAAATGAATGTCAGTTAAAATTTTCTCCTCTCTCCTATGCACATTATTAATTATATTTCAACTCTTACTGAAGTCAAGTATGAGATTAGATTTTCCCCCTAACATCGATATCATGGTTAAAACAATTACTCTAAAACCAACTATGTTTACAGCTACTCCCTTTTTGCAACTACTAGTATTTGGTTCTTGTGCTAATCAAGGCATACTTAGGAAAATAAAAAAGAATCTAATAATTTAGAAGCTTCAAGAGTGGATTTCAAATAAAGGGAAAAAACCCATCTCCTTCAAATCTGGAATGCTTCTAGAATAACATTAGCCAGTTCTCCTATTTTCCTGAAAAATCTTATCCAGATCTTTCTGTATCCTAACTTCAAATTATTTACAAAGAAGGTAATTTGAAGTGTAAACAACAAATATTCAAGAACACTTGTCTTTTAAATAGCTGATAATTTAGGAAGCAAGGAGAGTTTTAACTCCAAATTCATTTTTTACCCTAAGACACTCTGAGCACTTACCATGCCATCAACTGGCTCATGTGATAATTATTCCCAGCACTCTTTATAATCAGTCTGCATTTCTCCACCACTGTCCTCACTCTCAACAGATTGTGAGCTTATTCAGACAGCATTGTCTCTATGCTTGTAAGTCTAGAACTCACAGACAGCACCTTTGGCCAATTGTTCAGGCTGTGGCATGGCAGTAAATATGAAATGGCTTCTCAGCAGAATAATGTTTGAGGACTTTTTGAGGACCCAGAGGTTTGAGTTTTGGGTTGGGGTTTAAAGATCCCAGAGATGAGAAGTGTGCATGCATTCTCTCCAGTGAGAAAATAAGCAGTGACAGATATTTACATCTCTATAATTTAACAAAACCATACAACTTTATATCCAATTATGGTAAATAAGTCACACATGATGCTATTTGGGGCTTGATGCTATATATCAGCAAGTATAGTGCCAAAAATCAAAGCTTTAGCTACTGCTTTAAAAATTGTTTTTTAAGATTGTTAGAAAAGTACGAAGAAAACAATGTTTAACTTCCAAAAGTTGAAACAGTTGGAGGATAAAATAAGATTTATTTCAATCAGTAAATAGTAGTAATAAGTAATAATAACAATTTACTTTAGGTGATGTAAAAATATGAAAGAAGTAAAATAAAATGCCCGCTTCAACTTCTGAAAAATAACCAATTGCAATATCAACTTCTAAAGGCAGATCTTCATGCTTCCAGAACTATATTTTTGTCACCTTGAACTTCAAAACACATCTGTGATACTGACTAGCCAAGGGCACAAACAGACCAGACAATGCTAAAACAAATAAACAATATATCTAGTGTTCATTATTACAGATTAAGCTTCCATAGTCATGTATGCTTCCTGTTGAACATTATCCATATGTTAGAAAAAAAATTGACCGAAGCTTCCTGACTATTTTTTTTTACTGTTTTTAAAGATTTGAAAAGGTAAGTAATTTGCACTGAAATATCTGACTTCCTACATTTTTTTAAAAAAATGTAATCAATCATCCTGTTTCCTGTTGTTCTAAAAATGATTTACAAGCTACACATAGACACTCACGTACATACTGCATTGTTTAAAGTATTACCATATTAGCACAAAAAGCACTGCACATTTTTAAGGACTTCACAAAGAATTATAGAATTTACCGGAATTGCCATATGATGAAACAGAAAACAGGGTTGCACAATTTTTGGTATCAATTATCAGTAATTTAGTGAGACTAATTCACAAATATGGGTAAGCGGTTATCAGAAAATTTTTCTGAATTATTCTAGAAAGTGATGCAAGCAACATTTTAATCAGAAGGGAAATCAGGTTCACTAAAGAAATAGGATATACAGCTTTCCAAAACTGCATTTAGAGAATCCTGATATCTCTTGCCTAATAAAGATTTGGGTATTTTATGCTGTAGAAAAATCAAAAATAAATTATGTTTAGTAAGGAAGAATAGATTTCACAAACTGGATTTATTTTTGAAGAGTGCATAATTAACATATGATTCAAATCAAACTAGAATCTCAAAGCAAGAGTTTGGGTTTACTAAATGGAGAAAAAAAAAATTAAAATGTAGAATTGTAGAATATATACTTGCCCAACAGGAGTACAGGCTGGGGAATAAGGTGCCCTGCATGGTATAGAAAACTTCAAATCTTAATCTATCTAGCTTTTAAGGCTAATGGAAGCCAGGAAATTAGAACGCGTAACATCTACATTGTACTACTTACCAATTCTGAGCCATCTCAAAGAGCTGTTATTAAAGTTTGAGGTTGTTAAAAAACTGGGACCAATTTATTTTAAAGATTGTGTTAAAAAGTATGGTTTGTATTTTAGTATCAGGAAATGGGACAAAATGAATCTGGTCATCTGTATCTCCGATCCTGGGTTTGTTTGATGATCCATTTGTTTGATATTGTCCATGTTATTCTTAAGAGTCTTCTCTAACACCAATGTTCAAGTGTCGGTATTCCTTCTATCCTGTTTCTTCAAAGTCCAATTTTTGGTTCTATAGAGTGTCACAGGGAATACCAATTTGCAGAATTCTAATCTTTGTAGATATAGACACATCATGACATCCAAATACCTTTTCTAAGGCCTTTACGGCTCTCTACCAAGTCCTAGTCTGTGATGTATTTATCGACTGCTTATTTCTTTAGTGTTAATGGCTGATCTTAAAAGGCAGAAGCTAAAGATTCAGATTCTTAATTGTACAGATTCTTCCTCCACTTTTAAAACCATGCTCTTCCAATCCAGCTTCATAAATACAATTCTATAGCTTGAATAAGAGGAGGGTATGGAGCCTTGCCTTATTCCTTTGCCAATCTGAAGTTATCTGTTTGGTATGTGCTGTGGCTTCCACATCCATATATAGGTTTTGCATGAGAAGAATGAGATGATCTGGGATTTTCATATTTCATATTTCTAAGCATAACCCACTATTGACATGATCAATACAATCAAAGATCTTTCTACCAATGAATTATTGACTGATTAATTGATTGATTGATTGATTGAATTTATATTGCCGCCTATTCGCCCAAGGCGACTAGAAGTACCTACAGACTTCTTTTTAGTATTCTTTGTTGTAATTATCCAGTGTGCATCAGCAATAATAATGCTGATGTTCCCTTGTCTCTTCTAAAGTCAACTTAAACAACTGACATATCGTTTTCCATGTAGGGATCTACATGCATTGCATTGCAATCTACATTGCATTGCATAATTCTAAACATTCTTTTTCTAGCAACTGAAATTGTGCAAAGTATTTACATACTCTGTTAAGTCTTTTTTTTTGTATTTGAAAAAAAGACTTCCAATCTCGTCATCTACTATTTCAAAAATATTATTTAATACATGAAACAGATATGCACAGTCGTCTGGATTTAGCATATAATATGCTGATAATATTTTCATGTATATTTAAATCAAAAAAATTTTTTCAAGTTCATTATTAGAATTTGATAACAGTGTGCAAACTGAAGGTTAATCCAGAAAATACCAGCAAATATTGTTTATTGTTATATTCCTAACACTATTCAAAGTGTTAAACATTTCTGGTATGGGATGAGGTCATCCAAATAAATAAATTACACATTATATCCTATCCTAATTTAAAACATTTGAAGAGGACTTTTTGTCTTGCCAACATTTTAAGTGCAACTATTAGGACATGACAGAGGGCCCTCTGAGTGGCTGACTCCAAG
Organism: Ahaetulla prasina; assembly: GCF_028640845.1. NCBI lineage: Eukaryota > Metazoa > Chordata > Lepidosauria > Squamata > Colubridae > Ahaetulla > Ahaetulla prasina. The sequence goes on from NC_080539.1 coordinate 272,737,925, forward strand.
ATGTGGAAATCTGCATTTTTCTTATGTGTCATTTTCATTCATAAGAGCCATGGTGGTGCAGTGGTTAGAATGTAGTACCGCAGGCTAATTCTGCTGACTTCAGACTGACAGCAGTTTGACAGTTTGATTCTCACCGGCTCAGGGTTGACTCAGCCTTCTGAAGTCAGAGAATGACCACTTAGAGAGGACTATAAAGCACAATAAAGCGGTATGTAAGTCTATGTGCTGTTGCTATACAAACAGTCCAGAGGTGGTATTCAGCAGGTTCTGACCAGTTCTGGAGAACCGGTAGTGGAAATTTTGAGTAGTTGGGAGAACCAATAAATACCACCTCTGACTGACTCCTCCCCCATCTATTCTCTGCTTCCCGAGTCCAAGCTGATTGTGAGGAAATGGGGATTTTGCAGTAACCTTCCCCTGGAGTGGGGAGGGAATGGAGATTTTACAGTAACCTTCCCCTGGAGTGGGGAGGGAATGGGGAGATTTTACAGTATCCTTCCGCTGGAGCGGGGTGGGAATGGAGATTTTACAGTATACTTCCTCTACCACGCCCACCAAGCCACGCTTACAGAACCAGTAGTAAAAAAATTTGAATCCCACCACTGAAGCAGTCCTTTAGGCTGACTGGTTTGGAAAAAGGTAAATACTTTAGCCTGCAACTTATATTTAAGAATTTCATTGTTCAGATTCTATTTTTTACTGAGTACATTTCTGCAGTTATATTGCAATTATTTTTTGCGATCTTGAGCAGTGTTTGTTGGAAAGTAGAATGCAGGTATAATAAGTCACAATGCACGTTACAGCAATATTCTATTTTATTAATTGAGCATCTGCACCCATATGTGTTATGTATCAATACTTTATATATCGATATTTATAATTAGAAATTTAAAATAAGAGTAAAAAAGCAACATGCAATCAAAAGCTTAGAAATAAGAATACTGAAATACAATTCTGAAGAAATTCTGACTTGTAATATTATACTTAGTTTTTAGTATATAGCAGAAAAGTATTGCTAACACAGGGAGCCTTTACAGCATATAATTTTGGAATAACCTGGAAAAATTCACAAATAATGCAGCAATTTCTGGAAATAAAATAACTTTATTCTAATTAGAATTTTAAAAAATAATACAGATAGAAAAACCAGTTTCTACCATGAGAAATACTGTATATGGATGCAGATATTTAATATTTTGACAGAATTATCAAACAGTAAATAGCAACTGATTTCCTGCTTTACCCATGTGTAATAACATTGACCATATATTTACAATATGTCACAGAAGTGAGTACACCCCCTCACATTTTGTAAATATTTAAGTATATCTTTTCATGTGACAACACTGAAAAAATGACACATGGCTACAAGGTAAACTAATGAGTATACAGCTTGTTTAACAGTGTAAATGTGTTGTCCCCTCAAAATAACACAATTCACAGCCATTAATGTCTAAAATGCTGGCAACAAAAGTGAGTACACCCCTAAGTGATAATGTCCAAATGGGGCCAAAAGTTTCAATATTTTATGTGGCCACCATTATTTTCCAGCACTGCCTTAACCCTTTTGAGCATAGAGTTCACCAGAGCTTCACAAGTTGCTACCGGAGTCCTCTTCCACTCCTCAATGATGACATCATGGAGCTGGTGGATGTTAGAGACCTTGCACACTTCCACCTTCTGTTTCAGGATACCCCACAGATGCTCAGTAGGGTTTAGGTCTGGAGATATGCTTGGCTAGTCCATTACCTTTACTCTCAGCTTCTTTAGCAAGGCAGTGATCATTTTGGATGTGTTTGGGGTCATTATGTTGGAATACTGCTCTGAGGCCCAGTCTCTGAAGGGAGGGCATCATGCTCTGCTTCAGTATGTCACAGTACATGTTGGCATTCATTGTTCCTTCAATGAACTGTAGCTCCCCAGTGCCTGCAGCACTCATGCAGCCCCAACCATGACATTCCCACCACCATGCTTGACTGTAGGCAAGACATATTTGTCTTTGTACTCCTCACCTGATGGCCGCTACACACACTTGACACCATCTGAACCAAAAGAGTTTATCTTGGTCTCATCGTACTTCAGGACATGGTTCCAGGAATCCATGTCCTTAGTCTGCTGGTCTGTAGCAAACTGTTTGCTGGCTTTCTTGTGCATCATCTTTAGAAGAGGCTTCCTTCTGGGATGACAGCCCTGCAGACCAATTGGATGCAGTGTGGAACGTAAGGTCTGAGCACTGACAGGCTGATCCCCACCCCCCTTCAACCTATGCAGCAATGCTGGCAGCACTCATACATCTATTTCCCAAAGCCAACCTCTGAATATGATGCTGAGCATGGGCACTCAACTTCTTTGGTCAATCATGGCGGGGCCTGTTCTGAGTGGAACCTGTCCTGTTAAGCCGCTGTATGGTCTTGGCCACTGTGCTGCAGCTCAGTTTCAGGGTCTTGGCAATCTTCTTATAATCTAGGCCATATAGCCTAGAGCAACAATTTGTTTTTTCAGATCCTCAGAGAGTTCATTGCCATGAGGTGCCATGCTGAACTTCCAGTGACCAGCATGAGTGAGAGCGATAACACCAAATGTAACACACCTGCTCCCCCTTCACACCTGAGACCTTGTAACACTAACGGGTCACATGACACCAGGGAGGGAAAACGGCTACTTGGGCCCCATTTGGACATTATCACTTAGGGGAGTACTCACTTTTGTTGCCAGCAGTTTAGACATTAATGGCCGTGTGTTGCGTTATTTTGAGGGAACAGCACATTAACATTTTTATACAAGCTGTATACTCACTACTTTACATTGTAGCCAAGTGTCATTTCTTCAGTGTTGTCACATGAAAAGATATACTTAAATATTTACAAAATGTGAGGGGGTGTACTTCTGTGACATACTGTAGATAGAAATGGCCAATTTTATAGACCAAAATATGATAAAAGTACTGTATTCCACCATATTACATTCCCAGGAATAAGCAAAAGCCTGGACAACTGATCGTTCAGTGCTTATAGAGAATAAAATTTATTTTCATATGAAGAATATTTTATGTCTATGTCTGATATATTAAAAGCGGAATCTTGGCAGACTCAATACATAATCATGTATCTAGTTTCAGGTTATTTGTTTTAGCCTTTTCATTTTTTTATTTTGATGCTATTTACTTTTTTTAAATGCTTTGTAATTGATTACCAGAATAATTAAGGCTTCAAATTCCAAAGGAATAGAATCATTATTTGGCAATCTACAGTTAAAACAGGTCAGTGTAAGGTCAACATCCTGTAGTAAATGCTTTATTGTATGCTGCGAGACATAAAAGGTGATATACCAGTAGCTTTGATCATAACATTCTGGGACAATTAAGAGTGAAATATAAAACTCTTGCTATGTCAGGTATTATAATTCTGAGTGCAATAAAATTTCTCATTGTTACAGTTAATTGTGAATGCGTTAGGAGTGCCATTGTTTTGCGTACAATAAAACTTAATTTTTTAAAGGTAATTATATAGTTCATGGCAGTAATTAATTCTTTGAATTTCAGAATGTTAAATAATTCAAAACTATTTTAGAAATTAAACTCTCCATTTCAAAAAGTTCATTCTCTTTTATTATTGTCTAGTAACTGCAACTTCATATCTGTAATCCTGAAACTGCAAATTCACAGACATACTCTTCAATAATTAATGGTACTATTTTTGTTCCTTGCATGGAATCAACTGTTAATCTTGCAATATTTTCAGACTACAACAGCTTCTGCTAAATTTGGAATATTTGCAAGGGTCAGATCCTTCATTCCATTCCAATCATCATCTTCCTGATTTAAAATGCCAAGACAATGAACTTTATTTAGAAGCCAGCTACATGAATCCTGTTTTTGCAAAGACATTTTCTCAAGCTGATGTTTAACATATAATAAAATACAACATACTTTGTATCATTTTATTCTAATATAATTTCTTTTACAAGAAAAATATTTGAACTTAAATAGCCCTCATTCATAAGGGGCTACATTAATCATTGGTTGATAAGACAATTTTCCAAAATTGTTCAAACATTGGGTAAAAATTATATTTTTTAAGGGTTGACCAGTATTTTTAACAGCAATGCATAAAAGCTAATGACAGATGCATATTTGACTTGCCTGATTAAGCATGACTGCTTAATATTTTTAGTTAAGACTGGGCCATATGACATGAGTTATGTTTGTATTTTAAGATATCAACAAAATGTTTAAAATATTAATAAACCATACACTTTCAAAATAATGTGTTTTAAAAAAAACCACCCTGTTTGTTTATACAGTACCAAAACAATGTTTGGAGGAAGAATTAACAATTAAAATCAATTAACACTAATTAGAACTCTTTCAATTATAAGCCAGAGTAAACAAGTGAGACATCATCCCTCTTTGGAGATTGTAATCTTATGGTATGGTAGATATCAATTAGAACAAAGACCACATCTCAGATGTTATTACAAATAAAACCTCTATACAGATGGTGCTTGGTTAATGACCACTTATTCAATGACTGTTCAAATTTATGATGAACAAGTAATACTTATGACTGGTATTCAAAGTTCCAACTCTCACAATTCCCCTACAGTCATATGATTGCAATGGGAGTGTTGGTGTCTGGCCCAGATTTCTGTCTGTTACAGTCAGGGGTGGGTTCTATTTACCTTTACTACCGTTTGCAACGGGAGGGCGCGTGCACGTGCTTCTGCACCTGCGCAGATTATACCTTATGATGTCTGGGTGGGTGGGTGGAGCCTCCTGCCGCTTTTACTACCAGTTCTCAAGAACCAGAAACAACCCACCTGTTCTGTTTCCCTTCCCCCAATACTCCCAGCAAAGAGTCAGTCAGAGGCCTCCTTTTCTGATTTATTTACATATATATAAATGTCCTGGCTACGTCTACCCACGGGCCTGCCAAGTTTCTGGAGATAACAAGGAAATTACAGATAAGGCCAGAATTACTCACGAATATATTCTTCCCTCCGTTGATACAGATTGCCCGCCCAAATTCATTACTTTGTCCAAGACAAAAAACCAGGAAGTCCCGCCTCCTATTTATAGTCTCTGCAGATGTCACTGCATGACAATTATGACTTGGCTTTGTCCCAACTCTTCCGCTGCTGCGCACGCCGATCACGTCTACGTAACCTTGCATCACTCCAAAACTGTTCTTGGGGCGTTGCCAAATCAGAAGGAGGCTCCATGGAATCAGGCTTTGCCGGCCCCTCCTCCTCCCTTTGAGTGGGTGCCAGGGAGGGAAAGGGCTCAAGAGAAGCAGGGCTGGCCAGGTCTTCTCCCTCACTTTCTGAATCATCCGAGTCCAGGAGTCCGGGTCCAGGAACCTGGGTCACAACACCACCACTGATTGCAGTGTCCCATGGCCATATGATTGTGACTTATGACCTTCCTGCTGGCTTCCCTCAAGCCAAGTCAATGAGAAAGCCAGCAGAGAGTTGAGTTGGCAGTAATGGTCATGTGAGTTACTCACTTAATGACCAGCAATGACTTAACAATGGTAACCAGGGATTGCTGGTTGATAGCAAAGCAAAGTGGTGCTATCACATACATTTGCATTTTATGACCACATTGCTTAGTAATAGACATTCCGATTCCAAATACTGTCATTAAGCAAGGACTTCCAGTACTAACTTCTATAAGCACATACAAATGGTTTATGTTTATGTGTAGAAAATATAATAACATAAATTTCCTATAACTAAACTAAAGCACAGCTAATGAAAAGAAGACCCTTTATACATGATACTGTTCACTCATATATAATTTCAATAGCATATTTTTTATTTCAGAAACACACTATCCTATCCAGTAACAAAGAAAGCAGTTTTCCTACGTATAGCATCTCTGTCTTATTTGGGTTAAGTTCTACTTTATCCATTATTCTATAAACCTTTCAGTAAAATAATTTATCTGCTTCCATCCCAAACCTGAGACTCAAACCAAACTGTCCTACATAATACAAATAGAACTTCTCTTTTAGTAGTCTGCCCTTAAGTAACTATAATATCCTTTCTTTACCTGATCACTGCTAAAAGCTATTTAAATATATTCAATTCCTAAAGGAAACAAGATTATAAACCATTTATCAGGAATACATATCCCAGAAATCAAAATCAACTTTTGATATTGCTTAAAATCAGATGTCAACATTTGGCAACAAAAATAATAATAATAATTGGAAGTGGAATTTTGAGAGCTTTTAAAAAATAACGAATAAAATAGATGTTTTATAACTTCACCTTTAATACTCTTCCAACCCTTGAGAAGGCTAATAAAGTTCAACTCTGAAATTCCATTTGGCGATATCAATATGTCATTGCCATACGATTGAAGCTATCGGTAACTGAATTTAACATGAATACATGAAGGTGGCCCATAGCCAAAACATACAGTATTATCTAGTCCTGTTATAAACTACATATCCTATACACCAATTAAGATTCATCAAGGAACTTGCATTTTGGTGCTCTTAATGGAGACAGAATTATTATTATAGGTTAGCTATTCTTATCTCTGAAAAATATGCTTGTTAGTCTATGAGAAAACCAAATTTTATTCAATCAATAGCTCTCTTCTGTTATTTTTGATGATCTTTTTCAAATAGAAGTAATTAAAAGTTACTGAAACTATTCAAATTAAAATGATCCCTGAACTGACTGAAATCAAGATTAAAAAAAGGTGACTTGGCTTTCATTGTTTCAGTGAAGCCTTCAGAACTATAATAGTATCATTTAAAAAAAAAGTAAAGAAACATTGTAAATATTGACAAACCTCTTAATTTTATTACAAACTAGCTGAATACCCGTGCTCCGCTATGAAACTATGTGATCGAGCTTGGTAAATTGACACTTAGGGTTTGAAAATTAATGAGTAGTTACGATTGGCCTCCCCTCTTCTCTCTCTCAGGCTTGCCCCATAGAAGCCTCTCCTCTCTATCCCCTTCTCCCCCTCAGGCTTACCCCATAGATCCTCTCCTCTCCCCTTCTCTCCCTCAGGCTGCGTCCACAAAAGCCTCTCCTCCCCCCTTCTCTCCCTCAGCCTTGCCCCACAGAAACGTCTCCTATCTTATCCCCTTCTCTCCCTCAGGCTTTCTAGCCCTTTCTCTCCATGAGGCTTGCCCCACAGAAGTCTGTCCTATGCTATCCCATTCTCCTCAGAGTTATTTTCAAGTTGGGAGGGGGAGTAGAACGTCTAACTAATTACCATCAGAGTGTGTTATAATAATATAGGAAATACTAATGCTCTGGTGGTCATTTCAAAAAATCCTTTCTTAGTGAGCACCTAGAAGCCAAGAGGAACATAAATGGCAAATTTCAAGTTTGTAGGTTTTACGGTTCTGGAGTTTTTGTGAGTAATGCATGAGTGGTTTTCATTTTTATATATATAGATAGGTATTTTAAAATGTAGGAATTTTTAAATTTGCATTTCATACTTCTACCTTATGAAATAATAAAAATTCAAACTATTTTTGAACTACTGACAACAAATGTAAGTTGTACTCTGGATGTTTTTTTTTCTTTTTCTTTTCTTTTCTTTTTCTTTTTTTAGAAACAATGTGTTCTGCATGATGTAGAAAGAACCTCCCTTAATTTCTGACCAAAAGTGAGGAAAGGAGGACGAGTGAGTTACACATTGATATTGCACAATGTCTCTGTAAATTATCAAATTATTTTGCAAATGTTGGTTATTCTATATTAGTACACAGATGAGAACAATTTATTAAAAATAGCTTGCATTTGTACTAATACAATTGTATTTATATTTTTGAAAAATTATTATACAATTATTTTCCTACAAGTGTTACTTTCTGTGTGACATACTAAAATACATATAAAAACGTTGCTTTCTATTTGACTGCTTGCAATTAAAAGCAGGAATTGTTGCCTTAACATGGAGTTCTTTGTTAGTGGTCATTCTTGGCTGAAGCAGAGACTACTTCACACTGGAATTCCCTCCCTTAACAGCTGTGAATTCATGAATGTGTGATTCTAATAAATTATTTTGTAATAAGTCATAATTCAGAACCAATGAGGAACAGGATAAAAACTAAACCTTCATTATTCCATCCTCAATTTTCCAACCGTTCATCACCCACAGACAATACTTAAATAAAAATGATGTTAAAAGTATGAAAGGAAGACTTAGTGATTCAGTGTTATTTTTTTACATAAACAAGTTTTGCTACATTAATGTTTGAACTGAATTAAATGTAACTAAAGTTAACAGATGAAGTGACTTACAAGAAGATAGTCCTCAATTTAACATTGTAATCAGGGGTGAAATGTAAAATTTGTTACTACCGGTTCTGTGGGCGTGGCTTGGTGTGTGTGTGTGGGGGGGGTAATGTGACTGGGTAGGCGTGGCCACCTTTTTTTTTACTTTTAAAAGCATTTTTTACCACCTCTTTTAACGAACCCAGGTGAGTTACCTGATTGTCAGAGGCTTTTCTTTTCTTTTAAAAGCATTTTTTTTGTCTTTAAAAGAAAAAAAAGCCTCGGACGGTCAGCCAACTTAGCTGGGATCATCAGAGAAGCCTTTTAAAAGAATTTTTTCTACAACCTCTTCAGCTTTGAAATAATGTTCCAAATGAAGACCATCTGGGAGCCTCTTAATATGTGGAGGACTTGTGGAAGAAGTAATTGTCTGTAATGAGTTTCCAAGGTTTGAGCCACCCAAAGCCCAGGCATGTTTGCACTGTGCTGCACTGGCATCTCATGCATCTTCCTGCAACTGACAGCAGCTTGTTAGTCTGCTTGTGAGCCACCTGGGACTTTCTGCTGGCTTCCCCACTGACATTACTTGTTAAAAGCTGGCAGGAAGTTGTGAAGAAGTTCTCAATAATGGCAGTGGAAAGTATGAAGAGTTCTGTCACATTACTTTGTGTTCTACAACTGCATCATTATAAACTAAAATTTCAGTCCCAATTTCTGCCATTAATTGAAGACCACTTGTATGTTTATTGTAACATTTGAAACCAATCTGTAACCAAAGTAGAACTACAGATTGGTAATGAGCATATTATCTTTACTAACTTTAATTTCTATTGCCTGCTTAAGATGAGTAAGTTTGTGTGATTAATCATACTCATTAATTAACATTCCACATATAAATATTGTGCCAAGGAAGAAGTTGCTAAAACGAGCATACCAAATAAACAAACTTGGTTAAACATGGAATATTTATTGTTTTTAGCAGATTTTATGCTTTAGATATTGCTATTTGTTATGGTATTCATTTTTTAAATTTACAATTTAAATTTAAAACCGAATGATTCCTTCAGTGTTTCCTAATCCTAGATTTATAACTGGCTGAATAACTACAGTGAAATTGTAACAAAAAATAGAAATGAGTAAATGCCCTTAAGCTATTAATCATCATTTTTTAGAACAGGCCAGTAATACCTTTTGGTATTTCCTGTATCGTGCTGCTTTGTCACCTTAGAATTAGGACATTAGATTCAGTTGGGGATTGATGGAATGAGGGGTCTTAAAAATTGCACTGCTAAATATATGGTTATGCAAAATTATATTGATTTTTCACTTCAACTAAAAGATAAAAGTCTCCTACTTCTCCCTCTGACAGAAAAGCTTCAGCTTCAGATGCTTCAGCAACTTTTTTTGTATTTTTGGGCTATTACTGCTTGCTCAATTTATTGCATTATCATCACCATGAAAGTAATGAAGAAACATCACATGCAGTGACTTCTTTATAAAATTAAATATTGCATTACTTTAAAAAAATAAAGGAAATTGTATAATAAATCAAACAATCTTTACATGAACATATTTGCACCTATTTTAACTTCATATAACCGCTTTGGGAAGAATGGAAAAACTGATACCAAGAACCAACTTGTTACTTAAATTACTGTGGATTACTACAACTTTTAATTTCTGATTTATTGAACTCATTTTGGAGGGGAGGAGATGAAGTCAATATAGACAATGAAGAAAAATACTGATACAGTTATCAAAACAAAGACTGAGCTTATTAACAAATTGTAGGTAAATTATATTCTAAAACACAACCAGTAACATAATTTGTTAGAGTAAAAACAACTACAAATAATCACATTTATCTAATCATTTTACAGTGATTAAAACAGTGTGTAACAATAAAAAAAAACCTACCTAATTGTTGAAATAAAAGAGCCACACTAATTCCTGTTACTGGAAGGCTATCATGTAAAGGAGTTTGTATCAGTTGCCTGTCTCCTGCTCCTAGGGAAAACAGTTTCTGTAGAAAGAAGTGTTAAGATGCTTATTGCAAACTGTAAAGTAGGCTGAATGATTATTCTGACCAAAGGACGTCACATCACTAATTTAAATGCTACCAATAAAAAAACACAGATGTGTTCATTTAATCACCCAAATTGAACTCAACTTGATATTACAGTTAGTACGGTAGTTATCTACTTTACAGTGTAATCTTGGCCATGCTAATTCAGAAAATATCCCTACTATTCCAGTAAATCTGATTTCTAATTAAGTTGATATAGGATTGCAACATGAATCATGTACTATGCACTGACATAATCTTGGGGTCTAGAAATTTGTTAGGAAAAAAAGTCATATCTAAAATGATTTCTGATTATTGTCATAAGAGATTTTCCCTTGTCCCAAACATATGTGACCAATTAAGAAACTTATTCATCAAAGTGCATCACATAAATCGAAATGGGGTACAGAGGTCCCTCATTTCTCATGTAAAGAATGTCAGCACAATCACAAGATTTTTGCTGATGTTACTATTTTCCAAAACTTGTTTCAGCTAGCAAGACTCACTCTCCACCATCTCTTTTTAATGGTAAGTTTTCAAATTATTAAACTTTACTTTAATGGCTACTTCTTAAGAGAATCTCTGGTATTAGTTTGAATGTACATTAATGTACATTCAAAGCGACAATAAAGTTATTCATAGTCTGAGTCTTCTATATCTACTGGTATGATGTGTTCTACTTTGACTTAAGTGTTTCAGACAAACATGCATTTTAATGATTATTTGACATTTGTATTTTTTGATTAATTTATTTTTATTTTTAATTGGATATTCCTAAGAACATGGTGCTTTCCATATAAACATATATTTCAAAAAGAGAACACATAGCAGGAACTGTATGTAGAAATGACAGAGAACAAAACTGATAAAATTACTATCACCAATTTGAATACTTATAAAACTAGCTTGCTTTAGATATGTATGGTAACAAAAATTAAAAAGTTTCTTTAAAAAAACCATCCAGAATATTAATTGTAGCTTGTTCTTCAAGTAATTTGCTGGTCATTCTCCAATCAGCTATCTCTGATATACTACCAACCTTTCCATTTTCCCACAACAAGTGATAAAACTCCTAGCTAATGACTTTACCATCATGCCCTGTTTTTGTAACTTGCAGTAATGTTTTTGCTAGAAAAGAAAGATTTCTACTAACATCCATGGCTGTTTTTAATCATAAATCCTAACTTACTGAGCATTATTTTTTTAAATCTAGTTTCATTATCACCATATTTCATAAAAACCAGTATTTTCATAGAAATACATGGGGTCTTGAAATAGTAAATTACATTAGAAGGGGTGGGGAGGGGTAGGACTCAATTCTCTTATGGAAAATAAAGAAAAAATTAAAAGCAATATATTATGTATCACCAGTAATAAAAAAAAGGTTGAGCTCTGCAAACTTCACCACTGATATAACACCCTGGAAAGATAATTACAATGATGAATTAACCCCTTGACCTTATTTTGGAATGGAATTTTTGCACACTTTAGAAGTCAGGCCACTAGAACATACCTAATTGAGCTATGTCCCTTTATTAAATCAAACTATTTGAAGAATTTACTTTTCCTTTCTTCATAAATTAAATTCACTGGATAAATAATCTCTTCTCTTCTCCCCCCCACCTTTTTTTTTTACCTGTGACCCTCCAGCAGCAGGAACAAAGCATGAACAGAGATTTGCAACAAGAGTTTCCAATGAGACATTCAGGTTGTCCACATACACAGTGTACACTAAGCCAAGGCAAGCCTAAAATATGAAAGAAGAATATATAAAATTGCCACCGGGAGAAAAATAAACATTAATAATGATTGGAAAATACAGCATAATATTAAAAATGTAGCCTAAAATGTGAGCATAAAAATATACTCACAGAGAATCATGTGGATAGATAAAATTGCATTCTATAATAGAATAGAATAGAATAGAATTTTATTGGCCAAGTGTGATTGGACACACAAGGAATTTTGAATCAGTGTATCTAAAGTAATTTAACCTAAAAAATTTATAAAAAGCCCTATGGGATTTAAATTCAGACCACTTTTATTTGCGAAGTCTTGATAGTTGCACTATTCTGCAATTGCATGTTCGTGATTTCTGATGCTCCTAGGCAGCTTCCCTCAAGTAAATTCAATGGGGAAGTCAGCAGGAAGTCAGAAGTCACTCAAACTGTAATTATTTTGCCCACCCATGATCATTCTACTTATCTGTTTAAATAACTAAATATTGAAATTATTGAAGTTTGTTTGCCACTACATTTATTTTTCTACTTATAATATATGTTCTTTTTAAATGACCATGGGACAGTCTAGCACTGGGGTAAAACATATAGTTAGCCTATAATTTAATGTTCATTCTAGTAACATTAGACTGCACAATCTTCCTCTGAAAGAATGACTCAAAGGGTCACAAAGCTGTCTAGTTTTAATTATAATCATAATTTGGAAAAATTCCTAATGATCCAGATATTTGTGGTTGTACTGCCTGGAGTAGACATAATGCTCCTTTTTTGCAATTCTGGTTGCTCAGATTTCTCCATCATACAAAGATACATATAATTCATAAACATGGGGAACAATCATTTCCTATTATTATTTGGAAGGAAAAAAATTACATTTTGTCCCCCAGAAACATATATAGAATTAATTGCATTGTATCCATATAGGAAAATCAGTGTAGAAATTAAGAGTGTTGGACATAGTGAGAGGCTCATCTTCTACTCTAACCATGGAAATCTATTGGATGGTTTTGAATGAACTGGATGACTTTGGGATCCGGTTTCATTGGATTCGTTGGGATGCATTATTTATAATATACTGTAATACAGTATTATTGTTGGGAGGGGAACTGAGGAAATTATAAACTAGTAGGAACTCTTGGAGAAAATGCAGGATGTATATTTATTAAAAAATGTAAATGTTACAAAGGTTAATTCAGATTATGTGTTATCTGTCATAAATGTGCATACATAAAATGTTATTTATAGATTCTTTACCCTGAATATTTCTGGATAATCCAACCTGGACACCAATACTAGGCTTTTGGGAGCAAATACTTCTGCAGGCTGAATCAACCCAGATTCCTGCTCACCTTCAGTTACTCTTGATCCCTTGAAAAATATATATGCATCGATTAACAGATAGAAGGTGATTGTTGAATAAACAGTATTAAAAAACTACGATCAGAAATATTACATTTAATACATTTTAAAACTTTAAATCAATAGAATATAACATGTACATCACATCTAAAAACCTTACCACTCAAATAATATAATCTGCACAGAATTCAGTACACTGATAAATAGTATAAAAGTGTATTACACAAAGCAAGGTAAATAATATGTACTTCACACAGGTTACATATCCATTGCACTTTGAAGCTAGTACACCATAGAGCATACCAGTTTTCTATAAAAAGGGGAATTGATGTAGCCAACGTGCATTCTAATGATTTTTTTTATTCCCTTTATTATATGTTTGCTATATATTTCTCAAAGTGATATACTTGGGGGTGGTATTTTCCTCTGATTCTGTTCAAATCTTTTGCTTCTTTCTAGGACTCTTCAACACATACCCTTAACCTGCGTGTTCTTTACACTACAACAGCTGGAAACGAAAGTGGCCTCAAAAATTGCGGTCAGGATTTTAATTTTTTTTCCAGCTCTGGCAACAGTGCCAACTATGTATTCCATCTAGATTGTGGTTACCACGGACCCTGATTCATTATCCCTCTATCCATGCCAGAAATGCAAGCAGAGTTTGCTTTCATTTTTATGAAGTTTTTTTTGCTGACTCCTCATGCATAGCATCTTCCCTCTGTAATACCAGTAAACAGGAAGTAAGTACCAGTAAATCGGGAAGTAAAGAAACCCCAAAATTTTAATTTCTTCTGTAATTTTGTCTAGAAGAAGAAATGGGCAGGACCCCTACAAATTTCATCTTGTTAAGAAAAAATAATAAAATCCAGTCTTTCATCAGTCCAATTGGGAAATTCCCTTCAGAAGTGGACAGGCAGATTAGATCACAAAGGACAGCAACCAGTGACTAGAGGGAAGGGGTTTTACCTGACACTGTGCATTATAGCAATTAAGCAAAAACATTTGCCTGAAACCAAATATGGTGTTTTGATGAGGGGGGGTATGCATCCTCTCTCCAAGGCAAGCATGATGTATATTAACTCCTAGACAGGAGAACCAATTCTGCCAGAGCTACTTTGGAACAGAAAGCTAGATTATTCATTTATTATTATCCATTTTCACTGTTTCTCCTATTGATCTTTGCTTTTTAAATTCAAAAATTACAAGAATAAAACAAACAGGTAAGGAAGATTAATCCTTCAGAGGAAAGAGAAAAGATTTTTAAAAATCTAGCCAAGCTTGATCTAAAAGCTGAAATGAATAGGATGGGAGAAATATAAAGTTTTGCATCTTGATAAGAAAAATAAAAGGCACAAATATGATGGGATGAGGGGAACCTGACCTGGCAACAGGACATGTGAAAGGCCATCCTTTAACCGTATGAGTTAACCATGAACCACTGTGAGATGCAGCTGCTAAACTGCAAATTTTATTTAAGTATATTAACATGAACTCAGATCATAGGAAATAATCGTTCCACTCTATTTGGATCTGGTCAGACCGTATTTCAAGTACTATGTCTAGTTCTGAGCATCACCGTTTGAAAAAGAGAGCGATAAATTGCAGAGGAGGGTTACCAAGATGGTGAAGGTTCCATAAGGTAAATCCTATGACAAACTGTTAAAAGAACTGGATACATTTGACCAAAGATGATTACAGGATGAGATAATAAACTTCATATCGAAAAGACTTTTCCACAGAAGAGGGAGGAGACATATTCTGTATTTTCCAAGAGGGCTGAATCAGGACTGATGCATTAATAATACAAGGAGAGAAGTTCAGGCTAGCGATCAGGAAGAACATTATAACTGTATGAACTCTCAGCCAGATGTTAGATTTCTTTCACTAGAGAACTTTAAACAGGCTAGAGGATCATCTATTAGAAATGATCTAGTGGATTCTAAACTAAGCAGATGTTGGACTAGATTATCTTTAAGATCTCTTCTAGCTCTATGATTCTATGACTTGCACTGGTCTCTCATAGTTTCCTTTTACATAAAAAACCCTTTATCAATCTAAAGTGTCCACCCTCAATCGTCCTCCTCAAGTGGGCAAGATAGATCAGGAATTGAAAATATCTAGAAAATAATCAAAATGCAGGACCCCTAAAATTTAGTAAATCCCTACATTTTAAAATTCCAGCTTGTAACTTAGGCAACATTTCGGTCCTTCATGCAAACAAATGATTTAACCTCCTTTTCCTAGAAGAAAGAAATGTAAACAGAATGCAGAACGGAAGACAGTTGTGGCTTTGTGACAGTTGTAGCAGAACTGACAGATTTTTTTTCCAAACATATTATTCAGCATTTTGTAAAATAGATGACATAAATTCCATATATGGTAATTAGATAAACAGTATTACATCAAGTGTATGCAAGTCACAACCAGTATCAAAGATGATACATGTTTTTTTATTTCCAACATTCCAAGCATAGTTTAACAAATACAAAATGACACAATAAACTGTAGACAATGTTCTGAGTTTCCAGTTATTGTGTATTCCTTCTCTGAGGATGCCAAATAATTTCTTCACATCTATTGTAAGTTTTTAACATCCTCATCCTTATTTATGAGGATGAGGAAAAGGTACTGCACAAGTCTGTATATCTGGCACAAATAAAGTACAAATAACCTTATGATAATAATATATTTTCTTTTACCATTAGGAATAATCCAAGAAATCCCTCCCCTTGCACATTTAGTAACCAGGTGATCACATACTTTAGCAAATTTTACATATGTTCCTGCTTATTAAAAATGAACTTCTGGATATTTACCTTTACCTAAAGCAGGACCTCCCAAATATTTTGATTGATGGGAACATTTGGAATTTAGAAAGCATAAATTTGGAGGGCACTTTAAAAAAACCCAGATATACTTATTATAAAGACTTAACTACCAAAACAATACCCAGTGAAGCTGTTCATAAAAATGTCCAATCTCTTATGAAGCCTATTTCTTCATTTTCCTTCTGAGCAGTAGGCATATTTCCAGAAGAAAGCAGTGGCTGCAGCTTCTTATTTTTTTGGCCCTTTGACCCAGATATACTGGGTCATGAAACATTTTTAGAAACAAAGACTGGGACCCAAGCTGCTACTTTGCAGCAAATAATTACTTTCCATTTAAAAAAATGAAAAAAAAAAAGGTACTAGATGGGGCATTGATTTTGGTGGCTACCAATAATAGTGTTTATGAACCTGCTGTCAGTTACAAGTGCCAAACTGGAAATCCTCATTTTGGCATTTACTAAAAACACAATGATTTTTAAAGGATTGTTTGTGTGTGGGTTTGTATGTATTTCCACATGTGTGGTGGATGGCAGGTTGATTTAACAAGAGACAGTACATATTTCATTTCTTTGATGAATAATAAAATTGTTTATACCTAACTTGAAATATACATCTGCCTTCAGCAGCTTTTTTTTATTTATTTATTTGCATTTATATCCCGCCCTTCTCTGAAGACTCAGGGTGGCTTACATTGTGTTAAGCAATAGTCTCATCCATTTGTATATTATATACAAAGTCAATTTTTATTGCCCCCAACAGTCTGGGTCCTCATTTTACCTACCTTATAAAGGATGGAAGGCTGAGTCAACCTTGGGCCTGGTGGGACTAGAACCTGCAGTAATTGCAAGCAGCTGTGTTAATAACAGACTGTCTTAGCAGCCTGAGCCACCAGAGGGCCCTGTTTTGTTTTGTTTTTTGTTTTGTTTAGTAAAAATGATTTTAATCTCATTTTAGACCAGGGGTCTGCAACCTTGCCATCTTTAAGATATGTGGACTTCAGCTACCAGAATTCCTCAGCCAGCTTTGCTGGCTTTGGAAAGCTTTGCTGGTTGAGGAATTCTGGGAGCTGAAGTCCACAAATCTTAAAGTTGCCAAGGTTGGAGACCCCTGTTTTAGACAACAATGTTAATTCTAATACAGTATTTTAGCATTAAGAGTGCTTCTGGTTTTCTATGTTCCTGTATATTGAACACAATTAGAAATTTCATTCGTGAATTTGATAATAATATTCTATATAATGTAAGAATTCTGAAGAGAAACATGACTATTATTTACAAATATTTGAACTGTACCAATTGTGTGTAATACTTCAACTTTCCTGAGTTTTTCTTGTTAACTCCAAACTTTCCTAATCCCACATTTTCTAAAATGTCAACATTTGGGAGAAGGATATCAGAAAGAAAAGTCAGTCAAAATCTCTTCCATGTCTTCCACCAGAATCCCTCCTAAATCGTAATCCATTCTACAAAATGATGGAGCTCTTCTAATTATGAAAGAATTGAAAAGAATCAAACCATTTTATGATTTAATATATTTAAACTGTTATGGTTCCATTAAAATTTGAATTTATATGACTTTATGCTATATTTCTATCAGAAGATTGGAATAAATATTACTTATTTTAATATTTTATATTCCACATTGAAATGCATCTCAAAACAGCTTACAACAGAATTATAAACAAATAAATAAAACAAAATATGAGAAACAATGAATCAAAACAATATGCTACATCCATTTCTTTATAGGCTTAATTGGAATTTAGAGCCCTTTGGAGAAATGAAAAATGTGATATATGCATTATACGAGCCACATTAAAAGTTAATTTTAGATGTATACTACAAAAAAAGTCAATAAAAACCAAGTTTGGTAGAAAGTATTAGCAATCTGTTATCAGCCCCTCTTCCATTTTTAAATAAGAACAGAAGAAAAGCAACTTTGTATATGAATAATTTAATATAACAATAATATAACAACAGAGTTGGAAGGGACCTTGGAGGCCTTCTAGTCCAACCCCTTGCCCAGGCAGGAAACCCTACCCCATCTCAGTCAGATGGTTATCCAACATTTTCTTAAAAATTTCCAGTGTTGGAGCATTCACAACTTCTGCAGGCAAGTCGTTCCACTTATTAAATTTAAAATACTGTGACTAAAACACTCTAAGTTTATACATATTATTGTCTAATCATTTTTTTCCTTCTTGCTTTTCTCCATCCCACCCTGCTAAAAGTATTGGGAGGCTGTCCTCTTGCCAAATACATAATTTTCTGGTATTTCTTAAATTGTGCCCTCTATGACAAATCCAGAGATGCTTACTTTCCTAATAGAAAAACTGACACTGGTTCAGAATTTGAAGCACACAACGATCTGCTTAAATATATTACTGATCAGAAATGGTCTAAAATACTTTTGATTCATTTAAATGTATGTCAAAATTATATCCTAAAATTACTATAATACATACGTATGAAAGATGAAAGATGGAAAGATAGATATAGTTGCTGGCTTATCCATATTTAGGAGCATTTTTTTACTGGAAAGTAATTCAGCAATATGGTATTATATTAATTAGGAATGTTTTCAATATATTATTGAAGTTGTATAAGAAGACCTTATCTATTGAAGTAATTTATGTTATACACACAGTTTAAAACAGTAGGTTTCCTTCAGAAACTATTGCATGTTAGGTAAATTGATTGCAAAACGTTTTTGAAGTAACAAGCTACTTATGAAAGTACTTACTGTAAAACATAACTGAAACACTGGAGAAGCAACTGTATGAAATAAGATCTTAAGAGGATTGGGGAGATGTGGTTTGGTGGCAATATCTAGGAGTACTAGCAGATAATAAAACTGAACAGGAACAAACATTATGGTACCACAGCTTTTTTTAAAAAAAGCATTTCCTATGCCAGAGCACTGACATAAATTTAATTGGCAAAATAATATACAGTGATTACTCTGTGGACTTAACATGGTTATTTCTTTGGGCTACAGAAAGGGACTTTGCTACTACTGTGTTAATACAGAATTGTCACTAAAATATATACATTCAATGTACCACACTTGTTTTAGAACTAAAATTGGCAAAATAATACCTTTAGCTATATCAATCTTTTGTGTCAACAGCTGACAAAATAATATCTTCTTCAACTTCTCAATTACTGTCAGTATAAAATTTCAAGAATTATTCCAGGCCACTTAAATAACAAGACAAAGGGAGGTAAACTGAATTTCTCCTAAACAAATTTATTGATACACTTATCATATATTAATTACTTTACAGCATCTAAAAATCAATACACTTTTTATGGCATAACATTTGGCAGCCTGGAGTCCACCAGTATATACTAACTTATATATAATAAGGGAAAAGAAGTTAACTCAGAAAGAAGTTTACAAGAAAAAACTTTCAAAGCAAATAGATATAACTTAAAATATTTATAAAGTTGTCTATAATAATCTTCCTAGGATAAAAAAGGTAATATTAAACGTATTATCATGATTCAAGCAATAATGAATAATAAAACTGAAAACTAAAAAAGAAAAGAAAAAACAAAAAGATAAGTTTACTATTATTCACAGTATTATAAGAGAATTCCATCTGATTTTAGCCAAAAAGGAATGCTAAAAGGAAATGGTTTAAAACACTGTAGAAAAAAATTCACAAGTACATATTGCATTATCTGAATCCTTAGATTTTCCCACTAAATCCACTCATGCCAAATAATATGTCATTGACAAATTATTTAAAAATCCAAAGTGGGTCAATTAATTCAGCAACTATTTTTGGATTACTCAGTATCCAAATGTTAATAAGAAACATATTTTAAAAAGAAGTTGCCAAACAGGTTACACCCAAAATCTAAACCAACATTTCTATTTTAAGGAATGTATTCATATCTAAATGCATTTATCTTAAGGGGAAAATATTCCATTTCAGATCTGAACCATGAATGAGAAAATAAACAGACGGAGCGCGTCATCTGTAATTATATAAATATACAGAGATCAATTCTGTGCAAATTTTCTTAATTTTAAAAATTTCTATATAGAACCAGTATTTTAGAACACTGCACCATTATACTTTGCATTTTATTATATAACATAGAAATAAAAATTAAGTTATGTTTGCAGGTTTGCTTTCCTCCAATTCACAACCACCAGAGGGAGCAGGGTGTTTAAACAAATTCCACTGAAATGTAGTAAGAAGAAACTGATATCAAATCATTTAACACCACTTAAGTGTTATGTTGAATTGTTCTCAGAAAAAATAAAACAATTATGGGAAATATTTCAGTTGTTAGACAACAAAATCACGTATAATTCAAGTAAATGTTTCTGATAAGTATTTCTAAGGCTAAATGCAATGAATTAAGCACTGATACATGAAACATACATTAAGACTAGATGAACTATTAAAATTTTCAGAATTTATTTAGAAATTCATTTAATGTAAATATCAACTTAATTCAAGGTTCAGAAGTAACTGTGGCTGTCTTACTGCAAACAGAGCAAAATAATTCAAGTATTGTTTCCTTGCAGAGAGCTGTTCCTATTGAAATTGAATGGATCAAATTGGTAGGTGTGAATGAAGGGGGAATTTTAAGTAATTAAAGTTATAAAGAGTAGGAAAGTACAGAATATGTATCTATATATCTACTTCAGAAAGTATCTGCATCTATCTATCCATTCATGCATTGTATACTTGGATTTTAGAAAGGCATTTCACAAAGTAGACCACAATCTACTTCTTGGTAAGCTAGAAAAATGTGGGATAGACACCACTATCACCACCAGATGGATTCGTAACTGGCTGACAAACCCCACTCAATGTGTAGTCCTTAATGGAACTACATCTACATGGAGGGAAGTAAGCAGTGGGGTAACCCAAGGTTCTGTTTTAGGTCCAGTACTCTTCAATATCTCATCAAAGATTTAGATGAGGGAATAGAAGGAGAACTCATCAAATTTTCAGATGACACCAAGCTGGCAGGAGTAGCCAACGTAAGAAAGGCTCAAGATCCATGATGGATCCTGAGAGACTTGAACACTAGGCCAGGGGTGAAATGTAAAATTTGTTACTACCGGTTCTGTGGGCGTGGCTTGGTGGGGGTGGAGGTAATGTGACTGGGTGGGCTTGGCCAACTTTTTTTTTTTACTTTTAAAAGCATTTTTTCTACAATCTCTTTGGCCGAAGAGGTTGTAAAAAAATGCTTTTAAAAGCCTGTGATGATCAAGCAACTCAGCTGGGATCGCCAGAGGGAAAAAAGCTTTTAAAGGGTACTGACGATCCCAGCTGAGTTGCCTGATTGTCAGAACCTTTTAAAAGCGTTTTTTCTACAACCTCTTTGGCCGGAGAAGAGGGGGTCAACCTATTTTCCAAAGCACTAGAAGGTAGGACAAAAAGCAATGGATGGAAACTTATCAAGGAGAGAAACAATGTAAAACTAAACCAGTGGAATCATTTGCCTTCAGAAGTTGTGGGTGCTCCATCACTGGAAGCTTTTAAAAAAAGACTGGACAGCCATTTGTCTGAAATGGTATAGAGTCTCCTTTTGATCAGGGGTTGGACCAGAAGACCTCCAAGGTTCCTTCCATCTCTGTTATCCTGTTACCTGGCAGACAGTGCACTAATAAATATATAAGGGTAGTTTAGTACCCTCTAAGTTGAAAAAAATATTTTAGATGCTCTCCGACTTGTTCACATTATAGTTTGTCATATTTACCTGCAAATCAATCTCTGCTTCATAGAATGTTAGGCAAGAACAATAGTGTCGTTCAGAGTTTATATCTGTCAAAACCACCACAAAAAATGTAGGTTGCTTCCTTTCTCTGGATAAATGCCATCCTCCGGGTTGACAAAACTAAAAAAAAAAAAAGCAAGCACACAGAGTTTAATACAAAGATACGTTAGACAACAAGAATAAAACTTATTTTATAAAATAATCAATAATTGAACATAAATAATCAATAAAGAACATATAATTTGATATTTTAAAACCAGTATTGTGTGGATCTAAAATCAGTTCAGAAATATAAGAAATCCAGGCTGCAGGAATTGCAAAACATAATCATTGCAGATATTCTACTGATTTTCAAAAGTATCCTTTATTTTTCTTCTGGTTTTGTACCAGATTCCATTAATATTTCTGTTTAATTATTAATATTATCTATTTCAAAAACACTGTAATTCATGTTTCATTCAGATACAAAGCTATTGGTCCAGAAGCATTCAAATACAGAATTTATTATGCAGACTAATCCAGGTAACCTGATATTTGCATGACAAAATATAATTTGATTTCCCACAAACATAAACCTAAAAATTGGTGTTGCATTTATAATTTTCAGTTAGGCAAGTATTTAAGCACTTCTCTAATGAGATTTTTAAAAAAATAATAATATCAAAAGCTTATTACTTCCATAAATCTTTAGACAACCCTCTACTAAGTATGACTGCTAGTGTTCTGTCTATAACGAATATTTCTTATCTCATTTCCTTATCTATAGTTTTAAAAAGAATGCTAAAATGAAGTCTGAATCAAAATATTTTGAAAGAAAACCTATTCTGTCCCTGAATAAAGTTTTTAATTCATGTAAAAAAACTGATAAAACTAATGAAATAGTTCAGATGCTTTTTTATTTTAAATTCTTTCATCAGTGAAATGGCTTAACTTCAGAAGTTAAGTGGGTGCTCCATCATTGGAGGTTTTTAAGAAGAGACTTGACAGCCATTTGTCTGGAATGGTATAGGCCAGGTCTCCTGCTTGAGCATGGGGTTGGACTAGAAGACCTCCATGGTCCCTTCCAACTCTGTTATTTTGTTTCACGCAATGTATTTGTCAAGGTTCCAAGTAACACCCCCAATGAAAAAAGACTCCAAGGCTTGAAGTTCCTCAAAGTTCCATTTTATTAGAGATGTCATATTGGCACATCTGGGAAAACCCGAATCTGAAAGATTCCAGGTTTTCCCCAGGAAAGTCCGAGCCCCTGCCCAACACCCACATGTCCATCATATGGGCCAACCACAGCACCGTCCCAACTGGAGATGCCATCTTTTGCATTGGACCTTCAGGCCTACCAGTATTTCTTTCTGTAAGCAAATGGCATCTATTTATCACTTATTCCCTGATTTGAACAGGAGAAGCATGGGACCAACTTTCTCTGAGTTCAGAACCTAAGCAAGGTCAGGCATGGTTAATATACAGCCAGGAGGCTAGCAGATTGAACATCACTCCAGAAGAAAACAATGGTAAATTATTTTGGGACTGCTGCAAGGAAAACTACATGAATATATTCATGAAAATACCAGCTTAACCTGATGGAGATTGGATCATTCACTAAATATAAATCCTAATAATTGTGGTACTTTTTGAATGATATCTGTGACTATCCCATTCACAACTGCATTGTCCACATGAATCAAGATTATTTACGTTAAAGAACACAATACAAAAGCATATTTTCTGAATATTTAATAAACAAAAAGAATGTTATGACTTTGTGTATGAAAATATTATATGAACTGGCTGTCAGTTTATTAAACAAGGAACATGAATGACTTATTCAATGATGTACTGAAAATTAGTTGGATATTTCTACTAAGTATCAGATGCATAACAGTATTATATGCAACAAAATAAAGAAGTCATATGCCCTTTCAAGAAGAAATTCTGTTTAACAATATATTCTGTTATATTTACAGCACTTTATACAGATGTCCTAAGATTATTTATTCATTTAATTTCTCTGCTGCCTCAGACCAGATAGACATTGTATAGATATAAATTATAATGTAAGTCATGTAATGTAACAATTAACAATAATATAGCATATTAAGCAGATTTTAATAAAAATGGTGCAATATTGGTCCCTGCTGAAAACAAGCAGTTCAATACAAAACCACCCAATATTTATTTATTACTTTATTGTGCTTTTATGCAGCTTCATTCAGGCAAATCTGAGTGACTAACAATAGCTGACTCCACAGGAGGGAAATTTTAGCCAAGCCTCCTTCCATTGTACCTCACATACTTTAAACTAGCACACACAAGATTCTACCTGAAACAATCTCACTGATATTCAGATCCTAATCCATGAAGGCTTTTAAAGTTTACTATTAGCACCCTACACTGTGAATTACGACATGTCAAATTCTGATAAAAGCATACCCACTACGTAAAGTGTTGTTAATAGCAAAATGTCATGCTGATAAACTGGTGATTCCAACATACGGTAGAGCTTTTAGCCCAGGATATCAGGCTAGTGTCCCTCTTCATCCATAACAGTAATTTGGATTCTTTAAGATTGTTTTTGGAAGCATTTACCTACATTTGAATTTTAACGTAGATGACAAAGTAATCATTTACAGTATGTTTAGATTTTCAATATGCTGGAAATAGAAGACACTGGATATGGTTTCTGTCAAGTGTCTTGCATTGTTTCAATAAGTTCTGCCAATATCAGTATTAATATCACAGCAAAAACAGCCAATTTGACTGAGTAAAGCAATGAATTACATATTGGAATGTCAAGGCTTTTTTCCTTCTAATTTTCATCTACCTTTTTCATAAGCGCTGTTCCTCACTTTTTTTTAAAAAAAAAAAATAGAACCTCTTGAAGGAGACTCAATAGATCCTGGTTTCCAACTGCTGCATCTTGAACAGTTTTCTGGATCATAAAATAGCTCTATCCTCAGTTACATTTTCAAGAATTTTGCAAACTGATTGAGAACAGAGCTGAGCCTCAATACTTAGTGTGGTAATTGGCTATTCTATGACTAGACTAGCAGCATGGCAGTAGCAATGGAGCCAGGAAACTTAGTTCTTAACTATTTACCAGCATACCACTGCCTCTACTCCGAATAATGGAAGGAGGCTGAGTCTCGGTGTTCTATTAGCATTTATTGAAGTCCTTTTGTGACTAGCATCCTGTCAATAGCAATTTCCTCGAAACTTTACAGAGCAAAGTACATGAAAGAGTAGAGAACAGTGCTATGAATGTTATGAGTGCTATGAATGGAATGCATCAAATCCAGCATCAAATCCAACATCAAATATATGCTGAACACTAAAGTCAACAGTAACACAGACAAATCTTTATGAAACAGTTGAAACAAAGTCAAACCCATCAACAGCAGTTGTGAATCATAAAAATCAAGACAATTCTACACAGATGCCAAACAAATGTCAAGGCTGGGAAAGATATGTCTATGTAGGTTGAGAATGGAACCAAACAAAATATCAGCAATCAGAAACTCTTGTAAAAAAAACTTGCTTTGAAATGGGCAAGGATGTTTTAAAAGCAGACAGCAAGACTGTTATAAAAATTTGTCCATGTTCTCAGTTTTTTGTATGCAAAAGACCAATCCATCTCCTTCAATGTTAAGTTCCTAAAAATTCACTCACCTGTTCACTGATCGTCAAGAAACTTAATTAAAAGGACTGTATGAGTGATATTCTTGTCAACAAGCTGCAATGCAATGATTATCTTCCCAGACAATAAATAATGAAAGACATAACTGAATACCTCTGTATTTGAAAACCAATTGATTACAAGAAAGTATCACTAATGTGTAAAGAACAGAAAAATCTCTACTTCTTTTTTCTTTGGGATCATCTGGGCCCTTTGCTTCAACATATTCAAACTATAGCTCAATGTTTCTCTTAATATTCAGGTCCCACTATCAAACTATGCATAATGGAAAAAAAATTCTTCTAATACTCATCTGGAACATGTCTTCCTGAATTTAAGACTATTATATTATGTCCTCCATTAATTATCTCAAATTATTCGATATGGTTGAATATCAGAAAGACATAACAAAGTCTTATATTTCATAGGTACAACTATCTAATACTACCTTTATGTACACATTTTATAATGTCATCATTCTCCATATAAACCAATTTTTCTTTTTCTTTTTTTTTTGAAAAAAGTTTATTTTATTTTATTTTTTTTAAAAACAAACCACATACAAGTCTTTTTATTTGCATTTATTTATTTTTTATTTTATTTATTTTATTTGCATTTATATCCCGCCCTTCTCCGAAGATTCAGGGCGGCTTACACTGTGTTAAGCAATAGTCTTCATCCATTTGTATGTTTATATACAAAGTCAACTTATTGCCCCCAACAATCTGGGTCCTCATTTTACCTACCTTATAAAGGATGGAAGGCTGAGACAACCTTGGGCCTGGTGGGACTTGAAGTTGCAGTAATTGCAAGCAGCTATGTTAATAACAGACTGCTTAGTCTGTTGAGCCACCAGAGGCCCTTACTATAAGGTACATACTTAAACACATTTCAAATTTCACCCCCTTGTATTGTTATTCCAATATTTTTCCCTTCCCCTCTTAAAATTTTATTATTTGCACATTTCTATCAAACCATCTGTTCCACTCCTCTATCCTGAGACTGATGTTAAATCAAGTCTAGTTTCCATATTTTTGCCCCCTTTCTTGCCCCCCTTCTTCATTAAACAAAATATCCAAATAAAAGAAAAAAATAAATAAAATAAACAATATGAAAAGAGCAAAGTGAAAAGGAGCAAACTGTCTCATTTCTCACATAATTCCATGCTTATATTCAAATAGTCTATTGAAAGCTTTATCTCAAATTATTTCAATTTTATTACATATGCTTAAAAATTTCATATTTTCATTTTATTAAATTTCTTAATATCCCATTCCTCCTTTTCTCAACATTTTTATAATCCTCTAATGATCTTTAATACAAATTTCAGCTTTACATTATTATATCATGCTTTTTATATTTTTGACTATCATTGCTGCAAGCAGCTCTTATCTTTAATATTCCAGTTCTGTAGTCATTTCTTATATTTCTTTCTTAGATGTCATTTGTATACTTCTCTTCTTATCCATTGTTTTCTGCTTTGTTCTTTGGTGTTATAAGTCTTAAAGATCAGCCATCTGGTTGCTAAAATCCTCCTTTGAAATTGTCCTGAAATCACAAAGACATTTCCGTCCTGTATTTCTTCTTCTGCCTTTAGGTGTCAGTCTTTAGTCTACAGTTGCGATCCACAATTAATAAAGTATCTATTTGTCTGTAAAATAGAGCCGCACCTTTTTTTTTCTGTATCGATTTTTTCCCCCTTTTTAGTCCCATTTAAATAGTTTCATTGTAATCCTTTAAGTCCAAATTTGTAAAGAATAGAGGAACTGGGAGATGTTTGATTAAAATCCATTTTTAAAGTCTTAGTTAAGTCCTTTCTTTTTTCTTCTTGCTTGTAATCTTTAAATAATCGATAAAAACCTCCAAAATTCTCCAAAATCACTTTTACTTAGAAGTCTTATTTTCTCTGTTTTCTCTATTTAATTAGGGCTCTAGACTTAGGTTCCAAGCCAAATTTTGTCAGGTTTTAAGTATCATTAATTATTTCCTTCCGTTTTCATTTCCTGTTTAAATTAGCCACTATTTCTCAATTTTCCTTTAAAAGCTTATTGGCAAAATTACTCCAAGTGCCTCTTCGTGAGCTGGCTTCAATATTTTGTTCAGTGTTTGTGCTTTATCCTCCTGCCTGTTCTTTGTGGTCGTCCCAACTTCAGGCAGCTGGTGATGGCTGTGGTCCTCCTCGCTGGATCGAGGGAAGAAAGCAAGAGCTGCAGGGAATTTGCAACTTCCCTGTTTGCTCCAGGCTCCCTCATTCTTTGCTGCCCCTACAGGGCAGCTATGGTCTGAGCCGGACCCCCATATCAAGGTGATTTTCAGCACTCACCCCAAGGCTCTCAGAGTTCGCGTCCATTCCATTGCGACATTGGCCACGCCTCGTATATAAACCAATTTTTCAATGACAGTTAAATATCATTTGAATTAGGTTTCTGTAATTTTATATACAGTATATTAGTGATATATTTTACTTTGTTTAGTGCATTATGTTTAGTAGGCAAAAGTTTCCCTTCCCTGTCCAATCATGTCTGACTCTAGGGTATGGTACTTATCTCTGTTTCTTGGCCGAAGGAGCCAGTGTTGCCCAAAGACATTTTCTGTGGTCATGTGACCAGGATGGCTATATGCCAAAGGTGCATGGAATACTGTTACCTTCCCACAAAGTCGTACTTATTAATCTACCTGCATTTGAATGCTTTTGAACTGTTAGGTAGGCAGGAGCTGGGGCAAGGAAGGGGAGCTCACTTGGTTGTGCGGCATTCAAGTCTCAAACTCAGGCTGTTAGCTTTCAACTGTCAAGATCAACGTCTTTGATCGCTGAGCCATCATGCCCTTCTACGTTTAGTACCTATAGCTCACACGTTCCTGTGAGGAAGAACGAAGACATATTTCTATACAAGGAAAAAAATGACTGGTCATTACAAGTTACATAGTAATTTCTAAAGGACAATTATGTAATCACCACTTGTAGTGTTCACAGCCAGCTTCCAACAAGCAAAGTCAATGGGGAAGCTGGCAGGAAGTCATAGATTGCAGACTCACGCCATCACACTTAACAACCTGTGGTGATTCACTTAATGGCTGCAGCCAGAACTGATGAAAGTCAGATGTTATCATGTGACATTTGACTTTACAACCATGTCATTTATTAATGGAGTTGCTAGCCCCAACTGCAGTTGTTAGTCTAAAAAGGTATTGCCAGATACCCTCTGATTATTGTCAAGGCAAAACTTGAAAAGGATAAGGAAATACTGCATAACCTGTCTATCCAGAGTGTTTATTTATAAAAAAAAATCCCAACCAGTGGGTTTTTAAAATATAAAGTATGCAAAACGAAACCTATGTATTGCTTTTTAAAAAGTGACATCAAAATCACTTGCCTAAAGTACTCCCTATGATGGTACTCAAGAGAAGTCTCTTTTCTAGTCCAACTTAAAACTGACAAAACTAATCCATTCATTGCAGCTGACTGGAATATGTCAAGGATTTGTCCTATCCAGGATAGGTATCCAGGATAAAGGCAGGAGTAGAGCAGATTGGAAATCAACTTCCTAGCTCTTCTGTGCTAAATGTAGTGACTAAAACAAACATAGACTATATCCAAAAGCGCATGGAGCTGAACTGCCCCCAAGGAGATGTAAATCATGTTTATATCCACATAGAAACAACAGCATAACATTATGATACCATGGAAAGACAAGGAGGATAGGAAATATTTCAGGAACATAATATATGCCTCAATATATATGGAATAGGATTTAATTAAGAGCATGATAAAACGCTGCATTAGCCAAGTTAAATAGATGGTCATTGCTTCACAAACAGAGCATGAAACATACTATGACTGCAAATAAAGCTAAGAAAACCAGCCCAGATGTATAACGCCACTAGCCTGCAGCTGGGCTTAGCTCAACAAGGATTTGTAGTTGTTTCATAATGATTCTGATACAATTTTAAGTCTTGAACTTATGATCTATTATATTCTGCTACTGTATATAGTTACTTTATTTGGAAATAGGAGAATATAACAATTCACATGCTAACCAAATGTGTCTAGCTTCTCTATCCTGGAGATTTATATTGCTAGTCATTCTATTGAAATGGCTTTTATATTTGTTTTCTTTTGACTTTTGGAATATGATAGTTTTTGATTATATCTTTGTATGTAGAATATGAAATCCTGGCAAATGGAGGTAGTGACAGATTTTATTTTCCTGGGCTCCAAGATCACTGCACGTAGAATAGAATAGAATAGAATAGAATAGAATAGAATAGAATAGAATAGAATAGAATTTTTATTGGCCAAGTGTGATTGGACACACAAGGAATTTGTCTTGGTGCATATGCTCTCAGTGTACATAAAAGAAAAGATACCTTCATCAAGGTATAACACTTACAACACTTAATTATAGTCATAGGCTACAAATTTAACACTTAATTTAACACATGGGGACTGCAGCCAAGAAATTAAAAGACGCTTGCTCTTTGGAAGGAAAGCTATGGGAAATCTAGACAGCATACTAAAAAGAAGATAAAAAGCACCTTGCCAACAAAAGTGCCTGTAGTCAAGACCATGGTTTTCCCAGTTGCAATGTATGACTGTGAAAGTTGGACTATAAGAAAGGCTGAGTGCCAAAGAATTGAGGCCTTTGAACTATGATGCTGGAGAAGACTCCTGTGAGTCCCTTGGACTGCAAGGCGATCAAACGGTAAGTCCTAGAGGAAATTAACCCTGACTACTCTTTAGAAGGCCAGATCCTGAAGATGAAACTCAAATACTTTGGCCACCTAATGAGAAGGAAGGACTCACAGAAGAGCTTAATGCTGGGAAAGACTGAGGGCAAAAGAAGGGGACGGCATAGAATGAGGTGGCTGGATGGAATCACTGAAGCAGTAGGCATGAGCTTAAATGGACTCCAGAGGATGGTAGAGGACAGGAAGGGCTGGAGGAACGTTGTGCATGGGATCACAATGGGTCGGACATGACTTTGCAACTAGCAACAAGAGCAACAAGAAGAATATGAAAACTGCAATGTAAGACCAGATTTGGTCCTGCAAAACTACATAACTACTATGTAAATGATAGAAAATAGCTATATAAATCTAGTGGCTAAGGTACCAGGCTAAGAGCCAGGAAACTGAGTTCTATCTAGTCCCACTTTAGGCATGAAGATTGCCTTAGTGACCTTGGACCAGTCACTCTCTCTCAGCCCAACTCAATGTTGTTGTGAAAAAAGTAAAAGAGTAAGGAATATTAGGTATGGTCTGGGCTCAGAGTTATTTATAAAAATAATAAAGGCAGGATTAAAAAAATCTAAAAACTCTCTTTTAAAAAGGCTCAAAATATTTATACAATATTCACCTGACAGAAAGTACAGGTTTTTTCTCTCTCCAATTATCATCTGGGTATCATGGCATTTGCTTTCCATTTATGGGGAACAATATGTGCCGTTAAGCAAGAGAAAACACACCAAATGAGCCAACTATACAAATCTCTAATGTTGTTGTTAGTTGCAAAGTCATGTCCCCCTAAAAATAAGATTAACTGACCCAGTTAACTTATGAGGGGCAGCGGTCGTCCCTAGTGTTTGATAGGTTAAATTTAACTCTTTTGGCAACACCTAAATGGAACTTAGTTTTATTACTGATATCTTACGTCTTCCCTTGGTCTTATTTCCATTCAGTTTTATGCTGTCTTTCTTTCCCTGTCCCCTTATTCCATTTCCATGGTGTAGAAAAATACTCTGACAACCCCTTTCAGCAACTATATGATGTGGAATAAATACTCACATTAACACAACACTATTCTGCTACTAATTAAAGCAGCATGTCTTTTCTCAATCTCTGTCATAATCGCGGGGGGGGGGGGGGGGCGGGAGAATGCCAATGTTTTCAGAAGTCAATTCTTTCTACCAGCTGTTAAAGGAATGGCATCTTTTCTTTCAGACTTGTAGAGAAGCCTGAAAAAAGATGCAGCTGTTTTTAGTTGGAAGAGATGTTGCTGTGCTTGTTTAAGATTGAAGGCATTTCTTCCAAATCCTTTAAGTGTCCATTGACCAATTTCCAAGGCTGACTCCAACTAGAGTAGACAAAATAGAAAGTCAAGCATTGCACTAATTTTTGTACATTTAATGAAATGTTTTGTTCCTTTTAAATTAAAAGTAATTTTCCTTTTCAAATAAATTTAGAGGATTGATTTGTCTGCATCCCCATATCATATTTGGTTATACCAAATTCTGCTAGGTCATGATGTATTTCAGGAATCATTAATTTTATTGAAAAATGTAGCCTGTTTCTTTGGTACACGTAACACTTTCATTGACAGAAACAGTAAATTCATTTATTATATTTCACACTTTCCCAAATTAATATACAAATGAATAGCTATGTTCCTACAAACTAGTATTGCAGACTTGAAATATTCTTTACAACTTGGGCTACCGTTATCTCCAAAGCTGGAGAAAACACTGAAAAGGAGACTAAAATGACAATATATTTTATTTAAAACACAAAGAACACTTTTCCTCTAAGAAATTAGAAAATTCTTTACAAATACTTTGGGTTGTATCCAGGATTTCCCTTTTGCAAACAAAAAGGACTGAAATCCAATAACAACCCATGCTGGGGAATGGGGATGGTTATTGCCAAATACCTCCCTTACAACATACCATTTTCATACATATCCAGAGGGTACCTTAATGTTCTAACCCCAGAGCATGAGGACAAAATCTGATGAAAATTTCCTCCCTTTTGTTCTGTGAGAGCTTCCTAACATTCTTTACAGAAGAATTTCAATTTCAGGCCCACTAGCAAATATGTGGAAGAGCTATACGAACACTGATATACCTCCCATGTAGTACCAACCCATTGCTATGAACTCTTTTCATAGATAGAGATATATAAAGATAGAGACAGAGATGCTAGAAATAGTAAGAGATATAAAGATACAGGTAGTCCTCGACTTACTACCATTCACTGAAGGTTTAAAGTTACAAAGATGCTGACAAAAGTGACCTACAACTGGACCTTGCACTTACATCACAATCTCCTTGCAGTCACATAATCAAAATTTGGGTGCTTGGCAACTGGCATTTATTCATTTATTACATTGTTATGCCGCTCATCTTTCCTACAAGATGAGTCTGAACTGCTTACAAGTTATAAGCTTGGCAACTAAAAGATGTAATGGCTGCAGTGTTCTGGTGTAATGTGATCACCATTTGCAACATTCCCAACAGACTTCTAACAAAGCAAGTCAGGAAGACACTGGATTCACTTAAATGACTGCATGACTCACTTAACAATCATGAAGTTTATCAAGCAGAATCCTACTGAGGAGGATCTGCTTCTAATCTAGGAATCTACTTGATGGATCTGCTTCCTCTTTAGGAATTTGCTTGGTGGAACATTTTGATATAGTCAGAAGTGCTTTATACTCTGTAAAGCATCCTTTCCGAGGTTGCTGTAACTTCGAACAGTCAATAAGTGACTGGTCGTAAGTCAAGAACTAACTGTACTTTTATTAACTACTTGTTGAATATCTGGAGCTTCCCAAATATCTTTGATGTTCCTAGCCAAAGCTCTGTAGTCCTGATAATTAAGTAGGGCCATGGAGTCATTGGAACAGATCATCCTTAGCAATAGCAATTGCTAAACATCCTTTTTCTCATAATTTTCCTCCTTTCTTGGAGTGGCCCAGCTTGAAATCATTCCATTGAGCAGAAGCACATTCCATCCATTTTAGAGACAGCAATGTGATCCCCTTCAGCGATTGAACATATCTTCATATCTTATCTTCATATCTTATTTGAAGATATTATTTAGATAACATCTTCAGATTACAAGATGTTATCTAAATAATAAATATAAAATCTCTTATTACACAGTGTTTTTCTACATTTTGGATGCTTGGATAAGCATGCTACATGCTTGGATAAACAAGCAGCAGTAAAAGGATTACAGAAACAAATTATCCCAAAGGTGCTTTTTTCAAAAGGCAACTGGATTTAAAAAAAAAAAAAATCTGTTCCAAGAAGCTTCTTCAGCTCTGACTGGATGGTGGGGAATGGAAGGATTTATATGCCTTGCAGACAGCTGGTCATTTGCATCCTTTTAGCTGTGTCCTCAGGTTCATCTGAGTAGTGGAAATGGGTGTGAGGCCTTCTTGGAACTGCTGAAAGGACTGTATAGTAGACTGGAGATAGATGATGTTGTATCCCTCCCCTTCTGTTGAGAGGACTGTTCTATTTTGACATAGAGGGCCTCTTTGACCCGTCTTTCAAATCAGCGGTCCTCTCTGTCCAAAATGTGGACTTTACTGTCTTCAAAAGAGTGACATTTGTCTTTTAAATGCAGATGGACTGCTGAATCTAGTCCTGATGGTTTGTTCTCCTACGTTGTGCCATGCATTTATGAAGTGATTGTTTTGTTTCCCCAATGTACAGATCTGCATATGTCTAACTTGTACAGATAAATGTTCACACTAAAACTTTCTGCTCTTTCTATTCTGTGCATCCTTGTACAGTAAAACAAAACAATCAAACTTCTAAATTTTGAATCTTTTAATTATTTAAAAATAAATTTTTAAGACATGCCGCATATAACTATACAGTTGAAAAGGAAATCCCCTTTTGTAGCAAGGCTAGAAATACAATAATTAAGTGGGTTTTTTAGACATTAAGGTCAGCATTAGATAGCATGTTTGAACTTCATCTTTATATTCCTGGTATACAGATGTTTTATAACAACAACAACTAAAAAAACCTGTTGACAACTCATGAGCTCTTACAGAAACCAGATATATTGACCTTTGGGGAAAACATGCCAGTTACTTGCTTGGAATGAACAATTCAGAATATTAAAAACAAGCTTTAATGTATTTTGAATAAAAAGTTAAATTCTCCCAACTGCTTGGTTCATTTCCAGCAACTTTCCAAAAATTTCTTTAACTCTGTAACTGCCTCTAGACAAAAAGCTTCCATGGAATTTGATATCTGAAAAGTTCATCATGCCCTGCAGCTCAGCCAATAATATGAATTGAAATCAATCTATGAAAGAGAGGATTGAAAACCAGATGAAAGAAGAAAAATCTCAAATGTGATTTTCTGTAATAAATAGTTTTCAATAGGCACTTCCAATATGAGTCACATAAATGATTTTTATTTCATTAATGCAATTTTATCTTGTTTTGCACTTGAAAGTGCATGACTGAATGACTTAAAAGATGAATATGATATACAAGGATTAGGGAAGATAAAAAAGTAAACTTAAGCAATAATTGCTAGTAACAATAACAATAACAATAACATTGCTATCTCTCCTAGAATCCCATCCTATTTTGTTGCACAATGCTTCTCTTAGAAATGACCAAAAGATGTAGGTTAATATAATTGATGTTGTACTTGCAAGAGTAGGAGTTGGCAAGCAGGTGTTAAGTAGTTGTTTTTATCTAACTCTGTTTAATTCTCTCCAGTTTTTACTGATTTCTCAATTAGTCTGATCAGAAGTTGTTCACTGCTACATATTGGTAGAAATGTGAATGCCTGTTGTAATGCACTGGTAGAAGTGAGAAAGGGAAAGTGCATTTATTTGCATTAAAAGATGGTTTTGATTTTACTGATTATAAATCCACTTAGTATTAAGCAGTAAGGCTGGAAATGTGGAACTTTGGTGCATCAATTCAATTTCTAGTCTTACAAATCAAAATCTGACTTCATATACCTGTATCAAAAAAGAAAAAAAGGACGAAGCATTTGAACTCTGTGTTCTGTCACTATTGGATATATTTGAATTAGGCTGGTCCAAAAAAAAATCATTTAGTAGAGTTTGTTTAAAAAACAAAAAGGGTTGGTTTTGTATTTTATAAGACAAGATTCTATACTAGGACTTCCTATCTACCACAGAGAAATCATATAAATTTGTCAAATTTGAAGCCTGTGAAAGCAAGGAAAACTTTCTCCCTCTGCAAAATTATTAGCAACCATACAATTAAGGAAATTTTTCAGAAAACACCAGTTCACGTCCCACAAGACACCAGGTTCCACAGAATGTAATCTAGGAAACAATGGGCAAGCTGCTGAGAATATGATAACACCAAGTAAGGAGATTATTAATGCAACAGTGAGTACAAGTTCTGCCCTGATAGAAGGCCCCAAGTCTGCCAATGTCCAAACTATGGATGAAATATTCTATAGGTTTGAATTAAAACAGGTAAAAAGATTGACAGCACTAGAGGTAGTCCTAAACTTATGACAATTGTGCCCAAAATTTATGTTGCCGAGTGAAACATTTGTTAAATGAGTTTTGCCCCATTTTACAAATTTTCTTGCCACAGTTGTTAAATGAATCTTTGCAGTTGTTAAGTTAGTAACATAGCTGTTAAGCGAATCTGGCTTCCCCATTGACTTTGCTTGTCAGGTCGCAAAAGGGGATCACATGACCCTGGAACACTGAAACCGTCATAAATACGAGCCATGTGCCAAGCATCTGAATTTTGATCATGTGACCATGGGGATGTTGCAATGGTCATACTTGTGAAAAACGGTCCTAAGTCGTTTTTTACTGTTGTAACTTTGAATGGTTATTAAATTAATTGCTGTAAGTTAGAGGGCTATCTGTACTGCCTAATGGAATGGAATTTAAATACTTCTTTCAGCAGAGATAAAAGTTAGCTCTTAAGGATACAACTTAGTAGTCTTATCATCGGTGCAAGCACACAGTGGTCAAGAGATCAAAAGGGTTGGTCAAGTATGAGAGAAATATGCAAAAGCCTCTTAAGAAAGAACACCTTGCCCCAATCCAGTCCCGACTGCAGTCACACTCATCATTGGCAGTCCAAGGCCCCTATCCCAGGTGACCTTCACCTTCTTCTTGCTCCTGCTGCTGACCAAGCATGCCCAAGCTGACCCTTCATTAGGCAGCTAATGGCCAGAAGAGGCCATGTTCCCACAAGGAAACTGCCCTGAAAAGAAAGCAGCTGCTTCACAAAGGCCAGGCTGGACAGGCTTGGTCAGCAGTGGGAGCAACAACATTCTAAAGATCACCAGAGTCCACAGAATGCAGGGGCCCAAAAGAACATAGATGAGGGAGAGATTGGGGTGGGGGAGTCGAAGCACTCCTGCATAAGTGTGGGCCAGAATTTTTAATCACATGACTGGAGGTGGGGGGGGGAGCACTGCAACAACCAAAACTTTGGGAATTGATTGTAAGTCCCCTCATTCAGCATCATAGGAACTTTGAATGGTTGCTGAACACATGGTCATAAGTTGAGGACTACCTGTAAATGTTCATTTTCCTCCAGAGTGTTGGAGATACTCTTTTATTACTATTTAGCAGAATGCACATGGAGCTATCCAATGTCCTGCTTTCTACTGGTTTCTGTAAGAGAGTAAGAGTTAACGTGTGTGTTGACTTTACTACTCTTCACTTAGAACATTTGCCCTGAATTTTCCTGTCATGCCCGACTTTCTCAATAGAATTCAAATGGCCTGAGAATGAGACAAGACACTTTGTCAAGGCAACAGAAGTACAGCCTTCTCAACTGCTGCATAATGAAGAAGAGTCTTTTAAAATTATATTTTAAGTTTAAAATTAAGAAGAGTCTTTTAAAATCATCAAATTTATTATGAATGGGTTTTCACAAACTGGTTTTTATGGCTGTTTCTGGAAAAAGAACACAGTGATTGCCCAGTACGTTATGGCCGCATTTAAGAGCTTGTGAAGACTTGGCTAACACAAGGTAATTTTCCATTTGCTCGAAAAAAGTAATACAATTCTGTGGATAAAACATTCCTTAAAACATGAAAATGTAACAGGAATGTTGGCAGGTCAGTTATCTTGCTAGCAACATGCAATTTTACATGTCACCAATGCTATTTATCCTATGAAACAGCAACTTCTATTACAAAAATATTAAAAAAACAGTATTTGAAGTTTCTGCTTTAATTTATTAACTAATAATTCATCTTGCCTTCCCACCATTTTCTATCACTGACTATCAAAGAGTTTGCCTCTTCACAAAACAATGAGGACCCAGATTGACCAGGGCAATGTGCTGACTCTGTAAACCGCTTAGACAGGGTTGTAAAGCATTGTGAAGCTGTATATAAGTCTAAGTGCTATTGCTAAATGCAGTCATTTGTAGACACTGATTAATCACTTGTATCCTTATTTGAGATCAGATTTTCCTTTAAAAACGTAAGTCTATTCCTGAATTTAATACAACTTTGCAAGTTACTTCTGGGGCTGCAATATAGCAAAAATACAAAAGAATCGAGTACACTTAAAAGTCAGCTTCTCTGGGACTCTGGGAATATTTGCAATCCTACCCATTCTATTTTTGTTTTTCATAAGTAATCAATTTTAATGTCACTTACACAGATTATACCTCTCTATATACTATGTACTAAGGGGCGCAGTGGCTTAGTGGGTAAGACGGTGAGCTTGTCAATCGAAAGGTCAGCAGTTTAACGGTTCGAATCCCTAGTGCTGCCTAATGGGGTGAGCTCCCGTTACTTGTCCCAGCTTTTGCCAACCTAGTAGTTTGAAAGCATGTAAAAAATGCAAATAGAAAAATAGGAACCACCTTTGGTGGGAAGGTAACAGCATTCCGTGCACCTTTGGCATTGCGTAATGCTGGCCACATAACCACGGAGACGTCTTCTGACAGTGCTGGCTCTTTGGCTTTGAAATAGAGATGAGCACCGCCCCCTAGAGTCGGGAACGACTAGCAAGTATGTGCGAGGGGAACCTTTACCTTTACCTTATACTATGTACTAGTAATAGATGTTTAGTTCAAGAACTGTTTTCTATTACTATTATTACTGCTATAGCTCTCCCTAGATTTTCCACCTCCATTTTTAGCCAATATTTTATAATTACTAAGGATTCTTTTGTTCAGATTATCTTAACTCCCTAACATTCCTCATTTTAAAAAAAAGCTTTGAAGTACATGGTTTCTGTGGTTAGAACACACCTATCTATAGTTGCTTAAACCATATACATTTTTTGGGGATTATACTGCAGCAGGAGAAAACAGCCATGTAATCTCAAGAAAAGGAGTTCTTTTAAGAAACTGTGGAAGGGTGTTATGTTAACACCCATTTTCTGAATCTCCTTTTGCCTTCAGATCCAAAGAGCTGCACCGCCCCACTTAATATCATTTCTCATGTGAGACAAATGTTATTCTACTTCTATTTTTTCACTAAACAATTTCACTTTATTTAATTATATTATTCTTAACTTCCTTTCTCTCAACCTCACACCCATGAATATCACAATTTTCTGTCAAAAAGGCAAATACAATTCTTCCCCATTCTTCTCACATCTGCTCTGTGAACTGAAACAGGTTAAAGATGATACTTGGCCCCCAAATACCCATTTCTTTCTGTCATTCATGCATCTACTTGTTTCTCATCTTCTCTCTCAGCAACATGAGACATAAACTTCCATCATCTTTTTAAAAAT
The DNA here is from genome assembly GCF_028640845.1 of Ahaetulla prasina. Classification (NCBI taxonomy): domain Eukaryota; kingdom Metazoa; phylum Chordata; class Lepidosauria; order Squamata; family Colubridae; genus Ahaetulla; species Ahaetulla prasina. The sequence goes on from NC_080539.1 coordinate 272,777,038, forward strand.
ACTATCTCTCTCTAGAAGTGTAACCCATTCCATTTCAATATATCATAGTAATATATCATATATCTATATCATAGTAATGCTTATTACTTTAAAAAGTGTCTAGACAAAAGAAAAATTCTATTGTACTTTAATGAATAAATGTCTTGCTTTATGATCCAAGTTCTTTCACTAAAATCAGTCCATTATTTTAAAAAGCTACTTTTAAAAACTTACTGAAAGCCATACTAAAAAAAAATAGTATCTGTATCTAATCAAAACATATTGCCTTTTCATGTTAAAGTTATGTTACAGGGATTACAGAGACAAGTGCTACATTTTCCAAAATCCATAGAGAGAAGATATTATTACCTAGCTTAACTGCTGTGATCAGTTGAAAAACACAAAAATTCTGTTGACCATAGTTGACAGGAGCTCTTAGATCACCGATTATAGATATCAGTGAGAATGCGAGAGTAACAATATAAGAAACTTTTGATTTTCAAATTACAAGTGATATAAAAGTAAAATAAAATTAAAAAGTAATATTTCTTGACATAACATTTCCAGAGAAATAAGCTACTTTCCTTTACCAAATCAATATGACCTTTAGCAATAAAAGTTTGATAGAAAGTGAAATCAGATGTAATAAAAGTAAAATTGCGTAAGTTTTTCCCAACTCGCTTACATTACAAGTTCTTTAATTAATTAGAATTTTATAGTTGAAAGAAAATAAAAAAAATTGATGTTCTTCTAAATGGTTATGAGGCATTATCTCTGGGTGTAGCTGGCCTTCTGCCACTTCTTTGTAAATAGCTAGAATGCATCCTTTACTTGCCAGGTATTCTGCTATTATTAAATATTACAGTTGATGTGCATTCTATTTTTTTTACCAAATCAGAAACAACAGTTTTAAGAACTACTGAGTTTGCAGACAAATATTATATCATCCACCAATATCGTCATAGGGAGTATTCTAACATGTATTTGTTAATGCTACCCACATCTTTTGAAGCATTTTATAAGCTAGTTGTCCCCTCACCCAAAATTAAATAAACACATTGGAAACCTGAAAAAAGTAGTTTATATCAAAGGCTACAGCAAGACAGCAGTAGAAACGATGTACAGAGGAAAATAATGCAATGAAGCTTGCTTGCTTGCTTGTTTGTTTGTTTAGTTATTTAGTTATCAAATGTATATAAATGTTCACCTCCCAAAAGGAACTTTGGACAGTCAAAAAATAACAATGTTACTCAATAAAATGATTTGAACATGGACTTATAATATATGAATTCCTTTATATTACAATCTTATTTTCTTAAGTTTAACATAATACTAGAATACCAGAGTTAGAAGGGACCATGGAGGTCTTCTAGTTTAACCCCCTATTCAGGCGGGAAACTCTCATACTGTTTCAGACAAATGGTTGTTCAATCTCTTTTGGGCAACCATTTTTTGTCTGAAGTGGTGTAGGGTTTCCTGCCTAAGCAGGGGTTGGACTAAAAGACCACCAAGGTCCCTTCCAACTCTGTTATTCTCTTCCATTCTATTCTAAAAAAAACCTCCAGTGTTGGAGCAACCAAAACTTCTGGAAATATGCTGTTCCACTGTTTAATTGTTGTGTCAGGAAATTTCTCCTTAGTCCTAGATTGGGTCTCTCTTTGATTAGTTTCCATCCACTGCATCTTGTCTTGCTTTCAGGTGCTTTGGAGAATAGGCTGATCCCTTCTTCTTTGAAACACTACTATCATGTCACCCCTAATCTTTCTTTTCATTAAACTAAACAATACCCAACCCCTGCAAACGTTCTTCATATGTTTTATTGTCCAGTCCCCTAATCATCTTTGTTGCTCTTTCCTGCACTGTTTCTAGAATCTCAACATCTTTTTATATCATGGAGACCAAAACTGGATGCAATATTCCAACTGTGGTCTTACCGAGGTATTATAAAGTGGTACTAACATTTCACATGAACTTGATTGTGTCCCTCTGTTAATGCAGCCTAGGACTGTGTTGGGGTTTTTTGGCAGCTGCAGCACACTGCTGGCTCATATTTAAGTGATTGTCCACTAGGACTCCAAGATCCCTCTCACAGTTACTATTGAGCCAGAAAGCACCTATTCTATACCTATGCATTCGGTTTTTCTTGCCTAAATGTAGAATTTTATTTTCTCTATATTGAATTTCATTTTGTTAGATAGATGTCTGGATCCAGTCCAAATAATACATACTGAGAATGTGGATAATTTTGTTATGCGCTAAATATTTAGAGTAGATAATACCCACTAGGAAACTGTATTTAGAAAACTGTGTGGCCTAAAAGATAGTTATGTAGCACAAGGTTAAATCCTTTTAAGAAAACATTGCTAAAAGTTCAAATTCCTTAATCAAAACACCACATTAAGTGTTCATAATTGTCTCAAAAATGACAAATCTCATTTTCATCATATTTTAAATACATTCTAATATGCAAGAAGTACAAATCATGAGAGATCATTATTCAACCTTCTTAAAGTTATCTTTCAGCTCATATGAAATAAAATCACACACATAACAAAAATTTTCAATGCCTATTAGTTTCACAGACATCCATAAATCCAATGTTTTCTGCCCATCTCACACTGGGTGATATTCAACAAATTTCTTAAAGCTGCATGTAAAATTACGTATAAATACCACATGAAATTTGAGTGAAGATGACACTTATTATAATTACTAAGCTAAACATGTTCCTAATGATGCTAGAATGAACATGTCCTCCATTGGCTTTGATTGTACAAATTGATTTTAATTGCACTGATTCAGTCAAAATAAAATTCAGAAAAAGGGAAAGTAAGGGCTCACTGAAATACATCAGGAAGCTCATATTGCAGCAACACTTTAGTTCTTGTAGTGGGGATATCTTTTGTCTTCTCAGGTATGGTATGATATATCTTTTGTCTTCTCAGGTATGGTATGATATATCTAATATTGCAATTTCCAGGAGTACTAATTCTATGACCAAAATGTTAATATGTCATCCTTATAATTTTTCCTGAAAATAAACCACAGCAAAGTTTAAAACATGAAACATAATTGGGTGTATCTAATAATAATGTGGCTCAATAGTTAATAATTACACTGAATCATTAAGATGCTGATGTGTCACTTAGATGAATACTTCAAAACTACTTTTACAAAATCTAATTTCATAGTACAAACCTTTTCCTAATATGGTGGCATGCAGAGAAAGGTAAAGTATTTCTTGGAAGTTGCCAAAACACATTCTTAAAAATACTACTAATTTCATGATTAATTCTTGCCTATGATAAATTTCTCTTATTACGTAATATATTAAATTATTATATCATTATCATAATATATGCAGTAATTATTTGTTGCTACTCATCACAAGCCCACTCCCTACTTATGACTTCCAGCAACATTAATCAGTATTAGTCCATGTTACCATTTATTCATCTGGATTTACGTATGATTTGTAATAGAATGTCATTAAGACCTCTTCAACTTACTGTGCTTTTTTCCGAAACTTTTCCGAAGCATTATAATACATCTATTAGAAGATAATTTAAATTCAGAATTCCTAAAACTTCAGTCATTTCGTTTGTTTTCAGTATTGTTCTGACATCTCTTTTACATTCATTTTTGTTTTCATCATTCCCATTTTGGCTGTCGCTTACTTTGTTTTTCCTATCTTTTATCATGACTTGTTGATGTCTACACTTCTTGTCTTGAAGGAATTAAATCTGTCAACTTCCACAAGAAAAGGAAAGAAGGAAGTGTCTCTCTACAGGCATTATTATACCAAACTAAAACATTGTTTAGATCAGGTCACTAATGGACAGAATGAATTGGATATTTTATAAAGAACAAGTTCATATATTGTGATACGAAATGCAATGTCTGGATGCTAAAGCAAAATCCAAAGTTAGTTCAATTCTAGAGTTAAACCAAAGTCAAAGTATTACACAAAAAAGAAAGTAAATGTGGAAAATTCAGGCTGAAAAAATTAGGATACAGGCATAAGAATTGGAATATTGTAAGAGCAAGTATGAAATATGGCTTTCAGTGAAGAGAAGATAGAGTTGAAGTGAGTTTTGTCCCATTTTACAACCTTTCTTGCCATAGTTGTTAAATGAATTACTGCAGTTTACTAACACATTTGTTAAGTGATTCTGACTTCCCCATTCATTTTGCCTATCAGAAGGTTGCAAAAGGTGATCGCATGACCCTGGGACACTGCAACCATCACAAATATGAACCAGTTGATAAGTGTCCAAATTTTGAACACATGTAACAAATTATTTTGATTACAGTTCACAGTGCCCAGTAATCTTACAGGAAAGATATAAAACTTCAGCAACGATAAAATTTGGTTGAAGATTACTGATGACTAAACAATAGAATAGAATAGAATAGAATAGAATAGAATAGAATAGAATAGGACAGAGTTGGAAGGGACCTTGCACTTCTTCTACTCCAACCCCCTGCTTAGGCAGGAAACCCTACACCACTTCAGACAAAAGGTTATCTAATCTCTTTTTAAAAACTTCCAGTGTTGGAAAATTTACAACTTTTGGAGGCAAGTTGTTCCACTGATTAATTATTCTAACTGTCAGGAAATTTCTCTTTAGTTTTAAGTTGTTTCTCTCCTTGATTAGTTTCCACCCATGGCTTCTTGTTCTACCTTCAGGTGCTTTGGAGAATAGTTTAACTCCCTCTTCTTTGTGGCAACCCCTGAGATATCGGAACACTGCTATCATGTCACCCCTAATCCTTCTTTTCATAAGACTAGACATATTCAGTTCCAGCAACAGTTCTTTATATGTTTATGCAGCCTAGAACTGTGTTCGCTTTTTTGGCAGCTGCAGCACACTGCTGGCTCATATTTAAGTGATTGTCCACTAGGGTTACAAATCATGTATAGTTAAAGTTAGCGAAGTATCCACATATGGTGTTAAGGCTACTCTCCTACATTTTTATAGGAAATGGCATTTTCTATAAAAGCGGCATTAAGCAACAAAGCATAAATGGCAAAAATAATTGGTGGATGTATCATAGCTGTAGATACAATGCACAGAAATTATATTTATATCACATATTACAGTTTTTCTTCTTCTCCAGTCAGAAAGCTCCCAGTTTTTGAATAGTCAGTATCTTGGTCTAACCTGCCCTTGTCAATACTGCCTCATAGAAGAAATGAGAAAAAAGGTGATACATATGCCTGATCCCCTTTGATGAAAGTACAAGATGAATAAATAAGACAAACTCAATTGGGGCAGAGATGTATTAGAGCAGAAAAAGAATAAAACATATTTCTGAGATTTTATCATCTCACACAAAAGGATTTATTTATGTTGATGTTGACTTTGGAATGGTTGATAACTTTCATGTTTTAAAGATCAATTAAGAGATTGCCACAGAGGTAGCAAATAGCAAAGCATCTGATCCTGACCCTCTAGAAATCACTGCTATTGAGGAACTTTCCTCAAAAATATGACTAAATATGGAAAAAGTATGAACTGTTGTTTTTCTTACAACAAGTTCCAATTCCACTATTAAATGGGGAAAAGGAGGTCAAATTTAATGCAAAGGTCATAAAACAGATAAAGGAAAAGATCCAACATCACATCTTAGAAACTTCAAACCATCAGCAAGTCTCTGCAAGTATATATGAGTACAACCAGAATCAAGAACAATCATTGTGAACTAATCTTTTCTGGTATGCAGTTTTAAAAGAGAATCAAGACATATTACTAAAAACTAGATCAATCTGACATTTGTAATGGAAAAAAAATCTAAAACATTGCTTAAGTCCAGTTGCTAACTGTTGACTCAATATTTTGAAGCAAGATGCCTCTTTTTCTCTGATAACTCTGTAACTTCTAATATTATCATACTGTGTGAACTGAAAATGTCTGGACTTTTTACTATTACTATGCATAATAAATTTTTATTGTCACTATGGACAATATCCAATGGTTTTTACTTAGTAGTGATAGAACAGATGAAAAGACTGAAAGAAAGGAAAAGCTTGTCTGAACATAAACTTTCTAACTACTTGAGCATCTTTCAAGAAATGAACAAATCAACATTTATCATTCATAAAACTTGTTTTTAATATTATTTAACCCATTTATTTAAGAAAATTTATATGGCTACCCAACTCCAGGCGGCTTACAAAAGTAAAAGCCCAATATAAAACAATAAAATGTGATAATCCCCCAGCTCCCTAGTGACAATAATTAGTCAATCAATAACTTGATGGGCGTCCCCACCCCCACTCCTGGTCCCCCTGGCCCTTTGGCAAAATCAGATCTTCGGGGCCTTGAAAAAGAGTGTTCGAGTAGGAGGCAATCTTTTCTGTGGAGATGTGATGTTCCACAGGAGGAGCCACCACAGAGAAGGTGCTTCTTCTTAGTTCCATTAGGTGCATCTCCTTAGGAGAGAGGAATCACATTACTGTCTAACTTTCCTATCAAGAAAAGCTGACTAAATTGGAGACTTACTTACATGCATAATTACATGCAGCTGCAATTAGGAATGAATGATCTAGCTCAGGGGTGTCAAATTCGCGACCTGCGGGCTGGATGTGTCACGTGCTGGTCCCACCCCACCCGTGAAGACACGACTTTGACACCCTGAGCTAGCTGATAGAACTGTTGTAGAGGAACTGATTTTAAAGAAGGTAACTGCTTTTGCATATGTACAAGGGCTGTTTGGTATTTGTATAAAAATGCTAGAAGCAGTAGTAAAAAATAATATGGAAAAAGAGGTGAAAGTGGTTGAAAGTGCAATAGGATTTGGATGGATGACAGGAGGAAAAGAGGCAGAAGACTTAAAAAATACAGCACGTTCCCAGCACAGACTAATGTCACATTCTCTTCAGTCCCACAAACTTCACAAAAACATTTTACTTTCTTTGCTCCAGGAACAGAAAACAACAGAAAGTGCTGAACTATGCAACATTGCAACAGTCTCATACTCAAAGTATTATGATTGGAGAGCCCTGATAAAAACATTCACTGTGAATAAGAACTAGAACTGTCAGTCACAAAACTATCTCTTCATCATCTTCCCACTCTATTTAGGAATACAGGGTGTTTGGGGGAAATGTTAACCAATTTTAGGCAAATTAGGTAGTAGCAAAATTAAATTTTAATTTTGGTCTAAAGAACATTTACTTTGATTTATTATTGTTATTGTTCGTTGCAAAGTCGTGTCTGATCCAACATGACCCCATAGACAATGTTCCTCAGGCCTTCCTGTCCTCTACAATACTCTGGAGTCCATTTAAGCTCATGCCTACTGCTTCAGTGACTCCATCCAGCTACTGTGTTCTCTGTCATCCTCCTTCTTTTGCCCTCAGTCTTTCCAGCATTAGGCTCTTCTCCAGTGAGTCCTTCTCATTAGGTGGCCAAAGTATTTGAGTTTCATCTTCAGGATCTGGCCTTCTAAAGAGCAGTCAGGGTTGATTTTCTCTAGGACTGACCGGTTTGATCGCCTTGCAGTCCAAGGGACTCACAGGAGTCTTCTCCAGCACTATAGTTCAAAGGCCACAATTCTTTGGTGCTCAGTCTTTCTTATGGTTCAACTTTCACAACCATACATTGCAACTGGGAAAATCATGGCCTCGACTATATGCACTTTTGTTGGCAGGGTGATGTCTCTGCTTTCCTCCCCAGGAGAAAGCATCTTTTAATTTCTTGGCTACAGTCCCATCTGCGGTGATCTTGGAGCCCAGGAATATAAAATCTGTCGCTACTTCCATTTCTTCCCCATCTATTTGCCAGGAATTGAGAGGGGCAGATGCCATGATCTTAGTTTTCTTAATGTTGCATTTCAAACCAACTTTTGCACTCTCCTTCTTTACCCGCATCAAGAGGCTCTTTAGTTCCTCTTCACTTTCTGCCATTAGAGTGGTATCATCTGCATATCTGAGGTTATTGATATTTCTCCTGGCAGTCTTAATTCCAACTTTTGATTCCTCTAGCCCTGCCTTTCTCATGATGTGCTTTGTATATAAGTTAAATAGGCAGGGCAACAGTATACAGCCTTCCTGAATTCCTTTCCCAATTTTGAACCAATCAGTGGTTCCGTGTCCAGTTCTCACTGTTACTTCTTGACCTGCATATAGGTTTCTCAAGAGACAAATAAGATGGTATGGTACTCCCATCTCTTTAAGAACTTGCCACAATTTGTTGTGATCCACACAATCAAAGGCTTTAGCATAGTCAATGAAGCAGAAGTAGATGTTTTTCTGGAACTCCTTAGTTTTCTCCATGATCCAGTTTATGTTGGCAATTTGATCTCTAGTTCCTCTGCCTCTTCGAAATCCTGCCTGTACTTCTGGTAGTTCTCGATCCACATACTGCTGGAGCTGTAGGATTTTAAGCATAACTTTACTAGCATGTGAAATGAGTGCAATAGTGTTACAGTTTGAACATTCTTTGGCATTGCCTTTCTTTGGAATTGGAATGTAACCTGATCTTTTCCAATCCTCTGGCCACTGTTGAGTTTTCCAAATTTGCTGGCAAATTGAGCTCAGCTGGAATACTGTCATCTCCACTAGCTTTATTGTTGCTCAGATTTCCTAAGGCCCATTTCACTTCACATTCTAGGATATCTGACTCAAGGTCGGTGACCACCCCATCATGGTTATGAGGGACATTAAGCTCGTTCTTGTATAGTTCTTGTATCACCTCTTCTTAATCTCTTCTGCCTCTGTTAGATCTCTGCCATTTTGGTCCTTTGTGCCCATCTTTGCATGAAACATTCCATATGAAATACTTTGATTTAGTATGGCCCAAAACTATATGTTTCATCTGTTTGGATCATCTAAATCTAAATAAAATTCTAAAATCACAATAAACTGATATTTTTTTTTACTATGGTTAACCCTTACCAAATTATTGTCATCACTGTATGTGTGTGTGTGTGTGTGTGTGTGTGTGTGTGTGTGTGTGTGTGTGTATAGATAGATAGATAGATGGATGGATGGATAGATAGATAGGGAAGGGAGGGGGAGAGAAAGCGAGAGAAGGTAATACTGTATTGTGGTTAATACTATAAAACTAAGGGGGGGAGGATATTAATGGAAGAGAATTGAGGATATACTTCTAGCCTGTACTACAATAATATTTGATATTAATTATTCTGAATCTTAGAATTATCTTCAGATTAGCTATTAAGAAGACATAAATATCTTTAGAATGAAAATTTGCAGAACTTCTATAAATAACTCAGATATAATTTATAGTATGAACTACTTAAAGATTGGGGACTGGGACTGGGAACTGGGATTATAATTTATTTTTTTAATAAAAATTAATAAAGTAAAAATTTAGCTTTTCTCAAACATTGATGTTTCAGTTTGAAAAGAGGGGAGGAGCTTTTGATGAAGAACTCACCAAAATGCATTTAGCAGCATAATTGACTTGCTAAGCAATACATGCATTTTTGTACTTGTATACACTTGAATTGAAAACCACAAACACATGATTAGAGAAGAGACTTAGTGATTCATTATGCACCACATGAATGCACATGCACAGTAGCAAAGTTTAAACTAGCATATATATTTCCATAGAACGTAGTAATAAATTTAAGCATATTTTTGTCTTATATATTATTTACACATAGTTTTAATCCTGTCTAGGAAGAAGAACCAACTAAACAAATGAAAATGACACCTGATCGTAATAGTGCATATCCCTAACCATGTCTTTTTGACATATCAGGTGAATCGCTTGGTACTTTGGTTTTAACACAAGTATCAATGAATTCAGTTCAATTTATTTAAAATGTAGCTTTTTAAACTAAGGTTACAAATTGTGACTTCTGCAAAATTTACAATGGAAATTTAAAGTCTATTTAAAATTAAATTGAGACACTGTTAAAAATAAGAGCTTCATTTACTAATTTATGTTCAAATGATAGAAAAAGAAAAAGCAGTAACAGTAACCAAGCAGTAGCAATAACCAAGAGTTATTTTCAGAGAAGAGGTGTCTAATAATGGTCTACAGCATTAGAAATTTAGAAAAATATTTAATTTGAAAAGATGTCATAAGAACTACAATTATAAGCACAATTGATTTATTTAAGCAAGAGCTGAGATATCATAAAAACATTTCAAGTTGGACTACATGAAGAAGATAAGAAAAAGAAAAAGCTAAGATATTCAGCATAGGGGGAGAAATATGATGGTGGTGGCAGCTGCACCGGACAGACCAGGAAGCCAGCACACTCGTGGGCAGCTTTGCAAAGAAGCTCGCAGGCTCGGGTGGCTATTCCAGGATGGACCCGTGGGAGCCAGCCAAGGCGCAGTTGCCTAGAAGCCAAATTGTCGGTGGCTGTGCCTGACAGACTGGATTAGCCAGCATGACCTGTCAGAATTATGGCAGCAATCCTGCAGGCAGGAAACCCGCGGCTTCAAAGCCCTCACTACTTCCGCGATCGCTAAACCGAAGTGTGCTGTTGAAAAACCTGTACGATGTTGGAGAGTCCAAGAATGTAGTTATCTAGTCTGATCTGTCAAATTTAAACATCTCTCTTGGGTGAGACTGAGTCAAAAACTGGGCCAGAGAGAGAGGTGACGGGATGCCGCTACAAGTCTGATGACTCAGTCTCTGAGCAGAAAGGACAGATGTCAACCCATTCTTGGACTCTCACACCGGAGAATATCAATTCCACATTTTAACTAGTAGCTGGCCTTCTACTGCTGCAGTAGAGAGAGTATTTTAACTTACTGCATCTGCGTATGGTTTGCCAATTGCAGAGTGGCAGATAGGACACTGCTCCAGAGGGTTAACATCATTGCCCAGAGGATCATTGGTTGTCCTCTCCCCTCCTTGGAAGAGCTTTACAGCTCCCACTGCCTTAAGAAAGTTCAAACATTCTTAAAGATCCATCTCATCCTGGGCACCCTTTTTTTGAAATATTACTATCTAGCAGACAGTACAGAATAATAAAAACAAGGACAAAAAGGCTGAAAAACAGCTTTTATCCCACAGCAGTAACTATACTGAATTCTACAGTATAGTGTAAAATTATTGTGTGTAATATGTGTGATATTAATGCAATATCATGGTTTTCAATTCAATTGTATAGAATGTGAAGGATGTGTGGTTTTATTTTATTTGTATAGCTTTCTTATGTATGATATACACTGAAGTTAGTATTTAATTTTGTTGTACGAGGTGCAATGATTAAACTAAACTAATAAGCACAACTGATTTATTTAAGCAAGAGCTGGGATATCATAAAACATTTCAAGCTGGACTACATGGAGAAGATAAGAAAAAGCAAAAGCTAAGAACTGATATTCAGCATAGCAAGAGAAATAAATAATTGAAATCACAGAAATTGAAATCTTTAATGGGAATGAATAGTTTTTTTCCCCATCTATCCCCCCCGCCTCCTGTTACCTCACTGCCACATACCTATTTTTATTTATTTTTTGCTGAACTAGTTTTTCATTTTTTTAGTATTTAATGATATTTAATGACCTTTAAATTACACTTTTTACTTTGGAAGTTTATCTTTTAAATTATTTGGCTTATCATCTCATTTAAAATAAAAACATTTTGTTCAAGAAGATTTTGATTTAGTAAAGAATATTATTTCAATAAAAAGTGGAATATTAGACCTAGAAGAGTAAGTTTTCCAAAATGAATTCTAAGCTTTCGTTTGGTATTATGGGATAAGATTCAGAAATGACAGTGACAAATATTTGTTGAAACTGATTTGGAACAAAGGGAATCATGATTTTTAAAGATAATTTTGACCTCTAATGTTACTTTCAAACTATATTGATTAAGGGCTTATATATACAACTATAATTAAAATTGTTTAACCAATCTTGTTTGATAGTTTAAAACAAGATTATTACTACATAGAAATATTTGGATTCATTTCAATGAAACAATTAACAAAGTTCACAAAATAGCTTAATAGAATAGAATGACTTACACTTCTTTTTAAAAGTATAGCAAAAATATGTGCTTTACATATCTTTTCAGAAACTGATATAATATTGCCTTCTCAATATTTTGGTGTCCTAAATTTATTTCAAGTAATTCAAGTCTAGGATACCATAGTTCTTTAGACCAGCATTAAAGGCAGCTCTTTAGAATGGCATGAAAGCTGGCTAGGTGATTTTGAGCCAATCACTCTCTCTCTCAGGCTCACTCACCTCACGTGGGTGTTGTGGAGAAACTAGGATGAGGAAGCAGTATTAGATATGTCCAGTGGTGAGATCCTACTGGTTTGCTGGGCGCACGCATACCACACACATTCTGAGCGCGCATGGGCACTTTGAAGAAAATTGAACTTCTGAATTGCTGAGACTAAGGAAAACAGCTGAGGAGTGGCAATCCACTCTGCCGCCCTGATCAGCTGGGCTTCGGAAGCAGAAATAAAGGTAAGGATAACACAGGGGTGGGAAGACAGGCAGGCCCACTTTCATGGCTAAAAGTCAGAGGAAGCAGTTTGTTCTGTCCCCCCCAACCACAATCAATTAGAAACGCAATTTTTTTTTTTTAATTTGAATTTATATCCCGCCCTTCTCCAAAGACTCAGGGCGGCTTACATTGTGTAAGGCAATAGTCTCATCCTATTTGTATATTTATATACAAAGTCAACTTATTGCCCCCCCAACAATCTGGGTCCTCATTTTACCTACCTTATAAAGGATGGAAGGCTGAGTCAACCTTGGGCCTGGTGGGACTCGAGCCTGCAGTAATTGTAATTGCAGGCAGCTGTGTGTTAATAACAGGCTGCATTAGCCTGGTGAGCCACTTCCCAGCCCTTAAATTGACTAGATGTGCCAGCAATTTATTCTTGCCAAGTCCTCTTATCTATCAGAGTGACTGCAGTCTGAGCTGGAACAATCCCAAAGTTCAGAAGGAAACAAAACAGAATCCAGGAGCCAAAGTACAGCCAACGTTTTCAACAGTCAATTGTTTGTTCGTCACAAGAACTATAGGGCAGCCCCTCCTGCTTTTATCTCCTGTGGGGTGTGGCTCCGTGACTCAGCACTCTCTAGGCCTGCCCCACCCTTTCTTTTGATGTTGTCATCTCTCCTGTCTGCAATACTGGGGGTCCAGTCACGACTGATTGTCAGCAGCTGGGTCTTGAGGCGTGGCCTGAGAGGGAGGAGATGCAGGAGACAGAGGCCTCATCATCTCCTCCACCTGACCTGCCTCTGGGATTTGGAGCAGAGCCAGAGAAGGAGGCTCCGCATAGGGAAGCCCTGTCGACTCTTCCCCCTCGCTCTCTGAGTCACTTTCTGCCAGGAGGCCAGGTTCGGGGGGGGGGGGGGGGCAAGACACAACACAGTTCTTCAGAATCAGTCTGAACTGGTAGAATCCCACCACTGGATATGTCTACCACTTTGACTATTTATAAATATAAAGACAATATTTAAAAACTATTTTTAAAAATTGTACAGAACTGATTGCCTGGTATGCTAATAACTAATGCTTTTGAATTGAAATATATATCACTAAAACAAGTGGTTTAGTGAGCAATTTAAATATCCACTTGATTTTGAAAAGACTCCGTATTTTATGCTTCCTGTTCTAAACCTTAGAAAACAATGCAGTTTAGTGTAGAGATTTATATTTCTACAAATGAATAGAATTCTACTAGTGGATATGAAGAAACATATGATTTGACATTAAACATGACACAACTAAAATTTAGTTTTAGGGCACTGTGAATTCTAAATATATTTTTAGCTCAGGAATTCAACTTTCTAAGAATCGGTGGAAATGTAATACAAAGTTTCCTGAGTACACATATTTTGATAATGCAAAATTATGCAACTTTTTGGAATTTTTGTTTTAAACAAAGTGCCTATTCTAATTTATTTAAGGTCAATTTATATTTTTTTGAATTTTAAATGTTCAGCTGTATGAAAATTAACAGACAATAATATTATAAACCTGGACTACAGTGACTACCGTAGTAGACATTCCACAGACTAAGAAATAAATTGGCTTTTAAAAACTGATCAGAGGGTATGAAGCTAGGATAAAGTGTCCCATCATCCATTTGGCAATAAATGCAATGTCATTTGTAATTAAGGAAGAAATTATGTATTTGTGTCTTTACAAATAGTTGTGAACAAGGAGAATTCTACATTACATTATTTCTAAAACAAAATGAGATTGTCATTATTCCCTCACTTCTCATAAAATAAAAAATAACTTCTTGATTATGACTCAGTGCTACTTGATTGGAGGCCTAGATCTGAAAAAGATAAGGATGGAGACACAAATAAAACCCATGTACAATACTCTGAGTCTCTGTGATAGAAGAATGAAAAAAAGCATGTCAGATAAGAAACCCTAATCTAAGCAGCAATTTTTAAAAAAGTAATAGAAGGGGCATCGGTCCAACCTGACACACTCCTTCTCTCTGAGTGGAGACAGTATCCAGGAATGGGTTGTCCTCGTCTGCTAACCAATAGGACTGAGTCTGTCAAAGCTGCGAGGACACGCCTACACTGACGGTCCCCAGCCTTTGGCAAAGGCGTAGAGACAGACTCAACGTGACTTGATCAGAAGTTGTTGTGGCTCCAGCCCCCGAACCTGGCCCCATGCCCGGCAGTGACTCCGAAAGTGAGGGGGAAGGGCCGGTAAGGCTTACCACAGAAGCACTGATTCCTTTGGCCTGGCTCCTGGAGCCAGAACCAGGCCAGTCAGAGGACGTAATGAGGCCAACATCCCGATTCCTCCTTTCCTCAGGCTACGCCCTCAGACGCAGCTGATAATCATACTAATCAAGCCTGGATCGACCCACGCTTCAAGATTAGAGAGGTGGCGTCATCAAAGGGAAGGGTGGGGCAGGAGCCCCACCCCACAGGATATATAAGGAGCTTTGGGACTGCTCTCAGTTCCACGGGAAGTAAATTAGCTGAACCGTGTCGAAGTGAGCTGAAGTCTTAATCTGTTTGAACTTTTTGGCAGGCAGCTGCGTTTTCCCGGCCAGGACTGAAAAGAGCCGTGAACCCATTGGCTGTAGGCCAGCTCGTTACTCCAAAGTGAGGACGGAGACAGAACAGAAGTGCTACCCCCCCCCATGGACCGAGGACCAGCCTGGCAGTAGGGTGGGCTGGATGCTGTCTCCACTCAATAAGAAGGAGCATGTTAGGTAGGACCAACACCCCTTCTCCATTGTAATGGAGATAGCATCTAGGAATGGGACATACAAAAGCGGTCTTGTCCTTACAGGTGGGTCCCAGCATGGTCCAAGGTCCCCTCATCTGCATGCACTCTTTGGAGGACCCGCCTACCAAAGGCCGCCTCAGCCGAAGCATAGCTGTCCAGTTTATAGTGCTTGATGAAGAGGGATGGGGAGGACCACGTAGTCGCACGGCAAACCTCTTCCAGAGAGGCTTGCATCACCCATGCCGCACTTGTGGCCGCACTACTCATGTAGTGTGTCATGATACTCTTGGGCAGTGGCAGGGCCTGTATCTCAAGATTTGGCAATACACGCCTGAATCCAGTGGCCCAGTGTGGATGGAGTGACCTTGGCTCCCAAGGAGGCTGGAATGACACAAAGAGTGTCGCCATCTTCTTAAAAGGGGAAGTTTGCTTGAGAGAGATTTGGAGTGCTCGTCTCATGTCTAGCATGTGCCACTTCCTCTCCAGGGGATGCCCTGGGTTGGGGCAAAAGTTGGGCAATACCAGCTTCTGAGTCCTGTGGAACCATGAGTTCACCTTCGGTATGAAAGAAGGGTCCAGACATAAGACAACTCTTGGGTGGAAAACACAGAGATCCAGTCTTACAGCGAGCGCTGCCAACTCTGATATCTGCCTGGCCGATGTAATGGCCACCAGGAAGGCCACCTTGCAGGTCAGGAAGCACAATGTGGCCTCTCTCAGTGGTTCAAATGGGGCCTTGGTCAGCGCCTGCAGTACCTTAGTGAGGTCCCAAATAGGGGATCAGTGACCAACTGGAGGCCGTAGGTTCATTGTGCCTCTGATGAACCTGCGGACAGTAGGGTGTTGAGCAAGGGAGTCCAGCCCCCCGCAGGAAAGGACCGACAATAGAGCCACCACCTGGCGACAGATCGTGTTGGGTGATAGCCCCTTGTCCAGCCCCATCTGAAGTATCTGGGGTACGGACACCAAAGTTGTGATCTGGAGCACCAGCAGCAAAAGGCCTTCCAGGTGGCATCATATATTCTGTTCATAGAAGACCTCCTGGAGGCTTGTATGGTGGCAATTACCTTGGAGGAGTAATTGTCTTGGCTCAGAGAGCTCCGCTCAAGCACCAGGTGATCAACTGGAGGATCATGAATGCATCCTGAACCTGCTCTGGTTTATGGCTGGAACTCTCCTTCCCTAATGCCCGAGACTCTCCCACACCTTTTCCTTTCTGTGCCTTGGCCACCTCCTGGTCAATTGCCTTCTGGCGCCTCACTGTATCTTGCACAGCCACCTTAAGAGTCTTTGGCAAGGGCCTTTGATCTCTTAGAGATTTTGGCCGCAGCTTTCCTGCTCACAGACCTCGATCCCAAGGTTTCTGCAGCTTTCTTGCCTCCCCGGCCTGAATCCGGAATGTCCCTTGATGCAGCAGCTTCCCCGCTGAAGGCGGTAGCCGCCTCTGCCATTTTAAGGCTGCTAGCAAGCTGAACAACCAAAGGCGGTAAATCAAGCCACGATCTGTGGCGGCAGTCAGTTACTCCCGAGTATGCCCGCAATCGGCAGAGGCTCAGGGATCGGGATCGCGATCCGCTGCGGTGGCAGTCACTTGCTCCCGAGTATGCCCATAGTTCGGCAGAGGCTCAGGGATTGAGCCTGCAATTGGCAGCGCCGGTTGCCGACGGGCTTCACGTGTGCCCTCAATTGGGCAGGAATTCGCAAACAGGGCAGAAATTCTTGGCGGTGGCTTGTCTAGTGAAAGTCCCAGGCTTACCTGACAGCCCGGCCCCCCTCGGCTAGAAACGCAGCGCGAAGCCTACTGCCAAACTGGAATGCGCTGGAGCCTCCGATCGTGCTCCAACAAAGCCCCTGGGTTAGCGCTGCGAGCAATGCTTGATCTGGCTGCCCAGTCAGAGTCACTGGCCAGTGACCTAACATACCGCTCTGCAGTCCTCAGCAGGCTCGAGCTGAAAGTTCTTCTCACTGGAATTGGTGGTGGCACAGCTATCAGTTGGTAATATAGCTACCATGGTGGTAAAGTTGTCAAAGGTACGATCAGTATCCAGGAATAAGTTGACCTAAGCAAAAAAACATGTCTGTCTTTAGCTAGGACTGAGTCAAAAGCTGGGGACCGTCGGTGTAGGCGTGTCCTCGCAGCTTTGACAGACTCAGTCCTATTGCTAGCAGACGAGGACAACCCATTCCTGGATGCTGTCTCCACTAGAATGGAGAAATGCTGTTTATCACTTGTATCAAAATCTGTGGAAAGTTTTATAGATATTTAATAATCAACAACTTTGTAAGCCATTAAGTATGTAAGCTAAGTTTGTATATGAGATATGGCAATGAGTTTACAGTACATTGTTTATAAAATTGTTTTTGCTATGAATTGAACTTATCAGCTTTCAAAAAATTACATGGAATACCCCAGTATAAAAATAATGAATGTAAATATACCTAAATAAAAAATGTCAAAAAAAATTAAACTCAATATATGTTGTAACATCCCTATCATCAAGAGATTCTGTGAAGTTTTACCTGTTTTCAAAATGCCAACAACTTTCTCTGAAGTTCCTATTTATTAATATAAATAGAACTATACTCTAAAGAGAAGCCTTTTTGGATGTATATAATAAAACTTCAGAACTGATTGCTCTTATTGTATTCTTTTCCCATTATACAAATGCATCTTAGCCAAGAATTCATTATGCTAAATTTTTGAATCACATCTCTAAAAATATTTTCCTGACAATGTGACTTTTACAAGAAACAGAAAAAAATGTTCCCACAGTATGTATGGAAGTATTAAAACACCAAAATAATGGTTTATTATGCATATCCGTTCACAATTTATGTCAGAATATCATGATCTTGTTTATAAGAACAGGAAGCTCACAGTTAGTCTTGCATGTGCAAATGTATAGTGATAAGCATTTCCTTTTATGGCTCAGAACCAAAGAACTATGTTTACACTTCGCCTTACTGTATGCATGAATGCCAGAAAGCCTCTATGCCATATGGCTGCTGTAACACTAAAATATGCGTTATCCTGGATGCCAATCTAAATATACAGAATGTCTGCATATAGGATCCCTAAATAGGATTTTAAATATTGTATATAAATGCTACATATTTTAGAGTAATTATCCAAGGAGAATACTTTTAAAATTGAAGCTATTGTATGGAGTTCTATCATGGAATTGGCTTCTACACACATGATACTCAATGGTTGATTAAGTTGGATTGACTGTGCCTTGATATTTACCGTGTAGATAATGTATAATCCATACATGTCTGGTATTATATACTGACAGTCTTCTAAGTAATAAAGTCTTCAGAACTTTTGGTGAAAACTGAGATGAACTGCCTTTAGCTCACTGATTTAAAACTAGTTTATGAAATATGGCATTTTTGGATGCAATTAAATCAAAATCATCATAGTCCAGACCTTTCTCTATACATCAAATGGTAACATAAAAATGTTACCATTACTGATAAAAAGAAGCGCAGAAATTCTCAATTCACAGAAAGTCTATTGCACAGTTTCTAATTCAGAAGAAAATATTGATATTTTCAATGTTTGTTCTGTGCCTCCACTCCTCTTTTCTTGAAATCTGGCAAATTTGTAATATTATGAATTCTTCCTCTTAAAAATGAACACCAGAAAATGAAGCCCATAATCTCACATTCACACATCCTACTAAGTTCTAATACTCAAAGCAATGATTTGTTCACAATATAAATTTACAGTTAAGCTAAGCTAACCTTATGGCAAAGTGGGATGTACAAACCCAGAATTAAAAGTTTATAAATGCATGTTACAGATCAACTTACCAATTCTATTCCCTGTGGAAAAGGAGTATCATCCAAATCCTTTAAGGGAAATCTCTGTATTATTTTCCCCAAACCATCTGCTGAGCCTACAAATAAAAGGAGAAGACAAATATCAAATATCAAAATAAAGTTCTAGAATTTTATTTTTCCCATTTAAAAAAGCTGTCAAAGAAATAAACTGCAAAGTAGTGCCATGTTACATTAAGAACTCTAAATACTAAATGCTGTTTTGAACTGACAGCATTTAATATTTAGAGTTCTTAATATATTTTCAACTCTCAAGTTATTGCTGAAGTTTGTGGAATTTAACAATAATTCAAATAATATACTCTATTCAAGACAAACCACCTTGCTTATAACAATAACAATAACAATAACAATAATAATAATAATAATATGCAGTATTAAGATACATATAGCATCCGACGTAGACTCTTTGTAATGTAATTTTGCTTTTAAAAAGTATCTGAATAAAGTTCCTATGATTCCGGCATTGTAACAAACTATATTTCCATAAGTTTATCATCACTCTAAGTAACTGGAGAAAAGCAGAGAGGAAATATTTTATTCCAATATAATATAACATGTCATTTGGAAATGAAAAACAAACTACTCACATTTAATGAAAAGATTTCAAAAGCACATTTTTAAAATCAGAATTCACACTGAATGCCACAAGGATCTGTCTACACCACAACAGATCACACTTCAGTTTGCATTGCTTACATTAACACATTTAACCCACTTATTTTTTTAAAAATAACCAGACCTCATTTAAGAAAGCCATGCATTTTCATAAGCTTGGAAATAGAATTCCATTTTTTTCTGACTGTGGCTTTTCTTCCTGTCTCCCAAGGTCATTTCCATATACCAGGAGTGTCAAACTCACAGCCCACAGGCCGGATGCGTCACATGCTGGTCACCCCCACCCCCATTTAGTGAAGGGGGGAAGTTGCGATATATCACATGACGACGTGAGTTTGACACCCCTGCCATATTGCAAGTCTGGAAGTGCAACTGCCTCTTATCCAACTGCTGCTCATTAAAATTGATTTGATAGACAGATCATCTTCTGGTGTATTTTAAATGCTGCTGTGCAAAACCTAGCAAAACTATACAACTATATGCTGCAATAGGGCTCATATTTAAGTGCAGTAGGTAGGTGTAAAACTGTTCTGTATGCCATGGGTACAACACACTAATTTCATATGATTAACTCTCAATTGTCATGATTCAATTCCTGTATGATTCAATGTAGAAGATGTTACTGTATTTGCATAATTCCTAGACGGATGAATATATCAGGATGCAACTTTAAATATACAATCAACTAAAAAGATACTCAAGGAATATGAAGTGTGATCATGGCATATTGTTTGCAACATTCAGTGTTATAGAAGAAAACTAAAAGTCACCTGTACGTTATTTGGATACACTTTTTAATTATGGGTAATAAAGTTTTTCTGTACCTTTATTTTGAGATTAAAGGCTTGTAGACTCCTACAGCCAACAAACAGGAGAAACAAATCGCATAATGTAGTGTAGAAACTATAATAATCCTTGCTGATGCCCAAGAGTAAGTGTACTGATAGAGGACGTGGGATATCTGACTACATGTCATATTATTTGTGAGATAGATCTTGAATCTGAATATGAGCCATCAATGTACTGTATGTGTAAACAAAATACTATAAATGTAATTTTAGACTTCATCCACATCTGTAATTTCCAAATCATGGAAAATAATATTTTCACTCTGTTCTACTTTCTTCTGATACCACCTTAATTACTGTACCCAAGTCTGCAAATCATACTTTAAGAAGAATTCAAGAAAATGGAACACTTTAAAAGAAGGGTAACAAAGATGATCAGGGGATTAGAAAATAAAATTTAGGATGAGAGATTGAAAGAGCTGGGTATGGTTAGCCCTGAGGAAAGATGATTCAGTGAGGCCATGACAGCAGTCTCCAAATACTTGAAAGATGCTCATATAAAAGATCAATGGTTTCCTCACATTTCAGAGTGTAAGACGTTGAATAATAGATTTAAGCTACAAAAAAGCAGAATTCCAATTGCGTGTTGGGGGAAAAACTGTTCAACAGTAAAATTAATTATCCAGAAGGATGGTGGGCTCCTCTTCATGGATGCATTAAAGTAGCCATCTGACCAGATGCTTTAATCTGAATCCCTATCCTCACCAGGAGGTTGGACTTAATGGCCTAGCTGGCCTATTCTACTTTATGATTCTAGAATTTGAACCATCCCACGTACAACTATTTGTAAATATCCATTAATACTACCATTTATAATAATGGGCTCATCGTTTTTCAATGTAGCCAAAAATGTTTCAGAAATTAAAATGACTTTATCAGATCTAGCATCTACATTTCCTTTAAAAATGCAGACTATACAAATTAAAAAGCAAACAAACAACCTTAAGGGTAATGTACACAGTGAATTCTTCTAATGTTTAGATATAAATTTGTGATGACCTTGATTATTCCTACTCAGACCTAGGAAGATCTGACTGCCATAACATTCCCGGCTATAATAAATTTATTAGGTCATTGACTTTAACAAACTTTAACTGATTTCTATGCATTCTTCCAAGTATCCATTAATGTCTTCTTTTTGCAAGTCTTATAGAACTTCTATCATATTAAATATGAAAAGACATATTTCTTAAAAATGGCAACACAGAAATCATTAGCAGTAAACATTTTTATTAGAAAGGTATTAAAAAAGCATAGATTTAGTTTTTAAGGTTAACAGAGATTGATAATGCTTAATGACAATATTCCATATAGTATATATGGTATACTATTATATATATATATATATAATATATATATATATTATATATATATATATATATTATAAGGTACATTCCAGGGGTGAAATCCAGCAAATTCTGACAGGTTCTGGAGAACTGGTAGCAGAAATTTTGAGCAGTTCGGAGAACCGGCAAATACCATCTCTGGCTAGCCCCAGAGTGGGGTGGGAATGGAGATTTTGCAATATCCTTCCCCCAGAAGTGGGGGGGGGGAATGGGGATTTTGCAGTATCCTTCCCCCAGGACTGTGGTGGAAATGGAGATTTTGCAGTATCCTTCCCCTGCCACGCCCACAGAATTAGTAGTAAAAAAAAACTGGATTTCACCACTGGTACATTCCAATGGGTAACTCACTGTCAAGCTGTGCTTGGTTGTGTTTTACTAGGTTAGAATGCTCATTCAATAAAATCTAAAACTGCCCATAACCACTAGAACCACAGATGACTTACGCCATAATCTTTTAGTTTCAATTTTCAGATCTTTATACTTTGTGATCTTCTCCAATTGTCTTCTATGCTATTATCACTTGATATTGCCACATCAATTATTCACAGTTTATTCTTTTAAATCACAATTAAAACTGGTATGTTATGGACCTTATCAATTTGTATTTGGAAATCCCACAATATCATTTTCAATTATTTTTTCAACTCTATGTCCTAGCATAGTCCTAGAACTAGAAGGCCCAAACCCAAAGCCACTTGTCATGGTCATGGATCTTGTCATGGTTCAGTTGAAGCCTATTCTTCCCCATTCAGACCCCCTCAACCTTTTAAGAAGACAGATTATCTTTTAAGGTTTACAAGGCAACTGTAATTTTCATATTCAATATTTAGAACATATTATGGTCATTTTGCCCTCCTATATCTCTCTTGCTTATTAAAAGATGCCCTCCTCGGGGGAGGTCGGAAGGCTCCATTTTTCAAAATAAATAAACGTTGCCTTACTTTTCTTAAATAAAAACTGTTATATCTTCTGGAATTATTTGAACTATTTAACTCTTTGGGCTTTCCAAACTCTTCTAAATTTTCTAGCATATTATATATTTGATAGTTCATGTGTTAAGCTTCATCCCAGTTTAAATACACATTTTACAAAAGGATAAAATGCAAGATACTTTCTATTTATGCATAATGGATAATTAGATCTGTTTAAAATATAAAAATATGAATGTCAAACAAACAAAAACAGAAGTCAAGCAAAATACAATATTAAGGGGCATACAATTAATGTCTGTTTACAATGCACTGTTTACAATTAAAAGACTTATTTTCTCATGTCTTAAAACATGTAAAATGTAACTCATAATACAAAATTCTATGAATCGTATGGAAGTTATTACTGATATAATAAGGTACTCTTAAATATGTTTTCTTTACATAATCAATACAATAGTTGAATTGCAGTCCAATGTTTGTCGTACACAATATCAATTTAAGGACTGTATTACAAAATCTGGAAGAACACTATATCTATAACACACATATTGAAATAAAGAATCAGCCACAAAACCACTTAGTTGTAGACCTTTCTGCTTAAATAATACACACTAAATATTAAAATCCTGAAGTAAAAAAAATCTAATTTTTGAATCTCATTTCCTCTCAACTCCCTTCTTATATAAATCTTTCCTATTAAAGGTCACATGCCATCTCCTGGCTGCCCTTTAAATTCCAGGAGCAAATTGTTAGTGCAAGTTACATTCCAAATTAATGAGTTTTGTGATAAGCTTTGCCTTTCCCCCCCTGTGAGATATAAGTAACAATATATCTAAACTGAATTTGTTTTTAACTCTGTGTTTGGTCAAGTGCAAATAGTTAATACGTGCATAATAATGACAGGCACATAGCGTGAGAGATACATGTGTATTGTATAAAGCAGCAGCACAGTCGTGTTGTATAAATAGTACGTTACCAAAATTATATTGTTTGGAGTTCATATTTCTCTTCTTCTTTACTATTTTTATTTTATTTTTTTAAAAAAAATTAAAATACAAATCAGTGTTAACTATTGGGATGATTTGGGATAGTTAAAAAGCCGAGGGAAACTTTCAATAAGTTGATTACAATAAGGAAACTGACCAAGGAGAGATTCAACCTAGAAACTAGAAAGAACTTTCTGACAGTGAGAACAATCAACCAATGTCCAGCCTTTGGACATTGTGGGAGCTTCATCACTTGAGACTTTCAAGAAAAGATTGAACTGCCATTTGTCAGAAATGGTGAAGGGTCTCCTGCTTGAGCAGGGGTTTAGACTAGATGACCCATAAGGTCCCTTCCAACTTTGTTAATCTGTTAAAGAGTTTGTAAACAGGAGGTTTCGAAATTATAATTTGCTTTTTTAATTATTGTTCTACTTGTTAACTATTTTGTTATTAATATAGTAGATAAGATGATTGGTTAATAATCTGCAAAAAGAATTAGTAGTTTAAAATTTTGCAGGCCTGTTTTGCAAGGGATGGGAAACTAATATTGCTGCAATATATTTATCAGTATTCAACTAGGGGGAACACGTGTATATGTGCAAATACATAATTCTCAGTGTGTATAAGCATATATGCATATTATGTATGTGTGTCTATATTTATATAGAAAAAAATAGAGAAGATAAGCATAATCTGAACATTCAAACAAGAATAGTGAGTAAAAATATTTTGAAAACTAATTTAAGATGCCAGAAGTCTTAAAGGAGATGCTGTTACACTTTAACTACCAATATGATCATATATACAATCAAGAAATTTAATACTGCAGACTTAAGATACTTTTTCTTTTTCTTTTTGTAATATATGTTTTACTCCTTTTTTTCCAGCACAATTCCATGCATTTACAGTACACAAGCAGTCATAATAACTTCCTCTCTCACATATAAGCATGTTTCAGTTAAAAGCAATGCATTTTAATAAAATGATATTCACTTCATGAAGACAAATCAGGAAAGTACCAAAATGAGAAAACCCTGTGGGGGAAAGATTTTCTGTAGTCCTACATTATTACCAAATAAAAAATTTATCCTGAGAAATGAGCTTTGCCAGAAAACAGGCAAGAAGGTTTAATATCTGTCAACCCCTTTTACTCCTAACCAGTTGCTCAGGTTAAAATTCTAGGTCCTGGCAGCAATCTGGAAGGAAATACTCCTTCACACAGCTTCACCTGTCCTAAACGGTTGAAGGCTTTACAAACTAATTCAAATAGCAGCACCATAAAGCTGGTGGAAATGTCATATAGTACTTTATTATCAGAACAATCTTGTCTGCATAAGAAAGAATTGGCCTTTAATGACACTGCACCTGTTACTAAACTCTAATGTGGAAAAGCTATTCCTGGTGAACTAATTCTGGAGTATTTGGGTCTACTAGTAGTTAGTTCAAAAGATCATGGAATGCTGAGGAAAATTGTCATTAAAGAAATAATTAAGACCAAATGTGTTATTTCAAATTGTTGATAAATGCAGAAGGCACCAGAAAGTCGGATGAGCCCAATTAGTAGGGAATGCACATTGCCCAAGAATAAGCAAAAAATTTCAAGGCCACTTGATAATTGGAGTACAGGGAACTTCAATACAGAACATAAACAAAAGTCTTTCATTTGATAGATACTGTACTGAAGAAAAAAAATCTTTTAAAACTGTGCTCTGTATGCGGCGCTAATAAAGCAGACCAAGAAAATCTACAGCAAAGCTACCATATTAAATTAAAAAAAGAGATAACCACCGATTTACAATGATACCACCCAAAAAATAAAATAGATTTTAAAATACTTGTAACACAAAAGATTATAATAGCCAGCTTTCCTACTGAGGTAATATACTCCAACTTATGCTCCAAACCCCAATGAGCAATAAGAATATATTATAAATAATAAAGACAGGATATAAATAAGAGAGAGAGAGAGGGGTGGGTGGGAGAAAGAACGGAAGAACGGAAGAAAGAAAGAAAGAAAGAAAGAAAGAAAGAAAGAAAGAAAGAAAGAAAGAAAGAAAGAAAGAAAGAGAAGGAAAGAAAGGCAGGCAACAATCACAAGAATGCAAGTTGTCATAAAAATTTGTTTTAAAAAAGCCATCTAAAAGGTAACTTGGGCCTAGAATAGTTGTATGAATGACCGGGCATCTTTTCAGTTGGTGTTTAGAAGACAAGTGTGGAGCCAGGAAAACTTGCCTTGGAAGTGAGTTGTATACCTGAGGTTGGCTGTACTCTTTTTAAAACTTTCACAAGATATTTTTTTCCTTGCTTCAAGTCAGTCTGACCCCTGGCAACTGTCTGAAAAATTCCTTCAGTTTTCCTGGCAACATTTTGAAGAGTGGTTTGCTATGGCCTCCTTCCCAAGGCTGAGAAAGGAGGACTGGACCAAAGTCTCCCAGCTGGCTTTATGCCTAAGGAAGCACTAGAACCCATAGTCTCCCACTTTCTGACCTAGTGCCTTTATCTACTATACGACACTGGCTCATCAAATGGCACAGCATCTACAAATATCTTTTCTACAATCTATAAATAACTCGTCAACATTCACTTTTTCATCAGTAACCATACTTTCTTTTCCTGTAGATGTTCTATTTCACTTTTTTTTACTTCTTCTTTCATTTCATATCTCATTTCTTTCATATTCTTTCAATTTTATGCAAGATCACCTCTTGATATAACCACAAATGGTTTGTCCCACGTCTGATCACCTTTGTTTTTTATTCACTATCTTTCTCAATTCTTCTTCATAAGTGATCACAATGCTTATAGATTTATTTTTAAGTTTTTGCCAAGTAAACTTAGGAGTAGTCTTATGCTTAAATCACACATCTGAAAGGAGCAGACCTTTACCTAAGCAGATAGTCACCAAAAGCCACTTTCTCATTTATTCTCTCCATCATGTTCTACATGTTCTTCTGCTACAGTCATTAACTGACTAATGATTTGGGTGCTTTTTTTAATAAGGTAAAGAAAGAATAGTTTTGGCTACCAATCTACTTGTACCATATCACCTGCAGAACTATTTTCTATTATTAAGGTCATAATATTGGTCAATTTGGGTATAATATAGCAAGTTTACCACAATCTCAATCAAATGTCAGTTTTATCCTAGCTTTCAATGAAAGCTAGGATCTCTAATCAAAACTAGGAATGAAATATTAACAAGTAAATAATTCTTTATATCTATCACCTAGGTTCATATAAAATATTAATGGTTTGTTGAATAAACGACACTAAATCAATTTCACTTGATTTTTTTCAAATGCATAAGAATACAGCAGAATCAAAGAAATGTAGAAGAAAGAAAGAAACTTTCAAGAAGAAATGGCATAAGCAACTTTGGATCATCTATTTAAATGAGGGAATGTTTCTTGAATCTGACACAAAGTTAGGTAAGATAGCTAATTATCCTACAAAAGAGAAATAAAATATAATCTAAACAGTTTACAGAAATTGGTTGAAAGCAACAAAACAACATTTTACAAATGAAAAGTTCTTCACCTTGAAAAGAAAAGAAAAAAGTCAACTAAAAAGAAGCATTACCAGACTGAGTAACTGTATATGTAAAATAAAACTTCTTTTGGTCTGCCCCCAACTTTGATTAATTTGTCTAATTCTCAGCATAGGATAAACTAGAACAGATTCAGAGGTATATTTTATGGAAAGAAATTGACTTGATTTTGTAATGTTTAACTTTAAGAAGAAAAGACTGGGGTACTAATCCAGTACCTATCACACAGAAGTTAACCACATTCTAATTGACTCCTAGGAAACAATTCCTACTGTAGTAGTAAAAGTAATTTGATAGTGGAACTAAATAACCAGAATTGGTGGGCTTCCATTAAGTGGCCATGTTCAAACAGATGGCAGACAGCCATTTGTATAGTAGCTTTTAATTTGAATTCTTACATTAAGAAGGGGGTTGCATTCAGTGGCCTAAATTTTAATTCTAATTTTAAATTTTAATTCTAAAAATAGTGATGCTGCTAAGAATTATCAGATCCCCACCCTTTCATTACACCTTGATTTTCTGTGGTCTATCAAAGTTACTTCAGAAACGCTAAAGGTGGAGACTAGAAACCAACTGATAAGTTTCCTGTCTGATAACCAAAAGCTTTAGATTAGGATCCATTATATCCTTTCGTAGGACATCAAGAAATGGTATGCCCAAGTAAAGTTTGTTGCAGAAAATACTGGCATAATGAGTTGTAGACAGCAACAACTATTGTCCTTCCTTCTTGGGAAAAGAAATCAAGTAATTTGACCTTTTAAATTCCAGTATTATGACTATTTTGTTCCAAATTTAGTTTCAGGAAATAATTTCAGAAATACATAAGAAATCAAGAGATGATGATTCTATCCTGACAAAACGTATTTCCACTAAATTAGAATTCTTTTACTTAGATACAGAGTTCAGTTCCTCTTGCTTTATCCTGTGATGTCTTTTCTTCTATTATAGGCATATTCTAGAATTAGGCAAGAGCACACTGTGGTGACTATAACTATAAATATAGGCTTTATTTTATGCTTCAAGTCTATATTTCAGAAAGCACAGCTAAACACAGAATTTACAATATTTTCAGACAACACAACTGTCAATTTGTCAATCTTGTTTCAAAAATAGCTTTAAATAGTTTTAAGAAGAAATCTTATCAGTTCTCTTCACGTCCCCAAAGATTCAAGGATTAGAACTGTTGCACATTTCAAATTCATAACTATGATCTAAGGTCACAAGTTACTCTTTTTTTCTGAGATGGAGGGCAGAATTATTTTATTGCTGTTATAATTAGTGCAAAAACTGTGGGGGTCTGGAGGCAGGACACTCTTTTACAAATCTCTTATTGGTTAATTGGCAAGATAACCGATTGGCCATAATGTGCACTACCTGTTTGCAAGATTCTGAGACAAACAAAAATGAAGATAATTTAAGATCAGCTTTATACTGATTTGTGAGGCATTGGTGGGTTGAAATAGAGTGAAAGCTGCACCTTTGGAACAACTCTTCTTGTAAGACTTAGTTTCCAGTTTCTAAAAAAATTTAATTGCCTTTATAATGAAGCTGTTCCAGTTTCTAGTTCTACTGCATCTCTACTCTATTCAGAGACTGATAATATTCAGAATATGCCAAACCTACCAAATTTTATAGGAAAGCAGAAACAGTAAGAAACAGAAGGCAGCTCTACAAATATCTAATTTGAGACATGAAAGGCTTTACAGATATCATCAACCTCTTGATAATGCTATGAAGTTTAATGCCTCTCCAATTATTTTGTTAGCATTAAATTAGGAAATAATTTCCAGGAAGCTGCAAGTTTCTAGCTAAATTTTATTATAAAGTAAATCACATACATATATACAATTTATACTGTAGATTGTTTCCATATATTCTTCACACTAATTAAATTTTCACAATACTGAACTATTAATAGCTATATGTCAAGAATATGCTTTTCAAAATGCTACAAGAGGCATATTTGTATAGGTAAATAAATAAATATTTAGAGGACAAAGATGTTATCCTTAAATACTTTACTTTTCTTAAATTGTCTTATTCATAATCATTTTCCTTAAAACTCTTGTGAAATTATTTCCAAGTAATTTTCAAATGTGTTCTGTATTTTCTCAAGAACAGAAGATTTGTTCTGCATTTTCTCAAAAACAGAAGGTAGTGACATATCTAATAGAGACAAAAATATTATAGACACATATATTGCCTTTACACACAAACAAGCTAAACATTTCTCTCTGTATTTTTGAGTTCTTTTATTCTAATGAAATCAAACATTTTAAATAGATATAATAAAATCTGTAATTTTACAGTTACAGAATTAATAATTAGCATTGACTATTCTTTATGTATTCCTATACCTCTAGTAAGGAGGATAATTATATTGAAGGAATTGTAACAAATAGAAATTAAATAATCTATGTGAAGCATTATGAATAATCAGATGCACAGATACCTAAATTCATACAGATAAGGACACTTAAATATATAAATTCATCAGCACACAATTACTTTTAAAACACACATACAAGCCTCCCAACATGACTCCCCAGCTTCTGGAACATTTAATGCTTTTAGAAATTATATTGGCAGCCCTCTTGCCATTTTTAGGCTGAAATCTCTTATTCATTGCCCAGCCATATATTTTGTCCTAACCCAAAACCCAGGTAAGTATCATCAGCAGGAGAGGGCAGCAGACGCTGTCTAAAATACTATTCTCCACATTTTAAAAAATTATGCACCTACTACTACCAGATTAATTCACAGTAGACTGCAAGATTTGGCTTCACATTTCCTTATACTTGCACATTAATCTTTCAAATAAGTAATATGTGTGATATATGTTTTGTTATATTCATGTTCCAAAATTAGCAGTTGGTACCCCAAAAAAATCTGTCAAATAGTTGAAACGTGTGATCTGCCCATTAAGTAGTCAAGACTGTAATAAGTCTGTTAATTAATAACTTAGCTGACCCTTGTTAGAAGTCAGCTGTACATTTTTCAAATGTCTCTTAAGTACTAATAGCTAGAGTCTACCTTAAAATAATTATTTATTGGTAAACATTCATTTAGGTAAATATTTTCTATGAAGATTAAAAGAGAGTCAGTTTGATGTAATGGTTAAAATATCAGACTAAAATTGGGTGACCTGGAATTCTAGTCCCACCTTGTGCACAAACCTAGCTGGGTGACCTTAGTCCAGTTGGTCTGTCTCAGCCCTACAAAGGAGGCAAAATGGCAAACTCTGAAAAATCTTGCCAAGAAAATTTTAGCTTAGTTCAGGCTGTTGCCAGAAGTCAAAGTGAGCCAAGACATCCCCAAAAAGGATGGGGGTTAAAGTTTTTTTAAGGCAGATCAGAACTGATTCTCATATTCAGGTTATGCAGATGTTCCCATTACTAGATAGTTTCTATTTATACCAAATGTCAAAATTGTTAATCTTAAAATCTAGCCAACTTTTAAATAACCATTTTACCCACAATCATTCAAAAAACAGAAGAGGCAAAAACATGCTTGCTATATCTATTGACAAAAGAAATTAAGGACATAGTCAATGATTATGCTTCTTTTGCTTCATAAGGCATGTAAAAACCACAGGTTATACTCCAATATTAAAAAGAACATGAATTTTCACATGAAGACTTCTGAACACTTATAGTATTGGGAGACTCTCTTTCTTAAAGAATTCAATGTAGAGTCAAAACAACATAAATTAGAATGACAGTCATTTTATTACAATGGACATGTAATATTCAGATGAGAGAGCAAAACTGAAGAGAACATGTATTTCTTTTACTGTACTTTGCAACCTAAGCACAATTTTAGTCTCATATCTTAAATAGCACAACATTATACTTTCATAGTAGCATACTGTTTTCTATGTTGAAAAATCCAATTCTACTCCACAATGTGACAAGTAAATTAATCATGTCAAAAAGTTTCCAGAAAATGCTATCTAACTAGTATATCTGAAAGCACAATAGTCAACATGTATTTCAGTACAATAAATCAATCTAATTAAATTTTTTCATTCTAGTGTAGTTCATACATAGCAGTTTTTTCATATGACATTTTATGTAGAACAATGTTCCACAAGCATACATCTATATGTAACCATGTGATGTGCAGGAAAATAAATCCACTTCACCTATCTACAAATATCTGGTAGTGAACCATGCTTTTAAAGCGTATCTGCTGATAGTCCCTTAGATTTAAGTTTGATTCAATGCCTCCCATATAATCAGAGGCACCCAAGAGATCATACCAATATTGAGGAACCAGTATTTCCGATAAAATTTAGACATCCACAAACACACACACACACAATTTCCTTTGGTCAGAATTTAGTTTTCAGATTAAACTGTCGAAGCTGTCGAAGTACTGTCCCGTTGCCTGGAAGCCGTACGGGTCTGGATGGGGAGAAACAGACTCAGACTCAATCCATCCAAGACGGAGTGGCTGTGGATGCCGGCACCCCGGTACAGTCAGCTGCAACCGCGGCTGACTGTTGGGGGCAAGTCATTGGCCCCAACAGAAAGGGTACGCAACTTGGGCGTTCTCCTGGATGGATGGCTGTCGTTTGAAGATCATTTGGCGGCCGTCTCCAGGAGAGCTTTTTACCAGGTTTGCTGGTCCGCCAGTTGCGCCCCTTTCTTAACCGGGATGCCTTATGCACGGTCACTCATGCTCTCGTCACTTCTTGTCTGGATTATTGCAATGCTCTCTACATGGGGCTACCCCTGAAGTGCACTCGGAGACTCCAATTAGTCCAGAATGCAGCTGCGCGGGTGATTGAGGGAGCATCACGTTGCTCCCGGGTAACACCACTCCTGCGCAGTCTGCACTGGCTACCTGTGGTCTTTCGGGTGCACTTCAAGGTGCTGGTTACCACCTTTAAAGCGCTCCATGGCTTAGGGCCCGGGTACTTACGGGACCACCTGCTGTTACCTCACCGACCCGTGCGCTCTCACAGAGAGGGTCTTCTCAGGGTGCCGTCCGCCAAGCAATGTCGGCTGGCGGTCCCCAGGGGAAGGGCCTTCTCTGTGGGAGCACCTACTCTCTGGAACGAACTTCCCCCCGGTTTACGCCAATTACCCGACCTTCGGACCTTTCGCCGGGAATTGAAAACGTATTTATTTATCCAAGCGGGGCTGGCCTGAATTTTAAATTTTAAATTTTTAAATTTTTAAATTTTTTCAATTTTAATAATTTTATTGGGTATTTTAATATGGTCAATTTGACGGTTTTAATTTCAGCCTTTATTGAATAAGTTTTTTAATTGTTATTTTAAGTTTGTATATTTAACTGTTTTAATGTAGGCTGTACACCGCCCTGAGTCCTTCGGGAGAAGGGCGGTATAAAAGTTTAAATAATAAATAATAAATAAATAAATAAATAAACATCATTAGAGATCATCATCATTATTTGTTTTTATTATTATTTTTTCCTCAATGCCTGTGGAGTATTTTCCCCTGGATTCCTGGAGAGTATATTAATAAGTCCATCCTATTTTCTTGGCCACATTTTGAGAATATTAAATTTTAACCACTAGACCAAATCTATTTATTTTAAAACCCAAATCTATGCAAATCATTATATTGTGTCCTGGAGTGGACTTGCTGCTTTATAAAGGTGTTTCTAGATGAAGCTAAGAACTTTAAGCAACAAATATATTTTCCTTTAAAAATGTAATTGCTGCACAATAGTCTCTTCCTTTCTTGTGAATGAGACAACTACACAATAAAAAGTGGGCTCTTTGTTCCATGAAAAAATCCAAGTTTCAGGGGATGTCATGTCCTATAGAGGATTACAGATTATGAGGAGAATTTTGGAGAAAGATAGATTCATCCATAGGACTGTGTAAAGACATTAATGTTTACTCATATACAAATAATACAGGCCTCATACCATACAGGAAATCTTACTCAAATTCACCACTGGCCACTGAGCAGTATAATCAGCTGCCCAGAAGGAAAGTGATTGTTGTTTTCCTTATGCTATTAATGGTAAAAATCTAACTATTTTGGTCCCTATCAGTCATCTAATCAGCTGAATGGCAGCAACCAGATTCCTGATTTATTGTTCCTGGTGGCAATCTGGAGTACGTCATTGACAAGAGGAAAAATTTTTAACTGCTTTCTGCTTGACCTGTTCAAGACCTGGAAAGGAGAAGAACAAAGATAAGTTTTAAAAAGTACTGTTAATAAAGTCACTGTGAGTTGCATGGCATATAAATTTAATCAATTATTTTTGTCATTTGAGTAATTACATAACCCAGGTTTCATAAACATTTTTTATTCCACCAATCAAGCTAACTTAAATCAAGCTATTAGTAATTACCATGTTTTTAAAATCTCAAAGACATATAATTCATATTGCTTGTTTTAAATTAAGGCTTGATGATTTGATTTGTTTTATCAATATTAAGGTTTATATATTTTAAAGGGCTTTATTAATAATAAAGCTTAACATTTGTCCTCCCTCCTCCCAAAACCTATGACAATTTTTTGTTTTATATTTTTTCCACAAATCACAGTTGCTTATCATATTTCAAGTCATGTAAAATTTATTTTTTTACCAGAAATATCCAGTATTTCTTTTATTCCACAAATTTCCATTGTGTTCTGCCATTTAAATTGTTTATGTGACATATACAATATGGTTCAGTCATGGATTTTGCAACTGAGCATCAGTGATATCCTTCTGGATCTTCTGGCTGAACCGGCTTTCATGACACTATTTTAATAAAATCTCAATCCTTCTAGTAGGCTACCCTTAGAATCTGGAGCTTTGAGACTAGGGCTGCTGGCAGATGGTGTCCATTTTCTCTTCCATATTGTTTAATATCTTCATGAAATTATTGGGAATGGGATGTCATCAGCATAGTAGTGAAACCCAGATGTATTGCACCTTAGCATTTAATTAGTACCCATAAACATTGCCAAATTGGATAATAGGTTAAAGGAGGAAATTAAATTGAAATTAAAATCAGATAAAATACAAGCATTATATTAAATAAATAAGAAATAGGGCTGAGGAAATGAGAATTAGGAGGTTAGGATGGAAAGCTTGAGTTCTTATTTTATGAGTTTTCCTTGGTGCTCAGCTATCACTGTGAATTTACCTATGATGACTTTAGTGCTTTATGGCACAGGTGCCCCAGCTCTGATACTTCCTGAATTAGTTAGGTTTCTCAATAGTTATCCGTGTTTGCGTGCTATCTGGTATAGCACACAGGAATCATATGCTTCTCATACTGAAAGATTTGTACTGGCCGATAATGCTTACTGGCATAATTTAAGATGTTGATATTGACCTTCAAAGCTATAAAAGCTTAAAGACTATAAACTCCTTTTTAACCTTTTTGTCACATGGGAGAGGCCCTACTCCTGTGTTATTTTCAGACTAAGCATACTTCTATGCTTCTAAGCCTGCTTTTGGTGGCGGCGGAGAGGGAGAGGAGAATCCCTAAGAAATTTTTACAGCACAAGTGGCTTGACTAAAACCCAGAGTCAGAGCAATAGCATCCTTTGAGGTGAAATTCAATTTTTCTGTGCTCCAAAAGATGAAACATTCCAGTGGAGCATTAGAGAACAGCAACGTTACCCCATACTTATTTGGACGATAAGAAACTTAAGATTTCAATCATTGGATGATTAAACACTTTGTAAAAAGGAAGGAATGTCATTGTAATTTTCTATTCAAATAAATCTAGAGAAATGGCACAACTGAAAAATCTTCCAGGGGGTCAGAGTGGGTATAATACATCAATCACATATCTTTTTTCCTCTTGGTATTTCGCTATACTGTACTGAATGAATGTTATGTTATCTTTCTCTATAAATAAATTTAAAGAAATGGCATCTGGCTCAGAAATAACTGACAGACCTTATTCTCTGCAGGCAAAGCATTCTGTGGCAGATCCACATACGAGACAGTTTGTACAGTCCAGGCTGTATGTCTGCTACATTGCCTTGCAAATCATTCAGGATCTGTTGTACTTCAGAATTCCAAGGAAAAGTGAGGGAAACACTTAGATACTAATGTTTATTTCATCTTGTCTTTTTTGCCATTGTAGGAAGAACTTCAGATCTTGTTCATTTTCGCCTGCTACTAATGCCAAGTTTCATATTCAAAAAGTTGTTGCCTGGCACATATATAATTGGTACAATAGCCTTGTTAAGATTAAAGTATGGGTACATAAATTTACAGAAGTAACTGTCAACCTCAACTCTAACCTGATCCATTTGGCAGGGGAAAAAACACAAAATAGCAGAAGTAAAAGTAAAGTAGATGCACAAGACTCATTGGTGGTCAAAGAAGAAATGAGCCAGGGCTTCTTTCTCCTTGACCAATGGACAAGGCATAATTTTACCAATGAAAACCATCTGGACACTGAAGAAAATTAATATTAGTATCATCTTAACTTCAATATATAAGCAGTCTTCGACTTATGACCCCAGTTGAATCCAAAATTTATGTTGTTAAGTGAGATTTGTTAAGTGAGTTTTGCCTCATTTTACATCCTTTTCAGCTACAGTTCTTAAGTGAATAATTTCAATTGTTAAATTAGTAACGTGGTTGTTAAGTGAATCTTTGCTTGTCAGAAAGTTACACAATATGATCACATGGCTGCAGAACAGGACAACTGTCATAAATATGAACCAGTTGCCAAGCATCCAAATGTTGATCATGTGACCATGGGGATGCTGCAATAGTCATATGAAGAATGGTCATAAGTCACTTTTTTCAGGGCCATCTAACTTTGAATGGTCACTAAATGAACTGTTGTAAGTGAAGGACTACCTGCATTACTCTGTCTTAAGGAGCTAAGAAAGTGAAAGGGGCAAAAAAGGTACTGTTTCCTTGCCTTCAGTACAGAGCAGGGATCCCTTTTGCAGAAATGCTTTGCAAGGCACAAGAGATATTGTGCTACTTCTCTCTATAAATGAATCTGCAGAAGTGACCCTAAATCTTCTGAAAGATTATGGGTGGGGAAAGAAGAGGTTAGCCTCAGAAAGTGGGAGCATCTAGGCAACCCTGATTTAGAGACCTATTTAAGGGTGGGAAGAATTACTATGAGAGGAGGATTCATTCAAAAAACAAAGCTTTTTTTCTAGTCCATCAACCAAGATTCCCAAGCAAATATGAAAATGTTTCATTAAAGGTGTTTAGCATACCCTACATTGGAAATGTCAGTTACATAACTATGGGCACAGACAAAACCACATAACAGAACTACTGCATTACAATCATTTGCCATAGGTTTTCTGAGGACACCAATTTTGGAATGTATAGTTAGAGACCCTGGCTTTGATATTTCAGTCATGCTCTCTCTTTTCTATGATGTGACTAAAGCAACCAAAGAGTTGCATTGTCACATCTGGAAAAGATAACCCACCCTTTCTAGTCAAAAATGACTTTATGCAAGAATGCATAGTCAACATGTACTATCCAGTTTAAACTGTAGCCTGCTCCATTTAAAGATTTCTAGCTCCAGTTCTGGGGCATGATTAAAAATAAAAATTTCTCTTTCAAATAATAGTCTAATTTAAATCAAATTGTTCCTCTTCAATAAAATGGGAATCATTTCAGCAAGCATAAATCTTTCAGGGCAATCAAACATGGGATAAAATAATAAAATGTATGAGGATGTACTTCCAAACTGCACTTGTGGTGCCCTTCATTCTTTTTCTGATGCCAAGAATCAAGTGCATGAAGTCTGATACAGCCCTGTTCTGTCAGCAAAATGTCTTTCAGATCCCTATGCATAACTTTCTTGAGTGATAGGTTAAATATAATCCACATACGAGTTTTGGCAACATGGCAAAGTATAACGTGGCAAAGTATAATGTTTGGTTGCCTGTTTGGCATTATAGCAAGAACATTCAGAGTTCTACGGTAGTTTTTCTGATCTGAAACATGAAGGCTTTAATGTCTTATAAAAATACCGAATACTTATTGTGGTAATTTTTCCCACTCTTAGTCCATAACATGTGAGCAAAAGATTCCAGGACTTCTGCAAAGGCTATTTTCAGAGACTGACTAGCAACTCCTATACCAACACTCATAGCATTCATAAATAATTTTATGTAAAAGTTTTAATAACTTTTCTATGAATGTAAAAAAAGGCAGAAATATAAGGCATAGAAATATTTCAAATCCTGAATTATGTCCAGTTTTGTTCACAGATATATTTATAAAACACTGTCATTTATATTTCATAATTCTTATAATTGTAGATATGCAAAGATCCACTGCTATAGATTTTCCATTTAAAAAAATGAAGTTTGTGAAGATGTGGGGAATTTTATTTACCTCTTCCAAACAGTAGGAAGTTCTACCAACTCATCAGCTTTCTGAGAAGACATGGATCACTGATTTCCTATTCTTAATATAAGCAGGAATCTGCTGATTTGGTTTTGGTCACAAGGCTGGGGATAGGAAAGAAAATAGGTTTGCACAAACTGATGCATATGGACAACCTTCAGTTTGGCACACTATGTAGGTCTCACAATGACAAAGGTTGCCCACTTCAGTGAAAATCCTGCTTATCAGCATCAGAGCTCCATGAATCAGATGACTATTAACCTTTAATCCTTCAATCATACTTCTCTCTGTTAAGGTGCAAAGCCACACATCCTTCTTGGACTCTCAATGACATTTTGTGATACACAATTTTCCCTAGACATCTAGTGTGACATTTTGAGATCCAGAGTTGTCAAAGAATCAGCTGAAAGTCAGTGTTCTATTTATGAAACTGAAAATACTAGTTTACTTTAGGTTAATTTTAAGCAGTCCCTTGTATATGTCATCACCACTAAATTCATGTGGTTAAAGCGCCCTACAGAGTTATCCAATTCTCATCAGTGAATATACTGTACTACAGAGTCACAATCAGAATACAATTATTTTCAAAATTCTTTGATTTGAAAAGATTTAAATCTTTATTTCTAATTAAGGGTGTGTGTTTGTGTACATATAGCCTACTGTATATCTCCTATTTGGTGAGATATGAACAACAGAACAATGACTTGTAATACAGTCTTTAAATTAAAGATATTACTTTGATAAAACGGCACACATAGAATATGATTGGGCAATGGCTGCACTTATGGCATACTAGCCAAAATGTGCCAAAATTGAAATATGGTTGGTAAATACTGCAAGAGTGGTACATTATAGAAGTAAACCATGTGTAAAAATAAACTGATTGCTTAAGGAATTACTTATCACAGAACCGAGAATAATTGGATATTATTAATTGATATATTCTTGGTTGCTTAATATATTTATGGACGAGCACATAGGGAATTAAATGTAAACTACCCAGTCACTTATGTAAGTTGGGCAACTATAAATTTGTTTAATAAAATAATATAAAGGGAACGTTGTCTTACCTGAACGTCCCTTCTTGGAGAGGGGAAAACGGCCGTCAGGATTGGGTAGAATCTCCTCGTTGCTAATTGGACCGAGTCTTTAATTTGTTGTTTGTGGTCCCCGCCTACTCCTCTTTCTTTCCAGCTTTTTCGGCGAGGATTTAACTGCAGGTTGTCGTGTTGTACTGAAATGAGAGAGAATTAGCGCCCTCCCGCCCCTGAACCCAGATTTGACAGTCGCCTTGGGTGGGGCTGACGGCCGTTTTCCCCTCTCCAAGAAGGGACGTTCAGGTAAGACAACGTTCCCTTCTCCCAGTCGGGGAAAATGGCCGTCAGGATTGGGACATACCAAAGCCCTATGTCTTACCGGGAGGGTCGATGGCGGCTAGTCATTGTTGTTGTGAAAAAACCGTCTGTAGGACATGTCTGCCAAACGCCGCATCAGCCGACACATAGGAGTCCACCCGGTAGTGTCGAATGAACGAAGAGGGGTTGGACCACGTCGCCGCTCTGCATATCTCCTCAATTGACGCCTGGGCTCCCCAAGTGGCAGAAGATGCTGCGCTCCTGGTAGAGTGTGCCGTAATCTTGCGCGGCACCGGGAGAGACTGACTTTCATAAGCTGTGGCTATTGCTGCCCTGATCCACCTGGCCAAAACCGACTTGGTCACCTTCTGACCCAGAGAAAGTGGTTGGAACGAAACGAAGAGAGCCTCCGTCTTGCGGAAGGTCGATGTTCGATCAATGTAAATCTTTAATGCCCTCCTAACGTCTAGAGTGTGCCACACCTTTTCTAAATGGTGTCTAGGATTTGGGCAGAAATTAGGCAGTACGATTTCTTGTGTTCTATGGAATTGACTATTAACCTTCGGGAGGAAGGTAGGGTCCAGACGTAGCACCACTCTATCATTGAAGAACGTGCAGAGGTCCTGCCGAATTGATAAAGCCGACAGCTCCGAAATCCTACGGGCCGAGGTGATG
This sequence comes from Ahaetulla prasina, assembly GCF_028640845.1. Taxonomy (NCBI): domain Eukaryota; kingdom Metazoa; phylum Chordata; class Lepidosauria; order Squamata; family Colubridae; genus Ahaetulla; species Ahaetulla prasina. The sequence continues at coordinate 272,816,663 of NC_080539.1, forward strand.
GCTATCAGAAAGGACACCTTCAGCGACAGAACACGGAGGGAGGCGTCTCTAAGTGGTTCAAACGGTGTCTTGGTCAGGGCATTGAGCACAGTGTTTAATCGCCAAGATGGGAAGCGGTGCACCACAGGAGGGTTGACATTGTTAGCCCCCCGGAAGAATTGTTGAATGAGAGGCTCTTTTGAAAGCGATATAAGCGAACCGCACCTCAGGACTGACGAGATTGCCGCAACTTGTCTCTTGAGTGTATTGGTCGCCAACCCTGAATCGAGCCCTCGTTGCAGAAAGGCTAGAATATCTAAAACCGAAGCTGATGAGGCCACACCATCCTTCGAACGTGCGCCACGTAGCCTCGTAAATCCTTTTGGTCGAGTCTCGGCGAGAGGCTAGCATGGTGGGAATCACCTGACTTGGAACTTTTGCCCTCGTTAAGACGCTCCGCTCAATCTCCACACGGCTAGGCTTAGCCATTGCGGATTGGGATGTCGAACTGGTCCCTGGAAGAGAGACACCTGGTTGTCCGGAATCCTCCAAGGTTCTCGGATTGACAGAGTCATCAGGTCCGCAAACCAGGGACTCCTGGGCCAGAAGGGAGCGACCAGTATCAATTCTGACTTCTCCAAGAGGAGCTTCCGTATTACTCTGGGGATCAGTGGGATTGGTGGAAAGGCATATAGTAGGCCCTGAGGCCAGTTGCTGCGTAGGGCGTCCACTGATTCCGCTCCCCGAGAAGGGAACCTCGAAAAGAACCGAGGCACCTGATTGTTGGTCTCGGAGGAGAATAAGTCCACCACCGGTAGCCCGAAACGGGATGACAACTCTTGGAAATTCTCTGGGGACAAGGACCATTCCGACTGGTCGATAGTCTGACGGCTGAGGGAGTCCGCCGTGCAATTTTCCGTCCCCGCAATATGTTCTGCTCTTATTGAACTCAGATGGGATTCGGCCCAATGACCTAGCGTAAGCGTTTCCGTCATCAACGAGCGAGAGTGAGTGCCTCCCCATCTGTTTATATGCGTCTTCGCTGTCACGTTGTCAGTCAGTCTAAAGGGACTGACTGTGAAGACATAGAGATGCTAGCTAACTCAGTTAAACTAACCTGACGTTCAGCCGACAGGTAGACCATTGACTTCTGTGAATCTATCTGAGCCCCTAAATGGACGATGGTGGTAGATGGAAAAAGATGACTTTTATCCCAATTAATCGAGAACCCGTGTGACTGAAGTACGTCTAAGGTAAGGGAGATATCCCTGTTAGCCCGTTCTTGAGATGTTGACAGAATGAGAATATCATCTAGGTAGGCCTGAAGCCTAACGGGTATCCCCCGAATGTGGGCCATTAATGCTGCCATTACCTTAGTGAAAACTCTGGGGGCCAAGGACAACCCGAAGGGCAAGGCCCTGTATTGATAGTGAATGCCCCTAAAGCAAAACCGGAGGAATTTACGGTGCTCTCGTCTAATGGGAATATGCAAGTAGGCTTCCGTCAAATCAATGGAAGCCATATAATCTCCCGGCCGTATGCACTCTAAGATGGAACGTAATGAGTGCATTTTAAAACACGATGTATTTGTTAAGGGCCTTAAGGTCTAGAATGGCTCTCCAGCCCCCGACGGTTTACTTACTACGAAGAGCCTGGAGTAAAACCCCCGTTTTAGTGGATCCGAGGGAACCAATTGAATAGCCCGGATAGCTAGAAGATGGTTGACCGCAGACTCCACGAGGGAGACGCTCGAGCTACGGTTGGAAACCGGGCAAGGTAAGAAAACCGTCGGAGGGGTGGAGATGAACTCTAAGGACAGACCTAGCCGAACGGTATCTAGGACCCACCTGTCTGAAGTGGAAGAACCCCATTGGGAAGAAAAATAAGCCAGCCGGCCTCCAATGGGAAGATTCCCTACGGGATTATTTGAAACGGCTGAACGGTTTGCCCCGACCCCCTCTGAATGGATTGCGGGCGGTGAATTTTGACCCTGTTCTAACCTGGTCGGCTCGCTGGGAATTTCCTCTGAAAGGTGAGAATCGTTGTCTTCGAAACCCCGAACGTCCAAATTCCTGGCCACGAAAGGAAGACGAAGAAGAGGAAGTCGTGGGACGAAAATAGGGCTGTTGACGTAGTTCCCCTCGCCGCGATAAAGATGGCAACACCTTCTTCTTGTCCTTGGTTTCTACTAGAATCGGGTCCAGAGAGGCCCCAAATAAGTGCGAGCCTGCATAAGGGGAGGATGCCAGACGCCACTTATTCCGGGTATCCGCACGCCAATGACGGAGCCAGAGGAGCCGGCGAGATGTAATCGTAGACCCGATAGATTTCGCTGAAAAGCGGGCAGCATTCAGAGTGGAATCGGCCGAAAATTCTAAGGCTGCGATGACCTTGTTAAGGTCCTGATGAGCTCTCACGTCTGCTGTTGATATGCGGGCTTGAAGCTGCTTGAGCCATATAATAGAAGCTCTGTTGAAAAATGAGGACGCTATGGAGGACCTGACGGCCCAGGCCGAGGCTTGATGGGACTTGACAAGGGATTGGTCCGCTCTCTTGTCCTCCGGGCGCAGGGCCTCAATCTCCGGACCCGTGACATGTGATGCCGTTGTTAAGGCGACTACTGGAGCATCCACAGTGGGAACCTGTAAGATATTTTCGAGATCCGGAGCGCAATTGTAGAATTTTTTGTCCGTGATATTAGGGTTAGAACCTGAGCCCGGATGAGACCACTGTCGCTGGACCACGTCCACAAACATTTTGGGCGCCAGGATGGTCTCTGTCACCACTGAGGGTTCCACAAAGAGGCTAGTTGAGGAGCTAGGCAGGGACTGAGGATCTGTCCGAGGGCTTTGGACAGCACCTAAACCCGTGGTTGCTAAAGCCTTAAACAGAAGGGACCGAAACAGATGGGGTTTGAAGAGCCCCACGAACGATGGTTGATCCGGCCCTAGCCCCTCGTCCTCCGACAATGCCTCTCCGGCGTCTTCCTCCTCTGATAATGAGGCCTGACTGTCCTCCTCGGTGGATTGCTCCCTATGAGGCCTAAACAAGACTGATTCTGAAGTGGAAGTTTTACGTGCTCCTTCCCCCTTACGTGATTTGGGGGCAGAACTGGGAGCAGATTCCCTATGCAGAGACAAGGCCAGTTCCTGGCGTATAGCCTGCTGAATCATCAGCCCAAAGGAATCAGGAAGTTGAAAAACTGGCAGTTGTGGTAATGCGGCCTCTGGATGTCCCATAGGGGCTCCTGCGCCCTGGGCCACATTGCCTGACTGGTTAGGAAAAGGGCCTGGAGTATGTTGAATTTCCGACTCAGAGAGAGTGCGGAACAATGGGGCCACTCCAGCCTGGGCCGAAGGCCAGGGAGATGTCCTGTCTGGAGACCAGGATCCAAACCCCTGGGTTGATTGTGTCATGAAACTTGGGCTTGGAGGGTCAGGGCGGTCTGCCTTATCCCTTTTTCCTCTGGGAGAAGGGGATCTGTGGGCCCTTTTGGAGGCCTTAGTAAACACCCTCTCCAGAGCCTTATGACGCCTCTCCTCTGCCCTAGCCCCCTTTTTTGCCCTGGTTACTTTCCTACCCCTGGGAGGGGAAACCCGAGGTTCAGAAGATGTGCCCTCCCCAGGATCATCCTGAATAATAGCTTCTGGGGTTGAAGCAGGCAACTCTGGCTAGGAGTTACTGGCGTCCGCCATCTTGAAATTTTTTCCCGCCAATTTAGGACCGCCTCGGCCTACTTACAGACTGTAGAATCCTGTGGAGGCTGCAGGAGAATCGGCCCACTAACGTCCAGCTGGATTGATTAATTGAGAGCAGGATCCAAGCGGCCAAAGGTAAAATGTCTCTCTCCGTGTTTTTTTTTTGTTTTTTTTTATAGATATATATCGGCCGCACGCCCCAGAGGCCGCCGCTCGAATGCCGGTGAGATAGAGCGAGCCGCTAGCCTGTAGGCCTCAAGCGCGGCTTATTTTAAAAACTCCCTGAACGTTGGTGGTAGTGGGAGTAAGGCCAGAAGCTCCGTGAGGCGTTGGTGGCAGTGGGCAAGGCCGTAAACTCACTGCGGCGTTGGTGGCAGTGGGCAGCGAGAGAGAGAGAGAGAGAGAGGCAGGGAGAGCCGCTAGCCGGGATCGCGTCGGGGACTAGCCCGTGAGCCTGCCGATTGCCTCCTCACCTTTCCGGACCCAATGCGGCTCTCCGCGCTGCAGGGACACGCCCGTGAGCGCTTCTCAGCTGTTTGGCTGGCCGGCAAAAAGTTTAAAAAGAAAAAAATGCCGAAGCCGCCCTCAGCGGGCTCGGGAGCCAGTCCCTTCTTCGCTGAATTCAAAAAAAAAATATTCAAAAAATTCAAAAAAACAAACCAACAAACAACAAAATTTTAAAAATTATAAACCTGAAAAAAAACCTCAAACTCCCTGAGGTAAAAATTACACGTCCGGTCCAAAGCTAACCGAGTCGAAAAAGCTGGAAAGAAAGAGGAGTAGGTGGGGACCACAAACAACAAATTAAAGACTCGGTCCAATTAGCAACGAGGAGATTCTACCCAATCCTGACGGCCGTTTTCCCCGACTGGGAGAATAAATGCTTATGATCATATTTGAGATATCTTTATTGTGAATATGTTATTGCTAAGGTTTACAAATTGTTATTAAAATTGAACTTGGAAAATGAGTATGTGAAGCATTGTATGATTCAGTGTACAACAAAATTTGGATATAATATAAAGCTTGAACAATGAAAAAATATGTGGACCAAAAGTTTAAAATTTACATTAAATTATAATTTAAAAGAAACATTTATAAGATGTGTTGTTGGTATTTAATACCAGATAAATTGTCAAGAATGTATAAGGGTACGTCAAATGAATGTTAGAAATGTAAATATAAAAAAGGAACTTTTTACCATTTATGGTGAACTTGTGATAAAGTAAAAAAATATTGAGGATTCACATCTTAATTCAGAACATTCTTAAATAAATATAAAGATAAAATCAGAGAGTTTTCTTTTGGGTTTAATGGATAAAGAACCAGCAAAAAATGGAATTTTGATGTGATATATGCTGACAGAAGCAAGAAAACTCTCTATGCATAAAAATGGAAGGGTACTTCAATCCTCACAATGGATGAATGGCTGCAAAAGTTGACGGAGTTAGCAGAGATGGTTAAATTGACTGCTTTGATTAAAGAATACAATTACCTTTCTTTCTTCTTGGAAATTGCTTTTGGACTTTTTGCTTAAGGAGGAAAAAAATGAAAGTCTGATTTTGAGTTATGCTGATTAGAGAGGTTTGTTGTTATAGAAATGGTTAGCATATATTATGTAAAAGTAAAAAGGTGAAATTGTATGTTATTACCTTATTCTACTGCACCAACAAAAACTGGAAATCATTTTTTTTCTTTTCCTATTTACCCTACACTTTTTCCTTCTTCCCTTCCCTTTTCCTCTTTTCCCATTACTTTCATTTGATTTTGTATTTCTTTATTTTATATTTTGATAAAGTAATAAAAATTTGAACCATGAAATATTTTGAAAGTACTTTAAAAGGTACCATGTTTTCCTGAAAATAAGACCCTGTCTTATATTTTTTTGAACCCTGAAATAAGCTTTATTGTCATGCACCAAAAGCCTGATTGGGCTTATTATCAGGGGTTTTCTTATTTTGGGGGAAATAGGGTATGTGTAATTCTATCTTGAAGCTAACTGGGAAGCAAAATTTTTTGAGCAATTAGATCGTCTGATGAAACAATGGATGTGAACCAAATGTAATAAAAAATCAACCCAGTTATGTTTGAAAGGGAAAATAGACTGAATGGTATATTATACACAACTGGCAAAAAATAAAAACAAATTAAATGAATTGTGTATATTTTTTAAAATGCTTACTAAATAAAGAAAAATAGTGATATGCTCAAGATGTGCACTTTCATGATGGCAGAAAGGTAGTAGGTAATACCTGGTTTATTGAAAAAATTGGGCAACAATACAATGTAATTTTTTCTCTATAAGTAAAAATTGTTCAGCATGAATTCCCACTGAAACTTATCAAAAACAACTTATATAAAAAAAATATTCTTACATATTGCAATTCATGTGCTGTCATATACAGTATGTAATGTAGTATTGTATTTAGGGATGCTAGGTCTTTACTGCAGAATTCTTAATGATCTCTACATGGCAGAAAACAATTAAGATTTTTTTTGTGTCTTTTTGCTGCCACCTAGTGTTCCTCTGGATTTCTGCAACCCAGACATGATTCATAAATTTAGACTGAATAATGTAAATGAAATATTTCACAACAATTTTAGTAAGCGATTGATTACGTAATATCAAGTTGGTGTTAGCTCTTAGTGACCACAGACAGATTTTCTCCAGGATCATTAGTTTTCATCGGATCCTTCACGTCCTTCAATAGTAAACCCATTACCATTGTAATTGTGTCCATCACTAGTAATTTTATTTTTCTTTCACGTCTCCAGAAAACTAGGTCTTTGTATGTGTCCAACATATAAAATTTATCTAAGTGAGAACTCTGGATTGATATGTTTCATAATCCATTTATTTCTTTTCTTGGCTATTCATTATCTTTCTTCTCCAATCCATCACTAACATTCAAAAGTTTGAACACAGGATAAGCATATTTCATAATAATTTTTGTACAACTTCTATGTCCATAAGCAATTTGTTTATAAATCACAACATCAGATCTTCAATCCACTACATAATTGGGGATGAAAATTTATATTTCCAATGTTGAAAAATTAGTTCAGACTAAATGCAAAGAGAATCCATGTTATTTTGTCCAATCATCAGTTTCCAATAGACATAATTCAAAACAATATGGACATCCAAGAATCTCAATGTTAAATTAATAATTGATATAAATATTAGCCCAGTGCAAAACTATACGTTTAAATGAAACACAATTTGCAACACAACACTAACACAATGATCTATATCAGGGGTTCAAACTCACGTCATCACGGCTGCATCATGTGACTTATCGGGACTTTCCCCCCCTTCGCTAAACTGGCCATGGCCAGAACATGATGCATCCAGCCTGCAGGCTGGGAATTTGAGAGCCCAGATCTATATAAACACGAGGCTCAATAAATCTTAAATGTATTTTTTGTTGAATTATTTATTTAAAATAAAACCCTATTGTATTAATGGTGTTTACGTTCATGAAGATTATTATGAAGTTTCATGGGTATCACATCAACATGGTAACCCAGTTATTGAAACCTGTTCAGAAATTGTTAGCAACAGTTTGATCATTTAATGATCAACTCTGCAATCTTTCTTGGGTTAGATTAAATGAATGTTTTCAAGTATTAGAGTGAAACTGGTTAACTATACACAGTGAATAATCTGTATCAAAGATCAGCAAGTCCATTTAATAAACTAACAAATGCTGTAAAAGTTCAAGTCCTCGCTTCATCTGACACTTAATATAACTAGGTAATTAGGTAATTGAAAACCAACCTAATGTACACTAATACAGTAGCAGGTAAGGTTCTATCAGAGAAGAAAGTCTATAAATAGTTAAGCAGCTACCAAAGCATCTGAATGTCTTATTGGAAACTCTACTTCAATCTAGAAGAAATGTTGAGAAACAACCTTTTTTAAAAAAAACAGCATTCCCTATTAAGGATAACAATGGTGAAGTAGATATTTCTTTTTGAAACTGAACAAGAGAAGGCGATCAAAGGCCGGTTTAGCTCTGCCTGGTAAGGCCTGTTATTAAGAACACAAAGCCTGCAATTACTGCAGGTTCGAGCCCGGCCCAAGGTTGACTCAGCCTTCCATCCTTTATAAGGTAGGTAAAATGAGGACCCAGATTGTTGGGGGGGCAATAAGTTGACTTTGTAAATATATACAAATAGAATGAGACTATTGCCCTATACATTGTAAGCCGCCCTGAGTCTTCGGAGAAGGGCGGGGTATAAATGTAAACAAAAAAAAAAAAAAACTATTCTCTATGAATACAGCTGTACAAACACAAAAGAGGCAAACTGTTTGACTAGAGCCTAGTTATCTAGTGCCAAGTGAAAATTATCTCATTTAAGTAGGCTTTTTACAACGTTGAATACTTTTTCTGTATAAATATTCTTCTGTGTCTCCATTATTATGATTTATCTGATTGTATGTAGTTTTGTTTTGTTTTAATTGAGAATCACAGAGAATATGTCTATCATCTATAGCACAATGGAACAAACTTGACTTGCTATCATAAGAGCAAGGCAACAATTGTATATCCAAATACAGATATGTGAAGTTTAACCTACATTTGGGATAACATCCTATATTAGATCAGAATTCAGTGGTAACCAACTACATGTAGAACTATGTACCGGTAATATGAGCAGCATAGCATGGACTCATGATTCCTGCTCGAAGAGCAGGTGGCAGTCGTGGCCAGGAGGGCCTTTGCACAACTGCAGGTTGTGCACCAATTACGCCCTTTCCTGAACCAATCACTCACAGTCACTCATGCCCTAGTCACTTCCTGGCTTGACTATTACAATACACTCTACATGGGCCTGCCCTTGAAGAGCATCCAATTGGTGCAAAATGCAGCAGCTCGCATGGTTTTGGGCAAACCCCAATGTACACATGTACGATCTCTCTTGCAGGAGTGGCATTGGTAGTCTTCCAGAAGGCGCTGAAGACCTGGTTCTGCCAGTGGGCCTAGGGAACCCAGAGTGGGATGGACCCCATTAAATGGCTCATGTGATCGGCTGTTGCCAGGGTGGGGGGTGGGAGGTGATTTTGTTACATTATACTGTATTAATTTATTTGATTGTTTTTGTTAGGTTTTATTGTTTTAAATGTGGTTTTATAGTCTGTAAGCCGCCTTGAGTCACCATGGGTGAATAGGTGGCAATATAAATTCAATAAATAAATAAATAATAGTGAACATACTAGAACTAGCAGCAATGGCAGCAGGAATGGTAGCCAATCTTTCAATCTTCATTTGTTGTTGTTAGCCATTGGCCACTGTCTAACAACAGCAGAGAAATGGCCCTTTCTCTTCCTTCCTCATCAAAGCCAACTAAGAAAAATCAGCAAGGCAATCTTCTCTTGGATGACAGGTTATTCAGGGTGCCTTGGGTGCAGTGGTGAAATCCTCTGAGATTTGCAATCGGTTCACTGCATGTGTATGCACAATGTGCGCCAAATGCATGCTGTGCACAGGTGCATGCACAGTGCGCGCTAACTGCACAATGCACGCACATGCACACTGCAGCCGCTACTGCCCAGCACAGAAAAAGGAGGCTTAAGAAAGTAAGTATAACAGTGAGGGAGGGAAACGGCTGTGCCACGTGATTTAGATTTAGAAATGTTGCAGATTTCCTGCTTTCTAGCAGATATAAATTGTGTGACATAGCTGATCGTTGGAAATACCATTTCTTTTTTCTAGCATTTTTTAACTACCAGTTCGCCCGAACCAGTAGCTTTTATTACTACTGGTTCGCCCGAACTGGTGAGAACTGGTAACATTTCACGCCTGCTTGGGTGCTACTATTTTCACCTGGTCATTACAATGACGAAAAGTATTAAAACCTGGTGTGCATTACTTTATTTTCTTCTTTCTCCAAATCTTCATAATTTTTTGGAACACAGAACAGATTGTTACTTGTAAACTCTGGTGAAGCTTCAGAATTTCCACTAACTGAGAAAGGTGTTGATAGCCTCCAGTTCTTTAGAAAAGTTCAACTTCATTTGGGCAAAGCTGTTTAAAAAGGCAAGAAAGGCAAAACTGTGTGGCTTTACTTTGGTCTCACCTGTTCCTGAGCAAAATGTCTCTTAAACACTAAAACGGTAATAGAAGATAGGATATGCCTTATGGATCTTCATTTTACTATCAAAATATATAGACTCAGTCTAAATATACTACGATTCACTTTACTTAAATTATGAGTTCTCCAAGTTGCATATAAGCAGCTATTTGCTTTGAATTTTTCCCCATACATAAACTTTATACTTCAGTAATCTTTTACACTAATAAATATTTTAGAAAATCTTTACTAACATAAAACACTTATACAGAAACTGATAAGTATTTCAAGTATCATTTATATTAAATGGCAGCCTTTATAAATTTACAAATGATTTTTGTTCAGAAAAAAGTGTTAGCTATTGAAAAATTATGCTTATTTTATTTATAATTCAAATCTTTCATAAGAACATGAATTCTAAGAAATGGTTCCCTTATTATTTAAATAATGCATTTTTCATATGTATATACCTTTTCAAAATATGATCAAAGCATAACATTCAAGGGAAGCAATAATAAACTTAGCTTCAAACACTGAAAATAAGCAACTAAAGAACTGGGATATTAATGTTCACTAGATAAGGGTATTTTCTTTAAAAAAATTCCCACATATAAAATAGCATCAAATATAAAGTGCATACAGACTGTTTTCTAAATTAGACGCTATAATAATTACTATATGTGATTTATGCAACGAGAAAAAAATAGGTTTAAAATCAGGTTTGTAAATTTTAAAACTATTAGAAGTAACCAGACTGCTTTAGTCTACTTTTAAATTTGTTGTAGTTAAGTTTCAATATTCCTATTTATTATTCTATTTGTTTTTAATACTTATGTTTAAGCTGTTGATCAGTCAAATCACGTAAATAGCCTGAAGTACAGCATATGCAGAAGGAAAAGATTAAATACAGTTTATTTTTATATTAAAAGAAAAAGCAACGGGAGCAGAACTGACTTTTGGGGTGTACTTACAACTTTCCTTGACAGCTTCCCCATTGACTTTGCTTGTGGGAAGTCAGCAGAGAAGGTTGCAAATAAGTACAAGCTGGTTGCCAACAGCAAAGTAAGGCCAGAAATATAGCAGTATCGTGCAGAAGTTCTGTAGAACTACAACTCTCTGTACTGCAATTCCCACCAACTTCAGCAAGAGAGAATTGCAGCTCAAGAAGAAATCCAGATAATCCAAGAAGGAAGATGAAAGTAACTAAATCAGTTGGCATGTAAAATTCAATTTTGATAAACTGAACTCTGAGAGGTGAAACTATGGGAGCTTGATTTCATTTTCAAGAAGTCCATGTCATTAAAATCTATGCTATTTTGATCTCAGTGCTTTTTTTTTTTAACCCAATTGTTGCTTGTCATTGTACTTTCTGGCTAAGTTTGGTAAATAGCCCAGTTTTCCCACTGCCTTAGAGAAAAATTCTGCCTCAAGGGAACTATGGACCTATCTCAAAGCTCCCTCCTCTGAACTCCCTCATCTGAACTATAGTATCTCTTTGGAGAGTTGGATTACAGTTACCTTTGATGAATCCAGATCGGATATGATACCTTGCTTACCATTATTTGTTGCTTTGTTAGAAGTTGCATTATTGGTTGCTTTGTTAGAAGTATCACATATATACTTATATACATATATATATATACACATATACTGTGTAAATCGGTATGATTTATCTCAAGGTTAAAAAAAATCCTGTAATTACAAATACTGTTTTAGTTTGAAAGACAAACTTTATTTTTGTACTTATTTGGTAAGGCTTGATAAAGTCTAACAATTGGAAAGTCCAGTACTTCTGCCCTGTTGCTATAATACAGTATGATGCAATGTAGAAACCAGCAGGCATCCTGATAGAGATGAAGAGCTGGTTTTATCTTCTCACATGTCAAAAAAATGTCACGCACAGATCACATCCTTAGAAGCAGCCTAAATTCAAACCCATCTAAAAAATCTTTGATCAAAGCTACAAAACGCCTATGACAAACGCCTCAGTCTCAGCTGCTTCACCATACTGATTAAATTCCTCTTAAATAAATCATACTAGACAAGTTATAGTGCAAAACAGAAGGTGTTCCAGTTTTGGAGCACTTATGTTTTAACCACTAACAAAACAGGCCACAGAAACATCTAAAAAGACAGTCACAATATTTAAAAGTCAGGGAAATGCACCACCTTATAAGGTTGCCTGAAACAAACAGTTATACTGAAGTATTGGAAAAAATAAAAAGGATATACAAATACTTAGCACACATTATAGACGAGAGCTATTTTTGTGATGAACATGAATTTTTTTAAAAAACATCCTACAGAAAGCACAGCTCCACAACACAGTCCTTTCAGCAATTCCATAAAGACTCCACACCCATTTGCACTACTCAGGTGATCCTGAGGATAAAGATAAACTTCCAGCTTTGTCCACTCTCTAAAAGAATGTAAATGACCAGCTGTCTGCAAGGAATACAAATCCTTCCATTCCCCACCATCTATTCAGAGCTGAAGAAGCTTCTTGGATGAGAAGCAAAAAACAAGAAAGTCCAGTTGCCTCTTGAAAAAGTATTTTTGGGAAAACCATGACCTGGATGACTGAGAATCTCCATACGTATTAAGAAAAGCTAGATTATTTTGCTATACATTAGAGAAGACTTTACATTGTAAATCATCTTTTGGGTTAAAAAGAGAAGTTGATATAACACACACAGTGGTCTAATGAGTTTTTCCTAGATCAAAGACTTGTGTTGCTATTTAAGTTAAACAGAGATGCACACTATCTAGTGTCTTAGTTATTGCTGAATTTAATTTCCATCAGACCTGGGCAAAATAGTTTTAATGATCTTGAATGATAAATGCTGAATTTCAGTCACATCTGGAGAATGTGAATTAGCATCTGAAACCTTCCCAGTCAGCTTCCAACAAGAAAAGTGAATGGCAGAAACCAGATTCTATTAATGACTGCATGATCCACTTAACAACTGTAGTGATTTGCTTAACAACTGTAGCAAAAAAAAAAGTTGTAAAATGAGGCACAACTCACTTAACAACTGCCTCATTTAGCAACAGAAAGTTATAAGTCAAAAATCTGTAGTTAATTTAATTAATTTATATAATATTTTTGGCTCTGCCCGTGCCTTTTAGAGTTTAGATTATGACAGCTTGCATAAAGTTTGAATTTTAAGGTTCAATTTTAAATTCTATGATGCTCTGTGGTACAATTTTGTTTCTTCAACTTGCCTGTTTGTATCTTAAGGTTCACTGCAAGAGGTCCTCAGATTTTCATTGTATTGCAGTACAACAATAATGATCATGCCCCCAAGTGCAGAATGTAAAGCCTTACTAATGATCTAGTACAGTGATGGCGAACCTTTTAGACACCGAATGCTCAAACTGTGCATATGTGCGTGCCCAAACTGAAAGGTGCCCACGTGCACACAGATGCATGCATGCACAGGTATGCACGCATGCGCAGCTTAGACCGAAAGACTAGCTGGTCAGCAGGAGGTGGGGCACCCCAACACTGGCAGCACGGCAAGAGGTAAGATCTTTTTCTTTTGTGAGCTTCTGTTTCGTCATTTGCAGGGAAACAGAAGCTCACAAAAGAAACGCCACAGAGATCTGACCTGCGGTAATGGTGCGCGTGCCAGCAGAGAGGGCTCTGTGTGCCACCTCTGGCACGCCTGCCATAGGTTCGCCATCAGGGATCTAGTATATCAAGAACACATTTTCTATAAAAATTATTAAAAATATTAATATAAAATACTAATATTATATGAAGGCAGGATAATTGTTACATACAAATTACACATAAAGAAACCCTCTCTCCTTCTCCCATTATGGTAATGTTTTTAAGAAGATACATTTATTTAAGCAACATGGATTTGATCTATAAATCTACCTTCCTTTCATTCCTATATGAAAAATAAAAGGCTTTCCATTCAAGGTCCATTTCAAGTAGCCCTAGGTGTATATTGTTATTATTGTTTAAATTAAACAATCTTATCAGGGGATCAGTTATTTTTAACAGTAAACTATTTTAATATTTTGGACCTTGTTACTCAAACAATTAAAGAGGATTTACAGAAAGCATGTGAAAAAGAAAGCTTCATATCTTCCCAAAATTGAACAGGTGTATAAATACCACTAAAATTCTACAGACCAGTAACTGTTTGAAATATCCACCCCTTGTACTTCCTGCAACATCAAGATAATAGACTTCAGCAATATTTTTATTATACAATGTATTATTAATGTTTCAACTCTACAGCTGCAGAAATGCAACCGAACAACAAACTACTTTGAATACTGTTTTTATCACAGCCAACATCTTCCTTCCTTTCTCCTCTCAAAAAGAAACAAAGTTCTCACAAAGATAATGCTATCGGTTAGGTAAATATTTGGTTCATTGTGATTATACAATGTTTATGGACAATTTTCTAAGTTCAACCAATAATGTCACTTGTGAAAAAGATATGACATAATATTCCATAATCCAAGGGCTTGTTATTATTGTTGGACAAAGCACTGACATATGAGTAAAATTTAAAAACTTAAGTCATACTTAATTCAGAACTGGACTGCTGAATAATTATTTACCAATTATAAAGGAGACAATAATAATTTGGAATAAATTATTCCAATAATTTATTCCAAAGGGTAATGGCTGCAATTTCATTTTCATTTAGAAGCAAATCCCTAAGAAATCAGGCTTCTTTCTAAAGTAAATTCAGAATTTGGATGTCTTTATATTATTATATATTATGTATTTTTGGGAATTTGTGTGCCGGCTTAAAGTCATTCTTGACTCCTGATTAGATAAACTGTCGTACCCATAGCTTTCTTATTTTCATAAACATATGCATGCAAGTGCAAAGAATTTTTAAAACAGCTACTTATCTCAATCAGTTTGCATAAACCTGATAGTAGCCACTTTCAGGACATAAAAAATTATTTTGGCTTCAGAGATTGCAAAGTAGAATCTAGTTAAATAAAGATTAATGACTGATACAAGGAATCCCACGGTGCAAATTTATGATGAATTCACGTAACCAAGTTTCAGGTAAGTTACTTTTATGCTAACCAAGTTGAACTGTTTGGCAGAAGATTAAAGTGAAAATATTGAGACTCAGATGAAAAAGCCGGTAAATTATTAGCACATTGTTTAAAACAAGTGGGTTGAGACTTAAAGATAATGAATCTATTTTTTTCCAATTCTATAAGCAATTTATAAATTTGATAATATGGTAAATCAACAGCAAATGGGTAATGTTTTGAGTGAGTTTGATATTCAACTCTTATCACAAGATTGCATAAGCCTTTTGAAAGCATCTTTGAAACTTCACAAGGTATTACAGACAATCAAACTCATAAAAATGGAAAAGTCCCTGGCCCAAAAGTTTTCCTCTTAAATGGTATAAATCTATATTTATAGATTTGTTGGCCCCAATATTAGAGATCCATAATGAAGTATTTAAATATGTAAATGCCATTATCTTTTTATGAAGTTTATTTAACACCAGTTTTAAAAGGTTCTTAATTCTAAAACTAATTCTTAAACTACAACCTTACATCATTAATTTAGATTCTAAAATAGTAATTGCTTTGTTACTAATCAGCTGCAGAGAATGATACTGTAACTATCAGCCTTACTCAATTCTAGATAAGACCAGGAAATCAACACAACAGGAAAACTTCATTAACATTGATACCATTTTGTACAATAACAAAATCTTGCAAGCCTAACTGTACTGTACCTCCCACATCCCCCGTCCCTTTTTAGTCCCCAATTAATCAGAAAGGCATCTTGTCTGAGCCACTTTAGAATATTAAACTTGTTTCCCAGGGCTTAACATTTCAATCTCTTCGGGGAGGTTCTTGTATATGTCCATCAAGATCATCTTCCTTATTCTCTAATTTATAATATGGCTGCAAAAGTTTTTAAAGGGCTAATGCAGTTTTAAACTATGTCAGAAATATAATAATTTTCAAATAATAGGAAGTAATACCTTCATTTTGTTCTGCATTGACTTACCTAGCAACGTGTTATTTGGGGACAGATAACAACAGGATAATTGGGACTTGAAATGAAGTCCAGAGAAGAAAAAGAGCAAAAAAATAAATAAATCCTGGGAATATTTAGCCTTGATTAGAAAAAACAGGGATTTCTCTGTACATACCTGAAAGAATATTACCTATTATTACATATTACAAAGAAGTTATATAATATAGGAGACATATCTCTTATCAGCCCAGAGGGCAGGATGTAAAACAATAGATTTAAATTGCAGGTAAGTAGATTCTGGTTGAATGACTGGAACCAATTTTTAGAAAAGTGGTGTGCTTCTCTTATTGCTTGTATCTGTCTCAAATTTTTTAATTAGTCTTACTGCACTGAGCAGGATATTGGACTTGATGGCCATAGTCTCCCTGTTCTTTCAGCCAGAATCACAAGTCCAGTGACACCCTCCGATTATGAATGTGCTCTATGAACACAATCCAAGAAAAAAAAGATGGCACACATTGGCACAGTATTGGAATCAATCAGAATGTCCCATGATCAGGTCTGAACTCAGATTGCCATGGGTTAATAATCCATTCTCCAGAGCTCTCTGCAACTGTAGTCCCACCATCTTCTCAATCACCTTCTTCCAAAATGTTAGGGATAGGGTAGCAGCTGTTCCAAGATTATGGAGACTCCCCTTCTCTCTCTCAAAAAGGCATTGACTATAGTTTATATTTGAATCTTAGTCCCCTCCCTACTTGAATTAGCCAGGTGGGCAGGGGTCTAGCTCACAAGTAGTAGAACTAAAGTTGCAGAGGACTCTAGTCCCTTCGGGTCCAGATAAGGCTACAGTAGGTCACTTCTGTCAGCTCAATAGATTGTGCCCATCAAGCTTCTAACCTGGAGCAAATATGTGCACTTTTATCAAGAAAATGTTTGGTTAAACAATCACAACTTACAATGAATGGATCTTCTGGCCCACCTTTCCCCTGGTTGGCACTCCATGGACACAAGGATGGAAAAATAATTATACTTTATCACTCTTACTGACATAGATTTAAACTTGGACTATTAAGTCTGGTCGCATTCATTTCTTGTTTTCCACGAGTGTCACTGCATGCATTTCTTCACACCTTTTCACAGAGCTTCTCAATAAATCAACCCGTGCACTACGGGTTGGCAAATGAGGACTTGGATTGATCCTGCTAAACACCCTATTTGCCTCTATTATTCCAGTGGTCAACAAGGCACTTAAATAGAAACAACTTTCAGATCACTGGGAAACTCCCCAAAGAGCTGCCATGAAACCACCTGGATTGATCAGACATCTGGGATTGAGCATCTTAACAGACCCTTTTTCCCAGCAATCAAGGACATGATCTGCACATGACAATTGAGGGTAAGTCTCCCAGAACAAAGGGAATACCAGATCTAGAATATAATGTTTCTTAGAAATCTATATACTAAATACTAATTCTCTCAGGTAGTTTATCCCCTACTTTAAAACAAATGAAAGAAGACCTAAACATAGAGTCTAAATTTCTGTGATTGAAATTGACTTAGATTTTTAAAAGTTTTTTTTATTTTTATTCTGTACTACTTTAAGTGAATTTAAAATAGCATTAATGAATTTATCCTAGCTGGAGCATTCTTCAAAATTTTCACTATGCAAATTAACAGTTCTGAAAAGCATGCACAATTTTTTATATTTCCAGGATTATAATGCTACTTATCTCAGTTTTAGATACCAGTTGGAATAAGGAACTTCAGAATTCAGCTCTCTTGGGGCTGAACTTGAAACTTGTTATCTGATCCTTTTGAAATCCTGGAAGACCTATGTGCATTCAAGGATTAGTTTCAGTACTAGTACTTAACATATGGAATATATTGAGCTATATATAACGTTTTGATTTTTAATACTCATGAAGAGCTTATGGAAGTATGGAATAACCCACATTTTAAAATAGCAGGCAAGTTTATTTGGAGGAAGCACCTAAACCTCTTATAATGTTATTAATTTGAACCAACTTAGTTCTGATGATGAAAAGTTAAATATCCTTTGAGTTGACACATAGTCAATTCAATAAAGCCATACAATAGAGCTTCTATATTATTTCCAAACTATATCCTTTATTCCGAAATAAATTTAGAAATCCTATATATAGGAAAACTACAGATTAAAAGGAAAGAGAGGAACAAACATAAAAAATACTTAGTGATGATTTTATAGGAATTTAAAGCACATATGGTAAACTATTGTTTCCTGTTTACAACTATAATATTCCTTAAATATTGTATATGTTTATATTGGGGAAATATTTAAACATATTCAGAATGCCTATGTAAGATTATATTTACAAAAATATAATTAGTTTGTAACCAATATAAACTAGGTGATATTATAAACATTTAAAATGCAACAAATACGTTTTTTTAAAAAGATAACCATTGAATAAACTGAAAAATTTAATCCTCCTCATAACAAAAAAAAGCTCTTTTGCTCTCCCAACTGTTGCTCAATAATGTAATTGTTTCATGTAATATTCCATCATGAAACCTCTTTTGCTTATTTTGCATAATATATTCAGATTCCAATCTTTGAGATTTTACCAAACAATCCCCATCCCCAAAACCCAAAACCTTCAAATACCGAATAGAAAAGAGAAAAAGATGAGTAACATAAAGAAAACACTTTCCCTTACAAAAAGGATGTATGCAGGAAATTAACAAAGTTGTCCAAGAACTGTAAACTACTACAAATCTCCCTAAATTTCAAGAATATAGAAGGAATCTGTGGTATTCTTATACAATAAAATTTGAGCTGTGGGAATGTCAGATTTTATTGAACGAGCATAACTTTCAAAGTTCCATCTTATCCATCATTTTTTTTTTCCAAGAGGTATGAAGAGCAAAATATGACACGCACTTTCAGTGTCAACAGCTTAAACAAAAGCATTTGTCATATACATTTAATAGAAGAAACTCTCATGTGATGTAGAAGTCATTCTATTATAAAACAGATGTCACACGTATACATCATCCTAATAAAAGTACATTTACTTTGTCATGGTTTGCAGTTTCAATTTTGCTTGAAGTTGCAATAATCTTAAGTGTTGCAATATTCTGGTTTTAAAATAAGAGCATGTAGGATTGTAGATTATAGATTCAGTTTGAATGGGTAGAAAATAAATTTCTTCAATAAATAGATAGCTTAAGCCAGTTGTGTTCAGCTACTGTATCAAAAATACATCCTTAGATCTACATCAGTGTATAGTACCGTCAATAGGTAACTGAGAAATTACAATCAGTTTTTACATTTCTGAAACTGAGAAATAAAGATAGTCTTTGAGCCAAGAATTATGGTCATAAGTGAGGTACCTGCGTGATCTCTTCGCTTAACTGTCACAATCCTTGCTGTTTGAGGTTGTTAAGTGACTGCACAATTCATTAAGCAGAGCATGGATGCCTCAAAGAGTCGTGAAGGCCCTAGGAAGCCTAGCGCAGGTCCAGGCCTACCTAGCAGCACCAGCCAGTTCACATGTGGCCTGCCCTGGGCCTCCCACACCCCTTGAGGCACTTCTTACACACCTTCCTGCCCACTGGGTCTCACACTTTTCAGCCTCCTCCTCCCCATCATGACCTAGCCCACTTATTTTTTCTGAAGATCACCTTTGGAAAGAGAACCGGTCTATCCATTGTGTGGCCTTCCTAAAGACTGGCAACATTTTGGGAGTGGTGGTAATTCTCATGATTCAAAAACTGAGGCTCATTCCAAAATGGCACCAGATTCTGGGACAGGCTTCTGTATAGGAAGGCCACAGGGCAGATTCACTGGTTTTCCTTCACAAAGACAATCTTCAGAAAAGTAAGTGGACTGAGCATGATGGGGGAGAGTGGAGGTCCAAAGGTGTAAAACCCAGTGGGGCAGGAAACAGAGCCAAGGATTGTGGGAGGTAGGTCTAAGGGACTCAGCAGGGCAGGAAGATGGAGAAGATATGCAGGTAGGGGTAGCTGTAGCAGCAGTATCCCTGCAGTTGATCATAAGGGTGAGTGGATTGTCTAGCACCTGAATTTTGTTCATGTGACCGTAGTAGCACTGTAGTGGTCATAACTGGTCATAACTGGTCGTAAATCCCTTCATTCAGCACCATTATAATTTTGAATGGTCTCTGAATGAATGGTCGTCAGTTGACTACTATCTTGTATCATCTATTTGTATCAAAAGATACAAAAGGTACAAAACCCATCCAGATTATGTGCAAAACTTTCTACTATATTCTGCCCATGAACCTACTGTATACACACACACACGCACTTGCACACACATGCATGTGCACACATGAACAAAACTTATTTGAGGCAGGGACTGAATGTTTACTCAACCTCAGATTTCTGTTTCCTGACAGAATTTTTATTTCAATAATTAACAATTTTTGAAGTCTTACTAAAGAGATTCTGATAAAAATTAATAATTTACTCAACCACTGCAGGACATTCAAAAACAAGGTTTTTATTGGTCTGTATCGTTAAGTGAAGCTGCAGACACTAAACACAACTGTAGCAACATTGTTTCATTATACTGAACAACTATTCAACATTTTGGCTCAAGATAAACTTCAGTACTTTCCCTTATATTGAACAGTCTCACTGTCTTCACAAATTGGGAAGTTAAATGGATTTCCGGATGTTTTGCTGACAAAAATGTGTGTCCCTACTGGGCATTAATTTTAAAACCAAACTAGCTGTGTCAAATATTTCCTGTTGGGAGGAACACATTTTGTTTGTCTCCCCGGTCATGGAAATAATATAAAGAAAGAGTTACAAAGGTTATTTATGGCTAATTGATTCTGACATTCTATAAAAGTCTTGCATTTAAGTAGGAAATCAAATAAACTTTTTTTCAGGAGTTTCAAGCAATGGCATACAAACACAATGTGACTGCCTGCTGATGTCTGCTTATTACAACTTTTAAACAGTTTTTCGTTTGTAGCTTAATGCTATGTGTATGCAGCATATTTATTGAAGAAATGATATGATTTAGCTTACATTGCTCCTTTTAGCACTTCAACCAATTCAAAAGCATTTATCACTAAAAAGGCACTTTGGGGTAGATGTCCTAGCACCATACTTTGAAACATTTTTAGTTTTAAACAGCTGTACCTGTGGAAGTCCAAGATATTTACTGAAGTGAACAAAACAACTAAACATGAATACTCTTAGAAGTTTGGGGAAAGAGAAGTTCCTCAGCCTAAGACCAATGCACTGTCTATTTCCACTGAAGGAATGTGGAGAATGCAGATATTCTATAGCCTCAGGGAAAGGAGCAAGAAATCTAAAGTGAAATTGGATTGGATGGAGTTACACACATAGGAAATAGGGCAGCTGGATATGAATCTGTTTCTTTAATGACAGTTCAACACTGTCAGAATTTATCAATATTTTTCTTGGTCATTAAAACTGCCTGCAATAGTTTTAGCTTGGTCATATATGTCCCTGAGAAAGTTGCTGTAATTATATTTCTGAGCGACTGGATCTGACAACTATGATCAAAATTTCATAGACTCAGAGTTGGAAAGAACCTCAGAGGTCACATGTTCCACCCTGTAAATGCAAGATCAACTAAAACCTGTTCATGCTAATAAATAGAAATCAAAAGGGAAAGAGTGGGATGTTTCTATTTCTGCTTATCTTCTGTAAACATCTGTCTATTTCCCTCAAGTCCTAGAAATACTCTAGCAAACAATATTACATGGGAATTATTGATGTTATTGATACATTTTAAAAGATATGGCCGCAAAAATGTTACACTTCAATTAGATTTTGCTGTATCTGCATCTTACCAAAATTATTTAATATATTAAATCACATTTTATAACTCTTCCAAGGGAAGTATGGCAAACTGAAGAGAATTCTGCAAAAGTGGTGCCAATGACGGTGGCAAAGGGATTTATCTGGATAAGAAAAGGACCGATTGCCCACATATGCTCTAGACAGCTGCTCCTCATAAGGAGACTGCAGGAGAGTGGTTTCTTCTGGGTCTGAGCACCTGGAGAGAAAAGGATTAGCCATCTTGCTAACAACCACAGTAGAGACTTTTTAAGTTCATAAACCTCACTTTCTAGTTACTTTCAGAAATTGCTTATTAACTATTACTAAACTATTGGAGACCTTTAGAAAGTTTGAAAACAGGTGGGATTCACTTACTTTTCTTACTGGTTCACAAATGTGAGCGCGCGCGCGCATAGAAGATAGCTTCTTTAGCCAACCACTGCACAGTCCAGGCAATCATAGACAATGCCAGCCAGCCAGTCAGAACTTACTTTGTTTCAAAACTGGCCAATCACTGAGTACAGAGCTTCTAAATAACTAATAGTTTTCCCGTTTCTTCACAAGAAGAAAATATATATCTAATACACAATTCATGCCTTTGATCTTATGTATTTATATGTATTTGCCAGGTAATATATAAAACCTTTTGCATTCTAGCTCTACAGGTTTGCAAATAACACTGCCAATGGGTATCTGCAGCCCAAGAGACAGGGAAAATTCAAGCCTGAAGTTTGTCAGGAAAATCAGGATAATTTATAGGCTGATATACAGTACATATGACTACATGAAATTTACATTATAGAGTAACATGTGAGTTGAAAAGCAAAGTTGGTAAAATACTCTCACAGTTTCAACAAGATACAGGTTGTTATTAGTTTCAAATCTTGGCAACTAAAAAGGCCAGCCATGCAATTTTTATAACAAAAATACAGAAATAGGTTTGCCATTTCTGCATTTAGGTTTGGGATATATTTTATCTTCCCAGTCCAAGGTTATAACACTGAAATTCCATGGTTGCATTCTTCCATCCAAGTATTACTCAGACCCAACTGTGTTCAGTTTTTGAACCTACACAAGTTGACCCAGCTTGCTACCATCTAACATAATCTCACTATTTAGACACTAAAATATTATAGAAATCTGTTTTTCCAAATTCAGTTAATTTCAAAAACCTGCATGCTTGCAAGCCTTCTAAACAGTCAATTCACAATGAAAGGACATAGCTACATGTTGAAGGACATACTGCATGTAACAGGAAAAATCTCTCCATGCCAAAATCTGGGCAAAACAACTGAACAAAATGTGAATAGTTTCAGTCCCTGAAAACTCTGGAAAAGATTTCTAATGAAACCACAGCATTGGATTTACACATCACATGAATTCAGAACAATTTGACTTCAGTCTGTATAGAGCATGAACTCATCCACTGTGTTCTGTAAAAATATGGTTCCCTATTTAATTTATTGTACGTCCTATTCATCAAAACAAACCCAATGAACTATAGCTTGATATGACATATCAACAGTCACCAAAGAGCTACTCCCGGTCAACCTAGACAAAAGTGAGCTAAAAGGAACAGTGGAATATTGAAGTACATGACAATGAGGAACAGTCATATTAGCATCAGGTAAATGGTTCAATGGAAAATAGAATAACAGATCAAATCATATATTTATTATGGTCATACACCAGCATATGGAACAACAAAAAGAGGGATACCTGAAAATTAAAAGTAGTTTTAAAAACTGTCACATTGAAGAGTTTTTAAACAAAAAGTAAATCTCAAGCAGAATGTACACATGTACGTTCAATGATAATAATAAATGAAGCAATGCTATCATTCTATACATTGCAGGAAAGTCTGAAAAGCTCAGGAAAATCTTCAGCCAACACAACATATGTGCACACTTTAAACCCAAGAATACACTAAGGCAGAAGGGCCATTCTTTTGAAGACAGCAAAGTCCACATTTTGGACAGAGAGGACCGCTGGTTTGAAAGTTAAAAAGGTCATCTATGTCAGAATTAAACAGTCCTCTCTCAGAGGGAGAGGGATACATCATCATCTATCTCCAGTTTACAACAGAGTCCTTTCACCAGTTCCAAAAAGGCTCCATATCCATTGCACTACTCAGGTGATCCTGAGGTGTCCTCAGGTGATCCTGAGGTGTCCTCAGGTGATCCTGAGGACACAGATAAACCTTCAAGTGGCCTCAATGACTCGCTCGCAATCGGTGTCAAACTCGATTGCGTCATGTGATGTCACATGATGTATCAATGTTTTTTGCCTTTGCAGAGCTGAGGTGGACGTGGCCTGCATGTGACGCATTCGGCCCATAGGCCACCAGTTTGACACCACTGCTCTAAAAGAATGCAAATGGCAAGCTGTATGCTAGGAATATAAATCCTTTCATTCCCCACCATCTAGTCAAGCTTCTTGAATGAGAAGCGAAACATCTTCATAGAAAAACAAGAAAGTCCAGTTGCCGCTTGAAAAATCACCTTTGGGACAATTTAAAGCCCTTTCCCACATGCCAGTAGAATGTAGTCAAGTCAGAGTAGCAAAGCTTATAAAACAGAATGGATGCAGGCTGCCTTCCTTTGTTGTCCTGAATTTACCTTTTCCCAATCGACTTTTTTCTACATCTCGAGAGTTGGTTTGGCCAAGAATCTCATTAAAATATTAGACACATGGAAGATTACACAATTATCTCAAATTGTGCTTTTCCAAAAGGCAACTTTCTTCACCAAGGAAGTCCAGTTTCCTTTTGGAAAAGCATCTTTGGGACAACCATGACCTGGATGACTGAAAATCTCCACAGACTGCATTATGTCAAATATTGACAAATTTGATGTTAAACTGTCTGATTCTCTGCAAATCCAAAGCACCTTCTATTCTGTTTCACAAGAGATAAACACAAGGAAGAAGTCTTTGTTGGAAAGACTAAAAACTCCCAAGGTGGACAAACTAGATGATATTAGAAGGTTTAGCCTGATTTGGGGAACCCTTGGAAGAATGAACCTGTCAGATTTTAAAATATCCCCGACTTCCAGTTTTTAACACTATTGCTCCAGATTATAGTTAAATTCAAAGAACATGCAAGGCCTAAATCAAAGGATAGCAACAACTAAACCCATGCAAAACTAAATATGAGATACTACACTACTATTTGTTCTTGAGCGTATAGATTGTAGAACAACTTCATAATGCTGGAGTTTCATAGGGAAAAAATCTGATTAAGAAAGGTCAATTCTCTATGCATCATGGGACTGCATGTGGGATAAAGGAATTTAGAATAGACAGTGAACTTTATTCTTTTACAGAAGGTTCTCTCTCAAACAGTTTTAATTACTGACTCTAAAAATAAACAAGCGTGCAAAGGGGAATTTAACTGCATATTTGTAAAAATTTAAATAATCTGAAGATTTATTTACTTCAAATCTAACATGCATTTGATAGGCTATTTTACTGTATCAAGAGTTTAAAATCTGCATTGGATGTAGTTCTTTATAGAAGAAACTACTTTGCCAGAGTAAGTCTGTATTTCCAGGAACATACAATTTTAAAAGTTTCTTCGAACCCTTTAAAAATTGTTCAAACCCAGCTTCATGAAATGGACAATTTCTTAGATATTTTCAAGTCTAAAGTTGATAAAGTGTAACTAATATGCACTTTTTTATTTATTAAACAAATTTATATAGCCACCAACTCATACATAGGCAACTTTTATAAAAAGTTGTAGAATGGACAACTCAATCATAACTATAAAATATACAATATCCCATTGTGTATATGTTATGATTTAAAAGCTGGATATGATACAGTTTAAAAGCTGGAACACCATATTACAAATATAACACTTGAAGGGCAAAAACTAATAAATGAGTGGAAGAAGAGTTACTTAGAGTTAGCTAACATTGCTGTATATCAGTCTTTCTTTTAACTTTTCTCTCAGGACCCCTTCCCACTTGTAAAATTTATGGAAGACTCCAAAAGGGCTTTTGTCTGCATGGGTTATGTTTATCAACATTTAATATATTAAAAATTAAAATTGATGCATTCACTGCCACTATCACTTCTCAGATTGTTTGATAGGATTTTAAAGTTGTATTATTTTTGAACATAAGCAACATAAGCATGTGCGCAGGACATGAGAAAAATCCCGAAATTTTTAAGGGGTTTTAATTGGTCTTTGACCGTTTTAGTGATTCGGCCAGTAAATATTTGTTCTTAATTGTTTTTTAAAATATTGTTATTTATTATATTTATATTGTATTGGTGTGGGTATTTTAATAATTGGCTGTAAACCGCCCTGAGTCCTCCGGGAGATGGTGCGGTATAGAAATGTAATTATAAAATAAATAAAATAAATAAAGCAAATAATTTTGATTTTAAAGACCCCTGAGAAGGCCGGGGTGGGGGGTGGGGGCAAGACAAGAGGGATCCTGGGACCACGCTTTAAGAAACACTGCTGTATAACATTATTGCTTCTACGGTGCAATATTCCTAAATATTTGTTTCCTAACTCCTGTTTCAATTCTTTGAACATGAATCTGAAAACTTTTTTTTAAGATAGGGAAATAACAGTAGCTCAGCATACCATATCATCTCTCTATAAAATTATCTTCTCTCAAGTAAGCTTACATTGTTTATCCCATATTTCTATAAGTATACTGTGCAATAGTAGATAGAAGAGTGCCAGATCCTGCACTCTTATGTAGAAACATTCAAAGACAAACCAAACTACATTTACTTCTTATTTAGCAAAAAGAAAACATGTAAGAAAAATATTAGAATAACCCTTCATTATAGCTTCAAAAATGGCACTCTATTCAGATTATAGAAAATTTAAACAACTTTGCTATACAACTTGTTTTTCCCTTTAATATCTGTGCTTCTTTCTGAAGCAGACCTATTAAAATAAGCATGCTTACTGTGTTCTTAAGAACTACCTTAAATTTATTAAAATATTCCCAGAACCTGAATAAATGTATTTATATAAATTTATAAACTTGTTTTCCAGATTCAAACTTTCCCTGCAAATTACGTGGTTTTTACTATGGTTATATATCTGCATTGGTCATGTTTCAACAAGTTACCCAAGTTTCTTCTACTGTATTTCTGGAACCAACTAAATTTAGCCAACTCTCACGTGGCCAAACAAAACGTAATTACTACTGGATGTTAACACTCACGATAGATAACACAGACGAGGAGGACACATTGGTTCTAATGTTTATTTTTCTCCCAATGCTGGGGAAGAAGGAAGATCGCCCTCTCCACCTGGCAAGTCATCTAATACACCAGCGTGTCATTTAATAGTTAAGGGAGAAGCTACTTCTGGCTGCTTTTCAGTTTCCTTGGCCAGGTGGGGAATAAAATCCTTCCTTAGCCATGCTGGGAAGCCAACCTGTCCACCCATCCCCATAGAAAAACCATGGCTTTTCAAGGGAGGGGGGTGGGAAATGCCCCCTTTACATCCACATGCCCAATTGTCAAAGAGGGAGAACCAGCCCCCGCTGCTGATGCTGCTATCCCCTTGCGTGTCAAATCTCCAGCAAGTCTTGTAAAGGAAGATGACTGACACACATACACACGCACACTCCTCTTCCTTGCCAAGCCACACAACCACGGGAGAGGAAGCCCAAGCGCTGGTTCCTGACATTCCTCCACCCACTCCTCCATGATTCCCCCCACCCCGCGTCCCAAAGGGGATCCTCGTCGCCACCTCCCCCTCCCCACGATGACCAGCTGCCTTCCCCCCACCTTTACGCCCGGCCCCTTCCAAAAGGAAGCCCCCCTCCCTCCCAGGCTCCAAATGCAAGGCAGAGACAACGGCGTATCACCCATAGCCACACCTACCTGTCTTCTCATGGTCGTAGCCCACCACAATGAAATAATCTGCCAGGCGGGCCATAGCCGAGCCGAAGCCGGCTCCGTCCTCGCTAGCCTCGCTCCACCTACCACTCCCGCTGCTGCTGCTCCGGAGTAGTTCAGCATCCTCCCTTCAACTCCCCCTGTCCTGCAAAAAGAGGCAGCGGTGGCAGCGGCGGCGGCAGCAGCAGCTCAGCCATGTTGGACAGTCAGGCTCCTGGTGCGCCTGCGCCGTCCTCATTCTCCCTCGTCTTTCTCCCCTCCCTTTCGGAAAGCCGTTCTCCAGCGGCCTCGCTCGAGCCGGGCTCGCGGTCATGGGTGTGTGTGTGTGTGTGTGGAGAGAGGAGGAGGCAGAGGCAATTCCGGGTCTTGCAAGCGCCGCGCGCTGTGTCCAGGACGGGGTTGCCTCCGCTCAGCTTCGACAGGGCGGTTTCTTTACTCTTCTCCCCCTCCCCACCCCGGTTATATTCCTGTGTGGACGTGGGTTACATAATTGCTTTGTCCGGGGCTCGCCTGATACCGCGCCCGCCGCCCGAAAACGGAAGGCGCTCTGAGAAATAAGGCTCAGCCGCCTTTTTTCAATCAGAGTCTTCCTTCCTGTTTTCCGAAGTTGAACAGGAGCCGCCGCGCTTTTGGTAGGCGAGGAGAAACGTTGGAAGCCGCTTGCTGACGCCGTCGCCTTTCTGCCTACAGTCCGCAGGAATCCGTTTCGCGCAGATTTCCATAAAAGACTTAACTTGGAGATATAGGCAAACGGAAATCGTGGGGCGCTTCATCCCTGGAGGTTTTTAAGAAGAGACTGGACAGTCACTTGTCTGAAATGGAATAGGTTCTCCTGCTTGAGCAGGGGGCTGGACTAGAAGACCTCCAAGGTCCACTCCAGCTCTATTCTACTCTGTTCTGAATGCCTGTGTTGAGAAGGATGCTAAACTCCCTTCCTGTCGCTTGGGCGTTTTCTGTCTTTGTGGAAGTGTGGCTTGAAAAAAAAAATATGGGGTGCTATTTTTCTGGGTTCAAAGGTGATTCAAAAATGATCATATAGAGGGAGTCCTCAACTCACGACTGCAATGGAGCCCAGAATTTATGTTGCCAAGTGAGAAATTTGTTAAGTGAGCTTTGCCCCATTTTGCGACTTTTCTTGCCTCATTTGTTAAGTGACTCACCCCAGTTGTTAAATTAGTATCGGTTGTTAAGTGAATCTGGCTTTCCCGTTGATTTTGTCTGGAGGTTGCAAAAGGCCGTCACATGATGGGGGGGGGCATTACAATCAACATAAATGTGAACCACTTATCAATCATCCAGATGTAAATCATGTGACCATGGGGATGTCATAAGTCTGAAAAATGGTCATAAGTCGCTTTTTTCAATTCCATTGTAACTTCTAAACGAACTGTTGTAAATTAAGGACTACCTGTATTTAGTGCTAGTCTCACCCATGATTATAGAAGTTTTTTTTAATTCTTTAATTCTTTAGAAATTAATCCGTACAAATCAGTGCTTTGAAAAAATATAACTAGTTTAATAATGGAGGGGAATGGATACCCCATGGATAACTTTGGCCTAAAGCCCAGTGCAGACTTGCTATAGTGAAATTATGCTAAATTACAAGTTATTTTTTCTAATTTGATAGTCGTGTTCTCTAAATATTGGTGCAGTAAGATTACTAATGTCAGATTGACACTTAATGTTTCATATCTAAAGTGGCAATAACTAGCTGTTCTTGGAGCTAATAAATAATGTTTTAAATGTATTTACAAATAATAGCATGGGTATATAGCTTACTAGACGACCTGTGATCTATTAGGTTATCTTTTATGAAATATTTCTTTACCAGATCCCTGAGTGCCCTCAACAGTGACAGAATTTCTAATCTACTGCTTTCACTGGAAAAGTTGTGATACATTCGGAGATGTATTTTCCTTAAAAATAGCCCAATTCCACAGGAGTTGTGGGCCCTGGATTTTGGACGCATGTGTAAATTAGCCTATTTCAGGTACCTTGGTTCAAAAGGTTTTGTCTTGTGGTGTACCATTTTGCCTAATGAAAAATTACAGGAATCAGAGTTTAATAATATATGGAGGGGAGGCAGGATAATAACGACAGATTAAAAAACAAATGCTCACTGGAGAATTTCCATTTATACACTGCATATTTCTGGAGGGTCCTGCCAGTGTGATAGAGACTTTAATCTAGTTTACGGCTACTGTATGAAGTCTTCAGGATTTGCCTCATTATATTAATTATGGCACCATTAAAATAATGCATGAAGTGACTTAAGTAAAACACATTTTTCTTATGGTATTGCATTTTCACACTTGTGACTACCACTGTTATAGAATCTAGTGTGGGAAACCGCCCATCTAAATCAAATTACCCAACTAATGCTTATACTTGCATGGTTCTTATAGGCATAAAACATCATGCAACATTGCAAAAATAATCACTAAGAAAGGTTAAAGGTTTACAAATACACTATTGAAAATTAGCAGGGACAAGATAGAAACCTAATACAGATAGTCCTTGACTTATGACCAGTCACTTAGCAATAATTCATAGCTCCCCAAAAAACTACTTAGTCAGACCTAGTTTCAAAATTCGGACATCACGGTCCCCCTGCAGTCACATGACCACATTTTGGGCACTCAGCCAGCCTGCATTAATGCTGGCTGCAGTGTCCCGTGGTCACATGACTGCCTTTCACAATGGTTTTCCCAGAAACTGACATCTATGTCTGATTTCCGGCAAAACTCACCCCATACTGAACAATAAGTTTGCTTAATGATAGCAGTATATGCTTAGCATTTGCTGTGTTACTTAACAACTGCCACAAAGAAAGTTGTAAAATCAGATTTAGTCATGTGATCCTTTACAACCATGGGCTCAGGGAGATTACTTGAGAACTGTAGTTTTTTCCTCTCAATTTTCCTTTTTCATCTTTTAATTCATTTTAAATTTGCTCTGTTCAGCTGTCTTTTCGTTTCATTAATGTGTGTCTCTGTGTGTAAAGTAATAATAAAATGTAGATTTTAATATTAAGTAATTAGCTAAAACCTTTACTATATAACAAATGCTTTTACTAAATTTTGAATGGCAAAGCCAAGTAATTTTAATGCTTATAATATTAATCCTAAAATGCAATGAATATTTGTATCTTTTTTCTCTGTTGTTTTCAATATTCTATGTTATTTAAATAATATATGTCACAGTCTTTAATTATATAAACAACAATGTACAGACATAAATATAATGTATCAACATGTATAAAAAATACAATAAAAAAGGAACAAATAAAAAATGCTTACACTTGTATGTCAATCTACCAGATCAAGGCTGCAGAAATCCATATGACCACAAGATGGGAGCAAATAATTAGATTTTTCTGCGCATCTTTATCTCCATACACTGGTCATCCAGATTTTTGCAGCGCTGAGAATACTTTCATATTCTATTTTTGCAGGGCAGGATGGGGTGGGGATGGCAAAGAAGTGACATATTGTTCGAAGAAAGCCATGCAATTCTGTTAATGCTGCAAACTTTTGGGATCTGGTAAAAAAGCCTGTTGGATCCTGAAAACAAAGATTTCCATACCTTTCTCCAGGAAGATGTGAGGTCTCCCTCCCACTTCTAGTCTTAAAGGTGAAACCATAGAAATCAGGCAGACAACACCACTTTTGGCCTCTCTAACAAAAGACCTTAAACTGACCCATTCATATTTTCTTGGTCAGGGTAGGAATTATGTTTGGGATGCATATAAAGAAATTTTAAGAATGGTGTCAGAATTACCTGATTAACTGTTGCATAGCAATACCTTCAGTTAAAGCAGGGGTCTCCAACCTTGGCAACTTTAAGCCTGGCGGACTTCAACTCTCAGAATTCCCCAGCCAGCTTTGCTTTGCTGGCTGCGGAATTCTGGGAGTTGAAGTCCACCAGGCTTAAAGTTGTCAAGGTTGGAGACCCCTGAGTTAGAGAACCGAATAGAAGGGGAATAGTGAATTCAATATGATCTAGAAAGAACTCAGCTTTGCTTAATTTCCAGTGTGTATAAAAAAGTAGGTGATAGCCTAAACTACCCCAAATTACTTAAATTTCATTTAGACAAAAGGGAAACAAAACCTATTTTCATTTAAATAGAAAAAAACTGGCAGTCAAATCTATTCAGCAATAACACAAGTTAATGTACAGAAATGGTAGGTTCTTTATTTCTGAAAGTTTAGAACAAAACAGAATAGAATTTTTAAAAAGGTTTAATCACCACCTCTTGAAGATGATTTAACTGGATTTTCTGCGTGCTGCAGAAGACTGGACGAGATAATCTTTCTAACATTACGATTCTGTGATTCTAAGCTAAGAAAACCATCTGAAAATCATTTCAGATGTCATCTTAAAAGTTGTGTGATCCTACTGAAGTGTGAAACCAAGTTGAGAATAGAATATAAACTTTGTTAAATACAATGCATGAGTTGTGGTATACAGTTATGACTTCCAAAGAGAACAGCATGCGTTTGAAGGCTAGACAGTTCTATAAATACCAAGTCTTTGGAATTTAGTTATTGTTAAGATTGCAGGTTACAAAAGCAATGCACCTAGCACTCTTCTAGCAGTATGCTTCTCATGTGTTTCCTATAATTAGGACATTACTTCAAAATATCAATAAGCCAGAAAACATGTTACTTTAATCTTTTTATAAGTAGAAGTAAACATTTTTACTGATTTCACAGAAATCTGTTTAAATTTCACATAACTCCCTGATTCTACAACTGTCACATTTTACATTTCTAATTGACCACATAACCATATTTTGACATTGTCAAAAAAGATCGCAACCAGCATGAACAGTTTATTTTTGTAACAGGACTAATGTTCTCTTCCCCACAAACTACTGAAGTTGTGCTAATTGCATATCTATCATTTTAGTCATGTTAAAGGTTTGCTGTTTAGTGTGAAATGCGAGTGCCAAGAGATTTGCGGGAAGAGACAGATGG
The DNA here is from genome assembly GCF_028640845.1 of Ahaetulla prasina. NCBI lineage: Eukaryota > Metazoa > Chordata > Lepidosauria > Squamata > Colubridae > Ahaetulla > Ahaetulla prasina. Next base: position 272,849,092 of record NC_080539.1, read on the forward strand.
ATTGCCCTTCCTAACCTTTTGTATGTGGCTCACTTAATAAGAAAAAAAAATTATCTTAAACAGAAAATTGTTCAGGATCCTCAAATAATTATCTTGGAATATTTATTCAGAGTTGAACTCTGACTGGGCAAATCCTAATGAGTTGCCCAAGAAACAGCCCTGTTATGCTATCTGGACTGACTCTGATTCTGTTATGCCTGAGAAAGTGGACAAGGTCCTTTTGTCTGTTAATCCAGCTACCGTTTATTAGAGCCTGCCCCTTCCTGAGTTATTAAAGCAGCCTAGGAACTGATCAGGAGATGGATTCAAGTGATGGTTTAAGTCTCTTTGAGAGAAGGGGTGGCCCCACCAATCCTGAAGGAGAAGGTGGTATCCTCAAGAAGTCATTATTGGACCTTCCCTGTTGGAGAATTATCAGCCAGTTTCCAGTCTTTCCTTTTCCACAAGGTTGTGGAAAAGGTGGCTGGACGATAGCTGATCTTTTGGAGACAGATTATTTGGACCTGTTTCAGTCTGCCTTAAGCCATTGGTCATACTTGATGACCTTCAGTGGACCTGGGATGGGAGTGGTGCATCCAACTTAGTGCTCCTTAATTTTTCAGTGGCTTTTGATACTTTCAACCACAGTATCCTTCTGGACCAGCCACAGAGATTAGGTGTGGGAGGCACTGTGTTCCAGTACCTCATCTCTTCCACAGTGGTTGGTTCTAATTGATGCTGACAGGAGAAATTGTGTCTGAGGCCTATCATATTTTTATTTATTTTATTTTGTCAAGCATGTATTTTATGACAGATACAAGTGTAAACATAATTATAAATACATGAAAAGGATATGAATAAAAGAAAACATTAGGACAGGGACGGTAGGCACGCTGCTGCACTTATGCATGGCCCTTACAGATCTCTTAGGAATGGGGTGAGGTCAATAGTAGACAGTCTAAGGTTAAAGTTTTGGGGATTTGGGGAAGAAACCACAGAGTCAGGTAATGCATTCCTTGCGTTGACAACTCTGTTACTGAAGTCGTATTTTCTGCAGTCTAGTTTGGATCGGTTTACCATGAGTTTGTATCTATTGTGTGCTCTTGTATTGTTTTGGTTGAAGTGGAATTATTCATTGGCTGTTAGGACATTGTAGCAGATGATTTTATGTACTATGCTTAGGTCAGACCGAAGGGGTGCCTCAGGGCTTGATGCTCTCCTCCTGTTCAACATCTATATGAAACCATTAAGTGAGGTCATCTACCAGTTCCAGATGGAGTACCATCAGCCTGTTGATAATACCAACTCTACCCCAAGTGACACAGATGAAGCTGTTGATATTGATCCAATTTGTCTAGAAGCTATTTGGATTTGGCTGGGGCAGAACAGATGTCAGCTGACTCCTACCAAGACTGATTGGCTATGGCTGTTTGGACTCCCTGGATCTGGGTTGTCTCCAGATTTGGTTTTGGATTGGGCTGCATTTCCCTAGTCAAGTCTGACATGGAACTTGGGGATTCTCTTGGACTGGCAGCTACTGCTCAAAGAGAAGGTGGCAGCTGTGGCCAAGAGGGCTTTTGTACAGATTCACCTTGCATGTTCTTTCCTTCATCAAGAGACCCTTCAGACAGTCACTCATGTCCTGGTTACCTCATGTTTGGATTATTGTAATGGGTTCTTCACAGGGCAGCTCTTGAAGACTATCTAGAAGCTACAGGTGGCTTAAATTGCAGTCATGCTAGCAATAATAGATGTCTCTTGGTGTGCTTATCACTGCTGCTATGCGATAAGCTGTATTTGTTATCAGTTGGCTTTTGAGTGAAATTCAAGATGCTGGTTATTACCTATAAAACTCTATATAGCATAGGATCTGGTTACCCGAGAGACTGCTTGTCTCAACTGTTACTGCATCCTCACCATCACCTAGCACAGTGCATGTACTACAGATCCCTCCTCTTAAACATTGCTGTTTTGTGGGTCCTAGGAAGTGTGCCTTCTTTGCTGCAGCCCCCATCCTCTAAAACACATCTCCCCAGAGATAAGGGCAGCACCCTATTTTCCTGGGGTTCCAGAAAGCTTCTAAATCTGGCTTTGGTCCCAGGCATGGGGTTAATGTTTATTATTTGTTTAAAGGCCTTTCTATTTTGTTTGTTGTTTTTGCCACCTATCACATTATTTTAGTCTGGATTGTCTATTTGATCCAATGTTTTTAACTGTTTTTCCTAATGTACAGAGTCCACTGTAGTTGGGCAGCAATAAGTTTTAATAACTAAATCAATTTCAGATCAAAACAAGAGAAAACTTTAGAACACATTTCGAGAATGACGAAAGATCATTCTACTGTTCCTATGTTTTGTGCTTTCTTTGTTATGACTGTGGTGGCCTGTGGCCTGTGCACATCCATCTTAAAAGCCTCCCCAACCACAAAAATGTAATATTGGGTCATTCTCCATTTGATAGCTCCCAGCAATGTGTTTTTAATATTTTGCTGATGTACTTCTTGTATCAGTACCACAGTGTAGATAACAAAGCCTCTTTAATGTAACCCCCCTCAGCTCATTCTCAAGAATGGAATTTTTACATGGTCAGGAATTTCAGGATGTTTCCTGTTTACATTTTCCTTTGGTTTGAGGCAACAACATATCCCACTGGAGAAAAGGAGGGGGAAAATGACTTGGGCAAACTACAAGTGGTAATCAGCCATACTATACAGGATTCGCATACAATATGAACAATTATTGCACTCGTGTGTGATGTCCCTTCTCAACTGCAGTTTTGAAGGAAAGCACTCGGAAAAAGAATACTTGCCAATAACTTTTAAGTACAGTCCTGTAATATATGCTCTCATAAAAATCAACAGGATGATCTGTTGTGTGGGAGTAGAGAAGCATACATTCCACAGTGCTAGTAACCGAATAGTTCTTTAAGTGCAGAAAGAGAAAAGGGGCAGAACAACATGCCAAATGAGAGAAGGAAAGAAGTGGCTTCTCGGCAGGTGAAACTGTTTTTCTGCAATTCAGAATCAGGACTGCTTAATTCTTGGATGGGAGTGGTCAGCCTGGTGAGGAAAAGAATTAACCCAGAAGAAAGCAATACAAAATCATTTCCGTATTATTGACAAGAAACCTGCACTGATGTATCCAGGAAGTCAGATTAACAGAGTTGGAAGGAACCTTATAGGTCATTTAGTCCAATCCCCCGCTCAAGCAGGAGACCTTATGCCATTTCTGACAAATGACAGTATATTCTTTTCTTGAAAGTCTCAAGTGATGAAGCTCCCACAACTTCCGAAGGCAAGCTGTTCCATTGGTTGATTGTTCTCACTGTCAGCAAGTTCCTCCTCATTTCTAGGTTGAATCTCTTCTTGGTCAATTTCCATCCATTATTCCTTGTCTGGCCTTCAGGTGCTTTGGAAAACAGCTTGACCTCCTCCTCTGTGGCAGCTGCTCAAATATTGGAACACTGCTATCATGTCTCCCCTGATCCTTCAGTCAGCAGAAGAAGAGCTGAGGTGACTTTACCCTCACCTAAGGAAAATAACACGGATGCCTATCTCTCTAACATAGCATCTTACTATTTATATCCTGATAATCGATGCTAGTAACTATTTTGGTTTTTAAAAATCTCATATTAGTTTTCAATCAATCAATCAATCAGAATAGAGCTGGAAGGGACCTTGGAGGTCTTCTACTCCAACCCCCTGCTCAAGCAGGAGACCCTATACCATTTTAGACAAGTCTACGAATCATAAACACCCAAATGCCTCAAATTCTCCTGTTTTTACTTCAGAAAAGGTTTACAACGTCTCCAATGCCTCCACCTCTTTATTTTTACCTAAAGGTTTATTTTTATTATTTTTATTTTTATTTTTGGGCTATGCTATTTAATTAATACATTTAAAAGTGTCAGTTCGCTACAAAACATGCCACAATAATATATTTTCAAGTTGTTTTTCAATCAAACTTTCCTAATGATAGTTTCCATCTTGCAGCAGATCTTTAAGAAAGTTCATTGTTATAAAACTCATTGTCTTGAATTTGGATGAAGTTTCTAATACGCTTCATATAACATGACTAATAAGGAATCATTTATTTATGTATTTGAAATTTATTGGACCCAATTTGAATGGGATCATTATCCACTAAGAAAGAAATAACCATAACCAACAACTCATAGCTTTCTCAAGGATAAAAAACTTAACCAAAGACTATATTAAGAGGTTGCAACTTATTAACATGTTCAGCATTCCTGCCTGGAAAACCCTATGTCTCTTCAACACATATTTGCAAAAAAGAGAATGAGTGGCTTGTTTGTGGCCTTTGTAAGATTCAAACTAGTCTGCCACTTCTCAAGCACTATACAATAATTGTTCCAATAATACAGGTAGTCCTTATGACTACAAATGGGACCAGAATTTCCACTGCTAAGCCAGGTGATTGTTAAGTGAGGACTTTTTTTGGCCCAGCTGTTAAGCGAATCACTGCAGTTAAATGAATCATGTGGTTGTTGAGTGAATCCAGCTTCTCTCATTGACTTTGCTTGTCAGAAGCCAGCTGGGAAAGTCACAAACGGCAATAACATGATCCCATCATAAATACATCCTGGTTGCCAAGTACCCAAATTCTGATCACTGACCAGGGGGATGCTATGACAGTTGTAAGAAGATGTAAGTTGCTTTTTTCAGTGCCATTGTAACCTCAAACAGTCACTAAATGAATGGCTGTAAATCGAGGATTACCTGTCATTTTAAAAGACATTTTAAAGATGGATGGAATTAAGATGAGGTTTGTTTGATGAAAGAAATACAATCATACAGACAAGAAGTCAGCAGACTACAAAGTAAAAAAGTAAGGCAATAAAGATATTAAAAGACAATATAGTCAAGACTCTCTAGAATAGTAAAGTAGAGTCAAAAGTAACATATGACAGAAAAATAAAAACTTTGTAGAACTGAAGACTCCTTTTGAGGGAAAATTCTTAAGAAGACTGCGATGGCCCTGCTTTTTAAGAATGGCTGAATAAAATTATATATTTCAGTGTCATCAACTGGTATGTACTGGGAGTTAAGGACCAGCAGGGTTTGAAGGGTCAATTCCATAGAGTTGCATTTGGAGGTTATTATTGTTCCTGTGTCATTTTCAACTGCAAATGACACAATTGAACCCAAAATTTCTGTTGCTAAGTGAAACATTTGTTAAGTGAGTTTTGCCCCTTTTACGACCTTTCTTGCCACAGTTATTAAGTGAATCACTGCACTTGATTAATGAATAGAATAGAATAGAATAGAATAGAATAGAATAGAATAGAATAGATTTTTTTATTAGCCAAGTGTGATTGGACACACAATAATAACCTGGTTGTTAAGTGCATCTGGTTTCCCCATTGACTTTGCTTGTCAGAAGGTCACAAAACATGATCCCAGGACACTACAACCATCATAAATTTGAGTCAGTTGCCGAGTATCTGAATTTTATTCATGGGAACGTGGAGATGCTGCAAAGGTCATAAGTGTGAAAAAGGGTCATGTCACTTTTTTCAGTGCTGATATAACTTTGAACAGTCATTAAATAAACCGTTGTAAATTGAGGACTACTTCTACAAAGCAATTGTGCCTTTGAAGTTTATTGTAACACATGCAATGTAAAGAGGAGCACCACCTTACTAAACAGAACATACAGTATGTTTACAGAAATTGATGTCTGTAAAGAATCTTACAATAAAGGCTTATCATATTCAAATCCCAAATTCTCTTCATATTTTTAAGATTTTCAGTTGCATTGTTCTATTTGATATAAGGAACAAGAAATATAGATGCTTATATTCTTAAACTCTTTTAAAACACCCTTCGCTTTTGTAATTAGCTGGCATTAATTAAAGCCGCAGTCCCAACCTTTGCAGCTTGGGGGCCCAGCTGGGGGGGGGAGAGAGGGGAACTGGGCCGTGCCATCAGCTGGCCAGCATGAGCGTTGGTCCAGCGCACTGCTCATGTGGTGTTGTGGCTTGTTGGCTGCTGGCCTCTCCAGCAGCCAAATCAGATGAGGTGGCAGGGTCAACATCAAGGCAACCTGAGAGCTCCGAGGGGGAAGAGGGAATGGAGCTGTCAGAGAGAGAGGGAGAGAGAGGGAGAGGGAGAGAGAGAGAGAGAGAGAGGCGGAGCCTGAGCTGGTTGTCAGCCCTCAGGTGGAGAGTCAACAGCCCCCAGGTCTTGAAATGGCCGATGAGGAAGAGGAGTAACAGCTGGGTCCAGTGCCTGACGCGTGGATGCACAGAAGGCAGAGGAGAAGAGAGCAGTGGAAATCTGTGGGACGATCCTTGGGACAAAGAGCCACCGCTGCTGCTGAAGCCCCACCCTAGCTCTGGCGATAAAAGGCAGGGTGCGGATATGAATAGATGTGGCAGACAACTATTCATCTCCCTGCCAGAGAGACTTATTAGCCTGTGTTGAAAGAGAAACTTTTTGCCAGGGCTGCTGGAGCTCTTAATACAGGAATTGTTGATTTAAATACAGAGGAGCTGGGTCAGAACTGCATCCATGCTGACGATGTCAAACTATTTAACACCACCAACAATACTACTACCCTTCAATAAGACCTTGACTTTGTATCTGAATGGTCTAAAACTTGGCAACTCCAAATCTCAACCAGCAAATGCTCAGTCTTACATATTGGAAAAAAGAACCTAAACACTAAGTGCAAGCTTGATGGACATTACCTTTACAGATGACACCCATCCTGTTAAAGACCTTGGAGTTTTCATATCAAATGATCTAAGTGCCAAAGCCCACTGCAACTACATCGCAAAAAAGGCTCTAAGAGTTGTAAACCTAATCTTGCATAGCTTCTCCAAAAACACAACACTACTAACCAGAGCATATAAAACATTTGCTAGACCAATTCTTGAATACAGCTCGACTGTCTGGAACCCATACCACATTTCTGACATCAATACAATTGAACGTGTCTGGAAATATTTTACAAGAAGAGTTCTCCATTCCTCTGAATACAACAAAATACATTATGCCACCAAGACTTGAAATCCTGGGTTTAGAAAATTTAGAACTACGCCGCCTTCGACATGACCTGAGTTTAACTCATAGAATCATCTATTACAATGTCCTTCCTGTCGAAGACTACTTCAGCTTCAATTGCAACAATACATGAGCACACAATAGATTTAAGCTTAATGTTAACCACTCCAATCTTGATTGCAGAAAATATGACTTCAGTAACAGAGTTGTTAATGCTTGGAATAAACTACCTGACTCTGTGGTCTCTTCCCAAAATCCCCAAAGCTTCAACCAAAATCTGTCTACTATTGACCTCACCCCATTTCTAAGAGGTCTGTAAGGGGCGTGCATAAGAGCACAAGTGTGCTTACCATTCCTGTCCTATTGTTTCCTTTCGTTATATCCAATTAATATAGTTATTACATACTCATACTTATATATATGCTTATATATTGTATAATTATTTCATGCTTATGCTTATATATACTGTGTGACAAAATAAATAAATAAATAAATAAATAAATAAATAAATAAATAAATAAATAAATAAATAGGCCAGGGTTGGGAACCCCTGATCTAGAGAACATGACTGAAACCAACCATATCAGAATAAATCAAACTGAAAATATTTAAAATAGTTTAAACAGCAATAGCTGTAGCACTTAAGACTTATATACTGCCCCATAGGGCTTTATGGAACGTGTCCATGGGGTCGCGATGGGTTGGACATGATACCACAACTAACAACAACAAGGGCTTTATAGTACTTTCTGAGCGGTTTACAGTGTCAGCATATTGCCCCCAAACACTCTGGGTCCTCATTTTACTGACCTTGGAAGGATGGAAGGTTGAGTTAACCCTGAGCCAGTCAAGATCGAGCTCTAGGTTGTGGGCAGAGTTAGCCTGCAATACTGCATTCTAACCAGTGCACCACCATGGATCTTCACAGCAAAGCAAGCAATATTTAGAATATGCAGGTAAAACTCAGATCTTTTCATCTTGGGTTTAAAGATTTGTACTGACATTTGTAACGTGTCTATGGTATAGGTATGTCACAGTGCCAATACATACATTGTATACATTAGTTGAAATTATAAATGACAATTCCCCTTATTTAAAGTTTTACAAAACTTTGTGGAAATACACTTATCCAAGATCTCAAAATAATATTTATATGGATGTGTCTGGAACATACTCATCTTTTTAATCAGATCATTATGAATTTAGAACTGCTAATACAAAAGTACTGAATTTCCCTAATGTAATCTTTGGAAGGCATAAGTGTTTATAATATGTGTGCATCATTGCAATCAGTTTTTGCCTACAGATAGTAAAAAAAAAGAAGAAGAAGAGGTTTTTCCAGCCATGTGATTTATTTATTTTTATGGGGTTTAAGGGCTAAAAATTTTTTAGTGGGGAATGTAAAGACTCTAAGTTCAACAATTACCACAGAGCAATCTGTAATTATCATTTGGTTGAAAAAGAAAAGGATTGAGTAACACAAATTACAAATTATACAATACAGTTTCCCAGCAAAGAAGACAATGAACATTTTCTCCTCCTTTAAAATGTGGGCACTATGTGGGGATTTTTTTTCTCAAACTGGCATAGCAAGCCCAAGGACATACTGTAATAGAATGGAAAATACAAGTGGCACTTAAGTAGGTAATGCATATTTATCACATTTAGCATCTGACCATGTCAGGCGGAATGGGAGAGTGAAGATTTAGCAAGGTCAAAAGGCTCATAAAGTCCTTCATTTAATGCATCTAAGGAATGTACCAAAACCTCCTGCAATTTACCAACTTCCTACTATTTTTCAGAAGATGAAGGCAGTTAACCTTACCTCAAGTATCTTCTCAATTCAAAACTAGCAGGATGCAACTAATATTAGTCCTTCAAACACCCTTGTAAAGAGCGCATAGCTGGTATTTTTCTCCTTTCTTGCCTCCCTTACAACTGCATCTACATTCCTTTACAGTAGTTGTGTATACTCAGTTTCACATTTTAAACTCACTGGAAAAAAATGACACCATTCTGATTACAGGAATAAAATAAAATTTGCTTCAGTTGTCTTAGCATGAAACGCATTGCCCTGAGCATAAACTTCACTTCTGAATAGAATATATGTCCCTGAACATAGGCACATGATAAAATAGCATTAATGTTATGCCTGGCTGAGAAGCTAATCCCCATTTCATCAGCATCTCCTCACTTATCAATCTAGGGGTTTGGAATTCTTCTGGTCTTTATGGTCCTGGACTTCAGACCAGGACCATCCAGCGGTGGGTTTCCAAATTTTTTTACTAGCGGTTCTTGGGCATGGCTTGGTAGGTGTGGCATGGCTTGGTACGTGTGGCTTGGTGGGCGTGGCAGGGGAAGGATACTGTAAAATCTCCATTCTCTCCCCACTCCAGGGGAAGATTACTGCAAAATCCCCATTTCCTCCTAATCAGCTGGGACTCGGGAGGCAGAGAATAGATGGGGGTGAGCCAATCTGAATTTTTACTATCGGTTCTCCGAATTACTCAAAATTTCCGCTACCGGTTCTTCAGAACTGGTCAGAACCTGCTGAAACTCACCTCTGCTGCAGTCCCATACTGGCTGCAGCAATGGGAAGAACAACATTTTCCTTGCTTTTCCCTTCATTACCTGCTCCCCACCACTCCAGCTCCAGAAACCTTTCCTCTTTTCCTCCTTTCATAGAGTATAGTCAACTATCTTAGTGATATTGTTTATATTCACTTGTTGTTCAGTCACGAAGTCATGTCTGACTCTTCGCAATTGCAATCCCATGGACCATAACATCCCAAACTCCCTCATCTTCCACTATCTCCCAGAGTTCGCTCAAATTCATGCTCATTGCATCAATGACACCATCTAATCATCTCATCCTCTGCCATCCCCTTCTCCTTTTGCCTTCAATCTTTCACAACACTGAGGTCTTTTCCAATGAGTTGCCTCTTTTGTTGCATGCCCAAAGTACTTGAGCCTCATTTACATTCATGCATCATGATAAACAAGAGCTTTAAAATCCTGTCTGCTTTTTACTAAGTTAAAATTTGTGGTTTTACCCAATGAACTCAACCAAAAGTGAATAAATCATGTTTTAGCCAAGGCTTCTATGGGCATGAGAGGACAAACATTCTCAGTTATTTTTAAACCCCAGAGTGACTACTCCCCAGAAGTAATTCCTTTATTTTACGACTTGACTAGGGAAAGTGACACTGAATCCAGAATAAATGGAAAATATATTGGTAAAAATTCCAGTTCTCCATATTTCAACACAATTTCAAAAGTAGAATTTCTTCAGAAAGTAGGACTTCTTTCATAAACTCACTATTCATTCTTATTTATTTTTTTAAAAGATATGTACTAAACATGTACTAAACTAGCATTAGAAGTTATAATCAATGATTTCTGTTCATTGGTATAAAAAAAATAGTAAATTTAACCTTCCTCCTCTCCCTTGATGTACCCCTAGCCACACACACTCTCTGTAGAGCTGGCAAATCCTCTGAATCCAATTTGAAGTCTATGGCAGGGAGAGTGGTGGATAGTGTTTATGAGGCTTCTCTTTAAGAGAGTTTGGAAATGCCCAAACAATACAAAATCTATTGTTAAAAAAAAAACAAAGTCTCATAATTCTTAGCTCATTAATATGAGCTAATTAATATATTCAAAAACATATTAATTTAAGGAATCCACAATGTGCTCTTCTTTCCTTTCATTTCCATGAGTTTTAAGAACTTTGATTTATAATGTTCTTCTTACTCTTCTCCTCTATTGGCCAACATATGCTGTTGCCATCCCAATAAACTTTCAAATTGACTCATAAAATCCACAAAGTGTTTGGGCAGAAAGCGTTTTCTTCGTTGTAAAAACAAAACAATATTTTGTATTAAGAATTAAATAATCAACACCTAGCCATGTATTCGATACTCTATTTGAGCTTCTCCACCTTCTTTTAGCAATAATGTAGTCGATTTTATTTTTATATTCTTTTATTAAATTTATTGGCTGCCCATCTTAACTTTTATATGATGGTGATGTTCGTCTATCATGTTCAAAGAGGACCTTGACATCTAACAGGTTGTGGGTTGTCCATGATGTGTCTGCAGGTGACTGGTAAGGCCTATATGGGCACAAAATATTCTGCCACATGTTGGGCAGACATGTGTGGGCACTACTGTTGCAGTATTTGCAGCTCTGGCTTTGTGGATTACTTGCTTCTCTTGTGCTATGGTTGTTCTTGTTTTAAAATGTCTGGCAGCCTTGGTGAATCAACATGCACCATGTCGATCAATCTTGTGCCAGGGTTTCCCAGGAGGTATGTCAATATCCAGGGACTTGAAGGAGGCTTTCAGCGTGTCTTTGTATCACTTCCTTTGCCCCCTGTGCAATCCTTTCCTTGAGACAGCTCACCATAGAGGAGCTGTTTAGGGATGCGGTGGTATAGCATCCTTGCAACATGGCCTGCCCAGCGTCTCTGGGCTCTCATCAGCAGGGTGTGAACTGATGGCAGGCCTGCTCTGGAGAGGACTTCTGTGTCTGGCACCTTTTCTTGCCACCAGGTCCTCAGAAGTCTGCGGAGAAGCTCTGTTTGAGCTTCTGCACCTCCTTTTAGCAATAATGTAGTCGATTTTACTTTTATATTCCTTTATTAAATTTATTGGCTGCCCATCTTACCACAGGTTAACTTTTATATACCCATCTGGTGATGTCATTGTATAGAGCAGTGATGGTTAACCTTTTTGGTGCTGAGTGCCCAAAGCGTGCATGCTTGCATGCCAATGTACATGCACGTGCCTGAACCCCCAAAATGCAATGCGAGAGTCCCCCTGCATGCACCCCAGCCCCCCTGTGGCTCATTTTGGCTTCCAGGTTGGTGCAGGAGGCTTTCCAGGCCCAAAATAGCCCCCCCATGCCCCATTTTGGGCTTGGAAAGCCTCCTGCACCAACCTGCACCGCCGCATGTAACTGCACGTCCCCTGCATGCATGCACATGTCACTCACAAGTGCCACACCCCTGCACATGCCAGCAAATACCCAAAGACCAGTTGGCTGGCGGGAGGCATGCGTGCATGCGCAGTGGAGCTCAGCTGGGGAAACAGCTGGCATGCCCGCAGAGAGGGCTCTGCATACCACCTGTGGCATGCGTGCCATAGGTTCGCCATCACAGGAATAGAGGCATTGTTTTTGTTCTTTGTAGTCAGTGCTAGCTATGAATAAATCATTGGAAGAATGATGGAGTAGAATTTGTTAAGTCAGTCTCCAGTTTTATTTTGGTTTCCTAAGCCTTACAAGCCAACTATATTTCCTTCTTTCATTTTTCTAACTTTGTCACCAATGACAAGCAGCACATCTTCCTTGCATGTTCTATTGATTTCATATTGAATTTGATCATAGAAGTCATCAATCTCCTCTTTTTCTGTATCAGTGAAGCACAGATTTACCAATCATCATATTAAATGAATTTTTTATCAAGTCTAACTGATATTATTTTGGTGACTGATTTCTCTGTCACCAAGCACTGTACTCAATACTAGGAATTACAAGTACAAGCGCTCCATGGCTTAGGCCTGGGTACTTACGGGACCGCCTACTGCTACCTCATGCCTCCCACCGACCTGTACGCTCACACAGAGAGGGACTTCTCAGGGTGCCGTCCGCCAAACAATGTCGGCTGGCGGCCCCCAGGGGAAGATCCTTCTCTGTGGGGGCTCCTACCCTCTGGAACGAACTTCCCCCTGGTTTGCGCCAAATACCTGACCTTCGGACCTTTCGCCGCGAATTGAAAATGTATTTATTTATTCGCGTGGGGCTGGCTTAAGTTTTTGTTATATTTTTAAATTTTAATTTTATATTTCTAAATTTTATATGAATTTTAATGGGTGTCTGGATTTTAAATGTTTTATAGTTTCGGCCAACTGTATAATAAGTTTTTTAATTTTGTTTTTAATTGTATATTGTTTGTGTTTATTCTGGCTGTACACCGCCCTGAGTCCTTCGGAAGAAGGGCGGTATAGAAATCTAATAAATCATAAAATAATAATAATAATAATGTTTTGGTTTTCCTCTGTGTTACCCTGTTTCCCCCCCAAAATAAGACATCCCCTGATAATAAGCCCAATCGGGCTGTTGAGCGCATGGCAATAAGGCCAAGCGCTTATTTCAGGGTTCAAAAAAATATCAGACAGGGTCTTATTTTCGGGGAAACACAGTACTTCTGCATCAATTGTATGTTAAATGTCTGCAAACCAGTAATTCAATATGAATGGTTAGACTGTTAGCGTACTGTACACAGTAAGAAAGATTAACTTGGTGGAGATATGCAGAAATATTTTTTAGGCAAAAGGGACTGAACATCTTTTCAAATCCAGAGCCACCAAATAATATTTTGAAATGGCTCAGGCAAATGAGGTAATGGAAATATTCCTGGGGTAATGAAAATATGGTTTCCTAATGCTTTTTTCTAAAATATTTTTAATCTACCAATGTAGCTTAACACTTCATAAGCATTAACAATGCCCAATCTCTGCTTAGCTTTTCCAAGGTCAGCCAAGGTTGGCTAAATAGGGTTCCACACAACACACAGTGACTTGGAGCCTATAACACCTGTGTATGTTTACTTTCAAGTCCTGTTTGATATATTAGCATTTAATATGGAGCTGAGAGCCAGTTTGATGTAATGGTTAAGGCATCAGGCTAGAAACCAGAACATGAATCTTAGTCCCACTTTGGGCACAAAGCCAGTTAGGGGATGTTGGGCCAGTCACTTCCTTTTAATCCTTAGAAGGAGGCAATGGAAATCACTTCTAAAAAACCTTGCCAAGGAAACTTCAGGGACTTTCCAGCGAGTTCGGAGAACTGGACATGATTGAATGAGGAAAAAAATGGAGATGGTATGGTAGGTCATTCTAGATCAGGGGTCTCCAACCTTGGCAACTTTAAGACTTGTGATCATCAACTCCCATTCATGAAATCTATGGGTATCTTTGGATCAGTCATCAATTTGAAGCAGAATCTACTTCACAGAATAATTGTGAATGTAAGAAGGCAGAACCATATGCGCTTCCTTGTACACAGTAGTGGGATTCAGCCAGTTCGCATCACTTCGGGAGAACCGGTTGTTAACTTTCTGAGCAGTTTGGCAAACTGGTTGTTGGAAGAAATCATTAGGGCAGAGAACCGATTGTTAAATTACTTGAATCCCACCACTGCCCGTAAGTCCTTGCATAAGGCTGTGTAGAAATCTAAAATAACAAATGTTGATTGTTGTTTTGATTTCTAATACACCTAAAAGAAATAGATAACTGGTGGTTAAGGTACTCCGTTAAAAAGGGGGATTTAGGGACAGAGAATTCTAACTTCATCTACTTGACAATATCATCTCTCTTCCTCTTATCCCTACGTGTAATGTGGCACATCTGCCCACACCCACATTAATTGTAGTTTCTGGTAAGCAAACAATTGCTTTCCTCTGATGTAAACTAACCCAACACTGCTTTGTCATAAAAGTTAATTAAGGTTTAAAATCTTGCATTTTTACAAATGCTGATCAATGTTCCACCAGAGGCAGAAATGTCACGTTGTCTCACCTACCTTTCCTGCTTATTTCCTTCTTTTCCCACCTCTCCCCCCCCTCATTTCAGATTGTACAAAAATACAAGCTAAGTCTAAGTCCAGAATAAACGTTCAGAAAAAGGAAAAATGTAGTAGTTATAGTTCCCAATTAAATTAAATTTAAAATATCTGAAATCTGCCAAAATTGTTCTGCTTGGATGCATTGAAAATAGCATCAATAATTTGTACAATTCTTTAAATTATCTGGATAGTTACTATTTCTTGGAAACAGTCGAGATATTTCATTATGGTTTTGGCTCAGAAATTTATAGGTACTTTCCTGGATTTAGAGGAACATATTTCTTAGCGGGAAGTCGGGGGTTTCCCCTTAAAAACTGCAAATATTCTGCTTCTCTAAGAATCGAATCTACATCTGCCTAGTTACTATATATATCTATATATATGTAACTATCTATATCTATATCTATAAACTATATAACTATAATTACTATAGTGTCTGATACCGCCAGGGATTTTCTCACTGGAAGTAACGTTTATCTTGTTCAGTCACAAAGTGCATCTTTAAACTAAGGATTAGCTATTTTTCTACCTTGTCATTGGAGTCCTCAAATGTGTGTGATTTTTTTTCTTTTATTATTTGCCATCAAGTTGTTGTTGTTAAGTTTTATAAACCATACCTATGGTACCTACCTTGCCATTGGTCATTCTTTCCTTCTCTTTCCTTCCAGCATTAGAGTCATTTCCAGAGACCGAGGTCTTTGCCTAATGTGATCAGTAGACCCTGATTATTTGTGCTTCAAGTGAGAAATCTGGGTTATGATCCTTTGATTTGTTTTCTTGACTGTCCACAGTCTTCTCCAATACCAAAGTTCAAAGGTATCAATATTCTTCCTAATCTGCTTCTTGGAAGTCCAACTTTTACATCCATAGAATGTCACAGCATTTGTGTCACACATGGCTTGTACAATTCTGTTCTTTGTAAGTATAGCTATATCACAGACTTTGATTCTCTTTTCCATGGTCCTCATGGCTACTCTACCAAGTGCTGGTCTGCATGTCTCTCTTCATTGCTGGTTTCTTTACTGTTCATGGTTGATCCTAAAAAGAGGAAGCTATCTACCCCTTTGGTATCTTGTCAACTGGCTAGTTGTTCTAACCCTAACCCTAACCCCCCCTTTTTTTTGCACATCTTATTGTTTGGTTTTATTTATGTTTAATTTTAGTTCCATTTTTCACTGTGCCTCTTGACTTTTATTACTATAGCTTGTGGCTCCTTTGCATTGTTGGCAATTGGAAGAGTGTTATCAGCATAGCACGTTATTGATGTTTCTTCCTCCAATTTTAAAACCATTCTCATCTTCTAATCATGCTTCCCTGAATATATATTGAGTAAATAGGTTGAATAAATGGAAGCTGGGGAGCTTGTTTCATTCCTTTGCCAACCTGGAGAAATCTCTTTCACCCATATTCTGACCATATTGCGGCTTCCTGACTTTTGTTGGTTTCCCATGAGTACAATGAGATATTCTGAGATTCCAATTTTTCTGAACACTTTCCACAGCTTGACATGATTAAGATAATTGAAGGCCTTTCTATAATCAATATCAAGTATATATTTGCCATTTCTTTTTCCATTTGAACTCTAAACTGTGTTGGATGACTAAGAGCTATTTTGCTAAGATGTGAAATGAAGAATATTGTACAATATTTTGCACATTCTGTTAAATTTCTTTTTTCAAGGTAGAGTGACCTCTTCCAATCCTCTTCCTCTTCCAATCTGATGACCACTGTCTCCAAGCCAACTACAATAACTTCTTTCATTTTTCTAACTTTGGCATTCCACTCATCAATGACAAGCAGCACATCTTGCTAGTATGATTATTTATTTATTTAGAGTATGGCACCTATAGAAACCATGCAATCGTTGATATACAAATTTAGTTTAAATAAAGTGTTAGCATACGCAATTCTATGGCTCCATATTATCGTGATATTATTACAGTTTATCTTAATTTGATATTTTATATTGTATTGTCCGTATGTATGTATCTTTGTATGTATGTATGTATAAAATAGAATTGCAATGGAATAGATCAGTGGTGAAATCTGAACCAGTTTTCTACTGGTTTGCTGGCTGTGCACCTCGGACCAAATGCCAGGTGCACACACGCGCAGTGCACGCCAAAAGGAGGCATGGGGTAAGTAGAACAGCACGCGGGGGTGGGTGGGTAGGTGATCAGCTGTGGCACATGATCTTTTTTTTTTACATTTAAAAGCATTTTTTACAACCTATTCAGCGGAAGAGGTTGTAGAAAAAATGCTTTTAAAAGTTAAAAAAAGGCTGTGACGATTAGACAGCTCAGCTGGGATCTTCAGAGCCTTTTTTTAACCTTTTAAAAGCATTTTTTTAAACAACCTATTCGGTCGAAGAGGTTGTAAAAAAATGCTTTTAAAAGTGAAAAAAAGGCTCTGATGATCGTGTGGGTCAGCTGGGCATGGGTAGGGGGGGGGGAAGGGATTTTTGCTACCGGTTCTCTGAACCACCTGCCACCATCGCTACCAGATCGGCTGATCCAGTCCAAACCGGGAGCATTTCACCCCTGAAATAGACATTATAATTCAATATCTAAGGAAGCTAACCATCTGTTTCTGATTTGACTGCAACACAATCATTCTAAGTGCCTTGAAATTTTCTGAGAAGACATTCTTGAACTTTATGTGTTAATTTTGTTCCAGAGCACCACAGTCACATTGTGGGCTCTCAGCCATTCCCCACTTAAAAAGCTTTGTCTTAGTTCTGGCATCGCCTGTCCCAATTCTATTCTGGTGATGCCATATCTCTCAGGCCAACTGCACTCCTTGAAGTGGTTTTGCTAGATAGGCGTGGTTTGTTTGATTGTGGTTATTAAAAGTCACTCATCTTAATTGCCATTCTTCATCTAGGTTCTAAGTCTGTGGTGTGTTATCCCAAATTGGTTTCTTAGACTTCAATTTGATCATAGAAGTTATCAGTCTCCTCTTCTTCTGTTATCAGTGATTAGAGCACAGATTTGATGGTCATATTAAACTAACTGATATTATTTGTTCACTTTTCTTACTATATTCTTCCCAATTATAAAAGCTGTACCGTGTATTTTTTTTCCAAGTCCTCAGTAATAAATGGTGGTATCTTCTGGTTGGAAGTATCCAGTACATCTCAATTTGCAATGTCAATTATCAGTTCGTTTCATCTTTCACTACATTGAGTGTTCCCATGCTCATGCTTCTTACATTCAATGTTCCTATTGTGATTCTACTTTTGCAGTTTTGTTTTTCTTTTTCTATACGGAACAATCACCAACCAGACATCCTAAAGACTCTAATCTGGCCATGTCATAAACACCATTGGTACTCTGGAGGATCCTCAGTTCTTCCTCAGTAGTTTATTTATTTACATCCTACATTGTTTTCATAACTAACTCAAGGCACACATCTTCCTCCTATTTTCCCCACAATAACGCCTTGTGAAGTGGATTGGGCTGAGAAAGAGTGACTTGCCAAAGTCCCCACCATCTTTCATGCATAAGGCAAGATTAGAACTCATAGTTTCCTAGTTTACGACCAAGTGCCTTAACTACTAGACCAGACCTGGGCATTTTATAGCCTATGGGCAGTGGTGAAATCCTACCGGTTCGCACTGGTTCAGGTGAACCGGTAGTGATAAAAGTTACCACCAGTTCAGCGAACCCGTAGTAAAAAAAAGCTACCGGTTGGTCTGAACTGGTATTTCCGATGATCAGCTGTGCCAGTCGATTTAAAATCGCTAGAAAGCAGGAAATCCTGCTTTAGTGAATCTAAATCACATGGCACAGCTGTTCCCCCCTTGCTGTTCTACTTATCTTCCCAAGCCTCCTTTTTCCGCACGTAGCGTGCAATTGTCGCATACTGCGCATGCATGTGTGCAGTGTGCATTTGGCATGCACTGCAAATGCATGCACAGTGTGAGCTTGGCACGCACCGCACATGCATGGGCAGCAAACCAGTGGCAAACTGGGGAGAATTTCACCACTGCCTATGGGTCATATCCAACCTTTCAGGTATCCCTGTCCAGCTTGCAGTGTGGTATCAGTGCAGCATCAGGAAAGGGGAGGCATGAGGGCCATTCACATGAGTTCCAGTTTCTCACATGGTCCCTTGGAAAAATGAATTGCCCATCCCTCCACTAGACCAAACTGGTGCTCATTGATGTTGAGTGTTCTCTGACCTAAGGGGACCATCATCTGGCACCATAATAATAATAACAGAGTTGGAAGGGGCCTTGGAGGTCTTCTAGTCCAACCCCCTGCCCAGGCAGGAAACCCTACACCATTTCAGACAAATGGTTATCCAACATTTTCTTAAAAATTTCCAGTGTTGCAGCATTCACAACTCTGTAGGCAAGGGGCCTCTGTGGCTCAGATTGCAAATGCAGTCTGTTATTAATAGCAGCTGCTTGCAATTACTGCAGGTTCTAGTCCCATCAGGCCCAAGGTTGACTCAGCCTTCCATCCTTTATAAGGTAGGTAAAATGAGGACCCAGATTGTTGGGGGCAATAAGTTGACTTTGTATATAAATATACAAATAGGATGAAGACTATTGCTAACATAGTGTAAGCCGCCCTGAGTCTTCGGAGAAGGGCGGGATATAAATATAAATAAATAAATAAATAAAAAAGTTGTTCCTACTGATTAATTGTTCTAACCATCAGGAAATTTCTCCTTAGTTCTAAGTTGCTTCTCTCCTTGATTAGCTTCCACCCATTGCTTCTTGTTCTACCCTCAGGTGCTTTGGAGAATAGTTTGACTCCCTCTTCTTTGTGGCAACCCCTGAGATATCGGAACACTGCTATCATGTCTCCCCTAGTCCTTTTTTTCATTAAACTAGGCATACTGAGTTCCTGCAACCGTTCTTCATTTGTTTTATCCTCCAGTCCCCTAATCATCTTTGTTGCTCTTCTCTGCACTCTTTCTAGAGTCTCAACATCTTTTTTTTTATCATATCGTCAATCATTTTATAGCTTCTACAGGTAGTCCCAACTTATGACCACAATTGAGCCCAAAATGTATGTTGCTAAGTGAGACATTTGTTAAGTGAGCTTTGCCCTATTTTATGATCTTTCTTGCCACGGTTGTTAAATGAATCATTGCAATTGTTAAATTAGTAACATGCTTGTTAAGTGAGTCTGCTTTAACCATTGATTTTGCTGTCAGGTGGCAAAAGATGATCACATGATCCCAGGCCACTGCAACTGTCATAAATATGAGTCAGTTGCCAAGCCTCTGAATTTTGATCACATGACCATGGGGATGCTGCAACAGTCGAGTGAAAAATTGTCATTTTTTTTCAGTGATGTTGTAACACTGAACAGGCATTAAATGAACTGTTGTAAGTTGAGAACTACCTGTATTCGTATGGTTTTCTTAGTAAAAATCAGGAGTGGTTTCCCACGGCCTCCTCCCACACAGTATAAGGCAGGGTGTCCAGACTTGGCAACTTTAAGACTTGTGGACTTCAACTTTGCTGGCTGAGGAATTCTGAGGAATTCTGGGTGTTGAAGTCCACCAGTCTTAAAGTTGCCAAGTTTGGACACCCCTGGTATAAGGTGATGCCTTTGCCATTGTCAATAGAGTAATTGCCTGCCTCCAACATCTTCCTACATCACTGCAGCCCAGTATAGATGTCTGCTTGTTTTAGCTGGACAGTGGGAATGACCTTCTCGCCTTGGGTGACCCTGCTGGGAATATATATTTCTGGCCTATACTCCTGAGGTTCTTTGGCCATCTCGCTCTGGAACACATATACCTGTAATGGTGAACCTATGGCACTATCTGTGGGCATGTGCAGCGTCGCCAGCTGCTCTTCTGCTTTCTGGCACGTGCATGCACACAGGCAAGCTGATCTTCCTGCGTGCCAGAGCTCTGGAAACCCAAAGACCAGGTAGCTGGCGGGCGCATGTGTACCAGCAAGCTGGGGCTCTGGCGCGCTTACACATGCTTTCTAGTTTGGGCACTCAGTGCTGAAAAGGTTCACCATCACTGACACACACACACCTTGGGGATTTGGGGAGGGACAAATGTGTGTAGGTTCTCTCCCCCCCATAGTGTGTGTCTGTCAATATGTGACAATAAAGATTATCTCTATCTATCTATCTATCTATCTATCTATCTATCTATCTATCTATCTATCTATCTATCTATCTATCTATCTATCTGTCTATCTATCTTATTGTGTGTGTGTATGTGTACCTACAGGAAATCCAAAGTTAAGCGATCAAAAGCTGCTGTGCAAGAACCTGTCTCAGTCCTGAAAACTTCAGACTGCAGTTTAGCGAAAACCCTGCTTGAAACTTTGCAATGCGGTCACCTCTCCCAGGCTTGACTGACGCCGGGCAGGAAGGCAAGAATTACTTAACCTCGACTGAATAAACTACCTTCGGTTGCGTTGGCCCAGCAAAACAATCCCTTGCAAACTACCCACTTTACAAATTCCAATGATCCGATCCGGGTAACCTCTTATGCGCCAAGTAAAGCCACTTCTTTTGAGTAGATATCGTAGTTTTGCAGATTCCCAGAACTGGTGGTGGTAGTGGGGGGTCTGATTCAGTTTGGGGCAAGCAAAAGTCACCCCATAAAGGAGGAACCCAGATTCCGAAATCGCCGAGCGGTAAGCAGATACCGCATGAGCGTATTCCTGCGGTTTCAGGATTCCTCCCCGAAGGCTGCTGCCAATGGGACGCCCTCCCTTCTCTGCCCGAGTCACTCACTCGAACGTCAAGGCAAGCCCCGGTCGTTCCTCGCGCCTGCAAAACCTCCGTTCCCGGCACGAGATCGGCAACCGGCTCTTCTCTCCGCGCGCGGCTAACCTTTTCGCAAGCCAGAACCAAGAGCGATCTCCGGGGGGAGGGGGGAAGAAAGAAAGTCCCCGGGAATTTTAAATCTATTTTCGGTTCTTTGCAAAGTCCTGGAAAACGGGGGAGGGATGGGTGGAGGGAGGGACAGGAGCCAGAGAGAAGCCACCGGCTCCTCTGATTTGCATAGCTTTGCACGTTCCCAGGAGGAGAGCCAGCTGGCGGAGAAGCTGCTGCGGCTAGGCTACGTGTGCGAAAGAACGTAAGCTGGCGGCTGGAAAAGAGATCCCGCCGGGCGGGCGAAGGCGGTGCAGAGATAGCGGTTAAAGGAAAGCTCACATGCAGCTGAGTAATGCGCTCTGGATTCCTCGCGGGGCATCTCCTGCCCGGCACAAATCAATTGGTCCACGGTTCTTTTTCCCCTACATACACACATATACGCTCACACCCATGTGCGCCTACACGCGCACGTACACACCCAGCCTTTTTTTTTCCCTTCTCCTTTTCAATTCCCAAGCTTTTAAGATTTGTTGCAACAACAAACAATTCCCAAGCTTTTAAGGTTTGTTGCAAACCTTGCTGCGCACCCTTCTCGGTGGCGTGAGGCTTTCTCTTGAAAGGGGTTTTTGCTGAACGGCTTTTTTCTCCTTTCCGAGTCAAAACGCGAGGGCAGAAGAAATGTAACCCCATCCAAGGAACACTCCCCCCCCTCAACTTATCGGGTTGATAAGCAAATGCAATTTCCCGCAATATTTTCGAAGCGAGAAAGGGACGCTGCTAGCTGCAAAGGAAGAGTTGTTAGCGGTGGCGTGTTTCTTAGCCCCCAGCCGTTTAAATTCTGAAACCCCAGGTCCTGGAGGGCCCGGCCGCTTCTCCAGGAGCTGAATCTTCTTTTTTTAAAAAAATCTGATCTGAATCTGATCTGCCCGGACCAGATTTACCTATATAATTCAAGTTAGGAAGGCTCTCCTTAAGTGGTAAGCTTTGGAAGTTTCCTGACTTTCCCCAGGTCCATTAGATCTAATTTCAAATGGAGTTAAAAGAAAAATACTCCCTATTTTTCGAAAGCCTGCCCCCCCTCCACCTTCCAGTGTGACCTTAGTAAATAGCCCCGCCCCCTTCCCCCCCCCTTTCCCCGCTGCTGCGCTATAAAAAGGGCGAGCGGAGCGTGTAGAGCCAGTGGTAACTTCAGTAGCGCAAGTGAGGTAGACGCAGAGCTGAGCAGCTGTTAGGGGGTTATTATTTTTTTTTTTTGGCGTTTACGTTACAGGAGGATTTGTGGGAACCCTCGGTTGGATTATCCTCGTTATAAGGTCTGCATTTTCCCCTCTCTTCTTAAGTGGGAGTTTAAGGCGGGGGCGGGGGAGGGGGAGAAAAGGAGTCGTTCTACCGGAGCGCGTGTGCACCGTGTGCAGCGCAGATGGTCAGGTGGCGGCGGGTCTGAAAGCGGGCGAGGGACACTTGCTCGATCCTTGCATCGGGGCTTCCTTTAGAAGTTCAAGGGGAGCCTAAAAAGCAGCGATGGTCAGAATTCAGTTGCGTTGTGCAAAGTGGGAGAGGGGAAAAGCAGCGATAAGCAACAGGAGCGCGTCTTTAAAATGCTTTTACCTGGGATTTTTTTTTGGGGGGGGACGGGGGACGGCGGCGGTGGCTTTAGCCTTCAGCCTTTCTAAGCAAACCGAAAGTGTGTCAGATGGGAGCCCTGGACGCTGGGTATTGATCTTGCTGTAATGAATGATTAAGCGGACGTTTAGTGTTGCCTGGAAAGGTCCCTCACTCGCTTAGGAATGGGGAGAATGAGAGAAGGCAGAGAAGGGAGAAGAGGAGGGAGCCACTTGGTGCGCAGAAGCTGCCAAGAAACTCTCACCCACCCTCTTGGGAGAAGATCAGTCTTGTATTGACCCTTTGCCCTTCTCTCCCCAGACAAGATGAAAGCTGTTTCGCTTACCCTTCTCTACCTGGGTTCGGTGTTCTTCGGAGTAGATGCAACCAAGCTGGATATTGCATCAAACTTCAAAAGGAAGTAAGTAGGCACCAACAGTGCTTAGACTTGCGGCTAAGACTGGTGATAGAGAAAGACTGTCTGACTGTATAGGATCTTCCCACCATTGCTGTTCTTTCAAAGTTTGGGGATTGAGCAGCAGGGAGGGGGAAGGGGTTGTTTAGGTTTTGTTGAAGAAGGACTCCGGGTCCCCCTTGTCACCTCTTATTCCTCCGGTCAAAGGCAGACTGTCCTTCAACAAATCCCTCCTTTCTCAAAGGAAGGGCAACTTGCTAGTTCTATAACACCAACCTAAACTCAACATTTTATCATTTTTTCCTCTTTTTCCTCATTATCCAGGTGGACCACAAAGTTGCTGAGCCGAGTCAGGCGGGACCTGCCAGCTCAAGTGGCTGCTGAAAGCTTCCATTGGAACCTGCCAAAGCAAGCGACTGATCCAAGGGTGCATTCTTTCATCCGCACCCAGGATGTGAAAGACATCCTGCAACAGCCCAGGTAATTAAGTCTTCTCACCTGAATGTTACTGTTCTGATGCTCCGAGCACTTGCTGGCAAAGGAGGGTGGTGATGGAAGGGATGGGATGTTTGAGCAAGAAAGGAGAGAGTAGCAAAGGAGCTGGAGTTGGACTTGGCTCCAGCAAGGGAGGTGCATACACGCCCCCCCATGATGGTTGAAGGTGGGCTCCTTTGGCACATTGAATTCGAGCCTGTTAAGAAGATAAAAGTCAGGTCTGCAGGTGCCAAAAGGAGGTCAAAGTGCCTAAAGCTGAGAGGGGCTCATTCCCCAAAGGACTCAAAAGTGGAATCTTTAAGTAAAGAACCCTTCTTGGTTTGCTACAGTCTGCTCTGCACCTTGGGTCTTGCTGGGTTGTGGTTTCTCTGTCATCCTTCACTCACAACTTCTTGTATTATCACTTTCCTTTTTCTCTGTCTCAGCTTGGAGAGCAGACGCATCCGTGTGAAGAGAGAACCGGCTTGCAAGTTGTCAATATGTGTCACTCAGGACTTAGTCAAGCGGCTCAACCAATGGACTGACAGTTCCAAGGACCTCTCTGCTCCTCCCAAGAAGCTCACCAAATCAGGCTATGGGCGCAGGCGGCGCTCTTTTGCTTTCTTGGTCCAAGGGTAGGAGTTCACGGCCAGTTTGATTGAGTTGGAGTCCACTTTGATGCAAATCTATGTGCTCCCAAACTTGGAGAGGATAAAAAGAGTTGCTGCAGCCCCCTGATGGTGAAAAGGGGGAACGGGCAAATGCCCTCCAAGGACTCAGGCTTTAGGCTACGGCAGGAACAGGTGACCAAATTTTGCATCCCTCCCTAAGTATCTTGTGGAATAAAGACTGGATGGAAGCTGCAGAGGCACTCTTTCGTCAAGTTAGGTGGTGATGGTGCTGCTGGTGGCTGGCTCTTCTCTACTTCGGGGTGACTGCCCTCCCTTTTCCCCCCACATGGCATGGAATTGGCAGGTCCTTCTCTCAGGAGGGGCGTCTTGATACTTGAATGATCTGGCCTGGCAAAGTGCAATGGACTATATAATGTGTGTGAGGCGATTTCTGCCTGCGAATCGAGTAAGGATGAGTGAGCGAGTGATTGCCGATGAGAGAAATCAATCCTATTTAAACAAGTGGTGTTCTGTTCTTGTATTCTTTTTAATGACAGAGATATTTTTATATTATATGTATAGACATAGATTATATTGCTTATGGGCATTATTTTTTTAATTCCCAAAATTTTGTTTCCAACTTTTAGTTTTCATCGGTGGGATCACCTGCTGTAAAACAGTTTTAGGGGAGGAAAATTCTTTTTTTTAGAATTGGCAGGATGTGCTCTTTAAGTTAAATTTCATAATGAAAGAAATCTTTAAAATATTTAAACGTCCACAATGTTTAACCTAAGCATCTGTCCTCTAAAATAAACCCTCTTGA
Source organism: Ahaetulla prasina (assembly GCF_028640845.1). Taxonomy (NCBI): domain Eukaryota; kingdom Metazoa; phylum Chordata; class Lepidosauria; order Squamata; family Colubridae; genus Ahaetulla; species Ahaetulla prasina. The sequence goes on from NC_080539.1 coordinate 272,874,455, forward strand.
GTTTTGGTGGAGGTGGCTTTCCTGTAAGGATCTGTAGGACTACAGCCTTTTGTTGTAATGTGTAGTTTTATGATTCAGCTATACTTTCTGTATGAAAAGTGCATTTTGTAAGCATCAAGGAGACCGATGGAAAACAAGCTACTTGTCAGGAGTGCATTGAAATGTGCATCCTGTAGTTTTCACTGTATTTATATTAGTCTGTTTGCCCCATATGATGAAGTTATATTGCCAATCTCTCCTAGACCAATATGTGAAAAAAATAATAAATCTTATTGCACAAAAATAATTCTCTGTTGATGTTTTAAGACAAGATGGGAAGACACGATGTTTCATGTCTAGCTTTAGAATTACATGGATCCCAAACTCCTCCGTTGCCATAGTTTGTCATTGGCCAAGAAGCCAGCGTTGAGGCCAAAATCCCCATAAACTTCAAGGTCCCATCTGTTCACACATGTTTCTAAGTGAAGCTATAACATGCCAGAATTTGGTCTGTCCGTTTATTTTATTGTATTTCTGTTTCTATTTTTGGCTGCAATTAATCATAGAAGCAACTGTCCTGTTCATGTTGCACAACAAAATTCAGAGATTTATGTAGGGGGGAAGAATATATTCTTAGAAAAAGAAAAATGGCCAAAATAGCTTCCAAGGTTATTCATGTTAAAGGATTTCCTGGGCCACAGTTCAGGTTTAATCCAGAAGATTGTTGTGGGCAGGAATACATTACAGCCAGTGACCAAAACACACATTGCATCAGTTTCTAGTCACAATGTCATTTAATGTAACAACAGCACCAGCTAGTGGCATGATTTATCATTATTCCGGTGATGCTATTTGGTTTCTCAAGAATACCCCCAAGTCAGCATGGCATATTTTTTATTCCTAAATAATGTTTTGGAATGCAGCACATGGGTTATTAAGAAACTTGAAAATAAAATATTTTTGCAGATCCTAAAATAATGTTTTTAAACTAAACGATTACATTGGCTGGAAAATTCTCAAGGGTGTACATTAACATCAATTGCAAAACTGATTTAAAACTAGTGAAATAATATGACCTGAAGACAAAAATATTATGACCTGAAGACAAAGGATTGGCTAATACTAGGCAATAATAGCAATAACCAGAAAAAAATAAGGTTTATTTTTTAGACACTGAAGCCATACTCTTGTGAAATACTTAAGTCTAGTAGTAAGACACTAGTCAAGTTACCATATTGATAGTTCTAACACCACCAGATTAGATTAGCTGGGTCAAAAGTTGCATTTGGAATATGGTCTTCCATAGATCCCTGGGATGTTCTCAGGAAGCTCCTTAGTAAGGTTTCATTGCCAGCCCTTTTCCTGTTGCCTGAGCAGATACCCAATTCCCTGTGGCCATTACAGCAACATTTGAAAGCATGTTCTTGCTGCTGGTCTTGTGAGTGAGAGGATGGTATTCTCACCCTTTCCTCAGCTGCTCCATGTTGCATGACCCAATGGGCAAAGTGGGGCAGTTGACAGGGCTCTGGCGTTTTGGCGACCTGGATGGAACAGAGTTGGCTTAACCTTGTGCACAGCTGAGTCAGCTTCCCACAGCCTTCTTTAAGTGCTGTGGAATGGCACCCATGTACATGCATGTCTTTAATTCAACATTCCTTATAGATAAGAATTTTAGATGCCAAAACCTAAAAAATGGGATTCAGCTTACCTGCAGATGGGCTTATCTGCCAGTACATATAGTAATTCCTTCTAAAGGTATTTTCCATGTATGCATGTGGATAAAGGCATCCATAAATAATCTTACCTCAAATTTTCAACCAAAATAGCATGAAAAATGGTCCACTTACCTACGGGTGGCACATTTTTATGATATTTTGGTTGAAAATTTCCGGATCAGCTTATATGCAGATGGGTGTATATGTGTGTGTATACGGTAATCTGATTGAAAGAATATACAGTTCATGGAAACAAGATTTTTGCTTTATCACCAGCTGCCATAAAGCATTTTCTGTTAAGTTTGGAATTGTTCATTCTTTATGAGCTCTTCTCCATAAGTCCCTGAACAGCATCCTACACTGTGCTGGCTAGGGATATTGGAAATTAAGTTTCATAATACATAGACTATTTAGTATACAGAATAGAATAGAATAGAATAGAATAGAATAGAATTTTTTATTGGCCAAGTGTGATTGGACATACGCGGAATTTGTCTTGGTGCATATGCTCTCAGAGTACATAAAAGAAAAGATACATTCGTCAAGAATCATAAGGTACAACACTTAATGATAGTCATGGGGTACAAATAAGCAATCAGGAAACAATCAATATATATAATATATATATATATATATGTAATTCATAATATTACCATACATTGGGCCTATCTTTGATACTTTTAAAAATAAAAATGCCAAGGATGTCAACTGATATTTTGCATGTAAAATTGTATTCAGTTATTTTTCCCCCTCTTCATCATACAATAATCATCTAATTTTTTTGCATTAGAAATCTTACTGTAATCATATGGTCAATCAATCATTCAGTAAGAAATGCACGTTTAAGAAATACAGCAAATGTCTCTTGTTCTCTTGGTCTACCAATTTCAATTTACAAGTGTTCCTGCAATAGCAATCTAAACTTCTAATTAAGAAATTGGGTGCTATTTTTCTAGATATCCTCTTTTGGGTTAGTTGCCTAACAATACATTATTCACATACACAGCTTTACATGGCCACAGACAGAGAATGAATGACAATGTTCTCTAAGTAGTGTAAAATTACAAAACAATAATTTGAAACAAATTTGCTACCATGACTTTATTGTAGAGATCCCCAACTTTTATAAAAGTTTAGAACCTGGCTATCTGTGGACTGTCACCCTCATAACATACCTTTCCAGTCTTTAAAATATACCTGAGCGGACTTCCTGAAGGGATCTTGTTTATCAGTTATTAAGTGTGCAGGAGAGGGACTTTTCTTATTTCATTTCCAGGCTGTGCCATGTGAGGAATTGACAATTCTTGACATTTGGCTTTTAAACACGCATCTCTCAGTTTCAGGCTCAAGCCCAAAGACAAGACAAAGAGATCCAAGCAACTCCAGTCCTCTATTTGCTTGTGACTAATGTACAGAATCTTGCCAAACTAAAGCTCTAACTTTCTAAACTACTGGCTATATCCTCAAAGATTCTAAGATATGGCCACCATAATCCTCTTCTCTTTCCTCTATCCAGCTTGGGGTTCCAAAGTCTCTTGAATGGGGCCTATTACTGGGAAAGCAGAGCTGACAAAATCCTCCCCCTCTGCTGCCACAGGTGCACATTCTATCACACTCATTAGGCTTTTAATGGTTATTATGTTTTGTGTTACTTTTCATTTAGTTTTTCTAAAAAAAGGAGATGTTTCTGAATTTCAATTATAGTTATCCACCTAGACGCATGATGGCGAACCTATGGCACATGTGCCAGAGGTGGCATGCAGCGCCCTTTCTGCAGGCATGTGAGTGGTCATCCCAGTTCAGCTCTTCTGTGCATGCGCGCGTGCCTCCCGCCAGCCAGCTAGTCTTTGGGTCTGTGCCACGTATGCCCAGGGGTGCGGGGCATGCAGGGGGCTTGTGTGCATGCATGGGGGCGGGGCACATGCAGAGGGGCGTGTGCATGCATGAGGGTGGGGTCCATGTGCGGGGGGCCATGCATTGCATTTTGGAGGTTTGGGCACATGTGCATACACTTGGTCCAGAAAAGGTTAGCCATTACCAACCTAGACAATTCATTTCAGTAGTAAGGTGGAATATAGCTGGAACAAACAAGCAAACAAATAAAATACTTTCAATCTAGTGATTTGAAGCCAATCTAGTGAAGCCAATAAAGAAGATCAGTTCAGAAGATTAATGGACAGCAAATAAGGCAAATAGGCTTCTACATTCATCTGTTAGCTGTGATTTAGGTTGACACTTTTTTCTTAGGATATGCAAAAGAGTTCTCATCTCATTTTAAGATGCCTACAATACTAATGTTACAACTGCTGGGATATAGGATGTACTTATTCAAATATAACTGCTTGCCAAACTCTCAGTTGTCAGTTGTATTTATTGACTAACTTTGCATGTTTTACCACAAGAATTTATTATGTTGTCAGCCAGAGTTATACTTTGAAGTCTGGAACCACAATGATTGGAAAACTGTGATTTCCAGTTGCAATGCATTTAATTGTCAAACAATATACTCCCAGGGCTCTATGTATTTAATGAAGAGATATGCATTTTAATATATTGTTTATAGCTGTGTGAGGCTGTAATAGCAGGATGTTGCAGGGTTTGTAAATATGTATAAGGAATCCCAATTTTTCATTCTTTAGGGATTATCAGCTGAAATGTACTTCAAAGCAAAGGCTAAAGAGTGTGCTTGTTTGCATACCAGCTGCATGTAAAGGTTTTGCAAGCATTAGTTAGCATTTCATAACATGCTTAAAGCATTTTGCCTTTTTTGGCTGTATAGGACTCTTTTGTCTCATAAAAAAAAGAATGGTTAGCAACAAATTGTTTTTTTAAAAAAAAGATATTAGAAAGTAATCAGGAGTGACAAGGTCTCAGTTTGCACAATCAAATACTCTAAGTGTGCTATGGGAGGCAATAAAAGATATTCCAGGAAAATAATATTAAATGGGATTATACTTCTTTTTTTCTATTCGAGTTTTGCTGATTCCACACTCCACTATTTTTAGTTCCTTTCTTAGGTTGTTTCTAAATATTGCTATATTTCTGCAAACCTTGGAGTTCATGAGGACTTGGTATCTCACTCTTGAGCCAGAGTAAGCCTGGATAGAATAAGCCTCATAAAGTGACTGGAGGAAATTAAAGAAACAAGGGGGGGGGGGGGTTGGTTTACAATAAAAGGCAACTTCTGCAATCGCACAACCAAAAAGCAATGTCAGTGTTTGGAAGTGGCTATTTACTTTAAAAGCGGACAACTGCTTCGGATAATGGCATTCCAGCTTTCTGTTTTTTTGCTTTTATTTACTCTTCTCATCTGTTTGCCAAATTCCTTTGATTTGAAACGATTTACGTCTTTGCCCTTGTGATTTCATTGCCAAGAATGTCAAAACTCAGAACGCTTGAATTTCTGGCCTCGTTGAATAGAGCTGAAAGTAGGAAAACTATAGCTGTTGATGGTTCTCTTGATTCTGGAGTTAAGGATGGAACTGGGGCAGACTTCAGTAAAAAGAAGAAGCAAGAGCACCATCTACTGAAATGAAAGTGACCAGCAGAAAGGCAGCAGATTATCCTCTCTCATTTCAATACAGTTATGAAGTAAAACTAGGATGCATTTTCCCTCCCATGTGTTAGAAATCAAGCCGAAATTATATGCAGACATATCTCAGCATCTTCTTTCCACGGAGCAGCTGAAGTTTGATGAATATCAGAAGACTGGGCCATTTAAAAAAAAAACATCTTGGGAGATACAAGGATGATTTTGTATTTTTGTCCATCCAAAGGAAATTTGCATTTGAACAGGTCATCATTGTGCAGTGATGAAGGAATATGGCGTATTTTCCTACTTTTAATATCTCAACTTCCTAACATTTTTCACTGCAGAAGCTCACTAGGAAATTTGGAACTAGTTGGTCTCTCTCAACCAGACCTCATAGAACTGTTTGTTGTGGACAAAAATAAGAGGAGGGAGTGTAATGCGTGTCATTTTGAGCTCCAAAATTAAAAGCAGGATGTAAATCTAATAAGCAAAACAGTGTTTGTTTTCAAAGAGACTACCACCGTTGCTTCTCTGAATCCTGGAGTAATCTTCAGAATAGAAAGTCTTGTTACTTTTTTCTTCAGTGAGGCCTGTAGCTATAACTAAACTTGTCCTCAATAATCCTCCTTCATTCCCTGTCCAAACCGGTAAAAAAAAAACCAACCCTCTCTCAACTATGTTCTCAATTGGGGGCATTCCATGTAAAACAGGGATTTTCCAGCTGGCACCTAGGGTTCCACAAGAGTTTAATAGGATTACATAAGAGATGAAGGGCAAAAAAGTGAAGGCTCCTTCAAATTCAACCAATCACCTTCTTTACCACTAGAGCTTCATCTCTTGATTAGGGGTTCCAAGTTTTTTTTTTAACAGGTTTCCTTTTTTAAAAAAAAAGTTTGAAAACCCCTCTTGTAGAACGCTTATTAAGAATTAAGCCAGTCACTTACATCAGATAGTCTGAGTGCAAATACTGCATTTATATTTTTGTTTCCTGAAGACTAAGGAGATGGAGGCAAGCTGTAAGAAAGAACAGCCAATTCTGTTTTACTATCAGTAACTTCAGTTATTTTTCCCAATGTACCCTTTAGGAGAAACCTTTCATATTGCTTAAGCAGTTAAGGGAAAGGATGTGCTTCGATCAGTGTTTCTCAATCTTGGCAACTTTACGATGCATGGACTTCAACTTCAGAATTCCCTAGCTAGCTAGATGTGGGAGTTGAAGTCCTTACATCTGGACTGTGACTGCCCAGTGGATTGATTATCAGAAGAAGCTGAAGCAGCATGTTTTTCATAATGTACGAACAAGAAAAGGGGCTTAGGGGAAAAAATGGTTTCATATTACAAAAATTAGAACTATTGTGTTAATACAGGACAGCTGGAAAGGACCTTGGTGATCTTCTAGTTCAACCCTCTGCTCAAGCAGGAAACCCTATACCATTTCAGATAAATGGTTGTCCAATCTTTTCTGAGAAACCTCTGGTGTGGAGCATTCACAACTTCTGGAGGCAAGTCATTCCACTATTAATTGTTGTAACTGTCAGGAAATTTCTCCTTAGTTCTAGGTTGCTTCTCTCCTTGATTAGTTTCCATGCATTTCTTCTTTTCCTGCTTTCAGGTGGTTTGGAGAATAGGTTGACTCCCTCTTCTTTTTTGGCCTCTTAGATATTGGAACACTGCCATCATGTCACTGTATCCTGATCTGGGGTGTAAAAGTAATGAATAACCCAACTCCATGATACCACCTAAGGATTGTCTAGATTTTTGCAGACTGCATCTAGTAGCCTAGATGCATACTGATAAAAGCAACTTTCAGTCAATGACTGGCATTGATTTTATACACTTGAGGCCATTTTAATGGCTTTATTCATTCTTTGTTTTCATCTGGAACAAGTAATGGGCAGAAGAGGCAGCAATCACCCTTAGCAAAATGCATACAGATACACGCAAAGGGGAAAAAAACATTCTAACTCCCCTTTGAATATTTACTTATGAGAAAATGACACTAAAAAGCTTTTTGATGTCCATGCTTTCCTGCAACTTTGGGCTTCCCAAGTGTCTGCCTTTCTGAATATCTGATAAGCTAAAAGCTAAGTGGCAGTTTTGCCAGCAGTTCAAGGACAGCATGTGTCTCTGGGTGACAGATGACCTATGAAAATATTCAGTCACATGCTTCAAAACAAACTAGCAGCATCTGTTCATTAAATTCTTCAATTAAAATCAGAATATCGTTTTCAAAGGCCTGTTCTGAACCCGGCAGAACAAGGGATACAAGCATACAGCTAAAAATGAAAATGACTAGACTTTCTAGACCAAAGGTCTAAGACAAGTTAAAATTATAACAGAGACAAAAATGAAAAGAAAAACAAGAATTTCACAGAAAGGAAGTCATTCTTGTTCGCTGATCCATCCGAAAATATACTTTAAGGAAGGATTGCTTTCCAAACTGGTATGTGGCTGGTAATGGGCTGAAAGGTTTTGGCTTAACTAAAGAATCTGTTTTGGTGAAAACATTTTTCCTTTCTTTGTTTGGCTTTGTTTTTCCTAAAAGACATTGCTCAATGGAATAGGGATGGAGCACATTAAGTTCTTGCAAGTCAATTTTATTATTCTTTAATAAAGCTAAAGAATTGTTTATTTCCATCAGTTAATTTCTGAGCCTGAAATAACATGGGGAGTTTAGAGACACACTTCCTGCTTCCGTGCTTCTTGGATTTACTTATCTACCAGAGCTGATGAATTTATCTAGAGATAGCAGCTTTTCCCATAAACTGAAAGCTGAGAAGATGAGAGAAGAAAAAAACAAAGTAAAGTGATACTAGGGCATGAATATATGTGCGTGCTCAACAGTCATTTTTCATGCAGTAGCAATCTTCTAAGTAACTTGGAACCATTAGGGATCGTGATTGGCATCACTGATTCTTGTGTGTCATCTACAAATGGAGATATATTAAATCTTCTCATTTGATCAATCCATATTAGGCTATAGAGACCGTCCTAGGTTCCTCGCCCCCGGAATAACCAATCAAATAGCTATTATCAACTCCCTCCTAGATACTAATGTCCATCAACACTTGCTTTAATCACTTATTACTAGGTCAAATTATCTAGCAATCACAGAATTTCCAACCTTCTTTCTATTTTCCTGCTTGTAATCATCTGAGGCACTTTTTCCCAACTTACTTTCTTTCTTTCTCTTTCTTTCTTTCTTTCTTTCTTTCTTTCTTTCTTTCTTTCTTTATTTATTTATTTATTTATTTATTTATTTATTTATTTATTTATTTATTTATTTATTTATTTATTTATTTATCATACTTTTATACCACACCATCTCCTGTAGGACTCAGGGAGGTTCACAGGCATATTAAAAAACAATATAATAAATAAGCATTAAAAACCCAATTAAAACTAAATATTATCATAGCCAAATCACTAAAAATGGTAAAAACCAATTAAAAAACCCTTAAAATTTAGTTAAAACATTTTATTCTTAGGCTAGTCCAGCGCGCTGAAATAATAAATCTTCAGTTCACGTCTGAAGGTCCGGAGGTCGGGGAGTTGTCGTAATCCCGGAGGAAGCTTGTTCCACAGGGCTGGTGCCGCCACAGAGAAGGCCCTCCCCCTGGGGGTCGCCAACCTACATTGTTTGGTCGACGGCACCCTGAGGAGGCCCACTCTGTGGGAGCGCACGGGTCGTTGGGAGGCAATCGGTGGCAGAAGGCGGTCTCAAAGATATCCCGGTCCTAAGCCATGGAGCGCTTTAAAGATGGTAACCAAAACCTTGAATTGCACCCGGAAGGCTACCGGTAGCCAGTGTAGACCGCGCAGGATGGGTGTTATATGGGAGCAACGCGGTGCTCCCTCTATCACCCGTGCGGCCGCATTCTGGACTAACTGGAGCCTCCAGGTGCTCTTCAAGGGGAGCCCCATGTAGAGAGCATTGCAATAGTCCAGGCGGGAAGTGACAAGGGCGTGAGTGACCGTGCGTAAGGCGTCCCAGTCAAGGAAGGGGCGCAACTGGCGAATCAGGTGAACCTGATAAAATGCTCCCCTGGCGACGGCTGTCAAATGATCCTCTAAGGACAGCCGATCGTCCAGGAGAACGCCTAAGTTGCGTACTCCCTCCCTGGGGGTCAGGACTTCCTCCCCCACAGTCAGCGATGGTGTAAGCTGACTTTACCGGGACGCTGGAACCCACAGCCACTCTGTCTTGGAAGGGTTGAGTCGGAGCCTGTTCCTCCCCATCCAGACCCGCACAGCCTCAAGACACTGGCCCATCACCTCAACGGCTTCGTTGGGGTGGTTCGGGGTGGAAATGTACAGCTGAGTATCATCAGCGTACAGATGATAATCCACCCCGAAACCACGGATAACCTCACCCAGTGGCTTCATATAGATGTTGAACAGGAGAGGCGAGAGAACAGACCCCTAAGGCACCCCACAAGTCAGGCGCCTTGGGGTCGACCTCTGCCCCCCTGCCAACACTGTCTGCGAACAGTCAGAGAGATAGGAGGAGAACCACTGATAAACGGTGCCTCCCACCCCCAATCCCTCCAACCGTCGCAGCAGGATACCATGGTCGATGGTATCAAAAGCCGCCGAGAGATCTAATAGAACCAGGACAGAGGAACAACCCCTGTCTCGGGCTCTCCAGAGGTCATCCACCAACGCGACCAAAGCCATCTCGGTGCTGTATCCGGGTCTGAAACCGGACTGGAACAGGTCCAGATAGACAGTTTCCTCCAGGTGCTGAGGAAGCTGATATGCCACCATACTCTCAACAACCTTCGGCTATTTTAGCGAACTACCGTCCAGTCTCCAACCTTCGCCAAGAAGCGAAGGTTGGAGACTGGACGGTAGTTCGCTAAAATAGCCGGGTCCAAGGAGGGCTTCTTGAGGAGGGGCCTCACCACTGCCTCTTTCAAAGCGGCGGGGAAAACACCCTCCAACAAAGAAGCGTTGGTAACTCCCTGGAGCCAGCCTCATGTAACCTCCCGTGTGGCCAGTACCATCCAGGAGGGACACGGGTCCAATAAACATGTGGTGGAATTCAACCTACCCAACAACCTGTCCATGTCATCAGGAGTCACAGGATCGAACTCAGCCCAGATAACACTCTCAAGACTCGTCTCCGCCATCCCACCTGGATCTATCCAATCAGTGTCCAGGCCGTCCTGAATCTGAGCGATTTTATCAGACAGATACTGAACAAAATCCTCAGCGCATCCCTGTAAGGGGTTCTCCCGAGCCTCCTGCGTAAGCAGGGAGCGAGTCACCCTAAACAGGGTGGCTGGGCGATTATCTGCCGATGCGATGAGTGCGGAGAAATAGTTATGTTTCGCTGCCCTGATCGCCACTAGATAGGTCTGAATATATGACCTCACTAGTGTTCAACATCTTCAGTTATATGGCCTTCAACTCCTAGAATTCTCCACCAACATGGCTGATGCTAAGAGTTCTGAGGGTAGTCCACACTTCTGAGAGTTGTCATAGTTGTAAACACCATTTTTTTTTCCATGACAGAAAACTAAATGCCAAGTGAAACACAGGATATGATTTCTAGATCCATCAGACATTTTTGTTTTAACAAAAATGATTACTTTCTGTTGATTGGTCTATTGACTAAGAAATTTAGGAACCAGTGCTTTAAATCAGGGGAAATAAATTTTTTAGAGTTTTGAGAGCCACATTTTCTTTCACATGTACATCTATAACGATCTCTCACATATAGATCTACCAATACACATATTGTAGATATCCACTTTGTCTTATATAGACGAGGGGTCTCCAACTTTGGCAACTTTAAGACTTGTGGACTTTAACTCCCAGAGTTCCTCAGCCAGCTTTGCTGGTTGAGGAACTCTGGGAGTTGAAGTCCACAAGTCTTAAAGTTGCCAAGATTGGAGACCCCTGATATAGACAATTTCTCCCTTTCCCCCGCATATCCTTTCATACAATATACTGTACACATATGCAGATATATTTTCCTTCTCTCCATGCATACTAAACCTTATAATATCACTTTGAGAAATGAGGGAAATATGAGTTTTACCCCTTCTTTCCTGACAAATATAAGCCCAAAGCCAGAGGCAGAGATGCTGGTTAATAACTGATTAGCTTCAAGGCCATGAAGTACAAGTCAAAGCACTTATTGAATTGTAGTAAGATAGTAAAAATAAGCAACGGATTTAAACTTCATAAGTATAAGAGAGAAACTGCACCCTTGCTATTATAGAGGGACAATAACTTGTTCAATGAAGATTCCTTCAATAAAGATCCTTATCTAGCTGCCCTACGCCTGAGAGACTTCAGCAGAGTCCAAACACAACAGCCATGTTAGGAAGATTCAGATGTAGTGCCAAGTCCTGATCCAGACAGCCTGACATTTCCAGCTATGCAACTTGTAGAGCTATTTTGCTAAGACTGAAAGAGCTCAGTATACCATACTTGCTGCCAGTAGCAGAGGGTTTGAGTATAAAGGTTGCCCTCTCCTTCCATCAAAGGAAGTTAGCATTCCTGCTGAAAATAAATGGGGTAATGCACAAATATGGACCGGCTTCACAAGGAGAAAAGGAAAAAGCCAAAGTGACCCAGTAGAAGAGATTATCTGTAGCACATTGGTTAATTGAGTAATGGGCTATCTGGAAGCATATATGGTCAACAGTAGGGTTGTAGGCGACATGCTTCACAAATGAGTTTTGTGACCACAAGTGGCTCACAAGTCATGGACTTTCTTTACAGCTTTATTCAATAAAGCCATATAGAGTATGGAAAAATTGATATTTGTGATATTGTGTGGGCTTTAAAGCAGAGGTGAACTATCTGCAGGGCTCTATGGAATCTCCATTTTCTGATCCTGAAATTTGACATCCCATATCCCCACATTTTATGAAGGGAAGAAAACTGTAGAATCAATCCTTAAGTTCATCCATCAGAGTAAAGAAGAAGAAGAAGAAGAAAAGAAGGTGCAAAAGCCAATCTTGAAGCCCACTTTAAAGGAATCATTCTGCTTTGTAAGATATACTTTTTGTCGGTGAATACCCAATGTTTTCTTTCTTTTTCAGTCTGAGAGAGGATGTCAGGATGCTTATGTCCTTTAAGAAGATGGCTGTGATTTCTACTGTTTGGAGGCTCCCCCCCCTCCCCCCGGAATAAGTCCCCTTAAATGGGACTGCAAAATGCCTTCCTTTTTTACAGGGATGGTTCCACAGAAATAAAAACCCTTCCCCTGAAGAGCTAATTCTTTACTCTCTTCCCAGTCAGCTGGCTTCCTTCCCCTGAGTTTGGCTGTCAAAAGAGGGCTATTTGTAGACAGTGCTGAGCTCATGCCGAGTACACTCACTTTGTGGAAGGCAGAGTGGTATTGGCCAGGTTGTATTTATAAGTGCTGTAGGAAGGTTGATGTCATAGAAAGTTCACAGTTAACATATCAGAAAGAGTTCCTGATGTAGCACTACTATTGTAGAAAGTTAGCACCCACCTCTCTCCTAGAAGAATAAAATATTTTGAGAAAAATTAAAAAAGTAGAATATTATATTTCCCTAAAGGAGAAACATGCTCTTGGAAATCAGCCCCCACCTTTCTTAATAGCCCCAGCAGGACTGGGCCAGCCTATCTACCTTCAGCTCCAGGGTGATGGGATTAAGATGTGGCTCTTCAGGACATAATAGGATCATTTAGCAGAAGACACAGAACTCACTGCATTGCACAATCTCCTAAGGACATTGCATCACTCAGCAAACTTCAACCAAACCAGGGAGTTCAGACAAATACGACCCCATAGGAATCTGACAACAGCAAATAGAATACATGTTCTTGCACAGGAACAGGAAGCTCAAGTGCAAAGCCCAAGAGAAGGTATAAAAAAACCCACTCTCAATTCCATGTGTTCTTTGCACCAGAACCACAAATGTGTACTTCTGTTCATCAATAAATGGACCCTCTTTCCAATCAGCCTCCAGCCTCCATTTTGTCTCCAGTGCCTTTCTCTCAGCTTGGAATTGAACCAGATGGATATTTCTCCCAACACTATATAGTAGCAACAGCCCTATGTCTTCCCTGCCTTGATCAATATCAGCAGCATTGCCATAAATATTGATCAGTGACTGTGGTGTTGCTATATTCTTTATTGTTTAAAATGTTTTGATAATGCAGCTATCATTTTTTCACACTACATGTTGATGTTGGTGGTCGTACTTCAATTGTCTGGAGGGCTTCAGAAAACTTAGCCCACTGAAGTAGCTGCCTGTGAAGCAAAAGTCAATGTTGTTCCTGTTTTCTTAGGGGTGATATCTCAGACTTACCTTGAATGGTGCGGTGGCCAAGAGGTGGAGCTCTCGCCTCACAATCAGGAGGCTGTGAGTTCGATCCTAGGTAGAGGCAGATATTTCTCCCTCTGGGCACAATGAGACTATATAAGCTGAAAAAAAACTCTACATTGGCGAGGAAGGGCATCCGGCCAGTAAACACTCAGTTCCATTGAGTTGCCCAGACTCCACCCTGCAAGGGATTATGGGATCATTAAAAGAAGATAATGTCTCAGACTTACCTTGCCAGGGTTTAGGCCCCTTCTGAGATGCCGCTGAGCCCTAATTCAGTCTGGGAAAGATCAGTTCAAACTTAAGGTATGGATAAATGAAGGGAAAATTAGAATTTGTTATGGTCATGTCTACATACCTAAGGCTTTTCTTGTAACTATGATATTTGGGAGTGCTCAGACTTAAAAACCTTCCTTCCCAGACTACTCATTGTAGGGAACATATTTGTATATATTAACTTTCTGTGGGTTGGCCATGCTTTAATCCTGCTATGCTACTGGCCTCTCTGTGCTAGATCTTAGATTTCACTTGGAACCTGATTCTAGTGCCTGCCACATGGTGGGACTCCCTGTGCTTGATGCTGCACTTAATTTTGGACTTTATTTCTTCTGTCCCAGTGGAGTTTCATGACAGTCCAGCCAGGACTGTTATGATGCCATTGGGCGGCTCTGCCTGTTCTTTCCATTCACTTGGCAAATCTCAGAGAACATAAGACTCCAAACAAGGCAGTCGCTTACAGAAGCTGTCTGCCCGAATGCTTTTGACGTTATGCCTTTGTTTCTTAGCAGTGGGCTATTTCTTCTCATTAATGCCCCAGTTACAAAGCAAAAGACAAATGCAGATAATGTAGTTAATAACAGGTGATCACGATTTAATTGTGCCTGCTGAAAATCTACCCCAGATGGTGAAGTATTTATTACCTTTTAAAACTCTGCAGTCTCCCTGATCTGCACCAACGTGCATTGTCTTATCCATGTGTTGTGTGACTCACATTTATGATGACTGTCCATTCTGCATTCAGTTTTGACCATCTGACTTCACTCTTGGTATATGTACAATATCCACAAAGCAAAGCATATGATTACATGATGCAGCATAGGCCTAAATTAGAAAAATTGCTGGTCACAGCCAAGAGTGGCATTTTCTGACTCTTGGAGAACAGCCAGATAAGTTCTTTATTTACCAGTGCTGCTGACTGACAGACATTCTACAGTGCTTAGGGTAAAATATGAAAGACAATATTATTGCAGAAGGATGCCTAAAAGGTTTTCATCGCAGTGCCAAAAAAAAAAAAAAAGAGGAAGGGGGAAATTCTAATGAATATTTTTCTTTCTGGGTCAAATTCCAAAAGATTGGATGTCTTAATTAAACAATGGTTTATAAATATGCCACTTCCAATGCATTTCCCATTTAGCATTACTTAACATTGTTCTTGCACATGCGTCTATCTAAAAAAGCAATACAAATCACTAACACCAGCTCTAAATCAGTTGTGTTTATTATATTAGAACATTTTTATAAGGTTTTTATTCCCTAAATATTTTTAGAAGAGCTATTTGTTTCAGAAAATGATTAGTTTTAACTTTGAAGTAATTTCAACTTTCTGAGTACACAGATACTTGGAACTGGGTCATACGTCCTGGAGTGAAGGGGGAAAAAAGGTAATTATTTCATGAGTTAAAAAAATTCTGTTATATAACGATGTTTAAAAGCATGGACTCTATCCCTTGATAGTGGTTTGTATCTGAGCTAAAAAAAGCAATTATTAATTGTGATGGCAATTTCTTTTTCATTAACGGAATTATTATTATTATTATTATTGCTGCAGTTTTCAGGTTTTAATTTTTTTGTTCACAGCTCACAGTCTCAATATTGAGATGGGCAGCCATATAAATTGTTTAAATAAAAAAATACTGTAGAATTTACACAAGCACAGAATTTAAGGGAAAATTTTTATAAGAAATAGATGGCACTTAGATCCCAAAAAATTATCATGTATGTATCCTAATATCCAAGCGAAATGTTGGAGGTGTGATTGTGATGACGCTACATATTTTCATATTTGGTGGACTTGCAAGAAAATTAAGGTCTTTTGGATAAGAATTTGGTGGATTATTCAAAATGTACTGAAGAAGAAGATAAAGTTCCTGCCACAATTTTTCCTTTTGGGAATTATAACGGATTGTACAGGGATTGAGACTAAATTGATTTTGAATTTAATAACAGCAGCAAGACTGTTGATTGGACAATACTGGAAGAAAGAAGAGGTACCTACAATAGAAGAATGGATACTGAAAGTCATTAATTTGGCTGAGGTGGCTAAAATCTCAGCGTTTTTAAAAGACAATACGCAGGAAAGATATTTAATTGAATGGAAAAAATGGATTGATTATCTACAAAACAGATATCAGATTAAGAAATATCAGATTGCCTTTGAATAATTAGAAAGTTATTTTATGTAATGGGGAGGGGGTTGGGAGACGAAAAGCTTTGGATGTGGTTATTTGGATTGGAAGGGAAAATTTTATTCTATGTTTGGTTTATGTATAACAATACCTTGTGATTGACCCGGGAAGCCGGGGGGGGGGGAGGGAGGGGGAAAGGGTTTTTTTTTTTGGGGAGGGAGGGGGAAAAAAGGGGGAAAATGTTTTTGTTTTTTAAAACTCTTTCAATAAAAAAAAAATACTGTAGAATTGTTAATATAGGCTAACTACTTTTGCTTCAAAAATTTAGATGACCACTAGAATCTCATGTGTATTTCATTGCTGCCATCCAATAGCTATCTAGATTTGTATAGCTCAGATAAGGGAGTTCTGCTTCATTGATTGATTGATTGATTGATTGATTATGTGCCATCAAGTCATTTTCAACTTGTAGAGATCGCACAGATAGATTTTTCCCCATGATGATCTGTCCCTAACCTGGTTTTTCAGATCTTCCAATAGTAAACCTATCACTACTGTAACGGAGTTTGTCCACCTTGCTGCTGGTCATCCTCTACTTCCTTCTCCTTGCATCTTTTCCCAGAGGGTTAGATCTTCCCGTAATATGTCCAAGCAGGGTAATTTGAGCCTGGTCATTTGTGAGCCTAGTGAGAACTCAATGCTGTTCAATGATTGGGTTGATTTGCTCAATGATTCATTGGTTTGTTTTCTTGACAGCTCACAGTATTCTCGGAATTTTTCTCCAACACCAAAGTTCAAACGCATCAATACTCTTCCTATTCTCTTCTTCACAGTCCAACTTTTGCTTCCAGAGAGTGTCACGTGGAATACCATAGCTTGCACAATTTTGATCTTTATAAGCATGGTTCTTTGGAGGTATAGAGCCATCGCAGACTTTGAATAACTTTTCTAAGACCTTCATGCTTCTCTACCAAGTCTCTCACATATTTCATGCTTCTCTACCTGGTCTCTCACATATTTTTTAAGTGCTTGTTTCTTTTAGTACTAATAAAAGGAAGAAATTGTCTATTTCAATGTGTTTATTATCAGTTCTAAGGCTGGTTGTTCTAGCTGTTGTCATTAGTTTGATCTTCTTTATATTTAATTTTAGTCCCATTTTTCACTGTGTTCCTTGACTTTTATTATTAGCGCTTCCAGAATCCAAATCTATGCATTTCAGCTATCAGGGTTGTGTCATCCGCATATGACACAATTTTCTTACTCCAGTTTCAAAGTCATGCTCCTCTTCTTCCAACCTTAATATATATTCAGCACATTGGTTGAATAAATAAGGGGAGAATATACAATCATGTACTCCTTTGCCAATCTGAAGCCAATCCATTTTTCCATATTCTGTCTGTACTGTTCTGTTCGGCTTCACAGCTAAACTAATATTTGACATGTGGATCATTGGTCTATGGCCATCATTCTGTGCACTAAACAATCTTCCCCTACTTTACGACTTCTTCTTGTGTTTCACTATGAATAGTGGGAAATATAGTCCAAGAGATACAGAAGAAATCCAATCTGTACAGGTTGCCTCTGCTAGGCCTTTTCTTGGATCTGGTTCTCTACATTAGGATATCTGCAAAGACAAAAAGTACAATATTGCACTCATATTTTTGTTCTTTTCTCCTAAAAGTGCAGGAAAAAGGGTCTGCTATTTTTGGGGATCAACCAAATGTGTTTGTTCCTTGATTTTTCTAGATAGGTGCCTTACCACTAGACCAAACTGGTTCTATATTCACAAATGTAACAAATACATATATGCTTTTAAATGCTTGGCAATATAAATAAAAAGTCATACATAATACATAATTGTATTAGGTGATACATAATAATTCAGGGAAATGTCTTATTATTGTAGTCATCATATTAGAACAGGGGTCTCCAACCATGGCAACTTTAAGACTTGTGGACTTCAATTCCCAGAGTCCCTCAGCCAGCTTTGCTGGCTGAGGAACACTGGAAGTTGAAGTCCACAAGTCTTAAAGTTGCCAAAGTTGGAGACCCCGTATTAGAATACAGAATCAGATGGAATGGAAATCCTGCTTATGCAATAGATTACTGTGTGGAATTAAGCATAGAAAAAAGAGTGGGATCTCCACCTCACCCCACCACCCGCGCATCCAAGTCATGTTGTGATGGCAGTCATCAAATACCCTAGGACTGTTCATGAAAGCTCCCACTCCTAACAACTGCACTATATCGGTAGAGAAGGAACCTTTTGTTGTGACTTGTGAGAGTGAAAGTTAGACAGAAGTTAGGCTCACTACTTCTTGCATATTGAATTAGAAATAGATGACAGAACAGGACTAGAATTTACATTATTATTATTATTATTATTATTTATTATATTTGTATACCGCCCATCTCCCGAAAGACTCAGGGCGGTTCACAGCCAAAAAAAACAACAGAAAAACATATAATACATATAAACAGCTAAAAGAATAGACAGTTAAATTCAATTGATGCCCTAAAACTTTTAAATACAAATTTAAAACCTCATTTAAACCCCTTTTTTAAAAATCCCAATTTAAAAACTACGTTCAAGCTAGTCCTGCTCTTCGAAACAGCAACGTCTTCAGCTCGCGGCGGAAGGACCTGAGATCGGGGAGTTGACGAAGCCCCAGAGGGAGTCGTTCCAGAGGGTTGGGGGCCCCACAGAAGGCCCTCCCTAGAGGTCGCCAGCCGACATTGTTTAGCTGACGGTATCCGGAGGAGGCCCTCTCTGTGAGAGCGCACTGGTCGGTGAGAGGTTAATGGTGGCAGTAGGCGGTCCCTAAATATCCCGGCCCTAGGCCATGGAGCATTTTAAAGGTGATGACAAGTACCTTGAAGTGAACCCGGAAGACCACCAGGAGCCAGTGCAGACTACGCAGGAGGGGTGTTACACGGGAGCCACAAGGTGCTCCTTCTATCACCCGCGCAGCCGCATTCTGGGTTTTTAATGGGTTTTTATTCTAAATTTTAACCGTGGCCAATTTAATAAGTTTTTTAATTATATTTAATTGTATTTATATTGTATACCGCCCATCTCCCGAAAGACTCAGGGCGGTTCACAGCCAAAAAAAACAACAGAAAAACATATAATACATATAAACAGCTAAAAGAATAGACAGTTAAATTCAATTGATGCCCTAAAACTTTTAAATACAAATTTAAAACCTCATTTAAACCCCTTTTTTAAAAATCCCAATTTAAAAACTACGTTCAAGCTAGTCCTGCTCTTCGAAACAGCAACGTCTTCAGCTCGCGGCGGAAGGACCTGAGATCGGGGAGTTGACGAAGCCCCAGAGGGAGTCGTTCCAGAGGGTAGGGGCCCCCACAGAGAAGGCCCTCCCCCTAGAGGTCGCCAGCCGACATTGTTTAGCTGACGGTATCCGGAGGAGGCCCTCTCTGTGAGAGCGCACTGGTCGGTGAGAGGTTAATGGTGGCAGTAGGCGGTCCCTAAATATCCCGGCCCTAGGCCATGGAGCATTTTAAAGGTGATGACAAGTACCTTGAAGTGAACCCGGAAGACCACCAGGAGCCAGTGCAGACTACGCAGGAGGGGTGTTACACGGGAGCCACAAGGTGCTCCTTCTATCACCCGCGCAGCCGCATTCTGGGTTTTTAATGGGTTTTTATTCTAAATTTTAACCGTGGCCAATTTAATAAGTTTTTTAATTATATTTTAATTGTATTTATATTGTATTATTTTGTATTTTTTATCAGGCTGTGAACCGCCCTGAGTCCTTCGGGAGAAGGGCGGTATAAAAATTTAAATAATAAATAAATAAAAATAAATTCTGGACCAGTTGGAGTCTCCGGTATCCTTCAAGAGGAGCCCCATGTAGAGAGCATTACAGTAGTCCAGGCGGGATGTAACAAGGGCATGAGCGACCGTGCATAAGGAAGCCCGATCCAGAAAGGGGCGTAACTGGCGTATCAGGCGAACCTGATGAAAAGCTCCCCTGGTGACAGCTATCATATGATCTTCTAAAGACAGCCGTGCATCCAGGAGGACGCCCAGATTACGAGCCCTTTCCGTGGGGGCCAATAGTTCGCCCCCAATGGTCAGTGATGGAATTAGCTGACTGTACCGGGCCGCCGGCATCCACAGCCACTCGGTCTTGGTGGGATTTAGTCTGAGTCTGTTCCTCCCCATCCAAACCCGTACGGCCCCCAGGCACTGGGACATCACTTCAACAGCCTCGTTGGGGTGGTTAGGGGTGGAAATATAGAGCTGGGTATCATCAGCGTATAGATGACAACTCACCCCAAAACCACGGATGATCTTACCCAGCGGCTTCATATAGATGTTGAACAGAATTGTTCAACATGAATTGTTAGACTCAATGATTCTTTTCCTTTTTGTATGAATCCTTGCCACCCTCAATATTCCATCTCCCATTGCCATAATAGTAACAAGAGCTTGCCAATTGTGATCCACATATAGTTGAAGCCATCTGAAGGTTCATTCACAACTTTCCTTGCGAAGAAAATGACATAATATTTTCTTCATGTTTTTTTATGTCTCACCATTTCTATTTTTAAAGACAGTACCAACAATAAAAACTTTAAAATAAGAAAGGCTATACATAGCTGCTGTCAGACAGGAATGGAAATTTTAGTGAAAAGCATTATTTATGTCCTGACATTAGAGTCCTCACCTTTGTTATCTATCCCAAACACGTTATAATTAAATTTCTATTTTCAGTCCCAATTTCAAGGGTGAACCAATATTATACAGATGAATTAAACCACAAACAGATAAATAAATCTCTTTGGAAAATTAAATTTTCAGTGAAACTATAAATGCAAAAACTTTAATGAACAGTTGAAGGCTAGAACAAATGTAATAAAAATATTTTACTCATTTGAAGCAGTAAAGTCTGAAATGATTCATAGAAATACGAAATATTTTTCTTGGTTAAAAGGAAGGCAAGATTTTTGCTATGGGGCTTTGCTGGTTGGATTCCAGAGGTCAGTTCCACTAACTGCAGTAGGATTTAGTCACAGATAAATACAGTTACGAGGTTTACATCTTTTTCCTTTATTAATGTGAAATACCCAATTCATTCCATTAAGGAAGTTTACAATGTTGGGTGTAATTCATAGTTTTGAACATTAGATCATTATTTTCTACATTGAGCATTTGAGAAAAAATAATTCACCTATTGTCCTGAGCTATTTTTCCCCCCCTCAGGGGTTCCCTGACAGGGGGCATTATTTATTTGGTCTAGAATGTATTAGATAATAGATATAAGTATAAACATGATTATGAATACATGAAACTGATATGAATAAAAGGGAATATTAGGACAGGGACAGTAGGCACGCTGGTGTGCTTATGCACGCCCCTTAAAGACCTAAGGTTAAAGTTTTGGGGGTTTGGGGAAGAAACCACAGAGTCAGGTAGTGCATTCTAGTCATTGACCACTCTGTGGCTGAAGTCGTATTTTCTGCAATCGAGTTTGGCGCAGTTTACCTTGAGTTTGTATCTATTGCGTGCTTCATGTATTGTTGTGATTGAAGCTGAAGTAGTCATTGACAGGTAGGAGATTATAGCAGATAATTTTATGTACTACACTTAGGTCGGACCGAAGGCGGTGAAGTTCTAAGTTGTCTGACCCAAAATTTCAAGTCTGGTGGCATAACTTAGAAATAAATCTTAACTGGCATTCTTTAGGTTCTATTTTCATCCCCCATGTGTTGTTGTTTTTTAATCTACCTCTATTTAATGGCACAGATTAAATAGAGGGTGGAAGCTGATTTATTACCAATATACAGCTTCTCCTTTTCATCTAATACAGGTTAAGATGTTGATGTTCTGAATCAGGGCTTGAGAAGAGTCAGAGAGATGAAAGCTAATGAACTGAGACAGGATGGAGATACTGTTTGGGAGATGATTGAGTTGTAGATATTCTAGAGATGTGTTGAGGAAGTAAGATTGTTGAGTGGAAAGATAGGGCACAAATTTGCACCCATCTTTTTCCAAAGGGTCGAATGAGTGGCCTCAGTAGCCTGGAATACCGGTGTTTTGTTTTGTTTTTACATTAGGTTGACATACTAGGCAAGATAAACCCGCTTAGAATTGTCTCAGCAAAGAGCATTACACTGTGGAGGAGACAGGATACTCTTCACACTTTGCATACAGAAAGCACTTTGCATTACTCTCGTCTCTTCCACTCTGTCAGTCAGAGATGGCTCTGTGAAGGTGATGGAAGATTTTAAAAGGGGGCTGTGGAAGAGAGTGCTGCTTCACAGCTTCCCTCAAGGTCTCCGAGCAGGGACAGCCAGAAGATTTTTCCAGAACTTGCAATAGACAGAAAGGGGTTGAGGAGGGGCTACATAAAACAGTAAAGCAATGAACTGTGTCTGCTTCTCCAAAATTCTTCATAAAAAAGCTTCAGAGGAGTGTTCCGTTGAAAATTTACTTGAAACAAGAGACCTCAAGAATTTGCCCAGTTATATAATATTTTAGCTGCAATTCTAGTTGAAGAAAAATAGCCTTGCAAAACTCATTTATACATTGGCAACCTCTCTTTGAATAACTGCAAGGTGTCATGTGCAATTTTTTAAAGAAAATATTCATATAAATATAATTTAACTCAGCACAGGGCAGCTAGCCTGCTAACAGAAGATATTTCCATACAGCACTGTTTCCATTCCCCTATTTCTTCAGAAAGGGTTGAAGCTGGCTGTATAATATGTTTGCCACATTACAATAGATGGAGAACACTATGATCCAATCCATGCTACATACAGCTGATAGGAGAGTAATAAAATCAGGAAGTCCATGTCTTTTGAACTACCTAGCTAATGGAATATCACATACACTCTGAAGCCTCTCTCCATAGAAGGGAATAGAATGACCACCATCACTTCGTACATTTTCAATACATGCAAGTCTTGTAAAGATTTAGTACATTTAATACATATCTGGTTCAGTGGTGAAATTCAATTTTTTTTTACTACTGGTTCTGTGGGCATGGCTTGGTGGGCATAGTATGGCTTGGTGGGTGTGGCAGGGGAAGGATACTGCAAAATCTCCATTCCCACCCCACTTTGGGGCCAGCCAGAGGTGGTATTTGCCGGTTCTCTGAACCACTCAAAATTTTCACTGCCGGTTCTCCAAACTGTTCAAAATTTCTGCTACCGGTTCTCCAGAACCTGTCAGAACCTGCTGGATTTCACCCCTGATCTGGTTGTCTTACAAAACATTTGAGCTGTTGGTATAAGGCAGGGGTGTCAAACTCGCATCATGACATCATCGTCATGTGACATTTTCTGACTTTTTCTCCCTTCGCTAAACTGGGGGTGGGGTGTGGCCAGTGCGTGATGCATCTGGCCTGTGGGCTGCGACTTTGACACCCCTGGTATAAGGAGAAATCTAGTTGGCTGATAAAATGTTATTCTTTTTGAATATAATTCCTATTGAAAACCGTGACAAAGGGATAATACTGAAGTTTTGCACTCAGTTTTGCTACTTTCTCTAGCAGCTACAATCACAGTTGTAAGATGTTGTGTGGATAAGCTATGTGCATGTATTTTTATGAAGCAGTAATGATTTTTTCTGGGAGAGTGGAGAGAGAATGGGGTAGGAATTTAATGCATGTTGCTTAGATAAGCAAGGACAATCAGACCTGTTGTTTCTCTCTGAGTGTGATTGCAGGGATTGGAGAATTGATCAAAAGGATTAAAATCAAGTCTACTGATGAAGCTGTGTATGAAATCTTTTAAGGAGCTTTGGATTCAGCTGCTGATAGGTAAGATGATACGGGATTCCCGCAAATGGAAAAACAGTTCATCCCCAGATCCATAGAGTTCCAGCATAGCATATCACAAAATAGAAATTTTGCTATTTGTTCTATGCCACAGCAGATTCAGAAGAAAATCTGTTTCTGAAGAAGCAAACAAAGAGGACAACATCTTAAGAATATAGCTCATATGGTGCTAATGTCAAATTGATACAAATACTGCATGGGAAGTTGACCTAAGACTCTGTTATATAATCTTATTGTGATCCTGCTTTGTAATCTACACTTACTGCTAACATGGTTTTGAGCTGGTTTTCACCTTTAAAGTTCTAAACTATCAACGATACAGCTCTTTTCATATTTACTAACCTAGATTACCTTGAAAAAGTTTTCTACTCCCTCCCTTTTATACAATGTGGTAGAGAATTCTTTTGGCTTGGTGGCCGTACTATTAATTTTGTAACCTTTGTAACCTATAGTGGGGCTACTGATCTCATCAGAGAGAATGGGATCACATTTGGGAAGTGGAGTTTTGGGGAATGTTTTAAGGGATGAACTTGGCTTAATTTTCAGTGTGCGTGCGCGCGCACACACACACACACACACACACACCAACAGAGATTCTCAGTCATCCAGATCATGGTTGTCCCAAAGATGCTTTTTCAAGAGGCAACTGGACTGGATGGTGGGGAATCAGAAACACTCAGGACAACATAATATATGTACACACTTCAAACCCAAGAATGCATTAAGGCAGAAGCTTGTCCACCCCAAGGATAAAACACCTAGACAGAAACTGAATGACATGGTATATGCAGTACAATGCAGTGAGCCATGTGCAGATCTACCATTGGGGAAACAAAACAATGACTTCATAAATGCATGGCACAACATAGGAGAACAAACACATCAAGACTAGATTCAGCAATCCATCTACATTTAAAAGACACAGGCCACTCTTTTGAAGACAACGAAGTCCATATTTTGGATAGAAGATCGCTGGTTTGAAAGAGGGGTTAAAGAGGCCATCTATGTTAAAACTGAACAGCAGAAAGGGAAGGATACAACATCATCTATCTCCAATCTACAACACTATCCTTTCAACAGTTCCAAGACTCCACACCAATTTGCACCACTCAGGTGACCCTGATGATACAGATAAACCTCCAGATGACCTTAACAACCTGCTAAAAGAATGCAAATGACCAGCTGTCGGAAAGGAGTATAAATCCTTCCATTCCCCACCATCCAGTCAGAGCTGAAGAAACTGTTGGGGTCTGCTAGCAGCCTGCAGAGCTGACAACAGTCAGACAGCGATGAGGCTAAGGAAGAACATGGGCCAGTCTTGGAGGCTGGGGAAGGCCCACATGAGGGCTCTGCGTCGGAGGCAGAGGTGGGGCCAGGGCCATTGGGGAGTGATGTGCGGACTCCAGAGCCTCCAGAGGCTGACAGTAGTGAGGCAGAGGAACAGGAGGATCCTGTTCCTAATGCATGCATAAAGCAAAGAGGATGACTCGGGAGTAGGGCCAAGAGATGATTGGCCCCTCCCATAACACTTAAAAGACCAGCAATGGCGTTTGGGCTCTTTGCCAGAAAACAACGTTGATAGCTTTATCTTGTTGCATTTATTTCTTATTGGCATCTTCTGAACTTTTGTCAAGAAAGGCCTTTGGCAGTTTGCCTAATTAGACCAAGGTTGGTGATAAGACTGAGGAATTGTGTTGGGAAGAATTTGCTTTGATTTAGTTTGGACTACCCTGAGAATGAGTTATTAAAGCTGTTCTAATAAAGTTTGTTTGTTTTTAATTTGACTGAGTTTTCTACTACCTACTTGGGCCTGGGTCACAACAGAAACTTCTTCGATGAGAAGCGAAACATCTTCAAAGAAAAACCAGAAAGTCCAGTTGCCTCTTGAAAAAGCACCTTTAGGGGACAGACAGACAGACAGACAGACAAACAGACACACACACACACACACATACACACACACACACAGAGAGAGAGAGAGAGAGAGAGAGAGAACAGGGCAAAAATCTTAAATCCTTATGTCTCTATGTCCCTGTAACATTTGAACATATTTTGATCCGTCTCACTTTAGAAGATTCCAAAAGCGGCAAACAACGTCCCTGTGGAAGAGAAATGCAATCAGCAGGATATTGATTGCCACTCCTGTTCCAGAAGACGTGTAGTATGGAATGTAGAATGTTCCTCTTTAAGAGATTATCCAACATATAATGAAAAATGACATATTATTTTAATCTTTCTCAAATTCAAATACTTTGGCTCATGTGCTGACTACTTTTGAAGGGATTCCAGCTTTCCAGTAGAAGTGGGGGTTTTTGCATTATTTTTCTTTCTGAAAAAACTCAACCCAATGACAATGCCAAAGATAGGCATCACGTGATCGGACACTTATGAAATTGTTTAAAGATGGCGCCCAGCTAATTACTTGGCATGACTCAGATTTGACCATATTATAATTGTACAATGAATGGAAAGAATAGTTACGTAATGTACCAAAACAAAAACATAGAGAAACCTAACACATCAGTGAATGAAGTCTCCAAGGTTCCTTTTTTATTTCATCTTTTTTCCTGTCATACAATGCTAATCAATATAACAGACAAAATTAACTTTATTAACTGAATTATCTTGTCATGATCTGAAACCCATAATTTAAAAAAATTAGATCTATTTTAATACAGTACTTTTAAAAAGAAATGTATCAGGAACACATGCCTTTTAAAAATTATATTATTATCATTAATTGCTGATCATTTTTTAATATTATTGTTTGATCAGTTTTTTATTCTGCACTGCTCTGAGTCACATTTTGTGAGATGGGGTTATATAAATGTGATGAACAAACAAGCAAACAGGTTAAGAGGATTTTGGAATAGGAATGTCTTGTTGAATAAATCTTCAAGGCATCAGCATCAAAAGTACAATAGTTTGGCAAATCACACAATCTATCAATGTTCATGAGAGATCTTGAAAAGCTAATGTCAGGTAGATAAGAAGGTCATTGGCAGCTGGAATGTAATTGAGGAAACTGAAAAAAAAGAAGGAAAAGATGGATTTGTGAGTTCTTCTACTTAAAAAGATGCTGATCCAAAATAACTTACAGTAAGTTGGGTAAAAATGGGAGGCAAGGCAAGATGAGGAAAAGCTAACAGTGAGCATTGATTATTTATTCTTCAAGTTATCATATACAACAGGAATAGGAAATATTTGGGACTTCAGCAGTTGGGTGGCATTCCCATACAGCTCTCATTATTAACTATGCTAACTGGAGTTAGGTTAGTTGAAAGATAAGACTCTAACTGTAATGTATCTTTAAATGGTTTCGGCGGGAAACAAGCACGTTGCTGATTGGTCAAAGCCGCCGGTTGAACGGTATATAAGGAGAGGTTTTTCCCCAGCCTGGTTGCTGGGTTCACCATATATTAAAGAGCTGTTGTCACTACCCTGGTCTCCAGCCTCGTTACTTCCCGAACATAACACTGGCGACGAAGGTGGGATCTCGAGGCTAAAGAGCACCAGAACGAGCTGAACGCACGGAAGAACCGAACCCAGCAAATTCAGGGCAGAAACACGGAGATGGCCAGCTACACTCCGCCCGCGCCATTTGACCCAGCCAGGGAGAAGTGGGGAACGTACATGACCCGTTTCGAAAGCTTCCTAGAGGCAAACGAACTGCAAGGAGTTCCAGACAACCGCAAACGGGCATATTTCTTGAGCCACTGCGGTCCCGAGGTCATCGACATCGCGGAAGCCCTGGCAGAGCCAACGCCGGTACAATCGGTATCGTGGCAAACTCTGCAAAATCTATTAAAAAACCATTTCGCGCCTACACCGTCCAAATCGTCTGGCGTTTTGAATTTGGAGAGCGCAGACAGCAAGAGGGCGAATCCATCAGCGAGTACATGGCCGCCCTGAGGAAAGCCTCCAAAGATTGTGGGTACCGAGATTTGGACGAGGAGCTGCTAGAGCAACTCATCCGTGGGGTCAGAGACATGCGTTTGCGGAGGCGGCTGCTATCAAAAAGCAATCTAACGCTGGCAAACGCTCTGGATGAAGCCAGAGCTCATGAGATGTCCACCCAAGCAGCGGAAACCCTACAAAAGCCGCTCACACCAACGGCGAGCGCGAAACCAGCCCCGGTCCACAACGAAGAAATCCAGACCGAATCAGACGGCGAGGATGAGGAAGGAGTTTGCCTCACTGAGAGAAGGGGCAAAGAGGACCGGGATGAATGCGGAAGTTGCGGAGGGCAACACCAGCTTCAACGATGCAAGTTCAAGGACGCTACATGTCGGCGGTGCGAGAAGAAGGGGCACCTGGCTCAAGTCTGTCGAGCACCCCAACCTTCCCGCCGAAAATTCAAACCGACCAATCAGAGCGCTGGATCGGCAAGGCGACCCGCGATTAGTCAAAACAAAAAGGGCGCGAATTCAAATCGAACGACCGTGATCATAGGCCGTGCAGCAACCCGCGTCGAGAAGAAAATCTTCACTAAACCCAAAATTGAAGGAGTGCCGTGCCGACTAGAAGTGGACACCGGGTCAGCGATCACAATCATGTCCTGGGACACTTTTGCGAAAGCTTTGCCGAGAATCGCCAAACGCAAACTGCAAACACAACGGTTACGAGTGCACGACTACCAAGGGAATCGCATCCCTGTTCGAGGGACCACCTCCGTCCGCATCGAGTACGGACCACACAAGAAGACCCTGCCCATCACGATAGTCGAAGGGACCCTGCCAAGTCTGTTGGGACTAGACTGGTTCCGCGCATTGGGCATGGGAGTGACTGGCATCTACAGAAGTGACTTTAACCTAAAAGACACACTCATGAACGAGTTCGAAGATGTCTTCAAGGACTGCCTGGGCAAGTACAAGGGGACCCCTATTTCCTTCAATTTAGACCCCCAGGTAGCCCCCATTAGGTTAAAGGCAAGGAGAGTCCCTTTTGCCCTTAAACCCAAGATTGACAAGGAGCTAGACAAGCTCATCAGTCAGGGGATTCTGGTGTCAGTCGATCACGCAAAGTGGGAGACGCCAATCGTCACCCCAGTGAAACCAGATGGGTCAGTTAGAATCTGCGCTGACTACAAGGCGACGTTAAACAAAGCCTTACAGAAAAGCGCTTACCCGGTTCCCGTGGTGCAACACTTGCTGCACTCGCTGGGGCAAGGGAACGTTTTTGCCAAGTTAGATTTGGCTCAAGCTTATCAACAACTGCCCGTAGACGCCAACACAGCCGAAGCCCAAACGATTGTGACCCACCGAGGTGCTTTCAAGTGTACCCGGTTACAGTTTGGGGTGAGTGTGGCACCTGGTCTATTCCAAAATTTAATGGAGCGACTTCTGCAAGGGCTCCCGGGGGTAGTCCCCTATTTCGATGATGTATTGATATCAGCCGAAAATTTAGAAGAATTGGGGGAGCGTTTGAAAAAAGTTCTGGGCATTTTCCGGTCAGCCGGTCTAAAGGTTAAAGTGAACAAATACCAGATAGGGGTAGAATCCGTAGAGTTCTTGGGCTACAGAATAGACAAGGAGGGAATTCACCCCACTGAAAGCAAGGTCAAGGCAATACGAAAGGCTCCAGCGCCCAAAAACAAAACAGAGCTACAGGCATTCCTGGGTCTAGTGAATTTTTACGCGGTCTTTTTAAAGAATAAGGCGACCGTTGCCGAGCCGCTACATAAGCTACTGGGAAAGAATACTGCCTGGTCTTGGGGAAAGTCGGAAGCTAGGGCTTTCGAAGCAGTAAAAAACCTACTCTCGAGCGATAGCTTACTGATTCAGTATCATAGCTCATTGCCATTATTATTGGTTTGCGATGCTTCCCCTTACGGGGTGGGGGCTGTGCTCAGCCACAGACTTCCAAATGGCACAGAAGCCCCAATAGCCTTTTACTCCAGAACGATGTCCTCGACAGAGAGGAACTATAGCCAGTTGGATAAGGAAGCGCTAGCCATTGTGTCAGGGGTAAAAAAGTTTCACGAATACGTTTTTGGTAGAAACTTTGAAATTGTTACAGACCATAGACCACTGTTAGGGATACTGGCTGGCGACCGCCCAACGCCTGTGGCACTTTCACCACGATTGACCCGATGGACTATCTTCTTAGCCGCCTATTCCTACAAACTGCAGCATCGGCCCGGAAAAGAGTTGGGGCATGCGGACGCTTTAAGCAGATGCCCACTACCAGGGGCGATCGAAGACCCCACTCCGGGGGTGCCCATCCTGCTAATTGACTCTCTGGACTCTGGCCCAGTCACATCTAAGGAGGTGGCTCGGGCGTCATACCGGGACATTACTTTGAGAACTGTACTCGGTTGGGTACAAAGAGGGTGGCCCGCTGCGCCGGGCAAGCGTTTTAAAGAATTTGTAAAAAAAACGTGGGGAACTTTCGGCTCAAGGGGGGTGCCTGCTATGGGGGGATCGAGTGGTGATCCCAGAAAAATTGAGGAAAAGGGTGTTGGATCTCCTCCACGAGGGTCACCCAGGGATCGTTAGGATGAAGGGCCTAGCGAGAAGCTATGTGTGGTGGCCCTTAATGGACTCAGAAATTGCTGAAAGGGTAGGGAAATGCCAGGCCTGCCAGGAGTCCAGACCGCTACCCCCAACGGCCCCGGTTCGGGAATGGGAGAAACCCCAGGGCCCCTGGTCTAGAATACACATTGATTTTGCCGGCCCGTTCCACGGCCAAACCTTCCTGGTCATAGTAGATGCCTACTCCAAATGGCTGGAAATCATTCTCATGAGATCCATGACAGCCGAGGCCGTGATCTCAGTCCTACGGCACCTATTTGTAACCCATGGGTTGCCCGACACGCTAGTTTCTGATAACGGCCCGCAATTCACGGCAACCCAATTTGAGGAGTATTTGGCAGAAGAGGGCATCCGACATGCCCTCTCGGCGCCTTTCCACCCTGCGATGAATGGCCTTGCAGAGCGTTTCGTACGGAGCGCAAAAGAGGCATTGTCCAGACTTAAGCCAGGCGACTGGCAAACAAAAATCGATGTTTTCCTGGCCGTCCAACACAGAACCCCCTGTGTCACAACCGGCAGAAGCCCAGCCGAATTACTAATGGGCCGAAAGCTCAGGTGCCCCCTAGACCGGCTAAATCCAAACTATACGCCGGAGGGTTACAAGGGGGAAATAGGAAAAACAAGAGAAATGGACATAGGTGACCGAGTGTGGGCACACAACTATGGTGAAGGCCCAACCTGGATAGCAGGACAAATCCTAAACAGAACAGGTCCAAAGTCATACTTGGTGGAGTTAAAGGACGGCCGAGTATGGAGGCGCCACATAGACCAAATACGAAAACGAATAGCCGAACAATCAGAATTAATAGAAACGGGCCCTGACTACACAATGTTTGATTCCACAGCTGACTCAAACCCGGAGAACTCGCAGGACTTATCTGACATTCCGGAGGTCCAGCGACGCCCACAGGTTCCAGTAGAAAACAGCAGGGACGACTCTGCTAATAATCCAGGGCCGGATGGCCTAGAGAAGGAGCTGAGAGGAGCAAACAGCCCCTCCGGTCAGCTCGACCCACTCCCAGGGAATGTACTGTGCAGGTCCGAAAGAGTCAGGAGACACCCAGTCTATTTGCGTGATTACGTCGAAAAATAATATGTAAATAGCATGTAAATATGGGTAAAGTGTTTTCTGGGGGGAAGGAGTGTAATGTATCTTTAAATGGTTTCGGCGGGAAACAAGCACGTTGCTGATTGGTCAAAGCCGCCGGTTGAACGGTATATAAGGAGAGGTTTTTCCCCAGCCTGGTTGCTGGGTTCACCATATATTAAAGAGCTGTTGTCACTACCCTGGTCTCCAGCCTCGTTACTTCCCGAACATAACACTAACCTTTGAAAAGCCACAAGGGTCCCAATCTATATAGAAGTGCAGAGGGAGTCTTAATAAAGAAATGCAAGATTTGTTAGGAGATCTGGTAGGGGAAAATAAATAATTCAGTCCTGTGGGGAATACAAAGAACCCCATCTTAATTCTCCTTTCGGTAAGAAGGAGGGAAGCCACAGCAGGCTTTCAAGTTTTTGTTATTACATCTTACATCAATAAAGTCACATTCTTCTGTTGGGACTGTTCATATTAGATATCCTTGCAGCATTCAGTAACATCAACCATGGTGTCCTTTTGGACCACTATGAGGACAGGGAGTGGGGGTACTGTTTACTGTGTTTCTACTCCCATCCATGTAGGTGGGTCTAGTTGGTAGTAATGGGACATCAACCACTGAACATGTAACTACTCTAGCATAGAGTGCCACAGGGCTTGGTTAGCATCTACAACAAATGCTGGAAAAATGTTAAATACATCTTAAAGATGGACAGTTATATATCATTAATCTGAGATGCAGTGAATATTGGAGGCAGTAAAGAACTGGATGGGGGAAAATAACTTGAAAGTGAATCATAGGAAGTTTAAGTTAGCATTTGTCAAATAATGTCAGTTTTAGTGTTGGCATGTATGCTAGTTCTCATTGAAAGAGCAGAGTTATTCCATGTGGTTTCTTTGGAATTCATGGCTACTGCTTGAACATCAGTTGGAATCTTCAGCCAATTGCATTTTTTTCCAAACTGAAAAAGATCAGCTATCCCACTCCTTAACTATGGACATAGAAAACCTACCAGTGTGGGTGCCAGCTTTAACCTGTGGCTAATAGGGCTTGTATGTCATCTATAAGATGATCAATCACGAAAAGGAAGAATTTGCAGCCTGTAGACACAACCATTTCCCTACGTGCAACTTCCTTTTTGGAATATGATCCAAGTACTCCTCAGTGGCTTTAGAACAGATTGTGAAGGTACTTCTTTACTACATCAAAACCTCTCCTTTGGCAAGGTTTGCCAAGGTTGCTTGGGAAACCCCCACATAATTGCCTACACAGTGACTTTCTTGGACTTCATTGACCTCATGGAAAATGCTCTTGTCAAAGATAAATTGCAAAGCCATTTGTGCCGGGGGGAGGGGGGAATGGCAAGTTTTTAAAAAAAGTAATTGCAATCTCTCTCAGCATTTCAAAAGTAAATGTGGCCATCAGTCCATACATTTTCTATATCCAAAGTAACACAGTTGTAGTCCATCCATGTAATAAATAAGTGTGAGACATAGAAACAACCTTTTAAGTTCTGAGCTGTGAAGGATGCATTCACACAATTCAGAGAAATAAAGAGCAGCTAGTTTGCCAGATTTCTAGCAACAAGTGCAGGCATTGGCAATGATTCCTGAAGAAAGTTTGAAGAAACATTTCATTTGGATGAGTACATATTTTCAATTCCCGGCCAATCTACAATCTGTAAAAGGATAAAAACAGAGCCAGAAAAAATACAGTCCTTCACAACATTTCCACAACTCTCATCCATCCAACAAGTTTGCCAGTATCCTTGGCCCTTAAAAAAAATACAGGCAATACATATAAATTATGTGAATAAACCTTTGGTGACCTTATTCTGATATGAAGATAAATTTTCTCTTTTAGTTTAGACATAGTCCATGAACTTATTTGATCTGACTCAATTTTTTATGATGAGAAATACATTGTGCTACAGAATCATTTTACTAAAATAAGTTTATGTCAAGAATAAAACAATATAGATGAGACCATCTGGAAGGTAATTCTCTCAACTCAACGTGCATCACGAAAGTCTCACTACTGAAACATGTGATAATACAGAAACCTTTCAATCAGTGGTGGAATTCAATTTTTTTTACTACCGGTTCTGTGGGCGTGGCTTGGTGACCGTGGTGTTGCTTGGTGGGCGTGGCTTGGTGACCGTGGCAGGATACTGCAAAATCTCCATTCCCTCCTCACTCCTTTGGGAAGGATATTGCAAAATCTCCATTCCCTCCCCATTCCTTTGGGAAGGATATTGCAAAATCTCCATTCCCACCCCACTCCAGGGGAAGGATACTGCTAAATCTCCATTCCCTCCCCACTCTGGGGCCAGCAAGAGGTGGTATTTCCGCTTCTGTGAACTACTCAAAATTTCCACTATCAGCTCTCCAGAACCTATCAGAACCCGCTGAATAGCACCCCTGCTTTCAATACTCCTTTATTTCTAGGAATACCTATCCTTATTGTTAGACAGCATGAAGAACCCAGCTAATCTGAAGTATTGTGGTAACACAAAAAGTATTATTTATGTATTATTGTTATTTGTTCTCCTCAGATGAACCAAGTGCCTGTATAGAAACAGATTTTCTCTTCCTTTGCAGACAGTCAGGAACATTCATGGAGGTATCAAACCCCCCGCTCCCCAGAAGTCAACTATGAGCATGCAATCAATGCTCACTCCCTTTTATACACTTTAATTACACACTTATGGCCCACCTCATCATTTAATTATTTTTTTGCCCTTCTCCTTGCCAACACCTCTGAAGATAGCAAAAACAATGAGAATGAACTACTAGGAATTAAAGTTTGCTGAGAAGATCTCTGTCACACTCTGACTAATGTTGAAGGAGAAATGGCTGACTGACTTCCACATTTTCACAAAGCCCTCTAACAACCTCTTCCTTCCTGTATTGGACCAAATTAAAGGTGTCCTTTAGGACTAAAAAGGACTTATGACTGTTATGAAAGCCATAAGAATCTACTCACATGGATTACCTCTCCTGTTTGTTTTGTCCTATATTGCTTTAATAGCATGGGTATAAAGTTGCAAACTTTTGAAAGACAAAATTATGTCACAATTCTCTTGAAACAACCCTCTTTTGAAGATGAACTCAAACAACCTCTGGTGGCTCAACAGACTATGACAGTCTGTTATTAACACAGCTGCTTGCAATTATTGCAAGTTCAAGTCCCACCAGGCCCAAAGTTGACTCACCTTCCATCCTTTATAAGGTAGGTAAAATGAGGACCCAGATTGTTGGGGGCAATAAAAGTTGACTTTGTATATAATATACAAATGGATGAAGACTATTGCTTAACATAGTGTAAGCCGCCCTGAGTCTTCGGAGAAGGACGGGATATAAATGCAAAAAAACAAACAAAAAAAACACCCCAGCTGTGGAGTCAGAATTCCTGTGAGCCAGGAACTCACACAATAGAGTTTTGATCATTAAAGGCAGAAAACCTCATGCCCAAACTGCTTGAAGTTCCACCATGCTCTAGAACCAGCAGTGGTATCAAACTGGCAGCCAGATGCATCATGCGCAGGCCATGCCCACCCCAGCTCCCCAAAGGGAAAAAACATTGTGATACGTCACGTGACGGCAACCTGACGCCACATATTTGACACCCATTCTCTAGAAATTGCAACTGGCAATGGGTTTAAGTTTACTGATACAACTTACAACCATTTGTTTAGCCACTGTTTGAAGTTTACAATATCAGTGAAAAAATTAACTTACAACTAATCCTTACACTTACAACTGTCATAGCATCTACACAATCGTATCATCCAAATTTAGGTGCTCAGAAACCAGAAATTCTAGTCTCAATTGTGGTGGTAAGTTGAGGACTACCTAAGAAATGGATCTAACTATGAGAACAAACATAGGAATAGGGCCACGAATATGAAAAGGAAGTTAATGGTAGGAAGTTGAAGTTTAAGAATGGTCCTAAGAGCTTACAATCTCCCAATTTTTATCAGTTGAAATTGAAATAATACTTTAGAATAATTAATTCAATTTTGTCTATCAGATGTTAACTCCATCCCAGTTTCTGTGATATTCTATTCATATTCTGCTTTCAACAGCATGTACATTGCTGTAAATCTTATAGTCCTGGTCTTTGCAAGTTTTCTGTTTGGCTTGAAGACTGTACATTGACTTTAGAATTTAGCAGTATGATGCAGAATCCAATATGGAGTCCACAGGATATGTTTATTTATTTATTTATTTGTCAACAAGTATACGGAAACAAGTAACAGTATAGACATGGACACATTACACAATAATGTGTAATGTTGTGCCTTACACAATGTAAGCTGCCCTGAGTCTTCAGAGAAGGGCGGGATATAAATGTAAATTTAAAAAAAAACATGAAAAAAACTGGCACAAAAAAAAGGATATAAATAGGCAAAACATAGCCATAAACACATAGAATGATTCCATATAAATGTCTGCTTTTTCCAATGCCATGTTCCCCAAACATGGCATCCTCCTTCTTCTACTACTACTTCATCTGGTTAGAATACCTGATGAAAAGCTGGCCATGGTTTTTTTTAGGGAATTATAGGCAACAACAATGACTTGAATTATTATTGTTATTATTTTTAACCAGCAGTCAATATGCAGCCCTCCAACTTAACTGTGAGTAGTTTTTACTCATGCAACAATAGCTTATCTTTATGGCTACATGTCTGAATATTGTGTGGAGATTTTAGTGAAACTTCAGGCACCTCAAGTAAAGTTTATCTTTCCTTTCTCTTCCTGATATATTTTCAACAATTCAGTCCCCTACGTGAATCCTCTAATGTATCTGGAGCTTAACTGATGACCTTGGTAAGAAAAGAAGAGAATGTCATCACAAGGGCCATGCCCTGGTTCTTTTTGCAATAACTCTCTTGGCCATTGGATGCACTCTCAAAGCAAACAGAAAGGCCACTTTTGTAACTGAATCAAATTCAAATTTGGTCTGACAGCCAACTTTCTAGGCTTACTACTATTTGAAAAGGGCTGGAAACGTGACAGCACCAGCAGAGAGTATTCCAAGGGTTAGAAACCATCTCTCTGAGGGCCGTGTTGTGACTCTGTTTCTCGGCAGCAGGGACAAACAGAAATTGAGGAAATGTTATTATATACTTTTGGAGCTGAAGATCAACATCTGGAATAATACTGTCTGGAAAATAATACAGATCCCAGGACAGTTACTAGGGCATAATGTGATCACGATGCATCATTTCCTCTTTCTACATCAGTTACCCTCCATGAATGAATCCTTGGCATTATGAAATATGGAATATACTTCCAGGTGTTGTTTTTTGATCTTGATGTTATGTGGTATCCTAGTGGAGTACTTCTCCTCTCACCTCCCCTCCCCTCTCATCCCCTCCCCTCATCTCCCCTCCCCTCTCCATCAAGGGAGAATGCATTCCTATACTTATTTTCCTATGACTTATATACATGCTTTGTGTTGATTAATATCACTCTAGCCCATCTAGTACAATACAGGTAGTCCTTGACTTTCAATAATCTGTTTCAAGTTACAAGGGCAGTGAAAAAGTGACTTACAACCTACAGAACACTTAAGAC
This sequence comes from Ahaetulla prasina, assembly GCF_028640845.1. NCBI lineage: Eukaryota > Metazoa > Chordata > Lepidosauria > Squamata > Colubridae > Ahaetulla > Ahaetulla prasina. Next base: position 272,911,424 of record NC_080539.1, read on the forward strand.
TGTCATAGGATCCCCATGGTCATGTGGTCAAAATTTGGACACATGGGAACCAGTACGTATTTAGGATGGTTGCAGCATCCTAGAGTCATGTGTCCACCATTTGTGACTTTCCCAGTCAACTTCCAACAAGTAAAGTCAATGGGGGTAGCTGGATTCACTTAATGACCATGCGATTTTACTTAACTGCAGTGATTCAGTTAACAACTGTGGCAAAAATGGCTGTAAAATCATCTTGCTTAGCACAAAAATTCTGGTCCCAATTGTTGTCAAAGTCTACTTGTAATGCTGTTTGGCAGGTGATGGTTCTCCAAGGGCTACAGCAAGACTTGCTTTTTTTGCCAGCTTTGGTAGTGCCCAGGGCAGAAAAGATGGCTCAAGGGACGGTGGTCAAAGATGACTCATCTGGATTCTTTCACCTCTGACGGACTGGAGAAGGGCAGGAAGTTTGTGTAGGAAAAGAACAATAAACTTCACTTTTTAGAAAATAAGGCACAGATAGGTAAGGTTAGGTATTGTATGAGCTACCAGATGGTGCCCAATCTGGTTTTGCCAGGGGCCATATAAAAACACACATATGTGGATTTAAAGGGGGGGGGTGAGGAATGTGTAGAATGGAGATGTGAAGAGCAAAAAGGAAGAAACTTTTAAAACCCCTTTTTATTTACTTTAATGGTAATGGCGCCCCATTCTTCCTCTTATATATTGTCCGGTTTTTGAAAATCAGCTGTACTGTAGCTGAGGAATGGATTTTGGAGTGAACAAAATGCCTTGCAAATAATTTATAATTATTAATAATAGTTATTTGCAGAATGCAAATAACTTACAACCATACTGTAAAATTTACATTGTAAACAACCAACCGGTTTCCTCATGGAGGAACTCATTATTGAGGCCTAAAACATGCTAAACGCTGCCTAGAGCTTTTATTCGTTCTATATTGCAATACGGTTAATTGCTTTCCTCTTGTTTCCCAGATTGATTATCTTTCCTGCTAAAGCTTCTATTAACATTGACTGACCTGAGTGCTTCATTTGAACTGAAAAGGCATGTTATAAATGTCGTAGCAGTAGATTAAACAGTAATAGAAAAATGCTAAGTATGGTCGGGTTGATTACTGGTCAATGTATATTGACTGTTGGAAATCAAGATTCTGTTTTCTATCCATTCTGTTATTCTTGCTACCAAACACACACGAAAGTCTTAATTTAATATTACATTGATCAAGATGTATGTGTTCCTTTAAAACCATTTTCTCCAAAAAAATAAAGATGGTTATTTTTAGTAGCAGCATTTCTCTGCCTCTGTTTCAGAATCATTCCCTTTTTGTTACATTTAGCATAGCTGAAGTTGTAGGGGAAAATGTTTGATTTGGATTAATAACACAAATAGATCTTCATTTTGAAAATGTTCAGCCATCAGGAAATGTGAAGGAAGAAACAGATGAATGTAGATTAAAAATGGACAATGTAAGCCAATACCATTTGGTTTCATACAAGAACCATACCCTTAAAAGTACACCCACATAAAGAACTGCCTTCCTGGATTTATTTTCTATGCACAAAATGACCATGTTAAGTATGGTAATTTTTAATTTGATCACTAGATGGCTCTATTTTCATGTTATTTATTGCACTTAAGTCTCTCCCCTCCCACCCACTCGCATGTAAGTGAAGTAATCACAAATCTGTAAACATCCATTACATGCAGGTATCAATCTCTGTAACAAATTGCTAAATTTCTGCATACTCTAAATCCTGTTGCTTTAAAACCTGCCCAAGGTTACCCATCTGACTTTCATGCCTAAGGCAGTAGACCAAACCATCTAAATAAAACATACAAACCTAAAAATAAATTGTATTTATGTGACTCTGAAATAAGTAAAAGATAGGTGTAAATCAACAGCTAATCTCAATAGTCTGACACTAGCAAATAAACCAGAAGTGGGTTTCAGCAGGTTCTGACCAGTTCTGGAGAACCAGTAGCGGAAATTTTGAGTAGTTTGGAGAACCGGTAAATACCACTTCTGACTGGCCCTGCCCCCATCTATTCTCTGCCTCCTGAGTCCCAGCTGATTGGGAGTGTAGGAATTTAGCACCCACCCCCCTCCGAGAAGAATGAAATATTTTAGAAAATATTTTAAAAGGCAGAATATATTTCCCTGGATGAGAAATGGAGAAACATGTTTTAAAGACAAAGCAGCTCCCTGCAACTTCCTGCCACCCTTCCCACCTTTGTCAATGGGCCATTAAAGCCTCAGCCAAGCTCACTCATTTCCCCCCACCTTTGTCAATGGGTCAGAGGTAGAAACTCATTCTCCCCACCTTTGTCAATGGGCCACCATCATCTGCAAATAATAGGACTCACCTAGCAACAGAAACTCACCACATGGCAAGGTTCAAGCAAGCTAGAGAGACAACCTACAACGTTAGCTAAGACCCCTAGACCACCTGGGAGTTTGACAACCAATCAGGATACTCTTCCTGTGCCCCAGAAAGTTCAAAGCTCAGAAAAAGCATAAAGCTAGGGAGTGCACAAGATCTCAGCCCTTTTCTGTTCAGGAACTCAAGCCATGTGATCCTGACCACCATTAAACCATCTTTCCAAGCAGCCTCCATGTTTCCAGTGTCTTTGTCCCCACTTGGAACTGAACCCAGATGGATATTTCTTCCAACAGGAGGAAATGGGGATTTTGCAGTAACCTTCCTCTGGAGTGGGGAGGGAATAGAGATTTTACAGTATCCTTCCCCTGCCACGCCCACCAAGCCATACCACGCCCACCAAGCCACACCCACAGAACCGGTAGTAACATTTTTTGAAACCACCACTGAAATAAACCTCATGCAAAGGGATCAAAGACACACTACACACCATCAAAATAACAATGGTGGAGGCTGCCAGAAGAGCCAGAACCAGAACTTTGTAACTCCCTTGATATCCAAAGTAGTAAAAGAGGAGGAGGAGGAGGAAGAGGAAGAGGGATTACAATTCAGACAATACGATGTACAACATACAATAGCTTTCTTTATTTGATCTTGGTAGAGCACATTAAGAGTTCCCTGCAGGAAGTTGGAAATAGCTTTTTTCTGTTATTTTCATGGGGATTTCAACTTATTTCTCTGTCTCTTAAAGTTTACTTAGGTTCCTTAATCGGCACATTGCTTGTGACTTCTGATATTGACACAGGGAATTTCAAATATGCTGGTCCTTTTTCTATCTGAATGTGGTGCTTATATACTGTTAACTACTATAAAAAAACTACAACGAAGTCCAGAAATACACATACAAAATTAATTAAATAAACAAATAAAACCATGTGCATTGGCTGCTCAGATCACATACACCTATTTTAAGAGTATCAATTACTCTTATAATTCAGACTATTACCAAAGGATATAGTTTATGGTTAAAAGTAACTATGTAATAAAGATCTTTCAACTCATGCAATCACGGGCAGACTTTTGTAGCCCAGATTTTGGAGCACAAATTACAACTCTGTTGCAGAGTGAGGAAATTGATACTTGTTGACCTTCTGGATGTCGAGTCAATGTTTCTCTCATCCAATTTTTTGAGTGCCATTTTGTGAATTTTCATGGTTTATATACCTACTGCATATATCACATGATAACTTTTCATGTTTTGTTTCTATCTATGGTAACTACTTCTTAAACAAACAGTAGCTAGAATCCACATTTTGGTAAATATTCATTACTGGCATTTTTGAAGCTTGGCATTTCCATAACAGTCTTTGTTCCCTATCACAGCTAAAATTTCTCCTAAAATTCTCCTGGTGGCATGTCTCAGATATCCATATTATAATATAATATAATAATACAACAACAGAGTTGGAAGGGACCTTGGAGGCCTTCTAGTCCAACCCCCTGCCCAGGCAGGAAACCCTACACCATCTCAGTCAGATGGTTATCCAACATTTTCTTAAAAATTTCCATTGTTGGAGCATTCACAACTTCTGCAGGCAAGTCGTTCCACTTATTAATTGTTCTAACTGTCAGGAAATTTCTCCTTAGTTCTAAGTTGCTTCTTTCCTTGACCAGTTTCCACCCATTGCTTCTTGTTCTACCCTCAGGTGCTTTGGAGAACAGCCCGACTCCCTCTTCTTTGTGGCAACCCCTGAGATATTGGAACACTGCTATCATGTCTCCCCTAGTCCTTCTTTTTATTAAACTAGACATACCCAGTTCCTGCAATTGCTCTTCATATGTTTTAGCCTCCAGTCCCTTAATCATCTTTGTTGCTCTTCTCTGCACTCTTTCTAGAGTCTCAACATCTTTTTTACATCGTGGTAACCAAAACTGGATGCAATATTCCAAGTGTGTCTCTGAGCATGGCATCAAATAATACAACAGTTTATTAATTGTATTTTTCCTCCTTAGTGACATTAGATATTTGAACAATGCAGATTTATTTTTCCCAGCATATAAACATCATTGAAGGATCTTCAATGGTGGAAAAGGACTAGAGTATCAACTCAAACATAGAGCCAATTTGGGATAAAGGTAGTCCTTGACTTACAACAGCTGATTTAGTGACTGTTCAAAGTTACGACGGCACTGAAAAAAGTGACTTATGACCGTTTTTCACACTTGCAACCATTGTATCGTCCCCACGGTCAATTTGGATGTATGGCAACTGACTCACAACAGAAATTTTTGGGCTCAATTGTCATTGTAAATCGAGGATTACCTGTAGCGGTTAAGGTGCTGGCCTAGAAGCCAGGACACAGTGATTTCTAGTCCTGTAGGCATGAATACTATGACTCACTCAGCCCAATCCATCTCACATAGTCATGGGGAATATAGGAGGTGGAAGGGCCATTCGATATGTTCACTGCCTTGATTTATTATAAAAATGACAAATGGGAGATAAAAATAAATAAATATAACAAATATTTGGATCATCTTTTAACTCTGAGTTAAGCTAACCTTAAGGATAGCAACTTCGTGTTTGGCTGTGACCTTTTAATGTAGATAGCAGATCTGTTTAGCTTATACTATCTGCCTTTGTTAGCTTATGCCTGTGTCAGATAATAATAATACAGAATAAATGCTACATTTTGCATGAGCTGTTTCAAAGGATCATGAATCATTAAATCAATTTCAAAGTAGTGTTTAATGCGGTGGTTCTCAACCTTTATAGTGCTGCGACCCTTTTAATACAATTCCCCACAATGTGGCGACCCCAACCATAAAATGCGCCTCAGCAGCCACAGAAGGGGGAAAAAAGCGGCAAACTGTTTTTTTGAATTTATCGCGCCTGAAGCCGTATTTGCTAACGATTTGAACTGCTTGCGATTGCCTTGAGGACGGAGGCATTAAAGCGGAGACTCCTCCCCTATTAAGTTTATGGCACCTGAAGCCAGATTAGGCTAGCGATTGGGAGTGATTGCAGCTGGCTTGAGAGGGAGACATCAGAGCAAAGATTTCTCTCTTTTTTAATTCATCGCGCCTGAAGCCGAATTCGGCTAGTGATTTGAAGAGCTGCAGCTGGCTTGTGGAGTCAACCATTGGAGCGCGATTCTTCGACTCACAAGTATACTTCCCATTTTTCTGATGGTCTTAGGCGATCCCTGGCAAATCGTCATTCGACCCCCAACGGGGTCCTGGCCCACAGGTTGAGAACCGCTGGTTTAATGCAATATTTTTCCATTTTTATTGCAGCTCATAGTCAAAAGAACCAGCCTACTAATTTAGGATATATAAATGGTTATGTGCTTTTCCTATTGCAATATTCCTGAGAGATAGCTCAGAAATAACGCTAGGAAGGGGAAAAAAGTGCTTTCCCTATTCTCTTGTATCGGATGACATGAACTATACCTCAACAAAGCTTATACCTTTTTTAAAAAAAAATTATTAGCCTGAAAAAAAGGCTACCAGATTCCTTCTGATTTATCTCCCCTCTTTAATTCTTTTTTGTTTTGGCATTGGACTGGCAATAGCTGATTTTGCTTACTTGTTTCGTATTAAAGAAGCCATATCATCCTTATAGAATATAAACATTCGATATAAATATTCAGGACTGGTTTGTTCTGTCCTTAAGCAGAAAAAGAGGTTTCCCCTATAGAGCTAGCAGACGCAGGGAGGCTTCCAGGATACAATTGCTGACAGATTATGATTTATTCTCCATGTCCCTAAAACTAGCTGGCTACTTCCAGGAAGAGCAGGAGAATCTCTTGCACTGCCTGCATTCCAGTTCCTTTTGCACATGGTGTTGAGAAAGGAGCTCTCTCATCCTTCGCTACAAGCAGCGAAATGTTTTAGCTAGACCTCTCAGCTAACAGTCTGGTGACAACAACCCTTTTGACTGCTGCTGACTAGAGACTCTTGTGCAGAAACTGCCCAAGGAGCTGCTGATCCAGTTCTACAGAGGAATTGTTGAGCCTGTCAACTGCACCTCTATAACTGTCTGGTTTGGTCCTCCAACCCAGACAGTTAGAACTGCAGAAAAAACAATGGCTACCAACCTGCCCTCCATTGGGGACCTGTATATTGCATGAGTCAAAAAGAGGGCCGTGAAAATATTTACAGATCCCTCACATCCTGGACATAAACTGTTTTAACTCCTACCCTCAAAAGGATGCTACAGAGCACTGCACACCAGAACAACTAGACACAAGAACAGTTTTCCCCCGAATTATTTGCTAAACAAATAATTCCCTCAACACTGTCAAACTATTTACTAAGTCTGTACTACTATTAATCTTTTCATCGTTCCCATCACCCATCTCCTTCCACTTATGACTGTATGACTGTAATTTTGTTGCTTGTATCCTTAAGATTTATATTGATATTGTTTCCTGATTGCTTATTTGTACCCTATGACTATTATTATGTGTTGTACATTGTTGCTGAAATTTGTCCCCAAAAGTTTCTAACCATCTGACCATATTGGCAGGAAGGTTTTATTGGCTGTTTGTACTTCTAGCCCTCCCAAAGAGTTTGAAGTTGGCCAGCAGTTGTCTTCTTGAAAGACTGAGAGAGATGAGCCAATCCAGAGAATTCCAAGAGATTCCATGAAAGAGATGCTGAAGCTCTTGGGGGAAGAAAAAGCCAGGGGCGCAGGATGAAACAAATTGCTGCCAATGAAAGAACAGACCACCCAAAAGCTTGGCAAAACTGCTGGGGGGAAAAAGAGTTTTGCTCCTATTGCAAATAACCTGGCACAGAGCCAGACATAGCTCCCCAAATCAGACACCACCAAGTAGTCAGGCAAGTCTAGAACAATTCTGAAGTGCTGCAAAGATAGGAAGCTGTTCCCTACGTATTATCATTCAGGATCCGAATGTGCAAAATTTATTCAAAAAACGTGCAAAATTTATACAAAAAACGTGCAAAATTTATACAAAAAACTACGTATTATGAACCTGCTTATCTTCCAGATATGCTGGGACTACAGTTATTATTATTATGATTACATATGCAACAACATGAAATTATAGCTATCAGGTATTATCTTTGCTTCTCCCCCCCCCCTACAAAATATATTTGTTCTACTTCCATTTTCAGATCCTCATATTTTGTTATTTTCTCTGGTTCTTTCTCTTCTCTTCTGCTGTTTCCAAGTATTGCCACATCCACTATCCAAACTTTTTTTGTCTATCAACAATTGTTAAATCTGGGTCTGTTATGTGGCAGGCGCTTGTATGCTTGAATTCAAAGAGCACTTTAGCTTCTCTCTTTTCTATTGCTTACTAATTTATGGTTCCACCAGTTTTTGCTTATAGGTAAATGGTATTTCTTGTGAATATTCCAAGGCACCATTGTTGCTGCTTTGTCACGTTTGTTCTTTATAGTCAGTCTGTGCAATCTTCTTGCAGCCGCTAACTATTATGTATTCATTTAATCCCAACTTTTTAATATGTAACTCAAAGCAATGAACCTACTAATGTTCCTGCCACTTTATTTATCCCATAACAACTGTATGTATGGGCTGGGCTGAAAAAGAGTGACTGCCCCAAAGTCACCTAATTAATTTTCATGCCTAAGGCAGGCCTAGAGTTTTCTGTTTATAGGCCAGCACTTTAACCATAGTTCCTCAAATATTATCATATTTTAATTCTGTTTCCTCTTTAAATATTTGTTTATTGTAATCAAATTTCTAGTACATAATGCATCTCTGCTATTCCTGATTGTAGGGCATTTTGCCCTGTCCTTCCTCCAAATCAAGGAAGATAAAATGTTTCTAGGTTTCAGCATGAATTTGTATAGTTGGAAAGTATTGCATTCCATCTTAAACTTAAACTTCTTAAACTTAAACTTAAACTTCTCTTTGGCCAATAATATTTATCCATAGGCATTCTAGCATGCCATTAGTTTTGCATGCTTATTTTTTCCTTTGACATGTCTGGATCTTCCTCATTATGCTGACTTCTCTAACAACCTGTATTCTTCTCTACTTTTATCACTGTCCACATGAATTGGGGAAACTTATAAAAATAACCACTAAGAATCCACATTGACTTAATGGCACATAATCAATCAAGATAATAATATCATAACATAATCAATCAAGATAATCTCACAAACAAATTATTCTATACATTGACGTTTCACTGTACCTCTTGCTAAAGTATCTGCTGCATGTTAACTTTGGTTTTCAATCTTGTGCTGTTCCACCCTTATTATGATTAATACTATTAAAACATAAAGGCATTTCAGAAACCTATGGAGAACTTTTTTTCCTAGCAGTAGACCTTGGCTAGTGACTATATATTTCCACAAAGAGAAGCTACAATGGATAAAAGGTGATGATCCTTTAATCAAACTCTATTTTAGTTGCGGTGGTGCAGTGTCTAGAATGCAGTGCTGCAGGCTAATTCTTCTGACTGCCAGCTGCCAGCAGTTTTGAATCTCACTGGCTCAAGGTTGACTCAGCCTTCCATCCTTCCGAGGTCGGTAAAATGAGGACCCAGATTGTTGGGCATAATATGCTGATGCTGTAAACCACCTAGAGAGGGCTGTAAAGCACTGTGAAGCGGTATGTAAGTCTAAGTGCTATTGCTATTGCTATTGCTAGTCCTAGCTTTGTCATTCACCAGGCTCTTGGGTCAGAAATAAATCCAGCAAGAACTGGAAAGAGATGTGAGCAAGGGATTTGGCACCGGCAAAGGACAGGTTACACAAGTAGATATTCTGCCTTACCACTGCCATAGTGATAAGCAGAAAACCAATTTAAGTTATAGTTTGATCTATAGGGCTGAATTGATTACATTGTGGGAAAGCAGGAAAGTAGGAAAGCAGGAATTTGGTTAGATATTTGTAGAAATTGTTCAGCATGAGAGAGAGGTATTTATAGTAACCTAGGTCTTCAAAGTCTACTGTGTATGTGCTGACTTTAGTAGAAAGCACTTAAAAGGCTGATAGGGATATCAGCTGATATTCCCAGATTGGGAAAAATAAAAAGCTGCCAACATACAAGCAGTTGTACATTATTTACAGTACTATCCCAGACAATATATTAGTATTTTGAAGAAAACACATGGAAAAATCCTGCATTTGTCTGATTGTGAATGTACACTAATCTAAAGGCCATTACATTGCAGCCAACTCGTCAGCTGAAGGAACTGGGTGATAAACGGTATAAAAATATAATTAAATAAAAATAAATAAATAAATAAATAAATAAATAAATAATAAATAAATAAATCTATTTCCCACTTTTTGTTTAGCAAACTGCTGAGGGTGCTTCCTTTAAGAGTAGTAATGGTAGCTTGTGGCAAAAATCTTTAAGGCATTGCAGGAGATGAACACGGCAATCCCACTGAGACCTCAGAACATTTGTGTCATTACTGGCACTTCAATTCCCCAATCCATCAAAAACATTGATTTGCAATTTTGTCTTCAAACCTCTGCTAATCTGCAAACTGAGCAAAAGAAACAAAAATCACACCTCTGCCCCAGTCACCCTTACTCCCTATAAAAAGTATATTTAACAACTGGTTCCACAGACATTCCAGCCCACATATGTAGCTAATGTTCAGTGCATTTGCCTGGCTGAAGGCAAAACAAACTAATAAAAGTCCCAGTAGTTCTTATGAGGGGGAACTGAAACAGCTTCAAGCCATCTTGCTTCTGGAAAGATCCGAAGACCAGGAAATGTTAAGAGCAATACAGTGAGAGCTCCTGCAATTAGTAGAATGGATCAAGCCCAGGAGTGGGATTCAAATCCCGTCGCTACGGTTCACTTGTGGGCACTCTCTCTCTCTCTTGCAATGCTTCTGTGCATGCGCAGAGACATCTGGGCGGATGGGTGGAGCCTCCCGCCACCACCGGTTCACCTGATCCGGGGCGAACCGGTACCGACCCACCACTGAACAAGCCACATCTATACTGCAGCATGTTTTGTTATTTATAAGTTTACTGCAGCTTCAAAGACATTGCAGCTGAGGCAGACGATCTTGAACACAGATAGTCTCGTGGGATTAGAGAGGTTTCAGGTGGATGTTGAATTGGTACGGCAAATATTATCATAGGCAATAATAGAACCCTCTCTCCAGAGTGGTGAGGCTGACTTCACTGTTTTTATTTCCTCCTGCATTAGGACTTGAGAAAGCAGTTTGCGGGTAGAACTGAGTAGGTTGGGAAAGCATGTTTACACTTCCTCAGCTGCAAACTACTTTAGCAGACAAGTGGAGATCCAAAACACTGTGCTTAAGAACTTACCTTATTTGACATACTGATTTTGGTGGGTTGCTCATTTGCAATTGTAAAAAAAAGAAAAAAGAAGAAGCAGCAGCAGCTTACAACATCTTTTGCAAAACTAAGAAAATCCTACATTTGTAATTTTCTTTACTGAACAAGGACAGTGGCGAACAGCTTTTCATACAAGGGCTATTTGGTGTAAAAATGGAGCTTGGTTTTTTGTTTTTTTTTTTTGCTTTCTTCCTTTCTTCAAATTCTGGAATCTAGGAAATACTAGGAAATCTCTGAGATTTAAATCTAATAATCTAAAATCTATATGGTTGAACAGATTTCATCCCTTGCATAGGTTCTGTTTACGTGTTATTAGCAAGGTCATGACAAATAGAGTGACAGCAAAATAAATGTTTTGGTTAAAATGCACGCAGGGCTATTCCTGTTTTGAAGAAATGTGACATGAGAAATGTAGCCATTGACTAGTTTACACGGCTTGTGACTTATGTCTACAATTCTTAGGTAAATTATGACCTGTTTATATAAAGTTTATGATCTGTCAGAAGTAGAGAGCATGGTGCCTATTGAGTAATATTTGTTAGGTGCATGAGTTTTCCAGATAAACTGTCAATAAGGATATATAGCACAGCTAGAGAAGATTTAGCTCAGAGGAAGTCAGCTACAGTAAAATGATAAGAGGAATGGGGATGGAGCAGCTTTCCTTCAGGAAAGATTGAGACATTTGAGGTTTTTTAGTCTAGAGAAAAGGTGTAATGGGTTGTGAAAATAACCTTGGGAGACAGGAAGTGGAGGGGCCACAACCTGAACAAGGGCAGACAAAGGATACCTCTGCCCACAAGAGAGAAGAGGGGCAATGGAAAGGATCCTCTATAGTTTTCTGCAAAGTAAAAGTAAAGGAGGGGAGAAATACTTTCATACTTGCAAGATTTTGTTATTGTAACCTTAGAATAAAGGTAGACGTAATACTTATGGTTTCTGGTTTTTTTTCTATATTACTTTCAAGGGCTGACAGGATGAAACTGAGAGGGGATATGCTTGAGGTGCACAAAATTACACACGGTGTGAATAAAGTGGACAAGTTATTTTCCCCTTCCCATCACCCAGTGAAGCTGATCCAGAATCAGGACAGAGAAAAGGGTTTTTTTTAAAAAAACAACAACAACTATATAATTAAAGTTTGGAATTTGCTCCCCTTGTGATGGAATAGTAGCTACCAGCTTGGCTGGCTTCAAGACAGAGGTTAATTGTCATGGAGATCAATGCTGTTAAACTTGATGGTAGTGAAAGGTATCTGCTGGAAGATCTACTAGATTTCCTTATGCAGTTGGTTGGCCATTTTGGGATCAGATTCCTTGACTAAATGGGCCAGAGGACTGATCAGATTACTGCTTATGTGCTTATTCCATGTTATGATGGAAATTATGGAGAATCTTTTGTTGTTGTTATTGAAACCCTACCCATTTTCATTTTTTTTGAAAAAACAGACCAGAATCCAAGTCATTTTCACCAATCAAGGGAGATTTTGATGCAAGATTTTGATGGCATAGGGCCGGGATACTTACGGGACCGTCTGCTGCTACCGAATACCTCTCACCGACCCGTGCGCTCTCACAGAGAGGGACTCCTCAGGGTGCCGTCGGCCAGACAGTGCCGGCTGGCGACACCCAGGGGAAGGGCCTTCTCTGTGGGGGCCCCCACCCTCTGGAATGAGCTTCCCCCAGGACTTCGCCAACTTCCCGACCTCCGAACCTTTCGCCGCGAGCTTAAGACACATCTATTTATTTGCGCAGGACTGGACTAGATTTTAAATTCAAATTGGTTTTAATGGGGATTTTATTATTTTTATTATCATTTTAATTATTCGGCCAATTATAATAAGTTTTTTAATGGATGTTTTATTTGTATTTATATGTATATTTTTTTATCTGGTTGTGAACCACCCTGAGTCCCTAGGGAGATAGGGCGGTATAAAAATATGAAAAATAAATGAATAAATAAATAAATAAAGATTCCTGGCAATGTTTTTTAATGTGATGTTCCAAAATAGTTTGTAATATGACACTGGGACCAACTTTTCAAATGGGGAAAAAGTTCCTGAATGAACTTCAAGTAGCTGTTTGGATCCTGGCCATACTCTACAGTGGGAAGATTTAAGATTAATGGGTGATGAAAAGGAGCTATATTTAGCATGTTATAGCAAGTAAATCTTCAATATATTTCCCATTTATATATACAACTTATTTACTGATTTAAAATAAAATGATTTATGTTATTTTCATCAGGAGGAAATCGATCTAAGCAGTACAATATTGAATCTTGTCCCAGATTGATATAGAAATATTTGCAGGTTATGTAGTTTGGTTAACATCAACCTGAAAACAAAAGACGAATTTTTAAAATTCAAATTTTTATTCCCAGAAAGGAGAGTCATTCTTTTTAGGAAATATAGTTTTCTGGGAGTTAGTAGGCTAGAGTAGACTGGGCAGCAGCTAGTTAACAAGTTCTTCAATCTTATATAAAATAACTTCATGTTAATAGTTTATCTTTGCTTTTTAAATTTTAGTCAAGGTTATTTTAGTTAACTATATTTAAAAAAACCTATGGTCTTTGCAAGAATCCATCCTAGTTTTTACATTGTACTAAGTAGTGGCTTATTTAATATTGGCTGCTGAACAATAACAATGATTTTATTCATATATCTCATTAAATCAAATCAAAACAAATTACATTATCTATTAAAGTGATCTGTGACTCCAGTAAGTCTCACATTTGCTGTTTTGCTGTTTCTGTTCTAATGTGTGGCAATGCCGTCACTCTGTTCCTACGGGATTTATTTTACCTATTCAGTGAGCATTTATGTTGACTCATTAATTTATTTTTTCAACTTGACAGTACTGATACTAGCATGGAGAAGTCCCTTTGGCACAAAGAGGGAGTGAAATAAAACTGTAAAATGTATTTCTTTGGGACAGATGAGCAGAGGGATAAATTAGCTTGGACGAAATACAGCCTGAGCAAAAACAATAATTTAGAATGAATACATTAATCTTACTGAAGCAGATATATGCTCATTTTGCCCAGATATCTTCACGTTAAGTTTCCTCTTAATAATGTGGTTATTCAGGATCTCACATCCTTTTAAAGAATTTTTAGTCCATTGGGATGCAATTCACATCAGAATACAATGAATACATTCATTCTTTCTTTCGCTCTCATTTTACATCACAATATCTTGACTGTGGCTTTCTCCCATGGAGTTGGAAGTTGTACTTTATTTCTAAATAGGAGATGCTTGGACTAAGCCTACTTACAGTGAAGCAGCCTGAATTTTCAAAAGGCGCTATGTAGTTAATCCACCTTTATCTTCTTAAATGTTTTCAATAAAATAAAATAAAAAGACAGAAGCCCCTGTAGAAAAATATGGAGCAACTCTGAACAGAAAACAATTCTTAAATGCAGCAAGGCAATTGTATAAAAAGTCCAATTAACTGTCTTGCCATTTATAGAACTATAGAACTCTAACTAAGATCTTGGGCTTCAATATGTTTATTAATTGATTGATTAAATTTATAGGTCTCCAATTTCACTATCCAAAGTGACTCTGGGCAGCTTACATGTTATTAAACTTTGGGCATTACTATTTTGGGTTTGGATTAGAATGCCCTGATACAACACACTAGAACAATCCTTTCTCTCTCTGTAGTACAGAATTAGTTTTCTAAGTCTTCAGATCCTGGTTATTGGTATCACATTATCTTCATATACAGGTAATCCTTGACTTACAATAGTTCATTTAATGTGTGTTCAAAGTTACAATGGCACTGAAAAATGTGACTTACGACCGTTTTTCACAGTTACAACCTTGGCAGCATCCCCATGATCATGTGATCCAAATTCAGAGGCTTGGCAACTGGTCCGTATTTATGACCATTGCTCTATCCCAGAGTCATGTGATCACCTTTTGCGACCTAATCAAATGGGGAAGCCAGATTCACTTAACAACCTATCAACTGGAGTGATTCACTTAACAACTGTGGCAAGAAAGGTCGTAAAATGGGACAAAACTCACTTAACAAATATCTCAACTAACAACAGAAAGGTTAGGTTCAATTGTGGTCTTAAGGTGAGGACTGCCTGAATCATACCACATATTAATCTTCTTGACCTCGACCACCTTCACAACAACCCTGGGGTACAACATTTATATCAACCACCCCAAAGAGATAGATATTAGTTCCACTGTTTTTGAGGAAGGGAAGAGCCAAAGGTGCTTTTCAAGAGGCAAATGGACTTTCTGATTTTTCTTTGAATACCTTTCGCTTCTCATTCAAGCAGCTTCTTCAGTTCTGACTATCCAGTCAGAGCTGAAGCAGCTTCTTAGATGAGAAGCGAAACATCTTCAAAGGAAAACCAGAAAGTGCAGTTGCCTCTTTAAAAAAGCACCTTTGGGATAACCATCACTGGAGGACGGTTTCTTTTTTTTCCTAACGTTTCTTTAATTAACTTGTGAATGGGCTTGTGCTAACGCAGTCACCACTTTATTGTGGAAAGAAGACCTTCAGACTCCGAATGCGGTCCCAAGACTTCCCTCCGAGAGCCGCTTTTAGGCCACGAACAACCCCCCCCCCCCATAGACCCCCAGACTTTCCCCTTCCCCACATCTCGCGTGAGAGGGGAACTTTCCCGCGGCTGGCCGGCATCGTCGTTCGAGGACCGCCGCGCCAGCCTGGCCTCAGGCCGATCACCTGCAGCCGGGCTGCGCTTTAACTCCAGCCAGGAGGCGCCCTTCGCCTTGGCCAAGACTCTTTCTTTCCTGCAAGGCGTGTCGCCGCGCCCCGGCGCTCTCTTTTGCCTTTCCACCAGGGGGACCGAGCCGGATTCGCGGAGGCGACCTCTCCTTCTTTGAAGTTTTTCCTCTTCAACACGCCTGATTCAAGGAGAAGAGCTCCGGCTGGCGTCTCAAGGAAAGACGACCCAGCCATCTCCTCCTCCGTACGCGGTCGCCTGAGAAAGAACCGGCGAGGGCGCCGCCGGCTGAGGTACGCTCGTCTTGCCGCCCGTACCCGCGCATTGTGACCCTTGAGAGCGAGAGAGAGCGAGAGTAGCGCTTGGTGGACTTTCAATGCCGGCAGAGGCGCTCCAGCCGGGCAGAGCAACGAAGGGTAACCGAGTGGTGGGGGGAAAGACAAGGTAGCTTGGACAGAGGAGGAGGAGGAGGAAGAGGAGGGAAGCCGAGGCTCGGGCTTGACCCTCGCAGCGTTTGAGGTGGTGGTGGTGGGGAACATCGTGTAGGGCTCGCACGCGCGTTCTCCAGAGGAGCGCGCGCGCATGTTTGGCGTCCGCCGGCATATACGGCGGTGCTTGGGACGAGCCTCTCCGCATCCGGAAAGACTCAAAATATTTGCATAGGAGACCTCTCCGGCCTGGCCTGTTGCCAAGCCCTTGGAAGGAGAAGGGAGGGGGGCTGCAACGGGAGGCGTGTGTGTGGTGAGGGGGCGGCGGGAGCGTCTTGCCGGAGCAGGGGTTGCTCCCGCTTCGGCCAACTGCTACGCTTTTTAGCCGGCCGCGGCAGCTGCGGCACCCGGGCGAGATGTATGCGGCAGCTTCTGACCGCGGCGGCTCCTCCCCCTTCTGCCTCCTTCCCACAGCAGGCCGACCGGCTCGCGTGAAACCTCCTTGCCCAGCAGCCGAAAGCACCCCGGTTCCCCGAGCTCCATCATGACTGCCCCTGCTGGGACGCTAGGTAAGTATCCGGGTTGCTGCTTTTAGAATAGACGGTCGGGCATAAAGAGGCAGAGCTGATGGGGAAGGGCGGCAACGGGTTGCGGCCATGCCGCTGTCCACGGGACGGATGGAAACCGTGCTCGAGCACCTGCAGAACTGCTCAGCCGGACGGGGTGGCTGGGAAGGAGGGATGGGAATCCCCTTCCCTGGCTGAGGCTCCCATCGCTTGGCTGCGTTCTCTCAGTTGCGTTCCCCGCGCTCACTCTGTACATCATCTTCCCCGCTTTTTTTTTCCTTAATAGCTTGTAATATAAAATATTCAAGCCCCCAATGTATCTCACTCGATAAATGGTCTCTGATTCGACGTCTGGAAAGGGGAAAGGAGCGAGCCGACTCCGAAGAGATTAAACGGAGGACCAGCTCATCAGCTTAACTTTGGGAGGAAAAAAGGCTAACCACCCACCCCCACCCCCCAAAAAAACAAACCCTAGTATATGCAGGCATTGTTTCTTAAATGACAAGAGAAAAAGTATCTTTCAAAAACGGCAAGCAATTAGTTTCATGCTATAATTTCAGGGCTCTCCAAGCATCTTGGCTTTCATTCGTTTTCTCCTGCTATTATTAAGCAAACTCCTTGTTTTGAAGATTATACTTTGCAGATCATGAATTTGGTAAGCATATATAGGAGGAAGCAGATGCAGTGACATCATCGGGTTTAGCCAGCTTCAGTGGTTCACGAGTACTGCACATCACAGCATCCTCTGAATTTCTCAGTGTACACCAAATTTAATCTTGGAAAGTTTATTTGTGTGTGTTTGTGTGTAACAAAGTGCGGCCTGGAAATACCAGCTTCTTTCTTATTTTTTTAGCTAGCAAATAAGCCTGGTTATAGCATTGGGAGTATATGTGTACATACACATACACATTTGTGATATTACTGCAGCAATAAAATCTCTGTATCTATGTAATAAAGTTTCTGTTCATGTATAATTCTATATAGCACAAAGGATTGTACTTAAAGCTTGCATTGTTTGTTGCTTATCACAAGATATTACTTTGAGTGCTATTGGACAGTTTTTACAGAGATAAGAAATAAGAAATAAAATACATTAGGCTCATTATAAAGAAATATGAAAGTTAAAATGCTTTACTTTATTAAGTATCAGAATAGATCAATATTTAATGTTAGGAACTGGTATTAGGATGAAATTAAGCAAATTTCATGAAATTAATAAAATGCCCATTGGCATTGGCATTGTTAGACTGGAATTATTAGATTATTTCTTAATAATTTATCAACAGTTGGCTAGCTGTATTATGTTTGTGGGAATATTCTTTAATACATCTGAGGAAAAAATATCAGATCAAAACTATATCTGATTTTGGTTTTTGTTTCAATTTTAAAAATCTATTTTAAAAGTTCTATTGTTATTAATCAGGGAAATTAAAAGATCTCATTTAACTCTTTCATTGAAATGAATGAGACTTTCAACTCCAATTTTACAGTCGTTTAAGCTGAAGTAATCATTTTGGCTGAATATAATTCATTCATTACAATTAAATTGGATTTAAATCAAATTGAGTTCTTTGTGTTGGTTCCACCTGTTTCTTGCGACTCTTGAAGTAGGGTGCTTGGCATATCAGTTCAAATCCAAATGTTGTATTTGACTCAAATAAATTTGCATAATCTTACTTTAGGAACAAGGTGCTTTCATTCAAAACAAAAGGAAGCCAGTCCCTGTAATAATTGTTTAACATAATGAATACAGTGAAAAAGAGTAGAGAAAAAGTTGGGCCTGGTTTACTAAATTTATGCAGTATCTTTCCTCCAGAGTTTGAGGTGTTATTCTTAACAACCGAATAGTTCTCTAAATTGTGCTGGGTTAAGAACAGTGGCTAAGCAAAAAGTCAGCATATTTTAGTTCTGTTGTGTATTCCATTATATGGGTAAAGAAATCCGGGGAGCAAGAGGGAATTAGGATTAGTGATTACAATGCTTGTCACAATGCAACTTCATTCCTTAGGATATTGTTTGTGAAATTGTGATGTTGGAGCTTGCATGGTGACGTCATGATAGGTTTCATCATTTCGTCATTGTGATAAGGAATGAATGCCCATGCATATTAGGTTGTTTAACCCAAATCTTAAAGGGAGAGTTAGTTTGATACAGCGTTTGAAGCACTGAACTAGAAACCAGGAGACTGGGATTCCTAAATCTGCCTTAGATGCAAAGCCAACCAGTAACCCCTTTTCAAACTTGGAAGAAGATAATGACAAGCCAGTTCTGAAAAAAATATTGTCAACAATTGTGACTTTTCCAGGTCATCACCCCAAGTCAAGACTGACTTAAAAGTACAACTTCCCCAAGTTCAAATCTTATTCTGGTCTATAACCAAGTGGCTGCTGATGGGGTTTACAGACAAATTTGTAACAAACTAGTTCCAAATGTTAATGTCTCTAAGTGCAAAATTGCAGTTGTTCTGGGCTTACTAACCAAAGTGGTAAACCTAAGTTCAAGAACTGTACATGACAGCAGGTTAAGATAATACTATGCAAATGTTTGTTAATTACAATTTTTGGCTTGTATGTCTTGGAGACATACACTTTGAAAATGCCCCCCCCCCGTTTTTCAGCTGAGTTTAGCCTTGGGTCTCGGGTCCTAGGTAAATAGCCTTGACTATGTTACCTTTAAAGTACTCGAATGGATTTTATGCTGTGTCCTGATTCTTACTACATATGGGTGCAAAAGAAGAAAAACTAAATATACTTTATGCTATTAAATATTTCATTACATAAATATTTTATTAAGTGTAGAAACAATGAAGCATTGAAATACTGAAATATCCATTGCAAATGTATGTAGAGCAGTAGGGTGTATTGTTAAGATGTTGAACTGGGACTTCACAATGTTGCGGTGGGGAAAATTGGAAGACAGCATGTTGAATACATTGTCTGGAACCCCAGAAGGAAAGAAACAATATTATCAAACAAATAATTCATGTTGTATAGCCACCATGATGTCTCATTACTGCTGGTTTCAGTTGTTTCTGAATAAAATTCTTAAGAAAAGTTGATTCACCAGAATAGTATGGCAGCACATAAAGTCAGCATTGAATTGTGGGTCAATTCAATGTAAATCTACATTCTTCTCAGTTGTTGCATTTGGTATGGAAAAGGTCAGTTGTTCTCTTAAATTTAATCACACGCTGATTATGTTTCTACAGCATTGTTAATTTAGTCATGTCCTCTTTAGTCAATTGACTCTCTCTCTCTCTCTCTCTCTCTCTCTCTCTCTCTCTCACACACACACACACACACACACACACACACACACACACACACACATTGTGTACAAACAGTGCAGGATTGGGGACAATTGAAACAGTTTTAAATTGCTTACTTTTTCAGCACTCCTGCCTGCTGCAATTTACTGTTGTATTTTATCAGTTCACAGTAGTGCAATCAATGTTGGCACCATCCTTCAATATTTGTCCATGGGGAGGGGTTATCCACGCCCACTTGCCTCAGACCTTTTCCCAACCTCTTTGTGGTTTCAGGGGAAGAATAAAGATTATGACAGAGTAAGTCAGAGTTCACAGAAGGGACACATTTTCCCGGGAACTTTTTAAGGCTTTGAATTTGTCTAAGTATCAAGAAGGAACAGTTAAGCTTCTGGTAAGCAGCTTGCATGATAGAGTTGATGGAGACAGAGGGCTACCTTAGTATCAAATGGAGGCCTGTTTTGGACCTAGGATAGTCACATGACATGCTAACACCTCCCAGACCTAGATAAGCAGATCATGCAAATAGACATTCATCCTTTTTACATAACTGCAGAGGCTTTTTGAATTGCATCTAATACATTTAGGACTAAGAAATAATGAATATGGAAACTGGAAAGAAACATTTCATTAGAAAATCTTTCACACATATCGCAAAGGAATATTTGAAGTTTACTTAATTTTAGTAATTCCTTCTGAGCTATTCAAGTCTTTAAGACTGGTTTATCCCTATAGGAAAAGCTTGCTAGAATGACTAGAAAATGGAAGAATTGAAGGTAAAATATGCTTTTTGTAAATTATTAAGAATAGTGCGAATTTATTACATTTTATATTAATAAAAGGAATAGCAGAATTAACACATTCTGTGTTTTTCATAGCAGAGATGCCCAGACAATTCCCAAAGTTAAATATGTCTGAAGTTGACGAGTCAGTGCGAATCTTAGCTGAAAAGGTTTTTGCCAAGGTTCTTCGAGAAGAAGATAGCAAAGATGCCTTGTCACTTTTCACTGTGCCTGAAGATTGTCCAATTGGGCAACAAGAGGCCAAAGAAAGAGAACTTCAGAAGGAATTGGCAGAACAGCAGTCTTTGGAAACTACCAAAAGGTAGGTTTGACGGGATGGAAGAATGTTTAGTAATGAGATTTGAGGTCTGCTAAGAACAGTTGTTTGATACTATCAGATATAATATGAAGTGTTGTCACTCTCTAATCCTGCCATTGGCTTTTTATATAATTTTAGTCTTTTTGATGATGTATTCTTGATTGACTCATAATGTGCCATCAAGTTGTAAATCCTTTAAATATATTTTCTCCATGATGATCTGTCCTTACACTGGTCTTTCAGATCTTTTCAACAGTATATCCATTGCCACAGTAACTGAGTTTATCCACCTTGATCCTAGTTGTCTTCTTCTGTTTTCTGTGCATTCTTCTTATTTATATGAATTCAGTGCCACCCACCTCTGGTTTATTCAGTTAAACTGAAGATAGGGAATGCCATTTAGAAATGAAATCAACTTATACAGATAGAAAGTGAGTGGATCAGGAGTTGATCCAATTGATCCTACTACTTATACAGCTTGTGTGCAAGTATGAGCCTACATAAAACCCAAGCTTATTCCCTGCAGATAACCATTTGGTAAAGGCATATTAAGTTTTTTTAAATTGCTCACTCTTTGACTATTGTTGAAGTTCATCCTTGTTGTCCCTATGATTCTCTATCTTTCTCAACAGGAACAGAGGACGAGTAATCAATGAACAGCTGTAAATAGATGGCTGAGACATAAATACGAAAGATGTTTATGAGCATCACATAAATGGTCCCTTGTAGTTATGTTCTCTTCTGTCAAAATATTTAGCAACTTAATTAAACAAAAATACTGCTTTTTAATGTGGAGAAAATGACTTCTAAATTTATTCCAACAGTCAAAAGGTTTACATTGTAATACTGTGAATCTTGAAATAAGTTTACGAATATTGCTCACTTGATAAACATTGTAAAATGAATTTGTACTGAAGTCTCAACAGACCATTTGTCTAGCACATTTGCAGAGTCTGTATAGTATCATATTTTACAATCCTTAATATTTTTTCATAAATACTCGGTTTGAATATTTCCAATGAGATTTCTACATGAGACAGAAGTAACATAGTGGATTCATGAAGTAGGAAAAAAAAGCCTTTTGAATAAAGAAATGTGTGTATTAGTCTTTAGAAGATTTCCAGAGCAAAGAGACTATTAGTTGCCTTAAATTGATGTCTTGTTGACTTTATATTGTGTGTTATGTATACCTAGGAAGAAAAGTTTCAAGATGATTCGATCCCAGTCCTTGTCATTACAAATTCCATTGCAAGACTGGAAGCCTCCATCAGCTACTCCAGCTGTGTCTCCTCCTACTCCAGTTCTTCCAGGTGCCTTTCAACCTATCCAAGGGACATACGATGTTCCAGAATTTCAAAGAGTTACAATTAGTGGGGATTACTGTGCTGGGGTAAGAAAACAGACAGATGATGGCAATTATTTTTTTTCTTATCAATTAAATATTGTATACATAACATGAAATCAAATTATTATTTTATAATTCTTATGCTTGTGTAGAATTGTTTAAGCAGCCATGGGAATTTTGTCCTGGTCAATAGCTAATAAAGATATAATATACTACTATAGAAATACAGTATTCCAAATGATATAATATACTACTATAGAAATACAGTATTCCAAATGATACATTTAGAGTACACAATTTGTCTCGTGGATTCCTGTAGTAGTTAAAGACAACCTTTATTTTCACTCTCTTCTTCACGTTGATCGTCAACTGGAGGCATGTACTGCTAAACAACATGACTAGACATTACCTAAAATAGGAAGTCCAAGCATACTTTCCATAGTGACATATATTGGCCTCATTCCATTTGCAGGATATTATTACTAGGAATATGAATAGGTATGAAGTTGGAGTCAAATAACTAGATAACTTTGTGGGAAATGTCCGGAGGCCCCCAACTTCAGGTAACAAATAGGATATTACATCTTCACTTGTATGATGTGTTGATATGAAGTAACAGTGTTCATTAAACTGAAAGGATCCTTTCTAAAAAGTCCTCAGAAATCAGATTCTAAGCCTAGACCTGAATATAATTTCTTGAACCATTATTTATAGCCAAAGCTCTGGAAATGTGTTTTGCATTTACTGAATTAGCTGAGGTCTTAATCACATTGTTTTACAAAGTTATATTTTAAATCTATCTGATTTAAAATTTAAATATCTGATCTTTATTTCCGATTCTCACTGAAGTGATAAATCATAGCCAGACTACAGATAGAAGGTGGATAATTAAATACCCATCTGTACAGCATTTTCACACACATTTTCACATAAGGCATTAGTGAGAAGCATTCTGTCACAGTTTTCTAGCTTTTTTATATGTAGGGAATTCCTTTGAATGAAGGAGCATTCCATGAGTTGACTCCCACTTGCATTCTTGAATAATATAGGCTGCGTGCACACAGCTGCTTTCCCACCCCAGAGCCTGAAGAAATCATTCCCACTCTAAATATTTATATTCCCCCACACAGTTGCACCTTATGTGTATCCAATATGTCTGTGCTGCACTGTGTTCATTCAACTTTCACACGCAGCATTCTTTTTTTACAAACATTTTATTGCATTTCATAAACAAACATTAAAATACAAACTAACATAAAGAGAAAATAGGGAGGAGAATAATGGGATGATCTAAGTGCCAAAGCCCACTGCAACTACATTGCAACTACATTGCCAAAAAGGCTTTAAGAGTTGTAAACTTAATCTTGCGTAGCTTCTTCTCCAGAAAGATTACACTATTAACCAGAGCATACAAAACATTTGCTAGACCAATTCTCGAATACAGCTCGCCTGTCTGGAACCCACACCTCATTTCGGACATTAATACAATTGAGCATGTCCAGAAATATTTTACCAGAAGAGTTCTCCACTCCACAACAAAATACCTTATGCCACCAGACTTGAAATCCTGGGTTTAGAAAATTTAGAACTCCGCCGTCTTCGGCATGACCTGAGTATAACTCATAAAATCATCTGCTACAATCTCTTTCCTGTCGAAGACTACTTCAGCTTCAATTGCAACAATACACGAGCACACAATAGATTTAAATTTAAAGTGAACAGCTCCAATCTTGATTGTAGAAAATATGACTTCAGTAACAGAGTTGTTAATGCCTGGAATGCACTACCTGACTCACTGGTCTCTTCCCAAAGTCCCCAAAACTTTAACCAAAGACTATCTACTGTTGACCTCGCCCCATTCCTAAGAGGTCTGTAAGGGGCGTGCATAAGAGCACCAGCATGCCTACTGTTCCTGTCCTAATGTTCCCTTTGATTGTATCAAATTCATATGGTTATTTCATGCTTATACTTATATATACTGTTGTGTTTGACAAATAAATAAATAAAAATAAAAAGTTAAAAATTGACAAAAATACATCAAATATTTTTAAAAAGTGACTTTTGAGTTATTTCATTACAAAGATAACTATTCTCTAATTGAAATGAATTTTCAATATTTAAACTGTCTTAGAATGCTAATTATCATTAATCGAGAAAATTTCTCATAATTTTAATCTAACATATAATAAGTGATCAAATATGCATAACCATATATTTAAGAAACTCATTAATGGCTGTGATGGTTGGCTATCTCAACTGAAATTCCAGCCTTGCCCAACAACATCCAGTATGTGAATTTATTTATCTGTTATTCCATTTTATATATCTGCCCACTTATTGGTTGGCAGGTGCAAATTGGTTACTTTATACACTGCAAGGGATTTTTTTTTTCTTTTCTGTTCTACTGTTGATCAATTGAACTTTAAAGCATGTTTTGAAACTGTAAGTTGGCTGGTTAACTGTTTGGCTATGAATCACTAATTGGCAGAGAGAGTTTGGCTTTTTGTATCTCTTAGTTTCCATGTACTCAATGGACAAGTGCTGCTAAACAAATGGAATTTGAGAATTGGTTAGCTGTAAGAATCAGCATAGGAATTATAAAGTATTCTTAGAATATAAGAAGATGAAGCAGCGAATGAGGAATAACTTGAGACCGCATAGAAAGACAAGTCCCAACCCCACAGGCTACAGAAGTTCAAGAGCTGAGCCTTTATACTGTCCACTAATGCTGTAAGCCAGGATTTTACACTCAGTTAATTGGTTGATGAACATTTTTTTTTAAAAAAAGGGTGGCTGCAAAAGTTCTAGTCTCTCTTGCTGCCAAAAGAGAAGTGGAACACGGTTCAGGGATGAAATGGAAGGGAATTATTCCATAGGAAACAGCAGAACTAGTTGGAGTCGGGTCTATAACAATTCACCATGGTCAACTCACCATGGGCAACTTGCCATAGCTAACTCACCGCAGCCAACTCGCCATGGCCAACTTACTGCAGGACAACTCGCGATAGCCAACTCGTTGCAGGACAACTCACTGCAGGACAAGAGGTACACTAATATTGAAGAAATAGTGGAATAGAATCATTAAAGAAAGGAGGGACAGAATGAAATGTGAATGGAATTTTTTTTTAAAATTTAAATTTTCATTTTAAATAAAGAAATAGAATTGTTAAATTGTTCTGCAGTGAGTTGCCCCACAGTGAGTTGGTGATGGTGAGTTGGCTGTGGCAAGTTGTGCCCTTCTGGTTGGAGTCACAATATTGCCGACCCAGAGCATGTAATTTCAGGCGACTTTTATGAAGTCCATCAACACTCTTTACATTGTGTAAACAGAGTGTCTTGAAGAGGGATGTTAGGGAAAACACCACTTCCAGAACTTTTAGTTTGAGCCATCCTTGGGCACTGACCCCTGTGGGAAAATGGTGAGAAAGACTCTATGGAATGTCTTTAGAAAATAGTTAGTGGGCTGTCTTTGCACCAGGCAAGGAGGCTATTAGGATTTTCCTGTAGTCTGGCAGAGGTGTATTGCTTCAAAGAGAAGCATAATTTACTTCCCAGTACATTCATTTTGGATTAGGATTATACTTTTAATTATTAACTGTATAACTTCTACCTTTAGGTTACAGTTGATGATTATGAACAAGCTGCCAGAAATTTAGCAAAAGCTTTACTTATTCGAGAGAAGTATTGCCGCTTTGCTTACCATCGTTTTCCAAGGACGACGGCACAATATTTATGCAGTATGAAAAATGAAAAATGGAAAACTGAAGATGAAGTACTCCCAGGTAAATGAGCTCTAATTAAAAAAATAATGCTTTGATTTCTGGCCAAGTCCCACCACTAAGCTAAGTTTATGGTTTCCTTAAACTTGATTTGTTAAACTAAATGTCATGATTCCAGTTGTATTTAACTTTAAAGCATATCATTTCTTAAAACCATAATTTTACTCAGTGACAACAAATGAAATTATTGATTTTTTTCAGCATGTAAATCTAGCCAGGGGTATTCATTTACTTATCTAAGTAAAATAAGCACTTAAAAAGTTCTAAAGTTCTAAAAAACACATGCTGGTGTATTTTGCATACATAAATTATAGTACAGCAATCTGAAATCTGTCTCCAGCACAATATTTTGTCCATGAAATAATCATGATATATATATGCAAAGCTTGTTATTAAGTGTCAGTTAGATTACTGATTGTTTAAAGCTGTCAACTTTTTTGTAGGCCACATTCATGCAACAAGGTAAGCAAAAAGGGGCCTCTGGTGGTTCAACAGACTAAGACAGTCTGTTATTAACACAGCTGCTTGCAATTACTGCAAGTTCAAGTTCCACCAGGCCCAAGGTTGACTCAGCCTTCCATCCTTTATAAGGTAGGTAAAATGAGGACCCAGATTGTTGGGGGCAATAAGTTGACTTTGTATATAATATACAAATGGATGAAGACTATTGCTTAACACAGTGTAAGCCGCCCTGAATCTTCGGAGAAGGGCGGGATATAAATGCAAATAAAAAAAAAAAGCAAACTAACAGATAATGGCTTAAAAAATAAAATGGTAGCCTGGAATCATTTAAGTTTAAAAATGTATTCAGTCTTATTTATACATGAAGATGACCTGTTATATATTTTATTCCTTTCAAATAGAATGAATTACAGGTCTCTAATTAATAATCACCCATCCACAAAATTCCCTTTTAATAAAATTAAAACTCACAAAAAAATCATGCTGATTTCTAAGCACAAGGACACAGACCCAATATTATATTTTAGTAAATATGCTATAGATGGCTATAGGCACTACATATTTTAGGTAATGCAGGAATTTCCTACTGTATCAACAAAAATCAGTTTACTTGCTTTTAGTTTTTTTTCCTATGCATTAAGAAGAGTTTGACATGCCAAAATAAAACAGTTAATGGTACTTAATGTAAGCAAGAAAAAACATCACCTGCTATATTAATGTGGAGATACAATTGAAAGTATTAAAATAGGATATGAAGAAAAGATAGTTATAATTAAGTGAGAGCATAACTCCCCTTTTTAAATTTTTGGAATAGTGGATACTTTTTCTATATCCTAACAACCAGATTTGGTTGTTGGCCCTTTCTTGGACTAAAAGGTGAAAAAGAATCTTAAATATTAGAAGTGCCTGCAGGGTGGGTCAAGGGGAACAAACAATGAAAACAGTACAAGCTCTGCCTTTACAATGTATTTTGTATGATGTCACACGCATGTAGGAAAGGGTGGGGTTTATGTTACTAACATATTGCTATCATTTTGGTACAAGTGCTAATGCCTAATTACTTTAAAAATTGCTTCTAAAATTTATTTAGGTTAAAATAAAAATAGAGAGAGAATGGCTATTTCAGAGCTAACCCTCTTGGAGATGTGTGCTTTTTGTCTTCCTTCCAATATACCGTGTTTCCCCGTAAATAAGATCTTGTCTTATATTTCTTTGAACCTTGAAATAAATGCTTGGCCTTATTTTTGGGGAGGTCTTGTTATTTTGGGGCACATGAAGCAAGACAGGGCTCCTCTTGCCATCTTACCTGATTTCTAGCTCTATCTATGACAGGGACCGGCTGGGCATGCCTTTAAATGTTTTCGGGGAAGGTTTATTTTCTGGGGAGGGCTTATTTTTGGGGAGGGTTTATTTTCGGGGAAACACGGTATGAATACATTTTGTTGCATGATAAAGTGTAGCTAATAATAAACAAAATAAATGGCTTATGTACCTGCTGGGTGGTACTACATATATTTTGATTAATAAATGTATCACTTGTATCACTTAGTGTGGAAGCAGAGTTACTTCCAAAGGTGCTTTTTCAGGAGGCAACTGGACTTTCTTGTTTTTTATTTGAAGACGTTTCACTTCTCATCTAAGAAGCTTCTTCAGCTCTGACAGGATAGTGGGGAATGGAAGGATTGATATTCCTTGCATACAGCTGGTCATTTGCATCCTTTTAGAGAGTCATTGAAGCACTTGGAGGTTTATCTGTGTGCTCAGAGTCACCTGAATAGTACTTCTGTCTGCAATTTTTTCTCTGGAAATCCATGAAAACGCATTTATTTATTCAAGCGGGACTGGCATAATATTAATATTTATAATACTTTTACTATTTTTAATATTTTAAAATTTTAACTGGGGTTTTATTATTATATGGTTTATAATTTTAAATTTTAAACTTTTAAATGTGGCCATTTTTTCTAAATATGCTATGGTTTTAAATTGTCGTTTTAATTGTACATTTCTGTGTTTTTTATCTTTTGGCTGTACACCGCCCTGAGTCCTTCGGGAGAAGGGCGGTATAAAAATTTAATAAATAAATAAATAAATAAATAAATAAATAAATAAATAAATAAATAAATAAATAAATAAATAAATAAATAAATAAATAAATTCCTACTCCTATGCCATTCAAAGGGTGTTCATCCCAAATTGTAGAGCTAAAGGTCTGTAGAGATTCTCAGTCATCCAGCTCATGGTTGTGACTTGGATGACTATGTTGAAGCACTTGGAGGTTTATCTGTGACTACGACCCTCTAAAAGGATGCAAATGATCAGCTGTCTTCAAGGAATATAAATCCTTCCATTCCCCACTATCCTCTCAGAGCAGAAGAATCTTTTTGGATTAGAAGGACATGACTTACAACTGGGATGGCACGCCTTCTTATGGTATGAGAAGAAAAAAAGCCATAGATACTTCCAAAATCACTATATAAGAAATTCACTAATATCTGTATGGGAAAAAAATAAAATCTAAAATATATTTGAAAATTCCAGAATGGCTCTTAATGATGGAAGCTTTTACATACCCAAACTTAGTGAAGTTTGAAATAATTGTCATTTATAAAGACATTTTGGACAATGTAGGGAAATTAAAATCAAAACAAGAACTTGAACAGGGCATTATATTATCATGGTGGCCGAAATTGGAAATACAATCTAGATATGATTCCAACATGAAAGAGTACGGCTTCTATAAAAGACAAACACCTTTTGATTAGGCGCTGTTGAACTGATGAAAAACTAATTAAGAAGGTATATAACTTCTTATTGAATTTGAAAATGAAAAATAAACAAATAAAAGACACAATGCTACAATGGGATTTTTTTTTGGCCATAATATAGAACTAGAGAAATGGCAAAATCTATGGGAAAGGAATTATAAATTAACAATGGTGACCTTTTATAAAGAAAATCTATATGAAATGTTATATAAATGGCATTTACCACCTGCTAGATTAGCTAAAATATTTAAAAATATGTCTAGAAAATGTTGGAAATGTAATAAAAAAAGGGCACATTTTATCATTTGTGGTGGACTTGTGACAAAGCAAAAAAAATTTGGGCAAAGATACACAGGTGGTTAGAAAAGATGATAGGGAAACATGTAGATTTCAAACCTGAACTGTTTTTATTAGGTATAGTATCAGAAAAACTTGATAAGAAAAGTATGTATTTAATATTACATGGCTTAACAGCAGTGAAGATTGTTTTTGCACAATATTGGAAAAATGAAGATATACCACAAGATGAAGAAATAGTTAAGAAGATATTAGATTGTGCAGAAATGGATAGATTGACATTGAAAATTAAACAGAAAGAGGATGTAGAATACTATCAAACATGGAATTTATTTTACCAATGGCTGGAAAAAAGGGGTGGAGATTAAGAATGTAATTTGTATTATTAAGTAAATTAAATACCCAGACAACACAATGTTTATTAAGCACTAAGAAATGTATTTAATAAAAAATCAATAAAATAATAATAATAAACTTCTTGGATGAGAAGCAAAACATCTTCAAAGAAAAAACAAGAAAGTCCAATTGCCTCCTGAAAAAGCACCTTTGGGACAACCATGACCTGGATGACTGAGAATCTCTACAGACTTTAAGTAGTTACTATTTCACAATAAGACCAATATGATATAGCGTACAGTTTTTTTAAAAGAAAAGCTATTGATTACTAACAATTTAATTTCCAGCTACAATAGAATGAGTCTGTATTTTAAATGATGCTAGAATGTCTGACCTTCATGTTTTACAGATTTCCATCCACCACCAAAAGAACTGCAGGATCCTTATAATCTTGATGATTCTCCAGGGAACTTGGACTATCTTGTAAAGATGAAGGATGGTATCTTCTTAGTTTTTGAAAACAAAGACATGATGGAACTTAATGAACCACGAAGTTTGCCTTATCCTGATCGGCAGACCTACACCCTTGACCTCAGCCATGTGTTGGCTCTTATTGCCGATGGCCCAACGTATGGTTCTTTTTAACTTTAAGAATTCCATAAAGCTAGGACATTAAATTCTTATTAATCATAATGCTGCAGTTGTTCTTCAGCCACTTCTGTTTGATGAAGTTCTGGAACCCGAATCCTGTACAAGTTTATTTAAAAATAGCTTTAGTTTGAAAATACATTATTAGGTGCATGTAAAGACAGTGGAAGAATAGTATGTGTATTAGTTGTGGTAATGGCTTAGGTTAACTCCCAGCACTTTCTGAAAAGTAATATAAATAAGTGCTCCTTAATCAGAAGAATAAAATTACCCATTGAGTGAGAAACAGTTGTTTAGTGTGAAATAGTACATTTTAAACCTGAAATGGAAAGCTTCACATTTAAAACGGTTCTAGTTCAAAGTTATTTGTACCAGGGCTCCTCGGGGCATATCAAAAAGGTAAGATGGTTCACACAACTGAGATCAGTCCTGCCCAGTGGTGAAATTTAATTTTTTTTACTACCAGTTCTGTGGGCGTGGTGTGGCTTGGTGGGTGTGGCTTGGTGGGCGTGGCTTGGTGGGCGTGGCAGGGGAAGGATACTGCAAAATCCCCATTCCCTCCCCACTCTGGGACCAGCCAGAGATGGTATTTGCCGGTTTTCCGAACTACTCAAAATTTCCACTACCG
This sequence comes from Ahaetulla prasina, assembly GCF_028640845.1. NCBI lineage: Eukaryota > Metazoa > Chordata > Lepidosauria > Squamata > Colubridae > Ahaetulla > Ahaetulla prasina. The sequence goes on from NC_080539.1 coordinate 272,942,460, forward strand.
GTTCTCCAGAACCAGTCAGAACCTGTTGGATTTCACCCCTGGTCCTGCCCCTTTTTTACGTACAGGTGACACATATTAAAAAGGAGTTGTTTCACTTGTGTGCTCACAATTGTCGTATTTACATTTTGACCTCTGTAATGCAGAGGTCCCTGGCCAGGTCCCCAGCAGATATCTGTTATTTATTGTAAAACAATTCTTTTCTATATAATATAAAAGTATAATTAACCAATGATGGTTCATCATTCATAGGAAAACATATTGCCACAAGCGGCTTAACTTTCTAGGATCTAAGTTTGGTTTACATGAAATGCTAAATGAGATGTCTGAACTCAAAGAACTGAAGATTAACCCTCATCGAGATTTTTATAATGTAAGAAAGGTAAGTAAAAGGTTATTCAATTATTTTTCATTTTTTAATATCTAGTCTCCCCAATCATTGAAACTGTCTTATTGTATATTGAAAATTTGAAATGTCAAATTTTTCAACTTTCGATTTCCAATTATTTAGAGGTGCTCAAAAGTTGTGACATGCCTTGGGGATTGTAAAGATATTTTGGTTACTTTAATATAATTTAGATATGTTTTGTAAGTAACTACATAAATATAGATAACTTTTTAACATTTTGTTTAACATTTTGTTTTGTTAAACAACTTGCTTAACATAACAAGTGGTATGTCTTGTAATCAATCTCACTTCTTAAAGCCATTTGAGTATGGATAGCCATATCTAAAGTTTGACTCTGGTGACAGGAACACAGGTTGTGAACACTGAAGAAATAGAACACTAAGGACTTATTGTTTCATTTTTTTTCAGCTAGTTACTTCCAGTAACTGACGTGGAAGTATGGAATTTGTAATAGCACAACGTTGAAAGTAAATGTGCTTATCTGAAGATCTGTAGTAAGATCTTTACAAGTGAGAAATCTAGAGTGAGGAGTTGATACTTTAATTTTTACTCCAATATTACTTTTGTTTAATACAAAAGTCGCAACTACTATCTTTGGGATGAGGTGGAAGCTGTTAATGTTCTTATTCAGTACAGTGTAATATATATTTAGACATCTTAAGCAACTTTTTCAATTTATTTTGTCATCTTATTTACTTAGACATCTTTCTTTCAATTTAATCAAAATTTTATAACTCAAAAAATTGACACTTTTTGTAGAGAATGAATTTATTATATAAATAAAATCTGTCTAGTGCATATTAAGATGTGAAATTGAATAATAAATAAACCAGTGAATCGAAAATATTAAAATTGGAAAAACCAGATTCAAATTCATGTTTGACCAGTAAGTTTTGGCCAAATTACATATTACATAGACAACATGGACTCAAAAGGAAACACAATCCAATAAAATCCAGAAATGTCTGAGGATTTATAAATACACTTCCAATTCATTCTCTTCCTAGTTTTTAGCTGATCATTGGTTGCAGCTGGGCATTTTCTCATCCACTGGATACTCTCGGAATTGTTTTCTAGTAGTAATGTCTTCTAGTAATCTAACAGATTCCTCACTGGAATACTCAAGGAAGAGAATGGGAGATCATAGAAAGGCTCCTGTTACAATTGAAAGGGTTGTGGGAAGAGGGGGCGTGAAAGGAGTTTGTCGCTCTTTTACCTATATCAGTTCCTCCTGGTCTTCTGTGAAAGAGGCAGAACCTCTCCTCATGGACTTTTTCTGGTTCCCTCTCGTATAAGATCTAGACAGAGAATTAGAGAACTAGCAACAGGTTTGCCTAATTTTTCTTCCGCCAGTCATTTCACCATTTGATAGTCTCCAGTAACTTAGGACAAATGTAGGAATCTGAAAAACAGTCAAAAGAGAAATAGTTGATATCATTGGAGAAAGGGTGGAGGTGTACAGATAAGTAAAATAAACCATTCTATGTAACATTTTATTTTTTATGCTTAATGTATTTTTATATTTTATTTTATTTTTATCAGGTGAACAGAATTGCTGATTATAGTGAGGAGAACTAAAGACTAAGAATAAGGGAAATAAGCAAAAGCATTTTTTCCCCTTCCAACAAGACAGGATGGGAATAGTGGATTCTGCAGGCACTAAAGGAGATTCTTATATCTTAAAATATCTCCGTTAAGCCTCTTTCAGAGCTGGCCCAGATGGTGTGCAGTTTCATGTTTATTGACTATCACAAGAGGCTAATAATGTTTAGCACAAGTATTACATGTGAGCAGAAGGGACAGAGTGACCTTGCTTGGGAAGGAATGATATAAACATTGCCCTCATAAGATTACTCTGAATTCTAGGAAGTCCTAACGGTGATTGATGTACATACAAGCTATAAGAAAAGCCCAGGATAAACTATTCATAAAACATCCAATAATAAGCTACTGAACAATATTTCAGATTGCTGTATTGATCTAGACTGTGTATGTGTAACAATTCTCCCCCCCTCCCCAAAGAGTCGAAAGCAAAATAATTATATCTAAAAATGTTGCGCTACAGATGACAGACTCATCTGTAGACAGACTTCTGTAGAACTGGATCAGCAGCTCCTTGGGCAGTTTGAGCTTTCTGAGTTGGTGCAGAAAGAACATTCTTTGTTGTGCTTTTTTGATGATGTTTTTAATGCTATTGAGATCTTTCAGATTTAAAAACAAATTATTATAACATACAACAAATACAAAATACAGGTAGTCCTCAACTTACAGGCAGTTGCTTAGTGAGTGTTTAGTGATGGCACTGAAAAATGTGACTTATGACCAGTTTTCACATTTATAACCACTGTAGCATCCCCTTGGTTATGTGATCAGTTTTTGGGGACTCGGTAACTGGCATATGCTTATGGCAGTTGCACTGTCTTGTGATCATGTGATCACCATTTGTAATCTTCCCAGCTGGCTTCTGACAAAGAATCTGGGAGAAGCCAGATTTGCATAACAGCCACATAGTTTACTTAACAACTGCGGTGATTCACTTAGCAACTGTGACAAAAATTCATATAATGGGGGAACATTCACTTAACGTCTGCCTTGCTTAGCAACAGAAATTTTGGGCTCAGTTGTGGTCATAAATTGAGGATTACCTATAAAATAGCCATCAGTAAAACCAATAATTAAACATCTCTGATCCTGGTAAAGAGTGATTGTGTATTTGTAGCATGTCATTGTCTCAGAATTACTATCACTTATTGCTATAGTTGCAGGTTGCTTTGTTTGCCTCTATTGCTAACCTGGCAATATATGTCAAATGACATCTTCAGTCTTCAGAATCCGGCTATGAAGGATTAGAGAACCTTTTAATAAGAAGAATAAGAATATGATAGCTTTGTTATGTGGACCAATGTAAATCTTTCACCATAGCTTGCTTCCTCCCTCCCTCCCTCCTTAAATTTTTATGCTGCCCATTTCACTGATAGTAACTCTGGGCACCTTACAATATAATTGCCTGACATAGTGTAAGCTGCCCTGAGTCTTCAGAGAAGGGCGGGATATAAATGCAAATTAAAAAAATATATATAATGAAAAAAAAAGTCATACAAGGAAATTAAAATTAGAAGAATAAAATAAGAAAGCTAAAAACTAAGTAGGCAGCTTGGGAGTAGGGATCTCCCCTACCCTGTCATCCACCCCCAATACAACATGCCTCTGTTGGGGTCCCAAGCCAGGCAGCAGAGCCAAATGTTCAGGTTTTTGGGAAAGCCAAGAGTGTGGGGGTGGACCTCACCTCCAATGGGAAAATATTCCAGAGGGCAGGAGCCACAGCAGAAAGGCTCTTCTCTTAGACCTCCCCCACAACTATCTTCCATCCAAAATTCCTTGATTGATGGGATACGAAGTAGATCTATTTCACTGACATGAATGGGGACCCATGCAATAAAGGGCTTTAAAGGTAATGACCAAAACTTTGAGTTCAACACGGAAGGAAATTGGTAACCAGCTCAATTTGTGTAACAATGTAGGTCCCTCATGTGGAACATGTGACAACATTGTTACACAAGTTGCGTTGGTTACCAATGTCCTTCCGTGTCGAACCTTCTGCAACACTGCATTCTGTACCAGTTGTAGCTTCCAAATAATCTTCAAGGGTAGAGCACATTGCAGTAATCCAACTGACAGATGGCCTGGGTATGAGTGACTGCATAGGGCCTCACAATCCAGGAAAGGGAAAAATTGGGGCACAATGCAAAGTTGTGCAAAGGCTTTCCTAGCCACGCCTGCCACCTGCTCTTTGAACAGGATTTGTGAGCCTAGGACAGTGATGGCTAACCCTTTTGGCGTTGCGTGCCAAAAGCGGGGAGAGCAGGGGTGTTTCACGTGCACGTGCCCATACCCATAATTCAATGTGCCCCACCCCACCCCCCGCATATACGCACATGGACCCCACATGCTCCCCCAGCTTTTGGCACGCGATGGCATGGCAAGCCAGGTAGGCCCATTTTTCACCCTCCCCAGGCTCCAGAGGCTTTCTTGTAGCCTGGGGAGGGTGAAAACAGCCTTCCCCACCCCCTGCAGGCCTTTTGGAGGCCGGAAATGGCCCTTTTCCTGACTTCTGGTGGGACCGAAGGGCCCGTTTTTCTCCCTCTCCAGGCTCCAGAGCCTTTCTAGGAGCCTTGGGAGGGCGAAAACGGCCTTCCTTATCCACCCGGAAGCCAGAAGCAGCCCATTTCCCAACTTCCGGTGGGCCTGGATTCCCAAAAATCAGCTGGCCAGTATGCGCATGTGCGCTAGAGCTGAGGTAGGACAACGCTCACGTGCCCACAGATATGGCTCCGTGTGCTACCTCAGGCACGTGTGCCATAGGTTCGCCATCATGGGCCTAGGAGAATTCCCAGATCTGGGGTAATGCAACCTTATTCAGAACTAAAGATGATAAACCAACAGGTCCCCAGGCCACATAAACCCACAGCCACTCTGTCTTACAGGATTTAGCTAAAGCCTGTTGTTCTCCACCCAGACCCCACAGCTTCCAGACATTGCAAAAGGGTAGCTATAGAATCACTTGGATCACCAGGAATGGAGATAAAAGGTTGGGATAAGGTATTGGTGATACCTTATCCCATGGTGTTGTATTATTTCACCCAGAGATTTAATGTAGATGTTAAAAAGGAATGGAGAGAGCACCAATTCTTGCGGCACACCAGAAAGAAACAATCATTGACCTCTCATTCCCTATCAACGCTGATTGGGATTGTCCCAGAAGAAAGGAACTGAACCACTGCAACACTGCACCGCCCAGCTCAAACCTCATAGCTTACTAAAAGGTTACCATACTTTTTCCATCACCTCCTTCCTCCCAGCAGCACCCTGCTGGCACTGAATAACCTTTTAGAAGTGATTGACTGTGTTATGACCCCAAATGTTTAAAGCACAGTTCCTAAACAGTGTTGCCAATCACCATAATGCTAGGATTCGTTCTACAAAATGAGGGAGACTAGGGGAACTGGGTTTGTTTAGTCCTGAGAATACAATAGCAACCCACAAATATCCAAAAAGATATATTATTCAGAAGAAAAAAACAATCATCTCCAGGTGCAGGAAAACACATTTTTAATTGAATCTTAAAAAGAAAAATGGGAGCAAATCAGCAAGAAATGAATGATTGACAAGATAGTGAGCTCCTCTTTGCTGAATATTCTCAGTTCAGTTTGGATTCCTGCTGTGACAGGTAGTTGGACTTGATAACTTAAATGTCTCCTTCCGGCTCTGTGATTCAGTGACATTTGGAGAGCACTTAATTGCTTCCACCTATCCTGAAGTGTAGTTGATGAAATGAAATTACATGGTTTTCATTTGCCCAGGGGACATTAGCTTAGTTGGAGGGAAAATTAATTTGAGTGTGCAGTCAGTTAAAAATGAGTTTCTATGCTGTGGTTTTTCTTTGTGTATCGATTACTGTTATCCAACCTAAGAATTTGAATGTTCAGTGTTGTTATTTATGAATTATATTGATTATACAGCCACCCATTTCACAATTGTGCCTCAGAGAGTGAAAAGAAGTTTTTCAACCAACCAACAACAACAACAACATAAAAGTAATAATAGAGCACATAATTCAGTAATATTAAATAAATTACGGGCACTATGTTCAAATCAACGCTATTTTTGTTAGTGTCTCTATTTGCCATGTTTCTTCATCCTTCTATGAAAACTAATAGTATTTACAGAATTGATGTTATACATTGGGACGCCTAGGATAACCTTGACTGAAGCACCAAAGTCATCTATCACCACACTATGTTAACTGCTGGAGACAATGATAGAGTTACCGACTCTTCTAAATATAGAATTTTTATCTCTCTTGGTGACAGATTTAATACATGTGTGTACATAAAACTTTCATGTGCCACCTCCCTCATCAGAATGTTGGAAGGTGTCAGAATTGTTTAGTATGCTGTAAACTTAGCAGTGCCTTCAATGACCCTGTTGATGGAAGGGGCCAAAAAGAAGAATAGATGGGTGCCAAGGAGAAGAAAGTAAGAGGAAAAAAGAGAAACAATAAGTGTATTTAAAATTAACATGATAAACAAAATATAGTTTGGGTGAACCCCTGCCCTACTTTTTTTTAATCCATACATATTAAAGTTATTCAGATCTGTATCTGTTTTTGCCTAAAGATTAAACTATAACTCAGTTATGATCCTATGCTGAAGTAATAGCAGCCTTCAGGGTTTGTGCCGTTTTGATTTTCATAGCAAATAAAAGAGAAAGTAAGACACATGATTAGAGAAATGTTGCTTTCTATCATCTTCGAATTTTCAAATGAAATTGTGCATAAAAGCTGTGTGCTAATTAATTATCTATCTGGAGTGCAAATCAGCTTTATGGGTTTTATTATTGCATTCTTAACATTCTAAGAGCTTTCGAAAATACTTACTGATTTAGCACCTTAAATTATTACTCTGGATTAACATTTTACAGCACCAGAATCAAGATAATTGTAATACAGTCTTGAGAATTCTTTGGAAATTAAAAAAGTAACATTTCTAAGAAAACTCTATGCTGTTCAATCCTATTCGTTTTAAAAATGATGAAAAACATGCTTGAGTTTAACTCTGGGTGACATATCCAGGCAACAAATGCAATTTCATATTTGCCTGGAACTATCAGAATAAACTCAAGACATCAGTGTGTATATCCTGAACTTGTACCTCCGCAAATTAAATTTTAAAGATACCCTGATTTAGCAGACCTTGATTTAAAAACATCATATGTGATGGACCAGATTTGCACAATATACATTGCTGTGCAAATTATGTAAATAATAAAAATGGATGAAAATTATTAAAATAATGTCTTAGCAGATATTCATGAATAACAGACACCCCTTCCCCAATTAGTTTATTAAAATGAGGTTTCACTGTATCCTTAACAATAAATCAGTCTAGTACTGAAATCTGTAAATTTTCTGATTAGCACAAACTGGCTATTATTGCTGCCCCAAAAGTATCCTAACACAATAAATGGCAAAGGAAAATGTTCACTCCAAACAAATAATTTTGGCTTTTTATATTCTGTTATTTTTTTTCCAGATATCTTTCCTTTTTAGCATCTCTGTATGTTAGTGTTTTATATTGTTTTTAGTCTATATGCTGCCAGAATGATAACAGAGTCAGGCAGCCTATAAGTGAAATAAATACATAAATAAATTGTGAATTCTAAGTGAAGAACACAAAACATTTTAACTGTGTGCTAAAGTCATGGGAATTCATAGGAAGTATGTAAAGATTTTGCTGTTTATTGAGAAAAGAAAACCTTACTGTGAGGAGAATATAACTGAGGGATTTTTCTCAGACATTTAAAAATCTTTAATAAATTAAAGTGGTCTTTCTATCACAAGTAGGAAAGGGTCATAACCATAAATAAATCAAGAATAAATATGAGTAAAGAGTAGATAAATACAGAAGACTTCAGCATCACCCATCTAAGAGCATTTTGGGTTTTTTTGTTTTTTTTGAAGCCTTCAGTGAAAAGAAGGTGATGGAAGTCAGATAACCACGAATCCTTCTGTCCTGCATGATTCCCTGTGATCTCCTAATTTTGTGATAATAGATTGGGTTACCTCCAGATCAATGGGAAAATATTATATGGAATGGGAAAAATCTATCATAACTTAATTCTCTTTCCAAAGAATATTACGTGCATAGAAGAATAGTGGATAGTATCTTCATAGATAGATATGCTCAATAGCTCATTGCTGGATGACTCATATACATTCATATACATGTAGCCTTTATTTGTATGTAATTGACTGTAATATTCATACTGTAAATCAGTGTAAATCTACCACCACAATTATGGCGTGGTTCAAATACTTTTATATTTTCATTATAGAAACTATGTTGGTTGCTAATTGCCCTGAAACCCATTGGTGAAATGTAAAATTTGTTACTACCGGTTCTATGGGCGTGGCTTGGTGGTGGTGGGGGTAATGTGACTGGGTGGGCATGGCCAACTTTTTTTTTTACTTTTAAAAGCATTTTTTTTACAAAAAGCATTTGTTTTTTGCCTTTAAAAGAAAAAAAAGCCTCTGACAATCAGGCAACTCAGCTGGGATCGCCAGAACCTTTTAAAAACGGCCAAAGAGGTTGTAGAAAACATGCTTTTAAAAGGTTCTGACAATCCCAGCTGAGTTGCCTAATTGTCAGAGGCTTTTTTTTTTTTACTTTTAAAATAATTTTTTCGTCCAAAGAAAAAATGCTTTTAAAAGTAAAAAAAAACCCTGATGATTGTGCAGCTCAGCTGGGCATGGCGGGGGAAGGGATTTTTGCTACCGGTTCTCCGAACTACCCGCCGCCATCGCTACCGGATTCGGTCCGAACCGGGAGCATTTCACCCCTGCTGAAACCTCTCTTTTGCTTCATCTGAATGGTTCATTTACCCATGCAGTCATAAATGGATGACCACTTGAATGGCATCAGCACTATCTGTGGCTCTTTTTCTCCTAGTCCAATAAATGCTTCTGAAGAACATTTTTTAAAAATGAACTTTCCTTCTGTGCCTTATTACTGTGCTGTGCTAATTTCAAACATGATTTAAATGAACTGTGTTGTATCTTACTCAAGGATAGCATCTCTCTGCTATTCATTAAAACAGCTACATCTTTTTTCCAGTTTCATCTGCCCAAAAGAGGGGGGGAGGGAAGCTGCTTTAGTGAATCTTTAAAGCAACATGATCATTTTCCAGGTTTTCAGTAGTCTGTAAAATGACTTGGCTGACTTAATCTGTAGCAGAGAAGTGCTGAGTTCACATGAGATTGAAGCATCTTTCTGAATCATGATTGAAAGATGCCCAGCTTTAACTGACTAATGGGCAATCTGAGACCACAGGGACCATGTACAACCTCCTCAAATCTTCCCAGAGCTTTTGTGAAAATTGTTACCAACCCATAATTTTTAATGTAATCAAAGGGAAAATGAAGTGCACAGAGGGCAATGATATTGTGTTTTAACCAATTGAATTAAGTTATTTTAAATTTAGATATATTTTCTCCTAATTTTAACCCCTTGTTATATTGTAAGATGTCTTGACATACCTTTGGCCAAAACAGATTGCATCCTGAGCAGCTGAAGGTTGACTCAGCTTTCCATCCTTTCAAGATCAGTAAAATGAGGGGCCATATGCTCACTCTACAAACTACTTACAGAATAAGTGCTGTAAAGCACTATGAAGCGGTATATAAGTGCTATTGATATTGATATTGCTACTTTTAAGAGATAATTCATTGCTGCTGTTTTCTATCTTAGGAGCTGATTTATACATGCAAAATAAGTATCTTTTTCAATAGCAGTATTTTGAAGACAAATGAACACAAAAATCTACTTGTGTCTACTTTGTGTTTCCAAAACATTTTTTGGATCAGGATGTGGCTTACTAAATGTACTTTTGTCATTTTGACTTTGACTGAGTTGATTAGTCAATGGAACAATCAAGACCCTCAGTTTTGCTATAGTATTTGTAATACAATCGGCATTTGACTAGACTAACAAGATATGTGTTTGCATGGTGTAAATATAATATTATCTGTGGAAATCAATTCCCATATTGAATGTTTGTTTCCTCGTTGAGTAAACCAGAATCTTCTGCTTGCCTCTTACAAATTTCTAAACAGTCGTTAGGCATATATGGTCAACTGTAATTCATTTAGTACTCTCTTGCCATAATTCATTAAATAATGTTCCCCAAGGTATAAAAGAGCTGAAGATACTGAAGATTCTCATTTTGCTGAATTGAAGCATTGTTTGTTTCATAATGATTATAGAAAATAAAATAGACAGCCTCTTAAATAAATACCTCTTGCTTAAGCTTCAGTAGTTATGATTAAAGACCACAGAAAAAGCATGGAGGATTGAATGAAGTTGAAGGATTTTTTTGTTTTTTGTCATTGTAGAGGCTGAATTATTTTTGCAACTGAAATGAAATTAATAAGGGTTGGTCAACTTCATCTATTCAGTGAAGAGCTTATCCACCCTGATTCCCTTGATAGGAACAGTATATCATATTGCCTTAAATTCTTAATAATAATGTTTGTGAGCTGAAGTAAAATGTGGCCTATTGCTTGAGCTAAAAAAAGACATTTCCCCTTGCTTCTGCAAATAGAAGTTCAATTGCTTTGGAGAAGAATCTGATAACAATTTGGACTCTGCAGACATAAGAACTCTTTTCTTTTCAATTCTCTCTGTTTTCTAGCTTGGACTCAATTCTCAATTCCTGCAGAAAGATTACAGATCTACCTGGATTTTTCTCTGTGACAGTAATATAAAATTGTTGGTTCATATAGATTAGGGGTGTCACTTGCATCATCATGGTATTGTCACGTGATGTAACAGGCCTTTTTTCTCCTTCGCTAAACTGAGTGGGGGAGGGGCCAGCAGGTGACACATTTGGCCTGTGGGCCGCAAGTTTGACAGCCCTGATATAGATCTTAAAGGTGGAGAATGCTACTGGTTCGCACTGGTTCAGTAAAAGAAAGCTACTGGTTCGTCTGAACTGGTATTTCCGATGATCAGCTGTGCTGTGGGATTGGTATTCACTAGAAAGCAGGACATCCTGCAAATCTAAATCGTGCGGCACAGTTGTTCCCCCCTCGCTGTTCTACTTACCTTGTTAAGCCTCCTTTTTCTGTGCGAAGTGTGCGTTTGGTGCACACTGTGCATACGCGCATGCACTATGCGCTTTGCATGCATTGTGCATGTGTGCACAGCGTGCTTTTGGTGTGCACTGCACATGCATGTGCACGCACAGTGTGTGTTTGGCACACGCCATGCAGGAGCGGGCAGCGAACTGGTGGCAATCCAGTGGTTTTCACCACTGCGTTAATCCCTGAGAAAATAAGCCACATGGGATATGTTTTAAAATACGAATTATTTTTGAGTAAAACTCATTAACAGCCTAATAGGTTAATAAGATGGACTGTTCTTTTGTGACTTGGCTAATACTGTTGGCTGTGGTTCAGGTATGCTGAAAATAAGGGAGTAAATTAAAATTTACTCCCTTATTGGCAGGAAAGGGAAAACATGTATGTTATGAGAAAAAGTACTGAACAAAATGTATAGGTAGCCAAATCTGTCTGTCTATCTATACACACACACACACACACACACACACACACACATACACACACAGAGAGAGTTTCCCCCAAAATAAGACATCGCCTGATAATAAGCCCAATCGGGGTTTTGGGCACATGGCAATAAGGCCAAGCGCTTATTTCAGAGTTCAAAAAAATATAAGACGGTCTTATTTTCGGGAAAACACGGTATATGACTATAAACTATTCACTGAATGTTGTTATCTTCCACTGAAATGGTACCTATTTATGTTAAGTTCTGGAAGTAACGAGGCTGGAGACCAGGGTAGTGACAACAGCTCTTTAATATAGGGTGAACCCAGCAACAGGCTGGGGGAAAAACCTCTCCTTTTATACAGTTCTGCTGGAGGCTTCGTCCAATCAGCAACGTGCTGATTTCCCGCTCAAATATTTAAAGGTACAAACATGAATACATAACACTCCTCCCCTCCCAGAAAACACTTTGCCTCTATTTACATTTTATTTACATGTCCTTATTCGACGTAGTCACGCAAATAACCTGGGCGTCTCCTAGTTCTTTCAGACCTGCGCGGTTCAGTTCTGGGTGGTGTTTTGAGCTGGTCGGAGGGGCTGTTTTCTCCTCCCAGCTCTTTCTCTAGGCCAACGGGCCCTGGATTATTTGCAGACTCTTTTTCTTGGCCATCCGGCCTTGGATTACTTTTGTGATTTTCCCTGCCGATTCCCTCGGGAACCTGATGGCGTCGCTGGACCTCCGGGACCTCAGCTAAGTCTTGCGCCTCCGGGTTATGGTCAGCTGTGGGTTCAAATAAGGATTGGTCACTATCTGTCTCGTTTGGTTCGGGTTGCTCTGTTATTCGTTTCCTTATCTGATCTATGTGGCGCCTCCATACTCGGTTGTCTTGTAACTCGACCAAGTATGACTTTGGACCGGTCGCTTTTATGATTTGCCCTGCGAGCCAGCTTGGGCCGTCCCCATAGTTGCGGGCCCACACTCTGTCGCCTATACCCATTCCTCTCGTTTTTTCTATTTCCCCCTGGTAACCCTCTGGTGTGTAATGGGGATTCAAGCGGTCAAGTGGGCACCGGAGCTTCCGACCCATCAAGAGTTCGGCTGGGCTTCTGCCTGTAGCAGTGCTTGGGGTTCTGTGCTGAATGGCCAGAAAGAAATCTACCTTTGCTTGCCAGTCTCCTGGCTTGAGTCTGGACAATGCCTCCTTAGCGCTCCGGACGGAACGCTCTGCAAGGCCATTCGACGCAGGGTGGAAAGGCGCGGAGAGGGCATGGCGGATGCCCTCCTCTGCCAAGTATTCCTCAAACTGGGCTGCCGTGAATTGTGGCCCATTGTCGGACACCAGAGTGTCAGGCAACCCGTGGGTTGCGAATAGGTGGCGCAGGGCTGCGATTACTGCCTCGGCCGTAGTGGATTTCATAAGTATGATTTCTAACCATTTGGAGAATGCGTCGACAACCACTAGGAAGGTTTGGCCGTGGAAGGGCCCAGCAAAATCAATGTGGATTCTTGACCAAGGCCCTTGGGGTTTTTCCCATTCCCTGACTGGGGCCGTTGGTGGTAGAGGTCTGGACTCTTGGCAAGCCTGGCATTTCCCTACCCTCTCAGCAATTTCTGAATCCATGAGTGGCCACCACACATAGCTTCTTGCTAGCCCCTTCATCCTCACGATCCCTGGGTGACCCTCGTGGAGGAGGTCCAATACCTTTTCCTTAATTTATCCGGGATTACCACACGATCACCCCATAACAGGCACCCCTTGAGCCGAGAGCTCATCACGCTTCTTTACAAATTCCTTAAACCTTTCGCCCGCGCAGCGGCCACCCTCTTGTACCCATCCGAGTACAGTCCTTATCACAATGTCCCGGTATGATGCCCGAGCCACCTCCTTAGAGGTGACTGGGCCAGAGTCCAAAGAGTCAATAGCAGGACAGGTGTCCCGGGTGGGGTCTTGATCGCCTCTGGTAGTGGGCATCTGCTTAAAGCGTCCGCATGCCCCACTTCTTTTCCTGGCCGATGCTGCAGCTTGTACGAATAAGCGGCTAAGAAAATAGTCCATCGAGTCAATCGTGGCGAAAGTGCCACAGGCGTTGGGCGGTCTCCTGCCAGTATTCCTAACAGCGGTCTGTGGTCAGTCACAATTTCAAAATCCCGCCCAAATACATATTCGTGGAATTTTTTCACCCCTGACACAATTGCTAGCGCTTCTTTATCTAACTGGCTATAGTTCCTTTCTGGGGGGGACATTGTTCTAGAGTAGAAGGCTATAGGGGCTTCTGTGCCGTTTGGGAGTCTGTGGCTGAGCACAGCCCCCACCCCGTAAGGGGAGGCATCGCAAACCAGCACTAGGGGCAATGAGTTATGATATTGGATGAGCAGGCTATCGCTTGAAAGCAGGTTTTTCACTGTTTCAAAAGCCCTACTTTCCGACTTCCCCCAAGACCAAACAGTATTTTTTCCTAGAAGTTTGTGCAGCGGTTCAGCAACGGTCGCTTTGTTTTTTAAAAAGACCGCGTAAAAATTCACTAACCCCAGGAATGCCTGTAGCTCTGCTTTGTTTTTGGGCGCTGGGGCCTTTCTGATTGCCTTGACTTTGCTCTCAGTGGGGTGAATTCCCTTCTTGTCTATTCGGTAGCCCAAGAATTCGACGGACTCGACCCCTATGTGGCATTTGTTTGCTTTCACCTTTAGTCCGGCTGCCCGGAAAATGCCCAGAACCTTTCTTAATCGCTCCCCCAGTTCCTCTACGTTTTCCGCTGATATTAAGACATCATCGAAGTAGGGAACTACCCCTGGGAGCCCTTGCAGGAGTCGTTCCATTAGGTTTTGGAACAACCCCGGTGCCACACTCACCCCAAATTGCAATCGGGTGCATCTGAAGGCACCCCTGTGGGTTACAATCGTTTGGGCTTCGGCTGTGTTGGCGTCTACGGGCAATTGTTGGTAGGCTTGGGCCAAGTCTAACTTTGCAAAGACCTGCCCTTGCCCCAAAGAGTGCAGTAAGTGTTGCACCACTGGAACCGGGTAAGCGCTTTTCTGTAAGGCTTTGTTTAGCGTCGCCTTGTAGTCAGCGCAAATTCTAATTGACCCATCTGGTTTTATGGGTGTGACGATTGGCGTCTCCCACTTTGCGTGATCGACTGGTACCAAAATTCCCTGATTTATGAGCTTATCTAGCTCCTTGTCAATTTTAGGTTTAAGGGCAAAAGGGACTCTCCTCGCCTTTAGCCTAATGGGAGCTACCTGGGGGTCTAAATTGAAGGAAATAGGGGTCCCCTTGTACTTGCCCAGGCAGTCCTTGAAGACATCTTCGAACTCGTTCAAGAGTATGTCTTTCAGGTTACAGTCACTTCTGTAGATGCCAGTCACTCCCATGCCCAGTGCACGAAACCAGTCTAGTCCCAACAGACTGGGCAGAGTCCCTCGGCGATTGTGATGGGCAGGGTCTTCTTGTGAGGTCCGTACTCGACGCTGGACGGAGGTGGTCCTCGAACAGGGATTCGATTTCCTGGTAATCGTGGACTCGTAGCCGTTGGGATTGCAGGTGGCGCCGCGACTGAAGGCAGTGACTTCACCAAAGTGTCCCAGGACATGATGGTGATGGCTGACCCGTGTCCACTTCGAGTCGGCACCTTACTCCCTCTATTTTGGGTTTGGTGAAGATCTTCTTCTCCACTCGGGTTGAGGCGCGGCCTATAACTACAGTCGTTTGGTTCGAATTCGCGCCTTTCTTATTTGAGCCAATCGCGGGTCGCCTTTCCGATCCCGCGCTCTGATTGGCCGATTTAAATTTTCGGCGGGAAGGTTGGGGAGCTCGACAGACTTGAGCTAGGTGCCCCTTCTTTCCACACCGCCGACATGTTGCGTCCTTAAACTTGCAGCGTTGGCGCTGGTGTTGACCTCCGCAGCTTCCGCATTCGTCTCGGTCCTCTTTGTCGCGCTTTTCGGTTCGGCAGACCCCTTCCTCCTCCTCACCGTCACCGTCGGATTCGGTCTGAACCTCCTCCTGGTGCACTGGAGCCGGCTTTGTGCTCGCCTTTGGTGGGGGAGGCTTTTGCAATGTCTCTGCCGCTTGGGTGGACATTTCATGTGCTCTGGCTTCGTCCAGAGCGTTGGCCAGCGTTAGGTTGCTCTTCGCTAGCAGCCGGCGCCGCAAACGGATGTCTTTGACCCCTCGGATGAGTTGCTCGAGCAGCACCTCGTCTAGGTCTCGGTATCCGCAGTCCTTGGACGCCTTCCTTAGGGCGGCCATGTAGTCACCAATGGACTCGCCCTCCATCTGCCTTCGCTCTCCAAATTCAAACCGCCGCACGTATTTGGACGGTGTGGGTGCGAAGTGGTTCTTTAATAGGGTTTGCAGAGTTGGCCACGATACCGATTGTATCGGCGTTGGCTCTGCCAGGGCTTCCGCAATATCGATGACCTCCGGACCACAGTGGCTTAAGAAATAAGCCCTTTTGCGGTTATCTGGAACTCCCTGCAGTTCGTTGGCTTCTAGAAAGCTTTCGAAACGGGTCATATACGTTCCCCATTTCTCTCTGGCTGGGTCAAACGGTGCGGGCGGAGTGTAACTGGCCATCTCCGCGGTTTCTGCCCTGATTTGCTGGGTTCGGTTCTATCGTGCTTCAGCTCGGTTCTGGTTCTCCTTAGCCTCGAGATCCCATCCTCGTCGCCAATGTTAAGTTCTGGAAGTAACGAGGCTGGAGACCAGGGTAGTGACAACAGCTCTTTAATATAGGGTGAACCCAGCAACAGGCTGGGGGAAAAACCTCTCCTTTTATACAGTTCTGCTGGAGGCTTCGACCAATCAGCAACGTGCTGATTTCCCGCTCAAATATTTAAAGGTACAAACATGAATACATAACAATTTATCTACTTGTTTTTACATGCTTTAGAACTGCTAGGTGGGCAGGAGCTGGGACAAGTAATGGGAACTTCCTCTATCTTGCAATCTTGAACCTGGGCTATCAGCTTTTCAGCTGACAAGCTCAAATGTCTTTAACCCCTGAGCCATCGCACCCTCTAATCATCATCCAATCTCTAGTTCTCAGTAATTCCCTTTTGCTGCTGCGGATGCTGCTTTGGGCAACAACTCAAAAGTCCTTCAGGGCTACAAAGGTATAGGTGAGGTGGAAAGGCCCAGTCTCTTCTGTTGATGGACCAAATATTAGGATAAAAGACAGGCTTCTACCAACAGTAACATATGTCATTCACAAGGCTGCTAATTCACAACAGTATTGTCTATACTGTTTGGAAATGCTTTCCAATCTTCTTCCATTTTAATTTAGGAACTTTCTTATCCTAGGGCTAAACAAAAAAAATCGGTGATCCTTCACCAACCCTCAAAGTGGACTTGTTTGTGACATAGTTTAGTTTTATTAGAGGTGTGGTTTTGGGTGAATTCAAGATTATCTTTCTTGCCTTACTTGCTGTCTGATATCTGTGAAAATGTGTTCTGTAATATTACATTAACGGATAAATTACAAGTAATCCTCAACTTATAACCATTCGTTTAGTGACCGAAGTTACAACAGCACTTGAAAAAGTGACTTGTGACCATTTTTATAAGTCTTAAAAAGTGACTTACGACCATTTTTCAGTCTTACAACCATTGCAGCAACCTCACAGTCACATGATTAAAATTCAGACACTGATTCATATTTATGACACTTGGAATAGATTATGGGATCATGGGATCACTTTTTGTGACCCCTAGACAAGCCAAGGCAATGGGAAAGCCGGATTCACTTAATAACTATGTTACTAACTTAACAACTTCAGTGATTCACTTGACAGGTGTATCAAGAAAGGTTGTAAAATGGGACAAAACTCACTTAACAACTATCTTGCTTAGCAACAGAAATTTGAGGCTCAGTCATAATCTGTAATGTTTTTAACTTAAATTTGTGTCACAGAGATAGTAATAAAACAGCTTCAGCTGAGGAAAATTGCTTCTTTTTATTATTTCAGGTTGATACCCACATCCACGCTGCTGCTTGCATGAATCAGAAGCATCTGCTGAGGTTCATTAAGCACACTTATCAAACTGAACCCAACAGGATAGTTGGGGAAAGAAAAGACAAGAAGCTGACTTTGAAGCAGGTGTTTGAAAGCCTACACATGGATCCCTATGACCTCACTGTAGACTCACTAGATGTCCACGCAGTAAGTTCATTTTAAATAATTATCATGGTTTCGTAAATTGCCCAGCCATGGAAAGAGAAGGAAACTTTGGGTTGACAAACTCTTACGCATTTTGTGTATTTACTGTGCTAGTTGTTATAGTCTGAATTCAAATTACCTTTTTGTAGGCTCATATTTTATATTTTTAAAAAACATATTATAAATATGTGAGTTACTAAAACTAATGTCCAATGATAAATAATACAAATCTTAAGAATATAACGTATCTACTTTTTAACCCCTGCTTTTCTTAGGATCGCCAGACATTTCACCGGTTTGATAAATTTAACTCCAAATATAATCCAGTTGGTGCAAGTGAGTTGAGGGACTTATACTTGAAAACAGAAAACTATCTCGGTGGTGAATATTTTGCTCGGATGGTGAAGGTATGCAGCTTTTCAGCCAATCATGTCTTAGCTTGAATGTCTTCCAAGTTAATGTTGATTCCTGGTGACTCCCTACCATTAGGTAGCTAATCTTTTCCAGACCGAGTGCCCAAAGCGTGCACATGCACACCCAAACCCCCAAAATGCAATGCGTGTGTGGCCCCCGTGCATGCACCCCACTCCCATACATGCACCCTGCCCCTGCATGCATGCATGCCCCCCCACATGTGCCCCACCCTCACACATGTGCGTGGCCCCCCACATGCACCCTGCGCCCCTGTACATGCGCAGCAGAGACCCAAAGACCAGCTGGCTGGTGGGAGGTGTGCGCATGAGCAACAGACCTGAACTGAGGCGACGGCTCGTGTGCCATCAGAGAGGGCTATGCGTGCCACCTCTGGCACACATGCCTTAGGTTCACCATCACGGGCATAGACACATCCCTGAAGGCTTCTTGGCAAGTTTTTCGGAAGTGACTTTCCATTGCCTTCTTTCTAAGGCTGAAAGAGTATGACCATTATATATTTATTTGTTCTGGTCCAAAGCCATCTAGTAAATCTAGTTAGAATGTGAGTTCTTTTGTATGCCAAATAAAATCAGGAGAAGTTATACCTGCTCTGTAAGATTTTAGGCCATTCAGTTACAATGGACGAAAAACTCTGTAGGAGCATGTCATTATGTAATATTTTAAATAGGTTACTAATAACAAAAGATACAAAAGCGAAACAAGAATTCAGTCTAGGTAGATACTTGTTTTTTTTGTTTCTATTCGTTTTTTCTCAATCTAATGCCTTCATTAGATTTTCTTAACATACTAAGTTTCCTGAGTCTTTCCCCACTTTTCAGCTTATTGAATTGATTTGCCTGTGTAAAATCTCTATTGTGGGAGCTGCATTGGTTGCCAGTCAATTTCTGGATGAAATTTAAGGTCTCAGGTGTCACCTTTTTAAATCTTTCATAGTTCAAAGTTTTGTGGATATCTCTGAGATTGTCTGCCCTGGGTTGAGTTTCTTCAGGAAAAGACTCACTGAAGATCTTAACCCACTAAGGCAGGGGTCTGCAAACTTGGCTCTTTGAAGACTTGTGGACTTCAACTCCCAGAGTTCCTCAGCCAGCTTTGCAACTCTGGGAGTTGAAGTCCACAAGTCTTAAAAGAGCCAAGTTTGCAGATCCCTGCACTAAGGGGATATCATCTGCAGGGACTCCATTGTTAAACTTTTTCTGTGATGGCTGTCCTACTCTGGAACAGCCTAGCCCTGGATATTTAAACTATTCATTGCTGATAATATTTTCAAAGAGCTGTAAAAAAATGTACCTCTCTTGAAACACTTTGGACTCAAATGAATTAGGATATGATGATATCAGAGGTGTGACATATCAGCTACTGTATATTTGTTTTAACCATTGTTTTTATTCTGCTATTGTAATTGTTATTGCTCAGAGTCTTTATGAAGGAAGCAGTATATAAACCAGAATAATAATTCATCCTAGACACAGTTCCATTGTTATAAGGCTTTGAAGCCTTATCTAATTCTTCCATTAGCGTTTTTTAAAGTCCTGAACTTTTCTGTTCCAAAAATTAAACCCTGTAACTATGCCATGGACTGATGTCTTGCAGAGACCATTTACCTGCATATCTTAATGTGAACTATTCTGACTGATGAAGTTCTCATCAGTTTTTTTCCCCATTGTTGTAGATAATAATGAATTGTTTTACTCATAAAAATTAGATTTCTAATCCATTGTATCAATCTCTAGATACTATTGAGGATTTATTAATCTTAAAATGTTTTTATTTGAAAGAGAAATATAATTTAGCATTAATATAAATCAATTTTTGCATGAAAAATATACTATAAATCTACAAATACTTAGTGTTTGCCCAAATTAGAGTTAATATGCATGGGATTGAAATCAAAGGACATCTTTGACCTACTGCAAATATTTGAATACAGAGAAATGATGTACACATTCATGAAATATATATGAATCATACATAAAATGTTTATAAAACTTAAACAGTAAACCATTTTACATTATTCTGCTATAAAAGAGTTACCCAAAACACAAGAAATGATTTGGAATATCTGATCAATCTGTTCAGTTCTTCAAAATTATTTTGATGTTAGTCTTTAGAGGTTAAGCCCATTTAAATCTCATTCAACAGTGAAAATGTGTTTGCCTTTTTTCTGTGAATTATGGATTGCCGAAATGCTTCACTGCATAAATTTGTGGACATTTGTGAGTGCAATTAGAAGACAAAATTGGACATCCTGCCTCCATTAGGAAAACCAGACTGAATGTAATAGTAATTACACGAATCCAATTTCATTCATATATTAGCAGCATATCTGTTTAATATTAATTAACAGAGATGCTGTTAATTATGAGGATGACATTTATGAAATAATGGAAGGGTATGTGTAGAGTAAAACAAAGATGGGATGACTTCAGTTTCATGTGTTTTATTACTCTTAATTAGAATCCATATAGTTTGTGGCTAACGTTTTGAATTTTACAGCTCATTGTTGGTATATACTGCTCAGGGAAGGGTCTCCCTATAGTGTCTGTTTGTTCAGGTCATGGAAGAACCACATCAACTCTGCCTGAAGAATAGGAGTATCATGTCCAGATTGATCTAGGAAAGAAGATTAGATCTAATCAATTACCCAAAGAGGTAGGGATTCCCCTTCACTGGATACTGCTCCTACAGGCAAGTGGGGAGCACCACATTTCTTCAGGGTTGAAAGGATTGAATAGTGACATCACCGTTGCCCAGGGAACGCCAAGTTCGGGGCTCCTTTCATTGCCCAATTAAATTGCCTACTGAAGTAGTACCCATTTATTTACTCACTTGATTTTGAATTGCTGATTTGGCAGGGGCTACAGTGTGTGATGAGAGTTCACCCCATCTCACACAGCAGCAACTGGGTCTCGAACATGCCTACTGATCATCAGCCCAGTGTCTAACCTAATGAGCCACTGCACTCTTCACTGGATGTGTTGGATAGCCATTGTTTTGGGACAGATGCATCTGTGAGGACAGTCAAAGAGGGGCAAGTAGTGTCATGCTTCATGACATAATTCTGCCCTTTTTGTACTCATATCATGATATTGCAGGCACCTGTGAAAAGAATGAAATTGTGTTGCAATGGTGCAAGACTGCTTTGGTCATTTTGATGAAAGCACTGGGTTTTGTGGATGCCTCTGATACACAATGCTTTAAGAAGAATTAGGGGTGACATGATAGCAGTATTCCAGTATTTGAGGGGCTGCCACAAAGAAGAGGAGGTCAAATTATTTTTCAAAGCACTGGAGGGCAGGACAAGAAACAATGGTTGGAAACTA
Organism: Ahaetulla prasina; assembly: GCF_028640845.1. Classification (NCBI taxonomy): domain Eukaryota; kingdom Metazoa; phylum Chordata; class Lepidosauria; order Squamata; family Colubridae; genus Ahaetulla; species Ahaetulla prasina. Next base: position 272,963,903 of record NC_080539.1, read on the forward strand.
ATCAAAGAGAGAAGCAACCTGTAATTAAGGAGAAACTTCCTAACAATGAGGACAATTAACCAGTGGAAGAGCTTGTCTTCAGAAGTTGTGGGTGCTTCACCACTGGAGGTTTTTAAGAAGAGATTGGACAGTCACTTGTCTGAAATGGTATAGGTCAGTGTTGGCAAACCTATGGCACGCATGCTGGAAGTGGCACGTGAAACAGTCCAATGCCGAACATGCGGCCTCGCCGGCTCCTATTGCATTTGTGCGCTCAAACGCGCATTGGCCAGCTGGCAGTTGCACGTGCGGTGCTGGTGGATCCCAGAAGTGCGGCGATCCATTGCGCATGCGCGAGCTGGCACCTGGCCTTCCGGGTTGGCGTTGCGTGCATGCGCGATGGATCGGCGCACTTCCGGGGTCGCTGGCACCGTGTGTGTGACGGCCAGCTGGCTGGTGCGTGTTTGAGCGCACGAATGCGACAGGAGCCGGCAAGGTCATGCATTCAGCACGGGACTGTTTCGCATGCCACTTCTGGCATGCGGGCCAGCACACGAGAATGCGAAAGGTTTGCCAGCACTGGTATAGGTTCTCCTACTTGAACCTGGGGTGGGGGCAGATGGACTAGAAGCTCTTCCAGCTCATTCTATTCTATTCTAATTCTAATTCTAAATGGAACTCCTACACTGAAGAGGGAGTGGACTTGCTGGCATCTTCCTATACTTAAGTGCTTTTATTGATGAAGGAGTGTTTTTATTGATAAACAGATCCTGGATGATATAATGGAAACTACTCAGTATAGTTTTGTGTACTGGTGCTTAACTTTATTGTGAATATTGACCACTGAATTTGCAAGTCACAAAAGAGCTCAGTCTCTGGTTTCACAGTTACAGATGCAATCAATTATTAACTTCCTTAGGTAGAGTATAGAACAATACATCACAGTTTCTGGATCTCCTTATCACCATCTAGTGGTCGTCTAGCAGTACAGGTGGAATAATTCTTCATTCAGACATTCATGATGGGGGTGAATGTTAAGCAAGATGCAACATCTGTAGCTAATAATATGGTCTATGTTCTTCCTGTCCCCCCAACAGATTTCAGCAAAACCCTGATATCCATGTCTAAGAGAGATGAGTTCCTCACCTCTTCCAATTAGGTTTCTATGGTGGAGGGAATATTTCTTTAGAAATACATACATATATGAAGACAGGAACAAATTTAAAGGCCTTTCCCCTATTGCTCACATTTCTAAATTTCATGGTACTGCATCAGAAGAATGCAGAAGTATATAAAGTTTCAAACACTGTGGTAGATTTTACATTGCAGGAAGTTCTATAATTTGCAAATTTAAAAACAATCCTAAATGGCATTATTAAGTCTGTAAACACTTGGGGAATTTGAGATATGGAATACAAAATGCATTGTGATTAATGGTCAGTATGTGTATTTCTAAGTTAGGCTCTAGATGTAAGACTTTTTGATGAAATGTGTTTGCTGTAAACAAGAAAAGTAATAATGGCTTATTTTGAATAGGAAGTTGCCCGTGAACTAGAAGAAAGTAAATACCAGTATACAGAACCTCGGCTGTCTATTTATGGGCGTTCTGCAGATGAGTGGCAGAATTTGGCTAAATGGTTCATAAGGCACAAAGTTTATTCACCTCACATGCGCTGGATTATTCAGGTCCCAAGAATCTAGTAAGTAAAAGAATGAATAATTGAACTAGTGGAAACGATTTCATTTCTCTTTTTTCCAGTTCTTTAACAGTGAGTGAGATTTAAAATATGCTTAAGTATAAAAAGAACTTCCCTTACAGCAATGAGGAAATTTGACTTTTTTTTCTTCCCGCAATTGTGGTTAAGTAAATAACCTTGCACCATAACTGTTGCCACACTATATTGTGTGAGGTCCTCTGGAAAGTTCAACAGTTTAAATTAATTTGCATGTAAGAACCAAACATGTTGCTTTAAAAAGGGTTGAGGACAATATTTCAGAAACCACAATGATTTGGAAGATAAAAGGACTAAAGAAAGCTAGGCATTGCTAAAGTGGGTGGTACCAAGAAGTTTCTATTGTAGAAGAGTTGTATGGCTTACTTCCTCCTTCCCTTCCTTTCTGGTATGTTAAACCTGGGAGATTAGCACAAACTAACAGCATTTTAGCAGATTGCTTCATAATCTGATGAGCTGATTTCAAGAGAGACTTGAGAGTCATATGCAGCTCCATCCTGCTATTTTTCAATAAAAACTGGCTTGTTATGTAATGTTATGATAAATGTGTAAATGCAATCCATGTAAACTGTTGCAGCGCAATTTTACTTTAAATTTATAATTATTCAAGTTTATTCATGAGAAGCAAAGATCCATCTTCCAAATATCTTCCTATATTTAAATTGCCCTTGTTATTCAGTTGCTTCCACAAATATTGCAAAAATGACTCATGTGGGAGATCTGGAGAACAAGCAGGTTGATACAATTTGGGGTTGCCAATATGGCTCTTCCTCAAAGGACAAGTGGCAGCTATCGCTCAGGTGGTCTTTGCACGGATCTACCTTGTGCAACCCTACTGCCCTACTCATGATCCATTACTGCCCCACTCGTGGTCACTCAAGCCTTGATGACCTATTGTTTGGATGACTACAATGCATTCCCTATGGACTTGTCCTTAAAGAACACTCAGAAGCTTTAGCTGGTCCAGAATGCAGTACTGTAGTATGTATAGTTATAGGAGAATTTGGGTTTTCCTATGCAATATCACTATTTCACGAATTGCACTGGTTGCCAGTAGGCTTTAGGGTGCAACCGAAGGTGTTAGTTATTACATACAAAGCCCTTTGTTGCACAGGAATTGGTTATATATGAGGCTCCCTATCTATGATTATTTCTATGTATCTGATACATCTGTCAGGTTGGGCATGCTTCAGTCCCATCACTTAAGCAGTGCCATCTTGAGGAACCCAAGAGATGTGTTTTCCCTGTTGCCACATTTCCCCTATGATGGGGTCAGCAACCTTAAACACTCAAAGTGCTACAATGGTCCTTACAGGAAGTCCCCTGTTCAATTCTGGAGCCAATCAGAAGTCCACTTCCCCTGCCATAGTGTCTCCTCCTAGAGTGGCGTCCTTTTTCCTCTACCTGTCCTAACCAAAAGTCCTATCAGTTGTGGAGCCGACTGGTCAACAGGGAGCCACAGCACAGGGATGAAAGAGCCACATGCGGCTCCAGAGCTGCAGGTTGCTGACCCCTGCCCTATGAAAAGCTTTCCCCCTGAGATTTGGATGGCCTTATCCTGCGTACTGTTCAGAAGACTCTGAAGAATGGCTTTCCCCTCAGGCACAGATATAGGAGGTTTTGTGCCTATCTTGATTATTTTTCTTTGTTTTTGTCTCTGGTACAATATGTTTTATTTAATGTTTTTATTACTATTTGATGTTTTTAATTTGTATGATGCTCTGAGCTGTATTTGCTTGGACAGCTATATAGATAAATCGTATAAATATGGTGTATAAATAACCATATGCAATGTCTTAGGATTTTGTTGAAGGGCTCTGTTTGCATAGGAATGGGATTGATATGAGAAGTAAACTTTTATCAATTTTTCCCATTATTTTAGATTAAAGATTACAGATGGGTAGCAGTAACATAATAATATGTTATTAATAATAATATCATTTGAAAGGTAAAGCTAGACTATTCAGATAATTTTCATGTTACATATTTCAAGTATTTTTGGGGGGTTTTTTTTGTTATGTACTTTAAAGTGATTGAACTAAAGTTGCTTAAGGGTCTTTTTTGCAGCCAAAATTCAGCTGAGATCTTGCGGGGGGGGGGGAGGCTGTTGGACAAGAATACCTATTCCTAAAGTAGACCATATCCCAAGTAAGCACAATAAAAATGTTCAAATATTGTTTTTTCTTCCCCAGTGATATATTTAGGGCAAAAAACATTCTGCCTAACTTTGGGAAAATGCTGGAAAACATATTTTTACCTCTGTTTGAAGCAACCATCAAACCCTTGGATCATAAAGAATTACATCTTTTTCTTAAATTCGTAAGTCTTTGACTGTCCTAGACTGCATGTATCTAGTAATTGTATCACTCTGCATTCTTCTTTTATGTGTTTTCAGAAGCAAGTTCAAACTAGAGAAATAGGCTTTAAATGTTTGGGCAGTAACTAGTGACATGAAATTTTAAAAGCCAGATAGAGGAAAGCAGACTAAGATTTTTAGTGAAAATGCACCAGTTCCTTGCATAGAGCTTTGAAATATGTTGTTAAAATATAATTGTCTCATTCTAATTTACTGAAGTATATCATGGGACTGTGCAATTAATTTAATTATTTCCATATATTTCAGTTTGGATGGATAGATTATATAAACTGGCTCTTCTTTTGATGTAAAGGAGAATTTGGTTGAACAGGAATTAATTCCAAAACAATTTCAAAAGAAGACATTTTCTAAGCTCAAACTAAATCTGCTAGCATCTTACTAGAATTTTAATAATGTATAAGTGGTTCGGTATCAACAAATGCAAAACTGCTTTTCTGAACTGAGAAATAAAAATATGAATCTATAGTATGGTATGATATTAAATGAATTATTACTGACTAGAGTTAAAATTGTCACCTGGACAGGTGAAAGAAACTCTGTCTGGTGTCGGTATTTACAAATAACAAACTCCCTGCATGATAAATTGGAATTCTCATATTAATTGAGAAAATTAACTACTTAATATCAAGCAGAATGGAAAATCTAAAAGTGTGATGAGAAATAATTATAATCTTTTAAGTAATTTTTATGATAAGAGAAAATTACAAGGTACTGGGAAAATATTTAGACAGAGTAAAATTTGAACATATTTGTTTTATAAATATCTAATAATCCTACAAAATACAATATGAATTGCTTTTTAATTAGGTCATTTATTCTGGATATAGGATTTAAATTTGGAAATGTAGAGCTAAGGTTCCAAATATTTCATTCTACATATGGTGGGGCTATAATCATTTTTTATATCTCATTTTAGATATATCTTACACCGCACACTGTTTTAATGTTCTTTGTAATGTAAATAGTTTAATTGTTAGCAGGAAACTTTGGCAGAAAAATTCCCATCTTATTACTCCCAATTCTAAAGGAGGAAACCTGAGGCAGCAGTTGTCTGGTAACTTCAGTGACCCTGAAACAGGTTGCTAGTGTCTTGCTGAGATATCACAGCAAATTGCAAGTTGGACCAGTTAACCTTGATGATGAACCAGCTAGTCCAGTAGATGGGAGAATATTTGCCACAAGCAGTGCTCCATTACTCCTTCCAGCTTAAAGTCCCTACAGGTGTTGCTAATGAGCAGAAGTGCTGGGATGCCAAACACCTGCCTTTTTATTTGACAAGCATGCTCAGACTCCTGGCAGATTTAGTACCATCTTCTCTCAGTAGTGAATTCTACATCTTTCTAAGACCTGGGGGGGTGGGAATTACCACTGACTGATTCCAATAAGGATTTATAATTAATCCTTTATCTGTAAAATGGGCAATACCACGTTCTGTTATAGAATTGCTTGGACTTGGAGAATTATAATAACCCCCTGCAATGTGAACAAGTGATATACTATCAAAGCCATCATCTACAATGGAATATGTGCTCTCTAACCACATATATTTGATTTTCAATTGTAGCCTGAAAAAAAAGGGAAGTAACAGACCAATAAAAGGGACTATCACACACACACATTCTGCAGGCAACCCAGAGACTTTCAATGTATTAATCTAATTCACCTTGAGTATCAGTCAAGTGTTTGAAAAAAATATGAGAGAGTAAAGGTAGGAAACTAGATGCCACTCTTCTTTCTTATTCTTGCCTCTGTACAAATATTAGTATATAGACTGTACAAATGGAATCTGTGCAGCTGGGAACCAGCAGAGCTCCATTAAATATTGCCAGGACATAGAAGGTCTTTATTTATATTGTGGTGGATCCAGTTAATTTGAATATAACTATCCCTCTTTGAAGCAACAACTAAATGTACTTGAAAAGGAGGATATTTTATAAGGAAATCTAATCTTTTGGAAAACAAATATATTACAGCCTCAGGAGATTGGGATATCCAGGAATGAAGTATTTATTGCCCTTGTGACAAGATTCACCATAATAGTTTCCTCAGAAAGGCAGCTAGTAATCTGGAATGCCATAACAACAGATGTATGTTTTTCTCACCCAGCTATTGATTCCCCGCTTCAGATGAAAGGATTAATGCCCAGCTCTTATTCTTAGGATAAGAATGTGTGTACTGCATTAGAGAATTTTTGAGAAACAAAATCAGACAACTTATTGAGACTCCAGTTTAATATACTCACAAAGTGAAAGCTAGATTGTGTTAAATCTGATTCACACAAGACTTTTGATATTGCATTACTGTTAGGATTTTGACAATTTTATTTATTTTCTCTGTAAATTTTTCAATAGTCTTGGAAATGGATTGCCTTTAGACTCAAATATGTACATTCATTGGGACCATGATAACATCATTTTGATTGCCCCAGCATGCAAGTCTCATAGCCTCACAATGCCCTCCATTTGAATCCCACAGCAGGAGTTGTAAGTTCTTCTTGTTAGAGCTCAGATTCCCACAAAACACCTTTACCACTTTAGATTATCTGCCTGTTATTCTTCACTACAAATGCTCCTATTTTGTTTGTTTATTTAGAAGAATGGATCATTGTAGTTCATAATTGTTGGTTCTGAATTTTATAACGTTTAAGGATAGCTACCTTCTTCCTATCTTTCCTGTGTTGCTAGAATATTTGCAGAGAGCCTACAGTCTTTACCACATTAGATCTCATGAGAGTTTCAGATTTAATTTACATAAAAGAAAAGAACAAATATTTAACTGCTTTGATTCTTGTTTCGGAAACTTTGAATACGTAACAGTGCATTTTGGCCTCTAGATGGTGCCAACAATTCTACTATGTGTTCTAAAATATAATTATCCCAGTGCATTCTTTCTTTTGGCTTATGGTGTCCTTATTCATTTGGATATATGTGTGAACATTCACTTAATTTTCAAGAGATAACCAATCAAAAGTTATTTTGTGTAGTAGTTTTAAGGCAGCATTAAGTTTTGTAGTACCAAGAATATGGTAAAGGACAATATAATAAAATTAGGACGCCTTCCTGCATAATTAAAGGTAAAGGTTCCCCTCGCACATACTCCCGACTCTAGGAGGCGGTGCTCATCTCCGTTTCAAAGCCGAAGTGCCAGCGCTGTCCGAAGACGTCTCTGTGGTCATGTGGCTGGCATGACTCAACGCCAAAGGCACAAAGAACGTTGTTACCTTCCCACTAAAGGTGGTCCCTATTTTTCTACTTGCATTTTTTACATGCTTTCGGACTGCTAGATTGGCAGAAGCTGGGATAAGTAACGGGAGCCCACCCCGTTATGCAGCAAGAGGGATTTGAACCGCTGAACTACCGACCTTTCGATCAACAAACTCAGCATCTTACCCACTAAGCCACCGCATCCCTTTCATGCATAATTATGGAGGTGCAAAGTAATCACCTTGTGATGGTTACCCTATAATGGCTTGCATTATTATCAGCATCATTTATATGGCATCTAACTCCCAGAAACATTTCAAAAGGGCGTTTGGACCTTATGATCATCAGCAGTTTAAATTTTAATTTGTAGCAATTAAGTTAGATAATTCAGAAAATCATACATAGATTATTCATACAAAAATCTGTTTTTATTGAATTCTTAGGTGACAGGGTTTGATAGTGTGGATGATGAATCAAAACATAGTGATCACATGTTCTCTGAAAGGAGCCCCCATCCTGATTCTTGGATTAGTGAAAAAAATCCTCCATATAGCTATTATTTGTATTATATGTATGCAAACATCATGGTTCTCAACAACCTTAGAAAGTAAGTAGTAATATTTCTATTTTCATGTTTCTGTAAGTTTGATAGAAAGGTATGACAAGGAATTTACATCATGGTTTTCTAAGATAAACAAAAATGCATATAATTTATCTTCCCTCTCCCTTTTTAAATTTATTTTGTATCCTTTCTAATTATACAATGAAGACATGCTGGAGTTCTACACGTTTCCAAGTTGACAATTCTGCTCTGGACATTAGGCATAGGCATAAATTGTCCTAATGATGAATTCCATTACAGATGCTATCATGTTTTGGAGGTAGACGAACAAACAAAAAGTTGGATATATTATAACTCCATGATGGCGAACCTATGGCACACGCACTCTTGCCCGTTTGTCTTCTGGGTTTCTGGCATGCATGTGTGCGCAACGATCAGCTGTCCTTCATGCGCGTGGCAGTGCCGAAAACCAGTGTGCACATGTGTGCTGGCCAGCTGATGGTTGGGTGCGCGTGTGCACCAGAACCCGGAAGTTCGGCTTTTTTGGAGTGCGATCCCTTTGTACACGTGGCAGTGCCGAAAACTGGCCTGCGCATGCACATCAGCCAGCTGATTGTCATGTATGCTAGAACCCAGAAATTTATCTTTTCCAGAGCGCGGCCCCGATGAGCGTGCACGTTTCCACATGACTTTTTCGGCAGTCGGTTATATCATCACTGTTATAACTCTGAACAAGTATTTCTTAACCTATGATCCTTAGATGTTTTTGGGTTATGATTTGTGTCATCTGTGAGTTTGATGGGACAGCTGGAGTTAGGTGGAAATTGAGAGAGATTTCGATTACAGTCTGAGAAACATCAATGCAGAACATTTTTTTTTTTTTTGCACAAAGTTGTTAGGTAAGGAGGGAATAACTTTTCAGACTGAAGATCATCAGTACTTGGAAGTATGCATTCTAATTTTCATTTTAATTTCTTTTGTAATCTCTATATGAAATCACTTTTATGAGCTTTAGCAATGAAGCGGTATCAGCAGAAGCTCAAATTTCTGCATTACTTGTGACAGCAGATACGTAGAATCACTTTCAGCATTACTTCTGCAGCAGGAGTGCTTAAAGTTGTAATTACTAATCTATAGAATTGTGTCCATGATTTCACAAGTGACATTTCTCTGCCTTGCCTGGAGCTCTTTGTAGTTAAATTGTCATAGTGAACCTGAAATCTGCACAAATAGTACAGATTATCCATTCATTCACAGATGTTTGTTTGTTTACAAATCTGTTCACATACTGATATTCATATTAAGCACAAAATTGGATTGAAAACACAGTGCAGCCTGCTGATTTAGACTGACTTCAGTTGTATGGAACTGGAGAGAAAGGGTGAAATTAGGAAATTTAAAATGAGAAAACAAAGCAGTCAAGACTTTCAAAGTCTGTTACACATAGCATATTTAGAAAGTAGCATTGAAGCCTTGGTAAAATATAATATACAATAAAACTAAGTTTAAAGAATTGAGATAGAGCTGGGATCACAATATGATATTTGAAGTAATTTAATCTCTGCTGGTGCCACAAGTTAGCCCACTGGCAGAATTATCCTGCAATGAGTCATTTGAGCTGCAGTCACAAATACCTGTCTAATAAAATGGAGGACTTACCTTTGAACGATTGGATAAGGTCAGCCTAAACCAGAGGTGAAATCCAGCAGGTTCTGGAAAACTGGTTGCGGAAATTTTGAGTAGTTCGGAGAACTGGCAAATGCTACCTCTGGCTGGCCACAGAGTGGGGTGGGAATGGGGATTTTGCAGTATCCTTCCCCTGCCATACCCACCAAGCCATACCACGCCCACCAAGCCATGCCCACAGAACCGGTAGTAAAAAAATTTGGATTTCAACACTGGCCTAAACCATTTTTAATCTGAAGCCCAGCAGCCACTGAACCCCTTTTACCCCCTTAGTTAACATGAGAGTGTGTGTGAGTATCTTTAAATCAGGCTAGGTTAGGGGCTGTCCCAGGTTGTAATGGAGGAGTACTTACGTCAGAATAATTTAATATACATATTGCTGCCCATCAGTAGGTCACAGATGCATATTTTTTGCACTTCTAACAGCCATTGTGAGATGTATCATTATGATTGGTCTTGGGATTTCAGAATGGCCAGGTATAATGCTAATTATATTTTAAATTGTTTATAGGGAGAGAGGCATGAGCACCTTCTTGTTTCGACCTCATTGTGGAGAAGCTGGATCAATAACTCACCTGGTGTCCTCCTTTTTAACTGCAGACAATATTTCCCATGGATTGCTCCTGAAGAAGGTATAGTAATGGTTCTACTGCACCACCTCTACCAATCTGTTGCTCTGCTGATAAATGACTTTTGCTATCCTAGAATTGTCTGGGACTTCACTGAAGTCATACCTTTGGGAGTCATCAGAGCACTGAAAAACTCTTAATAATTGAGTTTAATTTATGGTACTGTAGGCTAGGTATACTTATACAGGTAGTCCTCTTCTTACGAACATGGTTGGAGCCAGAACTTCCATTCCTAAATAATGCAGTCATTAAGTGAGTCACACCCAGTTAAGCAAATAATGTACTTAAGCAAATCATGCAGTCTTTAAGCAAATCTTGCTTCCCTGATTGACTTTTCTCAAGATTGCAAATCTTAACCTCAGTCACTGCAACTGTTATAAGTACGTGCTAATTGCCAAGCTCCAAAATTCTGGTCACTTGCCTTTGGAAGCGTTACCATGGTTGTAAATGCGAGGACCAGTTGTAAGTCACTTTCTTCATTGTGTTCCTATTTTGAAGGATTGTTAAATGAATGGATGTAACTTGAGGACTACCTGTATACATCATGGGAGGATATGGGATCAATAGATCTCCATCTTCAGGTTTGCTATAAACAAAGAAAGATGTTTATTATCTGTATATCATACTGTTCTGCATTTTTGGATTGTTGCCTTTTTAAAAAGACCTTAAAGGACTCACAAGGCCTACTCGATGCGGTTCTTAGAGAAAGCATGCCAGGTCCCTAGGCCTGTATAACTCTCATAGCACCACCCTGACTAAACGCATGTGGGCTTATTGCTGAGTGAATGTATGTGTCCAATTACTACAAATGGGAAGCTTAAACAACATATTTACTTTTATGTGGTTGAAATCAATGAGATTTATAAAAGCTTACTTTCAGTTAGATTTGGGTTTGTGTTTGTAAAGCAGTTCTCCCCTGGGTGGCAGATTTCAATATAAATCTGACACAAGCTGTTCTAATTGAGAAATATTCTATTTTATTGGACAGCAAACATGAGCTTCCTTAAGAACTTTTTCCAGACAGTTGTATTTCAAATAATAAACATGTAACTGCAACAGTGTTCTGGTTTCTCAATGATAAATCGATTGAACAGGAAGATCAAAACCTGGTTTTTGAAGAGGTAGCTTGTACTAAAGGCACAACTCAAGCACCACAGACAGCAAAAGACCTTTTATTCAGCTAGTGCAATAATATGTGTTTTAACATCTCAAATCTCTGTTTAATTTTCATCATAAAATTTTTAAAAACAATACATCAATGCAATGTGAAATAAGGGTATATAGTTGTATATATAACAACTCAACTTGTATAATGCCAGAGAGCCGGGGTCAGTTAAAGTTTCCCAAGCTGTAAAAATGGTTTTCCATTTCCTCTGACTGAATGTTTCCTTTCCTGTTATCTCTGTGTGAATGAATAATGATTTTGGGTGTTGTTTTTGTACAGAGTCCAGTTCTCCAGTATCTTTATTATCTTGCACAAATCCCCATTGCCATGTCTCCTCTTAGCAACAACAGCTTATTCCTGGAGTATTCAAAAAACCCACTGCGAGAATTCTTGCACAAGGGACTGCGTGTTTCTCTGTCCACAGATGACCCCATGCAATTCCACTATACCAAGGTAATTTGCATGAAACCAATTTAAAAGTTTAATTTCCATCTGATACCACATTAACTTAAATGTTTTCTTATTAATTTCATCAGCAGCTCTCTATTTATTTGAAAGCAATAGTTTTCAGTTATCTTTTCACTTCATTTAGGAGGGCACAGAATTCTATTCACAATTTAATCGTTTACTGTGTTTGAATCCTAAATGTTGAATCCTGGAACACTTGTAATGCTCACAATCCTTTTGTTTCTCAAGCCATTCTCCCTTATCCCATCTGATGGGTACTGAACCCTGGAGTATGGACTCCAATCTCCTAAATCCTTTCTTTCGTGTCATTTCACCATTAAAAACTAGAATGTCTGAGTCTTTCTACTCTCAGCTGTTTTCTTTGCCATTTATTTTCCGCTTCTCTTAAATGTTTCAAGGTTGATCTGGCATGTCATTAACATCAGTCCTATAACTTAAGGACTATGAAGTGTTCTTGTGAGCGTGTGGTCTGGTTTGGGTATAACCGATCCATGAAAATCTAAGAAGGAAAATGACCAATTTTCATAAAGCACAGTGCTTGACGAAATAAATCTCACTGTGTAGTGGCTGGAGTTTCCACCACTCTCAACAGGCTACCCAGCTCTGAAACTATAAAAGTTGGATCTTGCCAACTATGATGAGAGACATCTGCTGATAAAAGGGTGAGAAGATGAAATTTCACTAAATTTTCTCTGTTTCTCTGAACACTTAGTCCTGCTTCCACTATTCTGGTGGAATCACCAATCCTCTAAAGCAAAGGGGTCAAACTCGTGGTGTCACATTGCCATCATGTGACTATCACGGTGTTTTCCCCCTTAGTGGGAGCTGGGATGAGCATGGCCTGCGTGTGACACATCTGGCCTACCGGCCACCAGTTTGATACCTGTGCCCTAGAGAAAGTTTTCAGGGAACAGAAGACAGCAAGGGAAGAAGAAAATTAAGGAAGAAAATTGAATAGCTCTGCAAAATTAGACATTTCCTTTTACTAGAAATGGTCCCTTTGATTTCAGGCTATTGGTGCAAAATAAATAAATTACTTGATAGAAAATCATATATTTTTGTATGTATAATTGAAGGAAGCACTGATGGAGGAATATGCCATAGCAGCCCAAGTATGGAAACTGAGTACTTGTGACCTATGTGAAATTGCAAGAAACAGTGTACTACAAAGCGGCTTGTCACACAAGGTAAATTTACTTGGTTTCTGTAACCACCAGACATTTGAAGATTTAGGGGACAAACTAGGTGATGCATTTAATATATTTTATTTTTATTTATAAAGCCACTAGAGGGCCTGATCATCACACATAATAGGAACATTTTAGCTAATGACATTTTTCTGTAATGGTGTTTTTCCTCAAAGGACAAATAACCAGGCTGAAGAGGTATGGTTTTGATGAATATGTGGGATAGAAATGATTAAATTCTGATCCCTTGAATTTTGTTTACAGCATTGGTTCACTTTTGCCATTGTATGAAACAGAAAAGTTGACATGAATTTACAGATGGGGCATTGTGGGAGGGGAGGAAGTAAAAAGTCCCATATAAAGAGCACAGTCATGATTGCCATCTTGACATTTTTCACACTTCCTGCAGATGCCGTTGTTTACATTTAGGCTTAACTTGTCCTTGATTTCTATCAGACTTTTCCAATTTACTGCATTTCAGATCTGTTAGCCTACTCAGAATTCCCATCCGGCTTCATCAAAGGCTATCTGGACATTTTGGGAATTTCAGTCCAGTATATTTGAGGGCATAGTTTGGGGAAGTTTCACTGATCTCTAGTTAATTATCTAGTGTACTGTTACAGAATAAAATCACGCCTGTTAGAAAGCAAAGAATTCTTAAGAAACATGAAGTTTCTTAAGCTACATTAAGTTGCAAGCCATGTAATGTATGTTAATCAAATTGGTAGCAGTTAAAAAGAGACTATCTGGTCATAGAAATTCTCTCTCTCTCTCTCTCTCTCTCACACACACACACACACTTTCAATAATCCACATCCTTCTTTTCAAAAATGCTGTTTTATGAAGATCATCTTCCACATTGTTCAGTTGAGGAAGCATACACTAAAGAGACACCTTTTAAAATTTTTCAGTCTGCTGGATTTCATTTGCCTTTAAAAAAAAAATCAAAGCAACTTTTCAAATAGTATCTTCTTTTCTCTCTGTTTCTCTAGGAAAAACAGAAATGCATAGCTCTAAATTACTGTGCTGAAGGACCAGAAGGAAATGATATTAGAAAGACAAACGTTGCACAAATTCGAATGGCTTACAGATATGAAACTTTATGCAATGAACTGAGTTTTCTGTCTGATGCGATGAAGACAGAAGAGATCACAGCACTGTCAAAATAGCCACAACCAACAAGTCTGAACAAAAGAGAGAATGTGAGCTTTTGCAGGACAGAAAGTCATCTGATCATCAGAATTCTTAGGTTACACCAGAATCGCTGCAAAACCAGTTTCTGCAAGTGCTTACCTTAAATAGGACTACTGTAGATGCCAAGATGCAGGCTTCTAGCTATGTTGTTTATGCATTTAAAAGTACATTCTAACTCTAGTCATTATAGGTTTGCAATGCATCTCAAGATACATAACATTCTGCTTTGAAAAAAGGGACATAGAACAATAGCTTTTGGTAGCACACATGGACCAGTTTTCTCACAATGTTTCTCATATTGGATTGATGGCACTTTAAACATGGACTTCTGTTTAGATTTCAGGTGTCTGATTGTACACAGTACTGTAGTGTCCGTTAGTTAACGAAGTCCATCCTGGATTTAGAAACTAAAATCTAATATAACCAAAGATCAGCACATCGCTCATAGATATTCAGTGGACATATAAATACTTGGCTTTTCCAGATGGGTCCTTTAATTGAAGAGTAATTTGATATGGTAACTTCCTAAGGCATCCAGGTATAAGGCAGATACCTGAAAAATGCAAATCAGATGTTGATGTATCCACCAGGATTTGCTACATGATACAGTGGAGCTTTTTCAGCAGTTCCATATCAACATTCCACTTTATTCACCATTATGAGACTTGTTCCACACCTTTTTTTTTCAATATAGATGATTAAGAACTTTCTTACCTATGTATTAGGAGGCATATTTACTTGCTAATATGCATTCATGCATTTAAGAATACCAACATTGGCTAAATTCACATTTTTTAAAATTTTACTGAGGTTTGTTTTAAAAATTGTTTGTTGAATAAGCCACAGTGACTTTGACATACAGCACTAAATTTTAAAGCACGGTTTATACTTGCATCAGCAAGATTAATTAATCTTGTTAACCAAAACCAAACCAATCATAATTTGGTATAATGTGAGGTGTGGAAGCTGATATAACAGAAAGCTGACATATGCATAGACTTAACTTGCATTTTGTAGTTTGTATGAAATGCACTAAAAATGAGATGTTTGATAGCTTAATATGCCATGTAGTGTAAGGAGTAGATTTCGTTGCTACTTCATTACTATGATGTAAAAGTGTGGGAACTGGAATTTAATGATTTATCAACTGCTGTAGGTAGTGTTAAAATTTTTATATGGAGTTTATTTTGAAAATGCAAACTTGAAAATGAACTATTAGAGGCAGTTTTGAGTTCTGGAAAGCAATTATATTTAATTACTGTTGATGGTGGTAGTTACCTGTTAGACTTTTGAAATACAGTAATAATTCTAAAAAGGGAAGATAGAAAGTAAAATTTGTCACGAATTCTGAACTTCTTAGGAAAAAAAAGGAGGGGTAACAAATTTCTCTCTGTGCACTTATGCTTTTTCTAATTTATTTTCTAATTTAAGTATTACTATAGAGTGGAAAAAAGTTGTACATGTTTTAATGCAAACTGGTTGGGAAGATATTTCAATTCCATAAGTGCAGTTATTTTCATTTTTTTCTATCCAGAAGAATGACTATCCTATTCAGGTTTACTTCATATCTGTCCAAATTTAGCTCTCCCAATACAATAAATGCAATTTGTTCACAGAAGCAAGGGCACAGGAACCTTTCCACAAAATAATTATAAAGGCGGCTCCTGTATTTGGAACTTAGCATTCTATTCTGGGATACTGTAGCAGATGAATTGATACTATCAGCTTTGACCAAAGATGACCATAACAAATTACATCTTTATCTTCATTGGCTAATAACAATTTCAGAACTTGTAGCCTAGTTTATTAATGCTTGACAGATAATCTAAATTTCATTTCACTTGAAAAGCAATCTATTTTGGTACTAGAAAATCTCCATTATGAAATTAAAGAACACATTGAAAGTTTTAGTTTCCTTTAGTACTTCTGATTTTTCCTTTTATACTATTATTCACATTAAATTGAACATTTTTAAATGTATTGCAATCACCGGTTACTTTTTTTCCTTCTCACAAATTAACTGGAGTTTGTGGAGCAGAAAGCGCAAGCTTTTCAAAAAAGGAAACCTTGGATTCCATATTGTTTTTGTTTTACAATTTTTAAAAAAAAACCACCGCTCTAATAAAAAGCATTTTAAAGCACACTCACTATGACAAAGTATTAGGCAACTGTAATGCTTGTACAACAGGAAAGGCTAGTCCTAACCACACAGCAATCCTGTGTTTTCAGTATGCCAAGCCCTACAGCTGGCAAATTCTCCAGTATCTGCTCTGGGCATGGACAGTTGCTTTGGAAGCTGTTCAATCTGTCTTCATTTTTTTACCTGCACAACTAATTCAAATAAAACACAGGTTCTGTGTATGCACATTTATGTAAAGTTAGCTAAGAGCAATTATGAATAACATGTGGAAAAGACATAGCTGCTTTAATAAGTCGAGGTGTCATGCTCAGTAGGAGTTCCTGGATATTTAGAAATGGCTTATTTGCAAATTCTAGTGAGCACGAAGTGATTTTAACAACTTCAAAACCAGATATGGTTTCTACCATTCTTATTGAGATGTATGAGATTAATGAGCTTTAAAGTAAATTCTACTGAATTTGCAAGGGTTTAAAATTGCACTATTATTGCAAGTTCTTGAAATATTTTGGTAAGTTTTATTTCATAATTAAGGTACCTTCTTCCTTGAATTATCACTGAAGGCCAGATATTTTCTTGAAGGGAATTGCCGATTATATATTTTTTGATGGCTTAGACTTTATGGGTGAAAGTTTAGCTGTCAATTATGTTTACTTGCATTAATTATTTTATATAATTAAAATAATTGTATTGTTTCTACATAGAACTTTTGGATGCTAGAATGCTAACATGACCTGATTAGCATTCAAAGAAATCCTTGCTAGTTTAAGAGGGATTATGGGAATTAATGTCCAATTTAAGAAAAATGGTTCAAGTTATACATGTACAGTATGTATTTTGTTGTCTAAAATATTCAGAGATATGTATAGCATGAAGAAGCTTAATAAATGGAAATGTTAAAACATTTATAAATATATTCATTGATGTTTGTCCTATTCTATAATCCTAAATGAGGTCAATTTTGACTGACTATTACTGTCATACCTATTACTGCATTACAAGTATGACGCTCACTAACCCACAAATTCTATGTAGGACAAAGATTAAAAAAAACCCCAATACAACTGTCAGGAATATAGTGTGAGTAGTAATTTTCTGGTTAGCCATGTAGTTAGCTGCTGCTTTCAATTTTCCATTTCTAATCATCCAGTAACCAGGAAAACTAGTCCCTGCTACTAGAAAAACTAGGTGGGGGAACAAGGCAATTCTGTCATAAGCCCCAAAACAGGCCCAAAACCACCCCCAAAACAGCATAGACTTCATTCTAAGTCAGAATAAACCCACCCACCCCCAAATATAGAAACTCGTGTCTCAAAGCACATTTTGTTTCAAGGTCAAAATAAACTAAATACAAGGTCAAAATGATCTGCATATCTCTGGTTAGGAATATATAAAATCATAACTTACTTTCTTGAAATTATTTTATGTGTATACACTGTGACTTTGAATGCCTAAGAGAAGGTATCTCAAACTTTACACAAAGATAAATAATCCAAATGTTTATTGCTCAAAACTCATAATACATTAAATTGCTTAGTTATTAACAGTCTTATATAAAACCACTAAGAAAAGTTCACATCCACACAAAAGAACTAAGGAATGCATTTTCTCTTAACAGTAAATCATCTCTTGAACATGTCTTTTAAAAACTTTTTTTAAATTTGTCATTCTTCATCAGATTCAATGCTAGAAGAATAACTCAACTGGGCTGCAGTTTTACACAATGTAACACATTTATTTCTTATGATAGGCTTCTAGTTTGTCATATGCTTATTGTGGTAGGGTATGTGTCAAAAGGCATGGTAAGCAACTTGTAAATCTCCTCTTCCATGTCTTTGAGTGTTACAGCTTGTTCTATAATCTTCAGTCTAGACTAAAAGTCCTTTAGTAAGAGGCATAGTTCACAACACAATGGAAACAGAGAAAAGGAAGACAGCAAATGATCCATAGTTAATCTGTAAAACACCGTGTGTGTGTATGTGTGTGCTTGTGTGTATGTGTGTGTTTTACATATATATTTACTATGGATCAATATATATATATATATATTACACATTGTAACGCTTGTACTAATGTGTATATTTAAAACACTATATAATTCACATTTTCACTTTACACATATTTACAACTGTGAAATTACCGAACCTATAATGTCATGTCCCCTCTGTGGACTGCATATTTTAAAGCTTCCATCTCTCAAGATTTGGTATACAGTTCTTATTCTCATGACAGGAAAAAAAAAGAAAAGCAAAGTCAGGAGTTAATGATCTACTGCTTACATTTCAAATATTTGTGCTGTCAATCAAACCTTATATGAAGGGAAAAAAGGATGAGTTATTGTTTCTACCATGTTAGTATAAAGTATTGGGCACTTTAATCACAGCACTGCAAGTCCAAATATATCTAGGGTGTGTGTGGGGAAAATCAAATCCATGATCTGTTTTATAACTAGTGAAAAACACATCAAAACAAAAACAAAGTATGTTTTGTTTACTCTGAATTTTAAAGCCCACTTAAAATCAATTGTCAGAAATAATACTTGCAATATCTGAATTTCTCTATATCAAACTTTCTTAATTAAGTAATCAGAGTTGCTCTTCAAACCTTCACTTTAGCACATCAGATTAAAAAAAGAGGAAAAGCACTAATTTCTACTCAATTTTACTAATTTAAGCAGAATTTGATAATCTCTCAAAAACATGTTTCCATATTCTGGTAAGGTTCAATACTTAGATGTGATTTATAGAAATCTTTTAGCGAATAGTGTAGGTTTGCAATTTAATTAGTTTAACCTATATTTATGTGCAACATTTCAGCAACAGTAGAAAACAATTTTATTATACATATTTACCAGACAATTCCAAATAAGGCCATAAATCCTTCATGATATTTAACTATTAACCCATATTTCCTTGTGTGGTGCCAAATCCATTCTATGAATAATAATTATAATAATAGCAGTTGTGAAAAATATAAAATCCAACATCAGTACCACATCAATTTGGGGATTTGTGTTGGCCCAATCTGCCTAGGGACTTAATTTTGGGGGCTTAGAACCATTTTAAGCTGCCATTTGAAATAAATTTGTAAAAATCACTCAGTACCAATTTTGTGGATTGGAAAATGGTGGATTTCTGGCATCTATTATTGTCACCTGGTAAGGTAACAATTCAGGACACATTTGTCATACCTCACACCAATACTCGATTACAACATGCATACTACATTAAAGCAAAGTGATCACCAAAAAAAAAAGTTTCCTTTTTTGCTTCATATTGCACCTACAGGAAAAGAAATCTCTGTGCTTTACTGCCTCATTTCATAGCAATAGCACATTTTACAAACTGGTAAATAGAAGGGCTAAGCTAAACAACACTAAATAAATAATAAACACGTTTCAGCCAGATTTTGTAATTAACATGTAATTAAGATGAAGCACTTGCAAAGAAACAGAACAGAATACAGAAGATTTTTTACTATCCGCACTATGCTTCAGAGATTCACTGTTTTGGAGAGTTTCTAGCCCAGGGACAGCTGTTCAAGGCATGTAGGAAATGAAGAGATGGGAAAAAGAGAATAGAGATTGCTGTCTGCTACATTAGAAGCCTTCTACTGATAGAGAAGTAAGTGGAAGAAACTTTGCTGGGTCCATCCATGACACTGCATAGACAAACTTTAAGCAATAAATACTGATTTAGAAAATTATCTTTAAGTAGAAATGAAAAAGTCAATCATTTATAAAAAAAATCTGCTCTCATAAAAGATTCCATAAAAGGAATAGAACATACCAATTACTGATTTAATCAAACGCATGTCAACAATAAGAGTTGCAACATTTCATAGGACAGAGGACAGAAGCTACTAAGTTCAAGGACTCTAGCCATTTTGATTCCCATTTAAGCATTAGAACATTGTTTATAGACAGTGTTGGACAACAGGACATGCGAACCACCCACCTTCTTCAACTGAGACAATGAAGTCAACTTTTAACGAACACATAACAGCTTTACTAGAACTAAAGTATTTCCTACTGCAGTACCTCATAATATCAGAAAATTCATAGTGTATTGACCGTAAATGTTATCAGAGTAATTAAGGAAAGTAATAATTACAGGTAGGCTTCCCCAGAACTAGTCGTTATTAAAAAGTAATGATTTAGCTTCTAGAAACCAATGTAATGAATAAAGAAATGAAAAGTAATGAGAACGATATCTTGGGAGATGTTAAGACTATGAATGTTAAGACTAATATCAGGGTATATGGGGCTGGCCTGCCTCATCCACCAAGTTGAGTATGTAAGTGGCAATATCTTCCTCCGTAGGTGCATCAGATACAACCCAAGAATCATTTGCAGCGGTCACTTGTAGGCGGCATACAGGGCAATTCCTGTGACGACCACTCCTGCAAAGGAAGTCAGAAGAAACCGTCACTGCTTTTCAAATTTTGTACTGACAATGCGCATGACTATTTTTGCTCTAATGGTAAGATATAATAGGATCTTGGACAAAAGGCTAAAAGACATGTGTTTTATCTAGGAGACCAAGCTAAAAATAACAGTGAAAGTATCCCCAACATAGATTGCGCAGATCTGTTTTTGAAAGCCACCAGGCAATGACCTCCAAAGAAAAACAACCTGTTGCTTTTTAAATTGGAAAAATTTACATTATCCCAAATGTCTATAATTTAAAGTAATTGGTTGCCCTATCAATAAATATTGACCGCATTCACCTATCGCTTGACTAAGGATACAGCAAACCCCCATCATTCAGAAGAACAGAATGATGGCTGAAATTTTCAGATCTGTTTTGGCTTTTTTATGAGGTTGGGGACTGTATTAAGAGGCAAAATATTTAGAGGGCTCATTTAGATCTTCACCTATCTTCCAAACAAGTTTCCAATCTGGGAGGCACTGATACCACCCGGTCCGTGGTAAATAAGGCTCCCTTGATTTACGATCTCATACAGAGGGAGTCCGTGGACTTTAGGGGCATTACAGAGACCTGGTTGGGCACAGAGGGGGGTGTTCCCCTGGTGGAACTGTGCCCTCCGGGTTTCTGTGCATTTCATCAGCTGAGGGCCCAAGGTACGGGTGGGGGGGTGGCGGTTGTGATTAAAGAAAGCCTAGAGCCGAGGGAGTCCACTGTGCCTCAGATATCTGGTTGTGAATCCCTCCTTGTGAAGTGGGGTCATAGGAATCAGATGGGTTTGTTGATCGCGTACCTGGCTCCTTGCTGCGTGACTACAGCCCTGCCTGAGCTGCTGGAGGTGCTTGCCGGGGTGGCAGTTGAGACTCCCAGACTTTTGGTCATGGGGGATTTCAACTTGCCATCGGCCGGCTTGTCATCAATGGTAGCTCAGGAGTTCCAGGCTTCCATGACGGCCATGGACCTGATTCAAGTAATTGATGGCCCTACACACATGGGGGGAGGCACACTAGATCTGATTTTTATCTCTGGACAGTGGATTAATGATCTGGTATTAGGAGATTTAGTGACGGAACCGGTGTCATGGTCGGATCATTTTCTCGTTCACCTGGACTTTCAGACCGCCACTCACCACCGCAGGGAGACGGAGCCAATGCGTTGGTTCCGTCCCAGGCGCCTGATGGACCCTGAGAGGTTCCGGACGGAGCTTGGGCCGTTTCCTGAGGATCTTGCCCACGGCACGACTGAAGAACTAGTTGCGGCCTGGGAACGGGCCGTGGCTGGGGCTTTGGACTGTGTCGTGCCTTTGCGGCCTCTGACCCGGCGTAGATCTCACTCGGCTCCCTGGTTCTCTGAGGAGCTGAGGGAGATGAAACGCCGGAGAAGACGCCTAGAGAGTACCTGGAGGTCTAGCCATTCCGAGGCTGATCGGACACTAGTGAGCTCTTTTACTAAGACCTACCTAGTGGCAATGAGGGAGGCGAAACGTTCCTACGTTTCCACCCTCATTGCATCGGCAGATAACCGGCTGGTCGCCCTGTTTCGGGTGACTCACTCCCTCCTTCAACAGGAGGGGCGGGATGACCCCCTACAGGGACGTGCCGAGGAATTTAACGGTTATCTATACGATAAAATCGTTCAGCTTCGGGATGGTTTAGACCAAAATTGCGATGATCCAAGTGGGATGGCAGAGGCACGTCTTGTTGAGGTTATTTGGGATGAGTTTGAGACTGTGGCTCTCGAGGACGTGGACAGGTTACTGGGGAGGCTACATGTGACCACATGTTTACTGGACCCGTGTCCTTCCTGGCTGGTGCTGGCTACTCAGGAAGTGACACGAGGCTGGCTCCGGGGAATTATAAATGCTTCACTGTTGGAAGGGGTTTTCCCCACTGCCTTGAAAGAGGCGGTGGTGAGACCCCTCCTCAAGAAGCCTTCCCTGGACCCAGCTATTTTGGGAAATTATCGTCCAGTCTCCAACCTTCACTTTGTGGCGAAGGTTGTAGAGAGTGTGGTTGCATGGCAGCTTCCCCGGTACCTGGATGAAGCTGTCTATCTAGACCTGTTCCAGTCCGGCTTCCGGTCCGGTCACAGTACGGAGACAGCTTTGGTCGCGTTGGTGGATGACCTCTGGAGGGCCAGGGATAGGGGTTGTTCCTCTGCCCTGGTCCTATTAGATCTCTCAGCGGCTTTTGATACCATCGACCATGGTATCTTGCTGCACCGGTTGGAGGGGTTGGGAGTGGGAGGCACCGTTTATCGGTGGTTCTCCTCCTATCTCTCCGACCGCTCGCAGACAGTGTTGACAGGGGGGCAGAGGTCGACCGCGAGGCACCTTACTTGTGGGGTGCCTCAGAGGTCGATTCTCTCGCCCCTCCTGTTCAACATCTACATGAAGCCGCTGGGTAAGGTCATCAGTGGTTTCGGGGTGAGTTATCATCTGTACGCTGATGACACTCAGTTGTACTTTTCCACCCCGGACCACCCCAACGAAGCTGTCGAAGTGCTGTCCCGGTGTCTGGAAGCCGTACGGGTCTGGATGGGGAGAAACAGATTCAAGCTCAATCCCTCCAAGACGGAGTGGCTGTGGATGCCGGCACCCCGGTACAGTCAGCTGCAGTCGCAGCTGGCTGTGGGGGGGCGAGTTATTGCCCCAACGGAGAGGGTGCGCAACTTGGGTGTCCTCTTGGATGGGCGGCTGTCGTTTGACGATCATTTGGCGGCCGTCTCCAAGAGGGCCTTCCACCAAGTACACTTGGTGCGCCAGTTGCGCCCCTTCCTTGACCGGGATGCCTTATGCACGGTCACTCATGCCCTTGTCACTTCCCGCTTGGACTATTGCAATGCTCTCTACATGGGGCTCCCCTTGAGGTGCACCCGGAGGCTGCAGTTAGTCCAGAATGCAGCTGCGCGGGTAATAGTGGGAGCAACTCGTTGCTCCCATGTAACACCAATCCTGCGCAGTTTGCACTGGCTTCCTGTGGTCTTTCGGGTACGCTTCAAGATTCTGGTTACCACCTTTAAAGCGCTCCATGGCTTAGGACCCAGGTACTTACGGGACCGCCTGCTGTTACCTTTTGCCTCCCACGACCCGTATGCTCACACAGAGAGGGCCTTCTCAGGGTACTGTCCGCCAAGCAATGTCGGTTGGCGGCCCCCAGGGGAAGGGCCTTCTCTGTTGGAGCTCCTACGCTTTGGAATGAACTTCCCCCTGGTTTACGTCAAGTGCCTGATCTTCGGACCTTTCGCCGTGAGCTGAAAACGCACCTATTTATTCAAGCGGGACTGGACTGAAATTTTATTGGGGTTATTTATATTTTAAGATTTTAAATTGTTTTAAAATTTCGGCCACATTATAATATGCTTTTTAATTTCTCTTAATGTTTATATATTGAATTTTACTTGGCTGTACACCGCCCTGAGTCCTTCGGGAGAAGGGCGGTATAAAAATCGAAATAAATAAAAAAAAAATGTGTGCAAGTTATTGTACCTCTATGTAAAAAAGTTATTTAGTTCAGTAAAGACAACTTCTTTCTCCTAAATTGTTATCTTTGAAGTAGAGGTGGTACTGGAAAAGGGGATCTACTTCCAGCTCACTGAGAGCTAGAACTCTGGGGGGAAAAAAACCCATTTCACTGTGGACAACTGTATGAGGAAAATATATGAGGAAAATAATTACAGTGGTACCTTGGTATTCAACTGCTTTAAAACTCATTACATTTGGTACTCATTGCATTCTGATATGAAAATTTTGTCCTGGTACTCATTTTTTGTTTAATACTCAATACAAAAGCTAGAGCTTGTTGGTGTTGGCTGCCTTGTGATTCATTACATTATTCCTCTATCCAACTTTGCCCCTCTCCCACTTCTGGTTTCACTATCCATTATGTTACCCTATCATCAAGCCGCGGTGTGGCTCAGGCTGTAAGAAGCCTGTTATGAATAGAATAGAATAGAATAGAATAGAATAGAATAGAATAGAATAGAATAGAATAGAATTTTTATTGGCCAAGTGTGATTGGACACACAAGGAATTTGTCTTGGTGCATATGCTCTCAGTGTACATAAAAGAAAAGATATGTTCATCAAGGTACAACATTTACAACACAGCTGCTTGCAATTACTGCAGGCTATTGCAGGCTCGAGTCCCACCAGGCCCAAGGTTGACTCAGCCTTCCATCCTTTATAAGGTAGGTAAAATGAGGACCCAGATTGTTGGGGGGGCAATAAGTTGACTTTGTATATAAATATACAAATAGGGTGAGACTATTGCCTTACACAATGTAAACCGCTCTGAGTCTTCGGAGAAGGGCGGGATATAAATGTGAAGAAAAAAAAAAGCCTCCATTCAGTTTTATTTGATTTTATTTTTGCTGGTTTTGCTGGAAAGTAGAGTTATGTGTGTAAATGTAAAATGAGCTTCTGTGCTTCTGAGAAAGAAGTTTGTGTGTGTGTGTGCGTGATACATACAAAATCAAGACTGATCAATTTATAAATGGAGTGTCTTATTTTACAGGGCTTTAAATTAAAAGAATATTAACTAATATTAAGGTTTCTGAACAGCATGTATATAAGCAGGTACATAAAACTACTCAAATATGCAAGTATATAAAATACACATAAACCAGCTAGCAGTACCTAAACACACTTGTAAGTGGATCATAAGCTTTCTAACAAACAGGAAGCAGCAGGTGAAGCTAAGCAAGATCACATCAGTTACCTGTACAATTAGCACAGCCCCCCCCCAAGGCTGTGTGCTCTCCCCACTTCTCTTCTCTCTGTATACCAATGACTGCATCTCAAAAAATCCGTCTGTTGAACTACTTAAGTTTGCAGATGATACAACAGTGATTGGTCTCATTCGAGACAACGATGAATCTGCATACAGATGGGAGGTTGAACAACTAGCCTTGTGGTGCAACCTGAACAATCTGGAACTGAACACATTCAAAATGGTAGAAATGGTGGTAGACTTTAGGAGAAACCCTCCCATACTACCACCTCTTGCAATATTAGGCAACACAGTATCAACAGTAGAGACCTTCAAATTTCTAGGTTCTATCATATCTCAAGACCTAAAATAAGTCACCTAACATCAAAAGCGTCATCAAAAAAGCATAACAAAGAATGTTCTTTCTGCGCCAACAAGCTCAAACTGCCCAAGGAGCTGCTGATATAGTTCTACAGAGGAATTACTGAGTGTCATCTGCACTTCTGTAACTGTCTGGTTTGGTTCTGCAACACAACAAGACAGACACAGACTTCAGAGGATAATTAGAACTGCAGAAAAAACAATTACTACCAACCTGCCTTCCATTGCACGAGTCAAAAAGAGGACTGAAAATATTTACAGACCCCTAGCATCCTGGACATAAATTGTTTCAACTCCTACCCTCAAAACGCCGCTATAGAGCACTGCACACCAGAACAACTAGACACAAGAACAGCTTTTGCCCGAATGCCATCACTCTGCTAAACAAATAATTCCCTCAACACTGTCACACTATTCACTAAGTCTGCATTACTATTACTGTTAATCTTCTCATTGTTCCTATCATCCATCTCCTCCCACTTATGACTGTATGACTGTAACCTCTTGCTGTATCCTTACAATTTATAGTTTCCTAGTATGTTTCGATTGCTTATTTGTACCCTATGACTATCATTAAGTGTTGTACCTTATGATTCTTGACGAATGTATCTTCTTTTTATGTACACTGAGAGCATATGCACCAAAGACAAATTCCTCGTGTGTCCAATCACACTTTGCCAATAAAGAATTCATTCATTCTATCTATCTATCTATCTATCTATCTATCTATCTATCTATCTATCTATCTATCTATCTATCTATCTACCTACCTACCTACTATCTATCTATCTATCTATCTATCTATCTATCTATCTATCTATCTATCTATCTAAACTTGGAAAACTGAGGTGGCATTGCAAAGAAGGGTTCATTTCTTTTCTTCATTAAACATGGTATAATTTGTTCATCAGATTTAACTAAGGGACTTACCATTTATCAATGCATTTCTGACAAAAGCTGTGGGCACATGGCAAGATCAGATCAGCACGTCCATCCATACAAATGCAACATTCTTCCTCATCAGTAAGCTGTTTCACCCTACAGTGCAAATATATTATTTATTCACAATCAAAGATTTCCAGAACGTTAATTGTATATGTAATATACATTGAATCATTTCTTGTTAAATATTTTATTATGACTATTTATAATCTTTTAACTCCTAGTTCACTACAGCAACTTCACATTCAACTTGCAAGAAACTATCTGGGTTTTGTCCTAAGAAAGGAGGAAGCAGACCATTATTATATAAAAAATTGGTGTTCTATAAACAAAACCTATGACACACATTAAAAATGTTAAAAGTGTTTAAAAAGAATAATCATAGACTGATGTACAATTAAGAAAAGTTTGTTATTTGCTTCTTCAATGTATACTCTGAGTGGTGCATGAAC
Source organism: Ahaetulla prasina (assembly GCF_028640845.1). NCBI lineage: Eukaryota > Metazoa > Chordata > Lepidosauria > Squamata > Colubridae > Ahaetulla > Ahaetulla prasina. Next base: position 272,991,133 of record NC_080539.1, read on the forward strand.
AGACATTTTTACTTACACACACACACACACACACAAAACCACAGATTGTTGTATACTGTTGTGTCTTGCCCGCCCTCAGAGCAGCCGGGGCCTTCTTACCTGCTCCCGAACACTGAGGAATGTATGCCTCCCGGCCCAAGTCCTGGCTCCATGCCCACACAAACTGCAGAAGGAGAATCTCCCGGCCCCAGCCCTGACTCCATGCCCAGGCAAACGGAGCAGCTAGACCCCTCCCCCTCCTCCACAGCATGTGAGCCTGAGGAGGGTTTATTCCCAACAGCTGACTGGAGTAATCCTCGCATCAGAAGATTGGATAGGCGGAGGCAACAGAGGGAAGGGAGGGGCAGGCCTTAATGAGTGCTGAGTCATGGAGCCACACCCCATGGCCTATATAAAGGATCTACTTTCTGGCAGTCTCTGAGTCAGGCAAAAGTCGAACTTATCTTGCTGAAGTCACTTACTGGTCTCCTGCCTGCTCTGAGGACTTTGCTAGGACTTTGGGCAGAGCTGCAGAGGCAAGCCTGATTCGGATTTCCCTGACCCGGCCGTCAGCGGAGGAGTGGGACACGACATATACAATGGCAAATAGCTATTCCCGTTATCTAAGTGCCTATTTCCAATAATTTTTTAGCACAGAAGTAATTTAAAGTTCTTTCAGCTCTCTGAATAATCTCAAAATTTTCCAGAATGAGGAAAATTAATATGAATGGTAGATTATTTCTTTTTCAAAATGAATCTTCATCACTAAAGAATGAAGAGGATGCCTCTCTGCAAGAGGATGTGCCTCTTTTTCAGAAAAGCTTACATATATTTTCAGTAAGAAAAAAGGTAGACTAAATAACTGAGCGTTCATTCATTGCACATTTTTATAGTAAATGGCAACCTTCACCTAAACGGAATCAAGTTTACAAAACTCCTTGCTGGAGCAAGAAACCGGACAGATTCAAAATTTTTTAGAGTATTTCAAATACCTTCCCATCCAAAGGCTAGCCTGACAAGATTCAACAGATGACAGATCTTCTGCTATTCCTTCTGAGGGAGCGTTCTGTGAAAGAACCTGTGATGCTTGACTTGTAATATCTTTATAAAGTTGAATGAACTGATACAAGTTCATAATTCTTGAAGCTTCCACATTCCCACTTGTCTTGTTTATCTATAACACAAACAGCAGCATTATCATTTTTCTTGAACATCTCACCATTTATTCTAATGTTATTTTTAAAGAAATGTAAATCGAGAGTTCCTAACTCAGAAATTTGATATGCGATGCTATAAATGCCTTTATAATGTTTAGAATGGTAAATGGCACATTAATAATGGCACATTAGTAAAGTTATGGCAAGCAAAACATTATACACACAGCAAAATACATATTTTTAATAAGTTATGAAAATGTGGCATTTTTTTCTAACTAACCATGAACATCCACAAAATTTATCCTTATAGCATTATTCATAGCATTTATATGTTGCTATGAATGAGAGAATTTAAGATTCTGATAAACTTACTTTAGTGCAAACTATCCGAACAGCCACCTTCCATAAAGCCGTAGCATCAGACCCTGGCTGCACTTCAAATAACAGGTGCTTATTCTGGCCAGAAGCTAATTGTGCAGTTCTGGAAATATTTAACATTTATTTAACATTCTATACATGTAGCACAAGAGGACAGACACTTTAAACATTACAGTGAATATGATGTACAAATTGCAAGCAAATATATTTTCAAACATAGGGCTGGATCTGTGGAATAGGTTTGGTGGAAATTGGTTTTCCCACTCAGCCCCTTCCAAAGCTGCCTTCGTGAAAAGACTTGCTGATATTTGGAAGAATCTTGCTAAGAGCCAACACCATTCATCTAAAAGCCTTTGATCCTGGAAGACTGTTTCCAGAGGATTGGCAGGAGAACAAATCAAGGAAGTCATTTTCACCCCAGTGCTTGTAACACAAACATTCATCTTTCTTTGAATTGGCTTCTTGGGAATATAATTATTCTTTCTCTGGTTCATCTTCATTTGTGGTTCTCCAGGAACTCAACTTTAAAATAATTATGTATTATGATTCCAACCAAAATGCTGGAAAACTTATATTTTATACAAGTATGTGTTTATATAAAGTGTCTGGTTTCATGCAACTTCTGGTTTTAAGAAGAATTGTACATAAGTGATTGATATATGGTTTACAGACAAAAGATCTCAGGCTTAATTCTTTTATAACCAGATAAAGAAAATGTCAGATACCCTTGAGAGACATTACTAGTCACCATAGATAATTACTGAGTTAGGTATACTGATTATCTGACTCAGTATAAAGCAACATTATTATGTTTGCAACTACAGTATTTTTAAGAGCTTTATTTTCCTTCTAAAGCAAGAATTGGAAAATGCATTCATGTCCAATACTTAATTTTAGGACACATTTTAATTGCGAAGAGAGTAAAGTATTTTCCAAGTAGCTCAATATTAATACAGCTAAGCCACGGTTTAGGAGGTTTGCATTGATTGGTTTAACTGCCATTGTTAAGTTTCAATGAATGAGTGCTAGATTTATTTTGATTGCTCTTATGTAATTTATTATGGTGCCTTTAATAAGGGAAATAAGCTTCTCTCATATCTACTCGTTTCAATTTGAAAAACATTACAAAACATCTGATAAAGTCCTGATCGCAAAGTATTTGTTGCGGCTTAAAATAAAACCGAACACATCCCGAGAAACTAAATATTATGTTACACCATGTAATGCAACTGTCCCATTTTTATTAGAAATTAAGCAGTCATATACAGTATATATTGCTAATAATTCATTCTCAAATGCCTTAAGCAGGTTCCTGTTTAATACTTAAACTATTACATGTATAAAGGGGAAAAAAATCTCACGTATCATTAAGTTCAGCCACTCTTCCCAAAAATTCTTCATATGTCAAGAAACCACTTTCTCGAACAAGAGAGACATGCTTGACAACTTTTTCTGGCAGCTTATTTATAACTGTCTGCGTTTGGCTTGAGAGTTGCTGGCCCATGATAGATGCTTTAGCTCAGGTCCCAGGAAGAAATACTGCTTTCCACATTTAGAGAATTTCTAATAAATATATTTTAAAACACTTTATTAGAATAGTCATCACTGCATTCAATTCACAATGCATAAATTGCAAGCCAACTACATGCTATATAGTTTAACTGGAGTAGCTTTATAAAGCTGGTTAGCTTTATATAGAGCTAACCAGGTAAGAAGTCAGATTAAGTTGTGGCCCGCCAGCTGCCAGCGGAGCTGGTGGTAGACTGGGGCGATAAGGAGGTTGGTGTTGTGACCCAGGTTCCCGGACTCGGACTCCTGGAGGAGGAGGATTCAGAAAGTGAGGAAGAGGAACTGGCAAGTCCTGCTTCCCCTGGGCCCTCTCCCTCCCTGGCACCCACCCAGGAGGAGGAGGAGGGGCTGGCAAGGCCTGATCCCCCCGGGCCGCCTTCTGATTTGGCAACGCCCCAAGAACAATCTTGGCTTGATGCAAGACTGCGCAGACGTGACCGGCGCGCACAGCAGAGGCGGCGTTGGGACAAAGTCAAAGAATGATGAGTCACGGAGTGACACTCACAGGGGCTATAAAGCAGGAGGCGGAACTTCCTGGCTTTTTGTCTTGGACAAAGCAATGAATTTGCGCGGGCAAACTGTGTCATGGATAGAAGAATCTGTTTGTGAGTGAATCGTGCTTTATCTATAATTTTCTGGTTATCTCCAGGGATTTTGGCAGGCGTGTGGGGAGACATCTCTGTGCCAGAAGGAATTCAGCCAAATGTAAATAAATTGGGAAAAGGCCTTTGACTGACTTTTTGTGTGGAGTGGTGGGACGGGGAAACAGAACAGTTGGGGAGGAACTTGGGCCAGCTCTGGAGTCTGGGGAAGGCTCTGATGGAAGCTCTGTGTTGGACACAGAGATACAGCCAGGGCCACCTGACATTTCCCAGCCACTGGAGAGGCAGCTGTCTTTGGAGGCTGAGATAAGTGGGGAGGAAGAACAGCTGAGGCCAGTTCCAGATGCGCGTATGCGCAGAGCTGTTAGGAGAAGAGAACAACTAAGTACAAGGAGTTGACTCGGGAAGCAAAACACACGTAGACGCTGAATGGCCCCTCCCTGACTGGGGAATAAATAGAAGGAAAGGGGAGTTGTGGTCGTAGGAGACAACAGTTCGTAGTTCTGAAGATTTTGGCTCATTGCATTTTGTGTAACAAAGACTGCTTCCCAGAACTTAATCTGCAACCTTGAAATTATCGCAAGGAACTGATAAGGTCTGTTACTGCAGTTAACTCCTTGAAGGAGTTAACGCCTGGACTTTTCGGTGGGTGAATGCGATTAATTCACAAGAGGAAAATAAAGGGGTTTTTTTTGTGACAAGGAGTCTGTTTCTTGTTTCTGCTAAAGCAGATTAAATCCAATTCTATTGACACCTAACTCAAGCATATTCTCAATATGGAAACACCTTGTGAATGCACATTTTTATTAAAAATGCAGTAACTCCTATTTTAGTAACTCCTAAAATACAAAATATAATGACTGACAATTGCAAGTTTATGTTTAAAACTCTGTAGACTGAACTCAAATACTTTTTAAAGGAGAGAATAACATTCATTCAGGTGAAGCCATGCATGAAATAACAGTGTACAGCAAAATTTAGTTGACCATTAAGGAGAAGAACATATTAGACATGCAAAAAACTCTCAAATTATACTTATGGTGCAGAAAGAGCTACAATTTAAAGACTATAATTTATTTGATGCTCTAATTTGTCATTCTACATTTTACTAAATCTATTTTAATCTATCCAATAGTTTTCTGAGTATATTACGAAGTAATTATCTTAAATCTTAAAAAACCAAACAAAGAAAAATTGTAAAACTGTAATGTCTATTAATAGACATTAATTTAAAAACAATATACACGATACATTATCACAGTATTATGAAAGATTTAAAAAGTAATAATATTAAAGTCAGGGAAATGTAATGCCAGTTACAAAATAACTCTGTTGCTCATAGGGTTGAGTGGAACTGCCCAAGAGTAAATAAATCAAGGCTTGAAAATTGAAAGCATTAATTTTTAAAATGAACATTTGAATATAAACACAAACATTAAAAATTTCCTAAATTTTACAGTTTGAAATGTAATTTAAATTGTAACTGTATCGTTTAATAGAAACATTTTTCAGAATTATAGCAACCTGTTTTAAAAGGCTATCATTTTGCAGAATTTCCCCCCAAAATTGAGATATAGGTATTCCTCAACTTACAACAGTTCATTTAGTGATCACTCAGTTACACCACCACTGGAAAAAGTGACTTATGGCCGTTTTTCACACTTATGACTGTTACAGCATTCCCATGGTCATCACATTATCAAAATTTGGATGGTTGGCAACTGATTCATATTTATGACAGCTGCAGTGTCCCAGAGTCATGTGAACACCTTTTGTGACCCTTCTTAGAAGACAAGTCAATGAGGAAAATAGATTCATTTAACCTTGTTACTCACTTAACAACCATGGCAAGAAAGATCGTAAAATGGGGCAAAATTCACTCAGCAAATGTTTCACTTACTAACAAAAATTTTGGGCTAATTGTGGATGTAAGTTGAGGACTACCTGTATTCCGGTTATTATTATACCCAAAACTGGTTACTTGAATCCAGATTCTCTAACCGGAAAAGGAGACACTAATTTTTAAATTCTCTTCAAGTATAGGTAGTCCTCAACATACAACCACAATTGAGTCCAACATTTATGTAGTTAAGTGAAAATTTGTTAAGTCAATTTGTCGCATTTTACGACTTTTCTTGCCACATTTGCTAATGTGCAGTTCTTAAATTAGTAACATGGTTGTTAAGTGAACCTGGGTTCTCCATTGACTTTGCTTGTCAGAAGGTCACAAAAGGACTCCTGAACACTACAACCCCTCATAAATGTGAGTCAGTTGTCAAACATCTGAATGTAAATCACGTCACCACAGGGATGCTGCCATGGTCATAAGTGTGAAAATGGTCATAAGTCACTGTTTTCAGCGCAATTGCAACTTCAAATGGTCGCTAAATGAATTGTTGCAAGTCGACTACCTGTACCTATGTTTTAGAAGCATCCAGAGTGTATCATCTCTCTAAACCAGGCATGTCAAACTCAAGGCCCGCAGGTTGGATCTAGCCCGTGGGGCCGCCCTGGAAGCAGCGAAGAGTTAGGGTGCCTCTGTCAGCAAAAACAGCCTCTTGCAACCTTCTGCCAGTGAAAACAGAGCTCAGGGGGCTGCAGGAGACCGTTGCAGCTAAAAATGGGGTCGGGGGTGTGTGTGTCATACACAACACCCTGAGCTCTGTTTTCACTGGCAGAGGTCTAGCAGAGCAAACTAAAAGCAAAACAAAAACGAAAGAAGAACTGTTTCCCCTTTTGCAGGTTTCCCCAACACAAGTGTCGTCGAGCTGGCCATGCCCAACCAGCCACACACTCCTTCCTGAGCTCAAACACAACTCTGATGCATCCCTCAATGAAATCGAGTTTGACACTCTCCTCTAAACCAGGGGTCTCCAACCTTGTCAACTTTAAGACTTGTGGACTTCAACTCCCAGAATTCCTCAGCCAGTTTTGCAAAGCTGGCTGAGGAATTCTGGGAGTTGAAGTCCACAAGTCTTAAAGTTGACAAGGTTGGAGACGCCTGCTCTAAACCAACCCCCAATGTTGCTGTATGGGTAATATAGTCTCCTTCAAGTTCTGCTCAGCTGCTGATATGACTGCACTAAAATGTAAGTTTCCCACTGCTTATTTCTGAGACAGGTTTTCCAACTTTCGGGTTAAACAAACCTACAGGCCCCAATCTTAACCCAACCCAGTCTAGCCCTTAGCTGAGCTTTTGGGTTTAGACAAGGGGGGGGGGTGTCAGGTGTTGCCACCTGCTGAGCCATCAAGAAATGTGAGGGTATCCGTCAAACTCCCCTTGCAGCGTCACATCCAGCGTTAATCCAGTGTTGGATTAAAAACTGTAAACAAACCGATTCCTTGCAGAGGCTGCTGAACTGTGGAGCCTTTGATGCTCTCTGGGCTGGGTTGTTTCCTGGCAGTTTTCCTTCATGACCAAAACTAGGTAACATCATCAGCGCTAATCCTGGATAGTCCTGAACTACCCAGAAAAACTGCTTCTCTATTCACAAAACTCAAGAAACTCCATTTATACCTCACTAGGCTTCTTACCTCACTCAGAAGAGCCAATAAGGCAAGGCAATGCACAGGCAGGGGGTGGTCCTCTTGAGCCTAATACAGGGGTCTCCAATCTTGGCAACTTTAAGACTTGTATTGTAGGAGTTGAAGTCCACAAGTCTTAAAGTTGCCAAGACTGGAGACCCCTGGCCTAAATAGTAGCAGAAAACCACAAGCCCCAAACCTCCCTGTGGGGAACCTGCTCTGTTGCCCCTAAAACTCAGGCACCTTGGGCTGAGAGCCCAGAGTTGGTTGGAAAGAAACCAAGTCCCTGAATTTGGGACAGAAACACACCCCAACGCCTTGCAAAGTGGACCTCAGGCAACGTCAAAAAAGAAAAAAAAGAAAAAAAAGGCTTTATTAAGGATGGGGTGGGATGGGGGCAATTCAGTCTTTATACAGGGTTGCCTTTGCATCCGAGGGGCGTGAGAAAAGACGGGACACCTTTAAAGTTACGTTGCCATCTCCCACACTTCAGAACGCGACCCAATCTTTGATTCACGGCCCCCGAAAAAGGGCCAGTGTTTGCATATCGAAGGAAAGGGGAGAAGAGGATTGGGGGGCGGGAGAGATATGCGAAACGCTAATACAACCTTCGTTAAAATGTCAATAATAAAATGTTAATAAACGTTTTAACGCAGCCACTTGGTTATAGGTCACGCCACGACCGTCCCCCACCGCCCCCCAGTCCTGTTTTTCCTTTTGTTGTTGGCTTAACTCGAGCTCTGGACGCAAGGGAAGAGACATCCCCCACCCACCACCCCCTGCCCTCCTCTTCCTCCTCCTCCTCCTCCTCCCGGATTCAAGGCCCATAACAAGCCAAACTCTCCGCGGCAGCCTCACCGCTGACGCTCCAACATCCTGCTCCAAATTCGCAGCCACAGCCTCCGACCGCCAGCAAAGGCTCCGCCCCCACTCACCCCCCACCCACCGCTTCGGACGCCGAGTCTACCGACCCGCTCCGCCTGCCTAGTAGACTGCATGACGTCAAGACGCGACACGATCGGGCAAGGGTTATTCCCGTCGCGTTCAGCTTACGTCTTGAAGCTTCGCTGCTTCCCTGCTTTTCTCCTTGCCAGGACGTCGAAAATAGCCGAACTGCCGCGAAGTTTACGAGGGTTACTTACCGAGAGTGGTTCGTCACCGTCTGGTTTTTTTTTTTTTTTTAAACAAGCCTGCAAAACGTTTTCAAAATATAAGAGAGGGGGGAAAAAAGTTGAGAGTCGGACTATTGCTCGTTCGTGATCTTCCGGGGGGTTTCCTTGAAAGGATTGTCATTGCCTAGATGTCTATGGAGATTCTGTCATCCAGGTCAGGGATCTCCAACCTTGGCAACTTTAAGCCTGGCGGACTTCAACTCCCAGAATTCCCCAGCCAGCTCTTAGGAATGGGTTGAGGAATGGTCCCAACAAAGGTGCTTTTTCAAAAGGAGACTGGACTGGCTCTCTCACTCTCTCTGTGTGTGTCTGTATGTGTGTGGTATGAAAACCATGCAAAATATTAATTTCGGATTCTTGAAATCCTCATAATAATAATAATAATAATATTTTAATTTGTATACCGCCCTTCTCCCGAAGGACTCAGGGCGGTGAACAGGCAGATAAAATATACATACACACAATAATTAAAAACATCCCTTAAAAAACTAATTTAAATGCCCAAAATATTAAAAAACGTACTTCCCCGTCCTCATCATTTTATAGGATCCAAGTGCACCGCTGTCAAATAATTTCCAGTCTGCATACATGCATCGAATCCTAACATTGATCTGAGCTTTTTTACACCAACAAGTCAATGCCACAAAAGTGCCTCTAAATCTCAGTCAGATCGCCTTGCTTTTGCATGATTTTTTAAAAGAAGTCCTTATAAACCAGCATTAACTCACATGCCGCTTCTGTATTAGCAGCAAGGTTTCATGGACCCCAAGGTTTTGATGTTAGATCTGATGCTTAGGTTTTATACAGGATTCATTCACCTAAAATCACAATTTTTCATCAGTCTGGCAGATCTGACAGTTTTTGGTACATCTATAGTACAAGAAACACAGGTTTGATTTCCTATTATTTTGTACAGAAATTATATCCTCCTATCCATCACAATCGTAGATCAAACTCAAGACATAGGTTCTATTGACAGAACTAAAACAGCATGAAGAATAACAAAAATTATTTTCTGGCCTTTTCTCATAGAAAGCTTTTAATTCATTTCCACTTGGCCCACAAATGTGTGGAACTGCACATAAAGTTGAATCTTACCATTGATTATTTAAGCTAATTATTTTAACATGGCATGAAACGGCTGTCGTTTGAAGATCATTTGGCGGCCGTCTCCAGGAGAGCCTTTCACCAGGTTCGCCTGGTGCGCCAGTTGCGCCCCTTCCTTGATCGGGATGCCCTATGCACAGTCACTCATGCTCTGGTTACCTCCCGCCTGGATTATTGCAATGCTCTCTACATGGGGCTTCCCTTGAGATGCACTCGGAGGCTTCAGTTGGTCCAGAATGCAGCTGCGCGGGTGATAGAGGGAGTCACGCGTAGCTCACATGTGACACCTCTCCTGCGCAGACTGCACTGGCTTCCTGTTGCCTTTCGGGTGCATTTCAAGGTCTTGGTAACCACCTTTAAAGCGCTCCATGGCTTGGGACCTGGGTACTTACGGGACTGCCTTCTGTTACCTCATGCCTCCCAGCGACCCGTACGCTCGCACAGAGAGGGCCTTCTCAGGGTGCCGTCCGCCAGACAATGTCGGCTGGCGGCCCCCAGAGGAAGATCCTTCTCTGTGGGGGCCCCCACTCTTTGGAACGAACTCCCCCCTGGGTTTCGTCAAATTCCTGACCTTGGACTTTTCGCATGAACTGAAAACATATTTGTTTGTTCGTGCGGGGCTTTCTTAAATTGTTTAATTTTAAATTTTAAATTTTCTCTCTGGTTTTAATTGGGGTTTTTAGATTCTTAATTCTTAATTATTTCGGCCATACTGTATAATAAGTTTTTTAATTGTATTTTAACTGTATATTGTTCTTTTTTATCCTGGCTGTACACCGCCCTGAGTCCTTCGGGAGAAGGGCGGTTTATAAATCCAATAAATAATAATAATAATAATAATAATAATAATAATGAAGAATTATGTACCTGAACCAATACAGGTAGTCTTCCACATATGACCACAACTGAGCCCAAAATTTCTATTGTTAAGCAAGACATTTTTAAGTGAGTTTTGCCCTATTTTATGATCTTTCTTGTCACAGTTATTAAGTAAATCACCACAGTTGTTAAATTAGTAACAAAGTTATTAAGTGAATCTGGCTTCTCCATTGACTTTACTTGTCAGAAGGTCAAAAAAGGTGATCTCATGTCCACAGAATATTGCAACCATCATAAATATGAACCAGTATCTGAATTTTGATCATGTGACCATGAGGATGCTGCAATGGTCATAAGTGTGAAAAATTGTCATAAGTCACTTTTTTCAGTGCTGTTGTAACTTTGAATGGTCATTAAATGAACTATTATAAGTCGAGAACTACCTGTAATATTTCTTTAATTGCTCCAGATATTTTCTGCCTATGATTATTTCTGAGCAAATATATTAAAGCAGATTGATTTCAATAAGTATTTTTTCTTTCAGACAAATCTGACTACTAGCCCTGGCAACTCACCTTAGATTTTACATTAATAAATAATGTAAAAGAAATAAACAACTTTTTTTTAATTTGAATTTATATCCCGCCCTTCTCCGAAGACTCAGGGCGGCTTACATTGTCTTAAGCAATAGTCTTCATCCATTTGTATATTATATACAAAGTCAACTTTTATTGCCCCCAACAATCTGGGTCCTCATTTTACCTACCTTATAAAGGATGGAAGGCTGAGTCAACCTTGGGCCTGGTGGGACTTGAACTTGCAGTAATTGCAAGCAGCTGCTGTTAATAACAGACTGTCTTAGTCTGCTGAGCCACCAGAGGCTTTTGATAGGGTAGGGCTACATAAAAAGGAATGTTAACAGCACAGTCCCTGTAATATATCATCTATGGGCCATGTACCTATAGATTTCTTGGGTAAGCATAGCCAAGAAATTCATCTCATGTTTTTTACAAATATCAAATCCAATAAGTATGGTGTATCTAAAGCAGTAACATTTAGGCTTTTTAAACCTAAAATCTTAAAATACTAATTTAGAGAATAAGTCCTATTGAATTCCACTATACTTACACTATTTGAAATAAATATACTTGTAATATAAGTAGAATATAAGTTACCACATGCCTCCCACCGACCCGTACGCTCTCACAGAGAGGGACTTCTCAGGGTGCTGTCCGCCAAACAATGTCGGCTGGCGGCCCCCAGGGGAAGGGCCTTCTCTGTGGGGGCTCCCACACTCTGGAACGAGCTTCCCCCGGGTTTACGCCAAATACCTGACCTTTGGACTTTCCGTCGCGAACTGAAGACACATCTTTTCATTCGCGCGGGGCTGGCTTGAATTGAATTTTATTAATTTTATTAATTTTAAATTGAATTTTATTAATTTTAAATTTTAAATTTTTATTAATTAATTTTAAATGGGGTTTTTTAGTCTAGTATATTTTAACCTATCAGGCTAATTTTAAAATAAGTTTGAACAAATTCAGCTGTTGAAAAAGTTGAGTATATATGTAATTTTTTGTATCAATTTACAGTATTAAATAATTATGCAATTTTTGTTTATTTCAATGAAATCCTGATAAATGTATTTGCATGTATATTATGGTAGCAGCCACAACAATCAATTTACAGAGATATTTTATATAGCAGTTTTGAACATACTAGATGGTAAGTTCAGGGAACAGAATGGAACATATTTCTAAGTAAACATGCATATGATTGGGCTGTTAAATATTTTTGAAATAAACATGACTATGGCATGCATGGAAAAAATAAATATAATTAATAGATTTTGTTGCTATCATTTTTTTATCTTTTTCCTATATTTAAAATTGATAGTTTGTGATTTGTTAGATTTCTGGAAAGAAGGTAGGAAGAGACACAGAGACTGGAATAATAAGAAACAAAATTTTTATGGCTATGAAACAATTTGTGCTGGATTCATCTGCATGTGAATCAGACATTTCCCTTTTGTTCTTTTCCATCACTCTATGTTTTTGAACTTCTGTGATAACCTCTCAGTAAAGGTTTTAAAGTTACCATCATTTGAAAGATACAGGAACAGTTTCTCTGGTATATCTAGTTCACATATTCAAGTTTCTCCATGAGATCCTTTGTATAACAAAAAAATTATCCATTTTTATTTGTTTGTTTGAGTTGCATGTCTGAATTCATGTTTTGGAAAAATATTGTCGCTTCCTCCCTAAAAAGGCTTGTAACAAAACTGAAAATATGAGCTGTATAGGTGTTATTGTAAGGAAGATCATTCCTATATTGACAATGTATGAGCTAAGATATATGTGGTATGAAATGTTTGTATGACAAGCCTGATACAATATATACAATTATCAGTGTATAAACTGTTAGTTTCTGCCATTTGTTCATGCAGCATCTATTCATTGAGATGCTCTGCCTTAAACTTCTGCTTCCAAACATTTTACTGGTGGTTCAGACTTGACTTCCACTTCTTCCTTTTTTCCATTCTTTAGGTCCTGCTCTGTAGTTTGGTTTTTTGCATTTAGTTCTTTGATGTTCTTGGTTTCTATTTCATCTTTCTTCTCCTTGCTTGAAAATAGAGAAGTTTTCTTGTATCTTTCATCAAATTGAAAAACAAAGTTGATTAACAATTAATCACTATGCAGAAATTCTAGAACTGAAAACCATTATTGTATCTTGAACTGCACTTACTTGAAATGCTGTGTCAGTAATTTATTTATTTATTTAGCATATGGCATCTATGAAGCTCATGCAAATTTAGTTTAAATAAAGCATCAGCATATATCTGTCTGTCTATCTATCTATCTATCTATCTATCTATCTATCTATCTATCTATCTATCTATCTATCTATCTATCTATCTCTATCATCTATATATGGGTGGAGGCTTGATTTTACATATATAAAATCTATATATATATATATATATATATATATATACACACACACACATATACACACATATACACACATATATTATGTGGACAATACAGTATAGGAGGTAACGTAATATATTAAATTAAGATAAAACAATAATTTGTCATAATTAATGTTTCAGAAATATTTTTCTGAAAGCCTTTTTATCTGCTATGATAGCAACATGGTTTTACCATAAACCACTTTGATTTTTTTTATTAAGAGATGGTAGAAAAAATATTTACTCACTGACACTGCACTGTTGCCAATTTGCGGATTTTTCTATCTGAACACATCTTATACATTCATATATGAGTATGCCTTACTTATATTTATGCTGCATCAAGAAGGCATGAATAAATATATTTAATGATTAAAACTATTGAATCTAATTGGTGACGTAAAACATTCCCTATACAGTGAGAAGAATGCCCAAGTCATATTACATATGAAAAGATAGCATTAGCATCTACTTACATGTTGCTGGTAGAAATGCATGTATGTGCAAAGCAACAAATTTTACTTACTTTTTTATATAGCAGACAGCTAAAACCATTGCAGCTGCACAGAAGAAGAGGGCAAGCACCAGAAGCACAATAGGTACAGCTGGAAAGAAGAAAGAGGTAACTTTGAAATCTTGGAGACTAAACAATCTTTTTTAAAATTTCTGGTGGCAGTATTAATATTTTCTGAAAGAAAAAAAAAAGTGCCTTTCCCCCCCTCCCCCTCCAGTGTTCATAGATGTGACTCCAGTGGCAGTAGAATTTACACCATTCTCCAGAATTGGCTGGATCATGAAAAATGTAAGGTTCTACAGTTAGACAAGAAAAACGAAATGCGCAAGTATAAAATAGGTAGTACCTGGTTCAATAGTAGTAATTGTGAGAGGGATCTTGGAGTCCTAGTGGACAATCATTTACATATGAGCTAACAGCGTACTGTAGCTGCCAAAAAAGCCAATGCAGTCCTCTGGTGCATTAACAGAGCGATAGAATCAAGATCACATGAAGTGTTAATACCACTCTATAATGCCTTGGTAAGACCATACTTGGAATACTGCATCCAGTTTTGGTCGCCACAATGTACAAAAGATGCTGAGACTCTAGAAAGAGTGCAGAGAAGAGCAACAAAGATGACTGGATATAAAGAACAACTGATAGTTGGAATTGAGTATGTCTAGTTTAATGAAAAGAAGGACTAGGGGAGACATGATAGCAGTGTTCCAATATCTCAGGGGTTGCCATAAAGAAGAGGGAGTCAAGCTATTCTCCAAAGCACCTGAAGGCAGGACAAGAAGCGATGGGTGGAAACTAATCAAGGAGAGAAGCAACTTAGAACTAAGGAGAAATTTCCTGACAATTAGAACAATTAATCAGTGGAACAACCTGGCTCCAGGTTGGACACTGCTCCAGCACTGGAAGTTTTTAAGAACAGATTGGACAACCATTGGCCTGAAATGGTATAGGATTGCCTGCCTGAGCAGGTGGTTGGATTAGAAGATCTCCAAGGTCCCTTCTAATTCTGTTATTCTGTTAAGCATAATTTCCTACTGGATCTGAACTGGGATTAAATCTACCCATAGATGCACCGGATTATAAAACTCATCTTAGTTTTTGGGGAGGAAAATAAGAAAAAAGCTGATTTGGGGTGGATCAGCCTCCTGGAATACTCCAATCAGCTGTTCCCAGAGGTGAACTTTAGCAACAGGTTAGTTGGTTGTGAGCTCTGCACCTTGCTTTTTTTTCAGCCTCTGAAACCTGAGGTTTCAGAGCCTTTTTTCAGCCTCTCAAACAGGTTTCAGAGCCTTTTTTCAGCCTCTCAAACGGAGGTTTCAGAGGCTTTTTTTTTCAGTCTCTCAAATGGAGGTTTCAGAGGCTTTTTTTCAGCCCCTCAAACGGAGGTTTCAGAGGCTTTTTTCAGCCACTCAAACTGAGGTTTCAGAGGTTTTTTTCAGCCTCTCAAATCTCCATTTCAGAGGCTGGGCGGGGCTACATTCAGACTGTAAGACGCACCCAGATTTTCACCCTCTTTTTGGGGGTAAAAATACTCTCATACTCTGAAAAATATGGTAATTGTTCTGGTTTCAAGATTAGCTTTGTATCCTTGTTTATTTATCAACAATTAAAAACAGACCAAATTTGGTTTTAATGTTGCATTGGACAACATTGCCACAATTTAGTTGTGAATGTGCTTGCCAATCCTTCTGCCCTCATTGCATGGATGAACATCTCCATTCAGTCATTTGTTCTTAGCTAACTGTATTGTCTGACTGCAGTTACTAGTTGGAACATTCCTGCTGTTTGTGCTTCAATTTCAAGTGAAATTGAAGAATTTTTAATGTTAGATTTTTTAATACTAGAATTTAAACAGGCAGCTACTAGTAATATTGCTATTACTTTGTAAAAAAAACCCTTTGAAAGTGTAAATTTTGCCCAAAGTCTTGGGTAAAAAAAGACAAATATTTTTTATGGCTTAGAAGGTTCCCCCCGCTTTAACTAGAATTGCTTACTGTGGAAAAAAAACTAATAACTAAACATCCCTTTCCTGAAGACAAAGTGGTGAGGCTAATATCAGTGTAACCTGCTGAAAAACCTAAGGTAGTGGAATAGATTGTTTGAGTTTCCGTGTCCAAAGATATTCTTTTCAACAGGTGCAACATAAAAACAAACCTACAGCTAACAAATCTATATCCATATCGAAAATGATCAGTGTCCTCTGTTAGAGAGCCAGTTTGGTGGTGTGGTGCAGGCACTAGAAGTGAGAGGACTGTGAGTTCTAGTCCTACCTGAGCAGGGGTGGATTCTACTTATCTTTACTACCAGTTCACAACGGGAGCGTGCGTGTGTTTCTGCACAGAAGCTTCTGCGCATGCGCAGATTGTACCTTATGACATCCGGGCAGGTGGGCGGAGCCTCCCGCCACTTATACTACTGGTTCTCAAGAACCGGACAGAACCAGGAGAAACCCACCACTACACCTGAGGATTTAAAACCAATTGAGTGACCTTAGGCCAGTCACTCTCTCTCAGCCGTAGGAAGCAGGCTAAGGCAAACTACTTCTGAATTCTTGCTAAGAAAACTGTAGGGATTTGTCCAGATAATTGCCAGAGTCAACATGCTGGCTGAAAGTCATCCTCCCCATGCCCTCTATTATGTCAGAGCACTTTCCAAGATATTTTTGAGGTTTTTCAGGCATACAGACTCACTGTTAGTCACTCATTTCCATTTTCTGAATGTATTCAGAGCTTTCTTAGAAATGAAACCGGTACAGGAGGCTGACTAAGGAGTCACTTAACATATGACAGCTGCCAGTTTAGTATTAATAGTAGGTAGGAATGATAGAAGTGGCAATAATAACATGGCCCAAATCTTGGGGAAAACAAAAAAATTCTCTTAGATTTCAGACCTTTTTTTATGTTAGACCCTAATTGAATTATATAGAGTTTTCTAGTTGAGAGAAAAAAATCCAACAAATAATACTTTCTTGTACTACTTTGGTATATTTAAAGCTCTTCATGTACATTGTCTCCTTATAATTCTTGTCAAATACCTGTCTTGTAAATCAGGTAGCTGGAAGAGAAATGTCGAAGCCTGAGAGAAAGCAGCAACCTAGTGCCTCCAGATTTAAGATTTGGAGTAGCAGCTCTCCAACTCTCTCACTATGTTAGAGCAGCTCTCCATTGCCTTATTTGGATTGTAGAATTGGTGGGGTGAAACATGTCAAAAGGAAAAGACTACATTTCTGGTTATCGTGGTTTGATTCATCTTACCACCTCTTCATCAAGAGCACACTTTTAAAGTTCCCCTCTAAGCCAGCAAAAGTTTTAAACCTGAGATGTTCCTTTGTCCTCTCTCTAACATAAAACCATGAAACTCAAAGCACCCCGTATGGCTATTACCTCCAAATGGGACACCTTCATTTTTAAAGGCAGTTCGTTTATCGGTGAAAAGCCGATTTTCCTTCTCAGGAGTAGGTTCGGGTGGCAAAGTTTCTGTTACACATATGATGCGATACTTTGGAGGCTTTTGGGTTTGTTGTAACTGAGTTGTGTCAATCCCTGCGGAGGTATCCGGAAACGAGGCTGTTAAAGTGGAATTCATCTCAGTGGAACTGTCTGGTAATGAAACTGTGCTTTCTTCCGGGATGCATGAATTAATCCATGTATCTGAAAAAAGGACAAGAAAACAGTGCAGTGAGATTTGTTGATGCTATTTGATGCACATTTTTTTAAAATAACAAAATGTAGGGGACATCTTACTAAGTGTTATTCTACATAGCTAAAAGGTATTACTGTAGAGTAATGGAGCAGCCCTATTAGATTGCTCAGAGAGATTTGTTGTTGAAGTATCTGTCAGACTTAACTGTTTGCTAGGCTTATACCCAAAAAGATTAAGTTCTGGAAGAAGATGCCCTCATCATTCTTCCTCCCTGTTCCACTAATTGTTTCTAAATAGGACAGGATTCATTTAGATCAGTATAAAGTATTTTCATTTAATTTCTGCATCTGGATATGGTAGATATCCAGATGTTGGTTGAGTTCAGCCCAGTGATATTTTCTAAGCAAATCTTATGCTCAACCTTTCTCACACTGAGGCCCAGTGGTCTTCAATTTTTTTCTTTTGATGATTTCGATGAGGGGATAGGAAGGGAACTCATCAAATTTGCAGATGACATCAAAACTGGCAGGAATAGCCAACACTCCAGAAGGTAGGCTCAAGCTACAGAAGGACCTTGATAGACTTGAACACTAGGCCCTATCTTGCAAAATGACACTCAATGGTGAAAAAAGTAAGGTTCTACATTTAGGCAAGAAAAAAGAAAAAAAAAGCCAATGCAGTCCTAGGCTGCATTAACAGAGGGATAGAATCAAGATCATGTGAATTATTAATACTACTTTATAATGCCCTGGTAAGACCACGCTTGAAATATTGCATCCAGTTTTGACTGCCACGATATTTAAAAAGAATGAGAGCAGTGTGTAGAGAAGAGCAATAAAGTTGATTAGAGGATTGGAGGCTAAAACATGTGAAGAATAGTTGGTATATTTAATTTAATGAAAAGAAGGGGTGATGTAATGTATTTTGAACTTTGAGAGGGAATTTTGGGCGGGAAAATTGCACGTTGCTGATTGGTTGAAGCCTCATCCAAAAGAGTATTTAAAGAGGGGTTTTTGCCGGTTGTGTTTCGCTGGGTCATAATAAACTAAAGAGCTGTTGCCACTCATTGGTCTCCTGCCTCTTCATTGCCCAAACTTAACAGGTGACATAGTAGCAGTGTTCCAATATCTAAGCAGTGTTCCAAAGAACAGGTGGGTCGACCTATTCTCCAAAGTACCTAAAGTCAAGACAAAAAGCAATGGATGGAAACTAATCAAGGAGAGAAGCAACCTAGAACTAAGGGGAAATTTTCTGACAGTTAGAACAATTAATCAATGGAAAGACTTGCCTCCAGAAATTGTGGGTGTTCCAACACTGGAGATTTTTAAAAAGAGACTGGACAACCATTTGTCTGAAATATAGGGTTTCCTGCTTGAGCAGAGGGTTGAACTCAAAGACCTCCAAGGTCCCTTCCAACTATGTTATACTATTATTCATTTACATTTGCAATTTTTATTGTTGGGCATTTTTGATATTGGAAAGATAATCAAACGTCACGCTGTAATTGAAAGGGTGGAATGCTATGAGGGAGGAACGCTATGGTGTCATGAATAACATCCTGGCCACCATAAGATTGTGTTCTAAATCTATATATATAATCTCTCTCTCTCTCTCTCTCTCTCTCTCTCTCTCTCTCTCTCTCTCTCTCTCTCTCTCTCTCACACACACACACACACACACACACACACACACACACACACACACACACCAGTGTTTCATTTTATTGCTTTTCCAATACAAAATTCAGTAGGAAAATGTTGAAAAGATTAGAAAATTCAGGGGGCTATCAGAAAAAATAGAAGCATCAGCAACAAGTCCAAAAAAAAAAAATTAAAGATAATGGCCACAATTATATGTTCAAAGCCCCCACCTTACCAGGGCACAATAAAAGAAAGAGGGTTTTAATCACATGGTGCAGCCACTATATTGATTATTTTTTTATTCTCTCTGTGGTTGTCAAAATAACACAATGAACTACTGACTCTGCCTCCTTCCCCAAAAAGGTAAATAAAAACTAAGCATGCTTTCTCAAGACCAAAGAAAGCTAAATTGTTTTGTCTGGTATGTTTCCTTTCTTAAAATATGCAATTAATCAGACTAGTAGGAAAATTGAGGTTGGAGACCAGAGTGATTTCCTATGGAAATAAGAGAAGGTCTCTTATACTTCCCAGGTTCTACCTTGTGTTTTTGATGACAAATGTATGTACAGCAGAATAGGATCGTCCACATTAATGGCATCAGCACAATTAACAGTGCATTTAGTTTGATCCTCTGGCCAGGAAAAATAGTGGTTCCAAAAGTTACCAATAGCATTGGTAGAAAAATCTTGATTTAAATGATCTTGCTGTAAAGTATATCCCAATATACTATGTATAAAGGACTACTGAGATTAAATAATTAGAGACTGGTGATTGATTGACTAGTGAGACCCCAAAAAGAATTAGACAGATTAAACAATTCCTATTTTAAAGACCAAACTTCAATCTTTTATATTGCTTGAAAACTATTATAATACCAGAATGACTATGCTGCCTTAATATTTGCAGTGATGGAGGGAAATGGCCCTTGCACTGTTCTTGAAGTCAATATCTGACAGGAAATGTGATGACACATTTTAATCAACTGAATAGAATGTAAATGACAACTGTATTGTGATATTGGTATGAATTTCTGTGAAAAAGCCAAAAGGATCATTGGGTTATGCATTATATTATAAACATGGCTGTTACCATGAACAGCCATGAAAAAAAAACATAGCTGTTTGCTTGTTATTAAATCAGACTCCTTAAAATAGAATAGAATAACAGAGTTGGAAGAGACCTTAGAGGTCATCTAGTCCAATCCCTGCTCAAGCAGGACACCCTGGCCTATACCATTTCTGACAGATGACTGTCCAATCTCTTCTTGAAAGCTTCCAGTGATGTACCACCCACAACTTCTGAAGGCAAGCTGTTCCATTGGTTGATTGTTCTCACTGACAGAAAATTTCTCCTTATTTCAAGATTGACTCTCTCCTTGATCAGTTTCCATCCATTATTCCTTGTCTGACCTTCAGGTACTTTGGAAAACAGGCTGACCCCTTCCTCTCTGTGACAACCCCTCAAATACAGGAACACTGCTAACGTGTTTCCCATGGTCCTTCTCCTCACTAGACTAGGCATGCACAGTTCCTGCAACAATTCTTCATATAATAATAATAATAATAATAATAATAATAATAATAATAATAATAATAATAATAATAATAATAATAATAATAATAATAATAATAATATCAGAATTGGAAGGGACCTTGGAGATCTTCTAGTCCAACCCCCTGCCCAGGCAGGAAACCCTACACCATTTCAGACAAATGGCTATCCAACATTTTCTTAAAAATTTCCAGTGTTGGAGCATTTACAACTTCTGCAGGCAAGTTGTTCCACTGATTAATTGTTCTAACTGTCAGGAAATTTCTCCTTAGTTCTAGGTTGCTTCTCTCCTTGATTAGTTTCCACCCATTGCTTCTTGTTCTACCCTCAGGTGCTTTGGAGAATAGCTTGACTCCCCCTTCTTTGTGGCAACCCCTGAGATATTGGAACACTGCTATCATGTCTCCCCTAGTCCTTCTTTTCATTAAACTAGGCATACCGAGATCCTGCAACCGTTCTTCATATGTTTTAGCCTCCAATCCCCTAATCATCTTCGTCGCTCTTCTCTGCACTCTTTCTAGAGTCTCAACATCCTTTTTACAACATGGCGACCAAAACTGAATGCAATATTCCAAGTGTGGCCTTACCAAGGCATTATAAAGTGATATTAACACTTCACGTGATCTTGATTCTATCCCTCTGTTTATGCAGCCCAGAACTGTGTTGGCTTTTTTAGCAGCTGCTGCACACTGCTGGCTCATATCTAAATGGTTGTCCACTAGGACTCCAAGATCCCTCTCACAGTTACTACTATTGAGCAAGGTACCACATATCCGGTACCTGTGCATTTTGTTTTTTTGGTCTAAATGTAGAACCTTACTTTTTTTCACTGTTGAATTTCATTTTGTTAGATATGTTTTAGCTTCCAGTTCCCTTATCATCCTTGTTGCTCTTTGCACTCTTTCTAGAGTCTCAACATCTTTTTTAATAATATGGTGACCAAAACTGGATATTGTATCTCCTTAAAAGACACAAAAGCTTATAGTTTAAAAATTAGTATTAGGATCATGTCTAGGTTGCCCTTTTAAAATAAACAGACCAAAACATTCAGTACTCCAATATTGAATTATTTTCTACACGTCTTTCCCTATAAGAGTTCTTAGGAGAACTGTGTTCAGCAAGGCTAGGCATATGTCCTATGAATGAAATTATGGCCTGCCTTCCAATTTTCTAGTGGCGTATCTTTCGTGTTTCAAGCAAGTGCCATCCAGGAAAACTCTATGGTTTTTCTCTTTATTTGAAGTTAAACAGAAATAGCTTTGAGGGTTTTTTTTAATGCTTCCTGAGATCTCAGAAAGTACATTACCACTCTAGATTGTCCAAGTGATCAAATTCTATCTCCAGAGAGGTACTGAAGGCCTCCATAATCATTTCTGACGAAAAGATGTACTTCTTCATCAATTGATGCCATTGAGATAAGTTATGGGGAGAATTCCAGATGACCATAGGAACGCTGGGTTTCTTGCAAGTATAAATGAGATTAAGGTAAAAGTAAAGGTTCCCCTCGCACATATGTGCTAGTTGTTCCCGCCTCTAGGGGGAGGTGCTCATCTCCGTTTCAAAGCTGAAGAGCCAGTGCTGTCTGAAGACTTCTCTGTGGCAGGGATGAAATCTAATTTTTTTTGCTACCGGTTCTGTGGGTCTGGCTTGGTGGTCATGTGACTGGGTGAGCGTGGCCAATTTGACATCACTCAAGTCACTCACTGTTAGAGCCAGGAGCTCCACATTCTGACACAGAAGCACATTCTGTCTTTCACAGAATGTCACAGAAGCCAGAAGCTGCACAAAAGCACATTCTGCCTTTCTGAAGCCCCCAGTGCTTTGAGTTTTCCTCTGGCTTGACTGCCCAAGCGAACCTTGGAGCCTTCTCTTGCCCTGCTCTTCATCCCAGAGGGCTGTGCATCCCTCCGCCAATCCTCTATACAAACCGCCCACCCCGTTTCTGCAAAGGCACAGCCTCCCCCTTGCAGGGCAATCCAAAGAGGGGAGGGGGATGCTGCAGAAAAAGCTGCCTTCCACCTGTACCTCCTCCTGCAGCCAAACGTGCCCAGCCCTGCGTGCCCTTTCCTCAAATGGGATGTGCATGGGGTGCTTGGAGAAAGAGAGAAGAAGAGAGCTCTCCAAACTCTGGTTTTGTGCGTGTGTGTGAGGGAGGAAGGGAGCGATCTGAAGCCAAGCCTCCCAAACTTCTGGCAGCAGTAGGGGTGGCTTCTGAGCAGCCCTGAGTCAGCCACTCTACCTGACCTACTCCCTGAGTCTCACCATTCTCCTCGCCCCCCCCCCCCCCCACTCAAGCAGCGGCATTTCTTCTCTGCTTCTCTCCGGATGCTGATGCGGGCACCATGGATGCATAGCTTTGTTGGGGCTGAGCAGGGAAGCCGCTGCTTGAGTGGGGTTGGGTAGGCGAGTAAGCTGCTAGCTCCTTCCCTGCAGCCTTGCCATGCTTACCTGCCTTCGATGTGGGCTTCCGCTTGCCTGCCTTCACAAACTGGACACTGGGACACTGGGAAGGTAGTGTGGAACACAGCGTGGAAGGCAGGCAAGCATGGCAGGACTGCGGGCCGTGGACCAGTTTGGGGCGTGGCCAGCCAGCCATTTCTCCCAGTTCGGCAAACCAGCCCCAATCTCTGCTACCTACTCGCCCAATCCAGTCCAAACTGGGAGCATTTCAACCCTGCTCTGTGGTCATGTGGCTGGCATGATTAAACACCAAAGGTGCATGGTACGCTGTTACCTTCCCACCAAAGGTGGTCTCTATTTTTCTACTTGCATTTTTTATGTGCTTTCGAACTGCTAGGTTGGCAGAAGCTGGGACAAGTAACGGGAGCTCACCCCATTACACGGCACTAGGGATTTGAACCACTGAACTGCCGACCTTTCGATCGACAAGCTCAGCGTCTTAGCCACTGAGCCACCACCTTGTGATTATGATATTCTTTATTCTGGTCCATTTTGATTGTTTTAAAGGGCAAATCATTTTGCAATTTTCTTCTTTTTTTAATGCTATTTCACGGGATTTCTTTACTTCCCTGATTTAAAAGCCACCCTTCTACTCAAAGCAATGAATATTTAAAAAGAAAGATATTAAATTAAAACTACTACCGGACTAGTGAAATTAGTGATTAGCAAGCCCTGTGATAGAGATGCTACGTGTCTTTACAGATTTTGTATCTCTGAGAGAGTTTGGCCAAATGCAGATCCCCCAGAAAGTGCAACCCGTCAGTTGGGAGCAAAGTAGGTGAAGGAACACTCCCATAAACAGGTCATCTTCCCAGCAGAAGTCAACTTCAGAAGAATTTCTTACAAATATTAATGGTGACCCATCCCTAACAAATCTATGGCAAATCTAGACAGCGTACTAAAAAAGCAGAGACATCACTGTCGTGTCCCACTCCTCCGCTGACGACCGGGTCAGGGAAATCCGAATCAGGCGTGCCTCTGCAGCTCTGCCAAAGTCCTAGCAAAGTTCTCAAGGCAGGCAGGAGACAGAAAGTGACTTCAGCAAGATATATTAGACTTTGCCTGACTCAGAGAATGCCAGAAAGCAGATCCTTTATATAGGCCATGGGGTGTGGCTCCATGACTCAGCACTTATCCAGGCCTGCCCCTCCCTTCCTTCTGTCGCCGCCGCCTATCAATTCTTCTGAAGCGAGGGTCACTCCAGTCTGCAGCTGTTGGTAATTGACCTTCCTCAGGCTCACATGCTGTGGGGGAGGGGGAGGGGTCTAGTTGCTCCGTTTGCCTGGGCATGGAGCCAGAGCTGGGGGCTGGAGGTACTTCTTCCTCCTCAGCCTGTCTGGGCATGAAGCCAGGGCTGGGGCTGGGAGGTATACTAGGACATTCCTCAGCGTTTGGAAGCAGATAAGAAGGCCCCGGCTGTGGTGAAAGCGGGCGAGACACAACAATCACCCTGCCAACAAAAGTGCGTGTAGTCAAGGCTATGGTTTTCCCAGTTGCAATGTATGGCTGTGAAAGTTGGACCATAAGAAAGGCTGAGCGCCAAAGAATTGAGGCCTTTGAACTCTGGTGCTGGAGAAGACTCCTGCGAATCCATTGGACTGCAAGGTGAACAAACAAGTCAGTCCTAGAGGAGATCAACCCTGACTGCTCTTTAGAAGGCCAGATCCTGAAGATGAAACTCAAATACTTTGGCCACCTAATGAGAAGGAAGGACTCACTGGAGAAGAGCCTAATGCTGGGAAAGATTGAGGACAAAAGAAGAATGGGACAACAGAGAATGAGGTGGCTGGATGGAGTCACTGAAGCAGTAGGCATGAGTTTAAATGGACTCCAGAGGATGATAGAGGACAGGAAGGCCTGGAGGAATGTTGTCTATGGGGTCTCCATGGGTCGGACACGACTTCGCAACTAACAACAACAACATCCCTAACAGACTACAATACGGGTAGTCCTCAACTTTCAACAGTTCACTTAGTGACCGTTACAATAGCACTGCTACAAAAACAACAAAGATACAACAGTACTGAAAAAAGTGACTTATGACAATTTTTCACACTTATGACTGTTGCAGCATCTTCATGGTCACATGATCAAAATTTGGATGCTTGGCAACTGACTCATATGACTTATGATGGTTGCCGTGTCCTGGGGTCATATGATCACATTTTGTGACCTTCTGGCAAGCAAAGTCAATGGGGAAGTAACAACTATGTTACTAATTCAACAACTACAGTGATTCACTTAACAACTGTGGAAAGAAAAGCCATAAAATGGGGCAAAACTCATTTAACAAATTTCTCACTTAGCAACATAAATTTTGGGCTCAATTGTGGTTGTAAGTTGAGGAGTACCTGTATAACTTTTTAAATTAGAAAACAGTATATTTTGGTCACACTTAAAGCAATTTAAATTTCATAATGCTTTTCCATGCTACAAACTTTGACTAAGGGAAAAAACAGGTAAACTTGTCAAGAGTGGCTTAGCTGATTTGTTCATAATTTAACTAGGAATTTCTGAGTTTCTCAGGCTTCCCAGGAAGTTATTGTACACTGAAGCTGTATACATTAGAATACCATAAGTTATGCCACAATCTTCTAGCAGTATGGAAATCTCTACAATTATTATTATCTTAACTCTTTTAGGAGGGATTCTGATACTAAATATTATTATAATCCATCTCTCATCCCGCTTACCTGAAGAATTGTAACAATAAACACGAGCTTTCTTGTCTGCGTGTATTCTCCAGATGGGAATCCCAGTTTTATTCTGCCCACATTTTTCATTTGGAGTTATCCGAGAAATTACAGCATAGCCTTCTGCTACCCAGCCAAAACTAGAGTGAAAAGCATTTTTTTCCTGTTAGATATATGATCCTAGCAACAATGAAGTGTCACTTTTCAAAGTTTATATATTCAGTACTGTATAGAACAGTGTTTCTCAGCCTTGGAATCTTGAAGATTTGTGGACTTCAGTTCCCAGAATTCCCCAGCTAGTACTCTTCCCCAATATTACTTTTTGGTTTTATGATTCCACCTTCCTTGTTCAGTCCTGAATTTAACAATATTATATTTGAGATTACTTTCTCAGCCTACTCTTATTTACTCAGAAGGAAATGATTCTTTTCTGGGTTAAAGTTTGGAGTCCCCAGTCAGAGGTTTTCTCCCATAAACCTTTGGCTGTGGTCTTCATAATCTTTCCAAAAGTTATATGTTTTAATCAGTGGTGGGATTCAAATAATTTAACAACTGGTTCTCTTCCCTAATGACCAGTTGGGTAGGCGTGGCTCGGTGATCATGTGACTGTGTGGGCACGGCCAACTCAATGTCACTCACGTTGATGGGCACTTCGCCTTAGCTGTTACAATGTAATAAGGGTTAACCAGAGAGGCAGTTTCTGTAAGGAGGGCAATAAAGATGAGGCTAGAAAAAACATGTTTCTTTCCCGCCTTTCTTACAGGATTAGCCCGATAAAGTGGAAAAAAACAAAATAAGATTTCTTCCAACAACTTCTCTCCAAACTGCTTAGAAAGTTAACAACCGATTCTCCCGAATAGGTGCAAATTGGCTGAATCCCACCACCATGTTTCAAACAGGGAAAGCTATGAAATACATGGTAAATAATAATTAGAGCTATTAATTTTAATTTAATTTAAATTCAGATAAAATAGATGTTTGTTTTTGTCTTGACAATTCATTTTCATTTGGGGGAGTTTGCATTGGTCACTTTACTCAAATGCCAAGTGTAATCCACAGCTTGAATCATTTGTGCAAAAAGTAAAAAAAGATTAAAAAATGTTCAGGTTAGGTGCGGTGAAAAGCAACCCTCAGTGACATAGGATTATTCATCCTTTGGAAAACTGACGAAAATTTCAAGAAGTTTTGATAGGCATAGACCAGGGGTCTGCAAACTTGGCTGTTTTAAGACTTGTGGACTTCAACTCCCAGAGTTGAAGTCCACAAATCCCAGAGTTGAAGTCCACAAGTCTTAAAAGAGCCAAGTTTGCAGACCCCTGGCATAGACCATTGGTGTCAAACTCATGTCATCATGGCAGCCTCACGTGACGTATCGGGACATTTTTCCCCTTCGTTAAACCGGGCATGGCCAGCGCATGACGTATCTGGCCCGCGGGCCGGGAGTTTGACAGCCCTAGCATAGACAGTTTCTGTTTCAAGTTTCAAGGAGCCAAAAGTTGCACATTATTAGGTATACATTTAAGTGAATTTCAAGTGCTTATCTGAAGTCACACTCATTCATATTTATAGACAAATAATATACATAATGGTTTTAAATCTATGCATATGAACCTGTGGAGAAAAAAAGGAAAGAAATTTAATTTGGGAATAAATAATCAACGTTTTCTGCTTTAACAATGGGGGGGGCTATTTAATTTTTAGTTGTTTGCATGCTTCTAATCTTCATTTATTTCTGAGTAATAATAATGATATTTTATTTTAAAATGGCATTCAATGTTTAAAAGTAAATGTTGGAAAGATTTTCTGTACCTGCAAGTTTCAAAGCCATGCTTCCAAGCAGCTTCAATCTTGGATTTGTGTGCTAGCGTTAATCCCAGTTGCCTGCAAACTGATTCTGCTTCAGCAAAATTAAAATTAATTTTACTCTTATCTGCAACAAGTGTTACACCCATAATTCTGCAGTTTGACATGTGAATATCTGCAAATAAGCAGAAATATATCAAAGCAATTACAACAGACGTGATGATCAAGACAAATTCTGAATGTAGGAAGAAGCAGATTTTTAGCATAAGAAGCATTCTTTTTAAAAGTACCAGTAACTTCCTATACAAAAGCAAAAAACCCGAAAAAGGTCCTTCTTGTTCTCACCCTTAGCATTCTGTATATATATTTCTCATCTCTCTATAAGATAGAACTATGATATATCACTTTGGAGAACACACATTCTAAATATCCAAGGTACTTGTTTTTGTAATATGAAATGTTATTATTTTTCATTGGGGAAATGCTCCGAACAGAAAGTTGTTTCATAATGTTTTTGCTTGACACCCTATCCATGCCTCCTAATTTACCACAGTCCTTCAACCACATGACAAAATTAGCTCTGGTCCGTGAAAATTCCATCCTTATCTTAAACTGACATATTTTTCTTTAGAAAGGAGACACTGTACCAACTGTACCAACCAGCAAAGGGCATTTGAATGAGCAAAAATAAATGAATTAAATAAAGTTCATTCTGCACAGTGCAACTACACTTGGCTAGTTTGCATAGCATCTTCTTCCTAACTATGAGTTTCCAATTTGAGAAACAAAAATGGCTAATGATCTTTGTCATCTGAAAAAGATTGAGGATCATTTGCTAGAACTTTGCTAGAACTTTGGTCATTAAACTTTCCTTAGACTTTAAGGTGCCGTAAGTTTCTTTAATGTTTCTTGCTATAAATAAATAAATAAATAACCAACCAATCAACCAACCAACTAACCAACCAACCCCTGTTATTCTTGGCAATAACTGTGTTCCCTTCCCTACCTTATAATATTGCAGTTTTGTTTAAAAGATACCCTTCCTTGGTGCAAGACAGAATATGTTGAAAAACTAGCAGTTTATGGTAACGTACCTTTCAGAGAAATTGTGCCTTGTGCCATGAAGTTTGCCACCCAGATTGAGAAGAAAAAGGAGACAGTTCTACCATGGAATGTCATTGCTGGTAACACCAAAGGGCTGAGAGCTTCAGGCAGATTGCTGCTCTTCCTCCAATGTTGGAAATGCAGTGTGATGCTATTTCTCCCTTTGAACACTTCCACTATGTTCTTTTCTCATGAGTTGCTAAACAGCTTCTTCTCCTTCTTTATTTCCTCTTTTACCACTTTGAGTGTCAAGGATGCTAAATAGCCAATGACTATTTTACAAGTGAAGCTGAACTTGTTGCTCTGCTCAAAAGCTGTTCACTGACTAAGGTCACTATCTGGAAACACATGACAGCTCCCCCCACCCCTTCCCAACCTGTCATGGGCAGTCTGGAAAATACAATGAGTGCTGACTCAGAAAATATACATCTGAGGAAGAGAGATAACATAGTGTAATAGTCTTGTTCTTATAAACAGTGGGAAGATTTCCCAGTGTACCTCAGGTGGTCATCCTGTAATAGTTCCTGTTTAGTCACTTGCTATTTGCTCATCCTTCATCCAACGCATGCAGCTATTTACAAGAAAAAAGATGTAACATGGGCTGGCTATTTGTGATGGAAGAATTTATCTACTCACTGAATCCGGAGGTCTAAACTATTTTCAAAATGAATATAGGATTGAAAGATGAAATGAATTTAAGGATTTCAAGGAACAGAGCAGCCCTCCTGAGCTCTGTTTTCATTGGTAGAGGGTTGCAGGAGGCCATCACAGCCAAAAATGGAGCTTGGGAACCCATTTTCACTGGCAGAGCACTCAGACCACCACAGGCGCCCCCGACACGAATGATGTTGACCTTGCCATGCACCCCCTTGCCCTCCCCAGGTCAAACACAACCCTGATGTGGCCCTAAATGAAATCGAGTTTGACACCCCTACCTTAGAGGTAACTACCATTAGTTTTAACAACTACTGGCCTGGGCCTACATGAAGCCTACATGTCAGAGGTGGATTTCAGCAGGTTCTGACCAGTTGTGGAGAACCGGTAGCAGAAATTTTGAGTAGTTTGGAGAACCTGTAAATACCACCTCTGACTGGCCCCATCTATTCTCTGCCTCCCGAGTCCCAGCTGATTGGGAAGAAATGGGGATTTTGCAGTAACCTTCCCCTGGATTGGGGAGGGAATGGAGATTTTATAGTATTCTTCCCCTGCCATGCCCACTAAGCCACACCCACAGAACTGGTAGTAAAAATTTTTGAAACCCACCACTGCTACATGTTGTTTTCTTGACAAGAATATGGAAGTGGTTTTCCATTGCCTGATGCTGAAAGTCTTTCTAGCTTAACATACAGCTAGTCTTCCAACCTACTATTAACCAGGAAGAACCCTACTTACCTTTTCCTGAATCAGCCAAGGTCAACTAGATGCACTATCTACTGAGACAGAAAACGTAAATAAGAAACTTTAAAACAGGTGGGAAAATTATAGTTGTGTACTGTAGATGATACTTGCTACAATTTCCAGCTGCCAAGACCCTACAAAGCCAATGAGGAAGAGTATGGATAGGGAAATGTCAGGATACTCTAAACCAACATTCCCTGACCAAGTGAGCACCAGATATGCATGCTACATTTCTTACTGTTTCCTACCATAGAAGTTTGTCTTCAGATTTAACAAAAAAATAGAAAGGCCTGTCAATTGTGCAAATGCAGAAAAAGGGGAAATATATACTTAGGAAACTGCAATGAGGATGTTCATTCATTCATTAATTCAACCAACCAACCAACCAACCAACCAACCAACCAACCAACCAACCAACCAACCAATTTCTATAGCCACCCATCTCTGACAATGGCTCTGAGTGGCTTACAATTTTTTTAAAAATGTGACAATTAAAAATCTAAAACATTTCAAAACCATAAAAACACTAAAAATATCCAGATTAAATATACATACTTGGCCAGTTTTGACCCAAGACAGATCTTTCTTGGTTGCTCCTCCTAGAATTAAGAAGTTGCCAAAAAAGAGGCCCTCCATTTCTTTTGAAACCCAAAAATCTTTACTTAGGGTAAGCTTTTAATTTCCCAAGTCCCATCTGTTTTAATATCCTATGTTATCAATATAATTTTATATTTTTAGCTATATTTCAGTTAATTAACGTTTTGTTATTTTTCAGTAAATAGGTATGTTAAAAAAATCCATTTTATGTGTCTCTGACCAGATAGTCTGTTCTCCACACTACGTTACTTGACCACATTCTAAAATTTGGGAGTCCTATCAACTTTGACTATTACTATTTGACACCATTATGTAGTTTAACAGATTAACAGTTAATTTGTTAAAGGTCATCTAGTCCAAGCCCCCCGCTCAAGCAGGAGACCCTACACCATTTCTGACAAATAGCAGTCCAATCTTTTCTTGAAAGTCTCAAGTGATGAAGCTCCCATAACTTCTGAAGGCAAATTGTTCCATTGTTTGATTGTTCTCACTGTCAGAAAGTTCTTCCTCATTTCCAGGTTGAATCTCTCCTTGGTCAGTTTCCATCCATTATTCCTTGTCTGGCCTTCAGGTGCTTTGGAAAAATAGCTTGACTCCCTCATCTCTGTGGCAGCCCCTTAAATATTGGAACACTGCTATCATGTCTCCCCTGGTCCTTCTCTTCACTATGCTTCCAGAGGTTATTTAACCACAAATCCCAGCTACTCTCACCATTCTAGTTGAGGCTACTGAGAGTTCTAATTGAGCAACATTTATTCATATCATTTCCCAAATACATTAAGTGAAAGCAATTTTGACTATAGTTGTCAGCTTTGGAACTGACAATAGTAGGGATCGAAAGTAGTATTTGCTCAGTTTTCTGACCTCTGTTCCAAAATTGCCTTAGGTACCGTGCATCCTGTGGGTGGAGGTACCACTTGCTTTGCCTCAGACAACAAAATGTTATCGGCCAGTCCTGTCCAGAAATGATACAAAATGCCTTTAAAACGCAAAGGAAGTCTGAAAATGAACAATCATCATTTTTTGCTTCCTTGTCGGTTTATGGGCAAGGCTCCTATCTATGAAGACAGAACAATTGTGATCTTCAGTGTTTATTCTATGCCAATAAAGCAAAATCTGGCAGAATAAAAATCTTAGTATGTTCATACTAAAATTCCTCTGTGTCATACATGCCTGTGTATGTGGGTATAAGCATAATGGTTATCTAATGGTTTGGGAGCTGAATGCAATGCAATGAAATTTCATTTTAATGTATGCTGATTAGTTTCTCTTCTCTTCTCTTCCTCTTCTCAATGTGTTCTCTACAGGAATTGTTATTATATGCACAAACATCAAATCACATATGAGTAACTCAAAAGATTCTGAAACAATGTTTTTATTTCCAAAACTCAAGTATGTGATGCTATACAGTACAATACTAGCACACCTGTGCAAAGTCTTACAAGTTTTAAACAAAAAAATAGTGACGCTTGAATTCCTCCTACTTAAAATACCAGTGCTGTGCACAAGAAACAAATGTGTCTTGTTAAAGCCAAATAAATAAATATTGCACTTCAGGGGGGGAAAAACCCCAACCAATCAAACCTTGAAATAGCACTTATTTGGTGCAAATGGAGTAAGATGATCTAGTCAATTATGTGTATAAATCTTATAAATTTGAAAATATAAAAATGTCTGTGTTTTGATGTACTGAAACAAGGATTTGGTTTTTAAAAATTATTTTTCACAAAAGAGGGTTACTTATTTGTTTCTCAGTCTGCCAATAACCACCAATGAGCTAATTTTAAGCGTTATAATTATAGGTGACTTCAAATCCTATTAATGAAAAAGTAATAGTCTGGAGATAGCTGAAGAAAAAAACTTTTTGTCTAAGTACTTCGCCTTGTAAAGACAGTCATTCACTTTGCATATAATATTCTACTCTATAGGATGAATCAATTGTTCCAACATTTTTTTATTTGCCCATTAATTCTTAATTTGAGTAAACATGTTTAACGTTTTGTTTATAAAGCATTTTACGATCTTTTTTGTTACATGAAATGAAAACTGTATTGTAGATATATCTTATTAGTGAAGTTACTTAATTCAAAGGACAGCAATTGATTTCATTCCTCAGCCTCTTTCATTCACTCTTCCAGTTTGACAGTCAATAATACACATTCTCACTAGCCTTACTCAACATGCTTAATGCCATTATTTTATTTACCTATGGCCCTTTAGAGATTGATCCAATGCTAAAATTATACACCAAGTTATGTTGAGCATCAGTGGTAGCCGCCTCACTTATTAACCTCTAGGTATTCAAAACTACTTAACATAAAACTTGCATTATGTATAACATAAAACATAAAATTATGTTTTTTGGAGAAGCTTCTACTTCAAACAATTTCATACCTATTTCCTGCTTATTATATTTGAAGGACAGCTATCTAGTAATCTAGGGCTAAATTTTTACTCTGGGCTCTGCCTTTTTGAACTTCTCAAGGTGTAGAACAGAATGGAAGATTTTGTTTTTCCCATATTGGATCTCTGCTTTGCGATGTGCTTCAGCCTGAATGCTACAGGAATATTCTGACAACATTGTAAGTGATAGGACCAATCATTTTATGCACAATCGTTCATTTGTTTTTTGAAATTTGGAAAATGTGAAGATCCACATAAGTACTTTTAATAAGTGCTTTTAAGCCTTAAAGAGGTTTGTCATACCCATTTAACAGCTATGGGGGCAAAAAAAACCTCCCCGCAAATGCTGCTAGAACTTGCCTCCTTTTTCATTCTGGATTGGTGGCACCATCTAGGACAGGGGTGTCAAATTCACAGCCCGTGGGCCAGATGTGTCATGTGCTGGCCACGCCCACCCCCGGTTTAGCAAAGAGGGGGGGAGTCACAATACATCACGTGACGACAATGTGATTATGCAGGTTTGACACCCCTGATCTAGGGGATTCTGGGGACTGCAAGCTGCCTATTAGCCTTGGACCACAAGTCACTCACGTCCAACCACATGAGGTAGGACGGAACCTCACCCTCATACACACTTAAAAAAAAAAGTTCATATCCTGAATGTTTTTGTCAAATAGCCCCTTTCGTACACCAAATAACGCAAGTCAATTTGTGAGAAGAGCTCTCAGCATGCATCATGTTTTTGCCAAGAAACAATTTTACAAATTAGTAAAAAATATGCTCAGTATTTTTAAAATATTTTCAGTAGCTGAAATGAACCAGAAAGGAATGCCTGAACTGCGAGCCGTTCTTTCACTCTGATCTTTAAGCACTTCTATTTGTGCTATTCAGTTGACTTTTACTTAATGCGCAGTTATGCCTGCAATTTGATGTTTCCTAACTTTGAATTGTGTCAGGAAATCTATTTATACTTTCGGGAACAAAAATCTTCTGTTCTGATTCCAAGGAGCAGAAATCACATATCACCCAGCATCTCCTGCCAACCTACTAAGAAGCTGTCTTTTGTTCCAGACATTTAGATTTAATTGTGTATGTTAATGTTCACTACAGAATATGAAGGAGTTTTGCTGTTGAGGTGTTAACAGCATTTTCACACGATTTTTTTTAAAAATGAGAAACAAACCTCAGCCTGATGTGTATATAACGATAAACCATAACAGGGTTCATTGATCATACTAAGCCAAAGCCAAATCAAATCATGGCTTATTTTGTTGTGGGAAAAAGACCTCCTGGTTCACCAGAATAAAGAGAACAGAGATTAGGCAAATGTTCACATTCTATCTCTTAAACTACTTTTAGTTTGGATTTTAAGATCTTAGTTCTGAAATGGCAAAAATAAGGAGGAAACCCTAGGTATTTTATTTAATTGATTAGTACTTTGTAAGAATGCCCCCATTTGTCATTTAAAACCCACACCTCCTTGCCTTGCTCACCCTCACACTTCACCAGAAATACAGTTCTTCAAGTTTGCTATACAGATAGTCCTTGACGTACAACAGTTCTCTTAATGACCATCTGAAGTTACAAGGAGGAGTTGAGGAGCCATGGTGGCGCAGTGGTTAGAATGCAGTACTGCAGGCTACTTCTGCTGACTGTCAGCTGTCTGCAATTTGGCAGTTCGAATCCCACCAGGCTCAAGGTTGACTCAGCCTTCCATCCTTCCGAGGTCAGTAAAATGAGGATCCAGATTGTTGGCGGCAATATGCCGACTCTGCAAACTGCTTAGAGAGGGCTATAAAGCAGTGTGAAGCAGTATATAAGTCTAAGTGCTATTGCAATTGCTACAACAGCGCTGAAAAAACTGACTTAGGACCACTTGTCACATTTATGATCATTGCAGCATCCCAAAGGTCATGTGATCAAAATTCAGAAGTTTGATGACAATTTATAATGGTTGCATTATTCTGGAGTTATGTGATCAGCTGTTGTGACCTTCTGACAAAGTCAATGGGGAAACCAGATTCACTTAAGAACTTAACAACTACAGTAATTCACTTAACAACTGTGGCAAGAAAGGTCATAACATGGGACAAAACTCACTTCACAAATTTCTCACTTAGCAACATAAATTTTGGGTTCTGTTTTGGTCGTACGTTGAGGACTATCTGTACTTATGAGGCAATGGTTTGCAAACTGATACATACAACACGTTGCCTGAATTTACACACTCAGCAAAAATTAGTTTGTTTTCATCGGCCTATTTTTGGACCGAGGTGTGAAATCTAGCCGACTATGGTTTATTCCATAAAATGCAATAAAATAAATATGGATTAGTATGATCTGTGAACCTAACTATTACTACAATATTATTTCATCTTATTGGAACATGGTAGAACTTTACAGATGTAGTTTTTGTAAAGTTTCACTTTTAAAAAAAATGTAATTAACAAAAAAACATGCCCCTAGCCTGCCTGTCACCTATTTTTTGTGGTGAAGGTAGAAAGGGTCTTGTCTCATAAGTATGGAATCTGCCTATAACAAAACATTTCAGAGTTTTGCAGTTTTAGCATTAGCTCATCCCTGTGACTGTGAGATCAAATGCAGATCTCTAAGATGTTAGTGAACAACAGCCAAGCTGAAATTGATAGGAAGAATTAATGCTAACATTTATATAGCAGGAAGTCTGTTGTGACATTCTATAGAAGGAATGGACTTCACATTCCACTGATGAACTTCTCTACCCCAGGTTTTGATCGACTGCTATCTTGGTATTTCCCATACAATTCTTCCAATATTCAGGCACATCAATCAAATAACAATTACCGTAACAGAGAAAACAAGATTTATTGGCTGGCGTGGCTGGATAATTAAAAACCACAATGCATTCACAAAACTGATGACACAAAAGAAACGAAGCAGTGGGTTGTTGATTACATGTAACCATCACAGGAGTGACAGCACTCTGCATTGTTCATCTCAAGTTTTGAAAAGGTTATTCCTGTTGTCTCTTCAATGGGTTCTCCCTCTCCCCACCCCTCCAGCGTGATTTTGTTACTGGTCATGTTGCAGTCCTGAATTTCCCCAAGAGTACCGATGGGCAGCAGAGCAGGCAGGTTTCACTTGGGCTCCATCTGATCTCTCCGTATAGGAGAAGAAGTAATTGTATAAACAGGAGGTTCCCAGCACTACAGCAAAAACTGTAATAATGGCTGCTACAATCCAGAGCACATTCCAGTGTTTATGCAGTTTGGGATACAGTATCTGTACATAATGGATAACAACTTCAAGTTTGCTGTAAAATGAAGTGGGGGGGAGGAGTAAATAAAAACAATAAAATGAGGTTTTTTTGGAAGCATTCCGAATCACAACCTTTCTACTCCCTACAATGCTACCATCTCCTTTAAGACTCCGACGTAATACTTGATTTATTCAGTCCTCTGTTGAATATAACAACTAGGGTGGTCAGTATTATGGCAGCAATTCTTCTTCTTTATACATTTGGATTTTCTTGTTTGCTCAAATCTAAGGATTTATATAATATACAAGTCTCTTTCTAAAGTTTATATTAATGGCATTAGAAAGAAAAATGAAGTAGCAATCTAAATAGCAAATACAGAATCAGTGCTACAGTCAAAAGTTATTACGTATTCAAAGCCACCGAAGTTCTCAATGGCTGTAGTGACTTTATAATTTAAAAAAGCAACAACACAAAGTACAGAATAACAGAGTTAAAAAGATCTTTGCAGGTCTTCTAGTCCAACCCTCTGCTCTAGCAGGAGACCTAAATCCAACATTCATTTTATTTAGCTAATTTATATAACCACCCATTTCACAAAAACATCTATAGAAATTCAGACAACCAGAAGCCTAACACAATATCACAAAAACTACATAAACATACTCCCTTCCTCCCAATGATTA
Source organism: Ahaetulla prasina (assembly GCF_028640845.1). Classification (NCBI taxonomy): domain Eukaryota; kingdom Metazoa; phylum Chordata; class Lepidosauria; order Squamata; family Colubridae; genus Ahaetulla; species Ahaetulla prasina. The sequence continues at coordinate 273,028,138 of NC_080539.1, forward strand.
TATGAACTGAAAGATTTCTCAGAATTTTTTTTAGCAGTATTTGACCCAGAATTATGCATTTCATCTTCGAGAATGCCCCTTACTACCAAATCTTTTTCTAAGCAACTTGTTATGTTTTGTTTTTAAAGTAACAGATGAATGATCCGCAAAATGAATTAGCCTGCCTTGTCACCCAGAATTATTTCTGTATATGTTTCTGCAATATTGATGTCAAACCTTCTGTTTTACAAATGCAAAGAAGGGTTGCCGTGTTTTGTTTTAGTTTTGTATTTTAAAAAAAGAGGTAACAGAAAATAAACTACAGTACTTTAATCCTGATCCTGATCTGTTCAATTGTTGGAAATTCCACATAGGAATAGCTATTTAACCAGAAAAAAATAGTCTCCTTTACATTATGAATAAGCAATGTCCTTACCTCTGTGGCTTGGTACTCTTGTCATTTTCCATGGGCAAAAAATCCTTGAGTTTTTCATGAATTTTCTCTTCACTGTCTTTCAGCTCTTCACTTTCCTTGTTTTTCTTTAGGCCTTCCTGATAGCTGTAAGTATAGATTCATGATAAGATTAGAGCTGAGCGAACCTCTCTGAAATCAATAGATTGACTGATTGGGGAGGGGCAGTTCAGATATTTCCTAAAAGGACTAAAAGGACACAATTTGGAATTTTTCAGGGACAAGGAAATATTTAATGAACATTTTAGACCTCCCTACTTTTATAAAAAATTATATAGCAATAACTAGTGTTGGAAGAAATGTCCATCTGGGTTCAGTTCCAAGTGGGGAAAAAGACACTGGAAACATGGAGACTGCTTGAAAAGATGGTTTAATGGTGGTCAGGTTCACATGGCTTGAGTTCCTGAACAGAAAAGGGCGAGGTGCTGTGCGGGCCCTGGCTTTATGCTCTCTCTAAGCTTTGAACTTCCTGGGGCACAGGAAGAGTATCTTGATTGGTTGTCAGGCTCCAGAGGGTGGGGGTCTTAGCTAGCCTTGCTGGCTGATATAATCTTCCCAGGTGTCATGTGGTGAATTTCTGTTGCTAGATGGGTCCTATTGTGTTGCAGATGATGGTCCATTGACAAAGGTGGGGGGATGAGTTTCTGCCTCTGGGCCATTGATAAAGGTGGGGGGAGGCAGGAAGTTGCTTTGTCTTCAAAACATGTTTCTCCATTTCTTATCCAGGGAAATATAATCTTCTGCCCTTTTTAATATTTCCTAAAATACTTCATTCTTCTAGGAGAGGGGTGGGTGCTAACTTCCTACACTAGTATGTTACTAGTGAACTGAAAATTGAACACAGTTTGGGAAACCACAATTCAGTTCAGCTCTATTCTTTTGTGCCACCAAATCCATTGGCGAACTCAGAATGTTACCTCCTTAAAAGAAGAAAAAAAGAGTAGAATCGATTTCTTAATTATATTGTGTGTCATTTCTCTTTTTGGACCCCTAGTCCATAAATTGTTGACTTCCAGAACATTGAAATTCTTGATATATAGATGATCATAGAACTATTTCCCCTGCCACATTTATTACTTGGTCCATGGGTTGCAAAGAGTCAGACATGACTTGGCAACTGTACAACAAATTTATTCATTCCTGATGTATGAATTCATGGACCAGAATAAGGAACTGTACACCTTCAGAAACAAAAGCAGCAGTGAGGATTCAGTTCATTTTTATAAAGCCTGCAGCCGGAATATTGATGGGGATATGTGGTCTCTAAAATCTAATCTGATTTTAGATCTGGGGTTGAAGAAAAGATTTAAAATACAGTATGTCGCAGAAGTGAGTACACCCCCTCACATTTTGTAAAAATTTAAGTATATCTTTCCATTTGACAACACTGAAGAAATGGCACTTGGCTACAATGTAATGTAGTGAGTATACAGTTTATATAATGGTGTAAATGTGCTGTCCTCTCAAAATAATGCAACACACAGCCATTACTATCTAAACTAGTGGCAACAAAAGTGACTAAACCCCTAAGTGATAATGTCCACGTTTTCACCCTTTGTTATATGCTTCCTCTTCTATTTTGGCTTTTGCCTCTGGGCTGATTTCTTCCAAGCCACTTTCTGTTGATCCTGAAGGAGGTTGCTCACAATCCAGGTCGCTGTTTGGTTTTGCACTAAGAGATTTAAAAAGAAAATGATGCATCATTATTTGGGTTGCATATTAGGAGCATGAGGTATCTCTCCTTCCTTCCTTCCTTCCTTCCTTCCTTCCTTCCTTCCTTCCTTCCTTCCTTCCTTCCTTCCTTCCTTCCTTCCTTCCTTCCTTCTCACCTTTGGGATTGAAAGCCTAAGGCTACAAAAAAAAAAAAGGCAGAGTTTTCTATAGCTATTTGCTGCTATTTTGCAGCCCAGATACAATACTCCTAGGGAAGGCTAATTTCATTCGCATAGCATTACAAAAACACCACCTAAGCCAACCAAAATTGGAGAAAATGATGAATTTTACACTTTTGATTAGATAGAACATGATTCAGCAAACATTACATGCTTTGTACTCTGAGCAAAATTAGAGAAGATAGATCAGGCCTACACTTTAACCCATTTCTGCAAATTGTCCAAGTAAAACTCACCCAAAATGATATATAATTTATGTTTTTCTCCAAGAACAAGTAACTCATGCAGCTCTTATTTAAAAAGAAGTTTAAAAAAACAACAACCCACAGGAATACAATCTAGCTGTTTCTCATCTTGTCCAATTTATTTTATGATTGTACCAAATATTCATATCACAGCTTCTTGGGCCCATTGTCTCCTGGAGGCATGTATAAAAAAGCAAAAATTCTTGGGAAAGTTTTTCCTGGGAAAGTCTGTTCTTTACATTTAGGAGTTTAAACATTATTTAGGCAACAAATTCCCACTCTTAATCCTCTGTCAGTTCCTCCTCCTCCATCAGATGCAGCCAGTTCTGAGAAGATACCTATTTTATATTACTCATCTTATCTCACCTGGCCTGCTGTGCTTTGTACCAACATACAAAAATAGCTGCACCCCCTTCAAATAATAACTAACACAACTGACATGCCTCAAATGAACCCCCCCCCCACAAATTACTGTTTACCAAGCTGATTGTTGCTTGAAGAAAAGGAAAGGAGAGATTGGGTTTAATAATAATAACAGAGATGGAAGGGACTTTGGAGATCTTCTAGTCCAGTGGTCACCAACCAGTGGTCCATGGACCACAGGTGATCCGTGAGAAAATTTTGGTGGTCCACAGAAAATTATTTGTATTTTTTATATTGCACTAAATACTATTTATCTTTTTAAAAAATTCATATTAGTGGTCCGCGGGATTTAAAATTATAAATTTAGTGGTCCTTGAGGTCCGAAAGGTTGGTGACCCCTGTTCTAGACCAACCCCCTGCCCAGGTAGGAAACCCTACACCACTTCAGACAGATGGTTATCCAACATCTTCTTAAAAACTTCCAGTGTTGGAGCATTCACAACTTCTTCAGGCAAGTTGTTCCACTGATTAATTGTCCTAACTGTCAGGAAATGTCTCCTTAGTTTTAAGTTGCTTCTCTCATTTTTCCTCAGGACATTCTGCTACTATAAAGCAAACAGAGAATCTTAAAATGTCTTGCTGTAATCCTCTGTCTCTTTCATTGCCTGAAAACAGTTGAGTCACACCATGCCAGGAATGCATAAACTATGATATGGGGACTGCAGATTGCAGAAGATGGCTGCTGAGCCCCATTCATCATTTCTCCCCCCACCCCCGGCACTTCATCCATTTTTGGAACAAACTACTCTTGATATGCCAAATAAAGCCTGGTCAGAGGTTGCCCATTCCTGTTCTACTGCAGGGAAGAGTGCTGAATTGTCAGGAGAGTTAGAAATTTTTAACAGAATACAAGTTGTAAATCAGCCTATCAAATCTCACAGAGGTCTGACAAATAGTCCTAATACCTGTACAGATACATTAAAGTTACAGTATTTTATACCCAGTTGTTTCAGACCTGAATTCTTATTGTTTTCTTAAAGATAAAAGTAAAGGTTTTCCCTGTTCAGTTGTGTCCAATTTTAGAGGGTGGTGCTTATCTCCATTTCTTAGCTAAGGGAGTCAGCATTGTCCGAAGATGCTTCTGTGGTCATGAGGCCAGAATGACTATATGCTGAAGCACATGGAACACTGTTCCCTTCCCACCAAAGTGATACCCGTTTATCTACTTGCATTTGCATGCTTTTGAACTGCTAGGTGGGCAGGAGCTGGGGCAAGAATGGAAGCTCATCCTGTTGCCCAGCTTTTGGGTCTCAGTTTTTTTAATTACTGAGCCATTGTGCCCCCTTATTGTTTCCTTCAAATTTGCCCTTTCTAATAGTCTTTGTTTGATAGGTAGTTGCTCATTGTTTGTTCAGATTTAAATCACATCCTGTCATCCTTATTTTTGGACCTAGAAGCTTTTTGGACCTAAAAGTCCCACTAAGAACATGACGGTTTGCCTTAATTTGTACCAGAGGTGGGTTTCAGCAGGTTCTAACCAGTTCTGCAGAACTGGTAGCAGAAATTTTGAGTAGTTCGGAAAACCAGTAGTAAAAATTTTGACTGGCCCTGCCCGTATCTATTCTCTGCCTCCCAAGTCCCAGCTGATTGGGAGGAAATGGGGATTTTGCAGTAACCTTCCCCTGGATTGGGGAGGGAATGGAGATTTTACAGTATCTTTTCCCTGCCATGCCCACCAAGCCATGCCCACCAAGCCATGCTATGCCCACCAAGCCACACCCACAGAACTGGTAGAAAAAAAAATTGAAACCCACCACTGATTTGTACATTCATAGTTACTTCCACCATAGTTTGTGAATGGTAGAGTTTCTTCACACAAAGTCCTTTATACAAGCACTTACAGTTCATTTATAGGCCACCCCATTAACTTGAAGGAATTTCTTAGGAGTCTTTGGTAGTCACACAAAGAATCATCTCCATAGAATATTATTGACTATACTGTTGCTTTGTTTGTTGAAAACAATTATTACTCATAAGTAACTCAGGCTTTGCCAAAGCCCAACTGTTGTTTCTTATTTATTGAGACAACTTATAAGTTCCCCAACTATGGCTTATATATAAAAATAGGCGGGAAAATAAAAACAATAAATTATAAGTGATACAAGGACAAATGTAAAAACACTTCCACCCACCCACCCCAGGTACTTGTAGTTTATTTATTTATTTTGAGGGAAGCAGGTTTTCCCCCCAGATTCCAGTATTTCTTTTCCCTCTAACTGAAACCTGTCTTTAAAAAGAAACCCCAGAACTTGTCATGGAGAGAAAGAAGTACAGTAGACATAAAGCACTTTACTAGGAGCCTTTGAAGCATTATTTTGTATTAGTTTACAAATCACTAGTCATAATTCCAAAACGTCAGCAGAATCTTTTTTTTTTTTTTCAAATGTGCTGTATTTCCTGAAGATGACAAATTCTTTGTCCAGGGAAAATAACTGCCAGTATAATACAGACTTTCTAGGAAATACGTTCATGCACTGTTCCAAAACATAGAACATCCTGTATTCCTAACAGCATTCTTTTGACAAAACATGACACTCTTGGCTTGGCTATGTTTTGGAAATGAAGGAAATAAAAGATATTTAAGCATCTTTATGCAGGAATACAGTAAACTACTGTATCATTCATATTATCTTGGAATGATTTCAAATGAGACTTAATGTTATATTATATTGCTGCCACTATCAGTGATGTAGTTTATTTATTTAAAGGTCCCACCTTTAAAAAAGTGGTCCTAATCAATTCAGCTTAGCAGCTACTCTCTCTCACACACACACATCTAATCAGATACCAAAATGAAAAGATCTTTAGCCACAAGAGGAAAGCATTTTGTTGTTGTTGTTGCTGTTAGTTGCAAAGTCGTGTCCGGCCCATTGCGACCCCATGGACAACGTTCCTCCAGGCCTTCCTGTTTCTTCCATCCTCTGGAGCCTGTTTAAGCTCATGCCTACTGCTTCAGTGACTCCATCCAGCCACCTCATTCTCTGTTGTCCCGTTCTTCTTTTGCCCTCAATCTTTCCCAGCATTAGGCTCTTCTCCAGTGAGTCCTTCCTTCTCATTAGGTGACCAAAGTATTTCAGTTTCATCTTCAGGATCTGGTCTTCTAAAGAGCAGTCAGGGTTGATCTCCTCTAGGACTGACCGGTTTCATCACTTTGCAGTCCAAGAGACTCACAGGAGTCTTCTCCAGCACTGTAGTTCAAAGGCCTCAGTTCTTTGGCGCTCAGTCTTTCTTACCTTGTCTTAAATACTCATCAATGGAGATAATGGATCTCTACATGGGCAAAAGTTAGTCCTCTCACAAAGACATCTGATCAATCAGGTATTGTGGCACATCAAAAATTTAAGAATCTTCCTGGTTTTGCTTGCATTACTTGGATTTCTGTCCATGTTGTTAAGTCATGGTTTTAAAATCATAGCAAATATATGTAGGAATGCTTCCAACTTGGCACGGTTTTAATCTGTGCATTGACTTATTGATTGAGTGGACTGAGCCATTGCAAATCTGACTGAAGTTCATGCTTTGAAGTTTGGCTTTGTTCTGGAAAGCATCTTCTTTCCTCTCCACTTCTCTCCTCTCCTCCCCCTTCCACTTTCCCTTTCCCTTATCCATTCATTCATCCATCCATCTTCTTTTCCTCTAGCTCAAAATTTTGATTTGTGTTCATCCTTGATGTTTAAAAGGCTCCTGAAGAAAAGTGAAATAGCTGGAAAAGCAAGATATATATATAAAAAAATAAACATAAAAATCTAAAATGTGTTCACTATATCTGCAGTTTCCAGGAAGGTGGTCAGATTAATCTTTCATCAAAAGAAATTCAATGACACTTTTTACAAAATTATTATAGGATAAGCTTTCACTGGACATGTTGAGGTCACCGACAAAATTTCCTGAGATGACTGCTGATACCTGGGTATTATTCTTTAATTGTCAGATTTGCCTCTAAGTGTGTTTTCGCATAAAATATGGCAAGTTTGTGTAATATAAGATCTAGTAAGCACTAGAAAATGAGCAGCCTGTATGGACTGCTTTGTAAAAATATGATAAAAGGAATTGATAGGAAATAGCAGATTTGGCATCTGAATCTAGTGTAGGATTTAATTAACTACTCTATATTTCTACTACTGTTGCTAGTTAATAGGGGATCTAAATGATGTAGTGTAGATGTACTCTATTAAACTCTAACAATCAATTAGAAGCTGAAGAGCCATCTGTGGAGATTTTTAAAGTTGGGTTTCTGCTCTGAGCAAAATATGATGTGATTGAATTAAATGAGCCATTTTAACTCTATGTGTGGGACGTAGCAATTAAGAAACAGATACAATCAATGCTGACTTGAGCTAGTGACAGAATACCATGAGACTATGAGTCTCATCACAGCATGAAGCTATAATCTTATATAAATTAATTGGATAGTTAATTCCCAATGAACTCAATTTCTCTCTAAAACACAAGGTTTTCATGCATATGACATTACTTTATTCCCCATTTTTAAGGATTTAGTCTTACATACCCTTTTTTGTGTGCGTGCAAAGTTGGCCTTATTTCTGAACATTCAGACAAAGAAACTGTGTACGCCCAACCATATTCTTTTCCTAGAATACTAATGCAAAAACAAATATTCTACCAAAAAGATAATTATATTTGTTCCTCAAAATATATATTTAAGAATAGTAATACAGTTGAGCCCTTGCTGTATTACTATTTACCATATGACTATATTTATTACTGTATGGATTATCGAGCTGTATTATATTGCCTTGCTTTTTTTTTTTTTAAAAAAAAGAGATATTTTAATGCCAGTTAAAATTGTCTACTGTATAAATCTTAATGAAATGAATATTCATGTACTCACTTCTCTGTAACTACAGGTAAGACTGGAGTTGATGTCAAATTGCTTCTTCCATTTGATGATTCAGACTGTAAATAAATATATTCATTCAATTTCATTCAAATATCAAAGCATAAATTGCATTTAATATATGAGAGTACTGTGATCACATGAAAAATATAATCTGTGTGTTTTCCAAATAATTAATATCTAATAGACAACAATTTCAGTATAAACTAGAAGATTGAAAAGTACTTCCTTGAGAGTTTTAAGACACTTTTTCACCCAACTGCATACTTATATTTGTTTGGAGTATAAATATAATCATTAATTTATCATGAACCTTTATATATGCCAGGTTTAGAATATATGGTATTTTTAATTAATTGAAATCAAAGTTTTATTCTTTAAAAGTGTATTTATATATAATTTTTCAACTGTGAATTTTACCAGGGAAGATGACACCAAAGGTACGGGCGACTGGCTAGGTGACTGGCCTGGGAGCTCAAACTTTGAAACAACAGCAACGCTGACTCTCCTTCGAGGCACCTAAAACAAAAAAGCATGTTATGTTTCAGTTTAGACATTTATGATAGTTTCATGAGAAATACAACTAAACAGATTAGAACAAAACACGCGGAAAGGAAACCATGGGACTTCAGGATACAGTTGCTGTACAACTCCATAAGATTCACAAAGTAATTTTATTGTAACTTTCAAGCAGCGGCAATAGTTTCTACGGCTCCATAACACCTCTCTAAAAGAAATCTCACAGAATGTAAAGTGCAGGATAGTTTTATACATGTTTATTCAGAAGCAAACTTAATTGTCTCCAGTGGAGTTGGTTCCCAATTGGTGCCTTAGGTCTGCTATTTCCGATAGCTAAGTTCTTAATGTAGTGGCTTCCTAAGGGCCAAATTATATATTATGTTAAATTTATGTTTTCTTTGAAACACTTCACTCTTTCCATTTCTCAATCACTATCCTGCCTCACACTGTTGCAGCAGTAAAAATCTCACGTCTTCACCCAATACAAATTTGAACAAAAGGAAACAAACAAACAAACCCAAAAATCTAAGCAGCCCGGTGCTTTGTACGTTTCTTGTACGTCTCATCCCTTGCCTAAGACACAGGGGAAAGTGACAGTGTATCAGCAGTTTTACTTCAATCACTTTATGTGGGCTTGTGAGGGGGAGAATAAAATTATCATGCCAACATTTCCCTCAGGCTAATATTCCAAAACTGGGAGGAAGGATGAGACAACAATTCTCTCAAATGGGGAAACTATCTTCCCACGTTTTGCAGACCTCCTGCATTTTCGGATAAAAATCAACTTCATGGAACCTTCATTCTGCATTGCAGCTAATTTGGAAATAAGATCACAAGCTGGCTTGCGAGTGTTGTAACTCTTTGGGATGAAATATCCTACCTAGGACACCATGAGTCTTCTCTTAAGTAGTTGCCTGATTCATCTTATTGGACAAGGAGAGTTACAGAAGAGCACAGGTTTTTTTAAAAATAATAATAATTATTATTATTATTATTATTATTATTATTATTATTATTATTATTATTATTATTATTATTATTATTATTATTAAATTTACATTTATATCCCGCCCTTCTCCGAAGACTCAGGGCAGCTTACATTGTGTAAGGCAATAGTCTCATTCTATTTGTATATTTATATACAAAGTCAACTTATTGCCCCCCCCCAACAATCTGGGTCCTCATTTTACCTACCTTATAAAGGATGGAAGGATGAGTCAACCTTGGGCCTGGTGGGACTCGAGCCTGCAGTAATTGCAGGCAGCTGTGTTTAATAACAAGCTTCTTACAGCCTGAGCCACACCTTTTTAGACTAAAGGTTTAGTTAACAGATTTTACAGTATGGATACTTATGCAAATAGTGCATTAAACAGCTTATTAAAATTGGGAAACATACCTTTCCAATGGAAAGAGACATGGATCTTGATGTCCGAGGCACACCGTCATCTGTTGCAAAATATAAAACAAAATTGAATGGAGAAAATAGTGGTAGAAAACGCAAAACATATTATTTAACAGACTGTTTTATATTGAAAATAAGGCTCATATCAATCAACATAAACATTATTATAAACTATGATAAAATATTGTTACGGTGATCAATATGGATTATCATTTTGGTTGAACCCAAAGGTGCTTTTTCAAGAGGTAACTAGGCTTTCCGTTTTTTTCTTTGAAGATGTTTCGCTTCTCATCCAAGAAGCTTCTTGGATGAGAAGTGAAACCAGAAAGCCCAGTTGCGTCTTGAAAAATCACCTTTGGGACAACCGTGACCTGGATGGCTGAGAGTCCCCATAGACATTTTTGTTGAATGTGTTACAATCTCAGTTTTTCTGAAGATACTTAAATCAAGATTTAAAAAAAAAGAAAAATACAGTATTATTTAAGTGGAGTTTGATTCCAGGTGACTTCATAGCTATGGCCACAATTCAATAACAGCTTTACCACTGCCTTCTTTCCATGTTATTGTTCACTTCTCATTTTAGCTCTGAGCTCTGGAATTCTCTAGTAATCTCTAAAACAAATACTAACCAAGCCTGTTTGTACTTAGTTTTAAAGCCTGGGGCTCCCTCCCGCTAAATCAAGATGCACAACTTTATTCAATAAATAAATATTCTATTTATCAGGTATTTTATATACACAAGATGTCCCAAAGGCCTCGGTGCAATTTTAAGATTTCTTAAAACTATGGCAAGCATCTTGGGACATTCCATATTATCTTTAACTATGTAGGAGAGCAAATAAAGGTTTTACATAAATGCAAAGATGTGTTTAAAATCTCAGGATGTTTTACCTGGAGAACCATAGCTTCTGCTGGAATTCTGATTAGCAAGTTTCTTATACTCCATGAGCTCAGCATGATCCTTTTCATATGTTCTTTTTAAATTCTCTACATACTGCATCATAACTTCAGTGGCCTTTGACATACGTTTTTCCTGGAAGAAATAGATAAGAACAACACACATAAAGGTATATTTTCGATATCAAGGAAATAGCAGTACAGTAGAACATCTGGTCATGAACACTTCTGACCATGACCATATCAGGTTGTGATAAAAAAATTCAATTTTTTTCTTGCAGCTGATTTCCCTTTCTGCACCATTTTTTTTGTAAGCATCAGATTTCCAAAATTAGGTTCAGGTCACGACCAAATTGGTTTGCGACCAAAGTTATGGAACGAATTATGGTCATGGCCAGAGGTTCTACTGTATATAACAATTTTTAGCTATATGATTTTACTCAAAAGGAGACCCTGCCAATTTGGCACATATTGTAATGAGAATGCCATTGTATAGAATGTCATTTTTATTTTTTTATTTTTTGTTATTAATATTCAAATAAACGTTCCTCAGGGAGTGACAGTATCCGAATTCTGTCTTTAAATCTATGACCCATTAAGGGCAGAAGCTATCATACTATTCAAGGTGATTGCCTGGATGCAATCTGATCCCAAATACTCTAAAAGTATCAGATATTCTGAGATCCTCCATTTTGGAGGCTAGATCTTCAGGATCAACAATTGTTTATGCCAACTAAACCACATTTTTAAAACCTTTCTATTATGTACATTTTTCTTGCAATCTACTGATTAGTTTACCTTATTTAATCAATTTATTCTGTGTGAATCTTCATTTACATTTCCCCTGTATTAGTAAATTGAATGCCTTCAGTCCGAACTTGCTTAAACAATAAGGTTATTTTGGATTGTAAGAAATTTTTAGATCTATGTTCTCACAAGCCATTTGACTATCGGCTGGAAAAAACATCTGCCTGAAACCTTAGAGGTGGTGCTAGTTCGTTAAAAAAAAAAAGAGAGAGAGAGAGAGAGAGAGACATAGCTAGCCTAGATGGACCAAAAATTCTGTTTAGGCTGTTCAGACTTGTATATTGTTTTAGGATTAGCCTGTTATCTGGGTTTCGGCCTTTTTTTTAAGCTAGAATCAGTCATGGATTGACCAATAATCAAGTCAGAGTGAGAATATAGACGGTCTGCGTCAAGTGCCCGATCTTCGGACCTTCCGTCGTGAGCTCAAAACATATTTATTCATTAAAGCGGGACTGGCATAATTAGTGATGTATTTTAATTGGGTTTTTAATATTTTTTAACTTTTTAATTTAAATTTTAATAATCGGCCTTTAAAATTTGCTCTTTTTAATTGTTGTTTTAAACTGTATATATCTTTGTTTTTACTTTGGCTGTACACCGCCCTGAGTCCTTCGGGAGAAGGGCGGTATAAAAATTTAATAAAATAAAATAAAATAAATATAGTTAACTGGCAATTTTAATGGTTTTTACCTGACGAACAGCGCCAACAATTTCAGCCCGACTGGACAGTCTTGAAGCCAAACGATGAAGCACAGCAATGTCTTCCAATAATTTCTGGTACATCTCTCTATGTTCAGAATGATGCCACAAGGAAGCTGAAGACTGAAACAGAGTATTCCATATTAACTATATTATAAATTAAAAATATTATTAATTAATTATTTTTTAATCTGAAAAGTCAAAGTGCAATAAAGCCATAAAAGGATAATTTGCAATAAACATAATAAAATGGCACCCATAGAGTAAGTTTTAATTTGTTTGTAAAAACTTAAAAATACAATGTAACGTGAAAGGGGTTTCTTTTATTCTAAAGATACTGTTGACAGTCAACATCCAAATAACTACTTAAAGGATTAGTCATGAGCAGGCTTTTATCATCCATTTCTCTTACTCTCACTCAGAAAATCATAAAGAATAATCATCATCTTCTAACTATAATCTACTTGCATTTTGCACTTGTTCCTTCAATCCAATATTAACGTAGAAAATATAAAATACCTGAACAATATACTTTTGTATTTTTAGTGTAGTGTTAGAATTTTTTATCTTGAAGAGATAAAAGATAGGTCTTCATGATTAGAATTTAAAATGTTCTTATATTTTGCCATAAGCTTGATAGTCAGAAAATATGTAGACTCCCTTACTCCATTTAGGGAAATGTATGTTTTGCTGAATTAATTGCTTAGCAATACTTTTCCTTATTAGTAGTAGTTGTTAACTCCAAATATTTGAATTCTTAGGCTCTTTTTTATACATAAAAAATGAACATAGCCAAAGTTTGGATCTAAAATTTAGAAAATGGCTTCATGCTTTCACAATTGAGAATTTCTTAAAAGGTCAAATGGGAACTGTTAGTCAGAAACCATGGCAACTTTTAATATACTATGTCAATTATTATTACTGCTAGTGCAATCAATTTTCTTAAAAACGGATAGTACTTCAAATTGATGGTAGTTGGATTTCAAGAAATCATGATCCAAAACAACTGAGATGGGTGGATAGATAGATAGATGGATAGATAGATAGATAGATAGGTGGGTGGGTAGATAAATGGATGAATAGACATACAAACAGATAAAGAGACAGAAAATAAGTTGTCCATTCCACCCATTTACCTCTTTTCACTGAAGGCCATTTCTGATCTTATACAAATTCTAGCGATAGTATGTTCATGACGGAAGAAAAGGTCTTCAGGATGTTAAATATTCAAGTTTCGTACTGTTTTGAATTTGAAATGGGCTGTCCTGATTATTCCAAAAATGTTTGGATTTTGGAGTCCATCATGGAAGCTCCTGGCATGACAATCACTCTCTTAGACCAATTCACCTCACAGTGTTGTAACTCATAGAGGAAGAAATTCTATGTACCCTGCCTTGAGCTTCTATATAAAAAAGGCAGGACAGAAATCTAACAAGTAACCTATTGAAAATTTTAAAATACATAACACAGAACACAACAAAGGTTCCCAGCATGTTTTGTCTTACCGTAACTGCTCCCCTGAAGTTGTCTAATTCCTTCTCTGTATTTTCTTCAGCAATATTTCTTTCCCTTTCAGCCTGATTCATTCTTGATTCCAATGTATAGCTATCATTTCTGAATGCCAATGAAAGTTGTACAAATACATTCTGTTGCAGGAAAATAAAAATTAATTGAATCCTTTCATTAATCGAAGGAATTAATTTCCACCAACAAACTTTACATATTGGCTTTTCAGGGGAGTCCTGTTCCCTACTCTAAAATATTCTACCTATATATCTAGAAATGGGCTTAAGGTACCTACAACAACAACACGCACATCACACTTGCTTTATATGATGTAGGGTGGCATTATAAAGAAGCTGCTGTGGCAAGATGAATTATATGAAATGTTATTAATCTGCAGACTCAATGCCTTTGCAAGAGACCATCAATATAATTGCTATAGCTATCTTCCATCTTTTACACACTATATATAATAGACAAATAAAAATTAATGTAAGAAGGCAGCACTATTCTGACAATAAAACAAACCTTTTAAAATACTTAAATAGCTTTTAAACATTGAATTTCTATTTTAGTTATACCTTATAATATATTAGGAAGATCAACAAAAGTTTTCACTATGAATGACTCTGGTGGCAGGTTCTATACTGCATCCCACCGCTATAAGATTAGTGTGCTGACATTGTTCCACAGTTCTTTTTATTAGGAATAATCTCAGATTGCACTGTTATAGAGACAAAACTGATTCTGAATTTAATAACTGCTGCAAGATTATTGATTGCACAATATTGGAAGAAAGAAGACTTACCTACAATTGGAGAATGGATTAGTAAAGTATCAAATTTAGCAGAAATGGCAAAAATTTCTGCCTACTTGAAAGACTGTACACAAGAAAAATATATATTGGAATGGAGGAAGTGGATTGATTATATTCAAAATAAGTATCAGATTAAAAAATATCAATTAGTTTTTGAGTGAAGTTAGGAATTATTATGTATTAGTTTAAGAAAGAAGGGAATTGATAGTGTGATGGTGTGAAATGGAATATGTTTTATGTTATATTTTAGATTATGTTTGTTAGTTACAATACCCTGTATTCTGTTCTGGGAAGTCTCGGGGAAGGAGGCGGGAAGGGAAGACTATAAATTGATTGGTTGCCATTGTACAGGAATAATGGTAGAATTAAACAAGTTGGAATGGTGTAATGTCGGGACTGCTCGGCAAACACTCCCGAAGGAAAGGGTAAGGAAAGAGGAGTAAAGAAGGAAGAAAGTAGGTAGGTAGGTGGGTAGGGAGGAAAGAAGGAGGAGAAGAAAGGATAGGAGGAGGAGAAGAAGGAGAAGATAGAGGGTTAGAAAGGATGGTAGTGAGAAGTGGGAAAGAGGAGGGGAAGTAGGAAAGCGAGGAGAAGGTGGTGGGGGAAGTTTAAGAAGGATGAGAAGGGAAGAAAGGATTAAAGGGGGGAGTGGCAGTCGAGCAGCCCTGACTGAGTATAATTTGAGTATAGGACTGATTGTTGGATAAGTGATTGTATTGTACACTGGTCAAATTGTGGGAATTATTATGGAAAAATAAAATTTTTTTGCAAAAAAAAAAAAAAGATTAGTGTGCTGACAGAATGGATGCTCCCCTCTCTAAAATATCTATATGCTGAATGCCCAGTACTTGTAGCCTTTGACTGATTATAGCTACTGGAGTACTAAGTAATTTGTGCTTGTGCTATTTTTCTATGGTTTACTGTATTTTTAAAAAAAGTTTTTTTACTTCCTACAATAATCACCTGCTGTTATCTTTATATAACCACCAACTTTGTTTCAGAAAACTTTAGAGCAGCAAACCTCTTTATGCATTTCAGTGTAGAATAAATATTTTTTAAAAAAATGTCAATACCATTTGGTTTCCAAAAACTAGGCTTAAGGTGAAGAATTTTCTCTTTTGGAAATAAATCATTCCAGTCTGTCTGGCAATAACAATCCTTCCAAGTTACATCTTCCATAAAATTCTAATACTTTAGCTGTAGTACTAAGTGATGATTTTCAGAATTTTGAACCAGTAGTTCCTAAATTACCTTTATTTTTTGGCTTTAGGTCAAATCAATTCTGTTTAGAACACAGTGCCTACTAAGTGAAAATTGCCATGTTATTGGCTGCTTTTTCTATTACATTTTGTCAAATCAAGAGCCTCTATAAAGAAATGAAAATGCTTTTTCTGAACTAGCAACATTTTTAGCTAGACAGCTAAATAAATATAGAAATGTGTGAAAATGCTAATATTTGGGTAAAGTTTTTCTATGTACAATCAGCAACATTTATTCTGTGATATAACCCAGCATCCTCCAGCTGTGTTGAAATTATAACTTTAAGAATTCAGGAATTACAATCTCATCACAGCTGGAAATTCCAGATTGGGAAAACTGGTTAGATAAAGTCTCTTGCAATTAAGAAAAACTTTTGATGGTTTCATGGACAAGTCTGTGTAGTTCCCTTAATTAACCTATGAAGTGATTGGTTGTTTTCAAATTCTGGGATGTTTTTCTCCCTGATTCCCCAGTCTACTTTGCATTAAGATTTTTTTAATGGTCTTCCATTCAAATGCTAAAACTTACTTGCTGAAGCTGAATTTTTAATTGCCAATTCTTTCTTTACAGAAATGAATAGAAAGTCTGAGTAAGAAATTGTCCTGAGAGATATATTCTTTAAAAGGCTTTTTTGAAGGAAAACAACAACCCTGCACTGTGGTTTTTGCTGTAATAATTCTTAGGGACCAGTCTCTTGTGCACCATAGTTTTAAAAGCTTCTTGTAAAAGAATGATGAGCAAACTTCAGTTCTTTGTTCAAGTGGACTCTGCACCAGTGATAAAATTCAGTTGGATCTATCCAGATTGCGCAATCCGGTAGCACTGGCGGTGGGAGGCTCCGTCCACCTGCATGTCATCATGTCCTGTTTTTGACCCTCTGCACATGCGCAGAAGGCTCTGCACAAGCATGGAGGAGGCATGCACGCTCACATTTGCGAGCCAGTAGAGAAAGGTACCAGTAAGTGAATTTCACCTTTGCTCTGCACTTCTTCATACCTAGGAATTTTTACATTGTGGCCATCTGATTGGGTGACTGTTTCTAAATTAATGGTAGACATAGAAACTGATAGTTAAGATAATTTTGTGTCGGCTTTTCTCAGCAAAAGTATCCAAAGCTTTGATTCTATCAAGGATTTTTGTTTCTTGAAAATCCTGGTCACAGACCCAATTAAGTTTAATTCCTATTCCATAACTCAGTACTGGCAGCTAAATAGAATTCTTCTGTTACCTCTTGATCTAATCTGGTATGTTCGCATGTTATTATAAGAGACATCTTTTATATTCTATTTATTGTAAATGAAGTTTTGAGAACATTCTTCAAATATATTTTCATCTAGTCTTTAACTGAAAAATATAGCATTCCCTGAAAGCAAGTAAAGCTTCTCAACAAAACAACCATCAGCATTATGTGACGCACAAAACTCGACTGCTTTTGTGCTGTTTAGATTAAAAACACTTACCTCAACCTCTCGTTCAGTAAGTGGTGGAGAACTGCAATAAAACAGGAATAACTTATATGTTATATTTAAAAGCCATTTATTCTGCATACTTAATCAGCAACTAACAGGCTATTTTTTTAATTGGCTAATAATCAGCTAACTGCATATATGCTGTAATTAGAGAATGAAAAAAATATACTATAACATGTCTTACTAAAAATCAAGCACATTTAATTCGTATTTTATCATTTGTAAATTACATTATTACATTGCAAGATACAGAACCTTGGTTCCTTAAAAAGTAAAGGTTGTCCACACAGAACTAGCATCATTATTGTGGCTGGAAGTTGAGCATTTTATGAGGTTGTTACAGGATGTGAATCATGTTTCTCTAGAGTTGAATGACAAGCATTCTAAAATATAGCGAATAAACCATATTACTTGTAATAATTGATTATATGTCATTGATATCACAGGATTATGAAATGACAGAGCTCAAGGTGACATATAATATTTTATTTTGGAATAACCTTTGAAAATCTGAGAGTCGTGATTGGCTAAGAGCCTCTCATAGTCGACTGACAAGAAAACCCTGGCACAATAGTGTGTAAAACTGTATTACTTTACATTCCTTATGTTATGGTCATGTAGACAAAAGTGGATTGAGATAATCTCCACCTCTTCCCAACTCGCTTTAATGAGATTAAATACTTATTTCACTACATATGTTCAGACAGTAAAATACCACTCACAGATGGATTTACCTTCCTGAAAATGGTGTTTGTACACGAAGTTTTCGTAAAAGAATGTCAGGAATGTTGGGCATGACATCACATCTATTCTTTGATTCTTCTTCCTCCACTAAGAAAGGGATTGGTGAAGACCCTAAAGAAAAAAACGTTTCATTGCTAAAACAGAAGCAACCAAACAGCTGAAGAATATTAAGTATCACACTCAGATGGTTCAAATGTTGTGGGAAGTTGGATGTGGGGGGAGGGGGAAGGGGCATTCTGCTTTAAGCAACCAATTTCAGAATAGATTTAATTTTTTAAAAAAAATCAATTTGTGCATTACTGATTAAAGTAAAACTCAAATACTCCAAGGGATGATCAAAGAATATCCCATTATTCATAAATTAAGCAGACTTTTATTTTTCAGCAAACGCATAATAAATCCCTATATTCTGCTTGATAGGCTGCCTGGTAATAGTTCTAATGATCTCAAATACAAATTATTGCAATCAACTGAATAAAACTGTATTTAAGACCATGGGTCCACCGTTGAGTCATTTGCAAATTTTCTACACAGCACATGTACAATATACACCTGTATAGTTTCCATAATAGTGTATTATTCCCCTTTCATTCCAGTAATGGTGAACCTATAGTTCTTTAACTATTATTGGATGCCAATTCTGATCAGTTCCACTCATGTCCTATACTCATTCAGGAAGAGATTACATACTAAGTCATCCTTACTAAGATTTTTACCAAAGGGTCAAAGTTAAATGGTATGGCTACCAAAGTCATGTTCTATTTAATCACACACACACACACACACACACACAGTTGTATTTCACCTCTTTCGCCTCTTTCCTGTTCAGCTGCTTCACTTAGATCAGGAAGTTTAAGTCCAGCTAAATTTTGATTTCTCATCAATATATGTTCCTGGTGGAGGAAAAAAATCTTGAATTATTTCTTAATATTTTACTTTAAAAATAGCTTTTCAATAACAGAATAAAGTCTATTAAATAAAGTGTTATGAATACATATAAAGCTGACAGTAATCTAGGAATTGCTTGATTTAATAACACAAATACTGAATCTATCCTTCACTATACAACATTCCCAACATGATTAACAAATATAAAAATGATACCAATAAAGGAGAATATTTATAGCTCAGGGTTGAAATAAGGGGTTCTTGGTGCTTTCTGAGCTTGTTTTCTAGCAAATGTTTCATTACCCAAACTAGGTAATATTATCAGTGATGATGTTATCTAGTTTGGGTAATGAAACATCTGCAAGAAAACAACCAAGTTCAGAGAGCACAAAGGAACCCCTTATAAAAATGTTACCTGCAAAATATTAAAAGGGTAAAATATTGTTAAAATAATACTGGAATAACTAAAGAGCTAGGTAAAGAAGAAGACAGGCTAGGACAGTTAATTTCATTACATAGCATCACTATCAAGTAGTCTCACTAATTGTCATCAGTCTACAAAGAAAGTCCCTTTTCATTTCAATTTATAAAAAGCACAGAGCTTTTAAAAAGGAGCCACATTCTGAACTGTACCTACAAATGGATTGGGAAACCAAAAAAAACAAAACAAAATATTCTTAATCTATCTACTAAAAAGCACACAAGATATGTCTTAAAGTAGCTCTAGTATTAAAAACTTTTAAAATTACCAACATACGGTATCACTTCTTTGCTATTTTAGTTACTATATTTATATGGTTGCCAACAATGTATTATCTGAGCAGCTTATTTATAATAAATGACATGTTAATGCACAACAAAATAGCAAAATGCAATTTAAATTCATGTTTCTCGGAATAACAAGTTTTCTTTTTTAAAAAAATAATCTCCCAAGTCTTATGCACTGAGGAATTTTTATTAAAATTAACTAATGAAGCTGAAGGTCACACAAGTTTTCTAATGATGCATGTAGTATTGCAAATAGGGGTTTTCACCCTAATATAATAGCAGGTCTGTGGATATTTGTTACGTAGGGAGGCACGAAATTCCATTTAGCTTTTCCTCCTAGCATTAATACTATAGTAATGACAAATTTGCCACATAAGCTGTTATTAGCTAGACAGAAATATATTTTCTTTTAAGATCATGGCCAAAAAGACTGCAAACTCAGTTAAATCAACCTCCCATGTGTGCAATTAAACTTTTAAACCCAATATTCTTTCTACTGATACACCAAACTGCTGTATTTGCAAAGGCATTTTCTTGTCATATGCATTTGTAAACTACCATCATTTTGGGGCAGTAAACTTCTTAATGTTTCCATTAAACTATAAAAGCTTAAACATTCCTAAAACCATACTAGCACTACAGCAAATGACTTTTTGGTTTATATTTTACATTATATATTATATTTACATTATAAGCTTTTAAACTATGTTTAAAATACCCTTTTATCTGAACTGTGCTCATATCCCTCTGAAATTGATTTTAAAAAATATTTAATATTACTTAAACATTAAGATGTTTAAGATTAAAGGATAAGTACTTGTTAATATATATTGCCGTGTCACACTTAAGAGTATATTTACTGACATAAGAAGGGATACCACTGATGGACTTCCTTAAACAAAGTTAATAAAATGCTCGACATAAATTCTAAATGGCTGTATTTAAAGTTTGTCTCTGATCTACTCAAATTGTACTGGTTATGAGCTACTAATTTTTGCACTGTCACCCTGGTGTAGGGTTGTTGATTTCGCCTCTATGTTGCTCCATTTTAGACAGAGTATTTCTGTTGTACAAAAGTGGTTCTCTTGAGATCAGTTTAGCAAAAAGCAAGATATAAAAGCAACGGAAGCACATTTATAGCAGAAACTCTTAAAGGAACATTACAGATTTATATGCAATGATGTTTCTCCAGAAAGAAAGGAAGATGTATTTATTTTTTGGGCTGTGAAGAAATAAAATGGTTTGTTTCGTGCACAAATATTACTTTCTAACATGACAGGACAATTTGTCAGCTTCTTCTTGCCTACTGTATATGTCTTACATAAGTATGTCCAAAGCTACAATGCTGTACCATCATTTACGTTAATTTTCCTAATGGAAGCTAGTGATGTTTTCTAAATGTAATAATAATTTTTAAAGGAATTGATTCTTCGTATGTGAAATGAAACTGAATCTCCACCTTATGAGCCTGAAGTTAAATTGGAAGGCCCTGTTCTCTAGCCACCTCCAACTATCCTTCCTTGATCCCAGTCTTTTTGTGAGGGAGAAAGACAGCCCCTTCTTCCCGGCAGAAGTAGAAAGGGAATGACTGCTCCCAGCCTTCACAGGCTTCGCAGGCTGCCTCTCTCTGAATATGAAGGAAAAAGGCCTGCCTTTTGCTCAGGTAGGGAAAAAAAAACAACAGAAATTGCTTCCTGTCTTTACTGTTAAGATCTGCTATAAATGCGTCTAGCCCTTCATTATTTCTGAGAAGCAGAATATTTATGAACTTCTTACCATGTTGCAAATATTAAGACTATAAAAATAGCCTCCCAGATCAGACCAAATCCTTATCTAGTCCAAAATTCTGTTCTTGCAGTAACCAATCAAAAGCCTGCAGGAAGCCACAGTCAGGATATGCCTGGGAGCATCCTTCCACTTAGGTTCCCCAGGAATAAGAGTCATATTGCCAGTAATAAACTGGAGTAATAAATATAACCATTGTGACTGTTAATGCACAGGAAAATAAGCTATTCCCACAGGAATCATAATCTTAGATATTTCATTTCAGTTGACAGTTTGCTATAATTTTGGGAACGCAAATATTAAAAATCATTTTTTGAAAAGTAAAAAAAGTAACTGCATGAAAAGACAAGACGATAACCACAATCCAAAATTGCACAAATACCATTGAACAGACTTTCAGAGAGGCTACAAAAAATGAGGGGGACTACACAATATCTAGAGTCTAAGCCCTACAAAAACAAAATCAAGGGATGTCTTTCTGGCTACCAGCTTGGCTGGCTTCAAAAAATGCTGGATCAGTTCATGGAAGTCATAGAGATCAATGGCTATTAGGGCGGATGGAAGTGTGGCTGCCTATGAAAGTAACATGTGGGGAAATTAATAGGCTTTCTTGTGCAGTTGATTTAGCACTTGTGAGAACAGATTGCTGGGCCATATGGGTCAGGAATGTGATCCAGCAGGCACTGATTACATTCTATATTATAACTCAACATGATAGGTAGAAGGGATGTCTATCACATCAAGGTAGAGGCATTTATTTTGTGCAATTCATTTGAATAAATTCCCAGAGGTCTGGCTGCATTTGTTTGTTCTTTCCCTACAGACTACTAATTTTGCCCATCTTCCACCGTACATTTCAAATAATGAACTGTACATTTCTGGTATAATAAACTATGGAAGAAAAATAATATTTTTCCAGGTTTAAAATATAATTTACTACATTATAATCCTATTCTATTACGTAAGACAGAAACAAATACTGTATAGTTTACACAGAACTTCCCCATATCAACTTATCAAAACTCACCTCTCTGAGCTTCGTAAGTTTCTGCATTCGAATTGGCTGAACTTGTATTTGAAGGTCTTTGAATGGTGGAAGCTTAGCTGCTATATTACCAGCTGCTACATTACCAGCACAGTTTTTAATATCTTCGGGTGAACTGAAAGATGCTTTTTCTACATTACATGGTTCAGGATGATCCCATGACATAGCTCGTAGCAGAGGAGAGCGGTTACTAGATGCATTAAATTCAGTTTTATTAGAAATGTTGGAATCCTTCAGTAGTGGTGCTGAGCCCTTTAACTTTGTGCCCAGTGCAATCATTCCTGGTTCTGGTAAATGACTTTTGAAAGGAAAGTCATTTCCTTTAACTTTTTTAGGGAATTCTTTCCCTAATTCAGTTTCACAGAAGTTCTTGCTACTTAGAGATATTTTGCCAGTGCTGGGATCTGAAGTGCAGAATTGAGGCAGATTATCCATATGTTTATATGGATCAAAGTTCTCCTTTTGTTCAGACACCTTCTCCTTTGGACTTTCCAAACCAGTTGTGTCAGGAACCATTCTTCCCTGAGAAGCTTTTCTTTGATCATTCTCCTTTCGATTAGGTACTCCTTTTGTGGGATTCTGAAATTAAACAAACAAACTTAAAATCAGTTTCTCTTAGATATCTTATTTTCTAAACCCCTGCTTTTCTTTTGAAGGCACCAGCAACAATATTTCAGTGGTAGAAGCAATCTCTTCAATATTTCTTACTTCAGAAAAATTGTTGTTTTTGATGTCAGGAGTCTAGAAAACAAATG
The DNA here is from genome assembly GCF_028640845.1 of Ahaetulla prasina. NCBI lineage: Eukaryota > Metazoa > Chordata > Lepidosauria > Squamata > Colubridae > Ahaetulla > Ahaetulla prasina. The sequence continues at coordinate 273,051,365 of NC_080539.1, forward strand.
TTTCCCTCAAGAAGCATTTATATTCAACCAGAACACACCACTGCTATCTATCCACTTTCTTTATAGATACAGTATCATATACAGGCACTATACCGAATCTCCATAGTGACTTACTAAGATTATTTTTTAAATACAAAATTTCATAAATAAACAATTTGAATGGACTATTTCCATGCAGAGAACCTGGGAGCCTATGTAAGGCTTTATAGGTTAAAACTAGCACTTTAAATTGGATCCAGAAAAACCTGGGCAACCAGGACAATACCTTCAGTGCAAATGTTATAGAATAGAATAGAATAGAATAGAATAGAATAGAATAGAATAGAATTTTTTATTGGCCAAGTGTGATTGGACACACAAGGAATTTGTCTTGCTACATATGCTCTCAGTGTACATAAAAGAAAAGATATGTTCATCAAGAATCATAAGGTACAACACTTAATGATAGGCATAGGGTACAAATAAGCAATCAGGGAACAATCAATATCAATATAAATTGTAAGGATACAAGCAACAAAGTTACAGTCATACAGTCATAAGTGGAAGGAAATGGGTGATGGGAACAATGAGAAGATTAATAGTAGTTCTAGTAATAGTAATAGTAATAATAATTATTATCATAAATAATAAAATAATAACAATAGTAATTCTATGATCAGAGATCTTAATAGAATAATAGAAGGGACCTTGTAGATCTTCTACTCCAATACATCATGCAGGAAACCCTACACTATTTCAGACAAATGATTATCCAGTCTCTTTTTTAAAATCTCCAACGTTGGAGGACCCACAACTTCTGGAGGCAAGCAGTTGCACTGATTAATTGTTCTGTCAGGAAATTTTTCTTTAGTTCTAAGTTGATTCTGTCCTTGATTAGTTTCCATCCATTGCTTCTTGTACTGCCCTCAGGTGCTTTGGAGAATAGATTGACCCCCTCTTCCTTGTTGCAGCCCCTCAAATATTGAACCCTGCTATCAAGTCATCCTTAGTCCTTCTTTTCATTAAATTAGACATACCCAATTCCAGCAACTGTTCTTTATATGTTTTAGCCTTCAATTCCCTAATAATTTTTGATGCTCTTCCCTGCACTCTTTCTAGAGTCTCAACATCTTTTTTATATCATGGCGACCAAAACCAGATGCAATATTCCAAGTGTGGCCTTACTAAAGCCTCATAAAGTGGTATTAACACTTCATGATTCTATCCCTCTATTAATGTAACCTAGGACTGCACTGGCTTTTTTGGCAGCTGCAGCACATGGCTGACTCATATTTAATTGTCCACTAGGACGCCAAGATTCCTCTCGCAGTTACTATTGAGTAGTGCATTTGATTTTTCTTGCCTAAATGTAGAACCTTATTTTTTTAAAATCAATATTGGATTTCATTTTGTTAGAGATTTCCTTCAACAACTGGTGGGTTGGTGAAGTTTCAACTAATTGCATTTTCCAAGTGATGCTCACATGCAACTTCAAGTAATGGCTGGGTTACTGACTGAAGCATCAATCATCATTGTCAGTGCTCCCTGCTCCAGGAGGATAAATTTACATATCCTAAACCAGACATTATTAACAATACAAACTAGATAAGGAAACAGTTAAAAGCACTAGCGCTTCTCAATTTTAAAAAAATATGTTTAACTTTTCACTCATCCACCAAGGGTTCCTTCCAAGTGACCTTTCATAGTGTTTTTGACTCTGTTCTCTCACATTGGATTCTGACAACATGCCCAGATTTGGTGATGCAATCACTCAGTGTAGCATAGCTAAGCTAGTTACTACCCATATAATTCCCATTTCTCAAAATAACATTGTTTACCCTGACCGATTAATATTAAATGAACAAAGAATATGAAAGCATATTTACCTGCAATGGAGACACCGACTCAACACTTGACGTGCACATATCAGAATCTACAATATGAAATATGCAATAAAAGTATTCACTTTGTTTGAAACATCATACATCAAAGAGAGGCATGGCAATTTTAAGAAAATCACTGCATACCTTAGGAATTCTCTTATAAGCCAATCCATTTGAACACATATGGCTTGCTGAGAATGTGCTACTCTGGATCTTTTTGTAGGAGGAGCCTTTCTCTGAAGTCATGAAACATCCTCCCAAAGAAGAGTTATTCATTTCCTTGATAATTTTTACCTAATTCATATTCTCTCTGAAAATTAAAACCAGCTCTATATGACTTGTTTCAGATCTGCCTACATTCCTTGTTATTTTGTTTGTTAAGAGGATGAATGCTTATTTTACTATAAAATTGCAAATATATTCAGTGCATGTTAAGAATAGCCTTCCCCAATCTAGTGCCAGGATAGTTGGTGGTTCTAAGAGCATTTGATATCTGGAAGGCACCAGGTTGGTAAAAAAAAGAGTTTTTAAAGTGATTAAAATAGACAAATTTGTGGATATCACCTAATTATGAGCAGATGATGGATCCAATTGAACCTTCAGGGTCAAAACCAAAATGCCAATAAGTACTAGTGTTAAGTTTTCTATTCAGCTTTCCTTCTTGAGTTTCTGATTTGATTGGCCATTATGGGCAACAGAATGCTTTTTATCTTAACCCCATTGCAAAATACTTCCTATTAAATTTTTGAGGCATACTTCTATGTAAATATATTTACAATACCGTTTAATAATCAACTTTATGGAGCATGGAGGTATCAACCCAGAAAAGCATTGTTCTATATTAGAATGTGTCACTAGTGATTTTACCTGTTGGATCTGGAAGAGTCAATGAGTTGCTCCGAGATGAAGCAGGTGAAACACTGGGGCTTAGTGATGGAGATAAAGCTGCATTAAATAAAGATGTCACTTGTGAGGCATTTAGTAAATTCTATAAAGGTGAAGTTAAACTCAAAGCATGTATTAAAATAACACTATAAAATCAGTGTTACAGACAACGAAACATAGAAGGGATAAAAAGATCCCTTCAACATAGTACAGTGGTATCTCGGTACTCATTGTTAATTGGTTCTGAGATGTGTGATGGGTACCAAAAACGATGAATACCAAACAAATTTTTCCATTAAGGTATAATCTACTGAGTCACAAGGCAGGTGACACCGACAAGTTCTTGCTTATATGTTGGGTACTAAGCAAATGATGAGTACTGGGAAAAACTGTTTGTGTCAAAATGTGTTGCGTATCAAATTTGATGAGTTTCAAAGCATTTGAGTACCAAGGTACCACTGTTCTTCTTAAACTTCCTTCTGTATGGGATGGTACAGTTAGTAAGGATCATCCCAAAAAGCATATTATAAAATCAATGAATTATTCCCAGAGCCATTATGATATAGTGTTTAGAATGTTAGACTTGCAGCAGGTCTAGGAACAGGGAGATCCAGGTTCTAGAGACTATCCCCAGCCATGGAAGCTCATTGGGTGATTTTAAGCTAATTACTATCTCTTAGCTAAGTCTACCTCACAGTAAGATTTTAGTAGAACAAAAATGTTCTATTTTTGTCAAACTGTGGCCAAGGATGATTGAATAGAACCCCTATGGTAAACTATCAGGTACTGGGGAAACTGGATAATACAAACAAACAAGCAAAGAAATAAACAAATAATTAACAAACAAACAAACAAATAACTGCTGGAATGCATAGCATTTATAGCATCAGTGTTGAAGTAAAACACATTTTCTGTTTTGTGGACTCCTCTACACATGATTCTTGGAATAAAAGATCATAGTTGTTGTATGTCAGCTAACCATGAGTTCCATTTGCACAGAGTCTGAAAGATGGTATTTTGGAATACATACCTGTGGGTGATTCTGAAAGGCTGCTTCTTGATTTTCTTCCTCTACGTGTGAGGAACCTCTCACTCACCTTCTTTGCTTCTTCTAATAGTTCAAAGTTCTTCTTTTTATCCTCATCAGATATTTGTATATCTGGCAGTTGGTCATGTAGGAGATCAATTACATGACCTTCATTATCTAAATAGGAAAGTACTGAATTAAAAATGAATGCATACCATAACTGCACATTCGAAGTATTTCTTCTTGACTGCTGTAATGAATGTATTACATACAAAATATTGGTAAATGTCTACTACAACTGACCAGCTAAATGTGGGCCATTAGTTCTCTATTCTTTAAGGTATTTTTACTATCTGTAAATATATCTATTATAATTGAGCTTGAAGGTAGCGTCATACTAGTGTTTGTTTCTTTTTGTGAGGCAACATTGGTTACAATAGCACATAAAATCGTCAGAAGTTAAGATAGTACAGTATTTGGCATGTACAAGGTTAGATAGTGATATCTTTCTTTGCTCTTTGACATTTACAGACATTGAATCTTCTGTTATAGACAACATTCAAGATTACATCAATGTATTCTGTGTTTGTAAGGGTGTCTTATGAAGCCCAAAAGACACCGAAGTGATATATTTCCTTCTATTTTCTCCACCGTCTTATACTGTATGTTCTTTGACTACATACCGTACACAAAATAAGATCAAAAACTTTTGTACTGTGTACAGTAGAAAGGGCCATACAATATTTTTAGAACAGAATCAATCTTATGGAAGCAAATGAAGCAATACTTGAAATTCTGCCAATTTGTGCGCATAAAAAATTTGAAAGAAAAAATAAGACGACAACATATGATTCTTACCTACAGAAGTCAAAGAGCTTCCTGATTTTCTAGCATTTCTGTTAGAATGTCGCAGATGAGGGCTAACAGGCCTAGGGGGAAAGACCCAGAAATATTGAAAACTGTTAAAATTAATATGTGTGAGCAGGTATGTACATCTATGTATATATGCATCTATAGGCATGAGAACATTTCTACAAATTTATTCATCTTTATTTTGTACTGTGAACAAAATATTGATTTTTTTCTGTATTTATTGTTAAATTAGTAAATTGTGATATATAAATACAGGCCAAAATCAAGATGCCACTCAATGCTTCTGCTATGAGTTCACTCATTTTTTGTATGCGCTGAGCTAGTGGAAACTAGGCCTTTATATCTTTATTAGATTTTTAAATCTTTTATATCATAAGTAACTGAATATACATAATATTCCTTCCTCCTCCTATTGTGTTGAACTTTGCCACGCAACCCAGAAAAATGGTTTATGAACTATATATTTCCAAGTTATTAAATGTATCTGAATTCAACAGCATTCTGAATTATTTAAAAAAAATATCATAATGGTTCTTATGGAAGCAAACTGAAATAATAAAAACAATCATAAGGAATAAGTACTTTCCTACATAAATAATGAAGGTCTTGTAATATGTATGTAGGAAAACGTTTTGGATTATTACAGACCAGTTTTAAAAAATAAGCAAGTCAGTTAAATGTTCTATTTCCATTAAAAGTAAGATAAATAAATGGAACAAAAATTAAAAATTGTGGCACAACAGATATCAGCTACTATTAGCTTGAAAACTGGCTGACAGTCCTATTTTCTGTTTTCATCTACCTACCGATGCAAAAATAGCAAGCAGTAAAAAGGTGAAAAAGAGGACACGGAAAAGCAGTAGGGAAGGGGAAAGGAGTAGAGAGGATGGTAGAGGATGGTATGATGGCAGTGGTGGGATTCAAGTAATTTAACAACCAGTTCTCTGCCCTAATAATTTCTTCCAACAACCAGTTTGCCAAGCTGCTCAGAAAGTTAACAACCGGTTCTCCCGAAGTGGTGCGAACTGGCTGAATCCCACCATTGGATGATGGGTAAGGAACCAGATAATGGGCAGATGAGAAGAGGAGGAAGACAACTGTTCCACTATGGAAAGTACAATTGTCCAAAGGGGCTGGTGTGTTTATCTTTATTCAAAAGATGAGGCTGTACTTCCTTCGAACAAACATTAAAGGATTTAACCCACATTTGGAGGACATCCATTGATTCTCACTTTAAATCCAGGGGTTCTAAAATTATGTTATTCTTGAAAAAAATAAAATGATTAATTTGCTTCATATTTATAGCCTTTACCTGTATGTAGGATATTTGCTTTAGCATAGCAATTCTGACTTGAGTCATGTAGGTTTCATTACAAATAAATAAATTGCACTTGTATCCTTATAAAATTGACTCCTCCAATAACATTGGAGGGGAGCTGGGTAGCGTAAATATTTAATAAATAAATAAATGAATAAATAAAAAACTGCTTTCTAGAATTAAGGAACTTACAATGATATAGAAGTCAGTCTATACCATTGTATATTTTTTTCAAACTACTGTAAACTTTAAGAGATGACATTAGACTCACAAATTTTCATCCAGTGTTTAAAACATAAAGCATCGTACAATAAATGAAAACAAACTATGTAGTATTAAAAGCTCAGTACATTAGTCCTTTTTTACCAGCTGCTCATTCAGCGATTATTCAAACTTACAACAGTGCTTTAAAATAAAATTTATGAAGGGTCCTTGAAATTGGGGCCATTTTAGTGTCCCCACGTCATAATGGCCTTTTGCAACCTTTACATAACACTTCCAAGAAGCAAAGTGAAAGGGGAAGTCAGCAGAAAGTTTCAAGTCGCAATCACATGATGCCGTGCTTAATGACTGTGGGTGATTTGCTCAATGACCACAACTGGAATTCATAAGTCAATGAAATCATGTTTCATTTAATATCTGTACTGCTTAGTGATGGAGTTGCCAGTCCCAATTCACTCAGGAAATAAGGACTACCTATATAATTTTGTAGCTGAGGTACCCCTGAGGGACTATTCAGTGATGGCAGGGTGCTGTCAATTAAAAAGTGTCACTTTGTAGGACCCAGAAAGCATGCCTTCTCTGTCCCTGCCTTTTGGAATAATAACTTGCCATAGATTTATATAACTCCCATCTTAATGGCATTCAGAAAATCATTCAAAACCAAATTGTTCTTCCAGGACTTGGGATAGGGTGGCTGCAACATCCCATAAATATGATTTTGTAGGCAAAAGTCTACCTCATTTGTTGCAGCCTCTGCAGCATTCCCATAGTCATGTGATTGTAGCATAGATGCATGGCAACCAACTCACAGTTATACATCCTTCGGTCATGATTGCCATTTGTGCCCTTCCTCACTGGCTTCCCACAAGCAAAGTCAATGGGAAAGCAGGCAGAAGTTAGCAAGTGAAGATCACATAATATTATGCCTAACACCCACATGGAATTCATAGTAGAGTATGTAGCAACTATAGCTGGAACTGCTGCAACTGCCATCATAAATTGGTGTGATAATGTGACTTTATGCTTTACACCTGCATAGCTTAGCAACAGAAATTCCTGGTCCCAATTACCATCATTAACTAAGGATTAGCTTTTCTTTTATCCCACTTTTTTTTTCTTTCCACATAAGTGTAGTTTAACTTTTTTTTTTGTCAAGCAAAAGCTTCCTTTTTATTTGACTCTGTACATTTATTTATTGAACCAAATTTATACACCCGCCCATTTGGCCAAAGGCGACAATTAATGATCATGGAAATAAAATGACACGCATGCATTAATTACCTGAGAGGTACATTTGTGTCTCTTTCGGTACCTGGTCTAATGGCACACTCTGGAAGAATTATTGAAGGTGTGTTGCATGTAGCTGTTTCAGCAGAGGACTCCTGAACAAGAGAAGTATATCTCATTCAAGCAGAATAAAATACCCCATTATTCTTACACAAAAACTTAAAGTTTATTCTCCCCAAGTTCAGCACAAGTTCTATTTAACAAAAGGTAAACCTTCTTGTAAAGGGACGCAGTGGCTCAGAGGGTAAAACGCTGAGCTTGTCAATCGAAAGGTCGGCAGTTCAGCGGTTCAAATCCCTAGTGCCACGTAATGGAGTGAACTCCCGTTACTTGTCCCAACTTCTGCTAACCTAGCAGTTCGAAAGCACGTAAAAAATGCAAGTAGAAAAATAGGGACCACTTTGGTGGGAAGGTAACAGCATTCCATGCGCCTTTGGCATTTAGTCATGCCGGCCACATGATCACGGAGATGTCTTCGGACAGCGCTGGCTCTTCGGCTGTGAAACAGAGATGAACACCACCCCCTAGAGTCAGGAGTGACTAGCACATATGTGCGAGGGGAACCTTTACCTTTTTAAACCTTCTTGAAGCTAATATAGTTTCTTCCAAAAGATAAGATGAGGTAAAACTCATCTGCCTCCATTCCCATATTCCAGCAAAACTTTGAAAAGACCTTTCTATTTAAAAAAAATATATTTTTTGAGGGAAAAAATGCTTTCTCTTTCGGTAACATCTTTAAAGCACTACCTATCACAAGGGAATTATCTAATTCTTGTTTTGTAAGTGTGTACAGTTTTACAAGATCTTTCAACCCTGTGCTGAAATTAACTAAAGACTTGTTGACATATTGGACAAGTAAGATGAATCATACAATTACTTTCATTAATAAGAAGGCAAATTAAAGCTATAACAAGACCAAATAAAAACAATGATGGACTCTACAAATTTCAGCCTACAATTACCATCCTAATGGTAAGGGTTTGAACAAAGAAACATTATGTTTGATTTTAGTATATCAACCACTTAGCTTGTATAACAGTAAAAACAGAATAGAATGAGATGTGATGGGCATATACAAATACAGGACAGTAAGAAATTGTACATACATAAACAGATTTGCCTATTTGTTTTTGCTTGTCTTAAGCTTGTCAATTGTATATCTTAAGGAGAATGCAAACTATCCTCTCTGAATTTTTATGTGATTACTCTTATTAACAACAACCTTCAGGGAACAAGAACTTGATCACGATTACTGTCTTTGGTGAAACATCTTAGTTATAAATCAATTCTAAATATTTATACAGCCTTGGAAAAGCAACCTATTTTTAAAACATTCTCCCTGACGGATGTTTACTGAGCAAACAGAAGACAGATCTTGTGATACCTAGAAATACATTTACACACTCACTGTAAAATATGATTTTGTAGGCCAGTGTCTACCTCATTAGATTTGTAAAACAACTAATTCTGTAGGTGTATTAATGACATATCACAGTTTTAAAGAGTTAAGAGAAAATACTGGATGATATTTTGACAGATGATGCACTTAATTTAAAAGCTTAGGATGTAGAAATGGCTCTACTTCTACGTTTGTCAAAGTTGCTCTATTTCATGGGTCAGTAGAGCAGATAAGGCTGACATAACATGGATTTGAAAGGTTAGATTCAAACCTCCTTTGAATCTAATAACTTAAAACAGAAGCCTACATTTATGTAATTATAACTTAACACATATTTGGGCTATACTTTTCTTCTAAACTGTGTAAGATAGGGGTGGAAAGGATACCTTGACTGTGAGTCCTCCCCACAAGGAGGGATTACATATTTGTGTACCACAAAAGACATGGTACTCACAGAAGGAATACTCCATGGGAGAATTTTCCAGTAGTTTTGATGTAAGGGTTTCTAGAAATCTTTCTCATTTTCAAAGTATGTGCAACAATTTCACCTCATGTACTTTAGTATTTCAGGGTCCAAAGTAGCCAAAATACCATTTAACAATTTATTTGGGATTAATGGAACTCAAGAGACTGTTCCTTCCCAAAATTTGGAAGACTGACAAGCCGAGCTTCCACTTGTAACACCAGTAGGCAATCATTCTGGAGTTATTTCTTTCACTTTAAATGCACCTAATATTTTGAGAAACAGGAGACTCTGAGCTGTAACAGAATAAGTGAAATTCAGAAGTAGTCAGGAACTAGAAGTTGGACAATTCCTCATAACCGTTTTAGGCATATAAACAACCTGGAAGAAAAGGCATGAAAATATCCTTTTGACGTATGCTGTATGCTTTCCATCTGACGACTTACTAAATTCACATATAACTGACTTGTTTATCTTCCACCAGGAAACTAGCTGTTAGCACAGAGGTGTAATTGTGTCAGAAAGCATGACAAATCACTTAAGGGTTCAACTTTTTCCTATGAAACTAAAGGAAAAGTAGCGGATGTTTTCATCCAGATGTAGAATACCATGTCCTAGGTTTGGAAGACAATGATAAAAGCAAAACTGAATGTACCAGATATACATTGGTCTTAAAAGTTTTCAACACATCGCAGAGAACATAATGATAATTTTTAAAAGGTCAGTTAACTAAGTAAATCCTGACAGATATTTAGTCTTGTAAGTCATTGAATGCATTAATTCATCATTGTACATTAATGAAAGTTTCTTGTTTTAAACATTCCACATATATCATTAGTTTTTGTACGTTATGTTCCCAAAAGTATTTTTCAGGGGAAATTACAAGGCAATGACATTCATCAATACACTATCAAACACACACACAAATGATTTTGACAGGACAATGCAGCATGCCATACTGTTAATACTTTTTAAAAATCACAGACTGGTAAGAAGAAAGGAACAGTGATAGTTAAAAAGGAAATCTGTATGATGTATTTCAGTTTTGTCAGTAACTATGACTGGCTGTCCAGTTTCTCCTTTAATACTTGAAGAGGAGTCTATTATTTCTCTGATAACTGGTTCCACTATCAAACCGCTCTTAGCAATAGGAAGTTTTATACAGCATTCAAATGATAGAATGCTTTTCATACATTGAACTTGCAGGCTGTCAATTTAAGTAAATGTGAGGGTGAAAAATTATAATACAAATTATAGGTTAGACCTCAACCATCCATTTAGTGACCAAAGTTACAACAGCACTGAAAAAGGTAACTTAGGACTGGTCTTTCACATTTACGAATATTGCAGCCTCCCCATGGTCACATGATCAAAATTCGAACACTTGGGCAACTGGCATGTATTTGTGACTGTTGCAGTGATGTGATCATCTTTTGCAATCTTTTGGCAAGCAAAGTCAATGGGGAAGCCAAATTCACATGTATTACTAACTTAACAACTACAGTGATTCACTTAACAACTGTAGCAAGAAAGATCGTAAGATGAGGCAACACTCAATTAACAAATGTCTCACTTAGCGACATAAATTTTAGGCTCAATTGTGGTCATAAGCAGAGGGCTACCTGCAGTAGGATATACCAACGTACCAGAAAATATGTTTTTGTCTTCCTTAGCAATGTAAATCTTGGGTTCAACTATGGTCATAAATCAAGAACTACCTGTAATTCATCTGTACAACAGAACTCTCTCAATCCCAAATATAATTTCCCAATCCCAAATATAATTATTGCATAATATTCCAATTCTATCCAGTTTGCTAGAAAAGTGAAAAGCTATTCAAATAAAAAATATTTGAAAAGCTTCAAATATAATGTAAACAGTGGAAAATACCATTGCTAGGCCCTGTGCCTAGCAATATTTAAGAAGATTAAAGAGAATGGGGCTTAGCCCAGATCAATTACAGTATTTTTTTTTCAAATAAAATTTGATACAATATGGTGTTAGCATAAGATGCGCTGTAGTGAAATTTGAGTATAGCTACATTCAATAATGCAGTTATAATTCAATAATACATCAGATTGTAGTCAGAAATGCTTCAACTAGAGACAACTAGAGAAAAAATATTAAAAGAACAGTTATCAAAACGAACTGTGGCAGAAGATAGGTGTTTCTATGCTTCTTCTTTCTCTACCATCAAGTTTATATTAATTGATTATTATTTTATCAAGTTTATGTTACGTTAGTTTGAAGTTTGTGCCAATATTTTATCTATTCGCAGAGCAAAATCATAATGTGGACATAATATCACAGAGAGCTGAATTAGAAAACAGCAGCCGTAAACATCTAAGCATGGTTCACTTACACATCCACAGAGATATTCATACCCATTGTAAAAGAAGTAATACCTCTTGTAAAAGATTCAAGGTAACACATAAAAATAACTTACAGTACTTACTTTGACAAGAGAGGGCAAATTTGCATGCTGTGTCTCAGTTGGCTGCCTGACATCTTCAGGTACGGTTGGCATGATGGGGAGGTGAAGGACACGTTGAAATGCAATGCAGAGCACTGATGTGAAAGTCTGTTTCAAGTTAACCTCTGAAGATATGTACTGTGGGTGGTTATGATCCCAGGACTAGAGTAAGTGCCAAAAATAAAATAAAATCCATTTAAAGTTCAGACTGTTAACACTGGGATCAGTTTATAATAACAAGCAGCAATAAAGTTTAAAGTAACGACTTATGCTTCTCCCCAAGTTTTATTAAGTATGCCTTTCAAGATCTAATGAAACATAATAGCATCATTAAGAGAAATTTGCTCAACATTCCATGAATAATTGCACGAAAGGTTTTACTGGAGAGTTTGAGGAATGCACTCTCTTTTCCAACTAAACTAGACCGATCCCTTAGTTGTTCATAAAACCTTAGGAAGAATTTTGGATATTGTATTGCAATTATATCAATGGCATAACTTCATAAATGATATAAAGTCAGTGTGGATATCACCTCTTGTACACAAAGGACTTCATATAAATATATTTCAGCAGTGAACCTGTTCTAAATGAGTACTTGTTCCGTTCCCAAAATATATTATCTTTTTCTCTGGCTTGGTTGGAACTACTATTTTCAATTTAGAGGGAAATAAAGCTTGCTTGGCAGTTATTGGCAGATTCTGGCCAGTCATAATATCATTGGCCAGAGAAGTCCATCATGCAAGGGAGATGATCTGACTTTGTAAAACTGGAATTTGTAAAACCTCTTAGCCCTTCTTTTCTCTTGAATGGGTTAAGAGTTGCTCCAAGTGTGATATCCTTTAAACTAAATTCTAATTCAGAACTAAGAGAGGACTCTTACTTCCTTTCATCATATGGATAGCTTTCAATATTCTAACACAAGAAAAGATCTTAGGATCTTTTGCCTATAACAGCAGCTTCCTCTGGAAATTTGTATGAATGTAATCTGTTCAAATGGAAAGAACTGACAATAGAAGCAGAAAACGTTTAACAGCCATATATCATCAAACCCATTTATGTGATATATTTCCTCATTACATGTAAGGCAAGGCAATGTTTATTACAGTCAATGACCAGAGCAAGTTAAAAACACTCAAGGAATATCCTGTTAAAAATTCTAGAATAAAATAATAAATAATAAATAAAATCTCTATTAAAATCACAATTTGGCATCCAATCTGTTGGTTGCAGGTGAACAAAACACAGCATGGCCTAACTATAATATAATATCAGTCCTTAAACTGTTAGGTCCAAAGTCATTAGATACTAAAATGCGAGAAAGATATTGCAAAAGAATTTGCTGCATTAATTGTGTAAAATAGCTATGATGGATTAAGCACCTGGTTCTGCATGCATGATAATTATTTATCTAAGAGTTACTTTCAATGATAAATGAATTGTTATTTTTTGATCACATGGACTGATTATATTGGCTGATGGATTAAATGTTTTTTTAAAATGTACTATTTAATATTGCATCAATCTTTTTGTTTAATGAAACAAAAAAAATCAGTCTGGATTAACTCAAAATAGAAAAATAAGAGGAAGAAAGCAACAATGGAGAGAGAGAGAGAGAAGGAACGAGACTAATAAAAGAAGTAAAGTAGTAATATCCCACACAAATGTAAAGAAATGTATGTTTTAGGACTGTACTGATTACAACTTCAATAATGCTTCAGAAGTACTTTGTATCTTGCATGTGTGGGAGTGCTCAACTAATCATTAGCCTTATTTTCAAGTTGTCTTTTTTAAAGAGTTACATCATTGTGAGACTCACATGCTTTCTTCCACACAAGCAGAGAGCAGTTATGCTCTTGTCAGCCTGTAGCATTTCTTTTGAATAGAATAGAATAGAATAGAATAGAATAGAATAGAATAGAATAGAATAGAATAGAATAGAATTTATTGGCCAAGTGTGATTGGACACACAAGGAATTTGTTTTGGTGCATATGCTCTCAGTGTACATAAAAGTGTACATAAAAGGTTGACTCAGCCTTCCATCCTTTATAAGGTAGGTAAAATGAGGACCCAGATTGTTGGGGGGGCAATAAGTTGACTTTGTATATAAATATACAAGTAGAATGAGACTATTGCCTTACACAATGTAAGCTGCCCTGAGTCTTCGGAGAAGGGCGGGATATAAATGTAAAGAAAAAAAAAAGGAAAAAAAAGAAAAAGAAAAAAAATACCTTCATCAAAGGTACAACATTTACAACACAAATGATGGTCATAGGTTGCAATTTAATCCTTAATGATAGCAACAAAAAGTTACAGTCATAAGTGGAAAGAGATCGGTGATGAAAACGATGAGAAGATTAATAGTAGTGTAGATTTAGTAAATAGTTTGACAGTGTTGAGGGAATTATTTGTTTAGCAGAGTATGGCCTTCGGGAAAAAACTGTTCTTGTGTCTAGTTGTTCTGGTGTGCAGTGATCTATAGCGTTGTTTTGAGGGTAGGAGTTGAAACAGTTTATTATTATTATTATTATTATTAATTTGATTTTTATACCGCCCTTCTCCCGAAGGACTCAGGGCGGTGTACAGGCAAAAAATAAAAAACAGGCAATACAATGTACAATTTAAAATGCAAATTAAAAAACTTATTTTATAATTGGCCTAAAAAGTTTAAAATATATAATAAACTAAAACCCCATTTAAAATTATTAATAGAAAATTTAAAATCGATAAAATTTAAGCCAGCCCCGTGCGAATGAAAAGATATGTCTTCAGTTTGCGACGGAAGGTCCAAAGGTCAGGTATTTGGCGTAAACCCGGGGGAAGCTCGTTCCAGAGTGTGGGAGCCCCCGCAGAGAAGGACCTTCCCCTGGGGGCCGCCAGCCGACATTGCTTGGCAGACGGCACCCTGAGAAGTCCCTCTCTGTGAGAGCGTACGGGTCGGTGGGAGGCATGCGGTAACAGCAGGCGGTCCTGTAAGTACCCAGGCTCTAAGCCATGGAGCGCTTTAAAGGTCGTAACCAAAACCTTAAAGTGCACTCGAAAGGCCACAGGTAGCCAGTGCAGTCTGCGCAGAAGCGGTGTTACGTGGGAGCTACGCGTAGCTCCCTCTATGTCCTGGATGTGAGGGATCTGTCAATATTTTCATGACCCTCTTCTTGATTCGTGCAGTATACAGGTCCTCAATGAATAGAATAGAATAGAATAGAATAGAATTTTTTATTGGCCAAGTGTGATTGGACACACAAGGAATTTGTCTTGGTGCATGGAAGGCAGGTTGATAGCAATTATTTTTTGAAGCATGAATTAAACTTAGTATTAAGTTAGTATTAGTATTAGTGCTTAGTATTAAACTTACAGCCTTACAACTAGGTGGTATTTTTATTTTTGGCTTATTCCAATATGTTAAGAGGAGTCAGAGATGTTTAGGCCTTGGATAGGAGACTATACAAATCCCAGGGCTGTAGACTGAGTAGGATGCTAAATAGGATGCTGAAGGACAGCAATGAAAATATCTTCCATGTTGCTGCCAAAGAGTCTTTGTTATTCTAAAATTTATTAGCCCATTTAGGAGGTGGATAAAAAGTTGAATAATGGTTTATAACAGGGGTGTCAAACTTGCATCATCACATGACGTATCGTGACTTTTTTCCCCTTCGCTAAACCGGGCGTGGGCGTGGCCAGCGCGTGATGCATCTGGCCTGTGGGCCACAAGTTTGACACCCTGCCTGGTCTATAATAGACTAGAAATCACTACTGAAAATTTTACTACTTATATTGTACAATAGGCCAAACTGAAACCCTTCTCCTATTCTTCTCCTACCCCTATTCAGTTCTAGAAATAGTTCCAGAAATGCTACCCCAGAACTGCTGATGAATGCATTAGCCTTTTACTTCTTTTGCCTTTCCTTAATTAAAACATACAGCATTGTGAGGAGTAGCCTACAGGCTGTATTCAACAACTGGGGCTAAAAGAGATTATGCTGCAGCAATTCAGAGGCAAGCGACTGAATAAGCCAACAGTGACAGCAAAGAGGAATCTGGCAAGTGAATTGAAAGAGGCAGGAGAGATAGAAAGAACCAAGAAGGGAAATGTCTGCTGACTATTTGCTGCTGAAAACCTGACTGCTGCTACTGACAATTTCCTGAGTTTTATTGCTTGGTTGTTGTGTCCGATTTGAGCCTTGCCCTTCCTGACTTAGCTGAAGCAAGTCAAGAGGACATATTAGGAATCTAACTTTTAGAGAGAGGAACTCAAAAGTAAGATCCTTTTTTAATTTCCTCCTTCTCCCTCCAACCAATTCATCAAGAGGTACAACTTCTGGGAACTCAAGATCAGATTATCAGTGTGTGGATTTGACTAGGACAATAGGTGGGGGAATCTCCACGCAAGCATAAACAAGTGAAGAAAGCACAATTGTGATCTCCAAGGTGTGGATGCAATGTTTGTCTTCTTGCCTGAAGAGGACCAAAATTATACTTTCTGTTACTGATGTTGGAAAGAAGAGAAGGGAGATAGAGAAATGAAGGAGTCGTAGACAATAGTAAAAAAATCTTTTTAGCAAAGGCAAACATTTGGAAGTATATGACCCAAAGAAGTAAAAAGATCAGAATGATTTCAATGGAGCTGCCAGACTGGCATCAGGCTCTTCTAGAAGATAATCCACAATCACTTGAATAAACCTTGCTCTAGATCAGGGGTCACCAACCTTTCGGACCTCAGGGACCACTAAATTCATAAATCTCAGGGACCACTAATATAATCTGCCTAATGACCGGCTGGGTGGGCGTGGCTAGTTGGTCATGTGACTAAGTGGGCGCCATGGTGGTCAACTCAATGTCACTCATGAGAGGCGCCTTGCAGTCCTCTATTCACCCCACCACTCCCAGCCCCTCCTCGCCTGCCTGCCCAGGCTCCTTAGTGCCCCTACAGGAAGCAGTTGTTGGAGCTTAGCATTCACCATGAGTTGAATGCTAAGAGTTGGCAAAACAACTGGCTCAGTTCAAATTGCATCTGACTGAGAAGGAGGCTCAGCAGAAGCACCTCACTGAGGACTAGGAGCATAGGCTTTCCAAGCAGAGGGAAGACCTGCAAGAGTGCAAGGCCAGGTACCAGCACCTGGAGGCTCAGCGGGCTGAGATGGTCAGCAAGTTCCAGGCCAAAAGGCAGTCCCATTGGAACAAGGCCCTCCGGCTCTTCGCCACCAGTGGTGCTTTCCTCCAGCCTTTGCCCAAAGCCCTTCACCAGGAGGCTGAAGTAGTCCCTGAGTCAGAATTTCTGCCCCCCTCTGACCCACACAAAAAGACCCCAAAGGGGGAGATTCAAAGTTCATGGCATGTATCCGGCCCAGGGGCCGTAATTTGAGGACCCCTGATTTAGTGCAATATTAAAAATACAAATAATTTTTCTATGGACCACCAAAATTTTCTCATGGACCACCAGTGGTCCACGGACTACCAGTTGGTGACCGCTGCTCTAGATCACTATGGAAGAAAGTATTAACTTCCATGGATCAAAAATAAAATCCAAGAGCCATCTTGAAAAACAACAGGTATGTCATGGTGGTAGGTGAGGTGATTCCTGCTGAGAGGAAGTGAAGTAGATCAGTGCAGTCCCAATCCCATGACAATAATGTGGCTTCCTGTAATAAGAGTATGGTGGAGATTTTATCATGACTATTCATATTGCTTGACAAGTATTCCTTTTGATACACAGGGAGACAAATGATATAATCACAAAGAGACCTTGAAAGAATCTAGAACAGAAGAGGTAATTGTTCCATTTTGTTCTCCCTGGCCAGTCTTTATTTGGAACAATGTGTCTAGTTACGGGCACTGTAGTTCAAAAAAGACAGTGACATACTGGAGTGCATTCAAAGGAAGGCCACCAAGATAGTGAGGGTCCAAAAATAAAGCCTCATTAAGGATGATTAAAATATCTGGGTATGTTTTCAGTGCAGAAATGTAGTTAAACTAAATATAGTTCCGTAGTTTTAACTACGGAAATGAAATATAACAGCAGCCTTCTGACATCTGTAAAAGTAGGTTGGAATAGATGATTCTTAATATTCTTTCCAACTCCAGGATTCTAATACCATTTCTTTCTTTTTTATTGTTTTTATTATTTTAAATTGCTTTACTGTTTTAATTGAAGTATGTTATTTTGAATTCTAAGCAGCTCAGTATCACTGATTAAGATAGGCAGCCATACAAATTGAATAAAGAAACAAACATCTGGATCAATTCTAACGATAAGACCAAATCTTAAGAACGAATGCACACAAACCCAGAATTGAGAAGACAGCAAATGCTGCACTGGGATACCTACAAAAATATCATTTGCCTGCAAGCAAGAACTGGTAGGACCACAAAATATTTTAGAACTGAAACAGACAAGCACCTGCCACATAGATAAATAGCTTTATTGATTAGCCTATAGGCCCATGATGGGGAACCTATAGCACACGTGCCAGAAGTGGCACACAGAGCCATGTTGCCTGGCACACGTGGCATCGTCCATTCCTTTTCCCAGTTTCCAGGGCACGCACGCACGCACACCAACCAGCTAATCTGATAGTTACTGATGCACATGTGCATGCAACAATCAGCTGGCCTTCACATCTTAGCGCGCATGTGCACCAGCCATGCTGTCATCGCCCACATGCAGCCCTGGGACATCCACCCCTTGCCAGCCAGGAGTGCTGCTGCCAGTCGCTCCCCTGCACCTGGCTACCTGCCTGCCTCGTCACCACCACTGCCACTGTGAGGAAAGGCCCTGAAGCTGCACTGCCTAGGATCCACATGGGCTGCCGCAGGGGAGACCAGGTAAGGCTGGCTGGGCGCTGCCCAGAGTGTGAGGCTAGCAGGAGGAGGAGCCGACGCTGCCTCTTAGCCGACACAAATGGCCTGCCGCTGCTCTCTCTGCCCCACCAGCTGTTCCTGCCACTGCCAAGGGAGCGGGGTGGTGGTGATCTGGGGTTCGCATTGCATTATGGGTACTGGCACATGTGCTCACTGTCACGTGCACACACACACACTTTTGCCAAGCAACGAGAAAAAGCTTTGCCATCACTGCTATAGGCCATATCAAAGCATAAAGTTCAGACACATATCTCCAATAAACCCTATACAAACAATTTAAAATAAGAGTAGGGTAAAATACAATAGTTATAGGATAAGACACAATACAATTTAATACATAAATATGTAAAATAGAATAAAATGACATAATATTATATTTCTACCCTAATCTAATAATATTAAAATCTACCCTAATCAGTCCCACATATGCAGATCTCAACCGAATCATTTTGTTTAAATACTATGCTCGGTTCAATGTTATTTTCAGGTTCTGGCCGCACATAAAGTAAGTTGTTTTGATATGGGGATCCCAGTGGGTCATTCGTTCGGTATATAAACCAAGGTACCTGTCTCTCACCCCCTTATACAAACAACAATCAAATAGGATGTGAGCCAGGTCTTCCACCTGCCATATAACACCCCAGACTTAACAACTTTCAATAAGAAAAAAAAAGATGGATAGTGGATGTGGCAGTACCTGGAAACCGGAGAAGAGAAAGAACTGGAGAAAATCACAAAATATAAAGAACTGCAAATATAAGCAAAATGGCTATGGCAAAAGAAAGCAAAGATAGCACCAACAGTAATAGGCACCTTGGGTACAAACCTAAAACACCTGGAGCACTATTGGCATTTAAAAAATCACCATCAGTCAGTTAGAAAAGGCAGCTGTATTTGGAACAGCTTGTATCCTACCAATTTACCTTTACCACCACCAAAAAATAGTATCTGCCTATCCCAGGTCCTTGGGAACAACTTAACGGGTAGATAAAAATGCCAAATCCAATCTAAACATCTGACTATGTTCAGTGACCAAGGAAATAAACATGGTTCATCTGAAGTTTCCCCACTCCTTATGTAGCATAAATGATCTGATACACAGAAGACACAAACTTGACTTTCTGAAGTATACCATCCAATCCCAGATTAGGAGCCTAGGATCATATATGCAGAATTGAAAAGTGTATCATTTTTTCTCAAATAAGCTAGACTGTGTTCTTAAAGAGATATAAAGTACAAAGTTTCTTCAAGATGTCCCGCTATGCGTAAAATGAAGAGCAACACTATAAAGGACTGACTTCTAGTCCAGACATTCAGCTGACAGAAGGAAGACAGGAATCCTAGATTCAGGAGTTTCAATGATACACTGGATTAAAACTTTCTTATATATTTGACATAGCAATACAATACAGGGACAAAAAATATTGTCCAGTAATGAGAAAATAGAACACAGAGAAATGAACTGAAAAAGATTGCATTTCATTCCTTGTGAATAAACTATAATATATAATGGAAGTTCTTCATTTGGCAATGTCTAAATGTTTAGCAAGGGATGCGGTGGCTCGGTGGCTAAGACACTGAGCTTGTCGATCAGAGGGTCAGCAGTTCAGTGGTTCGAATCCGTAGTGCCGCGTAACAGGGTGAGCTCCCGTTACTTGTCCCAGTTTCTGCCAACCTAGCAGCTCGAAAGCATGTACAAAATGCAAATAGAAAAATAGGGACCACTTTGGTGGGAAGGTAACAGTGCTTCGTACGCCTTTGGTGTTTAGTCATGCCAGCCACATGACCACAAAGATATCTTTGGACAGCGCTGGCTCTTCAGCTTTGAATGGAGATGAGCCTATAGCTGGAAACGACTAGCACACATGTGTGGGAGAACCTTTACGTAAGCCAGGTATACATACTGAATGCTCAAAGAGGTAGACTTTTAAAATTCAAATCTTTTCCACGGTTATTAGTTATAATATGATATAAGTTCCATATTAAATAAGTAATTGGTACTTTTTAAAAAAAAGATTATTTTAATGTAGACTAGAAAATTAGGTTCTATCTCCTGTAGTAGATTCTCATTCTGGGATTTCATTGTTCACCTACTATAATCATTTGGAAATTTTATCTGTATATATATATATGCAAAGAACTTGCAAGTTGTTCTACTTAAATCTATTATCAGTAATATCTGTTCTCCAAAATATCCTTCCAGCGATATTCTGAATCACAATTTCTACACCATTCTAAATTCTAGAAATCCTCTAGGATTCTTGATGTATGAATTATTTATGCTATGAAATACCGAATTAAATAAAATCCCATGTAAATATTTATTTTCAGTATTTAGTTCTGAAATTAAAATATTAATGGAATAAATGCTTATTAATTGTGACCGTATTCAAATTTGGTTCTAGCATGCTTTCTGCACAAATTCCAGTTTATATGGTATCCGTTGCCTATTGGGATTTAAGATATTTTTAGCTGTCTTCCTGGAAAAAAAACCAGTTTCAGGAAACTTTTAAAATATAATAATTAAAAACATTCATTCCTAGGAGACATGCATTGTAATTTTAATGCTTGGGAAATTGCTCTCATTGACTGTGCCATTAAAATGACTCTTTAAATATAAATGTTTACAAAAACACATTAATGTAGACTGAATAAAAAAGTAATTAACTTAATCATAAGCAGAATTACAGAAAAGAAATAAGTATTGTATTTTGTAGTAAGGTGGTATCTGATAAAAGTCATTTGAGGATAAAATGGAGGGATTTATTGTTTCTTGGTAAAAAGGCAGAATATGAATTAAATAGGTAGCAGCCTTGAATTGAGATTAGGTTTCTCATTTCAGGTTGTAAATCTTGTAGAAATTGACAAAAGTGAAGCAAGATTTAAAGAGCCAGTCATAGCTTCCAGTGAAATTGTATAATGAGCTAACAGGGACAACTAATAGAAATTTGCCAGGTGATTTCAGGAAAAAGAGAAGAGAATGACCAGAGACGCAATGGTATTAGGAGGATGGGAGAGTGAGGGGAATGTCACAAGAGCAAAGATAGCATCTGTGGCATCGCAAACGAAACCCGCACATTTGTACAAAGAGGGTGAAAGTTGCATATGGTGTAAAAATCACCATCTTGCTTTTTTTCTTTTTTACTTCACCTCCATGAATGCTGCTATTGCTGCAGCAGCTGATAAACTGTGTTTTGCAAGACTGTATGCTCAGGTTCAAATCCTTAGTGCTGCCGTATAACGGGGTGAGCTCCCGTTACTTGTCCCAGCTTCTGCCAACCTAGCAGTTTCGAAAGCACGAAAAAATGCAAGTAGAAAAAATAGGGACCACCTTTGATGGGAAGGTAATAGCGTTCCGTGCGCCTTTGGTGTTGAGTCATGCCGGCCACATGACCACGGAGACATCTTCGGACAGTGCTGGCTCTTCGGTTTTGAAACGGAGATGAGCACCGCCCCCTAGAGTCGGCAACGACTAGCACGTATGTGCGAGGGGAACCTTTACCTTTACACTCTGGTTAGAGCAGTGTTTCTCAACCTTGGCAGCTTGAAAATGTGTGCAAGCTGGCTGAGGAATCCTGGGAGTTGAAGTCCATACATCTTCCAAACTGCCAAGGTTGAGAAACACTGGATTAGAGGAATGAAAATTGAATATTTTTCTGACTGCATGGATTATGTCCCAGGAGCTGTTTATTGTCTACTGTGGGGTGATTAACTGTTTTCAAGCTGATTTACAAGAGATCTGTAAGACAGTTAGGTTTCAGGGAACAAGCCAGTATATGGGGGAAAGCTAACAGGATCTGCCAGAGGAGATTATGGGAGAGTCTTTACTTTACTTTTCTTATTTTTAAGAGCTCCTCTTAGCTAACATGAAGGACTGACACGAAGAAATAGAAGCTTTTCTACTGGTGGTAGAAGCAAAGTGAAACTGAATCAATAGGAATCTGCAACTGTGACCTGAAATGCTTGTGGAATGTTTGTCTTCCTACCTAAAAGAAACCTCTAAAGCAGGGGTCTCCAACCTTGGTCCCTTTAAGACTTGTGGACTTCAACTCCCAGAGTTGAAGTCCACAAGCCTTAAAGTTACTAAGGTTGGAGACCCCTGCTCTAAAGTATATTTTTCAGCAATGCATAGTTGTAGCAGTCTCTAAAACAACAGCAACAACATACAGATTTGCCTATCCCAGGTCCTTGGTAAGGACTCGATAGACAAAAATGCCAAACCCAGTTTGAACATCTGGCTGACTGTGTATATCATCATCATCATCATCATCATCATCTGGAACACAACACACCAGATATCACAGTTGTCGAAAACTGAAACATACAATTTATTGACATTGCGGTACCAGGAGATGCCAGAGTCGAAGACAAAACTGGAAAAAAATCATGAAATATTGTGACCTGTCCATCAAAACTACATGGCTATAAATGAAACATGTAACAGTAATACCCATTGTAATCAGGACACTTGGTACCATGTCCAAGAATTTTATAAGATACATCAGCAAATTGCAGCTTCCTGTAATAACACCAGCAGAACTGAAAAAACTGTGCTACTTGGAACATCATACATCTTAAGAAGGTATTTGGTTGATACCTAGGATACTGGTAGCAACCCATATCAACCATTAGCACCAGTCAATGGTATTTGTGATGCCTTTTTGAATATTCATTTGACTGAGTTTCATGTTTAATGAACAAAGATTATTATTATTATTATTAATAATAATAATAATAATAATAATAGTAGTAGTAGTAGTAGTAGTAGTAGTAGTAGTAATAGCTGTGAATACCTACAATTCAGCTGATAAGAAAGTTAAGGATTTATCAGTTGAAATAAAAACAGAAGCTGAAGTGGAAAAAATTCTTTGAGTCAAACAGAGGGGCAAACCCAGTGAATCTGAATAACAAAAAAGAAACACAGAAAATATTGTGGATCACCGGAAGACGAAAACAATTTTCTGGCTCCTGCAGATAAAGGAGGTTCTGAGTTTTCACATGAAGGCAAACTGTTACCAAAACAAGAGCCAGCAGAAACTGCACCTCTGTCCAAAAAGAGAGAGCTGTCTAGACTATTCTGTTGCTAGCTGGGAGGAAGAGGCACAAAAAATTGAACACTGATTTTATTATACATAGGAACATGCATTTGCCACACACCAATCATTGGAATTCTTTTGCAATGGATAATTAGCTTTTCTACAACAAATCTACTCATTAGAAATGTACATCTGTTATTAATTCCAGTCCAGTCTATCAGAAGAATCCTAGTATCTGTACCATTGCAAACTCATACCCTTCACAACTGTTTGTAGCAAGAAAATACTACAACATCTCATATAGTAAAATACCCAACTTGGAATAATAAAAGGAGGCCTTAAAAGCTTGGCAGAATAATTTTAACTAACTCTTTAAATTTGTGGCAAATGGACAAAAGCATGGCGGTTGCTGAACTCATTGTTCAGCATTGTACAGCATGAAGAACATGCTGTAATTTATTTTATTTATTTTATTAGATTTATATTGGGCAAAAGGGCACCCAACAAGAACAATATCTTACTCAGAGCCACTCTCAGAGGGATAGGCTTAAGGTCCAGTTAAGAACATTAACTGGACTGAGTTCCACTTATACTTTATAGAACAAAAGGCACATTTTATATCTAGCTCAAAATGTAATGAAAAATCAATAAAAAACAAAAAGAAGGAATAATGTGCTCCTGTCTTGTTCAGATAACATTCTTGCTGCAATAGCTTGTGTATGATCTCTAGCATCCTATATGAAGTCCATATGGTGGTATCTGAACCTCAGAACCCAATGGTAAAGATGAATCTACATACACCCTCATTACCTGGTTCTCCTGGGGAAAAAGGTATTCACATAGTTTATTTCCATTGATCTGAACTAAGAAGTTACCCACTAACAAAATTGTTTGAATGGAACTTCTGTTGGTTAACTTTTATCCACTTATTAGCCTGACAGGGTACCAGGCTAGCAACTTACAAAGGTGCTTTTCCAAAAGGCCACTGGACTTTGTTGTTCTTTTTCCTTGAAAACGTTTTGCTTCCCATCCAAGAAGCATCTTCAGTTCTCTTCTTAATTTTCAAGGAAAAAGCCAACCAAATCCATTTGCTTTTGGGACAGGCATGACTTGACTGATTGAGAATCTCCATGGACATCTAGCAAGTTATAATTATAGCAGATTTCAAATAAAATGAGAAATAAAATGGTGGCCATCAACATACGATACTACACACTAAAAACCCAAATGGTGTCATTACATAGTTTCAGATGAATGTTAAATTGCATTAAGGATGAAGATAAAAAAGCTGTGGAATCTGTATGGAAGATGGCCTAGCATCACATGTTACATCAGTGTGAGGTAGATCCATCCCAAACCAGCTTAGAGTCAGTGTGTTATGGTGTTTAGGATGTGGGAAGTCACAGGTTCTATTTCATTCTTTCATTCATGGAAGATCACTGGGTAACTATCGGTCTCTCTCTCTCTCTCTCTCTCTCTCTCTCTCTCTCTCTCTCTCTCTGTCTCTCCTCAAATTATCTTTGTTACATAAAGTTTGTAATTGTAGTAAAGTAAAAAGAAGATGGAAGATATTCATGATGGATATAAATCTAACAAATAAAACTCAGGGGCTACTTAAAAGATAAATGACTGGTGATGTTGTAAACTACTCAAAAATAGATGATGCAGGACAATGCAAATATTATTCTCCATGTAATTAAGACCATTTCAGTAGAAAACTAGACTTAATCCCTAATGGAAATACAGCCAAAAATGAGATCTTTTTTGAAAATAAACAGCTTTCTATGGTTGCTTTCACCCTTTAAAATTAAGGATAGTGTTGGATGACATCTAAAGGACTTCTCCACTAAATAAACATGAAATCATATTGAATATTAGATAATAACTGTTTATAAATTCCAACATTGCTATTCAAAAATGTGAGAAAGAAAGTAAAGCTGGAGAAAGTAAATGCAATTTATTGAAGATTACTCATCAAGACTTTTAAGAAAAAAAGTACATAGATTTAAAATAAAATTTAGAAGTTGACTCAAATGTAGAACATTTGCATGGCTGTAATGAGCCAGCATTGCACTGAGTAAAAACTAAGGAAGAAACTCCTGCTATTAGCTCATAAAATCGAGGGAATAAAACATTCAGCTTTTAGAGTAGAATACCTTGTATAATTGAGAATTTTATAAAATATATAAAACTGATGCAGAACCATGAATATTGTAAATTACTTCAAATCCGAAAACCCACAGCTCACTAGATTCTGATGTTCCAATCGTATCCAATATAATATAAATAGGTTCTGTTTAGATGATTCATGTTTTGGAATTTCACTGCTTAAAATAGAGAGGCAGAATATTAATCTTTACCCTAAAGCTCAAATCTCAGAATTGGATGCAAAGAACTTTCTTGAATTGCTGAACAGTTTAGAGAATATAATATGCAGGAAGTGATGTTCTAGGTCTAGGAGTTCTATTCCATAAAAGGAAAAAGTATTTAGAAATGCTTGGCTTTCAAATCCGTTGTGTCCTTGCAGCTTATTTAACCACAGTAGGAAAGTCGAATACAAGTAATCAGTAAACTTGCCTGACTGATGCATAAATATCTTGGCAAATGAAGGTGATTTACTCCATTTTCATAGCTAATTGCTATGAGTGCTGACCTTAAAGAATCCATTTTACCATGGCAAATAAAAAGAGGAAAATATGAGAATGCAATTTTTTTTAAATGATTGCAAAGATAGACATATCTTTAATATATCTTGGGCATGACATATAAATCTCATAATTTTATCTCATTACCCTCCTACTGTGGTATAACCAGTTTTACACATAAACTCTAAATATTCATTTAAGGATGCGTTGCCAGATCTATTCTTAATCTATTTGGATGGGACAAAGAAGTCCTGTACTTTTTATTTTTCAGGTTGGTTCCCTTAATAAGGAATGTGACAGACATGATTTGGCTAAAAAGATGGAGAAATGGAACTGGAAAGTAGGTCTTGTAGATTTTGTTGAATGTTTCCTTCATACTTGCTCTAATGCAAGTACTCTACTAAAATAAGTCTTCTGTGTTATATAGTTTTTTCTTAAAATAATAATAACAGAGTTGGAAGGGACCTTGGAGGCCTTCTAGTCCAACCCCCTGCCTAGGCAGGAAACCCTACACCATCTCAGACAGATGGTTATCCAACATTTTCTTAAAAATTTCCAGTGTTGGAGCATTTACAACTTCTGCAGGCAAGTTGTTCCACTTACTAATTGTTGTAACTGTCAGGAAATTTCTCCTTAGTTCTAAGTTGCTTCTCTCCTTGATTAGTTTCCACCCATTGCTTCTTGTTCTACCCTCAGGTGCTTTGGAGAACAGCCTGACTCCCTCTTCTTTGTGGCAATCCCTGAGATATTGGAACACTGCTATCATGTCTCCCCTAGTCCTTCTTTTCATTAAACTAGACATACCCAATTCCTGCAACTGTTCTTCATATGTTTTAGCCTCCAGTCCCCTAATCATCTTTGTTGCTCTTCTCTGCACTCTTTCTAGAGTCTTAACATCTTTTTTACATTGTGATGACTAAAATTGAATGCAGTATTTCAAGTGTGGCCTTACCAAGGCATTATAAAGTGGTATTAACACTTCACGTGATCTTGATTCTATCCCTGTTTATGCAGCCCAGAACTGTGTTGGCTTTTTTAGCAGCTGCTGCACACTGCTGGCTCATATCTAAATGGTTGTCCACTAGGACTCCAAGATCCCTCTCACAGGTACTACTATTGAGCAAGGTACCACATATACGGTACCTGTGCATTTTGTTGGGTTTTTTTTGCCTAAATGTAGAACCTTACTTTTTTCACTGTTGAATTTCATTTTGTTAGATAGCGCCCAATGTTCAAGTCTGTCAAGATCCTTCTGTAACTTGAGCCTATCTTCTTTCCAATCCAACTGAATGTTAGAAAGAAATGATGTAAAGAACTCAGGACTTTGCCCAACTGTCTACCCAAAAGAAGGATATTTCTCTGACACCTGAATAGAATGAGACTAAATTTGATATAATGGGGGAAGTCAAGAAAAAAAAATACTGAATTTGAAAATGGGCTGTATCCAATTGCAGGAGTTGAGAAAAAAAACCAGAACAAATTTCTCAGATGAAGCCCTTTAAGAGCGAACGTTGAAAAACAGCCCCCTCCCCTCTCTCCCCGGAAAGGGAAGGGGCTTATGAAACCTGCCCCGTGCTTTCTAGTGCACATATATGCACAAACACATAGGTATGTTACACAAAGGGACAGCAGAAGCAATTGTGTTTTGTACACAATGCTACTTAGGGTCACTGCTGCAGTGATGGGATTCAAAAATTTTTTACTATCGGTTCTGGGGGCATGGCTTGGTGGGCATGGCAGGGGAAGGATACTGTATAATCTCCATTCCCACCCCACTCCAGGGGAAAGTTACTGCAAAATCCCCATTTCCTCCTGATCAGCTGGGACTCGGTAGGCAGAGAATAGATGGGGCAGGGCCAGTCAGAGGTGGTATTTACTGGTTCTCCGAACTACTCAAAATTTCTGCTACCAGTTCTAGAGAACTGGTCAGAACCTGCTGAATACCACCTCTGCACTGCTGGTTAAGAGTTTGGAAAGAATTCTAGAAGCCACGTTTGATATGTTTATTTCGTTGTTAAACAGATATTCAGGGGGAAATGAAGATTCACAGAAACCCGATGACAAATTACATTAAGTTCAATTGCTATTTTTCTTGCTGATCGATAATTATAGGCTGCCCAAGTAATGAACAGTTTGCTAAAACAATGTATGCATTTGGATAAATACAACTGCAGCAAAGCTGAACTGCGTATCAGCTTTCATGATATAAGGCTTGCTATCTTTAAAATATCATAAACAAAGAAGTATTATTCTCTTGAGCAGAATTCTCTATGTGTAACTATTGCAACACCAGAATTATTTTCAAAAGATTAACCTTCTAAAACAGATTGCATTCAAGTTATCATACAAAACATGTTTCTGGGGTTTATTGGGCAATTTATTTACTTTACCTGTTTAAAGAAAGGGTAAATCCTACTGCACTAGTGTGATCTGATTAGAGATAGGAAAAACAAATGAGGAATAATGCAGGGAACCAAAATTTGATTATGTGCTGCAACATGCAATAAATTTAAAATTGTGGCTTACTACCCTAGATCAACTTTAGTTTATTCATTGACAGTGTGTAAAATATAGAAAGTCACAAACCAAATTATGTGTAAAAGTCAGCCATGATGCACATTCTGAATACTGTGTTCCTATTTCATGACAAGTACTGGAAGCATAGAATATAATCCAGAACTATGGAGATGCAGAATCTGCCAGTCCTTGAACAATATAAACTCCTTGGAGTAGAGCTTTAGTACTAATATTCTAAAAGTATTGGACAAATTTTCTCTCTTTTCTTCCTTGAGGGATTTACTTTGTGGAAAGAAAACCATCAACTGAAGTGGAGTAAGAAGACTACAAATTGAAGACAATAAAAAATCTGGTTGCCCTGTTCCTCAGGGCATACTTTATTTTGTATGATTTCTCATTCAAAGTATCATTTATCAGAACCTGCCCTAGATTACTTTCAATTACCCTAAAGTTTAAGTACTAGCTCCATCAGCACTCCTACCTTTAGGGCTGTTTTTCTTACAATGGAAATTATTAACAAGAAGCTTTTCTCAAATCCAGTAATGCTACTGAGATTAAAATAGGAGCAGTGGTGAAATTCATTTTTTTACTACCGGTTCAGTGGGTGTGGCGTGGTGGGCGTGGTGAGCGTGGCTTGGTGGGTGTGATAGGGGAAGGATACTGCAGAATCTCCATTCCCACCCCACTCCAGGGGAAGGATACTGCAAAATCCCCATTTCCACCCCACTCTGGGGCCAGCCAGAGGTGGCATTTGCCGGTTCACCGAACTACTCAAAATTTCCACTACCGGTTCTCCAGAATCTGTCAGAACCTGCTGGATTTCACCCCTGGACAGGAGGAATTATGTTGTGAGAATCATAGTTGAAGCTTTATAGGCTTTAGCTTCCCTTTGTTATTTTGAGCATTTTTACAAGGGAATAGACTCAGTTTCATTATTATATATAACAGAGTTTACTGGACAATCTATATTAATAATTTAATCCCTAGTAATTGACTATACAGACAAAAAAATTTCTTCTATAAAGATTTCCACCCAATCTTGAGATTATATAAATTTATAATAAACTTTATAACAGAGATACCAGTTAAACCATTACTACGTGCACAAGATACTTGATTAAAAATCCAGATTCTTATGCTGATATTTAAATAAAGCATGCAGCTATCAAAAATCAGACTAATTTTCTTTTAATAAAAAAAAATATGAAATTGTAAATGTGAAACAATTATAATAATCTTTGACTTGTTAATGGAACATTAAACAGTTAACTATTGTATTATGAAAACAAGGACACAGATCATCAAATGTTTTCTTTTTTGTCCACATTATTAGGAATGGATTTGAAGGAAACTTTTATTTTAAACTGCTAATAATATCAGTTATTTTTCTTGGTTTTCACCGAACTGTTTCCTAACTATTTGTACACAGGATGGTTTAATGAGCAAGATTATGTAAAATAATTAGAAAGGCTTAAAGGTAATTATAGTTAGGAAATAATGAAATTAAGAAAATATCAATATGAAGATGATCATACTAATAGTAGATTAACATTCTGCAAAATAAAGTTTGTTCCTTCCACTACTGCATTTAAAAACCACCATACCAACCTCAAAGGCTAACTGGCAACAACAGGGCTGCTCTGAGTTCTATATTCCCATGATCTCTTTCCCTAAATTCAAAGATGTTAGATTCCTCCTCAAGCACAATGCAAGGTTCGAATTAAGAACTGCCTACAGCAAGATGCCTACAGTTATTAAACGAAAAGAGCAATACTTCTACACTACAAATCTATATGTCCTATTGGTTTTCAAATATGTGCGTAAATTATTATTACTCTTTTTATTTATGCACCATTCTGTCTTGTGAGCAATCAAGTGGTTTACAAAGGGTGTGTGTGTACATGTGTTTTAAAGCAGAATAAAACAAGTTCAAAATAACAATGAAAATACTAAAAAGAGAAAATACTAAAATCCTCTCACCATTAAAACCTTGGCAAAGAGATATATCTTTATATATTTTCTAAACACTGAGAAATGGGGTCAGTTCAGCTTTTCAGGAAGTCCATTTGCTAGGGAACAATGCAGGAGAAAATCCAGGGGGGAAATGTTCCCGGTTCAGACCGGATCGCTTGATCCGGTAGCGATGGTGGCGGGTGGTTCGGAAAACCAGTAACAAAAATCCCTGCCCACCCGCAGGCCCAGCTGAGCCACGCCATCATCAAAGGTTGTTTTTTTTTTACTTTTAAAAGCATTTTTTCTTCAGCTGAAAAAATGCTTTTAAAAGTAAAAATAAAAGCCTCTGATGATTGTGTGGCTCAGCTGGGATCGTCAGAGCCTTTTAAAAGCATTTTTTCTACAACCTCTTCAGCCGAAGAGGTTGTAGAAAAAATGCTTTTAAAAGTAAAAAAAAAAGTTGGCCACGCCCACCCAGTCACATTACATCCCCCCCACCAAGCCACACCCACAGAACTGGTAGTAACAAATTTTACATTTCACCACCGAGAATCTTGCACCCCCAAAATACAAACCTATTTATAGCAAGATAGGGCTGCCTTTAGGCTGGGAGACAATGGTCAGAGGATGCCAATACTGCCCTCCTTCTGAATTATTCTAAATATGTAAATCTTTGCATCAGTGGCAGTGGTGCCATCAGTCAATTTGACTTAGGGGGTGACTATACAGATAGTCCTCGATTTACGACCACAACGGAGTCTAAAATTTATGTTGCCAAGCAAGGCATTTGTTAAGTGAATTTTGCCCCATTTTATGACCTTCTTGCCACAGTTGTTAAATGAATCACTGCAATTGTTAAGTTAGTAACAAGGTTGTTAAGCAAATTTGGCTTTCCCATTGACTTTGCTTGTCAGAAGGTCACAAAATGTGATAACACAACTCTGGGACACTGCAACCGTCATAAATACAACCCAGTTGTCAAGCGGGCAAATTTTGATCACTTGACAACATGGGGACGCTACAATGATCATAAACATGAAATAATAGTCATAAGTCACTTTTTTCAGTATTGATGTAACTTCCATTGGTCACTAAATGAACTATTTTAAGTCGAGGACTACTTGTACCTTAAGCCTGCACTGTAGCTCAAAAATATATAAATAAGAAGTCTTGGAGTTACAGTTGCTCTAGCAAATTGTGTATAAATATCAGCTGCCTATTTAATTTGATTAGTTACAATCATGGTTAATTTTCTGTGTCATTTCAGGATTCAGTGGGATGCATATCTCAGCGCATACTCCTTGCCTGTGTCCATTCCTTCACCCACCTCGTGATTGCTCTGCCTCTGTTACCCCAGCTTACCTCTCATTTATCTCGATCCAGGAAGAAACCTTAAAATGCTGCCATAGCTCTGAGTTTTAGATAATATATATCGTATAATCCAATCACATCATCATTATAGTCATAGAGCAGCGTATTGCAAATTGCTAAATAAACATAAAGTACTTTTGGCCAAATACATGGAGTGCATGTCTCTCTATTTTTAGGGGAGTGGTATTGCTAGAAACATGTTTATTAGAATTTTATGTGGAAGGGAAGAGGCTATTTGGTATTATACCAAATGTGTTCCAAATGGACACAATAAAACTGTATCCTTCCCCTTTTTCAGTTGTGTCTAGCAATGTCATTTTAGCTCCTTTATTTCACCTTTTTAACCTCAATTATAATTTTATTCCTTGGTTCAGTGATCAGTCACTTGAAAAATATAATATATTTGGGTATATTTTTTTACTGAATTTATTACCCTTACCTAATCAACTCATCTACTTACATTTATCTATTTTGTAAAACAAATTCCCTGAACAGTTTTCAGAAATGTTTAGGATATTCATAATCTTGCAATTAATATAAACATTCTAATATTACATTACCATATTATAATTCCCAATTATATTCACAATGTAGCTCTGCCTACTCACTTTACCAAAACAGAAAAAAACCAACAGAACATCCTATATCTCTTAATGGATATCAAACCATCTAATACTCTTTCAGTCCCACAGAATATTCTTTTAGATCTGCTGTTTGTTATCTGGAGAAGGGTGCTTATATCTTGGGTTTTCTCACAATTGCCTCTTCCATCACAAAAACAGTTGTAAATTAAATTCAGAATTTCTAATATGTTTATGGAAAGTTTCTGATTCTGTACTGTATCAACAGCAAAATGAATTAACTTAGAGTACTGAAATAGTTAGATGTATCTGAAGGAGCTCTAAATTCAATTCAGTTCTGATTAAGTATCAAAGTGAATAATTCTTCTGTTTAATCTGTTCTTCATGTTGTCTTTATCACTATCCCTAGTTCTTGAATTCTTGCACAGCTTTTAAAACAATGTCATGAGAACCACACTGTGATCTTGAGCAAAGTTGAGACACCTCCCCCCAAAAAAATTACTGAAATTTCAAGAGAACGCCAAATTCCTCAAGATTACAACATTCTTATTGAGCTCTCCCTGAATTTGTCCTTTTCATGAGATTGTGGTAAGTTTTATTATTGTATGGTTATTTTAAATTGGAATCCTAGAGATTGCAATATGAAATTAACATTCAGATCTTTTCTTATTTGTTCTGATCAGTATACTATATTAAACGTTGTTTAATAATTTCTTGAGTGACAATTCCTACTTAAATTCTTTGATTTAAACTTCAAGTCCTGAACTGTATAATTAAACAGTTATATATCACGTGCTTTTAAAAAAAAAAGCTTCCAGTAGTTGAATTATCTTTTTCTAACTACCGTAAATTTATAATTTAATTTTATTTGTTAGCATGGCCAGATGCAAGCAAGAACTGAATGATTTTTAAAATAATTTAAAAAAAAATTCCTTACTGTCCCATTTGTGCCAAGTACGTTAAGAACACCTCACAATCTCTGGATCCAACTGTCTACCATGGACCTCACCCCATTCTTAAGAGGTCCATAAAGGGAGCATGCATAAGCACACCTGCGTGTCTACTGTCCGTGTCTTACTGTCCTCATTTATCTGTATTTACTTCCTTTGTTCATATTTATGTTCATATTTATACTTGTTATCTTGTACATGTTTGACAAACAAATAAAATAAATAAATAAACTTTCATTTACATTATTGATCAAGTTTATATTTTGACTGATTTACAGAATTGCAATGTAAAAAAATCCCAGATTGTGTACACTTTTCATAAAAAAGTAAAGCTATTTCTAAAATCAAATTGCTTGGAAATATTCTGTTTCTATTCTCTTATTTGTGGTCTCCTTAACCATTCATACGTTAAAAAAACCCTCTGTATTTTCTTCACTGGTTCCTCAATAAACTGGATATCTTTCTTAAATAAAGGCTTTGGGACAATATGCAGATCTTGTCAAGTGAGTCTCAGTTGGATCTTCACCATATCAAAATTTCCACGGGTGATCCTATGCAACCCAAACAAATGGCAAAAAAAACATATCCAAATTGTAGGCAAGAACTCTGACTTCATCTTGCTTCCCTGGTTCTCTTTGCTTAGTGGTGACATCAGAGCGCTAGGAAAACTTTGCTATCACTTCAGCATGGGGTGGCTTTGCAAATCCCAAGTTTCCTATTGTTTGTTTCCTTGCTGCAGAAACAAATGACGCGGGGCAGCAATGAGGGGGAGGATATTGCCTGGATGCTGATGTTTGTGCTCTCTTTTAGTTAGCCAGAGGGAGTGCTAATTAGCTTGTTGGAGTACTGAGCATAGTTAATATGACATTGTGAATGCTGGGTATGAGATTCTTTTTTTGGATTTTGGGTGAAGATAATAATGAGGAGCAAATCCCCTGATCAAACACTGCATTATCACCTCATTCTAAAACAGACAAATTTCCTCTAGAATTTTGGTGCTGTCTTCAGAAGGCAGGACAACACTCTTTTTCAATAGCATCCTTGTTACCGGAGCATTTAGTTTATAGAAGATGGGCACATTTATCCTTAATTTGATTTCTACTATTATTTTACTATTTCTCAGTTGAAATGAACCCTAGTGATTTAAACAGGAAAAAGTTATGTGGGTGCATTTGAGGACACCATTAGGGAAGTGGTTAAATCTGTTCCGTGTCCTTAGTGACCTATAAGAATAATTCAAAAGGTTGGGAGGTTTACTTTTCAATTGGCAATGGAACATAAATCTGCCTGGATGGGGTTTTTTTGTACTGTTCTCTAAATTTTACTGAAAAAGCTTAGAAAAAGCCTTCTCTCAACCAGTGCTCTATGTGTTAGGTCTACCACCTCTAGAAATCCCAGTGATAACAACCAACATGAATTTTGGAAGTTTTACAACTAGAAGGCATTATCAAGGTGTTAAGTCTTACCAACTTTACAAATTTCCTTATACTGACAATCTATAATTTTGATCACCTGTAAAATTTCATTTCTCCATATCCTGCTGACTATTGTTCAGTCAGGAACAGATCTACAGTTAAAGCTAATAAAAATTAATGTAGACTAAACAAAGATTTTCTGAACCAGAATCCATTGGACTTAGATGGCTATAATAAATAAAAAATAAACAAGATGTGATGAGTTACAGACTTAATAATTATTACACCTCAGTATCTATTGAATTTGTAAACCTAATTCTGACAATTTGGTTTGTTTTAATATTATTCACTTCCAATTTGCATATATATATATAATATGCAATTTGAATGTGAATCACCAATGTTCCCTTTTATTTGTATCCATCTCATGAATTATGTCTATACTTATATATGTTATCTAATATATGCTTGACAAAATAAAATAAATAAAAAATAATAAATGTATTCAGTTTATTAACATTCAGTTTATTCACAAAGGTTTTGAATTTAAATGAACAAATGGCAGTGAATGTCCTTATGTCTAATTATGTCAGCCTTCTGAAGTAGACCAGAAAGAAAACCTGACCAGATGAACCAATTCTACTTTACTGCAAGACTATATTAACAGAATCTTGCAAGTCTGAAAGTACAAATCTTCCACCGTCTCTTTTTGTAGCTTAACAAATTAGGAAGTTTCTTCTCTGCCCATTATGCTTTTGTGGCTGCACCCTCTTTTATCTGACTGTTCCCTAGGTAGCATCTCCCCCCCGCCCAAAGTCATTCCCACATACCATCAAAAATTGGCAATACCAATATTCAAACAATTTTTAAGTGTATATTTGCACTGCCAATTAAAATAGACAAAAGCACAGGTGTAAATACTTTCCTCAGAATAGAGAGGCTCCATTAATTATTTTTTTTAAAACATGGCCAATTTACTGTGGCAATAGAATCTAAATATACATATTTTTATCTAACAGTCAACATTTGGTTGCATAATTAGTTACCATAGGAACTTTGTTAGGGTTACATTCAATGTTCCAGATTCACAACATACTTTAAGAAAAAACAGAAAGATAGGAAAATATGATGCCTCTTTACATTTGTCATACTAGCTTATTTTGTTTTTCAAAAGTTCACTGGCTTACTTTGCTAAATCGACAGCTCATTTCATCCTTGCTTTTTCTCCTTTCCATTTCTTTTAAAATATTACTTAATGAGAAATTCTAGTAAGTTTAATAACTCCTTTAAATTAAACAACTTTTAAGGGCATTAGCAGCTCCATCTAATAAAGGATTTATTGAAAAAGTATTTTACAAGACATTTTATAAAGACAGTCCTTATGCAAAAGAATAGGTTTACTTTACCTTGCTTTGTTCTTCCCATACTCAGTTTTAGAGGCATGCCATTTGCTGTTTAAGAGATTTTCTTTGAATTCCCATCTTTAACCCAAGAAGAACCGATTAGGAAACGTCCAACAGCATCTCTTCTGAGTTGAAATGTATTCTAAATTCAGTGCATCTATGATTAACACATAATA
Source organism: Ahaetulla prasina (assembly GCF_028640845.1). NCBI lineage: Eukaryota > Metazoa > Chordata > Lepidosauria > Squamata > Colubridae > Ahaetulla > Ahaetulla prasina. The sequence continues at coordinate 273,088,077 of NC_080539.1, forward strand.
TCTGAAGATCAGAAACTAGGAGGCAACACCACATTATGTAATTTGCAAATGCTTTTGCTGTAAAGCTTAAAGTTGCACTAACAAAAAAATTCCATTACAGCTTATTTTAAAAGTACATGTTAAATCCAGTGTAATGCAACCTGACATATCGGATAAACAGCAAGCTGAAGCTTATTTAGAGAGGGAGAGGGAGGGAAGATTATTTTAAGGAATAACTAATTCTGAAAATAAGTTCAGACCCTATTTTAAAAGTCGGAAAAGTTTGCTTGTATTTTTGATCTATGGATGGAGGGAGTCCCAATTGCGGTCATAAATCAAGGATCACCAGTAAAAAATAAGTTTCAGGGAACAAATTATACTAGTTAATAATGTTTATTCTTCCAGCTATTATGCCATTTTTAACTTAAAATAAATTATGTACCTTTACAATTGATTAAATCCACAGATGAGCCAGAACACCTACCTTGCCAGCTAACTACAAAGTTACCTGCATGTTAATTAATTCAAAGCTTTGATTGCGAAAATAGCCCATTGGTGAAGTATTCCCTTCTCCAAACTAGTTACCCACCCAACTGATTTATCTGGATATTCTTTGGTACATCATCATCATCATCACACCTATTCCTAGTACTATCTATTAGTCTTCATAGAATTATCTACTTTCTGTAGTGTTAGGTTTGGGTATTGACGAGGCAGGAGACCAGGTTAGTGACAACAGCTCTTTAATATAGTGTGACCCAGCAAAACTCTGGAGAAAAACCTCTCCTTATATACACTTCAGCCTGAGGCTGCATCCAATCAGAAGCGAGATATTTCCCGCCTAAAACTCCCGCCAAAACTTACAGTAATACATTACACTCCTTCCCTCCCAGAAGGCACTTTGCCAATATTTGCATATTACTTCTCTACGTAGTCCTGCAGGTACGTGGGCGTCTCCTGACTCTCCCGGACCTCGCAGTTCACTTTCTGGAGTTGAGTCGAGCTTGCGGAGGGACTTTTCGTTCCTCTGAGCTCCTCCTCCCGGCCATCCGGCCCTGGATTATTCGCCGGCTCGGACCTGCTGTCCTCTAGAGGGACCGGAGGGTGTCGCTGGACCTCGCCTGACTCAGATAAGTCTCTGTTTGGTTCTCGCTTTCTGTTTGTTCTCGGCTCCAGTCAGCTGTGGGGTTAATTAAATCATAGTCAGGGCTGGTCTCGCCTAATTCTGCCTTATCGCTCAATCTGTTTCTTAATTGATCTATGTGGCGCCTCCAAACTCTGCCATCGCCTATTTCCACTAGATAAGATTTGGGGCCCGTTTGTCTATGACTATCCCCTCTTCCAGCTTGGGCCGTCGCTGTAATTATGTGCCCACACTGAGTCTCCTATGTTTAATTCTCGGATTCTATCTGGTTTTGTTTTGAACCCGTCCTGCACGTAGTTGGTGTAGCCGGTCTAGCGGGCACCGTAGCTTCCGCCCATTAATAGCTCGGCTGGGCTGCGGCGGTGGCCACACAGGGGTCCTGTGTTGGACGGTTAGGAATGCGTCGATCTGTGCCTGCCAATCGCCGGGCCGCTTCGTGATAGCGCTTCTTCGCACTCCGAACAAAGCGTTCAGCAAGGCCGTTCGACGCAGGGTGGAACGGCGCTGAGAGGGCATGTCGGATGCCCTCTTCAGCCAGGTACCCTTCAAATAATGCTGCGGTGAACTGTGGGCGTTATCGGACACGAGGGTGTCCGGTAGCCCGTGCGTGGCGAAAAGGTGTTTTAGTGCTGCAATGACAGCTCCAGCGGTTGTGGATTTCATTAGGATGATCTCCAGCCATTTGGAGAATGCATCCACCACAATTAGAAATGTTTGGCCGTGGAAGGGCCGGCAAAATCAATGTGTATGCGGGACCAAGGGCCTTGGGGTTTCTCCCACTCCAACACTGGGGCCGTGGGTGGTAGTGGTCTGGATTCCTGACATACCTGGCATCGGCCAACCCTGTCACTGATTTCCCTGTCCATTAGGGGCCACCAGACATAGCTCCTGGCTAGCCCTTCATCCTTACAATTCCTGGGTGACCCTCATGCAGTAGTTCCAGGACTTTTTCTCAGCTTCTCTGGAACTACCACCCTATCCCCCAGAGCAGGCACCCCTTGCACAGACAATTCCCTTTTTCTTTACAAACTCTCTAAACGGTCGCCCGCACAGCGGGCCATCCCTTGAACCCAACCGATTACAGTTCTTAAAACAACGTCCGGTAGGAGGCCCGAGCCACTTCCTGCGATGTGACTGGGCCAGAGTCCCAAGAGTCAATTAGTAGAACGGGGTGCCCGGGTAGGGTCCTCGATTTCCCGGCAATGGGCATCTGCTCAATGCGTCCGCATGCCCCAGCTCTTTCCAGGTCGATGCTGCAGTTTGTAGGAGTAGGCGGCCAGAAAAATAGTCCATCTGGTCAGTCTAGGTGAGAGTGCCACTGGCGTTGGGCGGTCGCCAGCCAGTAATCCCAATAGCGGTCTGTGGTCAGTGATAATTTCAAAGTCTCTCCCAAAACGTATTCGTGAAATTTTTCACCCTGACACTATTGCGAGAGCCTCCTATCTAGCTGGCTGTAATTCCTCTCAGCCGGGACATCGTTCGTGAATAGAACGCTATAGGGGCTTCAGTGCCGTTTGGGAGTCTGTGGCTAAGTACAGCTCCTACTCCATAGGGGACGATCACAAACCAATACTAACGGCAGTCTGTTGTTGTATTGTATTAACAGGCTATCGCTTGATAGCAAACTTTTACTGCCTCAAATGCCCTATTCTCTGACTTCCCCACGACCAAACAGTGTTTTTCCAAGCAATTTATGCAGCGGTTCAGCAACGGTTGCCTTGTCTTTTAAAAACACGGCGTAAAGTTTACCAGACCCAGGAAAGCCTGGAGTTCTGTCTTGTTTTTGGGTGCTGGGGCTCTCTTTATCGCCTTGACTTTGCTCTCAGTGGGTGAATCCCTTTTTGTCTATTCTATAGCCCAAAATTCAACAGATTCGACCCCTATCTGACACTTGCTTGCTTTGACTTTTAATCCTGCCGACCTAAAATGGCCAAAACTTTCCTTAATCGCTTCCCAGTTCTCTTAAATCTTCCCTGATACCAACACATCATCGAAATAGGGTACGACTCCGGTAACCCTTGTAGGAGCCGCCCATCAAATTTTGGAATAGCCCGGGGCCACACTCACCCGAACTGTAACCGGGTGCACTTAAAGGCACCCGGTGCGTTACAATGGTCTGGGCTTCAGCTGTGCTAGCATCTACGGGTAGCTGTTGGTACGCTTGTGCCAAGTCTAATTTGGCGAAAACTTGTCCGTGCCCTAGTGAGTGCAATAAGTGTTGCACTACTGGAACTGGGTAGGCGCTCTTTTGCAATGCTTTGTTCAAGGTAGCCTTGTAATCAGCGCAAATTCTTATGGACCCGTCTGGTTTTATAGGGTGACGATTGGCGTCTCCCATTTGGCATGGTCAACTGGCACTAGTATCCCTGGCTGACTAATTTATCTAACTCTTTGTCGATTTTAGGTTTGAGTGCAAAGGAACCCTCCTTGCCTTTAACCTAATGGGAGCTATTTGGGGTCTAAATTGAAGGAGATAGGGGTCCCTTGTACTTGCCTAAACGGTCCTCGAATCGTCTGCGAATTCCTCCATTAGGGCGTTTTGCAGGTTGCATCCGCTCGTGGACGCCAGTCACCCCATTCCCAACGCCTGAACCAGTCTAGCCCCAGCAAGCTTGGCAAGGTTCCCTCGACTAACGTGATGGGCAGGGTCTTTTCGTATGTCCCGTGACTTGACCTCGACGGTCGTTGTCCCTCGAACAGGGATGCGGTTGCCCTGGTAATCCTGCACCGGAGCCGTTGTTTCTGTAGCTTGCGCTTTGCGATGTCGGCAAGGCTTTCACAAAAGTGTCCCAGGACATGATTGTGATAGCTGATCCTGTGTCTACTTCCAGTCGGCACGCACGCCTTCAATTGTCGGGTTTGTGAAGATCTTTTCTTCGATGCGGGTAGCTGCGTGGTCTATGGTAACAGTCATTCGGTTTGACTTCGCGCTCTTTCTTTCCTGGCCAATCGCGGGTCGCCTCGCCGATCTCGCGCTCTGATTGGCTGGTTTGAAATTTCGGCGGAATGTGGGGTTTGCATCTCTGACTCAGAGCCGCTCTGATTGGACGATTTGAATTTTCGGCGGGAAGGTTGGGGTGCTCGGCAGACTTGAGCCAGGTGCCCCTTCCTTTCACACCGCCGGCAAATGGCGTCCCTGAACTTACATCTTTGGCGCTGATGTCGCCCCCCGCAACTTCCGCATTCCTCCGGGTCTTCCTTTGTCGATTTTCCGGTGTAGTGGACTTCTTCCTCCTCTTCGCTGGTTGACTCACGATAGGTTTCTTCGTGGTGGACTGTGCTCGGCTTTGCGCCCGCCATCGGCGTGAGTCGCTTTTGTAAGGTGTCTGCTGCATGGTTGGACATCTCATGGGCTCTGGCTTCGTCCAGAGCGTTTGCCAATGTCAGGTTGCTCTTGGCTAGCAACCGTCTCCTCAAACGGATGTCTCTGACCCCCCGTATAAGTTGTTCCAGCAGCTCTTCGTCCAGATCGCGGTACTCGCAATGCTTGGAGGCTTGTCTCAGGGCTGCCATGTAGTCGCTGATAGACTCGCCTTCTTGTTGCCTGCGCTCCCCAAACTCGTACCGTCGAACGTATTTGGGCGGGGCTGGTGCGTAGTGATTCTTCAGGAGGGTCTGAAGGGTCTGCCACGATACGGAGTGTAGCGGTGTTGGCTCCGCTAGGCTTCTGCGACGGCGATGACTGCGGACCCACAGTGGCTTATGAAGTAAGCCCGTTTGCGGTTGTCGGAGACTCCCTGTAGCTCGTTTGCCTCCAGGAAACTTTCGAAACGGGTCATATATATTCCCCATGTCTCCTGGGCAGGGTCAAACGGAGTGGGTGGCGTGTAGCCGGTCATCGCTGCATTCGCCGTCACCTTGCTGGGTTTGATTCTCGTAGTGAGTTCAGCTCTGTTCTGGTGCTCTGCCTCAATATCCCACCTTCGTCGCCAATGTTAGGTTTGGGTATTGACGAGGCAGGAGACCAGGTTAGTGACAACAGCTCTTTAATATAGTGTGACCCAGCAAAACTCTGGAGAAAAACCTCTCCTTATATACACTTCAGCCAGAGGCTGTATCCAATCAGAAACGAGATACTTCCCGCCTAAAACTCCCGCCAAAACTTACAGTAATACATTACATGTAGACAGTTCCCTTAACTCATCGATTAGCTGTAATTCAAGTATCAAGTTCCTTTTATCCAATATCTTCCTGAATATAGATTAGAAAATAGGTGTCTCCATTCTCTACTTGCTATCACCGACCATGCAGCTCTCAATAGATTCTTCTTGAGTATCCCTAGGGGCAGGATACATTAATAAAGCCATTTAATAATGTAACTCTGGACTTGAATGATTGAAATTATTTACCACATTAGAAATAGTTCCTTATTTCTCACTCTTGTGCTTAAATCTTCTGTTTACATGTGAAATCTCAAGAAAAAATGGCTCCCAATTCAACCTCCGTTTATAGACTTAGATGTGAGGGTGTACATTAAAAGTTACCACACTAGAAATCAGTCACCACTATCATTCAAAGAGAGGTGCTGAATTTACAGTCAAAAGGATTGGACACCAGAACAGCATTGGTCAAAATCAGTGATGGGTTTCAAATTTTTTACTACCGGTTCTGTGGGTGTGGCTTGGTGAGCGTGGCATAACTTGGTGGTGTGGCTTGATGGGCGTGGCAGGGGAAGGATACTGTAAAATTTCCATTCCTTCCCCAATCCAGGAGAAGAATACTGCAAAATCCCCATTTCCTCCTGATCAGCTAGGACTTGGGGGGCAGAGAATAGATGGGGGCAAGGCCAGTCAGAATTTTTACTACCGGTTCTCCGAACTACTCAAAATTTCCGCTACCAGTTCTCCAGAACTGGTTAGAACCTGCTGAAACCCACCTCTGGTCAAAATAGATATCTGAAGAGGTTATTCATTATATCTTCCCTTTCTTTTCAAGGCATACCAAAGTTAAATAATTTGTACCACAACAATTGTTTGAAGGATAAAATGAAGAGATCTGAGCCCATCATATGATCTGGTATCACATGGAATGTTTTTTCTACAAACAGGTAATCTTAGACTTACAACCATTCATTTAGTGACTGTTCGAAGTTACAACAGTACTGGAAAAAGTGACTTATGATAGTTTTTCACACTTAAAACCACTGTAACATCCCCATAGTCATGTGATCAAAATGTGATCCAAATTTGGCAATTGGTTCATATTTATGACGATTGCAGTGTCTCAAGGTCAAGATTACCTTTTGCCACCTTCTGACAAGCAAAGTCAATAAAAAAACCAGGTTCACTTAACAGCCGTGTTATTAATTTAACAACTACAGTGATGCACTTAACAGCTGTGCAAGAAAGCTTGTAAAATGGGACAAAACTCATTTAACAACTTCCTTGCTTAGCAACAGAAATTTTGGGAGTAAGTCAAGGACTATTTGTACAAGAAAGAGACCATGCATATACAAATATAAAAACAATGTACATAACTGAAAAATGGAAAAACTATCATGTTGGATTACAGTTTTGTAGCATTAAATTTGTTAAATAAATCAAAGCCCCAGCATACATTAAATTAATCCTATTATTTTGCAAAAACAAAAAAAGCACCAAAGAAAATTAACTAAAGGTGCATATTTAAATTTATAAAAATGAATTTTAACTTAGATATTAATTTAAATACTAACATTAATTCCAGAAAAGAATACAGTGCAATTAAATGATGAGTAAATACGATGAATATGACAAGTCTCAGACACTGTAAAACTGACAGTCAGTTCAGTCTTCTCAAACTTGGGCAATGTGTTCAGTTCAATCCCATAACCAGATATAGCTATTGCTGAGAATTCTGGTTGCTGAAGTCCACACAGTAGAGACACCAAGCCTGCAGAAAGATTGAAATCACTGATATTTTTGTATCAAGCCATTCTGCTAAGATACAGTTTATGAAGTTTTAATTTTTAAAAAAGCTGGGAAAATGGTAAAATCCTAATTAATTTGTATACTTTCATATGAAAATGGAAAAAAAGAAACCAAGTACTTATAAAAAGCCAATAATGTAATAAAATAGCCCTTCATGATCTCACTGCAAAGAAACACCATGTAAATGAACTACTGCATATACAGGATAATGATGGTGTTTTTCATTCAGTCATGTCCAATTCTTGGCAATTATATGGACAGGTCTCTCCACATCTTCTGCTCTTGCACTACTTTAAGTTGTTCTATGCCAGGGATCTGCAACCTTAAATACTCAAAGTTCATTTGGACCCATTTCCCACAGAAAAGAAAACACTAGGAGCCACAAAACCTGGGTGGGCATGGCCAACTTGATGTCACTCACTTCCACTAGTCACATGACCTCCCCTTACCACGCCTACCCAGCCAGTCATTAGGACAGAGAACCAGTTGTTAAAAACCACTGGGAACCACAAAATCCTTTTGACATCTCTCTCTCCTCCCTCCCTCCCTCCCTCTTCCCCCCCTCCCTCTCTCTCTGTATTTCTCTCTGTCTCTCTCTCTCTCTCCCCCTCTCTCTGTATCTCTCTGTCTCTGCCCTTGCCTCTTCCCCATCCCCCACTGTCACTCTTACCTTCTCGGGCTAGGTGAAGAGTGACTGGGAGGGGAGGGCGAGGGGCAAGGCCAGCCAGTGGTGGGATCGCTTGACAGGGAGCCAAAGCAGAGGGCCCAAAGAGCTGCATGTGGCTCCAGAGCCTCAGGTTGCTGACCCCTGTTCTATGCTCTGCCTGGTGTCATTACACAAGATAGTTTATACATGAAGCCCAACAAGCAAGATCTATTTAATTCTCACTTGTATATTACATATTGTTTAAAAATGCAGTTGTTTACACCACTTTGTAATGTTGGAAACTTGAAATTACCGTTGCCAGAGGAAAATATGGCTCCAGAAGTCAAGAAGGGAAAACAAATCGGTAGCAGGAATATTGATTTTGAGCAAAATAGTACCCTCCTAATTTAAAAAAGGCAAAAAAACCTTTTAAAACATAACTCAGTTTTAATCAAGTATCAACTTCTATAACCATGATGACGAACCTATGGCATGTGAGCCAGAGGTGGCATGCAGCGCCTTCTCTTTAGGCATGCAAGCTGTTGCCCCAGTTCAGCTCTGCTGTGCATGCACACACACACACACGCTTCCCGCTGGCCATCTGGTCTTTGAGTCTTTGTGTGCATGCATGGGGGGGTGGGGCATGTGCGGGGGGCCACATGTGCATTAAGGGGAGGTATGGGGCGTGCGGGGGCTGCATGCAGATGTTTTGGATGCAAGTTGCGGGGGGGGGGTTGTGCGCCCGTGCGCAGGGCTGTGCTTGCATCGCATTTGGGGGGTTCGCATGCTTGCACACATGTGCGCATGCACACTTTGGGCAGTCCGTCTGGAAAAGGTTAGCCATTACTGTTCTATAAGCTAGACTCATAAGTGTATATTAACCCTTCTCCATGACATGTTCAAAGTAATTTTGATACTTTATATTCAAAGCTTACTTCCCCTTTGAATACCATCTGTAAAATAATTCCAGAATTAGTCAAATTTTTAATCTATCAGAACCAAGCAGTAATATAAAGGGAAGCAATGGGGGAATTAGGCTGATGGTGGCCGCAGCCTGATGCAAGCTCCACACCTTTTCTGTGTGTGTCATGATACTACATACATGCCTAAAATAATAATATAATATAATATTTTAATAATATTTTAATTTGTATACCGCCCTTCTCCCGAAGGACTCAGGGCAGTTTACAGCCAAAATAAAATACAACAAAAAACACATACAATACTAAAAACAGACGTTAAAAAACTTATTAAATTTGGCCCAATTTTAAAATACAATCAAACCCTAAAAAATTAATAAAAATTAAAACCCATAAAATCAGCTAAAAAAATTAAAATTCAAGCCAGTCCTGCAAGATGGAATAGATAAGTCTTAAGATCACGGCAAAAGGTCCAAAGGTCAGGTATTTGTCAAAGTCCAGGGGGAAATGGCAGAATTGTGATGCAATGCAATTTATCTTTCTCATGATAGTGGCGAGTACTCTAAATGTTGTTAGAATTAAGTTTTGTGGCACGTTCTCCTTGACAAGAAAATATTTTTATGTTAGATGCAATGTTTTAAGATATGCACATGAATACTTATATAAGAATGTGTCTCCTTGTGCATAAACAATAAATCACTGTTCACTTGGATCAGGAATCCTCAAACTCTTCAGCTCATCGATCCTTGCATGAAGTTTCAAATTGTTCATTAGATCCCAACATTACATAAAAATAATTTGATGAATCCCACTTTGACTAATAATGACGGCATCAACAATCCCTTTTATAGTCCCATTGATCCTTGGGAGCCAATACTGACCACTTAGGAAAAACCTGACCTAGATGAACTTGACCATTCTAGAAAAAAGAACGTTACTGAAAATTCCAATAATAGCTTAGAACCACAATTGATCCCAAATTTCTGTGGCTAAGCAAGACAATTGTTAAGTGAGTTTTGCCCCATTTCACAACCTTTCTTGCTATAGTTGTTGAGTGAGTCACTGCAATTGTTAAGTTAGTAACACGGTTGCTAAGTGAATCTGTTAAGTTTCCCCATTGACTTTGCTTGCCAAAAGGTTACAAAAGGTGATCCCATGACCCTGGGACACTGAAACCATCATAAATGCTTGCAGTTGCCAAGCATCTACATTTTAATCACGGGATCGCAGGAGTCCTATAATGGTCTTAAGTGTGAAAAAAGGTCATAAATCAGTTTTTTCATTGCCATTGTAATTTCAAACAGTCACTAAATGAATGCTTGTAAGTCAAGGACCACCTGTAATAGTTGATTGGGCAAATGATCTGGGAAGCCCAAGGCTACAGGCTGAATTTGGAAACTGAAGAAACATATAGGAAAAGACTGTTACAAATTAGTTCTATATCATGCCAAGAGAATTATATGACTGCTATGTAAGCCACTAGGAGCTGAATCAAAAGCAATTTTCCTTTCCTTCTCAAGTTGTATTTCCCACAAGATGTCTACTTCAAAATCCACTGGCTTTCTATAGAGTACATTGCAATCCCCCCTCCACACACTATTTCTGAAGATAATTCAGAAACTTCGGCTCATAGAAAATATCTGAAAATTGTCTGTTGATGAAGTAGAAAAAACAAGATAGGAGAAAGCTATCATAGATGTGGGCAGCTTGTACTTTATGGACCACTATACATTGCCTTTTTAAAGACAGATCTCTTGAGATTTCACTGTCAGAATTCTCTGCCCCTGTTCCATCTGGCAACATCATTTCATCAACAACCTACTCATGTCATTAATATTGCTGGTTCCAAGTGATAGTGGTAGTAAATAGCCTACTGCAGTGATGGTGAACCTTTTTCCCCTCAGATGCCAAAAGCGTGTGCGCGCACGTGATGGCATGTATGCACTTGCCAACAGCCATAATGCAATGCCCCCTGCAGACCCGGCCCCTGCACATGCATGCACGCTCCCTCCCACTCCCCCCACCCCATGCATGCACGCACGACCACCCACCCCGTGCTCCCTACCCGTGCAACCCCCATTTTGGTGCTAGCAGGGCTCCTGGAAGCTGCCTAAAACCAAAAATGGAGCGTGATGGGGCACCACACACACCCCGCGCATTCGAGCGCGAACCCCCCCCTCCCCCGTGCATGCGAGTGGATCTCCCGGCAGAGACCCAAAAATCAGCTGGCCGGCGGGAGGTGCGCGGGCATGCGCAGTGGAGCTGCCCTGGGCATCAGCTCGCATGCCTGCAGAGGTGGCTTTGTGTGCCACTTGTGGCACATGTGCCATAGGTTCGCCATCACGGGCCTACTGCAAGGTCAAAATATGAGGAAAACAGAATGGAACTCAGAACCACAGAAAATTGAGTACAGGTACTTGAACACAAAGAGCAGGCAAAGTTTAAGGCTTGAAAGTTCAGAGCTGCACTGTTGTGGCTCCAGCCCCTGAACATGGCCCCATGCCCAAAAGTGACTCTGAGAGTGAGGGGGAAGGGCCGGTAAGGCTTACCTCCGGAGCACCGATTCCTTTGGCCCGGCTCCAGGAGCCAGAACTAGGCCAGTCGGAGGACGTAATGAGGCCGACATCCCCTGATTCCTCCCTTCCTCAGGCTACGCCTACAGACGCAGCTGATAATCGTACCAATCAAGCCAGGACCGACCCGTGCTTCAGAAGATTAGAGAGGCGGCGTCATCAAAGGGAAGGGTGGGGCAGGAGCCCCACCCCACAGGATATATAAGGAGCTTTGGATCTGCTCTCACTTCTACGGGAAGCAAATTAGCTGAACCATGTCGAAGTGAGCTGAAATCTGTTTGAACTTTTTGGCAGGCAGCTGTGTTTTCTCGGCCAGGACTGATAGAAGCCTTGTAACCACTGGCTGTAGGCCAGCTCGTTACTCCAAAGTGAGGACGGAGACAGAACATGCACTTTTCTCAGGCCTAACTAGTTGCAGGAGGAAACTCTCTCTTAAAATACTGTTAGAAACAACCAATAATGATTTCCAAAGATTGGCCAAAGGAGACACAGGGACAGGCCAAAGGAGACATAGGATGAGCGTTCCAATAGACTTGAGACATGTGTTAACAGAATAGATTTAGTAGAATACTTTATTTGGGCAAGTGTGATTAGGAACACAAGGAATTTTTCTTCGGTGCAGAAGCTGTTAGTGTACATGCAAAACAATAGAGTAATAATAATCAAAATAATGATAAGAAATAATAGGAAAGGGTAGTAGAGAACATGAGAAGGATAATAATACTACACTCATACAACATGGGTGAATACACCTAGACATAACATGGTATTATGAGTATTAGGTGTTCAGCAGAGTTTGGCATATGATGTCCTATAGCCGTGATGGTGAATCTATGGCACGTGTTCCAGAGGTGGCACACAGCGCCCTCTCTGTGGGCATACGAGCCATCACCCAGTTCAGCTCCGCCACACATGTGCATGTGCCTCCCGCTGGCCAACTGGTCTTCAGGTGCCACACAGGCGTGGGGGATGGGGCGCATACGGGAGGCCACACATGCATGTGTGGGTGGGCAGGGCACCTGTGGGGTGCATGCGTGCGTGGGGTAGTGCGCATGCTCAGGACCCACAGGCGGATTGCATTTTGGGGGCTTGGGTATGCTTTGGGCACTCAGTCCAGAAAACGTTAGCCATCACTACCCTATAGCAACATCGTTGCTTTAGGTATTAAACCTACCTAGATGAATATGATGATTAAAGATTAAAGAAATACCTATTATGGCTCCATATTGCTCATTTTAAAAAAATGTTGCTCGTGGTTGCCAGAAAGAACCCCATCTTTTATTGCTCCTAATTAATTCTTAGACTCATGAAAAGATGAAAATGAACACAGTGTAACTTGGAAAATCAATTTACTACTGTGACTGCAGTAACATGTTTAAGAAACACAGCATATAAAAATATAGTGACACAGAAATCCAAATCCCCAAAATTTTACCTTAGACTGTCTACTGTAGACATCACCCCATTCCTAAGAGGTCTGTAAGGGGCGTGCATAAGAGCACAGCATGCCTACCGTCCCTGTCCTAATGTTTTCTTTTATTCATACCCTTTACATGTGTTTATAATTATGTTTACACATGTATCTGTCATAAATACATGCTTGACAAAAATAAATAAAATATAAATAAAATAAATAAATGCTTCAAATCCTAATTATGTCAGTGAGTCTACTTTCTTCAGTGAACATCCCTAGGATTTAAGAGCAATAGCAATAGCCAGTTAGAAATTTTGATACTAAAAACAAGGAAACAAATTCAGGGTAGAGAACTGAATAATACTCCACTAGGTACTTTTTAGGAAGAAAGGCATAAACTCTATGACTATTGATTTATGATGGAGCAAAGCAATGCCATATCTTACATTTTTAAAAATATTTTTTTAACTTGAAAATCAGGACTTTGCCAAAAAGTACATTAATTTATACAGAAGGAAGCCTACACAAAACTCGAAATGACAATTTGAGAGATCTGGCCATATAAGAATATGCAATTTGGCTAGCTGCCTATGGGTCCGGACACTCAAGAATACCATTGGGATTATAATGAAAATGTTAAAATAGTTATCCCACATTACTTATTTATTTTTAGTACCATTAATTCTAGTTCACCCAAAGGTTCTTTGACCAATGGCCTGTTTACAAAAAGTTTGGGCTGTTTGCATGGCAAATTGTTTGATTCATTCTGTACCAACACAAAAGATTCACAAAGTATTCTAGTCACATTTTTTTTTTTGGGTCTATTTACTCTAAAAGCAATGTGAGCTCATCTATATTGGAAGAAGAACAGTGCATTCTGTTCCTTCCTCATAGTTTTTATAAAAAATCTAAGCATGTATTTGACAGACAAGAAAAGCCAAAGTTCCTGATAGGGGGAAAGAACCCCAAAGTACATGAAATAAATAGAACATATCCTTTCTGATACATTGGATCTTACTGCAGGTAGTCCTTAAATTATGACCACAATTGAGCCTAAAATTTATGTTGCTACTGAGACATTTGTTAAGTGAGTTTTGCCTCATTTTACAACCTTTCTTGCTACAGTTGTTAAGTGAATCACTGCAGTTGTTAAGTTAGTAATTGAGTCGGGCTTCCCCATTGACTTTGTCAGAAGGTCGCAAAAGATGATCACATGACCCTGGGACCCTGTAATTGTCAAAAATACGAGTCAGTTGCCAAGCACCTGAATTTTGATCACATGACCTTAGAAATGCTGCAATGGTCATAACTGTGGGAAATGGTCATAAGTCACTTTTTTCAGTGCCTTTGTCACTAAATGAACTGTTGTAAATTGAGGATTACTTGTATTTTAAGAAAATGAGAGTACAGGCAATAAAGGCATTTAGTAACTCATGAAAGGGCCGTGGTGGCTCAGGCTGTAAGATAGCCTGTTATTAAAACACAGCAGCCTGCAATTACTGCAGGTTCTAGTCCCACCAGGCCCAAGGTTGACTCAGCCTTCCATCCTTTGTAAGGTAGGTAAAATGAGGACCCAGATTGTTGGGGGGGCAATAAATTGACTTTGTAAATATACAAATAGAATGAGACTATTGCCTTACACACTGTAAGCCGCCCTGAGTCTTCGGAGAAGGGCGGGATATAAATGTAAATTAAAAAAAAAAAAAGTAAATTTCTCATGTTTCAGTTTTACTGTTTAAAGAAAGCTCCAACTTTTACCAATTGGGCCTGCTGCACTTTTAAATCAGCCATGATTCAGCAATTATTTGGGGGGGGGGGAGCCCTTATGTGGAAACAGGATGCCACAGAAGCATAGTGTTCTGCAAAAAATGCCTCCCTGCCTCACCATCACATCTAACAGTTAAATATGCCTCATGCACACAAAATATGGTCAGTTTCTATTTTGGATGGACAACATATTGTTTCACATAAAAAGCCATGATTAATATGACACTGCAATAACAGCCTTATCCCAAACACCAGTGGTTATCAGTACCATTTACAGCTTGTTGTGCTTAGCGCTTTCTTCAGCATTCCAGAAAGCTCTTCCGATTTGATGGAGTAGCTTTTATATGTGTGGAAAATTTAATGAAGCCTGACCAAATGATGTTCTTTCTAGGGTGCCAAGTACCTTCATATAAAGATGCCCTTGAGTTAAACTTCACTCTGGGTAGCTCCCCAGACACAATCATAGAGGTTTCTTGGCAATAACATGGATGACTTGCTAATGACTTCTTCCATGATGATTTTCAAGTTTTACTCTAGACCAGGGTTGTCAAACTCAAGGCCCGCAGGGTGCTTAGATCTGGCCCTGGAGACAGCAAAGGATTGGCGTGCAATGCCCCTGCCAGAGAAAACAGAGCTCCATTTTTGCTAGCAGAGGGTTGCCGGAGACCATCGCAGCCAGAAACGGAGGCCGCAAGGGCCTCCCAAGCTCATTTTTTTGCTGGCAGTGGGTTGCAGGAGGTTGTTGCAGCCAGAAACAGAGCTTGGAAGACCATTTTTTGTGGCAGATTGCTTGGGCCACCACAGGTTCCCCTGACACAAGTGACATTGAGCTGGCCATGCCCACCCCGGCCCCCGAGGTCAGACACAATCCTGATGCACCCCTCAATGAAATCAAGTTTGACACCCCTGCTCTAGACTATAGCTTGGGTGTTCCTAGAGCTCTTTCAAACAAGTACTAGCAAAACCTGATCTTAGCCAAGCACAGACAAAATTCGTTTGTGTTTATTTGCACCTGCAGTTATCTTGATTTGTTTTAAAATAGCTGGAGACCTAATCATATCTATCTTACATAACCTATTCTTTTCACATATTCCTTGTTCTCAGGGCATTGGGGATGGTTTTTTGCTCTAGAAAAACAAGAATATTTTCTAGGCAAACTGAAGGCAAGTGAATACTAATAGACACAGACAGAAATCCAATGACAACATACAACACATTTGGCCCAATGCATTTCAAATATATAACAATCTGCTCTCCAAATACCCTGTTTCCCCAAAAATAAGGCATCCCCTGATAAGAAGCCCAGTCAGGCTTTTGAGCGCATGTGCTAAAATAACCCTCCCTCCCCTGAAAAAAGCCCTCCCTGAAAACATTTAAGCATAGAGCTGGAAATCAGGTAAGATGGCAAGAGGAGTCCCATCTTGCTCCACGCACCCCAAAATAATAAAACCTCCCCGAAAATAAGTCCAAGCGCTTATTTCAGGGTTCAAAAAAATATAAGACAGGGTTTTATTTCTGGGGAAACATGGTAGTATTTGTATATTACTGAGGATATCTTTCCTCAATCTCAATCCTCAAGATGTGGAATGCACAAGTAGCAAACAATGGAGCAAGAAAGAAAAATCTGAAAGCAGTTTTGATTTCCAAACTACCTTCTGGAAACTACTGGTAATGTACAAGAGAGAAAAGGTTAGCAACTCTGTCTTGTAGCAAACTGTCACAAAAGGACAGAAGGGAAGATGCTTGGTTTATGCTACGGGAGCCCCCAACTTTGAGATATCTGGTTACTTATACTGCTAGAGAACTACACAAGTCTGTCACTGGTTCCAACTTTGTCATAGGTTTGGCAAAAGCCCAATATAAATACTTAAGACGCAAAGTGTATAACCATTTGTGATTGTGGTCTTAGTCTATTTTATGTTCTTGTACTTCAGGAAATATCTGGATATCATATATTTTTGCTGTTTCTTTATTTGGAGCTGGAAAACTCCAATTCATATTCCACTCCTAGACATGACTAAGAATAATTAAGTCCTAGTAACTTCACTGTGTTTTACACATATTCACACTTTGAACCTAAATGGAATCTATGACATTTCAGGCAAAAGATTTTTGGAGAATACAGTCCTAATATGATGGATGGGGCTAGTTTCCTTGAAGTAATCAGAGGCATGGCAGTGAACTGTTGTCAATTCTCACATCAGTTAAAGAATGTAATTGCCATAGTAACCGTGGAGGCATTTAAACAGAGCAACAGACTTTTTATAGCATCTTTTTGCTTGTTAAACTGGCATGTACTTTTATATTCAGAGCAGATACAAGATGGCTTTTAAGGCAAACGTGAATGAAAGGAATTAAAGAAGGTCCATAGATAGGGTATATGATTTGCAAACTTTTAGGGGCATTAAGAGTCTTCAGTGTGATCATTTACTTTTTATATTTTACGTATTAAAATAAAGAATGACTAGTATTCAGTTCTATAGAGATAAACCATTAGAAAATTCTCACCTGGACCAAAGTTTCTGCCAAAGTAGCATTTTCAATTTGCTCTCAAATTCAGATCTTCCAAGCTCTTTCTGAGAAAACATTGTGTATTTATTTAGTGTTCCCTACTAATAATCTCTTTCCACTTATGACTGTATGACTATAACTTGTTGCTGACAATCCTTATGATTTATATTGATATATTGATCATCAATTGTGTTGTAAATGTTGTACCTTGATGAACGTATCTTTTCTTTTATGTACACTGAGAGCATATGCACCAAGACAAATTCCTTGTGTGTCCAATCACACTTGGCCAATAAAAATTCTATTCTATTCTATTCTATAACGTCACGTCTGCAGTGGAGGCCTATTCACAGATTGGGAAGTAGCGAAAGAAAAGTACTTGGCATTTGCTGAGAGTTGTTTATACTGATTGTTGCTTCGTAGTTTACAGAGCTGAGTGTCGCTTCTGAGTTGGCAAGATTATAAAAGAAAATCCTAGCTCTTATTCAGCTTACAAAACCTATATAGGAAAACCTTTTAAAAGCTGCCACAGCAATAAGCACAATAAGATCCCATTTGTTTGGTGCAAGATGGAAGTGAATTAGTATATAGAGCCACGTCTGAACAGGGATGTTTCTAAGGGAACGGTTTCTGCCTTAAATATCACCTGACATTTTAATGAGCTATCCAAACTTTAATCAGCAATATGGGTTTCATGCAGTTGAAGTTCTTCCCATGACTGATTTTTGAGTCAATCTACTGTATGCGAATTAGAACAATCAATAGTGATGTGCAAATACTATTATTTTTATTTTATACTGTATTATTGCAGCATATAATGTATATCAGGTGTGGGATTCAGCTGGTTCGGACCAGTTCGAGAGAACCAGCACTATGCCATCCTATTTAGCTGTGTTTTTTAAGCCGTGTGCATGTGTGCAAGCACACGCGTGAGCAAAGCAAATGCGCAGAAGGCTCCACGCTCACATTTTTGGTGCTGGGGTGAACCGGTTATTAATTCATGTGCCACCCACCTCTGAATGTATTACAGTTTTACAAAGAACTATATTATTTAATATTTTTATTGTTTAAGGAATTTACACAGCACAGATGACCAGACTCAGATTACCATATTTTGGATGTATTACACAAAAACCTAGCTCTCTGGAGAAAGTTATAGTGGAAATGGAAGAAAAGACAACCAACAGCAAGATGGCTGGGCTCACCATAGGGCGCACCTACGGAAAACCTAAAGCACTAAGTTAGGAACAGATTGTAACAAAAAATATCTGTATGGCTGCTAAGAGTTGACATCAAAGTGACAGCACATAATCAATAGAAAGATGGAAGAGTCAAATGTTAATATTATAAACAATAGTTATTTCCTATACGCAATAGTTACTATGAATACATAGGCTTCATTATAGCATATCCCATGTTTCTGCACATATTGCTTTACTGTGTCTTCTACTTTGCTTTACTATGAAAATACTATGCTATTTTCTTTTATTATATATTTATTTGAACAGGGGGGAAAAAACATTTTCCCTCACAATAAAATACATGATTAAGATGACTAAATAGGTAGGAATTCTTTAAAACATGTTATTAATAAATTTGATCCAAGTTTTAATTTCCTCTCATATACAGTGTAATGGTGTGAGCTGATAATATCAATAATTTGTGCCCATAAATCGGTTTATTTCAATTCAATCTTTCATATTATGGTTTTTAGCACAGGCTTCTGTGCTAAATTTCAGTTAGGACTTTGTTTTGAAAGTTCTGTGTTGTAATAGCTTCCTGAGCAGAACATGACCGTGTTCTTCTATCAACAATCTGTACCGCTCTACCTCATCCCTACCCCCTAAGAAAATTTTTTGAGAAATTAGAATGAAATAAAGGACTTGGGAGAAGTAAAAACAAGTGGTTACTTTTTTAAAGGGATATAAAAACAAATTATATTTTTTAAAATTACATCAGGAACCAGAAGTTGAGTGAAGCTTCTTCCCTTTCGTAACCTCACACTGCCTGCATGTAGCCGATTCTACTATTGTGTCGTGGATTAGGTCTCATTCATTGCTATTCCTCTTGAACGGGCTATTTAACATTTTACATAGGGAGGAGGATTTGCGCAAAAGCGTATGCACTTTTTAAATGGTCACATCTTTGAAAAAAATCCTTTTAAAATAAGGATGGACTCGGAAACGCCCCCATTCAGAGTGTCAATAAAGTTGAATGGAGATATATAAATGATCTACAGATCCTTTTATCCTCACAGGAAAGACTGGCATTCAACAGTATCATTTAAAATGGGAAATAAGATCTAATGAAGGCCAAAACACAAATAAAGGCAAAAGGATAACACACATTACATGTTCTGGCAAGACATCTTCTCAGTAACAATATCAATGAGTGCTATGTTATCAAGACAACTGAATTGTTTGTACATCATGATTTAGAGGCGACAGATGATTAACTTCAGGTATTTTTCTGCCCAAGAGACATTTTTTTAAACTTGAGCTCTTCTACAAAATGCTGGTTTATATCATTCAGCCTCACTTATACATTCCTAAAAATAAGATCCAAAGCAACTATGTGTTGTAAATGTTGTACCTTGATGAACGTATCTTTTCTTTTATGTACACTGAGAGCATATGCATCAAGACAAATTCCTTGTGTGTCCAATCACACTTGGCCAATAAAAATTCTATTCTATTCTATTCTATTCCTATTTAAAAAGCATTAAGTTACCTTTCTATAGGTCTTGTTAAAACTCACAAGTTAATATAGTTTTCCTGCATGAAAATAAGCGCAATTTGAAAGTTTTCATATTCAACATTCTAGAATGTCACACCTGAACTGCTACACGTTAATATAAGCATTACAAGCTATAGACTGTAGTTGATTGTAGTGCTTGCTATAAATTTTAAGAACATCCTCTGTTTTCCTTAATGATTTAAAACTTGTTTCAAATTATATATCATTCAGCCCTTGAGACGTGAAAGCAAAATGATACCCTGGTGATCTTTTAGGAGTAACATACAATGAAGGCAACCAAGTTCTTATAGTAAATCTTTAGGCTCCTAATCCTATTGTGCTCTGCATTCTGTCTCACTCATTCACATACATAACAGCAGGGGATGTTGAAATGTGAGCATTAAAGTGTGACATTTCCTGCTTTCATTTTTTGGTTTAGAAAATGATGTCAAACATATCAAAAGTATTCAGGAACAGTTTGGCCCTGAATCTCAAAGACCAGCTATGAAAGCTATTTTCTGATCCTTAGAGATTACAACTAACTCAAACTCTTGAATATACAAGAATAAGGGAAAAAAGAAAGAAAAACAAATATCGCATGCATTCCAATATAGCAGTAAATTAAGGGAGAAATGTACATAAGAAATTAAGAACACCAGAAAGCCAGATATGGGAGCTTAACATGTTCTTAAAGTAGATCAGGCAGAAGGAACAGAAATAATGTATTCTATTGGAAATAGCACAGTGCTGTTCAACATATTTGCTGTAAATTGCTGTAATGCCATACAAAATACATAATTTTTCAAACAAGTTATAGCAATTGAAAAGGGCTAGGTTATCAACCATTTGTTACAAATATGCAATAAATATTTTCAGAAGTTAGAATTCTTGACAAATTTTAATAAAAGAGTATGATGCAATACTTTTAAAACAGCCCAGGTTTGCTTGTATAAATATATTATCCCCATAATCTTTCAGTTCATGATAGCCAACAAACCTGAACAGAGATATCAGAATACCTAATATACTTTAGAAGAGTTATTTATAAACAAATTTTAATTACCTACAAAGCAATTAAAATCCAATCCTGCAGTAAGGTTTTTTAAAAAGTTCATTTACACTTAATTTTAGAAATCTTTAAAGAAATCTCCAGGGTTTGCTTATATGTCTTTTTTTTTTTTTAAGAAATGGAGAATCACCATTCCAATGTCACTGTTTTGGAGACATCTTCTGAAAAGACAGGTTCCAAAGTCAAGTAGATACTCCATCACAGCAGGCAATTTGACTCTAGACTCTATTAACTGAGCATGTAACATAGATACCCATACAGATGTACATCAGTGCTAGAATGCTTATTTTTACACTCATTTATAAATGGATAGTAGTTAATCAACTCAAATTTTAAATAAAGAAGAGCTGTACTTAACAATTTGCATAAAATCACAATTAACTGATAAAATTAATTGGTTTAAACATCAGCTGACATTTCTTGAGCATGGTTTTAATAACACAGGAGAAGGAAGTGAACTAAGTACTTTACCAAGATACCCCTGCTTAGGAAACTGAAATCCAAAACAATAAGATTTCACTAAAGCATAATAATGTGGTACTGTACCTTTAAGGTAGAAAAGGGTTCCTTGGCTGAAGAAAGTGCTTTACTCTTGGTTCGCAGTGACCATTACCTAAAACTGAGCAATTCCTAATTTTCCCCATTCAGCAGCTTCTCTCTCTCTCTCTCTCTCTCTCTCTTTCTCTCACTCTCTCTCTCCCCTATTCACTCTGGGAGCTTTTACCATTTAAGGTCAATGTGTAACATCTGGCTCCCTTAACAAAGCTAAAGCACTTGCTAGACTTAGCCAAGCTTCTAACATTAAAAACGCATTTTAAGAAACTATTCAGAAAGCTAAGTGAATGCTTTCCCCTATTTTAGCAGAAATGCTGGTGGGGGGGAGAAGCAGATTAGCATTCTCTCACAGTTTATAACACGAGGACATTACTCATTTCTGAATAACTAAATTTAAAATGGGCACATAGGAAACAGATGAAATCTCAAGATTGTGTTAACTCTTAATGCAGGTGTATGTATTAGCAAAAGCATTTTTCTGGGATCTTCTTTTCACACTACTTGTGAACAAAGCTTTCAACAACATATTAACTACACCTACACGTTTTGGAAAAACCTCTGACCCAGTTCCAGATTAAGACTGTATTCTCCTATTTAAAAATGTAAACTAAAAATTCATATCCAAAAGGATGCTATTTACATCTACTTGCATCTTACATAATAAGAAGAGAGACAAGCAGTAGTTTATTTTTATACCATGAATCTCACCTAGCACAAACCTGATTTTAAAATTTGGACTCTCAAAGTTACTTGTGGCTATAAACTCCTAGTTTTTATGGCCTTAGACAGAATAGTGAAATCTTCCACTATTTATCATGTCACAGAATCAAAAATGAAATTAGCACATCAATCCTGTTAATATGGCTGGAATTTTTTTCTTTTAAGCAAATTGGATAAATAGCAAATTGAGCTGTTTAATGAAGAACAAAAAGAACTTTATGATTTTTACATTGGGATTGTACTATCTGGAGATGCATACCTTCCCATCATTAACACTATCTAATTTGCCTAGATGGCCTTTTTTTCATGACTGTCTATGGCAGGGGTGTCAAACTCACATCATCACATGATGTATCGTGACTTTCCTGCCCTTCGCTAAACTGGGGGTGGGGATGGCCCGCATGTGAGACATCCGGCCCATGGGTCACGAGCTTGACACCTCTGGTCTATGGAGATCCTCAATCTTCCAGATCAGGGGTCTCCAACCTTGGCAACTTTAAGACTTGTGGATTTCAACTCCCAGAGTTCCTCAGCCGAAACTGAGCTTTGCTGGCTGAGGGACTCTGGGAGTTGAAGGACACAAGTCTTAAAGGGACCAAGGTTGGAGACCACTGAGATATAGCATTACAATACAAGATCCACTGCATCCAACAAAAACGTTGGAACTCACATTGCAGTGACCCATTTATCATCTTGTCTGTTTTGATGCTGCCTGCAGACACCACACAATTCTGATGTTGCCTGCAGACACCACACCAGACATCCTGGACATAATCTGTTTCAACTCCTACCCTCAAAACGACGCTATAGAGCACTGCACACCAGAACAACTAGACACAAGAATAGTTTTTTCCCAAAGGCCATCACACTGCTAAACAAATAATTCCCTCAACACTGTCAAACTATCTCATCGTTCCCATCACCAATCTCTTTCCACTTATGACTGTATGACTGTAACTTTGTTGCTGGCAATCCTTATAATTTATATTGATATTGATTGTTCCTGATTGCTAATTGTATCCTATGATTATCATTAAGTGTTGTATCATTAAGTGTTAAATTTGTACCCTATGACCATCATTGGTGTTGTAAATGTTGTACCTTGATGAAGGTATCTTTTCTTTTTATGTACACTGAGAGCATATGCACCAAGACAAATTCCTTGTGTGTCCAATCACACTTGGCCAATAAAAAATTCTATTCTATTATCAGGAAAACTGCATGATCATGACTATGAAATCACCAGCAATCAAAATGAATCTTAAGAGGGAATCTTCCATGATCAATATTGTTGCCTTTGCTTTTTACATCATTAATATTAGTACACTTGCTTTTTAATTATTTTTTATTATTCAAGTTTCTTAGGGAGCTTTATTCAATAGACAAAGTGGGAATAAGAATGGTAGCATGAGTGTAATGGGCTTCTCTCTCTCTCTCTCTCCATAAAATATTAATCACATGCAGTGGTGAAATCCAGCAGGTTCTGACAGGTTCTGGTAGTGGAAACTTTGAATAGTTTGGAGAACCGGCAAATACCACCTCTGGCTGGCCTCAGAGTGGGGTGGGAATGGAGATTTTGCAATATCCTTCCCCCAGGAGTGGGGAGGGAATGGAGATTTTTCAGTATCCTTCCCCTGCCATGCCCACCAAGCCACGCCCACAGAACCAGTAGTAAAAAAAATTGAATTTCACCACTGATCACATGGGATAAGATACTTAGTCACCACAGTCCTCACATGGATGCTCTTTGAACATTTTCTCAAAAATGTTGAAGACTGAGCATTTGCATTGTGATGCCTCTTTGTTTCGTATCTGTCTGATCAACATAACCACAATTAACAAGAAGCTTCTGAATAATAGCAGGGGGAATATTAGCATCTTCCTTACATTTTATATAAACACAAATGTTAAATGCAGTGGTGCATCAAAAAGTATGAGTGATAATTAAATATAAGAAAAGTTAAGAATGTATTGGATTACTGCTGAGCGAATGACAAAAATGATTGATTTTTTTTATGGTTTAGCCGTCCTGCATAGACAAAATCATTTAGGATCAAATTGCAAAATAAACACACGAAGGAGGAATGAGTGAATGAAGAGGAAGGTGAAAATCAAGGCTGTGGTTACATGGTTTTTATGAGATCCTAAAAAAGGGAGAGGAATTGAGAACAAAAAACCATGTATGAAGTGGTACATGCATGTGATGGAAGCTTGAGTAAGACGCAAACTTTTGGAGAAATAAAAAGAAGTGTGTTGGTTTAGATTAATCTTAGCATTGTTTTCTTTTTCTAATACTAGGCCATTAATTTCACTACCATATTGTTTCAGTGCTGGTATAATGCTGTTTATACCAAAACTAATATATCAAGACTACAGAGACAGGATGGAAGTCCACCTCTGAAAGCAATTCTTCACCATATCTGGTATAGTGAGCTGAAATTGAGAGACTGCTGTCAGCTAATCCTGAACTGATTATACTAGGATTGCACAAATGCTGTGGCCATTTGGGTGAAAAGAATGAGCAGACCATGAAACACACTGATATTTGGATGTGCAAAAGATTCCGGGAAACAATATCTATATTATGGAATAGAAGATGAAAGAAAGACCTTTCTTAGGATTCATACAAATTTGCTCCAATAAAGGTAAACACTTGGAAAAGGTACCATAGTTCACTTTAAATCAAAAATCCTCAAAGAGTGACATATTGAAGATAGTGCTTCAAATCTCAATATTGGCAAAAAAAACAATAACCCCTATGGGTTTTCTGCTATGCCTTGTAAATGGAGAGCCAGTGGTGTATTGCATTTCAAAAGGAAATGCAGGGTACTGGCCAATTCAGCAGTCTTGAACGCAATCACTAGGACTAATATTTCGGGATTTATTTACAGAGTAAGAAAACATATCTCCTTGAAAACCTAGAAGAAATAAACGAAGTACCTTAGGGAGGAAAATTTACTACAAAGGAGAAAGAATCAAATCTGACAAGTTTTCAGAGTTCAAAATAATGAAAAGATGCTTAGAATACCAAATCCTTAAAGTTATGGCACTATATTTATTTATTTATTTATTTATTTATTTATTTAGATTTTTATACCGCCCTTCTTCCGGAGGACTCAGGGCGGTATAGAGTACATACAGTAGTGGACAGAAAGAATGTGAGGTCATTTCAAGATATTACATTGCAAAACATTGATATTAAAATATCTAAATCATGTGCTTAATTTTATTCAACTCTGTAAAAAGTTCTTTCTACTCAATCTTATATTAATGTTACTATTTCAGCTTAAAATATTTCACGCATATTATGTCAACAATTAGTGTCTATCTTCCTTAGTATTTAACTGGTCCAAACTTTATGTTAAAAATATTACAGTAGTCCTTGACTTACACTCACAATTGGGACCAGAATTTCAATTGCTAAGCAAAGTGGTTATTTAGTGACTCATGCCCAATTTTATGACCTTTCTGCCATGGTTGTTAAATGAATCACTGTGATTGTTAAATGAATCATGGATTTGTTAAGCAAATCTGGCTTCCCCTATTGATTTGCTTGTTGGAAGTTGCTTGAGAAGGTTGCAAATGGGGATCACATGACCCTAGGACATTGCAACCATTGTAAATACATGCTGAAGTTCCCGAATATCTATTATGTGACCATGAGGATGCTGTGACGGTTGTAAGTGTGAGGACTGGCTGTAAGTCACTTTTTTCAGTGCCATTTTAATTTCAAACAATCACTAAACTAATCGTTGTAAGTTCAGAACTACTTGTAATGCAATTTGTAATTTAAGACTGCCAACAGAGTATATCCTGTGATTGTTAAATGAATCACTGTGATTGTTAAATGAATCACTGTGATTGTTAAATGAATCACTGTGATTGTTAAATGAATCACTGTGATTGTTAAATGAATCACTGTGATTGTTAAATGAATCACTGTGATTGTTAAATGAATCACTGTGATTGTTAAATGAATCACTGTGATTGTTAAATGAATCACTGTGATTGTTAAATGAATCACTGTGATTGTTAAATGAATCACTGTGATTGTTAAATGAATCACTGTGATTGTTAAATGAATCACTGTGATTGTTAAATGAATCACTGTGATTGTTAAATGAATCACTGTGATTGTTAAATGAATCACTGTGATTGTTAAATGAATCACTGTGATTGTTAAATGAATCACTGTGATTGTTAAATGAATCACTGTGATTGTTAAATGAATCACTGTGATTGTTAAATGAATCACTGTGATTGTTAAATGAATCACTGTGATTGTTAAATGAATCACTGTGATTGTTAAATGAATCACTGTGATTGTTAAATGAATCACTGTGATTGTTAAATGAATCACTGTGATTGTTAAATGAATCACTGTGATTGTTAAATGAATCACTGTGATTGTTAAATGAATCACTGTGATTGTTAAATGAATCACTGTGATTGTTAAATGAATCACTGTGATTGTTAAATGAATCACTGTGATTGTTAAATGAATCACTGTGATTGTTAAATGAATCACTGTGATTGTTAAATGAATCACTGTGATTGTTAAATGAATCACTGTGATTGTTAAATGAATCATGGATTTGTTAAGCAAATCTGGCTTCCCCTATTGATTTGCTTGTTGGAAGTTGCTTGAGAAGGTTGCAAATGGGGATCACATGACCCTAGGACATTGCAACCATTGTAAATACATGCTGAAGTTCCCGAATATCTATTATGTGACCATGAGGATGCTGTGACGGTTGTAAGTGTGAGGACTGGCTGTAAGTCACTTTTTTCAGTGCCATTTTAATTTCAAACAATCACTAAACTAATCGTTGTAAGTTCAGAACTACTTGTAATGCAATTTGTAATTTAAGACTGCCAACAGAGTATATTCTCTGGTTTTTTATTGCCATATCTTCTACACAAACCAATTCTGTATATTACCATGGTAATTTCAACTATTTGTACCAATGAAGACTGTTTTGATATTTTTGTTTACTAGGGTATTCATTTAGGTCTCCATTTAAGCCACTTATAAAACTATTGCCGAGTACAAGGCTTAGCTATGACGCTCACTCAATTCAATTCACTTCAATTTGTTGATCTGGATGATTACCTTTTGGACCGGCTCGTCAGCGGTGTCCGGGATGAACGCCTGCGGCGCCTCATCGCTAAGCAGGACCTCACATTTCAGATGGCATTAGATGAGGCATGTGCCTCAGAGCTGGCCACCTCTCATTAGCTGATATGCCTCGAGGGCAGAGCCCACAGATAGCAAAAGGAGCAACAATTCATTTCAACAAAGCTGATCCACTATATGAGGAGGAGGAGGAGGAAGACGCTGTCCATCGCCTTAAAGAGGTTAAGAAACCATCTCCACCACTAGGGGCCGCCACTGCCGGTGCAGGCTAGGGGTCCCTGGGCCGGAGACGTCCCCCACAGAAGAGGCTGAGGAGTTGGGTCAGCCAGTGACCATGGCTACAACGGAGCCACGAAGGTCCAGCCGAATCAAGCGGCGCCCAGCGTATCTCCAGGATTACGATTGTGCAAGCTAGGGGGAAAGAAGTGTTATGTCCTGCACCGGCAGTGGCGGCCCCTAGTGGTGGAGATGGTTTCTTGTTCTGTTCTGATTGGCTCCTGCTTTTGGAGCTGAATAAAAAAGAGGGCTGTCAAAGCAGGCCTGGTCTGCTGGTTGTTGCTGGTCTCTGTGAGTTAAAATAAACGTTATGTGTGAACATCTGGGGAGCCTCAATTATTACGGAACCCACAGAATATAATACTGGCGACGAGGACTGAGGAAAGTACGTGAGTTGCTGAGCTGCTGAGCGAGCCAAAGTGTGAATTTCTCCTCAGAGCTATTCAGATCCCTGGCCTACAGAGCAAACCATGGCATCGCCTGAGAACTTTGTGCCTTTTAACCCAGTGACCGAATCGTGGGAGGCATTTGTAGCCCGTTTTGAATGCTTTCTTATTGCCAATGAATATACAAACCTATCTAGTGAAAGGAAGCGTGCTTATTTCCTGGGTTTCTGTGGGGCAGAAATGTTCGAGACAGCCATGACATTGATGGCCCCCCAGTCAATTCATGCAGGGACTTGGGATGACTTCATGGCTAAATTAAAAAGACATTACGCCCCGACACCCTCCAGAATCGCCCCGCGGCAGCTGTTTTACCATAGGGATCAGGCTGAGGGGGAATCGATAAACCAGTATGTAGCCGCTTTACGTAAAGTGGCGCGCCATTGCGAATTTGTTGATCTGGATGATTACCTTTTGGACCGGCTCGTCAGCGGTGTCCGGGATGAACGCCTCAAGCGGCGTCTCATCGCTAAGCAGGACCTCACATTTCAGATGGCATTAGATGAGGCATGTGCCTCAGAGCTGGCCACCCTCTCATTAGCTGATATGCCTCGAGGGCAGAGCCCACAGATAGCAAAAGGAGCAACAATTCATTTCAACAAAGCTGATCCACTATATGAGGAGGAGGAGGAGGAAGACGCTGTCCATCGCCTTAAAGAGGTTAAGAAACCATCTCCACCACTAGGGGCCGCCACTGCCGGTGCAGGCTAGGGGTCCCTGGGCCGGAGACGTCCCCCACAGAAGAGGCTGAGGAGTTGGGTCAGCCAGTGACCATGGCTACAACGGAGCCACGAAGGTCCAGCCGAATCAAGCGGCGCCCAGCGTATCTCCAGGATTACGATTGTGCAAGCTAGGGGGAAAGAAGTGTTATGTCCTGCACCGGCAGTGGCGGCCCCTAGTGGTGGAGATGGTTTCTTGTTCTGTTCTGATTGGCTCCCGCTTTTGGAGCTGAATAAAAAGAGGGCTGTCAAAGCAGGCCTGGTCTGCTGGTTGTTGCTGGTCTCTGTGAGTTAAAATAAACGTTATGTGTGAACATCTGTGGAGCCTCAATTATTACGGAACCCACAGAATATAATAGGAACCACACTAAAAACTCTGGATATGAACTACAGGATACCAACAGAGTTTCTTGGGGGCAATATACAGGTTCGAACACTGCAAACAAGGTAGTAATTCTTGAATTAACTTGCAGGGCTATTATTAAGATTACTTTCATACTTTCTGGTTGCTCAGGCTTTTTTGTAACCTCCAACAATCTGACTCTACTTTTGCTAAATTCTCAGTACCATACATCGCACAATCCCTTTCAGATAGTCTTTGATTTGTTTTGTTGATCACCCATTAAATTAATCTATCATGTAGAAATTATAGCTAAATAGCTTACTTTTAAATATGCTAAAATAAGGTTATGTGATATGAGAACTTTCTTTAGAATAGATGAAAGATGGAAAATAAACCTAGAAATTCAATGTGATTGAATAAGGTTATTTTCCCTTCCTTTCCTTTTTTTCCCATGCCAAATGATTCTGTGAAACAACCTGGGAATTTTAGGTGATCTGACCAGTGTCATCTATAAACAAACTACAAGTTTGTTCTTAGAGTATGGCAAGCTGTATTTTGAATTCTCATATCTTATTCTACACAGTTCTAAAGGATGACTAGACAAAACTCACCCCTGCCGTGCATACATTTGCTACTAAATTTTTCACCAGATGGAACTTATATTTGCTTTGTTTTTATGCCTGATTATTCATTACATGGCATTTTGTTAATCACAAATTCTAGTGATTTCTCTTTTAACTTCCCAAATTGGCCTTTGATCCAGGTATCTCCTGGATCTTGGATTCTGGCTTTCTCTCTATCTCCTAGTTCAACTCCTAACACCAGAGCCCCAAGTGACTGTTCTTTTCTGTATTTAATTATTTCTAATCGTCATCATCACAAAACGTTTGCCCCAAGGTTGGAATATATTAAATGCCATGGTTCCCACACAGGAGTGATTTCTACTGCTGTATCTTTTAATGTATCTATTGTCAAAATCTCCAGGGAAAAAAGTAGAAATGCACAATTCCTGGGAACTGTAGTAATATAAATGAAATCTATGCCTGTCCAATAACAATTTCTGCAAACTGAACATTCCTTTTACCGTAATAATGACACTTGGATAATCAGTCACTTTATAGAATGTGTATCCAACTATTTCCTACTAAGTATTAGAGTATAAGACTTTTGGAACATCATCACCCCTGAGATGAAAATAGCCCCAATCTTTATAGCTTTTGCAAAACCCTCAAAACATGTTTTTTTTTTCATCAGTTCTGGCAATCTCCTGGCAGAAAAGAGCCTACACATCACTGGTGGATTTCAAATTTTTTTACTACTGGTTCTATGGGTGTGGCTTGGTGGGCGTGGCATGGCTTGGTGGGCGTGGCATGGCTTGGTGGGCGTGGCAGGGGAAGGATATTGTAAAATCTCCATTCCCACCCCACTCCAGGGGAAGGATACATAAAATCTCCATTCCCTCCCCAATCCAGGGGAAGGTTACTGCAAAATTCCCATTTCGTCCCAATCAGCTGGGACTTGGGAGGCAGAGAATAGATGGGGGCGGGGCCAGTCAGAATTTTTACTACCGGTTCTCCGAACTACTCAAAATTTCCGCTACCAGTTCTCCAGAACTGGTCAGAACCTGCTAAAACCCACCTCTGCTACACGTGTGTTGTGCGCTGCCCAGATTCACCTTGTAGGAGATGGGCAGCCATATAAATTTGGAAATTAAATAAATAAACAAATAGTACAGCTATTGTCATCCAGCCTGATAAACTTAATTGCCTTTAAGGCTGTGCTATGAATTTCATGAACTGCTGTTAAATTTTATTTTTTTAAAAAAAATCCTTACAACATATATTACTGTCAACATCAAGAAATCATTTCAGACATATTACAAATCATTATATAATAATAATTTGGTTGCCAAGTTGTAATTTTTAAATAATCCTGACTCCTCTAGAAATGCAGATAATCCCACTGTAGAAAAATTTAGACTGCCTTACAGTAAAATCAATATAAATACATTCTAATATATAATGCCATCAGATTTTGTTAGTCTTACTTTCTTACCTTATTGAATATTTTGGTTTCCATAGGCAATAGGACTTCTTTCTGAAAAGATATCTGTCATCTGCTCATATCAAGGTAATTCAAAAATGTAAGCGAAAAATGATTAAAACAATAAATGCAAGAAACCAACCAACGTAGTAGAAATCGTGCCAGTACCATTTTTACAACAATACTGATTTGGCATTTATCTTCTTATAGTTCATATAATAGCCTGGCAACCAAAACCTTCAGAAGAAATCTAACAATCCAGCCTGATTATACCTAGCAACAGTTTCACTCATCTTCCTACTCAGATAATTGAAACTGATTATAAAAGTACTGGTTACGATTCAATCAAATTCCTTGTGTGTCCAATCACACTTGGCCAATAAAAAATTCTATTCTATTCTATTCTATTCTATCAACCAATCGACCTCTCACTTGGACTACTGTAACGCTCTCTACATGGGGCTCCCCTTGAAGAGTACCTGGAGGCTCCAGTTGGTTCAGTTGGTTCAGAACGCAGCTGCGCGGGTGATAGTGGGAGCCACACGTTGCTCCCATGTAACACCTTTCCTGCGCAGTCTGCACTGGCTACCTGTGGTCTTTCGGGTACACTTCAAGGTGTTGGTGACTACCTTCAAAGCGCTCCATGGCATAGGGCCGGGCTATTTACGGGACCGTCTGCTGCCACCGATTGCCTCTCACTGACCCGTGCGCTCTCACAGAGAGGGACTCCTCAGGGTGCCGTCGGCCAGGCAGTGCCGACTGGCGACACCCAGGGGAAGGGCCTTTTCTGTGGGGGCTCCCACCCTCTGGAACGAGCTTCTCCCAGGACTTTGCCAACTTTCTGACCTTCAAACCTTCCGCCGCGAGCTTAAGACACATCTATTTATTTGTGCAGGACTGGACTAGAATTTTTAAATTTTAAATTTGGTTTTAATGGGGTTTTATTATTTATATTTCTATTTTAAATATTCGGCCTATTGAATAAGTTTTTTAAATTAATGTTTTATTCTGTATATATTTATGTTTTTATGTGGCTGTAAACCACCCTGAGTCCCTAGGGAGATAGGGCGGTATAAAAGTATGAACAAATAAATAAATAATAAATAAATAAGTAAACTTTAGAGGGCCAAAGATTCCTTATTCTTGCAGTGGGAATTGATGATTCTACATTGCTACATCATGGAATCATGTCATATTCATTTCTACAGGTAGTCTTCAACTTATGATCATTTCTTCAGCAACTGTTTGAAGCTACAATGGCGCTGAACAAAGGGACTTATATAACCTGTGCCCATAGTTAGGGCTATTGCAGTGCCCTGCAGTCACGTTGTCAGAATTTGGGCACTTGGCAGCCTAAATACAAAAACCTAATACAGAAATACATTAATAAAGAGAAAAAAAGTATATATATACACACAGAGTGTGCAGGAAAATTTTAAAAAAAATCCAAAGCAAAAGACTATACAAAAATTATCTTCTCACCCCTATGGGTTTTATGTATTTTCCTCAGTCTCAAATCTTCTACTAGAAGCCTGGAAGTTTCAGGCTTCTGGGCAGTATCTTAGCTGTTTCTTGCACTGCACTCTTCTGGACAGAGAACTTTAATGTTGTTCATGAGACCTATTGGAGCCACTCTCCCACCTTAAGAGTTACGGCCCTGAGTGCTTCTATGACCATTGGGACCACTTCAGCCTTTACTTTCCATATTCTCTCTAGTTCCTCCTTCAGGCCCTGGTATTTCTCCAGCTTCTCATATCCCTTCTTCCTGATGTTGCTGCACTTCGCACTCCTACATCTATTACAACTGCTGTCTTCTGGTCCTTGCCTATTAGCATGATTTTTGGTTGATTGGCTTGTCATGCCTGTCTGCTGGACCTGGAAGTCCCATAGGACACCCTCCCAGGGATCTGCAGACCACGGGTTGAGATTTCCCATTTGGACTTGGAAGAATCTGGCCCATACACTTTACAGGTGTTTTTATATACAATCTCTGGTACTTGGTTGTGCTATTCAGTTTACGCAGTCCCTGGCTGCATTTTATACCCTGCCACTATGTGTTGGAGTGTCTTTGAGGCCTCTGCATAGTCTGCACCTTGGGTCTGTCTAGTGTGGTAGATTTCTGCTTCTATGGATCTGGTGCTTAGTTTATGTTCTTGCGCAGCTATGGTCAGTACCTTAGTGCTGTCTTTTAATTCAGCCTTTCCAGCCACTGATAGGATTTTCCAAAATCTGCCACCTCAGCTATCTGTCAGTTGTATGTCCCATTCAGGGTCTTGCTATGGCACTTCCTCTGTCTACTGCTGCTTCAGACATTCTCTCAGCAGCTCATATTAGGTATCACTGTCTCAGGGTTTCATCTAGGATAATGACTTTGACATATCCCAGACCTTGTAAAATAAAAAAAACAACTCTGATGATTGCGCAGCTCAGCTGGGCATGAGGGGGGGGGGCAGGGATTTTTGCTACCAGTTCTCCGAACCACCCACCACCATCGCTACCGGATCAGGCAATCCAGTCCGAACTGGAAGCATTTCACCCTTGCCATGAAGACAGAATAGAATAGAATAGAATTTTTTATTGGCCAAGTGTGATTGGACACACAAGGAATTTTTCATGGTGCATATGCTTTCAGTATACATAAAAGAAAAGTTACGTTCATCAAGTATTCTAAGGTACAACACTTAATGATAGCCATAGGGTACAAATAAGCAATTAGGAAACAATCAGTATCAATAAATCGTAAAGATACAAGCAACAAAGTTACAGTCATACAGTCATAAGTAGAAGGAGATGGGTGACAGGAACAAGGAAAAGATTAATAGTAGTGCAGATTTAGTAATAGTTTGACAGTGTTGAGGGAATTATTTGTTTAGCAGAGTGATGGCATTTGTTCTTGTGTTTAGTTGTTTTGGTGTGCAGTGCTCTGTAGCATGGTTTTGAGGGTAGGAGTTGAAACAGTTTATGTCCAGGATGTGAGGGGTCTGTAAATATTTTCACAGCCCTTTTTTTGACTCGTGCAGTATACAGGTCCTCAATGGAAGGCAGGTTGGTAGCAAATGTTTTTTCTGCAGTTCTAATTATCCTCTGAAGTCTGTGTCTATCTTATTGGGTTGCAGAACCAAACTAGACAGTTATAGAGATGCAAATGACAGACTCAATAATTCCTCTGTAGAACTGTATCAGCAGCTCTTTTGGCCAGTTTAAGCTTTCTGAGGTGCAGAAAGAATATTCTTTGTTGTGCTTTTTTGATGACATTTTTGATATTAGTTGTCCATTTTAGATCTTGCGATATGGCAGAACCTAGAAATTTGAAGGTTTCTATTGTTGATACTGTGTTGTCTAGTATTGTAAGAGGTGGAAGTATGGAAGGGTTTCTCCTAAAGTCTACCACCATTTCTATGGTTTTGAGTGCATTCAGTTCCAGATTGTTCCGGCTGCACCATGAGGCTAGTTGTTCAACCTCCCGTCTGTATGCAGATTCATCATTGTCTCGAATGAGACCGATTACTGTTGTGTCATCTGCGAACTTCAGAAGTTTAATAGATGGATCGTTGGAGATGCAGTCATTGGTATACAGAGAGAACAGAAGTGGGGAGAGCACACAGCCTTGGGGGGCCCTGTGCTAATTGTACAGGTATCTGATGTGATTCTGCTTAGCTTCACCTTAGCTTTTGTCATGATCTTCATGTACTGAACACACTTGAACCACTAAAAATCAATGGAATAGATTATTTCCATGTTAACAAGATTTTTGCTTCTACTATACTCACTTTATACTCATACTATACTCATTGAGAGCCAGTTTGGTATAATGGTTAAGATTCTGACCTAGAAACTGGCAGACTGTGAATTTTAGTTCAGGCTGAGGCATGAAAAGTGGCTGGGTGACTTTGGGCCATTCACTCTGTCTCAGCCAACTCACCTCACAGGGTGGTTGTTGTGGAGGAAACAGGAGAAAGAAAGAAAGGATTATTATGTAAGTTTGCCACCTTGAATTATTTGTTAAAAACATAATAAAGGTGGGATAGAAGTTAAAGAAAGAAAGAAAGAATTGTTTTAACTTTTTAGTTCTGGAGACTATACAAATACATACAGTTTTAATCATGAATATTAGAATACAGGGAAATGTAAACATAAAAATAAAAGTCCAGATAAAAAGAAAGAAAGAAAAGACTCATCCCTAAATATATTTCATCTAAATAAACCTATTCATATCCTTATTAACTCTGCACAGTTGACAGAAACCTTAAAGTTGGTTTCTCTCAATAAATATACAGTGAGCTACATTTCCTACCCCTTATTTCCATACAGGGCTTTTATTGTAAGATTGTTCTTTACTCACTGGGGAGAGGTCTGGACATTGTCACCTTACATGCATAATCTTCCCATGCTTGGATTCAAGTGGAGAAAATAGGAAGTGCTCTGTTTTCTGCAGCACCACGGTTTTTTTCTTTTAGTTCACAAAACATAAAGGGACTGATTATGAATTAAGCTTTCTTGACAAATGTTACCTTTTCTTTTATGTACACCGAGAACGTATAGACAAGACAAATTCCTCTTGTGTCCAATCACACTTGGCCAATAAAAAATTCTATTCTATTCTATTCTATTCTATTCTATTCTATTCTATTCTATTCTATTCTATTCTATTCTATTCTATTCTATTCTATTCTAAACACTGTCCAAAACTAGTTTGTGTAACTTGTAAAACTAGAGCACTCACAAATAATCCTGGATGTAAAAGCCATGTAGGAAGAGAAGAGGAGAATGTCTGCTCTCTCTATATTGATGTACTAACACCCCTAGTATTTTGGAGCACTGTCCATGCAAGATGGGCTGGTGGAGAGCTTTTCATCTTCATCTGAAGGCTGTTTCTCTATAAATTGTTTTTTTTTTTCCCAATGAGAAGGGGAAGATAGCTGAACAATAGTTTTCCCATGAAAAAATGAAATCTATCTAGCAGGCAAGAAAACATTGAGAGACCTGTCCCACGCTCCCAGAATCTGGTGTCACTCTGAAAAGGATTAAGACTTAAATAGGTCACAGATTACCTAAGCCTCCTCTTCTAACCTTAGAAACATCCCATCCTAGCATCAACCTCCATAGATGACCCCCTCAATCCCTGCAGTTTTTTCCTATTGCTGTGCCATAAAACGCTTCAGAAACAGCCACAAGCCCTTTAAGAATTACCACCAGCATCTCTCCAGGGTGAAACCAGTGGAATACCATATTTTGTTAACCTTTAAAGGACCTCAGTTGTCTGCACGGCCAGCTCTTTATAAGCCTAATTGCTACTTGCTGCAATTCATTGGCAAGTGAATTCACTTGTTTTATCTGATATTATCTAATTAGGGTTTCTGCCAATGGCAGCCTTACTAGTCTGGAGCAGACCTACTTAGTTCAGAATCCATTTTATTTATTTATTTATTTATTTATTTACATTTATATCCCACCCTTCTCCGAAGACTCAGGGCGGCTTAGGGCGGCTTAATTTGATTTAAATTAAGCAGGAAGAGGTGGGAGTCCCAGATTATCAGGCTAATGGTTGAATGTGCAGATGCTGCAGGTGTGTGTGTGTGTGTGTGTGTGTGTGTGTGTGTGTGTGTGTGTGTGTGTGGTTGTTCTGGGCAGCAGCTACGGAGTTCAGTCAGGTGCACAGTTGCCATGGGGAAGAGGTGCCACAAGCAGACACTATGAAAAGTGGATGGATGGGCGAGAAAGCAGCAGGAAGGGAAGTTATTCCTGGTTTCCTGCCGACTTTGAAACAATAATTTGAAACAATAATTGCATGACATTGTATCTTTTCTTTTGAAACAGGATTTAATATTTTCTTAAAACAAACTATTTTTTTACCTTCAGAAATCTGAATTGAAGTGCTTTCAGAAACTCTTGAATATTTCACTATTTTCAATTGTCTCACAGAAGTATTTCATTAATTATATGAGCCGATTCTTTCAAATATTATAGCAGCAACTAGATTTTCCTTTTACGGCTCCATTTTTTATTTTTTATTTTGTATTTGATACAGCAGTTCTGTCTCATGCCAGATTCTTAACAATTTCTTAATGTCTTTCCACATTTTTTATTATTGGTTTTCACAGATGTATCAATTGTTTCTCAGATTTGGTCTTTTGCTTAGGTTGAATTAACATTTGCATTCATATTTACAAAGCTGTTTTGCTTAAATAAGGTTCAAGATGGTATTTGGGAACACCCACACTGCCCTCTCAAGCAGCAAGGATAACAATTTACCACATAGTTAGGGAAAGTTTCCATCTTTTCTTTAAATGAATTTTGTTCCATGTGTTCTTCTGTTTCATCCACTTGTCCTGTCTCATGGTGTTCAATATTAAGACTAAAAACAAATGAAGGAAGTTATATCAAGGTTAGTGTTAATGGTTTTATTACAAATGTTGAATTTACTACATTTACTACAAGTGTTGAATGAGCTTCAGTTTCTCACATTGTTAAAACATTTTGGGGTTAAAGTCAAAACTCCTAATAATATGGACAATTCCATACATCTAAGATCACAACTAGACTAGACTAGAAGCGTTTGAAATGTGGATTTACAGGGGGCTTTTATGTATAAATTGGGTTGACAAAATCAGATATGAGGTAATAAGCCGCCTGGGAAAGCCAAAACCATAAAAAAACAAAGTTTGAATATTTTGGACATGTGATGCAACACCCAGAAAAATACAGCATACTTCACTTAATCCTCCAAGGAAAGATTGAAGGCAAATGAGGTCCAGGCAGAAAAAGAACATCATGGCTTCAAAATCTAAGGAACTGATTTAGACAAAATTCAACAGCAATTTTTCGTGTAGTTGTTGATAAAAATAGGATCGGCAACAAGATCGCCAACGTCCGATGAGGGATATGGCACAAGAAGAAGACGATCACAACTAACAAGATTACCTTATTTCATCAATAAATTGTTCTATGGAGAGTCATTAATGCCACAATGAATCAGTCCAAGGGAATAGCACTAAGAAACGGTCTTTCAAATTAAAAAGTGCACTCTCATTCACATTTTTTTTTGTATTTTAAAAATAGATTCTCTTTTCAATGAATTATGCCCAGTGCTAGGCAAAAGATGCAACTCAAAAACAATATCCATAATTAAGATAACACAAGCCTTGGAAAGACGAAAAATATATATTTGATTAAATGTTCCCGGATGGAAGAGTTTATCTTTGTGCTATTGTTTATGTTCTTCCCACTTCCTATTTTACTTAACCACTGAAACATGAAAAATTTAGTTTTTTTTAAAAAAAGTAAATATTCTAAAAATATGCTATGTAACCTTTAAATTGTTTTAAAAGGAATGTTTTTTTCTTATAAATAGCTGCCCTTATTTCAAAATTCAGAGAAACTGGAGTGGTTTAAATACTATTTTGGCTCAATCTGAAACATAAGTTGCTCTTTAAAATCTCTGGCATCTAGTCAAGTTTACTTAAGTTCAGCCTGCCCATTTATTTCTAGTCTGTTATATAAACAGTTCATTTTCAATCAATTTGTTTAAGCTGAATGGTTAATAGATGAATCAATAGCAATCGGGAATTATTAGCCCAAATAGAAATTACTAACTCCAAATTAAAAGAGTCTCAGCAAATAGTCATTCAAACATTACCTTTCTGACTCTTGCCAATAGTCTAATTGCCAACTGGTCGGATGAAGAGGAACATCTTCACTTTCTGAAAATTCCTGGAATCGTGACAATGTCATTTTTGTATGCACCAATGTTTATCGTTGATACAATTAGAATTTTGTAGGGTTCTTCCATAGTCCATTGCAAACTTGTGGAAGATACAAGTATCTTATTAAAATGATGGAAGATCTTTGTCTTCAGTATTGGTGTGTGGTGGCAAAAAAACTATTATTTTTCCTCTCCAAATCTATGGAGAGTCTCAGTCGTCTAGGTCATGGTTGTCCCAAAGGTGCTTTTTCAAGAGGCAACTGAACTTTCTGATTTTTTTTCTTGGAAGACATTTCGCTTCTCATCCAAGAAGCTTCTTCAGCTCTTACTGGATGATGGGGAATGGAAGGATTTCTATTCCTTGCAGGCAGTTGGTCATTTGCATTCTTTTAGCAAGTTGTTAAGGCTACCTGGAGGTTTATCTGTGTCATCAAGAGTCATCTGAGTGGTGCAAATGGGTGTGAAGTTTTCTTCGAACTGTTGAAAGGACTGTTGTAGACTGGAGATTTTCTCCCCAACATTTTATTGAAATCTCATTTATTTTTTATTATTTTTATTTATTTATTTTGTCACAATAGTATATATAAGCATAAGCATGAAAGTAACTATATAATATATAAGCATATATATATATGAGCATAAGCATGCAGTAACTATATTAATTGGATATAATGAAAGAAAACAATAGGACAGGAACGGTAGGCACGTTTGTGCTCTTATGCACGCCTCTTACAGGTTAACTTTAACCATTATTTTTTGGCTTGCCCTCTGGGACGATGAAAAACAAGACTGAATTTGCTTCTCTGCATCATCTTTTTAAATATTTTAAATATTTGTCATTATATCCCACTCCAAACATATTTACCTCTTTTCAATCATGCATTTGTGATTTAAAACCTTACTTTTTCTATAGGCTCAGTCTGATTTTGTGATCTACAACCCTCCTTATCAGCCTGAAGAGAACCAAAAATACAAAGTACCCGGATCCCTCTACCTGCGCAATTTAGTGAGTCATGTCAGCCCTGGAGGCCATCTTTTTCTTTGGATCTTCAGGGCACCATGCCCACTTGGTGGATGGGCATGCTGTTGGAACTGGGAGGGGGGTTGGATGGCGACAGGGGAGATGTATATCCATAACAACATTCTTTCACTGGGAGTCAAAGAAGTTCAGTCTGCACCTGAAGAGGCGTGACTGGGAAGCAACTCCAATTAGGATGGTGACCTGATTGGACCATGTGATGGACATGTGGGTGCAAGGGAAGGGACTTTGACTTTTCTTTGGGTGGGAAAACCCGGGAGATTTCAAATTCGGGTTTTCCCAGATGTGTCAATATGACATCTCTAATAAAATGGAAGTTTGAGGAAACGCCTGCCTCAGAGTCTTACTTGGTTGGGGGTGTTACTTGGAACCCTGACAAGCCATGCAATACAATCAAGCAATATAATTATAATCATCAACAGTTAAAATTAGGGATTCCAATTAGTGTCTCTGAACAACTAGATATATTATCTGGTTGTCTTCTACTAGATACTTATTGTAATGTATCTTTAAATGGTTTTGGCGGGAAACAAGCACGTTGCTGATTGGTTAAAGCCGCCGGTAGAACTGTATATAAGGAGAGGTTTTTCCCCAGCCTGGTTGCTGGGTTCACCATATATTAAAGAGCTGTTGTCACTACCCTGGTCTTCAGCCTCGTTACTTCCCGAACTTAACACTGGCGACGAAGGTGGGATCTCGAGGCTAAGAGCACCAGGAACG
Organism: Ahaetulla prasina; assembly: GCF_028640845.1. Lineage (NCBI taxonomy): Eukaryota > Metazoa > Chordata > Lepidosauria > Squamata > Colubridae > Ahaetulla > Ahaetulla prasina. Next base: position 273,128,442 of record NC_080539.1, read on the forward strand.
AGCTGAACGCACGGAGAACCGAACCCAGCAAAACTCAGGGCAGAAACGCGGAGATGGCCAGCTACACTCCGCCCGCACCGTTTGACCCAGCCAGGGAGAAATGGGGAACGTACATGACCCGTTTCGAAAGCTTCCTAGAAGCAAACGAACTGCAAGGAGTTCCAGACAACCGCAAAAGGGCATATTTCCTGAGCCACTGCGGTCCTGAGGTCATCGACATTGCGGAAGCCCTGGCAGAGCCAACGCCGGTACAATCGGTACCGTCGCAAACTCTGCAAAATCTATTGAAGAACCATTTCGCGCCAACACCATCCAAATACGTACGGCGTTTTGAATTTGGGGAGCGCAGACAGCAAGAGGACGAATCCATCAGCGATTACATGGCCGCCCTGCGAAAGCCTCCAAGGACTGTGGGTACCGAGACTTGGATGAGGAGCTGTTAGAGCAACTCATCCGTGGGGTCAGAGACATGCGTTTGCGGAGGCGGCTGCTATCAAAAAGCAATCTAACGCTGGCAAACGCTCTGGACGAAGCCAGAGCTCATGAGATGTCCACCCAAGCGGCGGAAACCCTGCAAAGCCACTCACGCCAACGGCGAGCACAAAAATCAACCCGGTCCATAGTGAAGAAATCCAGACCGAATCAGGCGGCGAGGATGAGGAAGGAGTTTGCCTCACCGAGAGAAGGGCAAAGAAGACCGGGATGAATGCGGAAGTTGCGGAGGGCAACACCAGCGTCAACGATGCAAGTTCAAGGACGCTACATGTCGGTGCGAGAAGAAGGGCACCTGGCTCAAGTCTGTCGAGCACCCCAACCTTCCGCCGAAAATTCAAACCAACCAATCAGAGCGCGGGATCGGCAAGGCGACCCGCGATTGGTCAAAACAAAAAGGGCGCGAACTCAAATCGAACGACCGTGATCATAGGCCGTGCAGCAACCCGCGTCGAGAAGAAAATTTTCACTAAACCAAAAATCGAAGGAGTGCCGTGCCGACTAGAAGTGGTCAGCGATCACAATCATGTCCTGGGACACTTTTGCAAAAGCTTTGCCGAGAATCGCCAAACGCAAACTGCAAACACAACGGCTACGAGTGCACGACTACCAAGGGAATCGCATCCCTGTTCGAGGGACCACCTCCGTCCGCGTCGAGTACGGACCACACAAGAAGACCCTGCCCATCACGATAGTCGAAGGGACCCTGCCAAGTCTGTTGGGACTAGACTGGTTCCGTGCATTGGGCATGGGAGTGACTGGCATCTACAGAAGTGACTTTAACCTAAAAGACACACTCATGAACGAGTTCGAAGATGTCTTCAAGGACTGCCTGGGCAAGTACAAGGGGACCCCTATTTCCTTCAATTTAGACCCCCAGGTAGCCCCCATTAGGTTAAAGGCAAGGAGAGTCCCTTTTGCCCTTAAACCCAAGATTGACAAGGAGATAGACAAGCTCATCAGTCAGGGGATTCTGGTGCCAGTCGATCACGCAAAGTGGGAGACGCCAATCGTCACCCCAGTAAAACCAGATGGGTCAGTTAGAATCTGCGCTGACTACAAGGCGACGTTAAACAAAGCCTTGCAGAAAAGCGCTTACCCGGTCCCCGTGGTGCAACATTTGCTGCACTCGCTGGGGCAAGGACACGTCTTTGCCAAGTTAGATTTGGCTCAAGCCTATCAACAACTACCCGTAGACGCCAACACAGCCGAAGCCCAGACAATTGTGACTCACAGAGGTGCTTTCAAGTGTACCCGGTTACAGTTTGGGGTGAGTGTGGCACCTGGTCTATTCAAAATTTAATGGAGCGACTTCTGCAAGGGCTCCGGGTAGTCCCTATTTCGATGATGTATTGGTATCAGCGAAAATTTAGAAGAATTGGGGAGCGTTTGAGAAAAGTTCTGGGCATTTTCCGGTCAGCGGTCTAAAGGTTAAAGTGAACAAATGCCAGATAGGGTAGAATCCGTAGATTTCTTGGGCTACAGAATAGACAAGGAGGAATTCACCCCACTGAAAGCAAGGTCAAGGCAAGAAAGGCTCCAGCGCCCAAAAACAAAACAGAGCTACAGGCATTCCTGGGTCTAGTGAATTTTTACGCGGTCTTTTTAAAAAATAAGGCAACCGTTGCCGAGCCGCTACATAAGTTACTGGGAAAGAATACTGCTTGGTCTTGGGGAAAGTCGGAAGCTAAGGCTTTCGAAGCAGTAAAAAAACCTACTCTCGAGCGATAGCTTACTGATTCAGTATCATAGCTCATTGCCATTGGTATTAGTCTGCGATGCTTCCCCTTACGGGGTGGGGGCTGTGCTCAGCCACAGGTTTCCAAATGGCACAGAAGCCCCAATAGCCTTCTACTCCAGAACGATGTCCTCGACAGAGAGGAACTATAGCCAGTTGGATAAGGAAGCGCTAGCTATTGTGTCAGGGGTAAAAAAGTTTCACGAATACGTTTTTGGTAGAGACTTTGAAATTGTGACAGACCATAGACCACTGTTAGGGATACTGGCTGGCGACCGCCCAACGCCTGTGGCACTTTCGCCACGATTGACCCGATGGACTATCTTCTTAGCCGCCTATTCCTACAAACTGCAGCATCGGCCGGGAAAAGAGTTGGGGCATGCGGACGCATTAAGCAGATGCCCACTACCAGGAGCGATCGAAGACCCCACTCCGGGGACGCCCATACTGTTAATTGACTCTCTGGACTCTGGCCCAGTCACATCTAAGGAGGTGGCTCGGGCATCATACCGGGACATTACTTTGAGAACTGTACTCGGTTGGGTACAAAGAGGGTGGCCCGCTGCGCCGGGCGAGCGTTTTAAGGAATTTGTAAAAAAACGTGGGGAACTGTCGGCTCAAGGGGGGTGCCTGCTATGGGGGGATAGAGTGGTGATCCCAGAAAAATTGAGGAAAAGGGTGTTGGACCTCCTCCACGAGGGTCACCCAGGGATCGTTAGGATGAAGGGTTTAGCGAGAAGCTATGTGTGGTGGCCCTTAATGGACTCAGAAATTGCTGAAAGGGTAGGGAAATGCCAGGCCTGCCAGGAGTCCAGACCGCTACCCCCAACGGCCCCGGTTCGGGAATGGGAGAAACCCCAGGGCCCCTGGTCTAGAATACATTGATTTTGCCGGCCCTTCCACGGCCAAACCTTCCTGGTCGTAGTAGCGCCTATTCCAAATGGCTGGAAATCATTCTCATGAGATCCATGACAGCCGAGGCCGTGATCTCAGTCCTAAGGCACCTATTTGTAACCCATGGGTTGCCCGACACGCTAGTGTCCGATAACGATCCACAATTCACGGCAACCCAATTTGAAGAATACTTGGCAGAGGAGGGCATCCGACATGCCCTCTCGGCGCCTTTCCACCCTGCGACGAATGGCCTTGCAGAGCGTTCCGTCCGGGCGCTAAAGAGGCATTGTCCAGACTTAAGCCAGGCGACTGGCAAACAAAATAGATATTTTCCTGGCAGTCCAACACAGAACCCCCTGTGTCACAACCGGCAGAAGCCCAGCCGAATTGTTAATGGGCCGAAAGCTCAGGTGCCCCCTAGACCATCTACATCCAAATTATACGCCAGAGGGTCACAAGGGGGAAATAGGAAAAACAAGAGAAATGGACATAGGCGACGAGTGTGGGCACACAACTATGGTGAAGGCCCAACCTGGATAGCAGGACAAATCCTAAACAGAACAGGTCCAAATCATACTTAGTAGAATTAAGGACGGCCGAGTATGGAGGCGCCACATAGACCAAATACGAAAACGCATAGCTGAACAATCTGAATCAATAGAAACGGGCCCTGACTACACAATGTTTGATTCCACAGCTGACTCAAACCCGGAGAACTCGCAGGACTTAGCTGAAATTCCGGAGGTCCAGCGACGCCCACAGGTTCCAGTAGAAAACAGCAGGGACGACTCTGCTAATAATCCAGGGCCGGATGGCCTAGAGAAAGAGCTGAGAGGAGCAAACAGCCCCTCCGGTCAGCTCGACCCACTCCCAGGGAATGTACTGCGCAGGTCCGAAAGAGTCAGGAGACGCCCAGTCTATTTGCGTGATTACGTTGAAAAATAATATGTAAATATCATGTAAATATGGGTAAAGTGTTTTCTGGGGGGAAGGAGTGTAATGTATCTTTAAATGGTTTTGGCGGGAAACAAGCACGTTGCTGATTGGTTAAAGCCGCCGGTAGAACTGTATATAAGGAGAGGTTTTTCCCCAGCCTGGTTGCTGGGTTCACCATATATTAAAGAGCTGTTGTCACTACCCTGGTCTTCAGCCTCGTTACTTCCCGAACTTAACACTTATAGATAACCTGGATGAAGCCGTCTATCTAGACCCGTTCCAGTCCAGCTTCCGACCCGGATACAGCACGGAGACAGCTTTGGTCGCATTGGTGGATGATCTCTGGAGGGCCAGGGACAGGGGTTACTCCTCTGCCCTGGTCCTATTAGACCTCTCAGCGGCTTTTGATACCATCGACCATGGTATCTTGCTGCGCCGGTTGGGGGGATTGGGAGTGGGAGGCACCGTGTATCGGTGGTTCTCCTCCTATCTCTCCGACCGGTCGCAGACAGTGTTGACAGGGGGGCAGAGGTCGACCGCGAGGTGCCTCACTTGTGGGGTGCCGCAGGGGTCGATCCTCTCGCCCCTTCTGTTCAACATCTATATGAAGCCGTTGGGTGAGATCATCAGTGGCTTCGGGGTGAGATACCAGCTGTACACTGATGACACCCAGCTGTACTTTTCCACCCCGGGCCACCCCAATGAAGCTGTTGAAGTGCTGTCCCGGTGTTTGGAAGCCGTACGGGTCTGGATGGGGAGAAACAGGCTCAAGCTTAATCCCTCCAAGACAGAGTGGCTGTGGATGCCGGCATCCCAATTCAGTCAGCTGCAGCCGCGGCTGACTGTTGGAGGCGAGTTACTGGCCCCAAAGGATAGGGTGCGCAACTTAGGTGTCCTCCTGGATGAACGGCTGTTGTTTGAAGATCATTTGATGGCCGTCTCCAGGAGGGCCTTCCACCAGGTTCGCCTGGTTCGGCAGTTGCGCCCCTTCCTTGATCGGGATGCCTTGTGCACAGTCACTCATGCGCTCGTTACCTCTCGCTTGGATTATTGTAATGCTCTCTACATAGGGCTCCCCTTGAGGTGCACTCAGAGGCTTCAGTTAGTCCAGAATGCAGCTGCGTGGGTGATAGAGGGAGCTATGCGTAGCTCCCACGTAATACCGCTCCTGCGCAGACTGCACTGGCTACCTGTGGCCTTTCGAGTGCACTTTAAGGTTTTGGTTACGACCTTTAAAGCGCTCCATGGCTGGGTACTTATGGGACCGCCTGCTGTTACCGCATGCCTCCCACCGACCCGTACGCTCTCACAGAGAGGGACTTCTCAGGGTGCCGTCTGCCAAGCAATGTCGGCTGGCGGCCACCAGGGGAAGGTCCTTCTCTGTGGGGGCTCCCACACTCTGGAACGAGCTTCCCCCGGGTTTACACCAAATACCTGACCTTCGGACCTTCCGCCGCGAACTGAAGACACATCTTTTCACTCACGCGGGGCTGGCTTAAATTTTATCGATTTTAAATTTTCTATTATTAATTTTAATGGGGTTTTAGTTTTATATATTTTAAAGTTTTTTAGGCCAATTATAAAATAAGTTTTTTAACTTGTATTTTAAATTGTATATTGTACTACCTGTTTTTATTTTTGCCTGTACACCGCCCTGAGTCCTTCGGGAGAAGGGCGGTATAAAAATCGAATAAATAATAATAATAAATAATAATAATAACTGGAGTTAAGCCATACACACACATACACACAAATTGGAGATAATACCATAAGAGCCAGTTTGGTCTAGTGGTTAAAGCATCAAGCTAGAAATGGGAAGAACATAAGTTTGAATCCCGCCTTAGCTATGAAAGCCAGCTGCGTAACCTAGGGCCAGTCATTCTCTTTCAGCCCAACCCACTTCACAGGGTTGCTGTTATGGGGGAAATAGGGGGAAGCTGTGTTGGATATGATATGTTCACTGCCTTGAGTTATTTGTAAAAATAATAAATACAGGATGCAAATAAATATAAATATAATAAACAGAATAAATCTGTTTTCCATATTATGCATTTTGCTTCAGGTAGATATAAATCATGACTTCTTAAGTAAGCATTAGACCATTGGAAATGAGTGGCTTATGCATTCAAATAAATGATAAAATAATTGTCATAATAAATCTCATTTCCTTTACTTACTCTGCACCATAAACAAAATTAAGCTACAGTATGGATTATGAGTCTCAGCAACAGGATTCATGACCATGCTAATCCCAAAACACCCAATACAATAACTTTTTTTAAAAAAAATTTAAATTTGCATTTATATCCCGCCCTTCTCCGAAGACTCAGGGCGGCTTACACTATGTCAAGCAATAGTCTTCATCCATTTGTATATTATATATAAAGTCAACTTATTACCCCCAACAATCTGGGTCCTCATTTTACCTACCTTATAAAGGATGGAAGGCTGAGTCAACCTTGGGCCTGGTGGGACTTGAACCTGCAGTAATTGCAAGCAGCTGCTGTTAATAACAGACTGTCTTAGCAGTCTGAGGCACGCAGAGCCCTTTTTATTATGACTTGGCACCAGTGATGGGATTCAGCCAGTTCGCACCACTTCGGGAGAACCGGTTGTTAACTTTCTGAGCAGTTTGGCAAACTGGTTGTTGGAAGAAATCATTACGGCAGAAAACCGGTTGTTAAATTACTTGAATTCCACCACTGCTTGGCACAGTGTGTAAGCACTGGCAAATCAGGTTCTCCATATCAAAGTTGCTGTTTCTAGTCACTTATATAAAATTGCTTATATTTAAAACACTACTTACGTAAAATAAAGCATGCCAAGATAATTTTGTCAAATGCTGTGAACTTTCCAAAAAGATTTATTTCTGTAGGACTTTTTTTCCAGATCTTGATGAACGGGCATTAGTTGGCCAGTATCTGTAATATAAATTCAAGCAAGTGACCTTGTTGTGTCTGCGCCCCCCGAGCCGGCCCACCTGCCAGAAATAGACTTGGACAGTGAGGGGGAAGGGCCATCAGCACTTACCTCGGGAGCACTGGCTTCCCTAGCTCAGCTCCAGGAGTCAGAAGCAGGCCAGGTGGAAGAGATAACGAGGCCTCTGTCCCCTGACTCTCCTCCCCCCCTCCCGGCCATGCCTGAAGACCCAGCTGACGGCAATCAGGCTTGGTTGAACCCTAGGTTTCATAAGCAGGAGAGGAGGGAACAACAGAAGCAAGGGTGGGGCAGGCCTAGGAAGTACTGAGTCATGGAGCTACATCCCACAGGATATAAAAGGCAGCTAGAGCTGCTGTCTCTCTTTGTAACAGGCAAATCCACTGATTGAGCTGACATTTGTTCTTGGGTGACTCACCAGCGTCATGGAAGATAACGGAGGCTCTTGGCAGACGCTGGCTATTCTGCTGCCAGAGCTGATAGTGCCAGCTAATTAAGCCATCACTCGGATGGAGGCAAGGGAGGACAGAACAGACCTGTAAAAAAATGTTATAGAAAAATACAGAATAAGCTAGTTGGAAGGGACCTTGGAGGTCTTCTAGTCCAACCCCCTGCTCAAACAGGAGACCTTATACTATTTCAGACAAATGGTTGTCCAATCTCTTAAAAACTTCCAGTGTTGGAGCACCCATAACTTCTGCAAACATGTCATTCTATTGATCAATTGTTTTGTCAGGAAATTTCTCCTTAGTTCTAGGTTGCTTCTCTCCCTGATTAGTTTCCATCCACTGCTTCTTGTCTTGCCTTCAGGTGCTTTGGAGAAAAAAATACTGTACTGTCTACAAAAAAAATACTTTGGAGAAAACAAATACTGTGGTTTTCTTTCCAAGTTTATTTGTACTGATTTATGTGGCCACACATCTCACAAATGTGACTCTAGGCAATTGACAAAGATTAAAAAAATAAAAACATTTACAATATAAAAATACATTCCACAACCAACTGCAACACAATTGGTAATTGGGCTCAATTACTGTTCCAACCTCCATGCTTTGGAAAACAACAGATCTTCAGTTTCCTAAAAGGTAAGCAGAAAGAATTAGGCCAATTTAATCTCTATGGCACTATGGTGTGTTCCAGAGACCAGGTGCAGCCCAATGATTAACCATGTCTTTGAATGTAATCCTGGACTTCTTTGTTGATTTTGTGTCCTCTGGAACTTTGCTGGCTGGGGTATTCTGGGAGTTGAAGTCCTCCAGGCTTAAAGTTGCCAAGGTTGGAGGCCCCTGCTCTGGAACATCATCCTTCCAGAGGTTTGTCTGGCTCCAACTCTGCTCTCTTTCAGAAAAGCTATAAAAACCTGGCTTTTCAAACAGGCCAGAGGAGAAAATGATTTGTGATCTTGAGCTTGTGGGTGATGAATAATTGATATTTGTGCCTACTTTTCTTCCTAGTTCACTGCAAGTAGTTTTATATTGCAAGTTTTAAGTTAAGTTTAATTTTATATCATAGTGGTTTTTGATTTGGTTGCCTATAAATCTATATAAATAAAACTCTTTCCTTTTACCAGTATATGCAGCTGACACCATAATAGGATTCTAGGTTTAGTGTTAATTACATTAATTGGTTATTAGATTAAATTCTATTTTTCTGGCTCATTTAATCTATTTGGGATTAAAGCTTAAATGGCCAGACACAAAATACTTAAAAAAAAATAAACTCTTTTTATTTTGACAGTATAACTGCTGCCCCCTTCTGACACAATTTGAATGGCGGTTGTTTTTTTGCAGTTTTAAACTTTATTTCAATCATTTGCCACATTTCATGCATGCACTTATACCTCATTATTCCAGCCCAACCTCAAGTTAAAAATCTTAAATGAAATGTGAAATATTAGTTAGGCAAAGTTTAAAAAGGACAGAAAGGAAAAAGAATGAATGTTAAATGCTTAATATTCCCACATTATGAAATGCCAAGAAAGATACTTGGTATTCTTATTTAACTTCCAGTTTGCTCTAGAATGATTATTATTTCTTCCATAAACACTTCCATAAATAAGTTCTCTTTCTCAGATTTTATTTTGCCTAAATCTTTAAAGATATTCTTGAAAGTTTCCCACATAGTTTGAAATTATACAGCTTCAAATACAAAAGCATGTTTTCCCAGGAACCTTTATATTCTAATTGAAGAGACAAATTAATTCTAATTACCAAAAGGAAATATTAACATAAAGTACAATGTGTATAATTATATATGCATATGCATATGCACATTTAGTGTTCTGTTCCCCATGATAAGCAGATTTACAGTAATTTCCCAGAAAATGACAGATATATACAAACAGTCCAAAATAATGCCTAATTCCAATTTAGATATAACATCCTATTAACAAGCATCTTTCATTATTAGTGAATCTTCAACTTATTTATCTCACCAGATTATTTTTTACTTTATCTACCAAATGTTGAAAAATTCAAAATAAGATTTAAAAAAGGATAAAACATGAGGAAATTTTCTGAGGATTATGGTTTATATAGAATACAAAATGAAATTGTATTAGTTCCCTGAATGAGGTGTTGGAAGAAAAATCCTGTCCAGTTCCAATCCGGGAGAAAGACGCTGGAAATAAAATGGAGGCTGGCTGCAGGAAAGGAGGTCTCTGTTTATCTGGATGCCAGAAACTTCAGTGACAGCAGCATGTTTCTGGGGTGGCTGACAAAATGGGGCTGAGAGTGGGTGGGTTTTTATATATTCTTTGGGGCTTTGCGATTGAGATGCCTGTTCCTGTGTAAGAATATGTCCTTTAATATTTTAATGGCTGTTTCCTATAGGGTCATGTAGGGGTTATGGTTGGCTCTACAGGAAAAAGAGGAAATGTGAATCCAGTTTGAGCTAATCTTATCCGCTTTGGCTTGCCTAATTATGCTGCTTTTTTGGAATCTCTTTGTTTATGAATAGATTGGCCCAGTCTTTCTGAATAGATAGAAAATCTGCATTCCTATAGATCAGCCTCTTCAAGTTTCTGCTTGAGGCTGTTTTCCTATGGCAGGAAGACTGGGGCTGCTTTCTGCCTTTAAGATTTTTTCCCCCTCTTCTCCTTTAGAGAAAATATTCTATCCTGCTTCTTTTTAATATTAAGAATAAAGAATATTTTAAAGGAGGATGCTTCTTACAGGGGTATTTTTTATTTCTTGATTGTTTGTCTGATATTAATCTATGCTTGCTAGTGGGGAACTGTTTTGGTCTTTTTGTCTTTTGAATCTTCACATCTGATTAATTCCCTTAATTATTTAATAATTACTCATTCTTTCAACATAGGAAAACTATTTTAATCACACTGTTATTATTCACTAGGGCTACTATCTAGAACAGGGCTGTCAAACTCCCGGCCCATGGGCCGGATCCTCATGCACTGGCCATGCCCATGCCCAGTTTAGCGAAGGGGAAGAAAGTCCCGATACATCATGTGACACTGCCATGATGTGAGTTTGACACCCCTGATCTAGAATGAAAAAAATCCAAATAGCTACTAAATACCTGCAAAGCATTAAGAATTATATATATATATATATATATATATATATATATATATATATATATATATATATATATATATATATATATATATATATATATATATATATATTTATTTATTTTATTTATTATTCGTATTTATATACCGCCCTATCTCCCCCCCTATCTCCCAAAGGACTCAGGGCGGTTCACAGGCATATAAAACATCAATATACAAATTAAAACAATCATTAAAAAACTTATTCTACTGCCCAATTAATTAAAAGTAAAAATATAGATATTAAAATCAATTTAAAAACCCCTCTAAATTTAAAATCTAAAAAACTAAGCCAGTCCTGCACAGATGAATAAATGTGTCTTGAGCTCGCGACGGAAGGTTCGAAGGTCCGGAAGTTGACGGAGTCCTGGGGGGAGTTCGTTCCAGAGGGCGGGAGCCCCCACAGAGAAGGCCCTTCCCCTGGGCGTCGCCAGACGACACTGCCTAGCTGACGGCACCCTGAGGAGTCCCTCTCTGTGAGAGCGCACGGGTCGGTGAGAGGTATCTGGTCGCAGTAGGCGGTCCCGTAAATAACCCGGCCCTATGCCATGGAGCGCTTTAAAGGTGGTCACCAAAACCTTGAAGCGCACCCGGAAAGCCACAGGTAGCCAGTGCAGACTGCGCAGGATAGGTGTTATACGGGAGCCACGAGGGGCTCCATCTATCACCCGCGCAGCCGCGTTCTGGACTAACTGTAGCCTCCGGATGCCCTTCAAGGGGAGCCCCATGTAGAGAGCGTTACAGTAATCCAGGCGAGACGTCACGAGGGCGTGAGTGACCGTGCATAGGGCCTCCCGGTCCAGAAAGGGGCGCAACTGGCGCACCAGGCGAACCTGGTAGAACGCTCTCCTGGAGACGGCTGTCAAATGATCTTCTAGAGACAGCCGTTCATCCAGGAGGACGCCTAAGTTGCGCACCCTCTCCATCGGGGCCAATGACTCGCCACCGATGGTCAGCTGCGGATTTAGCTGACTGTACCGGGACGCCGGCATCCACAACCACTCTGTCTTGGAGGGATTGAGCTTGAGCCTGTTTCTCCCCATCCAGACCCGTACGGCCTCCAGACACCGGGACAGCACTTCGATGGCTTCGTTGGGGTGGTCCGGTGAAAAGTACAGCTGGGTGTCATCCGCGTACAGCTGGTACCTCACACCGAACCCACTGATGATCTCACCCAGCGGCTTCATATAGATGTTGAACAGAAGGCGAGAGGATCGATCCCCGCGGCACCCCACAAGTGAGGCGCCCGGGCCGACCTCTGCCCCTGTCAACACCGACTGCGACCGGTCAGAGAGATAGGAGGAGAACCACCGATAAACGGTGCCTCCCACTCCCAATCCTCTAACCGCGCAGCAGGATACCATGGTCGATGGTATCGAAAGCCGCTGAGAGGTCTAATAGGACCAGGGCAGAGGAACAACCCTATCCCTGGCCCTCCAGAGATCATCCACCAACGCGACCAAAGCCGTCTCCGTGCTGTACCCGGTCGGAAACCGGACTGAACGGGTCTAGATAGACAGTTTCATCCAGGTGCAAGGAAACTGATATGCCACCATACTCTCTACAACCTTCGCCGTGAAGCGAAGGTTGGAGACCGGACGATAATTACCTAAAACAGCCGGGTCCAGGGAAGGCTTCTTGAGGAGGGGCCTCACCACCGCCTCTTTCAAGGCGGCCGGAAAGACACCCTCCATCAAAGAAGCGCCAGAATCGCCTGGAGCCAGCCTCGTGTCACCTCGTGCGTGGCCAGCACCAACCAGGAGGGCACGGGTCCAGTAAACACGTGGTGGCATTCAGCCTCCCCAACAACCTGTCCATGTCCTCGGGAGCGACAGGGTCAAACTCATCCCATAAAATGTCACCAAGACCACCCTCAGCCGTCTCACCCGTATCACGCAATCTTGGTCCAAACCATCCCGAAGCTGAACGATTTTATCGTATAGATAACCGTTAAACTCCTCAGCACGCCCCTGTATCGGGTCATCCCGCCCCTGGTGTAGGAGGGAGCGGGTCACCAACAGGGCGGCTGGGCGGTTATCTGCCGATGCAATGAGGAGGAGGCGAGCTACGCCTCACCTCCCTCATTGCCACTAGGTAAGCCCTAGTATAGGACTTCACTAGTGTCCGATCAGCTTCAGAACGGCTAGACCTCCAGGAACTCTCTAGGCGTCTTCTCCGCGCTTCATCCCTCTCAGCTCCTCAGAGAACCAAGGAGCCGGTTGGGGCCTGCGCCGGGTCAGAGGTCAAAGGCACGACCCGGTCTAAGGCCCCCGCCGCGGCCCGTTCCCAGGCCGCAACAAGTTCCTCAGCCGAGCCGTGAGCCAGACCCTCAGGAAATGGCCCAAGCTCCGTCCGGAACCCCTCCGGGTCCATCAGGCGCCTGGGACGGAACCAACGTGTCGGCTCCGTCTCCCTGCGGCGGTGGATGGCGGGCAGAAAGTCCAGACGAAGAAGAGTGATCTGACCATGACAAAGGTTCAATGACTATTTCCTTTAAGTCCAGATCTCTCAACCACTGACCAGAGACAAAAATCAGGTCCAGGGTGCCACCCCCAATGTGAGTAGGGCCATCAATTACTTGGGTCAGGTCCAAGGCCGTCATGGAAGCCATGAACTCCCGAGCTGCCGTCGATGACGAGCCGGACGATGGCAAGTTAAAGTCCCCATGACTAAAAGTCTGGGGGTCTCAACTGCCACCCCGGCCAGCACCTCCAGGAGCTCGGGCAGGGCAGCTGTCACGCAGCAAGGAGCCAGGTACGTGATCAGCAAACCCATCTGGCACCTATGGCCCCATCTCACAAAGAGGGATTCGCACCCGGCAATCTGAGGTACAGTGGTCTCCCTCGGCTCTAGACTTTCTCTAATCACAACCGCCACCCCCCCACCCCTACCCTGGGCCCTCGGCTGATGGAATGCACGGAAACCCGGCGGGCACATCTCAACAAGGGGCACACCCCCTTCAGTGCCCAGCCAGGTTTCCGTCACGCCTATAAGGTCCGCAGCGCCCCCCTGAATAAGGTCGTATACTAGGGGGGCCTTATTAACTACGGACCGTGCGTTGCATAACATCAGCCAAGGCCCAGGCTCTGGGGTCATGACCATCCGGGAACGGGAAAAGGACGGGATCGGGCGCGACGCTTGCAAACATCGGGTGCGCCCCCAAAACGATATGATCCTCCCTTCCGCCATATCTGCCCCTCTCACTTACCGTGGGAATCAGGCCGCCTCACCAACAGGAACGCAATCTCCCCTAACCTCCGAACCTATTAAAAACCGTCACGAGCAGGCGCAGGACTGGCTCCTCCCGACGGGCTACCCCAACGCCCGCCTTAACCCTCCCACCCTTAAAAAGCCCTATCTAAAACCCCACAGGCTCTTTTTTTCGCATGCCACCTCTGTGGGTCCCAAGACCCGTCATTGAGGCCGGCCCTTGATAATGCAGCGGGCCATTCCTGCGGCGGGGCACCTGCAGGCGCAAGAGTTCCAAGGCAGAATATCGCATAAATAAATAAGTTAAAAGCATACACAGGAGAGAGCAGACGACGTGAAGTAGCAAAGTAATGTCTGGGGTGGCAAGGTGTAATGCCAAGTCCGGGTGGATACCCATCTGCCCAATGTCTTCAGATGGTGGCTGGCTTAAAGCTGGTACAAGATGGTAAAAGTCGCAGATGCAGTCTGGGAGTAAAATGATCGTGGTTCTGCAAAAGCTCAGTCCTAAAATCCGTCCTAATAGGGTGGTATTCATCTCCTGCTCGTGGCGTCACCGGTATTTCCAGAGTGGATGTTTCCTCATAAGATGTTGCAAAGTAGGGCCCCAATATCCATTCGGTCTCCAATCACCTTCCCGAACAGTCCCAAAAATGACCATCAGCCAGCCATATAAGATGCAAGGTGACAAATGCAGCTGGCCCATGATTGCAGATGAAAATGCACTCCCAGTCCGAGAAGAAGCAGGCCCCGCTAGGCCTAACCAGGCCAAACTGGGCCAGGACACCTCCGGTGGGGGCCACAAGAGGGATCTATCACAGCCCTTCACCCTAGGCCCTAGAGCCTAGGCCCCTCCGCCACGTCCAAAGGGGGGTCAGGGGAAATCAAGAAGAGCTGGAGAGCCCAGAAGACATCCAAAGACGCCAGATGCCAGAAAAGTGATGAAACGATGAAACGATGAAACGGGGGGGGGGAAACCCAGCTGCGGCTGTATATATATATGTGCAGCTCACATATATCCTATTATCTACAAGCTTTTTTCAGAGCCTAATTAGACAGCAATCCAATTTTCCAACATTTGAACTGAATTGAATACTTTATTTCAGGGGTGTCCAAACTTGGTCCCTTTAAGACTTTTGGACTTCAACTCCCAGAGTTCCTCAGCCAGCTTTGCTGGCTGAGGGACTCTGGGAGTTGAAGTCCAAAAGTCTTAAAGGGACCAAGTTTGGACACCCCTGCTTTATTTGGTCAAGTGTGATTTTTCAATCAGGGATTAGTTTTTGAGAAATTACCACCCTTTTCAAGTATTAGTGAGGGCTTTAATCTTGTAACTGCAATAACCAATCCTACACAGCTTTGGAAGCAATATGTGAAGCATGTCGATCAGAAGAATTTTTATGGATCAACTGCCCAACCAACAGTCATGCTATTTTAACTCCAACAAATGCAGAATTTACGAAGAATAGAAACAGTTTAGTTTGATTCATTCCATGTTTTTTTTAACCATTGTGTAGATTTTTCTTACAAGCAACTCTGTGGAAAGCGCACCATATATATACCTGAACATATTGTTAGGTACATTAAGATGGCTAATCCAAAGTTTACAAGTTACCAATAAAGAATATTTGTAGCTGAGTTTGAAATGAGTGCTCTCTGAGCTTGCTTGTTTTCTTACAGACATTTCATTACCCTTAACTAAGAGGATGGTAGAGGATAGGAAGGCCTGGAGGAACGTTGTCCATGGGGTCGTGATGGGTCGGACATGACTTCGCAACTAACAACAACAACTAAGTAACATCATAAGTGCTAGCAAGTTATTCTAAAACACAGCTTTTGTTTTTAAATAATTTTATGGTCCCTTTCATTTATTCATTCAGCAATTACAAAACATAGTATTGTAGGGAAAATAATACCTATGTTGGGAGATTAAAGGTAAAGGTTCCTCTCGCACATACGTGCTAGTCATTCCTGACTCTAGGGGGCGGTGCTCATCTCCATTTCAAAGCTGAAGAGCCAGCGCTAGCCGAAGACGTATCCGTGGTCATGTGGCCTGCATGACTAAATGCCAAAGGCCCAAGGAACGCTGTTACCTTCCCACCAAAGGTGGTCCCTATTTTTCTACTTGCATTTTTTACGTGCTTTTTAACTGCTAGGTTGGCAGACGCTGGGACAAGGAATGGGAGCTCACCCTGTTACGCGACACTAGAAATTAGAACCACTGAACTGCCAACCTTTTGATCGACAAGCTCGCCGTCTTACCCACTAAGCCACTGCGTCTAATTCTAAGTCTAGGACAGCAATGTCTAATTTCTAGTAATTAAAAAAAAATTAAATCTAGTAATTTAAAAAAAATTTTTTTTAGTGATTAACAAAGCTTTCTGGACGTATTAGTCTAGCATTGTAGAGTCTGGACTATATAGACTTTTCCTTTTTAAACAACTAATTTTAAATCAGAGGTCTTCAAACTTGGCCGCTTTAAGACTTATGGACTTCAACTGCCAGAATTCTCCAGCCAGCTATGCTGGCTGGAGAATTCTGGGAGTTGAAGTCCACAAGTCTTAAAGCTGCCAAGTTTGAAGACCTCTGTTATAGATATATTCAGGTGAAACGCTCCATCTCTCTCCCTCTCTTTGACAAGGAAGGTGTGTGTGTGTAAATATTTACAGATAAGCCCCCATCTATTTGAAATGAGCTCTCCATACTGCATAATATGCGAATCGTTTTCTAAAACCTTGCTACTGCTGAGAAGGAGAAGAGCCATTTCCCGCAAGGACCCCGCTACTCGACTGCTGCCCAGCTCAGCAGGAGAAGCTCGAAGAGGGGAAAAGAACTTTGTCCATCGCTCCTTCCCCATCTCCCTCCCTCCTCCCCCCACCCACCCCCTGCCGCGCGTCGCTCTCTTTCGCGTCGCCTTCCGCGCATGCTTCCGAAGCTAAGGCTCGACGACGCCTGCGCGGACGGCGACGGCGGTGGGGGCTGTTGGTCAGACGGCCGCTCGGGCGGGAGGCTGGCGGCGTGAGGTGTTTTAGGGAGTCTGTAGCGATTTCCCCCCCGTAGCTGGAGCGGCGGCGCTGTCACTCGCCATCATGTCTCGGGGCTCGATTGAGATCCCCCTCCGGGATACCGACGAGGTGAGTTGGTTTCGGGGAGCCCCGGTGGGTCCGTGTTTGTCTGAAGTGCTTTGGGGAAAGGCAGGATAATTGGACATCCCACCCGCTTCCCTTGGAGGAGCTTGGAGCGGTCCTCGTGGAGCTGCCGGGCAGTTGATGCTAAGTAAATCTGCTACCACTTAATATTTTGTACGCGTTGCTTGCATGCATACATACATACATACATACATACATACATACATACATACATATGGATGCACAGAGCCTGTTTGGTCTCGTGGTTAAAAGTCCTGAACTGGGGAGTTGGGAGACTTGAGTTCTCTTTTTTTAGGCATCACTTGGAGCCAGTCCCTCTCCCTCAACCCAGGGATGAAAGCAATGTTCAGCCACTAACAAAAAATACTGTCTGGAAAATTGCATAGATTGGTCCATATAGTTTACCAGAAAACTGACTTCAAGGCAAAACAAACAAACACAAAAGTAACATGCACATGCGTACCTATTGCCGGCAGTACTTTGCAGTTTTGCTATCCCTTAACTTGTTGCTTCCTTTAGCAGCCTGATAAGTTTGGGATGGCATAAGTTTGGGAATGAATGCATAAAAATATTTTTTTATAAAGCACTAAGCCATATGGATCTTGAGTCTGCTTTTATCAGTGTTAACTTTTCTTTGTTTGTATACACAGAGGTCACTGCTGTTACTGTCATTTTTCCTGGCTAGGTTGTGTGTATTTGGGGAGTGAATGCAAGATCGTTTAGGAATTGTCCCAGCCTCTATATTTAAAAAAAAAAAAAAGTCTTATCTCATCTCTGAAGGCAGTAGTTCCTGACCAATATTGTTGAGAGTTCAGCAAATTTACACCTGTTAGCTTCTTGACTGAGATGTACAAACAAAAAGAACAGGGCTCTCAGAAGTAGCTGCAAAAATCTAGATGACCGTTACATGGTACAAAAAGTAGGTTTTCAGTGTTTCTTCCTTGTCATTGTCTTACTGATCATCTGGATTTTTGCAGGCTATGTATAATAGCCTTGTTAACAGAATTGTTCAAACCAATTCCGTATTGTAGAAAAACTACCACAAGCTTACCAGGCGTTCCACTGAATTTGGTCACACTTTTAGCTTAGACTTACTGTTACTGTGCAGATGTACCTAAATGTGTATGTCTACTTGGTTTCCACAGGAGGAGAAATTTCTTTTGCATTGGAAAGTAATCAGATTCTGTGACTGAATCCTTATTTATTTATTTTTATTGACTAATTGAATGCCCCCTATTTGCCCATGGTGACTCAAGGCAGCTTACAGAATATAAAACCACATTTAAAGCAATAAAAACTAACAAGAAGAATCAAATAAATTAATATAGTACAATATAACAAAATCACCTCCCACCCACCCCCGTCCCAGTGACAGCAGATCACACCAGCCATTTAATGGGCTCCATCCCGCTCTGGGTTCCCCAGGCCCACTGGAAGAACCAGGTCTTCAGCGCCTTCCGGAAGAGTATTAGAGTGGGGGCATTCTAATCTTGGGGAATGATGTTCCAGAGAGAGGGAGCCACCATGGAGAAGGCCCTTCTGGTCCCACCAGGTGTATCTCCCTCAGGGATGCGACCCACAGTATTCCCTGCCTACCCGCTCTGATGGATCCGGTAGATGTGATCCAGACAGTCCCTCAGATAACCTGGTCCCAAGCCTGAGTATGTAGGATGAATGCATGGAAGTCTTATTTTTCTGTGTGCTCCTGAATACAAAATGAGATGCTGATCTGTAGAACTCCAGAAATCACCTTTTAAATAATTTTAGTCAAGGAGGGGGCTTAATGTATTTTTAGGAAATATATGTAGTAGGAATTGCTTTTACAAAAATTTTTGCTTTGTGACCTTATTGTATGTGCCCTAATAACTAATAAAATATTGAATTATGAATATTGTCATTTGATTTTTAGGTCATTGAGCTTGACTTCGATCAGTTACCGGAGGGGGATGAAGTTATAAGCATTTTGAAACAGGAACATACTCAACTGCACATATGGATTGCCCTAGCGGTCAGTTGCATATCAGTTTGCTCTATTTTATTTATACTGTAAGCTCATGCATATTCCAAAGTAATGATTATTTTTGAATTCATGATAACTTTATTTGACTTAAGGTAATGTAGAAACATATAGGTATATATTATTGTTCCCTCATCAAGGTAATCATTTGTGGAAGATTTGAATGAAATATCTATATTTATTTTAGTAACAACATTTTTGCAGTAAGGCCTGCACTTCTTTTTTTAAATAAATTTGGTGACATGATGTCACCAGAGTGGTGAGTGGTTTGTTTTGCAGTGGAAAGGGAAGTTCAAGAAATAAGCTAGATATGTTAAGCAATAAACTCAGTGTACTTACACTATCTTTTCTTTTACCTCCATCTCAAATATGTACAATTGGGCCACTAAAATTGGTGCTTTTCCTGCTGAAATTGGTGGCATAATTTGAGGAGGCTCTTGTACTCAAGAATGGAACTAGGTCTGTGTGCAGCCCATGGATTGCCCACTCCTTTAAGAGTGAGAGATTATTCACACACTAAAACCATTTATACACACACACACACACACACACACACACACACTATTTTCCATCAACAATGAAAAGGATGACATGTTACAGATCTGGCTCAGAACTCCGATTTCTTGTCATAATTTAATACGTAATTGCTTAACTATGTACTATGCATATTTTATGAATGTGTTTTTAATAGCAGATTGCTAAATGCATTTTCATTTACTTTTTAGCTGGAATATTACAAACAAGGGAAAACGGAAGACTTTGTGAAACTATTAGAGGCCGCTCGCATAGATGGAAACCTGGATTATAGAGATCATGAAAAAGATCAGATGACTTGTTTAGATACTTTAGCAGCCTACTATGTACAGCAGGCTCGGAAAGAAAAGAACAAAGATAACAAGAAAGAGCTTATTACACAAGCTACACTGTTGTACACTATGGCTGATAAAATTATCATGTACGATCAGGTAAGATCAATCAAGTAATTATGTCTGTTTTAGGTTATCTAGCACACTGAAATAATCCCTTGAAGATGAGAGGTTTTCTAATTTGTTCAATTTTTTTTTTAAAAAAAAGACTTTTAATGCAGGATATGATTGCATTCAAATAACAAGCTAAGTCACATTGTTTGGTTTATTTTTGTGTCCAAAAATGGAGCTTTCATGGATCAGACTGTGGCTCGAAAGAAATACCTTAATCATAATCTATAACCATGGCTTTTTATAGTTTTTTGACTGGTGACTAGCTTATGGTTAAGTGACATTGCTTCTCCAGGAGATAGATAGATAGATAGATAGATAGATAGATAGATAGATAGATAGATAGATAGATAGATAGATAGATAGATAGAAACAAATAGATATACAAAGCCTTTAGATGTGAAACAAAAAGTATAAAAATCTCCTGCCCAGAGGTTTGCAGTGTAATTCACAAAAAGGAAAATCCAATTTAAGATATCTAGGTGAAATAAAGTGATGAAAGGGAAGGGTTGCAGCTCAGTGTTAGAGCATTTATTTAGCATGCAGGTAGAATTCAAATAGAACCTTAGGCATATCTAGCTAGTGTCCAAGTATCAGTTGCTAGTAAATAGAATTATTGAAGATTTAGATAGAGATGGAAGGCCATTTCCATGCTGGGAATGAAAGAAGGAGGCTAAAAATAAGAATCTTCTATTTAATGACAAGCACTTCTTGCTGAAGGGAAGGCACCTAGTTTTGGCAATCTTTTCTGCCATTGTTATCCATAAAAGTTCAATGTCCCTCCATTGGACTATAGTGCATTACACAGGGTCAATAGATAGAGTTCAATTGTACCTTCAGCTGTGGAAGTCTGTTGTACCTTGATGAACGTATCTTTTCTTTTATGTACACTGAGAGCATATGCACCAAGACAAATTCCTTGTGTGTCCAATCCCACTTGGCCAATAAAAAATTCTATTCTATTCTATTCTATTGTATTCTATTCTATTCTATTCTATGGGTGATTTTGAACCAATTACTTTCAATATATTAATATTAAATTTTGTGTTCAACAAAATATTGAAGGAAAGAGCCAGTATTAGTTTGTGAAGGAGACCTAGGGTATAAATCAAAGAAATGAACAAAAATAATTCAGAAATATATATACACACACTATATTGGAGAATATAGTAATAGAGCAGATGGATAACATTTATTCTGAGTTCCTCAAATATTTTTTCAGCAACAAAAAAGGTTATGGGTAATGTAAAAATACAAAGCATCAGAAAGGTTTTTTAAATTAAATTTTTTTTAAATCTATACTAGCTGAAAAAATACGCTTTCCTGGTGCAATTGGCATGCTGCTGAAAAAGGAGAAGAGGCTCCAGAAATTCCATATAAAGGATTTCTGCCTGTTGGTCACTGGTTGTCCATCATTTGCTATAGAAAAGAAGTAGATGTAAAAGGAGGAGGACAAGGAAACCTTTGAAGCAATTAGGCAACACTTCAGAATAATGAATGTAGGAGCAATGTGTGACTTTGAAACTATCACTTAGAATGGTTTGTAGTAATTTTTCCTAGAAATAAAAATTAAAGATAATTTCCTGCTTTTCTAGAATCACTTATTGGGAAGAGCCTGTTTCTGCCTTCTGGAGGGGGATAAGATGGATCAAGCAGATGCACAGTTTCATTTTGTACTCAATCAGTCTCCCAATAATATTCCAGCCCTTCTTGGTGAGTCAGTCGTATTTTGTCTTCATGGAAATAAATGTAGTTTAACAGTGTTAAGCCCAACAGTCTTAAGAGATTGTGATCTGTGGGATATACAAGGGAAATCTGTTTCACCTTGGTTATCTCCTGCTGAAGTCCAACATAAGTCGTCTTACTTTTTTTTTTGCTAGAAATGATAGTTTATTGCTCATTTTGGACTTTGAATTTAAAGTAGAAAATAAAAAGGGGCCCGGTATCACAACATTTAATGACTTACTTAGCTTAGGTTGTTAGCTGAAATGGATGGCTTTTCCTATAATAAAAAAAGAAGAAGCAACTGCTTCCCTCTTCAGTACTTAGAGCCTGGCAGCACCACATGCAGAATGTGATCATGACCTGCTGCAAAACCTGATTCAGTCTTCTGTTGAAAGAAACTGTGAGGCTCATAGACTTGTTTAAGATGACAAAGGTAGAGAAGAGTTCAGCAACCAATTATGGCTTTTATCGGGCCTTGTGCTGTTAATTAAAATAGAGTGTTAGCTATTTTAAAATGCGTCTGCTGCACAACCAATAAAAGCAGGATGTTGACAATTGGATTAGAGAGAAATGGGGACATACTTGTGACTAGTTTTTTTATATCACCTTTTCAGGCAATAACTGTAATATTATTTTAAGGTATTTGCTGCTAGTAAATTGTGAACTTCTGATGTCTATCATAAACTTTAGAGGTATTTATTATCTTTTATTGCTCCTTTGAAATAGGCAAAGCATGCATTTCGTTCAACAAGAAAGATTACCGAGGTGCCCTTGCCTATTATAAAAAGGCCCTGCGAACTAATCCTGGCTGCCCAGGTAAGAAACAAAGCATGCACAGTAAAAAGGTAAAGGTAAAGGTTTCCCCTGCTCAGTAGTGTCTGACTCTAGGGGATGGTGCTCATCTCCATTTCCTAACCAAGGGATCCAGTATTGTCCAAAGGTGGTCATAAGGCTCTCATGACTGTACACCAAGGTGCACGGAATGCTGTTACTTTCGCACTAAAGTGGTGCCTATTTATCTACTTGCATTTGCATGTTTCCAACTGCTGCTCTTAATGAAAAGTCAGTATTTTATGTAACAGTGGTTTTGGGTTGAAACAGTGACTGGCCCAAGGTCATTCAACTGGTGTCCTTGACTAAGAAAGGAATAGAATCTGTGTTTCTCTGCTCCCTACCCAGCAACCACTAGACATTGGCCACCTATGGAATTTTTATCTTTTTTAGAAAATATTTCTGAATCTGCAGCCTTCCTAAATAACAGCTTTTGGTGAATAACAGAGATTATTACCAGAACCAGGAGCTGCTCTGTGGTTCAAATTTTAGCCAACACTCATGAAAATTACAGAGGTGAAGTTAAAGAACTTTGTGGATTTTTGTTAGGGCTATGCAGTGTTTAAAATTTTATTTACCAAAGATGCCTTTGAATGTATGGGGTTATAAATGTCTGCAACACCTTAAAGCATCTATGCCCTTTCCTAAATTCATTCGTTATCCAGAGGAAAAAATTGTGGGTGTTATAGACATGGGTTTATGCCTATCATGTTTTTGAACCATAGGTTGGAAACTGAACCAGAAGTGCTGCACCACCTAATTTTTATAGTTCAGATGAGGATTTTGGAGTAGCTCATCTAATTTAAGAATTTTGTATTCTCTGGAGTTCACCTGACAGAACCTCACATGCAAAAATGCCATTTATGCAAATGAACATAGGAACGATTGAGGAAATAAGCCTAACTGAAGACTCTATTGTTTCAGCGTGCAGGACTAGCCTAAGATAAAAGGTTTTAGCATATTTTAATGGGGTTTTTATAGGTTTTTACTGTTTTAGTGACCAGGCCATGATAATATTTAGTTTTAACTGGGTTTTAATGTTTATTTATTATACTGTTTTAATATGCCTGTGAACCGCCCTGAGTCCTACGGGAGATGGTGCGGTATATAAGTTTGATTAATAAAATAAAATAAATACTGTGATGTGCAAAGTGCTTCGGAGTCATTAATTCATAAGTAATAAGAGAATCTTTATGTTAAGAAGGGAATATAAATGATGATGCCAACGTAATGTAGTGACCAAGTTGTTGGGCTGATTTTGGAAAGACTCAGTTTCAAACCCTCCCCCCAACCCAAGAAAGCCCAATGAGTAACTTTGGGCCTTTTGTTCTGTGATCCCAACCAACCTCACAAAGTTGTTATAGAGAAAAAATGGAGGTGGGGATGCTATGTAGGCCACCATGGTTCCTGAAAGAAATATAATTCAAATAAATAAGAGTTGGAAGTGTTTACTGTTTTTGTCTCCTAGCTGAGGTTCGGCTGGGCATGGGCCATTGCTTTGTAAAGCTCAACAAGCTAGAGAAAGCTCGCCTGGCATTCAGCAGGGCCCTGGAACTCAATTCCAAATGTGTGGGGGCTTTAGTTGGATTGGCTGTTCTGGAACTAAATAACAAAGAGGTGAGTGAGTTTAACCTCAGATGGTAGTATCACAAGACCCTGTGTTGCTACAATCAGTTTTTTGGGTGGCAGGAGGGCAGCCATGGACATTTTACAATTTGAAATAAAAATCTGATTATTTCTTTTTTTTAATAAATGTATAGCTTCTTTAATTTTGAAGAAACAGTTGCTGAATAAGTCATTTAATATAGAAGTAATGGAACCATCAAAGGCTATTGGTTTTATAAGGTTGCTTACTTAAACATCTCCAGGCTTTGATATTGTGGCAGATTATCTTAGATTGGCTTTTCTGTCCTATCTGTATCACAGGAACACAGAGGAAGGAATGTAGTCACACAGATTTTGTTACTTAGGCCTGAAATAAAGCCCCAAACAAAATCTGTCCAAAGCTGAGTCCATTAACGTAAAGTTTTGATGGTTATAAAATAATCAGATTAGGCTTGCTAACATTTACTACTATAAGCACAGCTCAAGCAAGAAATGGCTCTCACGTCCATGCTAATTTATTTTTAAAACAATCCCAGCAAAAGCCATTACAAAAGCCAACATGGTTTAATGCGATGAAGATGATTTCCACTGCACTTAATCTTGGACTTACACACTCCTCTGCCCACTATCACAGCCATGAAAAGAGAAAACTTTCCATTTGAATAATGTACTGCTATTCTTGACTCTGAAGGTGAATTTCTCATATGGTAGTTTTCTTATTTTTTAAAAAAAGCTGTTATTCTTCTAATTGATACACTATTATCAGTCTAACCTCATCCATCTTCATGGCACATTTATGAAACAAGCTTTTTTTTCTGCTGGGAATGGCACCCACCCACATGGACAGTCAAGGTTGTGACCAGGATTGTGAAATCAATTTTAAAAAACATAGCCCTTGAACTTTTAAAGACAATAACTAAGAAGTTAACATGCATTTCAATATGAATAAAAACTATCAATATTCCTTTCAGGCGGATTCCATCAAAAATGGTGTCCAGTTACTCTCTAGAGCTTACACAATTGATCCTAGTAACCCTATGGTATTAAATCACTTGGCAAATCACTTCTTCTTTAAAAAGGTAAGACAACAAGGGTGTGTTTTGAGTTATGCTGCTGTTTCATTATGTCAGACTAATTCAGAATTGCCTGGAATCATTCTTATTTTTTATCATTCCAATTGTGAAATGGAGTTGCATTTTGCTTTTTATATCTTGTGGAAGTGAGGACATGCTAATGCAAATGATGATGGTTGTAAAAATAAGTTTCTTTAGTAAATCAGTGTCAGGCTGTGAAGATGCAATTATTTTTGTGTTTAATGACATTCATGAACTCTGGACATTTCCCCTCTGCAAGTAGTCTAAATTCCCTGTTTAATGTAGACAGGTCAACCAGACCGGAGCATTGATCTTCATATTTTTTGTCAGCAGCATCTTCTCCATGTACCACTTTGTCTTCCAACTGGGTAGTTTTTTCAAGGCTCTTTTATTACCAGGAAAATCAATGACAGAGCTTTCAGGGTCTCTGTCTGTGGTATTCATCTGGAATATATAAGCTATAATTATATATTCCACAGTGATAAGAAATTTGCAAACTGGCTTCAGGAAGTTCATTAATGTTTGTGTGTGCATGTGTGGGAGGGAGAAAGAGATACACCTGAATCCTCTTTCAAACATTGGCTGAATTTGTACATTACACCAACCCAGACTTCAAGTTGGGACATGTGTAAACTCAACTGTTAGGATGGTCACACTTTAAGGGTTAAGGATTGTATTGGCAGCAATATCTTCAGGAAATTATGAATTATTGCACTTGTAAGAAATGGTCAATCTAAGGTTTCTAAGAACTTGAATTTAAGTCTGCCTCAGAGCATGGATGTCCAAACTTTTGGCTTGCCTGTGTGCCACATTGAGTGAAAAGGAATTGTCTTAGACCACATATAAAATATATAATTAATGTATATAAATAACAAACTGCTTTTATTTTTTATATATTATATATATATATAATATAATATATTTTATTTATTATATCTTGTAGAGTGGTATTAGTAGCTGTCCTGGGCCACATGTGGCCCTTGGGCTGTGGGTTGGACACACCTGCCCTAGAATATACTATATTGTACTATACAATACTATAACAATATTATTATGATAATCCTATTTTATTTATACAGGATTATGGTAAGGTCCAACATTTGGCACTTCACGCTTTTCACAATACAGAAGTAGAAGCAATGCAGGCAGAGAGTTGCTACCAGCTGGCCAGGTCTTTTCACGTTCAGGTATATTATGCCTTTCATACCTCTCTTTCTGTTTTGCAATCTTATTTTCCTAAGAGTTTTCCAAGTTTTAATGCCTTTCTTCCTTATGTTCTTCCTTTCATTAGGAAGATTATGATCAAGCTTTCCAATATTATTACCAAGCCACACAATTTGCCTCTTCATCTTTTGTACTGCCATTTTTTGGACTGGGTCAAATGTACATTTACCGAGGAGACAAAGAAAATGCATCACAATGCTTTGAAAAAGTTTTGAAAGCTTATCCTAACAATTATGAGACCATGAAAATTCTTGGATCTCTCTACGCTGCTTCAGAAGATCAGGACAAACGAGATATTGCAAAGGTATAGTAAGCCTCAAGAGATTAGAGCAAAATTATAATTCATCACTCTTTTAATTTAAGGTGAAATCTCAAACCCAGTGACAGTTATTTTTGAGAAATCCATGTACAATTGATATTTAATTAGTATTGCCTATAGACCTGGTATATATTAGGAGGGATTTTCCTATCATGGTTAAATTTAGAGGTATTTGGAACTTGTTTTTAAAAAGGGAACATTTGTCTTAGAAACAACAAATGCTACACTACTGGTAAAAGCAATTATTTATAGAATGCCAAATTTTAGACACAATTTTAGTTACAGTCTATTCATTTAACAACCATTCAAAGTTACAACAGCCTCAGAAAACTATTTACTGTGTGGCACTTTTCAGGGAAATTCTAAATCAATTATACAAAGTAACAAGCTGTTTTTTTTTAATAGGGTCATTTAAAGAAGGTGACAGAACAGTATCCAGATGATGTGGAAGCTTGGATTGAGTTAGCACAAATCCTTGAGCAGACAGATATACAGGTATATAAAAGGTGGGTAAAGTAGACTTGTTTCATGCTGAACAATTACACGTTACACTAAATCCTTCTACTGTCTCTAAATGTATAGGGTGCTCTTTCAGCCTATGGCACAGCAACACGAATACTTCAGGAAAAAGTACAAGCTGATGTTCCCCCAGAAATTTTAAATAATGTGGGTGCTCTCCACTTCAGACTTGGAAACTTAGGAGAAGCAAAGGTATGAATCTCAACTTCCCAACCACTGTTACTGTTTGTATGCAATATATTTATAAGTTAGCTGTGCGGGTAAACACGTATGCATATATGTGTATGTATAATATATGTGCACACATGTATAAATACACTTTTTCCCTTTTTATACTTGCATTTAGAAATATTTTTTGGCATCCCTGGATAGAGCTAAAGCAGAAGCGGAGCATGATGAACATTACTACAATGCAATTTCCGTGACAACATCATACAACTTAGCCAGATTATATGAAGCAATGTGTGAATTTCACGAAGCAGAGAAACTGTACAAAAACATCCTAAGGGAACATCCAAATTATGTTGATTGTAAGAAACCTTGTTGCAATCTTTAAACTGAAAATAGCCACAAGTGTACATTTTCAAACTGTTGTAAACTATGATACCTCACAGATCTGTGCATTGAGTTGCTATTAGAAATAATGTATATCATAATTTCTCTTTGATTCATATCCCTATCCATCATTGGGTAGGGATAGAATTTCACTGCCTTGAAGGAAATGGGGGTATGTTACAAAGCCACTGTTGGATAATTCCTGTCCAGTGTCTCCTTCAAGAACACTTGTGGAGAACATGGTTGGGATATGGTGCAAGAGGTTTCTTGGAATAAGCATTTTCAGTCTGGCTTTGATTCTGGACATCATGGTGAGATGACAATGAGTGCACTTATGAATGACCTCTGGTGAAGCTGGAATGGATACGGTGCAGCTATGATGGCTTTGAATGATCTGTATGAGGTTCAATACCAGCAGTCATGGTACCCTTCTGTAATGGCTTCAGGAGCTAAGGATAGATGGTTGTTGTTCTTCTCCATAGTCAGTTTGAGTTAGTGTTGATAAGGGGTAAAGTATCAAGCCCAATATCTCTGCTTACAGGGTCTTTATGGTTTCATTATTCCTATTTATCAGCTACATGAAACCATTAAATAAGCTTACTCAGTGGTGTAGAATAGAATAGAATAGAATAGAATTTTTATTGGCCAAGTGTGATTGGACACACAAGGAATTTGTCTTGGTGCATATGCTCTCAGTGTACATAAAAGAAAAGATACGTTCATCAAGGTACAACATTTACAACACAATTGATGGTCAATATATCAATATAAATCATAAGGATTGCCAGCAATAAGTTATAGTCATACAGTCATAAATGGAAAGAGATTGGTGATGGGAACTATGAGAAGATTAATAGTAGTGCAGATTCAGTAAATAGTTTGACAGTGTTGATGGAATTATTTGTTTAGCAGAGTGATGGCCTTCGGAGAAAAACTGTTCTTGTGTCTAGTTGTTCTGGTGTGCAGTGCTCTATAGCGTCGTTTTGAGGGTAGGAGTTGAAACAGTTTATGTCCAGGATGCGAGGGGTCTGTAAATATTTTCACGGCCCTCTTCTTGATTCGTGCAGTATACAGGTCCTCAATGGAAGGCAGGTTGGTAGCAATTATTTTTTCTGCAGTTCTAATTATCCTCTGAAGTCTGTGTTTTTCTTGTTGGGTTGCAGAACCGAACCAGACAGTTATAGAGGTGCAAATGACAGACTCAATAATTCCTCTGTAGAACTGAATCAGCAGCTCCTTGGGCAGTTTGAGCTTACTGAGTTGGCGCAGAAAGAACATTCTTTGCTGTCCTTTTTTAATGATGTTTTTGATGTTAGCTGTCCATTTTAGATCTTGCGATATGATAGAACCTAGAAATTTGAAGGTTTCTACTGTTGATACTGTGTTGTCTAGTATTGTGAGAGGTGGAAGTATGGAAGGGTTTCTCCTAAAGTCTACCACCATTTCTACGGTTTTGAGTGTGTTCAGTTTCAGATTGTTTTGGTTGCACCATAAGGCTAGTCGTTCGACCTCTCGTCTATATGCGGATTTGTCATTGTCTTGAATGAGACCAATTACTGTTGTGTCATCTGCGAACTTCAGTAGCTTAACAGATGGATCATTGGAGATGCAGTCATTGGTATACAGAGAGAAGTGGGGAGAGCACACAGCCTTGGGGGGCCCCTGTGCTAATTGTACAGGTATTTGATGTGATCTTGCTTAGCTTCACCTGCTGCTTCCTGTTTGTTAGGAAGCTTGTGATCCACTTACAAGTCTGTTCCGGTACCTGTAGCTAATATCATGTATCATCAATATATTGATAATATCCAATTGTACAGCTCAAACTTCTAGCAGTAGTAATATCGCAAAAGTCTTGAAGAGCAAATATGCATCATTCAAAGTGCTTATTAAACGGGATGCTGTGTTCTGGAAATGAGTCTGATCATTAAAATCTTTCTTTAGGCTACCTGCGTTTAGGAGCTATGGCTAGAGATAAAGGAAACTTTTATGAAGCTTCTGACTGGTTTAAAGAAGCACTTCAAATCAATCAGGTCAGTAAGAATTTGCTATCCTTTAGAAAGCGATTTTACAGCTAGGCCATGAATTTCTAAAGATTTTCTGGGGCCAGTTAACAGACCATGGTTAACTATTTTTTTTAAACAAAGTCATATAACCTAATAAATACACATTATTTCATTGCTAGCTTTGACATTTTCATAGTGTATTTTTGTATGAGTAGTTGGAATGTCTCACGGACAGAATCTACCGTGTTTCCCCGAAAATAAGACCCTGTCTTATATTTTTTTGAACCCTGAAATAAGCATTTGGCCTTATTGCCATGCGCTCAAAAGCCCAATTGGGCTTATTATCAGGGGATGTCTTATTGGGAGGAAACGGGGGAGGGCCTTCTCTGTGGGGGCTCCAGCCCTCTGGAACGAGCTACCCCCAGGGATACGCCAACTCCCTGACCTCCGGGCCTTCCGGCGTGAGTTGAAGACTCTTTTATTTCATCGTGCAGGACTGCCCTAATAGTTTTTTAATGGGGGTTTTTAGTAGTTTTTAGAATTTTCAGCCTATTTAAATTAATCTTTTAAATTTGTTTTTAATTGTTTATTGTTCTTAGCTGGCTGTAAACCGCTCTGAGTCCTTCAGGAGAAGGGCGGTATAGAAATTGAAATAATAAATAAATAAAAATATTATAAAAATATTTAATATAAAATTTAATATAAAAATATTATATTATTGAAATAATAAATAAATAAATTGTGGAATTTTCTCCTCTTAAATTTTTCCAAAGTTTGAATTTTAGCAAAGTTTGCTAAAGTTCTTAAAGCTTTTATGGGATAGAGCTGGGGAGAGGTGGATCTTTTTGAACAATAAGTATTTTTTATTATAATTAAGCTGAGTTTTAGTGTATTGGAATATTATTTTAGGACCATCCTGATGCTTGGTCCCTGATTGGCAATCTTCACCTGGCCAAGCAAGAATGGGGTCCAGGACAGAAGAAATTTGAAAGAATATTGAAACAGCCATCAACACAGAATGACACTTACTCTATGTTGGCTTTGGGCAATGTGTGGTTGCAGACTCTGCACCAACCCACCAGAGACAGAGAGAAGGTAAATATTTGCATCTTTACACTGTCTGTTTTGCAGCTGCTTCAATGGATGAGCAACTGCTTTTTGTCTAATCCTTATTTTCATATCCACAAACTAATGGAAGAATGGTCTTTCCATCCCCCGGTCTTCCTAAGTAGGAGAGGAAGTTTCATGCAGAAATGGAAATTGTTTTACATAATATAAAATTACAAGTTGATCTCATTAATCAGCCCCTTTCTCTTTATTTACTACAAATTTATGATACACTTGGACAACAACAGAGAGTAAGACTTTTATGAAATTGGTCTAAAATGGAAATCTTAAAAGAAATGAGAGGATAGACAGTTCTTCTCTCTCTTTGCCAAGGATTTTACATTAGTTTTTGTATTGACTGTGGGAGGCATTTAATATATTTTAACTTTTTTTTTAATTTGCATTTATATCCCGCCCTTCTCCGAAGACTCAGGGCGGCTTACACTATGTTAGCAATAGTCTTCATCCTATTTGTATATTTATATACAAAGTCAATTTATTGCCCCCAACAATCTGGGTCCTCATTTTACCTACCTTATAAAGGATGGAAGGCTGAGTCAACCTTGGGCCTGGTGGGACTAGAACCTGCAGTAATTGCAGGCAGCTGTGTTAATAACAGACTGTCTTACCAGTCTGAGTTAATATATTTTAACATTTCTTGAGTATCCAGAAAAGTTATTAAAATATTTTGATAAATATTATAAATATAACTAGTCTACAATTTATGACCACAATGGGGGGCAGAATTTTGATTGCTAAACAAGGCAGTTAAGTGCGTTCTGCACGATTTTACAACCTTTTTTGCCACAGCTGTTAAGCAAATCAGTGGACTTGTTAAGTCGATCGTGAGGTCATTGAGCAAATCCGGCTTCCCCCATTGACTGCTTGTCAGAAGCCGGTTGGGAAGATCACAAATGGTGATCACATGACCCAGGGATGCTGCAAGTGTTGTAAATACATGGCAATTGCCCCAGCGGCCAAATTTTGATCACATGACTGGAATACTGTGACAGTTGTAAGCGTAACTTTGAAAAATCACTAAACAAATGGTTATAAGTATTCATTTTCTTGAGAGTTCCTGTCTGTCTTGCAGGAAAAACGTCATCAAGATCGTGCTCTAGCCATCTACAAACAGGTCCTCCGGAATGACCCCAAGAATTTGTATGCCGCTAATGGCATAGGTACTAAGATTTCTTGTCTCAAATTTTCTTTTTACATTACAATTTTGCAATGACTTTGCATGGATCTGGAAATCCAATTTTCCTTTTTTAGGAGCCGTACTAGCACACAAAGGATATTTCCGTGAGGCTCGTGATGTTTTTGCCCAAGTGAGAGAGGCTACCGCAGATATCAGTGACGTGTGGCTTAATCTTGCACACATTTATGTGGAGCAGAAACAGTACATCAGTGCTGTGCAAATGGTAATCCTTAACAAATACCTTGATTTAGGACGTTTCTTGTAAACACTGAACTAAAATTTCAAGCTGAGACTTTTCTGTAAGG
This sequence comes from Ahaetulla prasina, assembly GCF_028640845.1. Lineage (NCBI taxonomy): Eukaryota > Metazoa > Chordata > Lepidosauria > Squamata > Colubridae > Ahaetulla > Ahaetulla prasina. The sequence continues at coordinate 273,160,842 of NC_080539.1, forward strand.
AGAATTTTTACAGCTTGGTTTTCATGCATACATCATGTTGGGCTAAATTGGATCGTTCCATGAATATTTTCAATACCTTTTGCTTTTCTTTTTTTAAAAAATTACATTTAAATTGTGCTGGGTAATGGATATCTTCACAGAACTGAGTCAGTGAAATTGGTTTTTTAAGACTGCAGTATTAAAAGAGGATTGAAAAGAAAAAATCTTTCCCATGGATCTGAAAACTGATGAAAAATAACTCATGAAATTACAGATAACATATCGGCAAACTTTTGATGTGCCATGTGTGGTAAAGTTTGTACTATGTATCACAGAAATTTATATACATGTGTTTGGCTTCTAAGCTGACCACATGGAAAAGGAAACTCATTTTTTTCCCCAGCCTTAGTGGAGAGGATTTTTTAAGCTGCTAAGACATTGGATTTGTTGTGCTGCTATGTTGGGTATAAAGAGGGAGTTTTGCTCTCTTCTGCAACCTATGTGGAAATGCAGGATGTTGTAGTTAAGTTTTTGGAAGTTATTAAGAGATCTTTGCAAACTCATTTATAAGGCTGTGTACAGCATTGCACTCTGGCTGCAGTGCAGTTTTGTCTGAAGCACTATAATAAAGTTCGCAATTTAAACTAGTTCTTCAAATGTTTATTTTCTTCCCCACCATAGTACGAGAATTGTCTCAGAAAATTCTATAAACATCAGAACACAGAAGTATTGCTATATTTGGCCCGAGCTCTCTTCAAATGTGGTAAATTACAAGAATGCAAACAAACATTGCTAAAGGTAGGAAGTTTCTAATATTTACCAAAACGATTATCAATAATTGTTGTTGTTATTAAAGGTTAGATTATATACCCTAGAATCCTATACAGTCAGTTATTACAATAGCATGTAAAATACAATAAAACAGCCATGTTGGAAAAAAGTAGCCTAAGTAGAATAAAACTTCTATAGCCGTGATGGTGAACCTATGGCACGCGTGCTACAGGTGGCACGCGTAGCCATATCAGTGGGCACGCTGGCTCAGCTCCAGCATGCATGCACACGCCAGCCAGCTGATTTTCTGGCCTTCTGGGCCCAGCAGAAGTAGGGAAACAGGCTGTTTCCTGCCTCCGGAGGGCCTGCAGGGGGTGGTGAAGGCCCATTTTTCTTTCTCACCTGGCTCCAAGTCCTCTCTATGCATCTAGGGAGGGCGAAAATAGCCTTCCCCAGTCCCTCTGGAGGCCCAAAACAGCCCATTTCCCAACTTCCGATTGGACAGGAAGTGACTTCTTTGCTGTTCCCCAGCCTCCAGAGCCTTCTCTCTAGAATCCTAGAGAGGCGCTGGAGGCTGAGTACAGCAAAAAATGTCACTTCCTGTCTAACCGGAAGTTGGGAAACGGGCCGTTTCAGGCCTACTGAGGGCCTCCGATGGGGTGGGGAAGACTGTTTTCGCCCTCCCCAGATGCATAGAGAGGACCTGGAGCCAGATGAGAAAGAAAAATGGGCCTACCAGGCCATTGTGTGCCAGGAGTGGGGGGGGGGAGTGGGGATGGCGCATGCAGGGCAGGGCACATAGAATTATGGGTGTGGGCGTACGCAAACCTTTCCCCCACCCACCTCATCCTGGCATGCGATGGCAAAAAGGTTAGCCATCACTGTTCTATAGGAAGAAAAAATAATTAGTCCCAAAAATCACCCGGATACAATATAGAACAGGGGTTCCCAAACTATGAGGTGTGCCTACCTCAGGGAGGTACAGAGACCAGGGACATATGAAGAACCTTTTAGTTGCATTTTTAAAATAAATCTACCTTTCTCAAAGTTTCATTGTATTATTTTCAGCTGTTCATTTATGTTCATTTTGTATTTAGATATTTTTAAGGAAGGCGTGTACATTAAGATTGGGCTAAAGGAAGGTGTGATGGCAAAAAGTTTAGGAACCCCTGCTACATAGAGAGTTATCACAAACCAAAATCACAAATTATGGCTACTGCACAACATAAAAAAGGAGATGAATAATCATACGCCATAGGCTCTCCAGGGAAGTTTCTTCTTCTCCAACTTGTGGGAGGCCATTACCGAGAGAGCCTGAATGGCTTCCTAGGTATGTTGTAACAACAGTTTCAGCTTTCTGGCCAGTTCACATTGGTTTAATTTTAAATTAAATTTGAATTCTCAGGCAAGACATGTAGCACCCAGCGATACAGTCCTTATGTTCAACGTGGCTCTTGTGCTGCAACGGCTAGCTACCTCTGTCCTGAAAGATGAAAAAAGTAACCTGAAGGAAGTACTAAATGCTGTGAAAGAACTTGAGCTAGCACACAGGTAAGGATATATACGGTAATCTTTATTTAAGAACCCCCCCTTGTAATATACATTGCATTAGAGTATGGTGGGGGTGGTGATGAAGATAAAACCAAATTCTAGCCTAGCTTAACAAGCTATAGTTATTTTGTACAGCTTTGTAGATGCATCTAGAGCAGTGGGCCCCACCCAAACCTTTTGGGCACCAGGGGCTGGTTCTGTGGAGAGAGGTTTTTCTGTGGACTGGAGGGATCGTGGTTTTGCATGCTTCCATGGATGGAGCTTTGCGTGTTTGTGCAGCCCAGTTGCTGGCATACCACGGACCGGTGGTGGTCTGTGGGCCGGGGATTGAAGACCCCTAATCTAGAGACAAGATTAAAGCCGTTAACTTTATTACACAATAATAATGTATTTCATAAGCTCTGCCTCACAGCTTTTAGATTTTGTTTCTGGCCATAGAAGTGTGAAGTCCTTAGCATTACCTTCCTCCTAGAAAGTTAAAGGGCTAAATAAAATCTACAGGGATGGAAAGGGAAGGCAGCTGGCCTTGCTGCTTGAATAGCTTTGTTCTACAAATAATCCTTGACTGATGAGCCTAATTGGAGCTGGAATTTCTGTTGTAAGTCAAGTGTGGTTGTAAATGGAATCATCATATCATTGGACCCAATTTTATGACGATTTTTTACCATGGTCATTAAGGCGGTCGCCATCGTTATTAGGTGGATCGTGTGGTTATTAAGCGAATCCAGCTTCCCAAATTGACATTGCTTCTGAAAAGCAAAAGAAGGTTTGCAAATTGTGATTGCATTATCATAAGATGCTGCTGCTGTGGTAAATGCGAACCAGTTGCCAAGCATTCAAATTGTGATCATATGACTGGAGGGGTCATTGCTACAGGCATAACTTTTAAGAATAGATTGTAAGTCACTTTTTCCAAGGCTGTTGTAACTTAAAACTGTTGTTAAACAAACAGTTGTAAGTTGAGGACTAACTATTGCCATGGTCCTCGAAAATTTGTTGGTATAGAAATGCAGGTTCAGTAGTACAGGAAGTCCTGGACTTATGACCATAATTGAGGCCAAAATTTCTATTGTTTAGTGAGACATTTGTTAAGTGAATTTTGCCCCATTTTTATGACCTTTCTTGCCTCAGTTGTTGAGTGAATCACTGCAGTTGATAATTTAGTAACCCGGTTGTTAAGTGAATCTGGCTTCCCCACTGACTTTGCTTATCAGAAGGGGATCACATGACCTTGGAACACAGCAATGGTCATAAATATGAACAGGTTGCCAGGCATCTGAATTTTGATTACGTGATCATGGGGATGCTATGAAGGTTGTAACTGTAACTGAAAAATGGTCATAAGTCACTTTTTTCAGTGCCATTGTAACTTTGAACGGTCACTAAATGAACTGTTGTAAGTCGAGGGCTAACCTGTACATGTGAACATTTTCAACAGCGTCTAAAAATCCAGAGAGTCAGAAGATGAGAGCTTCAGAATTGGATCTAGTGCTCTAGCCTGCAAGCGTTACTGCCTGTTTTAATATACAAAATGGGGCCGGGAGGGGAGGGGTGTCCATTCAAGCAGAAACAGAATGTGTCCCATTCAAAAGGGTGCTTTTGAATGGCACACTTCTTCTTAAAATTAAGTCTTTTTTAACTTAATGTATTGAGGCAAGCTATTTTTTTTCTCAGTTTTATCTAATACATTGCCTTATATTTTGGAATGTTCGTCTCTGCCAGAGAACTTTTTTTATCACAGAAGTTTCTTTTGTATGAGATATTCCTAGAACAATCAGTTCATCAAGTTCTGAGACAGATTCTCCAAAACCTGTCTTAAGCCATCTGCAAGATGATTCAGGTTCACTTTTAAAAGATGCACTTCAATCTCATCGAAGAACTTGTTGTGTTGATTATTATTAGAGGTTAAATTAAAATACTTTGAGAGTATTTTCTTCTCTAGGAACTGAAAGAGTGATTTGATGGGGAGATAAAGACGGAGAGTGGGATGTGAAATTAAAAAGCAATATCTTAATGTTGACATCATCTAGTTTATGATAAATATGTACCACTTTTAACAAAAACACACATGGGAAAAAAGATTATTTTGGAAGAATGTTAAGATATCCCTAATTTTCTGTTTTTCATTCAGATACTTCAGTTACTTGAGTAAAGTGGGAGATAAAATGAGATTTGATTTGGCACTTGCTGCAACTGAAGCCAGGTAAAAAAAAATTAACCAGTACTTTCAAAAATCAGTTCCTTATGAAATAAGCAAGATATTTGAATTGCAGGTTTCAGTTTACTTTAGTATAGACATTTAAGGTTAGCTATGTACATCTGTAGCTTAAACCCGCAAGGAAAGGAGAGTCAATTTATAATTAGGAGATAATTTTGGCCAGCCACATGTTGACCAGCCAAAACCATATATGGTTTTGATGCCTACTTTTGGGAAAGTAGTATTTTCTGTGGATTATTTTACAATGGTTTTTGTATTTCTTTTTATTATTAGTTCTAGCAGAATTTTCCAAATACTGTCATATACCTCTTTTGAAATAATTCTACAGTGTATCCTAGATGTTCTGTAAACTATATTTCTCCAAGGATTCTCTTTAATGAAGAAAACCTGCCTTTGTCTTCTGGGTTGAACTCTTAAAAGATTTATCTTTTTTTACTGCCTAATTTAAGTACGTGTCAGACAAAAAGTAGTTTGAAACAAGTGTTGGCATGCAGGTTGTCCATGAAAGCTGAAACTAATGCTTAGTTTTATTGGCATAAAAGCACTTCAGAAATTCTAAATCTAAATATAAAGGGTTCCTATGATGAAGCTAAATACACAAAAGCGCTGAAAATCAGATATTTGTCATGTATTGGGCTCAAGGCAATGTAACCCAATTAGTTGGATAAATAATTGATTTTTCTAGGGCCAAACAATTTGAGGTGCCAGGCTACTGCTTTAAAAAGTGATTTGATTGTTGGAAATAAAAATCCTCTATGAAATTTAGCCGTGAATTCCCAACTGCATTGATCTGTTTTTCTTTAAAATAGATGTATTTACTACAGTCTAGTCTCTTAACTACTAGCATTCACAAGTCCGTTGTTCTTGAAAAGTTTCGATTTGGCCAGTGGCATGAAATGCGTTTTTCATTATTATTGCTTTTGTCTACAAATTTAACCCCAACTTGTAGGCAGTGTTCGGATCTGCTGAGCCAAGCTCAGTATCACGTAGCTCGGGCTCGCAAGCAGGATGAAGAAGAGCGGGAGCTGCGAGCAAAACAAGAGCAAGAAAAAGAACTGCTGCGTCAGAAGTTACTAAAAGAACAGGTCCTTTATTCCTTATACCACTAAAACAGAGCTGGGATCACTTTCTCTGCTGAGCTAGGAGCTGTGATGCTACAACAAAGGGCAATGTAGATGTACGATGAATAAATAGAGGGATGCTCTGAAGATGTATACAAATACAAATAAAATTAATATACAAATTAATCATTATACAATTATACAATAATAATACAAATTAGTATACAAATTAAATTATTATTATTATTATTATTATTATTATTATTATTATTATTATTATTATTATTATTATTATTATTATTATTATTATGTAAATGGGTAAAATAAATTTGGAAGGTGGTTTACTTTTAGGCTGCAAATGATGAAGAAGGAGAGGAATGAAAATTTAGATGCCTCATTCAGTCTGTAACCTAGAAACGTTTTGCTTATTTCCACATGTCTATTTACAGTAGTGCTACAAGCACTGAATTCTCTTCATATTATTGTTTCAGAGCATACTGTTTAAAGGTAGACCCCATGTCATTGTGGTCACAAATAAGTGTTCAATACTTTGTTTTTTTAAAAAATAATCAAAATATTAGAATGGTGCCTTGCATAGAACTACAATATAACTGATTTCCTTGCTGACACTTTTCCAGGAAGAAAAACGTCTCAGGGAAATAGAAGAACAGAAGAAACTTTTGGAACAGAGAGCACAATATGTGGAGAAGACCAAGAATATTCTCATGTTCACAGGAGAAGTTGAAGGCTCAAAAGAGAAAAAGCGTAGTGGAGCTGGCCGGGTAAATAAAAATAAGAGTTTTTAAAAATGAATGTTAAAAATATTACAAATTAAATATTATTATTATTATTATATGGCCATGAATTACTAAAACACTCTGCTCTGTTTATAACTTTCAGTTGATTTAAATGATTCATCACAGGGCAACAAGTTTTTCAATTAAGTATCTCAACAGGTCAAACTTAAAGAATGCATTAAAATCTGGGACCCATTGCTCCTGTGTAATGGAAAGTTCAAAGATCTGCACACTAGTTGTATTCACAAAAGTGTGGCTGCTGAAATACACAGTTAGCCACGGTCACACGGTGTAATTTCCAACTAGACTTCCCTGAAGCTTGTAAGTTGTGTGTGTACAAAGGAAGATGGGAGGGGCATATTCCCATGTCTTTTCTGCCTCCCTCTGGTCCCTACACCCAGTTGGCTGATAGCAAGACCTGGTTGCTAATTGGCTGGTTTGGAATCAAAGGCAAAAACTAAAATCTCTTTTAAGAGAGGTGGATGATGATGGAAGGACAAGGGAGTAATTCAGATCCCATCTTGTCTCGTTTGTGTTGGAGGCACAGTTTAAGGTATTTCTGGTTTGAAAGGATTAGCCAGTGACATCACCGTTGCCCAGGGAACACCCATGGTGGCTTTCATGTCCCATCAAGGAGCTAGAGTGAGTGATGGGAGCTCAGCCCCGTCATACAGCAGCACTTGGGTCTCAAACATGGGCTTGCTAACCTCCAAACCCAGCATCCTAATCACGTGAGCCACTGTGCTCCAAGAGTAATTTGAATGCCTACTGCCAAGTAAGGGTTCGGATGGTCGATGGGTAAGCTCTTTTTCTTCTGGGAGGGAGGGAATCTTTCGGGACACACCAGGAAAGGGCGTAGGAGTGCATTTTTCCTTGTCCATAGTCCCCTTGCTCCCAGCAGAGCGGCAGGCAGTTCCACAGGTCAGCCAAGGAGAAGGGGGCTTCACCAGGGCTCTGCTGAGGGTTGTGAGGGAAGAGAAAACAGTGCCAGCCTATATTATATATATGGAAAGAAGAAAGATCCAATGGGTCATGAGTTTAGTAGTATATAAAGCTACAGACAGCAAATGCTGAATTTAATACAGATCGAAAAGGTATTCACATAAGAGACATTTAGACCAGTTTTGTATTAATTTCGATACATAGACATTTCTTTTTAAGCCTTATTTTTTAAGTGCAAAAAGAGGCAGTTTTTTAAAACAATAGAAAGTAACAATCTTGTCTATTTTGGCTCTTTGGTTCTTCTACACCTCTGTTTAGTGACCTACAAAGTTGTTTGTCATTGATTATCTCATTTTTATTTCCATTGCATCGTTTGAAAGGTCTTCTTCAAGTATTCCATCTGTCATTCAACAAACTTTTCATTGTCTGTTTTTATTGTTCTCTATTAACTTTTATGGTTTTCTTGGTTCCTCATCATGGTATTAACAAGTCCTGGTTCTACTTAACTTAAGAACTAGATTTTCTCTTTCTCTGTAATAATTATATTGTTTGCCTGTACACATAGTTCAACTTTTTCTTTTGTTTTACAAAATTTCCCCCTCTTGTCCTTTTCTCTGCTTTAGAATTTTATCTTACAGTTATTTCTAGGATCCAGCTGAGTCCACCTTTAGTCCTTCTTACCCATTTTAATGAAAATATCATAGATTTTGTGAGAAATCTGTTCTCAGTTGCAAACACACTCCCCTCATTTTCACTTGTAGGCCTTTGAACATTAGAAAATCCTGGCCGAATTCAGCTTTATGGTCTATGTGATGAGATAAGTTAAACCCTTTATATATATATTTTTTTTTTGTTTACATTTATACCCCGCCCTTCTCCGAAGACTCAGGGCGGCTTACAATGTATAAGGCAATAGTCTCATTCTATTTGTATATATTTTTTACAAAGTCAACTTATTGCCCCCCCAACAATCTGGGTCCTCATTTTACCTACCTTATAAAGGGTGGAAGGCTGAGTCAATCTTGGGCCGGGCTCGAACCTGCAGTAATAGCAGGCTTTGTGTTCTAATAACAGGCTTCTCTATTGCCTGAGCTATCCCGGCCCTTTTATCTTGGTTTCAAGCAAAAAAGCAGTTTTCCCATGAAGTAAAGCTGTCTAATATAATCCATGACTGAATCTTCTCTTAACTTTATCTTTTCGTAATTATATTAGAAGATCTTTACCAAAGGGTGAGGCTCTAATCAGATGGCTGATCCAATTAGAAAGTCTAACAAACAAAGAGTTACAGATAGCTATGAGAAGATGGACTTGTGATATAGCTGATTGATAGTTGAAGTCTTCTGATTTCTTACCCTAAAATCAAATCTTTTTATACTCAGAATTTTCAGACTGCCAGCATCTCTTCTTCCGATCCATCCAACATCTCTGGGATCTTGGCTGATCCTAAATCTTTAGCCTATGTCTCATGCTGATTATCTCCCTCATGAGTCTTTCTGACAACAATCAGACGTTATTGTCAAATCAAGACTCTTCTTAAGGCCTTTCTCATTGATTTATTAGTTTGGTCAACTACCTCCAAGCATCTACTGCATCCAAATAATATAGTGTGTCTTTTCTGTTCTCTCAAAATGATACTTCATGTTCTTTGCTTCCTTGATAAACAGGTTAAGAAAGCCCTAATTCCTTAATTCCATCTGTGTGAATGTTTACCAGTTATTTTCCATTCATATCAATTCATTTCCTTCAATTGCTATTAAAATGGTAATCAAAATGAGCATTAAGATCAGATCTGTGAGAGAATAGGAGAAAGTAGGCTGAAGTCTTTCAATATTAATTTGCACTTTTATAATAATTGCTCAAAACATATTTCATTTTAATTTTGGATTAGTATAATTCAGTGTTGTATGATCATTTGATTTCCTGTATTCATAGTCTCTACATGTGAAGATGCTTACATTATATTTTCCGATAGAAAAAATGGTTGTATTCTATACCTCTTGATCTTTTTTTTGAGAATCTCTTAAAATAAGTCTTTACAAAATTTTGAAGAAAAGCAGCAACACTTTCCTCTGTCTTTTTTAAAGTCTAGATTCCATACTTCTCTATATTTAATTTTAGCATTCTAGCATTTCATGTCTTTCATTTTGTTTTTCCACCACTTTTAATTTTGAGGTGTTCTTAGTTACAAATGACTGGCGGATGTGTTAGTTAGCAAAAGTAGTGTTAGAAGATTAAAGACCAATTGGATTGTTCTATTCTTTTTTTCAGATTGTGATTTGTGTTAATCTGTGTTTGCATAATCTAAATCCTAAAAATAACAATTCTGAAAGGAAGGATAAAAAACCATATAAATTAAGTGTGAATTTTTCTAACTCTGTATTATTTTAAACTAGAGGGTAACTCACTTCAAAAATGCTTGATTAAGCAGAGGATTTTCATCTAGAAATAACAATGCATTCTGGCTTATGATTTTTGTGACAGCGTTCCAGAAAAACTGGAGAATTTGATGAGTTTGTCAACGATGACAGTGATGAAGACCTTCCAGTATCTAGAAAGAAAAAGAGGAGGAAGGGCAGTGGCAGTGAACAAGATGGCGAAGAAGAAGATGGAGAGAAGAAAAAGAAGAAGCGACGAAGGTGAAATCCTTTGGAGGGAAATGAGGGTGTACCCAGTGAATTTGATCATTCACATTGGGAAGATTGATTCCTTTCTTTCCATTACTGCTTTAACCTGCCTTGCTGCCTGATTCTACATTGCTTAAAACTCAGAAAAGAGTAGTTTTTAATAGTGGGGAAGTAACAACAAAGTCCTGATATGTACACAGAGAACCTTTCAGAGCCTAGCCATGGCATCTGAACTGCAGTTTCTGGCATTATTATGAACTGGTGTTTAAAGTGTCTTTTTTTTTTTTTTTTGCTACTGTAGATGTGTACGTACAAATTTTAAATTACTGTTTTATGTTTTAAAAATTATTTGAAATCATTTCAAGAATTAGCTCTGCAGTGAGCTTTTTTTAAAAAAAAAACATGAGACCAATCATATGATACTCATTATGTTTGTCTATATTGTTAAGTAATTTTAATGTGAAGTTCTGGAACTATTAAGGAAAAGGTTTACGTAAGAAAAAGTGAAGAATCGGTAGGGTTTTTTCTTTTTCTTTGTAGAGATCTGATCAGGACACAATGTTTATAGAACTTTGTTGATTATTTGGGTGTGTGTTTTTCTCAAGACCTCAAAAAGGAGATGGTGATACTGATGATGATGAAAACGAGTCAGCACCAAGACAGAAGAAGCGCCGCCCAGCCAAAACTGAGAAGAGAAGAATGGTGCGATTTATAACTATTTCATTAAGTGCTCTGTCAGTCTAATTAAAAATCTTTAGTTTAAGGTTGGATTGTGGAATGTCCTAGAAAGCACTGGAAGGTACCCATCCTTACTTGCACTTAGCATTGCTTCACTTATTTCTATTTGAACTAAATTGAAGACTCTGAAGACCTTAACTAGAGGTCCCCACCTTTTCCAAGCTAATGAACATAATTTGTAGGGCATGTTATAAAAGGGCTGATGAGAGAAGAGGCTTGCCCATTCACAAAATGGCTCCAGTGGGAGATGTAATGCAGTCTTAAAACACTGATTTACTAAAATGGGGATCTGCAAACCCCTTGAGCCTCTTTGTTTCTTTGCATACCTTTATCTGATAGGTATAACACACTTATTTCAGAGCACTTGCATCCTCAATTATTTGTAGCTTCTAACCAAGGTTCAGGACTCTTTAGAATTCTTCTTCTTCCATGTCTAGATCAAATTTAAACTGACAGAATGAAGCCACCTTCTTGGCTTCGTCATTGGCCAAAAATAAGTCATTATCAGTACATGCTTCTGGTAGTAGCCAACATACTAGCAGATGGGCCAGGCTCTGTGTCTCTCCACATTTGAATGAGCATGTTGTTATCCGCTAGGAGCCTCCACTTGAGATTATTGGTTTTATATTAAGGGACTCCAACCTTCAACCTATTCAGGGTCCTTTAAATAGTATAAGGGAGGTCAGTTCCTTTAGCCATATCTTCCTTTATTGTTATTCCTTGCTCGATGGTCTCCTTCCTCCATCTTTTCATTAATTAAAATTAAATTAATTTAGTTAATTTAATTTTAATTAATTAATTTAGAACTGAAGATACGGAAAATTGTAGTTTATTTCTTCCACAATAACAGCTTTTGGGTCTTGTTCTGTTTTTTAATTTGAAACATTTTTAATACAAAAAGTCGAATGGAGGTGGTAGCCAGGTAGGTATAGGAGATATTCATGTGTATCCTGGCACCTCCAGGCTCACAGATGTAATAACCTCCTTTGTTATGACAGAGTTTAGCAGTTTCTGGAAAGTTTGAATGGTTTTTCTCCATAGTTTTTTAGTTCAGTCTTTAGCAATTGGAAATTACTTTTATATCCTAGACCTGTGGGATTGGGTATAATTTAATAAGAAATGGATAGAACGAAAAATGCATAGCCACCTTATAGCTAAATCATTTTACTTTTCCACCACAAGCTTCTGTAATAGGAATATTTTATAGTTAATTTTATTAAAGAGCTGAAAGTCAATTTTCTTTACAAGTTCTATCACTTTCCCCCCCCCTATCTATAGTCCAAGCCAGAACGCTTGCCTCTTTCAATGAAGGGAAAAATCAAATCTAAAGCCATCATTTCATCAAGCGATGACTCATCTGATGAAGATAAACTCAAAATTGCTGATGATGGGTATGTATATTTTCCCCCATTGGAAGTAATAGTGATTGATTTATTCTGATAAAAATGGAGTCACAGGTAACATGTATTTTCTTCTCCATTTCAAAATTGTGAAAAATGCAGAGTGAATACATCCTAGTCTATCCTAAGTAACTTTTAATTGAAGGATAATAGAACTAAATTATGAAAGATTAAGAAACCTTTTAAAAATCCAGGTAAACCAAGTGACTCTTCACTATGTTTCCTATTGATACAGTGTTTTATATTTTTTATGAAAAAAACAAAATCTATTGGTATTTTCTAGGTCTTCATGGGTACAGGCAATCATTGATTAACATCTGCCCTGTTTAGTGATGCTTCAAACTTATGCTGAAAATTAAGTTTACAATCAGTCCTCAGCATCCTCCACAGGCATTCATTTATGATGGTTGTTGTGTCCCACAGTCATGTGATTGCCATTTTATTTATTCATATCCCAATTTTTTTTTTTTTACAAATAAGATAGCAAACATATCCAATACATATCCAATCCTATTTTCCTCACAACAACAACATCCTATGAGGTGGTTGGACTGAGTGAGTGTGATTGGCCCAAAGTCACCCAGCTGGTTTTTATAGTTAAGGTGGGAATTGAACTCACAATCTCCTACTTCTGAGCCTGGTGCTTTTACCACTAGATCAAACTGCAACCTTCACAACTGGCTTCCAAAAGCCAAGTCAGTGGGGAAGATGGCAGGAAGGTGATGTTGCACTTAAAGACTGCAGGAAAATTGCTTAATGACTGCAGCAGAATGGATGTCATAAGTTGGGCACAGTCACATGATGTTTCACTTAATGTTTATATCACTTAATGGAGTTGAGAATCCCACTTGTGGTCATTGAAAGAGGATTACTTGTAATAGGTTGGTAACATTTAACACTAAGTTGGGAACTAAATTGGGAACCCCCAATTTAGACCTACAGAAGTATTAGGCTAAGGAAAGAAATTTAAGGAGATATAGCTTCTGTTTGGCCTTCACGCTCAATGTAATTAATCCTGATTCTGTGAATAGGGAAAATTCTGTATCTATTTGGAAAACACACCAAAAGCACCAATGGTGTGCAAAACATTTTGATTCATATCTTACTTCAAATAGGAAACAGTTGATTTGCACTCCAAAGATAGTCATTTAGAAACATTTGGGAAGTGTTTTGAAGTTAAACTCTGTCTCAAGATCAGAAATGGTCTTTCATATTTGGGATGGTTTTATTCCAAATATTTCAGTAACATATAAAGTGCAATTATGCATAATTAAACTTTCTGAAAATGTATAAATTAGTACTTTCTTTCCTGGCTACAAAATTATATGAAAAGGTATAAACTGACTTCTCAAAAACTAAAAAGGTAACAGCTTAAGGACAGTCTCAGTACACCATACTTAAACAAGAATAAATTATCACAAGTGATAGTTCATTTAACTTTCTTGGCGTAAGATCTATTATGCTGGACAAAATTAACATAACTCCTGGGAACTGGTAGTTCATATACAGCCTTTGATATTCTGCTTCAGATGTTTGCATTTTATTTTTCTTTTCTTTGTTTGAACAGCAATGCCAGGAACAGCAACAGTGACTCAGATGATGCCGAGCAGCAGCGTAACAAAAATGTGGTGTCTGACAGTGATTTGGACAACAGTAACAAGTCTGGCAGTGAGGGAGGCAGTCCCAGACGATCCAGTGCCCGCCCTTCGGATGAAGACTCAGACAGTGATGGTTCAGTGAGAAAGAGAAGACAGTCTGATTCGGAGCAATCGGATAATGAGTCTGTGCAGTCAGGAAGAAGTCCGTCTGGTGGTTCTGAGAACGAATCTCGCCCAGCTTCCCGCAGTGCTGATTCTGACAGAGATTCAGAGAGAGTCTCTGACAATGAGGGCTCGGCTAATGAATCTGAGCCAGAGGCTTCCAACAACGAGGCTTCCAACAACGAGGCTTCCAACAACGAGGCTTCCGAAAGAGGCTCATATCGTGGATCTGATGATAGTGATTAAATGTCAGCTGCAGCCCGGTTCTTATAAACTCCTTTGTAAATACATATCCCTCTGAGCCTAATGAGAAGGATAGACAACCATCATTTATATCTCAAAATTGATTTTAAAACATGCATAGCTATGCTTTAGGAACAAAGTCTTGAAACGTTTCCTACAACATTTTTCTACTGAACTACCCATTCACTAGAGCCTAGTGTTCCTTTAGTGTACGTGAGCTACTCAAGTACCACATTTGGCAATAAGTAAGCTGCATACTTACGTTCTGTAGGCCGCCTAGAGTCGCCCTATCGGGAAGATGGGCAGCATATAAATTTAATAAATAAAATAGGGCGTTTAAAAGTTTATTTTGTTGAAATGTACATGATGTGAAGATGAACCAAATGGTCACATTGCATCCAATTATGCTGGCTTGAACCACCTGAAATAAATGCCTTGAAGCCCTCTGATTTGGGTGGAAGACTGTAGCTCGTCCTGCCTTGCTAGATGTTCCGGTACTTTCTGAAGTGGTGTAAAGAATGGGTCGACAAGCTGTCACTGGCTAGCAAGCTCTTTTTGTTATGTACATACCTCTTGTAGTAAAATTCTAAATTTTAAAAGTTTTTTTTAATTTGAAAATTGCTACAGATACATAAATAAATTATAGCTTTGTAATGTGGCCAAATTGCAATATTGTACAAGAGCCCTCCAGGAATAAAATGATCTGCTTGTGGCATGTAATAGTCATCATCATCTGTTCAGAGTGGTCCATTTTATTATGGCTTTTGACAATTCCGTTTTCTGAAGTACAGGTAAATCCTTTTGAGTTCAATATTGGCATTTTGGTAGAGGATTGTATTATAGTAATCCTGAAAAGTTGGATTTGGGCATCTGCGGGATTTAATTTCAAATTATAAATTGCCTAAATTACCGTATATACTCGAATATAAGCCGATCCGAGTATAAGCCGAGGTCCCCAATTTTCCCCCAAAAAACTGGGGTAAACTGGGGACTCGAGTATAAGCCGAGGGAGGGAAATGAGGCAGCTACCGGTCAGGGAAAGCCTCCCTCCCTCAGCCGAGAAGGCTGGCGGCTCCCCCGCCCCGCCCTCTCACTGCACCGGCAGGGCTTCCCCGTGCTAATGCAAAAGCCCGCGAAGTTTGCACCATCCGGTATAATGTGAAAAAAAGAAGAAAAAAAAAAACCTCAAGTATAAGCCGTATATACTCGAGTATAAGCCGAGGGGACGTTTTTCAGCACAAAAAACGTGCTGAAAAACTCGGCTTATACTCGAGTATATACGGTACTTCTTACATTTTCTTTGAATGCCCATTTCCAATCCATACCTCTATGTCAGAAGTACAAAGAGTGCACATGGGCAGATAAAACTCAACTACAACTCCCATCATTTCCTATTAGGAACTATTGACTTGAATTTAACTTTATTTGGCCAAGTGCGATTCGACACACAAGGAGTTTGTTTCCGGTACAAAAGGACTCCTGTGTACATGCAAAGCAACAGAATAGTAATCATAATAATAATACCAATAAAGGGGGAGTGAAGAAAATTAAATGGATAAATAATAATACCACAACCATACTACATGGGTAAGTATACATAGAGATTAGACGTCTGTGGAGATTCTCAGTCATCCAGGTCATGGTTGTCACAAAGTTGCTTTTTCAAGAAAAAAGTCCCATTTGCCTGTTGAAAAAACACCTTTGGGATAGACATTAGACAGCACTGTAAGAATTAGATGTTCAGCAGAGTGATAGCATGGGGGGGGGGAACTGTCCCTATGTTTAGTTGTTTCGGCATGCAATAGCTTATAGCAGCATCCCAAGGGGAGGAGTTGAAACTGTCCATGATGTGAAGTGCCTGTAGATATCTTCTCAGCCCTTCTGACCCCTGCAAAATACAGGTCTTCTATTCTGCTAGGACTATTAAAAGCTGTAGTTCATTATAAGTAGTCCTCAAGTTATGACCATAATGAAGCCTGCCCACTATAGTTGTCTTGACAGTCATAAGTCGGGTCACCCAATCAGGTGACTGACCTGATTTTACAACTTTTTTTGCAGTGGTCATTTAGCAAACTTTGCTAAAGGTTTACTATGGGCCGATTTTGCTCTTAGCTGTGAAGAGAAGGCAACTGTGGGAACTTCAAATCCAAGTCATAAGTAACCCTCTACAACTGTTACTAAGCAACCGGTTGTAAATCAAGGATTAACCTGGCTAGGTGGCTCAGTGGCTAAGACACTGAGCTTGTCGATCAGAAAGTTCAGTGGTTCGAATCTAGTATAGGTCTCCTGCGTGAGCAGGGGGTTGGACTAGATGACCTCCAAGGTCCCTTCCAACTCTGTTACCTTGATTACCTGTTAGAAGATTGCAATTATTTCTGTTCAAACCCTAAGTGCCAAAAACAATATTTAATAGAAACAGCAGAGCCAGATAAAGTATGCTGTCTGACTATTTTAGTAGCCTGTATGTTTTGATTTATAATTTGGAAACTTGGTAGAAATGATAACAGACCAGTGTTTGATATTGCTATCTTACATGAAAAAAGAAAAACTTGGCATGTAGCATTCTTGTATTTTTACTCCTGAATAATTTTAAGGAGTCCTAAAAGAAGTAATTTTCATTTGTTGTTATCAATAGTAAACCAGAAATATGGGAATGATTTGATCAAATGAACTAAGAGAGAAAGAAATGTAAAAATTGACACAATAGTATTACTTGGTTCACAGTTTCCTTAAAGAGTGATAATGTGATGATATGATATATTCTGGCTATTCTCTGCAGAGAGTTTGGCACCTGATATTTATAAGGATGTTGTAAGATTAGAAAGTCATGATTGGCCATGCCAAATATGGCTGTTAGGAATTGTTGTTCAGCAAAATCTGTTGAGTTGGAAGTTTTTCACTCTCATTCTGTAAAATTAACCTACAAAGCAAGTTATACCAAAGTCCACCAACAGAAAGGGAGAGGCTGTGACAAGTTGAGCATTATAAGGAACGCCAAACTTGTTGAAATTCTTGCCACTTCATTTTTTTCCTTCAAAATGTTTCGCTTCTCATCCAAGAAACCTGGTTGAGAAGCTTGGATGAAGTGAAGACGGTTCTTGGAGATGAAAAACAAAATATTTTCAAGGAAAAAAAACCCAAGAAAGTCCAGTTGCCTTTTGGACAAGAACCTTACAGCTCTTCTAGTTCAAAGTCTTCATTCTTTGGGAGAGAGTAGTTATTTTTGCTTAGGAAATGCCAAGGGCTACATTGATCAACTTTCCCCACCTTCACCTCTTGCCAGCTTCAGCTTCCTTAGTTCCTGTCCAACACAACCATTGACTGTTAGCAGAGAATGAAGGAAATGGAAGTTAACATTACAACTGTTGAGGATTGAGTAGAATAGGAACTTCCATGAAGCAGCAATTTTTTAGGCTGCAAAGTAGACGAGGATACATGATGTAATTTAGCTATCAAAATGAATTCGATGCTATATAAATTAATGGTGCTGTCCATATACATTTCCTGTCCATAATGCAATTCATTCTCAAATGCAATTCAGTTATTCTGGAATCAGTTCCATTGAAATTGGCAGATTAAGACAGGGGTAGCTCAAGGGGCATATGGAATGCATGTTTCACAGGACTGTGGGCTAAGGAACATTTTGTTGACTCTTGAGAGTAGTTGTGGCCCTTATGGTGGCTCTACATAATATATCATTAGGGAACTGGTGACACAATATTGCAGTATTGTAGGCTAACCGCCCACTGCCAGGAGTTTGAGTCTCACCGACTCAAGGTTGACTCAGCCTTCCATCCTTCTGGTCGGTAAAATGAGGACCCAGATTGTTGGGGGCAATATGCTGACTCTGTAAGCCACTTAGGGCTATAATAAAAATACTATGAAGTGGTATATAAGTCTTAAATGCTATTACTATATGATGGGATCAGCAAGTTAAGCACTTATTATGGTACATGCTGATATGTGCAGAACCAAGAGAAAGCCACTATCCAGGGCAGACAGCAGCCATTGCATTAATACTACTAAAGTTACCTAAGACAGATAGAAGGACGTACAAGCCCGATCATCCATTATTGTTATATGGTTAAAGTACCTTTTTCTCATAAATACATTTGGTGCGTTATTTTTATGTTTTTTCCCATCATTCTTCATTAAGACCATCACCTAGAAACAAAAAATATCCTCACCTTTTACCTTGTCTAGCCAGCATTTTATTTATGTAATTCAATAAGACAAAGTTCACACCAGAGGTGGTATTCAGCAGGTTCTGACCAGTTCTGGAGTAACAGTAGTGGAAATTTTGAATAGTTCAGAGAACCGGTAAATACCACCTCTGGCTGGTCCCGCCCTCATCTATTCTCTGCCTCCTCTGCCTCCAGCTGATCGGGAGGAAATGGTGATTTTTGCAGTAACTTTCCCCTGGAGTGGGGAGGGAATGGAGATTTTACAGTATCCTTCCCCTGCCACGCCCACCAAGCCATGCCACCCCCACCAAACCACCCCCCACAGAACATAGTAAAAAAATTTGAATCCCGCCACTGGTTCACACATCAGTTACTGACCAGAATTTAAATGAGGTTCAATATGTTATGCAAAACCTTGCTAAAATATAGGGAAAATATATTGTTGCTTTAAAAAATGACATCAATCGAGCCAAATGTTCTATACTCCCCTAGATTTTTCGTTTCATTTTATTGCTTTTTTTGCCCATATACTGTAGTATACAGGCAAAAGAAAAGGAACACATTACAGACCCTCCAAATACAGGAAGGCTCTATTGCTAATCTTCTTGTGCCATATCCCTCATCGGACGTTGGCGATCCTGTTGGCGATCCTATTTTTATCAACAGCCGTATGAAAAAGTTTTGTCCAAACCAATCCCTTAGATTTTGAAGCCATGATGTTCTTCTTCTGCCTGGACCTCGTTTGCCTTCAATCTTTCCTTAGAGGATTAAGTGAAGTGTGCTGTAGTTTTCTGGATGTCGCATCACATGTCCAAAATATTCCAACTTTCACATTTTTATGGTTTTGATTATTTCCCTTGGCTTTCCCAGGTGGCTTATCACCGCCTCATTTCTGATTGTGTCAACCCAATTTATATGTAACAACTGCCTGTAAACCCACATTTCAAATGCTTCTATTCTCTTCAAGTGGCTTTCTGTCAGGGACCAATTCTCTGCTCCGTAGGGCAGGATAGAAAAGTTGTAGCATCTGACAGGCTGATATTGCTGATATAAATAAATCCAACAGGAAAATGTTGTTTACACAGATCACAGTTACTTCTTAATTCTCTAACAACGGGACATTTCTTATGCCATCTGACTAACAAAAATATTATGGGTAAATTAGTGTCTCTCTGACAAGAAGCTCACTGCAATAATAGACTACTAAATCCACAGATCTGCTAATACCAATTTAGGTCTTTACCATTGTTTCCATGACCCTGATTCAGCTATGTCTTTCTATCCATTTATCCGACGGATCAATAATAATTAGTTAGCCAAAGCAAGCAGGCTGATCAGAAAAATGGAAGATAACAAGAGAATTTACTTCCTTCCTCCTCTACACTTATCACCAAAACAACTGATTAGCAGTAATGTATGCTTTAGGTCTGTGATTTCACAGACAATCTCTATAAGTTATTATCCAATTTATAGAAATTTAAAAGGGAACTGTCAGTTTCATTTGCTTCCTTCTAATACCCCTCTAGCTACAAATTGTCCAAGAGGCCTTCTTAAACAACTGAATGGGAGCTCAGATCTTCTATGCTATTATTTACACATATCTTTTTGATGCTGCTGCATTAACCTAGTTTCATGCTGTGAAATGAGGCAGGCAGCCTATGTGAGAGAAAGGCCATACTATGTTATTCTTTCATGCAACTATTATGAAGCTGAATTTATCATAAAATATTTGAGATTAAACTGAAATTTTTATTTTTTTAAACTTGTTTTTATATTCTTATTAAACATTTATGACATGACTGCATTTGGAACGAATAAAAAAGAAAAACATGCCACTTTAATATTGAGATAATAACAATTATGAAATAAATGCACAGATACAGTATCATCCAACTGACTCCAATTGGTTTACAAGGCAAAAGCATAAATGAACCCATCATGAATGACCTTCTTTGAATCCCAAACATCACAACTGACATGGAAAATATAATTCCTCCTGAAATAGAATAGAATAGAATAGAATAGAATAGAATAGAATAGAATAGAATAGAATAGAATTTTTTATTGGCCAAGTGTGACTGGACACACAAGGAATTTGTCTTGGTGCATGTGCTCTCGATGTACATAAAAGAAAAGATACGTTCATCAAGGAACAACACAACACTTAATGATAGTCACAGGGTACAAATAAGCAATCAGGAAACAATATCTGTATAAATCGTAAGGATACACGTCATAAGTGGAAGGAGGATACAGTCATAAGTGGAAGGAGATGGGTGATGGGAATGATGAGAAGATTAATAGTAGTTCAGATTTAGTAAATAGTTTGACAGTGTTGAGGGAATTATTTGTTTAGCAGAGTGATGGCATTCGGGGAAAAACTGTTCTTGTGTCTAGTTGTTCTGTTGTGCAGTGCTCTATAGCGTCATTTTGAAGGTAGGAATTGAAACAATTTATGTCCAGGATATGAGGGATCTGTAAATATTTTCACAGCCCACTTTTTGATTCGTGCAGTATACAGGTCCTCAGTGGAAGACAGGTTAATAGTAATTGATTTTTCTCAGTTCTAATTATCCTCTGAAGTCTGTGTCTGTCTTGTTGGGTTGCAGAACCAAAACAGAAAAGCCAGAGTGCTCTCCTCAACACCTTCTGAAGAGCCCATTGTGAGGAAGCCAATTTAACCACAAAGGCGAGACTGTTCCAAGATATCAAGGTCATTCTTGAGAAAGGTAGCCTCTGGCCCCCTTTCATAGAAGGGGGTCTTAACCATTACAGGATGGGCTGGTTCTATTCAGGAGAGAGTTCTTCATACTCTTGTTGCCACTTTCTTCTCTCAACTGTTTATTTCTCTAGGATTGCATGGCTATCATTTGAGGCCAGGAAAGGGCACATTGGAATAACAGAGTTGGAAGGGACCTCCAACCCCTTGCTCAAGCAGGAGAACATATACCATTTCAGACAAATGGTTGTCCAATCTCTTCTTTAAAACTTCCAGTGTTGGAGCACCCACAACCTCTGGAGGCAAGTTGTTCCACTTCTGGAGGCAAATTGTTCCTGCTTTGCTGGAAACTGTCCTCCATAGAAATTTAGGACACCCTTTATGGTCATGTAGGAGAAACTAGGCCCCTGGCTTCTGCAGAGGCATATGACAGTGTACCACTTGACTGGTGCACTCCATAGTGCTTGTCAGTGCTTATGTGAGCATTTTAAACATCCTTTGAAAGAGCATGAATCCTGTGCTGCATAGAAGATTGATTTAAGCTGGGACAAAGCTGTTGAGGAGTGTGCAGTTAGTTCTTTCACCAATATGTTCATTAGAAGTTTATTTGCTGTTTCTTCTGACAAAGTATTTCTTCCGACATATGCATATATATATTTATTTAATAATCACATTTATATGACTGCCCATCTCAGGGAAGGTGACTCTGGGTGGAATACAGCAATCCAATGAAACATCATATATAAAACATTATATAATAATCACTGAAAAAGCATTAAAACTGTAAAAGCAAAACAGGAAAAGGAAATAAGATAGTAGGATATTAATAATAGTGAAGTCACTGCATGAGTGACTCTGTCCTCCTGGATTCTCAGGCCTGCTGGCATAGGTAGGTTTTAAGGCACTCTTGAGAGCTTGGGAGTAATGAGACTGACCTCATCTCTGTGGATGGCACAGTAGAAAAGGCCCACAGCTTAAGACCCATCAAATGTAGCTCCTAGACCAGGGGTCTGCAAACTTGGCTCTTTTAAGACTTGTGGACTTCAACTCCCAGTTCCTCAGACAGCAAAGCTGGCTGAGAAACTCTGGGAGTTGAAGTCCACAAGTCTTAAAAGAGCCAAGTTTGCAGACCCCTGCCCTAGACAATGGAACTCAAGATTAAGATTAAGACTAAGATTATCTTTCTTGTCATTTTTGACTGTGAGCACACTGGCACAAATTAAAAATGAAATTATGTTGCCTGCTCTCAAAAGAATCTACCCATACCCATACATAACACACATATGCATATCAAGAGCGGGTTTCAAAACCCATCGGTACCGGTTCACTCGTGGGCATGCATGCACTCGCACGCGTGACGCTTCTGTGCATGCAAAGAAGTGTCTGGGCAGGTGGGTGGAGCCTCCTGCCGCCGCTACTGGTTCGCCCACCACTGATGCATATGATGTGTGCATACTGTATTTTTTGAAATATGAGACACATTTTTTCCTCCCTAAAAAAGGGTGAATATTTGGATGCGTCTTATACACCGAATGTAGCCCCGCCCACCTGCTGGCCCCCACCCTTTTGGAGGCTGCAAATGCAGCCTCTCAAACAGAGAGCCTCTCAAACAGCCTCCAAAAGGGCCGGTGAATAGCGCAGGCTGGTAAAGCCTGTTATTAAGAACACAAAGCCTGCAATTACTGCAGGTTCGAGCCCGGCCCAAGGTTGACTCAGCCTTCCATCCTTTATAAGGTAGGTAAAATGAGGACCCAGATTGTTGGGGGGGCAATAAGTTGACTTTGTAAAAATATACAAATAGAATGAGACTATTGCCTTATACACTGTAAGCCGCCCTGAGTCTTTGGAGAAGGGCGGGGTATAAATGTAAACAAAAAAAAAAAATGTCCGTTTGAGAGGCTGCCGTTACAAAGAGAAGCTCCTTTGCAAATGGAGCTTTTGGAGGCTGCAAATGCAGCCTCTCAAACCGAGAGCCTCTCAAGCAGAATTTTTTCCCCCTTATTTTCCTCTACCCAAAATAAAGTGCATTTTTTACTCCGAAAAATACGGTCTATATGTATATATACATACATTAATCACTGTTCATTTTGAATACATAGCGGAAAGAGGAAACTTGAGAGTTTACAAGTTGATACTATATGGAACAAAACTGTGACTGAATCTAAATGTTCTGCTTTGGACACCACGAAGCTTCTTCCCAGAAGGTAACAAGGCAAATAGGTCATGAAGAGGATGTGTAGCATCCCAGACAATTCTGCGGACCATGCTCAAGCATTGCTTATATGCTATGTCTTGGATAGAAGGAATAATCTTTTCTGCCATCCTCACCACTGTCTGTGCTACCTTCCTGTTCAAAGCAGTAATGCTTCCAAACCAGGCAGTAATGCAATATGATAGGATGCTCTTGATTGTCCCTCTATAGAAAGTGGTAAGGACAGGGAAAGGAAGATGTACTTTTCTCATCCGACACAGAAAATGCAGGCGCTGCTGTAATGTCTCCATAGTCCTTTTATTACTTCCAAGAACTTGTGCATAACATTACAGTTATCACCTTGACTGGTCAGCCCTTCTAGAACTTGAATCATGCAGCTACACTTCTGGTGTTACTTTGTGCAATACAATACACTCTAGGTATTGCACAAAGTATACACTTTGTGCAATACCTAGTATATATATCAAGTATATCAAAGTATATATCAAGTATACACTTTGTGCAATACTTGTATCACTCTAGGTATGTACAAGCCATTTTGCAAACCCTTTTTCTGCCTGCTTTGACAGCATTAGATGTCAGTAAGAATGGTGTAATTCCAAAAGTCTGCTCTAAAGCCATGTTCTCCGGGGCTATGTCCTAGCTATTTCTGGGTTTTTTACAGGCCACAAGGTTAGAACAGATTTCAGTTATTCTCTGCCAGCATCTTTATCCCCTTGAAACAATGGAGTTAGTTTGTTATTGACCAATCCATTTCACCCCACACAATCTCTTTGGGCATTTTGTCAGCCACGAAGGCTATTTTTGAACTGTGTTCAGTGCAGTTTTAGAAGAGTGTAGCAATTGTGTTCAGAAATAGTCCAACTGACAGGTGGGGTAGGATGCCGAAACAGGATCGAGAGCTTCATCCAACTTCATCTCATGTTGCCCTTAGAGACTACAAATATCTGTTGGGCAACTCTTCTAAGCTTTGATCCACATTCACCCCATATCTTACTTCATGGAGGGAGTGATTGCTGGCAGCTTTCTATCTTGCAGGGGATGTTTGGCATGAATGAAACAAAAGCTGGGGCTAACCACTAATTATTTCTTTGATTGGCCTAGAATAAAGATGAAAAATACAATCCACTGGCTTTGATTTTGTGGCAAAATGTGCCATTGAGGGCAACACAACTGCTCGTCCAATTTGGCAAAAGTCCTTAGACTTTTGAAATGACTTTTGATGGTTGCTAACTTAATAATACTTGACACTGTAAATCATACAATACAGTAAAACATCTCACAATCCTGTGCCTCTTTACTGAGTTGGGTGTGTTTTCACATTGTAATTTTATGTTGCACATTAGTGCTGAGAGTTGCCTAAGACAGACAGACAGACAGACAGACAGACAGACAGACAGACAATATGCTTTAAACCACCATAAGGTACCTGAAAGATGGATAGGAATTGTGATTCAAAATACCGGAGAGAAATTGCAGTCTGTCCTAACATTATTTCAAACAGAGAATATTGTTCTCAGTCTCATGTTACTAGAGACTCCGTTATGTAATGTTTCTTCTAAATAAAGCTATACAATCTTATCTTTTTACAGATTGCAAGTTATTCTGCTTATCTAATATAATATAACAACAGAGTTGGAAGGGACCTTGGAGGCCTTCTAGTCCAATCCCCTGCCCAGGCAGGAAACCCTACACCATCTCATACAAATGGTTATCCAACATTTTCTTAAAAATTTCCAGTGTTGGAGCATTCACAACTTCTGCAGGCAAGTCGTTCCACTTATTAATTGTTGTAACTGTCAGGAAATTTCTCCTTAGTTCTAAGTTGCTTCTTTCCTTGATCAGTTTCCACCCATTGCTTCTTGTTCTACCCTCAGGTGCTTTGGAGAACAGCCCGACTCCCTCTTCTTTGTGGCAACCCCTGAGATATTGGAACACTGCTATCATGTCTCCCCTAGTCCTTCTTTTCATTAAACTAGACATACCCAGTTCCTGCAATCGTTCTTCATGTTTTAGCCTCCAGTCCCCTAATCATCTTTGCTGCTCTTCTCTGCACTCTTTCTAGAGTCTCAACATCTTTTTTACATTGTGGCGACCAAAATTGGATGCAGTATTCCAAGTGTGGCCTTACCAAGGCATTATAAAGTGGCACTAACACTTCACGTGATCTTGATTCTATCCCTCTGTTTATGCAGCCCAGAACTGTGTTGGCTTTTTTAACAGCTGCTGCACACTGCTGGCTCATATCTAAATGGTTATCCATTAGGACTCCAAGATCCCTCTCACAGGTACTACTATTGAGCAAGGTACCACATATACGGTACCTGTGCATTTTGGTTTTTTTTGCCTAAATGTAGAACCTTACTTTTTTCACTGTTGAATTTCATTTTGTTAGATAGCGCCCAATGTTCAAGTCTGTCAAGATCTTTCTGTAACTTGAGCCTATCTTCTGGAGTGTTGGCTATTCCTGCCAGCTTGGTGTCATCTGCAAATTTGATGAGTTCCCCATCTATCCCTTCGTCCAAGTCATTGATGAAGATGTTGAAGAGTACTGGGCCTAAAACAGAGCCTTGGGGTACTCCACTGCATACTTCCCTCCATGTGGATGTAGTTCCGTTGAGGACTACACGTTGAGTGCGGTTGGTCAGCCAGTTACGAATCCATCTGGTGGTGGTGCTGTCTAACCCACATTTTTCTACTTTATCTAGTAGTAGGTTATGGTCTACTTTATCAAATGCTTTACTGAAGTCCAAGTAAATTATATCGACAGCATTCCTCTGGTCTACTAATTTTGTCATTTTGTCAAAGAATGCGATAAGATTAGTCTGGCATGATTTTTTGTTTTTGACAAACCAATGTTGTTTTTTGGTTATTACTTTGTTTGCTTCTAGGTGTTCGGTGATTCGTTGCTTGATTATCTTTTCCAGAATCTTCCCCAGTATTGAGGTCAGGCTGATAGGTCTTTAGTTTCCTGGATCTGTTTTTTTCCCCTTTTTTGAAGATGGGAACTACATCAGCTCTTTTCCAGTCCTCTGGCAGCTCCCCTGTGCTCCAGGATCTTTGAAAGATATAGTTCAGTGGTTCTGAGATCTCGTCTGCCAGTTCCTTCAGAACCTTGGGGTGTAATCCATCAGGTCCTGGTGATTTGAACTTGTCTAGGGTAGACAGGTGTTTACTTACCATTTTCTTCCCTATTTTAACTTGTGTTTCTAATCTGTTTTTTGATAGGTTGGATTGTTTTTTCCTTTTGTGTAAAGACAGATGCAAAATATGAGTTAAGTAGATCTGCTTTCTCCCTGTTGCTTGTCATCTTCTTGCCACTTTCTCCCAGCAATGGGCCAATTGTTTCCTTGACTTTTTTCTTGTTTTTAACATGTTGGAAGAAGCTTTTTTTGTTATTTTTTACTTTTGTCGCTAGCCTTTGTTCATTGTGAGCCTTAGCTTTCCTCACTTCATCTTTACAGGCTCAGGCTATTTGCTGATATTCTGCCTTAGTTATTTGCCCCTCTTTCCACTTTTTATATTTGTCCTTTTTGTCTTTCAATTTGTCAGATAGTTCTTTATGCATCCATGCTGGTTTCTTTTGAGATCTATTATTTTTCTTCTTCATTGGTATTGTGCTAGACTGCGCTTTTATAATCTCACTTTTCAAAATTTCCCAAGCTTCTTGAGTTGTTTTCCCCCTGAGGATTCTCATCCATTGAATCCTTCTCAAGCTCTAAGTTTATTGAAATTAGCTCTCTTAAAGTCCAAGACTCTAGTTTGACTTTGTTCTACTACTTGTATTTGCTTAATGTCGAATTCCAATATTGCGTGGTCACTTGCCCCCAAGGTTCCTGTAGCTTCAACACCTTCTATCATTTCATCTCTGTTAGTGAGAATTAAGTCCAGTATGGCTGATCCCCTTGTTGCCTTCTCTATTTTTTGGGAAACAAAGTTGTCTGCTAGGTTTGTTAGGAACCTGTTGGATCTTCCACTTGGTGCAGAGTTTGTTTCCCAGTTGATGTCAGGGTAGTTAAAATCCCCCATTACTACTGTGATGTGCTTCCTACATACCTTAGTTAGCTGACTAGCAAAAAGTTCATCTACTTCCTCTGTTTGGTTGGGTGGCCTATAGTATAGACCTATGGCAATATCGTTTTTCACCCCTTTTATATTGACCCAAATACATTCAAGATGATTTTCATCATTGTTGTGCTCTATTTCTGTAGAGATGTAATTGTAGATGTAGATGTCTTTTAGATTGTTTTTTCTTTCTATTTCTATTCCTTCTTGCAATACTTGGTAATCGAATCCCATGGTTTTGCACTTCAACGAATCACACATTTTGCGAATCTCAGTTGTGCTTTGAAATATTCCTTAGTTAGCTAATTTCAAAGGGCTAAAAAAGTGGCCAAGTCCAATCTATAATAAAAACTGGATTAGCAATTAGTACTGCCAGACCTGATTTGAGCCAAGTCATGATTACCATTTTCAGTTGAAACATCTTAATTGTAATTAAGAAGTCACTGACACAATCAGATTTAGATTTACTTCAAAAGTATTATTCCTACTTCTAAATTACTATTCAGATTGCAAATTGGCCGTACTAAACTTGTGCACAAATTTACATTCTGCACATCAGATGATGCACAGAAGAGGCAGTATCAGGTGTCTTCTTCCTGGATCAAAACTTGCTGGGCTTAGAAATGCACCTAGAATGTGTTCTGGTGAAAGGTACTCAGGGTGGGGGCAGCAAGGAAAACAAAAATGAGTGTGTGGGCAGATAAATGAATGGAACATGCTGATCAGACGGTGGGAAAGCAAGAAAGCTGGTTAGACAGTGAGAAGCAATCACCGTTGTTATAAAGGTGATGGAATCAGTGATGGATGGTTGGCCCAGTCATATATGCTGCTTTAATTCAATAGTGGCATCAGGGAGATGAGGTAGTCTTGGTTGACACCTAGGCCAGATGGAAGGTGAGGTGGATCAGCCTTGCCCTATTTTCACTGAAGATTCCTGTGTTTTTCTCAGATGCAAGCCAGAACCAAATTGTTGGATCATAATCTTCACTAATAATCCTGCCCAAAACTCTAGCTAGCATACATGTTTTGTGCGTGGACTCAAACCCATTTTACAGTTTGTACACATCCCTATTCTAGTTTGTTCAATATCCACATGTAGAATTCTTATTCTCAAACCTACAGTTCAAAAAAACTGTCAGGTCTCTGAGATCTGACTGAATTACTTGTAGCACTGATACAACTGTTTATTTCATAGCCAATAATTACAAGAATATGAACCACAAAGATGGCAAAAACATGACAAAAACACACTATCTTTCATGTAAAAAAAATTATAACTAAATGCCTTATATTATCCAAGTAATATACAAGTTATTCTGCTTTTGTAAGGTTTCTACATATATTAGACCATATTCTGTAAAATGGAGCTGGTAGAGGTTTAGAAGAACAAGGGTTTACTACCAAACAAAAGTACAGTAGATTGTGTTAATCCATTATTTAGTTTGGATTTTGCATTTCAGGTAAATCCAAACTTTTTTTAGGGTTGTTGAATGAGTCATGGCTAAGTGTATAAACTAAGCCATAATAACCAACTACAGAACATTTTAGTAACTTAATAGTAATGGGGAAAAGCAGCATACACTATACCAATTCCTCTTCATTAATAACAAAATTTAAAGATGAGTTTTAACTGCCACCCAACTTTAGGTTATAGATTTAATTATTTTCTCCAGAGTATTTTGATGATAGCAACACTGAATCCAAGGTCAGTAAAGGCTAAAAATGCCATAAACTCTTCCACCTTGATACCTATGAGCCTGGAATTTACATACTGCAAGTGCAAGACTACTGTTGGACATAAATGTGTAACTGAAAATACGGCTTTAATAATAAAGCCATTTGGAATATTGTGGGTGTTTTGGACTCTGGAAAATGCTGTCCTGTTTCTTTTTTTGAGGGGGGATAGATCTAATCAAGCATTCAATAGTTGGCAAAGTGGCTTATGACAGGCAGTGTAGGGAAGTAATTATATTCAGAAAAATATACTGGGATTATACAGTATTTGTCCATAGAAAGTCAAATGGAGACAATAGCTAAGAACTTATTTAGATCAATCAAGGCTATTACTTAAGACAATGTTAAGTACGTATTAATCTATGTAGTCCTGCTCCATTTTGGCACTAACCTGTTGATTCCAGGGATGTAAAATATTGGAGCTATGAGGGAAGTTTCCTAAATTTTAGGAAGATATGTTTACTTTGTCCCATCCCCCCCCCAACTCCCTGTCCATTAGAATAGGAAAGGACTTTCAATACATACAAAAGAAAGCTTCCCTTTCTTTTGAAATTTTTCTCAGCAGAGTAACCAACACTGTTAATCTTTCAAATATTGAAACATATGTAAACGGAACACAATACTTTTCTTTTACGATAATATAAATGTAAACAAAATAATATGGTACTGAATTTTAACTATTTCGATCTGAAAATAGCAAGCTATTTAGGATCTCAAGCTAGTTCTTCAGATGCTGTGTTCATAAATTTTGGAAAGAATGCAATGTTAATATTGCTGTCTGAGGCTCACAATTCATAAAATCATGACTGCAGAATTGTAATGCCAAATTGTGCAGTCTTTTTTTCCAGATGTATTGAACTTGAACTCCCAGAATTTCTGGGAATATTTAAAAAATACATTTTTAGGACAACAGGAGACAACTAATCTTACCAATTTACCCTTTTCAACACTTAGCTGTTTCAGTTGTCTTACCCTGGTTTAGAAGATGTCATAAAGAACTCAAAAAATATCAAGCACTTCCACAAGTGTTAGTATCTCAAACAGTATCATGATTCTGACATATGAATCAATGACAAGTGATTTCATGATTCACCATTGGGAAATAATGAAACAGGGCTGCCCTGCTCTCTCCAGAAACTTTACCATACAAGATATACCTAATTTTAAATGGGATTGAGGGAAAGTCACGTAATTCCTGCTTCAGAATCTATTTTCAAAGAAAATATAAAGAGCAGCCATTTCAACAAACATTCAAGTATCACAATGTTTATTGATAGATACAAGTATATAAAATCAGGGCATGAACATGTCTTGATAAATTAAGTAGACTTAATTCCAATACTATCATAGGGACCAATTCAGTTTCTCACCATTTTATTTCATACCCACGAAGACCACTTCCAAGGGCATATATCCACCTCTTCAAACTGATCGTTTTTGTGCAAGTAAACCATGTTTCTTTTTAAAAGACTTGTGCACTTGCCCAGGCTCAAGGATATTAAAATCTAGCACATAAAGCCCATTACTAGAGGTAGAAATACAGGCAATATACTATTACGGCAACCACCATCAATTACAGTTAAGGATTCTCTGTAACAACCAAATGGATAATCAAATATTGCAACAACTCAAGTATTACACTGAGCAAAGTGCATTTCTACAGTATTCAGTGTTGCTATTCAGATTTCTAACGAACAGCCTA
This sequence comes from Ahaetulla prasina, assembly GCF_028640845.1. Lineage (NCBI taxonomy): Eukaryota > Metazoa > Chordata > Lepidosauria > Squamata > Colubridae > Ahaetulla > Ahaetulla prasina. The sequence goes on from NC_080539.1 coordinate 273,191,542, forward strand.
TGGTAACTGGCATCAAAGAAGATCCTTACACAGACTGCTTCTGAACTTATGATGTAATTATTGCATGCTGCTAATACACTGTTATCTAAACATTAAAGATATTCTAAAATATTTTTTATGGTAGACTATGATTAAGACATACTACAAAAACCCTTATGCAGAAACAAGTCCTACTGACCCACTACTGCTTTAAATATTGTGAAAACATTACAGCGGAATGAGTTTTCGCAGTGGTTAGGTCAAATGCAGTTACATCATAGCAACAGTATGTTTGCACAATTTAAGGCTTTGGCTGGTTTAATCAGCATCTTCTTCAGATTCTTCTTCCTCTGCTGTTTCCAGCCAGGTCAACCACTGGTTTACCTGCAATTAAACCCAAATACTATTATTAGAATGAAAAAAAATGAAAAAATGAAATTTAAATGTATCTGGGGATTAACTGAATAAGAAACCTCTACATAATAATTTATTAATATTGAAAACATGAGACATATTTTCATGGCTCTAATTTTAAGCTTTATAGAAATCTGATTTTTTATAGTATATTCTATGTTTTCCCTAATGAATCTTCAAGTACAATGAGGTAACTGTTTTTCTTAAACCTATGGTTAAAAAAATAGTGAGATAATTCACCTGGAACAAAGCTTTGCCTTTCCCTGGAAACTCTTGAGTAATATCTTCTTTCCATGCCAGAAAAGCTTCTTCTTCAATGATTTCCATATCATAGAAATGCACAAAGAAGCGCAGCAACATGCCTGTAAGAAAGATTTTACTTTTTTTTTACTCAGATCTTTTAAAGCACCACGGTTTTAAGCCATTTCTTTAGCATCAGTGGCATTAAAATTTCTATTCAGTCATTTCACTTAATTCCATAAAAACTGGTTAAGCAAACCCGACACCATTTTATACAAATACCTCTCTAACTGTATGACTATACATCTGCTTGAAATTCCTCTCATCCTGATGTCGTATCAAATGCACATGAAACAGGGAGAGGCAAAATATTTTATTCTTACCTTTTGGAAAACTGTTGTTGTAGCAGTGCACTTGGAGAGCATACAGGGCACTCACTTGTAGATCAACATGGTCATGAAGGAATTTCTGCATAACTGGCTTAAAGGAAAGAAGCAGCTGTTTTTCTTGCTCCAACTGTTCTTTAGAAGGAGCAGATGAAGAATCTGGTTCATCATTAGGTGGATTTACTTCACTAGAAATATACTGCAAGAAACTAAAAGAATTGGAAGGAAACTGTTTAACATACACATCCGTGTAAAGCAACAGAAAAGCAAATTTTTTTCTTTGCTCAGCATATATAACTATTTATCAGATATCAGAATAAGGAAATAACCCCACCAATGGTATAATCAGTGTATATAATAGTATCTTTAGCTCATGTGTGACATGCAACAAACTGGTTTCAGTCGCGTTTCTCACCTGGTCATCAAAATATTAACAAATCCCTTATCTACATGTAGTTTTGGTGAAATGTTGTCTTTAATCCATTTATAGATTGCTTGAGGGGATGGGTCCAACTTAATTTGCTTCAGTAGCTCCTTTTCCAATTTCAGAAGTGGAAACAAGAAGCTAAGTCCTTTCCCTTCCAATATCTCCAGCATACGATCCTTATTCTGGTCAATCTCTGTAACATATAGATACAAAACTGTCCCAAATATTCTTTGAGCTTGTCAACTTAATGTACTACATATTCACACTTTAGTTCTCATTTTAAAAACTCCATAATATTTAACCGTATTTTCTAACTAGATATTTATTATAGTTACCAACCTACTTCCTAATTCCCTCCCTGTACCAGTGTACCTTACCTGGCAGCATCTTTTGCATGTTCACTTTGCTCTGTTGGAAAAGGTCGGTTAGCCATTCTCGATCCTGCAGCTTGGCTAACTGCTGAAGGCAAAGTAGGAAGAGGGGAAAATGGGTGCCACTTTCCAATGGTTGTGCTAGTTCAGAGATGCTCACGAGTTCTGAAATTATGGCACGAGCTGCAAACTGTGCTAGATAGGATTTTACCAGAGGGATGTCCACCTCTAGTTTAGGGCACTGGTCCAATACATTTAGGAATGCCTGAAAAAAAGTTTACTAACATTAATTACATTCTCTCATGTCCAGTTCAGACAACAAACAATGCAAAGACATCAAAGTGTACTTATGAATACATGCATTACCTGCATGAAGTTGTCACTAGTAGCTATCCCTTCCTGTTTAAGTAAATTGATTAATGCACTTGCTTTTTCTTTATCTTCATCTGATCGATCTAGTGACTGAAGTATTATTTTGCTCAGCATCTCAGAAATAAAATGTTTTGGTGCCCTCATTTCTCTCACACTGTTAACAGCATCATTGGCGTTTCCATTGTTCAAATATTCAGTCACAACAGTTTCCTAAAAAAGGAGGAAAAGGTTTTTTTTTGTTTTCTCTAATTCTTTGCAGTTATCACATATTGTAGTTTGAGAGCAGACTAAATGAACTTACTGTTAACTTGAGCAGCTCTTCCTTAGAAGGTGGTGGCTTTTTAGTTGTCTTTGCAGGCTTCTCCTGAATAAGTGGCGGATTTGTTTTGAGACCAAGTTGAGGTGGCTTAAAACAAAACAAAACACCAGAAGTTTAGAGATGTATTTATTAACAGTAAGACAAATTCACAATAATTGTATCCTGGAATAGCCTAGCAAAGGCTTTCACTTTCATGATCACCCTTAAGCATATATATTCTGAAAAGACACTATTACTTATCAAATCTCAGTTTACCTGGATTTACTCTCAAACAAGCAAATATTGTGGATTCCAGGATATTGCTAAGCATTTGTTCTTTTGAACTCGTAAATAGAAGAAAATGACTTACTGGAGACATGCGCTGCAATGCTCCAAAGTGCCTCTATAGGACACAATATTCTCAAATATGCAATCACAATAGAAATTAGGCTATAGTCTTAATTGTTCCCCCCTTATTTTAATACCTTAAAAATGCATATGCTTTTTTGAATGCAACCTGTATAATGAATATAATCAATAAATATTTGATTAAAACATTAAGAGAAACATTTACCTGTCCCAGAGGTGGTGTCTGAGTACGTTGTGGCTGTGCACTGGGAGGAATCATAGTTATCTGGGGCTGAAGCTTTGGCACTTGGTTTTTGTTTACTACAAAACACTGAGCAGGTCTCAGACTAATCTGTGAAAAGAAGCTGGATATTAGAAATATGGAGTATGGTTCTATTATGATTGCGGTGAAAACTACCCATAGCAGAGTTGCATGTTATTTACAAGCACTGCTAAGTTGTAGCAACAATATTTTTGAGAAAACAATTCGTTACAAGTTTATAATGGCTTTTTATATCTCCATCCAGCAACTGAAATTACTTCAACAGCTCTTGTTTATGAATAAGACATTGCCCTCATATCTCATAATCTTGCTCATAGGACACTGGAAACTCCAAGGAGGGGGGAAGAGAGGAAGAGGAGTGAAACTCCAAGAAAGGGGGGGGGAGCAAGAGGAATGAAGGTAAAAAGGTAGATAACAGGGAAGGAGGGAAGTGAACAGCAGGAAGGTAGAAGGGGAGTTCCAGTGCTGATCCTCGTAATAACGCGTCTTGTTATAATCATTGGGCATCTTTTAAAGACTGTGCCTATTCTTTTTCAAGGGCATACCTCATCTGCATTAAGCTGTCCCTTCTTAGAAAACCGTGGAGGCATATCCTTAGACTGTCCTTGTTGAGACAGAAGTCCCTGATTTTGATTATGGTATAGTTGGCTTTGCCCCTGTTTTCAAGACAATGAAAAGAAAAATAAAGACTATAACACTGTAAACTTTTCCTTATCATAAAAATATTTTTTCATATATTCTATGTGTACTGCATTTTACATCTTGTTAGAATTTCTTCTACTATGGTGAAATTATTATTACTATCTTACCTTTCCATCAGTTCTAATTTCCAATTTTCCCTCACAACAATCCTGTGAGGTAGGTTGGATTTAAAAAACTGCCCCCAAGTTGTTCCCTGATCTTCCTTAGTTAAGACTGAACCTAGGTCTTGCTAATTGTAAGCTGGCATTTTAAACATCTCGACTGTTACAGACGAGTTGTTTTATAAGCAAGCTGATTTAGGTTGATCTAATCAAAAGGCAAAGCATTAATTCTCAGTTTATGACTCAATCCCAACAATTACATCAGTGCTTCCCAAATCTGAATCAATTACCCCAAATTGGGGAAAAATGACTTTTCTTTCCTCATGAACCCATTATCCTTCATAACAGGGACATTTAAATTGACTTAAAGATTGCCACATGTACTAGAATATATTTAAAAATCTCCCAATTTATCCTATTAAGACAAAAATTGATGAAATCACTAATAGTAATTTGTTGAAATGACAAAGATAATTTAGTATTTTTTTTTTAATACAGGCAATCCTCAAGTTGACTATTCTTCCAGTGACCGTTCAAAGTTATGACAGTACTGAAGGAAGGGACTTTGGAGAGGTCCTTTTAAGTTAGATTAAAACTTTCTGATAAGCGATTTTTAGGTCATTAAGGAAAAAGTTTGGGAACTGCTGAATTATATTATAGAAGTGTTGATAAAGAAGATGCATCAAATATAGTATTTGGGAGCTACTTTGGATTTCACATAAATAATGGAAAAATATGTTCTCTTTATTCGAAATTTTAGAAACTGGAGAAAATGTTCTAAACGGAAATGAAGTAAGTGAAGTTGCCTGAGGAAAGAGGCAGAAAAAGACCCCAATCAATTCCACTCCTTTATTCCTGGGTGCTCCCAACACTGGGGGGACATTTTAAAAACACACCAGAAGAATATGGAGACAAAGAGAAGTACTTTTGTTACTTATAAGGGGAGTTTCATGTTTTGTTTTGTTTTGACTTTCCAGAAGATGGCAAGCATTATACAAGCAGCAGGTGCAGACGTAATGCCTTTTTGGAGAAGCAGCTAGGGGTACTAGAGACAAACTAATTCATCCATCAGCTGTTGTGAAAAAATGTATTGGACAACAAAAAATGGTTGAGGAAGAACAATAGTGGCAAGCCCCAAGAAGAAAAAAGCAAGCCAGGCAGAGGAGATGGGAGAGATGACAGAATGACACAAAAGAACCAAACTTGTAAAAATGAGCTTTGTTTTCTTGGAGTTTCGGAATAGAGTCCCTGCTGATGTTGTTTCTGGACTTTCTGGATAAACTGCAGCTGCCACAGGGGCCAAAAATGGCTACACAAATTCTGCAAAGAGGACAATTTCGGTATCTGCCTTGAGGCAATAGCAAAAGGAGATGCTTATTTGAGGCTTCCCATTGAGGGACCAAAGCATCAATCAGCAATGATCTAGCAGTCTTATCAAGAGAAAGGTGCTGCCTTACACAGGCTCACATTTGGGATGTATTAGAAAACGTCTCAGGACTCCTAAAGCTCACTGAAGAATAGTCCTTTTTAGTGATTCCGGTGGGAATAAATAGTAGACAGTGTTGAAAGTATTACAAGGGTATAAAGCACTGGGCTGTTAAGTAAGTTTAAAAAAAACACAAGCCTTCCCCATTGAAGGCTGTGAACCCCGAAATTAAGTTCACAAGGAAGCTAAAAGTAACATAAAAGTTTGTTTTTATTCAGTTTTGTCGGAGCAAGAAAGCCATAATGGACAATTAAGAGTGTCCGGGAACAGACTGATCAAGAGCCTCAAAAGAGCTTGGTTATCAAGAATGGTTGTAGTGCCAAATGAATAGTAGGGCAAGCGTGGGAAGACGACCCAGGTGACTACAGACCTATAAACTTGTTGCCGATATTGGGCAAACGCCAGAAAAGAAATGACTGTTAATCATTTAGAAAATAATACATTGCTTGGCAGGAGTAGCATGTCTTTATGAAAGAACAAAGCATGGCAAAGCAATCAGATCTCCTCTATTGTTTGCTTGACTAGAGAGATATAGTAAACATAATTCCCAAGCCATTTAATCAAGTTTCTTACAAAATGTAAGCTGTCTGCATTACTGTTATAAGGATATAGGCTTAGCTGAACATACAGGCTCTGTGTTGTTCAACACTGTCTAATAAAATGGGTTAAAAAACAAAAGATTAAGTTTTCAGCTACTAACAAGACAAATTAAGAGGACAATATTAGGATTCAAGAGGATCTGACAAGCTGGAACAATGGACAGAAACAAGATGAATTTTAAGAATGAGCTGTGTTTGTACCATATGTGTGAATTATCTGGTAAATTGCAAAGATTATGAGCTAATAGCATAATGCAGCTCCAAGAAAAACACAATTTTAATTTGCATTAATGATAGTACAGTTTAAAGATCAAGAGAATTATTTCATTCCACTCTGTATTAATTAGATCACCACTAAACTCCAGCATCTTTCCTTGGCAGCATCAACATCCTTCCAAAAATACAAACTTGAATAAAACAAAATGGGAATAACTGAGAAGGTTAAGAGCTGGAAGAAAAGGCTTATTTGGAATAGTTGGATGTGCTAAGTACCTTTAACCTGGAAAAGACTATGAAGAGACATTTCTTCAGGTTTTTGAAAGCTGGTCTATGTGAATAGAATATGATAGACCTTCTTAGTGATGGACAAGGAACAGTTGTTTTAAATTATTGCTATTGTTGTTGATGCAAGCCATTCAGAATTATGCAATGTATGATGGGTGGCCATGCACATTTCCTACATTTTAAAAAAGCATTTCTTGTCTCTCGAACTCACTTACTGGATTTTTCAAGAAGGATTTGCCTAGCTCTCCAAAGTGGGATTGAACAGGAGCCATGAGGTGTCCCCCATGGCCATTGAAAAGTTGATTTGACCGGTGTCGCCCCATGGTAGGTGAAAATCTGTCTTGAATAACTCCTGGACCAGTACCAATTCCACTACCTGAATTCATAAAACATACAAAAGAGAAGAGGATTATAACTCAGGATATCTTCATCAAAGTAATTAAAGAAAGTAAAAAACAAACATTTCTTCACTGAAGTAATAGTAATTACCAGGCATTTGTCCAAACATATCAGCAAGCCCTCCAAGTGGATCCCTGTCAAGTTTCATCCTGGGTGGCATAAACGGTCCCTCCAGAAAGAAGTCACTTCTCATTCCTTGAGACAAAGGAGGAGGAATAAAAACTCCCAGATCCTTAAAAAGAAAGTCAGTTGGAAATCAAATTAAAAGCAGCATTTCTTAACACACTTTAATGCCTATTAATGAGCTGCACAGCTAAATCCGTATCTTGTGAAATACTTACTTTCACAGCATCTTGACGGATTTGATTGATAGTCTTTGGTCCATTGTCAAGAAAAGCTTTGCGAGGAATCCAATTGTGTTCTCTCAACTCCACAGTATCCTTCAAGGATTAAACAGAACAATATTAGCTTCAAGGCATATGCTAGATTTGTCACAGTAAGCAATTTTATACTCTTACCTGCAGCAGGAAACGAATCCTTGCCGGCAATTCCTTACTCATCATCAAGGAGCGCATACGGGCAAAGTACTGATCCATTAAGGACTGTTGAGAAAAAAAAATAATTAAATTTGACAAGTTATCAAATAGAACAAACGTATTAATATGTACAAGTTATTTTTATTTGCTAATTAAACATGATGTTAACTACAATATTTTATCTATAACAGCCAGGAAGATGAATAGCATAAATACAGAAATATATATGTATGCAATTCTACTAATGCTTACCTTGGCTTTTGCATGGTCTAGTCTAGGTCCTACTGTCCTCATTATCTGACAGAGGCACTCCAAATCCTCCCCCATATCCTTGAGTTGGACTCTCTTCTTCTTTTCCAAAAGCTGGGTAATTTGAAATGAAAGAATATTTTTTTAAAAAAATACTGCCATTTTACAACTTATTTTTACGAGCTGTTTATCAATAAAATCGGCATTCAATAACATTAAACTATACATCCAAGTTCACTTAAGATGCTATGGCCAAACAAGCTACACAATTCCCTTTCAGCTTAGTGTTTTATGCAAATTCAACATTAGATTCCATCTATAAACTATTGGAAATCGTTAAGGATTCCTCAAAATGGACATCAACGCAATTGGTACTTTTGATTAGCAACGTTTTCGTAAGAAATCCAACCATATGAAAATACAAATGAGGTAAGGGTAAGCACCCTTTAGTTCTGGTTAGTGCTTTACATTGGTGATAACATGACCTAGAATTTTCTATAACTTATCCAGATTTCGCAAGCAGATCTAACAGGTTTTCCTTAAGGTGTTAGTCAATGTGTAAAAAAGGAAGAACAAATTTTATTTTAGGAAATTTATTGCCCACCATGTAGTCACTAGCAGATACCACTTAATTTTTTCCAAAGTACATTGCTATCTATCTAACCAATGAAGTTTATAGTAAAGATTAAAAAAAAAAACACTTACTGTTTTGATGCACTTATGAAGGATAGATTCATGAATAAGATCAAGTTTGCCAAGTTCTCCAATGAATTTGATGTTTCCCAGCATCTTGATCTTAGCAATAGCTCTCTGTTCCTCCTCCTCTGGGAGGAGGGGGCCATCTTGCTTATCATAGACTAAAAATAGAGATAGGTTTTAGACATTGTTCTACTTTTATGACAAAAAAACAAGCAAATCAAGGAATACAGTATTCTGAAAACTTACTATCAACATTTCTGGTTCGGTTTTCAAATTCATCTTGAAGTTTAGAAATTAAGAGGCGTCTGAATGTCTAGGATTTAGAATGCAAACATTTTAATGTCTTGTCTTTTTAAAATACCAATTCTCATAACAGCTTTAGTCCAAGAGAATTATACTCACTGTGCTTTGCTTCTGTCCTGGATGACTCTCTGCGGATGGGCCATCAAAGTTGGGTGCATCTTCTGCCAGTCGCAGACATAGTTGAGCATATAGCGAGCTATACTTTGGCTCTTCAAGGGCTTTGTCTACGATCTGAGAGCAGAGACTTCATAAATTATATGGAAGTTTGTTTAATATTTAAAACCTGCACTTTCAAATGATCCTAGCTAATCCTATCCACTTTTATTGATGTTTCAGAAACTCATAATGACAACTATGCACTACAAAAAACTATAGTGTAGTTAAGATTCCCTATCTTGCTCTTCCCCTAAACAATTAAGTAACAGGACAATTCATATTCAATAATTCAATAATCTACCAGGTATCAATGCCCACTAAACAAAATCTAATGTATTTTAACGAACACAATAGTGGAAGGTAAGCTGCATTTCCATGCTTGATTTCTACTCTTGGAACCTGGTGGATAGTTAGGTGAGCAATCATGACATCTGAAACACACCAGTTCAGTGTTTTCCCTTAGGCCACATCAGAGCCATATTTGCTATGAGACAATATTCTCTTGCACATAGAAATTTCTACCTTTACTACTAAGTTAGGAAAAAGCTCAACTTGATTATGTAATTTTATAAGCATACATAGCAAACAGTGCCATTACATAGATCATTCGAGAATAATTCATTCTCTAAGTTTCTGTTTTATAACGTAACTCCTATAACATCCATGTTTACAGTACACTGAACAACCTGCAAGCTATACATTTTAAGAACATTGAACAATTACACCTGCCGTATATAATAGAAATTTTAAACAGCATTTTTCTAATAAACCTATGTTATCTTACCAGCAGTATGATCCCCTTTAGGATGAGTTTAGACTCTACACCCACATTGAGGAGCTCAAGGCATAGCTTGTCAAACTTTTCAGGAGTAAGCTTATTTAGTATGCTAAAGGAAAGAAGACAAATCAAGGCTTTTCTTAGTCAAGATATGACTTGTTTAATGCAGTTTAATTTATAAAACCTTTTTGCTAGTATTAATCTTAAACTGCAAGCAGTTTTCAATTTTAATCTGTTAAAAAATTAAGTCTTACACTAAAAGGGTAATTATATAACTGGTTACTCAAAATCAATCTAGATTATCGAACAGATACTTTGAAAGCCCAGATTGTAATTGTTGGTTTGGCAATAAATAAAGCAACACACTAGGTACAAAAAACAGGAAAGCTAAGAAATAAGGATACTGAAATAAAAATGTTAAACTAAAGGAAAAAATGGATCCCAAGATGAGAAGTGGAGAAGTCAAGGGGGAGGGAGGAGATAAATAAAGTAAGGTATTAAGATAGGAAATGCCTAGTATGAGCAGCCTTCTAATAAAACCAAGACATTAAGAGCTGAATTATAGGTACTACAAAAAGGGGAAAAATGGGTGGAGAATAATGTAACAGAGATAGGGTGACTAAACAGTGTGAGATAAACAGATATTGCCGTAAAAATCAGGACTCTGAATAAACAACGGGTGTGAAATAAAGTGAAAAGCAAGAGAATGCAGGACTGAGTAAAAATGCAAAGCCTTGACCCTAGATTCAAAGCAGTCAGGAAACACACAAGCAAATGTTATTGAATACAGGCATTGGTGTCAAGAGTCCAGTGGATCTATCAGAACAGTAATGAATTCTGAGAACTATAATTCAACAACATTTAGTGAATCAGTAATTTCTTCCTCCTGGCCTAGACTGTGCTAACTCAACACAAAAACAATATACCAAATGAACAGAACACAGCAGAAGCTTAATAAATTTGATTTTTTTTTGCTTCCGCCTGGAATCATCAATTTAAGAACTGCCATCAAGCATTCTTAAGACCACATAAGCAACTCAATATGGGCTGAACTAGTTATAGTCTAATGAACTGGATCTACAACCCCCTTCAAATTATTTATTAATATTTTCATTTTATCTCCATGATGTTTTTAGGTAGATAGGGTGATTGGCCCAGTCATCACTATGTTTCCATGGCTAAGAGATGAATTGAACACGGGTCCTTCATATCCAATCCACCTTGTCTCTATACCATGCAAGCTCCTAAGATTCTATGCTCAAAGAGAACTCAAGAACACCTTTAGAAAACTGTGGCTTTGCAACTAGGAAGATCTCAATTGGAAATAAATGGCTGGGAAAACCAGCATGCACTTCGTATCTTAGTTGTGAATCACATCTTGGATTATAAAATTTCACTGAATTGTTACCTCAAAACTTACCCTCTTACTTTCCTGAAGATTGCATCATGTCGTTCTTTGTCATTTGCGGAGTCGTCATCTCGTCTAGTGCTTCGTGAAGGAATCCATTTCTGAGCGTTTTGCCCTGGGGTTTTCCCCAGGAACTCGCTTTAGAAATAGAACATTAATTCATTAAAACCTATAGTGTATTCCCATATAATCTGGAAACAATAGGCTCAAATTTTAAACTTGTTTTCAAATCAGGACACTCAAGAAAGCCTGAAATTTTAGTATTATGACCTGATTTTTTTGATAGTCATTATTTAATCACTTTTAAACTCATTTTTGGAGCTTTGAACTCATTTGAAAAATTCTCTTAAAATTCTCAGGAGACGTGAAAGAGCCATACCATGTCAAGTATAACGAAATAAAAAATAATTAAGAAGGAATTGAAGCAACTAAAACATTGAAAGTTTGGAACATTCCATTTATGGAATGACCATTTCATGTGTTATGGTGTTCTGGCATCTTGTTCTAAATTTGAAACAAAATGGAATAGTTAAATTGTTCTTGAGAATTCAAATTGTCCACAATTTGCATTTCTAATCCTCTAAATTATGGGAAATTTGGGTCCAGAAATTCCATTTCTGCTTTCACTGGTTGGATTAAGTCAAAGAGGCTGGGAAAGATAGTTAATTACATGTTTAAAGATCTATGGATTTCTACTTTGTAGAAAACAGAGGTAGACTTGCAGAATTGACATTTATTGACTAATCCACATTAAGAACTGAATTTCAGATACCATTGCCAATATAAGCAATCTTCCATCCCATTCCCTAAGCAGTGTTCCATTTGTTTTTTTATGCCTAAAGATAAACGCCAGGATAAATTTGACTCAAAAGAAGGCAGAGCATACTGAAAGCAGGCATCATCCCTACCTCCAGTCCTTCTACTAATGCTATTTATATGCTAGACAAGGAAGGTAACTGTCAGTCCTCCAAAGGTAAAGAGATTCTCATTATTGTGAGGGCTCAGAAGGAAGACTCTAGGCATAGCCAAATAGTGTACTGAAATATTTAGCACACACATTATTTCTAGCAGTACCAGCTAAGAGCTTAATTCTAGCATTAGGCTTTCCTGGGGGGGGGGGGAGGATAGGCCTTTAAAGCATAAGGAAGATGCTTGCTGACTCTTACTTCAAGTATAAATGCAACATTCAATACTGCTTTAATGGCAGATATTTGAATGGCCAAGATCTGTTCAGACTTGACAACATGTGTCACATGTCCTCTAGACAAAATTTCTTGTGAAGCTCTTTAGGATAAAGTGACATCCTACAATCTATCTCAAATGCTGATTTGCTAAAACAACTGGTCTTTCTCAAGGCTAACCTTCTTCTAATTTTTTTCTTCTGCCTGAATTCTCTTTCCTCACTCTATAGTCAACCAGCAGTTGTCCCAACATTTAGTGTCATCTGATTGACTGGATAGGATGCTCTCTCAGACAATGTATGTCTGCATCAGAAATTACATTAGACAATGACTGCTGCATTCTTGTAGTTTAAGATGGTAAATAAGATTCAGAATGGATTACCAGCCACTTATGCTTGCAGTCCTAAAACAGAAATAAGGAAACTGTTTTGAATTCCAAATGTTTCCTATTGTGGAGTACTCAAAATGCGTTGGGATTTCATTCTACTGGGATATTTTGCATGCTTTCATGCATGCCCCACTAGAGGAAAACAAGTACCAGACAAAAATCTTAAAATACTAAGACACAAAGTAGTTAACAGAACATAACACTGATTAGTTGCATACAGACTTTCAATTTACATTTACTTACAATGGAATTTAACTTTACAAATTAAACAATGCATCACAAATCCATATAATAGCCAATATAGCACTGCAATTATCATGCAATATACCTGTTGCCGGCAGTCTTGGGATAGTGCTGAAGCGCACCCCTACCTCCTCCTCCGCCTGAAGAAGCACTATAAATAAAGAATATCTGCTAAATATTTTTTATTTTGTATGCAGGAAACCAAAATTTTGTAGTTTAATGGATAATTTGTTTTTTCCCTTCTGCACAGGTTAGTATTTTCTGGTAACCTGATCTGAATCAACTAATATCTTTTATATGAAGCTAAAACCAGATGAAGTATTATCCTATTCTCTATAAACACAACAAATACACAGAAGATATTTATTTGTTGCCTTTTAACACATGATCTGTAAAACTTAGAAACTGTATTAGTGGAATACACATGGTAAGCCATGACAAAAAACAAACAAACAAAAAAACTTAAAAGAATAAGAATTTTTTCTTAAGACAAAAATGCTTTGTGTTCCCATCTGTTTCATTGTCAAAAAGCTTTACTTACCTGAAACGAGAAGCACCCCCTTCTGCAATCGCACTCTCCACTTTGGCGGCTTGGCAATGAAGAATCTTCCAAAGAATAATAAATTGACAGGATAGGGAAAAACAAAACCTAGAAGGCAAGAGTTAACAATTTAAGTTTTTGATTAAGGTTTCAATAGCACTCCCCCTAGATTTAAGCAAAAATACTTCCCCAAAGATTTTGGTATTCAGAGTCTAAATAATGATCATTTCCTAGAATCTTATATAGTATGCCATTCCGGAATTTCCGAGAATTTTAGACTTGGCATCAGAGCCCAAGTTTTTTCCTCATCTGCATCTCAAGTTTCCTCCTGCTGATTCCCCCCCCCCACACACACATATCCATCACTTTCACATTATATACATTTTAAATATTTCACAACTAATGCAATAAGCAAAATCTAAGCACTTTTACTATCCATATTAATAAACATCCACCCTGTAATATTTTACTACCCATCATGACAAGTGCTTATAAACCTGATAAACATAGGTAACTTGACAAATTCAACCCAATACCGGTAACTTTCAATGCCCTAATATATATATATTATGCCCTGTTATATATACCCTGTTATATCTATATAACAGTCAGGATTCCTGACATCTAGGAAAGCGGAAGCAACACACAAACACTTTTTTCCAGGACGGATCCCTATTTATGTCCCAACTTAAATTGCATCTCTCTCCTTTTTTTACTTCAAGACGACTTCGAAGTAAATCAAAACACAAAGGCGTCCAATCCCACCGAGGCCCGCCACATCTGTAACCTCCACGGTTCTTATTATTCCCGCCACCGACCTAGCCTTAAAAATACGCCTGTGAGGCAGGAGGGAGATGGCGTGGCGAAGTCCAACTAAAAACCCAGAAAACCCCTCCTTTAATCACTCCAATCCTCGGAACAAGCTGTAGCCAGCTTCAAGCATCCTGCCCAGGTCATCCTCGATCCCCTTCCTACCCGCGCTGGGCACCGCCCGACTCCAGACTCAGACGCAACCCCGGCAATAGGCCCGGCCTTTGTTCTCGGTTCACAGCCCGATCCGCAGTTGCCGGCTATTCAGCCCCAGCAACGGAGATGAGGTATAGTTTCAACTTTTCCGGAGCGAGGGGACAGCGGGGGAGAACCGAAATTGATATAACCATTCCAGTGAGAGACTAAATGCAGTTCTTTCTACCTTTCCTATGGAATAATGGGAGCCACGGGCGAAAAATAGTATATGCTCTATTCGTCGAGCCGCGTGGATGGCGACAAGGCAGCGGACTATCCCGACACCGGACTTGATCGTGCCACAGTCACGACCTTCACTCAAAACCGACCGCCTCTTTCTCCCCTCAGACACCGGCTGGGCTAAGACCGGTGCCGGCCGCCATTTTGTTATCGGCAAACGTGCAAAGACCGAGATTGCAAACGAACAAGATGGCGGCGGTTTTAGGTAGCCGCCATTTTGCATACCAGCAGCCGATTCTTCCTTAGCCACCTTCGGTCGCCCCCCGCCTCAAATACTCCCAAGTCCAAGCAGTACCAGCCCTGTCGACTCCCCCACCCCGATCATCATCTATGCCGACGACGGTCATTTCCTCACCTTCCCTACAGCCTCGTCAGCTTCCCCAGGACCGGCGGCGAGGGCTGGGAAGAGGCAAGAGAAGGGAGGGGGAGAGGGAGCCGGGGATCGGGGCTGGGAGAGGGAAGGGGGAGAGAACGAACGGCAGGACGGATCTCTGAATCACCACAGCAGCTACTAGGCACTTCTTTCCGTCACCTCCATAGAGATCGGACCAACTCTCCGCCGCTTCTAATGCGAACTGAGACAGCCCCACTAACTTTATTACACAGCGTGCAGCTAAACCCTCCTCAACAAGCCGGCTTCCAATCGCCGGTTGAGACTTTGTCGGAGTAGCCAATCACAACGAATAAGGGAGGTGGGTCCAGGGCAAAGGAGGGGGAGGAAGAGAGGTTGGTTGACGGGAAGCAGCGCCGCAGTGCAGCATCGGATTCACAAAGACTAGCACCTCCTTTCTCCTGCGTAGAAAACCAACTCGAGGGGTAGATTGCGCAAATGGCGTACTGGGTTAATTGGGACAGGCTGTACGCCGCTTTTTTTCCCAGCGCCGTATTGCCTCCAGTGACAGAAGCTGGAAAGCAGCTCCCATTGAATTTCAGATGCGGCTGTTCTTTGGGTCGGTTTCAATAGTGTGCGCCTTTTGCAATGGCACACTGATGCCCCCCACCCTAGTTCCCGGCGAAACCATTTGGTGGGCTTTTTCTTCGTAAAAATGATATGCTTAGCAGCAGCAGAGGTCATGTACACGAAGCTCTAGTTTAGAAGAGGTACCCGAAAAATCAGGACGCCGGTTTCAAGAAGTGATGTACAGGGCTGGGCATTGTTAAGGAAGTGCCGTGATTGTGCTCTTTCCGATATGAAAACGGTTACTGAACACGTTTCCTCCCCTCCCCTCCGTTTCTCGTCTGCTCCAAATCCATTTTTATCAGGCTGAAGAACAATGTTCTAGAAAAACGGCTCAAGGCTTTACCTCTTGGCTCTGACCGCAAGTGAACTGAATAATGCATGATCTTTTAGAATAATTTCAGCAAGACTCAGCACATCTATCTGGGCTCACAATCAAAAGTGCTGAAAATCCTACAGGGCATAATGTTGCTTGCTCCATATCCATCTTTTACATGATGTAAGCATTTGCCCCGAAAACACATCTCACACTGGGGTTTTGAACACATTTTGAAGGCTTAAACCAAAGTATCTGGTTTTCCATATCAAATAAGTAAATGCTTCATGATTTCCTGATTGAAAAAAAATCATTTTACTTAAACACTTCTTTTTAACTTCCAAGAATGGTGGTATGATAATCCAGCTCATACCACTAACAGCAATTTCACAATCATTCATTCCAGACCATACTTGTGCAATAGTTAATGACTTCCCACCTCACATGACTCCAGAAGACACAAATTTAACACATAAATCTTAATTATAAAATGTGCTTGTCACAATCCAATATAAATTTTGAAAAACAATACATAGGTTTTGTTGTATTACTATGACCAGGTGAGATATGAAGATAACCTTTCATGGTTAATGTCTTTTGGCTAATAATCATATCTTACTATGTAGGATCTGAAGAAGAAAAAAAGGAAGTAGCAAAGGAGCTCTAACTGGAAAGACTGCAGTTAGCTAGCCATAAAAACGTGGAAGGAATCTCACTGCGCATACTGTGGTTTGCTTCTAGAGAATCTAAGCCTTCCCCATTGGATGTTTCCCAATTTCCCTGCACTCAGTTGATACCGCAAAACTATCATTTCTTTACAATATTTCTTTACGATAAAATATAGGCTACATCTAAATTATCCTATCACTTGAGGAATGGACATACTGAATACAATATTTCAATTTCTCTTATCTACCTTCATATTTTTTTAGAGAAAAGATAACCCTCCCAGAAGTCTTATGCATTTTTTGCAATAATACTGTACACATATACAGAGAGGGTACAGTTTATTATGTTATGATCTGAACTATCCTCTAATTATTTAGTCTGAATTTCAGGGTATGTACTAAACCGAGATACCATTTTGTTAAATTTTGGGTCACTAGAAATAGTTTTACATATGACTCAGCACTGAGAGAACACCTACACACTTTCTTTATACGATCTAACTTTATTTGCTTGCTTTACCAGATTCAACCTCATTTCATATAAATATACAGTGCATTAAAAACTATGCATGTGAAACACTTATCTTAAAATAATTAAAAACTAGAACCTAGCCACATCATTTTGATTCCAGACAAGGCTTTAGATGTGACACAAATACTGACTTGTGGCCTTGACTCTATGGCTCAATTAAAAAATGGAGGCTCTGAAGTGCTGGCTCTGAATAAATTGATAAAGCTATACTGAGACAATCAGAACTGTCAGATGTTCATTAGCAGGATTCTGCAGAGTGGACATACTGATTCCCAAAGATCAAAGGAACTATCCAAAAGGTCAGTGTTGTTGTTATTACTATTCATAGTACTATTAGTTAAAGTAAAATTTATTAAATTATTTTCGTAATAAATTTTGGGAATCAATGGACAATCTAAAACTTCAAGAAGAGGTTGACACAGTAAAGAGTTTGGGGACCCCTATTCTATTGTATGTCTTAGAGTGGCCTTATAGTTGTGAAATGTAAATTGAGTTTTATTATGGCATACTTACCAAAATGCTGATACCTGGATTAAGTAGTTTATGAGACACTGACGGAACTGCTTTTCACTTCTCCGTTATCAAAGGGAACAGTTCCTCTTCCCTATTGAGTGAAAAACAAAAAGGCAAAGTTTAAAATAAGTATCTTTAAGTGAAACGGTGGTTCAGGTAATGATAATAAATGCTTAGCACTGTTTGTTTTACATAATCTTTGTCAAAAAATGTGTGTTCGCTTCAACATATTTGCAAATTTAGGAAAAGTTCCATGTTAATTTTACATAAGTATTATCTTGAAACTAATTCTGTACAATTTTAAAACTAAGGGACACATTTTAAAATTCAAAATGGCGGTCACCATGTTATAAAAAGAACATCACAGCTCCAAAAGAGCAAACAATAATGGTTTATCATTGCATACGCTATATACAAATGTAAAATTGCACTGTAATTCTTACAAAACCTAAATATACCATAGTTCTGTGAGACATTAAAAATATTCCAAACATTGTCAGAAAAAAGAAAAGGAACAGAAGAGGGCTGGCATACCCTCTCAGTTAGTAAATGGTATAAATATCAGGGGGCAAAGGGTTTTCTTTGAAACTTGTCTTTGAAACACACTGAATCCCAACATGACTTCATACTACAATTAATGCTATAATCCCACATTCTTATTTGGGAGTAAGTACCAGTGCACTCAGAGGTGCTTCCTATTTAATAAATAACAAGCTCAGGCTTTCACTGAGCACTACATATGGAGAGAAGTGGGTTTCAGCAGGTTCTGACCAGTTCTGGAGAACTGGTAGTGGAAATTTTGAGTAGTTCGGACAACTGGTAAATACCACCTCTGACTGGCCTCACCCTCATCTATTCTCTGCCTCTCAAGTCCCAGCTGATCGGGAGGAAATTGAGATTTTACAGTATCCTTCCCCTGGAGTGGGGTGGGAATGGAGATGTTACAGTATCCTTCCCCTGCCACGCCCACCAAGCCATGCCCACCAAGCTATGTCAGGCCCACGAGCCACACCCACAGAACCAGTAGTAAAATTTTTTGAAACCCACCACTACATAGGGGGGTTAAGATAATAAAGATATGATTTTAAAAACCTATTTATGAAAATGATAGTATTCAATGGTACCATGCAAGATAAAACCTCATGAGCCAAATCTGTTCATCTGTCCCATAAACCAACCACTATTGATCTTTGAGCTAGAAACAGCTATATTAGGTAAAGATGAGCTGAAAGAAAACAGAGCAGCCCAAGCAATATATAGCAGAAATGAGTCATTCTTTTAGTGTGGCAGCCCTAATATTATTAGTATTGCTAAGAGTTTATTTATTTATTTTATTTTATTTATTTATTTTGTCACAACAGTATATATAAGCATAAGCATGAAAATAACTATATAATATATAAGCATAAATATATATATATGCTAATGGAACTCTGAATAAAAGGAACATTGCACTGAAGCAGACCTGTATCTTGGTGTGTTTGGCAGGCCTACAGCTATATATTATTTTATGAATAACTACTGAAATGGTCTTCAAAAGATTAAGTACAGGTAGTCCTTATTTAGCGACTATTCACAATTATGACAGTGATGAAAGAGTAACTTAGTAACCTATCCTTACATTTATGATGTCAGCAGGTCTGTAAAGCAAAGGAAAGCTGAAGTAAAAAGATAAGCAGAGTTGCGATATCACTTATCAACTACTGCACTTAAGAACCAACTTGTTGGTTCTAATAATGGTCATTAAGCAAGGTCTACCTGGGTGTGATCTCCTTCTCTCTTCTTCTTTTTTTTCTCTCTTTCCTTTTCTGGTGGCTCAGCTAAACTTTTAGTTGATCACACAGCCAGATCCAAGACAATACTTGATGGAGTGTTATTAGCCCAAGATATTGTGGTAACCCAATGTGTTGTATTACCATTTCTCACCTAAGGACTCATCTAAATAATTCTGAATATGATAAAAGTGAATCAGAAAAGGGGAAGACAATCTACAAAGAGGTTAGTTTGAGACTATGGATAGAAGGCTAGGAAGGGAGCTCTTTTTTAAACTTGATAAACTGTGATAGATAAACCATCTATTTCTCTCTCCCTCCTCCCCCCCTCTCTCTCATTCACTCTCTCCCTCCCTCCCTCTCTCTCTCTTTCTTTCTAAAGGTCCAGTGAAAGACAGTTCAGATACTAGCCATGGAATTCAATATTAGAAAACAGTCTCTTTAGTGACTCCTCCAAAGGAAACTGAACTCAGATAAATTCTAGGTTCATCTGTGGAACTTTGCATAGTTTCGAGAAGAGAACAAGAGGCTTGATCTTTAGTTGGTGTTCCTTTTATTGCAAGGATCCCCAACCCCCAGGCTGCAGACCAGTGGTGGGTTTCAATTTTTTTTTACTACTGGTTCTGTGGGTGTGGCTTGGTGGGTGTGGCATGGCTTGGTGGGCGTGGCTTGGTGGGCGTGGCATGGCTTGGTGGGCGTGGCTTGGTGGGCATGGCAGGGGAAGGATAGTGTAAAATCTCCATTCCCACCCCACTCCGGGGGAAGGGTACTGTAATATTACCATTCCCTCCCCAATCCAGGGGAAGGTTACTACAAAACCCCCGTTTATCGGTGGTTCTCCTCCTACCTCTCTGATCGGACGCAGACGGTGTTGACAGGGGGGCAGAGATCGACTCCAAGGTGCCTCATGTGTGGGGTGCCGCAGGGGTCGATTCTCTCACCCCTCCTGTTCAACATCTATATGAAGCCGCTGGGTGAGATCATCAGTGGCTTTGGGGTGAGATACCAACTGTACGCTGATGACACCCAGCTGTACTTTTCCACCCCGGGCCACCCCAGTGAAGCTGTTGAAGTGCTGTCCCGGTGTCTGGAAGCCGTACGGGTCTGGATGGGGAGGAACAGGCTCAAACTTAATCCCTCCAAGACGGAGTGGCTGTGGATGCCGGCACCTCGATACAGTCAGCTGCAGATGCGGCTGTCTGTCGGGGGTGAATCATTGGCCCCGATGGAGAAGGTACGCAACTTGGGCGTGCTCCTGGATGGCCGGTTGTCCTTTGAAGACCATTTGGCGACCGTCTCCAGGAGAGCATTTTATCAGGTTCGCCTGATCCGCCAGTTGCGTCCCTTCCTGGACCGGGATGCCTTATGCACAGTCACTCATGCTCTCGTTACCTCTCGCCTGGACTACTGCAATGCTCTCTACATGGGGCTCCCCTTGAAGAGCACCCGGAGACTTCAGCTAGTTCAGAACGCGGCTGCGCGGGTTATTGAGGGAGCATCTCGGAGCTCCCACATAACACCTATCCTGCGCAGACTGCACTGGCTACCTGTTGTTTTCCGGGTGCGCTTCAAGGTATTGGTTACCACCTTTAAAGCGCTCCATGGCTTAGGACCGGGCTATCTACGGGACCGCCTACTGCCGGCTTCTATCTCCCATCGTCCGGTACGCTCCCACAGAGAGGGACTCCTCAGGGTGCCGTCAGCCAAACAGTGTCGACTGGAGGCCCCCAGGGGGAGGGCCTTCTCTGTGGGAGCTCCGACCCTGTGGAACGAACTTCCCCTCGGACTTCGACAATTACCTGACCTTAGGACCTTTCGCCGCGAACTTAAAACTTATTTATTTCGTATGGCTGGACTAGCCTGATTTTTATTTTTATTGGATGGGTTTTTAAAATTTTGTTATTTTACGGGGGAGTACGTTTTTTAACATTTTGGGCATTTAAATTAGTTTTTTAAGGGATGTTTTTAATTATTGTGTGTATTTATATTTTATCTGCCTGTTCACCGCCCTGAGTCCTTCGGGAGAAGGGCGGTATACAAATTAAAATATTATTATTATTATTATTATTATTATTATTATTATTATTATTATTATTATTATTATTATTATTATTATTATTATTATTATTATTTCCTCCCGATCAGCTGAGACTTGGGAGGTACAGAATAGATGGGGGAGGGGCCAGTCAGAATTTTTACTACTGGTTCTCTGAACTACTCAAAATTTCTGCTACCGGTTCTCCAAAACTGGTCAGAACCTGCTGAAACCCACCTCTGTCGCAGACTGACACTGATCTGTGGCTTGCCAGAAACCGGCCTGTGCAAACAAGCGAAGCCCCATTTGTACACATGTGGGATGCAAGCAATGCGTGAAACCATGCCCCCTCCGGTCTGCAGAAAAACCTCTCTCCACAGAACTGGTTCCTGGTGCGCAAAAGGTTGGGGGCCGTTGCTTTATTGCATTTAAAGATTTCATATGTAAGAAATGTGAATGGTATTCATAGGTGAAAGGTAGGGTATGACTTGTTATTGTGGCATGTTTACATGCTGATTTTAAATTATAAAAAATTCTATAGAAACTAATGAAGCTGAAGAAGTTCACTAAACATATAAAAAACTGAAGTTAATGGGGAAAAAATGGGAAATGTTTTGCATTAGGAATGAGGTTTGGTTTTTTTTGCATAACTGCATTAAAGGCAGATCCACACTTTCTGCTTGTCCATTGCCAGTGAAGTCTGCTCATCACTTCCTGACTATAGGATTGAATTGCACTGTCCTCCCACTCCTAGACCACTTCTGATCACCCCATGGTGCATGTCCATGCTCACCAGCCTTGACACAAAACTGCTGTTTTCTGATTCAATCCGTCATAAGCCCTTCAGAATTGAAGGTCTCTGCAGTTTATGTTCCATTTCAGAAGCAGTCTCAGCTCCAGTTGACCACAGTGCCTGGCATGTTCCCTCCTTTCCAGCAGCTGATTGCTGCCCTGGATAGCAACATAGTCCTGGCCTGCTAGGTGGATATGTCATGTTCTCTGTTGGTTGGCAATTGCTGGATTTTTAAAGACAGCCTTGCAATGGTTCCATGATGGCCCATTAAGTCAACAAATCATCTTCAACTTAGATGTTCATGCTTCATTTAACTCTCACATCTCCCACTGAGCACTCATTTGATTTCTGAACAGTTGGACTGAGCAACTTCTCCCCTTACCTCTTGCCCATGGTACTGCAGTTTCCCTCTCTTTATTTCATTAAATTGGGAGTAGAAATGTTACAACTTTGTTTCTGTGAAGCTAAATAGAATAGAATAGAATAGAATTTTTTATTGGCCAAGTGTGATTGGACACACAAGGAATTTGTCTTGGTGCATATGCTCTCAGTGTACATAAAAGAAAAGATACGTTCATCAAGGTACAACATTTACAACACAAATGATGGTCAATATATCAATATAAATCATAAATCAATATAAATTGTTGGGCCATTCAATATAAATCATAAATCAATATAAATCGTTGGGCCACCCCAATGAAGCTATCGAAGTACTGTCCCAGTGTTTGGAAGCCGTACGGGTCTGGATGGGGAGGAACAGGCTCAAGCTAAATCCCTCCAAGACGGAGTGGCTGTGGATGCCGGCACCCCGGTACAGTCAGCTGCAGATGCGGCTGACTGTTGGGGGCGAGTCACTGGCCCCGATGGAAAGGGTGTGCAACTTGGGCGTGCTCCTGGATGGGCGGTTGTCCTTTGAAGACCATTTGACGACCGTCTCCAGGAGAGCTTTTTATCAGGTTCGCCTGATCCGCCAGTTGCGTCCCTTCCTGGACTGGGATGCCCTATGCACGGTCACTCATGCTCTCGTTACCTCTCGCTTGGACTATTGCAATGCTCTCTACATGGGGCTCCCCTTGAAGAGCACCCGGAGACTCCAGTTAGTCCAGAATGCGGTTGCGCAGGTTATTGAGGGAGCAGTTTGGAGCTCCCATGTAACACCTATCCTGCGCAGACTGCACTGGCTACCTGTTGTCTTCCGGGTGCGCTCAATGGCTTAGGACCGGGATACTTACGGGACCGTCTACTGCCGTCCTCTATCTCCCAACAACCGGTGCGTTCTCACAGAGAGGGACTCCTTAGGGTGCCGTCAGCCAAGCAATGTCGACTGGCGGCCCCCAGGGGGAGGGCCTTCTCTGTGGGGGCTCCTACCCTGTGGAACGAACTTCCCCCTGGACTTCGACAACTATCTGACCTTAGGACCTTTCGCCACGAACTTAAAACCTATTTATTCCGCCTTGCTGGACTGGCTTGATTTTTAAAATTTTAATTTGATTTTATGGGTTTATTATTATTATTATTATTATTATTATTTATTAGATTTTTATACCGCCCTTCTCCCGAAGGACTCAGGGCGGTTCACAGCCATAATAAAAATAGAACAATATACAAATAAAACAAAGATTAAAAAACTTATTATATATCGGCTAAAATTTAAAAACAATATACCATTAAAATTTAAACTCTCTAAAATTTATAAAATTATAAAATTTAAAAATCACGAAGCCAGTCCTGCGCAAATAAACAAATAGGTCTTCAGCTCGCGGCGGAAGGTCCGAAGGTCAGGCAGTTGACGTAATCCAGGGGGAAGTTCGTTCCAGAGGGTTTTAAATTTTGGTCAATTTTATAGGGTGTTATTGTATTTTAAATTTGGCCATTTGAATAAGTTTTTTAAGGGTTGTTCTTAGTATTGTATGTATTGTTCCTTTTGTATTTTATTCTGGCTGTTCACCGCCCTGAGTCCTTCGGGAGAAGGGCGATATACAAATTAAATTATTATTATTATTATTATTATTATTATTATTATTATTATTATTATTATTATTATTATTATTATTATTATTATTATCATCATAAGGATTGCCAGCAACAAAATTACAGTCATACAGTCATAAGTGGAAAGAGATTGGTGATGGGAACGATGAGAAAATTAATAGTAGTGCAGATTTAGTAAATAGTTTGACAGTGTTGAGGGAATTATTTGTTTAGCAGAGTGATGGCCTTCAGGAAAAAACTCTTCTTGTGTCTAGTTGTTCTGGTGTGCAGTGCTCTATAGCGTCATTTTGATGGTAGGAGTTGAAACAGTTTATGTCCTGGATGTGAGGGATCTGTAAATATTTTCATGGCCCTCTTCTTGATTCATGCAGTATACAGGTCCTCAATGGAAGGCAGGTTGGTAGCAATTATTTTTTCTGCAGTTCTAATTATCCTCTGAAGTCTGTGTGTTTCTTGTAGGTCAGCTTATCTTTGCTACAAAGTTTCCCTGGACCAATAGAGCAAGATAAAAAACCAAAGGAACAGTTCTATTTTTTATAGCTTTGATTATTGTAGCACTGGAGCCCCAATAGTGCAATGCAGAATAGAAATGGAAATACTATCCGTCTGTAGAGGTATTAAAGGAAATAATGTGGGAAGGGATGGGGTGAAGAGATCCATCTGTGCAAATCTGGGAAAGCAAAAGTGAGGCATAGGGATTAGTGTGTGTTTGTGTGGGTGTCAGAGGTGGGTTTCAGCAGGTTCTGACCAGTTCTGGAGAACCGGTAGTGGAAATTTTGAGTAGTTCACAGAACCGGTAGTAAAAATTCTGACTGCCCCTGCCCCCATCTGTTCTCTACTTCCCAAATCCCTGCTGATCGGGAGGAAATGGGGATTTTGCAGTAACCTTCCCCTGGAGTGGGGTAGGAATGGAGATTTTACAGTATCCTTCCCCTGCCACGCCCACAAAGCCACGCCCACAAAGCCATGCCAAGCCCACAAGCCACACCCACAGAACCTGTAGTAAAAAATTTTGAAACCCACCACTGGTGTGTTTGTGTGTGGAGTTGGTGATACGATCCCTAAATTGAAAGGACGGGCACTATGGAGCTAGACTGCTCCATACAGGAGCCAGTCAATGAGGTTCATCTTCCTTGCATGGTGGGAGGGCAAGAAGAAAGAGGTCTCACAGTGGCCTTGGTCCAGATTGAACACCAGCCTATCCCCACACCCAGCCCATTGCAACCCAGACTGGAATTTCTAATTTTGGCTTACAATAAGAAAAAGCAGAGAGCATTATAGGAGACAAGAAGCTTAGGCTGCCGTGCAGATTGCAGCCCTAAAATGAAATTTGAGACCTTCTCTGAGGGAGTTGGATGGTTTAGAAATAGGAAATATAAACAAACAAATATATACGTAAAAATAAACTTTAGTTAAAAGCTACACTTTTATAACCTAGTTAATATATTTATTGATCAATTTGGAAAATTAACCAGTTTGCTTGGACTTTAGCCCAAGTATGCTGAAGAACAAACTACTTGAGAGAATGGGAAATATGTACAGAGACAGTGTCAGTGTAAGCTTTATCTATTTTACATACAAGACAGAAAGCAACATGAGTAATAATATACCGGTATATGCAAGATCCAACACGTCAGGCCCAAATACTTACATTAATCTAATAGAATGACTCAGCAGGCTATTTAAAACTATTCATAAATTTGTCTTTTTAAATATACTGTTTACACACATTTTTAAAAATTTGACAAGCAGACCAATACCTCTGATCTTAATAGAATTTATATAATACTCAACTGTTCTGTAAGCCCACCCCCCAATAATTAAGAAAATAGCTAAGCAAAGAGGTCTGGAGAGAGGAAAGCCCATATTATATAATGGTGTGTGAGAATGACCTTGGCTGACAGAAGGAAGAGCAGCCGTCAGATAAGAGGTAGCTGAGCCTGCAGAAGGAATGGGGACATGGCAAATATATTAGAAGTGACCCTTCCTAATTTTTTGGCTGTAAAGGTGACAGTGGAGAAACTTGCTTTCAGACTTGCAAGAGTCTATTAATACAGGTAGTCCTTGACTTACAACAATTCATTTAGTGACTGTTCAAAGTTATAGCAGCACTGAAAAATGTGACTTATGACCGTTTTTCAGAGTTACAACCTTTCCAGTATCCACCTGGTCACGTGATCAAAAATCAGATGCTTGGCAACTGGTTCATATTTATGAACATTGCTGTGTCCCAAGGTCACGTGGTCACCTTTTGTGACTTCTGACAAGCAAAGTCAGTAGGGAAGACAGATTCATTTAACAGCCGAGTTACTAACTTATCAATTGCAGTGATTCACTTAACAATAGTGGCAAGAAAGCTCATAAAATGGGGTAAAACTCACTTAATAAATGTCTCACTTAACAACAGAAATTTTGGCCTCAATTGTGGTCATAAGTCAAGGACCACCTGTATAACCTTATAATAAATCTAGTGCTCCTGAGTATTCTTCTTGTCGGGACTACCTCGAAGCTGACATATTCCCAGATTGCACTTAGTTTTTTTTATTTATTAAACACAAAATTACCTTGGGTTCTAGAAACCTATATAGGAGACAAAAGAGAAGTCAATATTCTGTACATTCATTTTAAAAGAGAGACTTATTCCTGCTTTTCAGTATTTTTAGCCAGTGATTAAATACTTAGAGGGAGAATTAACATATTTACCAGTAAGATAATCCTTTCTTCATTTTTTTCTATAAACCAGGTCCTTTTTTTTTTTCATTTTCTGTATTGAGAAATGAGTTCTGTCCCATAACAGCAAATATAGAAATCCAAGTTTTAGTGTTTTGGATAAAAAGAAGGTTTTGAATGGAATCTTTATTTCTAAAAATTTTTTTTTAAATATCTAAAAATCAATGTTATCAAAGCATGCAGATAGTGTCTTTCATTAAACTCTATTATGAAAACTCTTACAAAGTAATCTACAGTAGTGTTGTTCTGCAAGTTTTGAAGGGGAGGGCTAAGGGGAAAGAAAGTAAAATGATTTATGGAAAGCCTGCAAAGAAATCCAGTGGTTTTCCCATCTTTAGGGAAATGTAATGGAACAGAGGTAAAATTGAGTACATTAAGTGAAGTTTTTTCTGGCCATATGTGATTCTCAGTCTCTTTTCAAACAATGAAAAACGATGTTCCATTTTCTTTTTCTTACTGACATTATAAAAATACACATGAAAAGTAAGCAGCATGCTTCCTATGATCCTTGGAAATTAAATTAAAAATTAAAAACACAGCCCTAACCAGTCTTTTGGACTTTCAACCTCTTTGCACCTTTAATCTTCAGATACACTGGTATTCTCTACCTGGTGTATACCAATTATTCTCTTGGATTCCCCAGGAAGGGGTGAAAAACCTTCTGTCTGCAGTTCTAGTAGTGGCTTGATTAATATGAAGATATTAATCCATAATCAATGCAGTTTTGGAGAGTCAGGGAACTCTGAACCAGTTACACTGGTTGGATTCATCCAAAAAATAAAATAAAAATAAAGGTTAAAATGTAGTAGTCTGCTTTATAGCTAAGTGCATTGTAAGAATAAGATCACTGTAGACTATTCTGAACGATATAGACAAAAAGTAAAAGAATCTACTTTTATATAGCTTCTTATGTTCTCATTCAAGATCATAGATCATTTTCTCCCTTGCCCCATCAATCACACGCAGTTGACAATGGAATGAAAAGGTTATTGTTATTAAGCCATTATTAAATTATTTCACTGTTTCTGAAATGGAACGTGACAGAAAGCAATGAAACAAAATGCACAAAAAATGGGTAATTATGTTATAGCAGCATATGCATGCTATGCAAAATATAACATCATTACACTCCTCCCCACCCCCAAATCTGGATAAATTTCTGGAGCTACCTTTCCAACTAAGCAAGATCTATGATTTATATGATGTCATGGAAGGATCCATGATTTTATTTTTATCTAATAGTTTTGTATATGTATCAACCAGAAATCCAGCAGATTATGTTACTCTTAATTAATAATTAATTAATCATTATTTGTATGTCAGAAAGACATTTTCTTGCTAAATTTCTTCCTGTCTTGTAATTGGTGACAGATGCAAGAACAAACTTTGGAAAGGTTGGCATTTGCAGTGTTAATCATTTCTTTTTGCTCTTAACAGTCAGAACTTTCTTCGGAATACTATTTCGCTTGCCTAGATCTTCTGTTGTGCTCTCTGCTACACTTTTGTGGTTTAAATTAACTCTACTAAATGACCTTTTAGAAACTGCCATTTCCAAAAATTTGAACGCTATAGTAAATCATTTACATTTAAATGGCCAATCCCAAGGCACTGAATGTATTGTCCCAGAAGTAAAGCTATAGGCTTCCCTTAATTTAATTTGAATTCTTTCCAAACTTGTCTATATAAACAGATTTTACACAACATTTTTCCATTCCAGATATCTGCAAGTTCAAAGTGAACCATCCCAAATAACAACATGTCCCATTCAAATAACCATTCCGTAGCCTCATTTTGAAGGCATCAAGTAATCCCAGTATCATAGTATGTACAAAAGTCTGAAATTTTAAATGACAAAGCAGGATAATTTCTCCATTAAAAACAACAAGCTCACAAAAATTCTTTAAGTGAAAGGACAGTTTAAATGTCCTTTAATATACGAGGCCATTTCAAATGGTGTCAGATTAGAATACATAAAGTTACTGTAGAAAAAGGCTTACATTATTTGTAAGCAAACCCAATACACAACATTTTTCAAGTCCAGATACCAGCAAATCCAAAATGCTAACAATTTCTACCCAAAATAACAACATCCCATTTTAACGCTGATCAAATAAACCAACTTTGAGTTCCTTCTATGTGAAACAATCTGGCTTCTTAATCCTTTCAGTGATTGTTGATCCTTGTTTTGAATCTCTTCAAAACTTTAAGCATCCTTTTTATAATTCCAGCAATTGCTTTTTAAATTTTCTTCTTAATTTTTAAAGCCTCATCCATTTTTTTGTCCAACACCAAATTCTTTTTCAAATTCTTGTTGATGTTGTCCTCAGATTTTGTTGCATATGTTTTTCTGTAGCATCTTCTGGGATCAGGGGGCCTCTGGTGGCTCAGCAGACTAAGTCTGTTTGTTATTAACACAGCTGCTTGCAATTACTGCAAGTTCAAGTCCCACCAGGCCCAAGGTTGACTCAGCCTTCCATCCTTTATAAGGTAGGTAAAATGAGGACCCAGATTGTTGGGGGCAATAAAAGTTGACTTTGTATATAGTATACAAATGGATGAAGACTATTGCTTTACAGTGTAAGCCGCCCTGAGTCTTCGGAGAAGGGCGGGATATAAATTCAAATTAAAAAACAACAACAACAAAAAAACATATTGTTCTCAAGAAGAAATGACACAGCTGAGCTTATTCATTCAAAATTTCAAAGAACCCCCCCCCAAATGTCTTTGAATGCCATTACCAGTTGCTTGACAAAAACAGTTTTTCTTTCATATGAAAATGCATTTATTCTTTAAAATTAATTTAGAAGATGTATTGTTAAAGTGTTACAATGTTTTCTGAGCACCTCATCCGTTCAAAACTTTTTTTGGGGGGGGGAGGTCAACTGAAAAACCAAAATCCCACCTTCCCTTGTGATGTTTTGAAGTGGCTCTCTGAAACCATCAAATGACTCTTTAAATATCTATGTCATGGTAGGCTAAGATTTGAAGTCAGAGAAGGGGACCGATGATAAGTAGCTAGTTCCAAAGGCAGTCCAGAAGGGCTGACAGATGATGAGCAGCCAGATCCAGCACTACCAGACACACTGTCTGTCCTCTGAGTGGCAGAGGAAGTGGGGACAAAGCAGCAAGCAGCAGGCACAGCTACAATTGCTCTCTGGAGATGAGGGTGTGGAATTACTGTCTCCTCCAATGCAAGAGCTCAGTAGACTGCAAACGGAGTAAAGCAAAGGAGCTCTGCAAAACTGCTTGTCTGGAAGGAATCCCACTTCGCTACATGAGCTACAACAGGTTGCCTTCTATTAAAATGAAGTAGTAACCTGACTTTGAACCTGGACCAGCTGACAAATCTGCTATAAGCTCCGACCCTCAGACTCGTCTACTCTGCTTCATGCTTCTTTGATTTGACAGTCTTGAAGCCAAACATGCTGAACGTTGTGGAAAACCTGTCTCTAGCCTACAATTGTTTGTGTGTGTTTGCAAACCTCATTTAATAAAGAGAACAAAATACCCTTTGTGTGTTTGTGTGTATTTGGCCCAGGACAGAACAAATATAGTAGAATGCTACATTAACTGAAGACTATGATAGTGAGGGGGGACATAGTTCCTGCCAGGAGAAAAGCTCACCCACCCACAAACGTTACAGAGCCTTAATGTGGCAAATTAAAAAATTCTTTTTTGGGGGGGGGATGGGATACATTGCAGTAGAGCCATACATGAATTGGCTCAGATGGCAGTGTGAAAATGCAGATGTCTGGAACAGAGTCTATAGTAGTACAAAGACTTCTGGAGGAAGTACTGAAAGTAATATATTTTATGCCACTTCTTTCAGAAATTTTATTAAGCCATTATGCCAGGTTAACAGTTTATCCTATGTTACGTGTGTAATTGTATTTATTTTTGCTGTTATAGTTGTAGAGATAGTTTTAATACTGTTAAAACATGAATATAGAATCTTGTGAGGATATATCAGTGGTGGGTTGCTACTGGTTCGCACTGGATCGGATGAACTGGTAGGGGCAGAGGGAGGCTCTGGCCACCCACCCAGATGCTTCTATGTGTGAGTACATGCGTGCCCACGAGCAAACTGGTAGCGATGGGTTTTGAAACCTGCCCCTGGGATGGATGGATTTACACACACATACATAAGCACACACATACACACACAGTGTTTTTCTGTTGAAGCACCTGGCCTGCCCCAATATGGGAGGGAACATACTGCTTCCCTTTTGCCTTTCAACTCCAATCCAGGAGCCCTCAGGCAGTTGCTTTCACAACAAACTATTTTGTACCAAATTTGTATTTTTGCTGCCTGCATATTAGGCAGTTGTATTAACCTCTGAGCCACAAGTTCTCCTCCGTTTATCAGCTGAGCCAGGGGAGAGATTAAGTGTTTTTCTGTCGAAGCACCTGGTCTGCCCCAATATAGGAGGGAGCATACTGCTTCCCTTGTGGCTCAGGGGTTAACTGCCTAATATGCAGGCAGCCCAAGTTCAAATCAAATATAAATAGCTTGAAATAGATCTATATTAGTCTAATTCTTTATCAGCAACCCTTGCACACACACATACATGAATAGAATAGAATAGAATAGAATAGAATTTTATTGGCCAAGTGTAATTGGACACACAAGGAATTTGTCTTGGTGCATATGCTCTCTGTGTACATAAAAGAAAAGATACGTTCATCAAGTTATAACACTTACAACACTTTTTTTGTTTTGTTTACATTTATACCCCGCCCTTCTCCGAAGACTCAGGGCGGCTTACAGTGTATAAGGCAATAGTCTCATTCTATTTGTATATTTTTACAAAGTCAACTTATTGCCCCCCCCAACAATCTGGGTCCTCATTTTACCTACCTTATAAAGGATGGAAGGCTGAGTCAACCTTGGGCCGGGCTTGAACCCGCAGTAATTAACCTGCACTTAATGATAGTCATAGGATACAAATTTAACACTTAATGATACAACACTTAATAATAGTACATACATACATATATACACATACATACATAGATACATACATAAATATGTTGTGGAATATTTGGCTTGTTTTTAAAGTGAGAAAGAATTCTCTTTAATTTTCACTGTTGAAAGTCTGCCACCCTGAAGATGTGTGTTTGATAGATGTGAAAATGTACAATTGATTATGTATATCTTATACATATTTGATGATGTATATTTGAGTTGAATTGAAGGTATATTGGATGTGATGGAGTGTTGTAAGGAGGTGAATTCCAGAGGAGTAAGAGGCAACGTAGCCCAGATATTAACTGTGTGAGAAAGAGGGTGAAGACAGCCCCTCCATAATAGTTCACAGGGTGTATTATAGATGCAGATAGTAGAATGTTCAGTCTGGCAAGATTTTGTCTATAGGTATGAAACAGGAAAGAATTCAGCTTGGAAAAAATCACTGCAAGTCTTCTTGGTTTGGAGCCTGACATTGTAGGGTATATTTGATGATGTATATCTGAAGGTGTATATTTCATTGACAAGTATACAAACAAATCAGAGGCATAGCCATGGGATCATTACATTTAAGACACTTAGCAGAGATTATAATGCAGAATCTAGAAACCAATGCAATCCCATGCATACAAGTATGGATCATGTACATAGATGGCATTTTGAACTAGAAAAGACACATGAAACAATGAACAACATTTTCAAGGGAATAAAATTCACAAGGGAGGAAGAAAACAACAATACACTGCTCTTCCTGGATGTCATAATCAGCAGAGGAAGTGGCAGAAAATTAGTCTATCAAAAACGCATCACACGAACCAAGTGCTCCAGTATGGAAACAACACCCAACTCACACAAAAGGAATTGTGTAAGAATGTTATTCAGGTTAGCACAAACACACTGAAGCAAACCAGAAGATAAAAAAAAAGGAAACAGACTGCCTATGCAACACCTTCCAACAAATTGGATATCCACACAAATGTATCAAAAAGTGCCTGACCCAGTGGTGAAATCCAATTTTTTTTTACTACCGGTTCTGTGGGCATGGCTTGGTAGGCGTGGTGTGGCTTGGTGTGCATGGCTTGGTAGGTGTGGCAGGGGAAGGATACTGCGAAATCTCCATTTCCACCCCACTCGGGTTAGTCAGAGGTGGTATTTGCCGGTTCTCCGAACTACTCAAAATTTCTACTGCCGCTTCTCCGAACTGCTCAAAATTTTCACTACCCGTTCTCCAGAACCTGTTGGATTTCACCCCTGGCCTGACCACTCAATCCACTGCACAAGCTAGAACACTAGGGTATTTAATAGCACAACCAAGACAAAGTATGCAAAAAATAACACTGCCATACATCAGAAATATTTCAGAAATAACCAGCAGACTATTACAACCACACACTATCATCATAGCACAACCAATTAAACCACTCCATAATATCTTAAGGAAAACAAAAGACCAGTGGTCCAAGAAGAAAAAAACAGGACTCAACTGCAGCCATTATTTGGAATCGATGGGAAGAGTGCCTACATGAAACATCAACTAGCACTCAGAAGAAATGAAATGAAAACTTCTTAGTTTCACAATTCCTGGGTAGACTTAACTATAGTTTTAAATGAGAAACTGAGTAACCTAGTACAAGCTAAATCACTTGGGAATTCCTGAAGCTTGACACTCAGACAAATCAGCCACCCACAAGGATAATAATGATAAACAACATTTACTACATCATTCAGAAGAGGCAATAAAAAAGGTAAAATGGAAACAAAAAAGAGCAGAACATCTTCTTGCTAGCAATCAAGACCCAAATAAGCAGGGATTAACACAAGACAAACAATTAAACAATAAACAGCAGCCTAATTAAAGAATTATGGTATCAGTCAAGAAGTAGCCTAATCAAGAAATTACCAAAGATAAAATAACACTCCACCAACATTGACAGAATAAGCTATTATTATATATAAACAGAAAGCAAACCCTGCTCCCTTCTAAGTACTGAACATGTTACCCAGCTGGGTAAATCTACCAAAAAGGAAGATTTAGTAATAGAAAATGGAAATAAAACTTGATGAGTAGTACTAACGGTCACCATTTAACAATAGATGTTCTAAAACTGAAATGGCAGGAAATATACTCAAAAACTATAATATAAACTATAATATAAAAACTATTTATTATAAAACTATAGTATAAACTATATATGCATCACTGGATGGACAGGTCAGAATCTGGAGAAATCGCAACTGTTAGTCAAAAGCTTACAATTTCAAAGGTTACAATTTCAAAGTCATCAAAAGTCTGTTCAGTTAATGCTTTGAATTCACACAGTGATTGGATTATACATATTAGCTACATTCAGTGATGGGATTCAGCCAGTTCGCACCACTTTGAGAGAACCGGTTGTTAACTTTCTGAGCAGTTTGGCAAGCTGGTTGTTGGAAGATATCATTAAAGCAGAGAACCGGTTGTTAAATTACTTGAATTCCACCACTGGCTACATTCAGATATAGTCCTAAACTAGGATGGTTGAAACTATATTTTTTGAATAGATCATAGGCATCCCACACAAAATGTATCACCTAAAGCAGTAAATAACCTATACTTTCATTTTGTGTGAGCCAGACCATTAGTACTGCACAGACTGAAAAATATCAATGCATATGTTTTCTGGGTGTGATCTGGTAATATTATATAATAATAATCTTATATAATATAGACAAATATTCAAATGTATGTGTTAGAGAAACAGAAACATTTATATGTGTATATATTCAAACTGAATGCTAGTTAAAGAGACAGTAATAATAATAATAACAACAGAGTTGGAAGGGACCTTGGAGGCCTTCTAGTCCAACCCGCTGCCCAGGCAGGAAACCCTACACCATCTCAGACAGATGGTTATCCAACATTTTCTTAAAGTTTCCAGTGTTGGAGCATTCACAACTTCTGCAGGCAAGTCGTTCCATTATTAATTGTTCTAACTGTCAGGAAATTTCTCCTTAGTTCTAAGTTGCTTCTTTCCTTGATCAATTTCCACCCATTGCTTCTTGTTCTACCCTCAGGTGCTTTGGAGAACAGCCCGACTCCCTCTTCTTTGTGGCTATAAATAATCAACATATTATGGAATTGTAGAGCCTATACAGCAAATCTGAATGGTTACTTGATACAAAATACATATATATTGTGGTTTGAGGACTAGGCTTTGATTATTATCTATTCCCAATATGACAATAATAGAAGGACCACAATCAAAGAAGATGCAAAATGAAAACATAACAATTCAGTGATTATTCTTTGTGAGGAACTGTGCTTAAATCCTATTCAAAACAACCAATTTTCTATGCAAAAGAATTATATGTTTATTTCTTAGCAGCAGTGGCTTCCCAGGCTGAATGTAGTGGTGCTTCCCCATTTTTGACATGTCTGAAACTCCCCTGCAAGTTACTGTGACCCTTTCTCCTCAGAAAATTTAGCTTGCTTGTTTTACTACTTCCCACTGTCTGTTCACTTTGAAATAACAGGTTTAACAAGGCTGTTTGTACATACTTTGAGCTTTACTTTACAAGCATTAATTAATTCCCTGCAGTTTTTTTTTTTTTTTGCAGGCTTATCAACTCCCAGACTGGCTTCTTGTATCTTTCCACTTCCACATCTCTCTCTATTAGCAGCAACTGAGAGTTAAAAATACGCACTGGGAATTAAATATTTTTGAAAGAAATGAGCTGGAGGAACAAAAGCAAGTGATTTTGTTCATAAGAAGAGTGAATTTTCCCTCATAATTTGAACCTTCTTATTGAGTTTCTGGCTGAAAATAATTTTCTTATCCATTTAAGAAATTGAACACAATTAAACTCCTTAAGGAATGATGAATACTTCTATCAAAGAAGCCTTATGCAGACTGCTGCTGGAGACATAAAACTTTTAAATATTTGTCCTAATCATATTTTTATAAAAATTGTGAGACTGGAGTGACCCTATTCTGTTAGAGCCACCTGAATAGAATCAGGCAAGCTGTGCCAGAATTAAGGCAAAGCTCTTTAAGTGAGGAGTGGCCGAGATTCTGCTTTTAAAAATGCTTTTAAAAGGCTCTGGCGATGATCTGGCCTGATCGTCAGAGGCTTTTTTTCTTTTAGAGGCAAAAAAAAAAAAAAAGGTTTGAAAAGAAAAGAAAAGAAAAGCCTCTGACGATCAGGCAACTCAGCTGGGACATTTTTTTACAACCTCTTGTAAAAAAATGCTTTTAAAAGAAAAGAAAAGCCTCTGACGATCAGGCAACTCAGCTGGGACATTTTTTTACAACTTCTTGTAAAAAAAAATGCTTTTAAAAGTAAAAAAAAAAAGTTGGCTATACCCACCCAGTCACATTCGCCCCTACCAAGCCACAGCCACAGAACTGGTAGTAACAAATTTTACATTTCACCACTGGCTGAGAGTCTCCAATGTGACTATGGTGCTACTATAACACATATAGTTTAAGAATGTCTCCTCAGGAAA
This sequence comes from Ahaetulla prasina, assembly GCF_028640845.1. Classification (NCBI taxonomy): domain Eukaryota; kingdom Metazoa; phylum Chordata; class Lepidosauria; order Squamata; family Colubridae; genus Ahaetulla; species Ahaetulla prasina. The sequence continues at coordinate 273,227,942 of NC_080539.1, forward strand.
TTTCAAGGTAGCTGGGATGATCTCATCACAGTCACACCTAAAACTGTTAGATGGTTAGCTTCCTTAGATACTGAATTTTAACATCTCATTGCAGTTCTATGGCTCCATATTATGATGATTTTATTATAGTTTCATCTTAATTTAATATTTTATCTTTTATATCGTATTGTCCACATATTATATATATAAAATATGTAGACAGTACAATATAGAAGATAAAATATTAAATTAAGATGAAACTATAATAAAATCATCATAATATGGAGCCATATATACTTTATTTAAATTAAATTTGTATATCAATGATTGCATGATCTCTGTAGATGCCTTTGGCTTTTGGAATAAGATACTTTCTTTGAGCGATGCCCCAGATTAAGTAATCATGTGCAGTATCTTTATCAATAACAACTGTGAAGTAGCAAGGAGAATGTTGTCTAGATCTATAGTGAGGAAATGTGTGGAGGTAAATTGGTTACACATGAGAAACCCATAGCACAAATACTGTATTTTCAAACGCTACCACACTTGGGCTGTAAAAATTCAATCACTAGATGGCAGCAAAGAATGATGACATCTATGATTGTCTTAATCTATTGTCAGGAATGTATGTATACCCATGCTAACTTCATTTAGGAGTGATATAGCTGGCGTAGGAGGTCAATGCATTGTTAGTTCCTACTTTATGATTTCTAGCATATAACCCTAGTAGAGTGGAGTACGAAAAATACAAATAGAATGGCTCCTACAGCATTACGACATAAGGACATATGACATTTATATTTCATATACATGAACTGAAGTGACAAAACATGAGACAGTAAATCATATAGCATATTTCTGTGCTACTATAGAATCCTCATGAGGGCCCCATCTTTTCTGTGTTTGAATAATGCATCTTATAATTCCATATTGAAAATTTTTCCAAACTATTTTGGGGGTGGGGGAGAATAGGAATTAACTACAAATCTTCATGCAACCTTAAATACAGAAAGGGCCACTAAGTCCAACTCTCTACTCATTGCAAGAATCAAAATTAAAGCATATCACCTAGCACGGATATTACATGCCATCTCATTGATATTGAGATTTATCATTCCGTTTTTCTTTTTTTGAGTAATTTTCATTAGAAGATTTTTGCAAGGATTAAAAAAAAACACTACAGAACCATAGAAGAAAAAATATACAAAAAAAAGGAAAAGATTATAAAATGGTAAAAAAATCTTTTTAATATATCCCGAAATCGATAGTTGATTTTTATTCATTTTATTCATTTTCAGCCAAAAAAAAAAATCTATAAAGGCTTTCCAGTCTTTTGTAAAAGTAGTCATAGTTCCCACCTTAAGCAAATATGGTTCCTTTTTTGTGAGCATGTTGTATTACTGTTTGTAATGTTTTCTACCAATGTTAAGAATTTCATTTTGGATTTTCCAGAAGAATTATAGCTTTCAAGGCCAAAGTGTGTATATTTTTTAGTGCTTTCCAGTCAGTCTTTACTCCTGGTGACCATGCCTAGACAGGTCCCTACAGTTTTCTTAGGAAGGTTTTTCAGAATTGGCTTGCTTCTTCTTCCTAAGGCTGAGAGTGAGTGGTTACCCCAAGGTCATCCAGCTGGCTTTGTGCTTAAAACAGGATGCTCACTTCAATTATAGTCAGTTTTGTGGACCCACTTTTTCTTTCCAGAGACAACCAGGAAAGAGCCTCAGCAAGCTATCTAACACTCTAAAGTATTATCAGTTTTTAACTGCATTTATTTGCTAATTCACTATTTTGTCCTTATTGAACTAATGTAATGATTTCTGTTGTTTACCCTCGTGGCATGAAGTATAGGTATGAGCAAATATAATGTAATATAAATAATTGAAATAAACAGTTTTCTCACTGTGCTTAATGGACACAAAAAACAGTACAAAAATACATGCATACACCAGCAACATACATTAGAAAGCCACTGAATCAAATAATAGATTCTTTCTTTGGCCCAATACAATATCTTCCCTGCTATTTTCTAATTTGGGTTATTCCACAATGTCAATTTCTCATATAATTTGGGATCAAAAGATAAATGCTTACCTATTAATAAATATGTGTCTGGCAGCTTTCAAGGCTGGAAATGAAGATGCGTGTTTAATATACCTGGACCTTAAAATTTGCTAAGATTTTAAGGTGTTACACACATTCTCTGGGTAAATCCAAGACAGAAATATTCATAGAATATTCATATTCATTCTGAAAGAATATAGGTGTTAGATTAAAAGCCCAATAACATAGTTGTAGATTTGCTAGGTTAAAACTGTTTATCACTTCCAGTTCTATGTATCTTGATTTACATAAGTCTGATTGAGGTTGAGTTCTACTGCTATGTTTATATTTACACAGTATATAATTCCTTTCCTTCCATCAGAAGAGAATGAATAGAAAATGATTCTCTAATTTATCTCTTCTGCTATCCTGACAGATAGAGGAAGTCAAGAAAATCATCCCTAAGCCTTTCCTGATTTTATTTATTTATTTTATTTATTTATTTGATTTTTATACCGCCCTTCTCCCGAAGGACTCAGGGCGGTGTACAGGCAAATAAAAACAGACAAGACAATATTATATAAAATGCAAGATTAAAAAACTTATTATAATTTGCCTAAAAATTTAAAATATATAGAAAACTAAAACCCCATTTAAAATTAATAAAAACTATAAAATCCATAAAATTTAAGCCAGCCCCGCGCGAATGAAAAGATGTGTCTTCAGTTCGCGGCGAAAGGTCCGAAGGTCAGGTATTTGGCGTAAACCCGGGGGAAGTTCGTTCCAGAGTGTGGGAGCCCCCACAGAGAAGGACCTTCCCCTGGGGGCCGCCAGCCGACATTGCTTGGCGGACGGCACCCTGAGAAGTCCCTCTCTGTGAGAGCGTACGGGTCGGTGGGAGGCATGTGGTAACAGCAGGCGGTCCCGTAAGTACCCAGGCCCTAAGCCATGGAGCGCTTTAAAGGTCATGACCAAAACCTTAAAGTGCACCCGAAAAGCCACAGGTAGCCAGTGCAGTCTGCGCAGGAGCGGTGTTACATGGGAGAATACGTGACGCTCCCTCTATCACCCGTGCAGCTGCATTCTGGACTAACTGAAGCCTTCGAGTGCACCTCAAGGGGAGCCCCATGTAGAGAGCATTACAATAATCCAAGCGAGAGGTAACGAGTGCGTGAGTGACTGTGCACAAGGCATCCCGATCAAGGAAGGGGCGCAACTGCCGAACCAGGCGGACCTGGTGGAAGGCCCCCCTGGAGACGGCCGTCAAATGGTCTTCAAACGACAGCCGCTCATCCAGGAGGACACCTAAGTTGCGCACCCTATCCTTTGGGGCCAATAACTCGCCTCCAACAGTCAGCTGCAGCTGCAACTGACTGAATCGAGATGCCGGCATCCACAGCCACTCCGTCTTGGAGGGATTGAGCTTGAGCCTGTTTCTCCCCATCCAGACCCGTACGGCTTCCAAACACCGGGACAGCACTTCAACAACTTCATTGGGGTGACCTGGGGTGGAGAAGTACAGCTGAGTGTCATCAGCGTACTGATGGTACTTCACCCCAAAGCCACTGATGATCTCACCCAACGGCTTCATGTAGATGTTGAACAGCAGGGGCGAGAGAATCGACCCCTGTGGGACCCCACAAGTGAGGCACCTCGCGGTCGACCTCTGCCCCCCTGTCAACACCGTCTGCGACCAGTCGGAGCGATAGGAGGAGAACCACCGATAAACGGTGCCTCCCACTCCCAATCCCCCCAGCCGGCGCAGCAAGATACCATGGTCGATGGTATCAAAAGCCGCTGAGAGGTCTAATAGGACCAGGGCAGAGGAATAACCCCTGTCCCTGGCCCTCCAGAGATCATCCACCAATGCGACCAAAGCTGTCTCCGTGCTGTAACCGGGTCGGAAGCCGGACTGGAACGGGTCTAGATAGACGGATTCATCCAGGTATTGGGGTAGCTGGCGTGCCACAGCACTCTCTACAACCTTCGCAACAAAGCGAAGGTTGGAGACTGGCCGATAATTTCCCAAGATAGCTGGCTCCAAAGAGGGCTTCTTAAGGAGGGGTCTCACCACCGCCTCTTTCAAGGAGGCAGGGAAAACCCCTTCCAACAAAGAAGCATTTATAATCCTCTGGAGCCAGCCTCGTGTCACCTCCTGAGTGGCCAGCACCAGCCAGGAAGGACACGGATCCAGTAAACATGTAGTGGCATGGAGCCTCCCCAACAACCTGTCCACATCCTCGGGAGCCACAGGGTCAAATTCATCCCAAACAGACTCAACAAGACGTGCCTCCTCTCCCTCGCTTGGATCATCCCAATTTCGGTCCAGACCATCCCGGAGCTGAGCGATTTTGTCGTATAGATAACCACTAAACTCCTCGGCACGTCCCTGCAAAGGGTCATCCCGCACCTCCTGATGAAGGAGGGAGCGGGTCACCCGAAACAGGGCGGCCGGGCGGTTATCTGCCGACGCAATGAGGGTGGAGGCGTAAGAACGCCTCGCCTCCCTCATTGCCACTAGGTAGGTCCTAGAATAGGACCTAACTAGTGTCCGATCAGCTTCGGAATGACTGGACCTCCAAGTGCTCTCTAGGCGTCTTCTCCGGCGTTTCATCTCTCTCAGCCCCTCGGAGAACCAAGGGGCCGGACGTGATCTGCGCCGGGTCAGAGGCCGCAAAGGCACGACACGGTCCAAGGCCCCAGCCGCGGCCTGTTCCCAGGCCGCAACTAGTTCCTCAGTCGTGCCGTGGGCCAGATCCTCAGGGAATGGCCCAAGCTCCGTCAGGAACCTCTCAGGGTCCATCAGGCGCCTGGGACGGAACCAACGTGTAGGTTCCGTCTCCCTGCGATGGTGGGTGGCGGTTCGGAAGTCTAGGCGAAGGAGAAAATGATCGGACCATGACATTGGTTCTGTTACTAAATCGTCTAGTATCAGATCATTTAACCACTGACCAGAGATATAAATCAAATCCAGCGTGCCTCCCCCCATGTGCGTAGGGCCATCATTTACTCGAATCAGGTCCAAGGCTGTCATGGAAGCCTGGAACTCCCGAGCTGCAGTCGATAATAAGCCAGCTGATGGCAAGTTGAAATCCCCCATAACTATAAGTCTGGGGGTCTCAACTGCCACAGTGGCAAATAACTCCAGCAGCTCGGGCAGGGCTGTGGTCACGCAGCAAGGAGCCAGGTACGTGATCAGCAAACCCAACTGATTCCTATGGCCCCACCTCACATAGAGGGATTCACAGCCGGCAATCTGAGGAACAGTGGCCTCCCTCGGCTCTAGATCTTCCTTAATAACAACCGCCACCCCTCCACCCCTACCCTGGGCCCTCGGCTGATGGAATGCTCGGAAACCTGGGGGGCACAGTTCAACGAGGGAACCCCCCCCTCTGGCCCCAACCAGGTCATTAATCAAGAGATCTTCTAAACCAGGGGTCACCAACCTTTTGGACCTAAGGGACCACTAAATTCATAATTTTAAATCCTGTGGACCACTAATATGATCTGCCTAATGACCGGCTGGGTGGACGTGGCTAGATGGTCATGTGACTGGGCGGGCGTGGCCAACATGATGTCACTAACCCCTAAGGAGTGGGTCCCTAAGGAGCCCAGGCGGGCAGGAGAGGAGTGGCTCTCCTTACCCCTCCCAGCCACTCCTCGCCTGCCTGCCTGGGCTCCTTAGGGACCCAAGAGGAAGCAATTATTGGAGCTAAGCAGCCACCATGAGAAAGAATTGGCAAACAGCTCAGTTCAAATTGGACCTGATGGAGAAGGAGGCTCAGCAGAAGCACCTCACTGAGGATTATGAGCATAGGCTTTCCAAGCAGAGGGAAGACCTGTGGGAGTACAAGGCTAGGTACCAGCGCCTGGAGGCTCAGTTGGCTGAAATGGTCACTCATTTCCAGGCCATGATATAGTCCCAGTGGAATGAGGCCCTCCAGCTTTTCGCCACCAGCAGCACTTCCCTCTAGCCTTTGCCCAAAGTCCTGCACCAGGAGGCCAAAGCAGACCCGAAGTCAGAATTTCTGCCCCTCTCTGACTCACACAAAAAGACCCCAAAGGGGGAGACTCTCTGCAGCAACACAAATGTTTATTGCACATATCCGGCCCAAGGGCTGTAGTTTGAGGACCCCTGATTTAGTGCAATATAAAAAATGCAAATAATTTTTCTGCAGACCACCAAAATGTTCTCACCGACCACCAGCGGTCCATGGACCACCAGTTGGTGACCACTGTTCTAGACTGATAGATGTGAGTCATGGAGACTTCAAGGCAAATGGGGGGAATTAACACCAGTGTTTAGGAAAATTTGGCATGTTTTTGGTGAGGAGAGTAAAGGCATGACAGGGTTTTATCTACAATTTGCTGTTTCTTTCCAATACTCTGGATTAGAACCTAATGCACCTGCAGGACTTTTTTATATATTGTAAGAATAAAATTTTACTTAATTGTGCCCAGGACTTGGACTTATATATGACTTCATAGTGCTTTACAGCATTCTCTAAATAGTTAACACAGTCAGCATATAGCCTCAACAATCTGTGTCTTCATTTTACCGGAAGGATGGAAGGCTGAATCAACCTTGAGCTTATCAGGATCAAACTTTTGGCTATGGGCAGAGTTAGCCTATAATACTACATTCTAACCACTGCTCTACCAGGGCTCTTTCTTTGTCATTTAATGTGTGTTTTCTGTCTTCCCAGTCTAATCTAAAACTTGATAGTCGTAATTTGTATAATCTTGTTTTTTAAAAAATAATTGTAAGATTAACAGTACATATCTGCTCATGTCTATCCAAAAACAAGTCTCACGGAGTTGAACATAATGTGCAATGAATATGAGACTTTCAGCCTTAGAACTGTAGCCCAAGAACACGAGTAGGAACAATGTTTCACAAGACTTAAAGGCAATCAGGCAATCAATAAGGACATTTCTTTACACTGTATTATGCAACTATTCTGTTTTGTCTTTTATTTTAAGAACTAAATAAAGAGGAGCTAAGGACAGAACGTGATGACATCATATGGACCTTCTAGTGTTCAGTGAAGAAAGTAGAGTGATTGATAGAAAGAGTATCTGGAAACACTCTCACTCAAAGTAAGACAATAGTTCAGAACCGTAAGAGTTAATTTAAGAGTATTTGCATGACTTATAGTTTATAATTTATAAAGAAGTTTGATAGCTCCAAAACCAGCGTTTTAGAGATACAATTTACTTGTTTTTTAAAAGGTAGCTGGAAATTTGTAGGCTTTTAATTTTCCTTTTTTTTTTCTTATCATACACAATCCTGCCACTTGATGTCCCTCTAACCTAAGCTAACATTTAAAGTGCTTTGACAAATCTGTGGAGGTATACTGTATTTTCCTGTGTGATTATATTTTTTACATCTCTGTCTGCAAAAGAGTTTTGTGTCATCTCATGCAATTTCTTAGTGTCACTTAAGCCATAAGAAAGCTGCTTATTAATTAGACCAGTCTGCATTTCAGCAATTTCAACAATGCTGACTGTCTGAATTCAAATATAAAATATGCAGACTTTTCTTGCCTTTTGGTAGTTCACTTACAGAATATAAATACCGTACTCCCTAACACTCATAGTTAAGTACTCATACTTCTATTTGTGGTGTTCCCTGTTCCACTGCTTAAACTCTTATTTGTTAGCTATAAAAATTAGAAATATAAAAATTCCTATCTAAACTGAACATAAAAGAGAAAACAAGAAGGGAAAAACCTTAGTTTTCTGGTGACAATAAAAAGTGAAATAAATGAATAAGGAACTCCATTAGAAATGAAAGTCTGAATGCCTCTAGGTAACCAAATCCTAGGTAATCAAATGACATACAATATCATCACCATCAGGAAAACATGGAAGTCAAAGTGGAAATGTCGGACGATAGAAAGTAGAAATCATTGCCATCTCAACTCCTGTAAATTTTCATAAATGGGGAATATAATGACTTGATAAAAGCCTTCTCACATGTGCACACCCTAGTTTTCAGATGACAGATGTCTTTTGCAAAAATCTTCTTAGATAATTATATAAATGCTGTGGCTAAATTACATTCCATTCAGGAAGAAAACAACTCTTAATTTAGTGCATCTGCAAATTTTGTTTTGACATGAAAATTAAGCCAGTTTGAAAAAATAAATGTGGATAAATGAGATAAAATTATCCTGAAATTATTGAGTGACAGAATTCCATCCTCCTCAAAAAGAGTAAATAAAAATAGAAAGCATTGCTATATGCCAAGCAGTAGCAATAGCGCAGGCATTTCTTAATAGCGAGTTTTATAGAGTTGTATTGAACACAGATATAAATACCGTAGTTATTTGTTGCAGTAAATACTTTTTTGCAATGTAGAGAAATCAGTAAGAGATCTCCAACCCATCCAGTCTCTGAGGAATCTTAATTATAGCAGCAGAAGGCAACAAAAACCAAGTACTAGAGCCAGATATAGTTAGCAAATTCTATATCATAATTTCATTGAAGAGTTGCTTATACACATTTATAAAAATCAAACTTTTGCTGTGTTGTCTTTTTAAGTATTACAAGGTATTGATACTTCATTTTTATCAGTATTGCATGTGTGCAGATATACAATTGTTTTCATGAAAGCAATCTCAACAGATGATAGGATGCAGCTGAACTTGTCTGTGTTAAGATGCAAAGCAGAGCTGGTTTTGTTAGTATGTGATAAGCTAGGCTGGGAAGATGAAAAGAGTCCTCTGTAGAGGAGGATAGCTATCACAATGAAACACAAAACAAGTCTGTGAGGTGAGGTGTCCTAACAATAACAACCTTGTGAGATGGGTTGGGCTGTGACAGAGGATCTTGCCCAAAGTCATCCAGTTGGCTATAGAAGTGTTTATATTTTACATCATTGTCACCTCACTCCCCCAAAATAGCAAAAAGTTGTATTTTTTAAAAAAAAAGATAACAATGTTTAATATAAAATAGAAAGACTAACAGCAGTGTTTGTGGCTTCCCATTTTTTATGCTAATTTTATGTAGTGCCTATAGCATTTACTGTCTAGTAGAGAAGTAGCAAGTATTGCTTGGCTAGTGAATATACCTGACAAAAAAATTTAAATTCTAAACCAATAATAACTGCATTTTGACAAATGTTACCTTTCTGTTTTCAGACAAAAAACAATAAAAAGCAAACCTGATATGTGCTATATATGAATTAATTGTATAGTAATAGAGACACATGCAATCATACAGGTTTTCTACTCCCAGACTGGAGATATAAATGCAGTTTGTAAAACGATGCTGAGGAAACTTTACCCCACTGTCTCCTTAACAAGGTTCCATACCTGTGAAAATATTTAATTCCTTTTTGAGGGGCTGGAAAGAATGAAAAGGGAGCTGCATTTCTGTGATTGACCGAAAAGAGAAAGTAAATTGAGAGAGATGAGCTACCATGTTAATTTTTAGATAGAAGGTTGCCCTAATTATTTTTTAAAATTCTTCTAGGATGCTAGGAGTGATGTCATCATCTTCATCCCAGTTGTGTTAGAAGCCTTTCTAAAATAACTTGAAACCTGAACACGTATCCCTGGGCTATTGCAGAAGGTCCAGCTATCAATTTAGTTTTCATTGAGGCATATAGATTGAAGCTGACAGCAAAAGCTATACGGTATGTAAATGTCATCTTTCAGACTACAATTCTGCCTCAAGGCATGCTCAGTCAAATTATGCCATGCCCTGTTGATAAGAATGGTGCCAGAAACCTTCTGTAATGGATATATTTTACTCAATATTATTGAAGGAAGAAAGAGAAAGGAATGCGCTTTTGTATTTAGCTTACTCGATAGAGAGCTTGCTATAATTCACAAGAAGTAGCAAGAGCAACAGTTTTACTTTTCAATCAATCAGTCAGAGAAAGCAATCAACAAAACCAATCTAACGATGCTGTATATGATGTGGTTATTACAATGTACCATTACTGGCTTTAATCTGACTGGACTGTCTAGCATAAGAAGGATTTGGCTCAAATTGAGTAGAATATACTAGCTAAGCTAAGGGTTTTGCATTTACCTTATGTAAACATTCTGATGGGTTTTATATCCCAGAAACTGTGTGACATTAATTTGGTTGTGAATACCCAGCCTGCACTCACAATCTTTTTAAACCAGACATTTATCTAGTCTAAATGATAAACAGTATATGTATTTCAATAATTATCCTGTGTTCCAGCATGACTTTTAACTCATACACCTCAGAGATTAATTCTATCCATCCCTCCTTGATAGAGAAGAGGTTTTCTGTTTATTTTTCTTTTTTAAAAAAGAGGTGGAATTATAGGGAACAGAATCTGAGATAACAGAGCAATAAGATATTGTACCTGAGCTGAGAAAATAAATAGAGGGTATCACCTTCCCATCAGCTCTGATGGACGGTTAGGATTGCTCCAAGAAATTGGGAAGGTCCAAAGAAAAGAAGCAAAGAAGATTGTGCTGGAATTCAGGTTATCTCTGAGAAATTTTTTGTGCCTTTGAGCCAGTGTTGATTCCTGGACTATCTGGACTAGTTCTTGTGGTTTTTGTTATGTATTCATGTTTGTACCTTTAAATATTTGAGCGGGAAATCAGCACGTTGCTGATTGGACAAAGCCTCCAGTAGAACTGTATAAAAGGAGAGGTTTTTCCCCCAGACTGTTGCTGGGTTCACCCTATATTAAAGAGCTGTTGTCACTACCCTGGTCTCCAGCCTCGTTACTTCCCGAACCTAACATTGGCGACGAGGGTGGGATCTCGAGGCTAAGGAGAACCAGAACCGAGCTGAAGCACGATAGACCCGAACCCAGCAAACTCAGGGCAGAAAAGCGGAGATGGCCAGTTACACTCCGCCCGCACCGTTTGACCCGGCTAAGGAGAAATGGGGAACGTATATGACCCGTTTCGAAAGTTTTCTAGAAGCCAACGAACTGCAAGGAGTTCCAGATAACCGAAAAAGGGCTTATTTCTTAAGCCACTGTGGTCCGGAGGTCATTGATATCGCGGAAGCCCTGGCAGAGCCAACGCAGTTGCAGTCGGTGTCATGGCCAACTCTACAGACTTTACTAAAAAACCACTTCGCACCAACGCCGTCCAAATACGTGCGGCGGTTTGAATTCGGAGAGCGAAGGCAGATGGAGGGCGAAACCATCGGTGACTACATGGCCGCCCTAAGAAAAGCGTCCAAAGACTGTGGATACCGCGACCTAGACGAGGTACTCCTCGAGCAACTCATCCGAGGCGTCAAAGACATCCGTTTGCGGCGACGCCACCTGCAAGCACAACGGCTACGAGTCCACGACTACCAGGGAATCGCATCCCTGTTCGAGGACCACCTCCGTCCGAGTCGAGTACGGTCCACACAAGAAGACCCTGCCCATCACGATCGTCGAAGGAACTCTGCCCAGTCTGTTGGGACTAGACTGGTTTCGTGCCCTGGGCATGGGAGGGGCTGGGATCTACAGAAGTGGCTGTAACCTGAAAGACATTCTCTTTAACGAGTTCAAGATGTCTTCAAGGACTGCCTGGGCAAGTACAAGGGACCCCTATTTCCTTCAACTTAGACCCCCAGGTAGCCCCATTAGGCTTAAGGCGAGGAGAGTCCTTTGCCCTAAAACCAAAATCGATAAGGAGCTGGACAAGCTCATAAATCAGGGGATTTTGGTGCCAGTCGATCACGCAAAGTGGGAGACGCCAATCGTCACCCCAATAAAGCCGGACGGGTCAATTAGAATTTGCGCTGACTACAAGGCGACGCTTAACAAAGCCTTACAGAAAAGCGCTTACCCGGTTCCCGTGGTGCAACACTTATTGCACTCTTTGGGGCAAGGGCAAGTCTTTGCAAAGTTAGACTTGGCCCAAGCCTACCAACAACTGCCGTGAGCGCCCGCACAGCCGAAGCCCAAACGATTGTAACGCACAGGGGGGCCTTCAAGTGCACCCGGTTGCAATTTGGGGTTAGTGTGGCACCAGGGCTGTTCCAAAACCTAATGGAACGACTACTGCAGGGGCTCCCAGGGGTAGTTCCCTACTTCGATGATGTCCTAATTTCAGGGGAAAACATGGAGGAATTGGGGGAGCGGTTAAGAAAGGTTTTGGGCATTTTCCGGACAGCCGGATTAAAAGTCAAGGCAAACAAATGCCAGATAGGGGTCGAATCCGTCGATTTCTTGGGCTACCGGATAGACAAGAAAGGAATTCACCCACTGAGAGCAAGGTTAAGGCAATTAGGAAGGCTCCAGCGCCCAAAAACAAAGCAGAGCTGCAGGCATTCCTGGATTGGTGAATTTTACGCGGTCTTTTAAAGAACAAAGCAACTGCTATGGAACCGCTGCATAGGCTCTTAGGAAAAAATACTGTTTGGTCTTGGGGAAAGTCGGAAAATAGGGCTTTTGAAGCAGTAAAGAACCTGCTCTCAAGTGATAGCCTGCTCATCCAATATCACAACTCATTACCCCTAGTGCTGGTTTGCGATGCCTCCCCTTATGGGGTGGGGCTGTACTCAGCCATAGACTTCAAACGGCACAGAAGCCCCTATAGCTTTTTACTCTAGAACGATGTCCTCCCCAGAGAGAAATTACAGCCAATTAGATAAAGAAGCACTAGCCATTGTGTCAGGGGTTAAAAAATTCCACGAATATGTCTTTGGGCGGAATTTTGAAATCGTGACTGACCACAGACCGCTACTAGGGATACTGGCTGGCGACCGCCCAACGCCTGTGGCACTTTCGCCACGACTGACCCGATGGACTATATTCCTAGCCGCTTATTCGTACAAGCTGCAGCATCGACCAGGAAAAGAAGTGGGGCATGCAGATCGTTAAGCCGATGCCCACTACCAGGGGCAACCACGACCCCACCCGGGACGCCCATTCTACTTATTGACTCTTTGGACTCTGGCCCAGTCACATCTAAGGAAGTGGCTCGGCATCATACCGACATTGTGTTAAGGACTGTACTCGGTTGGGTACAGAGAGGGTGTCAGCTGCGCTTAACGGTTCAAAGAATTTGTTAAAAACGTGACGAGCTCTCGGCTCAAGGGGTGCCTGTTATGGGGTGATCGTGTAATAATTCCTGATAAATTAAGGGAAAGGTATTGGACCTCCACGAGGTCACCCAGGGATCGTAAGGATGAAGGGTTAGCTAGAAGCTATGTGTGGTGGCCACTCATGGACGCAGAGATTGCTGAGAGGGTAGGAAATGCCAGGCTTGCCAAGAGTCCAGACCTCTACCCCAACGGCCCCAGTCAGAGAATGGGAAAAGCCCCAAGGGCCCTGGTCAAGAATCCACATTGATTTTGCTGGCCCTTCACGGCCAAACGTTCCTAGTGGTTGTTGATGCATTCTCTAAATGGTTGGAGATCATACTCATGAAATCCACTACGGCGAAGCAGTAATCGCAGCCCTGCGCCACCTATTTGCAACTCACGGGTTGCGGACATTCTGGTGTCCGACAATGGGCCTCAATTCACGGCAGCCCAGTTTGAAGAATACCTGGCAGAGGAGGCATCCGACATGCCCTCTCTGCGCCTTTCCACCCTGCGCCGAATGGCCTTGCAGAGCGTTCCGTCCGGGCGCTAAGGAGGCATTGTCCAGGCTCAAGCCAGGTGACTGGCAAACAAAGATAGACTTTTCTAGCCGTTCAGCACAGAACCCCAAGCACGGCCACGGGAAAAGCCCAGCCGAATTACTAATGGGACGGAAACTCCGATGCCCACTTGACCGTTTGAATCCCATTACACACCAGAGGGTTACAAGGGGAACTAGAAAAGACAAGGAAATGAGCATAGGCGACGGGTGTGGGCCGAAACTATGGGGACGGCCTAGTTGGTTCGCAGGACAAATAATAAAGATAACCGGCCCAAAATCGTACGTGGTAGAGCTACCAGACAACCGAGTGGGCGCCACATAGATCAGATAAGAAACGAATAACTGATCAAACCGAACCAAATGAAACAGATCATGACCAATACCAATTTGAATTCACAGCTGACAATGACCGGGAGGCGCAAGACTTAGCTGAGGTCCCAGAGTTCCAGCGACGCCATCAGGTTCGAGGAAACAGCAGGGACAGTTTCAAAAATAATCCAAGGCGGATGGCCAAGAAAAGAGTCGGCCAATAATCCGGAGCCGTTGGCTCAGAGAAAGAGCTGGGAGGAGAAAACAGCCCCTCCGACCAGCTCAAAACACCACCAGAACTGAACCGCGAGGTCAGAAAGAACTAGGAGACCAGGTTATTTGGGACTACGTGAAAATAACATGTAAATAAATATGTAAATAGAGGCAAAGTGTTTTCTGGGAGGGGAGGAGTGTTATGTATTCATGTTTGTACCTTTAAATATTTGAGCGGGAAATCAGCACGTTGCTGATTGGACGAAGCCTCCAGTAGAACTGTATAAAAGGAGAGGTTTTTCCCCCAGCCTGTTGCTGGGTTCACCCTATATTAAAGAGCTGTTGTCACTACCCTGGTCTCCAGCCTCGTTACTTCCCGAACCTAACAGTTTTCTTTACAAAATTTTTTGGAAGTGGTTCGCCATTGCTTCCTTACTAGAACTGGGAGAGAGAGAGAGAGAGAGACAGACAGAGACAGAGACAGAGACAGAGACAGAGACAGAGAGAGTGACTGGGCCAGAATCAACCATCTGTCTTTGTGCCTAAGGCAAGATAAACTCAGTCACCTCAGTCTCAGCACTCAGTTTCTAAAGAATAGCTAACTGTGTTAGTCAGAAGTGGCATTAAATTGTACCTTTTTTGTCTATGTGGGATAATTAGGCCTTTTAGTTTCTTGCTATTTTTTTCTCTGCACATTCAGTGTAATTTCGGTTTGTTTTCCAGGAGATTTATTTTTCTCTTTAATAGCTTCTTGTAAACTGAAATCTAATCTGGAAACAGAAATCTCATTCATTAATCATAGACATTCTGTGGGCTGCTGAGAACATTGCATTCATTTTTTTGTAAATTGGGTTTCATATCCAGGTAGTCCTCAACTTACAACTAATGTCTTCAAAGCTACTACACTCTCCTTCAAGGTATGACCTAAATTTGAAGTTCTGATATCAGCCTCCCCATGACTGCATTTTGGATGCTCAGCAACCCTCCTACTTTTATGGCCATTTACAGCACCCCACAATCATAGGACCATGATTCTGGATAGTTTTGCTGGAAACCAGTGTTTACTTTTGGTTTCTGGCAAAGAACTGGCCCATAGTAACAATGGATTTGCTTAACAACCACAACATTTGCTTAATGACTGCTGATCACTGCACGAGAAATGTCGTAAAATCAGATCTGGTCACAGTGAGACCCATTTTGTGACTGTTGTGACGTACTACCTGTACACTATCTTTGAGATTTAGGCAGAGTTGGGCAGGTGCTTCTTTGAAGATAATTGGTAGCAGTAGCTACACCTGAGGCAGGAAAGTGGGGCCAGGGTATGTAGGCAAGACAAAGTTTGATACTTCCAGATTTTTACTCTGTGGGTCAAGTGATTACAGGTCACTTACTGGGCTCAGAGGCTAATGAAACCCTTATGAGTCAGCGAAACAACTTTCCAGATTGTGTTACTAATATACTGAGAGAATTGAATAGCAGCCAAGAGGGTGAGTTAAGCTAATTGTGAGTAGACTATCACAGACACACCAGCAGAATACATGGCAGAAAAAGAAACAGAAATAGAAATAATAAATGATGAGGGAAAAATGACCCAAACTCATTGTCATGAGTGGATCAGTAGCAAACAGTGTGTTTAGGAACCAAGTCCCATCAAAGTCCCTTCTATACCAGATGGCAGGTATAGAAGTTAAATAAGATGATCTTGATAGAAGTATGCAGGAATTGCTATCTGGAAAAAGGGAGACGAAAGACTTTTAAAGTCCAGAAATATAAAATAACCAGTACCACTAATATTGTGTAAAGAGAACAATTATTCTGTGAATAAAAATAAGATGAAATGGAATAAAGGGAGTACAACTTTGAGAAAAGAAATTTGATAGAAGGGGTGATGGTAGGATTGCCTTTTCCTTTCCTATTTATGAGAATGTCATTCCGAAATCTGTCCAACACACCTTATTTTTCTTAGTTTTTTTTAAGAACAAGTATTAGATAATTCCTGTTAATTACTGTCTCCAATCACCCTATTAAAATGCTTTTTTGCAGTCATAAATTGAGACAAAGACTTTCCTTTTTAGCATAGGATTTAATCCTGGATTTTGAAAATCAATTTTCTCTGAATTTTGTCTGGAGCAAAAGAAGAGGTTTTTTCCCCCCAGTGCACATATATTTGGCCATTCCTTTTTAATAATACATTAAATGAAATATATTTTAAATCTAATATATATTAAAATTCACAAGCAAAAGATAAATATGAAAATATATTAAAAAGTTAGGAAAAAGAAAAAAAAACTAAATGCAAAGAATAGAAAAAAAAAGATAATTGAAGTTGCTTCTGATCTTTACAGCATTCTCAAACTTAGTATTCTTCTTCCCTTTTCAAAATTACCTTGCATAGTTCCTTTCTATCCCATATTCCAGGGGTCCATATCCCTTTTGGCACCAGGGACTAGTTTCATGGAAGACAATTTTTCCACAGGCCCAGGGGTGGGGCTGGGGGCTGGGGAGGGGAGATGGTTTCACATGCTACCTAGCTCCTGGCCATTCGCAAATGAAGCTTTATTCACTTGCATGGTCTGGTTTCTAACAGGCCATGGTACTGGTTCATGGCCTGGGGATTGGGGAACCCTGCCATCAGTGGGGGGTTTCAATTTTTACTACCGGTTCTGTGGGTGTGGCTTGGTGGGCATGGCATGGCTTGGTGGGTGTGGCTTGGTGGGCATGGCAGGGGAAGGATACTGTAAAATCTCCATTCCCACCCCACTCCAGGGAAAGAATACTGTAAAATCTCCATTTCCTCCTGAATAGCTGGGACTTGGGAGGCAGAGAATAGATGGGGACAGGGCCAGTTAGAATTTTTACTACTGGTTCTCCGAACTACTCCAAATGTCCACTACCGGTTCTCCAAAACTGGTCCGAACCTGCTGAAACCCACCTCTGCCTGCCATTTTCAATCTTTTTTAATCAGCAAGTTCAGAAATCACATTTCATTTTTTTTCTTTTTTTCAGAAAAAAAATTATAAAGGGTTTCTAGTCTTTAATACAATACTTATTGTTTTTATCCCTGATCAAACAGCTCAATTTTGCAAATTCTGCAAATTTGCCACCTTCACAATCCAATCGTCCCTTGCGGATATTTCAATATTTCAATATTGTTATGCATATCATAATCTTACTTACAAAATAGCCATTCCTAATTGCAACTGGCTAAATGGAAAAAAAAATAGTCCAGAGGCATACTTGAGGCATCAATGATAAAATTAAAATTATTCTACTTTGTACACATTATGTTAAGGTTTAGCTCTTTGGAAAAGGTTTTAGGGGTGGGAAAGGTAGAACAAAAGATAAGAACATGACAATCAGCTTCAAGTTGGTGAGGCAGAATAAAGAATCCTTGCTTGTTTATATTTTATGCTCATCTGGGTTTATAAATTGCAGAAAACATCAAAATATCTGTAAATGCTATTTTGATATTTTCTAATAATTTGTCAAATGTTTGAAAATATAACACAAACGTACACTCTTCTGGTTATGCCAAGGTGATATATTGATCTTAATTAACACCAATACTCTTTGACAAGTGACAGATTAAGTGATAGTCTTTTGTATCTTCTAAAACACAATATAGATTTCAAAAATTAAATAGCTCCCAAAGTGTTTCCTCATGGTTAAATCAAGTGCAAGTCAGTTCATTGTAGCATCCTTAATGGAAAAAGTCTTTATCTGGCAGAAGACATCTTTATTCTATGGTCTAATTTTCATTTTCAACCTAAGTAGATTGTTACAAAACTCTGTATAACGCACATTTGACTATCATGACGCTAACAAACTTCCATTCAGATTAAAGGGCATCAGGCCCTCTTACCGTTTTTGTTTTTTTTAACTGTTGTTGGTCTTCTCAGCCAGCCACACTGAATTATCCCCAGGAACTGTGCTATCTTTCTCCTTTAACCTAACCTAATCCTGCTTAACTTAGTAATGAGGTATTTTCCTCATCACAGCCAATTCCGTGATGTCATGAATTATGAAGTCACTATCTCCAGATTGTTCAGTAGATGTTTAAAGAGAAGTTAGTTCAAATTATCATAAGCTTCATTAGTCTGAAGAACAAAAAAGATCATATGTATATGGGAAAATTAAATGTCCATGGGCTTGGGAATAAGGAACTCGAACAGAACATTTTGGGATTAATAAGGATATCACTTTATCAATCGCTTTAGTGATTAGACGTGTGATGATTCTTTGTTAATTGTTAAATTTTCAGGAATTACATTTGGTATGTGAATATGGAGATCCAAACTCCTTAATAATTATATATAGGTGACTCACATCTAGCCCTGATCCTTAGTGGAATTAAGAACTGGTTCTATACAGATAAAAACATAGCTAAAAGAAATCTGTTGAATAGGACCCAGAAAGACCCAGTCCTTTTCATCTTCACAAAAAAATAGCCCTCAGATGTTAAATGGGAAGGGAATTCCCTAATCAATGTTTTAAAATAGCTTTCCCCAGTAGGGGTATCTTCCAATTATCTGGAGTTTATTCTAGAATAATCAGCAAGGTTAAATTCTAGTCTGAACATTTGGCAGGTTTCCAGTATACAGCTTAAAACAGTACTGAATGTAATATCTAGTGATAAAAAATAACCCTAAACTATTTTTAGAGGTTAAATAACAACAACTAAAAATCATGTTCCATGCTCTGACTTTTCTATTTGTTTTTCACATCTAGAATATCAGCATATTAAATTCTTCCCCATGGATTCATAATAATTTGGTGTCTTAAATTGATGAGTGTTTCTATTTTGTCAAATAAAAAGCAAATTTCCAAAAGGTGTCAGTTTTCTATTAACTTTGAATAACTTTTTTATGTATTAATCTGTTTGAAATGCATTTGAAATCGGTATATGACGATCTTTTGTAAGCCAATCTTAATGAAGAGATCTATCTCCATCTTCCCATTTGTTATCTAGGAATTGGAATTCTATCCCCACAGATTGCACATTGTCAGAATAGAATCATTTTTTAAAATATGGGATATGGTTTGTGGATTCATCAAAAATATTTAAAAGCACTAATCAGAATTGGAGTTTAATATTGTAAAGTGCAATTTCTGAGATTATTTCAAACGTGTTTAGCCCAAAATGTGAGATTACTGAACCAATCCACTACAAGAGGAGTCAAATACCATTATACGCCTTTCCCTCACTGAGCAGATGGAGCAGGATTAATTCATAATGTCATCTATGGGTTATTTTATTATTACTTGATTTCAGCTGACAATGTCTTAAGCAGTTGGTTTCTCCAACTCCATTTTTTAATCTTTTAATAGAGAGCACCAAATATTTTCCTAAAGAGATTTCAGACTTTCCATATTTAACCTAACCATTATCTGGTATTGATCATGAAAGCTATTTTGTGTGAATCAGAACTTCATAATTCAAACTAAACTGGTTGTTGCTAACATTGCCCCCATGTTCGTTTCAGATAGATGGAACACAAATGGTATTTTAGGATTAGCAGATTTCACTTTCAAAGGAATAAGGTTTTAAATAATGATACAAAAAAAAATTCTTTCTCTTACTAATCTGTGTGTACTAATCTCCTTTTGTGTCTCCTCAATTTTTTATTTTATACCTGGTGTGTAAAAAATCTGGTGAAATAAAGCTCAGAGTGTATGGAATCCACACTGTGTGGAATCCTCACTGTATATTGGATGTTAATACAATTGAGTGGATCCAGAGGTATTTCATGAGAAGAGTACTCCACTCCTCTGCTCAAAATAGAATCCCTTGTGCCACCAGGCTCGAAATTTTGGACAACCTGGAACTACGCCACCTACGGTCTGACCTAAGCATAGTACACAAAATTGTCTGCTATAACGTCCTACCTGTCAATGACTACTTCAGCTTCAGCCTTAATAATACACGGACAAACAATAAATACAAACTCAAGGTAAACCGCTCCAAACTCAAGATAAACTGCTCCAAACTTGATTGCAGAAAATACAACTTCAGCAACAGAGTGGTCAACACCTGGAATACTCTACCTGACTCCATTGTTACATCCTCAAACCTCCACAGCTTCAACCTTAAACTGTCTACTGTGGACCTCACCCAGGGGTGAAATGTAAAATTTGCTACTACCAGTTCTGTGGGCGTGGCTTGGGGGGGTAATGTGACTGGGTGGGCGTGGCCAACTTAAAAAAAAACTTTTTAAAGCATTTTTTCTTCAGCCAAAGAGGTTGTAAAAAAATGCTTTTAAAAGCCTGTGATGATCAGGCAACTCAGCTGGGATTGCCAGAGGAAAAAAATAAATAAATGAGTAAAATAAGAGTGATTTCTTGGGAAACTGCAATCCTGCCAACATCCTCTGACCCTGGATGAATTTTTGACAGAAATTTTATTTTCCCATCCTCTGAGAAGCTAGGATACTTACAAACACCCTTCTTAGCTCTAACATGTGAGTTGACTTGAACTCCCTTTAGAGATAGTACCAGAGGTGGGTTTCAGCAGGTTCTGACCAGTTCTGGAGAACTGGTAGCGGAAATTTTGAGTAGTTCGGTAAACTGGTAGTAAAAATTCTGACTGGCCCCGCCCCCATCTATTCTCTGCCTCCCAAGTCCCAGCTGATCGGGAGGAAATGGGGATTTTGCAGTATCCTTCCCCTGTCAAGCCCACCAAGCCACGCCCACCAAGCCACGCCCACCAAGCCACGCCCACAGAACTGGTAGTAAAATTTTTTGAAATCCACCACTGGATAGTACCCTCCTATGATGAAAATGGATGGAGAGAATTTTAGCACTCATGCAGTCTTATTTATTTATTTATTTATTTATTTATTTATTTAGTCAAATACATATTAAATAATATATATAAGTATAAGCATGAATTGAATACATAAAATGAATACAACTAAAGGGAACATTAGGACAGGGATGGT
Organism: Ahaetulla prasina; assembly: GCF_028640845.1. Lineage (NCBI taxonomy): Eukaryota > Metazoa > Chordata > Lepidosauria > Squamata > Colubridae > Ahaetulla > Ahaetulla prasina. The sequence continues at coordinate 273,249,011 of NC_080539.1, forward strand.
AGGCATGCTGGTGCTCTTAAGCACACCCCTTACAGACCTCTTAGGAATGGGGTGAGGTCAACAGTAGACAGTCTTAGGTTAAAGTTTTGGGGATTTTGGGATGAGACCACAGAGTCTGGTAGTGCATTCCAGGCATTAACAACTCTATTACTGAAGTCATATTTTCTGCAATCGAGATTGGAGTGGTTCACTTTAAGTTTGAATCTATCGTGTGCTTGTGTATTGTTGTGGTTGAAGCTGAAGTAGCCATTAACAGGAAGGACATTGTAGCAGATGATTTTATGAGGTCATACCGAGCGTATTTATTCTCTGTCCTGTGCATCTATTTACCGTATATACTCGAGTATAAGCCGATCCGAATATAAGCCGAGGCACCTAATTTTACCACAAAAACTGGGAAAAACTATTGACTCGAGTATAAGCCGAGGGTGGGAAATGAGGCAGCTACTGGTCAATGTAAAAAATAAAGATAGAGCCAAGTAAAATAACATGAATATTTATTTGAACGAAAAACAATAAAAGTGCAAAAGGGGGAAGGAGGATTCCCAGCTTTAGAAAATTTAGAACTCATACCTTTGGTATGCCCTGAGCATAGCCCATAAAATTATCTGCTACAATGTACTTCCTATCAATGACTACTTCAGCTTCAACCACAACAATACACGAGAACACAATAGATTCAAACTTAAAGTGAACCTCTCCAATCTAGATTGCAGAAAACGTGACTTCAGTAACAGAGTTGTTAATGCCTGGAATGTGCTACCTGACTCTGATCTCTTCCCAAAATCCCCAAAGCCTTAACCAAAGACTATCTAGTATTGACCTCACCCCATTCCTAAGAGGTCTGTAAGGCGTGCATAAGAGCACCAGCGTGCCTACCGTCCCTGTCCTAATGTTCCCTTTAGTTGTATTCCTTTTATGTATTCAATTCATGCTTATATTTATATAATTATTTAATATGTATTTGACAAAATAAAATGAATGAATGAATGAATAGAATAGAATAGAATAGAATTTTTATTGGCTAAGTGTGATTGGACACACAAGGAATGAATGAATGAATGAATGAATGAGTGAGTGAGTTACTTCAACAACATTGTCTCACAGAAATTGACAATACAACTGCAAGCATGAAAATGAGTCCTCCTTTAGCTTCCAAGGGACCAGGGTGCCTCTGAAGGTCAGTGCTCTAAGCACTAAGAACCCAGCACAAATCTAAGCCTGTATGCACACCAATAGTGAAAATACCCTGCACAGTGTCTCTTGGCAGAGAAGGTTAATTTTCATAGACGTTGGGGTGGCTCTTTTTTTTTGGCAGGGCAATAAGGATCTCTAATATCATTAAACCCAAGTGTGAGGAAAAAGACAGCAGCTAAAATGTTAAGGCCAGTTGTGTGACCTTCTCCAATACAGTTGGCCTGGCTGTTTGCCAAAACTTAAAACACCCTCCCATCCCCCCCTCCCTGCTAAAGCTTCTTTCTTAAAACAATTGTGGTCTTTGCCTTTCATGTCGCTCAACCTTTCACCTGCCAGGTTCCTAGCCCTTCACCCTTGACCCACTGCTGTGTTTGCTTAGCATTGTGCCAATCGACTTTAGAAGTCTGTGTGTGTGTGTGTGTGTGTGTGAGAGAGAGAGAGAGAGGGAGGGAGGGAGGGAGTGCAAAGGGGAAGGAGGATTCCCAGCTCTAAACAAAGGAAATCCCGGAATGCCAGCGAAGGCGGTGCTCGCGTTCCTCCTCCCTTGCTCAAAAGCCCCAATAACCTTCACCAGCAAGGCAGACCCCACGGAAGGAAGGGACGGGCTGACTCACCGAGCATCTGGCTAAAGAGCAGCTGCTCCAGGTCGCCCAGCACGGTGAAGCACGGAGGAGAAGAAAGAATGAAAGAAGGAGGAACGGCCCTCCTTTCTCTCTCTCTCTCTTCCAGCGCCACGGAACAGAAGGGGACTAGGCGCGCACACACGCCCAGCTTCTGAAGCACGGAGGAGAAGAAAGAATGAAAGAAGGAGGAACGGCCCTCCTTTCTCTCTCTCTCTCTCTTCCAACGGGAAAACGCTCTTTCGCTTGGGGAGAGGAGGAGGGAGGGAGGAGGTTGGCTTGCTTATTCAACCCTTCCCGGCTAGCCATCCAGCCCTTCCCAGGAGAAGGCGAGGAGTTTTGGGCGGCGACCTTTTGCTAAGCGGCAGCTGCTGCCCCAACACCACCAGTTGGGGCGGGGCCGGGTGAGCTGCAGTAACTCCCGCCAGGCTATGCATTGGCGCGGGAAGCCCTGGCGGTGCAGTCCTTCTCGGCTGAGGGAGGAGGGTTTTCCCCTCTTCTCTCCGTTGCGCCTGAACATCTGCCTAGCAACAATGACGACACGGGAGAACCTTTTTCTACTGGTTGAGCTTGGCCAATCGCCGGCTTGCTCTGAGTTGCTGCATTGTTTGTTCACCGGGCGTCTCAATTTACCAGAAAGCGGAACGCGAGTTTGAGGGTCGCTGGCGGGATGGCGCTGCGCTCTGCGCCGCGCGAAACCACCCAAAGGCCAGAAGAAAGGTCATTCCATCGAGTAATGGGCGAAGGCTCCTTCCTCTCCCGCCTTACCCATGCTATGCGAGCCGGCTGGGCTGCAACCCCGCCGCCGCTCCTTCCTCAGCCTCCCGGGGCTCGCTCTAGCAGCCGCCAAGCTCAGGCCGGACTCGGCAGCTCCCCATCAGCACTCGCCGCGGCGCGATTCGGGCAGGAGGAGTCGGGCTCGCTCTGTGGCGGTGGTGGCGGCGGCGGCAGCGCGCCACCGCCACAGAGCGAGCCCGACCTCCTGCCCGAATCGCGCCGTGCGAGTGCTGATGGGGAGCTGCCGAGTCCGCCTGAGCTTGGCGGCTGCTAGAGCGCGAGCCCCGGGAGGCTGAGGAAGGAGCGGCGGCGGCGGGGTTGCAGCCCAGCCGGGCTCGCACAGCATGGGTAAGGAGAGGAAGGAGCCGCCCATTACTCGATGGAATGACCTTTCTTCTGGCCTTGGGTGGCTCGCGGCGAAGCTCGCGGTCGGGGAAACCCTCCCTCCCTCAGCCGAGAAGGCTGGCGGCTCCCCTGCCCAGCCCTCTCACTGCACCACCAGGGCTTCCCCGCGCCAATGCACAGTCCGCCAAGTTTGCGCCGTCCGCCCACCAGACACGGGAATGGGGGCCGGCCTGGGGGCGACAAATCCCGCGAGACCTCGGCGGGCCCGCTCCCCGTCCCTCCCATGGGAGTCCGTTCGGTACCCCCTCCTGTGCGGGGTTCCCGAAGACGTAGACTCGAGTATAAGCCGAGGGGACGTTTTTCAGCACAAAAAACGTGCTGAAAAACTCGGCTTATACTCGAGTATATACGGTACTTCTACAGCATGTATAATGGGACAGAAATATATTTCTTTGCTGCTAATAGGCACCTTACTTGTCTTGCATTCCATACAGAAAAGCAGCTGCTTAAAAATAATAAATGATGAACATTCCATGTTGTTTCTGGTAGTCTACAAAACATGTATCATGATGTAAATAGCAGAGAAGCTTGTTCAGAAATATCAGACATCTATTCACTCACCTGCCCTATTTGTATAAAAAGCCAGGATTATGGGTTCTCAATAAGAAAAAAGGCCATATAAATTTTAAGCCTTGTCTTCTTTCAGTCAATTGCTTCAAACTGCTTTTCTGCATTCCCAAATCCAGGATCAATGGTTAAGCCAGTTACGGGTAAACATTGCTACCACCACAAACTTGAGTAAAATATCTAAACATAGGTGTTTTCTCTGGGCTAACTTAAAAAAAAAAAGGACCTCAGACTTTTGACCATCAGACAGAAATATATTTAGTGAGCTCACACACTCCTTCCTATATGCAAATTGTCTGACTTTATGGAAAGCAACAGTGTCACCTTTAAGATGATTTATGAAAGAGGTGTTGGTAAAAGGTTGTTTTTCTTTGATTTCTACTGTCAATAAGTTTTTCAACATTTCCCCTCCAGGTGTCCTCCCTCCCCCATTCATCTGAAGGGATGGTAGTAGGGAAACTGAAACCTGCAGTTGCTAAGCAACCAGACCTGCTCCTTTCCAACATACTAGGAGGAAGGTGCCAGAAGGAGCATGATGCACAGAGAGTTTGGGATGCAGGCCCAATTTCCATTTTTGTGTGCCATAAATGTTTACAGATGGATCTGCAAGCAATATTTCTCCCAGCAAATATGAAAAGAAACAGAACAACATTCAGCAGTGAATTAGCTATTTAATTTTAACTGTTACATTCTTAAACTACATTTAAGATGAGTTTTATTTAAATTTCCCCCCCCCCCAAAGGCTACAGTAATAGAGTCAGTTTTGAAGATGGGTTAATGAAAAATTTTGGTAATGAAATACTTATTCAATAATTCATAATGAACCAAAACTGATTTATGATTTCTTTCTATTAATTTTACTGAAGTTTTTCACTTGTTTCAGATATTGATTGGCTGAGAGTTGAAACAGAAGTTGAGGTTTTTTTCTTTTTTTCTTTTTGGCAGTTGTCTTCCTCAGAGCCATTATAATCAGAGAACCATGAGAAGAATAACATTTGAAAAGTTGATTTTAGGGGATTAAGCTTCCCCCCCCACCCCCAGTACTGGAAAAAGCTTATTATGTGATGGATTTAAAGTGGAAAGGAGATAATAGATGTAACCCAATTGTGAGTTACAGCTTCACACTGAGAACTTGACAAATTGGATTTTTAAAAAAATCAATCCATCTCCTCCAGTTAAAATAAAGTAAAATCCTGAAAATTTGTAGGACACATTTTATTTTTATTAATTGGATGTTTCAAAGACATATCAAATATTGAATTGGAGTTTTAAAAAAAGTTCTCAAGCTTTGCTTAACTATAAAATTTCTTCGCTGCTAATATGCACCAGACTATTTTGAACCAGGCTAGCTGGCTCTTTATGAATATTTATATATTCTGTTTTAAAAATATATACTCCCCCCCCCCGCTCTGCTGATTAGTTGAATTTTTTTGCTTCTTTGACAATTTTTTTACTTAAGCACAAATTATTACTTTTTCATGACTATGAATTTAATACGATTTTTAACTATGTAATCCTCTTTTCTCTGTTTAATTATAATATTAAGTCCTTGACTGAAAGTGAAGAACACTTTATATTCTCTTTCTGGCAGCTTGGAAGTGTGTCATAGTTCCTTCCAGGTGTTTTTCCTTTATCTTGACATGTATGCTCAAAACCTTTACATTTGAAATCAGCCTCTGTGTTCTTTGGAGAGAAGCAAGGCGTAAAGGGTAAGAATCCAATGGATTGTCTTTTCTGCTTAAAATGCAACTTACATTTGGTTTAATAGCTATGCTTGTGCAGCATGATGAACTGGGACTTGAGCAGGATTAACAAGTCAACTAAACATCTAAATCCAATTACTGTAGCTACGGAGTTAGAGAAGACCGATTTAACAGAAACAACTCTTCCAGTTAGATCTGCTTTGTAAATACCTACAGCTCAGTCAAGACTGGCACATTTACCCAGCTTCATCAAAGTTCCCAGATTGATCAGAAGTAGCTATTTCCAAAACAAACAATAAGTGCAGTCAGTCTACCCAGTCACTCCTTCATAAAAAAGAAAACGGGGCGGGGGGGGGGGAATGAGGGGGGGAGGATATGTGTCCTTCCTTTTACACAGCACAGGAGAAAAGAAGCAGAACTTTTCTGCACTAATTTGCATATATATAGGCTTCTCCTGTGCACCTAGTGGACTCATTGGAATTCTTTTGTTACTTTCTTCTTAATAAATTGTACCAATCAGGACTCTGAGATACTTTTTCTTGGGATTAACTGTTTTCAGTCCAGGCTGGGTTTTGTTCAGTGCTGTGACATTGGCAGCTACTGAAACATATATCTAAGGCAGACAAACATGACATCATTTTTATATAAAAAGTTTTTATTGGTCAAAAAAAAATTTATGCAAATACATATCAGATATGGTAAATTTTCATTTTTCTTATACATGATAAGAATTTTACTCAAAATTTTAAACACATACAACAGCCATATGGCAAGCAGGTGATACGAAGTAGCTAAGTTTCAATCTTACATACACAATAAGGAAGGGTCAAGAATAATCAGAATATCATACGAAAGAGAATAAGGAAAACCAACACAATACCAAATATCTTTGTCACTTCCTAGTTTTGGATCTCAGAACTCTGGGTTCAGCCTGACCCAACTCCAGGGCCGCAACAGCGGCAGCCGCCTCCGCCCCATGGTCTATAACCTCCCCTTCTTCAATTCCTGGGTCATCTAAATCCAGGAGGGCTTTGTGTTCCTCCACGTAGGCCGCAGCCTCCATAATTGTACTAATTTTTTCGTAATGCCCTCCCGGAAAATCATCAATCCTCTGGCATCAGCCATCTGAAGCCCACTCCCTTCTGGTACAATTTGCTTGATAAAAGTAATATTTCTTTCTCATTTCACGTACCTGTCTGGGAATCTGCCTCAGAATGGCTATCTCCTGCCCCTATAAGTCAGTGCCCCACTCCTATGTTTTCTAAGAATTTCATCTCTCGTCTCTCTTTTCACAAATTTGACATGAACCTCTCTAGGAACTGCATGCGTGCGTGCATATTGTGAATTAACTCTATAAACTCGATCCACATCCCAATTCATAAAATCAACACCTCTCCCAAGAAATTCTCCCAACAGTTTAGTCACAACATCTCTCAAGTCTTCTTGGTCCACTTCTTCCAAATTTTGAAACCTAAGGAAATAAGACATTTTATCCATCTGTAGTCCAAGCACAGCATTGCTTGTCGTCTCCCCTCTTTTCTGCACTGCCCGCATCTCACCCTCCAGACCTTCCACTTTCTGCTTATTTTCTGCTGAGACTTGTTGAGTATCCTTTAAATCCTTTTGGATAGTCACAATTTCTGCTCTTATTTCATCCAGTTTCTTGTCCATATTAGATAACTTTTCCAGAATTCTCTCCATTTCTCCAGCAGTTGGTCTCTGACCTTTGCCATTTAAAAAAATTTTCAAAGTCCTCAGGCAAGCACAGTATCCTTATAATTTCCTCCGGATCCACCAGGGGGCACTCACAGGAGCAACGAGTCCAGAGTACAGTTAGTCAACCAGGAAGCCAAAGGGAAGTGATGTCATCAAGATTCTCATAGTGAAGGCGGAAGCTGGACACCACCATTGTTCCCCAGAGGGAGGGGGCCTCAAACCCTCCCTCCTAAATTTCTCCATCACCTCTTCTCCAGAGCTCCACAAAACCGTAATCTTGTTATTTTAAGTTCTCCTCTCTCCAAAGTGATTCAGATTCTTCCAGTCGCAGGGGAGAAAACCCCCGCACTCCGGAGTACTCCACCACGCTTGCCGATATCCCCTTCCCTTCTTCATTCCTCAATTCTTCTCCGTTCCCTGTTCACCACCAGGCTGCTGCAATTATAAATCCAAAGCCCCGGTGTCACCGGGCACAGCGGCCCAGGCGACGACCAAAGTAATGGCCGCGGCCTGTGGCCTCCGAACCCCGCCGAGCCTAGGACGCGCCAGCATCGGTCCCCCCAGTCCTGTATGTCGGCTGGGAGACCCCTGGCGAGCCGTCCGTGCGGCAGGTGTCCTTTTCGGAACACCTGGCCCCTAAGGGCCTCGGCGGCGGCCGGATTCGGACACTGGAGGCAGGAGAAGCCTTCCAGACGTCCGTTGCCACCGGACACCGGAAGTCGTCTCCACAAACATGACATCATTGACAGATTGTTTGCAGGTATTTTTTTTTTCTGTAATGATTTCAAAGAGGGAAAAAACGCTCTGGATGCAGCCTCTTGTACCTAAATTCTTAAAACTTTGACGTTTATTCTCACGTTATTATTCTCACATGACGCTTATTCTCACATGTCCAGAAATATTTTACAAGAAGAGTTCTTCACTCCTCTGAATACAACAAAATACCTTATGCCACCAGACTTGAAATCCTGGGTTTAGAAAACTTAGAACTCTGCCGCCTTCGACAGGACCTGTGTTTAACTCATAGAATCATCTATTGCAATGTCTTTCCTGTTGAAGACTACTTCAGCTTCAATCACAACAATACAAGAGCAAACAACAGATTTAAACTTAATGTTAACCGCTTCAATCTTGATTGCAGAAAATATGACTTCTGTAACAGAGTTATTAATACTTGGAAGACACTACCTGACTCTGTGGTCTCTTCTCAAAATCCCCAAAGCTTCAACCAAAAACTGTCTACTATTGACCTCACCCCATTCCTAAGAGGTCTGTAAGGGGCATGAATAAGAGCACAAACGTGCCTACCATTCCTGTCCTATTGTTTCCTTTCATTATATCCAATTAATATAGTTATTACATACTTATGTTTATATATATGCTTATATATTATATAGTTATTTTCATGCTTATGCTTATATATACTGTTGTGACAAAATAAAAATAAATAAATAAATAAATAGATAAATAAATAAATAAATAAATAAATGTTCACTTCCTTCTATCCAAGACATGGCATATAAGCGCTGCTTGATCAGGGTCCGTAATATTGCCAGGGACTTTACACATTGTCTCCATGACCGGTTTTCTTTGTTACCTTCTGGGAGGAGGTATCCAAAGGAGAACAACTAGATTCTGTAGTAGTTTTGTACTATATAGTGTCAACCTTGTAAATTCTCAAGACTCTTTTTTTCCACTATGTATTCTAAATGGACTGTGACACAGAGATATAGGCACACACGTGTTGGTGTCATTTTTGTATAATTTGGCATTTTGGGGGTGCCGCTGCTGTTATTATAATTATTATTATATCCTTAGGATGGTGATATTCTTTGGTGGATGGTTGTTTTTTCCCCCTATTTCAAGAGTGGTGCATCAAAATTTCATTTTACTGTGTGCCATTGTGTATACAGGAAAATTAAATTAAAATTCAATTTAATTCAGTTCCATTCCATTCCATTCCATTCCATTCCATTCCATTCCATTCCATTCCATTCCATTCCATTCCATTCAATGTTCTCCAGTAGCATTACAGGTACAAATGATGCTGTTTGGGAACACTATGTAAGTACATAGTATAGAGAATTTTGATGTCTGTTGTCCCCTTTTTCATGATTTGCAAGTCAGGTTTGTGTATCTTAAATAGTAGGGATAAGGCTTACATTACTATTCTATGTTTATAATAAAATGCAAATATTTATTTTTTTGAATTTATATTACTGCTCATCTCATCAACATGAGTTTGGGTGGCATACAATAAAACAATAATAATTGGACAGACTGATTACAAACAACAGAACAACAAAATAGTAACAATGGGAACAATTTTTTCCCGAACGCCATCACTCTGCTAAACAAATAATTTCCTCAATACTGTCAAACTATTTACTAAGTCTGCACTACTGTTAATCTCATCATTCCCATTACCTATTTTCTTCCACTTATGACCATATGACTTTAACTTTGTTGCTTGTATCCTTATGATTTATATTGATATTGATTGTTTCCTGATTGCTTATTTGTACCCTATGACTATCATTAAGTGTTGTACCTTATGATTCTTGATGAATGTATCTTTTTTTTAAATGTACACTGAGAGGATATGCACCAAGACAAATTCCTTGTGTGTCCAATCACACTTGGCCAATAAAAAATTCTATTCTATTCTATTCTAGGCACTAAGCAATAAAGTAGCTGGTTTGGACTCTTTAATCATTTACTTTCTGCGAAGTTATAATTTAAGTATTTTCATGTTGTTGATGTTTAATTCCAGGTTCATTTTATTCTACTTTTATATTTTGCTATATAACATTAGCTTATAAATATACTGTCTGGGAATTCTGCCCAACTCTTCCTTTTTTTAAAATAATAAAAAAAATCTTCATTTATCCACTGGTTTATAAGCATACCAAGGCATTTCTTCCTCTTTTCAGCAACATATATCTTGGTGTGCGTATTATAGATGGAGATAATACCTATGCCTCAAGACGGTGTCATTTGTTATAATTATGAGCACATTTGTAAATCCTTTCAACAAATAGACATCTGGGCATGTTCTATTCCCCAAAGCTACAGATTCATATATTTTGTCTTGACTCATGAGGCAGATTTAAATTTTAGTCATTGCTACCCATTCACTCCTACTCATCTATCATTTGTGAAGAATGTCAGGTAAAGAAGAAGTTAATCAAGCCTGGCAGATGTTTGTAAAAAATGAAATCTAAAAAAACAAAACAATCCTTTGCTATTTCTGATTTCTGGGAAAGTCCAAATATAAAATTAAAGACTTTTCCCTTTTTCAATTCCTTTTTATTGGAATTGACCGCTTGGATCATATTTGAACTGCATATCAGAGGGAAAAAGGTTGTAATCATTTACACATCACCACAAACAGTTCCCAAAGCAATTGAAACAGCAATTCTGCTATTGCTCAATTTATTTATTTATTTGATTTCTTAGGCTACCTACTTGCTAGCAAAATAAATGCTTCCTCACATATTCATAAAAACACAATGTTGGGTACAGTGGCAGGTTGCTATCGGTTCACCTCAGATTGGGCGAACCGGTAGCGGTGGCGAGAGGCTCCACCCACCTGCCCGGATGATTCTGTGCATGCGAACCAGTAGCAAACTAAATTGAAACCCACTACTGGTTGGGTATAAATAAACTCCAAATACATATTATTGGACAGGTCCACACAGTGTCAGGCCAAGTAGCAGAGTAAAAAGTCAGCCCTTCAAGGTTTTCCTAAAAGCTGACAGGGTTGAGGCCATCCAAATATGGTAGCAGGCAGTGGTGGGATTCAAATAATTTAACAACTGGTTCTTTGCCCTAATGATTTCTTCCAACAACCAGTTCACCAAACTGCTCAGAAAGTTAACAACCGGTTCTCCCGAAGTGATGCGAACTGGCTGAATCCCACCACTGGTAGCAGGGATATTTGTGTGCTGTATCAAAAGGCAATTGTAGTAACATAGAAGGCATGTTTCTTAGATCCTCTGAGATGATATTACTTTGTTGATTGGACACAGAGCATGTCAAACTTGCCAGATCTAGTAAGAAGAGCAGAGACACTTGGGGAAAGGTGGTCCAAATAATATCCAGGCCCAGTACCATGGGTTAATTGCTGGGGTGGTATCTTACTTTGGCTGCTAAGAATAAAAAAAAAACACTATAGAAAGCAACAAAATGAGGAAATACAAGTGACCACAGTTGCCACTTCTCTGCACACAAAATGATTCTGGGTGGTATGCATTAACTAATTGATATCATACATATAATACAAACAATAATTAAAATTTAAAAAAATCCTGTAAGGCACAAGAGACAGTTAATGTTAATCACAATAGAGGAGTCATCTTAGAATTGCATCAGAACCCCCAGGCCTGATGACATAGCCAGGTTTAAGGGACCTCTGGAACATTAAACATTAGACCTCAGGGAGGAGAATATTTCAAAAGGCAGGTGTTATGAAAGAGAAAGTCTGCCTTCTGGAGCCCGCTGCATCTAGTTTCTTAGAACAGGGGTCACCAATCCCTGGGCCATGGGCCAGTACCAGGCTGCGGCCTACTAGGGTCATGCAAGTTTGGCAGTTCGAGTTTCACCGAGTTTCAAAGTTGACTCAGCCTTCCATGCTTTCAAGATGGTAAAATGAGGAGCCAGATTTTTGGGGGCAATATGCTGACTCTGTAAAGCACTGGGAAGCGGTATATAAATCTAAGTGCTATTGCTATATATGGATGCAATAAGGGTGGAGAAATACTGGCATTTTATTTCTCTTACCACCCTGAAATAGATCTTAATAGTGGGTCTGACTCATGTTCAGTTGAGTTCACCCTTTGTTAAATGCCAGTGGCACTCTTTATTTCTTTTCTCTCATGTCATCTTCCTCAAGTCTTCCATGATCTATGGAAAAGATGGGATCCATAAGAGGGTAGAGATTGTATAGGTATGATCCATTCCATTCCATTCCATTCCATTCCATTCCATTCCATTCCATTCCAATCCAATCCAATCCAATCTAATCCGAAGCTGTGCCTGTCCTCTTTTTCCAGGTAGCCACCAGGGTTTCAGATGAACTGTGCAGACACTGTTTCTTCCCCAAAACCTTTGAATTTTCTTTTGATTCTAATTAGCTGAGGCAAATTATATTTTCATCTTTTTTCTTGCACAAAATTATTTTGTTTATTTTGAGTCCTAGTAATATTTTTTTTATGAATTTAACAATTTTTTTTATAGTTAGAAATGGTTTTACCAAACATTGATGTCTTGGTGTTGTAACTAGTATTTGGAATTCAGTGTTTAATTTCTAACTTAAATGAACTGATATATGACTAATAATATGCTGGAAGGCAGATCTAATTTGGTGTAGTTTGTGCATATTTGAAAAGTAGTTATACAACATCTGTAAAAGGTTAATGAATATGTAAAATGTTAATGAATCTGCTATTTTATTGTACAGTTGCATTCAGAACAAGATAAAATAAACCTCCATAGTCATGTATTTGTAGGAGGAAAGTTGTGTTAGTTGATGGCATCCAAAAATCAGGAGTTTGGTATCATCTTTTCAGATACAATGAAGTAGCATTCTATGTAGGTGATATAGACAGTGTAAGAGCCCCATATATCTATTTTGCCACCCATTGATACTAACAGCACTATCACAGGCCCCAGCAACTTCACATACATGCTGATTGTCTAATGTGAATAGGTCATCTGCCGAGGGTACCCTTCTGGATTTCACATAACGGCAAGCAGGCCAGACTTTTCATAAAAGAATTAATGAAAACAAGTTTCACATCAGCAGTCCAAACAAGGACAAGGCAATGTTAGAACCTCCTAGGATACAGATTTCAAAGTAGCCATCTTGGAAAAAGAATTTTTGTCAGCACTATTGAAGGACAGATTTCTACATACATCAAAAGATTTCAAGCTACTTCTGAAGGTCTCAGTAAACACAATGTGGTTTTTAACTCATTATAATTGTTCATAAATAAGGTGCTTCTAATCTGTCTCACATCTAACCCACATTTGCATAACCATTTTGTCTTCTCCTCCTTTCACTGACCCCTACTTGATCCCAATTTAAGTCTTAACATCAGCTTAGTTATTTCATGGCATCTGATGAAGTGAGCTGCAGCTCACAAAGGTTTATCCCTTTTAATAAAATGTGTTAATCTGAAAAGGTGCTGCCGGACTCTTTCTAAATAATGGATGTGAAATGGCCAATTGTGAAAGTAAGCTTAAATTCTAATTGGAGATTCCGCTACTTGTTTTTAGTGTTTTCTTTCCTTCTAGGTTACTTATAGTACATATAAAAATAGCTATGCTATTTTTTTTTGTCCTTTCCTGTGGTAAAGTCTAAGTGAAGAAACATCAAAGAGTGACTATACAAGAGGAATTCCACTGGATGTCACCCTTTGCATGCACCTGATTTATCCTGAGTTTCCAGCATTGCAGAGAGAGAGAGACACACAGAGACACTTAAAATTTTTTCCATCTTACGTTTTGTGTGCATGTAAATACATGTAACATCTGACTAAAAGTCTTAGGCCTGAAGTCCCCAACTCCTGAGAAACCAGGCTGCAGCTCAGCGGTGAAATGCTATTGATAGTGCACTGGTTCGTGCAAACTGGCAGTGATAAAAACTACCGGTTCAGGTGAACCGGTAGTAAAGAAAAAGCTACCGGTTGCTCTGAACTGGTATTTCTGACAATCAGCTGTGCTGTGCAATTTAAAATAGCTAGAAAGCAAGAAATCCTGCTTTCTAGTGAATCTAAATTGCGGAGCACAGCTGTTCCCCCCCCCACTATTCTACTTACCTTCCCAAGCCTCCTTTTTCTGTGCGAAGTGCGCGTTTGGTGTGTACTGTGCATGCACATGTGCACAGTGTGCATTTGGCTTGCACTGCACATGCACAGATGTGCAGCATGCGTTTGGCACATATTGCGCATGCGTGCATGCAGCACACACTTTGCGCACACCATGCATGTGCAGGCAACGAACTGGTGACAAACCGGAGAATATTTCACCACTGCCACAGCTGCACAGCTGGAAGTGAGTGGCAGGTAAGTGAGCAAAACTTCATCTGTATTTGCAGCTGCTACCCAGCACTAGCATCACCAACTCAGTTTCACCTCTCATTATCAGGTATTAGATTCTCATAGGATCATGAACCTTATTGTAATCTGAGTATGCAAGGGATGCAGATTGTGTGCTCCTTCCCCTCCCAAGTCTGTGGAAAAAATGGTCTTCCATGAAACCAGTCCCTGGTGCCGAAAAAGGTTGGGGACCACTATCTTAGGCAACTTGAACAAGTGGTTTCTTAGAGAAAAGCAGTTTATACATGCCATATAACTAAAGGTATTTCCGTAGGTCAATTGTCTGATTATGTTGAGGGCAACTAGCATGTTAAGCATGTGAAAGTCAGATCTATAAAGGTCACCCCAGGGGTGAAATGCTCCCGGATCGGACCGGCTTGTGCGATCCGGTAGCGATGGCGGCTGCTGGTTCGGAGGACTGGTAGCAAAAATTCCTGGCCCTGCCCCCCTGCCTCTGCTGAGCTGCACCATCTGCAGAGGTTTTTTTTTTACTTTTAAAAGAAGGTTTTGCTTCAGCCGAAACATGCCTTTAAAAGTAAAAAAAAGCCTTTGAGGATCCCGCCCCTCAGCTGAGATTGGCAGAGACTTTAAACTTTAAAAAAAAAAAATTAAAGTCTCCTCTGGTGATCTCACCTGAGTTCCTCATCAGCAGAACCTTACTTGTACTCTTACTTGTAGAAAACATGTTTTCTACAAGTAAGAGTAGAGATTCTAAGGCACTTACCTGATTACTGATGAACGCATGGCTCTTTTTCCAGCCCAAAAGCAGTTTCAGTTTCAGCCAGACAGAATCAATTGCTTAGCTAATCTATTTCCTCGGTGATCAACTGGCTGGCTTTGCTGCCTGAGGAACTCTGGGATTTGAAGTCCAAAATAAAATAAAATAAAATAAAATAAAATAAAATAAAATAAAATAAAATAAAATAAAATAAAATAAAATAAAATAAAATAATAAAATAAAATAAAATAAAATAAAATAAAATAAAATAAAATAAAATAAAATAAAATAAAAATAAAATAAAATAAAATAAAATATTTGTGCAGCTTTCTGAGATTTGGTGTGTTTCTGTAGTGTTTCACTCTAACTACACAAACATACAAAATCTCAGAAAGCTGTATGTGGCATTTTGTGTGTGTATCAGTTGTGTGTATGTAAAGTGTGAAAGTTGGTTTTTGAGCTTTTTGTGGCTGTGTGAAGTGTGAAGTGCAGCTGCTTTTACACTGTGTGTGAGTCTGTTCTGTTGTGTTGTGTGTGTGTAAAGTGTGAAAGTTGGTTTTTGGTACCTCTTATTGTTTTTTATACTTTGTTTATTATTTTTATTATTTATTTATTTATTTATTTTATTAGATTTTTATACCGCCCTTCTCCCGAAGGACTCAGGGCAGTGTTCAGCCAGAATAAAATACAGAATATATACAATTAAAAGAATTTAAAATAAACTATTACTAAACGGCCGATAATTTAAAAGATTTAAAAATTTAAAATATTACTAAAACCCCAATTTAAAATCAACTATTTATGCCAGTCCTGCTTGAATGAATAAATATGTTTTTAGCTCACGACGAAAGGTCCGAAGATCAGGCACTTGACGTAAGCCAGGGGGGAGTTCGTTCCAGAGCGTCGGTGCTCCCGCAGAGAAGGCCCTACTCCTGGGGGCCGCCAGCCGGCATTGTTTGGTGGACGGCACCCTGAGAAGGCCCTCTCTGTGAGAGCGTACGGGTTGATGGGAGGCATAAGGTAACAGCAGGCGGTCTCGTAAGTACCCGGGTCCTAAGCCATGGAGCGCTTTAAAGGTGGTAACCAGGATCTTGAAGCGCACCCGAAAGACTACAGGAAGCCAGTGCAGACTACGGAGCAGTGGTGTTACATGGGAGCTACGAGCAGCTCCCATTACCACTCGCGCAGCTGCATTCTGGACTAACTGCAGCCTCTGGGTGCACCTCAAGGGCAGCCCCATGTAGAGAGCATTGCAATAATCCAGCCGAGACGTAACCAGAGCGTGAGTGACTGTGCATAAGGCATCCCGGTCAAGCAAGGGACGCAACTGGCGAACCAAGCGAACTTGGTAAAAGGCCCTCCTGGTGACGGCTGCCAGATGTTCATCAAAGGACAGCCGACCATCCAGGAGGATGCCCAAGTTGCGAACCACCTCCTTTGGGGCCACTAACTCGCCCCCAACAGTCAGCTGCGGGTGCAGCTGACTGTACCGGGATGCCGGCATCCACAGCCACTCCGTCTTGGAGGGATTGAGCTTGAGTCTGTTTCTCCCCATCCAGACCCGTACGGCTTCCAGACACCGGGACAGCACTTCGACCGCTTCGTTGGGGTGGTCCGGGGTGAAAAAGTACAGCTGAGTATCATCAGCATACAGATGATAACTCACCCCGAAACCACTGATGACCTCACCCAGCGGCTTCATGTAGATGTTGAACAGGGTAGGCGAGAGAATCGACCCCTGAGGTACTCCACAAGTGAGGCACCTTGAGGACGACCTCTGCCCTCCTGTCAACACCGTCTGCGACCAGTCAGAGAGATAGGAGGAGAACCACCGATAAACAATGCCTCCCACTCCCAATCCCTCCAACCGGCGCAGCAGGATACCATGGTCGATGGTATCAAAAGCCGCTGAGAGATCTAATAGGACCAAGGCAGAGGAACAGCCCCTGTCCCTGGCCCTCCAGAGGTCATCCACCAACGCGACCAAAGCCGTCTCTGTGCTGTAACCGGGTCAGAAGCCGGACTGGAACAGGTCTAGATAGACAGCTTCCTCCAGATGCCGGGGAAGCTGCCATGCAACCACACTCTCTACAACCTTCGCTAAAAAGCGAAGGTTGGAGACTGGACGGTAATTTCCCAAAATAGCTGGGTCCAGGGAAGGCTTCTTCAGGAGAGGTCTCACCACCGCCTCCTTCAAGGCGGTGGGGAAAACCCCTTCAACCAAAGAAGCATTTATAATCCCCTGGAGCCAGCCTCGTGTCACTTCCTGAGCAGCCAGTACTAACCAGGAAGGGCACGGGTCCAGTAAACACGTAGTTGCATACAACCTCCCCAGCAACCTGTCCACGTCCTCGAGAGCCACAGAATCAAACTCATCTCAAATAACCTCAACAAGACGAGTCTCTGCCACCTCGGCTGAATCATCGTAATCATGGTCCAAGCCATCACGAAGCTGAACGATTTTATCGTATAGATAACCGTTAAACTCCTCGGCTCGTCCCTGCAGGGGGTCATCCCATCCCTCCTGTTGAAGGAGGGAACGGGTCACCTGAAACAGGGCGGCTGGGCGGTTATCTGCTGATGCAATGAGGGTGGAAACGTAGGAACGCTTCGCCTCCCTCATTGCCACTAGGTAGGTCCTAGTAAAGGACCTCACTAGTGTCCGATCAGCCTCGGAACGGCTGGACCTCCAAACACTCTCTAGGCGTCTTCTCCGGCGTTTCATCTCTCTCAGCTCCCCGGAGAACCAGGGAGCCAATTGAGATCATAATTAGCCATGTTTTGAGGAAAAGACCGGGTCAGAGGCCACAAAGGCACGACACGGTCCAAAGCCCCAGCCACGGCCCGTTCCCAAGCCGCAACCAGTTCTTCAGTCGTGCCATGGGTAAGATCCTCAGGAAACGGCCCAAGCTCCGTCAGGAACCTTTATTGTTATTGTTGTTATTTATTGTTATTGGCTGCGCCCACCCAGTCATCTGACCACCAAGCCACGCCCACCAATTAAGCCACGCCCACAGAACCGGTAGGGAAAATTTTTAGATTTCACCCCTGGGGTCCCCTCCCAACTCTCATGTTATGAGTTGCACCAAATTGTATCCATCTCTGATGGATGGATGGAAAAATGTCTGCCAAGATAGTGAATTCTGTCTCCCGCTGCACCCTGGTATATCCCCTTCCTTCTCCATCCATTAGGGAGATAGGGATTATTTGAGCATGTATGGGATACACAGAACAGAAGAGCAAGGAAACATCTTTTAAAATTTGTTGTTATATACAGTATGCAGCTATATTTACATATAGTGTATCCAAATCTATCTATTATCTATTACAAAGTGTACTATATAGTATTTAATTATTAATTCATTAACAACCTTGAATGCTGGTTTAAAAGATAAATGGAAATCTACTTTTTAACAGAATGCAGAAATATATATGATATATATATATATGTGTGTGTGTGTGTGTGTGTGTGTGTGTGTGTGTGTGTGTATGAACACAGTGGGGTCTTTTCCTCAAAACATGGCTAATTATGATTACAAACCATTGGGGAAACATAGGATTTATGATTTATTTATTTTTTAAAGAAAAAATTTGAAGATTTATGTCTAAATTATCTTGATTCCTGGCCCTAGACAGGCTCTATAGATCTGTTTGGTCATTCAGGTTCCTCATTATTTCATTCGTTCAAATAGTTTGCCTCTTCAGGAGAAAGTATAAAACAGGATTCTTCTTTGTCCATTAATCTTCACTGTAAGAATTAATTTGTTTGGAAACCTTATATTTTTTAAGAATACCCTTTACGCATTCTAGGCCATATTAGGATAAACTCTTGTTTACCAGAAATGAAAAAGAAGGGATCCTCAATCTCTTTGAGCCCATTGAGTGGATACAGTAGGTTGAGATTTTTAGACTTTTTTTTAGGACTGGGAAAGTTTAAAGTTTAAGATATTTCAAACTTTAAACTTTAAAGTTATCCACCTAGCTTCCCAACCTAATGACTAGTAATTTCATTGGAAGATTGGTGAGGAAGAATTGGATGTGGTGTGTACTTCTTTCCCTTAGATCACGGGTGTCAAACTTGCCACGTCCCATTGCCATCACGTGACGTTTTTCCCATTCATGGAGCTGAGGTGGGCACGGCCTGTGCGTGATACATTTGGCCCATGGGCCACCAGTTTGACACTCCTGCCCTAGATGCATGATGCACAGAACTTCACATTCCCATGTAATGGTTCAGTGTATAATACAGAATTAGGCAAGCATTTATTTTAGCCACTAACGGATTATATAGTTCGCGACACTACTCCATCTTGTCTGAAGGCAGGGGGGGAAGGACGTTCCAGGTTTAGAGGGTTGTTCGATCTGTACTGTAAGTGGGAGAGGCAGATATGGTGGGGGGGAGGGGCCGTATCGAGTTATGGGAGCATGTGTTCGATGTCTGAGAGCGATCACGTGCTCCGGCCCCTCAGTCCCTACCCGTTCCTCGGGTGGCCATGATCCTCAGAGCTTGGATCTTCGGCTGATGTTATGTAATGCCCGGTCCGAGGTTAATAAGGCCCCCCTGATTTGCGATCTTATTCAGGGGGAGTCCGCGGACCTTATGGGCATTACGGAGACCTGGTTGGGCCCAGAGGGGGGGGTCCCCCTTGTTGAGATGTGTCCACCAGGTTTCCGAGCATTTCATCAACCGAGGGGCCAAGGTAGGGGTGGGGAGGTGGCGGTTGTTATTAAGGAAGATCTAGAGCCGAGGGAGACCACTGTTCCTCAGATTGCCGGCTGTGAATCCCTCTATGTGCGGTGGGGCTATAGGAATCAGTTGGGCTTGGTGATCGCGTACCTGGCTCCTTGCTGCGTGACCACAGCCCTGCCTGAGCTGTTGGAGGTACTTGCTGCTGTGGCGGTTGAGACCCCCAGACTTATAGTCATGGGGGATTTTAACCTGCCATCAGTTGGCTTGTCATCGACGGCAGCTCGGGAGTTCCAGGCTTCCATGACGGCCTTGGACCTGATTCGAGTAAACGATGGCCCTACGCACACTGGGGGAGGCACGCTGGATCTGATTTATATCTCTGGACAGTGGTTAAATGATCTGGTGTTAGATGATTTAGTAACAGAACCAATGTCATGGTCGGATCATTTTCTCCTTTGCCTAGACTTCCGAACCGCCATTCACCATCGCAGGGAGACGGAACCTATACGCTGGTTCCGTCCCAGGCGCCTGATGGACCCCGAGAGGTTCCTGACGGAGCTTGGGCCATTCCCTGAGGATCTGGCCCACGGCACGGCTGAGGAACTGGTCGTGGCCTGGGAACAGGCCGCGGCCGGGGCCTTGGACCGTGTCGCGCCTTTGCGGCCTCTGACCCGGCGTAGGTCTCGTCCGGCCCCTTGGTTCTCCGAGGGGCTGAGGGAGATGAAACGCCGGAGAAGACGCCTAGAGAGCACCTGGAGGTCCAGTCGCTCCGAAGCTGATCGGACACTAGTTAGGTCCTATTCTAGGACCTACCTAGTGGCAATGAGGGAAGCGAGGCGTTCCTACGCCTCCACCCTCATTGCGTCGGCAGATAACCGCCCGGCCGCCCTGTTTCGGGTGACCCGCTCTCTCCTACATCAGGAGGTGCGGGATGACCCTTTGCAGGGACGAGCCGAGGAGTTTAGTGGTTATCTATACGATAAAATCGCTCAGCTGAGGGACGGTCTGGACCGAATTTGGGATGATCCAAGCGAGGGAGAGGAGGCACGTCTTGTTGAGTCCATTTGGGATGAGTTTGACCCTGTGGCTCCCGAGGACGTGGACAGGTTGTTGGGGAGGCTTCACAGCACGACATGTTTACTGGACCCGTGCCCCTCCTGGCTGGTACTGGCCACTCAGGAGGTGACACGAGGCTGGCTCCAGAGGATTATCAACGCTTCTTTGTTGGAAGGGGTTTTCCCTGCTGCCTTGAAAGAGGCGGTGGTGAGACCCCTCCTTAAGAAGCCCTCCCTGGACCCAGCTATTTTGGGTAATTATCGTCCAGTCTCCAACCTTCGCTTTGTTGCGAAGGTTGTAGAGAGTGCCGTGGCGCGACAGCTACCCCAATACCTGGATGAAGATGTCTATCTAGACCCGTTCCAGTCCGGCTTCCGACCCGGATACAGCACGGAGACAGCTTTGGTCGCATTGGTGGATGATCTCTGGAGGGCCAGGGACAGGGGTTATTCCTCTGCCCTGGTCCTATTAGACCTCTCAGCGGCGTTCGATACCATCGACCATGGTATCTTGCTGCGCCGGTTGGGGGGATTGGGAGTGGGAGGCACCGTATATCGGTGGTCCCCCCCCTATCTCTCCGACCGGCCGCAGACGGTGTTGACAGGGGGGCAGAGGTCGACCGCGAGGTGCCTCACTTGTGGGGTCCCACAGGGGTCGATTCTCTCGCCCCTGCTGTTCAACATCTACATGAAGCCGTTGGGTGAGATCATCAGTGGTTTCGGGGTGAGATACCAGCAGTACGCTGATGACACCCAGCTGTACTTTTCCACCCCGGGCCACCCCAATGAAGTTGTTGAAGTGCTGTCCCGGTGTTTGGAAGCCGTACGGGTCTGGATGGGGAGAAACAGGCTCAAGCTTAATCCCTCCAAGACGGAGTGGCTGTGGATGCCGGCATCCCGATTCAGTCAGCTGCAGCTGCGGCTGGCTGTTGGAGGCGAGTTACTGGCCCCAAAGGATAGGGTGCGCAACTTAGGTGTCCTCCTGGATGATCGGCTGTTGTTTGACGATCATTTGACGGCCGTCTCCAGGAGGGCCTTCCACCAGGTTCGCCTGGTTCGGCAGTTGCGCCCCTTCCTTGATCGGGAAGCCTTATGCACAGTCACTCATGTGCTCGTTACCTCTCGCTTGGATTACTGTAATGCTCTCTACATGGGGCTCCCCTTGAAGTGCACTCGGAGGCTTCAGTTAGTCCAGAATGCACTGCGCGGGTGATAGAGGGAGGTACGCGTAGCTCCCATGTAACACCGCTCCTGCGCAGACTGCACTGGCTGCCTGTGGCCTTCCGAGTGCACTTTAAGGTGTTGGTTATGACCTTTAAAGCGCTCCATGGCTTAGGACCTGGGTACTTACGGGACTGCCTGCTGTTACCACATGCCTCCCACCGACCCGTACACTCCCATAGAGAGGGACTTCTCAGGGTGCCACCTGCCAAACAATGCCGGCTGGCGGCCCCCAGGGGAAGGGCCTTCTCTGTGGGGGCTCCCACACTCTGGAACGAACTTCCCCCGGGTTTACGCCAAATACCTGACCTTCGGATATTCCGTCGCGAACTGAAGACATATCTCTTTATCCGCGCGGGGCTGGCTTAAAGGGAATTTTAATGTTAGATTTTATAAATTTTTAAACGGGGTTTTTTAGTTTAGGGCAAATTTTAATTTTCAGGCTAATTTAAATAAGTTTTTTAAACTGCATTTTAACCTGTACATTGTATTGGTGGTTTTATCTTGCCTGTACACTGCCCTGAGTCCTTCGGGAGAAGGGCGGTATAAAAATCAAATAAAATAAAAATAAATAAATAAATAAATACACCTCTACACTGGTGCCCTACTAAGGGCAGGCCACACTTGGCCTGCCCTTAGTAGGGCACCAATGCAGAGGAGGATGACCTTTCACATCTTTAGTTTAATGTTTCAGAGCCTATATAAAGTAAGACAGTTGAACCAGTGGTGGCATTCAATTTTTTTTACTACTGGTTCTGTGGGCGTGGCTTGGTGGGCTTGGCAGGGGAAGGATACTGCAAAATCTCCATTCCCATCCCACTCCAGGGGAAGGATACTGCAAAATCTCCATTCCCACCCCACTCTGGGACAGGCGTATCTGACAAATCTGGTGGTGTTTGCCAGTTCTCCGAACTACTCAAAATTTCCGCTACCGGTTCTCCAGAACCTGTCAGAACCTACTGAATAGCACCCCTGAGTTGAACCCTCCATGGGATGCAACTTGGATGCAGACCTAACTGGAAAGACTGCATATTTGCTGGCTGGGAAGGGATCTGTCTGCTGCCAGCTTTTTGGGGTTTCTTGTTTTCTGTCTCATTATTTTCTTCAATATTCTTTAATTGCTGTGCTGTGTTTTTTTCTTACACCATCTTGGAATAAAGCATTAACTATTCATATCAATATGGTCATTGCTTCCAAATCCCAAAAAGTTGTAACTCAATTCTGCTGGTCTGGGGCAAAGCAGGGCAAACAAACCCTTCTGCCGATAATGCGAAACGAGACGGGACGAGACGAGACGAGACGAGACGAAACGAAACGAAACAAAACAAAACAAAACAAAACAAAACAAAACAAACCCCTCAGCCCTATCAATTGGGCTGATTTTCCTCTTCAACTTTCTTTTCCATCTGTCCACAATGAAACAAACAATTAATGCTGCCTTTAGCAGGGGTTTTCCCCTTTGCTTATCAGTTTGAGGGAGCTATTATTGTACAGGAAGAGAGAATCTCGCTGAACAAGAAAAGGTTGCAGCTCATTCAAGTGTGTATGTACCTGAGGCAGAAAAATCTTGCTATTACTGTGGCTTCCAGAAAAATAATAAAATTCTAAAACAATGTATTATATAATAAAATAAAATAAAGTACAATAACATAAAATGAAAGCCAAGATTAAAGACATTCCAGTTTAGAATGTGACCCTGATTGTGCTATATTAACCTTGGACAGGCCTTGAGTTTTCAGAAGTCCTGTATCATCATCTGCAGAAAAGCAGAAATAAACAGGAAGAGCCCCAGCAGATTGAGCAGGCAAAAGGAGAAATTTTGAGCATCTCAACCTCTGAATATATTGGCCAAAAGAGTCTTTTAAAAAGGTGGGGTTTTTTTTTTTGGGTGTGCTACTTGTAAAGAAAGGAAAAACATGTATTCAAGTAGGATGAGAATGATAGATTTCTTAATTTGCTTACTTGAAATGATCAAAGAACTTTTGGGGAGACCTCTGAAACTCTATGATTTCTTAATGGAATGACACTGACTAGAAATATCAGATAAAAGGGAAAGGATAAAAACATTTAGAAAATGTCTAGCTCATTGCAATTTTCTTTAAGAAATTAGGATGCATTCTGGTACCTCCACACAAGGATACCATGTCAGTTTGAAAATACTTCTGGATCTTAGTGATCCCATGATATTAACAGTGTTTGGGAGTTGAGCCATGTATTTGAAACTTACGGATACTAGCATTTTATTTTACAACATTTTAAAATAACAAACCAGCTGAACTCAAGGCAAATATTAAGTCTTTCCTTCTGCAGAATTTCAGACAAAGTCTATTTCAAGGCTCTGGTGTTTATGTTTTTGGGTGTGCATTTGGGGACAGATGGACAAGGAAACAGACCGTCCCCCAACTAAATGGATGGGAAAATGGACAAAATAAAAAGCTTGTTAAGTTCTCTCCTTTATTTGGACTGCAGCAGTGAACAGCCTTGGGTGAATTATTGTGAAAAGCACCTGGCTACAAAAATGCCAACCCTTTTGAATTGGTAGCTCTCAGTGGTTTTTAAATAAAATACAAGGAATGGTGCATTTGTAGCTGATAAGTTCCCTTCTATTAATTGTCTAGATCAGTGATGGTGAACCTTTTAGACACCGAGTGCCCAAACTGTGCACATGTACGTGCCCAAACTGAAAGGTGCCCACGTGCGCACACATGCGTGCATGCACAGGTATGCGCGCATGCGCAGCTTAGACCGAAAGACTAGCTGGTCAACACTGGCAGCACGGCAAGAGGTAAGATCTTTTTTTTTTGTGAGCTTCTGTTTCATCATTTGCAGGGAAACAGAAGCTCACAAAAGAAACGCCACGGATATCTGACCTGGGGTAATGGTGCGCGTGCCAGCAGAGAGGGCTCTGTGTGCCACCTCTGGCACGCCTGCCATAGGTTCGCCATCATGGGTCTCGATTTTGTATTTCTGGCAAATGACCAGACAGATGTGGCCATATAACAGGAGGGAAGAGCACTACCTATTTATTTTTCTTCAAATGGAGCGCCTGAGAAGATGTACGGTAGGTTATTCCAGTGTAGCAGACAGGACACTGTACTGATCATACTTTCTTTTTTACATTCAATTGTGATTCAACACTGATTTAACCCCAGATTCTGAAATACGTAAAATTTAAGATGACCAGGAGTCATTGTTGAATTGGTTTTGAGGAACTGCAGAAGGAAAACTGTGAGAAGTTTCCTCTCTTGCATCCATTCTCAGTTTTAATCCTATCCTGCTGTTTCTGCTAAATTTTAATGTAGACAAGCCTATCTTGTGGACATAGACTGAAGTGATCTGGGGGGGATCATTTCTTATCATTCTGAGATAAATCAGAATTTCACCAGATGCAAGTCTGACATGATTTGTTCAAAGTAAGAGTATATAGGTCAAAAAATGGAGTTTATTATTATACTAATAATAATCTAATACTATGCATTAGATTTGTATCGATGTACTTAATACATTTCTTTAATGCATATTTTAATTAACTATTGCCACAGAATTTCTTAAGAGATTTGAATGCATTGAGGGATGTTTCAAATAGTATCTGTACAGAAAAAAAAAAGGTGAGCCACTCTGACTTTTTTTGTATTATCTAACCAGATCTAATTTCTTTCATGCTATTCCATTTTTAAAAATAAATTAGAAGGTAGTCTAATTGGGATTGGATGGATGAGAATTGGGAAGGATATGGATTTTAATTAGGTTAAAGAACTATTTAAAAGGAAATATTTTTTTTAATTTCAGAGTTTAATTTAAAGTCTATAAACATTGAAATTTGTTAAGATAAAATAAATAATGTAACAAAAAAGAAAAATATACAAAGAAGTGACTTCCAACTTTAATCACAATGGGTAGAAACATTTTTTTAAACTTTTTATTCCCTATAAGATTAATATCTCTTTATCTTATGTTTCTTCCCTTATCTATAAACAAATCCATAAAATATTAACTTTTCAATCCTGGTCAACAAAAAATCCATATAGGGTTGCCAAAACATTGTAAAAGTCTTCCACATTCCCGGCAAGAAAACTACATCAATGTCTCCACAAAGCCATCAGGGTCCAGCTGGATTTGAAGGAGATTCAGTTTTCTTAAATTTGCCTAGTATTAATTTTTAATTTAAAGGGCTATTCTTGATGTCTGGTTTCTTGCTTCCAGAGTTCCTAAATATAAACATAAGAAATATTCATTCCAAACTTTTGTTTCCATAACACTACTTATGTATCAGAATTCTTCCAATTATTCTTAATATTTACTGAGTTTCTTGACCATATCAGCATTTCTAAAAAGAGAACAAAAGTACAGAGATATTATTTGTGCTTCAATTATTGACATAAAATGGCTGGATACGAGATTTCAAAAAGTTACTTTTTTATTCAATGACAAGAATCTGACTAGGAAATGACATATTCCACAAATTCTAATCATTGACTGGTTTTAGAACTTTCTTCCCTGAGAAATGGCAATAATTTGCCAGAGAGAATGTGTGTTTGTGTGTGTGTGAGAGAGAGAGAGAAGGGGAGAGAGGAAGAGAGAGACATAGAGAGAGAGAAAGACAGAGAGAGAGAGGGAGAGAGAGAGCGCTTTTCT
This sequence comes from Ahaetulla prasina, assembly GCF_028640845.1. Lineage (NCBI taxonomy): Eukaryota > Metazoa > Chordata > Lepidosauria > Squamata > Colubridae > Ahaetulla > Ahaetulla prasina. The sequence goes on from NC_080539.1 coordinate 273,275,415, forward strand.
TTCTTTGAAAGCAGGACAACTCAGTACATTTCTAATGATGAAACAATAGTTTTTGAGGGGTAATCTAGGCAGATTTAAGAAAAAATATTTCTTTTACACAAAGATCTAGGAATTAGGAAAAAGAAAGCTGGATAGTTATTAAACCTGTTAAATCATATTATAAACCTTTTAGAAACGGATAGCATTTGTACAGTATTTATTCACTTTGTAACATCCTTTAAGCAGAATGTAAGAGAAGCAGAATACACTGAATTTCTTTTGCTCTCTTTATGCAGTCACTAAAAAAGAATGCCAGGGCAAGAACAGAAATGAAGCCTAGTCATTTATGCCATAATACTGCATAGTTACAGCTGTTCTCAAAAAGACAGAAAGATTAGGAAAGAATGGTCTTCACAAACTACCAGCAGTGGCATTATTACTGGTATTACCTGATCAGCTGGCAGTGAGACAGCTCATAGTGAGTTCTTATTGGATCCGCAACCTATAAGGATGAATTTAATGGTCACTTTCACTATGATAACATCTGGAAGATTTTTCTAATCTTATCAGATTATGCAGTACACCACAGGTCTGTATCAAGCATTTACAAGTAATCTTTAATAGATTATAATAATACTGCATCTCTTAAAGACCCTCTATTGCATTATTTTTCTTAGATAATTAGATTTTCAGGAAAAATAAACTTTTTAAAATGACATGAATGTTGTTATTTGATGCAGTATGTAACCAGAGAGAGCTAGCTTGGTAACTGTGTTTCAAGGAGTCTGACTTCTAGTCCTGCTTAAGTCACAAAGCCAACAGGATGGCCTTGAGCCAGTCATTCACTCTTAATCTTAGGGAAATGGTAATGGTGAACTATTTCCAAAAAGAAAACTGCATGGATGAAATTGCCAGAGTCAAGATTCACTTGAAGGCAAAAAAATAACAACAATAATACTAAACTCCATCAAAGAACCCCATCCAAACTGTAGAAAGTTAGCACCCACCTCTCTCCTAGAAGAATGAAATATTCTGAGAAATATTTTTAAAAAAGGCAGGATAAAATATTTCCCCTAAAAGGGAAATAAAAATCTTAAGGGAGACAGAAGCTAAGAGCCTCAGCTCCCTGCCCCCAAGCAGCTACTAAGCTGAGACCAGCTTTTAGAAATGCAGATTTGGTAATCTATTACTCCTTGCAGTAAGGTCTGAACAAAAGTAGGGTTAGCCCTCAGCCATAATAGGAATTGCCCAACAAACCTCTTCATTGCATCAGCCAAACTCCAACCAAGGTTAGCTCAGCCAAACTCCTAGGATTTATACATGGCACCATGGGAGTCTGACAACAGCCAATAGAATACATGTTCTTGCACAGGAACAGGAAGCTCAAGTTCAAAGCCCAAGAGAAGGTATAAAAACCCCTCACTCTCAACTCCATGTGGTCAGCTACCTAGAATCACACATGCTTGGTGGTTCTGCTTCATCATTAAACCATCTTTCCAATCAGCCTCCATGTTTCCAGTGTTTTTCTCTTGGCTTGGAACTGAACCAGATGGTTATTTCTCCCAACAAAACAAATCCAAGATAACGATTAGATAAGCTGTTTTTATTGTATTTGCCAACTGAATAAGCTTATGGTTTTTGCATTCTTCCAGGATTAATCTATTCTATTTAAGCATACCTTGAAGAATGTAAAAACCATTTTCATGATGGTATGACTCTTCTCCTTTTGTTAAATTTACATTAAAATGTTGCTTCAAGCATTAGATGCGTTAATCTCCCACTTAGGCTAATTGAAAAGTTGGAGAGATGACAATCATTTTAATTTAGGGTTAATGATAATTAAAGTATTAAAAAACAACCTTGAAGATGGGAATCTAAACTTTACAGACACATTTGGTTTTAGTTTGCTGAGTTGCATAGAAACATTAGAAGATCCAAGCCGGATAGGAACATAAACACTTGCAGGGCTGATCCAGTTTGCTGCTAATGCAATGTCCAAATGGGAAACAATCATCCCAGCTCAAGAAAAATGCAGAATATCCTAACCATCTAGGCCAGGGGTCTGCAAACTTGCCTCTTTTAAGACTTTTGGACTTCAACTCCCAGAGTTCCACAGCGAGCAAAGTTGGCTGAGGAACTCTGGGAGTTGAAGTCCACAAGTCTTAAAAGAGCCAAGTTGGTAGACCCCTGATCTAGGCCATTTTTGTATCACTCATAAAACTGCCCAAATACATCTCCTTTCTGGTGTTAAATACATACACACACAAAAAGTGAAATAACCTGACTATTGGCTGCCATTCATGACATTCAGCTTCATACATGCTTCACTCTGCTTCAAGGCTGTAATTTGTCTCCTGGTACCTCTCTACACTAGAGTTATTCCCTTTCCCAAAGTTGATGTGGAAACAAACCCTAGTGTAGGTTCCTAATCTATCATGTGAATTTGGACTTCTAGAACGATTGAACAACACTTAACTGTTGCTACAATGCAGCTGCTGTTATACTGCTAAAATAATACAGAATAGATTTGTGGTCATTCAGAGTCTGAAAACATCAGCTAGTAATGCAGAAACCAACAGTTCCCAGGCTAGAGAGAACAGTTATATAAATGCAGTCTGGTCATCTCCCAGAACTACAAAGAAAAAAAAACACCATGGGGTTTAAACTGTGAAGCACAGATCATTATGTTAGCCAGCAGCTGGGGAGACCAGGCAAAAGGGGGCAGAGTAAAAGCTGCATTGCAGTGTTGTGACACAAGCCCTGCTCCTTTTTCTAAATGCATTGCAATGCCTCAGGCATGTCCCAAAGAGGGAATTTGCAGTGTAATGCCACAATGCTGGTTTTTTTTTGTAATTCAGATGAAAGAAGGAGAGCCTGTGGGTGCTACTGAAAAAAGCCTTTATTTTTTAAATCATTGAGGACAAATCATTCTAATTTGGCTGAGCTGTAGCTGAAAATCTTCTGTCAAGTCAAGCCTAGTGCTTAATAATGGGTTGAATGTCTGAAGACCTAAGATTTACTGCCAAGCCCTAACATTTCACATGCATTTTGACTTACATACTGTAGTATGTATGGTGCTAGAGAAGATTCCTGTGAGTCTCTTGGATTGCAAGGTGATCAAACCGGTCCTAGAGGAGATCAACCCTGACTGCTCTTTAGACGGCCAGATCCTGAAGATGAAACTCAAATACCTTGGCCACCTAATGAGTAGGAAGGACTCACTGGAGAAGAGCCTAATGTTGGGAAAGATTGAGGGCAAAAGAAGAACGGGATGGCAGAGAATGAGGTAGCTGGCTGGAGTCACTGAAGCAGTAGGTGTGAGTTTAAATGGACTCCAGAGGATGGTAGAGGACAGAAAGGTTTAGAGCAGTGGTTCCCAACCTTTTCTTGTTTGAGGCACAACCTTTTCTTGTTTGAGGCACCCTTGGAAAGCCTTTCAAAAGTTCCCGGCACCCTTATAAGGAAATAGATATTTAAAATCTCCGTAGCTCAAAAGTTCCCGGCACCCTCAAAAGATCTCACGGCACCCCTTAGTGCCGCGGCACACTGGTTGGGAACCACTGGTTTAGAGGAACATTGTCCATGGGGTCACGATGGGTCGGACACAACTTCACAACTAACAACAACAACTATAGTACAGTAGGTTGGCTGTTTCCCAGTGTTTTTCTTTCCCAGTATCTAACTGTATTGTTTGACTAAGTAAGGTTACTGTTTGTAACCAATAAAGTTTTTTTCTGCAGGTACCCCCAAATTTATTGGTAATAGGGGTAATTTGTCTTAGAATATATTCCTATTTCAATGCAATTTTAATTCTGTCAAATAAACCAGAAACCATACACTTATTTTTTTATATAGAGAGCTTTTTTTTTTTTGCTTGTGTGAAAGTTAGGTCACTTGAATTTGTTGATGAAAAACAATTAAATCCACCCACTCACCCACCCTCTATATAGAGACTCATTTGAAAAGAAAAAAATACCCAATTGTTTGATTTTAATTCATTTTATGAGTCTAACGAGAAATCTGTTCTGCCATATGTGACACACTAGATTACTGGAGACTTAGCAGCCATTTGCTGTTTTTATGACTATGTCATGGGGATGGCATTTTATTTTAATGAAACCTCCTTGGCTGATGTTCTTTTCATTCAAATACATGCATTTGCTATATTTATAGGTTGATAGTACCCACCGTTGGTAATATTCTCTGGCATTGAATCTGAGTTATCTGCCAGCCTTGGAAGATAATGCCTGCTTGGATAAACATCATTTGAGGTGTTCAGGTTTAATTTTATTTCTTAAGTGACTTATTTATTTCATACACTTATATAATTATTGACCCTTCTTAAGAATGTAGGAATAGTTTTGATTGCATAATTAGAGAGAACAACTTTTACCTCTTGTTTGGTCCAGATTTTAAAGGTAGTCCTTTATGGTTAATGCTAAAACTAGCTTAATTTATAAAATGTATGTTCAGTACAAAACCAATAAAGATTTGGATCCAGAAATAATGTGAACTGATTTCCATCAGGGGGTGACTGCTGGAGGAAACAAGATTCTCTTGATTCCTGCTTTCCCAGTTATCTTTGTACAACAAAAGTTACTTTGGAGACTTCGAGAAGCTCAAAGATTTAACAGCGTAGTGCTGAGGAAAAAGGGAATTGCTGAGAACTTATTTTTTTCTGCAGGGAAGGAGTTGTTATTGGCTCTGAATCTCTTTTAGGAATGAAGGGATTCATTAGGGCCGCGGTGTGGCTCAGGCTGTAAGAAGCCTGTTATTAAACACAGCTGCTTGCAATTACTGCAGGTTCTAGTCCCACCAGGCCCAAAGTTGATTCAGCCTTCCATCCTTTATAAGGTAAGTAAAATGAGGACCCAGATTGTTGGGGGGGGCCAATAAGTTGACTTTGTATATAAATATACAAATAGAATGAGACTATTGCCTTACACACTGTAAGCCGCCCTGAGTCTTCGGAGAAGGGCGGGATATAAATGTAAATAAAAAAAAAAGGGGAGTCTTTAAATTTTTAAAAAAGCAGATCTGAATCAAACTATGGGAATTGGGTATCTCCTTAAGGACCAACAGATATGTTGTAGCAGATACTTTAATAACTAAGGCAAACACGTTGTCAGTCACAGATCAGAACAAATAAGAACAAGCACTAGAAAATTCAAGTCAGATGTATATTTTTTAGGATTGATTCACAGTTTAAAGGAATTAGACCTTCCAATGACACTTTTTAAAAGTTTGAAGTCAAGTTTTAAGCTAACTAAACTATTGGATAGGATGATTTAGTTATGTATACCGTGATGAAGAAGAAGTAATCCTTCCTTATAACCTCATCAGTCAGAAATCTATCCTAGAAATTGATATGAATCCTGGGAGCATGGGGAGGGCATGAGGGAAAAATATCTGCATCTGTCTATCTTCCTTTATCATATTGTGGTATGAATTCCCAGACAGACTCATCGAATCCTATGATTGGAAGGGGTTTGGTGGTCTTCTAGTAAGAACTCAGTTTTAAGACCACACTATGGTAATGAAAACTTCCATATATCTCCACTTGTGTTGTCTCTGCAATCTGATATCTGTTAGCTATGTTTAAAATTACCTGGATCCTGCTAAGGAAAAATGGGCTTGAAGAATAGTTCTCACACTTCTGTGAATTTTTTTTGTGTCACCTGGAGGATAGAATAGTTCAGATCTGCTTTGAATTTGAGGCCAACCGGACACATTCTATTGTAATGACAGAGACTATGCAGTCTGATATTATGTGGAAAGAGTTTGAATTTGATGAACAGGACGTTTTGTTGGAATTCAAGGTGGTAGTATTCTTGTTCTGAAACTGTTTATGATTTAAAATCAAGATCTCCATGGGACATGTTCTCCCAATAGTTTCTGCCAATCCAATTAGCTCTAGCAGATTGAGTTTTGCCTGAACCACCTCTCTTAAAGATTACTTTCTGAACCACAGCCTATCTTTTTTTGGAACAGCATATCCCATCCCCCCCCCAGATCTGATGGTTCTTTGCCCTGTTGATTTTTATAAACATCATTAACATTTGGGTTTTTTTCTTGTTTTGATTTTTTCTGTATTTTGTTTGAGTGTTTCATGAGAACCAGAAGTACTATATTTGTAATTCAATTATCATTTTTTGTTTTGTTTTCAACTTTGCTTAGAAAAATCGTATTCAAGGGAAGACCTTTATATGTGCTAAACACTTGTATTGAACAATTAGCACAACCCAGTAGATGGCCCCAAAGACATGACTTCTCCCCATGCATTGGGTCAGAGCATGGAACAAATCCACAGGATATAACACCCTTGAATAAATATGATTTGGTTGGTGTCAGTTGTGTCTGTTTTTATTGTATTTTCTTTTTATTAATTCTGGTTTTTAAAAAATATTCTGATGACATTTTGTTTTATTTTATTTTTCATTCCTTGTTGTTTTGCCTCTTCAAACAATAGGTCACCCAAATTTGCTCTTACGGAACTAGGTGGCCACATAAATCAACTAAGCCAACCAGTCAACCAACCAGTCTTCCTTTTTGCTGGCTAACCAGAAGAAAGGAAGAACATATACACACACACCATTAAGCATTTGTCAGCCTCACTGCTAGAATTTGACTCCACAGTCATTACTGTAACTGCAGGTTGATACCTTGGTTCATTGATGCCATCAGGACCTGCTTCCTCTAATGCTCAAAACTCATCAATCTATCAGAAAGCTGGTATCAATGGTGACTTATGCCTTGATGCACTTGTTACTACAGGTAGAAATGAATGAATGAATGAATGAATGTGTGCTATTGTATATGTCTATATATAAAAATGGTCATGTTGGAGTCTGAAAATGATTTCCTATATTTGTACAACATCCTGGAGAGTTGAAATAAAACTGCCATAGCAAACTATTGAACATTGAACTACTGTGCAAACATCCAATTTAATCAGTTCCACTGGGATTTCATGGTCATTGCTACATCAGTTTCTATTGGTGAACCTGCTGAGCATTTTATGGGGAAATCAGCATGATCCTCTCTCTCTGTTTAAATGTAGCTTTCATTCCTGCTCCTAATGGCAGCCATTCTTGTTCTTTAGACTGATGCAGTGCATTTGTATTCAAAGTACAATTCTGAGCAGAACAAAGTTAGCCCAACAGCCATGAGAGATAGACTCCCATCTGAAGATTGCACACGTTGGAAATTATTTGTCTACTACATATGGAGACCATCTCACTCGCAGAGTGATTCTGGGTGGTGTACCATTAAAAACAAAAACCATATAAAAATACTATATTTCCATAAAAGGCAGGTAAAACAAGAATAGAATAAATTAGAAGTGAAGAAGTGGGGGGTGGGGAGATCTTTAAAGTGCTAATCAACCCCCAGGTCTGTGAGCCCCATGCAAGTCAGCAAATAGATTTATTTTCATTGTTATTCCATTTTTATTATTTTTATAAATAACTCAAGTCAGCAAACATACTCCTTCCTCCTCCTATCCTCCCCTCCAACTCTGTGACGGGAATTAGGCTGAGAGGCTGGCTCAGTCTCTCAGTCAGCTTTCATGCTTAAGGCAGGACTAGAACTCACAGTCTTCCTGGTTTCTAGTCTGGTGCTTAACCATTGAACTGAAGCAAAAAAGGCTCTAAGAGTTGTAAACTTAATCTTGTGTAGCTTATTTTCCAAAAACACTACACTACTAACCAGAGCATATAAAACATTTGCTAGACCAATTCTAGAATACAGCTCACCTGTCTGGAACCCTCACCACATTTCTGACATCAATACAATTGAACGTGTCCAGAAATATTTTACAAGAAGAGTTCTTTACTCCTCTGAAAAAAACAAAATACCTTATCCCACCGGACTTGAAATCCTAGGCTTAGAAAACTTAGAACTCCGTCGCCTTCGACAAGACCTAAGTTTAACTCATAGAATCATCTATTGTAATGTCCTTCCTGTTAAAGACTACTTCAGCTTTAATTGCAATACTACAAGAGCAACCAATAGATTTAAACTTAAAGTTAACCGCTTTAATCTAGATTGCAGAAAATATGACTTCTGTAACAGAATCATCAGTGCTTGGAACACTTTACCTGACTCTGTGGTCTCTTCCCATAATCCCAAAAGCTTTAACCAAAAACTTTCTACTATTGACCTCACCCCATTCCTAAGAGGACCATAAGGGGCGTGCATAAGAGCACAAACATGCTTACTGTTCCTGTCCTTTTTTTTTTTCATATATATATATATATATATATATATATATATATATATATATATATATATATATATATATATATATATATATATATATATATATATATATATATATATATATGTTTATACCTCCTAATATTCCCTCATATATATGTTTATATACTATATAATCTTTTTGTGTGATGCTTATATATATTGTTGTGACAAATAAAAATAAATAAAATAAAATAAAAATAAAACTAAACAGGCTTACATAACTGGTTTGATTACCTAGCATGCACACACACTACAGCTGAAAGGTATTTTCAAGAGACCGTATTATGCTTATCTGAGGTTTGTTGTTATTGTGTTTGGGAATAGTTTGGCAGTTTGTCCAATTGGGAATGCTTACTGCTGCTTCTGTGACCAGATATTCTAGATCAGGGGTGTTAAACTTGCAGCCCATGGGCCAGATGTGTCACACACTGGCCGCGCCCACCCCCAAAAAGTTGCAATATGTCACATGACGACAATGTATCATTGCGAGTTTGACATCCCTGTTCTAGATGTTGTAGAGTGACCCTATTTTATATAAATGTGGACATCATTTTTGTTAAGTTGTGGAAGTAATGAGGCTGGAGACCAGGGTAGTGACAACAGCTCTTTAATATAGGGTGAACCCAGCAACAGGCTGGGGGAAAAACCTCTCCTTTTATACAGTTCTGCTGGAGGCTTCGTCCAATCAGCAATGTGCTGATTTCCCGCTCAAATATTTAAAGGTACAAACATGAATACATAACACTCCTCCCCTCCCAGAAAACACTTTGCCTCTATTTACATATTTATTTACATGTTATTTTTCGACGTAGTCACGCAAATAACCTGGGCGTCTCCTAGTTCTTTCAGACCTGCGCGGTTCAGTTCTGGGTGGTGTTTTGAGCTGGTCGGAGGGGCTGTTTTCTCCTCCCAGCTCTTTCTCTGGGCCAACGGGCCCCGGATTATTGGCAGACTCTTTTTCTTGGCCATCCGGCCTTGGATTACTTTTGTAATTTTCCCTGCTGTTTCCCTCGGGAACCTGATGGCGTCGCTGGAACTCTGGGACCTCAGCTAAGTCTTGCGCCTCCCCCGGGTCATTGTCAGCTGTGAATTCAAATGGGTATTGATCATGATCTGTTTCATTTGATTCGGTTTGATCAGTTATTCGTTTCCTTATCTGATCTATGTGGCGCCTCCACACACGGTTGTCTTGTAGCTCTACCAAATACGATTTTGGGCCGGTTGTCTTTATGATTTGTCCTGCGAGCCAACTAGGGCCGTCCCCATAGTTTCGGGCCCACACCCGGTCGCCTATTCCCATTTCCCTTGTTTTTTCTAGTTCCCCCTTGTAACCCTCTGGTGTGTAATGGGGATTCAAACGGTCAAGCGGGCACCGGAGTTTCCGTCCCATCAACAATTCGGCTGGGCTTCTGCCTGTAGCCGTGCTTGGGGTTCTGTGCTGAACGGCCAGAAAGAAATCTATCTTTGTTTGCCAGTCACCTGGCTTGAGCCTGGACAATGCCTCCTTAGCGCTCCGGACGGAACGCTCTGCAAGGCCATTCGACGCAGGGTGGAAAGGCGCAGAGAGGGCATGTCGGATGCCTCCTCTGCCAGGTATTCTTCAAACTGGGCTGCCGTGAATTGCGGCCCATTGTCGGACACCAGAGTGTCCGGCAACCCGTGAGTTGCGAATAGGTGGCGCAGGGCTGCGATTACTGCTTCGGCCGTAGTGGATTTCATGAGTATGATCTCCAACCATTTAGAGAATGCATCAACAACCACTAGGAAGCGTTTGGCGTGGAAAGGGCCAGCAAAATCAATGTGGATTCTTGACCAGGGCCCTTGGGGCTTTTCCCATTCCTGACTGGGGCCGTTGGGGTAGAGGTCTGGACTCTTGGCAAGCCTGGCATTTCCCTACCCTCTCAGCAATCTCTGCGTCCATGAGTGGCCACCACACATAGCTTCTAGCTAACCCCTTCATCCTTACGATCCCTGGGTGACCCTCGTGGAGGAGGTCCAATACCTTTCCCCTTAATTTATCAGGAATTATTACACGATCACCCCATAACAGGCACCCCCCTTGAGCCGAGAGCTCATCGCGTTTTTTAACAAATTCTTTGGACTGCTCGCCCGCGCAGCGGCCACCCTCTCTGTACCCAACCGAGTACAGTCCTTAACACAATGTCCCGGTATGATGCCCGAGCCACTTCCTTAGATGTGACTGGGCCAGAGTCCAAAGAGTCAATAAGTAGGACAGGCGTTCCCGGAGTGGGGTCTTCGATCGCCCCTGGTAGTGGGCATCGGCTTAACGCGTCTGCATGCCCCACTTCTTTTCCTGGTCGATGCTGCAGCTTGTACGAATAAGCGGCTAAGAATATAGTCCATCGGGTCAGGCGTGGCGAAAGTGCCACAGGCGTTGGGCGGTCGCCAGCCAGTATTCCTAGTAGCGGTCTGTGGTCAGTCACGATTTCAAAATCCCGCCCAAAAACATATTCGTGGAATTTTTTAACCCCTGACACAATGGCTAGTGCTTCTTTATCTAACTGGCTGTAGTTTCTCTCTGGGGAGGACATCGTTCTAGAGTAAAAAGCTATAGGGGCTTCTGTGCCGTTTGGAAGTCTATGGCTGAGTACAGCCCCCACCCCATAAGGGGAGGCATCGCAAACCAGCACTAGGGGTAATGAGTTGTGATATTGGACGAGCAGGCTATCACTTGAGAGCAGGTTCTTTACTGCTTCAAAAGCCCTATTTTCCGACTTTCCCCAAGACCAAACAGTATTTTTTCCTAAGAGCCTATGCAGCGGTTCCGCAACGGTTGCTTTGTTCTTTAAAAAGACTGCGTAAAAATTCACCAACCCCAGGAATGCCTGCAGCTCTGCTTTGTTTTTGGGCGCTGGAGCCTTCCTAATTGCCTTGACCTTGCTCTCAGTAGGGTGAATTCCTTTCTTGTCTATCCGGTAGCCCAAGAAATCGACGGATTCGACCCCTATCTGGCATTTGTTTGCCTTGACTTTTAATCCGGCTGTCCGGAAAATGCCCAAAACCTTTCTTAACCGCTCCCCCAATTCCTCTATGTTTTCCCCTGAAATTAGGACATCATCGAAGTAGGGGACTACCCCTGGGAGCCCCTGCAGTAGTCGTTCCATTAGGTTTTGGAACAGCCCTGGTGCCACACTGACCCCAAATTGCAATCGGGTGCACTTGAAGGCCCCCCTGTGCGTTACAATCGTTTGGGCTTCGGCTGTGCGGGCGTCTACGGGCAGTTGTTGGTAGGCTTGGGCCAAGTCTAACTTTGCAAAGACTTGCCCTTGCCCCAAAGAGTGCAATAAGTGTTGCACCACGGGAACCGGGTAAGCGCTTTTCTGTAAGGCTTTGTTAAGCGTCGCCTTGTAGTCAGCGCAAATTCTAATTGACCCGTCCGGCTTTATTGGGGTGACGATTGGCGTCTCCCACTTTGCGTGATCGACTGGCACCAAAATCCCCTGATTAATGAGCTTATCTAGCTCCTTATCGATTTTTGGTTTTAGGGCAAAAGGGACTCTCCTCGCCTTAAGCCTAATGGGGGCTACCTGGGGGTCTAAGTTGAAGGAAATAGGGGTCCCCTTGTACTTGCCCAGGCAGTCCTTGAAGACATCTTCGAACTCGTTAAAGAGAATGTCCTTCAGGTTACAGTCACTTCTGTAGATGCCAGTCACTCCCATGCCCAGGGCACGAAACCAGTCTAGCCCCAACAGACTGGGCAGGGTCCCCTCGACGATCGTGATGGGCAGGGTCTTCTTGTGTGGTCCGTACTCGACTCGGACGGAGGTGGTCCCTCGAACAGGGATGCGATTCCCTTGGTAGTCGTGGACTCGTAGCCGTTGTGCTTGCAGGTGGCGCTTCGCGACGGACGGCAGCGACTTCGCCAAAGTGTCCCAGGACATGATGGTGATCGCTGACCCCGTGTCTACTTCTAGCCGGCACCGTACTCCCTCTATTTTTGGTTTGGTGAAGATCTTCTTCTCCACTCGGGTCGAGGCGCGGCCTATGACCACAGTTGTTTGGTTGGAATCCGCACCTTTTTTGTTTGAGCCAATCGCGGGTCGCCTTGCCGATTCCGCGCTCTGATTGGCCGATTTGAATTTTCGGCGGGAAGGTTGGGCCGCTCGACAAACTTGAGCTAGGTGCCCTTTCTTTCCACACCGCCGGCATGTCGCGTCCTTAAACTTGCAGCGTTGCGCTGGTGTTGACCACCGCAGCTTCCGCATTCGTCTCGGTCCCCTTTGTCGCGTTTCTCGGTTCGGCAGACCCTTCCTCATCTTCACCGCCGGATTCGGTCTGAACCTCCTCCTGGTGCACGGGGTTGCCGCGCTCGCCTTTAGTGGGACAGGCTTTTGCAGTGTCTCCGCCGCTTGGGTGGACATTTCATGTGCTCTGGCTTCGTCCAGAGCGGTGGCCAGCGTTAGGTTGCTCTTTGCTAGCAGCCACCGCCACAACCGGATGTCTTTGACCCCTCGGATGAGTTGCTCGAGAGCACCTCGCCCAGGTCGCGGTATCCGCAGTCCTTGGACGCTTTTCTTAGGGCGGCCATGTAGTCACCGGCGGTTTCGCCTCCATCTGCCTTCGCTCTCCGAATTCAAACCGCCGCACGTATTTGGACGGCGTTGGTGCGAAGTGGTTTTTTAGTAAAGTCTGTAGAGTTGGCCACGACACCGACTGCAACGGCGTTGGCTCTGCCAGGGCTTCCGCGATATCGATGACCTCCGGACCACAGTGGCTTAAGAAATAAGCCCTTTTCCGGTTATCTGGAACTCCTTGCAGTTCGTTGGCTTCTAGAAAGCTTTCGAAACGGGTCATATACGTTCCCCATTTCTCTTTAGCCGGGTCAAACGGTGCGGGCGGAGTGTAACTGGCCATCTCCGCGCTTCTGCCCTGATTTTGCTGGGTTCGGGTCTATCGTGCTTCAGCTCGGTCCTGGTTCTCCTTAGCCTCGAGATCCCACCCTCGTCGCCAATGTTAAGTTCTGGAAGTAACGAGGCTGGAGACCAGGGTAGTGACAACAGCTCTTTAATATAGGGTGAACCCAGCAACAGGCTGGGGGAAAAACCTCTCCTTTTATACAGTTCTGCTGGAGGCTTCGTCCAATCAGCAACGTGCTGATTTCCCGCTCAAATATTTAAAGGTACAAACATGAATACATAACAATTTTTTTCAAAAAACTTTTTATAATTCTACATATAAGATATGTCAGTTATGATTATATATTGCAAATGTAGTCGTGCCACTATTGCAATGTTTTATAATGTGGCTGTCTGTGAAATGGTCTAGGAAATTAATTTCAGCCACAATAAGGTTGCCAGATTTTTTTTAACCAGGCACAAATCCTTCATAATCTATATTTACTTCTCAGGGTCAGTTTAAATAGGTTGTAGCATATGTGCTGGCACCAGAAAAATCCCCTCTCTCTCCCAGTGCCTTGCAGAATAGCAGGCTGAAGGAGATTATGAATACCGTAAGTATGGTTCAAAAGAAAACCACCCATGGTTCTGTGTCTACATCACTCTTCTGAGAAAGTGTCTCATATTCACCACAGGCCAATGGACTTTAGGGCAGGCAAAGTCATTCATAGGCTAACATAGTTTTGCTAGCCAATGGGTAGATCACAATTTTGTTGTGAATTATTTTAGTATCCAATAGGCTTCTTTTAGATACATCTTTTTAAATCTTTTTTTTCCTGTGAATCTTCTGTTTTGAATACATATTTTTAACATATCCTTTGCAGGAATCTGTTTGCCACATTAATCTGATGAAGTGACAAGTGGAGTGCTCCAAACATGGTATAGAATTGGTTCTCCAATTTTCTAAAACCAACATTGCTTCCTGTTCATTTTCAAATCTAATTCAAGCTGTTTTTAAGATTTACAAGCCTTCATGACTTGGAATGAGGTTGCTTAAAGGATCTGCTCTTGCACTGTTTCTGAGATGAGCCATGTTCAGGGCTTGTTATTTTCACCAAATGAGATCCAGTGGTGTATCTTTTCAATATTGGCACCCATATTGTTAATGGCCTTTTGAGAGGCTTGGGTAAATTGGGAGGTTGCCTGTAGGAAAAAACAGGGTGTTTTTTTTGAAAGCTTTAAAAATAATTTAACGTTTATTAAAAATTAAAGATATCAATTTAACCATGTCTTGTGTTGCACATGTCCTGTTGTTTGGTTTGATTCCTTTTGCTGTTTTTATGCTGTATTTTATATTTTGGAGTTATTGTTTTGATTTATATTTTAATATTTTATCATTGCATGCTGCCTACAAATTTTTGTTACTGGGAAGAATAGAAATGCTGGAAATAAATACCATTTAGGGACACAGATGTTATATGTCTTTCAGGCAGACCTTTATTTTGTCAGTTTCAAGGATGGGCTACAGCTCAATTTTGAAGTGCACACTTTGCGTTTAAAATATTTCTGACTTATTCTGTTTGAAAGAACATAAAAACAATTGACATTTACTTGCCTTCAATTTTGAAAATTATGTTAACATAACCAGTATTTGACCAGTCCAATGAGCCAGCCTGCCTGCCTTCCTTCCTTCCTTCCTTCCTTTTCCATGCATTTTGTATATAAATATCTTATAAAATAAAATTAATATAAAGCATAAAACAGTAATAAAATCAGACCACTCTAAATCAAAAGAGATATTTTTGTTATTTTCCAGCTTGCTGGGAGAACGGGAAAGGAACACACATGTAGTAGCCTACAATAGGAGCCATGCAGGAGGAAGCTTTCTCCTGCCTGCTTCTTATAGCCAAGTTTCTGGCAGTAGGAATATCTTTAAAACAGCTTCTCCTGTTGATGTCAGAAATGGGGCAGACGTGCAGGGGAAAAATAGAAAGAGTTGAATTATGTGATCAAGAATGAAATGGATAACCTATGACTTTCATATGAGAAAGGCTGATGAACTGATTAAGGATAATTGGCAGATCACTCAAATGGAAATTGCTTTCAAGCTTGGCATTTCACAGGAATGTGTGGGTCACATTATTGATGTTCTTCAATATTGGAAGCTTTGGTCAAGATAGATTTTTCACAGGAAAGATGATAGCTTCAAGTACATAGTGTAAGCCGCCCTGAGTCTTCGGAGAAGAGCGGGATATAAATGCAAATAAAAAAAAAAGTAGAGTTCAAATGTACATGAAGGAAATGTTGGAGAAACGCATCGTTGTTAAGCCTCACACCTCACATGCTATCCAAGAGACAAGTGTGAAGTTGGATTTTATGGTTTTATCCCATCCTCCATATACTCTAAACTTGGCACTATGTGTCTTCTACTTTTCCCCAAACCTGAAGAACTGCCTTCATGGGCATCTGTGTTGATTAAGAAGCAGAAGTAGGAAGGACAGTTAGGATCTGGTTGAAGAGACAAAGTATGGAATTCTTTCATGATGGCTTTAAGAAGCATGCTCATCGCTGGTATAAGTGTATACCAAATGGTGGTAGATATATGGAGAAGTATCTGTAGGCCACAGGAGCTTATTTCAATAATTATTTTCTTGCTCCATGTAATAAAATATTTCTATTTAAACTACTAAATCTACAGTTATGGAAACATTACTTTTCATTGAACCCTTCTATACATTTTGCATCTTACACTTTTCAGTTTCTAATATCTGAATAAAAAGAGCTTATCTAGAACAGAGTTCTTGCATTGCTGCCTGCAGGACCTCTAGTTCCTCATCAGAGAACGATTTGAGCCTTTAAAAGATCAAAATCTAGAGCAGATTTCTTGTACCAGCATCATGTTATTAATGTACCAAGAAGGAGACTGCCTGGTGCACCAATTATGATTTCCAGACACTTTTCATGGAAGCCTTGAATAAAACATGTTGCAGAAGTGAAGATGTATTGAACTTTCCCAAAGGCAGGTTAGTTCAAGAAATGTTGTAGCTGGTACACTAGCTGCGGTTGTGCAAACAGTTTTCTCATCAAATCCAATGACAGCTGGGAACAAGGAGCACCTTAAGCTCTGAATCTGCTCCACACCCAAAGGCTTCACGTCAATTGCTGTTTCAGTTTGCTTGTTATCAACTGCACCTGCCTTGTATAAACTTAATTTTAACCTGTTCTCTCACAACCATTCCATTATTTAAATAAGTCAGCATTGAGTTTGATGGGAAGGAGCAGTGGAACAGAATGTCACCAACATCCTGAGGTTATCTTACTCCAAAGCTCCCAGATGAGTTCTGCCAGCATTTTTATGGAGATAAACAGCATAAGAAACAGATCAGAATGCTGGGGAAAGCAAAGGCCACTGACTTGTGTATCAAAGATTGTTACCCACAACTACCTTCTGGACATGTCCTGACAAGGACGACTTGAATCTATCTATCTATCTATTTATTTATTTATTTGTCACATAGTATATATAAGTATAAGCATGAAATAACTATATAATATATAAGTATATATATAAGCATGAGTATGAATTAACTATATTAATTGGATCTAATGAAAGGTAACAATAGGACAGGAACGGTAGGCACTCTTGTGCTCTTATGCATGCTTATGAATCACTGCACTGCAGTGCCCCCAAGGACCCAAACTGTAGATGCTCCCCCCACCAACAGAAAAAAACAGATAACAGAACAGAATAACAACATTGGAAGAGACCTTGGAGGTCTTCTAGTCCAACCTCCTGCTCAAGCAGAAAACCCTATACCATTTCAGATAAAGCCTGTCTTATGGTGTCAAAATGGTCAAAAGGTTCAGGAAAGTGATGGGTTGCCCCTGGTTCATACTGGTTCTATAGAACTGGTAATAAAACCGGCAGGAAGTTCCGCCCACTGACCCAAACGTCATCAAAGCTCTTCTGCGCATGCGGGCGGGCACGATACAAACTGGTAGTAAAGGTAAGTAGAAGCCACCCCTGGTTCAGGAGGTCAAAATGATTGCAGTCCCCCACCATTTTTCAAAGAAAATCATCCTTCAAGGATCAATTAGAATGTGGTCTCAGTACCATATCCTAATTGTAACTGGTAATGGGTCTACATAATCAGTTTTATCCAAATATATCTGGACCTGTTAAATGTGGTTGGCAGGCATTTGGCAAGCTAAGCATAATTTTCAAGAACAACTTCTCCCTATGCCTGAAGAGAAATTTTTTTGATCCATATGTGTTACCTGCTCTAACATATGCAGGTAAAACATGGACATTAACTTCACGATCGATACAAAAGCTACAAGTGGCACAAAGAGCTATGAAAAGATACATGCTCAGCATTACAAGACAAGGCAGAAAGAGCAGCACATGGATTAGAGAACAAAGAAAAAATATATGTTATCATCAAAAGAATTGAAATGGAAATGGGCTGGTCACATAGGAAGAAGAACTGATGGCAGGTGGATCAAGGCAGTCGCAGGATGGATCCCACTTGATAAAAAGCATCTACAAAAGAGGCCTAAAACAAGATGGATCAATGCCATTAGTAAGTATTGCTGGCCCAATTGACAAAAGAAAACCCTGGAGCATATTGGTTGGAAACATGCAGAAGAGGCCTTCATCCGATAGTGGATAGACAGTTGCTAAAATGATGATGATGATGATGATATCTGGATCTGTAGGGCCACCAATTTTTCAAAGACTTTACCCAAGAATGCACTATTTGAGACTAGCCTGTAATGAAAAAAGGGTCCCCCCCCAAAAAAAAAAACAAAGGCCTTATAACTGCTTCCTTTGAAACATTCCACACTCAAAGACATACCAATCACCTCTTTTAACCTTGGTACCTACTCCAAAAAAGGACGCGGTGGCTCAGGGGCTAGGACATTGAGCTTGTCAATCGAAAGGTCGGCAGCTCAGCGGTTCGAATCCCTAGTGCTGCCGTGTAACGGGGTGAGCTCCTGTTACTTGTCCCAGTTTCTGCCAACCTAGCAGTTTTGAAAGCACGTAAAAATGCAAGTAGAAAAAATAGGGACTACCTTGGTGGGAAGGTAACAGCATTCTGTGCGCCTTTGGTGTTGAGTCATGCCGGCACACAAGACCAGGGAGACGTCTTTGGACAGCGCTGGCCCTTCGGCTTTGAAACGGAGATGAGCACCCTAGAGTTGGCAACAACTAGCACATATGTGCGAGGGGAACCTTTACCTTTTTACCTTTTTTCCTACTCCAAATTTCAATGCTCTCAAGTATTCACCTGTCCATATACGCTGCCCATATCTTTGAAATATATATAAGCTGGAAGAAATTCATTTCAGCAGAACAAGAAGTGCTCAATTTAGAATTTAACCCTGATCTTCCCCAACATTGGAGTCCCAATGAAGACCATTTGACTTTGTCTACAAAAACATATATTTCAAAGCACGCCTCCAACTGTTCTAGTTCTGTTTTGGAAAATCATTGTAGATGCAGAGGAGAAAAGCAAGACAACCCCACCTGTGTTTCTCATTAAATTTCAAATCTTGGGCAAACATTCAGTGGAATTCAACAATAGAACCACTTGAGGACTGAAGGATATATTTACCTCCCTTTAATACCTTCAAGAATCCCTGGAAAAAACTGCCATCAAATCATAATTCTCAAAATGACAGGGACATTATTAAAGGCATACAGAGAAGGACAGTGGCTATATTTAAATCGACTTAATCATAATGACATTATTAAATGCATAATAATAAATATATTTAAATCAGCTCAATCTTAATGACATATAATTGAATATAATCATTGACATCAAATTGGGCTGTTTTCTTAACTCCACCTCCTTTTTAAAATGTAGCTTATGGTCTGATTCCCCCCCCCCCCAAAACCCACTGTGGCTTTTATTTCCCCAAACTTGTGCACTTCTGATGTAGAATATGGGGATGTGAACAAAATAACAAGAATTTTAGTGTTAACTGAAGGAAATCTTGATTCTGTTTTTTTCTGGTGATGGAGAAAAGTTCCACAGTTTTCTCATGGCATAGAATCACAGAAGTAAGAGTTGGAAACATCCTCGTCCAGTCACCTTCTAATGCAGGAATTCACTATTAAGGTATTCCCAACATATGGCATCCAGCCTCTGTTTAAAACAAGTCCAGTGAAGGAGAGTTCAGCCAGTCCCCAAGGCAATCTGATAACTTTTGAACAGTTTATGCCATTAGGGGGGATTTTTTGGGGGGTTTGTTTTCCAACTGAAATCTGCTTCATTGTAATTTAAACCACCGGGTTTTTGGGCCCACTTCAACTCTTTACTTTATGCAGTGGAGTACCCCAAGGCTCTGTTTTAGGCCCAGTACTCTTCAACATCTTCATCAATGACTTGGACGAGGGGATAGATGGGGAACTCATCAAATTTGCAGATGACACCAAGCTGGCAGGAATAGCCAACACTCCAGAAGATAGGCTCAAGTTACAGAAAGATCTTGACAGACTTGAACATTGGGCGCTATCTAACAAAATGAAATTCAACAGTGAAAAAAGTAAGGTTCTACATTTAGGCCAAAAAAACAAAATGCACCAGTACCGTATATGTGGTACCTTGCTCAATAGTAGTACCTGTGAGAGGGATCTTGGAGTCCTAGTGGATAACCATCTAGATATGAGCCAGCAGTGTGCAGCAGCTGTTAAAAAAGCCAACACAGTTCTGGGCTGCATAAACAGAGGGATAGAATCAAGATCACGTGAAGTGTTAGTACCACTTTATAATGCCTTGGTAAGGCCACACTTGGAATATTGCATCCAGTTTTGGTCCCCACGATGTAAAAAAGATGTTGAGACTCTAGAAAGAGTGCAGAGAAGAGCAATAAAGATGATTAGGGGACTGGAGGATAAAACATATGAAGAACGGTTGCAGGAACTGGGCATGTCTAGTTTAACAAAAAGAAGGACTAGGGGAGACATGATAGCTGTGTTCCAATATCTCAGGGGCTGCCACAAAGAAGAGGGAGTCAGGCTGTTCTCCAAAGCACCTGAGGGTAGAACAAGAAGCAATGGGTGGAAACTGATCAAAGAAAGAAGCAACTTAGAACTAAGGAGAAATTTCCTGACAGTTAGAACAATTAATAAGTGGAACGACTTGCCTTCAGAAGTTGTGAATGCTCCAACACTGGAAATTTTTAAGAAAATGTTGGATAACCATCTGACTGAGATGGTGTAGGGTTTCCTGCCTGGGCAGGGGGTTGGACTAGAAGGCCTCCAAGGTCCCTTCCAACTCTGATGTTATGTTATGTTATGTTAAGAGTTCTGCCTCACATTAAAATCCTTGAAAAACTTGAAGACTGCTATTATGTCCCTCCAGAATCTTCTCTTTACCAGCCTAAACCTACCGTATAACTCCAACCATTCTTTTCCTTTCCGGCTGTTTATTATACTGGCAAATCTTCTTCTGGACTTGCTTTCATTTGCCAGTATTCTTTTTTTTTATATTAAAAAAAGTTTTACAAAATTTCCCCCCCATACATCCCCCCTATCCCTCCCACCCTGGCCCTCTTCTCTCCCCCTTCCCTCCTTCCCCCACTCCCTCCCCCCCCAGACTTCCCAGAGCAAATACAGGGTATAATGTCAACAATCACAAACTAAAATATACTAATCATCCAAAAGCTCCCACCCCTCTCTAAGCCCTTAACTCCCCTTTTCCATAAAAATGAAGAAAGGGTTTTTTTGTTTACATTTATACCCCGCCCTTCTCCGAAGACTCAGGGCGGCTTACAATGTATAAGGCAATAGTCTCATTCTATTTGTATATTTTTTTTTACAAAGTCAACTTATTGCCCCCCCAACAATCTGAGTCCTCATTTACAATCTTTCCATTCATAAACTATTTAACTTTTTAGTCTTTCAGTCCAATTTTTAAATATCAGTCTATTTTCTCCATTCCTATATATATCTTGCATAAACAGTCCTTCAAATATGATATTTCCACATTGCCATCTAAGTTCATAAATTTTACTGTCCATTCTTCAATAATAAGCGGTATTCCAACTTCTGATATTACACCATCAAGAGTTATTCTTCAATATAATCCATGTTTGCTTTCTAAAATGTATTTGCGATCAAAAGTCAGTTAGGAAATATACCTTATAGTCCATATTTGTATGTCCATCAAATATAAATATCATCCTTTTAATTTGTTTAAATCTAACATTTAACTCCAGTTCATTCCCATATTCCTAACATTGTATTCTAAACATTTTCTAAACAATCTCGACATATATAATTCCAACATTTAAATTAATAAGCATTTTCTAAATCCTTAACCCATCATTACAATCACATGTCCAAGATTTAAATTATTATTTTAACTTTCTTCTTTTATTATATTCCAAAATTTTTTTATCCTTTCCCATAGACAGAAACACCCTTTAGTTTAGAAGCTACATGAGTCTCTCCTTGTTCTTTTAATTCTCCAATATTTCTCTTCCCCTCCCCTTATCTTGTATTTTTTTTTTATTTGCATTTATATCCCGCCCTTCTCCAAAGACTCAGGGCGGCTTACACTATGTTAGCAATAGTCTTCATCCTATTTGTATATTTATATACAAAGTCAACTTATTGCCCCCAACAATCTGGGTCCTCATTTTACCTACCTTATAAAGGATGGAAGGCTGAGTCAACCTTGGGCCTGGTGGGACTAGAACCTGCAATAATTGCAGGCAGCTGCTGTTAATAACAGACTGCATTAGCAGCCTGAGCCACAGAGGCCCTTCATTTGTATTAATTTCATTAATTTGTATTACATCCTTATCTCATTTTTTTTGCCATCTCAATACCAATCAACTTAGCTTCTAGCAACAAAGGATTTCCAGCCTTTAATACATAATAAAAGTCTCTTGCTTTAAGAACTGTACTGAGGTAATACTTTCTTCCTTTATAATTCACTGTTAAACCAGTTGGAACATCCCATCTAAACTGTATCTGATATTTCTTAAGTTCATCCATTAAAAAGCAAATTCTTTTCTCTTTCTTAACATTTTAGGAGGAATTTCCTTCATCATTATTATATCTTGTCCTAGTATTTGAAATTTATTTTTATAAAATGCTTGTAAGATTCTTTAAGGAACACGTCATGTCATGTCATGGCATAGTATATATTAAAAAGGAGGAACTTTTGTATTTGCAAAAGCATTTTTCTAGTATCTGATATTCCTTCTTTTCCCATTATGTTCATCCATTTGAATTCCCTTCTTTCCAAACTTTTATTTCAGTTCCTGATACCAAAATCCATATTTATCTCTCAGTATCTCAAAATCTGCAGGTACACGAAACAAGAACAACGGATAGTGAATTATGTATTTAATAATAAGAGAATGAAAGTGAAAAGGCACATACAGATCTATGCTCCTTGATTGTATTTCGCTACTGTGGTTGTGGCCAAGATATCCAGTGGCTTCACAATTTCTTGATTCATTGCGAGTACAAAGAATCCTATTTTCCCCCATTCTCAAGGTAGAGTTTCAATCAACTACCAGCTGGGTCTTATAACAGTTCAGCCAAGTGGAAAAAAGACTAAAATACTCTGTGGGGTCAATCCCGCTTTTATTCAGTGTCAATCATAGGGTCAGCTTAATCTAATGCTATGAGAATGTGAGCAAATTGTTTGTTTTTCCCCTCTGAATTGTAACAGTGGTATAAAGTTAAATTGTAAACAAATATAAAACAAACAAACATAATACATCCCTCCCACATCTTAAAGAATAGAATAGAATAGAATTTTTTATTGGCCAAGTGTGATTGGACACATAAGGAATTTGTCTTGGTGCATATGCTCTCAGTGTACATAAAAGAAAAGATACGTTCATCAAGGTACAACATTTACAACACAATTGATGGTCAATATATCAATATAAATCATAAGGATTGCCAGCAACAAAGTTACAGTCATACAGTCATAAGTGGAAAGAGATTGGTGATGGGAACAATGAGTAGTGCAGATTTAGTAAATAGTTTGACAGTGTTGGGGGAATTATTTGTTTAGCAGAGTGATGACCTTCGGGAAAAAACTGTTCTTGTGTCTAGTTGTTCTGGTGTGCAGTGCTCTATAGTGTCGTTTTGAGGGTAGGAGTTGAAACAGTTTATGTCCAGGATGTGAGGGATCTGTAAATATTTTCACGGCCCTCTTCTTGATTCGTGCAGTATACAGGTCCTCAATGGAAGGCAGGTTGGTAGCAATTATTTTTTCTGCAGTTCTAATTATCCTCTGAAGTCTGTGTCTTTCTTGTTGGGTTGCAGAACCGAACCAGACAGTTATAGAGGTGCAAATGACAGACTCAATAATTCCTCTGTAGAACTGAATCAGCAGCTCCTTGGGCAGTTTGAGCTTACTGGTTAGGAAGGTTCACACTGCATCCCAAATATTTATGCTTTAGAAATCACTACACTTTTCAAAATGTTTATGTTGGATTGGGGCTACTTCTATATGACTAATTATATAAAGATAATAAGGAATGGGAATGGAGCACAGTATACCTAGCTTTCCTAAATGTTTTATGTGAATTTTTAAAAATACCATGTGCTTTATTTATGATAGTTGAACAATCTTTCAGTCTGTTAATGTGTCCCTATGCTTACTGTAAATCTTGAATGTGCTAAAGAGAAGTGAGCAAAATGTTCAAAGACAAACAATGACCATTGTTGGGAAGAAGTAGATGTTTATGTCCAACTTCCTTCCAGAATATATCCTGCATTTTTGTTCATTAAATCCTCTTTTTAAAGAGGATTACAATCTAAGTCTGAATTTAAAAAGCTAATAACTACATTTTTCATTGTATTAAAAATAAGAAATCATACAGTTTAAAACCTGTTAAGGCATGATGAAAGGGAAGGAGGAGCTGTAGTTACAAATACACTCAGTATTTACCACATCCAAATCCCTAAAAACTATTGACTGAGTTTTGGCAGGGGTGAAATGCTCCTGGTTTGGTAGCGATGGCGGCGGGTGGTTCAGAGAACCGGTAGCAAAAATCCCTGCCCCCCCTCGCCCGTGCCCAGCTGAGCCACACGATCATCAGAGGTGGTTTTTTTTACTTTTAAAAGCATTTTTTCGAAAAAATGCTTTTAAACAAAAAAAAAATGCTTCTTATGATTGTGTGGCTCAGCTGGGATCGTCAGAACCTTTTAAAAGCATTTTTTTACAACCTCTTTGACTGAAGAGGTTTAGAAAAAATGCTTTTTAAGGTTAAAAAAAAAGTTGCCCACACCCACCCAGTCACATTACCCCCCAAGCCACGCCCACAGAACCAGTAGTAACAAATTTTACATTTCACTCCTGCTTTTGAGGATACTATGCATGTGTGTGTGCACTGATGTACAGAATATAGAATAACAGAGTTGGATGGGACCTTGGAAGTCTTTTAGTCCAACCCCCTGCTCAGGCAGGAAATCCTATACCATTTTAGACAAATGGTTGTCCAATCTCTTCTTAAAAACTTCTAGTGTTGGAGCATTCACAACTACTGGAGACAAGTTATTCCACTATCAATTATTCTGTCAGGAAATTTGCTGGCTGAGGAATTCTGGGAGTTGAAGTCCACAAGTTGTAAAGTTGCCAAGGTTGGAGACCCCTGATCTAGCAAATGCAAAAGTGACGAACATGGTGGTCCATCAGGTGGGTGTGTGCATGTGTGTGTGTGCATGTGCTGGGTGGCAGCAAGTGTTGTAATATCTCATTTAATTATCTAAGAGGTGGAACTTTCATTGCAATGTCATGAGACACAATTTGCCATTTTGATGAAACTTCATCAAAACTTGGTTGTGGGGTTTGTGTTAGATTGAAGATGGCCATATTCAGTTTGAAATCCATACAACTTTATTAGCTATTCAAATTGTATGGTGAAACATTTCCTCCTAAGCCCAAACAGTTTTCCATTTGTTACAGTCAATAAAGTCTGGATATATTTTGAAATTATTCTACTGCCCAAATTTCGCGTGACTGTAATATCTAGTGTGGTTAATAAAGGCTAATTCTAAACCTGTTTAGCTATAAATCTGAAACCTTTATTTTTACGACAAGAAGTACTTCCACAAATTCCTTCTAGAAAAATGAGATGAATTAGTCTTGTTAACTAATATCCAATATTGAACCAAGAAAAAAGCTGAAAATATCCAAATTGATTGTTTGTTGCCTTTACAAATGTATTCATTCTCCATTCCAATACAGAGGGCCACAATTTTTTTTTGTTTTCTTCTTTCATTGTTAGTGCAACAAACATATATGTTATTAGTGAACTAGCTACTCTAGCTTTTTCTGTGGGTCTCTTAGTGTGTCTCTAGAAGCATCATATTTATATATTCATTATTGTAGTATTTAGTACAGTTTCCTCTTTGTACAGTATTCTAAACAAAAGAATCTTCATGCAATTTAAGGATCTGCTAGTGCTAACAAAGATCCATTTATAGCAGTTCACCGGCAGTAACCCATGAGAGGTCCTGGAATGGTCATAAGCAGAGCATGATGACAGTGTTGTGGCCCGCCAGTGGCCAGTGGATCAGGCAGCAGATTCAGACGGTGTGGAGGTTGGGAAGGAACATGTGCCAGTCCTGGAGTCTGAGGAAGGCTCTGATGAGGGCTCTGTGTCAGAGGCAGGGTCGTATGCCAGTTATTAGTTGCCTTTGGAGTCAGACATCAGTCAGGCTGACGAACAGCTGGAGCCTGTTCCCAGTGTGCACATGCGCAGAGTTGCCAGACAAAGGGAACTAAAGAACAAGGGTCAACTTGGGAGTAAATCCACAGGTGGACAATGAATGCCCCCTCCCAGATGGAATAAAAGAGGAGTGAAAGGGGAGTGGAATTTGCAGGAGACAATTAGTTCATTACTGCATTCTTGCCAAGTATTGCAGTGTCTGAAAGATATCGGCTTGGCCATGCTCCAAGCCTGATAAAGATCAGTAATTGTGAACTATCTTGAAAGACTGTGGGAGAGGAAAGACTTTGCTGGAGAGGAATTCACTGTAAATTAAATAAAAGGGGTTTATTGGGACAAGGATTTGCCTTTGTGCTGCTGGGGAAGCCTAGGTCAGAATAGGCAGTGGTTATCCATTTGTATCTACTCATAGTCAGAGGTGGGTTTCAGCAGGTTCTGACCAGTGGTGAAATCAATTTTTTTACTACTGGTTCCTTCCCCACTCCTGGGAGAAGGATATTGCAAAATCTCCATTCCCACCCCACTCTGGGGTCAGCCAGAGGTGGTATTTGCCAGTACTCTGAACTACTCAAAATTTCCACTACCGGTTCTCCAAACTGCTCAAAATTTCTGCTACCGGTTCTCCAGAACCTGTCAGAACCTGCTGGATTTCACCCCTGGTTCTGACCAGTTCTGGAGAACCAGCAGTGGAAATTTTGAGTAGTTTGGAGAACTGGTAAATACCACCTCTGACTGGCCCTGCCCCCATCTAGTCTCTGCCTCCCGAGTCCCAGCTGATCAGGAGGAAATGGGGATTATACAATAACCTTCCCATGGAGTGGGGTGGGAATGGAGATTTTACAGCATCCTTCCCCTACCACGTCCACCAAGCCATGCCACACCCACCAAGCCACACTCACAGAATCAGTAGTAAAATTTTTTGAATCCCACCGCTGTTCATAGTAGTGGAAATTCAATGAACACTGCTTCTGAAAGTGTCATGGTTAGTCAGTGGTTTCCTTTCTGTATAATCCACATGGATTTTGAAAATTGAATGTAAAAAAAGAATATCAGAGGAATTGGAGTGAACAACTTGCATTGGGTTAAGGGCTGCAGCTTTTAGGGGGTAAAATGAGTGCTTTAAATTCCCACAAGGCTTAACAACTTTAAGTGCCAATCTTCAAAACATATTCTGAAAAATTTGCTGTGACACAGTTTAGGTGGGAAAGGGAGGCAGTGTGGTAGATTGCATGTGGCTATCAGGCTGTCTTTTTGGGTAAAACCCACAAATCTTTCAGGAAAAGCAGTTACTAAGTAAGTGCACTGTTAAAATAAAAGTAATAAAGTCTTCCAGATTTTTTTCCTACTAATAGAAGTTCTCCATTTCTGATCTGAACATTTACAACTAGATTTTCATCTGATGAGGCCATTTCTAATGCATAACTGTCATATATTTTAGTGCAAGTGTTCCATACAGTATCAAAACTTGATGAGTTACTATCATTTTAATGATCTGAAAGGAGAGGGAATAGATAAAAAAATGCAGCAGAGGCATGATCAGATTGTTAGACTATCCAACTGCACACAGAATAGAAAAAGGCACAAACTATGTACTGCAAACTACTTCTGCTGACTGCCGGCTCCCTGCAGTTTGTCAGTTCAAGTCTCACCAGGCTCAAGGTTGGCTCATCCTTCCATCCTTACAAGGTCGGTAAAATAAGGACTCAGATTGTTGGGGGCAATAGGCTGACTCTGTAAACTGCTTAGAGAGGGCTGTAAAGCCCTGTGAAGTGGTATATAAGTTTAAATGCTATTGCTATTTCAATAGAAAGATGCATGCATTCGTCTTTATAACTTCCTCCTCAGTTGTGTAGTTACAAATTTTAATCTACTTCACGTTTTCAACATTTGAATTCCCATGCATGTTGTTTAAACAATGTAATTCCTCTTATATATCAAGGCCTTTTCAGCTCAGTTTAAATATTATACCTAGGAAAGCTTAAATTATATTTTTATTTCTACTTATGCTCTGTAATTCATATAAACGTGGTATTTCTCCCATAATTATAAGAACAGTAGTGCAAACAGATAATAACTGAGAAGCAGAAGGTTTTTAACACTGATTTGTTCCAGAGCATATTTTTAATGCAAAAATAAATGTTCACAGCATCATAATGAATAATGTTATACCGGGTAAACTGCAGGTCAAAAAATCTAACAAAGGTATCAACAGTGTGATCAGAGGATTTTGTACTCTATGTAATTTATAAAATGAGTCTCATTACAATGTACCATCCCTTCAGGATATTCTACAGATACTGGATGATAGAAATTCCAAGACTGATCATGTTGAATCAGATGCGCTATCTGACATTGTGCTTCAGATGAATGTTGAGAATAAATTGCATTATATCCCTATTGAATCTTTTGATTTAAATGTATTTGTGTTGCACACCCTTTGAATAACAGAACTAAACCTTTAGGAATTAAAAAAGGATTGTACCTTCCACTTAATTCTCTGCAGGCACCTGCATAAAAAAGAAAATTGTTGGGGAGACGACTTCCGGTATCCGGCGGCAACGGACATCTGGAGGTGCCTCTCCTGCCTCCAGTGTCCGAATCCGGCCGCCTCCGAGGCCCTTAGGGGCCAGGTGTTCCGAAAAGGACACCTGCCGCACGGACGGCTCGCCAGGGGTCTCCCAGCCGACATACAGGACTGGGGGGACCGATGCTGGCGCGTCCTAGGCTCGGAGGGGTTCGGAGGCCTCAGGCCGCGGCCATTATTTTGGTCGTCGCCTGGGCCGCTGTGCCCGGTGACACCGGGGCTTTGGATTTATAATTGCAGCAGCCTGGTGGCGAACAGGGAACGGAGAAGAATTGAGGAAGGGAGAAGGGAAGGAGATATCGGCAATGTGAGTGGAGTGCTCCGGAGTGCGGGGGTTTTCTCCCCTGCGACTGGAAGGAGCACGAATCACTTTGGAGAGAGGAGAACTTAAAATAACAAGATTACCGGTTTTGTGGAGCTCTGGAGAGAAGAGGTGATGGAGAAATTTAGGAGGGAGGGTTTGAGGCCCCTCCTCTGGGGAACAATGGTGGCGCCCAGCTTCCGCCTTCACTATGAGAATCTTGATGACATCACTTCCTTCGGCTTCCTGGTTGACTAACTGTACTCTGGACTCGTTGCTCCTGTGAGTGCCCCTGGTGGATCCGGAGGAAATTACAAGGATACTGTGCTTGCCTGAGGATTTTAAAAATTTTTAAATGGCAAAAGGTCAGAGACCAACTGCTGGAGAAATGGAGAGAATTTTGGAAAAGTTATCTAATATGGACAAGAAACTGGATGAAATAAGAGCAGAAATTGTGACTATCCAAAAGGATTTAAAGAACACTCAACAAGTCTCAGCAGAAAACAAGCAGAAAGTGGAAGGTCTGAGGAGAGATGCGGCAGTGCAGAAAAGAGAGGAGACGACAGGCAATGCTGTGCTTGGACTACAGATGGATAAAATGTCTTATTTCCTTAGGTTTCAAAATCTGGAAGAAGTGGACCAAGAAGACTTGAGAGATGTTGTGACTAACTGTTGGGAGAATTTCTTGGGAGAGGTGTTGACTTTATGAATTGGGATGTGGATCGAGCTTATAGAGTTAATTCAAAATATGCACGCACGCATGCAGTTCCTAGAGAGGTTCATGTCAAATTTGTGAGAAGAGAGACGAGAGATGAAATTCTTAGAAAACATAGGAGTGGGGCACTGACTTATAGGGGCAGGGAGATAGCCATTCTGAGGCAGATTCCCAGACAGGTACGTGAAATGAGAAAGAAATATTACTTTTTGTCAAGCAAATTGTACCAGAAGAGAGTAGGCTTCAGATGGCTGATGCCAGAGGGATTGATGATTTTCCGGGAGGGCATTACGAAAAAATTAGTACAATTGCGGAGGCTGCGGCCTACGTGGAGGAACACAAAGCCCTCCTGGAATTAGATGACCCAGGAGTTGAAGAAGGGGAGGTTATAGACCATGGGGAGGAGGCGGCTGCCGCTGTTGCGGCCCTGGAGTTGGGTCAGGCTGAACCCAGAGTTCTGAGATCCAAAACTAGGAAGTGACAATGATATTTGGTATTGTGTTGGTTTTCCTTATTCTCCTTTGTATGATATTCTGATTATTCTTGACCCTTCTTTATTGCGTATGTAAGATTGATAAACTTAGCTACTTCGTATCACCTGCTTGCCATATGGCTGTTGTATGTGTTTAAAATTTTGAGTAAAATTCTTATCTTGTATAAGAAAAATGAAAATTTACCATACCTGATATGTATTTGTATAAACCTTTTTTGACCAATAAAAACTTTTTGGATAAAAAAAAAAAAAAAAAAAAAAAAGAAAATTGTTAGACATAAACATCAAGTACATTAGAGAGAAATCCAAAGCTTTAACCAAAAACTGTCTACTATTGACCTCACCCCATTCCTAAGAGGTCTGTAAGGGGCGTGCATAAGAGTACAAATGTGCCTATCATTCCTGTCCTATTGTTTTCTTTCATTATATCCAATTTTTTTTATTTATTTGCATTTGTATCCCGTCCTTCTCCGAAGACTCAGGGCGGCTTACACTATGTCAAGCAATAGTCTTCATCCATTTGTATATTGTATACAAAGTCAACTTATTGCCCCCCCAACAATCTGGGTCCTCATTTTACCTACCTTATAAAGGATGGAAGGCTGAGTCAACCTTGGGCCTGGTGGGGCTTGAACCTGCAGTAATTGCAAGCAGCTGCTGTTAATAACAGACTGTCTTAGCAGTCTGAGCCACTCAAGGACCCTTTTACATACTTATGCTTATATATATGCTTATATATTATATAGTTATTTTCATGCTTATGCTTATATATACTGTTGTGACAAAATAAATAAATAATAATAATAAAAAACTCCACCTCAACTCCCCTATACAGTAGAACCTCTGGTCACAAATGCTTCTGACCACGACCAAATCGGGTTCTGAACAAAATGTTCACAATTTTTTTTCCCCCATGGCCAATTTCCCCTTCTGCATCATTTTTTTTGTAAGCGCCAAATATCCAAATTTAGGTTCAGGTCATGACCAAATCGGTTTGCGACCAAAGTTATGGAACAAATTATAGTCATGACCAGAGGTTCTACTGTAAATTACTTTTCTAGTTGCAGAGAATTTATCATTTTTTATCTGAAGGTTAAAGTGATATAGCCAAAACAGACTTCATAACTCCAGTATTTCCTTATCCATGAGTCATTGTGTTGTATGTTTGGAGATGAACTATGTCTTCCTTTTCTTCTTCTTTTTTCTCTCCCCTTCCTTCTTCTCTGGAAAAAAAAATCCTACTCTAGCAGCCCAATCCAATGAAAACAAACCTATCAGAACTAGATTCAGCAGTCCATCTGCATTTAAAAAACAAAGGTGACTCTTTTGAAGACAGCAAAGTCCGCATTTTGGACAGAGAGGGCCGCTGGTTTGAAAGAGGAGTTAAAGAGGCCATCTATGTCAAAATTGAACAGCCGTCTCAACAGAGGGGCAGGGATACAACTGCATCTATCTCCAATCTACAACACAGTCCTTTCAACAGTTCCAAGAAGGCTCCACACCGGTGACCCTGAGGTCACAGACAAATCTCCAGGTGACCTCAATGACTCTCTAAAAGAATGCAAATGATCAGCTGTCTGCAAGGAATATAAATCCTTCCATTCCCCACCATCCAGTCAGAACTGAAGGAACTTCTTGGGTGAGAAGTGAAACATCTTCAAAGAAAAACCAGAAAGTCCAGTTGCATCTTGAAAAAGCACCTTTGAGACAATCATGACCTGGATGACTGAGAATCTCCATAGATCCATAATGGAATTTGCAGAGAAACTTGAAATATCTTCTGAGAAATCTTTTGGGGATATATATACTTGTTATCTGATTTGGAATAATGAGGTTGTACTCTTGTCTTAATTTTTGGGCTCAACTTTATTGCTTTGCAATGGCTATTTCTGAAAGGGAACAGAAGAGCTGAGAAACGTAATATTAATTTGGTCATTTGGGAATCTGACATGTCAGATACTTTGTGCAAAGTTTCATTATTGTATGTGTTCACTGTAAAATGCAGAATTTGGAAACTGATGTATTGGGACGAAAGTATTATAAGCAGAGGAAGAGCATGAAAAAAGATGAAAAGTAACCCCAAACAGGAAAATGTTTGGCACTTAACAACATATCATTTTTTCTGGAGTTAGTTTGAAATTGGGCACAATGAACTTGTCTTTCAAATAGGAGGGCAATATAACCTGGTTCATATTGTGCACTCTATGACAGGCTGCCAGCTTCATTTAAAAATCTGATACGAAACTGCATTCAGGTTGTTCAGAGAGCATTTCACCAGGGAGTCATAGAAACCAAATGAAATCAGGAGAACCACTGGAGAATAGACATGCGTGATGAAAATTGATTTATTATAAAAGCATGCCACGAAACAAAGAAGTCTGGTAAATACTTTTGGCAATAATATGCCTTTAGATTTTTTTGGGGGTAAATTCAATATAAAACACATGATATATTTAGGTTTCGTCTGAAGGTCAATATGACATAAATTGAAATCTTAATTTTAATTTAAAAAAAATAAGCTTAGTTTTAATTTAATGAATCTCACTCCCATTTTTCTACCTTTTCATTTTCTAATAGTTTTGCCAAGTCAGCTCTGCACAAAGATTGAGGGGAGTAGCAGATAAAGTAGGGAATAAGGGAACAGACCAACAGGTAAATACTTTGTTTTGCTCAAGGTCTCAGGCAAGTGAACAATAAGTGACATATAGGTAGTCCTCAATTTACAACAGTTCATTTAGTGATCATTTGAAGTTACAATGGCACGAATAGTAATAGATGACTGTTTTTCATATTTAACATCCATTGCAGCATCCCCATGGTCACATGATCAAAATTCCGATGCTTGACAACTGGTTCATATTTATGATGGTTGCAGCGTCCCAGGGTCATGTGATCATGTGATCACCTTCTGACAAGCAAAGTCAATGGAAAAGCCAGATTCACTTAACAACTGGCTTACTAATTTAACCGCTGCAATGATTCACTTAACCAACGTGGCAAGGAAAGTTGTAAAATGGGGCAAAACTCACTTAACAAATGTCTCACTTCGCAACAGAAATTTTGGGCTCAGTTGTGGTGGTAAGTTGTTGATTACCTGTATTTGGGTGAATAGTTGGCTATGTAATTTCTGTACTTCGTGCCACTCTATGTTGTATTGTTTTTAAAGGCCCAATCCAGTGGTGAAATCCAATTTTTTTTACTACCGGTTCTGTGGCCGTAGCTTGGTGGGTGTGGCAGGGGAAAGATACTACAAGATCTCCATTCCCACCCCACTCCAGGGGAAGGATACTGCAAAATCCCCATTCCCTCCCCACTCTGGGGCCAGCCAGAGGTGGTATTTGCTGGTTCTCCGAACTACTCAAAATTTCCACTACCAGTTCTCTGAACTGCTCAAACTTTCTGCTATCGGTTCTCCAGAACCTGTCAGAACCTGCTGGATTTCACCCCTGGCCCAATCTACTGCAATTTCTCTCAAGTGCAATGCAGTTTATGAACCAGTGCGATCAGGACTTTTCAGGATCCCCATTATAAAATTAAAAGATTCATACTTGTAGATCTTGTCCATTTTATTACTTCAAATTGGTTGGGAGTAGATAGTTTTTATGTTATCCTTAAATAACTTCCCTTAATTGCTACATTGTCAGTCTCAGTTGCTTAGAATGAGGCTTAAGTATGCAACATCTCTCATTATTTTTCTTTTTATATCTTGGAGCAAAAAGGATAATCTTCACTACACTGGACAACAGTTCCAATAAGTCCCCCAGAAAATAGAAGACATTGTTTGACCTTCCCTCTGAATACTCTATCTGAGGGTCAGGTAAAAAAAACACCCTATCAGCTCGATAGATGCGGCTTCCCCTCATTTATAATACTTTAATGCCCTGAACCAGTTATACAAAGAAGATCTATTTAGCATTTCATAAGCTCTTTAATGCAAACTTGGAAAATCTCTCCTTGAGTAGTTTTAAAATTAACTGTTCTCTTATGAATCACACATGCACAAACAAAAGAGCAGACTTGTGCGTGAAAGCAGAGCACAACTGGCATTTTTGAAGTGTTATCATTCAAGGAACAGTTATTAACTCCTCCTCCTCTTGCCTGCTAATGCAAAATGTTATTCCACGCCTGTGGTATATGGATCTATCTATTAATCCGTTTATCTCTGTCTCTAGGCATGATCAGTTATTCAGACCCTGGAATTTTAATTAGTTTAAGGACAAAGAAACTCCAACCCTTTATTGGCAGAGCAGCCTTATTGAAATGCAACACTACTATTCAAGTCAGATTTTAGAAAGCTTCACAATATAATATACATAAAACATGAGATAAAAAGAAAGGGTTATATTGGTTTGAGTGTGTGATGGGGAAGGTCATGATACAATGAAATAATTAGTTTTCTGGAATATCACTGTTCCCGTTTTCCATTTCAAAAAAAAAAATGCTACGATAGTCTGATATTATAACCTGTTTGATGGGATATGAGTTTGCCTCATGGCAGAAATATCTAGGGTGTTTTTCTTGCCACGATTAGATAAATGACCTAGGCAATGACTATTTCCTTGCCCTGTTAGCTGCAATCCAGAAAATCTGTCAGTTTAGCTTTAGATTTGTGTTCAATATCCGATATTAGAAGAAAAATGATTGTGTACTCAAGGCTTAAATTTCTTTAATACGTTTAATACAAGAACTGCCTGGCATGGAAGATTTTTTATCTTTAGACAGAAAGGATATGATTTAGGCTTAGATACCTCCTCTGAAAGCCTCAGGTTTAAAATTTAATGCTTTTGTAATAAATATTTGACTGCATTTGGGGAGCTTCAGTCTCTGTTGTCCACATGCACAGATTAAAGTCAAATAAAAGAAGTTAGATAATGCTCCTGGGACATGAAAGGAAGACAACTGGAAACTGTTTAGCAGGCTTTGTGAGGTGGGAATTTATTTTTGTTAATGTGTCTATATAAAAGGCTCAACAGTTAGTTAAAAAAATTGATGGCCATTTCAAGGTAAAGCCTTCTCCAAGTGGCTTTCATAAAATGGGTAAAAACATGACTTCAAGAAAAGAACAACCGGAAGTCTATCAGTACTGCTGATAAGGGATTGTAACATTAGGTAAGTCCTATTTCCTTGGGTAGCAAGAAATGTCTATGACCATGATGGCGAACCTATGGCATGTGTGCCACAGGTGGCACGCATAGCCATATCAGTAGAGTCTCTGGAGGCTGGGGACAGCAAAAAAGTCACTTCCGGAAGTTGGCAAACTGGCAGTTTCTGGCCTCCGGACGGCCTCCGAGGGGGTGGGGAAGGCCGTTTTCATCCTCCTCAGACTCATAGAGAGGCTCTGGAGCTAGGTGAGAGAGGAAGACGGGCCTACCAGGCCATTGCATGCCAGGAGTGGAGGGGGAGGGGGATCGCCAGCGCATGCGCGGGGTGGGGTGCATAGAATTATGATGTGGGCACACACGTGCGTGACTCCCCCCGCCCGCCCACCTGCTGGCACGCAATGGAAAAAAGTTAGCCATCACTGGTCTATGAGATTCCCATGTGGAAATCTTTCCTATGGTGGCTCATCACCCTCAATGTCCTACATTCTTGTGTAGATCCTACATTCTACAGAATGCAGAATGAGAGCAGTGCATTCTAAAGATGTTATGGGTGTGGGGAATCATGGCTCCTGAAAATCATAATGGGATTGTTTTCCCAAGGTTCTCCCATTGGCTTTGTAAGTACATGGGCTTAATCTGTTTCCACTGATATTAATGATGTTTTAACCACCAGCCCTTTCTTCTTTTTGGAGAATTAGGATGGCTTTGCTTGCTCCAATTTAAAATAACACATTTCACACCCGAGCACAATGAGCATAAAAAGCTAATGAACAATTAAAACGAATAGATAAACAATAAGACAAAACATTATAAGACTCAGTATCTTAATTAAAGTATGTTAGATGAAATTGTTTTTTAAAGGCTTATTTAAAAGCAAGCATTGAGGTCATAAATATAGATTAATTTAGAGATTTTTTCAGAGTCAATGTCACCAGAAAGACCGATCTCTAGAGTCCCCTAAGTGGAGGACCACTGGTCTAAAAGAAAACAATTTCCCTGATTCTTCCCTCTTTGCCCTTATTTTTGTAAATTAATTAAGTTCTTTAAATTTAAAGTTTAAAGTTTAAAATCCAAATTATTTCAAACTGCTTAAAGTGTATATTTCTGGTTGGGTTGGCTATGTAGTGGAGGCACCATCGCCATTGAAAACTGGCAGCTAGAACAATGTTACAATGTGAGTTGGAATTGTTCAAACAAGGCATCCTTACAGCTTGCCATATGTTGCTGCTCCTTTCCTATAAAGTGGTTGAGAACTTTTCTTTTTGAAATGAGAAAGGGAGAGGAAAGTATAAAGTTTAGTGTTACTTGTACCATGAGTTTCCTGATAAGCATCACGAAATATGTGCAACTTTCATCCCACCTGAAAATGGGGACACCTCTTAACGTTCACTGAATCCTCTGTTATTTTGGGAAAAAAATTCCAAATGTAAAATACAGTATTAAAGAGACCTATCAATAAAGCTAAACAATCTAGAATAAAAATGTGATCATACGGTAGTACAGTATCATGAAAAGTCCACAAAAACAAGTATGGACAAACGAGCCTATAAAAATGGTTTAGGTTCAGATGGACTAAATAGGATCAGATAGTATTAAATGACCCATAGTTTATGCTTGGGCTGATATAATAAGGTAAGGGGAAACTCCAATCCGTTTTAGCCTAATTTGCAAACACAAATGTTGCCTTGTTTTGAATCCCTAAGAGTACACATTGATGCTTTTAAATCTTTGTGAAGATTCATGCAGTTACTTGAATCTATCCAGAAGAAAGTTCATGATAACCTTCCTACTTCTAGAAGAGCATATTTGTTGTTCAATGCAGTTTATAATCCCAATCAATATTGAATCGGAGCACTTAAATGATAATAATTCAGTGTAAAAAAAAAAAAGACAAAGGACAGGACCATCTCATATTCTAGAAGGGAGTTTAAAATTTCTGTCGCACCTGTTTAGGTCTTCAAGCAGAAGGGATTTTTTGGCACCTCTGGATTACCTGTATCAAGTGAGGAATGGGTTGATAGTTCACAATATCTCTTCCAATTCTACGTCTTTGTCAGATTGTTAGACTCCTTCTCTCCTGCCCCCTGATTATTATTGTTTTCTTCAAAATCTCCCTCCTTTTCTTTCTCTCTCTTGCCCATCTCCCCCCATTATTCTTACATGCCTATAACTTTGGCAGAATAGAACCTAGTATCTATAGCAGTGATGGCTAACCTTTTCAGCGCCGAGTGCCGAAAACACACACGCACACACCCATAATACAATGTGGTCGTGACCCCCACAAGGCCCCGCCCTCTGCATATGCGTGGGCACCCCCTACATGCCCCCAACCCCTTGGATGCATGCACATCTCACACATGTGCTCTGCCCCCTGCACATGCATGCAGAGACCCAAAAACCAGCTGGCCTGTGGGAGGCGTGCACGCATGCACAGTGGAGCTGAGCTGGGAGGGCTCCGTGTGCCACCTGTGATACGCATGCCATAGGTTCGCTATCACGGATCTATAGCCTCCTAATCTATCTCCTTATCTGTAGTAAATGCATGCATAAAAATGAATATATTGCAGGCCTTTTCTGAGCTGCTCAAAAGGTGCCAGCAGAAAGAACATCTTTAAATGAAGGCAAATCTATTGGGAGGGCTAAATGTGTGGAATGATTTCGTGTCCTAGATTAAACCAAATTTACTGCAGATAAAAGATGACTTCGAGATGGGACTAAAGGACTCAGTGAGTCACTTATCCGCTTAGAAAAGCTTTGTGCCAAGGTCATTTGAAAGTAAGACTGGAAAGAGAATGAATTTGAGTGACTATTAGACACTAATGGCCTTTGACTAGTGGGTCTAAAATGAATTTCTGGCTCTGATCTAACTCTTGATGAACTACTTGCAAGGTGGCATCTTGGCCTACAAATCTCATATAAGAAATGAACCTGTGTGCAGCTCCTTAGAAAAGTAATAATAATAAAATATTATTACCCCAAAGAGGAACTGGCAGCTTTCATTTAATGAAAACCCTGACATATCAATTGAAGAAGAATCCTTAGTATTTAAGCAGCTGCTACAGCAACACAATCTCTTTTTAACCCATTTGTGTAATTCAGCGATAACGAAGACTTTTCTGAGAGATTGGTCAATGATCTTTTTGTATTTGGGAGGTGATTCCTTTGAAACAAATGATATTGTATGCATTTATGCTGATAAATTTTGTTTATATTTTGATTCCTGCATTTTGCCATGGAATGACAAACAATATACAATATAGGTAGTCCTCGACTTACCACAGTATATTTAGTGACTGTTCAAAGTTACAACGGCACTAAAAAAAGTGACTTATGACTGTTTTTCACTTATGACTGTTGCAGCATCCCCATGGTCATGTGATCCAAATTCAGATGTTTGGCAACTGGTTCATACTTACGACAATTATGATTTATGATTGCAGTGTCATGGAGTCATGTGATCACCTTTTGCAACCTTCTGACAAGCCAAGTCAGTGAGGAAGTCCGAGTCACTGAACAATCATGTTGCTAACTTAACAAATGCAATGAGTCACTTAACAACTGTGGCAAGAAAAGTCATAAAATGGGGCAAACTCGTTTAACAAATGTTTCACTTAACAACAGAAATTGTGGGCTCAATTGTGGTTGTAAATTGAGGATTACCTGTATAACAATTCCAATTTATATATCCTGCAAGATAAATTCATAGATGGATGTATTCTTTTACTCTTGATTCCTAGAGATTCCTAGATTCAGAAATAAAAGTAACAAGAACTTTTATAAGAGAAACAGAACAGCAGATGCAGAAGACAAGTGCTGTGGAAACTTGAGTATAATCAGATTGGAATATACAGTATACATTTCCACCTATTTGTAAAAATTGAACCAATTTCCATCCTCCTGATTTCTTTCTTTTTTCCTTCCACTATTTTCTCTGTGCTGTGAATCTTTGCAATTGTCAGTCTAAAGAGCAGACTTTCCTGAGGAACTGCTTTAGCTGGCAAGTGATGGGCATACACATTCTAGTGCAGGGGTCTCTAACCTTGGTCCCTTTAGGACTTGTGGACTTCAACTCCCAGCTTTGCTGGCTGAGGGACTCTGGGAGTTGAATTCCACAAGTCTTAAAGGGACCAAGGTTGGAGACCTCTGTTCTAGTGGTGTACAGAAGTGGGGAATGGTCAGTCAAAAAATTCAAGATGATGGTTGTGCTGTGTATCAAAAATCTACCTCTTTTTATAAGCAAAAAAGGGTAGGGCTTAGATTGCACTGCTGTGACTCCATTTTGAATTTCCTCCTCACCCAGGAGACACCATTGTATGCATCCATAAAAAATGCTGTTTCTTAATGATACTTAACTTTGTCAAATAAAATGCAACTTTAGTGCTGCTGCTTCTTCATCATGAAAATAAGCAGAATCTTTGGCCTTCTGAACCAAAATGAGAAGGTACAATGCACCACACTTTTCAGAGTATAAGATGCACTCCCCCCGCAAAAGTGGGTGAAAATTGTGGTGCAGTAGCTGAATGTTATTGAAGTCCCACCCCCCCGGCCTCCACTTTCAGCCATTTTCGGCCTCCTTGTGTCACGTTTTCGGCCATGCTCTGTTTTAGACCCATTCCAGGCTACGGGCATCGCCACAGCACATTGCCACCTATCATTGCCTCCACATGTTGTGTTTTTGGCCTCTGCATGCCCCGTTTTTGGCTTCCTTGCATCACATTTTTGACCAGTTCCAGACAGTGGGGATTGCCGCTGCCACTGTCGCTGATCCCCGCTGCCTGGAACCGGCTGAAAATGCAATGCGCGGAGGCCAAAAATGGGGCATGCAGAGTCTGAAAACGTGACATGCAGAGGCAGCGATCGGTGGCAATGTGCTCTGGGATCCCCGCAGCCTGGAATGGGTCTAAAACAGAGCATGCGAAGACCAAAAATGCAACGTGTGGAGGTGGCGATGGGCTCTGGCGATCCCTGCATCCTGGAACAGCTGATTGGCAGTATTCTGGGAGGCCGATCCAACTGCCAATCAGCTGTTCATGCTAAATCAGGCTGCGATAACGTGCTGAAGCTGACCAGGCTGTTTGCTGTTTGCTGCAAGGATGCTAGCCAGATGAATACCGATGGATGCTGGTAGGCAGAGGCAGAATTTTTTTTCTTGTTTTTCTCCCCAAAAACTAATGTGCGTCTTATTTTATATTTTTCGGAGCATTTTATACTCCGAAAAATATGATACATCGTTATTTAAAAGTTGAATGTGCTAAAAGTTGCACCCTTTTTAATGATTAGAAATATTAATATTCCACCTTTAACTTTATACTATAAAAATAAGCTGATAGAATTAAAAAAAACAAAACAAGGAAAGGGATTTGAGAAACAAACAAGCAGTGTCACAAAGAAACTCTGAAGATAAGGGGCCATAAAAACACAATTTCCATTTCGTTTTCTGCTTAAAAGGCCAGCCAAGCCAGATAAAATTCATAATCTCATGTAGGAAGTAGAATATTTCCCAAGAACCTAAAGAGCTCCCCAAGAATCTTGGCTAGATTTATCTCAGAGGGTAAAGGATTAAGATAACTTCCTCAGGAGGCATTTCTCAACCTCAGCAACGTTTAAGTTGTGTGGACTTCAACTCTATAACTCTGCTTCAGCTTTAAGATGTGTGGACTGCAACATCTTAAAATTGTTGAGGTTGAGAAATATCTTAAGAATGGTGGGAGCACAGAATTTGTTGATTCAGTCCAGAAAGCTCCTCTGTACCAGTCTATTTAAAGCAGAGGAACAGGAAGTGACTTTTTTTTCCTATTTAGGCTGGATTTCCTCTAGAGTATTTTCTTCAGGGCCATACAAGCAAGCATCAAGGGGTGTCAGGGGCAACTTTGCATCAGGAAATATCTTAGTCCACTAAATATTCTTCTTTTTGCTAGATAACATAGGTTTATACTATCTGCCTGCAATTTGGCAGTTCGAATCTCCCCAGGCTCAAGGTTGTCTCAGCCTTCCATCTTTCCGAGGTGGGTAAAATGAGGACCCAAATTGTTGGGGGGCAATATGCTGACTCTGTAAAGTGCTTAGAGAGGGCTGTAAAGGACTGTAAAGTGGTATATAAGTCTCAGTGCTATTGCTATTGCTATCAAGTGGAAAGAACGCATGGAGAAAGCAGTACTAATGTTAGAAATATCACATACATACCGTAATTTGCCTGTACACCGCCCTGAGTCCTTCGGGAGAAGGGCGGTATAAAAATCAAATAAATAATAATAATAATAATAATAATAAAGAAGACTAATGGTTATACGAATGAAAATAAAGTTAAACTTTACTAAGGAAATAATATGATAGTAGAAAAGTCCAGGTGAATTAAGTTTATGTATACAGGTAGCCCTCAACTTACAACTGCAATTGAGCCCAAAATTTCTGTTGCTAAGTGAGACATTTGTTAAGTGAGCTTTGCCCCATTTTACGACTTTTCTTGCTACATTTGTTAAGGGAATCACTGTGGTTGTTAAATTAGTAACCAGGCTGTTAAGTGAATCTGGTTTCCCCGTTGACTTTGCTTGTCAGAAGTTCACAAAAGGCGATCACATGATGCCGGGACATTGCAACTGTCATAAGTGTGAGTCAGTTGTCAAGCATCTGAATGTAAATCACATGACCCTGGGGATGCTGCAATGGTCATAAGTGTGACAAATGGTCATAAGTCCCTTTTTTCAGTGCCATTTTAACTTTGAACTGCCACTAAGAGAAGCGTTGTAAGTTGAGGACTACCTATATCTAAGAGCCTTCAGTATGGTCTCCATTATAAGGAGAGCCAGATGAAAATCTGAACAGTATAGATCAGGGTCAGAAGAAAAAGAGAACTGAAGTGAGAGAGGAAGAAAGTGATGAAAACTTGAGGTTATTATTCTAAATGATGACAAATGTTAAGCAGAGAAATGTAAAGTCAGTATTTTAAATAAGAAAAGGAGATAAAAGTGCAGAGTTCTGCCATTTATCTCTGTATCTAGGATATCTACAACCAATAGTTTGTAGGCATCTAAAACCATTTTTTTATGAAATTGAATTCCATTACTTCTATATTTGATTCCTTTATTTCCCAAGAAGAAAGCTGGCGGGAAGGTAGAAATAGATTGTATTTGAGGTCTAAACAAATTTTCTGCACAGAGCTATGAAAATAGAGAAAGAGCCACTTGAAATCAGCCAAAGGATCACATGCAGAGAGCCAGGGAATCACCTATTCCTAATCTGGAAGAATTGCACTTGCATTTCCAAGTCAAAGTTTGTGAGCCACAAACTATTGCAAACTATTAAGCAATGTCATATTATTGCTTAAACTCCAGATAATTACGGGAACATCTTAAAAAATTTACATTGTTGTGCCTTGAGAAAAGTAAGCAGCTTTACCTGTTACCAACAGCTCCATGTTGAATCTTTTAGTATTATTTATTTATTTACTTAGTCAAATTTGTTATAGCTGCCCAATTTCGATAGACTCTGGGCAGGGAGCAAAACCAGAAAAATCCATAAAAAGAGATAAAACACAAAGTAGCCCAGAGTAAAATGACCTTATATAAGCAATATTTATCAAACAAAACAAAACAGGACCCCCCAAATACAAAAATAATTACTATGTTGTGAAGTACAGTATATGCTTCTGAAATAACACGGTAGGTATCACGTCTGATTAAGATGAAACTTCCTAAAATGATGATTCAGCATTTCTCTAAAGTAGAATATTTAATACTGTAAGCTGCTGAAAGCTACCCTGTGGTAAGATGGATGGCCAATGAATTTTACAAACAAACAAAGGAGCAAGCAAGCAAGCAAACAAACATATGGCAGAC
The DNA here is from genome assembly GCF_028640845.1 of Ahaetulla prasina. NCBI lineage: Eukaryota > Metazoa > Chordata > Lepidosauria > Squamata > Colubridae > Ahaetulla > Ahaetulla prasina. Next base: position 273,318,253 of record NC_080539.1, read on the forward strand.
TGGTTGTTCAGGGTAAACTATTATATTATAAGCAGAGGTGGGTTTCAGCTGGTTCTGACCAGTTCTGGACAACCGGTAGTAAAAATTCTGACTGGCCCCGCCCCATCTATTGTCTGCCTCCCAAGTCCTAGCTGATCGGGAAGAAATGGAGATTTTACAGTATCCTTCCCCTGGAATAGGGTGGGAATGGAGATTTTACAGTATCCTTCCCCTGCCACGCCCACCAAGCCACGCCCATCAAGCCATGCCACACCCACCAAACCACACCCAAGCTACACCCACAGAACTGATAATAAAAATTTTTGAAACCCACCACTGATCATAAAAATCGTCCTAGAAACTGGAATATTTAATGATGACAAAATGGCTGTGAAAATAGCATGGATAATTCTTGCATTTCTTTCTCTACAAGCATATTGTATCCATTTTCAGGATCAATTTATAGTGAGATTTCAAAAGAATGTCATTTACAGAAAACAAGAGGGCCTGAAGCACAGAGACCAATCATTCTTGGTTTTTTGGTAGAGCTGGAGTCTTGAAAATAGCATTGACGAAGTAATGAAATTTTTCTCCACCACAATATATGGTGGTGCTGTGTTCTGAAATTTAATAAATGTTTTGATTAAAATCAGTATCAGTTGTTTCAATTCTAGTTGCTCTAGGTTTATTGTCACTCTATTTTTCTTGCCTATCACCTGGGTTGTTTTGGCTCAAAATGAGAGACATTAGTTTTGAGCTGACAACACACATTATTTTTTATTTGTCACTGATTAATAATTCTGCCTATAATTCAGAGAACTTAACCCTAAATAAAAGAATGCAAGGCAATTATGCAGCTTGAAAGATGTTAATATTTTAAACATACTTGTGTAACCAGCCTAGCCCTATAATATTTTGTATTATAGTTGTCAAATTGATAGAAATGAAAACAGTAAGGATTTTTATATTCAGCAAGTCTTGTTGAGGGCTTGATCCTGCTGCCTATTAGTTTAAAAACACACCATTGATTGCTTAATTCAGGAAGACAAGGTGGAGATGGGATTTAGCAAACATCAAACAATTTATGCTGGGTCTGTGAGGTTTTCAGATGTATTCACCCGATCAATCCATTCTTATTTTAAAAGGCTTTATATAGGTAGATTCTCTCTACATAATCTCTGTATAGAAGCTATCCTAGATAGTTAGAAGCTGTGAACTGGCTCAGTGATGTGTGCAGCAAATCATAATGATGCCGTTCATTTGATGATAAGGTAAAGGTAAAGGTTCCCCCGCACATGCATGCTAATTGTTTTGGGCTGTAGTGGGAAGCTCATCGCCATTTCAAAGCCGAAGAGCCAGCGCTGTCTGAAGACGTCTCCGTGGTTATGTGGCTGGTATGACTCAATACTGAAGGCGTGGATAGCATGGAACGCTGTTACCTTCCCACCAAAGTGGTCCCTATTTTTTTACTTGCATTTTTTACGTGCTTTCAAACTGCTAGGTTGGCAGAAGCTGGGACAAGTAAAGGGAGCGCACTAGGGATTTGAACCACTGAACTGCTGACCTTTCGATTGACAAGCTCAGTGTCTTAGCTGCTGAGCCACCACATTCCCTGCATTTTATGATACCATCCCACAAATGCTCACATTATGTTCTTGTGCCCTGATGTTTGATGCAATGTTTAAGAATTGCATAAAAATACTATCATAACATGTGCCACTATTTCTCCTCTTCCTTTTTCAGTGACATCAGTGAACTGGCCCAATATTAATAGTGGCATGATCTATCAAATGCTGAGATTTTAAACCCTCAGAATATATGCAATACATCCAATATTCTTTGTTTTTAAGAATCAAGGAGATAAAATAATAGGAAGGAAAGGCCAGCTGAAAGTTGTAGCTCCTATCGTTCTTTTCAAAAGATGCTTTGAACCTGTGATAGTATCTTGCAACAGACTAGAATGAAGTTGACAGAATCTCAGTCCCTACTTTTGCCTAGTAGTTCATCCCTTTTATTATTATTATTATTTATTATTATTTATTTAAATTTTTATACCGCCCTTCTCCCGAAGGACTCAGGGCAGTGTACAGCCAAAAATAAAAACAGCAAGTATACAAAGTTAAAATACCAATTTAAAATACCTATTCAATAGTGGCCGAATTAAAACTGTCAGATTGACCTAACCTAAAATACCCCATATAAAATTACAAAGGATTAAAACTTTAAAATTTGGAATTTAAAAAATCAGTCCAGTCCCGCTTGAATAAATAAGTGAGTTTTTAATTCCCGACGAAAGGTCCGAAGGTCAGATATTTGGCGCAAACCGGGGGGAAGGTCGTTCCAGAGCGTAGGTGCTCCAACAGAGAAGGCCCTCCCCCTGGGGGCCGCCAGCCGGCATTGCTTGGCGGACGGCACCCTGAGGAGACCCTCTCTGTGAGAGCGTATGGGTCGATGGGAGGCATGAGGTAACAGCAGGCGGTCCCGTAAGTACCCGGGCCCTAAGCCATGGAGCGCTTTGAAGGTGGTAACCAAAACCTTGAAGCACACCCGAAAGACCACAGGTAGCCAGTGCAGACTGCGCAGGAGCGGTGTTACCCGGGAGCAACGAGGAGCTCCCTCGATCACCCTTGCTCCATTAGCATCTGTCTATTGCTGAACATCTACTATTGCCGCTGCCTTTTATGGGGAATTTTTGAAGGCTACCTCCAATCCTCCTTTAAAGTGCTAGGCTTCCCCATATTTGACTAATATTTGATCAGGAACTCTGTGAATGGATTCCATCGAATCAAAGAGACATGAGACTGCGAAGAAAGAAATGAACCCTATTTCTCCAATAATTGTTTTTATTGTTAGTTGCGAAGTCGTGTCTGACCCATCGCGACCCCATGGTTCTTCCAGGCCTTCCTGTCCTCTACCATCCTCTGGAGTCCATTTAAGCTCACACCTACTGCATCAGTGACTCCATCCAGCCACCTCATTCTCTGTCGTCCCGTTCTTCTTTTGCCCTAAGTCTTTCCAAGCATTAGGCTCTTCTCCAGTGAGTCCTTCCTTCTCATTAGGTGTCCAAAGTATTTGAGTTTCATCTTCAGTATCTGGCCTTCTAAAGAGAGTCGGGGTTGATTTCCTCATAGACTGACGGGATTGATTGCCTTGCAGTCCATGGGACTCACAGGAATCTTCTCCAACACCATAGTTCAAAGGTCTCAATTCTTTGGCGTTCAGCCTTTCTTATGGTCCAACTTTCACAGCCATATATTGCAACTGGGAAAACCATAGCCTTGACTATACACACTTTTATTGGCAGGGTGATGTCTCGGCTTTTTAGTATGCTGTTTAGATTTGCAATAACTTTCCTCCCCAGAAGCAAGCATCTTTTAATTTCTTGGCTGTAGTCCCCATCTGCCGTGATCTTGGAGCCCAGGAAAATAAAATCTGTCACTACCTCCATTTCTTCCCCATCTATTTGCCAGGAATTGAGAGGGCCGGATGCCATGGTCTTAGTTTTCTTAATGTTGAGTTTCAAGCCAACTTTTACACTCTCCTTCTTCACCCGCATCCGGCCCTCTTAGTTTTTATTTTTATAAAATAATATAACAATAAAAATGATTGTTTTTATTTAAAAAAAACTCCACACACTGCTTTAGAATAAGAAAATGCCAGAAACAGAGATTTAACCCACCACCACAACAGCTATAATTAAACCGAAATTGAAGAATTAAAATGCAAACGTAGGTCTGAAAAGGCAGCAAATGATGTTATTTGGCTGGCTCATTAATTCTTTGGTTCAGAAAATGCTTAACAAGATGCAAGAATCAATAGTGAGTGGATGACAAAGCAGCTACGTGGGCAAATATGGGCAAACAAAAAGGATGAACTGCGTTATAAAGCTAAATCTAAGTGTTTATCCCTCATTGAGTAATATCATTCTCCAGAATGGGAACAGACTACAGAGTTGTAAAGGTATGATGATTGGACTCGGAGTGCTAAGATAATTATTATTCAGTTAGAAGCCTTAAGTGCTTTTCCATTTAAGTGGCACAGAGAACAATGGAAATCTTAAATGGGTTTTGAAGTGACATAGCAAGCAATAAATGTCAATTAGTGCTAATGGCAGAAACTGCAAAAAAGCACTTTCTTTTCTTATCTTGCACACAAAGTAAAAACTAATGATGTGTGCACCAGAAGGTATACAAATACGGATCACATACAGAATAGCAGTATAATCTTTTGAAAATATATACATTCGAAATCTAGTTTCTAATATGGATGTTACCATACTGTTCACTACCAAAAATATGGCAGTTATTAGATTTGGATATATCTTTTGCTGATGGGCAATATGAAACACCTGTAATTACAGTATCTGGTGGATTGTGCCTTATGGCTACTGTTTAAAGTGCTTTCACCAAAGATCAGTGCCTTCTTAGAATTTACAGCTCAGAATTTCTGCTTTGCTTTTTTTTTTTTTTTACTAGAAGTGCTTATAGGCAAGGTCCCACATAAAATCAAAGTGGGTTTATTTTGCACTGCATGCAAATGTATGGTATTCAAGGTAGTATTGAATCAGCATAATACAAATGGTTTTTTTTAATGCTTTTGAGTCATTGTTGACTCTTGGTGACTGCCTGGACAATAAATAACTTACTTTAGTATGCTCATTAACAAGCATAGGGCCTGGACTAGTCTTTATCGTTTTCTTGGCAACGGTTTCTGGAAGTGATTTGCCATTACTTCCATGGGCTGAGAGAGAGGGACTGGCCAAAAGTCACCCAGCTGACTTTGGTATCAGTGGTTTTTAGCCACTGTAACACACTCCTCTCTGCATAAGAATAAAATACATCTAGAACTGATTACATTGACTTCATTTTCCAACCAAGGTGATTGAAGTCCTGACCTGAAGAACATATTGCCTTATTGGTTAGAATATACTGTGTCACTTATGTCTACTGTATTCCATGTTATCATGAAAGTTCCATATAAATCTCCGACTCATGAAATATTTGTATTCACATTGTAGTTGACACATCCTTGTGAAAGGGTTTCTACAGGAATACAACTTGTTCCAGTTACCGGTAATTCCTAAAGTGAAGTAATCTATGTTGTAGGAGGAAAAAGCTGTCATAAAATCTTTTCTTCTTCAGTTTTGAACAAAAAGTGTAAGCATTCATATAAAGAGACTGCAGGGGAAAGGAGTTAAGATAGATGTTCCCTAATATGCTTTAAAACAGGTACTGTGCACTGGATTTATCTTTTTTTAAAAAAATCTCATTGATAATTTCGTGCTGTAACAAAAATCATTTAAAAATAGCTTCATTTCTCAACAGTCTGAAGTCATTTTTGCTTTTAATATCCCTCATTTCTAGGGCATAATACAAAGTTTTAGATATTATCTGCCATCTACGATTCTTGTTAAATACATGGGAAAATTTCATTGGGGCAAATCAAGCTAGAGTTAGATTTAGGTCTCTATGAATTCAAAGGGCAAAATGGACCCTGGCAACATATTTGGAACACTTTATTATGTTTAGAAGGGCATTGATGTTTCAAGTCTGCCTTATTTATATTTCTTGGTAAAATATTTTGGAAAATTGGGAGAAAAATCAACTTAGGGTTAGGTCTCCAGGAATTTGGAGAGCAAAATGGACATCGTCAACATATTTGGAGTCATGTTTATGCTTAGGAAGGCACTATTTTTTGAGCCTGCCTTATCTATCATTACTGGTAAAATACATGTGAAAATCCTCTTGGTTGGAAATGTACTTAGGGTTAGGTCTTCTTGAATTAGGTGAGCAAAATGGATATTGCCAACATATTTGGAACACTTTATTATGCTTAGGCGGGCACTGACTTGTCTACATTTTGTCATAAAGTACATGGGGAAATTCGATTTGCGGTCAAATTAACCTAGGATTAGGATTAGGTCTCCATGAATTTGGAGAGCCAAATAGACATTGTGAATGGATTTGGAGCTCTAGATTCTGCTTAGGAGGGCGCTGCCTTTTTGAATCTGCCTTATCTACGTTTCCTGATAAGATTTTTGTAATATCCCCTTGGGTGCAAATCCTCCTAGCTTTAGGATTAGTTGTCTCTGAATTCGGAGAGCAAAATGGACATTGCAATGGATTCGGAGCCCATGATTATGTTTAAGAGACCGCTGACTTTTCGAGCCTTCTTGTCTACCATTACTGGTAAAATACATGAGAAAATACCCATGGGGGGCAAATCCACCAAATATTTGTGTTTTGTCTCCATGAATTTGGAGAGCAGAATTGATATTGCCAAAGGGTTCAGAGCCCATTGATTATGCTTAGGATTATGCTATTGTTTTGAGCCAATCTTATCTTCATTTCATGATAAAATACATTTGGAAATCCCCTTGGAGGGCAAAGTTACCTAGGTTATCTTTTTGAACTAGTGTTATAAAAATACTTGTAAATAATAGTAGTTAGGAATTAATGATTAAGTCTGGAGTACTATGAAATCTTATTTTGTGAATATTTGTCACTGAACTCGGTGGAGATCCCCTGCAATTTGATTTTTGAGTTCTATGAGAACAGAATAATAGAATTGGAAGGGGCCTTGAGGGTCTTCTTGTCCAAACCCATTATTTTATTTCCTGGTGGTCTATTGATGATTCATAGCTTGATTTTATTTTAGATGTAGTACTCTTCCCTATGGAAGGTATGAACCAGTTATAAAAAAAATGCATCTCATTGTTTCTATAATATGTTCTAAATTAAGTGTCTTGCTAAAACAGTCAGCTTCCTGTTCTGGTTTTCTGCCAGCTACTGCATGAATATGGATAATTACTGAGAGTTGTATAAGCCATTTATTAGCAATTCTGATTCATGTTGCTGAATCATGTACTGATCTCAGGAAGGCAGTTATCTCCAGAAGCAGAATTGACTACATCAAACAGAACATCAACTGCACAGCTTGTAATTGTTTTAGATTATTGAATACAAACTCAGGGTATCAATTTCAGTATGTAGGTTGACAGAAGCTGGCTTAGAGAGAGATTTCAGTAACTATTAAACTCTCCAACTAGCAAGTTTCTTTAGTTCTAACATCATGATTTGTTAATAGTGCAACAGATATGTTAGCTGAACCAGTAACGCTAAAGAACAAGAAGAAGAAATAAAATGGAAAAGATAGTTTAGTGCATAAAATTAACTTCCTAATATTAAATACCCTGAATTTAAAGGATAATATTTAATATTATTTGTTTATAGTACATTTCACACTTTGGAATATTTCATTTTTGATCTATAATAATTAGTGAGTATATAAATTATTGCAAAAATCATTTATATACTCACAACTGAACAGCCAAAAATGTGGAAGGTGAGATGAAGTATTTAATGTTAGTCTTTCAATTTTTTAAATTATGCATTACAATTTAGGACATCAATTCCCCTGTATTTCCTAATAGCAAGCTATAAGAAGTTATGGTGTTGAGAGTTGGCAGATTTATCTCATTCATCACATTTATTTGTTGAAATAATTCCCAGATAACAAAATAAAAGAATTAGAAGAGACCTTGGAAGTCTTCTAGTCCAAACTGTTCAGGCAAGAGACCCTATGCCATTTCAGATAAATGGTTGTCCAATCTCTTCTTAAAAACCTCCAGTGTTAGAGCACGCACAACTTCTGGAGGCAAGTTGTTTCACTAATAAATTGTTCTGACTCTCAGGAAATTTCTCCTTAGTTCTAGGTTGATTAATTTCCATCCATTGCTTCTTGTTCTGTCTTCAGGTGCTTTGGAGAATAGGTTGAACACCCCCCCTCACTTTATGGCAGCCCCTTAGAGATTGGAACACTACTACTACATCACCCTAATCCTTCTTTTCATTAAAATAGATATACCCAATTTCTGCATATGTTTTAGCCTCCAGTCCCCTAATCATCTTTGTTGCTCTTCTCTGCACTCTTTCTTTTTTATGTTGACCAAAACTAGATGCAGTATTCCAAGTATGGTTAATTAGATAATTTATCAGCAAATCTTATGCATATTTTCTTTGGAATACTTGGAAATCAAAAGTTTCTTTCCAGATCTCTATTTCTAGGTATCAATACTATCCTGCACTTTGAATGCTTGCTGACTAGAGCATCTAGGATGGTTTTTTTCCCCTTCTCCTCAACTCTGCAGTAATATGAAGGATAAATTTTATTCATAAAACCACAAAGAAAATACTAAAGGATGAAGAGATGCTTTTAGTGTGACAGAAAGCTTGTGAAACTTCATGATGCATAACGTATTTGTATCATCTCAAATCTGTGATATTGAGGAGAGTTATTATTGTCTCTATTCCATAAAATGTGCACTGGTTATAAACATATATCGTGCAGGGAGTGGATGAGATGCCTTCTCAAAACTATGGTATAAACAAGATGAGCATGGAGAAGGAGTATTGAGTTTCATTTTAATAGTTGAGGAGGCAGGCAAGCAAGCAAACAAACTCTGCTTGTAATTATGCTACCACTTCTCTCTTTCCCTATTATGCCAAACTTTGCACATAGCTATGCTTGATTAGCATTTTACACAACTTTTACAACTTTCTTTCGATCAGAAGATACTTTCATCAGAATATCAGATGCTTCTAAAGAGGTGAATTGGAGATGCACAATTGGGACATTGTTCTAGGGCAGATAATAGCAACTATCAGTCTATGACTATCACTAAGTGTGGTATCTTATGATTCTTGATGAATATATTTTATTTTTTCGTTATGTACACTGAGAGCATATGCACCAAAGACAAATTCCTTGTGTGTCCAATCATACTTGGCCAGCCAAGAATTCAATTCAATTCAATTCAGTTCTCTTCTCTTCTCTTCTCTTCTCTTCTCTTCTCGTCTCGTCTCGTCTCGTCTCGTCTCGTCTCGTCTCTATTTTAAAAAGAAAGAAAAGAAAGAAAAATTGAGGAAAAAACCCAAAAGATAGTTTAGAGCAAGGATCCCCAACCGTCGATCTGTGGACCTGCACTGGTTCATGGTATGCCAGAAACAAGCGAAGCCCCATCCGGGGGATGCAGGCACCATATGAAACCACACCTCTCTCCACAGAACTGGTTTCTGGTGTCCAAAAGCTTGGAGGCCACTGATCTAGAGTCAATTTGGTTAAGTTACCAGGCTAGAAACCAGGAGACTGCAAGTTCTAGTCCTGTCTTAGGCATGAAAGTCACCTGGGTCACTTTCTCTCAGCCCAACTCATCTCACAGGTTTGTTGTGGGGAAATAGGAAAAATATTAGGTATGTTTGCCATCTTGAGTTATTTATAAAAATAATAAAAGAGGGATCAAAAAAATTTAAACAAATATTTGTTTTTATAACAACTCCAAATAGATGGAACTCAAAAAAATCATTCTGGATTTCCATGTTTATAAGAGGCTTGTGTAGAGCTTTTTACTAACAGTAATGAATGAAGTATGTAATTATGAGTTTGACAAAAATAAGGAAACTGAATGCATATTCCATCCAACAGTGATTTCACACAGGTTCATTTTTATAATTTATAATGTAGTTCTTAGCACATTATATATGTAAGCCCTACCAAATTCAGTTAGATTTACTTTTCAGGAAAAGCACATGAGATTTATGTACATTTAAACTGTCTAATTTATGCTGTCCAATTTAGGTACTTCTTTGTTCAAAACCTGCATGTGAAAATAGTATACGAACTACTGAGTTATGCACTCTCACTTTTCTATAGATATCTATATCTTTCCCTAAACCAGGATCTTATATATTTTTGGTTTTATTATTCATCTATCGATTTGTTGACACCCTCCCTTTGCACCAGGTTTTATCTTACTGGCCTTCTGTCCATTTTATTGTTTTCCTTTATTTATTTATTTATTTATTGTTCAATTTTACCCAGTTTATAAGTTTAATAAGTGAATTATACTGTGTTAACCAAACAATTTCACTTTACAACCTAAAAGGGATTTTTGAATTTTATTTAGAAAATTAAAACAATGTCGCAGCTGTTAAAAATTTAATGACTACAATTTAACAAAGAAAAGAAAAAGAAAATGAAAGAAAAACCACTGAAAGTCCATCTCTGGGCCATAAATATGCTATTGTTGAAAAGCCACATCCTTTTTAAATATTAACATTAGGAGATATTTCTTTTTCAAAGGGTTTGTCACATTAATAAGCACTAGACAGCCTGTGGCCATTGGATCATCATTTCAGAGATGCCTTCATAACTAAATAGAGAAACCGCATGGTCATGGGTGGGCAAAAAAGCAATGAGAACAGGAGCAACCTCTGACTTCTTGCTGGTTGCCCATAAATTTTCTTGTAGGAAGCTGTCAGAAAGCTTTAGAAATGATAATCACATGACCATGTCTGACCGCAGTAGTGTAGCAATACAGCAGCATTGAAGTGGCCACAATTTCCCCAAATTTTAATCCTACAAGAGTTTTCAGTCCCAGGTTTTGGATGTGTTCTTTAAAATAGCCCATTTGAGCTATGTTGATTCAAAAAATGTTGCTCCATGATGCACCATTTCAACCAACTGATGGTTACAAACAATAAATCAGACTTAAGTGTTTTAATAGTCTATAACTTCCTAGAAAGATTTCAAAATTGGTAGTGGTTAGTTTTATTTCAGTTTAATATTAGTATAACTAGATGGCTATAAATCCTCATGAATCTGTCAAATAGAATAAATGCAGTTAAAATTAATGTTATCTTGAAATTGATAATAGTTCTTAAAAGGATTGTTGTATTAGTGATTTGCAGGAAAGAAATGGTGAACTGAAGAGTAAAAGCAGAGCCAATGATGGTGGCAAAATAAAGAGCCAGTGAATAGACCAGATCATAATTTAAAGATGTTAAAGATCAAGATAATTAAAAGTAAAAGGAAGGAATACAACATTGATTTATTTGATCAAGGCTAAAATAGATACAGATAGCCCTCAACTTACAACCATTCATTTAGTGACCTATCAAAGTTACAAAGGCACTAAAAAAGATTTATGACCATTTTTCACACTTATGACTGTTGCAATATCCTGTGGTCATGTATCAAAATTTGGGCACTTGGCCACTGGCGTATATTTAGTATGGTTGCAATATCCTGGAGTCACCTTTTGCAACCTTCTGACAAGCAAAGTCAATAGGGAAGCCAGATTCACTTAACAACCACGTTACTAACTTAATAACTGCATGATTCACTTAATAACTGTGGCAAGAAAGGTTGTAAAATTGGGCAAAACTCACTTAACAACTGTCTTGCTTAGGAACAGAAATTTTGGGATTATAAGTAGTGGTGGATTCACTTACCTTTCCTACTGGTTCTCAAATGTGAGCGCGTGCGGCCTTCTGTGCATGCACATTGCTCACGGATTATGTTTAGGCAGGCGGGCGGAGCCTCCTGTAGTCGCCGCTACCAGTTCACCCAATCCGGAGAGAACTGGCTGAATCCCACCACTGATTATAAATCAAGGACTACCTGTATGTTATTATCTCTGGCAACCTTTAATAGATTTTTGCTGACCAAGACTGAACAATTAGGCTTTAAAGATTTGTTTATAAATAAGAAATGATATAATGGAGGAAGAAATAATTTGTTGTAATTTAAAAAAAGTTACTAAAATTGTTCATATAGCTGTGATGAAGGTGGAATTAATCTTTTCTGCACTTTGTATATTTAATTTTTATTCTTTTATTTTTTAGTTTGCAATAGTTTGTATTTTTAATTGTAACTTTTCAATAACATTACTATTAAGAAAAAAACAAGCTCTCCAAAGACTGCTCCCCAAGCCAACGTTAATTTGTTGCCAGTTTAATTGCCTATCATCATTGGTTTTTACATATTAATGAACAGATGGTGAGGAGGTTTTTGCTTCAGCCAGTAAACTGAACAAAAAGAAAAGAAAAGAAAAAAAAAACTAAAATTGCTGCCAATTTAAAGAGATTCTCATATTAGTACCTGTTAAATATTTTACAGAGTATGATTAGATGTTGAGAAAGTTTTTATGGGGGAACCAGATCCCTTTGTTGTCTTGATCTGAGTTATGAATTCCATATGGGGATGGAGTTTTAAGTGTTCTAATTTTCAGTTGTATCATTAACCTTATCAGAAATAAAATGATTTATCTCAACATCGTGATGAACACAACTAGGCAATTTTCTTGCTCCCACATATTTTACCAAGGAATTGCTTTTCAACTTTAGTTAAAAGTGTTTTGCATTAATAACTGCAAGACAAACATGGAACATCTTGGGAAGAAAATGTAAATTTGATCCTAATATTCAGGAGATATTCAGTATGTCATAGACCAGTGATGGTTAATCTTTTTGATGCTGAGTGCCCAAAGCATGGGCGCATGCACAAATGTACATGTGCATGGCCGAGCCCCCAAAATGCAATACGAGTGCCCCCCATGCATGTGCCCCACCCCCACGCATGTGTCCCCCATGCAGCTTGCGTTGCGCCCCCGTGCCCTGTTTTGGGCCTGGAAGCCTCCTGTACCAACCTGGAAGCCAAAATGGGGCGCAGGTCTCGTTCTCGTTTTGGCTTCCAGGTTGGTGCAGGAGGCCTCCCAGGCCCAAAATGGGGCATGGGGGGGCCTGCATGCCTGAACCCCCAAAATGCAATGTGAGTGCTCCCCGCACATGTGTGTGTGCATCCTCCACATGCGCCCTGTCCCCGTGTATGCACAGCAGAGACCCGAAGACCATCTGGCTGTCAGGAGGCGCACATGCTTGCACGGTGGAGCTGGGCTGGGATGATGGCTGGCGTTCCCACAGAGAGAGCTTTGCATGTCACCTGTGGCATGCATGCCATAGTTTCACCATCATGGTCATAGATATTCAACCACCCATGTTGTTGTGTAAACCAGGCGATAACATAGTGCATCTGTTTGGACATACACATATGGGATTTTCTTTTAATAACCCAGGGTTAGCTTATTATGTGAATCCAGTTACTATTTATTTCATAGCTATGTTCCTTCCAGTGGCCTACAATAACCTGCTCTCTCATACCATGTTTGAGTCTCAATATACATTTTCCTCTTACAATGCCTTTTAAGATTGGGCTAAATGCTTACTTCGTGGCCACACCTTTCCAAATCTCTGCCTTTTGCTTAACAAGTGTAGGAGATGATCAGGCTGAGCCTGAGGAAGGGGTCACATCAGTCTCAAGTGCCTTCATGCCCGCAAAGGATTTAGGTCCAGCCCACTTTGACCACCAACTCACTTTGACCATTAGTAGCTCAGATTTTTGTAGAGATCTTTAGCATATAGTTAAAGCTATATATTCCTTGTGTGTCCAATCACACTTATTTTATTTATTTTATTTATTTATTTTTATTTTATTAGATTTTTATACCGCCCTTCTCCCGAAGGACTCAGGGCGGTGTACAGCCGAAATAAAATACAGAGTATATACAATTAAAAGAAATTAAAAGAAACTATTAATAAATGGCCGATAATTTAAAAAATTTACAAATATTTAAAATCTCTAAAACCCCAATTTAAAATCAACTATTTATGCCAGTCCTGCTTGAGTAAATAAGTATGTTTTTAGCTCACGACGGAAGGTCCGAAGATCAGGCACTTGACGTAGGCCAGGGGGGAGTTCGTTCCAGAGCGTCGGTGCTCCCACAGAGAAGGCCCTACCCCTGGGAGCCGCCAGCCGACATTGTTTGGCGGACGGCACCCTGAGAAGGCCCTCTCTGTGAGAGCGTACGGGTCGATGGGAGGCATACGGTAACAGCAGGCGGTCTCGTAAGTACCGGGTCCTAAGCCATGGAGCGCTTTAAAGGTGGTAACCAGGATCTTGAAGCGCACCGAAAGACCACAGGAAGCCAGTGCAACCACGGAGCAGTGGTGTTACGTGGGAGCCTCGAGCGGCTCCCATTACCACTCGCGCAGCTGCATTCTGACTAACTGCAGCCTCCGGTGCACCTCAAGGGCAGCCCCATGTAGAGAGCATTGCAATAATCCAGCTGAGATGTAACCAGAGCGTGAGTGACCGTGCATAAGGCATCCCGGTCAAGGAAGGGACGAACTGGCGAACCAAGCGGACTTGGTAAAAGCCCTCCTGGTGACGGCCGCCAGGTGTTCCTCAAAGGACAGCCGCCATCCAGGAGGACGCCCAAGTTGCGAACCACCTCCTTTGGGGCCACTAACTGCTTCAACAGTCAGCTGCGGTGCAGCTGACTGTACCGGGTGCCGGAATCCACAGCCACTCCGTCTTGGAGGATTGAGCTTGAGTCTGTTTCTCCCCATCCAGACCCGTCGGCTTCCAGGCACCGGGACAGCACTTCGACCGCTTCATTGGGGTGGAAAAGTACAGCTGAGTGTCATCAGCGTACAGATGATAACTCACCCCGAAACCACTGATGACCTCGCCCAGCGGCTTCATGTAGATGTTGAACAGGGTAGGCGAGAGAATCGACCCCTGGGGTACCCCACAAGTGAGGCCCCTCGAGGACGACCTCTGCCCCCCTGTCAACACCGACTGCGGCCGGTCAGAGAGATAGGAGGAGAACCACTGATAAACGGTGCCTCCCACTCCCAATCCCTCCAACCGGCGCAGCAGGATACCATGGTCGATGGTATCAAAAGCCGCTGAAAGATCTAATAGGACCAAGGCAGAGGAACAGCCCCTGTCCCTGGCCCTCCAGAGGTCATCCACCAACGCGACCAAAGCCGTCTCCGTGCTATAACCGGGTCGGAAGCCGGACTGGAACGGGTCTAGATAGACAGCTTCCTCCAGGTGCCGGGGAAGCTGCCATGCAACCACACTCTCTACAACCTTCGCTAAAAAGCGAAGGTTGGAGACTGGACGATAATTTCCCAAAATAGCTGGGTCCAGGGAAGGCTTCTTCAGGAGAGGTCTCACCACCGCCTCCTTCAAGGCGGTGGGGAAAACCCCTTCAGCCAAAGAAGCATTTATAATCCCCTGGAACCAGCCTCGTGTCACTTCCTGAGCAGCCAGTACTAACCAGGAAGGACACGGGTCCAGTAAACACGTAGTCGCATGCAACCATCCCAGCAACCTGTCCACGTCCTCGGGAGCCACAGAATCAAACTCATCCCAAATAACCTCAACAAGACGAGTCTCTGTCACCTCGGCTGAATCATCGCAATCATGGTCCAAGCCATCACGAAGCTGAACGATTTTATCGTATAGATAACCGTTAAACTCCTCGGCTCGACCCTGCAGGGGGTCATCCCACCCCTCTTGTTGAAGGAGGGAACGGGTCACCCGAAACAGGGCGGCCGGGCGGTTATCTGCCGACGCAATGAGGGTGGAAACGAGAGCGCCGCCTCCCTCATTGCCACTAGGTAGGTCCTGGTAAAGGACCTCACTAGTGTCCGATCAGCCTCGGACCTGCTGGACCTCCAAACACTCTCTAGGCGTCTTCTCCGGCGTTTCATCTCTCTCAGCTCCCCGGAGAACCAGGGAGCCAATTGAGATCTACGCCGGGTCAGAGGCCGCAAAGGCACGACACGGTCCAAAGCCCCAGCCGCGGCCCGATCCCAAGCCGCAACCAGTTCTTCAGTCGTGCCGTGGGTAAGATCCTCAGGAAACGGCCCAAGCTCCATCAGAAACCTCTCCGGGTCCATCAGGCGCCTGGGACGGAACCAACGCATCGGCTCCGTCTCCCTGCGGTGGTGAGCAGCGGTTCGAAAGTCTAGGCGAAGGAGAAAATGATCTGACCATGACAATGGTTCTTTCACTATATCTCCTAATTCCAGATCATTAACCCACTGACCAGAGATAAAACTTCGTTGGCCAATAAAAAATTCTATTCTATTCTATTCTATTCTATTCTATTCTATTCTATTCTATTCTATTCTATTCTATTCTATTCTATATATTCACTTGAACTGTCTGGAGCCCTGATTTTCTGCACTTGATAACAAGATTGCAAAAGTTTCCTTGGCTTGATATAGTTTTATATTTTAACTTTCCCAAATAATGTGATGGCATCTGCACTTCCTGGCTCTCACTTAACCCATCTCGTTTGGGAACAAATGGAAAAGCATAGCTTCTTGGGTAACTTCACTGAAAGAATAAATAATCTATTCCTATTCTCTCCTTCCCATATTTTAATAACTTACGAATCCATGGAGGACCTCTTTTCTGAGTCCATGATTTCATTACATTTGACAGAAAAGAAAGTAGAAAAAAATTAACATTTGAAAATGATTCCTAATTAGCAAAGGGACTCCACTCTCCATTGCTAATACTTGTTTTTCATACCCATTTAGCAAAAACTCCAGTAGCATGTCTGGGTTTTAATGCAATACTCTGTTGCAAAGTTTTACTTCTTTGATGATATGAAAGTTGGTGAGCATTCAAAGTCCATCCCTCTTCTATTACCAGGAAATTAACTATTCAGGCAGAAAATTAAAAACTCTGTTTCATAGAAGAGTCAAATTAAGAGACTCAGCACTTTATTGCAGTAATATTTGTAGGATAGTCTTTCTAAACACAAGGTTCATCATTGCTACACAAATGTCCACACTGGAGATTTCTCTTTGCTACACAATCATTGCTACACAAATGTCCATACCTCAGATTTCTCCTGTTAATAGAATAGAATATAGCTGAGGTTGAACTGTGGAGTCCTTGGTGCTCTCTGAACTTGTTTGTTTGTTTGCAGCCATTTCATTTCCAACGAAGTTTACTACCTGTTTATAAAGAATAGTTTGCCCTGCCATGTTAGTGGAGATGCAGGCCTTATAGCCACTGGCACTGATGATGTTACCTAGTCAGATAATGAAAAGTCCACAAATAAACAGCCAAGCTGAGAGAGCACCAAAAACTCCATCGTACAATCTACTGGAACAGTTTCCCTTTTAACCAAATCATCAGCTATTTTGGTGGTTCTGTAAAATCTGCCCCTACAGTCCAGACCTCAAGGAATGGTGTGCAAATAATCAACCTATTCTGTAGTAAAGTTGATGTGTGAGTAATACTGCACTATAGTTGTGTAAGGGGAACCTCATATATTACTGGGAATGAATGGTTATACTGTTTTAGCCACGTATAATTTGTAGCTGGAGGTGTTTTATGGACTGTGACAAAAACGAAGTGTATAGGATTGCTGAATAACAATTATATAAGGAGGAGAGAGAATTCTGTTTGAAACAAAAGACTGAGATTGGTCATTTTAATTAGAGACAATTAAACATCTTGCTCTTTTTTCTGATGTTAATGCAAACTGTTGAATGCTGCTTCATGCACACAAAGAGACACATACACAGTCACATACAAATATAGATTTGGGGTAGGTGAGCAGCACGTCTCATTATAAACTAATCATGGTTCCCACATATCTGCATTTGATTCAACGTGGCATTGTACTTCAAAATAGAAACAATTTCTCTCTCTGAAAAATGCCATTTTTTCAGTGATATGATTGAAGTCAGATCCTAAAGCAATTTTTGGTGATTAGTGCTGCACGGCCAGGAGGTTTACCTGCAGAACTTTCATTCACAGAATTTCATTCACTTCTGAGTAAACCAGCATAGGATTCCACAATCAGTCTTATTTTTGTACTTGTCAGCTTTATTCTGTATAAGAATTATTGATACACTTGAATATTTGGCTGAAATGCATCTTTCTGTACTGTCAGTGGAAATGAAAATGGAAGTGTCTGGTTTTGTCCATGGATATGGTGTATGTCATCAATCAACCAGATATAGTTTCTCATGGATAGCTTTTTTATAAACCAATTACTCTCAGATATCTAGAAACAAATGGAATGACATACATATGCAGTGCTATGTATGTATGGCTTTTTTTTTAGATGGCTTTAGCTTTTATCGTCAAACAGGAATTCCTTTGGCATGAGCATTCTGTTCTAGTTTTGATGATGAAACATATTTTCCAAGATGTTTGCTATTGTTTGCAATTATTCCTAATCTGAATACCTGAGATTCATATTATTCATATATTCTATAATAGAATATAGAACAATAGAGTTGGAAGGGACCTTGAAGGTCTTCTAGTTCAACTTCCTGCTGAAGCAGGAGACTCTATACCAGGGGTAGTCAACCTTTTTATACCTACCGCCCACTTTTGTATCTCTGTTAGTAGTAAAATTTTCTAACCGCCCACCGGTTCCACAGTAATGGTGATTTATAAAGTATATCGTCGTCTGCGCATGCCTCTCGCGCATCATGGATTGGGTTGGGTGTGTGTGCTGGCTACCAGCTCTGCTTGTCTGTTACAGCTGGGTGGTGTGGGGAGAGATGTGTGAGCTATTCTGGGACGAGGCTTTTGTTTGCGGTCACACTATAGCGCCATTTAGTTTCACTTACGTAACATGAACTAAACTTATGCGTGGGCAATACAAATAGTATATTTTCAGAAATTTCAATTGTCACAGGTAATTTTATGAAAACCTAATGAAAATGTTTTTTAAATAATGCTATGAATTTTTTAAAAAAAGTCAATTAAATTAAAAAAAAAAGGAAAGTGCTTCAGTATCGGACAAAACCCCTACCGCCCACCATGAAAGCTGGAATGCCCACTAGTGGGCGGTAGGGATCAGGTTGACTACCACTGCTCTATACTATTCCGGACTGTCCAAAGTCTTCTTGAAAACCTCCAGTGATGAAGCACCCACAATTTCTGGAGGCGAGCTGTTCCACTGATTATTGTTCTCGCTGTCAAGAAATTTCTCCTTAGTTCTATACTGGATCTTTCTTTGATAAGTTTCCATCCATCAGATCATCAATAATGACCATTAATAGCAAGAAAGGTGCTAAAGGAAATGACATATGGCATCTCCTTTTGCTCGCATGGATTTTTTCAGACTACCATTTATTTTACCCTTTATATTAATATTAAGGATAGCTTTGGGGAGATCTGAAGATTAGTATTTGGACTACATCTTAATGGGGACACATAAATAGGGCCAACTTTCTTCTAATATTCTTAATGTCTAGAAACCAATATTATATGAATTGTGATGTATGGCAGTTTATGAAATATTCTAAAATATGATATTCTGTTTTCACAATGCAGTCTCAGCATCTGGTGATATATCATCAGAATTACATTATGTCACCAGGAAGTAGGTTAACAAAGTGTGCTGTTTCTTCAATTTTCCTTTAAATAACAAGAATAGTATTTGCATGATTCAAATGGCCATTTGCTAACATCAGCCTCACAGAATTCAGATATCTACTATTGTTTTTCATTGTATCGGTTCTAGGAATTTATGAATATCCTACTATTCAGGCACAGGGAATAAACACTGTAAAACTTCCATTTTGCTCCCCACATCCCCGTTTTTTTGTTCTTCCTCTTTATGTTGGCCATAAGCTGGTAGATAAGAACAGTTGGATTTCACTGTCAGTGTCTTACTGCCAATATGTTAACGGAGCTGTTCTTTTACATCAAATCCCTTGGTCCATGATGGCGAACCTATGGCACGCATGCCAGAGGTTGCATGCAGAGCCCTCTTTATTGCCACCCATGCCATTGCCCCAGGTCAGATCTCCGTGGCATTTCTTTTGTGAGCTTTTGTTTGCCTGCAAACGATGAAGCTGAAGCTCACAAAAGAAAAAGATCTTACCTCTTGCCACGCTCCTGGTGTTGGGATAGCAGATAATTGTTCTTGTTTTATTAGCCTGTATATAGTGAATTGGTTTTTTAAATATAATTTTCTTTCTTCAAATACATCTCACTCTAAAACATAATGAGACCATCAATAAATACTTTTGTTCTATTGCTCTGACCTTTTGTATCATCTTAATGGTCAATTTTCCATGAGTGATGAAGATGATGATGAACCAATGACATTGTTAAGCAAAAGCACAACCATTTGTTATTATTAATTTTTAGTTAACTTTCTCAATTGTCAATTAGACATGACTTTCAAGAAATGTTGAATGTTAATGCACTGTTGTTGTATCATGAAACAAAATTCTATATTTGGATTATAATATAAGGGGGGGGGGGGAAACCATTTTTTTAGCTAATCCGAGTTCTACATTCATTGTATTCCTTACTTTGAACAAGACAAAACTTTAAAATTACAGCCACAAAAGGTCAGAGCTTTTCCAATTTAAATTTTATTGATTTTTTCAAAATGAGTAAATCATTTAATAGAATTAATTGTACTAAAAAACCTAGGACCTGAATCACACCATTCTTTTTTCCTTCTAATTTGTGCTTTATGAGGAATGATTTTTTCATTTGTGACCTCATTAAGGTGTTTCAGTTTTAGTATGCTCCGCTGATTAATTTTGACTAACTTGTCCCTATTTCTAAAAGGACACAATAAACTAGAAAAAAAATAGGAGAGTTAGATTTCTCTTTTTTTAAATAATTTTTATTATAGAAGTTTTCAACAGAATAATAACAATACAAATTCTGAATTGAAGAAAAGAAGAAAACAGAAAAGTAATACGAATGCGAAAACAAAGCAAATAGAAAAGATTATTTGAAGGACTATTTTTCCCCCAGTTGTATCTACTTGACCCATCAGGGTTGGAGGAACCAGTAGGATATGTTACAGGTCTCCTCTATTAAGGAGGTCCATCTAGTGGGGGCGAGAAGACCCTCTTCATGGTGGCTGTCTCCCTGTGGAAATCATCCCCATGGAGATACGATAGGCCACCACCTTGATATTCTTTTGAAAGGCCCTGAAGACATAGTTTTGCCAACAGGCTTGAAGACCTCTGGATCATTCAGAGTTCATCAAGTGGTTTGTTCAGAGTTTGTATTTGGGGTTTTACTTTACTTGGGTTCTAAGCCTGGGTCACTGTGAATGAATTGGGTGGCCATATGTATTTTCTTAATAAATGAAAAGTAATAAATAAATAAATATCTTGGATTGCAAGAAAACATTATTAATACACAGATGAAGTAAATGCTGCTCACTGGAGTAGGCTTCCACTTCATGAAGTGAAAACTTCATTCTTTTAGACATATACTGAGATGTATAAACCCCAATGGTTGGAAAAAATCAGAGGCAATCAGTAAAGAGGCCAACTGAAGGCAATGTCATTGATATTATGCAGTCAGACCTAGAAGCCATCTTTCTACCTTTGAGCCTTCAGGCTTTAGGCCTGCCACAAATTCTACTGTGGGAAAATGGGAGGGGGGATTGTATAAAGTGAAGAGGATATGTAGTCAAAATAAAATTCTTTCTAGAAAGTCAAGGCCATTGTGGCTTGCATCTGTGCTGAGAAGAATGAGGAGGTATCTTCTTTTACGGAGGGTATCTGATTGGTTCATGTGGTGGCCATGTGGGTGAAGGGCAAGGACTTGAATTTTCTTTTGGGTAAGGAAAACCCGGAAGCCTTCAGATTTGGGTTTTCCCAGATGTGCCAATATGACATCTCTAATAAAAATTAGCTTTGAGGAACGTCAAGCCTTGGAGTTTGATTCCATTGGGGGTGTTGCTTGGAACCCTGACACATGCATGACCTTTCAAGTTCCCAAAGGAGTTATTGGCAGACAATTCTGGCAAAAGGATGTCCACTAGATCACAAAAATTCAGAAGCAATTAAATGACTGATCAAAACAATGTATTTATGAAACCCAAATCTTCAATGGTGAAAAACAATGCTTCATGTCTTCCAGTAGTTCAACAACTAACACATATGAATTTGAAATAGATACAGCCTAGATTTAACACAGGATTCTGACTATCTTTTATTGAAGCAAGGAAAAAAAACCCATCCTCTGGTAGACCTCATTCTAAATAGTTTTTTTTTAAAAAAGTGAATCTGCTCTAATAAAGCTATAACTTACCCTGTTCCCTCTCTGCATCATACTGCCTATGGTATTTATCCCTTTCTTCAAAGGAATTTAGAAGGGATTTAGGTGGATTTCTCCAGTTTTAGTTTTACATTTCTGTGAGGTGAATTAGTCTGACAGATAATGGTTTACCCAAGGCTGTCAATTCAGCTTCCCAAATGAATGGAGAATTCAATACATTTGGAATTCAGAGTAGTTAAAGTTCCAGAAGGTAATTCGGCCTTGTATGCTAAAGTCAAAAATGTGAAATAGCTTACATATTTCTTGCTATATACTAGCAATAAAATTCTAAATCACGTTTATATTTTAAAAATCAACTCACTTTGAGAAATTACCAATTTCAAGTCAGATTTACAATATAGTACTAAGAACTAAGGATTTAAAAATAAAATAAAATAAAATAAAAGTGGGGATCAAATTCTTTATTGCTTTAATTTAATGGCATTTTTACTGCAGATATATTTGGATTTTTAATATATGCCCTAACAGAATAGCTCATGATGGGTAAGATTAAAGTGAAATAATTATGCATCTGAATATCACATAAAGTTCAGTGAACTCTATTAATTTATGAGTTATGCCACGTGTAGCATAATCTATAATTACTAAAAGCTAATAGCAGTAAAACTGTTTGGATTCTGTACTATTGTCATGCTACCCTATAGTTGGTTAATTTTTCATTTTAAATCAGTGGCCTGCAAGAAAAAAGCACAATAAATCATATGCTCAGAGAACATATCTACAGGAACAAATGATCAGTATTGGAATTAGTTGTCTATAATTAAGAAATAAATTTCACTTGCACAGTACACTGCATGCTATGTTGATTTTAGAACTCTAGTGATCCAAGGAACTCAGTTAGATACTGTATGTTCCTGGGTATGATCAGAAGCCGGGCCTTCTACAATTTTGTAAAGGACAAATATAAAGACTCAAGATCCATCCCACCACTAAAAGGACCAAATGGGAAAGACTGTAATGATGAGACCATTTCCAGGCCTGACACCAACCTCTTCAACACATTCTTCAATTCAGTCTTTGTAAACAGCAATGGCTCA
This sequence comes from Ahaetulla prasina, assembly GCF_028640845.1. Lineage (NCBI taxonomy): Eukaryota > Metazoa > Chordata > Lepidosauria > Squamata > Colubridae > Ahaetulla > Ahaetulla prasina. Next base: position 273,341,040 of record NC_080539.1, read on the forward strand.
TGCCCAGGGGTGAAATCTAAAAATTTTCCCTACCGGTTCTGTGAGTGTGGTTTAATTGGTGGGCATGGCTTGGTGATAAGGTGACCTGGTGGGTGTGGCTTGGTGGTCAGGTGACTGAATGGGCATGGCCAATAATAATAAATAATAAAAATAATAAACAAAGTATACAAAACTTGGGAGCACACCAGTCTACCTTCTTTAAAAATAGAGGCAACGGTCTACTAATTGCCTTTTTTTGGGAGCGCACTGGTCTAACTTCTTTAAAAATAGAGGCACTGGTCTACTAGCTGTCTACAGCACTGATAAGCTGTAGTGTGGCCCTTTAAAACCCACAGCAGTCATTTGAGGTCATTTGCAGCTATATCACCACCAAGAGCTTCAGGGGACAGAAAAGAGGAACAGCGAGGCGTGGGCGGTGGGGGGGGGCAGGGATTTTTGCTACTGGTTCTCCAAACTACCCGTCCCCATCGCTGCCAGATCGCGCAATCTGGTCCGAACTGGGAGCATTTCACCCCTGCTCATGCCCCTCATTTCCCAATCATACCACAACTACTCACAGTGATCTACTACATGTCAATTTCACAGAAGATGTCATTGAAAAGGCACTAGGCAACCTAAAACCATCTCTATCAGTTTGCCCTGGTGGATTATGTGCCTACTTCCTAAAGAAGCTCTCAACCACCATAGCAGAACCACTTAGCATAATCTACGAAATATCTTTCAGAACCAGCTCCTTACCTAACTTATGGTCAGTAGCCACAGTCATCCCTATCTTCAAAAAGGGTGACCCCAGCCTAGTTGATAATTACAGACCAATCTAATTATGTTGTATCACCTGCAAAGTCATGGAATCAATCATAAACCAATCCATTTCCCTCTACTTAGAGACTAACAACCTACTCTCTAACAAGCAATTTGGCTTTAGAAAAAATTGTCCTGCAATCTGCAACTATTACACTGCAAAAACATATGGACTTCAAAACACGACCAGGGTAAATCAATAGATGCAATTTATATAGACTTCTGTAAAGCCTTCGATTCAGTGGTACACGACAAGCTACTTCTAAAACTAAAATGGCATTTTCAGATTCCTGCATAAGTGGATAGCTGCATTCCTATCAAACAGGTAGCAAGTAGTCAAAATAGGGAACACCTTATCTAATCCTGCACCTGTTAACAGTGGTGACCCCCAAGGCAGAGTTTTAGGACCCACACTCTTTATACTTTATATAAATGACCCTTGCAATTATATTATAAACAACTGCGTTCTCTTTGTGGATGATGTAAAACTATTCAACACCACTGACAATGCTGCTACTCTACAAAAAGACCTTGACTATGTGTCCGAATGGTCAAACAATTGGCAACTCCAAATCTCAACCAACAATTGCTTTGTCTTACACAAAAAAAATCAGAACACAAAATACAAGCTGGACAGATACGACCTAACAGACGACCCTCACTCTGTCAAAGTGCCAGAGCTCACTGTAACAGCATTGCTAAAAAAGCATTAAGAGTTGTTAACTTAATCTTGCGTAGCTTCTTCTCCAGTAATATTGATGTAATGTATCTTTAAAAGTTTTGGAGGGAAACTTGGGCGGGAAATAGCACGTTGCTGATTGGTTGAAGCCTCAGCCAAAACTGTATATAAAGAGGGGTTTTTGCCGCATGCTTTTGCTGGGTTCACTATAAACTAAAGAGCTGTTGTCACTCACTGGTCTCCTGCCTCGTTATTGCCCGAACTTAACAATTGAACTGCAAACTAGGGCATACAAAACTTTTGCCAGACCCATTCTTGAATACAGCTCATCTGTCTGGAACCCGCACTGCATATCGGACATTAATACAATCGAATGAGTCCAGAGATATTTCACAAGAAGAATCCTCTACTCCTGCGTTCGCAACAAAATACCTTATGCCACCAGACTAAAAATTTTGGGTTTAGACAACTTAGAACTTCACTGTCTTCAGTGTGACCTAAGCATAGTACATAAAATCATCTGCTACAATGTCCTACCAGCCAATGAATACTTCAGCTTCAATCAAAACAACACAAGAACACACAATAGATACAAACTCATGGTAAACTGATCCAAACTAGACTGCAGAAAATACAACTTCAGTAACAGAGTTGTCAACACCTGGAATGCACTGCCTGACTGTGGTTTCTTCCCCAAATCCCCAAAACTTTAACCTTAGACTGTCTACTGTAGACCTCACCCCATTCCTCAGAGGTCTGTAAGGGGCGTGTATAAGCGTACCAGCATGCCTAGCATCCCTGTCCTAGTGTTTTTTTTATTCGTATCCTTTTCATGTATTTATAATTATGTTTACCCTTGTATCTGTCATAAAATACATGCTTGACGAAAATAAAAATAAAATAAGACACAGAAATATCTATATTATCTATATTAATATCTATATTAATCTATATTGAATCTCTTTGCCCCTATATCAGCTTTTTAAATACTACCATCCAAAGTTTTTACCTTTTCTTTTTTCAGAACTATATATTTATCCTGGTGTATACCTTGCTTCCCAAAATAGTGAGATCACAGCATATTTATACACAGAACAGGTATTATCAATTATTTTCATCTACATGAAAATGTGATTTAAATTATCCTGATTTAAACCACTTGTTCTCATTATTGCGTTTTCAGGCAGGGAAACTTGTCCATTGAGACCGTTTACCTGATGTAGTGAACGTTGATTATAAGATAGTCCCAGAGCTACCTAACATTTGCTGAGGTAGAACAGATTTTGTTGATCTTCTGTGCTGACCTGATTCACACAGACCTTGGACCTAGCTTTAATCCAAATGGAGATACAGGGCTTAATTTTACATATTTATTGAAGTTCTTTTCTTTTGACTGAATGTGTTAGTGTGTGGAAATGAGATTGCTCCTTCAAGCGTGTTGTGACTGATCTCCATATATTCAGCTGCAGTTCTTAAGACCCAGATTGTTGGGGGGGGCAATAAGTTGACTTTGTAAATATACAAATAGAATGAGACTATTGCCTTACACACTGTAAGCCGCCCTGAGTCTTCAGAGAAGGGCGGGATATAAATGTAAATAAATTAAAAAAAAAAGTCTCACATGTGGTTGGAGTCCCCTGCTTTAGCACAGATTGTATTCATACCTTCACTTCAATGCAGAGAGAGATCAGGAACTATGCAACATTTTTGAGGTTGCAATCTAATAAATTCTTACCGGGGATGAAATCTCACAAAACTCAGTGGAATTCTGAGTAAATATAGAATGCTCAGATTTGTCCTGGAAAGCTGGTACTTGAGAAATAACGGTAATTTCCCAGAACTTGCTTAGATATCTCTGAGGTTTGATTTCTGGAGTGATTTTTGCTTTCACTTCATTTTATGAAGTGAAACACCCTTTCACTTCATTTTATCCTTTGCTTTGTCTCCCTTTGCCCATGGGAGATTTTTAAAAAATATATTGAAACATTATGCTAAATAGCATAGGAAAGAAGAGGGATTAACACATAAATTCATTCAAGTACTCATCACATGGATATTGTCACAAGTTTAATAGCCCAGAGCAGGTGTGGGTTCCAATTTTTTTTACTACTGGTTCTTTGAGCATGGCTTATTTAGTGGGCGTGGCTTGGTGGTCATGTGACTGAGTGGGCATGGCCAACGAAGTCACTCAGGGCAAGGTGGGGCGGCACCTTGCTGTGAATGACATCAAGTTGGCCACGCCCACTCAGTCACATGTCCAATGCTGCAGAGACAGGGCGATTTCTCCTGGGGGACAGCCAGAGATTTGCTGCCTCCTCTTTCCTTAGAGGACCTGCCTCCAAGTCCTTGTGAAGGGACATACACACACACACAACACAACACAACAGACTCACACACAATGTAAAAGCAGCTGCACTTCACCCAAAATGGCCCCTGCAACAAGGAGGAACTTCACACAGCCACAAAAAGCTCAAAAACTAACTTTCACACTTTACACACACACACACACACCACAACAGACTCACACGCAATGTAAAAGCAGCTGCACTTCACCCAAAATGGCCCCTGCAACAAGCAGGAACCTCACACAGCCACAAAAAGCTCAAAAACCAACTTTCACACTTTACACACACACAACACAACACAACTCACTCACACACACACACACACACACACACACACAATGCCACATACAGCTTTGTGAGATTCTGTGTGTTTGTGTAGTTAGAGTGAAACACTACAGAAACACACCAAATCTCAGAAAGCTGCACAAATATTTTATTATTTTATTTTATTTATATTTTTTAGATCAGGGGTCTCCAACCTTAGTAACTTTAAGGTTTGTGGACTTCAACTCCCAGAGTTCCTCAGCCAGCAAAGGCACTGAGGACATGGATTGCAGGCAAGCAGATTCAGTTGCAGCTGATGCAACTGATTGCAGAAGCTGAAGGAAAGCGAGCCCGAAAGGAGCTTACTTAATTATGTGAGGAGGGGGGGTTGGGTGGGCCAGAGGAAAAAAAGATTTTAAAAGGCTTCTCTGAGGATCCCAGCTGAAGTTGCCTAATAGCAGCCCAGAAGCTCTTAACTCAGCTGGGATTGCCAGAGGAGCCTTTTAAAACCTTTTGTTTTAACAACCTCTTCAGCAGAAGAGGTTGTTTAAAAAAAGAGTTTAAAGGCTCTGCCGATCTCAGCTGAGCCACGGGAGCCTCAAAGGCTTTTTTTTTACTTTTAAAGGCATGTTTTCGGCTAAAGAAAAACTGCTTTTAAAAGTAGAAAAAAAACCCTCTGCTGATGGTGCGGCTCAGCAGAGGCAGTGGGCGGGGCCAGGGATTTTTTGCTACCGGTCCTCCAAACCACCCGCCACGATTGCTACCGGATCGGACAAGCCAGTCCGAACCGGGAGCATTTCATCCCTGCTTATGAGTCACCCAAAGTCATAGTGAGGAATTTATTCAATAAATGAATGAATAAAAAAAATCTTGATACTTATCTCTGAGGTAACATATAACCATCATAATTAAGAATCACTGAAAGGATGATCTCTAAATTTTCTAATTTTTCTAGCTATACTAAGTTGTTGGCCATCACAATATTTTTTTGCAGCAATTTTTGTGTCTGGTGAAGGACTGATCAACTTTTTATGCAGTGCCTGATGAAATATTTACCAATTTTTTTAAAGCAGAAAAATATTTTTTTAATTTTCCACCAGGCTATGAGGCTTTATTCATTTTTAACTGTTCAGTAAGGCATAATGTTTCACCTCTCGACATTACTACTTTCCTTAGTTCTTCAGACTATGCTTCAATCTAGGCCACTGCAGCACTGGAACTGCTAAATATGTCACAATAAAAATTGGAACAAGAAAGTTATTCAATTGTTTTTGCTATGTTCTCATCCTACTTTAGCGTACAATTAACTTGCTTTGGTCTAATGCTCTGGTTTCCTTCCTTCCTTCCTTCCTTCCTTCCTTCCTTCCTTCCTTCCTTCCTTCCTTCCTTCCTTCCTTCCTTCCTTCCTTTTATATACTGGTATGTTTACATATAGGACCACAGGTGCCCTGTAAGTCACTTTTGTGCAAGTTTTTTTTCCAACAGAATATCAAGCCATCTCACATGGCAACTGTAGTTTCCCAGTGCTTTGTTCTCCCTTTTCTTTTACAGCTCCTGGTCTGATGCACAGAGTAGTGACTGGACAGGCTTCTTCCCCCGACCAGGTGCCCTGCAATGTAGCACTGGCCTACTACTATTCCTATCATTTGGTACCATATGGTGTCATGGTGCCTTTGTACAGCACACAACTTGCATCCCTGCTTGTGGCATCCCTGTTTGTATATACCGTAATTTCTCCCTCTTTCTTTGGCAATATGCTCCTCAAATCTTTGTGTGTGTGTGTGTGTGTGTGTGTGTGTGCTTTCTGCATTGTGAGTGCTAGCATTTTTGAGGCACCAGCAAGGAAAATGTGTGTGCTTTTTCATTTCAACCCCTTTTAGTGCCCTGATTTTTTAAAAGATTCTCCCTATTTTGAAATGAAATCTGATTATATCTGTATTTATTCATTTTAAGTAAGGAAGTAATTTTAATAAAGGAAGTAAGATTTGCTATACATCATGCAGTTTACATTTAATGTAAGGTAAAGGTAAAAGTTCCCCTCGCACATATGTGCAAGTCGTTGTCGGCTCTATGGGGGCGGTGCTCATTTCTGTTTCAAAGCCGAAGAGCCAGCGCTGTCCGAAGACGTCTCCATGGTCATGTGGCCGGCATGACTCAATGCCAAAGGCGCACGGAACGCTGTTACCTTCCCACCAAGGTAGTCACTATTTTTTCTACTTGCATTTTTACGTGCTTTCGAAACTGCTAGGTTGGCAGAAGCTGGGACAAGTAACGGGAGTTCACCCCGTTACGCGGCAGCACTAGGGATTCGAACTGCTGAGCTGCCGACCTTTCGATTGACAAGCTAACGTCCTAGCCCCTGAGCCACCGCGTCCTTAAATACATTAAATTAAATGTATTTAAATTAATAAATTAAATACATTTAATGTAAGTAAAGGTAAAGGTTCCTCTCGCACATATGTGCTAGTCGTTGCCAACTCTAGGGGGCGGTGCTCATCTCCGTTTCAAAGCCGAAGAGCCAGTGCTGTCCGAAGACGTCTCCGTGATCATGTGGCTGGCATGACTCAACGCCAAAGGCGCACGGAACACTGTTACCCAGCTTCTGCCAACCTAGCAGTTTCGAAAGCAGGTAAAAATGCAAGTAGAAAAAATAGGGACCACCTTTGGTGGGAAGCATTTAATGTATTCAATGCTAATTCAGGAGTAAATTAGATAGTGAGCTTTGCTATGAATAAAGGAAGTAAGATTTGCTGTAGACAAACACACACACATACACACACACACAGACAAATAACAAAGTCTATTTAAAAATATGCACTGATCAAAATAAAGGGAAAAAGATCTGCCTGAAATTTGCCTTCTGTTTCTAGTTTCTTTTCCATGATATGGAATATTTAAAAATCTTGATATCTTGAATTATCTCTTGAATCTTGATGTTTTGAATTATTTTTACATGCTCACTTTCTCATTATTAATACTTTTTCTAGATTTTTAAAAATGGTTTTGTCTTTAGTCTTAGCCACTTGCCTGATTTTTTCCTAAACACAAAGGCAATCCCAAGCAGAAAATATAGGTAATACAGATTGATATTAGTTGCAGTTGTCTGAGGAAAATACCTTATTTTCTTTGAAGAAAATGTTAATAATCACGATTTAAGCAAATAATGGTTACTTCAGTAATGATTACTGGGGATGAAAAATGACAATTTTGTGAGGACTGAAATTTGCAGTCGTTTGTGGTTTGATAATTTGTGTTGGGTTTTTTATGTTGGTTTGATAATTTAATAATAATAAAATAAAGAATCATTAACAGTAATAATTAGCAGTGTAAAAAAGAAATTGTAACAATTTCTGTGCTGAAGATGATTAAATATTCACATCAGTGGAGAAGACTGTAAAGACTGTGGGCCTTGATGCATTGCAAAACATTGAATGAGGCTGTCTGTCTAAAAAAGACAATCTATCTCTGATTTGGAGGCAATATCATTTCCTGCAATTTAGGTAATCCTCTTTCAATTATCTGGGTGGTCATGTACAACTGGACTATGAACAGTTCAGAAATAGTCTGTGTCTTAATGCATTCTTCATTAAATTAGCTCATAAATGACAAATCAATTCACCCAAAGGTAGATCAAGCTCATTGACTCAAATTCTGTTCATTGGGGGGGCTCCTAAAAATAAGTTTTTAACATTTGCTTTAAGATTGCAGACTAAATAACAACAACAAAAATTATCTGAACCTGTAGTATTTATATCTAAATCTATTTTTCTTATTATGTTAAGGGTGGGATACATCGTTAACATCCAGAAGGAAAAATAAGCCTAGAAAATGGTATCTGAAAGAAACAAAAACCAAGCAAAATTTTGAGTAAATTGCTTTAAAGTCTTCTTCCTTTCTCTTTTGTTGAAAAAGATAAAAAATATATTGGCAAGTAATTCAGATGAGCAATTTTATTACTTCAAAATAAACACCCTTTCAGAGAAGTTAATAATTTATTTGGCTATCCTTCATAATGTAAATAAAAATTTCCACATTTATTGATATCATGCTAAGAATGTAAAGTAGGTAACCAAATAGGTGTTAAGTCCCATGTTAATTCTATAACCTTGCAACACTTTTGCAACCAGTCTTTATTCAACATTTTCTGGGGTGTGAAATATACATGAAACAAAATGTTCAGTTCTAATCATCTCATTGTAACATCTAAAGATCTTATTCTCACATTCTTCAAAGCAACTTTTTATTGATTTACAAGAACAGGACATTTGAGCTCATTATTTCACAGGTGATGTAAATAATTAATGCCAATTTCATCAAATTCCTTCAAACTCTTATAATAATGATCAACTGGCTGAAAGGATTTTTCCAAAACATCTATAGTAATTGAAGTAGAATTTTATAAGTTGCAGTTGTCTGAGGAAAATACCTTATTTTCTTTGAAGAAAATGTTAATAATCACGATTTAAGCAAATAATGGTTACTTCAGTAATGATTACTGGGGATGAAAAATGACAATTTTGTGAGGACTGAAATTTGCAGTCGTTTGTGGTTTGATAATTTGTGTTGGGTTTTTTATGTTGGTTTGATAATTTAATAATAATAAAATAAAGAATCATTAACAGTAATAATTAGCAGTGTAAAAAAGAAATTGTAACAATTTCTGTGCTGAAGATGATTAAATATTCACATCAGTGGAGAAGACTGTAAAGACTGTGGGCCTTGATGCATTGCAAAACATTGAATGAGGCTGTCTGTCTAAAAAAGACAATCTATCTCTGATTTGGAGGCAATATCATTTCCTGCAATTTAGGTAATCCTCTTTCAATTATCTGGGTGGTCATGTACAACTGGACTATGAACAGTTCAGAAATAGTCTGTGTCTTAATGCATTCTTCATTAAATTAGCTCATAAATGACAAATCAATTCACCCAAAGGTAGATCAAGCTCATTGACTCAAATTCTGTTCATTGGGGGGGCTCCTAAAAATAAGTTTTTAACATTTGCTTTAAGATTGCAGACTAAATAACAACAACAAAAATTATCTGAACCTGTAGTATTTATATCTAAATCTATTTTTCTTATTATGTTAAGGGTGGGATACATCGTTAACATCCAGAAGGAAAAATAAGCCTAGAAAATGGTATCTGAAAGAAACAAAAACCAAGCAAAATTTTGAGTAAATTGCTTTAAAGTCTTCTTCCTTTCTCTTTTGTTGAAAAAGATAAAAATATATTGGCAAGTAATTCAGATGAGCAATTTTATTACTTCAAAATAAACACCCTTTCAGAGAAGTTAATAATTTATTTGGCTATCCTTCATAATGTAAATAAAAATTTCCACATTTATTGATATCATGCTAAGAATGTAAAGTAGGTAACCAAATAGGTGTTAAGTCCCATGTTAATTCTATAACCTTGCAACACTTTTGCAACCAGTCTTTATTCAACATTTTCTGGGGTGTGAAATATACATGAAACAAAATGTTCAGTTCTAATCATCTCATTGTAACATCTAAAGATCTTATTCTCACATTCTTCAAAGCAACTTTTTATTGATTTACAAGAACAGGACATTTGAGCTCATTATTTCACAGGTGATGTAAATAATTAATGCCAATTTCATCAAATTCCTTCAAACTCTTATAATAATGATCAACTGGCTGAAAGGATTTTTCCAAAACATCTATAGTAATTGAAGTAGAATTTTATAAGTTGCAATAGTATCGGGATAAAATAGTCAAATAACAAATGTATGAACTGAATAAACTAAGAAATACTTGCAGGTAAACTGAAGAGCATTATCAAAACTACATTGGTATAATTAATAATAATAATAATAATAATAATAATAATAATAATAATAATAATAATAATAATAATAATAATAATAATAATAATAGACACACTGACATTGACAAAATTGGTTAATTGCAAAATGCAGCTTTATTTGGAACAGCTTCCATCAACTATTACCATCAACAAGCAGCCTCTTGCCTATCCCATGTGTTTGGAAGAATTCAATAGGTGAATAAAAATTCCAAATCCAAGTCTAAACATTTGGCCTACTGCATGACCAATAATCATCATCATCATCTATGAGGTTCACTTTGCTCTCTTTCCCAAAAATTAATCGGCTATTTTTAAATTGGAGTATTCTCTCTAATGTGAGCTTTCATGGTGAAAGAGTCAGAGTTATATTGACAGCCCAATATTTTCCAAAGGGATTTGCAGATCTAAGTCCAGGGATTCATAGTGATCCCAAACAAGTAAGATGAAAAGTAGTAGTACTGGAGATAAAAGGATTCTGGACAAGATTGATTTATTATTGAGTTATTAAAATTATACCAATAATTACAGATGTTATCTGGCTGTTGACTGTTTATGTCTGGAAATTATATTGCTACTTTTTTTCTTGAAAATCCTTGCAGTAGGCTGCTCAGTGGACGATAATTCCATATTTGTATAGAATTGGTCTACTTGGTGGCAATGCACCAATCAGAAATCCTTAAAGATTCAAAGAATACTGCCATGGTGGCACAGTGGTTAGAATGTAGTACTGCAGGCTAATTTACTGCTCACTCCAAGAGTTTGATCCTGACAGGCTCAAGGTTAACTCAGCCTTCCATCCTTCTGAGGTCAGTAAAATGAGGACCCAGATTGTTGGGAGCAATATACTGTAAACAACTTAGAGAGGGCTGTAAAGCACTATGAAATGGTATATAAGTCTAAGTGCTATTGCTATACTGGAATAACATCTGTATGATCTTAGTACATAGCCCTCTAATGCTTAAGTCCCTAGCCTCAACTAATGTATTTTACTGTATTTCAATGATGGTCCATGAAACTGTATCTGTGAAACACTTTTAATACTTACTTAGGTAATATCAATTCTATTTTTCATCATAAAAACAAAGATATAAGTATAGAAAATTATTTCTGTTTCTAAAGGTTCTGTTTATATCCTTAGAATGAGATCTTTTATATTGAAGTGTTGTGTGCTCCTAGCTACAGAGAATACATTTATAATAAGTTAATAAAATTGCATCCCTGTTCCAATTTACTTCATTTCATCCTCCAGAGAACGTTACTGATTTGTAAAGTTAATAAAAGTTGATATAGTTTTAAAAAATAAATGTCAGAGTGCGTAATATTACAGATTTTGATTGGCTCTTCCAAGGGTCTCTTGCTCATGCAAAACTTTACATGAGATTGTACACTGAAAGAAAAGGAAATGAGGGGCAAGTCAAAAAGTAAGAAATACAGAAAAGGTCACACTACTAAAGTTTTATTGCAGCTTCCTGAAAATAAATTAGATTCTAAAATTCTGATGCCTCCATTTTGAGGCCAAAGACAAAAGTGGAGTTAAAAAAAAAAAGGGGGGGGGAGGCTACCTGTATCTTCATCAACAGCAGTGAAAAGCATGAGTAACTCCATAAATATTAATATCTTAATTCTAAATACAGTTAGAAAATGCATGAAGCTTATTTATGAACCTTATTCATATTGCACCATATTCCACTGTTTTATCATAATGGTCTTCTTCCATAGTGACACTCATGCATTAAAAAAAGAAATGGAATTTTTTTTTACTGCATCTATGATAAATTGATTTAATGAGTGGACTTCATTTATTCTTAAAAATCCTATTGAATTAAAATTAAAAATTCAATTACACATTGGAGAAATCTAATTCTGTAAGTATACCAGCATTCATTCTGCATTGTTTGGAACTTTTCTATTCATAGAAATATAAATAATAAACATGTTATTATTAAGTAATATATAGAATTTGTGACACTATGTAGTATACCGAAATAAGTTTCATAATAATTCATTGGTTTTATCTTTGCTGTGCTCGTTCTGTTCTTGTTTTTTTAATAAAAATATTAATAAAGACATTTCAATATAAATTCTGTACACATACTTGATCATTTTATCATCCTGGATAATGTGCAGTTTTTCAGTTATTCATATTATCAATAGTATATAAAAGTAAGAATTTTAAAGGCAACAACCATGATTCACCGATCTTTTTATCCATAGAATATACATATGATGGAGCTTTGCTGTGAATCAACTGTATACTGGCACCCAAGCTAGAATTATATGCTGCCCCTAGCCTTTGTTTAGGCTGTAACCTCAATAATGCTATATTATTCCAAAATTTTAAAAAAAAACTTCTTTGGAGTTGCAGAACATCTTGACAATTATTTTTTTTAGATATATCAAAGGACAACGTACATTTTCCATATCTATTACTTCTCAGTAATCATGCTGAAGTTGTCATGGGCGGCAAGATGGTTACACACCACATGGGTCTTGTGCTTATTTGTTTTTCTTTCCAAGATAACCATGAGAGGTTAAATGAGGTCATTCTCCAGGGAAAGAGAGATGAGATGACAGAAGCTAGCACTCTTGACACTTTTGAAATCTCAAATGGGGAAAATCTATTTTGTATTTTTAACTGACTGCTCATAAAAACATTGGAGCCTACCAGCTATATCTCAGGAGTGCTGCAGTCCCCACACTTCAACCAAAGCAGAGCTGAAGGTCTCTTCCACACCTTTCTCAATAAGGTACTTATCGAGGTAATAGTATAGTATATACTACTATATATTGTTCTGTCCCCCCACCTCACATAGGACGACACACAAGCAAACAACGTCTACCAGTAATTTATTTTTACAAGCCGACCTGAATCCCTTTAGCAGATAAAAGTTCTGGCAGCTACTTTCTGAATGCCTGCCAAGTTTCTTATCACCTGTAGAAACAGGAGTCAGAGTATCTGTAGTCCGTTGCTGGGGCAACCAAGAGTTCAAAGAGTAGTCTGAAGTCATTCACAAAATCCAAGTCTTAATTCCAAAAAATATCCCATCCGAAGCTCACGATATGCAGTTTTTGTCCATCACAGAGCCTGCAGAGCAACCCCACCCACTTTTATCCCCTGTGGGGCATGGCTCAGTGACTCAGCAATTATTATTATTATTATTTATTTATTATTATTTATTAAATTTTTATACCGCCCTTCTCCCAAGGGACTCAGGGCGGTGTACAGCCAAAAGATAAAAAACATAAAAAATATACAATTAAAACAACAATTTAAGACGGAGCATATTAGAAAAATGGCCAATTAAAAGATTTAAAATTTAAAATTACAAACCCTAAAATAATAAAACCCCGGTTAAAAGATTTAAAAATATTTAAAAATATTAAGCCAGTCCCGCTTGAATAAATAAATGCGTTTTCAGCTCACGGCGAAAGGTCCGAAGATCAGGCAATTGACGCAATCCAGGGGGAAGTTCGTTCCAGAGCGTAGGAGCTCCCACAGAGAAGGCCCTACCCCTGGGGGCCGCCAGCCGACATTGTTTGGGGGCGGCACCCTGAGAAGACCCTCTCTGTGTGAGCGTACGGGTCGGTGGGAGGCATAAGGTAACAGCAGGCGGTCCCGTAAGTACCCGGGCCCTAAGCCATGGAGCGCTTTGAAGGTGGTAACCAAAATCTTAAAGCGCACCCGAAAGACCACAGGAAGCCAATGCAAGCCACGCAGGATCGGTGTTACAGCAATCTCTGGCCCTTCCACGCCTCTTCCTTTGCTGCGCACGCCTCTCCCTCCGACGCTGCCTGGGATCAATCCAAGACTGATCTTTATCACTCCCTATAAGTGGGTGCTCCAACATGCCATCCTCCTGGCCTTCAGCTGGAACCTGAGACATTGCCAGAAAGGAGGGTCCTGGAGAGGGAGGCCTTGTCAGCTCCTCCCCATCACTTTCAGAGTCATCTTCCTCTGTGAGGACAGGCTCGGGAGCCGGAGTCACAACAATATACTATATAGTATATATAATACAATAATATATACAATAATATAGTATTATTGCAGTATAATACTACAGGTAATAGTATTGTCACAATGATTCAACTTGGATATATTTCAGCAGTTTCAAGACAGATCTGTACTAAGCAGAGGTAATATTCAACAGGTTCTGACCAGTTCTGGAGAACCAGTAGTGGAAATTTTGAGTAGTTCAGAAAACTGGTAAATATCACCTCTGACTGGCCCCGTCCCCATATATTCTCTGCCTCCCGAGTCCCAGCTGATTGGGAGGAGATGGAAATTTTACAGTATCCTTCCCCTGCCACACCCACCAAGCCATGCCCACAGAACCGGTATTAAAATTTTTTGAAACCCACCACAGGTACTATGGCTGAGGAAGTTTCATGATGGTCAATGTGAAGCTCAAAAACCAACATTTGCAGAACAGCACTTATTTATGATTACTCTTTACATCAAAACTGTCTTCTAGTTTTCAAGAGTTTTATTCCCAAAATTGTTCTCTGAATAGTGCTGGATAGTGGCTGCTTATGCTACTTAATGCTGCTAAACACCATCCTATCCTGCAGTAGTGGTTGTCATCATCTTCATCATCTGCAAAATGAAGGCATTTTCTTTAAAGGTTATGAAAGGTTATGCTTCATGTTAGTATAGTGCTGTTTGGCAGATAGATGTTTTTTAAAAGATCCTATTCTATGAGTGTGACAGCAGTCTTGTGCTTCAAAGAGGATTGGAATCTGGCTTGCCCAAATTCTAATTCAGCATCCTAGTCACTACATCACACTGCCTCTTACATTCATGCACGCACGCACACAGAAATGTATGCCTTTGAATTTAGTTGTAACATAATATGCTAGTAGGTCTGAAGTCTGACTCAAACTATTAAGCTCATTAAAAGTAAAACACAAATATTTTGTTGCTCTCCTTTTTCTGGACACCACTTATAGTGTATTTTTGCTGGTAGTGCAGCTTTGTCAGTAGTTTTGAATGCCTGGGTCAATGTATGATGCTAAGCCAGGGGGAGAAAGTTGTCCCAATTAATATGTTCATAAAACAGCCACACGACTGCCAAGAAAGAAGCATTTTAGCACCATTTAACTTAATGGCAACTGAGACCAGTGACCTTTAGCAGATGAGGGTACCCCTGAGTGGGACGGGAAGGGAGAAATCTACCCAGAAAGTGCTTTACAGATCAATTAATTTAACTGAGACAAAATAACCTAATATCGTCATCTAACTCATTTTCTAATATTTAGCATTTCTGTTTATAGCATTGATATTTATTTATATGCCAGGATTTTGTATTTCCAAATGCATATATGTTTTCTGAGGTTTTCACGGGTGTTTGTATATAGGTCTTTGGTTGTTCGGGTTTTCTCCCGTGTAAAATTGGAAGTGTCTTGGCGACGTTTCGACGAAGTCTCATTCGTCATCTTCAGGCTTCAGCTTCGTGCTTCTGGGAGCAATGTGTGATCGTAGCTGTTTCTTCCTTTTAACTGCTAGTGGGGGTTTGAACTGATTGGGTGGGAGCTTGGCTGTGCTCTGATTGGATGGGGGTTTTTTTGTGCTCTGATTGGCTGGGGGTGTGTCCTGTGTTGGTGGGGGCTTGGTTGTGCTCAGTCTAGTCTGTGCTGCAGGGGGATTTGAGCTAGTGAGCTGCATAGCTGTTGTTTGGCTTTGTGGTCGTGCTACATCTTCATAGTGGGTGTCAGTCTGCTGCATGAATGGATTGGAGGGGTTTGAAATGGCTAATGTTGCAGCTGCAGTCTGGCTTCTGGTCCTTGGTCGTGCTTCATGATCAGTGTGGGTTTGGGTCTGCTTTCTGGGTGGATGTGCGGTGGTGACATCCTGTGTGGACCTTGTGAGTGTGGGTCTGGTGTCCCTAACACGAGGAATGACACCAGACCCACACTCACAAGGTCCACACAGGATGTCACCACCGCACATCCACCCAGAAAGCAGACCCAAACCCACACTGATCATGAAGCACGACCAAGGACCAGAAGCCAGACTGCAGCTGCAACATTAGCCATTTCAAACCCTCAATCCATTCATGCAGCAGACTGACACCCACTATGAAGATGTACGACCACAAAGCCAAACAACAGCTATGCAGCTCACCAGCTCAAATCCCCTGCAGCACAGACTAGACTGAGCACAACCAAGCCCCACCAACACAGGACACCCCAGCCAATCAGAGCACAAAAAACCCCATCCAATCAGAGCACAGCCAAGCTCCCACCCAATCAGTTCAAACCCCACTAGCAGTTAAAAGGAAGAAACAGCTGCGATCACATTGCTCCCAGAAGCACGAAGCTGAAGCCTGAAGATGACGAATGAGACTTCGAAACGTCGCCAAGACACTTCCAATTTACGGGAGAAAACCCAACAACCAAAGACCTATATATATATATATATATATATATATATATATATATATATATATATATATATATATATATATATATATATATATATATATATATATATATATTTGTTTTCTGAGGTTTTCACGGGTGTTTGTATATAGGTCTTTGGTTGTTCGGGTTTTCTCCGTAAAATTGGAAGTGTCTTGGCGACGTTTCGAAGTCTCATTCGTCATCTTCAGGCTTCAGCCGTGCTTCTGGGAGCAATGTATATATATATGTTTTCTGTATGTAGCAAGACCTATATATATATATATATATATATATATATATATATATATATATATATATACATATATATATATATATATATATATGTGTGTGTTTTCTGAGGTTTTCACGGGTGTTTGTAGATAGATCTTTGGTTGTTCGGGTTTTCTCCCGTGTAAAATTGGAAGTGTCTTGGCGACGTTTCGAAGTCTCATTCGTCATCTTCAGGCTTCAGCTTCGTGCTTCTGGGAGCAATGTGTGATCGCAGCTGTTTCTTCCTTTTAACTGCTAGTGGGGTTTGAACTGATTGGGTGGGAGCTTGGCTGTGCTCTGATTGGATGGGGTTTTCTGTGCTCTGATTGGCTGGGGGTGTGTCCTGTGTTGGTGGGGGCTTGGTTGTGCTCAGTCTAGTCTGTGCTGCAGGGGGATTTGAGCTGGTGAGCTGCATAGCTGTTGTTTGGCTTTGTGGTCGTGCTACATCTTCATAGTGGGGGTCAGTCTGCTGCATGAATGGAGTGGAGGGTTTGAAATGGCTAATGTTGCAGCTGCGGTCTGGCTTCTGGTCCTTGGTCGTGCTTCATGATCAGTGTGGGTTTGGGTCTGCTTTCTGGGTGGATGTGCGGTGGTGACATCCTGTGTGGACCTTGTGAGTGTGGGTCTGGTGTCATTCCTCGTGTTAGGGACTCGTTTGTCAATAAGGGCGGGTTTCCAAATGGCTGGTAGGCGGAGGTGTCATCTCGTTTGTTCATGCTGTGTGGGCGTTTTCTATCTCAATGGCTTCTCTGATTATTCTGTTGTTAAAGTGTTCAGTTTTGGCGATAGTTCTGGTCTTTTAAAGTCAATATCATGTCCTGTGACTTTAAAGTGTTGGACCAGGGAAGAAGTTAGTTCCTCTTTTTGAATGAGTTCTTGTGTTCTTCAATCGTGCACTTATTCTTCTGTTGGTTTGTCCAATGTATGTGGTGGGGCAGGCGGTGCATGGGATTTCATATTCTCCTTGATTTTCTAACTCAATTTTGTCTTTGGGGTTTCTTAGGATGGTGGATATTTTTCTGTTTGTGCAGAATGCTGTCTTGATGTTGTGTTTGTGGAGGATCTTGCTGATTCTGTCTGTGGTGCCTTTTATATATGGGAGGAGGGCTGTGCCGTTTTCTTGTTCTCTGTCTTGGTTTTTAGTGGGGGTTCTTTTGGATTAGCTTGGTAATCTTATTTGTTTGGAATCCATTGGATGTTAGTACGTTAGTGAGAGTGTCTAGTTCGGGTTTTAGGTGTTGTTCATCAGCTAAGCATTTTGTTCTGGAGATGAGTGTCTTGGCTACGGAGTTGATCTGTGCTGGGTGGTGGTGTGAGAGTGCGTGCAGATAGCGGTTTGTGTGTGTTTTCTTCTGGTAGATGGTGTGTCCTAGGGAGCCATTGGGTTTTCTGTAGACTAAGACATCCAGGAAGGAAGTTGGTTATTAACTTCTGTTTCCATGGTGAACTGTATTTTGGGGTGTAGGCTATTGAGGTGTGTGAGGAAGTTGTCAAGTTTTTCTTTCCGTTGTGGCCAGATTATGAAGGTGTCGTCTACATATCTGAGCCAGAGTTTGGGTTTGTGATCAGATTTTTCTAGAGCTTGGGTTTCAAAGTGTTCCATGTAGAGATTGGCAATGACAGGTGAGAGGGATGATCCCATGGGTGCTCCTTCTACTTGTTTGTATTTTTGTCCATTATAGATGAAGTATGTGTTGGATAGGCAGTGGTTGGTCAGATCTAGGATGTGCTTGGGGGGGTTATATTTGTTTTGGATAGATGTCAAGGCTTCTTTGATTGGCACTTGGGTGAAGAGGGATATGACATCAAAGCTCACGAGTAGGTCGCTGGGCTGTAAGTTTTGTTTCTTTATGATCTCTATGAACTGGAATGAGTTTTTTACGTGTGAGGTGATGGATTCTGCATAGGGCTGTAGTTGTTTGGCGAGAAATTTGGCTAGGTTTTGTAGAGGTGAGCCTATGGAGCTGACTATGGGTCTGAGTGGGGTTCCTTCTTTGTGTATCTTGGGGAGGCCATAGAGCTTAGGGCATCTGGATGATTTCTCTCTGGGAATGATTCTTTGTTGGATTTCTTCGTTGATGGGGGAGGCTTTTATTTATATATATATAGGTCTTTGGTTGTTCAGGTTTTCTCCCATGTAAAATTGGAAGTGTCTTGGCGACGTTTTGACGAAGTCTCATTCGTCATCTTCAGGCTTCACCTTCGTGCTTCTGTGTGATCGCAGCTGTTTCTTCCTTTTAACTGCTAGTGGGGGTTTGAACTGATTGGGTGGGAGCTTGGCTGTGCTCTGATTGGATGGGGGTTTTTTTGTGCTCTGATTGGCTGAGGGTGTGTCCTGTGTTGGTGGGGGCTTGGTTGTGCTCAGTTTAGTCTATGTTGCAGGGGGATTTGAGCTGGTGAGCTGCATAGCTGTTGTTTGGCTTTGTGGTCGTGCTACATCTTCATAGTGGGTGTCAGTCTGCTGCATGTATGGATTGGAGGGGTTTGAAATGGCTAATGTTGCAGCTGCGGTCTGGCTTCTGGTCCTTGGTCGTGCTTCATGATCAGTGTGGGTTTGGGTCTGCTGTCACCACCGCACATCCACCCAGAAAGCAGGTACTTCGTCGAAACGTCGCCAAGACACTTCCAATTTTACACGGGAGAAAACCCGAACAACCAAAGACCTATATACAAACACCCGTGAAAACCTCAGAAAACATATATATATATATTTCTGAGGTTTTCGCGGGTGTTTGTATGTAGGTCTTTGGTTATTTGGGTTTTCTCCCGTGTAAAATTGGAAGTGTCTTGGCGACGTTTCGATGAAGTCTCATTCGTCATCTTCAGGCTTCAGCTTCGTGCTTCTGGGAGAAATGAGAAATGAAACATTTCTCCTAGAAGCACAAAGCTGTAAACACCTAGCCTGAAGATGGGATGATAGATGTTTCAGTCAGATTGCTCTCACACCCAACATGTTATCACTATATTCTGCTGTTGTTGGTTTTTATTTTCTATAGTTGCTTATTTGGCAAATCATTATATCTAATGCCTATTCCACCATCTGCAACCCTGTGAAGGTGCCTGATAACTCTATGTTTCAGCTCCAGGAACCTACATTCCCACAATTAAACAAGAGGGTAACAGTCTTACAACAAAACAAAATGAAATGGATTTGCTCATGTAGAGTCTATATACAGTACATCATGTATGCCTTGCAATGCGTTGAGCTACTCTTTAACCTATTAGCACCAATTCTATTATCTGTTCTGCATAAAACAACAGATAATTTATTCTCTTTCTTATTCTTTTTACTCTTCCATGGTTGACATTATGCAGCTTTGCTAGCTGTTTTCTCTTTTCTACATTTTATCACTTTAATGATCTATTGCTGTGTTTCCAAATTTGCTGTGAAAATTACCCTATTTTAATACCCTATTTTAATAGCAAAGTCAAATAAATAGTTTGCTTGGAATAATGTGATAAAGTATTAGAATCCTAATGGGAAGCACAAATATGACCCTACCCAAAATCATTGTATCATGTTGCAGGATCTTTTATCTTTCACATATTATGTTATACACACATGCTCACTAATTCTGTAGCATATTAAGCATAGTGTGTTTTCATTACTTAATTCTGCAAAAAAAAAAAGAGGTTTTATAAAATAGTATATTCATACACCTATTTAGCAAGCAATATTTTACATACCAGAACAGTTCCAGAAATGCTCCATTCCATTAGAGATCATATTAATAACTCCTATAAATTAAACCCTTGATAATTTTATACATTTTAAAAAAAATAATGAAGCCAAATCTATGAAAATCAGAAAAATGTCAATGGTGAAAGTTTTCTTTGGTGAAAATTTATTTGAAATCAAAGCATCTAATTGGAGAAACAGGGTTACATCTTCAAGTGATCTCATCATATGACACATTGGTTTGTTCTTCTTATACTATCTCACCAAAGTAGGACTAAAGAACTAGAAGCTTTTATTGTTTAGAAAACATTGCTTTAAGTGAGGTGATATGATAGAGGTTTGTATGAATGGTTGAAAGAAGTGAGTAGAGATTGGGAAATTCTTCTAGATAATCACTTGAACTTAAGATGTAACCAAGGGACAACAGAAGTTCTGAAACATTTAAGGAAGTGATTCTTCACACAGTACCTAATTAATCTATGAAACAACTAAATGAGGTGATGTTCACTAAACCTAATTGGTTTCCATTAAAAATGTACATGCACATTCCTGGGCATTTGACATTTAAATTGAAAGTTCAACATGTAGAAGCAGCAAACCTCTGACTACTCTATATACTCAGAGGATCCATTTACCATGGGTGTTCATTTTGTCATAAATTGTGGGGATAATGCTCACAAACATAGGTAAAATAGAATAGAAGATAATATATGTAGTTTAGGGTTGAAGGGTAGAGTCCTTGGTGCTTTCTGAATGTGGTTGTTTGCTTGCAGACATTTCATTATCCATTTAAGTAACATCATCAATTCTAGCGAATGTGGGGTTTGCTCCCTGTTTATATAGAATATTTCCCCCTGCGACTATTGGGGGTATAGGGTTTTCTCTGTGGTACTACCTTGATAAGGGTCTTATTTTCTGCTTGATGGTTGTCTGCTGTTAATACTTGCTTACCTGGATATAGCTTGCTGGAGTGAATGTGTTCTGGTTTTTTTGTTACCTTCCTAGCTTTCTTATTGTCTCTTTTGAATGGTGAGTAAATGTTATTTATCTATATGTATCTATTGATGGCTTATTTGTCTGAATGCCAAGTTTCCTGGAATTTTATAGTGTTTGTGGATTTGGTTTAGTTTAAAATGCTCAGAGTTTCCCAGTTTCACAATCTTGTCTGGTCTCCTACTTTCTCCATGGACAGTCCTGTAAAATCTTGTACATTGTTCTGAAATCACAGTTTTTGTCTTCTTCATTTGTTTTCCTCTTTCTTCTCAAGCATCATTTTTTTCTAGTCCCTCATCTGTTCACATTTCATACCCCAAATATATGGGTTTCAGCTTGATGCATTAATACAATCAAGTAGCAGTGGTAAAATCTGAACCAGTTTGCTACCGGTTTGCTGGCTGTGCATGCACTCTGCAAGTGCTGCATGTTTAAAAACTGCCGGTCGAACCGGAAGTTAAAAAAAGCTACCATCAGACGATCAGCTGTGCCGCGTGGTTTAGCTTTGCTAAAAAGCAGGATTTCCCCCCTTGCTGTTCTACTTACCTTCCCAAGCCTCCTTTTGGTGTGTGCTGTGTGCGCACATGCGCAGTATGCGCCAAAAAGAGACTTGGGAAGGTAAGTAGAATGGCGGGGGGTGGGTGGGGGTGTGGCGGATCGGCTGTGCTGCACAGCTTAGCTTAGCTAGAAAGCAAAATTTAAAACAGCTTTAAAAACTACTGGTTCAACCAAACCGGTAGGTACCGGTTCTCCCGAACTGGTAGCTTTTTTTTCTTTTTACTATTGGTTTGCCTGAACCAGTGTGAACAAGTAGCATTTCACCCCTGTAAAGTACCCATCATTTCTGTAATGGCAATCCTTGAGATTTATTTATTCGATATCTATAGCTGCCCAACGCAACCAAGTGATTCTGGTGACTTACTGTTCTAAAATTATCAAACAATTAAAATAATTAAAAAAATATTAAAGCAATAAAAATATCCCCAAAATAAACTATAATTATAAATAGCAGTCAGGATGATTAATCAACTAATAGTAAAGCCAAGGAAGAGGGCCCTTAACACAGGGATACATAGCATACTGTGATGACATCAGAATAATGACATGCATAGTGATATAATTATGCAAATGCATCCCTTAGATTCTTTTGTTTTAATATTTTATACAAATACATCAGAAGTTGCAGCATTTGTATGAAAATGTGGTTTTGCATATTTTTTAATTTGCTTCCCCTCATGGCAACAATGGTTTATCCTTGTAAGAGCCTTTCTCTGTCAAGATTATGTTTTTGTTTTTGTTTTTTTACAAGGAAAAAAAAAGCAAAACTGTAACATAAAGTATTCTCAGCATCTGTTAAACAAAGGCATTTAGAGGACTATGTTAAACCAATTTGTTTCGGACAACAAGGAAAAACAGAAATCAGTTTTTAATGAAACAGGATGCAAAGAGATTTTGATTTACTGCTGCTCATGTAAAATAAAAGGAACATAAGCCACTCCACAATGCAAAGAAGAATTAGAGTGTAATTGAATAAAAGCTGGGTATATTCAAAACATGACCCATAAATTAGCAATCTGCAGGAGAACAAACCTCTCAAGTGACACTCTGGTAAAATGATATATCAAGGTACTTTCTAAGAAATCAGGAATAAAACAGCCTTCCACAACTTAATACTCTTCAGATAATTTGGACTGTAACAATATTCCCCAGCCAGTACCAGGTGGGGAAAGGTTGGAGTAGACAAAGCCAACAATTCTGTTAATAGTCAACTTAATCAGCAGAATACACTGGAGTGAGAGTGAAAGTAAGAAACCCGAGAGTTTTTCCTTTGTAGAAATTGTACTGAAGCAGTGAGTTTAATTTAAAGAAGTCGTGCTATAAAATGACGGTCATGAGAAATGACGGGCTATATCTAGAATATGTTTAATGCTCAGTTTTTAGTCTTCATTTGACATTTGACATGCATTCAAGAAATACCGTACATGGAACAATAAAGTAATTACTTCTGATTTTCCATGCCCAACATATGTTACTCTGCCGGGCTGGATATTTTTGAAACTATCCTAGGGGATCGGGCTTGCTTTTAATTTAAAAGTCAATATTTTCTACTTCATCCTTATATTAATTTCCTTTTTCTTAGCTGCTGGGTATTGTGTTAGTAGATATATGGATAAGGATGGAGCAATCTAAGACAAAATTGATAGGATTGAGCAAAAGATGGTTGTCATGATGATTTTGGGTGTTCAAAGGAAATGATTCAACTGACAACAGTCAGTGCCTTCTTGTGATTTTCTTTTCTTAATAGGAAATAAGCCAAGTTACTACTTTCATTTTGAGTCATATGAGATAATTCAGGCAATTAATCAAGCTGAATTCCTCCACTTTCCTGTCTCTCTAGATTTCTGTTAAGTGATGGTACACAAATACTACAAAGGTTTCTTTGTGTCTGCCCAATATTTACCCAATCATTTAAAAATTAACAATCCTCCTACAGGATATATGTGCAGCCTATAGTGTTGACTAAATATGTGCAATGCTATTTCTAGGTTTCCCTCCTACTTAGAGCTAAGTAATGAGGTTAATGACCGTGGTTGGTAACCTCTCTTGATCAAAACAGGAATGTCAAATTCGTGGCGTCACATTGTCATCATGTGATGTATTGTGACTTTGTTAAACTAGGGGTGGGCATGGCCAGCACATGGTGCATCTGGCATATGGGCCACGAGTTTGACAACCCTGGTCTAGAGCAATGAGGATTTCTTCAGTTTTCCCATGTTAGCCAACTGTGTTTGGAAGAAATTTTCTTAGGTGGCCATATTCAAGTTCTTGGGGTGCCTAAATAGATAATAGTTCTTGCTAATATCATCTAAAAAGAACAGTATGTATGTTTGGGTGACTACATGATATTCACAATCCTGGGCTGTGAGATATTATCACAATGATTTTATTCAGAATAATAAATAAGATTAAAAAAAAACTGTTGAGATTTATGTACAGATCAAACTCTTTCATTCCAAGTATTCTCCTGAGCTCAACTCTCAAATCACCAGTCATTATCGCTAACTTTTCAGGTATTAAAAAATTAGAACTTGGAAAGCCTTTAAGCAAAATATCATTTTTCTGCATCATTGTTACTATTAGGAATAAACTAAATCAATTCAATAAATGTAATGTTTAAATTGTAATTGCACTCAATCCTTGTTTGGAAAACCACTCATCTTTTCAAAAACCATAAGTTTCCACCAGAGGTGAAATTCAGAAGGTTCTGACAGGTTCTGGAAAACCGGTAGCGGAAATTTTGAGTAATTCGGAGAACTGGCAAATACCACCTCTGACTGGCCCCAGAGTGGAGTGGGAATGAAGATTTTGCAGTATCTTTCCCCTGCCACGCCCACCAAGCCACGCTAATAGAACCAGTAGGGAAAAAATTTGAATTTCCACCAGAATGATGGGATAAAGAAGGTGGGAAATTGCTGACTTGCCTATGCTGCTTCTTTCTTCAGATCTCCTGGCATCATTTTATCTATTGCTTTTTTTCCCTTACAAGCCAGTGCTTAGCTTATGAGTGACATCACTTTGGAAAGGAATTAAGTTGTTTATTGATTCTTAGCTCAGCCATTCATTCATCCTTTAAGTCTACCAAGAGCCCACTAAATCCACACATTCTTTGTCTACTGGGTTATTTTCCCACTTGATGAGATCTAACAAATCTGACCTACAAAAATCCACACATCTACTGTATGGAATCAAAGAAATATGGAGAACACATATAGAAGTCATCCTAATTTTCTAAAGCCCAGATCCAATAGCTCAACACTGGATGAAAACATGCTATTTTTCTTTGTCTCTTGAATGGTATAGTATGCACAATATTTCAAATATTACTGCCTATTTACTACACAATTGCCCACCCTAATAATTGAACTAAATATTGCAACAACTGTAAGCCAAACTAGTAAGAATGGACATGGATTAAGCACTAAGGGGGTATTTCAGTTAAAAAATTCAATGCAGGAAGCTGAAACATATCTATCTGGCTGAAATGCACATGACATATCAGCCTTGCTCCACTCTATGAGTGTCAAACTCAAGGCTCATGAGCTGGGTTCGGCCTGCAGGGTGTTTAGATTTGGCCTGCAGGGACAGCTTGGAAACTGTAAAGGACCGGCTCATGGTGCCTTTGCTAGAGAAAATGAGCTTGGGAGGGGGCTCCATTTTCACTGGCAGAGGGCTATCAAAACAAACTAAAACCAAAACAAAAGGAGAAATGTTTTGCCTTCTGCATTTGAGCATGCAAGAAGGGACAAGACAGAGGAAAGGGAAAGACAAACAAAAAGAAGGAACGATGGGAAGAGACCAAGGAAGGAAAAATAAGGAAAGAGGGGAAGGCATAGATTAATTCCAAGGTTAACTTCAGAACAACAAGCAAGTAAGCAATACCCCAGAAACTGCCAAAGAGCCATCAGTAAACAGCTCAACCAAAGAATCTCTAAGACCGCTCCCACCCACATAGTCAGGCAAGACACCAGAATATAAAATGACAGCAAACAACACTCCTTACTAATACTGATGACGTTACCCAGTTAGGGTAATAGAATAGAATAGAATAGAATAGAATTTTTTATTGGCCAAGTGTGATTGGACACACAAGGAATTTGTCTTGGTGCATATGCTCTCAGTGTACATAAAAGAAAAGATACGTTCATCAAGGTACAACATTTACAACACAATTGGACACAAATGAGGACCCAGATTGTTGGGGGGCAATAAGTTGACTTTGTATATAGTATACAAATGGATGAAGACTATTGCTTGACATAGTGTAAGCCGCCCTGAGTCTTTGGAGAAGGGCGGGATATAAATGCAAAAAAAAATAAAAAAAAAATTGATGGTCAATATATCAATATAAATCATAAGGATTGCCAGCAACAAGTTATAGTCATACAGTCATAAGTGGAAAGAGATTGGTGATGGGAACTATGAAACGATTAATAGTAGTGCAGATTCAGTAAATAGTCTGACAGTGTTGAGGGAATTATTTGTTTAGCAGAGTGATGGCCTTTGGGAAAAAACTGTTCTTGTGTCTAGTTGTTCTGGTGTGCAGTGCTCTATAGCGTCGTTTTGAGGGTAGGAGTTGAAACAGTTTATGTCCAGGATGCGAGTGATCTGCAAATATTTTCACGGCCCTCTTCTTGATTCGTGCAGTATACAGGTCCTCAATGGAAGGCAAGTTGGTAGCAATTATTTTTTCTGCAGTTCTAATTATCCTCTGAAGTCTGTGTTTTTCTTGTTGGGTTGCAGAACCGAACCAGACAGTTATAGAGGTGCAAATGACAGACTCAATAATTCCTCTGTAGAAAGGAATCAGCAGCTCCTTGGGCAGTTTGAGCTTACTGAGTTGTCTGCAATGAAATGTCTGCAAGAAAACAAGTAAACTCAGAGAGCACCAAGGACCCCTCCTTTCAACCCTGAGCTACAAATATTCTCCTTTATTGGAATCCATTTCTTAATTTACTGCTATGAAATGACAAACTAGAGTCATTTAAATGGGGGTGGGGAGCATACAAATTATATAAACAAACAGATGCCAAAAATCTCTTCAAACTTTGCATGTTCAGTACCGGGTTTGAAAGAGAGGGCTAAGTTATAGCCTGCTCTATGTCTTCAGATACTTTGTTCTAATCAAGACTTGATCAGAAGGAGGAGTTTACAGCTTATACCACCAATTGTCTGCACATCACACGGTCTGTCAGATATGTTGCAGAAAAGATACTATCTGTAGATGAAGCAGCCTCTCACATTTTCTTTATTTAAAATATATAGTCTAACTAACTATCCAGGAATCTTGCAGTAGGTTACAATTCATTTAGACTGAGGTATTGAGACAATAAATTTGGCCCTACTGGCTTGTCTTCTCTCAATGCAGTAAGGAGCTGCCTGCAAAGGAGTCAGAATAATGGCAATGTGAATGCAGTAACTGCAGAATAATACAATTATAGATAAAGAAAGCTCCTTCTATTTATCTGTGTTTGCACTGTGAAATAATGCTATACTTGGAACATGGAACTTCAGTGCCTTACTTAATATTTATATGTTTTAGACTCTTTCGAAGCACATGATCTGTTATAATCCTTGTGACACTCCTGTCAAATGGCCTGCCCTGTTATCTCCATATCACAGAAGGGAAGCTGTTGCTGTGAGATGCAAGAGATTGATTTGCCTAAGGCTGGCTGGTAAGCTCATGTTAAAAGATAGATCTGCTCCAGGGACTTTCTGATTTGTAGGTTTGTCTCTTAGGGAGTTAGAATCAATTTAGGGGATTCTGATGCAGGTGGACAATTTTGCAGCCAGTGGGCCTTATCATCCTTGGGTTTTATTTTATGCATCCCCAGGTGCCTCACCATATATCCTGTCCTTTCTCATATTCTCCCATCAGAACTGCTGCTGGAAGCAAAAAAGAAAGTGGCAGACAGAAACCACGTGCAACCCTAAGCAGTAAGAGCTGCAGCCTGGATTGTTTCAGAAAAATGTTCCACTCTATGACTCATCTTCTAAGCTTCTTCACGGGCTTATCTATTACAGCCTTTTCTCTATCTTGTGCAAATAGAAGATAGCAACAGAACTTGTCAGTAGAACCATCCCAAGGGGAATATTAAAAAAATATTCTTCTATTGCTTTTAAAATAATAACAGAGAGAGAGAGAGAGAGAGAGGAGGAGGAGGAGAGAGAAAGAGAGAATGAGAGAGAAAGAATGGGAGAGAGAGGGGAGAGAGAGAGAGAGAGAAAGAGAGAGTGCCTGAAGGACCCTATCCTGTCACTGGGAGTCCAGGCGCTTCAGCAAGTGGCGGGCTGGATTTGTATTAGTGGTCCACGGGATTTAAAATTATGAACTTGGTGGTCCCTGAGGTCCAAAAGGTTGGGGACCCTTGCCTTAAACATCAGCCAGAATTGTTGCCGCTAAATAAGGGATGGGGGGGATGTTGCCAGAAAAGGTTCGTGTTGCAATAATAACCTAGTAATGACGGTAGTATTTTTTATGCTTTGTGATGAGCAGTGTAGCATTTAGCTGGAAAAATAATCCAACCATGCAGACAGCATATCCCACATTAATCACAAACTTGTCTCTGGCAGTGATGTAGAATGATTGATGTTTGTGCATTTGAGATGTCAAAGAACAGGCCTTCATGATATGCCCCTAGAAAGCTGAGCTGTCATGGCCCACTAAAGCGACAATAATGCATAATTCAAGAAAACAGGGATAGAATGGAAATTAGTCAGGGTTATCAGCAACAATGGGTAAGAATTTTATTTCATTTTGTTTCATAAGCATTAATCAAACCCCACAATTTCTCATAAATGGGATCAAAAAAGAAAAATGGCGAAGAAAAACCTAAGAGTTATGGCTTCAGGAGTAAAGTTTTGAGTGCATTGCTTTCAAAATGTCTCTCTGAGCCCTTATGTTATATATCCAAACTGTCTCATTCATTTTGATATTTACAACGTAGCAGATGTAACTTAGCAAACACAGTTTTGAGTTTGGTCAGCACAGAGGATTAAACTTCAATTCAATTAGAACATATCACAATTCACAAATTTCTTTATAAATACAAAAATTAAAATCAAAACAGTTCAGATGTGGGATACAGCACTGCCACTCATTTCTAGTTACTATCAATCAATTCTACTATACAGCCAGAAGATCCCAAACAAAGTTACAAACATAATCTAAACCTGTTATTGGATAAAACAGTTTAACAAGTTAAATATTTAATATATAGACTTACAACCCAAGTTCACATTTGATTTTAAGGATTCTATACCTGAAAAAAAACTATCATCATCAACATCATATTATTGTTGTTGTTGTTGTTGTTGTTTTGTTGTTGTTGCTATTTTGTTTTTGTTGTTATTATTATTATAAAATACAGCCTTTTATCTGATTAGTCAGATTGGCATTGATCCTGATTATTTGTTCTCCAGGGTTATGACACCAGCAATTCATTATATCAGACAAAGAGTATTGGATAATTCAGGACAGAAGTAAATGGCCAAAGACAAGGTATCATGTTCACTTGCAACATTTGGAATTAATTATACATATATTATTCAACTCCCTAAATATTTGAGTACTTTATTTTTTAGAAGATAAATAATAGCCTTTTCAAAAGCCAGATTAAATATGTTGTGATCAATATATGCTATATGGTAGTTTTTTTTTAAAAAAATCCTCTCTTTCAAAGATTTTGTCTCTGTAATGGCACTAATCCTGAAACAGTGGATCATATCGTATTATACTGTGAATTTTATAAGAATCTCCTTCAGGAAGTTACTTGGCCTATTTAAAACCTAAAAATCTAAATGGTAAGCAAGTGTGTATGTAAAAATGTTACTTGCAGATGGAAAATCCTAAAATTACAGTGGAAACAGCCAGATTTTTAACTATGGATATAAAAACAAGGCTTTTAGAAACAAATCAATGAGCTAGAGTTTAAGTGTTTTTCTAGTTACTATTACTTCTGAAACAATCATTGGTTTTCTAGAAATTCATGACCATGTTGCAAACTTATTTTTGCTTGCATGCATATACGGATGCAGCACTTTTCTAGAAAAATTGTACATTTGTGTTTCTTTGTGCAAAATATTTTTATACCTTAAAGCTTTGCAAACAACAGGGTCAATGGATAACCCCACCAATTTTGTGGTTCGTAAGATTGATAGGCACAGCATGGGATGTGGAGTATTTGTTTTTTGTTTTTTGTTTGCATCAGGCAATATCTGGGGAGTTAACAACAGCAAACATTGGACACCTAGGGAATTCTTCTCATTTTTTAAAAAAAATCAGTGTTTCACCCAGTCAGACCCATCTTGAATCCTCCCTGCACTCATTTTTGAAGTGAAGTTTCAACATGTCATGCAAAGACTTTCAGCCAATGGAAATTCCACTCAGTCCACCATGTCTCCAGCTGACACCTTCTTTCTTTCTTTCTTTCTTCCTTATCTCCAGTTTACTTTGGCATCTCTGAGAATCCTGCCTCCTCTGATTCATTAAAAAGCAGCTTGCTATAGTGTTTTCCAACAGTACCAATTCCTTCAGAGAATGCCCTGCTCTCAATAGAAAGCTCTTCAAGTAGCTCCATGTTTGACATACAAAATTAGCTTCTTTATGGAATCTGTTATATCTTCGAGAGCTTTCAGATCTAAATTAAGATAAATTATACATGCAGTCAGACAAAAAGGGAAAGCAAAACAAGAAAAAGCAGACAACCTTACAGTAATTAAGCAATAAGACTAAAAATTGGCGATCGTAGTTGTGCATGGATTAATGCCATATAATGACTTTCAGGGTAAAGGAAATACAAAAGGCAGGTGTTATATTCTGGAAAAGAAAAACAGAAAAAAAATCTTGTATTTCTATTTGATGTTGTTTCATCTCAAGCCAAGCACAACAGAACCAATGATGAGATCAGAGTCTATAGCTTGCTATACTGGCAGGGCATATTAATTTTTTAAAAGAAGTGGCTTTATTTCAATAAAAAGCTCAGACAACAGATCATCAATCATCAATGCTGAGCCTTAATGTATACTTATTTATTTATTTAAAGCACGTCTATAGTATTTCCTATTAAAATAAATCTTGAGGCAGTTTATATCTTTTTATTTTTATTTTTAAAAAAATGTTGCATACATGAATCTTTGGGCAAAACTCTTTTCAATAAAGCAAATCGCTGGTGTTTTATTTATGTAGCCCTGAAAATCATACTACTGAGACTACGTGTCTCAGAAGAATCAAGTAGAGAGAATGGGAAAGTAAGATAGAAACATTGAAAAGTATTTGGGTTAGACAAGAATTATGACCAGAATTTAAAAAATAGTTAAACATATAATCTCATGTTAAATTTCTTTTCTCCTTTGCTGCTGTTCTCGGACTTGCTCCTTATGGGACATTTTCTTTAATAGCCATGGCAAAGCAGGATGCAGCTGGAAAATCCATCCCCCCTCCCAATGTTTTTATTCTACTGTCAGATTCAATAGCTTCCCAAATGGCAAGCAACCCAATGTAAAACAATCAATTTAAATAGAAAGAAAAACAATTAACTGTACGAGAATGACTGGGATTGCCATCTGGTTCCAGAGGTAATAAAGTCCTCCCCTAGGAAGATTGTAGTTTCTCTAGCAATTAAGAGAAAGTGGTTACAGTCTGACTTTAAAAAAAAATAAAAAATAAGATCCATAAATGTGGATAATTTGAAATAGAGTATTGCCTTGGGGTATCTCATACATGATTCTTCAATAAGATATTGTGTATGGCTTATCAACTCCTGTTGTGCTTAGATGATATTGAACGCTTGAATCTGCTATCCACTTGGCTTATTACATAACATAACATAACAACAGAGTTGGAAGGGACCTTGGAGGCCTTCTAGTCCAACCCCCTGTCCAGGCAGGAAACCCTACACCATCTCAGTCAGATGGTTATCCAACATTTTCTTAAAAATTTCCAGTGTTGGAACATTCACAACTTTTGCAGGCAAGTCGTTCCACTTATTAATTGTTCTAACTGTCAGGAAATTTCTCCTTAGTTCTAAGTTGCTTCTTTCTTTGATCAGTTTCCACCCATTGCTTCTTGTTCTACCCTCAGGTGCTTTGGAGAACAGCCCGACTCCCTCTTCTTTGTGGCAACCCCTGAGATATTGGAACACAGCTATCATGTCTCCCCTAGTCCTTCTTTTTATTAAACTAGACATACCCAGTTCCTGCAACCGTTCTTCATATGTTTTAGCCTCCAGTCCCCTAATCATCTTTGTTGCTCTTCTCTGCACTCTTTCTAGAGTCTCAACATCTTTCTTACATCGTGGCGACCAAAACTGGATGCAATATTCCAAGTGTGGCCTTACCAAGGCATTATAAAGTGAGACTAACACTTCACGTGATCTTGATTCTATCCCTCTGTTTATGCAGCCCAGAACTGTGTTGGCTTTTTTAGCAGCTGCTGCACACTGCTGGCTCATATCTAAATGGTTATCCACTAGGACTCCAAGATCCTCTCACAGGTACTACTATTGAGCAAGGTACCACATATACGGTACCGGTGCATTTTGTTTTTTTGGCCTAAATGTAGAACCTTACTTTTTTTACTGTTAAATTTCATTTTGTTAGATAGCGCCCAATGTTCAAGTCTGTCTATTAATTTGATTTGTATCTTGCTTTTCCTCCAGGAGCTCAAAATGGCAAACCTAACTATTTTTCTAACACAACAGTCCTCTGAGGAAGTTAGGGCTAAAATAATGGAATTGGACCAGAGCCATCCAGGGAGCTTGTATGCCTGACAATGGGCTTGAACCGGGGCTCTCCAGAACCAATCTAACATCTTAACTGTTTTAACATGGGTTAAAAAATAAATAGCTTTGTTCATTCTGATGGATGATTTACCTAGGGAATGCAAGTCTTTTATTTCTCTTGGGTGTCTCACAGATTTTACTGATTTTGGTGTCATTGTGGATCACCTGGCTAGTGCTGCAACAGAAGCAGCAACTGGATCATTATTATACTGGGACTAAAAGGACCACATTTTGATCTATTTAAACCTAGCAGAGGGGAGAGAAAATCTACTACTATAATGTAAATTTATATACATTTAGCAGTGACATCGGCCATGAGAAGCACCATGTGATTGGTGTAGAAGTCACGTAAAATCCTGCTCCCTGATATGGCATTTTCATTAAGGCTTTGAGATCTTAAATGTGCATTCTGATATTATTTAATAGTGATTTTTTCTGAATTCCCTATTCACTTCGCTGAGCACTGAAGATTTGTCCTAACAGCAGCTATGTGTAATTCTGAAATAAGGATAAAACTAGGTAAACGTATTTCCATTTTTAACTATAAAACATTTCTGAATCCAGCTACTTGTTACTGCTGGGGTGCTGTGCTAACCTCCTGACAACAGCCGGGATAAATGTGGGAGTCAAGAGAACAATATTACAGTGGTCTAGAAGGACAGTATTACCAGGGGCTATTCTGAAGTTTCTTTTCTGACCTATTTTCTTTGTTTCTTGGTTCTTCAGCTCTATCTTGTCTTCCATGAATTTATTAGAAAAAAGCATCCAGAAGACTGCACTGCAGTGTAATCAACATGCAGAGACACATGGCTAGCCCTTTAGGTTTGGAAAGAGGCATCCGTTGAGAAAATCTGAAGGCACATAAAAATAATAAACAGAACTATAAACCAGATAGAATGTAGTTCTAATTACTTCTACAATTAAAATACAATCTATTAAGAGCCTGAGAAAATAAACAAGCTCTTGTATCATCCTAAGAAGCTTGGCAGTGTCTTCCAGAAGAACTAGATGACACACACTGCGTTGCTTTTTTGGAATCCCTTCTCAAAATCTATTTTCTTCTTGTAGCCTTGGCACAAATCTTTGGTTTCTGAACACAATTTTGTTTATAACTGAAGCATATATTGCCCAGATTACTATTCAGGTTTTTTTACCTCCACTTTCTTCCACTTCTCTTTCTTTGATGTAAAATTTGAGACTGCACTCTCATAATCTCTAGCGCACCATTCATAGTGCAGAGACACTATAAACGATCAAGCAAACAAGTAAATACATATATTTTAAAAACAATTCATTTTCCGAGCAAAAAGTTTAATGTTGCCAAAGTGATCCATCTGCAGTGAAGAAGGGAAATTTGTAAAATCAGGTGTAAAATCAGAAATGCAATTGCCTCAAAACTGAAAGTAACTCTTCTAAGCAGAAATGTTAACAGGAGCCTTTGTTAACAAAACACACTGAACTAACAGAGATGAGATTACAGGAATTTCAGCCACAGAATTATTGTATATACCTCCCCTGAAACGTCTTTGGGTGAAGATTTCATTTTCTTAATGACTTTCCTGTGAACCGGCAAGACTTTCAGCACTGATGGTATTACCTAGTTTGGTAATATCTGCAAGAAAAGTCTGTAAATGTTTGCAAGATCAAAGAGCATCAAGTAGTCCACAGTTCACCCTGAGCTACAAATATTCTCTTTTATCATTGGAGGGCCTTGCAGCTGGCTGTTTTGAATCTTCCTTGGCTTTTGAACTGACCTTTATGAAGAAAAATCAATCAGACAAAGAAGTACCTACATATACACACCAATATGATGTTCATGAGGATTGATGTTTGGAAGGAAAGGGGAGAAAGAATGGCATGAAATATCCTGAAAGAGAAGATATAGATAACTGACTGTAGAGAAGAAATATATTCCTCAACATAACTGAATATGTTAAACTGTATAGCAGTGTTACTCAACCTTGGCAACTTTAACTCCCAGAATTCCCCAGCCGGATACAAATATGAGTTTGAATTGTACGCCACACATATACAATTTATCATTATATGAAGAATTGGGGATTTATTTAACATAGAATGTAGCAAAAAAGATGATTTGTTTACAATAGATTTGGCCACTTGTCAATTATATTCTTGAACATAATACGTGTTCAATTTCTTGCATAAAGGGGCTCTGCATTGATGTAATAGATGTAATACATTTCTTTCTTTTTCTTTTAATATAATTCCAGCCTTTACTGTTAAAGGAATGAAAACAGCAAAAGCATGCTCCATATCAACCCCATTAATCATTCTCTTTTAAAAAATGCCAGACTAATGAGGCCTGGCTGGGTTCCAGAGGCATTCTTTCAAATAAAAAGTCTACACAGTAGTGCTTTGCTTTGTAACATGTAAACCTTTACCAACATTTTTTTTAAATTAAAATTATCTTTCATGCCATTACTAGTATGTACTAAGGAAAGGATCACTGGCCCTCTCTAGAAAGAATACAAAGATAATAATCAACATATGGTTATTCAAATGCAAGAATCACAGATGAACAGAAGCCTCAAGGTATCAGAGCTGAGAGACTGGATGAGCATGGTTTGACACTTCTCTTCAATGCCAATATTGACCATGATAGGACTAAACAGTTTTTCCAGGAAATGAATTTATTGGCCAATAAGCCAATAAGAATTTGCCAAACAATTCTTTTTGCAGATCAGAGAAAAGAATCTCAAACACATAAATTCAATCTCCTTGTTTTAAACCTTTTGCCTCCAGTTGATTATGCTTATTTACCAATCTAGTCTAGGTCTATAGCAGTGGTGGGATTCAAATAATTTAACAACCGGTTTGCCCAGGGTCAGGTTGGCTGTCATGAGAGGCACGGCCCAAGCTGACACTGGTTATTAAATTGCCCCCCCTGCTATCAAAGTGGATCCTGGGTGCTGCACTGCAATAGAGAAACAGGCAACAGAGCGACTGGCACAAGGGAAGGAGGAGGAGCAGGGAGAAGAAAGAGGGAAAGCATCCTTCTCCTTCCCTCGCGCCAGCTGCTCTGTTGCACGTTTCTCCATTGCAGCATAGCGCAGTGCCCAGGATCCACTTTGATAGCGGGGGTGGGTAATTTAACAATTGGTTCGTCCGAATTGGTGCAAACCGGCTGAATCCCACCACTGGTCTATAACCTGAAATTTATAACCATTATGGACTTTCAGATACTGTATGATCTTCCAAAAATCAGAAATGCAATTTATATGTATTTTCCCCCAATAAAGGTTGTGTTATAACATGGAATCACTGAATCATAGAGACCTTAGAGGTCTTCTAATCCAATTCTGTGGCCAAGGCAGGAGTCTTTATTCCTTATTCCTCAAACACTTGAACTGAAGACTATATTTTTGTGCACTCCCCTTTCTGCATTAATAACCAATGAACAGCCCCTTGTTTGATATGGGGAATTCTGGAATTTTGATCTTGTATTATGTGGGTCATTTGGCTATGGGTTTCTTCAGCCAAGATTTTCACTGCAATGTTTAAAATGGTTAGGGTATCTTTGCAGTCAGCATTGTCAACTGGCTTGCTTTAAATTTCTTGGCCTTCCCAATCAACAATGAATCTTTTTTTTTGTCTCTGATCTTAGCTGAGGAAATTAGATAATCAGCAATGGGAATGATACTTTCAAATATTGAAGAGAAAGACCAATAAAGTCCAGCTTTCTGCTCAAGAGTTACAGTCATGTCTAATAAGAAAAGAAATATCTGATGTGAGAAGCATTCCAAGGTTTCCATCTTGTAGTTAAGAAAGCAATTTATCAAACTTACTTTAAATTGCTTCTTTATGTTAAGCTGGAGATTCAGCTTCTTTGCTGGGTTGTCTGCAAGACAAAAATCTATTTTAAGAGTGGAACCAACAAAATAAAGTAATGATATGTAAAAAATGGAAGGGGGAAAAAAAAACCTGCCTGGGAAGTATGACAATTTAAAATCAGCAAAATAAAATAAAATAAAATAATAGAAAGTCTTTCATAGTTCCACGGGGGTTAAAAAAGTGTCAATTTCACTTGTTCCCAATTGGCAAATACTTTCCTAAGACATGGAGCCAGTCAGTTACTTACAGTTGACAAAACGTGCATATTTATGAAAGAGTCTGATAGAAAAAAATCTTACCCAGATGTAAAAAGATAAATAAACTTGAACTTGAAAAGAGACAGTAATTGCTGAAATGATGCTAAAGAGCAGGGAAGGAAATGTAATAAAAAATAATAACGGAAAAAGAAATTCTAAGATGTAAATGATTAACTTTACTTCTTTATTCCACCATTCAAGGAAAGGACTTATTTATTCCCTTTTAAACACTACTTTGGTATATTCACAACTTCTTCCATAAATAGGGTAACTCCAATTTTAGATGACATCACTTTTTCATATTGCAAAGCAATAAAACTTGGAATTAGTCACCAGTTATGCTAGTGGCAAGTTGGGCAGAGCAATGCTTGATCCCCTAACAAGGAAAACAGTGTCACCTCCATAATGTCACACACTTCAGTGAGGTAAATTGCAGCCAACTCATATGGTGTAATATCCAACTCTGTGTGGTGAGTTAAAAGAAATGTTTAAAGAGAAATGCCTGATAATTTTAAAGCATAAAATATGTAAAAAAAATTACAGGCAGTAATTGACTTACGATCACAATTGAGCCAAAAAATTATGTTGCTAAGTGAAACATTTGTTCACCACAGTTGTTAAGTTCGCAACACGGTTATTAAGTGAATCTGGCTAACCCAATGACCTTGCTTGTCAGAAGGTTGCATAAGCTGATCACATGATCCCAGGACACTACAACAGAGTCCTGTTTCAACTCCTACCCTTAAAATAAGTGCTAAGTTATTACCCTCAAAATTATTACCCTCAAAATAAGTTATCACCCTCAAAATAAGTGCAAAATAAACACTAAGGGGCGTGCATAAGAGCACAAATGTGCCTACCATTCCTGTCCTATTGTTCCCTTCATTATATCCAATTAATATAGTTGATGCATAATTTTAATTATATATATATATATATTCTTCAAGATATGCTGTTTTATCTATGACATTTGTTTGTGTATACTGTTGTGACAAAAATAAATAAATAAATAAAAAAAACACGACACTATAGAGCACTGCACATCAGAAGAGAGAAGCTGGTTATACCTGGTTATACCAGGAATTCTGATAAAAAATGTCAGTCAAATGGGAACCATGAAACATCAAGCAAGCAAGCAAGCAAGCAAGCAAGCTTCACCAGGTTCAGATGAAAATGTTTTTCCCAGGCTATCTGCTGCCCAACTATTTGAAATGTGATTGGATCCATTTTTTATGATCTGCTGCAAGAAACCATCTTCCATTACTTCTGTTTTCTTAATGTATTGTGTAGTTTCTAAATTGATCTTAATGTAGCTGAAAAGCTGTAAATTGGGGGAAGATGCAGGACAAACACTGATCATTTGATGAGTAAAACATTAAGAGTTCAGTGGGATATATTAATTACAAAAAACACGTTTTATCCATTTACTGCTCTAAAATGTCCAGTCAAGTGAAAGTTCATCATGAATGAGATTTTTGTGTGTAGTTTTAAAGCATGTTGGGTCTCTCCTAGTTTCTTCTTAAATTGTAACAGATACAACAGGAAGACTGTTAGAAAGGATGTTAAAAGATCTGATAGGGATTTTTTTCAGACTGTTTACTCTGTAGAAGTAAATAAAAGAATTCATCCTAATTTGTATGACTGTGTTTCGTTTTAATTCTATTTTGTACTGGAAAGCCCAAAGAACAGCAAATATAAGTAGATTTTTTTTTTGTTAATTGAAAACTGACAGTTGTGACCGTTAATGAAAAATGAGGATAGATTTCCTTTCACATTGGCAAAAGTGCTCAACTCCTCGGTGCTCCTCTGTTGATTGTATGTGATTTTTTCCCCCCTGCAAATAAACCTCTGTCACAATGATAGCACAGTTCATTTGGACCTGTAACAGTCAGTGGTGGGATTCAGCCGGTTCTCTCCGGTTCATGCGAACTGGTAGCGGCGACTGCAGGAGGCTCCACCCACCTGCCCGGATGTAATGCATGACTACTGCGCATTACAGAAGGCTATGCACATGTGCAAAGGTGGCACGTGTGAGCAAAGTGTATGTGCACGTGCTCACATTTGCGAGCTGGTAGGGAAGATAAATGAATCCCACCCTCTGGTAACAGTTTATCTGCATACATGTTACCATGTGTTTATTTACTTTTGCTTTTACTCTGAAGAACCTCTAGGAGCAATTGCAATAAAAAAATAAAAATAGAATATAAAAAATAAAAAAACACGACACTATAGAGCACTGCACATCAGAAGAGAGAAGCTGGTTATACCTGGTTATACCAGGAATTCTGATAAAAAATGTCAGTCAAATGGGAACCATGAAACATCAAGCAAGCAAGCAAGCAAGCAAGCAAGCTTCACCAGGTTCAGATGAAAATGTTTTTCCCAGGCTATCTGCTGCCCAACTATTTGAAATGTGATTGGATCCATTTTTTATGATCTGCTGCAAGAAACCATCTTCCATTACTTCTGTTTTCTTAATGTATTGTGTAGTTTCTAAATTGATCTTAATGTAGCTGAAAAGCTGTAAATTGGGGGAAGATGCAGGACAAACACTGATCATTTGATGAGTAAAACATTAAGAGTTCAGTGGGATATATTAATTACAAAAAACACGTTTTATCCATTTACTGCTCTAAAATGTCCAGTCAAGTGAAAGTTCATCATGAATGAGATTTTTGTGTGTAGTTTTAAAGCATGTTGGGTCTCTCTAGTTTCTTCTTAAATTGTAACAGATACAACAGGAAGACTGTTAGAAAGGATGTTAAAAGATCTGATAGGGATTTTTTTCAGACTGTTTACTCTGTAGAAGTAAATAAAAGAATTCATCCTAATTTGTATGACTGTGTTTCGTTTTAATTCTATTTTGTACTGGAAAGCCCAAAGAACAGCAAATATAAGTAGATTTTTTTTTTGTTAATTGAAAACTGACAGTTGTGACCGTTAATGAAAAATGAGGATAGATTTCCTTTCACATTGGCAAAAGTGCTCAACTCCTCGGTGCTCCTCTGTTGATTGTATGTGATTTTTTCCCCCCTGCAAATAAACCTCTGTCACAATGATAGCACAGTTCATTTGGACCTGTAACAGTCAGTGGTGGGATTCAGCCGGTTCTCTCCGGTTCATGCGAACTGGTAGCGGCGACTGCAGGAGGCTCCACCCACCTGCCCGGATGTAATGCATGACTACTGCGCATTACAGAAGGCTATGCACATGTGCAAAGGTGGCACGTGTGAGCAAAGTGTATGTGCACGTGCTCACATTTGCGAGCTGGTAGGGAAGATAAATGAATCCCACCCTCTGGTAACAGTTTATCTGCATACATGTTACCATGTGTTTATTTACTTTTGCTTTTACTCTGAAGAACCTCTAGGAGCAATTGCAATAAAAAAATAAAAATAGAATATAAAAATAATTAAAAAATAATAAATTAATTAATCAAAAAGAAAACAAAAGCCAAATAAACTCAAAGGGCAGACTCAATGAACCATTTTCTGCCATCAGTTTTCTGTGTTTCCATCTTAATGCATCATTTAGGCCTTTATCAATGAGCGAGGTTAAGACATCTTTTAAAATTCAACTGCATATTCTACAAAGGACCTTTCAATTTGGTATGCGTTCATGAAATCTAAATCTCTGCAATCAATAATGGTTTGGGGTGCAAAATGTTCCTGTATTTGTTTTAGTAGTTCTTCAAAGCTGAATTGTGAGACTTTCAGAATGGCAGCTATGCTTTAAAAAAAAACAAAAGCTGTATGTTTTGTTTTCCATAATAATCAATAGTAGAACATTTGCCTCAAAAAGCTGTTCACATATTATTGTATAAAATATTCAGTCATCTCTGGCACTTTCAAACCCGTTATTCTTCCCACTAAAGATAAGCCATCTTCATTTATTTATTTATTTATTT
Source organism: Ahaetulla prasina (assembly GCF_028640845.1). Taxonomy (NCBI): domain Eukaryota; kingdom Metazoa; phylum Chordata; class Lepidosauria; order Squamata; family Colubridae; genus Ahaetulla; species Ahaetulla prasina. The sequence goes on from NC_080539.1 coordinate 273,381,654, forward strand.
TGGCACAACATTATATGTAAACACATATAATGAAAGAAAACAATAGGACAGGAACGGTAGGCACTTTTGTCTCCTCTTTTCCCCTTTGTTTTTATTCAAGGTGGCTGGGTTATTCGCCCTCTATTTTTGTACTGTATTTCTCTCCTCTGGAGATAAGGAAAGACAACTGAAGAGCGTTTTCTTTTTTTTTTTCCTTTTCTTTTCCAATTCCACTCAGCCGCCATTGTTTTGCCTTTTCTACAGGTCAAATAGAGCAGGGGTCTCCTACCTTGGCAACTTTAAGACTTGTGGACTTCAACTCCCAGAGTTCCTCAGCCAGGTTTGCTGGCTGAGGAACTCTGGGAGTTGAAATCCACAAGTCTTAAAGTTGCCAGGATTGGAGACCCCTGAAATAGAGGATACAAAATCAGGAATGAATGTTTTTTTTTTGTGGGGGCGGGGCTGCTTGCTGCACTGAAACTTCCACAAGAGCAGGTTCCAGTGAGTCTGCCTGAATTACGACAGGCAGAGGAAGCCAAGACAGTTAAGCAGCAAGACAACATCACCAGCATGCTGAAGCAAACAAGCAAATATACAAAATAATAACCCATGCACTACAAACATTAGGCTGCGGGATTTATATCTTTTTATCTTGCAGAAAAAGCTTGCTGAAAATCTGGCAGTCCATCCTCTCTCCCCCACACCTGCTGAATAAGTCCCAGTACATATTGAAATGGAACAGCTCTTCCACCTGGTTTGTGAAATCTCCAAGACAACTGCTGGGGTTTGTAGCAGTTTTCTGTCAGCCTCTGGGTTGGATGTCTTCTGTGTGTCTAATCAAGCCCATCTCTCTTTTCTTGGCTTCTCCTTGACTCTTGTAAGCCACGACCGTACCACAATCAATCCTTGTGTTCTTTTTTCACTTGTGAAACCTACCAGAATTTCCCTCTCCATTGGCCGAGCACTGCCAACTTAGTCTCCTCCCCCAAGCTGCCTCTCCTTTTTAGCTGCAGAGAGAGGAACGCTGACTATGGAAATGCTGCTAACGCATTTGCTTGTTCTTCCTTTTATTGTAACCTTATTCAGAAATACCCCCCCACCCCGCTTCTTTTCATAGAGAATAAAGGCAAATATTTTCCTGCTTGGGCCCAACTCTAGGACACGATGCTCATCTCAGTTTCTTGGGACTTCACAGTTTTGTTTTTTATTGTACTCCCTTAACACCTAAGGCTGCTTCTTTTGGTTAAGGTCCTACCCTTTTATTTTTCCCTTTTACTGCCATCAGGCAGCTCATTTCAGCCCCCTCTGGACAACTCTCTGTCTGTCTCATCTGTCTGTCTGTTTGTCTCTCCCTCTCTCCCACCCTCTCTCTCTCTCCTCTCTTCACTCTCTCTCCTCTCTCTTACCTCTCTCTCTTCTCTCTCATTGTCTTCTCTCTCTGTCTTTTCTTTTCCCTCTCTCTTCTCTTTCTCTCTGTCTTCTCTCTGTCTTCTCTCTCTGTCTCTCTCATCCTGTTGCACACTTTCATACTTTTCCTAGTTTCCAGTTTCTTCCTCTATACACTTTGAGAGAAATCTCGCCATGTCCTGAAATCCATATTATTAATTCCATCACCAGCTCTATTTCAGCCCACCAGAGGACATATTATCAACTGTCTTAATTTATTCTTAACTCCAGAGATTTCAAACTACTCATTCCTTATTCTAACTTCCCCAGAACCTAGATTTCTATCACATAACCTCCTCCCAAACATTTTCCAGTTTGATCTAATTCCATCAATTTTAATGCAAGTATCTGGGTTATCTTACTGAATATTTGAATGAACCTCAAATTTCAGAAAAATAGTTTATTAATTTATTACATTTTATTATATATTTACCTTCAAAATTACCCTTGGCAATATACACAGAATAAAAATAGGAGCAATTTACATATCCACAGTAATATTTATCATCACATAATTCATATAAGAACTTAACACACATTCTTGCCAATTTAATAATAATTGCACCCGATTCTACCTATATAAATCTATTCAAGGTCATCCAGCAATTTTTGGTTTTTGTTTGGCTTTAGCTACTTCAAATGAATATGAAATCTGAATTCTTTTTCCTTTGTTGTTTTACATGTTTTAAAATGTGATGCCTAGAGAGAAAATAATAAAACAACAGCTACAATAATCCTATATTCCCCCTCCCTTACAATATAGCTGCATTCTGAACTTTTATAGCATACTTTATTGGTCTTTTGTACTAAGTCTGTGCATTAGATGACCTCCTTAGTTGGCCTCCAAGCAAGGCTTTTTAACTGTTAACCTCTTAAAAGTAAGATTCAAACTGTGAGCAAAATATGACACAGACATATTTAATTGGTACTTCTTCCTTCTCTTTCTCAGGGAATGCAGAAAATCTTTTTTCCATGGACAGAATTCATCCAGCCTAAAACACATCATCATGATTTATAGTTTGAAAAAATGAAGCAGGGGCAGGTGATTTTTCCATTATTCTTATCACTAATTATGGTGATTCATTACTATTACTATTATTACTTACTTTATTCATTAAACATGAAACTCAGTCAACTGAAAATTCAAAAATGCATCACAAATACCATTGACTGGTGGTAATGGTTGATAAGAGTTGCTGCCAGCGTCCTAGGTATCAACCAAGTACATCATCATCATTATTATTATTATTATTATTATTATTATTATTATTATTATTATTATTATTATTATTATTATTTTAATTTTAATTTTTTTCACAACAAAAAAAAAGTAACTCATCAAACAATTACAATGTGCTGAAGGGGTGTTTACATATCTTCTTGTGCAATCTCAAAATAAACATCTCTTTCATACATATATCTTATATTGTCTTTTCTAACATATCTTTTCTTCTAGCCAGTGATAAAATAAATCCCATATTTTATAATATTGCTTATCTTCTTGTTCTCTAATTTCAAATGTCAATTTACTCATCTCTGCACATTCCATCATCTTCCTAATTATTTCATCTTGCAAAGGTAACTTCTCATTTTTCCAATTTTTAGCAAACACAGTCCTGGCTGCTGTAATAATATTCACAATCAGATATTTTACATCTCTAGTATATATCTCGGGTATAATTCCCAACAGAAAGACTTCTGGCTTGAAATCTATGTGTTTTTTAATCATTTTTTCCAACCACGTGTGTATTTTAGTCCAATATCTTTTCGCTTCAACACATGTCCACCATGTATGGTAATATGATCCAGGTATCTGATGACACTTCCAACATTTTTCAGATTTATCCTTGAAAATTCTGGCAATTCGTTATTATTATTATTATTGAATAGAATAGAATAGAATAGAATAGAATTTTTTATTGGCCATGTGTGATTGGACGCACAAGGAATTTGTCTTGGTGCATATGCTCCAGTGTACATAAAAGAAGATACGTTCATCAAGAATCATAAGGTACAACACTTACTGATAGTCATAGGGTACAAATAAGCAATCAGGAAACAATATCAATATAAATCGTAAGGATACAAGCAACAAAATTACATACAATCATAAGTGGAAGGAGATGGGTGATTGAAACGATGAGAAGATTAATAGTAGTGCAGACTTAGTAAATAATTTCAGTGTTGAAGGAATTATTTGTTTAGCAGAGTGATGGCGTTCAGGAAAAAACTGTTCTTGTGTCTAGTTGTTCTGGTGTGCAGTGCTTTATAGCGTCTTTTTGAGGGTAGGAGTTGAAACAATTTATGTCCAGGATATGAGGGGTCTGTAAATATTTTCACAGCCCCTTTTTTGACTCGTGCATTATACAGATCCTCAATGGAAGGCAGGTTGGTAGCCATTGTTTTTTTCTGGAGTTCTAATTATCCTCTGATAATTAGATATTATTAGATAATTAATAATTAGATGATGATGATGATGATCTCAGTCAACTAGATGTTCAGACTGGGTTTGGCATTTTTGTGTACTTATCGAGTCCTTACCAAGGACCTGGGATAGGCAGAGCTGGATGTTTGATGGTGTTTCAGATATTGTTGCAGAATAGAAGCTGTTCCAAGTAAACCTGCCTTCTGCAGTTTACTGATGGCAAATTTGTCAATGCCAATGGTGTTGTTGTTATTGTTGTTGTTAAACGTCTATGGAAATTCTCAGTCATCCAGGTCATGGTTGTCCCAAAGGTGCTTTTTCAAGAGGCAATTGGACTTTCTGCTTTTTTGCTTCTCATCTAAGAAGCTGCTTCAGCTCTAAGTGGATGGTGGGGAAAGAAAGGATTTATACTCCTTGCAGACAGCTGGTCATTTGCATTCTTTTAGTGAGTTATTGAGGCCACCTGGAGGTTTATCTGTGTCATGTGGGTCACCTGTTATTGTGTTTGATTCACAGGAAAGCCTACCTCCATGATGAACTTTAATTTCTCCAAAGGGTTTTAAAATTATCAAGCAATGTGAGCCTTTGCTTTTCATGGAAACTGCCTTTGTTACCTACCTGCATGGGAGAAGGGATGCACTGGAAAATAACCTAGGCCAGCTTTATTATCTGTAGATTGTCTTGACGATCATCCCAAACTTTCCCCCAGAATAGTTTTCCAGTTGCAAAAGTTGGCATGTTATCAACATCTGTTCTGGCTCCTTGAAGAATTTAAAACTTGAGCAGCTTTATATGAAATTCGATGTGTTCTTGCATGTCAAATAATTGAGACAATTGTTTTGTTTGTTGTGAGCAGTTGTATGGGTCAGAGATAGTGAAAATGTCATATAAGCAATACAATGGATGGGTATATTTTGTAGATACCACGTTTCCCTGAAAATAAGACTGGGTCTTATAATAATTTTTGCTCCAAAAGATGCATTAGGGCTTATTTTCTGGTTAGGTGTTATTTTTGGGGAAATATGGTACTAAATGTATCCATCTGGCTGACAGTCTTAACTTGGGCTTATTTTGGGGGTAGGGCTTATATTAAGAGCAGCCTGAAAAATCATGCTAGGACTTACTTTCCAGTTGGGTCCTATTTTTTGGGAAACAGGGTAAAATGACATAGTTCTACTTAAGGGAGGCATGAGGAATCTGTTGAGTTTAGATTCCAATGTGAACTGACCTGATTTGCAGCACTGAGGTTAATGTCTGGACAAGGATGTAATTATTCCTCAAATTGGACATTTTTTCAATCTTGTAATACCATTCCTAATTTCATAAAAAGAACCCGTTCCCCCAAAAATTGAATATATAAAATGTAAGCTAATGTGCATACAGTAATATAGAAATTTAGATAAATAAGTTTAGAAATCAAATTTTATGATAAATGATGTTCAAAACATACCGTATTTTTCGGAGTATAAGATGCATTGGAGTATAAGATGTACCTTAGTTTTTGGGGAGGAAAATAAGAAAAAAGCTGATTGGCAGGTGGATTGGCCTCCTGGAATACCCCCAATCACCTGTTCCCAGAGGTTATTTTTAGCAACAGGTTCCTTGGTTGTAAGCTCTGTGCCTTGCTTTTTTTTTTTTTTGCTTTTTTTTCTGCCTCTGAAACTCCATTTCAGAAAAAACTTTTTTTTGCCTTTGAAAGCCTCCAAAACAGAGCTTCAGAAAAAAAGCCTCTGAAGCTCTGTTTGGGGGCTTCTTTTCTGAAGTTCTGTTTGGAGGCTTTTTTTCTGAAGCTTCTTTTCTGATGCTTTTTTCAGTCTCTGGAACCTCCGTTTGAGAAGCTGGGTGGGGATACATTTGGAGTATAAGATGCATTCAGATTTTCACCCTCTTTTTTGGTGGCAAAAGGTGCGTCTTATACTCCGAAAAATATGGTATATTTAAACAGGCATTTACATATTACATATCCATTCATGCAAGCTAAAGATTATACATTCATATGAAATAATTTGGAAAACATTTTATGGCTGAACAAAAATGAAATTAAAAGACCAGAAAATTTGTTTATCTGTAATTGTGATGTACTTATTAACAGTTGTGGAGAAATTATCCTCTCCTCTCCTCTCCTCCCCTCCTCCCCTCCCCTCCCCTCTTGCAAAAGAATATTTTTTATATCTTCCAAAATTAAAGATGGCTTGTTTTGTAAAAAAAAAAAGGTAACTTACTATTTAACCTATATTATATTTATTTTTCAAAATGACATTTCTTTTAACATGAAAAAAAAATCTGTCTATATTAAAATGTTATATATCCAGAATTCAGATCAAATAAATCTCTGGTTCTTTATTCCATGCTAAAGTCATCAGTAGTTTTAGTTCTAATGTACAGTACATATTGTAATTTAAATGTTGCTTTTCATTACCATTGCAACAGCAAGTCATTTCATTAGTCTATTGTATCATAACAAATAGATTTACGCTCCCTCCTCTTACTCATCTGCAGTTCTTTATTATTTAAGAGTGCAAAGAATGTGACATGTTCGACCGACACACCAAACATCTTTCATTTTTTTAATCCCGTTCTTTCTCCAAACAACAAAGAATGTCATCTTATAACAAAGTATATGGATAAAGGGAAATATCATTCAGTCATTTTCTAATCTGAATTTTGTATTTTCTAGACTAAATTCAAGATAGAAACACAGCGTTCCTTCAAACTGGATGCTTACCTGAATTAGCAATATGGTTTTAAAAATATATATGCAAAGCTTTTATGAAAAAATGGGCATCATTAGTCTATTTGATGAGGATAATTTATCAAATTTCTATGTGAATTTAAAATACATCCAATCCAAATGTCAATTTAAAATACATCCAATCCAAATGTCAATTTTTGTACTATTACTTTAAAAAAATGGAATGGGACTAAAATAAATATATGAAAAAATGATATGAACTGAAAGTAGGCTGTTTTAAGCAGCCTCTCATCTAAGATTTTTTAAAGGCATAATTAATTAACACTGATGTTGTGGATGAGAAATCAGTCCCTCAGAATGCATGTCTGTGCTTGAATTCACAATTTAAAAAAATTGTAATATAGCTCACAGCTAAAAAAAAATAAATGGATGCAAAATATGTAATCTAAAGAAATTATAAGGAAAGCACAGGGAAAGATGCATTTTCAAAAATTTGTGATAAAGCTGTGGACACAAAACTGGCAGTGAGATGAGAAATTGGATAAATATAAAATTGACGGCATTATCCAACTCTAATGTAATATCTCTTAAAGCCTTTTTCCCCCCAAAGAGACAAACTTTGGCAGTAAGTCATCTCTAAATGAATTGTTGTAATAAAATAATATTGTGAAGTGTATAATATTTTCTTGCTCCCGAAAGAGATCATTAGTTGGTATACTGGAGTCCATAATATGCGGATTGTGGCTTTTCTTCTTTTACCTCAAAGTATTCCTTCTCTTTCCCACTTCAAATAAATGCATGGGAACTACATAGCTGATCTGTATTCAACATTTGAAGAGGGATGTTCTTAGAATCGGGTGAATTTGCAAGTGGCAGAGGCCGCCTGTTGTGCTGAGCATTGGATTTTGTATATGATTACTTTTTTGTATTGTTGCCACCAAGGTCACTTAGTGGAATTGAACAGAAACCCCTTCTGAGTTGGGAAAGTGTATAAAAACTGAACAAATAGAAATATACAAATAACTCTATTACATGGGATTTTTGCATTGCTTTTCTTAAAATAAACCCTAAGAATATGTTTGCTGAATTTTTCAGCCAAAGTAATGTTAGCCCTGTTTTATGAATTTAAATAATTTCTCTAATTTGTGTTTATTTTATTTATTTGTCTTTCTAAAACAGCTTTTCACTTTTCAGGCTCTGAGATAACATACAAATGAAAACATAGGAAAAAATAAATTACATTATATTTAAAATTAAATGTTAGATTGATGAAGAATGTTGTAATGGCCCATCTAATTCTAAATAAGGAAACAACTGTTTTAATCTCGTTAGGTAGGAAATTCTACATTGGCTGCCAGTACTTACCATATATTCCCACCAACCACACTTCTCTTAGCTGTGGGATGTATAACACAACCTACAAAGGAATTATGTAATTATGGGTAAAATCATACAAGAGGTACAGTGGTTCAGATATCCTAGGTTCGGTAGTTTAGAATTTTAAAAAGTCATAACTTGAAAAAAAAAGATTGGAACCTCATGCATTTTGAATAATATCAATCAACATAACCAACAAAGTTCATATCAAAAATAATTTGTACCAATAAATAACATTAAATTAAGCTTCTGAACATTCCTCAAGGGTAATTCCATGTAACATTTACTCAGAGATGGTAGTCACATACTTAACCGGTTCTCCCAGCACTGGAAATGTGAGCGTGCTTGTGGCACCACAAAACATGGCAATTCGCTCATGCGCGCCATCCGTGCATGCGTGAGGCATCAAAAAACATGGCAATTCACTTGCTCGCACCTTCCGCACATGCATATGGTGTCAAAAACACAGCGATATAGGATGGGATTGCACCCGGGTGGGTGGCTGGGCCAACCCCCACCTGCAAGTTGCAACTACCGGTTCACCTGAACCAGTCCAAACTGGCAGCAGCCCACCACTGCACTTACTGCAATAAGCTAACTGAAAGGTGATTACAGAAAAAGGGTCATTTGGCTAGAATGTTTACAAATTATTGAACATATTTACATTTTTATGTTTAGAGTTCTCAATAACCTCTATAAATTTTCACTGATAAATTAGAGGATATGATTATATTCAGCTGGTACCAGATTTTTAGTGTAATTTGTTATTCTGAACAACTGTCTATTTTATATGCAATTAATGTAAATTGGTGCATTTCATAAAAAACAACAAAGAAATTCATGTTTATAATCCAGAGAGGCAATTTCCATTCCGATTTTCAACGGTAATATACCACATGCTGCATTCATTGGCCATGTTAAGCACATTGTTAATTTAATTATTTGTCTGTTTATATTGCTATGCATTTTATATTCAGATCTATATGCAGGAATATTAATATGCTAGGGCACATCATAATATGTGGCTAAGACTTCTGGGAATTTGTTCAACTTTTTCTTTGACGTTCCCCTTATTAATAAGATAGCAAAGGTAGTCTGGCAAAATAAGTTTTCTTGAATAACAGTGTCCATAAAGGATAATTTTGAATGAATTAATGCTAGAATTTGTTCATTGTAACCCATTAAAACTCTGTTGCCTACAGTTTAGTAATGTGTGTAATTGAGGCTTCACAAAAGATGCAAACATTTTCCTTATCATTGATTGACCTACTGAGCACATCTTGAACAATGCTTTCCTGGCAAAAACAAGAAATAAATACCTTCTTCCCTTTCCCAGGGTACAACAAAACTCTTGGTGGTAACATATTGCACACCTTCAAATGTTATAAGTTTGTGTAGTTAGCTATATACCCAGTAGTTGTTTCCCTTGGGTAGCACAACTAGTAATTAGTTGTCCTTATGTTGTCCCCCGCATGTTTCAATATGCAAGTAACTAAAGACTAGCCTCATTTTGGGTGGTGGTGGTGGTGGAGGGAGTTTGTTTAATAATAATAATAATAATAATAATAATAATAATAATAATAATAATAACAACAATAACAACAACAACAACAACAACAACAGAGTTGGAAGGGACCTTGGAGGCCTTCTAGTCCAACCCCCTGTTATGTTATCCAACATTTTCTTAAAAATTTCCAGTGTTGAAGCATTCTCAACTTCTGCAGGCAAGTTGTTCCACTAATTAATTGTTCTGACTGTCAGGAAATTTCTCCTTAGTTCCAAGTTGCTTCTTTTTTTGATCAGTTTCCACCCATTGCTTCTTGTTCTACCCTCAGGTGCTTTGGAGAATAGTTTGACTCCCTCTTCTTTGTGGCAACCCCTGAGATATTGGAACACTGTTATCATGTCTCCCCTAATCCTTCTTTTCATTAAACTAGACATACGGAATTCCTGCATCCGTTCTTCATATGCTTTAGCCTCCACTCCCCTAATCATCTTTGTTGCTCTTCTCTGCACTCTTTCTAGAGTCTCAACGTCTTTTTTACATTGTGGCGACCAAAACTGAATGCAATATTCCAAGTGTGACCTTACCAAGGCATTATGTTTATGGGGATAATATTTACCAAATTGTGCTATAGGTGTTACAGTACATTTAACACAATGTGGACAGCTGTTTTCTACTTTTACCACTGAAGGACAGGAGCTAAAATGTGCAAATGGATGCATTTTCCAAGCCAGCCATGTTTTGACTCTGCCAGGTCATCCAAACGTATCCATTGATGACATAAAATCCAGCAGTAAAAGAGCCCTAAAATACTTAAAAGCCAGGATGAAAAAAAAAATACATTTTTCAGAAGCAGGCCTACTTCAATTCCAAGAGCAATTTATTTCATAATGTAAGAAGAGCAGCATACTGTAGTAGCCTCATAAAAGAAGAGGTGTTATTCAACCCGTTCCGTCTAAAAGAATAATGTTGTGGAAAAAGCTTTTCTTCGCTTCCTTAGTAATCTTCCCATCCGTTACTAAAGTATTTATACAATGGAAACAAAAAGTTAATCACATACCTCGGTTGTAAATGTTCTTTGATTACTACTCAGCCCCATTCTACCTCATAGGAAAGGGCTATCATTTTCAAAATACAGCAATGGAGCTTCATGACTCAACGAATATAATGTTATGGACGTTCATTCAGAAAGAAGTTCTATTTTTAATGGGCATGACTATTATAACTAAATTAGAATACAATTGTCAAAACATAAGATTAAAAAAGTAATAGGGATATAATGAATTCATTTATTTCCAATGCCAATAACTTAACATCTGCAATGATTCATTTAACAATGGTGGCAAGAAAGGTCGTAAAATGTGGCAAAACTCATTTAATAAATGTTTCACTTGTTTCACTTAGCAACATAAATTTTAGGCTCAGTTGTGGTTGTATGTCGAGGACTACCTGTAGTTAAGTTTGCTTTTCCTGAAGAATGTCAACAGTTTGCCAGGTTTTTGAAAAATTATTTCAGTCTTCGTTTACTCAAAATTGTTCAATTGTTTCAATTGGTAGACTCTTTACATTGCCAGTAGTTAAAGTTAGCTACCAACTTGCCTTCCATTGAGGACCTGTATACTGCACGAATCAAGAAGAGGGCCGTGAAAATATTTGCAGATCCCTCCCATCCTGGACATAAACTGTTTCAACTCCTACCCTCAAAACGACGCTATAGAGCACTGCACACCAGAACAACTAGACACAAGAACAGTTTCTTCCCGAAGGCCATCACTCTGCTAAACAAATAATTCCCTCAACACTGTCAGACTATTTACTGAATCTGCACTACTATTAATCGTTTCATAGTTCCCATCACCAATCTCTTTCCACTTATGACTGTATGACTATAACTTGTTGCTGGCAATCCTTATGATTTATATTGATATATTGATCATCAATTGTGTTGTAAATGTTGTACCTTGATGAACGTATCTTTTCTTTTATGTACACTGAGAGCATATGCACCAAGACAAATTCCTTGTGTGTCCAATCACACTTGGCCAATAAAATTCTATTCTATTCTATTCTATTTAACACTTAGAAGCTTCAGATTTAAAATAAAACTAGTTGGCCAATTTATACCATTTGTCATTGGTCATCTTAATGAATAGAACACCGAAAGCCTTGAAAATTTCATCTTCAAATGTACAAAAGTAGGCGCATGTCTAATATATTTAACTTTCACACCATCTGTTTTTCTCCTAAAAGATGGATGAGCATTGTATTTCATTGTCTTTATTAGGTCTATTCAACACTTTGGAATTGTTTCAACAACAACAAAAAAAAGGAATATATCTGATACAACTGCGGGGATTCTGGAAAAGACTCAGCTACTTTCAAAAGATGCAAATGGGTTCTGCGTTCACATTCCTATATTCCCATATTCCAAAACACTGAATTAAAAGAATTACATACTCTTTCTCTTTAATATCAGAAGGAAAAATACTAATATTACTCAACTATACCAATCCCTGACAGCAATCTTGCTTTTCAAGGAATGTTTCCCAAAGGTGTGAGTTCTACATGAATACAGAATATTTTCAAGAGGAAATGAAAACACATTAAAAAAAAAAATAGATGAAACTGGTACCCTTGGCTCTAAATTGGTTTCTTAGGCTGTGAATCTGTTAAGTTTCATTTTTTGCAGTTTCCTACTTTTGCCCATCTATTAAGTTTTTCACTGAACATGATTTTCTGTTTAAAATATTTGCATCAAAATGCATTTTGGGGCACATTTTTCCAAGCATATGCACTTTGATCTGCAATTAGTAACTTGATTGCTAATAAATTGCTACCATATAGATTTTGCAAGATACAGTTTCCTAAGCTAGGATCAGGCTTCATGTACCCAAATTAAAATTGAGGTTCCATTTATCCAACAAATACATTTGAACTGATGGACAGTCATTTCATTTGGATGCAAAGTAACACCAAGCCTGACATCCCTCATGCAGATGGCGATATAATAAATTTTAATGTAGAAAAGAAACCCCATTCATTTTTAAATGCCATCCCAAATCCAATACTTTTCCATGTACTTCCGATGGTAATGAGTGTTTCTTAGAGGCAGAGTGAATATATGAATTCTGCACTTATTTGGTGTAAAAAATCAATACATTTCATCTGCCATAGTGGAAACTTTATGCTTTTTCCTCTTCCAACAATGAACTATTCAAGGAAGTAGATAATGTTTGTTCTTAATTGGGAAACTGAAATTGTTTGATTGAAGTTATATACGTATATTCTGCTGTAACATCTTTTAATGTTGCTGAATTCACAAAAGCAAATTTTCCTAGACAACAATATTTTCATGTTTCCTTTTTTCTCTTCTACAGAAATGACATGTTCATTTTCTGACCCCTGTAGAGTGATAAATTTTTTATGGTACATAAGCTACCTCATAACATTTCTAATAAGGTAGCAGAAATCCAGATTTCAGCACTGTGGCAAGTGCCACGTGGTCACATTATGTGACTATCTAGTGGCAGAAATTATTGGTTAGGCAAGTTTATGCATTGGTTATATTCTGTGGCAGGGATGGGGGCCATCAGGCTAATGATAATAATCAACTAGAATGAATTAGTAAGAAAGTGGGTGACTTGTTGAGCTACCAACTGTTGCAACTATAGCCAGCTTTTTCCTCCTAAGGAGAATTGAATGGAATTGCAATTTGGCTGGAAGAATAGCACAAGTGATTGTGCAACCACAATAGGTCTACTTTATTATTATTAGGCATATATTCAATGTTAATGGGGTGCACGTGTGGCACACCCACCCACCCACCCACAAACACCCACCCATCTCAAGTTCCTTCCTCTTGATGGTCCTTATGCTGACATGTATCTGCCTGCACAGTGAAGAACACAGTGGAAGAAAACAGGAAGAGGAACCATAAGAAAACATAGGAATGCGATATGGTCTGCCTTGCGGGCAGGAAGTTGCTAGATGGAACTACAGTCTGGGGCAAGCAACTTTTTTTCAGGAAGCTATATTTCTTGAAAGCACCTGACAAACAGAGGAACCAGGATGACACTTTGGGGACATGGTGATGACATCGAGAGAGAGGGGATTGTTTTGTGGGAATATTTTTGAAAAAGAACTGTGTTGTGTAGTTTAAAGTAGGTATGGTACATTTTGGTGGCAAAATGGAGGAAGAATTTTGCTATTGAATTTTGCTAGTACAATCTGGGATTGCTCTTGAGTTGCAAAATAAGGACTTGGGAGTCACTTCTAGCCCCCAGATGGTAAATTACCATCCTCTTCTTTATACCATAATACTGGAATGGGGCTCCAGAGTTCATGGCTTTTGGAGGATTTTCTTTCCCTCATAAAATTACAGAGACATACCTATATTTGAAAGGAGAGTTGGGTTAGATGTTTTTCCCCACAGCCTCTGAAGAAGTCTCTATGGTCTTTCCTTGTAGTCAAGTACTGGGTTAAGCAAAAAAGAAATGGATCATGGTTAACCCTATTCACATTCCTTATAATCCCAATACAGAAGCCAACTCTAGAACTGGCATGGAAAAATACCCACCAATGGTTTTAGAGACAAATATAACAAAGGCTCTGTGATAGAGCAGGAAAGAGCCTCAATATCATTCCTGCTAAACAGGATTGTGGATTCACTGAAGCCTTTGACATCAACATCATCTCAAACCCCAACCAGGATTATTCCATCATGTTAGAGTATACTACTTTCATTTCAGTTAGATACAAGTTTAGATCAAGTTAAATCCAAATCACTAGTGTTTTATACTCCTGGCTACTTTCCTTCATGACCAGAACTGGCAAGTTCACCTAACCAATAATCAGCCAAGGCACAGTGAAGGTCTTTTGTTTCGTTTATTGCAACAAACAGGGACAGAAGTTTTCAAAGCTTAGTTCTCTCCAGAGTTCCAATCCAAAATATTCCCTTCTTTATACAATCCTGTCCTGACCACCATATCCCTCCTTATTCCCATTAGCTGAGGTAGATTACACTCTTCCCAGCCGCCTCCCCCATACTAAATCATACATTTCATCTACATTTAAGTTAAGAGATAATGTATGCAAGTTGTGTCAAATAATATTAACCAGCTCATTAGGCATGTTCAGTTACCTGTTTTGAGTTCTGGGTTATTTTATGGCTTGTTAGAACAATAGAGATTTCCCCTATTTTTCAGTTTTAGCTTTGCCTTTCCTATTATCCCATTCATTTAATTTTCCCTGGCTAGCCATTTCCTTTTGTGGCTCTTTTTGCAACTTGTATTCTTCCAGTGCCACTCTGAAAACCCAGCTAATTTTTACTTATGTGTCTATTTTACATCTTCCTTTTATGCTATCCTTTCCTACGCTTGGCAGATTCTTTGGCAGGCTTGATTTTCTGCTCAATAAGTTTCCATTATGCAACAGATTCCATTTTAAATTTTTCTTTCAATATTTAATTTTAAAGACCATTCACTTAATCCTATCACTAGGAAGCTGGAAACTTGGTGCTCAGACAAATCAGCATGAACAGGCCCATACAGATCAAACATTTACACTCTATTTAGAAGAGACAGTATAAAAAACTATAAAGGAAACAGCAATGACAAAAACAAAAACCCAGAACACCTCATTACTATAACTCAACATCCAGATAAGCAGGGATTAACACCAAACAGACAATCAAGCAGAAAACAATATCCTAATAAGGTACTATCAACTCAAAGAGTCAAGCAGCAGGGGTGAAATGGTCCCAGTCTGGACCGGATCGACCGATCCAGTAGCGATGGCGGCGGGTGGTTCAAAGAACCGGTAGCAAAAATCCCTATCTCAGCCGAATAGGTTGTAAAAAAAAATGCTTTTAAAAGTAAAAAAAAAGATCGCGTGTCAAAGCTGATCACCCTCCCATGCTGTTCTACTTACGCCATGCCTCCTTTTGGCTTGGGCTGTGTGCATGTGCGCACCTCGCATTAGGTGCATGTGCACACTGTGTGCACGCACAGCCAGCGAATCGGTAGTAAACTGGTTCAGAGTTCACCACTGCCAAGCAGTAAACAACAGCCTATTCAAGGAACTACCAAGAAGAAAAAAATACCCCCACCAATACTGACAGTGCAAGCTATTGTATATAAGCAGAGAGCAAACCTCACTCCTTTCCAGCACTGAAGATATTTCCTAGCTGAGTAACAAAATGTCTGCCAGAAAAAAACCAAGCTCAGAAAACCCCAGAGTCCATAGTTAGAACTTAGAAACAAATCACATGGCACACTCTCCCCCAGTTCTAGTTGCTAAGATCTTTTGGATTCTTCAGTAAGACTAAGTAAACCTCCCTGTTTGCCAGAAGTGTCACATAATTGTTACCTAGAGAGCAATTGCTTTCCTAGCCATTGTCGAAAGTCATCCTTTAATATGTCTCCTCTGTGGCAAATAGATGCTTGCTTCCTATTGGGATCTCTTAAATTTTCTTTTACTTTGGAAATGATTGTGAAACTAACATAATTAGCAATCAAAGCATTCTCATGTTAGAATGGTGAAACATCCACATTAAAAATGCGTGAGGAAAAAGACTTTAGTTTATTGTCTTTTGTGTTTAGTTTATTAATAGACTGTTCTTAGGCAATAGTTCTCATCACTGACTCTTTAAATAAGTCAAAATACTCCAGGTTTTGATTTGTGTATGTAGCTATATTTGTGATTCTGTGGTCATTACATTAATGTTTGTGCTTGCCTTGGGAGTCTTGTTTTTAATTTCTTACATATTCTATTTATTGTAAATACAATCTTACACATGTTTGCTCAGAAAAAAATCCCATTAGTTAAATTGGATTTACTTCTAGTTAGGCTTAGAGACTTTTCTCAATAATGATTACAGATAAGATACTTCTGTCAGCAATAAGACTTTCAATAGTCTTTACTTTCTCATCTATAGGCACATAAAACACACATAGACATCTTTCATTCTCTGAGAATGTTGAAAAAGGGAAGAAGAGGAACGCTATATTCATGGTTTAAGCAGAAAAGCAAAATAACCTGTCTTTAACCTGGTTAAGTTTCCCATTGCCTTTTCACCACTGGCAATATTAGTAGGAAACTTTTACCTGCTTCAAAATAATAAAGTTGCATGGCATGCTTCACAATTCTTTATCTTGACTGAAAATTGGAAATGAGAAAAGCTCCTCCATTAGAGCAGATTACCAAATGAGATTTTTTCCCCACATCCTGAAAAGGGAAAGACTAGATCTGGGTTACTTAACTCAGGTAATTACAAAGAACAGATTAGTTAACATTCACCAATACTTGTGAAAGATCTTGATTTAAAGCATTTTACATAGTACAATGGTTGCCTTAATGCCAGAAGTTCCAATCACTGTTCAGTACATTTATTTAGATCAGAGATGGGGAACGATTAGGGATGAAATCCTACCAGTTCAGACCGGTTTGGGTGAACCGCTAAGGATTATGGGTATCAGTTCGCGAACCTGTAGTAATTACCCCTCCTTGGCCTTACCCACGGCCGGCCGATCGCTGCTCACCTCTTCCAGCCGCTCAATCTTCCACATAATTTAATGTTAAATGCAGCAGAGAGAATGCTAACTTTTCTCCCTCCATTCACAACGGAGCTGCTGCAGCCTGTCCCTTTAAGGTAATCCCCAGGAGGGAGGGGGCCGGGTGGGAACCATAAAGGAAGTAGCAGCTCTGTTGTGAATGGAGGGAGAAAAGTTAGCATTTTCTCTGCCACAGAATTCAATGTTAAATGCAGCAGAGAGAATGATAACTTTTCTCCCTCCATGCACAACAGAGCTGCTGCAGCCTGTCCCTTTTAAGGGGGGTGGGATGGGGGAATGGGGTGGGGGTGGGGGTGGGGTGGGGAGCAGCTGGAATGGAACCATTTTTGTGAAAGGCAGGAAAATGGGGAAGGGGATTTTCCTGCCTGTCATCCATTCCTTAATCTCAGCACAGACTGAGGGAAGGATGGTAGGCAGGAATATTCTCCTCCCCATTTTCCTGCCATTCGTGACAAGGAGGGGCTGGGAGGGGAGGGGCTGGTGAGGAGCCCCTCAATGTGAGTGATGTTGAGTTGGCCACGCCCACTCAGTCACATGACCTCCCCCCAACAAGCCATGCCCACAGAACCGGTAGGGGAATTTTTTTAATTTCACCCCTGGGAACAATGGCCCTTTTATGACTTGTGGACTTCAACTGGCTCAGGAATTCTGGGAGTTGAAGTCCACAAGTCATAAAAGGGTCATTGTTCCCCACCTCTGATATAGAGCAGGGGTGTCAAACTCACAGGCCACAGGCCAGATGTGATGCCCATCCCCGGTTTAGCAAAGGGGGAAAAAGTCCCAATTCGTCCCATGATGACAATGTGATGACATGAGTTTGACACCCCTGATCTAGAGCAAGGGTCTCCAACCTTGGTCCCTTTAAGACTTGTGGACTTCAACTCCCAGAGTTCCTCAGCTTTGCTGGCTGAGGGACTCTGGGAGTTGAAGTCCACAAGTCTTAAAGGGACCAAGGTTGGAGACCCCTGATCTAGAGGAAAGGTAGGCAAATCATTGGCCTGCTGATTACATTTGAGTATAAGGGAGCTTTTCCCTGTTTTTATTTTTATTCACTGCAAACAGAGGCTGATCTTCAGTGGACGTTAGACTAGGCTGAATACTACCCTCCTTATTGCCATCCTTCTAAATTAATTCCTCTTAAACTAGAAAAAAAACCATCCTAATCTTTGTAGCAGTAAAGCTGCACCCTTGTCATTGAGTTTATAGGAAAGAACTTTATTTCATCTTAAGAGGCTATTTTTGTTTATGTGTACTCTTCTGAGAGCTATTATGCATGTGAAAATGGGGATAGGGGAATGGCCCCTCCAAAGAGAGTGAATGAATAAAAGAGTAAGTCTAATGAAAGAAGAAACAGATCCAGGCAAAATAGCCTTCTCTTTTTCTCTCTGTCTGGCCCTATAAACAAGAAATGGTCCTTCTCCTTCACAGGAGAGAGAGGGAGAGAGAGACTCACATTTGACCAGGCAGAAAAATGTCATCACCTCCATTGCCAGATTGCTGCATAGAAAGGAGCTATCGTAGGATTAAACTGGTAAAAAGAGATGATAAAGTGGATGGCAAGCCAGGGGGGTCAGAAATGTCACATTGTTGGATTAAAATTTGGAGAGGTAGATAGCCTACCATGATGACTGTTCAGGAGTGCTACCTGCATATATTCATAAGGAAAATGCAGTATTCCATATGCAGCAATATATTGGAAGTGACAGGCCTGGTTCTCAACTTGCTTATTTTCTAGTGACTTATTCATTGAATAGGGGGTTTCATTTTTATTTTCATTTCCTTCCAGCACATCAATATTGAAGCTTGCCTGATTTCAAGCATATGTCTATTTTATTCTGTACATTGAGAATTTGTGAGTTGATATTGTTCTTCCCCAAAAGACTGTTTCTTATATTTCTAAAGCAGTGAGCTATTCTTCTTCTAGGTAATCTGTTTAGTTGTTTTGCATTTCTGCTGCTGTATTTTGCAGTAGCTTTGAAGGTATTGTTCTTATTCTGCTTTGAAACTGTTTTATTGTGTTTGATGAAGTGGGTGAACGCATCGGCGGAAATGAAAGCGCTTCGGATCAGCATGCCTGACTCACAGCCTACAAACCGTGCACTTTCTTTAGACTAACATGATTTTGATTAGAGAATAATGGCCTCCTGTTGCTTTTACAGTTCTTATGAAATATTTATAACATCAGACTGGTTTTAAAGTGGGGCCTAAAAAGCAACTGGTCTACCTGAGAGTTGGCAGTAGTTATCAATCATACTGTCAGCATTCCAGAAAACCTCCTCCCCAAGTAAAAAATCGGAAGCAGGCATCTTTCAAAGTTCTTTTACTAGGATAGGTAAACTGGCACATCTGGGAAAATCCGAATCTGATCCCCTCACAATAAGAATAAAGAGATAAGAAAGAATAATAAAAAAGAAAAAAGAAAAAGAACAATACCAATACAATGTTCCCTTCGCATATTACTTCTTACAGTCCATTTTTAAAATTAGTCCATCTTCTCAAATTCAAATTTTCTCCACTTGCATATTCCTTCAAATTTCATAAGTCCATTTCTTAAATTACAATCCATCTTCTCGAACTCAAATTTTCATCACTTATATATTTCTTCAATTGTCATAACATTTAATGTCCAATCTTCCAATATTATTCCATTCAAATATTATTACGAATAAAGTCTCTCAGATACAATATTTCCAACTTAACTTCATAACTTTTATTGTCTATAAACGTATCAATTAAAACGAATAATCATCAATAATCATTTAAGTTACATCCACAATATAACAATAAACAATTAAAATCATTACATCCACAACACTATCTAAATTCATAAATTTTACTTTCCATCCTTCACAATTAAATAATATCATCCCATAGGTTTATACCTTACAAATAACAAATAACAAAAATCCTATAATTTATATCCTAAACAAATCAATTCCAGAAATTAACCATAATCATCATATTCACATCTTAAACATTCCTCCCCTCTCCTATTCTATTTTTCATCATCTCCAAACCAGTTAACTTAGCATCTAACAACAAAGGATTCCCACTCTTTAAAACATTAATATAGAAGTGTCTTGCTTTCATAACTGTACTAAGAAAATACTTTCTACCTCTAAAATTCACTGACAAACCCATTGGAACTTCCCATCTAAAATATATCTGATGTTTCTTAAACTCATCCACTAAAAAAGCAAATTCTCTTCTCTTTCTTAACATTTTAGGAGGAATTTCCTTCATCATTTTTATATCTTGTCCCAATATTTGAAATTTATTTTTATAAAAGGCTTGCAAGATTTCATACCTAACCTTTTTAGTTGTAAAATAAATAACCACATCCCTCGGTAATCTATTTTGTCTTGCCCACCAAGAATTAACACGATAAATTCTTTCAATATTAATCTCAAAGTCTTCTGGCTCCACACCCTTTATCTGAGCAAAGGCTTGTGTAAAAATCTCTTTTAAATTTTCCTTCCTACTTTCCCTCAACCCCCTCACCCTTATAGCATATTCCATTAATCTATATTGTAATATTACTCTTTCTTCATCTGCCCTATCTACCTTTGCCTGTATATCTTCCATCTTATTATCTAAGTTCCAATTGTTTTGATTCTTTTGAATTTCCTCTGTTTTCCTTTGCAACTCTAAATTAACTTTATTAACTTCTGCCAAACTATCCTCCATCTGAATACAAGACCTTAATATTTGCTAAATTGTATCCTTTACCATTTTCATTTCCCTCTTCTGCTCTTCCACCACTTCCTTAAAATCCAACATTGATCTATTTCTGAAAAACGAGTCTCCAGAAACTTCTGTAAAAAAATTCTTAATTCCTCTTTGATTTCTTCTTTTAATTTTTGTATCTGAACTGAAGAAATTTCAAAGTTTTTAGTGGCTTTTGGTATTATTTGCTTAAAAGCCATTTTTTTAAAATATAACCTAACAGAGGACAAAAAGAGGTTAAAAAGGAAAGATTCAAAAAACTTTTCTTCTAAATCACTATAATCCCAAAGAAGAAGAAAAAATATAAATCATAAAATTCTCATTTCTTCCATTTAGTCAGTATCTTCTTGTATATCTTCTAGTTCCACACTAGCTGTTAATAAGCATTTCCTTAACTTTTGTTTCCAATACACACATTCCACAAAACGCCATTTGCTTTCTTCTCTCCTATCTTCGCAACAAATGTATCCTCTATTAGGGGCTTGCAGTCTTCTTACAAACAAATGTTAGAACTCCAGTTTCTGCTCTGTTCGCATTACAATACATCACAAATCAATTTCTGCCGCGGAGATTGGACGCTACGTTTTTTTTCCCCTAAAGGCAGATGCCCTCCGAGTCTGGAGCTTTTCAGGCTTTGGAAGAAGCACTCCCCTCAAGCCTCCAGAAACATTTCTGTGGCTTCTCTGGGTGGCTCAACTTCAGCCTGAATGCTCATCTCTCCCTCTTTGCCCGAGGGGGAGATTTACAAGCTGCCGGACAACTGATTTACGGTGTCCTGGCAGCTCTACAGACTACGGGGTTAGCAGTCTAAAAAAGACTGCCATCAACGAAGTGGAGCCAAACCAGAAGTCCAACAATGGTTTATTGTCATTTATCTCAGTATAGCGCCAATATTAGGGTTTGGACCTGAATGTTGTAACAATTGGCAACATATAAAAAAATTGTAGTGTTACGGGGTGGGCTTCAAAAATTTTAGCAAAGGGTTCTCTGCCTGGTTGCTGGGTGGGAGTGCCCATAGTGGGCATGGCCTAGTCAGCCTCCTGCACCTGGGTGGTGGGGTGTGTGTATGTGTGTTTTTGCTTTCCTCGAGCCTCCAGGAGGGTGAAAATGGCTCTGGAGGACCTCTGGAGGCTGGTTTACGGCCTTCCCAAACTTCTAGTAGGCCCGTTTCTGCCCTTCCTGAGCCTCCGTGCATGCCCTGCACTTAACTACATCCAAAACGGGTCGTGTGGGGACTCCTGGGAGGGGCGGGGTGGGCTGGGCTGGGTGGGGCCAGCCAGGAATGGGATAATAATAATAATAATATCAGGATTTGGGGGTTCTCTGAACTACACAGAATCTTATCTAGAGGTTCACCCAAACCCCTGCAAACCCCCAGCAGCCCACCCCTGGTTACACTATTTAAAACCCCAACTACCTTAAAACTAAGGGGAAAAAAATAAAAATTCCAGCTTATATAGTTCGTAACTAAGCTTTAAAAGTTTCTCTATCCCAGTACTAAACCACCTTAAACAGAAATAAGTTTAATCCTTTCTCTTATACAAATTGTTCCACAAATTTCCCTTCTGTGCCCCTAGTTATATACACTAAGGAACCTGGCAGATTAAAAATATTTTTTTATGGACCTCTTTAGCTACCATAGTTCTTCCCCCCCCCCCCCGCCCCCGTTGTGTAACTAAAGACAGCTATAAACATAAAAAATAAATGCAATTTATTTGCAATTTAATAATTGCTTAAATCTTTGTTATTTCTAGTTCCCAACAGAGCACTCACATGCTCAAAAACAAAACCAAAATACTCTCCACTGACACTACTCTTGGTTTTTTTACATTTAAATCTCCATTTGGAGAGAACAACATTTGCATAACAAGTGAGCTCAGAAAGAAGTATTAAGTTTTAGTTCCCTGTTTATAATTTTGCAACCGCAAGAGTGTCAATAGGTGGAGAAACATTTCAAGATGAACACGGTGAATGTAGTCTAGAACTCCTATATGAGGACTTCATATATTATGGCAATGCTGGGATGCCTGATCTGGAGTACAAAAATAAAAAAATAAATAAAAAAATCAAATGATTAGCCAGACAATAACAGACTGATAACTGCATATGGAGATAGCAAATGCACTTATTTAATTTATTGATTAAATTCATTCCCACAACAAACAAGAAAGACTCCCAGCAATTTGAATTCACCCCTAAAATACAATAAAATATCCATAGTATAAAAATAAAAGTACCAGCATAAACAACATAATTATATAGAAAAGAAACAGTAACTGATGTCAATATATAACCCCTAAAAGCTGTATCAATCATTCTGTTTTTTTAGTAATTTTTGGAAAGCCTTTAGGGCTTAGATGAAGCCTACTCAAAATGGAGATGCACCAACAGAAGAAGCAAGCCTACATACTTCTCACCCCTTAGCTCATGAAAATGAGGAAGGTTCTGTCACTCTACATCCATAGCAGAGTTGTTTGGAAAAGCTAAGGGTCAGAATTTATTAAATCCATTTCTAACTTAGTATTCTCCATATCCAATGGAACTTACAGCTTTTCAGCTAGCACAGTTGCTGGGAAGAAAATAGGCTGGTATCTTAAATTGACAACCAAAATCAGGAATTGCATGGGACAATGCACCATTTTTAATTCTTTTGAATCTGTCAGCTTTCAGACCTATTTTATAGAAGAGCAGGATCCAATGCTTCAGATAAAAATATATAATTTCAGAAGGCGGTATTATTTTTAAGAGAAAAAACTGTGAATGGAAGGTCTTTTATTCACTTAGTCCTTTAAAATAATAATTTCCTGGTTTGAAATATTTTGTTCTGGTGATAATGCTACTTTTAAACCCATTTTTTAAAAAATGTGATTCTGTTTCTATTATTGCTGAACCAAATTAGCATTCTTGTTGGAAAGAATGCTAAATAGATTTGCTAGGGCATCTAGCTTCATCTTATACTTTAGAATTATATATATATATATATATATATATATATATAGGTCTTTGGTTGTTCGGGTTTTCTCCCGTGTAAAATTGGAAGTGTCTTGGCAACGTTTCGACGAAGTCTCATTCGTCATCTTCAGGCTTCAGCTTCGTGCTTCTGGGAGCAATGTGTGATCGCAACTGTTTCTTCCTTTTAACTGCTAGTGCGGGTTTGAACTGATTGGGTGGGAGCTTGGCTGTGCTCTGATTGGATGGAGGGTTTTTTGTGCTCTGATTGGATGGGGGTGTGTGTGAAGCACGTTGCCAAGACACTTCCAATTTTACACGGGAGAAAACCCGAACAACCAAAGACCTATATACAAACACCCGTGAAAACCTCAGAAAACAAATATATATATATATATATATATATATATATACATATATATATATATATATATATATATATATATATATATATATATATATATATATATATATATATATATATTCCTATAGAATTAGGAATTATAATCTTTAATAAAGCATTGAGGATAAATACTGTAAATCCTTTTGAGACCTGAAGGATATTTAGAATCAATCAATTTGTGCGCATCTTTTGGCAGTCATGTAAGCCATGTGTCATTTACAATCAAAAACACAGGTACAGATTCTTCAAGATGGAACAACACAACTATTCTAATTAACAAGAAAAGTCTGCCTTGTAGTAATATATGACATCTATTATCCCAGATAACAGCATGATATAGTATTTACAATTAAAATTGAGATTTATTAATGATTTAACTTTCACACAGAAAATGCATAGAAATACATTCAAAATATCGCATATATGTGATAAAAGTTGTATATATAGGGGACACCTGGGATCATCCAATACACTGATTATAGAAAAGCCTTTGATCTGTGGAATCTCAATATCCTCATCAGAAACGTATGTACAGTTCAGGAAGTCACAGTACAGACAGAACATGGCTAACCACCACAGTACAGATAGAACATGGCAAATCATACTGGTTCCAGGTTGTTAAAGGAATGCAACAAGGGCACATTCTCTCCTCTTATTTATTCCTCCTTTATGCAGAATATATATGATGGATTGGAAGAAGATGAGTGTGGTTTTAAAACTGGAGGAAGAAACACCTATTGCCTGTGCTATGCTGATGACACTACCCTATTAGTTGAAAATGCAAAGGATCAGCTAGCACAAATATTAAAAATCAGCACAGTGAAAACATATGGCCTAAAATTAAATACAAAAAACTGACAGCTTAATGGCAACAGGTAGAACAACCTGCCTTAGAACTGACAGTGAAGATATTGAAGTGGTGCACAGCACATCAAATCCTGTCAATAGTGGTATCCCCCAAGGCAGCGTTCTAGGACCAACACTCTTCATATTATACATTAACGACCTCTGTGACCATATTATAAGTAATTGTGTTCTCTTCGCCGATGATGTTAAACTATTTAACACTACCAACAATACGGCTACCCTTCAAAAAGACCTTGACTTTGTGTCGGAATGTTCAAAAATTTGGCAACTCCAAATCTCAACCAGCAAATGCTCTGTCTTATACATTGGAAAAAAGAATCAGAACACTAAATACAAGCTCGATGGACATGACCTTGTAGATGACCCTCACCCTGTTAAAGACCTTGGAGTTTTCATATCAAATTATCTAAGTGCCAAAGCCCACTGCAACTACATCGCAAAAAAGGTTTTAAGAGTTGTAAACTTAATCTTATGTAGCTTCTTCTCCAGAAAGATTACACTACTAACCAGAGCATATAAAACATTTGCTAGACCAATTCTTGAATACAGCTCCCCTGTCTGGAACCCATACCTCATTTCGGACATTAATACAATTGAGCGTGTCCAGAAATATTATACAAGAAGAGTTCTCCACTCCTCTGTTTACAACAAAATATCTTATGCCACCAGACTTGAAATCCTGGGTTTAGAAAATTTAGAACTCCGCCACCTTGGACATGACCTGAGTTTAACTCATAGAATCATCTGTTACAATATCCTTCCTGTCGAAGACTGCTTCAGTTTCAATTGCAACAATACACGAGCACACAATAGATTTAAGTTTAATGTGAACCACTCCAATCTTGATTGAAGAAAATATGACTTCAGTAACAGACTTCAGGACTTCGTCAACTTCCGGACCTCCGAACCTTTCGCCGTGAGCTCAAAACTTACTTATTTATCTGCGCTGGACTGGGTTAGTTTTTTTAAGTTATGGGTTTTTAATGGGTTTTATCTCTAAATTTTAATTGTGGCCAATTCGAATAAGTTTTTTACTAGTATTTTAATTGTATCTATAAGGTATTTTCATTTTTTACTTGGCTGTGAACCGCCCTGAGTCCTTCGGGAGAAGGGCGGTATACAAATTTAAATAATTAATAAATAAATAAATAAATAAAATACCTGGAATTCACTACCTGACTCTGTGGTCTCTTCCCAAAATCCCCAAAGCTTTAACCAAAGTCTATCTACTATTGACCTCACCCCATTCCTAAGAGGTCTGTAAGGGGCGTGCATAAGAGCACCAGCGTGCCTACCGTTCCTGTCCTAATGTTCCCTTTAATTGTATCCAATTCATATAGTTATTTCTTGCTTATGCTTATATATACTGTTGTGACAAATAAATAAATAAAAATAAATAAATAAAGCTTCTGCCTTTTTGGTTCAGCAAAGAAGGAATAAGCATTCAAGGTATATATACCTTGTCTGTGGCCACAGACTAGCACTTGGTGGAGCAGCCATAAATCTATAGGCTACAGAAAATATATTCAAATGCTGTGATGCATCTATACCTACAAAGACTGAGATTGTGCAAGCCATGGTATTTGCTGTGACACCCTATGGAACTGAAAGTTGTAATTTGAAGAAACAGAATAGCAAAAGTATAAACATCTTTGAATATTGGTGTTGGAGAAAACTTCTGAGAATACAAACTGATGGATCATCAAACAAATCAACCCAAAGTTCTTGAGGCAAATGACACAACTCTAATTATCCTACTTCTGACACATCATGCAAAGACCTAACGCTGCAAAACGCTCTAATACTGGGACAAGTGGAAGGAAAGAGAAGTGGGTGACCAACAGCAGGGTAGGCAGACTCAGTTACACTGATGGTGAATGCACCGTTGGGAGACTTGAACAAAATAGGTTAGGGGATAGATTGTCATGGAGAAAAATCTACCAATGTGGTTGCTAAGAGATGAAAATGACTTGATGGCACACAATCAATCAATACAGAGGAAGAGAAGAAACTTTGCTTTCATAAATACTTTAAAAAGTTATTGTAAGTTCCAGGTCCTTCTTTTTATCTAAAGACTTGTCAATAAAATTATTACTGAGCACTTTGAACACTCTTACTCTTTTATCGCATTGTGCTTTTCTCTGGTGCTGCCTGGAGGCTTCTTCACTTGTATTTGCTTTCTTGAAGCAATTGGCTAAATTCGTCTGATGTCAGAGCAGGTCTGTGTTAGTTGGTAATCTCCCAATCTATTAATAAACCAGGCTCTCTTTGATGTTGGAGGGCCTAAGATATTTGCCCACTTGCCCCTGGCTAAATGTGAATGGAGATGTCTTTTCTGATTAGTATATATCAAACTTGCAACTTACTTCTTGTTACAAGATACAGCTTGGATCTCTTCACAAAAACTAATCTTTTTGGCTTAGAAGTAAGATCAGTAAGCTTGCTGTTAAACTGAGGTTGATGATAAAGAAAAACATAATCCATGAAACCATCCATACTTAATTAATAACTTAATAATAAATAAGACAATTAGATTTGTATTATTATTGTGACGTTTTTGGATGAGATATCTAGGCTGACGTTTACTCAGATGGTTCTATCTGCAAAGGCTGAAAACAGATGCAGTTGTAGGTAAGTAGAAGAAAAGGGGGCAGGCAGGATGGAAATAGAGTGGTAAATGATAACTGCGCAATGTTCCTCTAGCACACTGCATGTGTTCCATATTTTATGTGAAATGGATTTAATTGTCAGCAGTACACCAATCTATTCTCCTGCGTATTGAGAGAGACTGATTTTAGAAAATTATTTTTCAGAGGCTTTATGACAAATATATGAGGAACAGAACAGAACTGAACTCCTCACCATTTTTTTTCTGGCCTGAAACTTTGTGTATATCAGAATAAAAGAATTTTAGAAACCATGATGGACTTTTAGATGAAAGACAGATGGAGATATTATTAGAGATTCTGGTGGCCATCTGCAAGCAATTGAGAAAAATGCCGTAATTCTGATGGCTTCAATAACATTCAGTATCATTGTAGAATCATGGGGAACTTAATGATATCCCTGTGCCCAGATATTCATCATTAGTTGCCTGCCTGCCTAGTTTAAAAAAGGCTATAATGGGTAGAAATAGCATATATTCAAATACATATAACTTCTATTAGGATCAGAAAATATAAATATAAAAGAGATACATGCCATAATAAATGTTAATATCACACCTTCCCAACCTATGTTCTCCAAATGTTATTGGATGTAACCTCTACAAAGCTTCTTGGTTCTCCAGTAAACACATGGATGATGACCAATGTGTTTTTAGAATGTTTGACAATATCTTCATCTATACTAATAAGTGACAGAGAGATAAATGTGGTAATGAAATCTTGCTTTACTGGTTAAATGTATTTTAAATGCACAGTACTAATAGATTGCTGTTTTACTATTTTAATAGCTTATTATTTCTGGAAATGACCTAATATTGCTCATCCTGTCATCAGTTTCCTTAGAACTCTTGACATTTCTTTCTTTTCTTGTGAAAAAGGTACTTACATTGTATAAGACATTATTCTTTTAATCAGCAGTATGTTATGTGATTCTGTAGCTATTGTTCAAACTTGCCTTTGTTCAGTTGCTAGTTTCCCAAAATATATATTAATGCATTCACTTATTCAGAGTCACTGTTATGTTAAGAAGGATAATTATATGGTGCACTGGAATATTTGATAAGAAAATAGGGCAGGGGGGAATATTAGGAAGATCAAATAAGCACCTAATGTTAATTATAAATTAAGAATTATATATAGGCAGAAAAATGTAATTACATCTAGGGGTTACTTATTTTATGGAGTATTGTTTCTTTCATATGAGTTCATTTTAAATTAAAATGTATGTCAATTCATTTCCATTTATGATTACTAACAAATATATAATTATTTATGTTGTCAAAGTGAAGGTAGAATAATTGACTGCAACTTTTTCCTATACTTCTAGTTATCTTTCATAACATCAAGGCATTTTATCTTACTGCTGCTCACTTTTGAAATCTCGTTAAAATTATCCCATCAAATTGGTGAGTAAAGCAAAAGTCTGCGTTACATCAATTTTAATGATCTGTTTATCTGGGATAAGTGTATCATACAAAGATGTGAAAAAAAAATATGTTTTTAAAAGTAAGACTTTCCAATGGGTATAAAATGATTATCCGACACCATTAACACCAATAATTAATGCCAGCTAGATCTTTAGGTGAACCTAAAGTAGCTCACTATTATCACCTGTTAAAAATGCCAGATCGGGCAGGCATCATTTCCTGGGCTAGTAGGGTAAAATATCAAGTCATCTTTCAGGTGTTTCAGGTAACTCTCAAGCATGGCTGGGTGGGATCTGGGCTAATCATGTTTCTTAGAGATTTGCCATTAAAATTTGGATTTTCTTTATCATCTGAGCTTCTAAAGGTCTCCTGGCAATTTAGGCTATTTAGAACAACTCCAAAGAATGTTCCTTCCTTTCCTCAAGGAAAGAGGATAGTGTTATGAGAAATTTCAGTGTTCTGTTGGATAATTTCTTCCTAGTTTTCTCAACATTTTCCTCTTTTTTCCATGTGTGTAGTTGATTTTCAGTTAAAGCGATCGATTATATCCCTATATATTTGTGATACTATGCTTTATTTCCTTTATAACTTCTTTTTCTTCTTTATTACAAAAAGTAGCTCCAGTGAACTAAAACAGAGTAAAACTACGGCAGAAAAAGACCTAGTGATCTTTATTCTAGTAGTGTTTATTCCAAGCATGTTTAAACTCAGTTGCTAATGATCGATCCATTCCGCTGGAAGTTGCTTCCAAGCTTCCACTACTTTTTCTGTGAAATAATGCTTTCTAATCTTACGTTTGAACTTCTCTCCTGTCAGTTTGAGGTTATGGCCCTGTGTTCTTGATTTTTGCTTAATATTCAAAGGACTGTCTTCTAGAACCTTATTCACACCCTTAACATATTTAAAGGTTTCGGTCATGTCCCCCTCTCCTTTCCCTTCTGTCCCCCAGGCTGTGTCTATAAATCAATTGTTCACCTTTGCCATCATTCTCTTTCCTTCTTGTAATACCCATGAACATTCTAATTTTGCTCCATAGGACTATTTTTCTAGATAGGAGAGGAGGGATTCATTCTACCACTGAATGACAATTCATTGGATACAATCCTTTCAGTTGAAACAAATGGGTCATTCGGTCACATTTGAAAAGTGAGCACTCACAGCTCCAGAGAGTGGTATGCTCTTCCTCCCTCCCTCCCTCCCTCCCTCCCTAAGCTGTTGTCAGTCCTTAGAAGTTTTGTATTATTGTAGCATACATTGTATGTTTTTTGGAGAATCAACTGTGAGTAGAATGTCAGAATTTGCAACTGGATAAAAGGACACCCACCCAAAATAACCTGATAAAAGAGAAGGAGCTGATGAATGTGGCATCTTAACTTCTTTTGTATTTTGTCACAGGGGGAATTAAATTAATTACGGGAATTGTGTATGTGTTCTACCACCCAGTTCTGAGAACAAAATTGAGTTGGTGACACAGATATGCTCATAAAGGAAAGCTCTATTAATTATTACACATCCCTACAAGAAAGATGAAGAATTGCCACTAGACTTCTTTTCTTCTTAATATTTTCTGCAATTTTTGAACTTATATGTAAGAAAGAACTGATATTAACCATTGTACCATTAAATGTGTCCTGAAGAACATCCTGAATAATCTGTTTGAGAAATCCATTAATTGTTTTTCTTACTAAGTATTAAAACTATGCTACTTATTTATTTATTTATTTATTTATTTATTTATTTATTTATTTATTTATTTATTTATTTGTTTTGTCGGATACATATTAAATAATATTTATAAGTATAAGCATCAATTGAATACATAAAATGACTACAATTAAAGGGAACATTAGGACAGGGATAGTAGGCATGCTGGTGCTCTTATGCACGCCCCTTACAGTCCTTTTAGGAATGGGGTGAGGTCAACAGTAGACAGTTTTATATTAAAGTTTTGGGGATTTTGGGATGAGACCACAGAGTCTGGTAGTGCATTCCAGGCATTAACAACTCTGTTATTGAAGTCATATTTTCTGCAATCGAGATTGGAGCAGTTCACTTTAAGTTTGAATCTATTGTGTACTCGTGTATTGTTGTGGTTGAAGTTGAAGTAGTCATTGACAGGAAGGACATTGTAGCAGATGATTTTATGAGCTATGCTCAGGTCATACCGAAGGCGGTGTACCTCTAAATTTTCTAAACCCAGAATTTCAAGTCTGGTGGCATAAGGTATTTTGTTGTGAGCAGAGGAGTGGAAGATTCTTCTTGTGAAATATTTCTGGATGTGCTCAATTGTATTAATGTCCGATATGCAGTGTGGATTCCAGACAGATGAGCTGTACTCGAGAACTGGTCTAGCAAATGTTTTGTATGCTCTGGTTAGTAGTGTAATCTTACCAGAGAAGAAGCTAAGCAAGATTAGATTTACAACTCTTAATGCCTTTTTGGCAATGTTGTTACAGTGGGCTTTGGCACTTAGATCATTTGATATGAGTACTCCAAGGTCCTTGACAGAGTGAGGGTCATCTACAAGGTCATGTCCACCTAGCTTGTATTTTGTGTTCTGATTCTTTTTTCCAATGTGTAAGACAGAGCATTTGTTGGTTGAGAATTGGAGTTGCCAATTTTTTGACCATTCTGACACAAAAACAAGGTCTTGTTGAAGGGTAGCAGCATTGTTGGTAGTGTTAAATAGTTTAACATCATCGGCGAAGAGAACGCAGTTACTTATAATATGATCACAAAAGTCATTTATGTATAATATGAAGAGTGTTGGTCCTAGAACGCTGCCTTTAACAGGTGCAGGATTTGATAGGGATAATAGTAGTGGTAGTAGTAGTAGTAGTAGTAGTAGTAATAATAATAATAATAATAATAATAATAATAATAATAATAATAATAATAACGCTTGAGAAGTGTTCGACTAGTGATCTGTGATACAAAATCCAGCATAGTTATCTCGTTTGCTGTGTATACTGTCATTTTGTGTAAATAAAATAATAATACTTGCTAATAATCTGTTAGTTCTTGTTTCTTCAGTGATCAAAAATGAAATATGTCATTCCAAAACTCCCCTTAGGATAGAATTTAAGATAATGATCTGTAAATGATCTTATTACTAAGTTGTCACTGCAGAAGAAAATGTGCAGTGTGTAGATTTTCAATGTGCAAACTTGTTCAAAGAGAGAGCAAAAAAAAAAAAAAGCTAGTTAGAAATTGCGAATTCTACTGGGAATTTGGAAAAGAATTCAGATCTTTAGGGAGAACTAGACATTTTACAGTTTTCCTTCACTTTGGCTATTCCTTTTGTATCACAGAGGAAAACAACAAATATCAGGGTTTAAAATAGCTGATAACTATAATGAAACCAGCATCCCACCTGTTACTGAAAAAGATAATTTAGTAAATGGAAGCCCAATACAAAGTATACTCAAGATAAAGTAATGGAATGGAAATAAGCCTTGGGGCCTTTTTTTAAAAAGTGATGGTATCTGAGTTATCTCCGTTAACACAGAGATGTAGGCAACTGCAGAAAAATTCTTCACCCTCATACCCAAGAGCTTGCTTGCTTTTAGAATTGATAAGTGAAAACAGACTTTATTTTAATTCTTAAATTGTGTGCAGGCTGAAATAGATGCAAGCCATCTTCAGAATAACCTGATCTCAAGTGTCTGAAACTTTGCAGGCATTTCAGTGGGGTTCAGAAGTTACTGGAACCAGTTTGTGTAATGGTTAAAGTGCTGGATTCGAACCTCAGAGACCAGCAATTCTACTGCTCTCTTAAGTACAGAAACCCACTGGGTGACTTTTGGCCAATCACTCTTTCTCAGCCCAATTCAACTCATAGGGTTTTTGGTATGGAGAAAGTAATAGGAAGAAATATTATAT
Source organism: Ahaetulla prasina (assembly GCF_028640845.1). Lineage (NCBI taxonomy): Eukaryota > Metazoa > Chordata > Lepidosauria > Squamata > Colubridae > Ahaetulla > Ahaetulla prasina. The sequence goes on from NC_080539.1 coordinate 273,414,568, forward strand.
TCCACCCTCCCTGTAAGCTTTACACCAGGAGTTCCCAACCTGGGGTGCTTGATGATATTCCAGGGGGTGCAAAAACTTGGGTTTAGAAGTTTTCAAATTATAGTGTATATCAGAGGTGGGTTTCAGCAGGTTCTGACCAGTTCTGGAGAACCGATAGCAGAAATTTTGAGTAGTTGGGAGAACCAGTAATAAAAATTCTGATTGGCCCCACCCACCATCTATTCTTTACCTCCCAATTCCCAGCTGATTGGGAGGAAATAAGGATTTTTGCAGTAACCTTCCCCTGGAGTGGGGTGGGAATGGAGATTTTACAGTATCCTTCCCCTGCCACACCCACCAAATCATGCCACACCTGTCAAGCCACACCCACAGAACCAGTAGTAAAAGTTTTTTAAAACACACCATTGGAGTGTATGTATAATTATATGCATATAAATATTTATTTTTTTAAGGGGTGCAGGAATATATCAGAAGCGTTCTAGGGGCGTATAGAGTATACATCTAATAGGTTAGTTTTAATTTACTTGTACCTATTTCCAAAGTTTAGAATTAGGACAGAGCCTATAGAGTATAGGGCAATATTCTTGTTCTCTGTCTCCTTTTTCTTCTAGGTCTATCCTTGTCTTTTATCTCCTATTCAAGTCTGACTTTCAAGTCAGAATTTAAACTAATATCTGTTTTGTGCTTCTTGTTATTAGGAAGTTTTATCAAAAGTTTATATTTCTTTTCTGCCCTAAGTCACAGTGTTTGTTGATTTGCATCATATTCCAAGGACATAATTTTGCAAAGTTCTGGGAACTGGAAAAATAGGGCAGAGGGCTATATTCAGCTTCTGAGCCCTGATTGTTCTCCCCTGCACCATATTCAGTAATCTGGCTCTATCCCAAAGCTAGCTTTGAAACCAGGGGTGAAATCCAGCAGGTTCTGACAGGTTCTCGAGAACCAGTAGTGGAAATATTGAGTAGTTCGGAGGACCATCAAATACCACCTCTGGCTGGCTCCAGGAGTGGGGAGGGAATGGGGATTTTGAAGTATCCTACCCCTGGAGTGGGGTGGGAATGGAGATTTTGCAGTATCCTTCCCCTGCCACACCCACTAAGCCACATCCATCAAGCCACACCACACCCACCAAGCCATGCTCACAGAACTGGTAGTAAAAAAATTTGGATTTTATCACTGTTTGAAACTATCTGGTATGGATCTACGTAAATGATATAACAACACTTACTTCATGGTTCTGAGAGATCACTGTCAATTCCAACACATTGCCCTCAATGACAGCTTTGGCCACTAGTTGTTATGATCAGGAACTATTCCACCCAAATTAAAATACTATAGCAGAGATCTTTAAATGATTGGAAATGATACATCCTCTACAGTCCATGTTCTTAACCCAGTCTTAGAATATACCATAAGCCACCATGTATGAGTATCTAGGAAGTAGGATTGTTCAACAGTAAATCAGGATAATGCCAAACTACATCAATTGGTAAACTAGCCAACCACATTTTAGGTTTGCATATTTTGTAAATCATGTTCCTGTTATGCTTATCGTGCTTTGTGCAAATCGAGAAAACTAAAGTAACCTGTTGTGTCTGCGCCCTCCGAGCCGGGCCTGCTGCCAGAAAGTGACTTGGACAGTGAGGGGGAAGGGCTGTCAGGACTTACCTCGGGAGTACCAGCTTCCCTGGCTCAGCTCCAGGAGCCAGAAGCAGGCCAGGTGGAGGAGATAACGAGGCCTCCGTCCCCTGACTCTTCTCCTCCCCCAGGCCATGCCTGCAGACCCAGCTGATGGCAATCAGGCTTGGCTGAACCCTAGGTTTCATAGGCAGGAGAGGAGGGAACAACAGAAGCAAGGGTGGGGCAGGCCCAGGAAGTGCTGAGTTATGGAGCCACACCCCACAGGATATAAAAGGCAGCAAGAGCTGCTGTGTCTCTTTGTAACAGGCAAATCCACTGATGAAGAGCTGAAGTTTGTTTCTGGGTGACTCACCAACGTCGTGGAATATAACGGAGGCTCTTGGCAGACGCTGGCTATTCTGCTGCCAGAGCTGATAATGCCAGCTAATTAAGCCATCGCTCAGACGGAGGCGAGGGAGGACAGAACATAACCTTTCTGCTACAATAGTGGCCAAAATTGCGGAAACCTTTTGGGAAAAGTGTATTTTCTAAAACTAGCTAATTGCACCACTTTTTTTGGGAGTAGTACCATAAAATTAAGGCCTGGAGGAATGTTGTCCATGGGGTCGCGATGGATCGGACACGACTTCGCAACTAACAACAAACAACACCACCATAAAATTACATATCAATGGAAAGATAATTTAATCAAGAATGTAATGCAATAACTTTTATGAAGGATTTGCTATTAGAATAGCTGTTATAAAGAAGAAAAGTGAAATACATAGGAAAAAAAATGAAATATACAAAAATCATCACCATAGAAAAAATGAGATACAAAAATTATCACCATGTCAGTTAATACTTAATTGGGTAATTATTATTATTATTATTATTATTTATTAGATTTTTTATACCGCCCTTCTCCCGAAGGACTCAGGGCGGTGTACAGCCAAGAATAAAACTCAATATATATACAATTAAAACCAGAAGTTAAAACAAAGCAAATTACAGAAAAAAAGGCCGACCTTAAAATTTAAAAATTTTAAAACCCTAAAATAGTAAAAACCCAATTTAAAATAGTAAAACTATTATGCCAGTCCCGCTTGAATAAATAAGTGTGTTTTTTTTTTTTTATATATATAAAAAAGTTTTATTTTTACAATCTTATCAAATAATTCATCCAATGTACAGTTATATACAATTAGTCGGGCCTGCCCAGTCACCACCCCCCTTTTTAACCTTCTTCCCTCTTCTACCTTCTTTTACTTTCCAAACCTTCCTCTCCTTCTCTTATCTACCTCCTCTCCTCCCTCCACCCTACACTCTTCTCCCTCTTCTACCCCTCTTCCTTCCTCTTCTCCTCTTTCCTACCTCCTACTCTCTCTTTTTTCCCTCCCCACCGTTCTAAAATGGCAACTGGTCAGACCCGACCCTACATTAATTATATTTATACATCTTCAATAATCCCTGTACATTAACCATCACTCCATCACTAACCTCAACCCCCCAATTCCCTTCCCCTTTACCCCCCACCCCCCACCCCGACTTCCCAGAACAAAATGCAGGGTATCAAAACTAACAATCATAATCTAAAATAATTCCTAAATTATAATCTCTAGTCTCTCCACGCTTATTCACACTCTCAATTCCCCTCTCCTTCAAAAATATATCTAATAAAAATTATTCCTAAATTTACTCATATGCTATTTGATATTTTTTTATCTGATACTTATTTTGAATATAATCAATCCACATTTTCCATTCTAAAATATATTTTTCTTGTGTATAGTCTTTCAAGTAAGCAGAGATTTTTGCCATTTCTGCCAGATTTGATACTTTAAGAGTCCATTCTTCAATTGTAGGTAATTCTTCTTTCTTCCAATATTGAGCAATCAAAAGTCTTGCGGCTGTTATTAAGTTCAGAATCAATTTAGTCTCTATAGCTGTACAATCCATAATTATTCCTAGTAAAAAGAACTGCGGGGTAAACTTAATCTTCTTTTTCAAAATATTCTGCATGATCCACCATACTTTAATCCAAAATGCTTTAACTTTTTTGCAAGTCCACCATATATGATAATAAGTAGCATCTTCACAATCACATCTCCAGCATTTAGCCTGTACATTAGGATACATACATGACAATTTTTTGGGGTCTAAATGCCATCTATAAAACATCTTATAAAATTTTCTCTCATATTTTGCGCTTGTGTAAATTTAACATTCCTCACCCAAATTCTTTCCCAAGTTTCCAACATTATTGGTTGCTGAAAATTTTGTGCCCACTTAATCATACAATCCTTAACCAAATCAGTCTCTGAATCTATTTCTACTAATACATTATACAACCTCTTAATATGCTGTTGACCTTGATCTCTCATTTGTTTTAACAAATTATCCTCAATTGCTTAACACCTATTTTTGATCTAATTTCCATCTAGCTTGTAGTTGTCCATATTGGAACCATGTATAATTTTTCCTTCTTCCCCATCTTTTCTCTAGATTTTAATTGTAACTCCCCTTTTCCATACAAAGAAGTTCTTTATAAGTAACTACCTCCATCTTTTGATATATATTTATATTTTCTATCATGTGTCTCGGTTTGCCCATATTGGAATCTTTCCATCTAATTTGTATTGATATTTCCTCCAAACCCTCAATAATGCATTTCTAATTATATTATTTTTAAATATTTTATCAACTTTCTTATCATATAATAAATAGGCATGCCACCCATATAACAAACCATAACCTTCTATATTCAGAACTCTTTCCTCAGTTAAATTAATCCAATCAGTAATTAATGATAAAACAACTGCTTCATAATACAATTTTAAATTAGGCATTTTAAGACCCCCTTTCCTTATATCCTGCATTACTTTTAATTTTATTCTTGGTTTTTGCCCATCCATACAAATTTACTAATCCCTTTTGCCATTCCTGTAATTTAATATCATTCTTAAACACCGTATCATTTGAAACAAAACAAAACCTGGGCAAAACATTCATTTTATAGCCGCTATTCTTCCCAGCAAAGATAGTTGTAACTTCTTCCAACTCTCCATTTCTTTCCATACCTTCTGCCACAATACCTCATAATTATTTTTGTATAATTTAACATTTGAAGCTGTAATATATATTCCTAAATATTTAACCTTTTAACGATTTCAAAACCTGAAGTTCTTTCTAACTCTTCTTTTGTTGTATATTCATATTTTTAGTTATCATCTTTGTCTTTTGCTGATTCACCTTAAATCCAGTTACTTTACCATACTGACCAATTATATCTTTTAAACCAGTTACTGAGTATATTGGTTGAGATACAGTAACAACCAGATCATCTGCAAAAGCTCTTAATCTATAATCTTGATGTTTAACTCTAATTCCCTTTATTCGATCGGAACCACGATGTTATTCAGAAGAATTTCTAAAGTTAAAATAAAAGTAATGGGGACAAGGGACATCCCTGTCTCGTCCCTTTCTCAATTTTAAAAGTTTCTGTTAACCCACCATTTACTATTATTTGTGCTGTTTGCTTCTGATATATTGCTTTAATTGCACGAATAAAATAATCCCCAAATTGCATTTTTTCTATTACTTTAAACAAAAACTGCCAATCCAATCTATCAAAAGCTTTTTCAGCATCCAAAAAAAGGAATGCCGCTGATACTTGGTTGTTTCGTTCCAAATATTCAAGTAAATTTACGATTTGCCTCACATTATATCTCATCTGCCTACCCTTAATAAATCCTGACTGATCATTATGAATTATTTGATTCATCACTGGCATTAATCTATTAGCCAATATCTTGGTAAATATCTTGTAATCAGTATTTAAAAGTGATATAGGCCTATAATTCTCTGCTTTAATACCATCTCGATCTTCCTTCGGTATTAACGAAATAAAGGCTGTCCTCCATGAAGGGGGAACATCTCCTCCCATTTGAATTTTATTAAATAACTCTTTAAGTGGTTCAACCATCTCATTTTGTAAATTTTATAATAAACAGCTGTTAAACCATCTGTTCCTGGTGCTTTACCGATTTTAAGTTGTTTAATTGCTAAGAAAATTTCCTCTGAAGTAATTAATTGATTCAATTCTTCTCTTTGATTTTCTGTAAGCTCACAAATATTTTGTTGTTGTAAATATCTTTCTATCTCTGTATCATCAACCATATCCCTAGAATATAACTTACTATAATACTCTAAAATGCTTTTTAATCAAGTTCTTTTGATAAACTTCCTTACCCCTATATTCTATTTTATCAATCGCTCGTGATTTCTGTTTTTCCTTATTAAATAGGCAAGCCATCTTCCTGGCTTATTGGCATTATTAAACGTATTATGTTTTACATATTGTAAATTAATTGCTACTTGATCTGCCATCAACATATTAAACTGACCTCTCAATATATTTATTGATTCTTTTATTTTACTATTTCCTGGGCTATTTTATCAATAATTGTTCTTTCTTTTAATTTCCTCTTCCAGTTCCTTTTTCTTTTCTGCAATTTATTTTTGTATTTAATATTCATTTGTATAAGATTTCCTCTCATATAAGCCTTACTGAGTCCCAAATCATCTCTATAGATGTCTCTTTTTCATATTCATAATAAAAATTTTTCATTTGTTTTTTATATTCATTTACATTTTGTTCATATTTAAACAAATTCTCATTCAACCTCCATGATCTCCTAGCCTCCTTTTCCCGATCAAATTCAATCCAAACTGGACTATGATCAGATAAAGTTCTTGAACAAATCTTCGTCTTCTTCACTCTAGAATACAAGTCATTAGTAATCAAAATAAAATCAATCCTCGAAAATGATTGGTGCCTATCAGAAAAGAAGGTAAAATCCCTCTCTTCTGTATTATGTTCTCTCCAAATATCTCTTAATTCCAAGTCCTCCATCATTTCAAAAAAAGCCTTTGGTAATTTCGCCCGCTTGATATCTTCCTTAAGCTTTTTGTCTTTTGAGTATCCAACACACCATTCCAATCACCCATTAATATATATGATTTATAATCCCAAAATACTATTCTTTTATGTAAAAACTTGAAAAATTTTCTTGTTGTTGATTCGAGCATAAACTCCTATTAATAATGTCTTCTTTCCCTCCAACAAGAGTTCAATAGCAATGTATCTTCCTTGCTTATCCACCTCAATTAATTTTCCTGATATATCCTTCTTTATATATATAACTAAACCATTTTTTTTCTCCAAAGAGGAGGCAACAAAATGTACTCCCAGTTTTGAATTTATCAAATATTTCTGGTCTAAAGATCTAATATGTGTTTCTTGTAAACAAGTAATGTCATTTTAAATTGTTTCAAATAATGAAATACTTTCCTTCTCTTCTGTGAATTCAAACCATTAACATTCCAAGATAATAGTTTAATTGCCATTATCGGCCAAAGGAAACTTTTGGAACACTAGCCGCAAATCACATTTTGCTTTAGGCCTTGCTCCTCCCACTGTTTCCGTTGTAGTAGTTGCCAGTTGTTGTTGTGCCTTCATCTCTTGTTCCTTGCGCTTAGCAGCAGCTCTTGTCAGCCTTTGTTCTTTTGAATCTGGACCCGTCATAGGTATTTCCAACACTTGTAATAAATCTTCTTCCATCGCAATCTGTTCTTGAACCTGCTTCACTTCTCTTCCTTCACTTCAGTCTCCTTTCTTCTAGCATCCAGTGGAGAAAGACTTCCAACTTTAATGCCTCAACATAAAATTCTCTCGCTTTTCCAACTGTATTGAGACGATGTACTTTCCTGCATAATATACTATTATACCAGTTGGAATATCCCATCTATATTCAATCTGACGTTTTTAAGTTCATTCACCAGGAAGGCAAATTCCTTTCTAGCCCTTAACATTTTGGTGGAATTTCCTTTAATATTAAAATATCCTGACCAGCAATCTGAATCTTCTCCCCCTTATATGAGGCTTGCAAAATCTGATTTCTCACTGTTCTATTTGTAAAATAAATAACAACATCCCTTGGCAACTTTTTTTGCCTTGCTATCCAAGAATTCACACGATATATTTTATCAATTTGATAAGCCACATCTGCTGGACGAGCTGCTAATATCTCAGCAAATACTTCAGAAAAATTTTTCCTTAAATCCTCTTCTTTATTCTCTTTCTGACCACGAATTCTTAGAGCAAAATCCATATTTCTATATTGTATCAAAACTATTTCATCATCTGTTTTTCCATTTTACTTTGAAATTCAGCCATTTTATTATCTAATTTTGAATTATGTTGCTTAATTTCTTCAACCTCCTCTTCCAATAAAATCACATTATTTGCCAAACTTTGTACTGCAATTACAAATCCTTCCTTAACTTCTTTATTTCCCACTTGAATTTCTGATATCTGCTCTTTCATTTCCAACATCTCCTCAGTTATTACTTTAAATTTTTCTTGCATAAAGTCTTTTAAATTCTCTTGTACCGCCTCTAAGTTCAATGTTCTAGTCTCCACTGTATGAGCTGGAGAGGCACCAGCTGAGGAGATTCCAGAGCCCTTTGTTACAGTAGACTTTAATTGTTTGGCTGCCATCTTCTATAAAATTATTTATTTATTTCCAACTTAATATTCAGTTTAAATCTTCTTAACCTCTGAGAAACACAGTCCTTTAAAGCTTTTTTAAAGCAATATTTAAAAAGAAAATCTCTCCTAGATTCTAGGCAGCAAAGAGTTAAAGAGTTGAAGTAGCAAATAACATGCAATTTACCAAGAGCAAGCGCTGAAAGTATCACTTTCGCTTTCCACTCGTTAACTTGTTAACAATTCGCCTCCATTTTCTTGCTGTTTTCAAACTTGTTACAAAGTATCGGGGAATCGGCTTGGCTACTTGCATAAAGTTCTCCCACTTTCGTTCTGTCCGGTATAATCCTTTATTGTCCAAAATAAATCTCGGCGTTTGGTCGTGGTGATTGGTTCCGCCCAAGCAGAAGAATCCTCGGATCTGGAGCTCTTCGGGTTGCTGGAGGGAACTTAACCCTTCAAACCCCTTTTTTCTCAGGGGCTTTAGGGAAATTCAACCTCTGCCCTCAGCTCACCCCCTCCTCTTCTCCCGAAGAGAGGGTTTTTCGAACCGCTGGACAGCAGATTTAAGCTGTCCTAGCGATTCCACAAAATCCAGAGGTTGGTGATCGTAAAGATCACCGCCATCACCTACGGTGCCAAACCGGAAGTCTCAATAAATAAGTGTGTTTTTAGCTCACGGCGAAAGGTCCGAAAATCAGGCACTTGGCGTAAGCCAGGGGGAAGTTCATTCCAGAGCGTCGGAGCTCCAACAGAGAAGGCCCTGCTCCTGGGGGCCGCCAGCCAACACTGTTTGGCGGACAGCACCCTGAGAAGACCCTCTCTGTGAGAGCGTACGGGTCGGTGGGAGGCATAAGGTAACAGCAGGCGGTCTCGTAAGTACCCGGGTCCTAAGCCATGGAGCGCTTTAAAGGTGGTAACCAAAATCTTGAAGCGCACCCGAAAGACCACAGGAAGCCAGTGCAGACTGCGCAGCAGTGGTGTTACGTGGGAGCCACGAGTGGCTCCCGTTACTACTCGCGCAGCCGCATTCTGGACTAACTGCAGCCTCCGGGTGCACCTCAAGGGCAGCCCCATGTAGAGAGCATTGCAATAATCCAACCGAGACGTGACCAGAGCGTGAGTGACTGTGCATAAATAATCTTTAGCATGAATTAGGCGGCCTTACAACATCTTCTCATAGACTGAACCAAGTCTTTTTGTTCTGCAGCTGTTACAATGTGAAGCCAAGATTGAATGATTGCTTCTATTAACTGTGTTTTATTGCTGGGTCGCTTCTGACTAACAAGTTTCTTTAGTCAGCTCCATAGATTTTCAATTGGGTTAAGGTCTGGGCTGTTCCCAGGCTATTCCAGCAGTGGAATATGATTATCCTGAAACTCAAAAACAAAAAAAAAAGTGGTGTTATTAGCCATCAAACCTCAAAAATACACTTTTCCCAAAAGGTTTCCATAATTTTGGCCACTACTGTAAAGTTAAATAGAAATTTCAAGAGAGCTATTTGGGGCCATCACATCCTCTCAAATGTACTGTAGTTGCAGAACCTGAGATGAAGATAGGAAAGTGGGAAAAGGGAGAATCTCTGAAGACTGGTCTCCTTCCAGTTCCATTGGCAATTGCTCTCCTACAATGCAGAACCTTGTTAGCCCCTAAAACCCTTGCACAATAAAATATTTGGGGTGCTGAATAGCTGTGAGAAATAAGAATGGAATAACTGGAAGTGGAAACATCAAAGAGTAATATTTTTCTTGAATTTCATAAATTGCCCATTTTGAGATCCAAAAAAGAAAGAAAGAAAGAAAGAAAGAATTTCCTGCCCATAAAAATAGAAAATCGATCGAAAGAACTGGACTGAGTCCCCCTCATCTTCATAGGCCATTTTTCTCTTCACACACATTTTTTTTATCAATGGCACATTATCATGTGCTGAAGTGATTCAGAAAAATCACCCTCCCCCAATTTTATAATTACAAATTGGTTCTTTAAAAAGCCCTAGTTTTTCTTCTATTTAACTAAACTATACTGGATTGAAATAAATATTTTTTTACTAGTGTGAAAAAAGGTGTACTATACTGAGCCTGGTTATAATTATCAACATTTTTAACAGATAGTCTGTGAGTCAAGAGTAAAACCTTTCTTTTGGGCTTAACAATGGGTGAGACAGCCTTAGGAGAGGTCAGGTCACACAAAGCTTTTGCTGGCATCATATCCGAAATGAAATTGCCAAATACAAATGCGGCACTTGGCTTATGAGTACTATCTGTTCTCATATCTGAGCTGCTGAATTGCTTCCTGATAATTAGATAGTCAGTTCTGATTTTCTGAAAGTCGGATGATGCATGGGGCAAAAGCTGATGAACTAGACATCAGACGTGGTCAATAGTATGTTTATTAGTACAAGTGTCCTTAGGGTTATTGTGTTTGGAGTGGGGTGCAGGGGAACTGTTCAGAACAGCTATAAAATTTTCTCTTGAATGTCACTTACGGGACTGCCTGCTGTTACCTTATGCCTCCCACCGACCTGTACGCTCACACAGAGAGGGTCTTCTCAGGGTGCCGTCCGCCAAGCAATGTCGGCTGGCGGCCCCCAGGGGAAAGGCCTTCTCTGTAGGAGCTCCTACCCTTTGGAACGAATTTCCCTCTGGTTTGCGCCAATTACCCGACCTTCGGACCTTTCGCCGTGAGCTGAAAACGCATTTGTTTATTCAAGCGGGACTGGCTTAAATTTTTAATTCTAAACTTTTAATTCTAAACAATTTTAATCGGGGTTATTATTTATAAATTTTAAGGGTTTTTAAATTTGATTGTTTTAATTTCGGCCATTTATGGATTATGTTTGTTTTAAGTTTTTGTTTTAATTGTACATTGTGTTGTTTTTATATTTTGGCTGTACACCGCCCTGAGTCCTTCGGGAGAAGGGCGGTATAAAAATCTAAATAAATAAATAAATAAATAAATAAATAAAACAGTTTATGAAAGATGACACACAAAGCTATATTTATCCCCACAACAGTTATTGAAGCACCCGCAGTTGCTTTTTTTTTTTTTTTTTAATGATTTCTGCTTTCCTTTAAAAAAAATTCTCTGGGGTAAGTTTAGTGTCTGCAGATATTTTGCTCTGAAAGTTTTGGAATTATTTTGCTAGATGAATATGTGAAATATACCATCTATATCAGGGGTCACCAACCTTTTGGTCCTGAGGAACCACTAAATTCATAATCTTAAATCCCGTGGACCACTAATATGAATTTTTTAAAAAGATAAATAGTATTTACTGCAATATAATATAAAAAAATGCAAATGATTTTTCTGTGGACCACCAGAATTTTCTCATGGACCACCAGTGGTCCATGGACCACCAGTTGGTGACCACTGATCTATATGACTTGCTCAGAAGCATATAAAAGAAAACAGAGTTTGCTAAACAATGAGTGAATGAACTGTTGTTGTGGAATTGATGACTTAACCCAAATTTTGTGTGTTTTCTTTTTTATCGTTTTTTTAATGATTATAACTGATGTTTGGTCAAGTTGTTTCTTCTGGTCCTATCATTCGTATTAAGAAACATAAACATGGCTGGCATTTTATGACCTAAGCATAGTACATAAAATCATCTGCTACAATGTCCTACCAGCCCAATGAATACTTCAGCTTCAACCAAAACAATACAAGAGCACACAATAGATAATAGTAAACCGATATATAATAGACAATAGTAAACCGATCCAAATTAGACTGCAGAAATACGACTTCAGCAACAGAGTTGTCAACGCTAGGAATGCACTACCTGACTCTGTGGTTTCTTTCCCAAATCCCCAAAACTTTAACCTTAGACTGTCTACTGTAGACCTCACCCCATTCCTAAGAGGTCTGTAAGGGGTGTGCATAAGCGCATCATGAATAAGTGCACCATGCATAAGACTACCATACTTGTCCTAATGTTTTCTTTTATGTGTATCCTTTACATGTATGTGTTTTCTTTTATGTGTATCCTTTATAATTATGTTTACACTTGTATCTGTCATAAAATACATGCTTGATGAAATAAATAAATAAATAAAATTTAAAATGGCGTGCAAAGCTCTCCAAGGAAACAATGTACAGGTAGTCCTTGACTCACAGCATTTCATTTAGTGACCATTCAAAGTTAAAATGACACTTAAAAAAAGTGACTTATGGCCATTTTTCACACTTAGCGACCATTGCCGCATCCCCATGGTCAAGTGATCAAAATTCGGATGCTTTGGTTCATATTTAAGATGGATGCAATGTCCCATGGCCATATGATCACCTTTCGCAAATTTCTGACAAGCAAGGTCAATGGGGAAGCCAGATTCCCTTAACAACCATGTTACTAACTTAATGACTGCAGTGATTCACTTAACAACTGTGGAAAGAAAGGTCATAAAATGGGGCAAAATTTACTTAATAAAAGTTTCACTTAACAACAGAAATTTCAGGCTCAGTTGTGGTTGTAAATTGAGAACTACCTATACTGTAGCTGAATACTTGTCAAGCAAAGGCTGCAGGTGTGTGTATGCTTGAAATTCATTCAGCACTCATTTGGTGGGCAAACCATTATATATGTATGTATATAATGTACAAAATCTTCCATTCTACAGATAGAATATTCCATGGCATTTCAGAATATTCTGTTCTTCCTTTCTAGATACACCAAGCTAGCCATTCTGGAAGTGGATTGGCAGTTTTCCAGTCATTTATTCCAAAATTGCTATCATCTGACATATTTTTAGATCTATTTTCATACATCTGGGTTAGAAACATTTCTTTCATTAAATCCACGCTCCTCATGTGGCTTTGTTCGCCCTCTGCTAACAGCTGGGCTTTCAAATTGTTCATCTGCCTTTTCATTTATTAATTCATTTGCATACCACCTTTGTCAAAAGCCATGCATTGCTGCCTTTTGAAGTACAGATGGAAGTAAAGTGTAACTCACAGTTTCATAAATTCTTTCCCATTATAGTAATATAACAGAAGCAAAATGGCTCTTGCTGAACCTTGAGGGGTGGGGGTGGAGGAGAAGCAAACATGGTGCCAGCTGTGCCTTCCTCCCCAAAATCTGGGACACTAATTGTGTAGTGAATCATCAAAGACTCTTGCAACTGTTCCATTGTTCTGTTTGATAGGTACCAGATAAACCAGGGCACTGATTCAATGCAAGGTTTTGAATTTAGGACAAACAGTTCATTCAGCTTTAAGGAGCAATGCTGCAAGGAAATTCCCAGCTGATAAATAATAATAAGTCATGAGCAGAACTGAAACACATCTTCTCAGGATTTAAATCATAACCTCTTTTCTCTATTAACTGGACTTCCCCCCCCCCTTCCTGTATGCATCCCACGGCAAAGGGCAAGGAATTAACAGGAGAACACCTTGTTTTCTTTCATACGTTTTGATTAGAAGGGCACAAAAGGTAAGCTCAGTGAGCTCTGTTAAAATGTCTTCGGCATTACTGGAAAGAAAATTACCCTTGGTAATTGAATTTTTAATGGAAGCAGGGAAAGAGAAAAATAGAGCAACAGAACTAGTCCAGTATGCTCTTCTCTCGGTGATTTCAGATAGATTTTCAGAATATCATATTACTAGGAAAAAGTCAAATACAGTATGTATTTCAAATCTGGATAGAGATGAAAACATTTTCAGATGTATCAGGATGCAGTGATCGTTTCGGGGCCTTTCAGACTTTCTCTAGAAAGAAAAGGAGATGAGAGAGACACTTTCTCATTTGTGTCTCAGAAATCTTGGGGATTTTAAGATCGAATAGGATGGCATCAAGTTCCCATGGGCAGGGCAAATTTATTTATATAAATAAGCAAACAGCCAAGCTTGCTCTTTGTTGCAGCAAAAGAACTTTAGATTGTTAGGTAGAAGTTTTGCACAGTCAGACAGAGCCTGTCCCATGTCCTGATGCTCGATAATTGTCAGATACAATTATTGAAATATGAGATCTAATTTTGATTGTTGTTGCCTGAATTTTTCAAACAGCTAATTCATACAAATTGATTTCTCTGGTTGAAAAGGTATACATTTATGTTTGGAATGGATGTAGCTGTTGTGGCAACTGGCCTAGTTGGGAATAATACAGCTTGCTGTGATCAGTTTCTACGCACAAAATGCTATTTGTGAGGATGAGGAAATATCCATCTGCATTATTAACAGTCATGGTCCAATAATATTGTCATTGAGGTATTACACCAAAACAAGCATAGAATTGTGTTCTGAGGTATACCCCCATTGTTTTTATTCTAAATTATTTTGCTTCTCTGTCTCCACTGTGTCATAATAAGCGATTCCATAGAATCCACTCTCAAGATAACTGAACTGTTTGGATTAAAAAAATGATTGAGGATAGAGAACTTTAACTAATCCCCTCCCTCCATTACCAAATGATAAGAGATAACATAGCTGGTTGTTTTACTTAGGTTTGTAGTAGTTGATGTACTTAGCCAGTCTTTAGATCAGCAGACTTGAACCAGCTTAGTACTTGGATGTAAGCACTGCAAGGAAACCCCCAGGCTAGAATTTGATAGTACTTCCATATTTATCTCAAAACCTACATGGATGTATGTAGTCACCAATTCTCTCAAGCAAAAAAAATGCTTACAAAAAGGAATACTGGATAGGTTTACTTAACCAAGCTTGAGTCATTTTCAAAAGTCCTCAGCACTGTTGCTCTCAGCAGAAATATTCTAATCTAAGCCAAGAAAGTACCATAGTTTTCTGACCTAATGTCCGTTGATGTGAGTGATTACCCATGTAAAAGTGCTTTCAGGATATAAAAATGTAGTGCACATGCAAAATAAATTAAATGGCTCTAGGAACAAATCCCTCCAAGTATCATTAAAGTTTCCTTTCCTTTCCTCTGTATCCTTTCAGAACAATTGAAAAAGGTATTATGGAAGAAGGTAGGACAATGTCTTTTGTTTCTTAAGCCTAAGAAGAAGGCACAGTTCTTTCTTTTTTGGCTTCAAAACAGAAAGGAAAGATGGAAGAGTTTTGAAAACAGAGATCCAGGGTACAGCTGAAAATCCACAGTATCTTTGAATTGTCCTGGGATTCCTTTCCTGCTTTTCATTATTGATCATTATTATTGTTTCTTTTAGTATATTTCTATATTTGAGAGAGAAAGTATAGAGTGGAGGCTCTATTCAGATATTGATTTAAGATCCCTGAAACCTTTTGCTGTAATATTTCTAATGGGAGCAGCTTTTTAAAATATGACTCTTAGAAAAAACACTAATAGATTACTGCAAAAAGCCTTGGAGTTAATTATGATGGATTATTTTCTTTGGGTTGCTTAATTCTCTACTATTAAGATTAACTTGCAGTTGCCTCTGTAAAGCAGGCAGAAGAAGAAAGGAAGTGCTCTGTCCATTAATACTTTCTAAATTTGAGATATGAAGGATGTAAAAACTACTGTATGTTACATTTATAGATGTGTCCCAAGGGTGCTTTTTAAAGAGGCAACTGGTTGTTCTATTTTTTCTTTGAAGACGTTTCGCTTCTTATCCAAGAAGCTTCTTCAGCTCTGACTGGATGGTGGGGAATAGAAGGATATATTACCAGCGGTGAAACCTGGCTAGATCACAGATGATTTCAGCAGGTTCTGACCAGTTCTGGAGAATCGGTAGCGGAAATTTTGAGTACTTCGGAGAACTGGTAGTAAAAATTCTGACTAGCCCCATCCCCATCTATTCACTCCCTCCTGAGTCCCAGCTGATCGGGAGGAAATGGGGATTTTGTAGTAACCTTCCCCTGGATTGGGGAGAGAATGGAGATTTTACAGTATCCTTCCCCTGCCACGCCCACCAAGCCACACCCACCAATCCATGTCCCACCAAGCCACACCAGCAGAACCGGCAGTAAATAATTTTCAAACCCACCACTGGGCCGGATCTATCTGGCTTGCACAAACTGGTAGCGCCAGTGATGGGAGGCTCTGACCACCTGCTGGGACGCCATTATGTCCTGTTTTTTACCCTCTGCACATGCACAGAAGGCTCTGTGCATGTGCAGAAGCTGCACGTGCGCTTACATTCCTGAACTAATAGTGAAGGTAATTGCATTTCACCACTGATTTATACTCCTTACAGAAGCTGGTCACTTGCATTCTTTTTAGAGTCATTGAGGCCACCTGGAGGCTTATCTGTGTTGTAGGGTCACCTGAATGGTGCCCATCACAAGAGCAGCAGAGGACAACACTCTTAAATGGGAATCAAAATAACCAAAACCAAGTTCAAAAGGATATACGTCTCACAGAAGGAAAAAGCAGAGATAGAATTGAACAAAAGAAGAATCAAGACCCATAACATGGAAGCCTGTAGGGTAAGTTAGGCATCAGACACAGGGCAAGTTCTCATGGCTGTATTAAACTGCCTATCAACATGACACTCCAGGTGTATTTATCTGTTGAATTTTCTTGGTGAACATATATGGTACATACACACATGTGAAAGTACATACTATATTAGCAGTAAGATTCACCTTTGGGAAGGAAAACAATGGGTAAGTGTTTTCCTGGAACAGAAAGGAGAGAAGGCACCAAAGAAGGAAAAAACTTGATAGTCCTCATGTCCAAGCTGGGGCTGTTGCTAAAAATTCGAGTCCAGATCAAAAGTGATTCAGACTTTGGAAACTCTCTAAATACCTAGGTAACAGCTGGAAACATTATCATCAAAGGACATAATTTCTATGTCACTTCACTTGGTAGCAAAGGTTGAGTAAACACGTACAATAACGGACAAGGTTAATTTGGCCCATTATTTATTCTTAATTAACTATTTCAACAGCAGCAAGTTAATAGCATTCCATATCTGAAACAAATACAGACAAGGCATAGGAATTCTAATTATTGTTTCAGTAATTGTGGTTATTTATTCTGTTCAAAGTGGATTGACCTTTAGTTGTAAAAAAAAAAAAGAAAGAAAGAAAGAAAGAAGACAAGACAAAAAAATTGGATTGCCTCAAGTCTTCTTGCATATATCAGTTTGAGCTTCGCATGCTGCATGCAATGAAGTTTATTGCTAGTGTTTAACAGAAGACTAACAACATAATGGGTTTCATAAATATGCAAAGTCCTCTCTTCATTGCTGGCTCAGATTCTTGTTAGATAAGGAAATGGAAAATAATCTACCAGCACACCGAAAAACAAGAGCAGACTGCACTGTAAGTGGGGAATACAGTATTACCCACCATACTCTTTATGACAATTTGATAGACCAGTGAGGAAGAATTAGCTGGCCAGTTATGTTGAAGATACTGTACACAAATCCATAGGGTGAAGGTTTTTTCACATCCTTTACCACAGGGGTCTCCAACCTTGGCAACTTTAAGACTTGTGGACTTCAACTCCCAGAATTCCTCAGCCAGCCTTGCTGGCTGAGGAATTCTGGGAGTTGAAGTCCACAAGTCTTAAAATTGCCAAGGTTGGAGACCCCTGCTTTACCACATATGTATTCAAAGAGGTATATTTGGTCTCTTCTCTGGGATGGTTGGTTAGTTGATTTTATATATTACATTTGTAAAGGCCATCAACTCTAAAAATTCCCTGGGTAGCTTATAAAACATCAAACCTATAATTAAAACAAAACCACAAAATATAACTGCCTGGGCAAGACAACCACAATAATCACAATTCACACAAAAAAGGGCTTTCCAAGAGCCTGAAACCCAGCTTTGGAAGCAAAGCCAGGTCTTAAGAAATTTGCAGAACTCTTTCAGAGTGGGGATGCTGTTCCAGGAGTGCAGGGGCTGCAATGGAGAACACACGCTTCCTCAATCCCACAAATTGACAACATTTAACTTCGATCACACATCTTACTTCAATGTATCAGGTAGACAGAAACAGCTTATTGCTTAACACTACTATAAATATAAATATATAATAGAATATAAACAGTTCCAAGCAGGGTATTCTTTTTGTAAAGTTATAGTATTTGTGTTTGATAAATTCAATATTGACAGATAATAAGGGAATCTTTTAGGCATTGCTCTGATGACTCTCATCACAATTAGTATAACAACTAATTTCTTTTTTTCATAGTGTTCAACTTTAATTTGTCAGTCCCAGTTTTTGTAAATTTTTCCAATTGTTTTTCCTCAATCCTACCAGTAGTATCACTGTTATAGTGACATAAATGAACTAGACTTTCTTCTTTTTAAGAACTGTTTTATATCAACCATGTTATGAACAAGATGCATGTCTGTTTGGATCTTAAAGTTGCATAAAATTTTAACCTGGTCATTTACCAAAACCACCTCAATATAATGGTCTCAGAAATTTTTACTATAACTTGTGGCAAAAGTTTGCAATAAAATGAGTCCATGAAAGTAAATATTACAATAATCCTTCTGGGAATACAGGTAGTCTTCATTCAGTGACCACGGTTGGGACCTGGAACTTTGTAATCAAAGTGATTGCTTACTGAAACCACAATTGTGCTTATGATTTTACCATAGCTTTCCTTTATTTTAGAGATTTGCAAAGATTGTAAATTTGAGGAATGATGGGAAAGTTACCTTTCTATCACTGTCATAACGATGAATGGCTGCAGTACGCATTGGTCATTAAACAAGGACTACTTGCAGTATTTTCTATTATGAAAATCTCTCAAATAAGTTTTACATGATTCCATAAGCTTTTTTAAAAATTGTTTTTCCAGATTATTTATTTATTTATTTATTTATTTATTTATTTTACTGGTATAAAATACAAAGAAAAATAAAAAATGGGAAATTAGGCTAAGGAAAGAGGGGAAAAGAAAGTGTGAGGTACAAAGGAAAAACAGTCCAGCCTCAATTCTTTGCTTTTACACAGTGGTAACCAGGTCCCTACCGCCCACTAGTGGGCGTTCCAGCTTTCATGGTGGGCGGTAAAGGTTTTGTTTGATACTTTTTAAAATTTAATTGACTTTAAAAAAAATTCACAGCATTATTTAAAAACATTTTCATTAGGTTTTGATAATTTATGCTTCTATGTATGCAAAGTATAAATAAATAGATAGATTTAATAGAGTAAGTTGTTTTATAAAGATTTATTCTGCCAAACTTAGCAAAAGTCCAACATAAAGTATTTGGTAAGTAATTATTATTATATGCTTTAATTTGCTGTAATTCTGCTTTATAAATTTTATAAAGCTACTTCCCTACTTTATAAATCACCATTACTGTGGAACTGGTGGACAGTTAGAAATTTTTTACTACTAACAGAGATACAAAAGTGGGCGGTAGGTATAAAAAGGTTGACTACCCCTGCTTTTACACATTAGTATATAACTAGCCATTTCTATAACAACAAATCTAGCTAATCGACAAAACAAAAGTCTATTATGAAAATCTCTCAAATAAAATTTACATGATTCTATAAGCTTGATGATATTTGTGCTTCGATTTATCAAATGTTACACTTTTTTCCCCAGAAGAATCCTTTTCCAAAGAAAAGAAAAAAGCAGAGGCTTAAACTCAAGAAAAAGTCTGTGGAATTATAGCTTCCAGTGTCCTCCAAGCAGGCTAAGACCCCATCCGTTCTAACTATACAGGCTCAGATAGCTCTTAAAGCAAAAAACTTGGCAGGATCAGACTTCATATTTACAATGGGATCATGGTGATGTTAATATGGAAGATGCCTCAAGGCTCACTAAATATTGGTATTACTTTTCTGCTGATGTCACAACTCACCCTTTTGTCCCTGTTGTTCATTCCCCCACCCTTCAACCTATACGAATGATGGGCTGTATGCTAAAATAAAGCCAGGTCATGGCACACACTTGAAAGTAAATCAGGAAGACTGTAATTGTGGTGTGTGTCTGGCAAGAACAAAGAATACTTATCTACAGGAAATATGCATGTGTAAATCTTGTAACAATTCTGGGTAGTTAGAAAGCTGATAAAAGTAACAAGAGTTAGACAACTTGCAGGCCTCAGCTAAAAATTAGGAATATAGATGGCCTGCAACTAATAAAATGGGTATTAGATAACTCCTGGGGCATTCATTAGCCAAGGCTTAGGAATAGGGACAGCTAGAGACCAATAGAACACATTGTAGAATTATTACTAAAATGTTTATTAAATGATATTTCTTATTATCCCGCCTTGTCCCACCTTCTTCTTTAGTGAAAATGTATAAAGCTTTCTTAATCCTTTGTTCTTGGTTCTTGGCATTTTGGCCAGGAGCCCTTTTTCTTGGAGTACGCCAATAAAAAGCAATCAGAAAACCAGCACTTCGTGGCTGGCATCCATCATTGGCTTCGGCACCAGGCTCAGACCTGAATTGAGGACAACATAACCATATTCCTGAATCTTTTCAAACTTTTTTGCTCCTATTTTTAGAGGCTCTGGATCTTCTCTTATGTAATTCTTTGACTTAGTACATCAGATTTGTTTTGTCTTTCTTTGTTTCTTTATCCCTGACTCTGACAACAGTGGTTTTATTTTTATATCAATGTTTATTGCAATTCCCCCCCCCAAAAAACATACATATTTTATGAACCAAGTGTTGTCCAGATCATTCATGTGTATCCTTTCATATACATAATCCATTTTACATCATATTCTGTTTCCAATTTCAGCCATAATATTCTCTTTCCATACTTCTTTATCTTAATTTATTTTCCTCTTAATACATAAATATCACTAATTGCCCTTAATTCCTAATCTCTTACAATAACATCAATTAATTATTTTATTTCTCCATTGCTAGATTTATTTTCCCCATTCCACTTTTTAACATTTCAACTTTGACTCTTAATTTAAATTGTCTTCAAAATTAAACCAAATTGTCATTTCACATTCCATCTGCTGTTCTGTTTTACTATGAGCAATATACACCTCATATTCAAATTTTACATAAAAACCTTTTAACTTGGTTGACTATCCACAATTAATAATATTAATACAATTCTCTTAAATCTACTAATATGTACCTTATTTTCCTTCCTCCTTTCCACTAACCTTCCCCTCTTTAACCATTTTCTCTTGGTCTCTCAAAAATTCCACTTCTTGTTGACTTTCTCCTTTTATCTCATTCTCTTAACTTCTTCTTTTTTTATTTTTGTATGCATTGCATCTTTTCTTCTGAATCCTTTTTCTCACTTTTGACTTTATTATTCGAGTTGTTCTCCCTAAAATTTCTCCTAATCTCTTCCAACTGTTTCACTTTTTACCCTTTGATTGTTTCTTTTTTGGGGGATATTCCCCCCGTCTACTCTTTTTGGGCCACTGTAAATCCCAGTGAAATCATCTAACAGTTTTTTATTTTCATTTTCTTTCCTTCAATATTATTTTCTTGCTCCTCATTTATGTTCTCTTTTATCACTTTCTCTCCTACTTCCTGCTCTGTGTATTCCAGTGAAATTTCTGACTTTTTATTGCCTTTTAGAGATTCACACATATTCTTTAACATCTCAAATAATTTCTCATACATCCAAGGCTCCATATTACCAATTTAAGAGGTTGTTAAAGCTTTTAAATTATGTCACATTTAATTAGAACTTGAAATCCATATAGTCTCTTTTTGTTTTCAAATTCTAATGTCCAATTCACTCCAAATTGAAAGTATATTACCTTACACAGCCATAGAAAATCAAAACCAAGCAATGCACAAAAACAAAGACTCCTTAAAACAGGGGTAGTCAACCTTTTTATACCTACCGCCCACTTTTGTATCTCTGTTAGTAGTAAAAATTTCCTAACCGCCCACCGGTTCCACAGTAATGGTGATTTATAAAGTAGGGAAGTAACTTTTATAATTTATAAATTATAAAATTTATAAAGCAGAATTACAGCAAGTTAAAGCATATAATAATAATTACTTACCAAATACTTTATGTTGGACTTTTGCTAAGTTTGGCAAAATAAATCTTTATAAAACAACTTACTCTAGTTAAATCTATCTATTTATTTATACTTTGCATACATAGAAGCATAAATTATGAAAACCTAATGAAAATGTTTTTAAATAATGCTATGAAATTTTTAAAAAAAGTCAATTATATTAAAAAAAAGTATCAGACAAAACCTCTACCGCCCACCATGAAAGCTGGAACGCCCACTAGTGGGCGGTAGGGACAAGGTTGACTACCACTGCCTTAAAAGTTCTCACAGTTTCCAAATTATCTTTTCCGGTAGCCAAGGTCACAGTTGCACTTTCTCTTTTATCTTCCACCAAGTATTGCAGTTCTCTCTTTCCAATCCACAATACATTCAAACCAACTAATTGTCAAAACTGTCCAAAATACTTTAAATCCACATAACAAATAATTTCCCCTGGGTTCTTTTCTTTTATTATTTTTACTTTCTCCAAATCCAATTGTGAAAGTAAAAATCTTCTTGGGCTTTAATGTTTTAGCTTTCGCTTTGTCCTTCTCCCTCCATGGAATTTCCCGAGTGCCGATTAGCTGCTAATTTCCAGGACAACATTTAATGTCCAAATTCAGGTTTTTTTGTATCTGTGAGTTGGCCAGTCATTCATCCTGTTCCAGCACTCTATTCAAACACAGCTCCTGCACAAAAGCTTAGTGGGGTTGCCCCAGCTTCAGAGTGGTCATTTTGAAATGGCTGCCACCCCTGCTGCCAGTCTGAAGAGCTGTCTCTGACCTATTGAGGAACTTGCTTGTTCCTCTTGGTCATCCGA
The DNA here is from genome assembly GCF_028640845.1 of Ahaetulla prasina. Lineage (NCBI taxonomy): Eukaryota > Metazoa > Chordata > Lepidosauria > Squamata > Colubridae > Ahaetulla > Ahaetulla prasina. Next base: position 273,437,388 of record NC_080539.1, read on the forward strand.
GATACCTCTTCTTCTTCGCCTTCCCTACAGGATGGTTCTGGTCCAAAGACCCCCTGACAGTGGTTTGCTCGGCTGTATTTTCATGGAGCTCATCAAAGCCCGCTATTTTTCCAGGTGGTCTCACTGTGATGCTTCCAGTCTCTCTCTCTGAAAACAGTGTTTATCTGACACTAGAGAACTTTATCTTTTCAATCAGTCAGAATAGAACTGGAAGGAACCTTGGAGGTCTTCTAGTCCAACCCCCTGCTCCAGCAGGAGGCCCTATGCCATTTCAGACAAGTGGTTGTCCAGTCTCTTCTTAAAACCTCCAGTGATGAACCTACAATTTCTGAAGGCAAGCTGTTTTACTGGCTAATTGTTCCCACTGTTAAGAAATTTCTCTCTAATTCCAGGTTGCTTGTCTCCTTATATTTTGTTAAAACTATTTGTATAAAACTATTTTTATGACATGAAGCCAGCAATAGAATAATTTCAAAGAATTCTTACCTTACATTTTGTTAAAATTAAAATATAAGGTAAGCGTTCTTTGAAAGTACTCTATTGCTGGCTTCGTACCATAAAAAGAGTACCTCAAGCATATATCATATAAACCAGATCTTTCTTCTTTCTGTCCTTCTCTGAGCTGACTCCTGGGATATCTCATTTGGGGACAAATCAGCCAGAATTAACTCCTAGGAAACAAACAAAGAAAAGTGCTTACAATCCAACAGAAAAGCACATTGGAAAGCACACCATTTTTCATTCCAAGATTCATTCCAAGTAAGAAAAGAGTGCCACTGAAGCTATGCAGCATCATTCTTGCTGCTATGGAGGCAATTCATCTAAGCTTCCTCATATTTCAATAAAGAAATAGGTTTTCCACTTCAGTGCCAAAGTATGTCATGTCAAACAGCATACCAATACTTTTCCCTCTCTCTTTCAAAAAATCATTACTGTGCATTCCCTATTGGCAATTTCTCAAAAAAAAAAAAAGCATTAGAAGAATTGAATGACTGTTTTGTATGAATTGTCTGAGAGCGCATTAATCAAATATATGAACAATTGCTCCAAACCAAAAAAAAAGCCTCCAGTGCATTGAGGAAAATGGCCCTGGGAGAAAGCTCTCTCCTTTTAGGTGCCATCAGATTCTGGCATCTCCAGCTGGATGAATGAAGGCCCATTTAGAACTGATAATCAGGGTAGAAAATGCTTAGGACGGGATGGCCTTCCATAAAGGGCTGGTCAGAAACTGTTTAGCTCTGACCAGCTTTGCTTTAAGTGAGCTATGAGCAAGTACCAGGAAGCAAATGACATCAAAGAAATACATGCCAGATAGGGATGTGCTGAATGCTTGCATTACAGCCTTTCAGATAACTTGCTCCCTTTGAGGATCAGGGGAAGCATTGTTCCATTCTTCTGTTGGTTTTCTTTTTGGGAAATGGAACAGATTATAGAAAGAAAAAAAGAAAAGAAAAGAAGAAGTGAAGATCTGTTTCCCATTGTGGCTGGGGAGGATTAATTGTGCAGAAACAAACTTTTAATTTCAAACACTTCTGCATCTTAAGTTCCCACAAGACTTTTTGCGGCAACCCTGATGAGAAAGCAGAGCTGTTTCTTCATCAGTTGTCGCATGTAGGAGAACACCATTTATTCATAGGAGTCTCTGTACAATCTAGGTCACAGGTGTCGAACGTGATTGTGTCACAAATTCAAATTCAAACCTTTATTGTCAGAGTACAATAAAGTTGTACTCTGAAATTTGCAGATGACACAACAGTGATTGGTCTCATTCAAGACAATGATGAATCCGCATACAGACGGGAGGTTGAATGACTAGCCTCGTGGTGTGACTGGAACAATCTGGAACCGAACACACTCAAAACCGTAGAAATGGTGGTACACTTTAGGAAAAACCCTTCCATACTTCCACCTCTTACGATACTAGACAGCACAGTATCAACAGTAGAGACCTTCAGATTTCTAGGTTCTACCATATCGCAAGATCTAAAATGGACAGTTAACATCACAAACGTCATCAAAAAAGGACAACAAAGAATGGTCTTTCTGCGCCAACTGAGAAAACTCAAATCTCCCAAGGAGCTGCTGATACAGTTCTACAGAGGAATTATTGAGTCTGTCATCTGTACCTCTATAACTGTCTGGTTTGGTTCTGCAACCCAACAAGACAGATACAGGCTTCAGAGGATAATTAGAACTGTAGAAAAAATAATTGCTACCAACCTGCTTTCCATTGAGTACCTGTATACTGCACAACTCAAAAAGAGGGCTGTGAAAATATTTACAGACTCCTCACATCCTGGACATAAACTGTTTCAACTCCTACTCTCAAAACTATGCTACAGAGCACTGCACACCAGAACAACTAGACACGAGAACAGTTTCTTCCCGAATGCCATCACTCTGCTAAACAAATATTTCCCTCAACACTGTCAAACTATTACTAAATCTGTACTACTATGAATCTTCTTATCATTTCCATCACCCATCTCCTTCCACTTATGACTGTATGACTGTAACTTTGTTGCTTGTATCCTTATGATTTATATTGATATTGATTGTTTCCTGATTGCTTATTTGTACCCTACAACTATCATTAAGTGTTGTACCTTAGAATTCTTGATGAACATATCTTTTCTTTTATGCATATGCACCAAGACAAATTCCTTGGGTGTCCAATCACACTTGGCCAATAAAAAATTCAATTCAATTCAATTCAATTCAATTCAATTCAATTCAATTCAATTCAATTCAATTCTATTCTATTCTATTCTATTACATGTATACAATGAGATTGGCTGAGCCTCCCTTCATGCACCCCCCCAACACAATACAACTCACAGTGAAAGACAAAAAAAATTAAAATTTAAAAAATAATGACAAGATGTCACATGACGTATCGTGATTTTTTTGCCTTTGCAGAGCTGAGGTGGGTGTGGCCTGCGCATGATGCATCTGGCCCATGGGCCACCAGTTTGACACCTCTGATCTAGGTGAAAGGATTCATGTTATGATGACAGCCTGATACTAGGACTCTCCATGGATGAGTTCAGAAATATCTGCCTGCAGAAGTATCTGAATATTCTTAAAAACTCTGATGACAAACAGTTGCTGTGATTCAAGCATACCCATATTGTCTTGATTTGTGTAACTTAGCATGTACCGTACAGAGATTTCTCAAGCTATAAATACAACTTTTGATTTGTAAAAAAAGCAGGCAGTTAATATCTTCATAAACCTCTGAGAGACATTTTCTACATTTTGTTTCTATAAACAAATATTTATATCCAATTGAAGACTTGGCTTTACCATCATTTGAACTAAGTAACTCTGTTTGCTTAAATACAAAGCATAACACCAACCAAAGATTTAAATACATGGCTTGAGGGGAAAAGAATCAAGTAATAGAACTGTGATAGATTTAGGAGTTGCAATGTTATGCCTAAAAGATGCAGATATGAGACAAACCTGTTTTTTGTATATGTGACAATATTATTACTTATAGGTAATGGTGATGGTAATGATCAGAATTTACAATTGATATACAGAATATACAGAATATATTACATCTCACGATAGGTTCCATGGCCAATTCTACACTGAAAAGTCTGAGGGATTATTCAAAGCAGACTTGGATGAGTGGGCAAAGACGGGACTTTTCATGTTGGTGAGGTTCTTGAACACAGATGCTGTTATGTTGGACTAGCTGTACCTTTGGCCTCATCTTCTCAATCTTCCCTCAAATCAGAACACATGACAATCTAGGGTTCCAAATTAGAGGGGTGGCATTTTGACTGGGTTTACCCAATGCGCAGTTGGCTGATGCTGATCAGGAAAAGTGGCAGGGGGAAGAAGAACATTTGGTAATTCTCACCAGAAGAAAGCATTTCTTCCTCTCATGATCGTCTTCATACAGAATGGTATGAGTACTTTTGTTCCTAGCTTATGGACTTTCCTATTTATTGTTGAGCTGTTATGCACCAACCTGATATGCATCAGGTTTTCTGTTTCCATGGAGAATCTTTCTATTGTATTCTCTAGTTTTACTGACTTCTCTGCAAAATAGCTGAAAAAAAAGAAGAATATTGGTCCTTTCTTCTTCTACAGTTTTCTTAGTTTTCTAAAGAATGATTTTTTTAAATTTCTTTTTGTCACAACAGTATACACAAACAATTGTCATAGATAAAACAACATATCTTGAAGAATATATATATATATATAAGTAAAAAAATATGCATTAACTATATTAATTTGATATAATGAAGGGGACAATAGGACAGGAACAGTAGGCACTTTTGTGCTCTTATGCACGCCCCTTAATTTGGGGTGGCAAAGAGAGGAATCTGTCATTTAAAAACAAGTTTTATACAAGTCATATCTGATTTCCTAGTTATAGATTAATAGTGAAAAAGCTATAGCTTTTTATGATCCTGGATCAGGATTTATGCAAACACCAGTGAATAAAAGCATTTGTGTGCATTTTAAATAACCAAAAAGATGCCTATTCAAACCTGCCTGAATGAAATAAGGAACCTGGGTGAAGAAATCACGCTTCCTAGGTGTATCTGGCAGTGCTACTATCCATTGCATAAACCTTTCCATATCTCTTTAAATATCATTAAAACTAAAAGTCAATTATTTATAGCAGTGCGGTGGTTGTGGCTAATATATTCTCTTTCTTTTTTTCTTTCTCTCTCTCTCTCTAAAAAAAATGTAACTATAGCACTCAGTGAAATCCATTAACATATTGGTTAGAAAAAGGAAACTTTAAAAGGTAGCTTTCACCCAAATTTCTTTCCTGTCATTAATGTGTTGTATTTTAATGGTTGTGTTTGCCTTCAAGCAAGATTTTTTTCTAAATACAATATGGACTATTTATTGGTCCTTAATAATCTTTCATGGGAGTTCCTAATTATCTTTTAGATTTTTAGACTTTTAGAGATCATGATTCCCTATGATGGGAATGTTTAACAAATGAAAAAGCATTCTGCAGTTATTATCCCTATGAAGATAATGGATATGCTTTTTGTCACATTAGAAAAAATATACACTAATGGGCAATAATTTTATGTGGGTGGAGAAAAGTCTGAAAGAGGACAAGGTGTGAGAGAGATGGCAAGAACAATCTGTCCCTATTCCCATAAGGGGGAAGAGGGAGAAATAGTGACGAAAATGGCTATAAGAAAGAGTTGATGATGCCAACATGATTAGCTGTATCCCACTGGCTGCTGGTAGGTGGCCCTCAAGCAACAGCACTCAGAGAAAACAGCACTACTCTAGAAATACCTAAATTTTAGAAATCTTCACAACCAAAATCGAATGCAGTGTATATTAGTCAAATAAATATATACCGGTATATTTTTTAAAAATTATGGATTTCAGCACTTTTGGCTTCCAAACTTCTTTGAGATGCTTCTTGATGCACTTAGCTTGATATTATTTGTTAAAATAAGGACAACAGCAGTAGCAAAAATAACATTGACCTATTTCTTGATGCAAGAGATTAGAGGTATTCTAAAATAACTATTATGCAAAACAGATTAATAGTAGCTTTTTGTTTGGGGTGAATGGAATAAATTGCATTTCTACTGACATATTAGCTTGATGTGTTTTTGTTGCACCATGCAATAAATGTTGCTTATTCTTCAAGTAACAATATATGTACTTTATATATAGAATTATCCCTGTCCTTTCTTGTTGAAATGGCATTGACTGGAAAGTTAATTGCTTGTTTAATGTTCAATATTATGCTTGCTTTGGCATTACATATACTAAAATTGGAATATTATGGATTTTATTCAACTGCTATCCCTCCACAGATGATTTTTCTGTTTGGATTGAAGGAGGCTTCTGTCCATATCTGAGAAAATTTATTGCACATAAGGATATGCTTTTGTGCAAACTGCACAAAAGGAAACTTCATTAAAAATAAAAACATCAAAGGGCACACAATGTTCATTTACAAAATTGCCAAACTGGAATGCCTAGCATGGGAATGTATACCACCCAAGACTTTTCTCAGATGAATTGATACCCTGCACAGTCTATTGCCTTTGAATCTAATGCTATTATATGTCAGATCAGCTTCAGGGTTGACATTATACATATTTGTATGGCAGCAATGACAAACAGTGTTATCAGGAGGCTTCTAGGAAGAGAAGAAATGCAGTTTTCAGCCATTCCCACCTTCCTTGTGTGGAGAGTTGGAATAAGAACTCAGATGAAATCAATTACATAATTATATGCCTGTACAAGTCTGGTTTTACTTATGTGTCTTTAAGCTGCATCCCTCTGATGATTCTCCTTAAGAATGGGATGCCAGCTTGTGCTTGTTAGTAACTAATTGATTGCAGAACTTATGCCTGGAGATGAAGCAGTAGATTCAAGGAAGTGCACCACTGTGTTTCTTTAATACCTCCTTCCTTCCACAGTAAAACATAGGGTCAGCTTGTTAGAATAATGCTTAGATGTCTCTCCTATATCAAAAGCTGCTATGTTGCATTTCAAAGAATGTGCCTGTAATGTTTTCACACAATGAAGGTTATCTGTGTTTCCCTTTTGATTATTTCTGCTTTCTTATCAGTAATATTGCAAAACAATTTTGTTAGGGTTAGGATGTTTGTTAGGATGTGCCATTAAAATATATGTCTGCTCAAAGCACATTGGATCAAACAGTTCTACAGAAGTACAAGGTAACTTTGTGACACTTGCTTTTGACTCATTTGATACCAGTAACCCACCACAACCTGCTAGTTTTGGAAAATAAAACAATCCTTTAGATCTGGGGTGTCAAACTTGTGGCCTGCAGGCTGGATGTATCATGCACTGGCCATGTTCACCCACATTTTAGCGAAGGGGGAAAAAAGTCATGATACATCATGTGACGACAATGTGACAATGTGAGTTTGACACCTCTGCTTTAGATTCTCTCCATTGATTGGCCTTTATCAGATTAGTTTTCCATCATACCCAGAAGCCTTCTGTAACCACTGCTCAGAAGATTGGCAATTTTTTGAAATAGTGTGGGGGATGCACATGGACAGGTCAAAGATGAGAATGTTTAAATGAAGATCCCTGTTCTGTTGGCAAGATCTTCTGGTAGACTGGAGAGATTTTTGACACTAGAACATCTGGATGGTTTCTCTCATCAACAGATTCTATTAAATCAATCAGAGACATGCCTTGAGAAATATTCACAGCTCAGTAAAAGAGAGTTCCCAAATCAATCATGGCTTCTCTGATTTAACCCCCCCCCCCATAAATAATGAAAACACATAGACTATTAAGAAGTCCCATGACTGACCAGAAACCAAGCAAGAAAGTTGATAATTTTCTACTTTCTTTGACTACAATCCCATTGGCTAACATTCTGTTAGCCAATCCTGAATGAAAGGTACCAGACTGATGCAGTGTACCAGATTAGACAGTATGGGATTGGGTGGACTACTGGACCATATTACTTCTGTAGGTGGACCAAAATTATATATTCTGAACTGAATCAGAATAGTATTATTTCTGAAAGAGTTCATATACTTTTATTAAGGATTGTAGATTTCTGTGTTTCTTCCAAGAGCTCTCTTCCATTCCATTTTTGCACAGTAAGAAAATAAAAAATGTACCCATTAATAGGAATTCAAACCTATATTTAAAATACATATTTCTCTGTCACACATATAAAGCTTATTTTTAAAAGATGTATTCAACTGCTGACAAGTGCAATGCAGTACTTAAAGAAGTGTGAAATGAAGTAGATAGCTGAGTTCTGATCTGCTTGTTAATCTGATGAATACTGAACAGGATGTATTGTACAGAAACCTGCATCTCCATTTTCAAAAACAACAACACAATAGCCTTAATAACAATGGGAACCCTTTCCCGGAGTACGTATAGTGCAGTCATAAAAGCTTTACCTGCTGACTTTTGACTGATTCTTGCTAAATAGAGGCAGCAACTAGAAAAATAACTGAACTAAAGACTGAAAGGAGAGGCGGGGATGATGGTCCTTGATATCCTTTCCCCAGGAGATCAAAAGCATTTTGTGGCAATAAAGAAGAGGTGATTTTCTTTTATAGCACTGGGCACAGGGTCATACCAGGGGAGAAATGCTCCCGGTTCGGACTGGATAGACTGATCCCGTAGCGATGGCGACGGGTGATTCGGAGAACTGGTAGCAAAAATCCCTGCCCCCCAACCCATGCCCAGCTGAGCCATACTGTAATGTATTTGAAATTTTGGAGGGAAATTTGGGCAGGAAAATACACGTTGCTGATTGGCTGGTGCCTCAGCCAAAATACTATATAAAGAGAGGTGTTTGCTTATTGTCTTTGCTGGGTTTCACAATAAACTAAAGAGCTGTTGTCACTTGCATCGTCTCCTGCCTCTTCATTGCCCAAACTTAACACATACGATCGTCAGCTCTTCAGCGGAAGTAAAAAAATGGTTTTAAAAGTAAAAAAATAATAATCGCGTGCCACAGCTGATCACCTCCCCCCGCGCTGTTCTACTTACCCCATGCCTTCTTTGGGCATGCACTGTGTGTGTGTGTACCTTGCATTTGGTGCGTGGCGTGCATGCACAGCCAACAAATCAGTAGTAAACTGGTTTAGATTTTGCCACTGGTTCATATCATAGGTTTTCCTGACAAAAAGCCAAAAGACTTGACAGATTTCAACATTTTTATTCATCATAAGTGTTTTCCTAATATCCATTTCAGCCCACTAACCAGCTGGATCTTGGACTAGCTAAGCATGATGAATTGAATGGTGGGAATTTGACTAGTTATTTTTCATTATTCATAAAACGAGATTTCATTTTCTCTCTTGAGCTTTTTCAAGCAGCTCTTGAGAGACTGGCTGATCTTATATGATTGATTTTTAAAGAATAACTTGGCTGCTCCACCTCTTCTATTGCTCCCTGGACAGGGTGGCATAACTCTCTCTCTCTCTCTCTCTCTCTCTCTCTCTCTCTCTCTCTCTCTCTCTCTCTCTCTCTCTCTCTCTCTCTCTCACACACACACACACACACACACACACACACACACACACACACACCCTAATGAGCAGTGCAGAAAGTTGTTAATTATTCAGGACTTTGCATGGCAATTTTCCTCCGTTCTATATGCTTTTGGAAATGCCTGTTGCAAACCTTAGCTGGAGACACTGAGAAAGACAAGGGGAATTGTGTAATGTTTGTATAATTCTCATAACCGCCTACCAAGAACAGTTACTGCAGCTTAGAAATCTGTTGTCACTTTGATTGTTAGATTACCAACTGTTTTTTAAAAAAATGAAAATGATTCTCCTATCAGGAGACCAGGGGAGACTTCTTAAAACTTTTCCTTCTTGCTCAGTTTCAGGGTAATTACAATCCTATATGCCATTCCGTTTAAAGGGCTCCCTTATGTGGATAAACATATGTGAAACCTTTTCTTCTTTTAATCATAACTGAAGATGTGGAATCTTATTTATTTATTAAGTAAATGTGTAGGTCAGGGGTAAAATCTACTTACCTTCCTTACCAGCTCTGAAGTGCACGCACCGCTCACGATGTGTGTGCACATCACATGAAGGTAAACCTGCGCATGCACAGGTTAAAACCAGGAAGTAATGACACCCAGGCGGGTGGGCGGAGCTTCGCTCCATCATCACTACCAGAACGCTGAACTACCGGTCACGATGGGTACCGGATCACACGATCTGGTCCTATCCAGGAGCATTTCACCCCTGGTATAGGTTACCTATCTCATATACAGGATTTTGGACAACTGACAATTAAAACAAAGTAAAAAAAAATCCTAGAATTATACAAAAAAATATAAATAGAAGTGACATAAAAATACTAACCAAAAACATTTATAACAATTCAAGCTAGCCATGAAACAGGCTCACCCACGCTATCAGGTCCCCAGGTTTGATGGTGAAACCAGGTTTATCATGTTTTGCAAAAAGCCAGAAAGTTTAAATTTATGGGGGAAGAGGGAGTGTGATGGCCCAGAGGGTAGAAAAGGTTCTTCTCCTGGCAGGCAACATTTTCTTGCAGATGGGACCTGAAGCACCCCTCTCTTGCCAGATCTAACAAGACATCAGTGTGGGGGGATGTCTCATAAGTAACCCATCCTGAAGCCATGAATGGCTTTAAAGGTAGCTACCAGTGTTGTGAATTGCATCTAGTTATAGGCTTAAAAAGCAAAAAAAAAAAAAAAAAAAAGATCTTTTGGGGGTTTATTTTTTTACTTTTATTTATTTATTTATTTTGTCAAACACAATAGTATATATAAGTATAAGCATGAAATAACCATACAAATTGGATACAATCAAGGGGAACATTAGGACAGGAACGGTAGGCACACTGGTGCTCTTATGCATGCCCCTTACAGACCTCTTAGAAATGGGGTGAGGTCAATAGTAGATAGTCTTTGGTTAAAGTTTTGGGGATTTTGGGAAGAGACCACAGAGTCAGGTAGTGCATTCCAGGCATTAACAACTCTGTTACTGAAGTCATATTTTTTACAGTCAAGATTGGAGCGGTTCACATTAAGTTTAAATCTATTGTGTGCTCGTGTATTGTTGCAATTGAAGCTGAAGTAGTCTTTGACAGGAAGGACATTGTAGCAGATGATTTTATGAGTTATACTCAGGTCATGCCGAAGGCGGCGGAGTTCTAAATTTTCTAAACCCAGGATTTCAAGTCTGGTGGCATAAGGTATTTTGTTGTGATCAGAGGAGTGGAGAACTCTTCTTGTAAAATATTTCTGGACACGCTCAATTGTATTAATATCTGAAATGAGGTGTGGGTTCCAGACAGGTGAGCTGTATTCGAGAATTGGTCTAGCAAATGTTTTGTATGCTCTGGTTAGTAGTGTAATCTTTCTGGAGAAGAAGCTATGCAGGATTAAGTTTACAACTCTTAAAGCCTTTTTGGTGATGTAGTTGCAGTGGGCTTTGGAGTTGGATATGAAAACTCCAAGGTCTTTGACGGGGTGAGGGTCATCTACAAGGTAATGTCCATCAAGCTTGTATTTAGTGTTCTGATTTTTTTCCCCCAATGTGTAAGACAGAGCATTTGCTGGTTGAGATTTGGAACTGCCAAATTTTTGACCATTCCGACACAAAGTCAAGGTCTTTTTGAAGGGTAGCAGCATTGTTGGTAGTGTTAAATAGTTTAACATCATCGGTGAAGAGAACACAATTACTTATAATATGGTCATAATATGGTCATATTACTTATAATATAATTATAATATGGTTTTCCTATGATAATACAGTACTATACACATAATACAGTAATGCCTTTTATTTTGGATATGATATTCTCTTAAAGCTGCTATTTTTTTCTATGCTGTAGTCCTGTAGCTATTTTCCTGGGGGTAACCTTATCTTGAGAGTTACTGCTACGAAACTGTAGTCAGCAATCAAATATTTAGTTTGTAAATATCATTCTTTCCTGTAGTTAATTACGAATTGGTTCGCTTCTTTTTTTGTTTATGTGACCTGCACAGCCATCCTACTAAAATGGGTTTAATTATTTATTTTGCCTATCATCTTTCTTTCTAAGGAATTTAAGGGAGCCTGAAGAATCTCAAATGGGAATGATGACTAGTCCCAAATCATCTTTATTTTCAAGTGATGATTTGAACTCACGTTTCTCCATTCCCAGTCCATTAGGATAATCTGGTTTATTATGTTTACCTTTGCTCAGTGTAAACTTCGTTAGGAAAAAAACAATTGTACAAAATATGACTTCGGTAACAGAGTTGTTAATGCCTGGAATGCACTACCTGACTCCTTAGTCTCATCCCAAAATCCCCAAAACTTTAACCTAAGACTGTCTACTGTTGACCTCACCCCATTCCTAAGAAGTCTGTAAGGGACATGCATAAGAGCACCAGCGTGCCTACCGTTCCTGTCCTAATGTTCCCTTTGGTTGTATTCATCTTGTGTGGTTATTTCATGCTTATACTTATATATATTGTTGTGTTTGACAAAATAAATAAATAAATGGATAAATAAATAAATGAATGTTATGCTATGCCCAAGCATATAAACCTAGTCACATTCTGGATTAATATGATGGCTTCATTCACCAAAGGTTCAGACAATGGCAACATTCCTATAGCATGCCTTACCATAAATCAGGGGTCTCCAACCTTGGCAACTTTAAGACTTGTGGACTTCAATTTCCAGAATTCTGGGAGTTAAAGCCCACAAGTCTTAAAGTTGTCAAGGTTGGAGACCCCTGCCATAAATTATTCAATTCCATTTTTGTTTAGCTTAGCATATATGTATGTTGTGCATTCTCTCATTGGCATCAACCATTATCCGCTATTTAACATCCACAAAAATCTATGCCTTTGCTCATATGCTAACATATATTTCTAGGCAAAGTTTTTGTTGTTGGGTGTTGTTTATTACAACATCTTATCATCTTTTGAGCAGGACTATAAATTCAACCAGACACCCAGACTGTGTACCAGTTGCAAGTGGAATTGCTACCCCATCAAAGACAAGACATGGAAAGTGTCCAGGATCAGAAAGCCCAAATTAGCTGTGGCTTCTCGGTGTTTTTAAGATTGAACCTATTCCTTTCTAACCAGACCCATAAACTTTCAAACACAAGCACAGAACATCAGCAACATCATTTGGACCGCCTGGTCAAGATGTAAACTTGAATATTATAAGCATACTGATGATGCTAAATGCCAAATCAATGGGTGATGTCAAACCATTCATTTCATGCAGGTGTTAAATAGACGGGCAAAAAATGAAGCACTGAGGCACCCCACAAGTGAGGACCCAACTTCTTTCCCTGGTTAATACTGACTGGAACCAACCACAGAGAAAGTAGGCAAACCAGAATGGATATACCACCGCCATACCAGATTTACCAAATGCTAACATTCACAATCAATGGCATATCCATGCTGTGTCCTAATCTAAGCCTAACTGAAATGAGTCCATATAGTTTGTTTTGCCCAAGAGATTCTGAAGTTGTTGCCTAACCATCTTTTCAACAACCTTCCCTAAAAAGAGAAGATTGGAGATAGATTGAAAAACATCTGTGTTTATTGGATCCAGAATTGGCATCTTAAGAAGGGGGTACACCAGTGTTTCCTTTAAGAACAGAAGAATCCTTCTCATGAAAGTGGTGTCAAGCGACATAGACCCACACTCACACCCAACACAAACACAAACACAAACATAGACACATAGACATACACATACTTATCTCATTGATCCCATTACCAATTAGGAAAAGAAAAACAGTAGGCCATTTTTATTGGCAATATATTGCAAATCTCCTGATTATTTTTTCACATTAATTTTTCACATTAAAACTAAAATCCTACGGCATCTCAGGACCCCTCCACAATTGGATAACAGCTTTCCTATCAAACAGACAACAAGTAGACAACCATTTAGATATTAGCCAGCAGCGTGCAGCAGCTGCTAAAAAACCAACACAGTTCTGGGCTGCATAAACAGAGGGATAGAATCAAGATCACGTGAAGTGTTAGTGCCACTTTATAATGCCTTGGTAAGGCCACACTTGGAATACTGCATTCAGTTTTGGTCGCCGCGATGTAAAAAAGATGCTGAGACTCTAGAAAGAGTGCAGAGAAGAACAACAAAGATGATTAAAGGACTGTAGGCTAAAACATATGAAGAATGGAACTGGGTATGTCTAGTTTAATAAAAAGAAGGACTAGGGGAGACATGATAGCAGTGTTCCAATATCTCAGGGGTTGCCACAAAGAAGAGGGAGTCGGGCTGTTCTCCAAAGCACCTGAGGGTAGAACAAGAAGCAATGGGTGGAAACTGATCAAGGAAAGAAGCAACTTAGAACTAAGGAGAAATTTCCTGACAGTTAGAACAATTAATAAGTGGAACGACTTGCCTGAAGAAGTTGTGAATGCTCCAACACTGGAAATTTTTTTTAAAAATGTCAGATAATAATCTGTCTGAGATGGTGTAGGGTTTCCTGCCTGGGCAGGGGTTGGACTAGAAGGCCTCCAAGGTCCCTTCCAACTCTGCTGTTATTATTATTAAGTGGTCAAAATTGGCAATGCTCTATAAAATCCTGTTCCTGTCAAAAGTGGCATTCCCCAAGGCAGCGTTCTTGGACCAACACTCTTCATATTATGCATTAATGATCTCTGTGACCATATTACAAGTAATTGTGTTCTCTTTGCTGATGATGTCAAACTATTTAACACCACCAACAATACAGCTACCCTTCAAAAAGATCTTGACTTTGTGTCTGAATGGTCTAAAACTTGGCAACTCCAAATCTCAACCAGCAAATGCTCAGTCTTACACATTGGAAAAAAGAACCTAAACACTAAGTACAAGCTTGATGGACATTACCTTACAGATGACCCCCACCCTGTTAAAGACCTTGGAGTTTGCATATCAAATGATGTAAGTGCCAAAGCCCACTGCAACTATATCGCCAAAAAGGCTTTAAGAGTTGTAAACCTAATCTTGCGTAGCTTTTTCTCCAAAAACACTACACTACTAACCAGAGCATATAAAACATTTGCTAGACCAATTCTTGAATACAGCTCGACTGTCTGGAACCCATACCACATTTCTGACATCAATACAATTGAACGTGTCCAGAAATATTTTACAAGAAGAGTTCTCCACTCCTCTGAATATAACAAAATACCTTATGCCACCAGACTTGAAATCCTGGGTTTAGAAAAATTTAGAACTCCGCCGCCTTCGACATGACCTGAGTTTAACTCATAGAATCATCTATTACAATGTCCTTCCTGTCAAAGACTACTTCAGCTTCAATTGCAACAATACACGAGCACACAATAGATTTAAACTTAATGTTAACCGCTCCAATCTTGATTGCAGAAAATATGACTTCAGTAACAGAGTTGTTAATACTTGGAATACACTACCTGACTCTGTGATCTCTTCCCCAAATCCCCAAAGCTTCAACCAAAAACTGTCTACTATTGACCTCACCCCATTCCTAAGTGGTCTGTAAGGGGCGTGCATAAGAGTACAAGCGTGCCTACCGTTCCTGTCCTATTGTTTTCTTTCATTATATCCAGTCAATATAGTTATTACATACTTATGCTTATATATATGCTTATATATTGTATAGTTATTTCATGCTTATGCTTATATATACTGTGTAACAAAATAAATAAATAAAAAAATATACACATATACAGTAGCAGAAGAAATGTAATGGTGATTTCAGGCTTTCCTTTTTGTGGAAAAATAAACTTTAAAAAACATTAGGCAGAAAAGATCAGTTACTAATTGGCAAGGTGATCATTGTAAACTCCAAGAGAACAAAAGAAACATTTTAATGTTTTGCAGATACTATAAAAAGGCATTTGATTTACTTTGACATAGATGGATTAGAACATGCCTAGAAATTTTGGGGATTAGTAAAAACATTCAAAGACGCCTGAATGTGTTAATCAATGCACAGAAAACACAGATCTTTCTTTTAATAGCAATTTTATTAAAATTGCAATTACAAAGATAAAAACTAATACATACTAAAATGAAAAGAAAAATAGAAAATGCATAAAAGAGAAAAAAATAAGACTATAATAAAAAAGGAAAAGAAATGCTTTCCACTTCATCTCAAGAAGTATAAACAATTTTAGTAACTTTATCATCTTCTCTTAAAAAACAAATGATTCCCCCCCCCCATATCCCATCTCTTGTTTGTAAATGAATTCATGAAACCTTGTTATTTCGGTTCTGATGTCAACAAAAGTCCATTTAGAGTTACCTAAGATATCATAACATAACATAACATAACATAACATAACATAACATAACATAACATAACATAACATAACATAACATAACATAACATAACATAACATAACATAACATAACATAACATAACATAACATAACATAACAACAGAGTTGGAAGGGACCTTGGAGGCCTTCTAGTCCAATCCCCTGGCCAGACAGGAAACCCTACACCATCTCAGTCAGATGGTTATCCAACATTTTCTTAAAAATTTCCAGTGTTGGAGCATTCACAACTTCTGCAGGCAAGTCGTTCCACTTATTAATTGTTCTAACTGTCAGGAAATTTCTTCTTAGTTCTAAGTTGCTTCTTTCTTTGATCGGTTTATATATATATCATATATATCATATATATCATATATATATATATTATATATATCAGCATAACCTTGAGCAAATAAACCAAGTTTATGTAGTCCTTCCTATATATTTTAACAATCTTGATTTTTAGTCCCTTCAAATAATGCCCTGGAATTTGATTTCCTTTGATTCCTTTTACAACATTCTTCAAAGCTTTAACAAATCTCTTTTGTAGAAAAACATCCATCTTGGTTTGTTATTTGTATATCCCTTTTAACTATGAAGACATCAACCAATATCTTTTATATTACAGTAGAGCATTTTCCCCATATCACTCTTGTAGCTTGTCATATTTAAATCCACTTTCAGATCACTCTCAATATTGTCAGGTAAAACTTGTTCCTCTTTCATAACTTCTTTTAGACATAGCCTATTTATGAAGGCAGGTACTCTTAACTTCTGGATCCATTATTCAAAAATATGCTTCAATATGTTAAATGTTAAATGTTCAATATGTCAGATGTTAAAATATTTTCCTTCATTCTGTGTTAGTAACATAAATTTAAGAGTTCCACTCTTTTAAATGAAATTGTTAGCTCCTTCTGGTTCCCTCTGGTGTTCAAACTTCAGAGTCTCTTCCTATCATGTTTTTTTAAGAATATGAAGAAAAGGAAGTATATGAATTCAATGTTCTTTTGAAGGTGCTGACCATGGTTTGAACAAGATGGTCATTCCATTGTCTATCAAAGGTGTAAGTCTACCAGATACTGTTGTCTTGCAGTCTCCTCATGAGAAGCAATTATATGGAGTACTTGTGAAGACTCTCAAGTACTGAGAAGAATTACAAATAGTTGGCCTACCTACTGGCTCCTCATTCCACTATGGTTGTTGGTTCCATTTTTTAATGGAGCTGTCTTGAGTTCATTTCTTCCCCAGAACTCTGGAAAACACAAATCTAATAGCTAGAACAGAATAGAATAGATTTTTTTTTATTGGCTAAGTGTGATTGGACACACAGGAACTTGTCTTGGTGCATATGCTCTAGCTCAGGGGTCTCCAACCTTGTCAACTTTAAGACTTGTGGACTTCAACTTCAACTCCCAGAATCCCTCAGCCAGCTTTGCTATACGTTATATGCTATAGCTAATAGTGAAGAGACTGGCAAAGGTGAAATTAGAAGAGGGAACAGTAAGGTGATTCATTGTCACATTTACTATGTGCTTTAGCAATGATTTCACTTAAAGAAAACCAACTATGACCAACATCTCACAAAGTAAGGGGCAAAAATGAACCATTTACAATAAAGCAATAGTCTAAAATTATTTGCAAAATCAAAAGTAGAATATAAATCTCTTCTGAACACTATGCATGTATTCAGTGAGGATATTTGACGATAATTTAATCTAGACAAGCGGGCAAACTTTGGTGATTAAAGGAGGTGAAATTGTTGGAGAAATTCCAGAAGAGCTTTGGCACTAGAAGAAAAGCAGAAATGCTTAGAATGAATGAAAGCTACTGACAGGTTAGAACAAGCTAAAAAGAAAACTAGCTCTATAAAACAAATCTGAAAAAAAAGGAAAAAAAATAAATGCAGGAAATATAATTAAAATCATAAACACTTGGGTTGCTCCAATTATTTTATATACTACCGGTAAAATTGATTGGACCCAAGTTGACTTAGACCTACCTGGTAGGAAGGCAGGAAAATTAATAACCATGAATAATGCTTTCCATCCAAGAAGCAATATTAACAGGCTTTATTTTACCAGCAGTAAAGGTGGGCGGGGATCACATCAAGTACAGCAAACAGGAGAAACGGTTTAAATGTTGGTATCAGAAATAAAGATTCATTATGTGTGAAGTTTTTAAAGAAGAAGTACTGAACATCACAGAACCAAGAGAAAACCAGTTATTTCTTGGAAATTTAAATTGTTTCATGGTCATGATACATATGATCCTGAGGGGAAAAAAATCAGTACATTTGACTTGACTATAGCTGAAAACTGGAATTATGAAAAAAAAAACAACCCCACATCTGAAGAAGCAATTGTGGAGCCCAAGAACAATCACAACAGCAAACAAATATGGCTTTGAAACTAACCAGATGGGTTGATATTTTAGCAGAAGACAAACCAATGGCTACACACCAAACCCAAAAGATGAATGTTGCAAAGGAGCCTTAGCAGAAGTATAATAGCAATTCATAAATATTGAAAAGATTATCATGGGCAAAAGAGCACTGATTTGTCCTCTGTTTAAACTGCAAGCAGCATGATCAAGCTGCACGCAAGAATGGATTGAAATTAAAAAAAAGAGGCAGTTTGAGCTGAATATTAGGAAAATATTTGACAATGAGACTGTTAAACAATAGGATAGCCTGAGCAGCAGTGAAATTTGCCTTGCTAAAGCTTTTCAAAGAGGGGCTGGAGTCCACCTGCAAAGAATGGTTTAGTGCAGTAGTGGGTTTCAATTTTTTTTACTACCAGTTCTGTGTGTGTAGCTTGGTGGGCATGGCAGGGGAAGGATACTGTAAATGATGACACCCAGCTGTACTTTTCCACACCGGGCCACCCCAACGAAGCTATCGAAGTGTTGTCCCGGTGCTTGGAGGCCGTACGGGTCTGGATGGGGAGAAACAGGCTCAAGCTCAATCCCTCCAAGACAGAGTGGCTGTGGATGCCGGCATCTCGGTACAGTCAGCTGAGTCCTCGGCTGACTGTTGGGGGCGAGTCATTGGCCCCGATGGAAGGGTGCGCACTTGGGCGCCTCCTGGATGAACGGCTGTCTTTGAAGATCATTTGACGGCCGTCTCCAGGAGAGCTTTTACCAGGTTCGCCTGGTGCGCCAGTTGCGCCTTTCTAGACCGGGATGCCCTATGCACGGTCACTCACGCCTCGTGACGCCTCACCTGGATTACTGCAATGCTCTCTACATGGGGCTCCTTGAAGGGCATCCGAGGCTGCAGTTGGTTCAGAATGCGGCTGCGCTGGTTATAGAGGGAGCCCTCGTGGCTCCCGTATGACACCTATCCTGCACAGACTGCACTGGCTACCTGTGGTTTTCCGGTGCGCTTCAAGGTGTTGGTAACCACCTTTAAAGCGCCCATGGCATAGGGCCGGGTTACCACGGGACCGCCTACTGCTACCGAATACCTCTCACCGACCCGCGCCTCACAGAGAGGGACTCCTCAGGTGCCGTCAGCTAGGCAGTGTCGTCTGGCGACGCCCAGGAAGGGCCTTCTGTGGGGCTCCCACCTCTGGAACGAACTCCCCAGGACTCACAACTTCCAGACCTCCGAACCTTCCGTCGCGAGCTCAAGACGCATTTATTCATCTGTGCAGGACTGGCTTAGATTTTAAATTCATAGATTTTAAATGTATAGGGGTTTTAAATTTGGTTTTAAGATTTATATTTATATTTTTAATATTTGGCATTAGAATAAGTTTTTTAATAGTTATTTTAATTGTATACAAATGTTTTATGTGCCTGTGAACCGCCCTGAGTCCTTCGGGAGATAGGGCGGTATATAAATTTGAATAATAAATAAATAAATAAATAAATAAATAAAATCTCCATTCCCTCCCCAATCCAGGGGAAGGTTACTGCAAAATCCCCATTTCCTCCCGATCAGCTGGGATTTGGGAGGCAGAAAATAGATGGGGGAGGGGCCAGTCAGAATTTTTACTATCGGTTCTCCGAACTACTCAAAATTTCCGCTACCGTTCTCCACAACTGGTCAGAACCTGTTGAAACCCACCTCTGATTTAGTGGATTCTCTCACTACCTCCCCATGCAGGAAGTTGGATATGGCAATCCTCATAAGATCCTTCCTAGTCATTTCATTTATCAAAAGTACGTATTCCTGCCTCTCATATTCTTCTTCAAAGCACATGTATTAGCAATAGCACTTAGGCTTATACAGCACTTCACAGTGCTCTATCGCCCCCTCTAAGCAGTTTACAGAATCATCATATTGCTCCCAACTATCTGGGTCTTCAGTTTACTGACCTCAGAAGGATGGAAGGCTGAGCCAGTAAGACTCGAACTGCCGAACTGCTGGCAGTCAGCAGTCACCAAAATTAACCTGCAATACTGCATTCTAACCACTATGCCACCATAGTTTTCTGCAACTATTACATAATTACTATAACATGAATTGATTGAGCCAACAGTGATGCAGTACCTCAGAATGAAAGAAACCAAGGATTAAAACCTTAATTTTACTAAAATCATTTAAATAATTGTTGCCTTTTAACATTCAGTTTAATAGCACCTATTAAAATTATAACTGAAGTGCAGAAAATGTTTACCAAGAAAGTTTCAATGCAAATATGCTATATTAAAAATTGTTTGGGGAAGAGAAATTACATCACAGGCACAGATTAACTATGATTCATTAGAATATTTTAATCTAATGGATTATTCAATTTGGTTAAGTGGCACATAATCTAAACACAACTGTTTGCTGGTCACTAGAAAATGGTAAAAGAGTATTCTGGCCATTTTAGTCAAGGAAAATGTTTTCTTTCCTTCTTAATTCAAAGTGATAGGCATTGCCAAAGAAAAAAGAATTTATTGTGCAAACTGCAAATGTACGCAGGTCCTCATCTTCATTTTGTTTACAGTAAAATAAACGCATGACTTTCTTGTCCAATTATGGATCACAGTATGTTCAACAAAGTCTAACAATAGAATATGAACAAAATTTGTCCCTTAAATTTAACACTTTAGACCAATATTTATAATATATAATAACAGAGTTGGAAGGGACCTTGGAGATCTTCTAGTCCAACCCCCTGCTTAGGCAGGAAACCCTAATCTCTCATCTTCAGTTTGGTCTAGCAGTTAAGGCACCAGACTAGAAAGTGAGAGATGTGAGTTCAAGTCCTGTCTTAGCTATGAAAACCAACTGGTGACTTTGGGTTAGTCACTCTCTCTCAAGCCATCTCACCTCATAGGGTTGTTGCTGTGAGGAAAATAGGAGGAGGAAAGTGTGTTGGGTTAGGGTTAAAAACAAACTTTAAGATGTGTGGAATTCTGGAAATTGATCCACATGTATTAAAATAGCTGAGGTTCAGAAATACTGTTTTAGATTTGAAGATAAGGATTTTACCTTCATTGGCTTGGAATGGTTTCCTTTTAATTCTGTAATGTAAGATCCTCAATATGTGAAGACTTTGATTCATGTCCAGATAAATGGAAATGTGCATGAAAACTTCCTGCTCAGTATGGTAAGGTCAGGCACTAGGAGTGGGATAAGAGTATGTAAGCCATAGTAGTATATGAGACAGTTGGTTTTTTCTGAAAATTTTATTTTTTAATACGAACAAACATAAAAGCATCTTCAATCCAGATACAGTGCGTCCGTAGGTTGATTACAAATCCTTTGTGCAATTTCAACATATACGTACCATTAATTTGTCTAGTCTTACATTTTATCAATCTAATATGTATCCAAATGTTTTAATCAATTGATCCTTTAATTAGCTATAGTATTTCATTCTCTCATTTCATGTAAATCATTCTAAGTTAATATTTTATCTTATTACATCATTAATTCCATCATTTAAAATCAGTAATATCATTCAACCATTCTTTCCTTATAAAAACCTCTCTCGAGTCTTTTTTAACATATTTTTCCTTCTAACCATTGGTAGAATAAATCCCATATCTTATAATATTGTTTATCTTCCTGTTCTCTGATTTCAAATGTCAGTTTATTCATTTCTGCACATTCCATTATTTTCTTAATAATTTCATTTTACGATGGTAATTTCTCACTTTTCCAATTCTTAGCAAACACAATCCTAGCTGCTGTTACTACATTCACAATCAAATATCTATATGAGACAGTTTAATATTTCCAACATAGAACATAGGAGATTTTTGCAGGAATGTACAATGTGCACCATCCCATTGATCTTACACACATTTTATTACTTCAGATTTGTTCTTCTACAAACAAGAGAACTTCTTTTATTCATCCCAGGTATCAGGATTCAGTGGAAGTACCCACTATAGGAATTGTACATTGTAGGGTTTCTCAGCTCCTCCTCTCCTCCAGAGTTTTCACAACACCTCCTTTGCCATTCAACTCTAGGAGAGTTATTCTCCTAGAACAGTATAAGAAGGCTTTCAAAACTGTGATGGCAGAGAGAATTATTGAAATTTGCTGCCCTATCCATTTCCTCCAACATCTACTTTGCTGAAGGCCATAGCAATTGATTTGAAATCAAATTAGATGATCATGCAAGTTGGATTCTACAAGTTGAAAATTTTGGTTATGGTGATCTGGCAACCACCATATGCTCCAGAAATACATTTTAAAAGAAACAAGACGACTCAACATAATTAGCTGGAAATACATCTTGTTGGTCAAGACAAAACTTATCTTCAGATAAATATGTACAAGTTAGAACTAAAAGTGGCCATAACATAGCCTAATTGAGGGCTAGTTGCGATGGGAGAAAATCAATTATCTTGTTTTTTGTAAGCTTTGGAAAGTTTTCATTTAAGGAAACGAAACCATGTTACAAGTAGTTGTCCATGTCAAATTCACTTTCTCATTTCTTTAGATCTGTCAAGTTCTATATATCATATATGAGGATTTTTTTTAAAAAAATGTTTGCATTAAATAATTTATTGCCTATTTCTCTAAATATATGCAATTCTGTTTGAAATTTTTAGCTAATACAGATTTTAGCAAACAGACAGCCTCATTGATTGAGAGACAGTATGTGGTCCAAGAGAAATAAAGTGATATTTTCATTAAAGACATTGGTTTTTAAATTCATATCGTTTGCAATAAACCATAAAAACAGAATCTGATGAGTTTTTAATGGTGAATTATTCCATCATTTCAAGGATTCAGTTGAGGCAGTTTGTAGCAGAGTGAATATTAATTGCCACACCATTAGCAAATACATCATTAGCTTCTCGCTTTCTCGTGCAAGATTATCTTGCTTTTTCTTTTCTTTTAAAAAGGTTTATTTTTTAAATCATTTTGAAAAAAGTTGTAATTATCTGATGTCAAAGCTAAACAAGATGACAGTGCTACTAAAAGGATGATAAAGCCTTATAAAGGAGAACAGGAAATTGATCTGTCCAACTCCATCAGTCAGTCAGTCCGTCCATCTCATCTCATCTCATCTCATCTCATCTCATCTCATCTCATCTCATCTCATCATCTCATCTCATCTCATCTCATCTCATCTCATCTCATCTCATTTCATCTCATCTCACATCACAGCTGTGTTTTTCAAAATTGCACGTGCCATATGCAGATAGTTTAAAATTAATTAAGCTATATTCAGCTACAGACTTTTTCCAAGCACCCAAAAGTATTCTGTCAACTGAGGAAACTTAACATGGTAGAAAGTGTTTTGCCTTCCCTCATAAGCTGTCCATAGTGTGAAAGGTCCAATTTTAAATGTTTTGAGTAATGAATGTAATGGAGTTGAGCTAGAAAACTCACCTGTGATTTCAGATTTAACTTTCAGATGCAATATATGTGATAAAATATTTGTAAGTTGTATTTACTAGACCTCTTTAGAAGGTTTCCCAATTTGTTCAAACAGAGAGTGACATTTAGCATGGCTTTATGAGATGTGCAAACTGCAAAGGCATAAATACATCTCAGACATATATAGTCATGTATAGCAGAAAATTACCAGAGAAAAATTCTAAAGAGCAGTAAGATTACCCCAATCTAGGAATGAATGATTAATGACATACTTATCAGGAATAAATATGATGTCTTGTCCTCTTTTTCATTTAACTCTTCAATAGAGCCTCTTCAAGCTTCTGATTGCATTTCTGCTAAATCAAATATATATATATATATATATATATATATATATATATATATATATATATATATATATATATATATATATATATATATATATATATATATATATATATATATATATATACTGTACATATTTATAAATAGAGCAGAAGCTTCTGTTTAGTCTCTTTTTATTTAATTACACAGCCAGTGCATTGTAATGTACTGTAGTTTTTCTTGATGCTGACATTGTTATAGGTATTTCAGAATACCTATGTTTTTAATCTATTTCAAAATAAAATTTTAAGTTGGAAAAAAGAAAATAATGTACTTTTAAATAAAGTTGCTGATGGAATCCAAAGTTAAAATATAAGTTTGGGAAAGGTTAGATGAGACTGATTTACTGATTATATTCCATCAAGTTGGAACTAGTGACCATATAGATAGATTTTCACCATGGCAATCTGCTTCTAATCTGGTCTTTCAGGTTTTCCAATGAGACATTCATTGCTACTTTAACTGTCCTCCTTGTTGCTTGTCCTTTTCTTCTCTTTCCTTCTACCTTTCCCCAGAGAGCTAGGCTTTTGTGCAATGTGTCCAAAGTAGGATAATTTGAGTTTCAACTTTTATTCCTTGAGTGGCAACTCCAGATTGATTTGTTTGGTGAACAATTTATTTGTTTTCTTGGCTTCCCCATAATATTCTCAAGAGTCTTCTTCAACACCAAAAGTTCAAAAGGGTCAATACTCTTCATGTTCTTCTTCTTCAAAGTCAAACTTTCACTTCTATACGTGTCACAGCTAATTCCATGGCTTGTACAATCCTGTCCTTTGTAGGTATTGAAAAATGTGCAGCATTTGAATATCTTATCCAACGTCTTCATGGCTGCTCTGCAGCTTCTTGGCTGCTTGTTCCTTTATTGTTAATGGTTGATCCTAAAAGGCAAAAGCTACCTACCACTTCAACTCTTCATTGTCTGTTCTAAGACTGATTGTTGTACCTATTGTCATTAGTTTGCTTTTCTTTATATTTAATTTTTATTCATTTTTCATTGTGCTCTTTGACTGCATGTGAGCAAATTGTTATATCTATCAGTCCCTCCGTCAGTTCATCTGTCAGTTTATCTATCTATCTATCTATCTATCTATCTATCTATCTATCTATCTATCTATCTATCTATCTATCTATCTATCTATCTATCTATCTATCTTTCTATCTATCATCTATCTACATTTATCTACTGTATCACCTATCATCTATCTATATATCTGTATGTCATCTATTGTATATATATATATATATCTATACTATCTATATCTATATTTATATCTATATCTATATCTATCCATATTTGTATGTATGTATTATGTATATATCTCCATGAAAACATGGGTTATTCAGGTTTAAGTCACAAATTCTGAAATGTTTTTACATTGTGGCTGTAGAAATTATTAGTGTTTCTAATTTTTCAGTCAATATCTCTTTTCTGTCATAATGTTTTCCATGTAAAAAATCGTGTTTCTACTTGCCTTGTAAATACCTTGTTTCCCTCAAAATAGAATAGAATAGATTTTTTTATTGGTCAAGTGTGATTGGACACACAAGGAATTTGTCTTGGTGCATATGCTCTCAGTGTACATAAAAGAAAAGTTACCTTCATCAAGGTACAACTTTTACAACATGTAATGATAGTCATAGTGTACAAATTTAACACTTAATGATACAACACTTACCTGTATGGCAATAAGGCCAAGCGCTTATTTCAGGATTCAAAAAAATATAAGACAGGGTCTTATTTTTGGAGAAACACAGTAGTAGAATGTTCTATATATTGCTTAGGTGAGCAGGAATGATTTTTGTGGGCTAGTAAAGAAATAACGGGAATAGGAATACATTGTACTAAGAATTCTTAACAATATATCTTTTTAGCAAAAGAAACTCATTATGAAAAGCTAACGCTTCATTAAAATTTGAACACAGCACAAACATCCCATTTCTGTACTATTTTGCTCAATATATATAAGGTTTTTCTTTCTACTATGGGAGTATTATGATCCAAGTATTATGATCCTGAAACACATAGTCTGCTGATCCTTTATATTCTAGTAAGGATTTGGATTTTTTAAAAATATATTTTTTAAGCATTTTGTTTTAGCTTCTGTCATTTTAGGACTCCAGAAGCTGGAATGATTTTCCATATAGTTAGTGACACCAATAGCAATAACACATCAGTAGCCTTTTCAGATTGGGACAGCCATAATGAACACATAATTTTCAAGAAAACCCAGTGATTTATTTATAGCCGTTCCATTTTCAATGGAGGCCCATATGATTGTAAAATCTAAAAAACAACAACTTCGTAATTAGTTCTCTCTGACTTAGATCTGGAATGAATCTTATAAATATGTATTTAAAAGGGATTTTATGTACCTATCAATTGCAGGTTTTGAGCCCCCAATTTATGCAGTGTCATCTAACCAAATTTGCCTCTTGGCATTTTCAATGGAATCCTGTGATATCCTGAATGTTAAAAACCCATAGCTTTATTTTAATCTGAGATTTAGCAGTATTGCCACCTTCCTTTTTCTAATATTGCCATTTTGAATAGTTTTCAGGCATCTCACATCAAGCAGCCCATAGTGAAGGAAAATCTAAGTCCCTTGTGAACTTCAATCCAACAGGGAATTAGGTTGCTGTTAACAATCCTCCAGTGAGACTTTCAAGCATTGGGAAAAGATTTAATGGCATTTTTAGCCATTCCAATGTTTGTGGGGGAAAAAAGATAAGAGATAACAATTCTAAAGAATATTGCTACTGAGTGCTTTTTTAAAACAGTGTCTAAAGCTGCCTGTCATTTCTGTGACAAGATTCAACACGTAGGGATGTTGTGTTAACACATTACCACAACAGTGCCTTTACAGCAACAGCTGACAAGGTAATTCAAAATGTATTACATAATGGCATTTTAGGGCGCAAATCAAGATAGGCAAAAACTTTTGGTGGGAGAAAAAGAGTTATTGCGCTGAGAGGATATTGCATTATTGACAATCTTGGAAATTGGTTTAGAGTTATTTCTTAATTTTAGGAAGAGGTTCAGGGACTTCCAAGGGTCGAGATTGCTCAGTTCATCCTGACAATGTTTATTTTTATTTTATTTATTTATTTATTTAATTTTGTCATAACAATATACACAAGCATAACACAAAAGATTATATAATAAATAAACATATATATGAGGAGAAACAAGGTAGTATAAGCATATATATATATATATATATATATATATATATATATATATATATATATATATATATATATATATATATATATATATATATATATATATATATATATATATATATATATATAGGGGAAGAAACAATAGGACAGGAATGGTAGGCACGTTTGTGTTCTTATGCACGCCCCTTAGAGTCTTCTTAGGAATGTGGTAAGGTCAACAGTGGATAGATTTTGAGTAAAGCTTTTGGGGGTATGAGAAGAGACTACAGAGTCAGGTAATGCATTCCAAGCATAGATAATTCTGTTACAGAAATCGTGTTTTCTGCAGTCTAAACTGGAGCGGTTGACATTAAGTTTAAATCTGTTGGTAGCTCTTGTGTTATTATAGTTGAAACTGAAGTAGTCATTGGCAGGAAGGACATTACAACAGATGATTCTATGAGCTAAACCCGGGTCCTGTCGAAGGCGACGAAGTTCCAAGTTTTCTAGACCCAGGATATCAAGTTCTGTGGAATAAGGTATTTTATTGGTTACGGAGGAGTGGAGAACTCTTCTTGTAAAATACCTTTGGACACACTCAACTGTATTGATATCAGATATATGGTATGGGTTCCAGACAGGCGAGCAGTAATCAAGAATTGGCCTAGCAAATGTTTTATATGCTCTGGTCAGTAGCGTGGTGGTTTTGGAAAAGAAGCTACGTAGAATTAAGTTAACAACTCTTAGAGCCTTTTTTGCTATATAGTTGCAGTGGGCTTTGGCACTTAGATCATTGGATATAAAAACTCCAAGGTCTTTGACAGGGTGGGGGTCATCTGTGAGGTAATGTCTATCAAGCATGTACTTAGTGATTGGGTTCTTTCTTCCAATATGTAAGATTGAGCATTTGCTGGTTGAGATTTGTAGTTGCCAAATTTTAGACCAAATGGTTAGATGATCAAGGTCTTTTTGAATTGTAGATGTATTGTCAGTGGTGTTAAAAAGTTTGACATCGTCAGCAAAAAGAACACAGTTACTTGAGATATGATCACAAAGATCATTTATGTATATTATAAAGAGAGTTGGTCCAAGAACGCTACCTTGAGGAACACCACTCTTGACAGGAACAGGATTTGATAGAGCATTACCAATTTTAACTACTTGTTGTCTGTTTGACAGAAAAACAGATATCCAGTTGTGTAAGGGTCCTGAAATGCCATAGGATTTTAATTTTAGGAGAAGTTTATCATGTACTACTGAGTCAAAAGCTTTACAGAAGTCTATGTATATTGCATCTATTGTTTTACCTAGATCAAGATTTGTAGTCCATAGGTTTTTACAGTGGACACAATGTTCCTTGTCTGAAGATCAGGGTAGTTTGTTACCAGCTGCAAAGATTTAGATGGAGTTGATCTGGACAAGAGATAAAGCCATCTTTAACTTTTTTAAATGTTGATTTTCAGAAAACAGGATATCAAAGTCCATTTTCAGAAGATGGCATTCAGAAAATAAAACTCAGCTAGTTCCATCAAGGGTGAAATTATTCACAGCAGAATTGGAATGAATTCTGATTGATGAATTACAATTTGAATTAATTAGAATTTCTTCTGAGAAACTGGACAAAAATCAGGCTGGCTTCTCAAAGTAGGAAGGCAACATTCCACCAAGGCTTCCATTTATAAGTTTCCATTGTTTTGGCAATCCAGTCATTCTGGAATTAAAGTTGTTTCTAACGTAAGAATCTTGAAAAAATCTGAACCTGACTGCCTATAAAATTTGAGAAATATATTTTTCCCACTTAGACTCATGGATATTATATTTATTTATTTATTTATTTATTTTATTTAATTTTTATACCGCCCTTCTCCCGAAGGACTCAGGGCGGTGTACAGGCATAATAAAAACCAGCAATACAATATACAAATTTAAAATCCAATTTAAAAAACTTATTTAAATTAGCCCAATGATTAAAATTTACTCTACTAAAACCCCATTTAAAATTAATAAATTTAAAATTTAAAATCCCAATTTAAGCCAGCCCCGCGCGGATAAAAAGGTGAGTCTTGAGTTCGCGACGAAATGTCCGAAGGTCAGGAATTTGGCGTAAGCCCGGGGGAAGCTCGTTCCAGAGTGTGGGAGCCCCCACAGAGAAGGCCCTTCCCCTGGGGGCCGCCAGCCGACATTGTTTGGCGGACGGCACCCTGAGAAGTCCCTCTCTGTGGGAGCGTACGGGTCGGTGGGAGGCATATGGTAACAGCAGGCGGTCCCGTAAGTACCCAGGTCCTAAGCCATGGAGCGCTTTAAAGGTCATAACCAACACCTTAAAGTGCACCCGGGAGGCCACAGGCAGCCAGTGCAGTCTGCGCAGGAGCGGTGTTACATGGGAGCTACGTGTAGCTCCCTCTATCACCCGCAGCTGCATTCTGACTAACTGAAGCCTCCGAGCGCACTTCAGGGGAGCCCCATGTAGAGAGCATTACAGTAATCCAAGCGAGAGGTAACGAGCGATGAGTGACCGTGCATAAGGCATCCCGATCAAGGAAGGCGAACTGCCGGACCAGGCGAACCTGGTGGAAGGCCCTCCTGAGACGGCCGTCAAATGATCTTCAAACGACAGCCGATCATCCAGAAGGACACCCAAGTTGCGCACCCTATCCTTTGGGGCCAGTAACTCGCCACCAACAGCCAGCCGCGGCTGCAGCTGACTGAATCGGGGTGCCGGCATCCACAGCCACTCCGTCTTGGAGGGATTAAGCTTGAGCCTGTTTCTCCCCATCCAGACCCGTACAGCCTCCAAACACCGGGACAGCACTTCAACAGCTTCATTGGGGTGGTCCGGGGTGGAAAAGTACAGCTGAGTGTCGTCAGCGTACTGCTGGTATCTCACCCCGAAACCACTGATGATCTCACCCAGCGGCTTCATGTAGATGTTGAACAGCAGGGGCGAGAGGATCGACCCCTGAGGGACCCCACAAGTGATGCCCCTCGCGGTCGACCTCTGCCCCCCTGTCAACACCGTCTGCGACCGGTCGGAGAGATAGGAGGAGAACCACCGATATACGGTGCCTCCCACTCCCAATCCCTCCAACCGGCGCAGCAGGATACCATGATCGATGGTATCGAACGCCGCTGAGAGGTCTAATAGGACCAGGGCAGAGGAATATCCCTTGTCCCTGGCCCTCCAGAGATCATCCACCAATGCGACCAAAGCTGTCTCCGTGCTGTATCCGGGTCGGAAGCCGGACTGGAACGGGTCTAGATAGACATCTTCATCCAGGTGTTGGGGCAGCTGTCGCGCCACGGCACTCTCTACAACCTTCGCAACAAAGCGAAGGTTGGAGACTGGACGATAATTAGCCAAAATAGCTGGGTCCAAAGAGGGCTTCTTAAGGGGGGGGCTCACCCCCGCCTCTTTCAAGGCGGCAGGAAAACCCCATCCAACAAAGAAGCGTTGATAATCCTCTGAGCCAGCCTCGTGTCACCGCCTGAGTGGCCAGTACCAGCCAGGAAGGGCACGGGTCCAGTAAACATGTCGTGCCGTGAAGCCTCCCCAACAACCTGTCCACGTCCTCGGGAGCCACAGGGTCAAACTCATCCCAAATGTGCTCAACAAGACGTGCCTCCTCTCCCTCGCTTGGATCATCCCAAATTCGGTCCAGACCGTCCCTCAGCTGAACGATTTTATCGTATAGATAACCACTAAACTCCTCGGCTCGTCCCTGCAAAGGGTCATCCCGCACCTCCTGATGTAGGAGAGAGCGGGTCACCCGAAACAGGGCGGCCGGGCGGTTATCTGCCGACGCAATGAGGGTGGAGGCGTAGGAGCGCCTCGCTTCCCTCATTGCCACTAGGTAGGTCCTAGTATAGGTCCTAACTAGTGTCCGATCAGCTTCGGAGCGACTGGACCTCCAGGTGCTCTCTAGGCGTCTTCTCCGGCGTTTCATCTCCCTCAGCCCCTCGGAGAACCAAGGGGCCGGACGAGATCTACGCCGGGTCAGAGGCCGCAAAGGCACGACACGGTCCAGGGCCCCGGCCGCGGCCTGCTCCCAGGCCACGACCAGTTCCTCAGTCGTGCCGTGGGCCAGATCCTCAGGGAATGGCCCAAGCTCCGTCTGGAACCTCTCAGGGTCCATCAGGCGCCTGGGACGGAACCACCGTATAGGTTCCGTCTCCCTGCGGTGGTGAATAGCGGTTCGAAGTCTAGGCGAAGGAGAAAATGATCCGACCATGACATTGGTTCTGTTACTAAATCATCTAATACCAGATCATTTAACCACTGTCCAGAGATAAAATCATATCTAGCATGCCTCCCCTGTGTGCGTGGGACCATCATTTACTCGAATCAGGTCCAAGGCCGTCATGGAAGCCTGGAACTCCCGAGCTGCCGTTGATGACAGGCCAGCCGATGGCAAGTTGAAATCCCCATAACTATAAGTTTGGGGTCTCAACCGCCACAGCAGCCAGTACCTCCAACAGCTCGGGCAGGGCTGTGGTCACGCAGCAAGGAGCCAGGTACGATCACCAAGCCCAACTGATTCCTATAGCCCCAGCGCACACAGAGGATTCGCAGCCAGCAATCTGAGGAACAGTGGTCTCCTCGGCTCTAGATCTTCCTTAATAACAACCGCCACCCCCCCCCCTACCTTGGACTCTCGGCTGATGAAATGCTCGGAAGCCTGGAGGGCACATCTCAACAAGGGGGACCCCCCCCTCAGGGCCCAACCAGGTCTCCGTAATGCCCATGAGGTCCGCGGACCTCCCCTGAATAAGGTCACAAATCAGGGGAGCCTTATTAACCACGGACCGGGCATTACATAACATCAGCCGAAGGTCCAAGCTCTGAGGATCATGGCCACCCGAGGAACGGGTAGGGACTGAGGGGCCGGAGCACGTGATCGCTCTCAAACTTCGAGCACGTGCCCCCATAACTCGATACGGCCCCTCCCCCCCGCCATATCTGCCTCTCCCACTTACCGTACAGATCGAACAGCCCTCTAAACCTGGAACGTCCTCCCCCCCTGCCTTCAGACAAGATGGCGTAATGTCGCGAACTAGCACAGGGGCTGGATCCCTCCCCGACGGGTCCTCCCCCCCACCCGTCAAATCCCTCCCCCCCCTTAAAAAACCCTTATTTAAAAAACTATTTAAAAAACCCCACAAATTCTTCTTAGCCGCATGCCACCTCTCTGGGTCCCAAGACCCTTCGTTAAGGTAAGCCCTCGATAACTTGGAGGGCCATTCCTGCGAGGCGGGGGAACCTCGCAGTCGTAGTAGATCGGCAAATGAATATCTCATGGAGAAATAGGCCCAAAAGTCGTGGCAAAATGTCCATCCTTAGCCGTCAAGATGTACGCCGTCCATGCCTCCACCCCTACGTCGGCAGATTATCCTCTGGACCCAATATGGCCCCACATGCCGCTCTGCTGCTGTAACAAATTGTCCAAGCCAACCACCTCTCCGTCACTGATGGAATAAAATAGTTCAAAGAGAGGTGAACCGCTGATGACGATTGCGGAATGTTGGCAGGGCATAACAAAAGTCAGAGTAGGGGAGAAAACGATGTTATAGTGCGTTTGCTAAACAGTAGTACTTTCACTTTAAACTTCTGTACAGATAACAGTCTCATTGTATAGGAGGCCTGGTGAAGCAGTGGTTAAAGTGCAGTATTGCAGATTGATTTTGCTCACAGCCTGGAGTTTGATCCTAAAGCCTCTTCTTCTCTCTTCAGGGGCCACAAGAGTCATATGTGCAAGTGTTTCAGTGTGAGGATCTTGCAATATAGCTCTGTTTCACTTGACTTTTCTTATTGATAAATTTAGGCTCATGTTTGGAGTGCAGAAATCCAGATGAGCCTAAGGTAGTAGAAATCCCATCTGACATTTGACCCTGTTTCTGTCCCCCTAGATCTGATAATCTTAAAAAAAATTCAGAAGAATGAAGAATCTGAAGCCCCAAATCTTATGGGAGGGTGGAATAGCTTTTGTTAAAGAAGCTGCTGAATGGTATTATTATTAATGAGAGTCTGGAGCCAAGAGAGGCCACTGTACCACAGATAGCCGGATGTGAGCCCCTCTTTGTGAAGTGGGGCCTGGGGAGGCAGGTGGGCTTGCTGATCACGTACCTGGCTCCTTGCTACGTGACAGCAGCCCTGCCCGAGCTGCTAGATGTAATCGCCGGATGGCGGTTGAGACCCCCAGACTTATGGTCATGGGGGATTTCAACCTGCCGTCGGTTGGCGAGGCATCCATGACGGCTCAGGAGTTCATGGCTTCCATGATGGCCCTGGACCTGACCCAGTTAGTGAATGGTCCCACTCACATCGGGGGAAACACTCTGGACCTGATTTTTGTCTCTGGGCAGTGGTTGAATGATCTGGAATTAGGGGATTTAGTTTTCAGACCCCTGTCATGGTCAGACCATTCTCTCCTTCGACTCAACTTTCGAACTGCCGACCCTCATCGCAGGGAGACGGGACCGATTCGCTGGTTCCATCCCAGGCGCCTGATGGACCCAGAGAGGTTCCAGATGGAGCTTGGGCCACTACCTGATGATTTAGCCCACGACTCAACTGGAGACCTCGTCGCTGCCTGGGAAGGGGTGGCAGCCGGGGCTCTGGATCGCGTTGTGCCTTTGCGGCCTCTGACCCGGTGCCGCTCTTGATTAGCTTCTTGGTATTCTGAGGAGCTGAGAGAGATGAAGCACCGGAGAAGACGCCTAGAGAGTAAGTGAAGGACCAGCCGCTCCAAATATGACCGGACACTAGTGCGGTCTCAAATTCAGACCTATCTGGTGGCAATGAGGGTGGCAAAACACGAGTATTTTTCCACTCTCATTGCATCGGCAGATAATCGCCCAGCTGCCCTGTTCGGGGTGACCCGCTCCCTTCTTCATCAGGGAGCGGTGGAGGACCCCTTACAAGGGCGAGCTGAGGAGTTTGTACAGTATCTGCAAGATAAAATCGCTCAGATTCGGGAAGGTTTGGACGCAGATTGCGTAGGGTTGGGTGGGATGGCGGAGGCTGGTCTTGATGTTTCCATCTGGGTTGAATTCGATACTGTGGCTCCTGAGGACATGGACAGGATACTGGGGAGGCTGAATGCGACCACATGTTTACTGGACCCGTGTCCCTCCTGGCTGGTACTGGCTGGCTTCAGGAGGTTACACGGAGCTGGCTTCAGGGAATCGTTAATGCTTCTTTGATGGAGGGTGTCTTCCCTGCCGCCCTGAAAGAGGCGGTGGTGAGGCCCCTCCTCAAGAAGCCTTCCCTGGATCCAGCTATTTTGGCAAATTAATGTCCTGTCTCCAACCTTCATTTTGTGGCGAAGGTTGTTGAGAGTGTGATCGCACAACAGTTTCCCCAGTACCTGGATGAAACTATCTATTTAGACCCGTTCCAGTCCAGCTTCCGGCCTGGTTACAGCATGGAGACGGCCTTGGTCACGTTGGTAGATGATCTCTGGAGGGCTCGGGACAGAGGTTGCTCCTCTGCTCTAGTCCTATTAGATCTCTCAGCGGCTTTTGATACCATCGACCATGATATCTTGCTGCGGTGGCTTGGGGGGCTGGGAGTGGGGGACACCGTCTATTGGTGGTTCTCCTCCTATCTCTCCGACCGGTCACAGATGGTGTTGGCAGGGTGGCAGAGGTCGACCCCGAGGCGTCTCTTATGTGGGGTGCCACAGGGGTCGGTCCTTTCACCTCTTCTGTTCAACATCTATATGAAGCCGCTGGGTGAGATCATCCATGGTTTTGGGGTGCGATGTCATCTGTACGCTGATGACACCCAGCTGTACATTTCCACCCCAAACCACCCCAACGAGGCCGTCGAAGTGATGTCCCGGTGTCTGGAAGGTGTATGGGTCTGGATGGGGAGAAATAGGCTTCGGCTCAACCCCTCCAAGACCGAGTGGCTATGGATGCCGGCTTCCCGGTACAGCCAGCTTACTCCATTGCTGACTGTTGGGGGTGAATCGTTGGCCCCCATGGAGAGGATTCACAATTTAGGCGTCCTCCTGGATGCACGGATGTCTCTAGAAGATCATTTGACGGCTGTCGCCAGGGGGGCTTTCTATCAGGTCCGCCTGATTCGCCAGTTGCATCCCTTTCTAGACCAGGTTTCCCTTTGCACAGTCAACCATGCCCTCGTTACATCCCGCCGGCACTACTGCAATGCTCTCTACATGGGGCTCCCCTTGAAGAGCACCTGGAAACTCCAACTGGTCCAGAATGCGGCCGCACGGATGATAGAGGGAGCGCCTCATGGCTCCCATGTGACACCCCTCCTGCGCGGCCTGCACTGGCTTCCGGTGGTTTTTTGGGTGCAATTCAAGGTGTTGGTTACCACCTTTAAAGCGCTCCATGGCTTAGGACCGGGCTACTTACGGGACTGCCTACTGCCACCAACAGCCTCCCATCGGCCTGTGCGCTCTCACAGGGAGGGCCTCCTTGGGTACCGTCAGTTAAACAATGTCGACTGGCGGCCCCTAGGGGGAGGGCCTTCTCTGTGGGGGCTCCTGCCCTCTGGAATGAGTTGCCTCCGGGGCTTCGACAACTCCCCGACCTCTGGACTTTCCGCCGTGAGCTGAAGACTCTTTTATTCCATTGAGCAGGGCTAGCTTAAAAAATGTAGTTTTAATGGGGTTTTAGTTTTATTTTATTGCTAGTTTTTAGTATTTCAGCCATAAATTATATAAATTTTATATTGTTTTTAAACTGTATTATATTGTGTTTTTAAATCGGCTGTGAACCGCCTTGAGTCCTTCGGGAGAAGGGCGGTATACAAATTCAATTAATAAATAAATTAATAAAATAAAAATTCCATCAAGTCAGTCTTGGCTGATTGTGATAACTGGAGAAGAGAAGAGAAAGACCCTTTTAGGGATTAAATTTATTTTATTTTAACATGCACAATGAACTTTTTAAACTAAACAACACTGCCTTTGTATAGAACCATTTGTATATCATGACTCTTGAGGCTTGGAACAAGATTAATGAATATGTCAGGTGGGACACGATGGTTTTTTTCTACAATGCTTCCCACATATCCAATTATTTACTGTAATAGAACAACAGGAAACTTGTAGGAGGTCATGATGCTTCTTTCTGGCATGATATTATTTTCAATGTTTTAACTGAATAATTATCTCCAGAGATAGAATGAATCATTAATCAGATGATATCTGAAAAAAATGTTTTCTGTGCCCAATTTACTTTGTTTGCTAGATATGGAAAACATACGGATGGATTTCCAAGACATACCTTCTTTTTGTTTTCTTCTTGCTAGGAAAAAAACCCCAACCCATAGAGAATTATTACATTAAATCATCTAATTCCAAACATTAAGGGCAGAGTAATATTACTAATGAGGAAACAAAGGAGTGTTTACTGGCCAGCTTTATGTTTAGGTTTTGGGAAAGAGCATTGCTCAAGTTGCTTTTGGATTAATGCAACAAGGAGAAGAAAAGGGGCCAGGTGCTGTTGATGATGAGGCCATGCCAATGCTTCATGATTTGCACTCACTTCCAGTTTAGTCCAGATTCAATTCAAGGGATTGCTTTTAATTTATAAAATCTTCATGATCTTGGACTACAGTTTCTTTCTTTGTTCCTACCCTAACAATAACATCACCTTTGTTTGGTTGACCTCCTACACTGAAATCTAATGAGGAACAACTTGTATGCTTTTAGATGTATCCTCTTCAACTTTAGAATGCCCTCTTCATGAGGCATGCCTGGCACTACCCTTACTATTTTTTCAATACCAGACAAAAAAGTCTGATAATATCCAATAGTATAGTATCATATCGTATCGTATCGTATCGTATCGAATCGAATCGAATCGAATCGAATCGAATCGAATCGAATCGAATAGAATAGAATAGAATAGAATAGAATAGAATAGAATTCTTTATTGGCCATGTGTGATTAGACACACAAGAAATTTGTCTTTGGTGCATATGCTCCCAGTGTATATAAAAAGACAAGATACACTCATCAAGAATCATAGGGCACAACACCCAGTGACGGTCATACGGTACAATAAGAAATCAAATCATATTAGGGAACAATCAATATCAATATAAATCACAAGCATACAAGCAACAAAGTTACAGTCATGCAGTCATGCAATAGAAGAGAATAAGACGCTAAGATGCTGAGCTTGTCGATCAGAAAGTTCAGCAATTGAGCAGTTCGAATCCCTAGTGTAGGTGAGCAGGGGGTTAAACTATATGACCTCCAAGGTCCCTTCCAACTCTGTTACAGTTAAATTATATGTAGCACAGGATTGGAACTGTGTAGTCCTTGGTGCTGTCTGTTGTGGCTCCAGCCCCATCCCCCCGGGCCTGACCCCCTGCCAGAGAGTGACTCAGAGAATGAGGTGGAAGGGCCATCAGGGCTTCCTTCTGCAGGGCTGGCTTCCCTGGCTCAGCTCCAGGAGCCAGAGGCAGGCCAGGTGGAAGAAATAATGAGGCCTCTGTCTCCTGTATCTCCCCCCACCCAGGCAATGCTCCCAGACCCAGCTGAGGACAATCAGTCCTGGCTGGACCCTAGGTTTCGTAGACAGGAGAGGCGGGAACAACAGAAGC
The DNA here is from genome assembly GCF_028640845.1 of Ahaetulla prasina. NCBI lineage: Eukaryota > Metazoa > Chordata > Lepidosauria > Squamata > Colubridae > Ahaetulla > Ahaetulla prasina. The sequence goes on from NC_080539.1 coordinate 273,475,071, forward strand.
AGGGGTGGGGCAGGCCTAGGAAGTGCTGAGTCATGGAGCCATACCCCACAGGGTATAAAAGCAGCAGGGGCTGCTATACTACTCCGTGGCAAACAAATCAACTGCTTAGAGAGAACCTGAGTTGAAGTACTGTTTGTTCCTGGTTTCCTGGCTGACTTGCCGGTATCAAGAAAAGATAACAGAGAAACTTGGCAGGCGCTCGCTAGTTTGCTGCCAGAGCTGATAGCTGCCGTGAATTGCCGGCTAATTAAGTCATTGCTCGTGCCTCCCGGACTGAGGTGGTGGTGGGGGACAGAACACTGTCTGAGCATGTTTCTTTACTTGCAGACATTCCATGATTCTATTAAGTAACATCATTAGTGTAGTAAGTGTCGGTTTTTCTCCCTGTGTATATACAGTAACTTGCCTTGACAGTATTGGTGGGAGTGTAGTTTACTCCTTGGTAGTTTCTTGACTAGTATTGTTTTCTGCTTGAGTTTTCTGTGTTAATCTCTGTTTATCTGGGTGTTGATTGCTTGAGAAGATGTATTCTGGTTTTTTGGTTTCCTTCTTAGTAGGAAACAAAGGCAAGATATCAATAGCATTTAGACCTATATACCACTTCACAGTGCTTTACAGCCCTCTCTAACCAGTTTACAAGGTCAGCATATTGCTCCCAACAATCTGGGTCCTCAGGTCCTCAGAAGGATGGAAGACGGAGTCAACCTTGAGCTGGTGAGGATCAAATTCCTGGCAGTGAACTGAATTAGCCTGCAATACTACATTCTAACCACTTCACCACCATAGCTCAAGGTAACAGTCTTAAAGTAGCTTGGTGCACCCCTTCATGCACCCTTGGATCCAAGATTTGGGATAATTACCATTCAGTAACTTTTTTTTAGGAAAGATTGTTGAAATAATAAAAATGGGGCCACTCTGCAAGTTTCATATCAGACAACTTTAAAAATTGGAGAACAGGAGTTGAAGGTGTTGAAAGAGATTCCTTCAAAGATGTTAAGAGACAGGAAGGAATTTGCTTTTTTTACACAAGAACTTAAAAAACATCAGATTCAATTCAGATGGGAGGTGCCAGTTGGACTGACACTATTCTATCAAGGAAGGAGATATAGAATTGACACTGTTTTAAAGGCAAAGGATTTTCTTTCTACAGTTTTGAAAGTCGAAATAGAAGTGATAGAAAAACTTCAAGAGACTCAAGAAGGCGTGGTGATCCAAGAGCCTTTATTGCTGCCAGTATTAGAGGAACCACAAGAGCAAAGGGTGACAAGAGGAGCCCTTAAGCGTAAAGAAGAGCAACAGTCTCAAAGTAAAAGTCAGGATCCCATTATGGAAGCTGTGGGAGGAGCTAGACGGAAGATACCGGAGGAGGAGCTTTCGTTGTCTGCTTCAAAGCTTCAGGAGGCCAGTAATGGCAAATAGAATCTTGTCATGGAATGTTAATGGCTTGAATTCAGCTCAGAAAAGAAGGAAAATATTTCACTACTTGAAACAATTAAAATGATGTGATTTGTTTGCAAGAGACACATATAAAATTATCAGACCAAAAATATTTAATTAATTCAAAATTGGGTAACCATTTTTTTGCATCAGCTTTGGAAAAGAAGCATGGAATTGTTGTATATATCAGGAAGGATATACCAGCTAAGCTAATTGAGGCAGATATTCAAGGAAGATTTATTGCTATTGAACTGGTGATAGATGCAAAAAAGACTTTGTTGATAGGTATTTATGCACCTAATCAGCAACAAGAAAAGTTTTACAAAATGTTACATGAGAGGTTGACCCTCTGGGATTATAGTTCGTTTATTTTATTAGGAGACTGGAATGGAGTAATTGATACAAGAAGGATAAGAGAACCTCCTCCAAGAAGATACCTATACATGCAAAATTACCAAAATCTTTTTGAAATGATGGAAGACTTTGAGTTTAGAGATATATGGAGGTTACGGAATCCAGATGAGAGAGATTTTACTTTTTTCTGATAGGCATCAATCTTTTTCACGCATTGATTTTATTTTAATTTCTAATGACTTGCTTTCTAGGGTGAAGAAAACGAAGATATTTCCGAGGTGTTTAACTGACCATAGCCCAGTATGGATGGAATTATTACAAGGAAAAAGGTGGTAGAACATGGAGGTTGAATGAAAATCTGTTTAGATATGAGGATAATGTAACTTATTGTAAGAAACAGTTAAAAGAATTTTTTGATTTTAATATGTACAAAGGGACACCTATAGGAACTGTGTGGGAAGCGAGCAAAGCGTTTATTAGAGGGATATTGATTTACTTGGACAACAGGCAAAGGAATAATAAACAAAGGCAGCGGAGATATTTGGAAGAAGAAATTCAAAGGAAGCAACAGTTATTAATTCAAAACCCACAAGATCATAAACTTAAAGAGGCTATAAAAATATTACAGAGTCAATTTAATATGTTAATGGCAGACCAGGTGGCAACGAATATACAATATGCTAAACATAATACCTTTTGTAATGCAAATAAACCTGGGAGATGGTTGGCATATAATTTAAGGAAGAAACAGAAAGCACGTGTCATACAAAAAATAGAATATAAAGGTAAAGAGATATACCAACAGGATAAAATTAAAAAGGCATTCTCAGAATTTTATACTGCACTATATGCAAAAGACAAAATATTGGATAGGGACATTTATGATTATTTGAAAGATTATAAGGTTAATATTCTAACATTAGAACAGAGGGAGGAGCTGAATTGGCCAATAGCTACTGGAGAAATAGTGGAGGCAATTAAACAATTAAAATGGGAAAACCCTGGTACAGATGGTCTTACAGCAACTTATTATAAAAACACAGGATGAAATATTAGGCCCACTTAAAGAATTATTTAATCAGATACAATTAGGAGTGGAATACCCCGTCATGGAAAACATCTTTTATTTCACTGATACCGAAGAGGAGCAAGACTGCTCTAAACCTGGTAACTATAGGCCGATTTCACTTTTAAATAATGATTATAAGATTTTTGTAAAAATAATAGCAAATAGATTAATGTTAGTTTTACAACAAAGAATTCATACTGATCAATCTGGTTTTATAAAAGGGAGGCAGATGAGGAATAATGTTAGACAGATTATTAATATATTGGAATATTTGGAAAAGAAGAATACTTCAGCGGCACTTATTTTTTTGGATGCAGAGAAAGCCTTTGATCGATTGCATTGGGATTTTTTATTTAAATTAATAGAGAAAATGCAATTTGGAGACTGTTTTATTAGAATAATTAAAGCGATTTATGGAGAGCAAACAGCACAGATTATAGTAAATGGTAGTTTGACAGAAGTTATTAAGATTGCGAAAGGAACGAGACAGGGATGTCCCTTATCACCATTATTGTTTGTTTTGACTCTGGAACCATTATTAGATAAAATACGAGAATTAATGAAAATAGAGGGAATTAAGATTAGACAATATGAGTACAAAGTTAGAGCTTTTGCAGATGATGTAGTGGTTACGTTAACGAATCCTATAAATTCAAGTAGATTTTTGTTGGAAGTAATTGATAAATATGGAAAGGTATCAGGATTTAAAATAAATCAGAATAAAACAAAAGTGATAATTAAAAATATGTCTATACAACAGAAACAAAAACTAGAGGAAATGACAGGATTTGAGGTAGTAAAAAAGGTTAAATATTTAGGGGTCTATATTAGCTCATCGAACAAGAAACTTTATAAGAATAATTATGACTTGCTATGGCAAAATGTTCAGAATGATATGAGTGGCTGGAAGAAATTGCAGTTATCCCTATTGGGAAGGATTAAAATGAATGTGTTACCTAGATTTTTGTTTCTGTTCCAGATGATACCAATAATTAAAAAGGATAAAAATTTGGAAGATTGGCAGATTGGGATTAATAAATTTATATGGCAGGGTAAAAAGGCGAGGTTAAAATGAAAATAATACAGGACTCACGGGAAAGAGGTGGTTTAAGAATGCCTAACTTTAAACTATATTATGAAGCAGTAACCCTTTCAGTAATAAGTGACTGGTTTAACTTAACAGAGGAAAGAATTTTGAATATAGAAGGTTATGACTTGTTATATGGATGGCATGCGTACTTATTTTATGGAAAAAGTGGATAGGGCTTTTAAGAATCATGTGTTGAGAAGTGCTCTTTATGGTCTGGAAAAATATTCCTATAAATTAGATTACAAGATTCCTATATGGGGGAGCCCTAGACATGCAATAGAGAATATAAATATAGAACAGAAACAGGAAATGATTACTTATAAAGAACTTTTGTATGCTGAAGGAGGTAGATTGCAATTAAAATCATTACAGGTATTAAATGAAGAAGGGAGGAATTATACTTGGTTTCAATATGGGCAAATAAGTGCTAGATGGAAAGAAGATCAAAAACTTGGTATAATGCAAAGGAGGAAAATTTAATAAAGCAAATTAGAAATCAGACCCAGGAGCATATAAAGAGATTGTATAATGTGTTGCTTGAAATAGATTCGAAAAGGATTTGGTAAAGGATTGTATGATAAAATGGGCACAGAATATTCAGGAACCAATAATGTTGGAAACATGGGAGAAAATTTGGGTTAGAAATGTTAAGTTTACACAAGCACAGAATTTAAGGGAAAATTTTTATAAGATGTTTTATAGATGGCATTTAGATCCCAAAAAATTATCATGTATGTATCCTAATATCCAAGCGAAATGTTGGAGGTGTGATTGTGATGATGCTACATATTTTCATATTTGGTGGACTTGCAAGAAAATTAAGGTCTTTTGGATAAGAATTTGGTGGATTATTCAAAATGTACTGAAGAAGAAGATAAAGTTCCTGCCACAATTTTTCCTTTTGGGAATTATAACGGATTGTACAGGGATTGAGACTAAATTGATTTTGAACTTAATAACAGCAGCAAGACTGTTGATTGGACAATACTGGAAGAAAGAAGAGATACCTACAATAGAAGAATGGATATTGAAAGTTATTAATTTGGCTGAGATGGCTAAAATCTCAGCGTTTTTAAAAGACAATACGCAGGAAAGATATTTAATTGAATGGAAAAAATGGATTGATTATCTACAAAACAGATATCAGATTAAGAAATATCAGATTGCCTTTGAATAATTAGAAAGTTATTTTATGTAATGGGGAGGGGGTAGGAAGACGAAAAGCTTTGGATGTGGTTATTTGGATTGGAAGGGAAAATTTTATTCTATGTTTGGTTTATGTATAACTTTACCTTGTGATTGACCCGGGAAGCCGGGGGGTGGGGGAGGGAGGGGGGTGTTTTTTTTTTTTTTGGGGAGGGAGGGGGAAAAAAGGGGGAAAAATGTTTTTGTTTTTTTTTAAAACTCTTTCAATAAAAAAAAATAAAAAAAATAAAAATGGGGCCAGCTTGGCAGCACTCTAGAAGAAAAGGATTATTTGGGGGCTTTTTGTGATTGGGTACAGTGTCAAAGATGGTACCAGGCATTTTCGTGATTTTTTTTATTTTTTGCTGTTATTGTTCATTTTTAATCATACTGTGGATATCATACTGTGGATATTTTAATTTTTTTGTAAGCCCCTGAGAGTTGTCAAATTGCAGAAGGATATACCGTATTTTTCAGAGTATAAGACGGACCTTTCCCCCCTCTACAAGAGGGTGAAAATTTGGGTGCGTCTTATACACCAAATGTAGACCCACCCAGCCTCTGAAACAGAGATTTCAGAAGCTGAAAAAAACTTCTTAAAGGGAGGTTTCAGAGGCTGAAAAAAAAACAAGGCGCAGAGCTCACAACCAATGAACCTGTTGCTAAAATTCACCTCTGAGAACAGCTGATTGGGAGTATTCCAGGAGGCCACCCACCCACCAATCAGCTTTTTTCTTATTTTCCTCCCCCAAAATTAAGGTGCGTCTTATACTCTTATAGTCTGAAAAATATGGTAAATTTGATAAATAAATAATATATGTAGACCTGTGACAGTAATAAATAGTAAATTGATTTTCTCATCCATAATAAAAATAGTAAATACAGTAGAACCAGAGATAATGGATTAGGTCAGAGCTTAAACATATTTACTCAGAATGCAAGCTTATGCATGTTTATTCAAAGTTAGGAATAGAAAAGGCAGCACATCAAGTACTTCTGCTTGATTTTTCATTTTTCCAGCCTTATATTAATTTCTCCCTGTGTTTACACTTATTTATAAATTTATTCATACACTTTTCATGAATGCTGGGGTCATCAAATAAGAGAGTTAGCTATGGAAAGTCAAAAAATATCTCTAGTGATCCACAATTTTGCTAGTTAGTGGGGGAACAACTTTGTCCTTGCAGCAATTAAACTATTTAAAGCCAAAGTTATTAACATGCTGCAATATGGATCTCAGATGTGCATTTACAAAAACTTCCCAGGCCTTGAACAACTACAAACATAATTCTTAAAATCAGTAGCACGCCTCCCATACTTTTATCTCATTCAAGGTTCTGGCAAGATAATGTTGTCTAAGATTCTGGGTGAAACAAACCATTTGGGGAACCTCACTGGCACACCTCATTCTATGAATTATACATTAGTCTGCTCTGCAAAACCACATCAGCCAAGATCTGAGTTGGTGTAGCTTTTCAATACCAGTCCTACTTACTTTAGACGCAGGAAAAAAATATTTGTACAACTTAAGAAGAGGATATGGGACTTAGACATTCAGGTAGGCTGAGCCAACCTTTCCCTCTCACATACAAATAAATTGCTTCCTCCCCCAGATACTTACCAATTACTTCTGTAAGATTCTGTATGACCCACATAGAAGGCTCTTCTCCCTAAACCCATGATGGCGAACCTATGGCACGCGTGCCAGAGGTGGCACACAGAGCCCTCTCTGCTGGCACGCGCACCATTACCCCAGGTCAGATCTCTGTGGCATTTCTTTTGTGAGCTTCTGTTTCCCTGCAAATGACAAAACAGAAGCTCACAAAAGAAAAAGATCTTACCTCTTGCCATGCTGCCAATGTTGGGATGCCCCACCTCCTGCTGATCAGCTAGTCTTTCAGTCTAAGTTGCGCATGCGTGCATACCTGTGCATGAACGCATGTGTGCGCACGTGGGCACCTTTCAGTTTGGGCACGTACATGTGCACAGTTTGGGCACGTACATGTGCACAGTTTGGGCACTCGGCGTCTAAAAGGTTCACCATCACTGCCCTAAACCCTAGAGATGCTCCCTCTACTGTGAAGACAGCTGGTCAATATGGCAAACTTTCATATGAAAACCATGTATTTATTTGTTCAAATGTAGAGGTTAGGAGCAGTGGTGAAATTCAAATTTCTTTTACTACTGGTTCTGGGGGCATGGCTTGGTGGGCGTGGCAGGGGAAGGATACTGCAAAATCTCCATTCCCTCCCCACTTAAGGGGAAGGATACTGCAAAATCTCCATTCCCACCCCACTCTAGATGTGATATTTGCTAGTTCTCCGAACTACTCAAAATCTCCAGGTTCTGTCAGAACCTGCTGAAATTCACTGCTGGTTAAGAGCAGAGTGGCTCATGTGGTTAGGATGCTGGTTGACAAGCTGCAAGCCAGAATTCAAGACCTGAGTGCTGCTGTGGGGTGGGGTGAGCTCCTATCCTTCACTCCAGTTCCTACTGGAGACATGAAAGGAGCCCCAACTGGCATCCCCTGGTGATGACTGTGGCTAATCCTTTCAACCTAGAAGTGCTTTAGTGCTTCTGACATGAGTGCAATTTGAATGTAGAGATTGAGTTTGCCTCACTCATCTTTTTAAAGTGCCCACCGTACAGGCACTAGTGATCACAGCTAATAGCCCTGTTCTTTAATCTGATTATAATATGTATACATACATATATGAATATGTATGAATATGCATAAATGTATATGTGTGTGTATATATGTATATATATGAATGGGGCTGGTATGAGAGAACTGAAAATTGCTGAGTATTCTGTTAGTATTCTCTTAATATTAAGGAATACTCTTCATATATAATAATAATAATAAATGAAATGTAATTATGGTTTAAGATTGAGTCTAAGAAAATTAAGCAAACTCTGCTGTTGTTCTCTTATATAATCATTAAATCAGAGATGACCCAGACAATGTCTACTTGAATCCTCTTTCTGCAACTCAGTATGTATGTGCAAAATATTAACTAGGATAATTAATTCCATACATTTGTTTAGATGTATAGCAAAGCTATCATATTATAAAACACTTTTTAAAATGTATACATCTTGCACATGGTGAGTTAATGCATTCTTAGGAATCAAATTATCTCAATCAAATTATCTCTTGTGGCTCAACAGGCTAATGCAGTCTGTTATTAACACAGCTGCCTGCAATTACAATTACTGCAGGTTCGAGTCCCACCAGGCCCAAGGTTGACTCAGCCTTCCATCCCTAGGTAGGTAAAATGAGGACCCAGATTGTTGGGGGGGCAATACAAGTTGACTTTGTATATAATATACAAATGGATGAAACTATTGCCTTACACAATGTAAGCCGCCCTGAGTCTTCGGAGAAGGGCGGGATATAAATTCAAATAAAAAAATAATAATCCAAAACTAGTTTATGAAACAGCAGAGGAAATGCTTACCTAATCTCAGATGGCACAAAATTGGGATGTAGCATATCTTACAAGACAGAAATAAAACCTAAAACAATCATGGCAGTTTAAAGAATTGGAATGAAAGTAAGTGCATGAAATTTAACAAAGAAAATGGCACATTCTTTAGGAAACAAAAATAAAATGTGAAGTTACAGGATGGGGAATTTATACTTTGGTGATGGTACTTATAAAAAAATCTTGGGGTGATACTGTAAATGATTCAAAACTAAATATGAATAAGCATTGTGATGTGGCTGAAAAGAAAAACAGAAAGCCATTGTAGGCTGTACCAACCAAAGTATAGTTTGAAGAGTAATAGCTCTGCTTTTTCCAGTTTGATCAGAACCCTTCTTAAGTATTGTGTCTTGTTTGGGACACCCTACTTTAAGAAGGATTCAGAGAAGTTAGAGCAGGTCCGACCAGTGATGGGATCCTACCGATTTTACAACCGGTGGGGTGATCGTGCGCTTCGCCCAAACCGGTCCGTACTGGTAGAATCCCACTCCTGGGTTCAACAAAGGATAATGATACACTCAAGGGAGTAAAAAACAAAAAGGCATGTGTACAAAGTTTGACAATTGGTCATACATGTAACCCAGCAGATTGAAGAGGATATCACCAGGAAAAAGATAGAGATTTTACAAAAGGAAAGATAATAATAATAATAATAATAATGATAATGATAATAATAATAATAATAATATTTTAATTTGTATACCGCCCTTCTCCCGAAGGACTCAGGGTGGTGAACAACCAAATAAAATACAAGAAACAAAACACATACAATATTAAAAACAACCCTTAAAAAACTTATTCAATTGGCCAAAGATTTAAGATAAAATTACACCCTATAAAATTACAGGAATTTAAAACCCATTTAAATCAAATTAAAATGTTTCTTTTTTTAAAAAATCAAGCCAGTCCAGCCATACGAAATAAATAGGTTTTAAGTTCGCGGCGAAAGGTCCTAAGGTCAGGCAGTTGTCGAAGTCCAGGGGGAAGCTCGTTCCACAGGGTAGGGGCCCCCAGAGAAAAGGCCCTCCCCCTGGGGGCCGCTAATCGACATTGTTTGGCTGACAGCACCCTAAGGAGTCCCTCTCTGTGGGAACGCACCGGTCGCTGGGAGATAGAAGACGGCAGTAGACGGTTCCGTAGGTATCCCGGTCCTAAGCCATGGAGCGCTTTGAAGGTAATAACCAATACCTTGAAGCACACCCGGAAGACAACAGGTAGCCAGTGCAGTCTGCGCAGGATAGGTGTTACATGGGAGCTCCGAACTGCTCTCTCAATAACCCGTGCAGCCGCATTCTGGGCTAGTTGGAGTCTCCGAGTGCTCTTCAAGGGGAGCCCCATGTAGAGAGCATTGCAATAGTCCAAGCGAGAAGTAATGAGAGCATGAGTGACCGTGCATAGGGCATCCCGGTCCAGGAAGGCACACAACTGGAGGATCAGGCGAACCTGATAAAAAGCTATCCTGGAGACGGTCGTCAAATGCTCTTCAAAAGACAACCGCCCATCCAGGAGCACGCCCAAGTTGCGCACCCTCTCCATCGGGGCCAATGACTCGCTCCCAACAGACAGCCACATCTGCAGCTGACTGTACCAGGGTGCCAGCATCCACAGCCACTCCGTCTTGGAGGGATTAAGCTTGAGCCTGTTCCTCCCCATCCAGACCCGTACGGCTTCCAAACACCAGGACAGTACATCGATAGCTTCGCTGGGGTGGCCTGGGGTGGAAAAGTACAGCTGCATGTCATCAGCGAACAGTTGGTATCTCACCCCAAAACCACTGATGATCTCACCCAGCAGCTTCATATAGATGTTGAACAGGAGGGGTGAGAGAATCGATCCCTGCGGCACCCCACACATGAGGCACCTCGGAGTCGATCTCTGCCCCCCTGTCAACACTGTCTGCGTCCGGTCAGAGAGGTAGGAGGAGAACCACAGATAAACGGTGCCTCCCACTCCCAACCCCTCAACTGGCGCAGCAGGATACCATGGTCGATGGTATCAAAAGCCGCTGAGAGGTCTAATAGGACCAAGGCAGAGAGTAACCCTTATCCCTGGCCCTCCAGAGATCATCCACCAACGCGACCAAAGCAGTCTCTGTACTGTATCCAGGTCGAAAGCCGGACTGGAACGGGTCTAGATAGACAGTTTCATCCAGGTACTGGGGTAGCTGAGATGCTTTTCAACAGTATGTTAGGAAAAAAACCCAATAGTTAGTCATTACTTAATAATAATGGCAATTTGACAATGGAACAGATAATCTAGAAAGATGGTGGGCTTCCCATGACTGCCTATGTTCAAGAGGCTCTTCAGCCATCTGTCTGGGAAATTTAATTGGATTCATGCAAGTAAAGCCTGCAATGGATTATTTATTTATTTATTTATTTATTTTGTCACAACATCATATAAAAAGATTATATAGTATATAAACATATATATGAGTAAATATTAGGAGGTATAAGCATATATATATATATATGTAGGTCTTTGGTTATTCGGGTTTTCTCCCGCGTAAAATTGGAAGTGTCTTGGCGACGTTTCGACGAAGTCTCATTCGTCATCTTCAGGCTTCAGCTTCGTGCTTCTGGGAGCACGAAGCACGAAGCTGAAGCCTGAAGATGACGAATGAGACTTCGTCGAAACGTCGCCAAGACACTTCCAATTTTACGCGGGAGAAAACCCGAATAACCAAAGACCTACATACAAACACCCGCGAAAACCTCAAAAAACAAATATATATATATATATATATGAAGAAGAAAAGAAAAACAATACACTGAATCTAAATGGCCCCATCTCACTCTTCGATTGTTTCTACTTTTATATTGTTTGACAGTCTTCCATTCATTCCTCCTGTTAGTTGTATAGCATTTGTTTTAGAATCTAAGTTCAAGAAACTGATTATTTTTTTAGATGCTAACCCAGTTGATAACTGCTTGCACATTTAAAATCTCAAAGTACGAGTGAAGTTATGTAATTAGCACTATATTATCCACTGGAAGGCTCTATAGTTTTGATGCAGTGTTGCCCTCTATTACAATTGTGCTTTCCTTGAGGACCTATAAAGGAACCAAAGTGATGACCAGATCATCACAAACATCTTAGAGTATAAATAAGGGTTTCATTGCTCATTTATTCTTTGCCTTGGGCTACATTTACATCTCAGGTCTCAAGCAGCATACTAGGCTATTTTGATGTACTGGTGAAATTCAGATTTAAGAACCTATAAATGTACTGTGTAGATCAATGTGTAGACTTTGGTTTTTGCATTATATGAATTGTATTGTTAATATGATGGAATATTGTTAAAGATGTGAATGATAAACAGGCTTCTTATATTTAATTGTATAACATCTTCCCATGTAATTTAATTTAAATTGAATTAAATCAAGTGTAGTTTTTCTCCCATGTCTGTCCATCCCCCCCCTAATCTCACACACTTTTTGAATAGCTTTCCTCCTCAAATGGTCCTTGGTCCTTTGCTACAGACCACTGTTTCTTAACTTCAGCAAGTTTAAGATGCATGGATTTCAATTCCCAGAATTCCCCAGCATATTGAAGTCAACACATCTTAAAATAGCTAAGGTTGAGAAACACAAAGCAGTTCATTGCTGTTAGTTTATTTATTTTATTTATTTATTTATTTATTAAATTTTTATACCGCCCTTCTCCCAAGGGACTCAGGGCGGTGTACAGCCAAAAGGTAAAAACATAAAAAATATACAATTAAAACCGAGCATATTAGAAAAGTGGCCAATTAAAAGATTCAAAATTTAAAATTACAAACCCTAAAATAATAAAACCCCGGTTAAAAAATTTAAAAATATTAAGCCAGTTAATACACATGTATAGCAACATGTCCTTCTCTTGGCAATAAGTGGCCTTCTGTTATGTGGTGTTCTGCTTCACAGTACAAGGAGCTATAAAGAATATCAAATGCCTTTCAAAACTCCTTAAAAGTTGCAAAGATCCAATCTGGGTTGGTCGCTGAGACCAGAGGTGGTATTCAGCCGGTTCAAACCGGTTCGGTCAAACTGGTAGTAGTGACCTGCAGGTGGGCCCACGAGCCCGTCCACCCACCCGGACGCAATCCCGTCCTATATCACTATATTTTTGATGCTGCATGCATGTGTAGATGGCACACGCGAGTGAATTGCCATATTTTGTGATGCCACACACATGCACGGATGGTGCACTCACATTTCCTGTGCTGGGCAAATCGGTTGCCACAGTATGTGAAGCCCACCTCTGACCGGGACCAGAAATTTACTCTTCTGAGCTTTTAGACTCATGCTGGAGCCCATCCTCCAGGAACTTCTCTCTACTGGATTAGGTGCTTTGGGCTATTCTATGAGTTGCATTTATATGGTGCCTTCCTATTCATTGATTGGTATGTTGATGGCTGGCGATTGGCTGGTGTTTCCTTGTGCTGCCAAGTCTTCGGCTCCTAAGTACCAGATAAACTGGTGATAAATCAACATTCCTGTTGACTGACAAGGGGCTCGTTTCCCAGGCTTCAAAAATTTCCCTGACTATCTTTGTACCTGCATGACCAACAATCTTAGTAGCTGTGAAATTGAATGTATGTCCTTGTTCATTGCAGTGTGTGGCTGTCAATTAGTTTGGGTCACTTCACTTGTGTTTTTTGCAGTCTGGTGGTTAGCTTCCTCCCCATCTGTCTTACATAGTCACAGGGGCAATCTATTCTTTAAAAGTCTTTGTCCCTAAAGGCCAATGAAGGCATTCTTATCCACTCTAGTCACATTTATGTGTTCCAGTGATCAAGGCAGAAAGAGAATAAACGAAAGAAGATTGCTTATGTTTAATTAGTAAAAAAACAACAACAACTTGGACTAATTATCTTGCCCATATCCTATAAAACAGTCAACTGTAAGCAAAAAGCTATGCAACAAGATTGAGCTTCAGTGAAAATTAAATGACCCACTTCATTTTTCCATAGGAAATGTGCTCTGATTTGCTCAGACTTCCCCATTCAAAGAGAAGCATATCTTGCAGGACCACTCAGGGCATAAATCTGGATGAGTGAGGCTATACAAGCCAGTGAGCTGAGCTAAAATATATTATTCTCAACTCAAAACACACAGAAATAGTACAGCAATTAATCTTGGAGGTCATGCTGTTGGCACCAGTATTAGCTATAGGCGTGGGCAGATAGCTGTGCTGTGTTGTATGTTGGCAGGCTAGGGTAGTACTCATTGTTTATGGAAGACAAATATCTTGGTGGCTGCACATCTTTTGTAAGCTTGAAAGAGATAACTATGCAAGAGCAACTCTTGGAATCATGGAGTGTGTTTGTTTTAAGAACTTCAAAGAGGAAGAAGAACTGTAATATGCAGAAGTCACCTTTCGTCATTTGTTTCTTGTGCGCTAAACTTTCTTTCTCCTGGAAAAAAAAAATCATCTTTAATAATTGCTGATTTCCGGAAGGTGAAATTTCCCTGTACTGCAGATGTTTGATGCAATAAAAGCATTATTGCCATGTTGTTAATTGGCACCACTGGGAAGGAGAACAACAGAAATACCTATAAATATCAGATAAGCCATCTCCTTGCCTTTGGGGCATAATGAGCAATGGAAACATGGAAGGTAGTGGAAGAATTTGTGGCCCAGCCCAAGGAAAAGTCTTAACAAATACTGTATGGAAAAATCCAAAAGGCTTCAACTTTTGTAATTTATAACAGAAGGGGACAAAATTTTCATGAAGGGGAAAGATTAGAAAATTTCAGGGAAATCAGTGCAGAGGATTTGGAATTTGAATGCCTGTCACATTCAATACATTGGAATGGACAGAATCTGATCTTGGCAAGAGTATCTCTAGTATAGAATGAATCATACAAAACTTCAGAAGGATCGTAGGCAAAAGGGGTTTATGCAAAGAGCATCTTTGCAAGTTGAGAGTAGTCCAAAAAAGATGCATTCGATCACCCCAGTGGAAAACTTCCATGAACTACTGAAACCAAATAAATATCTCAGTCTTCCTGTATCAAAGCGCAAGCAGAACTGGCAGAAAAGACTGTGTGACCCATCTGAATTTTTATGAATCAGTGAATTGAAATGGATATCCATTCTTTTAAATACATCCTCTTCCTGTAGTCAAAGCACTCCAACATACAGGATTTGGAAAGCCCCTAAAAGCTGGATTCCATTCAGGACAGCGAAGAGGATTATATTAAACACAAGAGAACAACCAAGGTTGGTGGGGGCACTTTACCAACATCTTCATCATTGTTCAGGGACATAATTGGCAACGTTGCATGCTATTATAGCTTCTGGAAGGAAATTGGGAATGTATTGGCTTGCTTGCTTATTATATTTTCATTCTACTGAATTTATCAAGACTTGTGGCATTTTTTCAGGTAGACACTAAATATTTTACTACAATAACTAAAAACACTGACAACAAATAAATAAATTGAAATGCTCAATGAAATCAATATGTAAACTTAGTTTCTTTAAATGATTTAGCCATTAAAATTAACAATAGTAATTTGTCATGGAATGCTTTCTGGAAAAAAATCTCTTTTTGTAGTCTTTGAGAAAGTCAGTGTTATTGGAGCCAATGTTATTAGAAAGAAACCAGGATCATGACTGTGAAACAGAGCTTCCTGCCCTCAGCCCACACCCACATGTTACAGAAGAATCAATAGCTTTTCCTGGGATGATTATGTAAGATAAATTAGCTCATGTTTGAGAAAACAGTCCTGCAGTTATGTAGGCCTTTTATGGCTTTATATGTATTCTACCTGGGGCTGCCCTTGAAGACTAGTTAGAAGTTACACCTGGTCTAATATATACCATGGAGACAGTAAGGGGTATGAGTCATTATGTTCATGGAACGCCGTTGCTCCATGAATTGTACTGATGGGTATTTGGTTTCTGGGGGTAAATCAAGGTATTTATCACTTATAAAGCCCTTTATGGCATAGGGCCTGGTTATCTGAGGAACCACTTATCTCCAATAGTTTCTGTTTGCCCTGTAGATTAGATCAGGGTAGATATACTCCAGGTCTCCTCAATGAAACAATATCAGGACTTGAGAAGCATGCCTTCTCTGTTGTGGCAACTGCCATTTACAACATAATTGTCCTAGAGAATCATATGGCTGCTACCCAAAAAATGGCTAAAAGCTCAGTAAAAACCTGCCTGTTTTCTTATCCTTGGAGTAGAGTGGTAGAGCCCTTGTATAATTTTATTCAATTACCATCTTTTCTTCTGAACATGCATAATCTTTGTTTTTATTGCCTTACAATTTTCTTGCTTTTAATATTCTGAGCTATCCAGAGTCTTGTAGGGTTAGCCAGTGTTTAATTTGAATGAATGAATGAATGAATGAATGAATGAATGAATGAATGAACAATCAATTTGCTAAAAGGGTAAAAGGAAGGTGAACCATACAGTTTTACTGAATTCTTAATTCATAGGTCCATGTATTACAAAAGATGTTCAAACATAAATGTGAAGAATTAGTTTAGTTTAGCTTAAGCCTGAAGCAGCTATTATGCTTAACTTAGCAAGGAGGATTGAATATACATTTCTAGACATCAAGGTTGGCTCAGCCTTCCATCCTTTATAAGGTAGGTAAAATGAGGACCCAGATTGTTGGGGGCAATAAGTTGACTTTGTATATAATATACAAATGGATGAAGACTATTGCTTGACATAGTGTAAGCCGCCCTGAGTCTTCGAAGAAGGGCGGGATATAAATGCAAATAAAAAATATATATATTTAATAACAGGGGTAGGCATCTTGATATCTGGTGCCTTTCAGGTACTTTAAACTAGACCTCAGATAATTCCTGGTCATTGGCCATATCGATAACACTATTGCTAATCCACTTTATACTACATATGTGGGAAGTTACACTCAAAAGCCTTTTGTAGAAAAGTCAGCTTAATCTCCTAAACAAGTGTGCCACTGATGATTGTTCTCTTCTGATAGGAGAACTTGGGCAACACACAGCAGTTATTAATATTTGAGTGTTTACAAAGCAATTTAATTAGAAAAATCTAAAAAAGTGGAAAGTTAAAATGCATGTCTCTAGTGTCAATAAAGGGAAGCATAGGAATACACTGAGTGCTTATTACGTGATTCAGAATTGAATACTTAAATAATATGTCTCTGGGTAGTGCACTGATCACAATGATAAACAGAATTATTCCTGTATCTCATTAAAAAGTTAAATGTTGAATCTAATATTTAAAAAAATAGCATGTAATGTTTTCAATGTACTATCTATAAAGATATAAAGAAATCAGACATGGATTTTCTGGTTTTTTCTTTGAAGACATTTTGCTTCCCATCCAAGCAGCTTCTGACTGGATGGTGGAGAATGGAAGGATTTATACTCCTTGCAGACAGCTGGTCATTTGCATTCATTTAGCAAGTCATTAAGGCCACCTGGAGATACACATTAAGGCTACCTGGAAGACACATTAAGTAAGGCAGAAGCTTTAACACTGAAGTTTACAGAAAACCACTACATACAGATCAATATTTACATTTTGATTCCCACCACCCACTGGAGCACAAAATGGGAGTCATCAGAACTCTACATCACTGAGCTGAAGGCCTGCCTACCAGCAAAGATGGGAAAGAAAAAGAACTAAAATGCATCAAGGAAGACCTCAGAATATGTCGCTATTCCAAGTGGGCCTTCATCAAATCTCAAAAAAGACCCTACAGGAGCTCCTCCATTACAGACAATGAAGAGAACAATATATTAAGCAATGTTCTCATGCCATACAGTGCAGGAAAATTGGAAAAGCTCAGGAGGATCTTCACCCAACACAACGTATGTGCACACTTTTAAAACTCAAGAATACACTAAGGCAGAAGAAGCTCATCCATCCCAAGGATAAAATACCCAGACACAAACTGAGCAATATGGTATATGCAGCACAATGCAGTGAGCCATGTGTAGATTTGTCACTGGAGAAACAAAACAACTACTTCATAAATGCATGGGAGAACAAACCCATCAGGACTAGATTCAGCAGTCCATCTGTCTCTTTTGAAGACAGCAAAATCTACAGTTTGGACAGAGAGAAATGCTGGTTTTAAAGAGGGGTCAAAGAGGCCATCTGTGTTAAAATTGAACAGCTCTTTCTCAACAGAGAGGGAGGGATATGTTCTTCTATCTCCAGTCTACAACACAGTCCTTTCAGCAGTTCCAAGAAGGCTCCACAGCCATTTGCATCATTCAGGTGACCCTGACAACCAGATGAACCTCCTGGGGACCTTAACGACTTGCAAAAAGAATGCAAATCACCAGTTGTCTGCAAGGAGTATAAATCCTTCCATTCCCCACCATCCAGTCAGAGCTGAAGAAGCTTCTTGGATGAGAAGTGAAACATCTTCAGAGGAAAAAAAACCAGAAGGTCCAGTTGCCTCTTGAAAAAGCACCTTAGCACAATTCTTGTTTCTTGAGTAATTTAATCTTCCATTTAAGAAATTGCACTCACATTTGAAATGGAATTGGCTATAGAACAGAACTGTCCAAGGTGCTATACTAGCTTTAGATTATATCCATCAGCTGCTGAAATTTCTTTTAACATCCATGTAACATTTTTCCAAACATCTGGACTTTGCTTATATATTATGTTTCTTTTATTTCTCCTTAGGATTCACTGCATGAGACCAGCATACTTACTTTTTCAGTACCAATTTCCAATGCTTTAAATTCCAAGCCATTTTTTAAAAAAGTCCTCCAATAAAATAAGATGTTGATGGAAGTGACTTCTTCCTCTAGATATAAGAATGGAAGATAGGTTACAATACTACATGTGCTGGGTGCACAGGAACATCATATGCAATTATTTTTTTGCCCTGTCCAGTCAATGTATTTAGATAATTTTCATTGTATGCAGAGAAATATCACAAATTTCCAGTATTGCTTTACCAAAAGCTGTTCTTTTGGGATGGGACTGGGGATAAATACCTTTATATTATGACATGTTCTATCAATCCACTTGTTCTTATATTTTCTAGTATCAAATTTCTTCTGCAGTTTTAGAATTAAATACTGATACGATTATATGTTTCATAGGAATCCTTCTGATTTTTTATTTTTTATTGCTATTATCAACTTTGCTTTTTCATTCTTATTATTCGATGATGTTATTTTCATGGTACATCATGGTACCTATATGAGAAATGACCAGCTCAGATTGTACTTTTATATTTGTCACTAGTGCTTCATTTTATATTCATAAAATTTAGATTTGCTATTTGAGGCCTGCTCTTTTGGCAACTCTTATTATTTTAATTTATGAGTTTATTTATTATTTATATACATATGAAAGCTGCTGTTATAGAATAATTCATAACTTTAAAAAAAATACCTCTTTTCTCTTCAAACCTTTTCACCATGGAGAGGTCGACGTTAGAATTGTCTTGCTAAGCCATAGTACAGTTTACAGTATTCTTTCTTTCCCATGTGTTACGATCATTTAAGTGATTCACTCAAGAAATTTAATCACAGAATGTTCATTTAATTGGAATAGCAAATAATTATTTTTCAGTTAAGAAAAGTAACGATATGCGCAATTAAAAGCCAGATACAAAACAGCAGCATGATGTCACCCTGTTAAATTTTCGGTGAATGAGAAGGGGAAAAGTGCTTAACATAGGGCTTCAATTAATGCATTTTCTGGATACATCTGCTTGGAACAGAAGTTCCAGATGCCTGTAAATCCTCAGAGGCACAAATTTAAGGCCAGACATTCAGCGTGGCTCTCTTAATCCAGGAGGCTGCAATGCAAACACGAAAAAGAAACAGAGAGAGGGAGGGAGAGGGAGAGGGAGAGGGAGGGGGAAGGAGAGAGAGAGAGAGAGAATTTCCCATTAATATGTAAGGCTGTAGCAAATGCTGCCTTGGGGCACTAAAATAAGGATCTGACTCACTTTCTCTCCACCCTTTTGTCTTCATTTACTTCATTCATATGTGGCTTCTGATTGACTTAGTTCCATGAATATGCTAGATATGGAGAGAATAGGGCCGTGGTGGCTCAGGCTGTAAGATAGCCTGCTATTAAAAACACAGCAGCCTGCAATTACTGCAGGCTCGAATCCCACCAGGCCCAAGGTTGACTCAGCCTTCCATCCTTTATAAGGTAGGTAAAATGAGGACCCAGATTGTTGCGGGGGCAATAAGTTGACTTTGTAAATATACAAATAGAATGAGACTATTGCCTTACACACTGTAAGCCGCCCTGAGTCTTCGGAGAAGGGCGGGATATAAATGTAAATAAATAAATAAAAAGAATAGAAGCAGCTGAGGGAGTATAAGCAAGCAGAATGAGCAGCCAGAAACATAGGCAGGGACAGGGACAGATGGCATGCAACTCAAAGTTACCTCAGTCTTGGGAATGTTGCCACACACATATCAAATGTATGCCTTTTTTAGGCTTTGTAACTTATCAGCATATCTACATTAGTTATTCAAGTATCAAGCAAGGCAGCTGGGAGAAATTAGGAGAATCAGAAATAGAATCTTAGTATGTGCCAGTGGGTGCTCAGAAATTGCGGTACAGAATTGGGAGATTTTAGCTATTATTTCACATCCTGAACTCTGTGCCAGCTGCGCTTTGTCCTCAGCAGAAATATCATTCAACCCCAAATCCTAGGTCCAATCCTGAAATTATTGCACAGCTTTTACTTCCCAGAAAAAAGGAGTGTAAAGGAAGTGGCTGGGTGGGCATTTAACATAATAACAGAGTTGGAAGGGACCTTGAAGGTCTTCTAGTCCAACCCTCTGCCCAGGCAGGAAACCTTATACCATTTCAGACAAATGGCTATCCAACATTTTCTTAAAAATTTCCAGTGTTGGAGCATTCACAACTTTTGCAGGCAAGTTGTTCCACTTATTAATTGTTCTAACTGTCAGGAAATTACTCCTTAGTTCTAAGTTGCTTCTTTCCTTGATCAGTTTCCACCCATTGCTTCTTGTTCTATCCTCAGGTGCTTTGGAGAATAGTTTGACTCCCTCTTCTTTGTGGCAACCCCTGAGATATTGGAACACTGCTATCATGTCTCCCCTAGTCCTTCTTTTCATTAAACTAGGCATACCCAGTTCCTGCAACCATTCTTCATATGTTTTAGCCTCCAGTCCCCTAATCATCTTCGTTGCTCTTCTCTGCACTCTTTCTAGAGTCTCCACATCTTTTTTACATCGTGGCGACCAAAACTGATTGTGAATCGTGGTGACCAAAACTGAATGCAGTATTCCAAGTGTGGCCTTACCAAGGCATTATAAAGTGGTATTAACACTTCACGTGATCTTGATTCTATCCCTCTGTTTATGCAGCCCAGAACTGTGTTGGCTCTTTTGGCAGCTGCTGCACACTAGGAGGATATTTTCACACTAGGAGGATATTTTCACACTAGGAGGATATTTTCACACTAGGAGGATATTTACTAGGAGGATATTTACACCTGAGGCTACTGATGTTTTATGTTAACAGGACTAGGTAGAGTATGACTAGGAGTGAAAATATACTCGTAATAGTCTACTACTATGAATAGCAGTTCTCATTTCTTTTCTTTTCTTTTTTAATAAATAGCATTTTTGGAATCATAAAGGCATGCAGAATTGAGCACTTTGGTGAGTTAATGGTACTTGTAATGTATCTTTAAATATTTTGGCGGGAAACAAGCACGTTGCTGATTGGTTGAAGCCGCCGGTTAAACTGTATATAAGGAGAGGTTTTTCCCCAGCCCGGTTGCTGGGTTCACCATATAGTAAAGAGCTGTTGTCACTACCCTGGTCTCCTGCCTCGTTATTGCCCGAATCTAACACTGGCGACGAAGGTGGGATCTCGAGGTTAAGAGCACCAGGAACGAGCTGAACGCACGAAAGAACCGAACCCAGCAAAGCTTAGGGCAGAATCGCAGCGATGGCCAGCTACACTCCGCCCGCGCTGTTTGGCCCTTCCAGGGAGAAATGGGGAACGTACATGACCCGTTTCGAGAGCTTCCTGGAGGCAAATGAGCTGCAAGGAGTTCCAGACAACCGCAAAAGGGCATATTTCCTGAGCCACTGCGGTCCCGAGGTCATCGACATCGCGGAAGCCCTGGCAGAGCCAACGCCGGTACAATCGGTATCGTGGCAAACTCTGCAAAATCTCTTAAAGAACCATTTCGCGCCAACACCGTCCAAGTACGTACGGCGTTTTGAATTTGGAGAGCGCAGACAGCAAGAGGGCGAATCCATCAGCGAGTACATGGCCGCCCTGAGGAAAGCCTCCAAAGACTGTGGGTACCGAGATTTGGACGAGGAGCTACTAGAGCAACTCATCCGTGGGGTCAGAGACATGCGTTTGCGGAGGCGGCTGCTATCAAAAAGCAATCTAATGCTGGCAAACGCTCTGGACGAAGCCAGAGCTCATGAGATGTCCACCCAAGCAGCGGAAACCCTACAAAAGCCGCTCACACCAACGGCGAGGGCAAAAGAAACCCCGGTGCACAACGAAGAAATCCAGACCGAATCAGACGGCGAGGATGAGGAGGAAATTTGCCTCACCGAGAGAAGGGGCAAAGAAGACCGGGATGAATGCGGAAGTTGCGGAGGGCAACACCAGCGTCAACGATGCAAGTTCAAGGACGCTACATGTCGGCGGTGCGAGAAGAAGGGGCACCTGGCTCAAGTCTGTCGAGCACCCCAACCTTCCCGCCGAAAATTCAAATCGACCAATCAGAGCGCAGGATCGGCAAGGCGACCCGCGATTGGTCAAAACAGAAAGGGCGCGAATTCAAATCGAACGACCGTTGTAATAGGCCGTGCAGCAACCCGCGTCGAGAAGAAAATCTTCACCAGACCGAAGATCGAAGGAGTGCCGTGCCGACTAGAAGTGGACACAGGGTCAGCGATCACAATCATGTCCTGGGACACTTTTGCAAAAGCCTTGCCGAAAACCGCCAAACGCAAACTGCAAACACAACGGCTACGAGTGCACGACTACCAAGGGAATCGCATCCCTGTTCGAGGGACCACCTCCGTCCGCGTCGAGTACGGACCACACAAGAAGACCCTGCCCATCACGATAGTCGAAGGGACCCTGCCAAGTCTGTTGGGACTAGACTGGTTCCGTGCATTGGGCATGGGAGTGACTGGCATCTACAGAAGTGACTGTAACCTAAAAGACACACTCATGAACGAGTTCGAAGATGTCTTCAAGGACTGCCTGGGCAAGTACAAGGGGACCCCTATTTCCTTCAACTTAGACCCCCAGGTAGCCCCCATTAGGTTAAAGGCAAGGAGAGTCCCTTTTGCCCTTAAACCTAAGATTGACAAGGAGATAGACAAGCTCATAAATCAGGGGATTCTGGTGCCAGTCGATCACGCAAAGTGGGAGATGCCAATCGTCACCCCAGTGAAACCAGATGGGTCAGTTAGAATCTGCGCTGACTACAAGGCGACGTTAAACAAAGCCTTACAGAAAAGCGCTTACCCGGTTCCCGTGGTGCAACACTTGCTGCACTCGCTGGGGCAAGGGCAAGTCTTTGCAAAGTTAGACTTGGCTCAAGCCTATCAACAACTGCCCGTAGACGCCAACACAGCCGAAGCCCAAACGATTGTGACTCACAGAGGTGCTTTCAAGTGTACCCGATTACAATTTGGGGTGAGTGTGGCACCGGGGCTATTCCAAAATTTAATGGAGCGACTTCTGCAAGGGCTCCCAGGGGTAGTCCCCTACTTCGATGATATGTTGATATCAGCCGAAAATTTAGAAGAATTGGGGGAGCGCTTGAGAAAAGTTCTGGGCATTTTCCGGTCAGCCGGTCTAAAGGTTAAAGTGAACAAATGCCAGATAGGGGTAGAATCCGTAGAGTTCTTGGGCTACAGAATAGACAAGAAGGGAATTCACCCCACTGAAAGCAAGGTCAAAGCAATAAGAAAGGCTCCAGCGCCCAAAAACAAAACAGAGCTACAGGCATTCCTGGGGCTAGTGAATTTTTACGCGGTCTTTTTAAAAAACAAGGCAACCGTTGCTGAGCCGCTGCATAAGCTTCTGGGAAAGAATACTGTTTGGTCTTGGGGAAAGTCGGAAGCTAGGGCTTTCGAAGCAGTAAAAAACCTACTATCGAGCGATAGCTTACTGATCCAGTATCATAGCTCATTGCCATTATTATTGGTTTGTGATGCCTCCCCTTACGGGGTGGGGGCTGTGCTCAGCCACAGACTCCCAAACGGCACAGAAGCCCCAATAGCCTTCTACTCCAGAACGATGTCCTCGACAGAGAGGAACTATAGCCAGTTGGATAAGGAAGCGCTAGCCATTGTGTCAGGGGTAAAAAAGTTTCACGAATATGTTTTTGGTAGAGACTTTGAAATTGTTACAGACCATAGACCTCTGTTAGGGATACTGGCTGGCGACCGCCCAACGCCTGTGGCACTTTCGCCACGATTGACCCGATGGACTATCTTCTTAGCCGCTTATTCCTACAAGCTGCAGCATCGACCCGGAAAAGAGTTGGGGCATGCGGACGCCTTAAGCAGATGCCCACTACCAGGGGCGATCGAAGACCCCACTCCGGGGACGCCCATCCTGCTAATTGACTCTCTGGACTCTGGCCCAGTCACGTCTAAGGAGGTGGCTCGGGCGTCATACCAGGACATTATTTTGAGGACTGTACTCAGT
Organism: Ahaetulla prasina; assembly: GCF_028640845.1. NCBI lineage: Eukaryota > Metazoa > Chordata > Lepidosauria > Squamata > Colubridae > Ahaetulla > Ahaetulla prasina. The sequence goes on from NC_080539.1 coordinate 273,499,348, forward strand.
TGGGTACAAAGAGGGTGGCCCGCTGCGCCGGGCGAGCGTTTTAAAGAATTTGTAAAAAAACGTGGGGAACTTTCGGCTCAAGGGGGGTGCCTGCTATGGGGGGATAGAGTGGTGATCCCAGAGAAATTAAGAAAAAGAGTGTTGGATCTCCTGCACGAGGGTCACCCAGGGATCGTTAGGATGAAGGGTCTAGCGAGAAGCTATGTGTGGTGGCCCTTAATGGACTCAGAAATTGCTGAAAGGGTAGGGAAATGCCAGGCCTGCCAAGAGTCCAGACCTCTACCCCCAACGGCCCCGGTTCGGGAATGGGAAAGACCCCAAGGGCCCTGGTCGAGAATCCACATTGATTTTGCCGGCCCCTTCCACGGCCAAACCTTCCTGGTAGTAGTCGATGCCTACTCCAAATGGCTGGAAATCATTCTCATGAGATCCATGACAGCCGAAGCCGTGATCTCAGTCCTACGGCACCTATTTGCAACACATGGGTTGCCCGACACATTGGTTTCCGATAACGGCCCGCAATTCACGGCAACACAGTTTGAGGAATACTTGGCAGAAGAGGGCATCCGGCATGCCCTCTCGGCGCCTTTCCACCCTGCGACGAATGGCCTTGCAGAGCGTTTCGTCCGAAGCGCGAAAGAGGCATTGTCCAGACTCAAGCCAGGCGACTGGCAATCAAAAATAGATATTTTCCTAGCCGTCCAACACCGAACCCCCTGTGCCACCACCGGCAGAAGCCCTGCCGAATTACTAATGGGCCGAAAACTCAGGTGCCCACTAGACCGTCTAAATCCCAACTATACACCAGAGGGATACAAGGGGGGACTCGAAAAGACAAGAGGAATGGATATAGGCGACCGGGTATGGGCGCACAACTATGGTGAGGGCCCGACCTGGGTAGCAGGAAAAATTCTAAACATAACAGGTCCCAAATCATACTTGGTAGAGTTAACGGATGGCCGAGTATGGAGGCGACATATAGACCAATTGAGGAAAGCAGTTGGCGGACAACCCGAGTCAGACGAAACAGGCCCTGACTATTCCATGTTTGAACCAACAGCTGACTCAAACCCGGGAAAATCGCAGGACTTAACTGAATTCCTGGAGGTCCAGCGACGCCCACAGGATCCTGTAGAAAACAGCAGGGACGACTCGGCAAATAATCCAGGGCCGGATGGCCTAGAGGAGGAGCCGAGAGGAGCAAAAAGCCCCTCCGGTCAACTCAACCCGCTCCCAGAGACTGTACTGCGCAGGTCCGAAAGAATCAGGAGACGCCCAGTCTATTTACGTGATTACGTTGAAAAGTAATATGTAAATATAATGTAAATATATAGGTAAAGTGTTTTCTGGGAGGGAAGGAGTGTAATGTATCTTTAAATATTTTGGCGGGAAACAAGCACGTTGCTGATTGGTTGAAGCCGCCGGTTAAACTGTATATAAGGAGAGGTTTTTCCCCAGCCCGGTTGCTGGGTTCACCATATAGTAAAGAGCTGTTGTCACTACCCTGGTCTCCTGCCTCGTTATTGCCCGAATCTAACAGTACTGTTATGAAATAAAGCGATGATTGCTTGAAATACTAGAAACTGAATACCGTAATACTTTATTTTAATGAAGCAGCTCAGCATTTAGGAAATGCCACCATTTTATTTATTTATATTAATGCTTCTGTTTTTCCTTTTTTCAATGATATAAGTCTAGAAACTTGCAGAGTTGACAGAGAATGGCTGGGCCATTTGGTATCCACAGCTGCTTATTTTAAGAAAGGTTTTGAATTATGCATCTTCAGAGCATGCCCTGAAACATTTGCAAAGGGCTGCACAATCCATTTCTTATATTCCAAAATTTGCAGGCATTGGCTCCTATTAAATTCTCTTAATTCAGCTGGCATAAGACATTTCTGTATTAAAAATAAATTTATGGCATGTAACTGGTACATTAGTTTAAGCTAATGCCAGCTGATTAGAGTGATGGCATTTTCTTTTAATTAACATTTAAATAGTCTCCTGTAATATTTTGTGATCTGTCAAACTACGATGATGATGATGCCATTGCATTTTAATGCAGCTGAGAAGTTGGGCAGTTATTTTTTCACACTGCTGAATCCTTGAGCTTATTTATGTAGTGCATATGCATTACTAGAGATTAGTCACCTGCCACTGGGAATGTGTTAAACTATACATCAAACAGGGGCAGAAGCTGAAGAGAATGAAGAGTAGCAATGGAACTTCAAAGCAGATTTCACCATAAAACATGTTCTAACACAAGCCCAGTTAGCAAGACAGGTTGATTGCTCCATTCTCCACTAGTTTTGACAAAATCCTGTTATCTTTTGTTAGAAGCTGTTGGGCCAAGTGCATAATCTGAAGCAACTCTTCTTTAAATGCCACAGTGCTAACAGTCAGAGTTGCAGGTCTCTTAAGGCAGCTAAATATCCTGGAAAATATGTCAATCTCTGAGACCAATAAGCATCCTTATAAATTATTCAAAAACCTTTCAGCTTTTCATATGTGCCTTGACCATTGTGGGAAGGTTCCTCCCTCCCTCCCCAAGATACAGCTGGCCCCAGTAAAAACTTGGCTTTTAAATTGAGCTTTGGAGCCAATATGATTGGAGATTCCATCTGGAGAGGGATATGAATCTGATTTCCTGGTTGCCCATTTAATACTGGCGATTTAAATAGAATTGGTTTATCTATTTTTTTAATACATCGTATGCTGCCCAGAGTCACAAAATTTGAATTGGCAATCAGATAAAATAAACACGTATTTGAGGACAGTCATAAATATTTAGAATATTCCCCCCCCCCCGCCCCCCAATTTGGCATTTTCCAAATAAGTTATTGGCTTGGATTTCTGGGAGAAGCAAGTCAAGCAACCCCAACATGTCCAGGAAAAAAAAATGTTGTGAAGGGTTGCATTAACACCGATTAGATCCAGACTTTTGAAGGGAGTAACATTTAAACATTGTGTAATCACAGATGCAAGTTGTGGCATTACACTGCTTTGTGATATACTATCTAACCAATCAGCTTCTTATTACAATGATAAAGTTCACTTAAAACAGAGGTGTCCTCTTGGCCAGTTCATATACCACAAAAACTGAAAGTTCAATACATTTGCTGAGAAGTTCCAGATACTGCTTTTCTTTTAAAAAAAAGAGAGTGAAAAGCCAGCTTTCTATTTATCTAAAATATAATTGAGGTAAGACAAGGACATGATTTCCTTCCTTCCTTCCTTCCTTCCTTCCTTCCTTCCTTCCTTCCTTCCTTCCTTCCTTCCTTCCTTCCTGTACTTATCTCTCTTCAAGAGATAACAGCATTACTGGCAGAGAAACTTGATGTATAAACAGCAGTTCCATATTGCTTGGGTGCATATTTTTACCAAGTACTACCACTAATATCTCATGTTTATAAGAAGTCAAGACGCAAGGACATCAGCCGCAGCAACACTAGCCTCATTAAGATCTGATTTAATCTGTAAAAATTTCCTCTAAAATTAATATTGGCTTACCTAAAAGTCTATGTTTGTAGGCAGTGTGCACGTAAAAGTAATTACTCTGGGTTTTCTCTTACAAAGGATTTTGCATGCAATTTCATTTTCATAAAACAAGTCCAAAGTTAGAAAATTGCAAGGTTTCTCATTTCCCTGGTGCTTTCCCAACATTGAGTTAGTTTTATATTCCCAGTTTATGATGATTGACTCTTGATGACCATACCGAGTTATCTCTTAGCATAAACTAGAAAATAGTCACTTCTTAAAGCAGGGATTCCTAAACCTTTTGCCATTATGCCTCCCTTGAGGGTAATCTTAATGTATACACTTCACCTAAAAGTCTGAATTATAAAATGGAGCAAATGAGCAATGAAAACAATACAATGGGGAAAGTGGATTGTAACAAGTAACTAAAGGGTTCTTCACACTTCCCCTGAACTCAGTTTCTTAGGGAGAAACTCTTCCTTCACAAGTGCCTTCACAAGGAGCTGCTGATCCAGGTCTACAGAGGAATCTTTGAGTCTGTCATCTGCAGCTCTATAACTGTCTGGTTTGGTTCTGCAACCCAAGAAAACAGACACAGACTTCAGAGGATAATTAGAATTGTAGAAAAAACAATTGCTACCAACCTGCCTTCCATTGAGGACTTGTATAATGCACGAGTCAAAAAGAGGGCTGTGAAAATATCTACAGACCTCTCGCATCTTGGACATAAACTGTTTCAACTCCTACCTTCAAAACGATGCTACAGAGCACTGCACACCAGAACAACTAGATACAAGAACAGTTTTCCCCCGAATGCCATCACTCTGCTATACAAATAATTCCCGCAACACTGTCAAACTATTTACTAAGTCTGCACTACCATTAATCTTTTCATCGTTCCCATCACCCATCTCCTTCCACTTACGATTGTATGACTGTAACTTGTTGCTGTATCCTTACGATTTATATTGATTGTTTCCTAGTATGATTTAATTGCTTATTTATATCCTATGACTATCATTAAGTGTTGTACCTTATGATTCTTAACGAATGTGTCGTTTCTTTTAAGTACACTGAGAGTATATGCACCAAAGACAAATTCCCTGTGTGTCCAATCACACTTGGCCAATAAAGAATTCTATTCTATTCTATTCTATTCTAGTCTATTCTATTCTATTCTATTCTATTGAGAAATCCTGTCTTAAACCAATATAAGAAGTAACCAGAAATCTGATATACCATAAAATATGAACAAGAGTGAAAAATGAATTATTTTATTATGTAAGGCCTCTACAAAAATTGAGGCAGGTGTTTGAATCCACATGGGAACAACCTACTACTATGTTTCAAAATCTAAAGAGCCTTAATAGCTTCATTAATATGCATCATCAATAAAATAAATGTTATTTTATGTAAAGTATTTATAAAAATTGTGAATCTGCACAATGGGATAAGCACAATTCAAAACAGTCAGCAGTTTATGTTAATGAGGCCCCACAAGGCTGCCAGGGACAATAACAACCAAATCAGCAATTTGGTGGAGTTCCCCCTTTGAAGATCACAGAATTAAATCCATGCAATCCTAGAGAAACTTAGCTTCCCCAGAATTGCAGGTTCAGAGGTTTCAATGCATAAAAACAGTGTGAATGACCAGCCAAAAGAAGCAGTATTAGTAAATGGAATTTTAATTAATTTAGAAAGAAAAAAATCCTAACTTATCTAATTTAAATGTGCATGCATGCATTTAAATTAATGTTGTCCTGGTTGAAATTTTGTGCTGCCAGCTTATTAAGAAGGAGGAAAAAGAGTTTTAGAGAAAACGATAGAACAGAAAAGATCATCACAATCATTTTATTATACAGTATAACCCAACTCTATAGCTATATTAAAACAATCCCCTTCTCAAAGGTACTTGTTAGAAGGAGAGGAATTCAGCTTTGTCCCATTTAAAGTATGGTTGCCTCTTAAGATGTCCACTTGTAGCAGAATTCAGGAACGAGTGGCTCTCCAGATTTAGTCCCAGGTATCATTCCAATGATGGAAGATAATGAGAGTTGCAATTCAGCAACACCTGGTAGTCTACAGGTTCCCTACCAATAGACCCTTCTTAATAGCATCTTGTTATTTAACTTGAATTTCATAGAATAGGCACCCTAGTATGGATCTATATAGAAGTTATCAAATCAAATATTTACTACAATCATAGACCAGCTTATGTACTGTTGTTATATGTACGAGTACCTGCCGTTCTCCCCTTTTATTGCATACATTGGTAATGGGATGTGCTGAGTTAAGATGTCACTTTAGCAGCAATTCATTCTTATCAGGAATTACAGGTTAGATGAAAAAAAAATATATCAGTGGCTCTATTCATTGTTTCTTCTCTCATTACAAGGAGAAACATGGAAGGCTGGTTCAGGTTTTTTCCCTTAAAGCAGGGGGTGTCAAACTTGCATTATCACGGCAACATCATGTGACATATTATAACGTTCCGCCCTTTGCTAAACTGGGAGTGGGTGTGGCCAGCGTGTGATGCATCCAGCCTGTGGGCTGCGAGTTTGACCGCAGGGCTGTTTTAAAAGCAATTGTTTGAAACGCAGTATCTGGAAATAAGAAAAGAGGCTCCCTGAATTCAAATTAAGATTATACCTCTTCTGTTCATACCTTATCAGAAGGCAAGGTCCAAACTATGTCCTCAAAATGAGAGGGAATTCTTTTAAGAAGGAGAGAGGTTTTCTTCTGTAGGAAGTTAGCACCCACCCCTCTCCTAGAAGAATGAAATATTTTAGGAAATATTAAAAAGGCAGAATATATTTCCCCGGATGAGAATTGGAGAAACATGTTGTAAAGACAAAGCAGCTCCCACCTTCCTGCCTCCCCCCACACCTTTGTCAATGGGCCAGAGGCAGAAACCCAATCCCCCCCACCTTTGTAAATGGACCATTATCTGCAACACAATAGGACCCATCTAGCAGCAGAAACTCCCCACATGGCACCTGGGAAGATTACATCAGCCAGCAAGGCTAGCTATGACCTCTGACAGCAACCAATCAGGATACTTTTCCTGTGCCCCAGAAAGTTCAAAGCCAGAGAGGGTATAAAACCCAGGGACTCTCAGCATCTTGCCCCTTTTCTGCTCAGGAACTCAAACCATGTGATCCTATCCACCATTAAACCATCTTTCCAAGGAGTCTCCATGTTTCCAGTGTCTTTTTCCCCACTTGGAACTCAACCCAGATGGACGTTTCTTCCAACACTTCAAAATGAATTAATAAATAATTTTCTCTGTTGGACTCATGAATGGCAAGTTTATTTTCCCCTAGGGAAGCAGAACCAAAGAAACATTTATTTTAGCTTCTTGCTTGGCAAAGGGCAAAAGGGACACAGGGAAGCTACACCTTCCTTTGCCAGGACATCCCAGATGCAATTCCTGAAGGTGCTTTACTCTCCAGGCCTGCAGAAAGCACATTCACCTTCTCCAACCATCAGTTGCTGTGGCGTTGCGGAAGAAAAGGCCAAACAAACAAAGCCCCCAATTGTTATTCAGAGCAAGAACAACAGGAAGGGAAGAGCATTCAACTCAGACTGCATATAAATGTCCACTTATGACTCCTCACTTCATCCTTGCCTTGAAAAATTGATCACTTTCCTCTCCTCCCCTCTTCCCTTCCACTCCTCTTCCCTTGTGTGTCTTTTCTTTGTAAATCTGACAGATGGGCTTGTCTTTCTTTTTTATTGATGAGAATTGCTGTGGTGGACAATAATGGTGTAAAAAGATTTTTTTTAAAAAAATGCAGTAAGTAAACAAAGGAGGACTGGCAACTATATCTTGGCTCTTCAAAGATTCCAGTGAAATACCCAGAAAAGTCCTCTGAGGCTTTTTGATTGTTAAGCGACTGTCTTCAAAAGCCCCAATTCCTTTACAATGTGACTGATGAGTGTTTCCACTTTGTCCTGTTATTTTACCCGTTCACTCCTGTATACAATCCACTCAATCTTTGCTACCTTTCCCATAGTGGGACTAATGCACAGCCCCACATTGTTACTTTTTGACCTCTTTTTTTCCAGTTTTGATGCATAGTCAATAATATGATTCGAAAGACAAGAGTGTTTGAAAATTCATATCATAGAGAAGGATCCGTCAATAACCCAGCAATTGTTGAGTTATGGCCATTACTGAGCTCAGAGTTATGGTTGTTAGTCATGCCAGTCATTAAGTGGGTCATTAACCTGATTTTATGATATTTTTGTGGCAGTCGTTAAGCCAACCAATTATTCACAATGTGCATTTTGTTTCGGAAATGTCAAAGTAAACACCAGTTTCAAGTGAAAGACATAGTAAATTGCAGTCATGTGACTGCGGGATGCTGCAATGTGTGTTAAAAGTGACCCAGTTGTCAAGTTACCAAAAATGCATGTTTGCATTACATGTTTGTGTGTGTATGTGTGTGTTTGTGGACATTGGGACTTTGAATCTGGATCTTAAGTATTTTTGGGGGGAATGGATCTGTTGGAACTTCAAACAGTTGCCAAGTGACTGGTAATTAAGTAAGGACTCCCTATATCCCATAACAATGAATAATATGAAACTCACTAGTCCGCCAAACAGAAAACTCTGTGGAAGTAGTGAGTGGTATGCCTTGGTGTTGAAGAGAGAACTTTTACAATGGAAGATTCTTGGTTAATATTCTTTTAAGAGAAAGAAAGCTTGAGGTTATTATCTACAGAACCACTGCAAGATAGGATCTTACTCTTCTATAAGATTAGCACTTTCTAAACAAATGTAGTGTTATTTTTTCCCCCCCACAGCTATAACAGTTTTGCATTTCTGATTTCAAGACTATTGAACTCAACATTGTTCTTTTTTATTTATTACAAAAGACTTTGGATTAGCTTCTGTAAGCCATCAAGACCATTAATCAGGATTCTTTTAAATTAAAGCAATTCAATTTTCCAACTGCTTCTCATGCCAATTGACATTCTTTTTAGATTAGCTTGTTTGCATAAATCATTGGCTTATTCAACAATCCTCTGTCCAATCAAATGCTCCACTGCATTTTTCTTTGTATTCTTAATCTTTTTTCCTAAGTCCATACGCCACCCTACCCTCAAAACTACTGTATTCTATTACCCTTCACATGTTCTTGCCTATGGCATTTCCCCATCTTGGCACCCCTTCCTTCACTCCTTCTGCTTTTTATTTGCAGCCTTGATATATGGCTCCTTTTGTTCTCTATTTTTGACAGCTATCATTCATGCACATGCTTTCAATTACTGTAAGAGGTGATTTACTAAATTTATATTTTCAATCCTGACCTTTCCCTTTCTAACTAACTTCTTTTTTTAAAAAAAAAAAAGCTACCATTTTCACAAGAAAGAAAGCTTAGAGAGGAATCTCTAATTTAAAAGGCCAGTTCTTTAGTGAAAGGTAGACTTGTAAATAGGTATTATTACTTTAGTTAAAAAATGAATAAAGTACATTCAGCATGATGGGCAAAGTTTTGAAGTACTGAGGTGTTTTGATATTTTGCATAGGTAGCATTTGTAATTTGGTAATTTAATGTTCTTATTATTAATATAGCATATAAATGCTGGGCAAGTGAAATCTCTTAGGATTTTCAACAAAAGTACGGCAGACAAGAGAAATAGTTCTATATGCAAATTATGGATATAGGTGGTGAATAGGTGCTAAGGGCTAATACCATTATTTTCCAGAGTTAGAGTTAGAGTTAGAGTATCCCAAATATTTATATATATATATATATATAATAAAATATAAAATATTTTGAAGAGAACTAAGAATGTTCAGGAAAAAGATGTCTACATACAGGAGGTGAACTGGGCATTTTTTGCACAGCGATATGGAAGCTTATGGAGTCCAAGGGTTAGGAATATACTTATACTGATCCCTTTAATGAATTTAAGCACCTTGGTAACATCAATATGCAGGCAGAGAGAAGCTTTTAGCTACTTATTTATCTGTTAATTAGTTTTGTTAAGGGTGTCCAAAAAGACTCCATGCTCATGAAAGCATTATTGGCAGTAAAGGAACCTTTTAAAGACCTTTCATTCAGAGAAAGTGAAAGTTGCATGAACTCTAGAAATTCTACGCTCCCAGTAAATGTTCCAAAATCATTCAGCTGGAAACACGTTTGTTTAAAACATACAAAACTTAGGTTTCAAAATAAAATTGTCTCCTTTATTAAGACTCTTTAGCTATTTATTGATTTAAAAACCAGAGAAAGAGGAATGGAAGTACAAATTGTAGTCTCTCTTCCAATACAATGTTGTCACAAGAAGTGGCTTAAACACTGAATATCCAGCTCAATAGACTGAATTATTATCCCTAAGAATGAAAGGCATGCATTATTTATACTCTAGATTTCAGGAAAGAGCTAAGCGTGTTCTGTCAAACATGCTTAAAAATCTCTCTTAGACTTTCTAACAATGCAAAAAAAAAAAAAAAAGAGAATAATTCCAACACTGGAATTACTGTGAGTTCAAGCACAGTGAAAGTATTTTGTTTGCTTTAATGATTAGACTATGGTAAAAACCAGGGGTGGGTTCTACTTATCTTTACTACCGGTTGTAACAGGACCATGTGCACTCGCTTTGCTCACTCATGCACACTTCTGTGCATGCACAGATCATCCATGATGACAGCCTCTCACTGTGTTGTGTCTCGTCCAATCTCACCTCAGCCGGGGTCTTCTTATCTGCTTCCGAACACGGAGGAATGTTCTAGTATGCCTCCCGGCCCCAGCCCTGGCTCCATGCCCAGACAGGCTGAAGAGGAAGAAATACCTCCAGCCCCCAGCTCTGGCTGCATGCCCAGGCAAACGGAGCAACTAGACCCCTCCCCCTCCTTCACAGCATGTGAGCCTGAGGGAGGTCAATTACCAACAGCTGCCGACTGGAGTGATCCTCGCGTCAGAAGACTTGATAGGCAGAGGCAACAGAAGGAAGGGAGGGGCAGGCCTGGATAAGTGCTGAGTCATGGAGCCACACCCCATGGCCTATATAAAGGATCTGCTTTCTGGCATTCTCTGAGTCAGGCAAAGTCTAAACATATCACTTTCTGGTCTCCTGCCTGCCCTGAGGACTTTGCTAGGACTTTGGCAGAGCTGCAGAGGCACACCTGATTCAGATTTCCCTGACCTGGCCGTCAGCGGAGGAGTGGGACACGACACACTGGTTTTACTACCGGTTCTATAGAACCAGACTGAACCGGGAGCAACCCACCAGTGGTATAAACTTAACCAATTGAGATTCATTGAATCAGCCGTAGCTATGAAAAAATGTACCAGAATACAATGTGTGAAGTCAGCCAAGCTTTCTTATGATTTGATTTCTGTTGCTTTCCTTTTAAAACCTGAAGATATCTCCAACTGTCAAACCTTTATGCCATATGGAGTTTTTGTAACAGGTTTTGGTGTGTGTTATTTTGCATATGTGATATAACATTGATGTCATTATGGCTTCTAATAAATTAGTATGGCAACAGGCCTTTTGACTTATAATACTCTCTTGTTAAATCAAGTAAGCAAGTTAATTTAGGGGCTGACATGATTTTGTCTTATTACCCAGAAAATATTCCAGTGGTGCCTTGCACTTAACCTGCCTTCTTTTTAAAACCCTTGCCTTGCTTTTGTTATTAACAAGGTTACTGTACTTAGCCTCATTAGCTTAACTATATCTCTGCTGCTTGCTACAGATCACTCAAATATGTATGAAGGAGTGAATTATTAGTGGTTCCATTAATTAAGCATGCCAATTTGTTTATAATTAACTCAAAAAATTTATGGCTTTCAAAAAAACAATTACAGTAGCTGATATAAACACATTAGGTAATGATAGTAGTGCCAAATTTAATTGCTTCCAAGAAGAATTGCTGGTATTAATACCACAATCATCCCTATTCATGTTTGGTAGCATTATGTAAATGTGGCAATTATTAGTTTTAAGCTTCAACTTTTAAAAAGTCTACTTTAAGTAACTAATTGCATATGATAAATTTATCACTAGAAATGTTAATGCAGACAATAGCCTAGCTTTATTTGAGTCTTTGCCACACAAATAAAAAGCAAAGCATGGCATTCCAGTACAAAACAAAGAAAATATGTGTCTCTGAAATGTCCTTCTCATCTTCTTTCTCCTCCTTACATTCATCTCTCTTAAGCATGTTTGAAAATATTTTCCATTTAGAAATATGACCAGCAATTATTTCATTGAAGTAATCCCACCTCTTAAATATAGGAAAACCTTAAGCGAAGCAGGTCCCTGGAGAGAAAGACAGACAGATTGGCAGAAAGACAGTACCTGTGGACTAGGAAATCTAAATATTAAGGAAAATGCTCATTAATTTAGATTCTTTAATTTTTTTATCACAAAACCAGCAGGTATGTGATCTTTATAGTTTTAATATAATGTGAAGATTATCTGAAAATACCTTTCTCTCTCTCTTTCTCTCTCTCTCTCTTTCTCTCTTTCTTTTCCTCCCTCCTTTTCCCAAAGATATTCTCCATGTTTTTAATTCTCTAACTAAGATGCTTTCAAGTCAATGTTAAATCTTATCCTAATCATCATTTCTGAAGACTTGTCTTTTGAGAATGCATTTGTCATTTCTTTAGAAGGCTATGATTACATTTTTTTCTTGCCATTACAAAAACAATATATTGCCTGCAATTGTCTAAATATGAAATGAGGTGAAGATGGGAAAAGAGAATTGAAGGGCAAAAGAAAAAAAATCTGTAATTTCTAACTATGCTTAAATTGAAAATAAGGTAGAAAAATAGAAATGTACTTTGTAGAATAAGAATACTTTGGAGAAACGTCAGTGTACACCAATTGTATGAAATATTTTTAAAATATTATTGATTTCAGTTCCAATATCTTTAGACTTAGCCTTTCCTTGAAATCTACAGGTCAATAATCTATTTATTATTTAATATATATATATATATTATATATATATAATTATTTAATCTGATTTCAAATTCTTTTATGCAAAATTAACTTTCTGTAGATTGGGCCTTAATTCTTATGTCAATAAAAATTGTAAAATCTGGAAGCCAAAGTGAAACACAATTGAAGGGAAATATAGGAAAAAAAATAAGGAAGATATATACAAGCATAGATGGTATAAAAAATTAAGGCAGCTACAAATAATTTGCATAATAATACAAAAATACTTATTTCAAATCGAGAGTAATCAATTATACATCCTTAATAAATTTATCACTTGACTCAATTTGGGAAGTGAGCTGTTTAAAAGCATTGATTTTAAAATGTCAAATTCTCTTTTTAGACATCCAGAGTTCACTTTTGTTTCATCTTCTAGGAACTTGAAAACAACTTTGTAATGTTAAAGAGGAATTTTGCCTATCTATATCAAGATGTTGGCTTATCTTACACTCTTTGAATTCAAGAGACAACCTGCTATGAATATTGGAAAGCTTTGTCACTGTAGTGCGGAGATAAAAAAGTAACAGTCTTCCTTTCATTATTGGTTGTTGGTGCCATCATTACAGATAATTATTTCACGAGGACTTTAAAATCAGTCCATTCACCTAAAACAGTGAAACTGCTTTTTTTTAATACTTAGAACTTCAGCAGCTATTTTAAAAACAATTACTGTATTTTTTGAAGTATAAGACACACTTCCCCCCCAAAAAAAATTGGGTGGAAATGTCTGTGCATCTTATACACTGAATGTTGCTGAAGCCCCACCCACCCGCTGGCCGCCACTCTTTGGCTGTTTTTGGCCTCCACATGTTGCATTTTTGGCCTCCTCACGCTCCATTTTAGACCCATTTCAGGCTGGGGGATCGCCACAGCACATTGCGTTGCATTTTTGGTCTCCGTGTATCGTGTTCTTGGGTGGTTCCAGGTGATAGAGGTAGCTGCCGCCGGCATCAATCCCCGCCACCTGGAACTGGCTGAAAATATGACACACAGAGGCCAAAAACGGGGCAAATGGAGGCTGAAAGTGGGGGGGAATGGGGGGAAATGGGGCACGTGGGGGTGGCAATTGGCAGCGATGGGCTGTGGTAATTCCCACAGTCTGGAACAGTTGATTGGTGGTATTCCGGGAGGCTGATCCAGCCACCAATCAGTTGCTCATGCTGCATCAGGCTGCGATAATGTGTTGAAGCTGACCAGGCTGTTTGCTGTTTGCTGCAAGGACGCTAACCAGATGAATGCTGATGGATGCTGGTAGGCAGAGGCAGAATTTTTTTCCTTGTTTTCCGCTCCAAAAACTAATGTGCATCTTATACTCTTGTACACTTGCATGTTAGAAATATTTTTTTTTGCAAGCAGAAATAAGGCTATTCAACGCAACTTTCCCTATAAATAAAATTTTCACATATTTAAAACATTTGTTATTTTAAATCATTGAGTCCCCTCAACCCAGAAAGAGTTCACAAAACCTTATAGTCTGCTGTTTTAGGACTACTTTTAGGACTGCTTTTATAACACAACAAACAGATTGTCAGGAAGCTATGAATGTCTCACAGCAAATTACTTTAACTGCAGGAAATTATGCCAACAAGAAGTAGAAAACGGGTATAAGATACACTAGTCTTACTTATGGTTTAGTTGAATCAGCTTTCACATACTTAGAAGTAGTTCCAAGTAGCACATATTCCAGTTAGGTTTGTCTTTTGACATGGGCCTTTGTAAATAGCTAACGTGTATATTCAAAATTGAAAAATTAAAACATTTTTTAAAAAAAATAACACAGCAAGTCAAATGTAGAAGTGTCTATATCTGGCCAGCTGTTAACAAATTGCAGAATGAGGAGAAATACACTGGTAATAAAGATGAATTTCTAAAATAAAACTGGACAACTTTTTCCTCTGATGATTGAGGAATCTGGCTTAGATAGCAACATTCACAGAACAAATGTTCTCTGTAGGGACATAGTGTACATCCTTTGCATTCAGGTACTTTTGAATGCTACAAACATTTTTTCCTCTCCTTGTTCATAGTTACACAACATTCCCACAGCATGTAAGTAGTAGTAGTATTTATTTATTTATTTGGTAAATAATCAGGAAATTTAAAAGAACTATAACAAAATGGAGCAAATTAACATAGTACGTATTAACATATAAATCTATTGCTGCGTGAATACATTACCTACCCAGTAATGATAAGTTTAAAAGGATTTTGATGATGGTTGTTGTATCCTGGAATGGGGAGGTGTGTCTCAGCCCTTTAAAAACACTGAAGCTATTGCTAGAAACTACCCTGATGGACAGTTTTTATCCCGTATCCAATATTTTTAGGGACAGTTGCTGAGAAAGTGATTGTCTAGCAGCTGCAGAGGATTCTGGAGAAATTTGCATGACTATGTTCATCACCACCATGATGGGTGCTGGAGTTTTTAATATTATTGATTTTTAATGTTGTGTGCCACCGAAACACATTGTGTGTGAGTTGAACAGCTATATAAATCTCTTCAATAAATTAAATAACATACATCCTTGTCACACTCCTTTCTGCATTTTTACTGTGTCAGAGAAAGTTCAAGGGGTTTGCACTTCACTCTTAGGATGGAGTTAGAATATTATTCTTGTGTGAGATGGAGGAAGCAGCTATCAATAGTTGAATTTTTTCATTTATCCCAAAGAACATTCCTGGATACTGAATTAAAAGCTTGTTTGAAATCAAGGAAAACCACATACAGAGATATTTCTTTTTGTACTTATATTTTTGTACAAGATGATATAAAACCAAAATAATCTCCCTTCTGCCTGTTCATATTGGATTGCACCTATCATTTCCATCCAGTCTTGTAATTTAGAATATAAGTCTTTAGCATATAACTTGCTAATAACTCTAAAGGTTAATAGGCCTGTAGTTATGTGGCTGATTCTTACTGCCTTTTTAAATAATTGGGACAATAATTACCATCTCCCAATCCCTTAAAATATAACAGGTCTGATCTATAAATGTGAAGAGAGCTGCTAACAAGGTACTCACCAACTAGAATTCTTTTAATTAATTTGGGCATAAGACAATCAGCACCAGAAGCATGATTGACCTTAAGTGATTCTATCAATCCTGATGCCTCTTGCACTATAATTGATGGCCAATTATCTGTCCGATCCAGTTCATGTAAACCTAGCCTTTGGGTTGGTGTAGAGAGTCCTGGAGATGACCTTGGAGAAGCCACCCAACAGCAACAAGGACAAAAAGACATGTTAAGTCTGGGGGGGTTGAAAATATTAGAAATAAGACTCAGAGTTGCTATCCGTTGACTCCATAAGAGGGAGTGAAAACCTAGGCATATTTACAAGATTCCATTACTAGAGTCTCTCTCAATAAAGCAGAGCTCTATTTTTCCTGTGGAGTTAGTCTACCTCATGGGGCTGACAGCTAAATATTGCTCTAGCAACAGTATTTTTTGTGACTGCTTCTCTAAGAGTAGCTAGCTGCTAGTCACCATCTGACCAGAAAAATCAAACCCATCATAGGGATGAGCTTCTCTTTTTCTGAAAAATGTAAAGCAAGAGGATACACTGGGGAAATAAGTAAGCTGCAAGGACCACAGTGTCTCCATGCATGTCATAAAGAGAAGCCCTAGAGACAAGCTTAAATAGGCTTCTGTCTGTCACAGGTCTGTATACATGTGACTTTCTACTTCTATTTGTTAATCTTTAATACAGAACAATGAACCAAATTTAAATTCCCACTCAGCTATCTTTGTGCGACATTACTTTAAGCCTAGATGCTTTGAACACAGTGTAATTAACATCCTTTTATGGTTGACCCCGTTGGGTCCATAGAAACACTGATGTCAGTAAAGTTAATTGAAACAAATATTTCATTACCAGATTAATTTTAGTGCTCACAGCCTGTGTCGCTGGAAACTTCATGGTCCAAGGTGATTGGAATAAGAGCGTTTTCTAACAGACAAGCAGCAAACAGTACCCCAATCAAGGAACTGCAAAACAAGCTAACAATAAACAGCCCAACCAAAGAACCATAAAGCCCATCCCATTACTTAGTTGACAAGAAAGCAACTAAGCTCAGAGAGCACCAAGGACCCCTCATCTCAACTCTGAGCTACAAATATTATCCTCTATTACTATGGAATTTTATTGAACTCAGTGCATTTATTCTTGTGTGAAACATTAGTTCTAGTCTGTGAATCAGAAAGAGTGTCTGATAAAATGACTGAGAACCACCCACAAGAATGGAGTATAAGCACCCTGATGATAAAGGCAAGATAAACGCGTAACTTTATTTAGACAGGCAATGCAGTTTGTCACTGTAAAACAGATCAACAGTTTTCAAAATTACAACATTCTATATCTGTCATGGTTCTTTTTATCAAGCATTTTTTTGAGTGTCAGGAGAAAGACCAGGGTGAAATCCCCCCTCCCCATTTATTAAAATAAATCCAGGAGAGAAGATAAAAGGCTTTGATTTAGTTTGCTCTGATTTTTGTTTGAAGTGTTAACTTTGACAAAAGTGATTATGGTCCTTATCAATGCTGTTATCTTAAGATCTGCTTACCCTTTCAGAAACTCAACAACTTGGTATTTGTTTTTCTCATCCTTAATGAACGAATACTGATGCAGATGGTCAATGAGTAATCAGACATTTCTAGCAGGCTTAGAGGCATTTCAGGTTATTGTTCCATATGTTTGGGGGCTGAGAATTATTCTGGGATGGCCCAAGACATTTTGTTGTTCAAGTCAGCTGGTGCTCCCTATCATTCTTACTTTGAGTGCTGAAAGTAAAATAGATTCTCCCACAACAACTGAAGGGAACAGGCAAGCTTGAGAGCTACAAAATGGATTCTGTGTCATGCACAAAATGGACACTGTGTCCACAAGATACAGAACTGGCTGGAGATTCAGAAGCAATAGCTTCTGTACCAGTGGTGGGATTCAGCCCGTTCGCACCACTTCGGGAGAACCGGTTGTTAACGTTCTGAGCAGTTTGGAAAACTGGTTGTTGGAAGAAATCATTAGGGCAGAGAACCGGTTGTTAAATTACTGGAATTCCACCACTGGCTAGTACCTCTACATCTGCCACCTAAGGCAGTTGCTGATCCATTCAAAGAAATGTAAGCAGGACATAAGAAGATAATGTAATTAGAAAAAATTTGGAATGTGTGGAAGCTTATGAAGGAGATACAAGAAAAAGAGGAAACAGAATATTACCTAGTATGGGAGAAATGGTATAAATGGTTGGAGGAAAAAGAAAAAAAGACAAGGAAAGATTACATAATGGTTGAAATAGGAGTAGAAATATAAGAAAAAATAGGAAGAAACAAAAATTGTTGAAAAGAAATTGTGTACATGTTTATGTCTATGTATATATGTAAATAAAATAATTAATATTAGAAATATATTATAAAAGATACATTAGGATTAGGGAGAAAAATGTATAAGTATTGGTTACCGACGCAAAACTGTTGAAAAGAAAAAAGTGTTAAAATTTCTTTTTGTTTTTAAAAAAATGTTTAATAAAAATATTTTAAAAAAGAAAAGAAATGTGAGCAGAATTGACCTTGGAAAGTCAAAATTACAAACATAGAAGTCATGGACAATATGGAGAAGGCAATCACAGTAGTCCAATCCAGGCAAAAGCAGAGATCCAAATAAACCATCATAAAACAAAATCCAGGCACAGGTTCAAGAATCCAGGGCCAAATTGGAGATAGACACTGCTCAGAATTTACATTCAGAAATGATAGAAGACTTTACTCACTTTCAGCCAGGATTCATTGGTTCTTAGTGTATGGTCAGTTTAAGAGAAATGCCTTCATCTCAGATAACCTTTTACTTTTAAGTAATCCACCCTATGGATTAGCAAAGTATTGTTCTGATTACTGTTCTGCAATATAACAGTAACAGAGTTTTCATGGGCTTGGGGATTGAGAACTATCTTCAAAGGCAGGCCTCTGAGCTGCAATTTCTGAAGAAATAGAGAGTGCTTATTCTACCTCTGCATTTCTGGCCAAGCACTGGGGCCAAATATTTCCCCATTCCTTGGTACCAATGGATCCTCATCCAAATTTCTTCTTCGCACTCTGATCCAAAGTGATTATGACAGTTGCCTTATTTTGTCTGTTTCAATTGCCCATTGTGTTATTCTTGAAAAATAAGAAGGTTGAACTTCGGAACAATGTTTGCCTTGTTTGCTGTACACCACTATTCTTAGATAGTCACTTTGATTGCAGAAAGAACGGACTGCTATGCCAGACTCCTGTTTCAGTTTCTTCCTAATACATGTCTTGCACATGGAACTCAAGCATACCGTTCTTCCTAATATTAAGTCTGGTGTCCGATACCAGGAAGAGTCCAGTCAGGGACTGCTTTAACAACTTTATTAAGCAACGTGATAACAACAAGAGAACTCTGACTAAACCAGAAAAAACCCTTGACAGCTCTTATATACCGGCTGCCAGAAGGGCTGCACCAATGACAGGGCTCCAAATCTCCCGCCTTTCTTGTGGCGCGTCTCAACCAATCAGCGGACGCCTGGCTGTTGCCAGGCTAGAGACGCGTCGTAACTCTGAGGACTTTACACCCTTCCCCTCCTGGACCGCGCATGCGTAATCAGCCAAGTATGTAGGCCGACGTCGGCTCCGCCCAGATCTTCTTAGTTCAGGGGCGGTAGCTGCCGGAGGAGGAGGAGGAGGAGTGGCTGAGTCTTCTGCTGGGAACGACAACTCCACCCCTAAAGGAGGCCTGGCCCGTGCGGGAACTTCGGAAACTTCAGGTACGTTTCTCGACGAGATCGATCCGCGTCTTGAGGGTTGGAGTCCCTCCCCGGCCTGCAAGTCCGGAAGGCCGGGTTCCCGAAACGGGCCGGCGTGGTCGTGGTTTCCTTCCAGGGCTGGTGGCCTGGGAGGTGTAGCTGGAGCGGCCAGCTCCGATGTTCCTGGGTAGTCCTGGTCATAGATGGGCCCCTCCGTGCTGGCTGTCCGCCGTCTGAGTTGATTTATATGGCGGCGCCACTCTCGTCCGTCGGCCAGCCGGACCCTGTAGGAATAGGGCCCGGTTATTTGTATAATGGTGCCTGGCACCCACTTGGGTGATGACCCAAAGTTCCGGATAAACACGGTGTCCCCTCCCTTGAACCCCCTAGTTGTGATTGAATTGTCTGGCCCCCGCTCTGTGTCATATTGGGGGTGTAGCCTATCCAGAGTCGTCCGCAACCGCCTCCCCATCAGTAACTCGGCTGGGCTGAGGTTGGTGACCGGCACGGTGTCGAGTGTTGTGCCAGCAGGTACCGCAGATCTTGTCATGCCAATTCGGGTCCCATGCGACCCAACGCCTCCTTGGCCAATCTAACGGCCCGTTCTGCCCGCCATTCGCCGCCGGGTGGAACGGCGCTGGTGCATGGCGAATGCCATGCTTGGCCAAGAACATCTGGAAGGGTGCCGATGCGGTGGGGCCCGTTATCGGTAACCACAAGGTCTGGTAGCCCATGGGTCACGAACAATCGTTCTAGCACCCTAATGGTGGCTTCCGCGGTGGTAGATGACATGCATGCCAACTCCACCCACTTGGAGTAGGCGTCAACTACCACCAAAATTGACTGCCCTAAAAATGGTCCCCCGGAATCCAGGTGGGTTCGAGACCAGGGGGAGTGGGGGGGCTGCCATTCCCCGATGGGGACAGCTGAGGCGCTGCCCGTGATTGCTGGCAGCTCAGACACCCAGCCACACATCGCTCGATGTCCTGGTCTACCTTTGGCCACCACACATAACTACGGGCCAAAGTCTTCATTCTAACAATGCCGGGTGGGCCTCGTGGAGCGTCATAAGAACGCCCCCCCTTAGCTCTTGTGGGACTACTATCCTATTTCCCCACAGGAGACAGCCCTTTAACGCTGACAGCTCATGTTGTCTGCGCCGGAACGGAAGGAATTCTTCTGGAACCGGGTCCCTTGGCCACCCCTGCGCACTCCAGTCCAGAACCTGAGACAGGATCCGGTCTGAGGCAGAGTGGTGCGCAATATCTGAAGAGGATATTGGGGACTGCCACTCATCAATGAGCAAGACTAGCTCTGCGGGTGCTGGGTCTACAACAGGGGTAGGTAGAGGGCACCGGCTCAGGGCATCAGCATGCCCGATCGCCTTCCCCGGCCGATAGAGTAGTTTGTAATTATAGGCGGCCAGAAACTCCACCCAGCGTGACATTCTGGGGGATAGGATTTGAGGGGACTGTTTGTCCCCGGCCAGCAGGCCAAGGAGCGGTTTATGGTCTGTAATCAGCGAAAAAAAACGGCCATAAATATAGTGGTGGAATCTTTTGATTCCTGCCACGGCCGCAAGAGCCTCTTTGTCCAATTGACTATAATTCCGCTCGGGCGCCGAGAGCGCCCTGGAATAATAGGCAATTGGCGCCTCAGCTCCGCCAGGCAGAACATGGCTCAGGACCGCGCCAATGCCAAAAGGGGAGGCATCACACGTCAGAGTGACCGGCAGGCGCGGATCATACTGGACAAGAACTGCCTGAGAGGTGAGGAGGCTCTTGACAGCCTCGAAGGAGGCAGCTGCCTCCTTCCCCCAACACCACGGCGTGCTAGCTGACAGCAACTTGTGCAGGGGCTCCGCAAGGGAGGCTTTATGCGGCAAGAAAACGGCATAAAAGTTTAGGAGCCCCAAAAAGGCCTGGAGCTCTGTTTTATTCGTGGGGACAGGGGCCCCACGTATAGCTTCAATCTTCGAAGGGGTAGGGTGAATCCCCCGAGAGTCCAACAGGAATCCCAGGAACTCCACCTGAGAGACTCCTATCTGACACTTCTGCCGCTTAAGCCTCAAGCCAGCGGTCCGAAACCGGGACAAGACAGCCCTCAACTTCGCGGCCAGGTCCTCAGGACCGGCAGTGGAAATGAGGACGTCGTCAAAATAAGGGACGACGCCCTCTAACCCTTGTAGCAACCTCTCCATTAAACACTGGAACAACCCGGGGGCTACACTGACGCCGAACTGGAGTCGGTTACACTTAAACGCCCCCCGGTGCGTAACAATGGTCTGTGCCAGCGCTGTGGCATCGTCCACCGGCAACTGCTGGTAGGCCTGCGCCAAGTCAAGCTTGGCGAAGATAGAGCCCTGTCCCAGGGAGTGGAGCAGCTGCTGCACCACCGGAACAGGGTATGGGTTCGCCTGCAGCGCCTTGTTAATCGTGCCCTTGTAATCTGCACATATTCTAAGTGAGCTGTCCTGTTTAAGGGAGAGAACAATAGGGGTCTCCCATGGGGAATAATCCACTGGCTCAATAACCCCTTGAGAGAGAAGTTTATCCAACTCCAAGTCAACCTTATGCCTCAATGCAAGGGGCACCCTTCTTGACTTCAAACGGATAGGCGCAATGCTGGGATCCAGGTTAAACGAAACTGGAGAACCCGTATATCTCCCCAGGTGATCACTGAAGACATCGGCGAACTCCCGGGTGATGCCTTCCCAAGAACAGGGGGTAGTGGAGTGGACCCCTAGGACATTAAGTTGAGGGCGGCAAACCAATCCAACCCCAAAAGAGTGGGCAGGCGCCCCCTAACCACAATGAGAGGCAGATACCCGAGAACTCCCCATGGCGAATATGGAAGTCGGCACCCCAAAACCGGAATAGCCCCCCCCTGATAGTCTTTTAGGGTGATGGGGCATGGCCACAATTGAGATTTCGAGAAATTTGGCAAAAGTCGTTTGACAGTGGACCAGGAAATTAAGGACTTGGAGGACCCAGTGTCCACTTCCATCTTGCAAGGAGAGCCTTCCAGATTTACCGTGAGGTAAATCTTATTACCATGAGGGGCCGCCGATGCATGGCCAATGGTAAACAGTCTCCCCGGCGGGAGGCGGTCTTCCAAGTCATCTTCTTACGGGTTGCAGGTTCCGCTGGAGGGTCAGAAACCGGCAATGCGGCACGGCAGACGCGGGCGAGATGGCCCTTCTTCCCACACCGGCGGCAAGTGGCAGCCTTGAAACGGCAATCAGATCTGCCGTGGCTCCCTCCGCATCCCAAACAACTAGTGGGGGACGGTTTGGGCAGAGGCCACCCCTTCTTGACTTCAAACGGATAGGCGCAATGCTGGGATCCAGGTTAAACGAAACTGGAGAACCCGTATATCTCCCCAGGTGATCACTGAAGACATCGGCGAACTCCCGGGTGATGCCTTCCCAAGAACAGGGGGTAGTGGAGTGGACCCCTAGGACATTAAGTTGAGGGCGGCAAACCAATCCAACCCCAAAAGAGTGGGCAGGCGCCCCCTAACCACAATGAGAGGCAGATACCCCGAGAACTCCCCATGGCGAATATGGAAGTCGCGGCACCCCAAAACCGGAATAGCCCCCCCCTGATAATCTTTTAGGGTGATGGGGCATGGCCACAATTGAGATTTCGAGAAATTTGGCAAAAGTCGTTTGACAGTGGACCAGGAAATTAAGGACTTGGAGGACCCAGTGTCCACTTCCATCTTGCAAGGAGAGCCTTCCAGGTTTACCGTGAGGTAAATCTTATTACCCTGAGGGGCCGCCGATGCATGGCCAATGGTAAAACAGTCTTCCGGCGGAGGCGGTCTTCCAAGTCATCTTCTTACGGGTTGCAGGTTCCGCTGGAGGGTCAGAAACCGCAATGCGGCACGGCAGACGCGGGCGAGATGGCCCTTCTTCCCACACCGCGGCAAGTGGCAGCCTTGAAACGGCAATCAGATCTGCCGTGGCTCCTCCGCATCCCAAACAACTAGCGGGGACGGTTTGGGCAGAGGCCACCCCTTCTTGGAAGTGGCCTTAAGACGGCGGACACCGCTGTCATCGTCAGAGGAATCCGACGGGTCCGAAGCGACATGAAGGACAGCTGAGCCTTTCCCGGAAATAGCGGGGGAAGGTTGGAATTTATGGATCTCCGTCGCAGACTTCTCAGCCATCTCAGCTGCTCGGGCTTCGTCAATCGCCGCGGCCAAAGTCACATCTGCGCGCGCCAGCAGCCGCCTTTGCAACCGCAGGTCGGCAACCCCGCTCACCAGCTGCTCTAGGAGGGCCTCATCTAGATCGTGGAACTCGCACTCTAAGGCGGCCGTGCGCAAAGAAGCCATATAGGTGTTAATCGATTCGCCCGGTTGCTGAATCCTTCGCCGAAACGCGTGTCTTCGGGCAATACGGGAGGGAGTGGGGGAGTAGTGGCTCCGCAGCTTGCCTAGCAGAGTGTCCCACGGCACCTCAAACACAGGAATGGGAGCGGCCAGAGCTCTGGCTGTCCCGAACATGTCTCTTCCACAAAGACTGAGGAAATAGCCACGCTTCCTTTCAGCTGACAGCTCAGCGTAATCATTTGCCCTCAGGAAACATTCGAAACGGTCGAGGAACGCTTGCCAAGTTTCAGCGTGAGGCTCGAAAGGAGCGAAAGACGGCTGGGTTGCCATCTATGAATCAATTCGATTGGAGGCGATAACCTTGCAGGTCCGACTTGACCCTCGTCGCCAGTATTAAGTCTGGTGTCCGATACCAGGAAGAGTCCAGTCAGGGACTGCTTTAACAACTTTATTAAGCAACGTGATAACAACAAGAGAACTCTGACTAAACCAGAAAAAACCCTTGACAGCTCTTATATACCGGCTGCCAGAAGGGCTGCACCAATGACAGGGCTCCAAATCTCCCGCCTTTCTTGTGGCGCGTCTCAACCAATCAGCGGACGCCTGGCTGTTGCCAGGCTAGAGACGCGTCGTAACTCTGAGGACTTTACACCTAAACCTTATCAAAGCAATTTGGGAAGAGTCAGAGAAAGAAAAAAGATGTGTAAACATTATCTTGTGGCCATTTCACTATCTCATGTCCTTGACCAAAACTTATGAGGTAATTTATGTGAATTTCAGAGCAACCAATCAAACCTGTTTGGTGAGGAAAGTGCTTTCTAATCTATTTGCCCAGATATATTATTTGATTATGAGAGTAACATGAATAATGATGGCTATTTCCAGTCCTTGTTCTAGTATCTCATGAAAAACAACAAAGATCACCTAAATCAGTATAAGCAGGTGAGATAAACACTTTCATAAATATTCTAAGCCCATCTTCTAAACCATGGTTTAAGGCAAAATCTGCAAAAGAAATGTGAACTTCACCTAAACAGAAACTTCTAGTTAGGAATTATCATTGTAGAAACAAAGAATACTGGTTAATGACTTCCATGTTCAGATATGTAAAGCTAGGCCTAGAGCTATTTTCTAATATCTGCCTGGTTAGTCTGTCTCTTTAGCTGCTTTTCGGACCCTGCCAACTCTCAGATATGGGTCTCTTATTTTTATATTCCTGTCACAGGAAGCCAACTTCTCTGTGTTTGTGTCATATGAGGATTTTTCAATAGAAGCTATCTGAACATTTTTCTTGTAACTGTCATTCTCCAAGCTGTTTTTCAAATGTCACCAGTCTGTGAAATGAAGAACAACAAAACGGAGGTGTCATTTATTAATGTGCTTGAACATCATTTTCCAGATTCAGAACTACAGAAAGTTGTATATGTTTTTTACTGGAACCCTGAAAATGTTTATTGTTATTAAGATTAGGAAAATATATTCATTCAGCTAGCCAGACTAGTTAGCCAAACAGATAGATGTTTACGATGTTAAGTAATGTTATATAACCAGTAAAACACTTATTAGGGAATAGTCCATAATCAAGCTGTACACATACTGATAGATACAATGTACAATTTAAAAAGCACTCCAGGGCCTGCAAGATAGACATTAAATTATGATCAGCTAACAGTGAAATGGCTTATTGACAAAGGTGGCTTAAATGTTAATTTGTGTCAAACTTTATATGCTATCACACAACATTGTGCAACATTATATGTAATGAAGTTTTGTCTGACAGCGGAAAAAAATATGAAATTGCTTTGATCCACCTGGAAAATACAATAGGAAAGGTGTAATGGACTTGGTACAAGAAACAAACGTACAATGAAATAAAATATATTCAGAATTTTCTATCATTCCTAATTCACTAGATGTACATTGCTATTATAACCATCAAAAACAATTCAAAAAGTGAAAACAATGGTTTGGGGTTGGGGGTTATTTTAGGGGGAAAAAAGACACATTTGATTATTGAAGCAGAAATGTAATAAGATGCAAAATAGTCATTGGTATTCATCTGAATAATACATGAACAGCTCCTGAAAATCATAACCATAATGTTACCAAACATGTGAAATAATATTGCTAGCTTAATTTAATTTAAATTAATTCAAATGAAAGACTTTTGTTGCTGGCCCCAATATGATTGTCTTGGAATCATAGAGAAAAGATCAGCATAATTAATTGTCACACAGATTCGTGAAGCGTTAAAACATGAAAAATAATGAGAATAATAATGATTATTATCTAAGCAGATGCTATATTGCCTGTTTTAATGAACACAAAAGAGGCCTATTAAGCTGTGGGTGTTTTTACACTGTTATTGATAATATCTGTTGTCATTCTATCAAGGCAACATGAAATAAAGGAACTTCTCAAAGTAGTTTTTTCAAATTCAACAGCCTTTGGAGAATACTTTGGTTTAATATTTCACAACTGTCAAAATTGACTTTGAAGCCTTTTCTAATCCAGCATTTCCCCCTGCCCCCAATTTAATGTGATAGTTCTAAACTAAACTAAAAATGTTGAGACCTGGGATTGATCCCTGTTTTGAGAATCATTATCATTTTCCTTATACGAAGCCCCGCTGTTAGACCTGGAATTTACTTACTTACATCTTTACTGAAACAACATCCTTACTTCTTTCATTGCTTCAGTTTGTACATTACTTCTAGGTAATGGAACTGAATAGAAATGAAGTTTTCTTTAATGGAAGACAGGAATTTTGTCCTCATAACAATGGCATCTGGGAATTTTTGCGGAGATAAAAATATTAAAGTGAGCTTATGGGAATCAATAAGCAGGAAGACCAAGAACAGTTATGCTGAGTCTCATAAAAAATAAGACTTGCTTGTTTTTCAAGAACCTTTGAAATATACACCAACTCCTTCATTTTACATTCAGAATGACTTCTTCGGTTTAATCAACTCTTAAAATATAATTTCATTAGACAGAAAGAAATCAAATGTTCACTTATATGAACTGCATAAAAGAGCTGAAATAATATATGGTAATGAAGAAATCACTCAATGGCAGCATTTACATGCTAAGGAAAAGCAAAACAGTGAGGTATTCTGCTTTACCATGAGTATGCTGCTTAGTTGTGTCTGTCAAAGAAGCCAAGCAATTTATGACTTGTTTACTATAACATATAGAAGAGGAACTATGATTTTTCTCCTCCAAATAAGCAACGTCCCAACCATCTTCCCTCCAGAGCACAACACATATCAACACATGCAACCAAGATCATTTCAGTCCCATATCCCAGCCTGAAACCTGGCTGGAAGGGGTCCAGATAATCTGCTTCACCCATGTTTTCCACAAAGGTGTTGAAGACAGGGAGAATATTTTCTAAAACAGTCAGAGCTAGAGATGGATTCTTGAGGAGAGGGTGACCACCTTAATGAATGGGGGAACTATCCCCTCTCTCTAAGATGCATTCATCATTGACCATATCTAACCACATGTAATCTCCTAGACACCTTACCTAGTCATGAAGCACCTGAATCCTACACTGACATGGGAGAACCTAGAGCTGCAATCTTGAATCTCCAAAGACCTACGCAAGAATCCTCTTTGTAGACTTTAGTTCAGCATTCAATACCATCACTCCAGACACTCTTCTAACTAAGCTAAACCAGCTACAGGTACCTGAACACACTTGTAAGTGGATCATAAGCTTCCTAACAAACAGGAAGCAGCAGATGAAGCTAAGCAGAATCACACCAGATACATGTACAATTAGCACAGGCCCCTCCCCAATGCTGTGTGCTCTCCCCACTTCTCTCTGTATACCAATGACTGCATCTCTAACGATCCATCTGTTAAACTACTGAAGTTCACAGATGACACAACAGTGTTTGAGACAATGATGAATCCACATAAAGACAGGAGGTTGAACAACTAGCTTCATGGTGCGACCGGAACAATCTGGAACTGAACACACTCAAAACCGTAGAAATGGTGGTAGATTTTAGGAGAAACCCTTCCATACTTCCACCTCTTACAATACTAGACAACACAGTATCAACAGTAGAGACCTTCAAATTTCTAGGTTCTACCATGTCGCAAGATCTAAAATGGATAGCTAACATCAAAAATGTCATCAAAAAAGCACAACAAAGAATATTCTTTGTGCGTCAACTCAGAAAGCTCAAACTGCCCAAGGAGCCGCTGATACAGTTCTACAGAAGAATTATTGAGTCTGTCATCTGCATCTCTATAACTGTCTGGTTTGGTTCTGCAACCCAACAAGACAGACATAGACTTCAGAGGATAATTAGAACTGCAGAAAAAACAATTGCCTTCCATTGAGGACCTGTATACTGCATGAGTCAAAAAGAGGGCTGTGAAAATATTTGCAGATCCCTCACATCCTGGACAAAAACTGTTTCAACTCATACCCTCAAAATGACGTTACAGAGCACTGCACACCAGAACAACTAGACACAAGAACAATTTCTTCCCAAACACCATCACTCTGCTAAACAAATAATTCCCTCAATGCTGTCAAATTATTACTAAATCTGCACTACTATTAATCTTCTCATCGTTCCCATCACCCATCTCCTTTAAAATATATATTTTAGGGCAGATTTTAGAATTACAAATTTCACAGAAACGTAACAAGCAATATACAGTTGTATTAGATTTGTGCATTTATTGGGCGGCACAAACTATGATGTTTGTTTAATCACCTATACCAAACTAATTCCTCAGGTCTTATTTGAGAAGCCTTGATTAGAAAGAGGGAATCCAAAGGTTGTAGGGAATTATGCATGTGAAAAACATTTACCAATCATCCTTTAGATGGAGTTGGTAGGACTATTGGTGGTTTTGCTCATAACTGTTGTGATAATAGCAATTCTGTCACAACACAAAAAGGAGGAAAGAGCTGCTTTTCTACACCACACCTCCATTCTTCCTCCCCCCCCCCCTTTTCATTCATTTCTCAAAATGTTTCTGCAGCCAATACAAAGGAGGATTTTGAAATAACGTTTTGCTATAAGAAAACTAATCTTGGTGCTGGCTTATCATAGTAGTTTCTAAATGATAGCTAGAAATGGCTAGGTCTGTCATCTCTAGTCATCCGTTGTTAAGGCTGATATGTCAGATTACTGAGCAGGCAATAATTTTCAACAGGTTTTTTTAATGTTACTGGTAAGCACTAGAATGAAAATATAAAACAGAATTTAGAGTTGCAAACTGTAAAAATGTAATCCTTTCATCTGTTTACAAGCCACAATTTATAGCAGTTAGAAATCTTTTATTTACTATGTAAATGATATAAATTGAGATTTTTCTCCAATATTATTATTGTTTTTCTTATTATTATTGTACTATTATAGAAATGAGGTTAACTGGTTAAACATATTGTGTGTGAGTCAGTACTGACTCCTGGTGACTTCTAGAGAGGTCCCTGCATTGTTATTATTATTATTTTTTTGACAATGTTTTTCAAAAGTGGTTCGCCGTTGCTTTCTTTCTAGGGTTGAGAGAGATTGACTGGCCTAAGGTCATCCAGTTGGTTTCCTGCTTCAGGTGAGGACTATAATTCACAGTCTCCTGATTTCTAGCCAGGTACCTTAATTGCTAAATGAAACTTGTTCTTGATGTTAATCATATGAGACAGTAGCAAAAAGGTTGAAATACGTTTTGGGGGAAAAAACCCAAGTATTAGTAATTTTTCATAACTGCAATGTTTTAAACCTGGGATACACTTTTTTTCCACATTGACCATATTCCATATGTTAAGAGCACAAAGATGGCAAGAAAATAGATCTTGGTGTAGCGATGACCATTAGCAGGACTGATGTTTCTCCTTATCTTCTCCTAGCCTGTAATGCATAATGGACAGAGAAAGGGAACTCAGAAAGGAACCTCTCTAACTAGACAGAAAATAGGACCAGATGAGCTGATTCTAAATTCTTAAATTTATTGTAAGGCTACATTGACAGAATGTTGCAAATCTGATAATATAAATATTCTGCTGACTCTTTTACGGCTTAAGAAGTTAAGAAGGTTTCTTTCTGACTTTCTTTCTCTTTCATTATGCAGTTGTGGGCTATGGACTTTCGTATCTGATCACTCCCTGCTCCCCACCCCATCTCTCAAGGTCATTCCTATATACCATTAATCTGGACATATGAGGACTTCAGATTTTGTAGAAGAGGGTGTATGTATTCAGCCATCTAGTCTCTCCAACCTTCTCACAGTCATTTGGAAGACTATCATGTGCTTGAACATAATTATAACTCTTCATGCAACTTGGGAATTTGCTTTGCAAGGATAACGTAGTCTGCAGACTTTTCTTCTTAAACATATCTGAAGTTGGATCAGTGGTGAAATCTGAACTGGTTTACTACCGGTTTGCTGGCTGCTCATGCGTGCTTTGATTAGGTAGATCTATTTTCCATAAATGATTCTTTGTGTAATTGTATTATTGGAAGAATGGTATTGAAATTCATTGATCATTAAGCTCTGAGATAAGTAGTCTGACTTATTGCTGGGTGGACCTCCTTATGTTTCCCGTGTAATAGGTTTTGTATTAAATTGCTGGGAGTGGGGCGGGGGGGGGGCAATTGAAGACTCTTTTTAAAATAATTCTGAGTATTTCTTTAAAACCCTAGGGTATTTTCATTAAGCCTTGCATATCTTTGAGCTAACAACAGTTTGATGGTAGAAATCTTAAGGTATGAATAATTGGGACCTTCATAGCTTTAAAATAACACTCTAGGAGAGCAAGATGCATGCAAATAACTAGGTCCCCTTACTTTTTCATACTGAAAATTCAATTCAAACGGGGTTCCTAAAATTTTGTTTAATAAATAAAGGAAGCAAACTTTAAATAGAAGCAGCAGTGAACTTATCTTGTTATTCAACTAGGTCATTATTTGGAAAGAACATTGCAATCTAATTAAAGCCTTTTCCATGATTTCAAAAAATGTGAATAGCATTATTTTTATTTGTTCATACTAGAGTCTGTTGTCATTGTTGTTGTTGTTGTTATTATTATTTACACAAAATGACAGTATACACAGTAAATAAGATAACTATGCTGGATTTCATATCACAGATCACTAGTCGAACACTTCCCAAGCGTTTAGGACTGTGTGATGTATCAGCGAATTATGCAAGCAGATCCCAGTAAGGTGGCCTTCTGCAGCTGACCGATGGTGATCTTGTCAGCACCAGACATTTTTAAGTGCTTGCCTAGGTCTTTAGGCACAGCTCCCAGTGTGCCGAGTACCACTGGAACCACCTGCACTGGTTTATGCCAGAGTCTTTGCAATTTGATTCTCAAATCTTGATATCTGGTGACTTTTTTCAAGTTGTTTCTCATCGATTCTGCTATCACCAGGTATAGCAATGTCGACTATCCACACTTTTTTCTTTTCCACAATCGTGATATCCGGGATATTGTATTCCAAAACTTTATCAGTCTGTATTCGGAAATCCCACAGTAGTTTTGCATGCTCATTTTCAATCACTTTTTCAGGCTTATGATCCCACCAGTTCTTTGCTACAGGCAGATGGTAGTTGTGACACAAGTTCCAGTGGACCATCTGAGCAACTGTGTTATGACGTTATTTGTAGTCGGTCTGAGCTATTGTCTTACAACAGCTCAGTATGTGATCAATGGTTTCATCCGCTTCTTTGCAGAGTCTGCATTTGGAATCATCAGCAGATTTTTCTATTCTGGCTTTGATTACATTTGTTCTAATGGCTTGTTCTTGGGCCGCAAGAATCAGGCCCTCTGTTTCTTTCTTCAATGTTCCGTTGGTCAGCCATAACCAGGTCTTTTCCTTATCTACTTTTCCTTGGATCTTTTCAAGGAACTGTCCATGCAGTGCTTTGTTACACTAGCTGTCAGCTCGAGCTTGCATCGCTGTTTTCCTATATTGATACTTGGTTTGCTGTATTTTTAGCAGATTCCTCTTGTTGACCTCCATTAAAGCTGGTTCAACACTGTCTTTCACATAATCTGCCAGAGCATATTTCTCTTCTTCGACTGTCTGCTTCACTTGCAAAAGTCCTCTGCCGCCTACCTTTCTGGGCAAATATAGCCTGTCAACATCACTACGCGGGTGCAGCGCATAGTGTATAGTCATCAGTTTTCTTGTTTTCCTATCCAGACTGTCCAGCTCTGCCTGTGTCCAGTTTACAATTCCAGCAGTATATCTGATAACAGGTATGGCCCAGCTGTTTATAGCCTTGATGGTGTTACCGCCATTCAGTTTACTTTTTAGAAGTTTCCTGATCCTATGCGTGTATTCTTTGCTGACCACATTTTTCACTTGCTCATGCTTGATATTGTCCAGCTGCAGTATGCCCAGGTATTTGTAGGCTTCGGGTTGGTTGCACTTGATGGTTTGTCCATTGGGCATTTCAATTCCATCACTTTCGACGATCTTTCCTTTCTTCAGTGCCACTGTGGCGCATTTGTCCAGGCCGAACTCCATGCTGATGCCAGTGCTGAAAACTCGAACTGTATTGGTCAGTGACTGGATTTAAATTTCTGATTTTCTGTATAGCTTCAGGTCATCCATGTACAGCAGGTGAGAGATTTTCTGTGAATTTTTAGCAGTTTGATAACCCAGGTTAGTTTTCTGTAAAATTGTTGACAGGGGGATCATAGCAATGGTGAGCAGCAGAGGTGACAAAGAATCACCCTAGAAAATCCCTCTTTTGATGTTGACCAGTCCATAGTTTTCACTTCCAATAAACAGTTCCGTTTTCCAGTGCTTCATCGCATTTGCAATGAAATTACCAATGCCTTTGCATATTCCGATAACGTCCAGGCACTTGATGATCCAACTGTATGGTAGTGAATCAAATGCTTTCTTATAGTCAATCCAAGTTGTATGCAGATTTGTTTTTCGGCTTTTGCAGTTCTCTAGAATCATTTTGTCAATCAGGAGCTGATCTTTTGTTCCTCTGCTTCCTCGTTTGTTTCCTTTCTGCTTATTATTATTATTATTATTATTATTGTTGTTGTTGTTGTTGTTGTTGTTGTTGTTGCTGTTGTTATTGTTATATAGCTAGGCTTCCTAAAACAGCAGCCTTGAAAGCAATATACAGAAAAAAACACAGCTAAAATCAAGGCAAACACAAGATAGAAATCTACTAAACAACTTTTGCATCTTATGGCCTTTGTGACAGTCCTGCAAAATAGGATTAGCTACCAGAAGCCCTTTATTACACATTTCTAAGATATACTGCCAGCATTTGTTTGCTCCATAGCAGCTAAGAGACCTCAGCCTGTACACACAAAATCCAGGTATAACATCTGGCTCTTTCATGAAAAACAAACTCTTTTTCCAGGCCTTTTATTTTTCTATCCTTAAGAATCAGGTAGGCATATCCAGTATAGTATATCCAGAAGCCTAGCATAGGTATAAGACCACTTCCTATTCTACAAGTATGAATGGAGCCCCCCTCCATTTATCCTTGCAAGAACTAGGGATGATCTTTTCTGAGATGCTTTTCTACCCCAGGCTCAAATTTCTTTTATCCAACCATTGTCTTGGTTGAAGCTCTTCCTCCTGTTCCTTAAGACTAATCCTTCTGCCCATTTTATCACCTGAATGTTACAAACACCAGGCTGCTATCCTGCTCCACGACTGATGGCAGTTTTGCTTATGGTTTGTGATTACAGCCAGGGAATTACTGCCGTTATAATTGCTGCCAGTATAATATCTATTGCTGCCACTATAATACCTATTGCTGCCATTATAATACCTCATGGTGGGATACAGCATGAACCTTTCTGGATTTTTTAATCAGGACAGTACAGTTAATGCTGACATGATTCTTCCCAGCTCCAAGATGGGAGGAAAGCATAGCAAAACAGCTGTGCCGATGACTTTGTTACCTAAATTGACCAGAAATGTTAATCTTTCATTCAGAAGGGAATCTTCTTGATTTCTCCAGCACTTTCTCTCTCTACTCTCTGCAAAGTCCCTGGAAGATAAAATTGGTTCACCTAACAAGGTGATCTCTAAGAGAAACTTCCATAGAGGGACATTCAAACTGAGCAATCAGTTTTGGATGACCAGATTAGGTATCTTCCAGATGATTCTTGGATTGCATCCTTAGAACATTTTTCCAACATAGATTTTTTTTTCTTAAAATGCTGAGATTGCCAGAGACAAAAGCAACATTAAAAAAAATATCAACATATTTGGAAAACTATTTGAAATTCAACATCCATTTTAAAAAGCTTCACTAAAATATATGTGTTAAAATCAAATTACTTTTAAATAAAGGATCCTAAAGTTGCGTAGAAAAAAAGCATATAAATAGGAGCATTATATAGAAAAATGCTAACATTAGAAACCTTTGCTTAGAACAGATAATGTGTAGCAGCCACATTATTTATTTATCGTGGTTCACAATAGCAACACTCTTGTTAATACATTAATAAGGGTTACTCTTTCTTTTCTTTTCTACAATAAAATATCTGATCCTCCTCTGCTATGTTGATTCATTTCAATTCATTTCAATATACTGCTTGTCAGAAGGTTTCTCCTTTGGCATCATCAAATCTGCTTTGATTCATAGTTCTGACTTCTATATACAAAAGGCATATAAATCTTTGCAGCATCACGCTTTCCTTTTGCCTCTGCCCACATTGGCAGCTGAATGTCCTTTTAGCTTTAATTCAATTGAGGTGACTCAATTGCCCTCAGCTTTCCTCCAGTAGCTTCTTGGGATCTTTTGATCTATGGTGCACGTTGCCTGGACTCATGAGGTGGTTTTGCTGCTTGCAGAAGGGCTTGTTATTTCCTTCTCCAACGAGTCTTATTTAATCTGGCTCCCTTTTTATGACCCAGCCCTTTTCAATGACCCACTTAGGGAATAATTCACAACAGTTCAGAGTGCCACTGGAACGTTCAAGCACCTTGTCCATAAGGAGGTTATAGATTAGTGGCCGTAATAGGGGTCAAATTTCCACATATGCCAAATCCAGAAAGGATGAGATTTACATTTAAAGAAAATTGGTCCCAGCAATGTGATTTAGGCCTTATTTCCAACCGATTGCTCTCCCTTACAGTTCTAAAAAGTGACTCATATGATAATATAACAATTTATGAATTGCTCAGCTCAGAAATATGGAGGAATCCATATGGTTTGGCTGTTCTAAATAGAAAAGCAAGCACCTTCTGGCTAGGTTCAGACAACCCTCTTAACTAGGCCTGTTAAAGAACTAATGGCTTATATTCACATAGCATACTAATTTTTTTTTTTTTAACATTTATATCCCGCCCTTCTCCAAACACTCAGGGCGGCTTACATTGTATAAGGCAATAGTCTCATTCTATTTGTATATTTATATACAAAGTCAACTTATTGCCCCCCCAACAATCTGGGTCCTCATTTTACCTACTTTATAAAGGATGGAAGGCTGAGTCAACCTTGGGCCTGGTGGGACTAGAACCTGCAGTAATTGCAGGCAGCTGTGTTTAATAACAGGCTTCTTACAGCCTGAGCCACACCGCGGTTTTGGTTGGTGTTAGTCTCAGACCACTCCTCCTCCTCCTCCTCCTCCTCCTCCTTTTTCCTTTCCTTTTATTTTGCTGTGCAAATCCATCCCACTTGGATAGTTTAAGCTTCAGTGTAAACTGAAGCCAGCAAATAGATTAATGCAGAAGCCAGGTTAAATATGCTGAATAAGTGCAGCCTCTCTGTCAATTAGATGCAAAATCAGATGAGCCTGGCACAGCAGTTCAGAATGGAATGTTTAATCCAGTGGTGGGCTGCAACCAGTTTAGCAACTGGTTCGGTGAGCACCCGCTTCGCACATGCACGCACACCAAATGCACTTGCACGCAGCATTCAAAATACAAGAATTTGAAGCTCAGCTGCTTACTTTCTAAGGTAGCCCCATTAAGTAGAACAGCAGAGGCGTGTAAATTAGCTGTGCCATGCGAATCAGCTGAGCAGAAAGAAGGAAATATAGAACAGGATAGGACAGGGGCAGTTGGGCAGAGCCAGCTGATCATTGGAACTACCGGTTTGCCTGAACCGATCCAAAACGGCAGCAGCCCACCATTGGTTTAATCTCATATACCACTTCAGATAGTCATTAAAATGTGTGATGCAGTTTGTATCATCTCATGTGTTCATCAGATGAACTCTTCTTTTAAAAATGCTTCACACTTAAGTCTTTTGTCTGTAAGAATGTAGCTTAACCTCCTTCTTCTCTACGTACTGGGATCTCAAAATCCTATGTTTTTACTCTTGCTTCAAGGATGCAGGGTGCTTTGCTTTTAATTGAGATGATGAACTGTAGAAAGGCCATTCAGGGCTTACTGATATCCATTTTGTCATATCTACGCTCTCTGAAATAATGATAATGCCTTGATGCCAGCAATGCCCTTTGCACCTGCAGAGTTTGAACTGTCAGGAGAACTGTCAGTATAACCTGGCGGTATATGTCTTTGAAGCCTTTGAAGCTATTAGATCCTATATTATCTAGAGAGAGGGGTATACTGAATTCCAAGCCACATGTCTCATGATGTTAATTACACAAAAGAATCTGACAGAAACTGTAATATACTTTCATGCTTCTGAATAGATTTAGATGTACCATTTGGAAAGGGAAAAGATCTTATGGATTGCATTTTTTAAATACTAGAGTTTTGTGAGAAACATGGATGGTGAAAGAAATGGCGAAAGGGTATAAATATTGAATGACGAAAGGGTATGCATATTGGAACTCTATGGAAGAACTATGTCAGTGATGAAATGCTACTGGTTCGGACAGGTTTGGGAGAACTGGTAGTGATAAAATCTATCAGTTCTGGCAAAACAGTAGTAAAAAAAAAAAGCTACTAAATCCTCCAAACTGGTATTTCTAATGATCAGCTGTGCCGCGTGATTTAAAATCGCTAGAAAGCAGGAAATCCTACTTTCTAGTGAATCTAAATCACGCTCTTACCCCCTCGCTGTTCTACTTACCTTCCCTTTGGAAGGAAAAAGGAGGAAAAGGCTTTTTTTCCACGTGAAGCACTCGTTTGGCGGGTACTGCGCATGCATGTGTGTGCAGCATGTGTTTGGTGTGAACTGTGCACGTGTGCACAGCATGCATTTGGCACTCACCGCGCATACACAGCCAGTGAACCGGTGACAAACTGGTTCAGATTTCACCACTGAACTATGTCTAGGGGTTTCCAGCTCTGGGTTTAAAATTCTTAACAACTACCAGTCGGCAACACAAAGTTAGTGTCTATATATATCTTTTTTACTTTCAGGTTTTGGATCTCAAATCTGCTAGCCTTATTATTGTCAGATAGAGTAGTTATCTAGTAATGTAGTCTGAAAGAAAGTAAAATAAAATAAAACTAATGTTTAAACTAATTCTGTGCCATGCAGGATGACATTTAATTTCTTATTCCCAATTATGAAAGTGTGCTTTTATTCTTTTTCAATCCCTGCTTCTGTAACATTGTGTTTGATCTGAGGTCTGAATTCAAGGATGAGCCATGAGCAGTTGTGTTAACTGACTTTTGACATTGTATAATTTTCTTATCCTGCCAGATTCCTGCTCTCTAATCTTTTACAGAACACTGGGACAGCTTTTAACAGTTACAAGGCAAACCAGAGTTGAACAGATACAACACAGAGAAGCCTGGTTAGAAAAAAGTTACAGCAGCTGAAATTCTTACAATCATGCATTTTTAAATGCAGAAGAGCCCATCAGGAAGAAAAAAAAAAAGCACGCATTCCTCTGACTATGTTTTTGTGTGTGACATATACAGCTTACTACAGTAGATGGAATTTTGCTTTGATACAATATGACACTTCGGATGTCTTTGATATCTTTCAGGCAAAAGCTATTACATAGATTCTAAGGTTAGAAAATCACTAAAGATGCTGCTGCACTTCACAGGTTCCTAGATGAGAGGAATAAAAATTCTGATGGCATATAACACTTACCTTTGATCCAAGGATGCGCACTGCAGAGCTGACATCTTTTTAAGATCGGATTTTAATCTAAGTTAGGAAAAAACACACCTCCCATTTGCCACCCTTCACTTATTTTCTGAAGGTGGTTGGAGTGGTTGTGTGGGTCATGGTTAAGTGGAGAGTGTGGCGTGGGCACAGGAAGGAGGATCTCTCTCATCTTCGACAATACAAAATGTTGCCAGGGTAATTAAAAATATGTTATTGTTGTAGCTGCACTGCAATTCAGTTTAGTATTCTCATCTTCAAAAAGAATGATTTAACTGCAGGTTTTCTAAAGAATATACACCTATCTAAGGCACATACTGTTGTTTTTTAAAAAGAAGATCTGCTCAAGTATTTGTGTGAGGAAATTTCCTGGAGAAAAGAGGGAACATATACACAAACCCTTTCTCTAATCGAAGTTTTTCCTTTTCCAAACAAATTAAGGCATCCCCCCCACTTAAGAAAGTATGTGAGAGTTTAGCTATGATGCTAAACATTGCTCTAATTTCTCTATATGTTTTATATGCTTGCTTATTACCATTCTTCTTTTAGTTTGATCATATTTTTAGGCATATCATTTTCCAGAAATAATTTTAATCTAAATTTTAATATAAAATGAAATTAAATGGCATTTTACATTATATTCCTCAGGGGAGGCTCCTCATTATTCAACACTCCCAATAACTATAAAGAATGTGGCAAACTTGCTTAGGGGGAAAAAAAATAACAGTTCCTGTCAAACTCAGATGGAGCTTCTTGTCTGAGGATTCCACAAACCTGAGAAAGATAGATTCCTCCAGTAAAATATAAATGCTTTTTGCGACAGATTGTTCTAAGAAGAGAAATTAAAATGCAATTACCAGCTCAAAGATTCACATTCTTGTCTAGTGATTCCCAGCTGTTCTCCATCATCCAAAACAGGCGGTTAGAAAAAAGCCACATGGATGAAACATGACTAAGGCATCACTCATAAATTGAACTAAATAAGGTGATCAGAAAAAGCTCCCAGTGTGATAACCTATGTAGTACTGTTAATAACCAGCTTTAAAAGATTTCACCTAAAGTTTCTAAACTCTACCTTGGAAAACTTCTGTATTGGTAATCTAATTGTTGTAAGCCTCTTAGAGCCATAAAAGAAGCAAATGTTATATAACTCTTTAAGAATTATAACAATCACGAGCGTGGAAGTATCATACTATCTCATGGACTTGTTCTAGTGACTAGATATATGGGGTTCTGTGTGTGTGTGGTATAATTTATAAATTCATTGTTGCATAAGGCTTTAATATAGGTGTCCCCAACCTTTGCGGCTTGGTGGCCTGGCTGGGAGGGGGGACAGGCGAACTAGGTTGCGCGACTGTACATATGCGTGTAAGCATATGAATATCCACCGGCCTGCTGCTTGAGCAAGTTGTGCTACGCATGCACATACATGTGCTCCAGCCAGCCACTTACACAGCCCAATTCCAAATAGGCCATGCCCAGTAGTGGGCTGAAGCCCAGAGGTTGGGGACCGCTACTTTAATGCATTTGAATTGAGTTTCAAGGCTACATGCATAAATGAATCAGGTCTCATGCATTTTGATTCTGATTTAAACAGGATGTTTTGTACCTTGTACACCTTATTGCATATACTGTAACTACTATTTGGGAGAGTAATAATTCTGGAACAAGACTGAGAGGACATGATTGGCCCAAGGTGACTTCATGCCTAAAACAGTGTTAGAATTTACAGACTCCAGTCTCTATTCAGATACCTTAATCACTACACCAAACTGGCTCTCCTTTATTGTATTACATGGATGATAATATTAGGTGCCATTCCTATTTATTTATTTATATCCCAACTTAATAAATAAAGAAGCAAGTATATTTAATATTCTTTCCTCCTGTTTTCCCCTCAATAACAACCTGTGAGGCGAATTCGGCCAACTAGCCCAAAGCCACCTAACCAGCTTTCATATCTAAGGAGGGATTAGAACCAGTTTCTAGCTTGGTGCCTTAATTCCTAGACCAAACATGCATTACATAATTTTCAAAATCCGAGTGAGGGAGTGACTGTATCTTACCTAAGAATTAAAACATTCCACTGTTTTTAGTTTTGTATCATGTTTGCATTTGTTCATTCAAAAATCTATTTCATTCCATTCTTACTTTAATTTGCATTTTAAAACACTAATCCCCAATTTACATTTGCATACATATTAATACTTTATGTTAAGGTTATTAATTATATATTTTAAACATATAAGGTTTGTAGAAAATATCATATATGTGTATGTGTTTGTGCATGTGAAAATTGGGTAAACAATATTTAGAGAATTTTGAAATCTAGTGATTTACTTTAAAGAGGCAAATAAGATTCATTTTGATTTTGTGGAGATAGAATGTTCATGTTTTATTAATATTGAATTGGTTTTCCTGCACTTTGCTGGAAAGTAAAAATTACTTTGGGGTGTTAAAAATAAATGTGGTTCCTCAAATGCAGTGCAATATTCTGACTCTTAATATGAATTGGAATCCCCAACAGAGTATCCTATATAGATATACATATGTATACAGGTAGGTTTGTACATTGGGATCTCAGTGTATGTGTTCGTGTGTTTATGAGAAAGGCTAATGTAGAACCTGAAAATGTATAACACAGCAGTGATAACAATGCAATAATGAATCAAGAGATAAATCTTGATAAAACCAGTGTAAGCGTTTAATAAAATAAAAAATCAGAAAAGCAACAGTGAAGATCTACAGGAACTCTTTGATGGAACTAAAAACAAATAAATATTTGTGTAGTACTATTATACCATTATTCGAATGCTATATGAAAGTTGCTGAGCATTCACATGGTCAAAGCTTAAAAACACCTCTGTTTTACTACGTATTTTCAGCAGGTAGAAAAAGGTTGACACATACTATCACGTAACCCAACTCCAAGCTATTTAAAGCTCTAAATGTTAAAGAATGCACTCTGAATTAGTAGTTTTGGAACTGGATTAGCAGCCAGTGCAGATGGCAAAGAACTTACATAATAGAAAACTGCCTGATTCATTCACACCTGCCAATCAAGATATACTATTTTGGTCTTGCAGAAAGTTCTGGACTATTTCAAAGGCGACTCCATCATAATAGTCCAATCAAAGCTTGCAAGAGTATGAATAACTGTTGCAAGACTATTTCCCCATAGGACTGCTGTTGGAGTCACATGTGCAATGAGTTAAATGAATGTGGTTCCTGATGCCATAGTCAAGTCAAGCAATATAAAACACTAGTAACCAGTCTGGCCTAGTGGTTAAGATGCTAGCCTAGACACCAGGAGACTGTGAGTTCTAGTCTCACCGTAGGCGTGAAAGCCAGCTAGCTGACCTTGGGCGATTCACTTTCTCTCAGTCCAATTTACCTTGTTGTGGGGAAAATAGGAGGATGTTCACTGCCTTGAATTACTTATAAAGTAATAAAGGTAGAAGAAAAATTAATTAATTAATAAATAAGATAGACAAATAAAAAACAGGATAAATATATTTACCCCTGAACACTGGGATAAAGTGAACACAGGCTATATGCATTTTGAAAATGATTTGGAAGAAGCACTTTTCCCTTCTCCATATTTTGCTCTTGTCTGCTAATCAGTATTTGCACAAAACTAAAAGATAAAGATAAAAAAATGTGCTGCTATTTTAATGCATGGATATCTTAAAGCAGCTCCATCTTTTTTTCCCCCAGGCTCCAACTTTTTTCAAAGTGTGCATGGTCATATTAGCTAACTCATGGAGATTATTTTTAAGACAGCAAGAATAAGCCTCCAGAAATTAACTACTGAAAATATAATGGTCTTCAGGTGCTTTAGCTGTTAAAAATGTGTTGACTTCAGTGTTCTTATTCTGGCAGTAGAGATAGAAATTTTATGTCATATCACATCATATCATGTTATGTCGTTTTATTCACCTCTGTAGTCTATATATTCTGTGAAGCTCCTAATGGCACAGGAACTGCTTATTTGCAGACCACCTGCCTCCATTTCAGCCTATCCCACATACTGCAATAGAACTGGTATGCTCCAAGTCCCTTCTTTGAAACAGCATCATCTAATAGGTGCTTCTTGGTTATGGCACCTATCCTAGGGAAAGATCTCTCCTGGAAGATTAAACTGTCCCAATTTCATTAACCTTCAGTGAAGGATTCCCAGCTGTTCCCTCAGGCTTTGAGCATTAGAAGAACTGATCCAGGAAGGTATAGCATAATGTTCCTCATAATATAGCATATATTATATAGCATAATGTTCCTCATAATGTTCCTTATAAAATTTAAGATGTATGGATTCAACTACCAGAATTCCCAAGCCAGTACGCTGGTTGAACTGTATATAGTACAGTTGCTAAATTTGAAAAACACTGGAGCAGCATACATTGACCTGCCTTTTGTGTTCCTTGATTCTTGGTTGCTTTTCTCACTGAGATTTCTGGATACTGTGTGGAATTATATAGTTGGGTGCCTGGAATTATAGTTGGGTGGTCATGTAGATCTCATAAATAAATAAAGATCCTGTGGGACTTCCAGATCCAGACAGATTAACATACTTCAACCAGACAATGTGGTAGATAGTCAAGAACCAGAAGATATTGGTGGTGATAGATGTAATGGCGACAAGTGACAACAACATCAGAAAGTAGGAGGCTGAGAAGCTGAAGAAGTACCAAGGCCTGAAGGAGAAACTAGAAAGGATGTGGAAAGTAAACACAATTGTTAAGTATTCCTCGGGGCTTTGACTCTTAAGTGGGAGAGTGGCTCCAGCAGATCCCAGGAACAACATCAAAATATTCTGTTCAGAGTGCAGTGCTAGGAATAGCCAGGATACTGAGCAGAACTCTCAAATTCCCAGATTGAGAGTAACTGAAAGAATGGAGGAGGTAGTAATGTGCAACCTCTTTCCGTTAGCTGTGTTTTTTTCTTGGACATTTTTTTTTCTAACTGAATTGAGTTGCTTGTGTGCTTGTTTGGATCTGGAAACAGGGACTGACTGGAGTGTGAGCTGGGTGCAAACTAAACAGGAAATTTCCTAGTCCTTTTCCAACAATGATCATATGTACTTGACTCTATTATTATGGTTGGTAATACAATCACTCAGATGTTTAGACTAGATTTGGTATTTTTGTACATTATTGGATCCATCCAAAAGATCTGGGATCGGCAGGTGTTTTGAAATTGGACTCAAGGCACCTATTATTATCAATATTATCTTTGCTTTATTTCATCATTCTACTTCTATTTGCAGGACTTTATATTTTGTGATTTTCTACAGTTGTTTCTCTTCTATCTTGCTGTCTCCAGGTATTGCAACATCCACTCTCCATACTTGTTTGTCTTTCTTATCGACAATTGTTAAGTCTGGTGTTATGTGGCTGATGCTTGTTTGTTTGAATTCTAAGGTCCCAGAACATCTTAGCCTGTTCCTTTTCTATTACTTTGTATTAGAAGAATATTACACTCTATTTTGTGTTCCTACCAGTTCTTGCTTGCAGGCAAATGATATTTCTTTTAGATATTCCAGCGCACTGTTATTTTGTCATGCCATTGTTTGTAGTCATTTTGTGCATTTTAAAAATTATTATTATAGTTCATTGCACAGTACGACAGATGTTTAGTCTGGATTTGGTACTTCTATCCACCCACTGAGTCCTTTCTAAGGACCAGCAGTAGGCAAATTTTATTGATTGATGTTAATTATTATCATTATCTTCAGCTTTCATTCCATCTTTCTCCCAGGATTCTTACTTAGGTACTATGTTGTTTAACAAATAAAATCTGTTTGAAAATTGTTCTTCTTGTGTACTATTTATATTGGAGGATAAGTAGCAAAAACAGAAAACTCATAATGTAGGCTTCAATATCAATATCAATAAATTGTATTCATTCATTTATTTATTAAATTTATATGCCACCCATCTCACTGTCCAACTGACTCTGGACCACTTTAGAATCATAAATCTATGTGTTTATTGAAATAATAAAGAGGAAAAAAGACACGACTTCTCGCTGGATCTCAGAAAAAATAATAATTGCCTCAATTATTATTAATCACCATATCAGCTAGGCTATTTGAGGAAGTTCAAATGTGAGTTTCCATCAAGTCTAACAACATATTTTAATGTGGAAAAGATATGATTAAAATTGTATCACAGTGTTTTGAATGTTTTGGGAAAATAATCCCTGCTTAGGGACCAGAGGTTAGAAAGAAATTTACACTGTCCATGTACTTTGAATACATCTTTTTCTATATCAGTGAACTTACAAAAAGGTTAACAGAAATGAAATTTTTTTGGACTGAGACTTTGGCAAAGTAAATGCTGGTAGTATTTATTTTTTAGATCTCTATTTCTTGCTA
Organism: Ahaetulla prasina; assembly: GCF_028640845.1. NCBI lineage: Eukaryota > Metazoa > Chordata > Lepidosauria > Squamata > Colubridae > Ahaetulla > Ahaetulla prasina. The sequence goes on from NC_080539.1 coordinate 273,543,259, forward strand.
TTGGTCCTCCATGAACCTGTCCTCTCATTTGAACAAATTAGCAACTGCTAGTAAACCTCAAGGTCATCTTCATTATTTTTTTCTTCCTTTTTGGTTTCACTCAGGATATTGCAGTACAACCTTTTTACTAAAGTGATCAGTCAACAAAGTTGTGGATTTATTTCACAATCTCATCTGCATATTTAACTTTTCACCTATCTATTCATCTGTAGCCTGAAGACACTTATATTCCAGTAAGCTCTCGTAATAGGACAGACAGAACAAAAGAAATTGAGTATAAATATTTCCCACTCTTATTTACCTTTTACCGTATATTCATAAATTTCATATTTCATCAAGATTCTATTACTCCTCTTTCACTGAAAATATTCCTGAAGTTAGCCAGTGGCAATGGAGCCAAACAGCAAATGACAAGTAGGTATATACTGTTCCAACTTTCTGAAAAATTATAAGACACTTTCCAAAATATATGACAAGAAAAAAAGTAAGGTCACAAATAAGTCAGGTAGCAAGAAGGGTGCTTAGGATCAATGTCTATAATCGACCAAAAGGACCCCAAGTCATGCAATATTATTGTTCAGAAACATAAACAAGAGGCTAAATGGATAATTCTTTGATTTTCTTCCTAGTATTTTCCAACAAGCACAGGGTCCACTTTTCTGCAATTCAACTAAATGGATAATATTGGAAAGAAATAATAGTATTTAATGCCATTAAATTTACTGTTGTTGGAGTTTCTGAGGAAGAGGGGGAGGAAGAAGAGGAACAAGGAGGATGAGGAAGTGATGAAGGCTTTTTAAAAATAATGACTAATAAAGCAATTAATAAAGAATGAACACAATAAGGACAAATAAAACAACAAATAAGCTTACAAAACTAAGATTACACAGTCAACTCTCAGTCGATCAACACTCTTTATATTTTATACATTAATGAGCTCTGTGACCATATTAAAAGTAATTGTTTTCTTTTCGCTGATGATGTCAAACTATTTAACATTACCAACAATACAGCTACCCTTCAAAAAGACCTTGACTTTGTGTCAGAATGGTCAAAAACTTGGCAACTCCAAATCTCAACCAGCAAATGCTCTGCTTACACATTGGAAAAAAGAATCTAAACACTAAATACAAACTCGATGGACATTACCTTACAGATGACCCTCACCCTGTAAAAGACCTTGGAGTTTTCATATCCAATGATCTAAGTGCCAAAGCTCACTGCAACTACATCGCAAAAAAGGCTTTAAGAGTTGTAAACCTAATCTTACCTAGCTTCTTCTCCAGAAACACTACATTACTAACCAGAGCTTATAAAACATTTGCTAGACCAATTCTTGAATACAGCTCGCCTGTCTGGAACCCATACCACATTTCAGACATCAATACAATTGAATGTGTCCAGAAATATTTTACAAGAAGAGTTCTCCACTCCTCTGAATACAACAAAATACCTTATCCCACCAGACTTGAAATCCTGGGTTTAGAAAACTTAGAACTCCACCGCCTTCAATAGGACCGGAGTTTAACTCATAGAATCATCTATTGCAATGTCCTTCCTGTTAAAGACTACTTCAGCTTCAATCACAAAATACAAGAGCAAACAATAGATTTAAACTTATTATTAACTGCTTCAATCTTGATTGCAGAAAATATGACTTCTGTAACAGAGTTATTAATACTTGGAACACACTACCTGACTCTGTGGTCTCTTCTCAAAATCCCCAAAGCTTTAACCAAAAACTGTCTACTATTGACCTCACCCCATTCCTAAGAGGTCTGTCAGGGCCGTGCATAAGCGTGCCTACCATTCCTGTCCTATTGTTTCCTTTCATTATATCCAATTAATATAGTTATTACATACTTATGCTTATATATATGCTTATATATTATATAGTTATTTTCATGCTTATACTTATATATACTGTTGTGACAAAATAAATAAATAAAATAAAAAACTCATATTTTAATTCTATAAATGATGTAATAACATTATGCAACAGTTCAGGAAATTAAATCTTTCTGATTGAACAATTAAAATTGAAGATAAAATGAATCAAAGTGATCCAAAAAAAGTAACTAAATGGAATAACACAGTGAGTATGAATATCTTAACAAATTGCAATGAAAATTGGCTCTTGTATACATAACAATCATAGCACATAGACAAAACCAGACTATACAGAATATTCTTGAATTTTCCTCTCAATATGTCATAATAAAGTAATTTAAATTTTTTAACCCTGTAGGTTGATTTAAATATCTTGCCAGCTTCAGACTAAAATATTGATTGCCCTAAAGTATATCTCTTGGGAGTCAAGATTGTTCAAACTGCTCTTCCATTTCCATAATTGTTTATTCAAGTATTAGCTTAGCCTGCTCAGAGCCCATTGCTAATATAGTTTTCCATGAAAATCCATGAGAGTGTAGTTTCTGCTAGAAGAACTTTTCCATCTTGAGTCAAACCTGTCAGCTAAAGGGAAAAAAAACATTCCTGATCAATAAAGAAAAATACTTGCTTGAAGGTGAAAAATACTTGAATGTGAAGCTTCATCTTCACCTTGGTTGTACCAACTTCTGGTGGGCCGCTTGGGCACTGTTTCTGATACCTATCTCAAATGATCTTTCCCTCCTTAGATCAAGAACAGCACTCATTTTTCTTAACAATATCTCTATTATACTCTTTAGCAGTTGGTTTGTGTATGGGGGGGAAACAATTTTAAACCATGATCATAACTAGTGGATTAACTGTTAGAATTCTGTGATGTCATACAATTCTACTACAAATTAAGTATGTCTTTAAGATTCAGCTATCACCTCATCCTTCTCCAGGCAATTTTGGAGCTTTTTTGCCAGGTAACAACCAAAAAAAATCACAGTTGTCCCTTCTTGATACAGCAGTATTAATCTGTTACAACCTGTTTTAGTTGTGTAGTTCCTCCTACCTGGACAAAACTGGATTTTTTTTTTATAAATATCTTTTTTAGATTAGGGCTCCAATTTCAAATGCTGAATGATCACTTCTTATCCTAAATGAGCTTTTTTGGTCCAGCCTTCAAGAAAAATAATTATACAAATATGAAAAGGACGATGACACAGGCCAATGTAAATGTACAAGACTAACTATGCATATCTGAACCAAAAGATACCCTATGACTATCATTAAGTGTTGTACCTTATGATGAAGGTATCTTTTCTTTTATGTACACTGAGAGCATATGCACCAAAACAAATTCCTTGTATGTCCAATCACACTTGGCCAATAAAAGATTCTATTCTATTCTATTCTATTCTATTCTATTCTATTCTATTCTATTCTATTCTATTCTATTCTATTCTATTCTATTCTAAAAAGATAACATGGCAGGCTAAATACAGTTTGTGGCATAATTGTTCCTATTATTTTCTTCACTGGGAATTGCTTGTTCTAAACCTAAACCTTAACCACTACCTCTAACTGGCTCTTGCATAATAGGTATACTATTGTAGCATGGCATCCTTGGTCTAAATTCCTTTGAACTTTATCAATTGCCAACAACCAAATGTTCTAATCATCTGCTACCTTTCTCTGGAAGCTGTCTCCCCTTCTCTTCTCAGCCAAGAGAAGGACTGCGACTCCTTAGAAGTGGCCAGTTACTATAGCAGTGGTAGTCAACCTGGTCCCTACCACCCACTAGTGGGCGTTCCAGCTTTCATGGTGGGCAGTAGGGGTTTTGTCCGATACTGAAGCACTTTCCTTTTTTTAAATTTAATTGACTTTTTAAAAAATTTTCATAGCATTATTTAAAAACATTTTCATTAGGTTTTTATAAAATTCCCTGTGACAATTTAAATTTCTGAAAATATACTATTTGTATCGCCCATGCATAAGTTTATTTCACATTACTTAAGTGAAACTAAATGGTGCTATAGTGTGACCGCAAACAAACGAGCCTCGTCCCAGAATAGCTCACGCATCTCCCCCCATACCACCCAGCTGTAACAGACAAGCAGAGCTGGTAGCCAGCGCCCCTGCCCCCAAACCCAATCCACGATGCGCAAGAGGCATGTGCAGATGACGATACACGGCGCATTACTGTGGAACCGGTGGGCGGTTAGAAAATTGTACTATTAGCAGAGGTAAAAAAGTGGGCGGTAGGTATAAAAAGGTTGACTACCCCTGTACTATAGTATAGGTATATTCAGGAAAACTATGTGTATTTTCCAATAGATGACTGTGTGCCTTTGAAACATTCTTGACACCTGATGACTGCCTATCCTAGTCCCTGCACTGTTCTTGGCAAGATCTTTCAAAAATGGTTTGAAAAACTACTTTCCAGGACTGAAAAAGATGACTGACTTGAGATCTTACAGATGGCTTTGTGCTAAAGGAGGGCCTAGAATTCACAGTCTCCTGGTTTCTAGTCAGAGGTCTTAACCACTATATCTAACTGGTTCTTGTGTGACAGATATGTTATTGTAACATGACATCTTTTTCTGTGTGATAGATATTTAAAGGGGAAGTTGCTGGTGGACTTGAATAAGTAAGGAAGAAGTAAGATTGGAATATCTGGGATCATTCTTTACCTATATTTTGAAGAAACAATAGGAGAAAACAAAATACAAGTAGGCAAGCTTAAAACATTTCTAGCTTGCCGACTGAGCCTAGTATCAGAGTAAAGCAAATTACTTTTTGCAAATTAGAGTAATTGCTTCTGATTGCAGATGCTGGCAGTAAGGAAGTATTGACAAGTTGTTGAAGGACATATTTGTGTCTGCCCTGTTTAGTCAAAGTTGTCAGGCTGATCTGAATGCAATGGAAAGTTCTGCCCCTGTGTCACTGGAATATTAATTTAATAAAGTTAATCTGATCAGCTGCTGTACAGTTTCCATCTTCTCCTTTGTGTCATTCAATAAAATTATTGTTCTGTAAGTATACCTTAAATAAAAGGTGAAAAGAATGTGTTTTAGTATTTTACATGACCAATAAATAAGTAAATAAAGCAGAAACCATATTATACCTTCAACAAAACAATTTTATTATCATAGTTGGAACAGATTCCTTGAAATATATGAAGAGACCCATCAGCATCCAATGCTGAATAAGTCTTTCCAGGATAGATATTATTAGCAATTTGGCAGCGTAAGGGTTAAGATTTGCTTGCTTTTTCTTAAAAAGGCAGATGTTGCCAGTGAAATATTTTCTACTGAGAAATTTTAACAATAACAGAATAAAAGTGTTGGAAGGGACCTTGGAGGTCTCCTAGTCCTCCAACCCACTGGTCAAGTAGGAGACCCTATACCACTTCAAACAAATGGCTGTCCAATTTCTTCTTAAAAGCCTCCAGTGATGGAGCACCCACAACTTCTGAAGGCAAACTATTCCACTAATTAATTGTCAGGAAATTCTTATTTCTGGATTGGATCTCTCCTTGATAAATTTCTATCCATTGCTTCTTGCCCTGCTTTCAGGTGCTTTAGAAAAGGGTGGGCTTCAAAAATTTTAGCAAGGGGTTCTCTGCCTGGTTGCTGGGTGAGTGTGGCCATGGTGGGTGTGGCCTAGTCAGCCTCCTGCACCATGGTGGGATGGGGTGGATTTTTGCCCTCCCTGGATTCTGGAGGCTTTCCTCGAGCCTCCAGGAGTGTGAAAATGACCTCCTCAGGCTCCGGAGCCCCTCTGAAGGCCAAAAACGAGCCCGTTTCTGGCCTTCCCGAACTTCTGGTTGGCCCGTTTTTCTCCCTCCCAAGCCTCCACACACACCCTGCACTTACCTGCATACAAAATGGGTTGCGTGGGGACTCCTGGGAGGGGTGGGGTGGGGTGGGAGGGTTCAGACAGGAGTGGGATTTGGGTGTTCTCTGAACTGCACAGAATCTTAGCTAGAAGTTCTCCCGAACCCCTGCGAACCCCCAGCAGCCCACCCCTGATTAACACCCTCTTCTCTGTGGCTGTCCCTTAGGTATTAGAAGATAGCTATCATATCTAGTCCTTCTCTTCATTAGACTAGACAGTGGTGAAATTCAAGTAATTTAACAACCGGTTCTTTGCCCTAATGATTTCTTCCAACAACTAGTTTGCCAAACTGCTCACAAAGTTAACAACCGGTTCTCCTGAAGTGGTGCGAACTGGCTGAATCCCACCACTGAGACTAGACATATCCAATTCCTGCAACAGTTCCTCACACATGTTTTAGCTTTCAGTCTCCTAATTTGTATCTTAATTTTGTATCTAAATTTTCTATTTTAAGTCAGTATTTTTAAAAGTATGTTTCATTCCTTAGAAAATAACTGTACGTCCCACACGATTGCGAAATACATCTGAGTTTATTCCATTTTTATGTTCTGTTTGCATTTCTGAACTAATTAATGAGATCTTTAGAGATCATGTTTAGCATCAGCTGAAACTTACTAACATTTTATTTTCCCAAAAGGTAGCATTGGATTATTCTGGGATGTTCTGGAAGGGAAAATGGTAATTGGGATATTGAAACACTTGGGATATACTTGAGAAATCAGTCTTACTGCTATGATTGATCATATCTTGGCCTCTGGCAATCAGTCATCCATTAGGAAGAGCGTAAAATAGGCCAAGTGAGGAAAACAAATACTCTTTACATAAATTAATAATAATATAATACATCAATGTGAAATAAACATTTATCCAATAGTAAAACATGAATTTTCTTTATATCAGAGGAACACATCTTTTTTTATGAAGAAGGCCAATCATGGCTTTTTAATGGAATGTCAAAATAAAGTCAGTTTGACAAAGTGGATAGAGTCAGAACAAAGCTAACAATGTTTTGAATTAAATTACCTCAGATTAAGTCAATTGATTACAATTCATGCATACATAAATACTACTTTCTCTTATATTAAAAATTATAAATTGCATCGTGTGTTTTTTTGAACAGTGTAACTGTCTCTCTACAAGGAAGGTGATGAGCAACTATATGCTTTACTTTACAGCATTTTGACAGCCAGAAAAACATAGGCTCATTAATTGGATTCAGTTAAAAAAAAAGTGTCAGTCCATGGAATGTCATTATACTCATCTGAGAAATAATAATTCAATACTCAGATTTGGCAGGAAAACTCATGGTTGCAGTTTTTTGGGATGCAGAAGGTATTATTCACAGTGCTTTCAATATAGTGAAAGCACTATATTGAAACAGTCAAAAATTTCAAACAATGATTAGGCAGAATTAGGAACCCCAAGAAAGGAATTTTACTACAATATGACAGGACTGCCAAACTCATGGCCCACTGGCCACATATGTCACATGCTGGCCACGGCCATGCCCAGTTTAGCGATTGGGGAAAAGTTACATCACATGATGCCACTGTGACGATACGAGTTTGACACCCTGCAATATGACAATGCTAGGCCTCATACTTCATAAGCCACCCAAGAGGCAATTGTGAAGTTGGATCTCACAATCTTACCTCATAATCTGCTTTAAAATCCAGGCTGGGTTTCATGAGACTCCCACCTTTCAAGGAATACATTTGTGTTCACTCACATGAAGAAGTGGAAAAGACTGCCAGGTCCTGGTTGAAGAAATGTGGTGTTCTCTCATGATGGTTTTAAGAAATTCATCCATTGTTGGCAGAAAACTATAGCAAATGGTGATTGGAGAAGTAAATACTAATACTAATTCCTAATCAATTAGCTTAATATTGAACAATAACTCATACTTAGAGCATCTTTAGGAAGCAGTAGAATATATAATGGATCATGAATAAATCTAAAATTTTGGAACTCCTCATTTATTTAATTATTATTTTGTCCATTGAAACAAGATATTTCAATGGACATTGAAATGTCCTTTCTTAAAGTTAATATATTTGAGAGAAGCTTGTTTGATTATTTCATTAAGAAAACCTCACTATATGTGAAGTTGTAAGAATAGGAAAATCACTTATTTATCTTTGACATCATGAATTTACGTTTTGTAAAACTATATTAAATACAGATATTATATTAAATACAGTTACACTGGTATTAAATACTGGTAATTATATACTAATTACAATACAATGAAATTTCAGATATGGGAAATAGATTTTGATTGATTATGACCATCAAGTCAATGTTGACTCTTAGTGGCCACATGGATAGATTTTCTCCATGATAAGGGAAATATGTACTGTACATACAAATACCTCCATACAGAATCTACATATGCATACACATAATAAATTACTAACTTCCTTTCTCTGGATATTGCAATCTCTCCTGGCAATGATTATTGAATTTGGCTCTTAGGATTTTTTTTTCCACACAAGATTGCATCCCTTTGAATAATTTATTTTCAGTCTCACATACTTTTTGATTGTGGCTCAAGGTTTGTATTCCTGAAGTTTATTTACCAGGGACTGAAACCCCAGGCTGAAAACATTTCCACATCCTTCATTGATCAGTATCAAAGACCATTTCTGGATTTATTCCCTAAGGAATAATAATTCTGTACTGTAATAAAGAAGAATGCAAAGCATCATTGCAAAAGGATAATTTGATCATGCAGAAGAACATACTAGAAAAATTATGCAGAGCAGATTTTTATTTTCCTGATTTACTCAGGCCTCATTGACAACCTGGATTGTCAATGAGGCCTGCTCTGCAGAGCAGAGCAGAGCAGGCACTATTCCTAGAGCCTGTGGGCACTCTGTTGCACAGTCTTCAAAATGGAGGATTTTAGTCTAACCATATTTGAGACTCATAACACAGTGGAATGGCATGCATTTAATGAATACTCTTTTTTTTAAAGTTCAGTGAGGATTCTGACTATTGTTTATGATTAGTTTTGAAATTTCTTGTTATGAATATATATATATATATATATATATATATATATATATATATATATATATATATATATTTGTTTTCTGAGGTTTTCGCGGGTGTTTGTATGTAGGTCTTTGGTTATTCGGGTTTTCTCCCACGTAAAAGAGTATATATATATATATATACTCTTTATATATACTCTGGTATATATATACCAGTATATATATTGAGTATATATATATAAGAGTATATATACCAGTATATATACTTTATATATACTCTGGTATATATATATATATATATATATATATATATATATATATATATATATATATATATATATATATATATATATATATATATATATATAGGTCTTTGGTTGTTCGGTTTTCTCCCACGTAAAAGAGTATATATATATATATACTTTATATATACTCTGGTATATATATACCAGTATATATTGAGTATATATATATAAGAGTATATATACCAGTATATATACTCTTTATATATACTCTGGTATATATATATATATATATATATATATATATATATATATATATATATATATATATATATATATATATATATATATATATATATATATAGGTCTTTGGTTGTTCGGGTTTTCTCCGTAAAATTGGAAGTGTCTTGGCGACGTTTCGACGAAGTCTCATTCGTCATCTTCAGGCTTCAGCTTCGTGCTTCTGGGAGCAATGTGTGATCACAGCTGTTTCTTCCTTTTAACTGCTAGTGGGGGTTTGAACTGATTGGGTGGGAGCTTGGCTGTGCTCTGATTGGATGGGGGTTTTTCTGTGCTCTGATTGGCTGGGGGTGTGTCCTGTGTTGGTGGGGGCTTGGTTGTGCTCAGTCTAGTCTGTGCTGCAGGGGGATTTGAGCTGGTGAGCTGCATAGCTGTTGTTTGGCTTTGTGGTCGTGCTACATCTTCATAGTGGGTGTCAGTCTGCTGCATGAATGGATTGGAGGGGTTTGAAATGGCTAATGTTGCAGCTGCGGTCTGGCTTCTGGTCCTTGGTCGTGCTTCATGATCAGTGTGGGTTTGGGTCTGCTTTCTAGGTGGATGTGGTGGTGACATCCTGTGTGGACCTCGTGAGTGTGGGTCTGGTGTCATTCCTCGTGTTAGGGACTCGTTTGTCAGTAAGGGCGGGTTTCCAAATGGCTGGTAGGCGGGAGGTATCATCTCGTTTGTTCATGCTGTGTGGGCGTTTTTCTATCTCAATGGCTTCTCTGATTATTCTGTTGTTAAAGTGTTCCGGTTTGGCGATAGTTCTGGTCTTTTAAAGTCAATATCATGTCCTGTGACTTTAAAGTGTTGGACCAGGGAAGAAGTTGGTTCCTCTTTTTTGAATGAGTTCTTGTGTTCTTCAATGCGTGCACTTATTCTTCTGTTGGTTTGTCCAATGTATGTGGTGGGGCAGGCGGTGCATGGGATTTCATATACTCCTTGATTTTCTAACTCAATTTTGTCTTTGGGGTTTCTTAGGATGGTGGATATTTTTCTGTTTGTGCAGAATGCTGTCTTGATGTTGTGTTTGTGGAGGATCTTGCTGATTCTGTCTGTGGTGCCTTTTATATATGGGAGGAGGGCTGTGCCGTTTTCTTGTTCTCTGTCTTGGATTTTAGTGGGGGGTTCTTTTTGGATTAGCTTGGTAATCTTATTTGTTTGGAATCCATTGGATGTTAGTACGTTAGTGAGAGTGTCTAGTTCGGGTTTTAGGTGTTGTTCATCAGCTAAGCATTTTGTTCTGGAGATGAGTGTCTTGGCTACGGAGTTGATCTGTGCTGGGTGGTGGTGTGAGAGTGCGTGCAGATAGCGGTTTGTGTGTGTTGTGAGTATATATATATACTCTGGTATTCTGCTGTTGGGAAGATATGAAAACAAAACAATGAGAAAATAGGGATGATCTTCAAAACTGTTAAAAAAATTATTGGAGGACATTTATCAAGAGTGTAGATATATTTACTAATAACCAAGATAGATGTTTCTCCATGCCCTTGAAACGGGATTTTTATCCAATGTATTTTTTATCCAATATAGCTGTGCCAGTAATATTTCTTTCCTCAAGCACTTTGAAGTTTCTTTTTGTTGGTGTTTAATTGTGCTTGCCCTTCTTCACCTTTTGCTGTTACACAGATGTGAAATGTCGCTGTTAATTTCACAAATCAACCTCAGTTTCTTAGTATCATTAATCTCCATAATGTGTCATGTTTTCAAATCATAGTCCTCTGTTCAGCTGTTAGAATGTACTATTTTTTTTTCTCTTAAAATTTTTAACAGCATACAGTTAATGTCCTTGAATAACCAAATAAAGATATTGCTTATCATTCCTAGCTTTTCATAGGATTATAATCTGTAATTCCAAGAAAATGTTTCTATTTTCCATTATATTTCTGATTTTTTAAAATAATCTGAACGTTTGTCAATTTTTAGTATCTTTCTCTGATCTTGGGCTTAAGAAGAGAAATAGGGCAGCTTAGTTAGAGGGAGAGAAGCAAAGGGCAATTTTCTCCTTTCTGGCAATTTGCAAATGTCTGGGTCTACAATTTCTATAGTCCTCAGCCCAAATGGTCAAAGGGGATTGGAATAGCTAGAATTTTAATGCAACACATTTAGAAACTGTCAAGGGAATGCTGGTCAAGAAAATAGCCAGAATTTTTCATCATCCTGTGTTCTTTTTCTTCCTGTAACATATTAAAGCAATTCTTTCAGTCTGGAGTGCTGAAGCATTTAGAGTGGCTGCTGAAGTACAAGAATTTTGACAATTCCTTTTTGTCTGTCAGTGCATTGCACTTGACAAATTGATTCAAACTGAAACAATATGTTTTTATTCTATCCAGCCTTATAGCATTGGGCAATAAACCCAAACTGAAGGCTTTTTCTCCAATTAATTGTAAGACAAACTAATTCTAAACATGGGCAAAAGCTAAAGTTCTTGATGACATGATACAAACTTTACATGTACATGATTGCAGCTCGGTTCTTGAAATTCCTGAGAATACTTATTCACATCCTACAGTTCCCATTTATAAATTCAACCCATTGTTCCTACTGAGAAATATGGAAGATTAATACATTAAAATGGATCAACTGTGTCATAAGGTTTTACTGGGATAATCTAAAACAGTATGAAACATAAACATTTTTCTTGTAGAAACTATAATATGAAAAATATATGTGTCTTAATCTCTTATTTTTGAATCTCTGACAGGTGGATCTGTACAAGTATGGCTTCAGGTAGAACTTGGTTGCTCAAATATGGATTTGTCTGGCTGGAAGCTCAACACGTGCATAGGTGGGCCAATAAATTGATTTCCTAGATAGATACTGTTTTATTGGGATAAGCTACTCTAATGAGCCAATTTGGTGTAGTGCTTAAGGCATCAAGCTAGAAACTGGGAGACCCTGAGTTCTAGTCCTGCCTGAGCTACAAAGCCAGCCGGGTGACCTTGGGCAGTTACTCTATTTCAGCCCTTGGAAGGAGGCAATGGTAAATCACTTCCAAAATTTTGCCAAATAAACTGTAGGAATGATAGCAGGCAGTTGTCAACAGTATCTCAAAGGCACAAAACAAAAATGTACTCTAAGACAACCCCAGAAGAGAAAACAGAAGGATGCTATTATTTTAAGCAACAGTTTACTAAAACTTTCAGAGAGATTGGCGTCATATTTGTATTGGGTCATATGCTAAGTAAAGAACCCAAATGGCAGTAGTCTTTTCTTCTAAGGGAACTAGTCTAGCCCCCAATAAGTTGCTTTTCTTATAAAGCATCTCTAGTTCTATTATATTCTTCAAAAGTTCAGTGCCATTGAATAGTTTCAATATGAAGGATTCAACGGACACAAATCTGACATCAGAAATAGGAATATAAAAAAAAATAGATGGGAAAATTTTCAACTCTACATAACACTGAGGGGGAAGACTGATTACATTGTGAAATAGTTGAGCAGAATTTTTAAGGAGCTTTAGCCATTAACATTAGTAATCAATTCATCTTTCTGCAGAGCATATTTGCATAGGTAGGAAAGCACAAACAGTACTGAATGTGTTCACCAAAGCTTTGCTAATTTTGAAACCTTTAGCAATGGAGAAAGAAAGAACTTGTGAATATGGTTCTGCATTATATCTTAGACAGAGGGAGTCCAGTGAGAGCAGCTACACAACATACAGATGAAACTTAAGTATTTTATTCCAAAGGAATCGGTTGGCCCCTCCCTTCCCCTCCCCCATTGTAAGAAAGCTTTTATAACTGTTGTATGGTTAATTCCACATCTGTTCCATGTCCAAATTTTGTGCTAAAATAAAACAGTCATCAGAATTTGTGTTTTATACAACACTAGAGAATTTTTATTTTGGGTATTATTTTTATGATCTCTAAAGAAGCTTAGCTTTTGTAGTCACTATACGGTCCTCAATATAAAAACCCCTTCTTTTGAAGAGTAGATTCCTGTAATCGTTTCAAGACAGGAAAGAAAATGCTTTTATGAAATGGTAACCAAGGAAAGTTGTGGTTGTAAGATTTCACTTCTTTCCTTTTAAACTCAATTTTGTCAATCACAAAAATTCAAATAAATGCTCTTAAACGCAAAAAAGTTATAATATTCCTATTTTTAAATAGTGAGAATATTATGGAGTTATTAAAGCTTTTATTGCTAGAAAAAAAAGTGTTAAAATATAACTTATTAGGATATGACATTAAAACATAATATGGCTGAACTGTTCCTTTATATCTGATATTGAAATCACTTATTTTTAAATGCCATAACAACTCTTTTGGGATGTTTCAGAGATGTGCAAAGCAAGATGTTTTCTCAAATCTTATTTTTAAGGTTTTTTTAAAGAGTGTTATAAAATCTATTTTAGACTATTTAGATAAATGATTTCAAGAATGGCCAGATACTACTAAATAATCTTTTTCTGGGGGAAATGATGGTGGGATTGGAATCACAGTCCTCATTTCTTATCAAAAGCCGATGAATAATTCTGAAGAAACTTCTTGGATGAGAAATGAAATGTTTTCAAGGAAAAAAACTAAGAAAGTCGAGTTGCCTTTCCAGTTGGAAAAGCACCTTTGGGACAACGATGGCCTGGATGACTGAGAATGTCCATAGACAAGTAGACTGAGAACTTGATAAAAATCTCTAAAGAAGACAGTGGTAAGATGCCTCTATATTGTTGCCAAGATATCTGAATGCATGTGTCCCTGAAGACTGAGAGTTGAGCTTGAGTGAAAGGAATATTTATTTTATAACAGTCACATGAAGTACATAGGATTTTAAACTTTGATGGTACCTACAGCGATATATCAACATTTATGGAACAATTCTTGGATTGTTCAGTTTGGCCTATATTGACAGTAAGAGTACATTTATTTAAGAATCAAAACATTGGCCTATCTTCAGACTCTGGAGAACTTATTAAGTTCCTATGAATATATTTGCAGCTAAACTGACAAGGAATGTAATTCAAAGTTCATGTGCTCTAATTATGAACAAGATTCTCATTTTCCACCACAAGGAACACAGTCAACATAAATCACTTTCCTATCTCACCATTCCGTGAAGCCTATCTAGCCTGTTCATGCAAAATTGGACTGATTCAGGTTGACAACAGCTGAAATATATTATTCTTTAAAGTTTTTCGATTGTTTAAGAGTTGACAAAGTGGATAGCATTAATCAAACATAGTTCACTTGATTTGGCTCCCAATGGCCCATTAAAATCAGTGAAGGAGAGCCAGAGTAAAATATTCATAAATAAAGCTGTCAGATACTACTTTGTTTATCAAGCTATCATTATGGATATCTTGGTATCACAAGTCACATGACAAGAAACATTATGACAGCCATGTATAATATGAACCCACAGAGGATCACAAATAAAAAATGCCTTTATTGATGAAGTCACCAGGAGTCAGCTTGGACTTGATGGGAAAATATCACCTAATAGAAATAGGACATACCACGTGTCACTTTTATGGGACCATAGAATATAATAGAGTATGCAAAGATTTTAACTGGAGCAAATTCTTTAATTTCCATGGCTGGGAATAAGGTTTCTGCAGGGGTGAAATGTAAAATTTGTTACTACTGGTTCTGTGGGCGGTGGGGGTAATGTGACTGGGTGGGCATGGCCAACTTTTCTTTGAACATTTAAAAGCATTTTTTTTAAAATGTAAAAAAATGCTTTTAAGAGCCTGTGATGATCAAGCAACTCAGCTGGGATCACCAGAGGAAAAAAAGCGTTTAAAGGGTTCTGACAATCCCAGCTGAGTTGCCTGATCACCAGAACTCTTTAAAAGCATTTTTTTACAACCTCTCGGGAAAAAAGAGGTTGTAAAAAAATGCTTTTAAAAGGTTCTGGCAATCAGGCAACTCAGCTGGGATCGCCAGAGGAGCTGTTGTGACCCAGGTTCCTGGACCCGGACTCCTGGACTCGGATGAT
The DNA here is from genome assembly GCF_028640845.1 of Ahaetulla prasina. Taxonomy (NCBI): domain Eukaryota; kingdom Metazoa; phylum Chordata; class Lepidosauria; order Squamata; family Colubridae; genus Ahaetulla; species Ahaetulla prasina. The sequence continues at coordinate 273,558,488 of NC_080539.1, forward strand.
TCAGAAAGTGAGGGAGAAGACCTGGCAAGGCTTGCCTCTCCCTCCCTGGCACCCACCCAAAGGGAGGAGGAGGGGCTGGCAAGGCCTGATTCTCCCGAGCCTTCTTCTGATTTGGCAACGCCCCAAGAACAGTTTTGGAGTGATGCAAGATTATGAAGACATGATCGACGTACGCAGCAGCGGAAGAGTTGGGACAAAGCCAAGTCATAATTGTCATGCAGTGACATCTGCAGAGACTATAAATAGGAGGCGGGACTTCCTGGTTTTTTGTCTTGGACAAAGCAATGAATTTGCGTGGGCAAACTGTATCAATGGAGGGAAGAATATATTCGTGAGTAATTCTGGCCTTATCTATAATTTCCTCGTTATCTCCAGAGACTTGGCAGGCCCATGGGTAGACGTGGCCAGGACATTTATCTATGTAAATAAATTAGAAGAGAAGGCCTTTGACTGACTCTTTGTTGGGAGTATTGGGGGAGGGAAACAGAACAGGAGAATTTTAAAAGCTTTTTTTAAAACAGCCTCTTCAGCCGAAAAGGTTGTAGAAAAAATGCTCTTAAAGGGTTCTAACAATCCCAGCTGGGCAGCACGATCATCAGAGGCTTTTTTTTTAACTTTTAAAAGCATTTTTTCAGCCGAAGAAAAAATGCTTTTAAAAGTAAAGAAAAAAATGATGATCATGTGGCTCAGCTGGGGCGGGGGGGGGGGACGGATTTTTGCTACCGGTTCTCCAACCCCCCATCACCACCATCACTACCGGATCGGGAGATCTGGTCCAAACCGGGAGCATTTCACCCCTGGGTTTCTGACTCTTTTCTCTATCTTAAGTATCATAACAGAACAAGATGAAAAAGGCACAAAATCTAAACTTGCCATACCTCAATATGCAAGCTTTTGTCTCACAGTGTTGACAAATACAATACACTACGTGTAAATCTTGTTCTTGTGCCTTTCTTGGTTAGGGCACAGCTGACAACAGGGGAACTGAATGCCAAATGCCATTTTCATTTCTATTATTTCTGATCCAGGGAACATTTAGTTTCATCTGCCCAGAATTAAGATTTTGTGCTCTGACAGTAAAGCTTAACTGCAAAGCCATTATACGGAACTGCTAGAAGAAGGGTCAAGCCAAGCACAACACTGGTATTAACAAAGCCTGTATTAGGGAAGCAAGCTGCATTTGTGAAAACAGGAAATGTACTATAGCTGCAAAATGGTTTATATTTGTGGCTGCACCACACTTATGGAACCAGCTATCCCTTGTTATAAAGATAGCAAACCCCATTAACATTCAGGAGGCAAGTGAAAACCATCTTTTGCTGGGCTATTGGGACACAGTTTATTAGGGGCTATGTTATTGCCAAATCTTTCAGGTAGTTCAGGCAGAAAATCAAAACTGTGAGTACTCATACTGCCTTTATTCTAAGGCTCTTGCAAGTCTGAAAGCATTTTCCTTGCCTTTACTTTCCAAAGTACTAGGGAGGCTCCCATTTGACATGCTTTCTTTATCCACATTCCTGCTGTAGTCTGAAGTATCTCTTATCTGACCATTGCCCTGTTTGCAGCTCTTTCTCCTGCCTCCAAAAGTCACTCTTATAGCCCATTATTCTGTAGTTATAATATTGGTTATTTATAATTTTATTATACTATTTTATTATACTATGAGCCATGGTGGCGCAGGGGTTAGAGTGCAGTACTGCAGGCTCCTTCGGCTGCCTGCCGGCTGCCTGCAATTTGGCAGTTCAAATCTCAACAGGCTCAAGGTTCACTCAGCCTTCCATCTTTCCGAGATGGGTAAAATAAGGTCCCAAATTGTTGGGGGAAATATGCCGACTCTGTAAACTGCTTAGAGAGGGTTGTAAAGCACTATAAAGCGGTATATAAGTCTAAGTGCTATTGCTATTTTTATTATTGAATGTATGGTTTTAAGGTTTTGATGCTTGGCTTTTATCTTTTTAAGATGTTTTGAGGTCTGTAGCTGGGCTCAGATAAAAATCTTCTAAAATGATTGATAGATTATGTGCCATCAAGTTGTTTTCATCTCCCAGCAACTACAAAAATAGGTTTTTTCCCCCCATGACTATCAATCCATAACTGTTCTGACTTAAACTTCCCAAAAGCATGAAGCAGATTCCTTGTCCTGACAAAAAACCCTTTTTATTAAGTTACTGTGAATTCCTCTCATTCACATCCAACAAAGTCTTTCAAGGAAGAATTTACAGTCACCGACACACGAACCAATTAAGCAAACTAATTGTCTCCTGCAAACTCCTAGGGGAGGGGCCATTCACCATCCACCTGTGGACTTACTCCCAAGTCAACCCTTGTTCCTTAGCTGTTCCCTTCTCCTGGCAGCTTTGCGCATGCGCACACTGGGAATAGGCTCCAGCTGTTCTGCCACACTGATGTCCAACTCCGAAGGCAGCTGACAACTGTCAGATGGCCCTGGCCCCATCTCTGCTTCTGATGCAGAGCACTCGTCAGAGCCTTCCCCAGACTCCAGGACTGGCTCATGTTCCTCCCCAACCTCCTCACTGTCCAAATCTGTTGTCAGATCTGCTGACTGCTGGCAGGCCACAACCTGTTCTTTCAGATCTCCCAATTGTGCACTCATTGCCACTGTGACTCATTGCTGGTAGTGATCATTCTCTTTTTTTCTTTCCTTCCATCTTTCCCAGCATTAGAGCCTTTTCCAGAGATTTAGATTTTTGCATAATGTGTCAGAAATAGGGTAATTTGAGCCTGGTCATTTGTACCCCGAGTAAGAGCTCTGGGTTGATTTGTTCAATGATCCATTTGTTTGCTTTCATGGCTGTCCACCGTATTCTCAGAAGAAATAAATAAACAGGACTGACAAAATACACTTAAATTTGTCTAGAATGTAACATGTGTCCTTTCTGTGTTTCTTGTAACTTTCTTACCTATATTTTCTTGTTTTTTAAAAACAGTTTTGAGCCATTGTTGTCCTCCTTTTTCTTTTCAAAACTCCTTGAATGTTGATCTTTGATCTTAATTGAGATAGTGATCTAACTCCAGTTAGGGAACAACATGAGCCATCTTGGTGTATTAATAATGCCAACTTTCATGACAGATTTTAAAAAAAACAGGTTAAATTTTAAGTTGAGGAACTATGTCTACTTTGCAACAATAATTTTGCAACTGGGAACTTCAGAAGAGAAAAATAATTTTGCATATATTTCATAACTATTCACTGGCAGAAACTGACTTTGTCCTTCAAAATCCATCCATAACAGATATTCCTAATTCAAATGTATATCACTTCTTCAGTGGTACAGCTTCTTATATGTAACAGCTGTAGGGGATGACAAATGACATATTTTAATTTATAAATGAGATTTGTGTGTTTAGTGAACAGAAATCTATTTGGTCTATGACAATTAAAGAGATGTCTTCACAAGAGTTGCATGTATTCTGAAGGTAGCATTATTGGGGAGGTTGTCCATCAAAATATGAATTTTGTTCATTGTGTACTCACTGATTGACAGAAGAATGCACAATTACTCTGTCTTATTCCATGCTATCAGTACTGGCCCTTCACTGGAGTGAAATGAAATTATTGTATTGAACAAGAGATCTGTTTAGAGATATACAAACTCTTCTGATGTTTTAATATGTAGGAAGAACATTGGGTTAAAATAATATCTTCAATCTCCTCTTAGAAGAGGAAGATTATTGAAATGTACTGTCTATATAAATATTTGTTAGGAACTAAAACCAAAGAAACTGGATGTACGTGGGACAAAAATGGGCAGAAAAGGATAAAATCTTGAAGAGAAAATGTAGTTGATAGAACAAATTGACACAAGGGATCTGAAAGAATGAATGAACAATGAATGGAGAACAACTTTCTTTCTCTTCCCTGGCAGTGAAAAGAATAGTAAATTAAATAACTTCCCATCTGTTGTCCTTTTGGGATGCTTCAGATTTGCCAATCTTTTGAATGGGGGATTTGCTTAACTCAACCAGCTGCTGGAAAAAAAAAGAAAGAAAGGCAAAACCTGTTGGGAAACACAAAGAATTTTGGAGCTGAATATAAAACCAAAGGAAAATATGCAAATACCATTAACAGAAAAGAAAATGGGGAAAGGTCACGGTCACTCTTATTGGCGCTTATGCGTTTTATTTACTTATTTATTTTAAACTTTTATTTTATAGGTTTATACTATAAATGTCTTGAACTCTGCCTCCCCTAGGGTCTTTGACATAGACACCATGTTTTTAGTGCTGAACTCTGTAACCAAGTGAATGAGATGAACTTGTAATGTTTTACTCTCCCATTTCTTTCCCCAAGTTTTACTTTGTTCTTTCTCCCACTCAGAAAATTTTCTCCTGTCTCCATGTTCTTCTTCCTCATTTTCATTGTTTAGTCCTCTCATAAATGCTGATTCTGTCTTTCATTTGGCTTCCCCTTCTTCCACCCATGTTGAGATTTGTCTATGTTAGCTTTCTTGCTCCTGTATTAAGATTATGTTTCCTTCTCTTCTGACTTCATATACAGGTCATCTCTGTTTCCTGAGCAAAGGAATGGGCAGATAGACACAGAAAATGGGCAGATAGTCACAGAAAATATACCAGGAAAATAGGGTGTCACTCATCTGAGTGAAAGATTATGGAGATGAAATGCACATTTTTCAGTTTTAATCTTAGGTTACTTTTCCCCTTCTCAGTCATTCATTTAAGAAATTCATATTTCTTCTAATATTTTTACTTAACTTTGATGTTTTCTCCTGGCTTTCCCGGCTATATATTGTCTTGCTATATCTCAGTTTAGATTATATATTACACTTTAAAAAGCTTGAACCACATTAGAATTTTCTTCTCTCTTACTTCCTCACCAATCTGATGAATATGCCAGATCAATTTATCTCTGAGAAATAGGAAAGCCTTATATTATTATTCACTTTTTCCCATAGAGTTCAATTTTAAAGACACTTTTTTGAGAATCAGGACACTTGACCTAAAGTTCTGTTTCCAGATTTTCATGAGGACTAGACTTTGTTGGATTCTAAGACACTCATCGGACTTAGTGGGATTTCATAATTCGTAGAAATTATAGCTCAAATTCTGTAAAACATTCAGCTAAAATGTGAGTTGCATAAAACTGGCTAAGAAGTTGCCTTTGATTTTCTATGACACAGATCCAAGTCATCATCACAAAATAGGTTGTGGATGAGGAAAACCAAATGTAATTTATTCAGAAGTAAGGCGTGTAGATTCAGAGATTTGCAATTCCACAAGAGGCTAAAACAATCTTATTGCTAATAACTTAATTCACAACAATATATGTAGGTATCATACAAAAAGATTATATAGTAAATAAACACATATATGGGTAAATATAAGGAGGTATGAGCATATATATAGGAAGAAGAAAAGAAAAACAATAGGACAGGAACGGTAGGCACGTTTGTGCGCTTATGCATGCCCCTTATGGTCCTCTTAGGAATGGGGTGAGGTCAATAGTAGAAAGTTTTTGGATAAAACTTTTAGGATTATGGGAAGAGACCACAGAGTCAGGTAAAGTATTCCAAGCACTGATGATTCTGTTACAGAAGTCATATTTTCTGCAATCTAGATTAAAGCGGTTGACATTAAGTTTAAATCTATTAGTTGCTCTAGTATTATTGCAATTAAAGCTGAAGTAGTCTTTAACAGGAAGGACTTGCAGTACTTGCAGTAGCAAGTACTTGCAGTAGCAGGTAATTTATTTTAAATGGAAAGAAAAGTTGAATGTAAATATACATTAATGAACTAAAGAGATTTGGTTATTTGGTTGATTAATCAAGTCCTGAACTCAATCCTAGTTAGTAAAATTACATCTGGCTTTTCTGTTTTAGATGTAAAAACAAACATTAGTTTAACAAGCAGGTTGACCATGCTAAAACCTTTGCACAATATACAGTGTATAAGATAGTAAATATACATATCCTAAAAGAATATCACTATATGGAAACTTATGTATTAGTAGGAGAAGGCACAAGCTTGGAAACAGGCAGCATAGTGGCACAAACGCCAGAGATTGAATGTTGCTTTTAACTTCTACTCTTAAGCAGCTGTGAGTAGCTCTGGATAAAAGACTACTTTGTACTCAAAATTGCTCTGTAGGGTAATTTGTTTTAATTACCCTAATTGTAGGGTAATTTGCATAAATGACTGTTATGAAGGAAGTTCAGGGGAAGGTATGGAGATTTAAAGATGGCTCTACAAAAATAGAGCTGACAACCACAGAATGACCAAGAAACAGGTAAGTAGATCGAGAGGTTCCTTAGAACCTCTCTGGATAAAGAGGGAACAAATGTGACCAAATGTGTTACAGACAGGTGCTCTTCATGATGAATCTACAAAATAAATTGACTAAAATTCTAAAATATAAAAGGGGAATCCAAATGATACATCAAGAGCTTGACCTGGATAATTTTTTCCTACTGGATTTATAAAAGAGACTTGATGAAGTCTTGAAGAACTCTGAGATAGGATGAAGAAGAAATGAAGAAAAATCTATGTTATTATTTGAACAAACTAAAGATTTTTTTAAATTTTTATTTATTTATTTTTGTCACAACACTATATATAAGTATCATACCAAAAAAATTATATAGTATATAAACATATATATGAGTAAATATTAAATTTTAATATTAATTTTAATATTATTTTTTTATTTTTTATTAATTTAATTTTTATATTTATAAATTTGTTTATTTGTTTATAAATTTATAATTTATTAATTAATTTTTATTAATTTATTAATTTTATTGATATTTTTATTAATATTAATAATCATTAATAATCATTTTATAATAATAATTAATATTAATAATTAATAATAGTAAATTTTAAGGTTGTTAGTGGCAAAAGAAAGGAAACAAAAGTTGGTTTATTTAAAAACAAGATTTGTTTTAAATCTCTTTAAACTCTTTATGGACTTTCTGCTGACACTAAGACTGAAAAGATGACGTTTTATCAATCTGTTGGTAAGAAATGGGATATGGAATGAAGTGATAAATGCTTGTAGGACATAAAGAATCAGTAAACTTCTTTATATGTATAATATTGAAGATTTGAAGTAATTTCTTTATATATTCCTTTTCTCTTTCCCTACTATATTCCTAATTTTATCTTTCTTATCTTTTATTTTTTTTCTTGATTCCTGCCCCCTTCTATTCTATTCTATCCTTTCTTTAAGTTTAATTTGTATTAGATTTTGCTATTTTGCCCACTATATTTCCAAATAAGAAAACACGGTCAACCTGCTAAGAGTTTAGATAACAGTACGGTAGGGATTTTCCAGGATGTCACACATTACTCTTTTTTTCCACCATGACAGCATAATTTCTGGCTTTTTGCAACATCTATGTAAGAAGTGATGGGTTTTATCTGTACATATATGCAAAGTAATTTTTTAAATGTTTAGAAATTCACTGTATCTCTGATTTTAAAAATATGTTTTGAGCTGAAGATATTACTAACTTCTTACTTTCCTCTTACTTTTTCTTTGGGGATAGTTACACTATATTTCTAAAGGCAACCCATCTGAGGGAGATAGGCAGTTCAAAAATGTGAAAAATAAATAAATAATAAATAAACCTCACCAAGGAAATGATTTCCTTGTTTTTTAACATGATGCTACAATCTCTTCTTACTGGGAAAATTAAAAACAGAGAAGAATATTAATTTAGACCCACCTTCTCTTCTGGAGACATTCTATATGATTGAAACTGGATATTGTATGCTTATTTTGTCTTATATCTTAGCTTATATGACAATATCATATCAACTCTTAAAAAAACAATAACAATTGGGCATTTTGGAATTATCCAGGAAGAGGCAGAAGACAATATTTTTCTGTCTCAATTTAATTGACAGTTAGGAAACAGATTACAGAAGACATACATTTTAATTATAAAATGTATTTCTACTTCAATGAGAATCCACTTCTGAATTTGTAGCTTTGTTGGTAGATTAATAGATACATTGTTATGCAAATTTGTCATGTTTTAATAGGTTGGGAATATAACTACCCTAATCTCTTTCTCTGAAAGATGAAAAGAGTTTCCAAGAATATTTCTTCAGTTTTATTCATTTTAGAATGGCTTGAATCGTTATAATCTTCTCATGTATCTTTTTCTCCAAATCCTGTTTTAGGTTCAGAAAGATTATCTATGAATAAGAAAAATAGCATGGCAGTAAAGGTGCTTTATTCCTCCAGCCATTTCATCTCATTCATTTACTGCTTTTTGGAGGAGAAAAAACTCAGACATATTTCTACAGTTCTTGATTTTAAATGGAAAACATGTTATATCCTGGCATGTTGGTCCCACATATCAACCCAACAATAGGACTGTTAACTTGATAGAAACACGATCACTTATTTATATGTTGTATGTTGAACACGTAGTGGTATTTCTTTATAGAAAGCATTTCATATAGGAAAAAAAACATGCATGATTCATAATTATTTATCTTCTGATTTTCTGTATGTCTCCAACATATTTTTGGCATCACCTGGACAAAGTTTCAAATAGCGCAGTCTTGGAACGTGCTGGAATTTCTAGCATGTATTCACTACTGAAACAGCGACGTCTACACTGGCTTGGGCATATTGTGAGAATGGCTGATGGTCAGATTCCGAAAGATCTTCTGTATAGAGAATTAATGCAGGGAAAGCGCCTCAGAGGGAGACCATAGCTGTGATATAAATATATCTGCAAGAGGGGCCTAAAGGCCTTGGGAATGGACATTAACAACTGGGAAATCCTGACCTTTGATCATTCAGCTTGGAGGCTAAAGATGTAGCATGGCTTTCTCCAATTCGAAAAGACATTTCTTTGGCAGGCTGAGGCAAAGAGGCAGTCCTGGAACCAGCGAAATCTGGGGGCTGGGCAGGGGACAGAATCAGGGGTGAAATGCTCCCGGTTCGAACTGGATCGGTTGATCCGGTAGCAATGGCAGCAGGTGGTTTGGGGAACCGGTAGCAAAAATCCCTGCACCCCCCCCCCCCTGCATGCCCAGCTGAGCCCCATGATCATCAGAGGTTGTTTTTTTTTTAAACTTTTAAAAGCATTTTTCTTTGGCTGAAAAAATGCTTTTAAAAGTTTTAAAAAAAGCCTCTGATGATCGCGTGGCTCAGCTGGGATTGTCAGAACCCTTTAGAAGCATTTTTTCTATAGCCTCTTCGGCTGAAGAGGCTGTAAAAAAATCACTTTTAAAGGGTTCCGGAGATCCCAGCTGAGTTGCCTTTAAATTGCTTTTAAAGGGATCAGGCTACACAGCTGGGATCGCCAGAACCCTTTAGAAGCATTTTTTTTTTACAGCCGAAGAGGTTGTAGAAAAAAATGCTTTTAAAAGTTAAAAAAAAAAGTTGGCCACACCCACCCAGTCACATTACCACCACTACCACCAAGCCATGTCCACAGAACCGGTAGTAACAAATATTTACATTTCACTCCTGGACAGAATGTATCTGCCCCTAGTGTGGAAGGGAATGCCACTCTCGAACTGGCCTTTTTAATCACACTAGATGCTGTTTTAGGTTCTCTTTCCAGAGCACGATACCATAGTCTTTTGAGACTGAAGGATGCCAATGATGAATGATGATGATTTTTTGGTAGCACCTCCTTCAGTTAAGGCACCTCAGAAGAGCTTACAATAATTTTGAAATGAGTTCCAGATGCCTTATTGGAATGAAGAAGTTGGACTACCCATGCTCAGTTCCCTTAGATTCAAGCAATTCGAAACTCCTTTTTCAAGCCTGTGAAGATGACACCACCAACAACTTTCAAAAGCACATTCAGATCAAAACATCTGAAGTGTGACCATGAAGTCAATGGAAGCATATTGTTCCCAAGAACTGGAGATACGTCTAAATGGGTGAAAGATTCATTGCAGCAGATCCCAATTAAATATTTGGGGAAATTTCTTAAAAGGTCCCTTTGATAAATGAGCGTACAAAGAGTGGGCACACTACTAGGAAATAGAGGGCATGCTAGCCATTTTTCAGAGTTATTGACCATACTTGCATTTAGAAGGTCATGTATTGAACTGAGGAATGGATGAGATATCTTCAAGCTCCCTCCAATTATTATTCTCTGTGACTGATTTCTGAGACATCCACCAAGATACATCTTCTTTTGTCATTCTTAGACAGTTTTACTAAGTTGGCAATGCCCCAAGATTCAGCCTAGGATTTAATCTGTGTAAATACAAATGTAACAGAAAAACATCCACTGTGAGGTGTTCCATTTCCAAATAATATCCGCACTGAAACAGACCATGCCCATTATATTTTGTGTTGGTGTTGGTGGAATTACCCACTACAATTTGACATAACTCACATGCATTTGGAAATGTTATATTGAGACCATCTGGTCACAGATGCCTATACCATCATTAGTCTACTGAATAGCTGTAATTGCTCATCAATTGTAACATTCTCATTTGGCACAAAAAGTTATGGGAGTTAAAATTACTCCTAAAAAAGAATGGATAATCTTGTATAATTTTGCAAATAAGTGTGATATGGGGAAAATCCAGCTTTTCTCTGTTGGGAGACTGGAAAAACATTTTTAAAATGAAGGTTGGTAAAGAAGGCCCCCGCCACTTTAAAATATCTCTAGAACACTGCGGATCACTTTCTAGATGTTTAGGGTAAACATCCAAGTAGCTAAGTTCTCACAGCATCAGCTCGTGAAAGTGTGGCCCCAGCTCTGTATAGATGTTAAGAAAATATTTTGCCACAGCTCTGTATAGATGTTAAGAAAATGGTAGTAGCAATTGTCACTAAAAATAGAAAATAAACACAAATCTGAAATTATAAAAAAAATTGAATAACTTTTCTTCACTTTCTGTGCAGTTCTTTCACATGAAATGTAAAAATTAAATCGTATGTAAAAAGTATTTTGACTAGGTAGAAACTATATTTCAGTTCTCCCAGAAGCTAATAGAGATATAATTCATTTCAACAACTGTGAAAATAACTATTCCCCCTCCTCCAAATCCACTGGGGTTAAGTGAGCACCATATAGCAATTGAAACCTCAAAAGGAATATGAAAATGTAGATTTACATTGAAATGTCAGTAAAATGTTAATACTCAGTATCTGCGTAGTTTTAACCTATTCAGTATGGCATCTTATTGCAAAAGGAAGGATTCCCCCCCCCAGCTTCAATTATGGATATTTTAATTACACTACGTTTTATTTATTTTAAAAAAATCATACACACATGCGCATAAGCCCAAGAAATCAAAATAAGCAATTAAGATACAGTCTTCTCCTATTGAAATTAATGTTCTTTTTTGTTGTTGTTTCTGAAAGGATGAACTGTTTCAACATCAGTGTATGTGGGCTGGAAACTGAGGAGTCTGAGGTATTAATTAGGATTTTATTGTTCTGCACAATGGCAAGCTTTTCTCTTAGATATCTTGTATATGTTTAAAAGATACACAGTAGGGTTAAAAAAGCAATTTCTTCTGTAAAGCAGTTTCATATTTATCAGTGTATATATATATATGGGCAGTACTGGAATTTAGTTCATTACAACCATTGAAACCATTTCAGAACAGTTGTTATGACAACCATTGTAGGTTTGTATATTCTCTTTTTTAAAGAGAGAAGCAACCTGGAATTAAGGAGAAACTTCCTAACAGTGAGGACAATTAACCAGTGGAACAGCTTGCCTTCAAAAATTGTGGATGCTTCATCACTGGAGGTTTTTAAGAAGAGACTGGACAATCACTTTTCTAAAATGGTATAGGACAGTGATGGCGAACCTTTTTGGCACTGAGTGCCCAAACTGGAATGCACATGCGTGTGCTGGCCACTTGGTTTTTGGGGTTTCTGGGACTCCGGCACACACGAAGATCAGCTGGCGGGTGTACATGAGTGTGCCGGAAACCAGAAGAGCAGCTGGTAATTGCACATGTGCCCACAGAGAGGGCTCTGTATGCTACCTCTGGCATGCGTGCCATAGGTTCGCCATCATGGGTATAGGATCTCCTACTTGAGCAGGGGGCTGGACTAGAAGACTTCAAGGTCCCTTACAGCTCTATTCTGATTCTGATTCTTTTTGTTGGACCTACTACAATTTTAATCCTTATAACACATAAGCCCCATCAGAGGTGGGTTTCAGGAGGTTCTGACCAGTTCTGGAGAACCGGTAGCGGAAATTTTGAGTAGTTTGGAGAACCAGTAGTAAAAATTCTGACTAGCACTCATCTATTCTCTGCCTCCCAAGTCCCAGCTGATCGGGAGAAAATGGGGATTTTGCAGTAACCTTCCCCTGGATTGGGGAGGGAATGAAGATTTTACAGTATCCATCCATTGGATCGGGGTGGGAATGGAGATTTTACAGTATTCTTCCCATGCCATGCCTGTAATGTATCTTTAAGGTTTTTGGAGGGAAAATAGAGCGGGAAATAGCACGTTGCTAATTGGCTGATAGCCTCCAGCTGAACTGTATATAAGGAGGGGTTTTTACCGTTTGCAGTTGCTGGGTTCACCATATAGTAAAGAGCTGTTGTTACTCATCTGGTCTCCTGCCTCGTTATTGCCCGAATCTAACACTGGCGACGAAGGTGGGATCTCGAGGCAAAAGAGCACCAGGAACGAACCCAGCAAAATAAAGGCGGTTAGCAACGATGTCCAGCTATACACCGCCAGCGCCATTCGACCCAGCCAAAGAAAAATGGGGGTCATACATGGCTCGCTTCGAGTGTTTCCTCGAAGCCAACGAGCTCCAAGGAGTCTCGGACAACAGGAAACGGGCGTACTTCCTGAGTCACTGCGGTCCCGAGGTTTTCGACACCGTGGAATCGCTTTCTGAGCCAACGCCGGTACAGGCGGTACCGTGGCAAACTCTGCAGACCGTTTTGAAAGCCCACTATGCACCAACGCCTTCCAAGTTCGTTCAACAGTTCGAATTAAGGCAGCGCATGCAGCAAGAGGGCGAGTCCATCAGTGTGTACATGGCAGCACTGAGGAAAGCCGCGAACCATTGTGAGTACCGAGACTTGGAAGACGCGTTGCTCGACCAACTAATTTGCGGGGTCAGGGACATCCGTTTGCGACGGCGGCTGCTGTCCAGAAGCAACCTAACGCTCGCAATCGCCCTGGACGAGGCAAGGGCTCACGAGATGTCTACCCAAGCGGCAGAAACACTACAAAAGCCGGTCGCGCCAGGGGCGGCAGCGAAAACAACCCCGGTCCACAACGAGGAAGTCCAGGCCGAGTCGGAAGAGGAGGAAGAGGAAGAAGTCTTCCACACCGGGAGGCCGGAGAGGGAAGACCGGGGCGAATGCGCAAGTTGCGGGGGCCAACACCAACGGCAACATTGCAAATTTAGGGATGCCACGTGTCGGCGTTGTGAGAGAAAAGGGAACATCACGAAAGCCTGCCGAGCGCCCCAACCTTCCCGCCAAAAATTCAAACCGACCAATCAAAGCGCGGGAACTGTGAAACGGCCCGGGATTGGTCAAGGGAAAAAAGGCGCGAAGTTGAATCAGACCGCCGTGAGAGTGGGCCAGGCATCAACACGCCTAGAAAAAAAAATCTTTGTTAAAACACTCATCGAAGGAGTGCCGTGCCGAATGGAAGTGGACACTGGATCTTCAATTACGATCATGTCCTGGAGCAACTTAGAAAAAAACTTGCCGGCTATCGCGAAACGCAAACTGCGGCCACAGAAGCTACGAGTGCAGGACTATCAAGGGAACAGGATCCCTGTTCGAGGGGCGACGACCGTCCACGTCAAGTATGGACAGTTCGAAAAACTCTGCCCATCACCATCGTCGATGGGACTCTGCCGAGTTTGTTGGGACTAGACTGGTTCCGGCATTGGGCATGGGAGTGACGAGTCTTCGAAATGAAGTCGACCTCAGGGCGAACTCATGAAGGAGTTCGAGGCGTTTTCAAAGACTGCCTGGGCAAGTACAAGGGACCCCTATCTCCTTCAATCTAGACCCTCAAGTTGCCCCTATCCGTTTAAAGGCTAGGAGGGTTCCTTCGCCTGAAGCCCAAGATTGACCGGGAACTGGACAAACTAGTAAGCCAGGGATACTAGTGCCAGTCGATCATGCAGTGGGAGGCGCCAATAGTCACCCCAGTGAAACCAGACGGGTCAGTCAGGATTTGCGCCGATTACAAGGCGACGCTTAACAAAGCTTTGCAAAAAAGCGCTTACCCCGTCCCTGTGGTACAACACTTGCTACACTCGTTAGGGCAGGGGCAGGTTTTTGCTAAACTAGATTTGGCCCAAGCCTATCAGCAGTTACCCGTAGATAGCAGCACGGCCGAAGCTCAAACAATCGTAACGCACAGGGATGCTTTCAAATGCACCAGGTTACAATTTGGGGTCAGTGTGGCACCAGGATTATTTCAAAATTTAATGGAGCGGCTTCTGCAGGGGCTCCCCGGGGTGGTACCGTACTTTGATGACGTACTGGTATCCGCCGACAATATGGAAGAACTTGGGGTGCGACTGAGAAAAGTTTTAAGTATTTTCCGGTCCGCCGGTTTAAAAGTCAAATTAAACAAGTGCCAGATCGGGGTAGGATCCGGAGAATTCCTGGGCTACGGATAGACAGGAGGATCCACCCACTGAGAGCAAGTTTAGGGCAACCAGGAGGCCCCCGCACCCCAAAACAAAACAGAGTTGCAGGCGTTTTTGGGTCTGGTAAATTTTTACGCGGTCTTTTTAAAAAACAAGGCTACCATAGCCGAGCCGCTACACAAATTACTAGGGAAAAATGCTGCATGGTCTTGGGGAAAGGCGGAAGCTAGAGCATTCGAAGCAATAAAAAACCTCCTGTCTAGCGATAGCCTATTGATACAATACAATAGCACTCTACCATTGGTGCTAGTTTGTGATGCATCCCCCTACGGGGTGGGGGCTGTGCTCAGCCACAGGCTGCCAAATGGCACAGAAGCCCCTATAGCGTTTTACTCCCGAACAATGTCCTCAGCTGAAAGGAACTATAGTCAGTTGGATAGGGAAGCCTTGGCCATCGTCTCCGGGGTAAAGAAGTTCCATGAATATGTTTTCGGTCGCGACTTCGAAATCATCACAGACCATAGACCCTAGCTAGGGTTGCTGGCGGGCGACCGCCCAACGCCCGTGGCACTTTCGCCCAGATTGACCCGATGGACTATCTTTCTGGCTGCATATTCGTACAAACTGCTACATCGGCCAGGAAAGGAGTTAGGGCATACAGACGCCTTGAGCAGATGCCCTTTACCAGCGACTATCGAAGACCCCACTCCGGGCACACCCGTCTTGTTAATTGACTCTTTGGACTCTGGTCCAGTCACTTCCAAGGAGGTGGCTCGGGCTTCTTACAAGGACATTACATTAAGGACTGTAATGGGTTGGGTGCAAAGAGGATGGCCGCTGCGCGGGTGAGCGTTTTAGGAATTTGTAAAAAGCGCGGGAATTGTCGGTGCAAGGGGTGTCTGCTCTGGGGGATAGGTGGTAGTCCCAGAGAAATTGCGGAAAAAAGTTCTGGAACTTCTGCACGAAGGCCATCCTGGAATCGTGAGAATGAAGGGTTTAGCCAGGAGCTATGTGTGGTGGCCCTTGATGGACATGGAGATTAGCGATAGGGTTGGGAAATGCCAAGCATGCCAGGAATCCAGACCACTACCACCAACGGCCCCAATCCGAGAGTGGGAGAAACCCCAGGGCCCATGGTCCCGAATCCATATCGACTTTGCCGGCCCGTTCCACGGCCAAACATTCTTAGTGGTGGTAGGCGCATTTTCCAAATGGCTGGAAATCATCCTAATGAAATCCATGACCGCAGAGGCTGTAATTTCAGTCCTGCGGCACCTTTTTGTAACACACGGGTTACCAGACACACTCGTTTCAGACAACGGGCCACAGTTCACGGCGACCCTTTTTGAGGGGTACTTGGCGGAGGAGGGCATCTGACATGTCCTCTCGGCGCCTTTCCACCCTGCGACGAACGGCCTTGCAGAGCGTTTCGTCCGGAGCGCAAAAGAGGCATTGTCCAGAATCAGACCCGGGGATTGGCAATTAAAAATTGACACCTTCTTAGCGGTACAACACAGAACCCCTTGTGTAGCGACTGGCCGCATCCCAGCAGAGTTACTGATGGGGAGAAAGCTTAGATGCCCGTTAGACCGGTTAAACCCGAACTACACACCAGACGGGTACAAAACAACACCGGGCAAAACAAGAGAATTGACAATAGGGAGTTCCGTATGGGCACACAATTATGGTGAAGGCCCAAGCTGGAAAAAGGGAACAATCCTAGAAACAACCGGGCCCAAATCATATCTCGTAGAAATAGAGGATGGCCGGGTTTGGAAACGCCACATAGACCAGTTAAGGAAAAGAATAGCCACCAGTCTAGAAACAGACGAAACAGGCCCTGACTATCCAATAATTGAATCCACAGCTAACTCAAACCCGAGCGAACCGCAGGACTTATCTGAGTTCCAGCGACACCAACCGGTCCCTCCGAAGGAAAGCAGGACCGACTCTGCAAGTAATCCAAGGCCGGATGGCCTGGAGGAGGAGCTGAGAGGAACGAATAGTCCCTCCGGCCAGCTCGACTCACTCCCAGAAAATGAACTGCGCAGGTCCGAAAGAGTTAGGAGACGCCCTGCGTACTTACGTGACTACGTTGAAAAATAATTATTCATTTTATGTAAATAGGGGTAAAAGTTTTCTGGGAGGGGAGGAGTGTAATGTATCTTTAAGGTTTTTGGAGGGAAAATAGAGCGGGAAATAGCACGTTGCTAATTGGCTGATAGCCTCCAGCTGAACTGTATATAAGGAGGGGTTTTTACCGTTTGCAGTTGCTGGGTTCACCATATAGTAAAGAGCTGTTGTTACTCATCTGGTCTCCTGCCTCGTTATTGCCCGAATCTAACAATGCCCACCAAGCCACACCCACAAAACCGGTAGTAAAAATTTTTGAAACCCACCACATGTATGTGTAAGCATGTATATACATGTGTATAGATATCTGTGTATGTGTGTGCGTATGTGTAGATGTGTGTGTGTGTCTCTGTGTATTACTGTATAAAGGGTGAGAGGAGAAAATAAAAACCCAGCTAACTACTTTTCCCCTATTTTTCTGGGACAGTTCCCATTTGCTTTGATTCAAATCCCTCTGGTGAACCTATTTTTAGAATTCTTTATTTTGTTTGCTGGGGGTGTGACCCATCGCAAGACAATAGAGGAGCAACTGAATGTCCTCTGCCCATCTTGATTTGTAAGAATTCAGTTGTTCTGCAAGGCTGTGGAGAGTAGACATCACCCAAGGTTAAGAAATGTGGACCAGATCAATGTGTGTTTAGACAAAAAGCTGTGTAGACTAACAAATTGAATTTGCTACCCATAGCAAAAGATGCTGCATCCCAAGCAGAGGGCAAAAGGAGTTTGGAGACTGTTTAGAGTAGAATCCAAGCAGTTAATTACTCACAATATCAGCTCATGTGAATGTGACCTAATATTTGGCCACTGCTCAGTTTTCTTAGCAGGCATATACGGGAAAGTGAACAAGTAAGTTGGGAACTTCTTTGGGAACATTTCCTTTTGTATTGAACAAACAGTTGGCTTCATAAATACAGTATTTATTCTGCCTGTGTTTCTCATCTTCAGAGAGCCACCACAACATACTTATTAAGGTTCTGGATCAAGAGCAGGAAGGTTTTTGTGTTCCTTTGGGTTCTCCAACAAGCTGGCTGACAAACAAAACTTCTTATTAGATCATCTCCAGTTAGATTTGCTGCAAGAATGAAGTGAGCACAATGCAACTGAGCGGAGTCCACAACACATGAGACAAATGCTAAGAAAAACAACACACAACAAAACTTAGAAGAGTTCAGTTGGTTTGCAAGGGCTGGGGAAAGTGGACATCACCCAAGGTCAAGAAAGGTGGACCAGATCAATGTGTGCTCAGGCAAAAAACTGGGTATATTGTGTAGACCATGGGTATCAAACACCCATGGGTATCACGTTGCCATCATGTGATGTATCGCAACATTTTTTCATTTTGTGGAGCTGGGGTGAGTATGGCCTGCACATCATGTATCTGGTCTGCAGGCCGCCACCACTGATATAGACTATCCCTTTTCCATCCAACAAACCAGGATATTCAGGTTCAACATAAAACATTTGGACATGAATTAAAAACAACACAGTAAAAGTATAAAGAAAATGCATGTTGTACATAAATGTTAACACAATAAAAATAAATTTAGTTTGAGTTGACCCCTTTAGATCATCAAGCCCAAACCCCTGCTCCATCTGGGAAAGCAGATCAAAGAATTTTCAATAGATGGCTTTCTATTCACTTAATAATAGTACTTAGACTTATATACCGCTTCACGGTGCTTTTCAACCCTCTCCAAGCAGTTTACAGAGTCAGCATATTGCCTCCAACAAGCTGGGTCCTCATTTT
This sequence comes from Ahaetulla prasina, assembly GCF_028640845.1. NCBI lineage: Eukaryota > Metazoa > Chordata > Lepidosauria > Squamata > Colubridae > Ahaetulla > Ahaetulla prasina. Next base: position 273,576,935 of record NC_080539.1, read on the forward strand.
ACTGACCTTGGAAGGATGGAAGGCTGAGTCAACCTTGAGTCTGGTGTGATTCGAACTGCCAAATTGCAGTTAGCCGGTAGTCAGCAGAAGTAGCCTGCAGTACTGCACTCTAATCACCTCTGCTCTTATTATTCAATCAGAGTTTGTCTGTTTCATACATCCTATCATTGCTTTTGTCTGTACCCTTCAAGGCAGCTTATAAATATTGTTCAACAAACAAACAGACAAATAATACATAAATATTTCCCCCATCTACTATTCTGCAGGTTAAACATACCAAGTTCCTTTTCTCTCTTCCTTGGACATTTTTTTTAGTCTCCTTTAGCTTTATTGCCCTTTTCTGTACATGCTGTAGTCTGAATCACTCTGGTGCCCAGATCTGGGATTGGGTTAATGCTTGTAGTAGGGTCTCAGGGTAATGAAGCAAGCTTGCAGTATTTGTTTAAATATTTAGCCTTTCTTCTATATAGATTATCTAGAATATTTTTGATTTAGTGCGGGTAAAATACAGTAAAATAAATTAAGCTGAACTCCAGGATTGATTTATATTTATTCCATAGCATTATCACACAGGGCACTAAATGCATTTCTTTGACCAGGACATTTTCTTTATGCAAACTATAAGTATCTATTAAGAAAAGTAAAAGTAACTTTCCATAGTTTCAGATTTACCATTGCACTTACCATTGCACTTACCATCAGAGGTGCATTTATTGGCTGGAATAAGGAACTTCAGAGCAGTGAAAATGTCACTTTCATCACCATGATACTTCACCTTATCCAAACTACTGATCGGAAAGGGCCATGAGGGTAAGTAGTTAGAAATTTCCTCTGGGTTCCTTCTCTATTTTTAACTCTGCCTGCTTTTTGTCTGTAACATTCCTAATCTCAAGATGCTTTCTTTTCACCTTTGTCTTCCCGAGTACACATGCCCTCTGGTCTCTGTCTGATAGGGTATGGATAGCTAAGCTTTGCCTGCCACGCTCCACATATTATTATTTCAATAGTCCTTGCTAAAGTTAGATTTCTGCTCTCAGAATACAGAGATCGGCTCCTCTGAGCTCAGGTAGAAAGTTAAAATCCGATTCCACTAAAATCCAGGCAAGTATTGGAATCTCTTCACAGGAGTTATACTGACCACCAGGCAGGGGTGGGCTGCTGGGGGTTTGCAGAGGGTCGGGTGAATTTCTAGCTAAGATTCTGTGTAGTTTGGAGAACCCCCAAATCCCAAATCCCACATATGGCTGGCCCCACACACCCCTCCGCTCCCCTCCCAGGAGTCCCCACGCAGCCTGTTTTGGATGCATCTAAGTGCAGAGTGGAAGCTTGGGGAGGGCAAAAAATGGGCCTACCGGAAGTTCAGGAAGGCTGGAAACAGGCCCATTTCTGGCCTCCAGAGGGTCTCTGGAGCCTGGGGAAGCCATTTTCACCCTCCCAAAGGCTCGAGGAAAGACTCCAGAGCCTGGGGAGGGCAAAAACGTCCCCCCGTCATAGTGCAGGAGACCGACTATGCCATGCCCACCATGGCCATGCCTACTCAGCAACCAGGCAGAAAAACTCTTGCTGAAATTTTTGAAGCCCACCCCTTCCACCTGGATATGCTGCAGGACCAATGTTGTCCTTTGTTGGGACAATAAAGAAAGAATTATTGATGTGTGTTGATTTTCAACATTTTTCCTTTGATACAGCAGCAAAGAAGTACCGTTTGGGGAGGGGGGGGATAAATCCTCTTCATATTATTTTCCAAGACTTTCATTCCTTCTCTTCTCAATTTCTTTTTTATTGCCATGATTATTAATTTTCCAGCTATATTCTCAATACAATTTATATCTTTTCTGTAACTTTATTTTAACAATTGTATTTTTCTCTGATACTTTTATTTCTCATCAGGCTATTGTTTTATTATCCACGGTGTATGTTAAATTTAATAAAATGTGCTTATTCGTATTAGAAATATTTGCTTGTCATACAATCTGCATTTTGTATGAGAAACTCACTGTGTGAGAAACAGAGAAAGACCCGGAGGAAGGAGTGGGAGTGATGGAGATAATAAATGGTTCGTTAGTACTTCTCCCATGTTGTATTGCAAAATGTGGAGATTGCAGAAGAATGTATGATCTGTTCCTGATTTTTGAAGCTCATTTATATGATTGTGTTCATGTTTTTCAGTCAAACTTGTCTTCTGGGTCAAGAACATGCAATTTGCTTGGCAAGATTTTCAGAACTGGTGTGCCATTGCCTTATTCCTAAGGCTGAGGGGGATCTGTGCCTAAGACAGGACTAGAATTCATAGTATCTGGTGCTTTTAATACTACACCAAATTGAATATATACATGAATATCCATCATGTGTTTCCCTTTTATTTAAACAGTATTGAGCAGAAATAAGAATTAAAGCCAAAGAAAATAAAAAACATACAAACAAACTAAAACACCAACTCCAATTCATCAAACCTTTCAATTTTTTTCACCTTAATGGTGTTCCACATATTGCTTTTGATTCTTTAGGCTTTTTGCTTGTCTCTTTTACAGGATCTCATCAAGTCCACCCAAGCATGACTTTTTCTGCTTGTTCCTCTCAACTCATCATTCATTCTCTTTATACATCTCAATCCACTTTAATGTAGTTTTCTATTCAGTCATGTTCATTCTCTACTCATTTGTTCTTCTACTTCTGATTTCACCACAAATGCTTCTTAAGTACTCCATTTTTACAACATTCAACGTTTATATTTCTCCTGACAACTGGTTTTTATTTCCATATAACAAGTGGGCAGAAGCACATTCTTATCATAGCCATTTTCACTTATTTCATGAACATCTTTCCTTTAAACAAACTACTTACCACCCACCGCTTTTTACAAGTTTTTGCATGTCTTAAATTTTTTCCATGCCATCTTTAGTAAACATTCTACTTGAAGTAATTCATTCCATATTCCCTATCAAATACGACCACCTTGGATTTTGGTTTTCAGATCCGTAATTCTCACCGCAAACATTTTCTGCAAAATCATTCATATTTTCAGGCAACAGCACAGAATATTTGCATGTCACGGTATACAGTGATTCTTAAAAATGGGTGAATCTTTTCGAATTCTCTATGGCTCTATTTCTTCGCTATTGCTCTATTTTCTATTTCTATTTCAGACTGATTGAAGAGTTTCTCCATGAAATAAGCCTGGACCTCTCCCTGTTTATATTTAAGATGGAATTTAAAACCAACCACTTTGACTGGGTTTTCAGAGTTTAAGTATGTTATATATTTTTAGTTGGATTGACTCATTTTAGTATAATTGCATGTTTTGAGTTGTAACAGTTTTCATTTACTATAACCTGCTGCAGAGATTGGGATGACATATCAACAATGTAGAAGTACAGGAAACAACAAATACTGAAGTAGCATTGAAAGCATTACATTATCAGGAAAGCAATAAAATTCATTAGCCTTTTAAATGGATAGCAGGTGTCTATGACAAACCCTTCTCTTCTGATACAATGTGGCTGTGTCTAAAAAGCTATTTGCATTTCTATTCCCATCCAAAATTTGTGGAGTTTTATATATCTTTATCTGTATGATTCTTTTTATAGTTAAACATACAATCATTGCAAAGGTAGCTTCAGATACACAGTGACATTCTAGTGGGATCTAGTCTCCAAAGCAGAAGATATCGTGTTCTTGAGCTAAATAATAGAATTGATGATCTCATGGAATTTGGGCCATTCTTCAAAAATTACTTTTTTACAAATGTTTTTTTTTGAGGGGGGGTATATCCATATGTGAAATTGTGAACAGGTGGGCAGTAGCTGAAAAGATTATCATGGGATTCTGTTCTTTGATGGAAAAAAATGATTGCACATCTCTGCTGTAGGGAGGTCTCAGAGATTCAATCTGGCTGGAGACCATTGCTTTCCCATAATCCTTCTTATCCAGCCCTTATTTAACCTTCACTTTCCTTTATATGGGTAAGGAAACTTTTAAAAAAACCTTTGTTATAATTTCAGGAGTGAATCCTACTAAACAAGGAGCCAGGAGTAACAGTTAATGTACCAATATCACAGTCTGATCTAGATTAGGCCACTAAGTCATTACTTCAGAGCTGAAATAGGCAATCTATTTCTAATTTTGAGGGACAAGTTTCCTGAAAAATAATCTGTTAGAGTTTACATAATGGGTGGAAGCTATTGATTGAGCCAGAGTAGAAATTATTATGGATGCTGTTCTACCCCACACCCCTTTTTCTCCTTCTGAAACTCTCTTGTCTCTCTGTGTGTCTCTTTCAAGCATTGTCCTTGTCTAGTGGTAATGCCTATGATGAGACCCAGGTTGGTGTTTTCAGCTGTGGCAGAAATTGGAAACTATGAGTTGTAGTCCTGCCTTAGACACAAAGCCTTAGGCTGATCACTTTTCCTATTCAATCATGTCTGACTCTAGGACATGGTGTCATCTCCATTTCTTGGCTGAGGAAGCCAGCGTTGTCTGAAGACATTTTCCATGGTCATATGGCCAGCGTGGCTATATGCCAAAAATGCACAGCACACTGTTACCTTCCCACTGAAGTGGTACCTATTAATCTACTCGCATTTGCATGCTTTTGAACTGTGAGCTGGGCAGTTGCTGGGGAAGGAATGGGAGCTCACCCCATTGCCTGGAGCTCAGATCTCAAATCAGGGCTGTCAACTTTCCAGCTGACAAGTTCAGCATCTGTAACCACTGAAATAATAGGAAGCCACCTCTGAAAAATCTTGCCAAGAAAACTTCAGGGACTTGTCCAGGCAATCTTCAAGAATTGGACACAATTGAACAGTAGAGAAAAAAATGCCTATGGTATATATTGTATATTTAATGGATTGTGCAGTTTGTCAATTTGCAATTTAACAAAATATAATGGCAATATTATGAATGGATAATTAAAGAATAGATAATATAGGCAGCCTTGAGTGGGAAGAGAAACAAAAGAAACTTTCTGATTCATAGTCTGACACATCTGTGTTACAGATGGCTATTATCCAGTGAAGTTTTCCCGAGGGTGGCCCATCTCAAGCTAGTGAAATGAGGTTTTATTAGATTTGGACAACATCTTGGCACACGGAACTTGGGCGATGGCTCAAATCAATGAACTTGGTGGTGCTTTCAATTATTCTCTCCAAACACTGAGTATCTACAATATTAATGAACTAGCATACAGCTACTTGGGCTTTGATTTCCTCTAGACATTTGGGGTTATAAGTGGAGCTTCAATACTAACTTTTACTGGTTTGTTAACAAGCATTTCATGCTGAGATTTTCTTTTCTAGACAGTTGATGATCTAGGAATGCCTAGACATTGGCTTTTCTTAGGGACGGAAAGTTGGATAACAAATTATTTTAAAGATAAGCTGGGCACTACCTTTTCTATTCCCATTTTTCTTGAAGAACAGATGAGTTAATATGGACTACAGTATGAGTGGGGGATGTGATGTGATTGTGATGGGATAGCTCTTTGCCTTAGATTGCTGCTGCTGTCTAGTAGCTGATTATTTGCAGCAAGTAATTTTGCTTTATGGGATCATGGTGATAAAAGGAAAGCTAATGAATTTGAATGTAATATTTTTTTTCCTTTCTGTAACTATGAACCCTAACCATAAATATTTAAGAACTAAAGTACATGTAAATTTGAAACAAGTACATCATGCTGTTTTCTGTATAAATTTGCTTTTTTCTTTAAGAAAAAAGTGCTGCTCGTGTAAGAATTACCTTTTTGTGCATTAATATAAATAAGAAACTTGCTAGTTGTTTTCACAGCGAAGGAAGATGGGGCCTTGCATGCTGAGGTAATAATGTTTTTGAAATAATAATGTTAATGAGGAGATAATGCTTTTTTTGAGGGGGGAGGTTGTAAAATTTTAAAATAGTCTCGCTAAATGTTTGCACTGGAGAAACTTCCAGAAAAAGTAAAACAGAGTCTGAACTAGTATAATTTACGAATTATTCATACTCCTCAGGTAAAAGCTGTAGAAAAAGAAACACGAACAATAAAAATTCATATAAAAAGTTTAGGTATTTGTAAATCTCTGGATTTTGCCTCCAGGTATTGCAGTGATTTCTTAAGAGAAAAAATCTGAGGTATCTAAGGCAAGAATGGAATAACTGAAGGAAATAATCCAACATGTAGAATGCTTGGGGATTCAGATTTCATTTATATTAAATGGAAAAAGAAACAACATCTGAGGTAAACTCAAGTGAAATATACCTGCAAAGGTATTTCTGCAGCATTCTGTTCAATAAAAGTTGAAAGTAATGCCTATTGCCTTCCATTAATTCCCACTGTGCAATGCAACTGCCGCAAACTAATGCTTTGGAGATTTTATGGATGATCAGGGGTGTCAAATTCACATTGTCACGGTAGCATCACGTGACATATCGGGACTTTTCCCCTTCGCCTGGGTGGGGGCATGGCCAGCATCTGACCCGTGGGCCAGGAGTTTGACAGCCCTGATCTTGATTATGTACAAATTTTAAGTACAAATGATTTTAAGTACAAATTTAAAACTGTTGTGAAGATTTAATATCATAATCATCAATGTCACCATCATCACCATCACCTCCTCTAAGATTCAAATGGCCCTCAATCTGCCTCAGATTTTTTAAACATGGCTCTTCATTAAGGCCTTTGTGAAAGAGAGACCCCTTGCTTCATTGTATTTGCCATCTTGTATGTTTAACTTTTTATCGTTTAGTGGTTTTATTGTAATTTCTTTTTCAGATTGTTGTGAGATGTCCATAGTCATTGAATGTAGTATAAAATGTATTATCATTACAAATGAAATGCAAAAGAACACAAAAATACAATATAATATATCTTGTAAAAAGGCTAATGATCTACTCCACTATCAGGTTCTGCAGCTACAATTGCAAACTGAGCAACAGCAAAAGGTATTTTAGAATCTTTATCTGCCTAAAGAAGCTGGGTGTGGAATGTTTCTTTCCATCCAGGAAATAACCTAAAAATTAAACATTAATTCATTATGAGTATTTTGGTAAAAGTTACAATAAATTAAAACATAATTTAATGCAATTCAGTACTTCTGTCTTCACACTGGAAAGTCTTTCAGCAAAAATCCCATTTTTATAATTTAACTTCTATATGATGATGCTTTCAGGAAGAGTAATAGTTATCTGTGGGAAGAAGATGTGTCAAGCCTTGAGATTAAAAGTGACATTTTAGTCAGGCGGACACTCATAACCACATCCTTGTTCCGGAATTTTATGAGCCATGACTCCAGATGTATGACAATATTGCCACATATTTCACCCCTAGGAATAATTTTCTTAGCAAGATGGTTTGGTCTCTCTCTCTCTCATTTATTATAACTGATCCCTGGATTTAGATTTGCCAATATCTTACCATTGGGAAATTTCAATAAATCTGGTATGTATTAAATACCTCTAGAGAAAAAGGAAGAATTCCTGCTGAAATCCTTCAGGAATTCACAATAACCTGGCTAGTGTGAGGTGTGTTGTTCCTCTGAGTATTTTCAATACAAAGCCCAAACACTTAAAACAGGAAAACTGCTCTATTTTGTATCCCTCAAAAGCCCAAGTTATTTTTCAAAAGCCTCTCACATAACACATGACCTTTGTACTCTCATGTTAACATGTAATAAGAAATGGTGGAACATTTCACCATCAGTGGAACAACTTGCCTGCAGAAGTTGTGAATGCTCCAACACTGGAAGTTTTTAAGATGTTGGATAACCATTTGTCTGAAGTAGTGTAGGGTTTCCTGCCTAAGCAGGAGTTTGGACTAGAAGACCTCCAAGGTTCTTTCCAACTCTGTTATTCTATTCTAAATGGGCCAGTGGCTTGTAACTATTCTGAGGACTATTGATGCCTATGACAATATTATAGTACATCTGCTGTAAAATAATTTAGATATTAGCTTATTTACCAGTTAGGAGGGCCAAGATTCACTCTTTTGTAATCCCATTACTTGTCAACACCACAACAGAGAAGGGCTGCTGTTACATTCATCTGTAGAGAACTGTAAGAGGTATTATAGCAAAATATACATGGATTTTTAAAAAATAATAATAATTGTGGTACAGAGAGGTAAAAGGATGGTATTTGTAGAATATAAATTAATATCAGGGATAATATAGATTTTGGGATTTTAAGTCAAGATGTGCAGTGAGTACTGAGCTTTTGACATACTTCCAAGTGAATGACAGCCCATATTTCTCTTCTATATCTCAATCTTTTTTGGGTGAAGAGTTAGTTTTCCAACAGTATACACTGGGCTAATTTTCTTTGGATTAATTGTAAATAGTTGAGAAAAAAAAACGAGTTTCCCTATGTATGAATTGCCAGCTTACCCTATTTGGAGGCCCTAGAAGGGTTGGGGATTGCAGTCTTAGCAATATCAGATTGGCAAACCATTTTTGGATATTACAAAGCAATACAAACACAAGGAAAGAAGCTGTCTGAGAAACTCCACCTTTGATGTTTTGGGCCCTGGTGACTTCCTGTAACTTCCTTGTCAAGAGTGTTGATGTCCTTATTGAGCTACAGCAGATTTGAAACTTTATAAAAGTTCTGAGTCTTTCAGGAAATAGAGTCTACTATTTTACATGCACATGGGATATTATTGATTATTCCAAATATTAATATATTCTGCAAGGACCACTGAAGGATTTGCCGGCCCTATGGAAGACTATGACCTAAAGTGATTTTACACAGGGGCAGGTTTGAAACGTACAGTTTATGCAAATAAGTCCCATCCTTACTGTCACTTGACCAGCATCCTCAAACAGCTTTTAAAATTTGTGGGCTCAAGGCCAAGCAATCCCACAAAGATAGGTTTTAAATGATCTCCATTTGGCATCCATAATATTTAAATTGGCCCTCTGACAGTTTAAAAAGTCTCTTGAAGAATGAATTTTAATACACAGGATTAATGTTCTTAGGTTTCTGCTCTTTATTTTTCTGTTTATAGTTTATGACCTAATTCTGTTTTGCATTGCTTTGGGGTTTCATTAAAATCTTTGCACTCCTCTAGTTATTGCAAAGGCTTATATTGCTGTTGCTGTTGAGAATACTATTGTGTGACAGCAGTGGTTTTTTATGGGTTTAAGATTATTATTTTTTCCTGAACATTGATGGGTAAGGAAGATGCTCTGTAAATCAGTATTGAATGATATTGCTCTGTTATCTAGAATTTCTAGCACATATTGTGCCTAAGGGATTTCTGCTTGGGTTTAAATGCCAACACAACTCAAATCCTGCATCTGAGTTAAAGACTTGATGCCTGTTAGGATGCAATATGTAAGGGCAAACAAGGATAACAGCCATATGGTAGACATATGTATACATAGTATGATTTGATTGGTTATTTTTTCCCTATGACTATCATTAAGTGATGTACCTTATGATTCTTGGCAAATATATCTTTTCTTTTATGTACACTGAGAGTGTATGCACCAAGACAAATTCCTTGTGTGTCCAATCACACTTGGCCAAAAAAGAATTCTATTCTATTCTATTCTATTCTATTCTATTCTATTCTATTCTATTCTATTCTATTCTATTCTATTCTATTCTATTCTATTCTATTCTATTCTAATCATCATACTAAGCTAAGGATAATTATTTGATGGCTGGAGGAAAGGAAGTGGGATGAACTGGTGTGATGTTGACATCTATATATCTCTTGTCTTGGGTGGTGAATATGGGCTGCCATTATTATCTCTGAGCTGTTGGCCTGAGCTCAGTAATAACAACCAGCCAGTCAAACAATCTGAAGTCAGTCCATGACTCAGAAGTAGCCAAACAAACAACATCCACACTAATTTGCATCACATAAAAAGGTATTTAAAGACCAGTGCTCTGACAGACGAGCACAATTCAAAGTGTACTGACAATGTCTCCTCGAATGGTGATGAAATGTTTGCAACCAAATTGCCAAGCTCGAAGCTCAGACCACCAACCCAGCTACCAACCCAGCTATTCAAATACTTTTCATTATTTTATCTTTCTTTAGTTCTCAGATGTGGAATTGTATTATAAGGGCGCATAAGGCCTGCACCTATTAATATCCTTTCCATGATCATATACAGCATATAAGGTAGTCTTCGACCTATAACAAAGTTCATTTAGTGACATTTGAAATTACAACGACACTGAAAAAAGTTACTGATGACCATTTTTCATACTTACGACTGTTGCAGCATCCCCACGAGTACATGATTTACATTTGAATGCTTGACAACTGATTCACACTTAGAACTGTGGCAGTGTCCTGGGGTCACGTGATTCCCTTCTGCAACCTTCTTGAGAAGCCAAGTCAATGGGTAAACCAGATTCACTTAACATCGGTCTGACTAATTTAACAACTGCAGTGATTCACTTAACAAATGTGGCAAGAAAAGTCGTAAAATGGGGCAAGACTCACTTAACAAATTTCTCACTTAATAGCATAAATTTTGGCTCCATTGTGGTCATAAGTTGAGGACTACCTGTACTTGAATGCATAATGAATGTAGTGGCAGCCATTATTGGAGAAATGGAATGAAATAGTTTTCCAAGCAAAAATGTAACTGGTGATATTCTGAAGGCTGCTTCTCTTTAGTACAGTCTGGGAAGGGGAACATGGTGGCATATAGGTTATTAACAAAAACAGGTACTTCTGCCTTGCTCCAGGCAGCTACAAGGGAACAGATGGATGACTATGTTACAACTGCCTGAAGGTAGATTTTTCAACCCCATGTTTTGCTCGCCATGTCACAAAGGTCACATATTATTTCAGGATTTCCTGCCTGAAGTCTTACAACCTGCAAACTTTAATTAGAACAACTGATCACCAAGACCATCTCTGAGAGTTACATTCTAGACCTCTTTTTTGGGGAAGAAGATGAGATTTATAATTTCCACTGTAATAGTACTAATAACTTCCATTGTTTTGGACAGCTTTAAATGGTTTATATTTTATTTTATACTGTTAGTGACCTTTAGTGTTCTCTGGGTAAGGAAGGTAGAGTATAAATTGAAAGAATAAATGGAGAGAGAAGGAACCCCCTGACATTCACAGTTAATTATAGGAAAGCAGTAAAGGAAGAGTTGGTTTTCTTCTCTGTGAGTATATCTACAAGGGTACCCTCATGCGACCATGCCTTTTCTGCCAGGAAAATCCAGTACTTGTTTTGTGGGTTGCAGCCATATATAAGTAACGCTATTCCAGGTAGACAAAGAATAGGAGAGATGTATTCCAAGAGATTACTGGAATGTCCTTGGAAGACCAAAGGCTTGTTGCTTGAGGCTGATCAGGATGGTGATCATTCATCTACACAGCCATCAACAATAGTCCTCAAGTCAATGACAACTAAATAACTAATTAGGTGCATTCCAGTACCTAAGGTACATTCCAGTTATTTTCAGGCAAACTGAAGCAAAACACACTAGATATCCCACCCCGAATCATTTTTTAAAAAAAAGCTTTTAATCTCTTTTGGCCTGTGGATTACTTATATTAAATTAGGGAAATTCTTCAGATTCTGATGAATTTCAGAGCCAAAGCAAAATGATTTAGACATATCATCCACAGCCAGTTTATGTCCAGATTTGGGCTGCCACAAACACATATTTAATTTTCTGATCTGTACTTTCAGAGCTTTGTAATATTATGACAGCAGTTCTTTCAAAGGCCGCTTTCTGAACAATCAATAAAGGGTGGAAAGAGAGGAAACAATGGAACAGATAGTAGCTGGATTTCAATGACTGACAGCTGTCTCTGGCTCAGAGAGTTCCTAGCAATCAGTAAGGGACCTCACTGAAATTTACATTATGAGGATGGGGTGAGATTTCTTTTATTGTAATTTTTTCTCCATTTAACTCTGCCAATTCCTGCTTGGCAAACTCTTATACTCAGTGGTTCCTACTGTCTGATAAATGTTTTGGCTTGCTGTGTCAAACAATTGCTAAAAATTGTTCTGTAGTTTGCTTCTTCTTGTTGTTTTTATTTGTGTATTGAAAAAATACTGATAAAATATTTTCATGAACTTTCTTGCCTTCTTTCAGTCAGTATCTTGTTGCTAAACTTTCTGTTGTTTGTTACATTGCATATTTCTGTTGCTAATGAAGATTATGATGATGGTATCAGCAAAGTCATCTCAATATCTTGTTTAGCTTGGATGGTTATTGCTAGCTTTATCACAACTGATTTCATTATACTGATTTCTGTTGTAGAAGGCAAGTCATGTCTTGTAGATTTCATTATTTATTTGAGCTTGCATATATGAGGAAATATGCAATTATTGTAATATGTGCAATATATGGTCCCTGACTGATCTTTGAAATAGTGACCAGGTATACCTGGTTAATCCTAGTATGAAACCCCATGGCTCCCTTAGCAGGGAAATTCCTAGACTGGAAAATTAAAATATGTTTTCATATATACATTTCACATACATATGAAAATGCACAAACAACTGCTATTGAGCTACCTCTCCAAGTCATCCAGCATCAAGCTCTTATCCCAAAGGTGCTTTTCAAAAGACAACTGGGCTTTTTTTTCTTGAAAATGTTTCACTTCTCATCTAAAAATCTTCTTCAGTTAAACTTAGTTGGTGAGAAGTGAAACATCTTCAAGGAAAAAACAAAGAAAGTCCAGTTGCCTTTTGAAGAAGAAAGTCAATTACATTTAGAAATATCAATCCCTTCAGAAACTTCTAGATGTCCCACAAATTGTATCCCATTTAATCACTCTGCTAAACAAATAATTCCCTCAACACTGTCAAACTATTTACTACGTCTGCACTACTATTAATCTTCTCATCTTATCGTTCCCATCACCCATCTCCTTCCACTTATGACTGTATGACTGTAACTTTGTTGCTTGTATCCTTACGATTTATGTTGATGTTGTTTCCTGATTGCTTACTTGTAACCTATGACTATCATTAAGTGTTGTACTTTATGATTCTTGATGAACGTATCTTTTCTTTTATGTACACTGAGAGTATATGCACCAAGACAAATTCCTTGTTTGTCCAATCACACTTGGCCAATAAAAAATCCTATCCTATCCTATCCTATCCTATCCTATCCTATCCTATCCTATCCTATCCTATCCTATCCTATCCTATCCTATCCTATCCTATCCTATTCTATCCTAAAGTCCAAAACACTGTTGGAATTATAACTGTTGTAGGGCATATTTTTTTAACAAAAGATTTAATAAAAGAGAATATTTGTAGCTCAGGGTAGATATGAAGGGCTCTTGGTCCTCACTGTTTTCCTGCAGATCTTTCAGTACCTAAACTAGGTAACACTAGCACTGTTGATGTTACGTAATTTGAATACTGAAATGTCTGCACGAAAACAAGCAAGCTCAAAGAGAACCAAGGGCCCCTCCAACAACAGATTTGAAAACTATTGATGGGAGCACATGTAAATCTTAAATCCATATGTATATACATTTTGGAAACTTGAGCTTTTGAGTCTTCTTGATAAACTCAGGTAACTATTTGAAGACTTATATAGCTGTGTCTTTTATCAATTGGATGATTTTGGATCATTCACTCTTTCTCAGTGTGGGAAAGGAGGCAACCACTTTCAAAAACCACTTGCCAAGAAAAACTGCAGGGACTTGTCTAGGCAGTAACCAGGAGTCAATACTAATTCAAAGATGCACATGTGCATGCACACAGGCACAGACATGGTCACACATACATACACACACAGAGACAAAAACACCAAATTTTCAGCAATAGTATCAGTACCCTTAGACAAGGACATATGGTCTAGTTCAGGGGTCTCCAACCTTGGCAACTTTAAGTCTGGAGGACTTCAACTCCCAGAATTCAGGAAGTTGAAGTCCTCCAGACTTAAAGTTGCCAAGGTTGGAAACCTCTGGTCTAGTTCACATTTTTTCTTTGCACACTGGTGTTGTATTATTGAGAAGTGTAGGAGTGTCTTACATCCCTGATATTTGAAAAGATAGAAGCTTTTCAAAGGAAAAGTTGACTGTTGCCTTGGCTTTTTTGGAATGCCATGGAAGAGGTCAATTCAATGGTCTTCTGTTGTGCTTTACCTTCACTCTAGCTTTACACCCATGGCTTACAAATAACCTTCTATCTGCTTATGACAAAATGGAAAGGATCTGCCCCTACTGAGCATCTGCTTTGAGGCAAATTGATTCCCAAACCTGCAGAGCAAACCTCCTTGCCAAAGTGTGAAGGCCAAAGTCATCTCCAGGCGAATCAAGCTGTGAGATCTTGCATCTCAAGAGAGGCTTCAGGCAGGGGGTTTAATACTTGGAAACATAGCTTTTAAGAAGCTGAGCCATTTCAGTCATCCATGCTGACAGTAGTTATTGATGGTAAGCCAGACAGAACTCTTCCTAAGAAGCTGGAACAGGCTCCTGGATGTAAATTGCTTGAAAAACAGCTATCAATCTTTCATGTCTGCTCATTCTGTCAAAACAGTTATTAGATGCCTGGTAATTTTTTATTTTGTGTTATGTTTGCATACTCTTTTTGTTTGCAGTTTTTAATGACTTGGGTCTGGAAACAGACAGGGAAGGCTCCCATAAACATTTCTAGTCTTACTAAGTTTTCAGAGTTCAAACACTCTTTCCTGTCCTAGTGTGCACCTGTGCATGATGGCACTGAGGTAAGGAAAAGACTGCACAAAGATGTACACTTGTGAGACATTGCAGGAATGGGGGAGTACTTGTTGTGCATCTGTCTGGAGCTACAGTGCCAATTCCAAATTATACTATAGGGCAGGGGTGAAATCTAAAAATTTTCCCTACTGGTTCTGTGGGTGTGGCTTAATTGGTGGGCGTGGCTTGGTGGTCAGATGATTGGGTGGGCATGGCCAATAACAATAAATAATAAAAATAATTAACAAAGTATAAAAAACAATAAGAGGTACCAAAAACAACTTTCACACTTTACACACACACAACACAACACAACACAACACAACACAACACAACTGACTCACACACAATGTAAAAGCAGCTGCACTTCACACTTCACACAGCCACAAAAAGCTCAAAAACCAACTTTCACACTTTACACACACACATACACACACAACTGACACACAGACATACACACACACAAAATGCCACATACTGCTTTCTGAGATTTTGTGTGTTTGTCTAGTTAGAGTGAAACACTACAGAAACACACCAATTCTCAGAAAGCTGCACAAATATTTTATTTTATTATTTTATTTTATCTTATTTTATTTTATTTTATTTTATTTTATTTTATTTTATTGTGGACTTCAAATCCCAGAGTTCCTCAGCCAGCAAAGCCAGCCAGTTGATCATAGAGGAAATAGATTAGCTAAGCGATTGATTCTGTCTAGCTGAAAGTGAAACTGCTTTCGGGCTGTGGCCATGTGTTCATCAGTAATCAGGTAAGTGCCTTAGAATCTCTAGTCTTACTTGTAGAAAAAAATGTTTTCTACAAGTAAGAGTACAAGTAAGGTCTGCTGATGAGGAACTAATCAAATCAATCTCAGGTGAGATTGCCAGAGGAGTCTTTAATATTTTTTTTTCCAAACACGCAGAAGAACATGATTTTTAAAGGCCTTATCCACTTCTTTGTCATAAATTAAATATGCATGCCATCCATATAGCAAATCATAACCTTCTATATTCAAAATTCTTTCCTCTGTTAAATTAAACCAATCACTTATTACAGAGAGAGCAGCTGCTTCATAGTATAATTTAAAATTAGGCATTTTTAAACCTCCCCTTTCCCGGGAATCTTGAATTATTTTATTTATTTATTTATTAATCACATTTATATACCGCCCTATCTCCCGAGGGACTCAGGGCGGTTCACAGGCAAGTAAAAGACATATAAATACACACTAAAACCACATTTAAAAAACTTATTCTACAAAGCCGAATTAAAAGCAATATAAATAATAAAAACCCATTTAAAACCAATATAAATTTAAAAACTAATCCAGTCCTGCGCAAATAAATAAGTGTGTTTTAAGCTCGCGACGGAAGGTTCGGAGGTCCGGAAGTTGACGGAGTCCTGGGGGAAGTTCGTTCCAGAGGGTGGGAGCCCCCACAGAGAAGGCCCTTTCCCTGGGTGTCGCCAGACGGCACTGCCTAGCTGACGGCACCCTGAGGAGTCCCTCTCTGTGAGAGCGCACGGGTCGGTGAGAGGTATTCGGTAGCAGTAGGCGGTCCCGTAAATAGCCCGGCCCTATGCCATGGAGCGCTTTAAAGATGGTCACCAAAACCTTGAAGCGCACCCGGAAGGCCACAGGTAGCCAGTGCAGTCTGCGCAGGATAGGTGTCACACGGGAGCCACGAGGGGCTCCCTCTATCACCCGCGCAGCCGCATTCTGGACTAACTGAAGCCTCCGGATGCCCCTCAAGGGGAGCCCCATGTAGAGAGCATTGCAGTAATCCAGATGAGACGTCATGAGGGCGTGAGTGACCGTGCATAAGGCATCCCGGTCTAGAAAGGGGCGCAACTGGCGCACCAGGCGAACCTGGTGGAAAGCTCTCCTGGAGACGGCCGCCAAATGATCTTCAAAAGACAGCCGTTCATCCAGGAGGACGCCCAAGTTGCGCACCCTCTCCATCGGGGCCAATGACTCGCCCCCAACAGTCAGCCGTGGACTCAGCTGACTGTACCGGGATGCTGGCATCCACAGCCATTCTGTCTTGGAGGGATTGAGCTTGAGCCTGTTTCTCCCCATCCAGACCCGTACGGCTTCCAAACACCGGGACAGCACTTCGATAGCTTTGTTGGGGTGGCCCGGTGTGGAAAAGTACAGCTGGGTGTCATCAGCGTACAGCTGGTACCTCACACCGAAGCCACTGATGATCTCACCCAGCGGCTTCATATAGATGTTGAACAGAAGGGGCGAGAGAATCGACCCCTGCGGCACCCCACAAGTGAGGCGCCTCGGGGCCGACCTCTGCCCCCCTGTCAACACCGTCTGCGACCGGTCGGAGAGATAGGAGGAGAACCACCGATAAACGGTGCCTCCCACTCCCAATCCCTCCAACCGGCGCAGCAGGATACCATGGTCGATGGTATCAAAAGCCACTGAGAGGTCTAATAGGACCAGGGCAGAGGAACATCCCCTATCCCTGGCCCTCCAGAGATCATCCACCAACGCGACCAAAGCCGTCTCAGTGCTGTAACCGGGCCGGAAACCGGACTGGAACGGGTCTAGATAGACAGTTTCATCCAGGTGCAGGGGAAACTGATATGCCACCATACTCTCTACAACCTTCGCCGCAAAGCGAAGGTTGGAGACCAGACGATAATTACCTAAAACAGCCGGGTCCAGGGAAGGCTTCTTGAGGAGGGGCCTCACCACCGCCTCTTTCAAGGCGGCCGGAAAGACTCCCTCCAACAAGGAAGCGCTCGTAATCGCCTGGAGCCAGCCTCGTGTCACCTCCTGAGTGGCCAGCACCAACCAGGAGGGGCACGGGTCCAGTAAACACGTGGCTAATGCAGCCTGTTATTAACAGCAACTGCTTGCAATATTGCAGGTTCAAGTCCCACCAGGCCCAAGGTTGACTCAGCCTTCCATCCTTTATAAGGTAGGTAAAATGAGGACCCAAATTGTTGGGGGGCAATAAGTTGACTTTGTATATAGTATACAAATGGATGAAGACTATTGCCTGACATAGTGTAAGCTGCCCTGAGTCTTCGGAGAAGGGCGGGATATAAATACAAATAATAATAATAATAATAATAATAATAATAATAATAATAATAATAATAATAATAATAATAATAATAATAATAATAATAATAACAACAACCTGTCCATGTCCTTGGGAGTCACAGGGTCAAACTCATCCCAGACAATATCACCAAGACCATCCTCAGACGCCCCATCTGAATCACCGCAATTTTGGTCCAGACCGTCCCGAAGCTGAACGATTTTATCGTATAGATAACCGTTAAACTCCTCAGCACGTCCCTGCAACGGGTCATCCTGCTCCCCCTGGTAAAGGAGGGAACGGGTCACCCGAAACAGGGCGGCTGGGCGGTTATCTGCCGACGCAATGAGGGAGGAGACGTAGCAATGCCTCGCTTCCCTCAGTGCCACTAGGTAGGTCCTAGTATAGGACCTAACTAGTGTCCGATCAGCTTCTGAACGGCTAGACCTCCAAGAACTCTCTAGGCGTCTTCTCCGGCGTTTCATCCCCCTCAGCTCCTCGGAGAACCAAGGAGCCAGTTGGGATCTACGCCGGGTCAGAGGCCGCAGAGGCACGACACGGTCTAAAGCCCCAGCCGCAGCCCGTTCCCAGGCTGCGGCTAGTTCCTCTGCCGTGCATTTTAACCCTAGCTTTTTTACCTTCCCATATAAATTTATTAATTCCCTTCTGCCATTCCTCAAGATTCTTATCTCTCTTAATTATTGGTATCATCTGAAAGAGGAATAAAAATCTAGGTAAAACATTCATTTTAATAGCAGCTATTCTCCCCAGCAAGGATAATTGCAATTTTTTCCAAACAATCAACTCCTTCTGAACTTTTTGCCATAAGACCTCATAGTTATTCTTATACAATTTCACATTTGACGATGTAATATAGACCCCTAAATATTTAACCTTCTTTACAATTTCAAATCCTGTTATTTCCTCTAATTTTTCTTTCTGTTGTCTGGCCATATTTTTTATTATCACTTTTGTCTTTTTCTGGTTTACCTTAAACCCTGAAACCTTCCCATATTGATCAAATATTTGCAACAAAGATTTACTAGAGTTTATAGGGTTTGTTAAAGTAATCACCAGGTCATCTGCAAAAGCTCTCAGCTTATATTCATGTTGTCTAACTTTAATTCCCTCTATCTCCTTTACTTCTCGTATTTTATCCAATAATGGTTCTAGAGTTAAAATAAACAATAATGGTGATAAAGGACATCCCTGTCTTGTTCCTTCGCAATCTTAAAAGGTTCTGTTAAACTACCATTAATTATAATCTGTGCTGTTTGCTCTCCATAAATTGCCCTAATTATTCTTAAAACCATCTCCAAATTGCATCTTTTCTATTAATTTAAATAAAAATCCCAATGCAAGCGATCAAAAGCTTTCTCTGCATCAAGAAAAATAAATGCTGCTGGAATAAAATTTTTCTTTTCTAAATACTCCAGTAAATTAACAATCTGCCTAACATTATTCCTCATCTGTCTCCCTTTTATAAATCCAGATTGATCATTATGAATTCTTTGCTGCAAAATCAACATTAATCTATTAGCTATTATTTTAACAAAAATCTTATAATCATTATTTAAAAGCGAGATTGGCCTATAATTCCCAGGTTTAGAACAATCCTGTTCTTCTTTTGGTATCAATGAAATAAAAGAGGTTCTCCATGAGGGGGGAATTCCCCCTCCTATTTGTATCTGATTAAATAATTCCTTAAGTGGACCTAACATCTCATCCTGTAAATTCCTATAATAACTAACTGTAAGCCCATCCGTACCAGGAGTTTTCCCCATTTTTAATTGTTTAATTACCAAAATAATTTCTTCAGAAGTTATAGGCCAATTCAGTTCATCCGATTGTTCTAAAGCTAAATTTTTAACCTTATATTCCTTCAAATAATTATCAATATCCCTGTTCAATATATTATCTTTAAGATATAAATTTGTATAATATTCTAAAAAAGCTTTTTTAATTTTATCCTGTTGGTATCTCTCTTTACCTTTATATTCTATTTTTTCTATAGTACATTGTTTTTGTCTTTTCCTTAAAGTATATGCTAACCATCTACCAGGTCTATTTGCATTACAAAAAGTATAATGTTTGGCATATTGTATATTTGTTGCCACCTGATCAGCTATTATCATATTAAATTGATTCTGTAATAACTTTATTGCATCTTTAAGTTTTTGATCATGCGGGTTATGTATTAATAATTGTTGTTTCTTATAAATTTCCTTTTCTAAATACCTACGCTGTCTTTGTTGCTTATTTCTCTGTCTATTATTAATATATATTAATACACCTCTCATAAAAGCTAAACTTTACTTTAACCCATTTCTATCGATGTTTCGTTATTCAAATTATAATCAAAAAATTCTTTCATCTGCTTTTTACATTGATTTACATTATCCTGATATCTAAACAAATTTTCATTTAATCTCCAAGTTCTTCTACCTTCTTTTCCATATTGCAATTCCATCCAAACAGGACTATGATCAGACAAACATCTTGGAAATATCTTAGTTTTCTTCACCCTAAAAAGCAAATCATTAGAAATTAAAATAAAATCAATACGTGAAAAAGATTGATGCCTATCAGAGAAAAAAGTATAGTCTCTTTCCTCCAAATTCCGCAGTCTCCATACATCTCTCAACTCAAAATCTTCTATCATATCAAAAAAGGATTTAGGCAGCTTTGCATGTGCAGGTATCTTCTTAGAAAAAGTTCTCTTGTCCTTTCGTGTATCTATTACTCCATTCCAATCTCCCAATATAATACACGATTTATAATCCCATAGAATCAATTTATCATACAACATTCTATAAAATTTTTCTTGTTGCTGATTGGGTGCATATATACCAAACAAAAGGGTCTTTTTTGTTTCTATTGTAAGTTCAATAGCAATATATCTTCCGTGAATATCTGCCTCTATTAACTTGGCTGGTATATCTTTTCTCAAATAAACCACTATGCCATGTTTTTTGTCCAAAGCAGAAGCAACAAAATGTTTACCTAACTTTGAGTTTATTAAGTACTTTTGATCTGATAGTTTAATATGCGTTTCTTGTAAGCAAATTACATCATTTCTAAATTGTTTCAAATAATGAAATATTTTTCTTCTCTTCTGAGCTGAATTCAAACCAAGTCTTTAATATTTTTTTTTAAAGTTTAAAGTCTCTGCTGATCTCAGCTGAGGGGTGGGATTCTCAAAGGCTTTTTTTTTTACTTTTAAAGGCATGTTTCGGCTGAAGCAAAACCGGCTTTTAAAAGTAAAAAAAAAAACACCTTTGCAGATGGTGTGGCTCAGCAGAGGCATGGGAGGCGGGGCCAGGGATTTTTGCTACCGGTCCTCCAAACCAGCTGCCGCCATCGCTACCAGATCGCATGAGCCGGTCTGATCCGGGAGCATTTCACCCCTGCTATAGGGTATGTATGTATGTATGTATGTATGTATGTATTTATTTATTTATTTTGTCAAATACATATTAAATAATATATATAAGTATAAGCATAAAATTGAATGCATAAAATGAATACAACTAAAGGTAACATTAGGACAGGGATGGTAGCACACTGGTGCTCTTTTTTTTTAAGAATTGTGACTTATTTTGTTAACCACAATTCCATGAAACAGAAAGCAAATGCACATTTGTAATTGAATTGAAAAGAAATTCATGAAATGTCTCATTTTTTTTGTTTGGGATGTGTGTGTGTGTGGATGATTCTTGCTTAACTGGAAGGGGTGCATTCAAGAAAATATTGACATTAAAGGAGGTGTTACCTTTATATAGAAATTGTAGGAAATTAGCACCCACCTCACCCCTCTCCTAGAAGAATGAAATAATTTAGGAAATATTAGAAAAGCAGAATATATTTTCCTGGATGAGAAATGGAGAAACATATTTTAAAGACAAAGCAGCTCTCTGCAGCTTCCTGACTCCCCCACCTTTGTCAATGGATCAGAGGCAGAAACTCATTCCCTCCACCTTCATCAGTGGGCCATCATCTGCAACACAATAGGATCCATCTAGCAACAGAAACTCACCACATGGTAAAACTCAAGCAAGCTTGAGAGACAATCCACAAAGTTAACTAAGACCCCTAGACCACCTGGGCATTTGACAACCAGTCAGGATACGTTTCTTATACAGGAACAGGAAACACTAAGGTGGGGCCCAACAGAGGGTATAAACTCAGGCACTCTCAACATCTTTTGTTCTTCTTTCCTCTCTTTGGTTCTTCACCCAACACCTTGAACCATGGGACGCCTTTTCTACTTAGGAACTCAAGCCATGTGATTCCTGTCCACCATTAAACCATCTTTCCAAGCAGTCTCCATGTTTCCAGTGTCTTTTCCCTCACTTGGAACTGAACCCAGAAGGATATTTCTTCCAACAAAATAAAGTTCAATCCTCTAGCAGCAACATTTAATACAGTTTTGGAATTTCTGTAGGCTGCTAAGATCCTGTATACTATTAAATTGACAAATCTTCCTTCAAACTATTTTTGATTCTGATGACATGGAATTAGCTTGAACTACTTTCTCTCAAAACACCTTTCCAGCTTGCATGCCTGGCCTTAGAGCTTGTTATTCCCTAGTAATCTGTCATTCAGTACTACTCTGATCCAATTATATTTCGCTTCCAAGACCTGACATTTGGCCTTATGACACTTGCTGGGACTTTTCCATTTTCTATGATCTGATATTAAAAATGATTTCTTTTCAATTTTGCTCTTAGATGTTTGAATATCTTTGATTAAATAAATCTGATTCTGAATTTCAGAGTTCAGAGAACACCAAGGACTCCACAATTCAACCCTAGCTACATATATACTCTTCTATTGCCTCTGTATTTAGATTTGATCCAGATTTTAAATCCAGGGTCTGACTGTATATTTCCTATAATGGGAGTCAAAGACATGTGGAAGATAACAATTTGGTATATGTAAGTGATATCTCATCTATTTATTAAAACAAGGTACATGGAAGTAGCTTGCAGCAATAAGAACAAGACAAATATCTTTATACACATATAGACACATATCCAGATAGATGTTTCTATTGCATCTCATGTCATTGCTTATTTTTGATTGTGCTGTAATGGCATTGCTTTGATTTTAAAAAAAGTGGCATAGAAGCAATAAACTAATTGATCCGAACTGGTTCACAGTTGACTTGATTATCACCTACCATTCTATCTCCTTGTTCACTTATGATTAAGCTGATTTTTATCCTTTAAAAAGTTTCTATTTGAAACTGGAAAAAGTTGTGTTGTTCTGGGCTGGTACCATCTGCAATTCCTGCATTTCACTGTTCTCTGAAAATGTCAAGGTGGATAGTTTCCATTTAGGAGTCCTAACTATGTAGTGCCCACATTAAAATATTGTATAGTGCATTAATGTGCCAATGGAGCTGTAACAACACTCTGCTCAGCTTTTTATATGCATTTAAAAATTGATTAAAAATATAACTTGCATAATTATTTTTTGAATGAAATGAAAAGTTTTATCATTCTTTAATGAGACGCTGTCGGATTGCATCTTTTAGTTATTTCCAAAGCTTCAGAAATCAGCTGAAACATCAGCAAAAAATTTAGTTTAGGGGCTAATTTAATTTATTGGGGGGCATGACTTCACAATGAGAAAAAGTAATGCTTTTATGGATCTACTGTGTTGTCTTCATAATCACACAGGACAACTCTAGGGTGGCACCATCAAAATTGGAAAGCTTTATGGCACTAAGAATACTTCCAAGCAGAAGCAAATTAGTGAGGACCATATGAGTCAATCATTATGTTCATTTCTTATTACCAAGTTTCCTTCAAAAACCACAAAGTTATAAAGACATTGTCCATTTATGCCATTATTTAAACTAACACTTGAGTTGTCTTATTCTGATAAATTATCATTCAGGTTGTTCAGGCTTATAATGATAGTTAGGCTAATGGTTGTTTCATTAGGCACAAAGAAATGGCAAGTGGTTGAAGCTACCAGTAGTTGTAAAATCCTAGCAATAAGTTGCAGATAAGGATGTAAAAGAATTCTGATCAATATCTTTTCTTTTATGTACACTGAGAGCGTATGTACCAAGACAAATTCCTTGTGTGGCCAATCACACTTGGCCAATAAAAAATTCTATTCTATTCTATTCTATTCTATTCTATTCTATTCTATTCTATTCTATTCTATTCTATTCTATTCTATTCTAATTATCAATATTCAGTTCTATGCTTATTCACCTCTCCCAATCAACAGAGTAGTTCTGTTTGTAGAAAGCCTCCTTCCTTTTCTCTGTATTTCCTGGAAAAATCTTAGTATTTACGATATGTTACATTGCACAAACCTCTACAGTTAAGCTGAGTTCTAATATGGGTGTTCCTGTTCCATTCTTATGAATTAATCTCAGCTGTCAAATTCACAGGTATCAGGCTGGAAAATGTGTCTCTGTGATCCTAAAACTGCAATATCTGTGTGATTTCCTGATTCATATTTTATTTTTGTAAGTACATCTAGGAAAAGGATATATGCTTGAATGATATAACAGGACATACACTCTGTTCAAACAAACTATTTTTTATTCCTTCACAGATCATCTGCCTCCTGTGGAGGAGGAATAGAGGAATAGAGAGAGAAATTCATTTTATATTGTAGATTTAGCCTAATTTTGAGCATTTTCTAATACTTCGATTAGCTATTTATGAGATAACTTTCTTAAAATATGAAATAAAATTTAGCTGAACATCTTGCTAGTAAATGCTGCTTCCTTTTATCTGCCATTTATTAACAATGCAGTCACCTATTATTTTTTTCCAGTTTAAGGGGAAAAATCTTGATAATTAATGTTCCTGCATGTTACAGGATTTCTGCTTATATTACCATTAAAATATGGTTGTGTAACTGCACTAGAAAAGCTCAAAATCAGGGAGTGGAAGCTAATTATGTGATGCCTTAAGCCTGCCTTGGAGAGAGAACAAGAAATTATTACTACAGTCTGGAGTTTGCGTAAAGCTCTGCAAATGTTTTTCAGTGTAATTTGGAGTTTATACAATAGATAGCTCATATGTTCAAATGGGCATAGTGAATTCAGATTTCAAATATTAGGTTTTAATCACATACCATGTTTAACTGGTCTATCCAGACTAAAGACACAAATGGCAGTGAAAAATGTAACTGGAATGGCTTGAAAAGAGAATTTTGGGTGCTCTTGAATATAAACACAATTCTGGAAATAAACCAAATCACATTTCTTTGCCATTTTGGCGTACGTTTTGTTTGAAAACATCCATGCGTCTTTGAGCTTAATGAGCAACACGGACATGATAGTGGGGGGCATAATTCTTCAGTGGTTCTCCTTGCCAGTTGGTGTTGGTGGGAGGGGAATGGTTGATCCCTCGGCACTATTCTGTGGGTTCTGCCCTTTGTGGGCTCTCCCCTTCCCCTTCCCCCTCCTTTTCCATATCCACATGAAGATGCTATGGGAGGTTATTTCTTGGTTTGGGATTAATATGCCAATAAAAATCTCTATCCTTAGCCATCTAAGTAAAGCTGTCAAGGTCATTTCCAAGTGTCTTGAGGTTGTGAGAATCTGGTTAAGGCTTGACCCTGCTGATTGGCTATGGGTATGGGAGGGAGAAGGAGAGAGCCCTTAAGGGGCCAGAACCCACAGAATAGTGCCTAGGGATTAGAGGATGAAGAGAACCATTGCAGAATGATGCCCCAACTGATTTCACAATGTTGTCTTTCTGTTTTCAACTGGTTCAGTACCATTTTACTCCATCTAGCTCCTTTGCCTTTAAAAATTATATTATATTTTGTGCTGCATTGTATTGATTCTTTTTTTCCTCTTCACAGAGAAGTTCCATCATTTTCCTTCTTAACAAAATACACAAGTCTAACGGCGTCATTGATGAATTGGAACTTCTAGAAATTTAAATAAATATATTGAGAAATGGTACAGTATTAACTCGGACTACCAAAATATGAACAACTCTTAGCTGCTATCCAATTGTTTGGATGTTTGTGGTCCACTTTTGTATTTTTAACTTCGGAAAACTGTAAAATCCTGTGATGTTTTTCATTGTTGTACAAACTGTACAGATTCAAAAGTCTTGAGAAAACCTATTGATGTTGCCTTTGCTTTAGCATTGTAAACACTTTTGAGTAATTTTAAATCCTGTTCCTCCCCTCAGTAGGGAGAAATGCTAGAATATTTTACATTACAGGTAGGAATGCAATTTTGAATTTAGCTGAATGTCAGAATTTTAAATTTCTTCGTTTTCCTAGAGAACACTGCTTTAATAGCTGAATTTTGCAAACTAGCATAATTAATGCCAATACATCTTTTATCCATTTAGTGATGATTCATTTTTCACAGAATATAGGCTATTTTCAATTCCTCCTAAAAGAACTTAAGATTTTGTGTAGTAGCTTTACAAGTTTTATAATAACTCTGAGATTGAAAATTGTATCATGATTTTCTGGCTCATTGAACAACTGTTGGCAATGTATTTTAATGAGTAGAACTGATGCTTCGATTAATCTAGCAGGCCTGAATGCTGAGAAGAAGAGCTGCTTAAAAGCCAAGCTCTATCCTGGCTCTGACTTAATGTAATTTTTGCTGGCCATGACTACAAATAGTGTTTAAAATTTACTGTAAAACGAGACTGCAAGATTTATTGAATATAAAGAAATAAGAAGAAACCATTTGCATAATAGTTTAAACTCAAGGAGAAAGAAGTGCCTTGTTTCCATATGGTTTTCAGGAACAAGAAAAATGGTGAGCCCCTCCCCCTCCAAATAGTAACCAAAAAAAAAAAAAAAAATACAACCGGAGGAAGGAAGTTTCTGGGAAATAAGAAATGTCTTCTTTATGTTCTCTTAGTTAATGAACAGACGAGTAAATCCTAGCCTGGTTCGAAAGAAGAGCTCAATTAATCGTGGGGAAAGTTTAACTATAGAAACTAAATTAACAGAAATGGATGAGTAATTGAGATGGCAACTTTTAAAGCAGTGGGATAAGGTGAGAAATAATGCCTTACTTATGAAAATCCAGGACATTAAAATAAAATGGGAAAAATGATGACAATTATATTCAGAAGTTAAAAATGTATGGATTTGCAGAAGGTGATTTAAGAGAACTATTTTTGGCTTGGAATTTGATTTGGATTAAAAGTATTTTGTTGGAGTTTTAGTTAGATAAATGTAACACCAAATGGGTTCACCATCTGCCAAGACAAAGGAGGACTAAACTTAATGAAGCCCAGATGTATTCTTGTTGGTTTTATACATATAAACACACACACACATACCCCTAAGCTGGTAGCAACTTTGAAAAATCTTCCTGCACTTCAATTTAATAAGACAGAAATAATTGTTTCATTAAAAAAATCCCATGAAACAAGATTTATATCCTTTTACTTTTACTTCAAAATCACAGGACATTAAACATAGATGGATTCCTCTTCCTACACAATGATTAAGAAGACAAAAGATTTGCAGTTTCAGGAAGTAGTAGATGATTGCACAGTTTATGGCTCTTAAAACTGAACTATCACTTGGAACTGAAGACCAAAAGATGAAATTAATGAGAGAGATGGCAGCAGTGTAGAGATGCAGGAAAGCTGAGCTCATTCTGATGATGTAGTAGGAGAAACAGCTCAAAATTAGGGATTTTATTTTCAGATAGACAACTTGATCTATGAAGAAGAATAAGGAAATGAACTCGGGATGAATCTTTAATACCTATTGGCTATATCTGAGAGAGAGAGAGAGAGAGAGAAGGGGGAAAGGAGGGAGGGAGAAATTAGACATTATGAAGAGAAAGCAAGTAATTCATTCATTCATTCATTCCCTAGGCTTTAGAGAAGAACAACATTAAAATAACATTACTATCCTTTATTGCATCCTCCAACATACCAAATATTTTTTAAAGATTACGACAGACATATATATAATATTGATGATTTAATTCCAGTTTGAGAAGTGAGATGATCGTTTTTGATGTAGTATCAAAATGTTGGGTGAGGTAGATAGAATCATTACTAATTCAAGGGATAAAAGTAGTTACTGTACATTAAGTGTAAAAAGGATAGCACATATAATGAACACCTATGTATGTGTCCATTTATAAAAGATATGAAGCCACATCACAAAAAACTTATAGACTTGATTGGGAAAACTCTTTCAACTTAATGGTCTTCCAAATCCAGAGGAGTTTCTATTGCACCAGGCTACTTCAATATTATTTGAAAAGACAGAGATATTATATGGGATTATGGTTCCCCTTGTATTTTATGTTTCAAATAAGTCACAATTGTCTTTTTTTTTTTTAGAATAGCTACTCATAAATTATGCTACTCATAAATTATGATCATCCTGGAGAAGGTCTATCTATGTGGGCTCTAAGTGTTAACTTGATAGCACATACTGTAACCAATCACCAAAATTACAAAACGGTGCAAGTATATGGACAGATCTGATTTAAGAGATCTACCAGTGGAATGTGAATTACGGTGAGTAATCAATTATAGACATACCTAATAGTGAAATGTTTATTTAGTTCTGTGATAAAATTCCAAAGCACTGAAAAGCTAAAGCAAGCTTTTTACCTTTTTGATAGATCTAACACAACCAAGTATTCAATGGGACATTTTTAAAAGCAATTGCAGGAGAAAAATGAATTAAATAATTGCCAATGATTACATAGAAGACAAAGGAACACTGCAATTTTTTTCATAAGGAAATATCAAAATAAGGTACCAAACATTTAACAGAATTTAAATATTTACTGTAATTAAAAAAAACCCGAGTAACTGAAAAGATCGTTCTCAAATTTATAAACTTAATATTGGGAGCAGTTATAAAACATGGACATTTTTTAAGAAAAAGATGCAAAAATTACTTAGGGAAAGAAATGAATAGAAATTGAAATAAGAATATTGACGAAATTTGTTTCAATATGATTTACTTTGAATAAAACTATTTAAAAAAAAACGGATTAGCAATCCTAGCACGCTTACTTAGGAAGGATAGATGATTAAATTGATTGGATTTACTTCAAAATAGGCTTGTGTAAAATTGTACCATACTTTGATATAAAGTAAATGTGTTCTGCTACATTTATTTAGACAAGTATAACTATATTCCTCCACTCTGCCTACAGGAAGAGGATATAAAATGTCCCTACTCTACATTTTGTATTTCAAGTTACAGTCTTAGCATAATGATTTCTCTGCGGAAACCAGCTTCTAACACCAAAAACCAGCAGGCAAATCCATGCTTTGGGTAAATTGAGTCTCTTGAGTGCTATGAAAGTTCCAGTCATTAATATAAGACTTTTAAGTAAAAGGAAATGACATGTAATTAGTCAAATGTATTTTTTAAAATCAGTTAAGTTATATGCTCAGTACTTAATTGAAACTCTATGAATGCTAAGGGATTCTTCCTTTTCCCTTAATGAATCTACAGAATTGATGCAGGAACTCTGTGTGCTTTTTGTATAGGTTTAAAAGTTCCCTGAATGATGCACTAATATTGGTAAATTGTACTTAGAAGGAAGAGACAACAAATGGGGAAATACTTAAAGCAAAGAGGGACTAAAGGAAATATAAATTCTAAATGCTCTTGTGAAAAAGTAAAAGAAAAAGCAAACTGGATATCCATTAAGTACATAGATTACTCTTATGATAGATAGCTGGCTTACCTAGGTTAAATAAACAAAGAGACTACTGTGTTTTTATTCAATAAAATTTTATTGTCTGAATTATAAATATTTTCCATTTTCCCCCTATATACAATTGCAAAATACTTTAACATATTCTACCATCACCTGCAATTCAGAATCAATCTATAAATCACATGAAAATGCCATTATGAAATAAAAGTGTCTGTTCTCAGCCCTCAAGCGGACACTCACACACTCACACAAAAATGAAACAAGGAGGGAAACTGCAGGTGTCGTTGCAAAACGTTTGCTACACAGTAGCAAGAAGAGTAATGAGAAGATCTCCTCTCCCACTCAAAAGTCTATGTTGGCAAGCTTTTCAGGATGTTTGTTATAGACCAGTGCTGGCCAGAACATTTCTGGAGAACTAGTTGGAATCCAAATTCATTGTCGCTGTTTTCCTGCAACTCCAGGCAACGTTTGGATTTTCTGTTCTGGATTGGACCTCCCTTTTAAAAGTGGAGAAAGAGAAAATACAGAGTCAACATTTAAATTAAAAATCAGTTTTCAACTCATGATAGTTCCAGTTACTTAATCAAAGAGATTCCAAGTTTTTGTTTATGTAAGCAATTTGGGGAGAGTTTGAAAGTTGAATGGACCCTATTCTCCCCTCTGCACCTTGAACCCATCTCATCTATAGTCTCCCAATGAATCCAGTGATCTTTTTCATTTTACTGATTTTTTTTCCTCTTTCTGCCTTTTTTTAAAACACACGAATAGACAAAAGTTCTATTACTCAAAGAACAGCTATAGGTCTATCTTGGGTATTCTTAAAAAAGACAATGTTGGTAGCTGGTATTGAGTTAGCAATGTGTAATTCTTCTGATACTTATTTTAAAAGACCAACTGATTTAAAACATTACACACTAGTGGAAAACTGTTTTGTGGAAAACTGTTTTATGGAAACAGCATTCCAATGAGAAAGACTATGATTAAACAATACTTTAATACCAATATTCTGTCAAGCAACCCATGAGAGTGCAAAAAACATGCAAGGCAAAGCTGATCTTCCTTTCCCTTCATGTGATCCTTTCCCTCAGTGCTCGATTTGGATTGCTATGTTGAGACATCAACACAAAGATAAAAGCAGAGTTCCACTTTCACTTCCTATCCCTAATGATCTATGGAGCAGGATCACATCACAGCTTTTCTGGGCTTGTTCCTGGGACGGGTTGGGAAGGGGGAAGCTCCCAGGTAGTGGAAAGAACTTCCCAAGTCTTCTTTCTCCAAATGTTACACATGTGACATTTGT
Organism: Ahaetulla prasina; assembly: GCF_028640845.1. Classification (NCBI taxonomy): domain Eukaryota; kingdom Metazoa; phylum Chordata; class Lepidosauria; order Squamata; family Colubridae; genus Ahaetulla; species Ahaetulla prasina. Next base: position 273,607,592 of record NC_080539.1, read on the forward strand.
CACCAGTTAACAGTGGTGTCCCCCAAGGCAGCATTTTAGGACCCACACTCTTTCTGCTTTACATCAATGACCTATGTGATCATACTAAAAGCAGCTGCGTCCTCTTGGCTGATGGTATAAAATTACTTAATACCACTGACAATGCTGCTGCCCTACAAAATGACCTTGGCCATGTGTCAGAATGGTTGCACATTTGGCAATTCCAAATCTCAACTAATAAATGATCTTTCCTACAGATTGGCAATAAAAATCAGAACACCAAATACAAGTTGGGTGGAAACGACCTCATAGACGACCCTCATTCTGTCAAGTACCTAGGACAATGGTAGGTTGCCCCCCGGTTCAGACCGGTTCTCAAGAACCAGTAGTAAAACCAGTGGGAGGCTCCGTCCACTGACCTGAACATCATCAGGAAGTTTCTGCATATGCACAAACGCATGTGTGGTCCCATTGTGAACTGGTAGTAAAGGTAAGTAGAACCCACCCCTGACCTAGGAGTACTCATCTCAAACAATCTAAGCCCCAGAGCTCACTGTAACAGCATTGCCAAAAAGGCATTAAGAATTGTTAACCTAATTTTGCAAAACTTCTTCTCCCATAACATGGCATACAAAACCTTTGCCAGACCAATTTTTTTTATTTCTTTTTGTCACAACAGTATACACAAACAATTGTCATAGATAAAACAACATATCTTGAAGAATATATATATATATATATATATATATATATATGTATGTATGTATGTATGTATGTATGTATGTATATGTATGTATGTATGTATGTATGTAAAAAATATATGCATCAACTATATTAATTTGATATAATGAAGGGAACAATAGGACAGGAACGGTAGGCACTTTTGTGCTCTTATGCATGCCCCTTATAGTCCTCTTAGGAATGGGGTGAGGTCAATAGTAGACAGGTTTTGGTTGAAGATTTTGGGATTTTGAGTAGAGACTATGGAGTCAGGTAATGAGTTCCAAGTATTAACAACTCTGTTACAGAAGTCATATTTTCTGCAATCAAGTTTGAAGCGGTTGACATTAAGTTTGAATCTATTTTTTGCTCTTGTAATATTGCAATTGAAGCTGAAGTAGTCTTTTATAGGAAGGATATTGCAATAGATGATTTTGTGTGTTAAACACAGATCATGTCGAAGTCGATGGAGTTGTAAGTTTTCTAATTCTTGAATACATCTTTAATCTTAATACTAAATAATACTAATACTAATAATTAATAATAATAATAAATAATAATAATAATAAATCTTGAATACATCTAATTCTTGAATACATCTCATTTGCCTGGAATCCACACTGTATATCAAACATTAATATGATTGAGCAAGTTCAGAGGTATTTCACGAGAAGAGTACTCCACTTACAATAGAATCCCTTATGCCACTAGGCTTGAAATTTTAGGCTTAGACAATCTGCAACTGTGCTGCCTGTGGTCTGATCTAAACATAGTACACAAAATTGTCTGCTACAACATCTTACCTGTCAACAACTTCTTCAGCTTCAACCTCAATAATACATGGGCAAACAATTGATACAAACTCAAGGTAAACTGCTCCAAACTCGATTTTAGAAAATACAACTTCAGCCACAGAGTGGTCAACGCCTGGAATGCTCTATCCAACTCCGTTGTTACATCCTCAAATCCCCATCGCTTCAACCTTAAACTGTCTACTGTGGACCTCACCCCATTCCTAAGAGGTCCATAAAGGGGGCATGCATAAGTGCACCAGTGTGCCTACCGTCCTTGTCCTACTGTCCCCATTTATTTGTATTCATTTCACTCTTTCATGTCCATGTTCATACTCATACCTTTTATCTTGTACATACTAATAAATGAATGAATGAATGAATGAATGTGAGATTCTGAGGAGCGAAGCAATGGAAATCAAGTTGTACAACACAGATCTACTTCTCAAAAGACTGCTAAATTATTGAACATAAGGACACCATGTTAGATTGGGCAAGTTTTTTTTAAAAAAACGTATCTGATTCAACCAGTCTATGGAAGCCAGCTATCTAGTCTTTCCTGCAGCCCAAGAAAAATGGTCAGTGATAGAAAGGGAGAGGTATTTTTGTAGCAGTCTAAAGTGGCCAATACGAGCTGAGCAGATCACAGCCTTTGATCACATCATCAACCCCATCATGAGTGAAGCACATGGAAACTAGGTCAGGAGAAGAGGGAAAGCACTATTTTAAAACTGGAGCAGCTAAAGAAATTTTGAGCTGCTTTTAGTATGGGCTACAAATGAGATGAAGAAAGCACCAAGATGCCATGTCATATAAAAGGAGTTGGTGGGAATTTGTATCATAGCCAGGGGAATATGGATGACTTGTGGAACAAAGGAAAAAGTAAGTTATTTATCTGGGAAAAGAACTATTGATCTTACCCTAAATTGTTAGTTAAATTGAATATTCTGCTATTATTTTAAGTTAGATATATTAATAATATTATTAATATAATATTAATTTTAATCTTCCTTTCCATCCCCATTTTCAGAAAAAGAGAGAATACTCCCTCTCCCTTCTATTAAATAGAGGTCAGATTCTCAAGGTTGAGTCTGAAGTATTATTCAATATTAAGACAAAAGCTGCTCTATAGATAAAAAGATAAAGGGAGATAAAAAAAGGTGAAGTTGCATTAATGTTGGATACTTAAAAAAATGATGGTGTGCATTTGTGCATAGTATATATTTCTATATTTGACTGTGTCAAAGAAATAACTTGTGGAATATCTTAACTTCATATTTTTATTTGCAGCATTATTCATAACTGTTCTGTTTTATATTTATTACCACCAAATTGTTGCACTAGCTATCTCATACCCATTGGACAGACATGAAGAAAAGATGGACTGATCAAATATAGATAACAAAATGCATTTTGGCTGATTATTTTGGTGGATGTGGGTGATGAAAGCAACTGTAAAATTATCTCACTGAATACTTATATAGAGTCAAATAATTCTTTTTTTCCCAGCTTGCCTTACCGAAGAACGTAGGTTAAAGTTATACCACAATCAAGAAATCAAGTGAAAGGCTGTAATTATCAGATTTAACCTTCTGCACTATTTCAAGATATTATAAGAATCTCTTTATTATGCAACTAAGGAGTTGTCATCATATATCCACAAGAAGCCTATTATGTGTAGCATAGAAATACTGTATATTAAATAGATTCTCAATTTAGTTTAATAATTTGCTAGATGGTTCTGTATCGAAGAAAGATGGCAAGTTTGCAAGTTAGCTTCATCCTCCCATTCTATCAGATATTTAACAACTGGAGATGAATTCTGTAGAACTCAGTTCTTCCAGATGCCTTTGCAATATACCAATAATTCAAAGTGCCAAATGTGCATTCAAACATCTTGTAATTAAAATGTCACGCATGGAATACCTGTGCTGTAGGAAAAGTGGAGAAGGGGGTAAAGAAATGTAAGGAAGGTGGCAAAGAGTTAAAAAAGGAACAAGACGCAGTTAAAATTTTATTTTCCTTTTACCAGTGGGCTATTCAGGCATCTGAAGAGATGTTCTCAGTCAGAGGACAGTATGGAAGATGGACTCAAGATTCAGAAATATCTTGACGGGGTGAGCATTGGGCCCTATCCAACAAGATGCAGTGTAGTGGTGAGAAAAGTAAGGTCCTGTATTTGGGCAGGAAAAACCAAATGTATAGGTATAGAATAGGCAGAACCTGGCTCAACAGAAGTCCTGGTGGACCACCACTTAAGTATGAATCAGCAGTGTGCTGTAGCTACCAAAAAAGCCAATGCAGTCTTAGATTGCATGAACATAAGAGATAGCATAGCATCAAGAAGTGATATTATCCTTCTATAGTGTACTAGTGAGGCCACACTTGAAATACAGTGTCCAGTTCTGGTCACCACGATACAAAAAAAGATGCTGGGCCTCTAGAAAGAGTGCAGAGAAGAGCAATAAAGATGATAAGATGATAACTTGTACAATGAAGAGAACTAGGTGTGTTTAGCTTAATTAAGACAAGGTTTAGGGATGACATGATAGCTGTCTTCCAAAACTTGAAGAGCTGTCACAGAGAATAGGGGGTTGATTTATTTTCCATAACATCTGAGGGCAGGCTAAGAAGCAATGGGTGAAAGCTTGTCAGAAGGACTTCCAACTAAAAACTAAGGAGGATTTTCCTGACAGGAATTAATCAACGGAACAGCTTGCCTTCTGGAGTTGTAAGTACTCCATCGCTGGAGTTTTTCAAAAACAGATTGCACAACCATTTGTCCTGGATCGTATAAGGACGCTAACCCTAACTCTTGATGAGGGGATTGGACTGGAAGATTTCTAAGGTTCTTTCCAGCCCTATGATTCTATATTGAGCCATATGATCAAAAGGCTGAACTGGTCTAAAGTACTGGTTATTTTTCTAACCTTTTCTAATGCTTGCATGGATTTCCATTCCTAACATATCATTATCACCATGGCCTAGCAAAAAGGTGATCTGTAGTGAAAAAGAGTTGCTTGTTCACTAAGAACAGAAATCTTCTCAAAACACTGAAGAACCAATACAATAAGCTCTAAGTTTAATGGACCTTAGCTTAATTGATTTCAAACGCAACAGGTTCATACACTCTATATTTCTTAGCATGTTAAAATTGGCATTTAATATGTGCATAAAATGCACCCTATAAATATGTGTAAATCCAATAATGATTCAGTAGGCATTCTGCTTTACTCAACCTTCCTTCCTCCATTAGTCCTTTAAGTCAAGAATTTGCTATAGCTACAATTTTATTTATTAATTAAACAAACATATGTATATGACTACCCAATTCACACATGGTTATGCTGAGTGGCTTACAATTTTAAAATTCCATAATGTATAAGCCCATAGCACTCTCCTCCCCCCCCCACCCCGCATAGCATATAATTCCCATATAATATTCTCTGGGAGCCTCTGTGCAATGTGATGTCTTGGCCCTACAATTAGTTTTTTTTCCTTTTGAGATGGAAAACTATGCTACAAAATAGAAATATTTTTTCTTGAGCTCCCATGTTTCCCTAGCTATCTATGCTGCACTCACATCACGGGCTTCATCCTGGCCAACTTCTGCATCTCTTGATTTGATTCTAGGCAACTGGCCACAGGCTGCCTGGCCCTCTTCCTCTTCAGCTTAGCCAGCCATCATCCTAAATGTTTTCTAGTAATGGAACTGTCAGATACATCATTTCTGTCCATCAAATTTGCTTCCTTCAAATTTGTTTTTTTTTTCATATGCAGAATAAAAGGAAGGCTAGACTAATACCGTACTTTCCATCTCAATTTTGCCATATTATATACATAAAAGGGATAAGGTTGGATATAAATAATGTAGATAGCTGTTATTGAGTCATCTTCCTTTTTATCAGCTTTGCATGCTTTTTGTGTTCTGGTTTTGCTACTTTAATATTTTGATGTTTACTTAATGGTTAAAAAATAAATAAATAAATATCAACTTTTCTTTCTCTCTTTCTTGCTCTTCTTTCTCTCCCCTTCCTTCCTTCCTTCCTTCCTTCCTTCCTTCCTTCCTTCCTTCCTTCCTTCCTTCCTTCCTTCCTTCCTTCTTTTTTCCTTATTGAACTGAATGGTGGGTGTGCTGTTATCTGGATACAGGAATTGAGTGGAATTGTGCAGGATTACAAACTAAACTGGAAATTACCCATAGTAAGTTTCCTACAGGAACTGGACTTGCCTTGTTCCTGAATCATAGCATGCCAGTAAAAGGGGCAGCCTGCAGGAATTCAGGCAAGTGAGCAGTTCAGGCCTGCTGGTGGGCATTGGGAGCTCTTCTCTCAACCTTATCCTGCTATGTCCCAGAGAAAGAAAAAGAATTTAACAGCTGGTTTGCTGCAACCAGGCCAAATCAAATAAGTAATAGCCTCAAGTGCTTCAACTACTTTCCATAATTAGTCTATGAGACAGCAATGGGGATAGTTCTACACCACAGTAAGACAGAAGTTTTACTTGGTTTTCTTCAAATTTCTTTCACCATCTCTTCTTTCTCTGAGCACTGAGCACATGTTTACAAGGGTATGTCTATTAGCATGTTAACCATTTAAATGGTTTTATATTTTTAGTTGTTTTGAATTTAAACAGCTGCAATATTATGCAGTATGTTACTTCTTACTTTACTATTTTTTACTATAGTACTACTTTACTATTTTATATGATAAAAAATAGCTGATTGGCTAAGTTGTTTATTGGATAGGTATCTCTCTGTGTCCCCGCCCCTCTCTATCCCGCCCTAAAATGCTGCCATGGCCTGAAATTGCCTGAAAAAGTTGGGTTTCTTCTGCCATGACTATGGCCTGAATTCTCAAGAGAGACTGCACTCTGAGCCGAAACATTAAACACAAAGCTTTTCCTTAAAGCATGAGTTGTCAAACAGATGCTTGTGAACATCTGGCTCCCAAATCAGTCTTATCCATTAAAGCCTAAAACACTTTGTAAAGCATGAATTCTTAGGTGACATAAACACATTACAAACCATCTATCCTTCTCAAGTTTTAGACATGGAAAGAGCTAGAGATGACTTCAGCAAGAATGTTTTAGCAAAGTATGATGCCAATCAGAGTTTAATGTTAGGTTATTTAGATTTTAGAAATACCTATAAAGTATGTCAAAAACTGTGAAACAGCTTTTTAGAAAATAACGGAAAGAGAAAATAACAAAAACAGCTAACATGCCTTTGTTAATGCCACATTAATTGTTCACAGTGATTTCCCTGAACTCTGCCATATAACTTTGCTGGAATTGTTTCAATTTTAAACTTTTTTGCAATCAGTTCTAGCAAGGGCAATTCAAATATAATCTCAGCATGTAAGAGGCAGTGAACAAAGGAAATGATGTTGTAGGAATAACTATAGAAACTAAATGTGATTAACAAATATTTGGTATTTACCCAGCTCCAATATAGGATGAATGCTTGGAGAAGAAGCAGTAAATGCCACATGTTACAATTGACCATCCTTTCCTAATCTGATGACTACAGGATGCACTGAGAGAAAATCAATTGAAAGCACACCTTATTCCTTCATTTTTGGTTTTAAATCTTGTATTTCTATTATCTAAACTAGAAAGAGATGAACATATTTCAGCTTCATAGGCTGTTTCTAAGGAACAGTCATGAACCACAGGAGAAAATGGTAAAACATGTTGAATTGTGGACTCCTTGGTGTTCTTTGAGCTTGGTTGTTTGCTTGAAAATATTTCATTACCTGACCAAGTAACATCATTGGTGCTAGCAGGTGTGAGATTTTCCATGTGTTGTGAGATTGATGATGTTATCTAGTTAGGTAATGAAACATGTGCAAACAAACAACGAAGCTCAGAGAGAACCATTGCCTGGTTATGAGGCAATATTAAGCTTGACTGTCAGCTTTGGAAACCATATTAGGCCAGAAGCTTCCGTGCTGCCATTTTCTCATGTGTGAGAAAGTAGGAGGGGGAATTTAGTAGAGGGTTTGTCTTTAGACATAATAGCATTCTTCCTGTTGGCCAAGGTCAGGCTGATCCTGCATCTGGAGGAGGAGTGGTTGGAGTACTGTTTCGAGATGGGACAGATGGTGATTGGAGCATGTGGTTGACTGAGGAGTGAGGGGATGGTTTTGGGTTTTTTGATTTACTGAGGGAAAACATGGACCTCTCAGATTTAGGTTTTCCCAGATGTGCCAGTTTACCTATTCTAGTAAATAGAACTTTGAAAAATGCTTGCTTCAGAGTTTTTACTTGGAGTTGGGGTTTTTTTCTGGAACGCTGACATTGACTTTGTTTTGAGTTTTTTAAATATTTGGACTCTTACCATGGAACATCCTGTTATTGGTTATCAAGCAGCATTATAATGCTTGGAGATGAAAAAGAAGTGGTGCGGTAGAACATTTAAATATACATGCCAATGTTTTTTCTCTGAGTTCAGGGAGGAGGATTGTACTGTCAGACTTGCAAGACTGATGTTAGCCTTGAGAGATAGTATAAAGCTACAGTATTAGACATGGGTGGGTTGCTACTGGTTTGGGTGAACCGGTAGCGGCGATGGTGGGAGGCTCTGCCCATTCACCCAGACGTCATCAAAAACTCTCTGCGCATGCTCAGAACCTTCTGCATATGTCTAGAAGCACCGCATGCTTGCAAAGAAAGCACACGTCCCACGTACTCCCATTTGAGAACCGGTAGCAACAGGATTTGAATTCCACTACTGGTATCAGAATCTTGCAAGTCTGAAAGTACAATCCTACCCGTCTCCTTTACAGCCTAAGATACTAGGGAGGATCTCTTCTAAGCCTCTTGCAGCACCTATTTATTTAGTTACAAGCTATCCTGTCTCTTATCTGACTGTTCTGTTGGCAGTATCTCTTTGCCCAATGTTAAGATCTTTCCCACATATCATTACACTGTGCACAAAGAACAAATATAATTCAACACTTATGTACGTGCTTTTCATTAACAGCTACTTTGGCTGTAATGGGGCACTTAAGCACTTTAATAATAGTAGGGATGCTAAGCCCTGGAAAGTAAAACCCAGTCAACCATTAGAAATTGTACTTGTTACTAAGAAAGTTACTTTATAAGAGCTAACAAATAATAGTTAATATCTCTGTGCTGCACCCAAGCATGCACTTTAAGTGCTATATTTTATCATGCTATTTAAAGAAAAAAAACAGCGAAACATATCACACACTACTCATATCACACACTTAATACATACTCAGAATTTGAAACTCCGACTTAAATATAAAATAAGCTCCAACAGTCTGAGCAAAGATCTATGACTACCTAATGCCAACACAGTTATTCATTTTGGTATTTTAAAATGGATTCTGAACAAGAGCATTTAAAGACTGCCCATACACCCCAAACGCCAAGCTAGCTAAACCAACACTGTATTACTAGGCCTTGCTTTTACACAATAAGGAAAGCAATAGCAACCTTTGGTTACAAAGCACTGCAGCACACGCACCTTATGACTTTGCAAAGCCATTGACAGATTGGGAAAGGCTGGTTTGCAGCTTGCCGGAATGTAGATAATGATCGTTCAAGTAGCCATGCCATTTGCAAAGCTTAGTTAGCAGCTTCAGAAGGTATAGAAAATGAGTAACCTCCAAATGATGCAGCTGCTTTTTGTGATTCAAAAATGGGCCTTTTAGGTGTTTCTGCATGTTGCCCCTTTCAAATGCTTTGCATAGCCTTAGAGCACATGCATCTTTGCATGATCAGAATCAAGTGCAACACTCATTGGGATTGAGTTATCCAGAGATGGGTTTATGTATGTGTGTATATGGAGGAAAATGTTGGAGGTTGGAAAAAACATCTTATTTGTAAGAATAATACAGATGGAATATAAATAAATAAAAAACTAACACAAAATATTGGTAGATTGGTGGCTGCCACCAACTTTTCTGATGCTTTACTTCTGCTTTCCTCTCAACCTTCCACTTTCACATTACCCTGACCAATCAAACGCCAAAGCAGGAGGGGTATGACTGGTCCCACTTATTGTACTGCTCAGATGGAGGAAGCCTGAGTAAAAACAACCCAGGCACAAGTCACAGAACAGCCAATTGGATCAATCAGGACTCACAAACCCAGAACTGCTCAAAATAATTAAGGTTTATTTCAATATATTTTGTCCAAGTCCTGAGAGAAAGGCCATGGTTTTTCAAGAGTGTAAATCTCAGAAGACTTGAGGATCAGTTGGTTTGAGCTGAAATATTTTGTATACTCCTAAGTTTCTCCTACTTTTTATCCTACATTCCATTTTCATATCCACACTATTTTTTTACATACAGATATGGATAGGACAAAAATATATAATGTTTTTCCCGAATTCATATATTTTTCTATGCATTTTTCTCTAATACATGCATTTTGACTGTTATCCCCATTACTTGCAATTTGATGTTTTGTGGTTTCCCTAATATGGGGACATTAACTACATGTTATTTTGCTAAACAGAGCAGCACATTGCAAAGCTCTGAGAAGTGCAAACAGGGATGGATGTCTATATTCTTTGAGCGAATTGCTTTCTGGAAGTGCAAATTAAATTACTTATTAATTCTTAAAAACTCAAGTAAAACAAAATCACGGCCAGTTTGGAAAATAGAGAGTGAAAGCCAACATCAATAGGTTTCATATTAATTAACACCAGCTAAAATCTTAATTGTGCTGAAAAAATCAGCTATAATGCAGAGTATATTGTCAGAAATAACACAAAAGCTAACAAACACACAAATCAATGAAAAAATAATGTGCATGCATAGATGGAATCCAATGTCATCTTGTTGGGCAGATCTGCAAAGCCCACAGCCATTTCTCCTCCTCTTCTCTCCTATCCTCTAACCTAGAATCATTACTGGAGGGTTGAGATATAGAAAAGAGGGATGCCCTCTTTTTCAGAGAGATGTATTTCTTGTCAGCTTTGGAAGCCGTACTAGGCTGAAGGCTTCCATACGCTGCCGCAATTTCCTCTGTGGGAAAGGAGGGGAGGAGGGTGGTTGTGCAAGGGATGATTAGACATAACAACATATTTTTCCTGCTGGTCAAGGTCAGGCTGGGTTCGCATCTGGAGAAGGAGTGGCTGGAGTGATGCTTCGACATGGGATGGTTGGGGATTGGAGAATGTGACCGGCAGTAGGGTCATGAGGGTGGAGATTTTGGGGTTTGTATTACTGAGGGACGAACCAGAAACCCCAGTTTCGGTTTTCATCCAACTGTGCCAGTTTACCTATGCTAGTAAAAGAAAGATGCTGCTTTCGGAGTCTTTTCTGCTGAAGGGATTTTCTGGAACGTTGACATTTCTTTTATTAGACAAAAAAAAAAAAAAAGCACAGTGTACACATTTCCTTCTTAGCCTTCAGTTAATCTCATCAGTTTCTTTGCAGCTTGATGCATGCAAGCCCATTTTGCATCCCATTGAATCTACGGGAGCAACAATATTTTAATTACCCTGCATATTAGCAAAATAATCCTTTCTGAATAGTGTGACTTTAATTATTCTGGTGCCTTTTAATTTATCACCAGGACACAAAGGAAGGAGCTTCATTTTCTCTTCAGGTTTTTTGTCTGGAAATATTAGGAAGATGGAGAGCTTCCAGACATTTCTTTTGAACTGTACTGATACTTCACATAATCCGCTACATTGTAATAACACTGATAAAAATTCAAAAGAAAAGTGTCATGGCCAGTGTGTTCAAATCAGATTTCTACCCTCTTTCCCACCTCCTGTGGTGCCAATTTTCCTTCATTTGAGAGTATTCTCTCTTGTTAGGCCTCCTGGTAATCTAAAATGATACAATACAAAAGTTTGCTGATCATCTACAATTTAGTTTGCCATCTTCCTTCATCACTGGATTACTTCCATCTATTGCATCATAATGTCTTCCACGCAGAACAGAAATATCTGAAGTAGGGAATCTGCTTTATCAGGCTAAACTTCCCCAGGATTAGAACCTTCTTTGTCCAGATCTTCTCTGGTAATATTGTACTGCAAACTAGGGTATTCAAAACCTTTGGTAGACCAATTCTTGAATACAGCTCACCTGTATAGGTTCATGTTTGTCCAGATTAAGAGTCACCTTTGAGAGTTTGTTTAAAAAAATATATAAAACCACTAGTTGTTATACAGAGCTTTATGAATGAAAGCACCTTCCACCAATAGTTGTAAAGAACCTCAAGAAGAACCCTTTTTCTTAGATTTTTTTTTTATCCATGTTGAATTTTTTTAGGGGGGGGCGGGTGGGGTTGAAGGGAGAGAAGAGAGAGGAGAGGGGAAAAAAATACCTGAGTAAATTGCCAATAAAGTTTCATCCTTTTGGCTTTGGCATAACTACATTCAATAAGTCTTGGCCTGCTGTTCACATCGACCAGGCATCTGTTGTCATCATCGTCAATGGTAGGACTAAGAACACCCACATGGATCTGTTGGTTACCTGTATAGTAGACATTCTGAAAGAAGAAAGCAGAAGATAGATCAGGCAGACCTTCCACCAGAAACTGATGATAAAAGATAATAGGAGGTATCAGGGAATTGACATATCTGGACAGTTTCATCCATCCCTCATGGTTTTTATAGAATAGAATAGAATTCTTTATTGGCCAAGTGTGACTGGACACACAAGGAATTTGTCTTCAGTGCATAAGCTCGCAGTGAACATAAAAGATATAAGTGATAGATCACGATCATAGTCATCATAAATACATTCATCATGAATCATCAGATACAACATTTAGTGATAGTCATAGGATACTAAATAAGCAATCAAAATCATACTAGGAAATTAAATAAAACAATATAAATTGTAAAGATACAAGCAACAAGGTTATAGTCATAAGTACAAAAGGAGATGTTGTATCCTATCTGTTCAGTTTTAAGTTGGCATGAAAACTGTAGCCCATTATCAAGCTTTTATCTAGTAATGAATCAGGCAGGGGGCGGGGTCCTTGGTATTCTCTAAGCTTGCTTAGTTTCTTGCAGAAGTTTCGTGACCCAAACTAGGTAACGTGATAAGTGCTAGTCTGAAACAGCGATGAAACCATATTTCTTAATATGCATATGTTTACAAGCAACTTTCCTGAAGATAATACATTTATAATATTGTGTTGTCTAATACAGACATAGCTGTATGCCATATGATTGGAGAACTGCATCATTAATTACATAAAGATATGAATACTGAAGCTACAATCGGATTTGACCTGAAAACATTATTTTTTTCAGCAGGAAGAGGGATAATGCTTACAACATTTTGGGTACTTTTTTCTGAGGAGCTATGAAAGAGCTGACTCTTTTTCAAAGCAGGCAGATCATTTATGTGTTACTTATATTGTTCTTATTGTAGAGAATAAAGCAGTGATTATAAATGGTAAACAGTCTGGAACGTTCATTTATAGAAGTGTCATTTTGATTAGAGTAACATAATTTGAGCATTACACTACCCTGAATATCCAAGAAGAAAGGAACGCAATTGGGTTTCAGGAATTTGACACAAGACAAATTCTGACACCAGAACAGGAAGTTAATCATATAAAAGATGTTCTCCAATAATCCATGAAAAGGCAAACACAAAATCTGTGTGTAACACAATGTCAAAACAAGAAGTAAGAAAATGTCTGAAGGATCTACTGAGAGATACATACGTAGAACATTTTGAAAACCATTAGCCCATTTACCCTAGTGAGTAAGCCATAAATTGTCAGTCTGTAGTATTTTGATAAATGGAAGGAAAATATTAAATATGAAGCAAAAATGAAAAATCTGTTATATTTTTTCCTTCCCTAATTCTTCTCTCAGTAGATTGGGAAATATCCAGCACCTGATGTTCCTGAAGAGTCTACTCCTTCTGACACCTGAGCCTTGCAGAGCTCACTTAGAACTTTATTCCTCTCTCTATCAGATACCACTCTTCTCTATTAGGAGATGCTGTTCAATATTTTGCCTACTCTTCATTATTATGTCTCCTCCATTTTCTTAGAGAACCATGACTGTATTCCAAATGCTGAAGTTGGGTGAAGGGGTCCCAAACCTTCCCAATAATTTAATTTCTAGTTTGGGGTTTTGTCCAAACCAGTCCCTTGGATTTTGAAGCCATGTTTTTCTTTTTTTGTAGAGTCTAGTCTTTTCTTAAGGAGGAGGAGGAGAAAAAATTACTGTAGCTTTCATTACATTTTGATCCAAATCTTGAGCTCTCAAACAGAAGTGGTGCTATAATGACACTTATTTCTTTTTTTCACTGGAAAAGAAAACATTTGCAGAAATTTAATGTCTAGATTTCTCCATTCTGATTAGATATAAGCTAGAAAAGTGTACTATGTCCACTCGTACTGTAAGTTCAGTTATGATGTAGCCCATTTTGTTGTGGAACAAATTCTTAGATACAACCAACTATCTTTATATTTAACATACCACATCCAATTCCACTCGTATAAATGTGGCAAACTAAATCAAGATAGCTCGGTACAATGAATGGTTTTGATATTAAGCTGCAAAGATGAAAATTGTTTAGTTTTAAATTCTCTCTACCTTGCATGTAATCTTTTACGCTGTTTTATAATTTTGCTGATGTAAAAGACAACCTCTTCAAATTCATCATGACATTTTATTTCAAGTCTTCTCTACTGCTTGACATATCATTAATCAAATGCCATTCAATCAGATATCATATACTGCTCCCTTGACTCAGCTTCCAACTTTAGACTGCAACAGATGGAATTCCCGGCACAATCTTCCCAGCATGACTGCTGATAAGCGAATTATCACACTTATGTCAGACTCATTCAATCATACAGTATTCTATAGGATGAGGCTCTGAGAAGCAGCCAAGGAAGTGGGTGGTAGATAAGAATGTGATTGCATGATCTTAATCTGGTTCCATCAACAGATTTTAAACATGGGAACCATGTCAATCTTTATACTCCAGACTGACTATCTTTTTGAAACATTTGAAGAAAATGTCACTTCACGAGACTTGGTATTGTTTTTTTTTTAATCTATTTATTATAATTATAGTTTATGTAACTGACAGCTGGTTTACACGTTTAATAATAAAAATATCTCTTTTCAAAATTCAACATGAATTACAAGGATAAAAAGCCCATATAACAGATGAATCCTGCAAATGAGGATGAATATGCATTACTCGTGATTTTGAGATTAAAAAATAAAAAATATAATAGATGGACATCTCTCAAAATTGAATAATCAGAAGATAAATTATATGAAACAGATATATAACTAAAAGGCTATTCAAAATTCATAAAGGCAGGACAAACGAACTGTGTAAAGCTGAAAAAATGTTTTGCACCCATGAAACCTTGATTACAAATATCTTTGGGAGCCTTCTCTGAAAAGTACACTGCTCACATTTGCTACAGGGGGCACAGCATGATTGTTAAACCTCATCAAAGCAAAAGCTTTGCTGCCTTCCCATTGGCTCCTGGGCAGGCATTTTCACCAGCATCTGCACTGAAAAAAAGACTAGTGGAAATTAGTGGTGGGTTGCTCCCGGTTCTGTCTGGTTCTATAGACGGTGGGAGGCTCTGCCCACCCGCCCACATGTCATCAAGGGGCTTCTGCCCATGCGCAGAAGTGCATGCATGCGCACGAACAAAGCGAGCGTGGACACATGCTCCCGTTGCGAACCAGTAGTAAAGGTAAGTAGAACCCACCCCTGGTGGAAATGATGCAGCTTATCTTTATGACTTCAAGTGAAGCATCAAGACAGTGTTCCTTGCTCTTCTGCATTGGGGCATTGCCTCAAAGTTGATACACACCCATCTAGTCATAGATATAGACATAGACATAGACCAGCCTACAGGAACAATGTTGTAGTATATTTTAAGATACGTTAATGAAATGAATATTGTTTGGGGATACAAGAGAACCAACCTACACTTTTCCTTAAAAAAGGAAATAAAAGATAATAGTATATTAAAATGGAGAATATCATAATTCTCTGTAGCCTGTTATTTTCATTACAAAGGAAGGATAAGCAGGGAAATCTCTAGCTAGGCTTTCAGATTATAAATGATTGGATCAAGTTTTGTTAATATGATGAAATGATCTGTCTCTTCAATCAATTATGTCTGACTTATCTCATTGTATATACATATAATGATTTGACAGTGATGACAATGGACTTACCCTAAGTAGCTCTCCTCATCATTGGAACATATTAAATAGAAGTCTTTTGCTCTTTCATATAAAATAAAAAACACTAGAATCAATTGCATCTGCTTATGCTATATTTTCATACTACATATTTTATTTGTTTATATATTAGATTTCAAAGATTTGCAAGGCCTTCCTTACATGCTACATACTGCTTTTACCTTGGAACACAATGACAAAGTTGTTGGAACAAGAGGGGGAAGATGCCGGGTCATGTCCTCTAAGAATTAACATGCATTGTTTTTAATTAAAGATTAAATGCATACTTTGCATTTTTTCATGTGTTACGTATCTAGCACATACTGTTCTTTCAATGTTTTGGACTTTAACATTTTTTCCTCGGCCTTAGGCAGCAAGTTTTATAACAAGGAACTGTGGAAGTTGTCAGCCAACCTTTGATCTAAAATATTTTTTTCTTCACGTTCTTAGCTTGATTCAGAAGAACACCTTGAAATATTCAGCTGAAGGGCCCCAAATTTACTTTGAAGTCTGGCTGAACTCTCTTTGGTGAAGACCAGTATTTCTCAACCTCTGAAACTTTTAGATGTGGGGATTCAAATCCTAGAATGCCCAGCATGGCCGGAAATACTAGCAGATGGAGCCTATATATCTGAAACCACATGCTGAAGTTGGAAACACCAGTGGTGTATTAATTATTAAGCAGACTAAGCACGTGCTTAGGGCACCAGGTTCAAAGGGGGCACCACAAAGTTTTTTTTTTTGTTTTTTTTTTGTTTTGTTTACATTTATACCCCGCCCTTCTCCGAAGACTCAGGGCGGCTTACAGTGTATAAGGCAATAGTCTCATTCTATTTGTATATTTTTTACAAAGTCAACTTATTGCCCCCCCAACAATCTGGGTCCTCATTTTACCTACCTTATAAAGGATGGAAGGCTGAGTCAACCTTGGGCCGGGCTCGAACCTGCAGTAATTGCAGGCTTTGTGTTCTTAATAACAGGCTGTTCTTAATAACAGGCCTTACCAGCCTGCGCCATTCATTCTCAACAAAGTTGAGAAAGAAAAAAAGGAAGATTGGTTTTATTTGTACAGTATGTACAAAGGAGGGGGACACCAAGATTTGTCAGTGCTTAGGCCACCAGTGAGCCTTAATCCGCCACTGGGAAACACTGATATAGACAATCACACCAAAATTAGCATATTAGGCTACATTAGTTATCATAATATTTCCCTATTACATAGCACTACCGTATCTGGTCCGCAAACTTTTTTTGATGCTTCTAGTAACTGGAGCATAGTAGCTATGACCAATAGTTCCACCAAGCAGTCCAATTTCACAAGCTTTAACCATGTTATCACTCCTATCAGCTTCTTCTTGTATTCATGCCTCCATCTGGCAGTTATACTTCCTGAACCATTTGTACATTTTTAACCACATTATTTTAAGATTTATAATTCTGCCTGAGGAAATAGCATCTTCTTCAAACAAAACACTCTGGCTTCATTAATGTTAATGATAAAGTTGCAAAGATTTGACATGAAGTTAATCAGAAATGTTGAAAACTCATTGTCACTGATAAAGACATCATTGGATGAAGAATGCTGACATCACCATAAATGATTCACTGAGGCTTGATCTTTCATGTAGCAAAAAATTAAAGTAAAATGTCTAACTTAACGCAAGATAATTAGATAAGTGGCCAGTTTACAAGGAATATATACTAATTTCCAATCAAAAAGCTGTGTCTTATTAGGCCAACCTTGCCACATGAAACCCATATTGGAGCATAATCTAGCTATGAGTTTGGAATGAATGAATTAAATGATATTTGGGGTAGTGTTCAACTACTTTGCATAGTGTGATACTGTAAAACCAAAGTTTGGACTGCTATATTTTTGAATAGTTTTGCATTAATAATATTTCTGATAAAGAATTAGTACAAGACAATTTTATGTTTTAATTCTTTTCATTTTAAGGAACTTCAATGTAGTGTGAAAGTTTAGATCATATGCAACTACCTGGAAAAAAGTTCAGAAGGTATCAAGAGTCTGACAGAACTCCTGATTTCCTTTTTCTTCATTTTTAAATGTTCATGGAAAACTGAAAATTATTTCTACCCAGATGTAAGTCTCATTATGTTCAATCAGTTTACATTTAGGGCAGGGGTGGGCTTCTGGGAGTTTGGCAGGATTTGGGCGATCCTCTAGCCAAGGATCACCAAGGTTCGACAAACTCCCAAATGCCACCCCTGCCTGGCCATGCCCACACAACCCCACCACTCCCAGGAGTCTCCATATGGCCTGTTCATCATTTGAGGTAAGTGCAAAGGAGGGTCTGGGAGGGCAAAAAATGGGCCTACAAGAGGTGCCGGAAGTCCAGAAATGGGCTTGATTCTGGCCTCCGGAGGGCCTCCGGACCCCAGGGGAAGCTGTTTTCGTGATCCCAGAGGCTCAAGGAAAGCCTCTGGAATCTGGGGAGGGCAAAAAATTGGCCTCCCAGAAGTTCTGGGACGCCAAAAATGGGCCTGTTTCCAGCCTCTGCAGGGCCTCCAGACCTCAGGGGAAACAGTTTTTGTCCTTCCGGAGGCTTGAGGAAAGCCTCCAGAGCTGTGGAGGACAAAAAACATGCCCCCCACCATGGTGCAGGCAATTGACTAGGCCACGCCCACCATCGCCACGCCCACCCAGCAATGGGGCAGCGAACCCATTGCTAAAGGATCTGAAGCCCACCCCGATTTAGGGAATGCCTTTCCTTGAGTACAGACCCTCAGGATCTGAAACCCTTTCATGTCCTTGAAATGCTCCAAAATGGAGTGAGGGAAAAATCCTGGAAATGGCATAGTTAATTTCTCATTAAAAAATAAAGGAAAAAAAGATTTTATTCTTTCTTCTTTCCCTTCTGGTTTCTGTCCTCACACAGTTTTTGCTAAGGTGATTACTTTGCCCTTTGGATTTCTCCAACTAATTGGCTGGATTACCCTGAATTTATTCCTGAGTAATTAAAAATTGAGCTCTTAAGATTCCTTTGCTTTCTTCTCTTTGCTGAATCAATTTTTCAAAATTATTCTCATTGATCCATTTGTAATGAAAGAGTATACCACGAGCTGCCAAAACAAGAGCAAATGTTATAAACCATTTTCTTTCATGTCTTTAGTCCTTTGAAGCAGGGGTTTCCAACCTTGTTCCCTTTAAGACTTGTGGACTTCAACTCCCAGAGTTTCTCAGACAGCTGGCTGAGGAACTCTGGGAGTTGAAGTCCACAAGTCTTAAAGGGACCAAGGTTGGAGACCCCTGCTTTAAAGCAGGGGTGCACAATTATTGCAGTTTGAGAGCTGAATGTTGAAGGCAGGGCAGAGTCTGTTTTAGGATGGTTTTCAGAAGTTTTAAGAGACGGGGAAGAACCTGAAGTTGATTTCCAAGTTCTACTTCCTGTACCTTTGATTTAACAGATTATGTTGGGACTTTTAACAGGAGTGTATATTGCTAATTTTTTCTGAAACGGATTTTATTAGGATCAGGCTAGGATCTGCTCAGTGGCTAAAATGCTGAGCTTGTTGATCGAAAGGTCAGCAGTTCAGCAGTTCGAATCCCTAGTGCTGCGTAATGATGAGCTCCTGTTACTTGCCCCAGCTTTTGCTAACCTAGCAGTTCAAAAGCACATAAAAAATGCAAGTAGAAAAATAGGGACCACTTTTGGTGGGAAGGTAACAGTGCTCCGTGCACCTTCAGAGTTTAATCATGCCCACCACATAACCATGGAGATGTCTTCAGACAGCGCTGGCTCTTCAGTTTTGAAATGGAGATGAGCACCCGCCCCTAGAGTTGGGAACCACTAGCATGTATGTGCGAGGGGAACCTTTACCTTTACCTTTAGGATCTGAGAATAAAAAGGCCCATGGAACATACAAGGATGTGAACAGAGCACCTGTGTGCAAGTCCTTATGACACTGTCCCATTTCCCCAGTATCATGAAATTCCATCTGCAGTTGCCAAAGTATTCTGAGGAAAGTAGTAGTATAACAGGGTTGGAAGGGACCTTGGGGGTCCTCTAGTCCAGCCACCTGCCCATGATAGGAGATCCTATACCATTCTGTCCAGTCTCCTCTTGAAAACCTCCAGTGATGGAGTACCCACAATTTCTGTAGGCAAATCATTCCACTGATTAATTGTTGTCACTGTCAGGAAATTTCTCCTTAGTTCTAGGTTGGATCTCACTTTACTTCTTCTTCTGCCCTCAGGTACTTTGGAGAATAGGTCGACCCTATTTGAAGTAATGTGGCAGCACCTCAAAAGTTGTGTTTGGTTTACAGAGTTGTTTATAAGTGCTCCATTCATGCTGCTGTGTAATTTGAAGCCCCTCTGCTTTGAATCTGAAGCACTGCCTAACTGTAATAGTGATTTGATGAACAAAGTAAAATAAAATCAAAACCAAATCCTTTTCTTCAGCTTAGAACTACTGGGTTTCTTTGCTGCTGCAATCTCACCTCTCCAGTCATGAGCAGAACCACTAACAAGATAAAGCTATTTCTATAGCTGTAATACACCAATGAAGCTGTGGCTTACCAAGTATTATAAGCCTTTTGCTATCAAAATACAATACACTATAAGCAGACTTTTAGCATTTACATTTTTTTTGAGGAAAAACAGATTTTTTAAAAATATTTTTAAAGAAATCTTTGTCTTTCACATTATGGAATCCTACCCTACATTTTCTCCAGGCCACTGTCTTCTCCTTCCAATGTCTGATTAAACCAGACTCCGTAGAAATCTGTAAATTTCCTGTACCAAAGAATAATACAACACAGTGATGTAGAAGGTATGTGGGTGTGTGGAATTTATTCTGAGTTTTAAATGACCATCACATTTGGATTATTTTGAATTAACATTTTAATAAATACCTTAAAGTACTATTTTAATTATTTTTAAAATGTCATTCCTTTGAAGCAATATTTTTAATGAATGCAAACCAGTATTTAAGTTACAGTATTACAGTAATATAACATTTAATTATTTTAAATGTTAAAAATAGGCATGAAAACAAGCCTGCCTTAGTAATAACCTGGCACCCCATGACAGATGTGATCACAGCCACTTCATCTATTTCTGCAATTTATACCTATGTCATCTTCATAACAGTAATAGTAACAAGTTATATGGCATTTTCTTTAGGTTATTTCAAACCAGATGTGTGTACATGTGTGCATATATAGGCATAGGTGTTGTTGTAATTGAGCATCTTTCAGATAGCACACTGGAGAAAGAAACTGCAGTATATAAATTAAACTAATTCTTGAGACTTTATATCTGGTATTTAAATTAAAATGAAGACAACAAGTATTTTTAGCCCTAAATTTTGAGACAAAATCCAGAGGAATACATCAGGATGTGGGTTTGTTTTTTTTCCTGTCTAAGGCCATAAGCAAAACATGTATATTTATGGGTTTCTTACATTCTGCCTGTCATCACATAGAAAAAGGTTCTCAGAAATCATTCCAATAAAATGTGGCTTTCCTGCTGCTTTCTGCTGGCATAACATATGAAAAGAATTGATTATGTTAATACAGATCATGTGTTTTTCCTTGTGCATTTTATGTCTTGTTTGGCTTGGATACTGAAGAAGCTCAAAGATATGTTTGAAAATAGAAAGACCCATTTCCAAATCATATTAGGAGCGATTTGTTCATTTGTTATATTAGACAAAGGGTTTTTTGTTTATTGATATGTTCATTAGTGGAATTTTACTAATAAACTAATAATTCTCCAATACTCGAAGTGTAATGACTGCTTTTTATCTGGAAGTAGTTTGTTCTCTTATACCTTATCTACTTTAGCATTTCCAAAGGACTATATACCTACCAATCAATTTCACTTCATTAT
Source organism: Ahaetulla prasina (assembly GCF_028640845.1). Taxonomy (NCBI): domain Eukaryota; kingdom Metazoa; phylum Chordata; class Lepidosauria; order Squamata; family Colubridae; genus Ahaetulla; species Ahaetulla prasina. The sequence continues at coordinate 273,629,118 of NC_080539.1, forward strand.
CTTCTCCTGCAGTTGTTCAAATTAATAGGTCAGGAAAAATTACAGATCCACAGGTTGAAATTAGACCAAGAAGTGTTAAAACAAAACCCAGGCAAAATTAAATGCAAAGAAAAATTTAAACATAATGAAGCTTAGATTTTATTAAATGGAATTTAAAATAAGAACAATTAGCAGTTGTGCTTTATATTTTTTCTAGTTTTCTCTAAAATTTTGGGAAACAAAGTGTTACTCATTGATTGATTATGAATGATTAAGTTGGTATTGACTGTTAGTGCGCACACACACACATATATTCATTCTCCAGGACAATTTGTTCTCGGTCTTGTTGCCTTTCCAAGAACATTCAAGAAACTACTAAATGGTAGCAAAATATACAGTATGTACAAAAAACTCTTAACTGTTCAGCTCAGTTTGGTAGGCCTAATCTAAACAGGAAAGAAGATGAATAATTCTGATTACTTATGTTTTATCTAAATGAATATGAGGAATAAAAGCAAAAAGAGATGACATGATTATAATTAATGTTCCTCACTTTCTAGTAGGCCACTTAGTTCTGGGAGACTAATTAAGACAAATAATTGGAATTTTACCATTCTGTATTTCAGCATTCTCATGCCGTTGTTTTTTTATAGGAACTGCAATGTTATTGTTGCAACATTTTAAGAAGCAACATTCCTGCTATGTGATTCCTGTTAGTACATGATTGTGATGTCCATGTCTAGTGATCGTATCACATCAGAAGTGACCAACTTTTCTGTGGTCAGGAACTCTGTTTTCAATTTTCAGTTTTTTTTTCTATCTATGAAAACATGAGAAGATGTATTTAATGGCATGGTGATGAGCTCGGAATGGGTTGAAAGTTTCCAGGTCTTTTTTGGTGGTGGAGTTGAAGGAGCTTACACATGGTGAATAGTAATGTATTTATTTATTTATTTGTTCATTTGCATGCTGCTTCAGTCACAGAGTAACTCTAGATAAACTCTAAAGAGTAACTCTATTAAAGCTTATGGAACCTTAATGCAGCTGGTGATTTTATGTGTTTTGGGCTTAATTTTTTTTTAATAAAAGGATTTTGGCACTGAAAATCAACCAACTGAGAAAATTGAATTGTCTGATTCTTATCCTTTGGGGTTGTAAAAATAAGCTTGTGTGGGGCTACAAGTGCCTATGGATACCTATTGCTATCACACATAAATGTCTTTAAAGACACTTAAATGGGAACCTTCCATTTTGCATGGACAAATTATGCCTCAATGATCAGAGAATAAAATGTAGTTCTTGTATTCACTTCTACTGGTTTCAACAAAGGCTGTCAACAATAATCAGAACAAGAGCAGAACAAAATTCTTGTTTCTCGAAATATTTTTTAAAAAAACATGAGAGTGAATATCAGAATAATATAATAGTTGGAAGGAGCCAGGGGTGGGTTCTACTTACCTTTACTAACGGTTCACATCGTGCCCAAGCGATGAAACTTCTGTGCATGCGCAGATCACTTTTGATGATATTCAGGTCAGTGGGTGGAGCCTCCCACCGGTTTTACTACCGATTCTATAGAACCGGTCCGAATCGGGGGCAACCCACCACTGGAAGGGACCTTGGAAGTCTTCCATTACAACCCCCCGTTTAAGCAGGAAAGCAGACAAATAGTTGTCCAATCTCTTCTTAAAAACCTCCAGTGTTGGAGCACTTCAACGTCTGGAGGCCTATCTTCTTGGAGCCCTATCAGGTGCATTGTACTCTAGCCCCTACCCTCTTCTACCATTGGCTAAGATACCAATACCTCCTCTACTATTGGCTATGCTAGCAAGTTATGACAGAAGATGATAGAAGTTAGCAATGAATGGATGGCCCCATGTTGCCCATCCATGAAATAAGTGAAGGGAACCATACGGCACTTCATTTTGGTACTTTTAAACTATAGTAATATCCATATGGAGCTGAAGTTTGCATCACAATGTTACAAAGCAAATTTTATCATCTTTGTATCTTCAAAGTTAGTTGCAAATGCCTAAGGCTAACTATTGAAATGTGTTTCAGTGTTCTTAGATTTTTATTGTTTACATTAAAAACATGATTGCATCTTACCTTTAAATCTGCAATACACAATTACGCTTTGGAGAATGGCTACTAAACAGCAGGTCTGAATTTTCAAGAAATTTGATATGGTTACATTTGACAAAAGAGGGTTCTTTTTCATCACAATGTTAAGCAGATTACATGAAATTGAAAAAAGTCCTCCTGTGGTTTTTTTGTTCAAGTACTGAAAACTAATGGTTTTCGTACCTCCTCCATGTAAATAATACCGTTACACTAAGGAATTACACTATGTAGATGTGGACACTTCAAAAAACAATTCCAAAGGAGCAAATCAATCCTTTGCTACTAAAGTAGCCTAATAGAGTCCATTGGATTTAGGCAGCTAATAAATTTAAATTAAAAAAAAAATAGATGACGAAAAAGAAAGAAAGAAAGAAGGAAAGAAAGAAAGAGAGAGAGAGAGAGAGAGAGAGAAAGAAAGAAAGAAAGAAAGAAAGAAAGAAAGAAAGAAAGAAAGAAAGATAGATTGATTTTTTTCTCTACGTAAGTTCAGAAATACCAGTTTAGGAATGCTAATAGATTTAAGGAATTGGACTCCAGCAGCAAGTTTTTTCAATTTCAAAAAGATTGGGGTACTTTAATGAATACTAGAGGGCTGTTGTGTGAAAGGCTGTATGAGATCCAAAGCACTTCTTCTAGGCAAGAGAAGAAGAAAACTATACGATCTTTGAATTATGACAAAGCAACATAACTGTTCAGTTTAAATAAAATAAGGGAAAATTCCTTTATATACTTCTTGTATATTCTCTTGATCCTCTGATCAGTGCATTCAATAAAAATAAATACCTTTTCATCTTTATATGTAGGTTTAAAACTGCTTGAAAGTTAACAAGTAAAATTTAAAAAACAGAGGCTTAAAAATAATAAGTGTAATTTACTCTAGTTTTTAAATATATACTTGAAAGGGCTGGGAAGTGGCTTACCAGGCTAATGCAGCCTGTTATTAACACACAGCTGCCTGCAATTACAATTACTGCAGGCTCGAGTCCCACCAGACCCAAGGTTGACTCAGCCTTCCATCCTTTATAAGGTAGGTAAAATGAGGACCCAGATTGTTGGGGGGGGCAATAAGTTGACTTTGTATATAAATATACAAATAGGATGAGACTATTGCCTTACACAATGTAAGCCGTCCTAAGTCTTCAGAGAAGGGCGGGATATAAATTCAAATAATAAAAAAAAGACAAATCTCAATGGATTTCAATTGTTATATTTAAAGAAATGTATGTATATAGGTATGCATGTGTCTTCCTATATATATGCATTTCTAGTATACAAAGCATTTTAGTAGTAATAAGTTTATTACACTTAAAATATAGCCCTAAAAAATTTATTTGGAAACAAGTTGTATTGATTTTTTAGAAGCACTTCCTTTTGTATAAGCACACTTAGTAGTTAAGTCAAGAGATCTGCAAATTCCATGCCTTTGAATTTAATTTTCCAGCACTGAAATGCTATTATAAACACCATACAATTCTAATTCAAAGAAACAAAGATTTCATGTTTCAGTAAAAGTTGGGAAGTGAAGGATAATATGTAAGCCAACATTTGAATATTTTTTCTGAAGATTTTCGAAAGCATTGTGAGATTCCTGTGCACTTGATTTTCTAAAAATGACCTTTATAGAAAGTATATAATGAGATTGTGAAAGCTCTTCTTTAAACCCCAGCTATTCAGTGTTTAGGAAAGCTTTTGTATACAAAAATCTATTTAATTCTCAGGAGAGCTGATATTTCTTTTCCCTCTTCAGTTTCCATATAAAGCATTGTTAATTCATTCTCATGTCTAGAGACATTGTTCAACTAAGAGGGCAGAAGAGCTTAGCCAGGCTCAGAATATCAGCACACTGTTGACCTGGATGGCTATGTAGATAACATCTATGCATGCTTCTTTATATAGACATGAATGTCAGCACAAAGGCATCAGCAGGTTATGGTGAGTGTCCTCTCAGAAGATGACTTAGTGGAGGTTTTTTTATGGCTCCCTTCTCCCAGCTGAAGGTTCAACAAAGGGAGAAATTCTGAAGAGAATAAGAAGGACAATCTGAAAATGAACAGGCTAACAACGAATAGTGCTCAGCTAAATTTGCAACTCTACAAATATTTCAGCCCTTTTCTACAAGTTTCCTTTTGCACCATCATAGATAAGCAGTAGAGTAGATTTAATTAATAACATAGAATTAATTAATACTAGAATACCATTAATAATTAAAAGTAATGAATAAGGAGCACTTCAGGCTGGAAAAAAAATCGGCAAGAAAGAAAAGATTCAAAACAGTCCAGGAGAGTAAATTTGATGAACTCACTATTAAAGCTGGAGGTTTCTAGCATTGTTTCCAAGATTCTTATATTAAAACACTTCATTGAAATCTGTATGATTCTTTCATCTCTGATTGTGCACGCTGTAACAGTGCTTGACACCTGTCTGCTGTGACACACCTCTCTAGAGAGTCTCTTGATCATCAAGTCTGAAGGGAGATACACATGCAGAGAGCTGTACAATAAGGAAGCAAAAGAGAAATTCCTTGCTCTGTAGAGATAATGCTATTCATGTAGATGCATCCTGCTTTCTGCTTCTCTCTGCCAGAGAAAATCAGAAACTGCATGTACTTTGAATAAGTCTACTGAACTGAAATGTAAAGTTCCTATTGGCAATGGGTTTCTGGAACACACTTCTAGGCATCTAGTAATTTAATTTAATTTAATTTAATTTAATTTAATTTAATTATCATTTATTTATTTTTTTTGTTTACATTTATATCCCGCCCTTCTCCGAAGACTCAGGGCGGCTTACAGTGTATAAGGCAATAGTCTCATTCTATTTGTATATTTACAAAGTCAACTTATTGCCCCCCCAACAATCTGGGTCCTCATTTTACCTACCTTATAAAGGATGGAAGGCTGAGTCAACCTTGGGCCGGGCTTGAACCTGCAGTAATTGCAGGCTACTGTGTTCTAATAACAGGCTCCTTACAGCCTGAGAATGCTTCTCTTTCCTTAGTATCTCCCTGTCAAGTGCCAGACGGCTAGTTGGTAACATTGAGGTTCTGGGTGGAGAATGGCTCCTTGGCGTAGGGAAATCTGATCCGGTGGAATTCGCCAAGGTGGATTGATGGACAGGCTCACCAGATCCGCAAACCAACTCCGTCGAGGCCAGTAAGGGGCTATGAGGAGAACTTCTGCCATTTATTATTTTATTTTATTTGTCAAGTATGTATTAGATAATATATATAAGTATAAGCATGAATTGAATTCACAAAATGAATACAATTAAAGGGAACATTAGAACAGGGAAGGTAGGCACGCTGGTGCTCTTATGCACGCCCCTCACAGACCTCTTAGGAATGGGGTGAGGTCAACAGTAGGCAGTCTTAGGTTAAAATTTTGGGGGTTTGGGGATGAAACCACAGTCAGGTAGTGCATTCCAGGCATTGACCATTCTGTTGCTGAAGTCATATTTTCTGCAATCGAGTTTGGTGCGGTTTACCTTGAGTTTGTATCTATTGTGTGCTCGTGTATTGTTGTGGTTGAAGCTGAAATAGTCCTTGACAGGTAGGATATTGTAGCAGATTATTTTGTGAGCTATGCTTAGGTCATACCAAAGACAGCATCGTTCTAAATTTTCTAAGCCCAAAATTTCAAGTCTGGTGGCATAAGGTATTTTGTTGTGAGCGGAGGAGTGGAATACTTCTTGTGAAATATTTCTGGATATGTTCAATTGTATTAATGTCCAATATACAGTGTGGGTTCCAGACAGATGAGCTGTATTCGAAAATTAATTGGCTTCCTATTGTTATCCTCCCTCCCTTAATTTAATTAATTATTTAATCCTGCCTTTATTATTTTTATAAATAACTCAAGGCAGTGAACATACCCAGTGCTCTTTCTTCTTCCTATTTTCCTCCTAACAGCAACTCTACCAGGTGGACTGAGAAAGAGTGAGAAGAAGGGGGGTAAGAAACTTATCCCTGACTACCTGTTAAAGTTAAAAATATGAAATTGACTTCATTTATGTTATGACATCATTAACTTGCAGTAATACAAATGATGTCATTTTCGTGATTACATGAAATCATGCAATACCATTTATGTGATTGTGTGTTTATGAAATTACATCATTTGTATAATGAGTCCATTACTGAAACAACACCAATCACGATGGAGCTTGTAAAATTGAAGTAAAAATCAATATATGGTAAATATAACTTCCTTGCCCAGTTTATCCCAGATGCAGTGGATTATCCATTTATTCCGGCTTTCAGTTGCATTCATGTCTCTTTTCAACTTTACAATATGCTTTTTTGAGATAAGGCGACTATCAATGGTTGAAGAATCACAGAGTTTACATAATATTATGAGCCCTTTTTATATGTACCGTACCGTACTTTTCTTTATTTATATGTCATCCTTCTGCTATAATCATCGACATGGCTTTTTGCTGAATAACAATCACTTATAAATTAGCTTAAGGTTTTCAATGAATTACCCACCATGAGCTCAAGGCTCACAAATGCACACAAGGTTCAGATTCTTGTAGTGCATCTATTACATTATATTTGCTTAATTGTTTTTTTTTGCCCCAGTGTGTATCATTCCATACTATTTGTAATTTTCTAGCCCACTCATCCAGTTCTTCATTGCTTCAATTTCTCCTTTATTAATAATTTGGTGTCATTGGAAAGCTTAGTTCCTTCACTACCCACCAGTAGTTCCAGATTATTTAAATAGCTTAAGTCCCTGTAAATATCCTTTGGGGAACCCTAGTACTTCTTCAGTTATAAAATTCATCACTTTCTCCTGCCTCATTTCTGGGTCTATTCTTAACCACTTATTTTTATAATCCTCTTATTCCATGACTGTGAATATTTTTTTAAAAAGAAGCTTTTGAAAATCGATTACTTATGTGCGGAGGGTGGGGGTTCCAAATTAGAATAAGCTTAAATTGCTTTTAACTAATACACTGTTCCATTTCTAATATGTTTTGGACAGTTTAAAAAGTATATCATAGAAAAATGTCCTTTCTCTAGAGTTACAGCATTAACTTTTATTTTACCAGTATATACCTCCTTATCTCTTTTGGCTACAATTTCTAATTTGGAAGGAGAGATCTTCTTGTCTTTTATACTTTAATTATTCTATTCAAGAATTTATAAGTTGGCATGGTCACCTGATTTTTCACTTTTACGACTGCATTGCTTAGCCATGAAGTTGGTAGTCCCAACTGTTAAACAAGAATTACCTGTATTTTTTTGTTTAATTTTTGAGGTCTCCCCCAAATCCAAGCAACTCTGGGTGGCTTTACGAAGTTAAAAGGACAATTCTATAAAACAATACATGTCCGTAAAACAAAGACTTGTTATCATTCCCAATTAAAAGAGATCATCCCTTCAAATGAACCCAGTGCCTGTGGGAAAAGCCAAGTTTCTAAAGAGCACCTCAAGGCAGTGTCAGCCCTCTGAGGTTGACAGACTTGAACACCAAAGTTATGAATAAATGTTAGATTAGCGATATATTTATCCTGAATTAGGAATAAATCAGTGATTTATTTGGTTATTGCTATTCTTTAATAGTTTCTAAAATTTAAAAAATTTAAAAAACCTCAGCCTTAATAGACTCTAGATAATAGGTAGGAGCCACAGCCAAACGATAATCTGTATATTTTAATCTGTATATTGTACTGTCGGTTTTATCATGCCTGTACACCGTCCTGAGTCCTTCGGGAGAAGGGCGGTATAAAAATTAAATCAAATAAATAAATAAAATAAATAAATAAATAATGAAAAGCAATGCGTACCCAAGAATATGATAATAGGATGCATTATGGTTATGAGTAACAGTTACACAATAACATTATATAACCAGATCCCAAAGGACTTTCAAGTAGCAAAGTTTTACAAGTTTCTGGAAGGCCAGGAAAGTGGGAGCTAACACTTGAAAGGGGATTTTCTATGTGGGAGCTCCCTTTCTCTGGATCCACTTGCCCCAGAAGATGGGAATTCCTACACAGAATACCCCTTTTTGAGTTCCTTTCTGATATATCTCTCAGTAGATGGGAACTCCAACAGATGTTCTCTGCTTAGATTAGGCAGCAAAAATCTGTGTGATTTTATAGATTCCCTAAGCACTGAAACATATAGGGTTTAACAACCAGCATCTTAAATAATATGCATCTCTGTTGCATAAGTGTTAAATAACAGGAAGGAGACTGTCCTATAAACATACAGGTAATTGTATTTTGCACCATTAATATACAGGTAACAGCATTTAGAATATATCCTGTTTCCCCCAAAATAAGACATCCCCTGATAATAAGCCCAATCAGGCATGGCAAAAAGGCCAAGCGCTTATTTCAGGGTTCAAAAAAATATAAGACAGGGTCTTATTTTTGGGGAAACATGGTAGTAGAATGGAATAACAGAGTTGGAATAACAGGAAACTTGGAGGTCTTTTAGTCCAACTCAGGCAGGAAACCCTATAATATTTCAGACAAATGGTTGTCCAATCTTTTCTTAAAAACTTCCGGTGTTGGAGAATTCACAACTTCTGGAGGTTAATTGTTCTAACTGTCATGAAATTTCTTATTAGTTCTAGGTTGCTTCTCTCCTTGATTCGTTTCCATCCATTGCTTCTTGTCCTGCCTTCAGGTGCTTTGGGGAATAGCTTGACTCTCTCTTCTTTGTGGCAACCCCTGAGATATTGGAACACTGCTATCATGTCACCCCTCATTCTTCTTTTCATTAAACTAGACATACCCAATTCCAGCAACCATTCTTTATATGTTTTAGCCTCCAGTTCCCTAATCCAGTCCCCTAATTTTGCACCAATTGGAATTTCTGGTGATCATCAAGAGCAGTCCATGTCAAGCCAATTACAGAAATCTTGATTTTCCTTTTACTAGTGTAAATCAAACAACCATGGGAAGAGACCATTACTGCATCAATGCTTAAGAAAGGGAATAGGAGAGAGAGCAATTTAACAATCTTCCACCAGACTCTTACATACCACCAGCAAACATCTGCACTGCTAATCAATGGAGAACTGGCAGGATTTTCAGAAATAAGATTTGATTGAAGTTGCATAGAAATAGCAGTCTAACTAACAACTATAGATATATAATTTTCAACATTCAGTTGAGAAATATACCAGTATCTCCACAGGGATGTTCTCTATGATATTTATTGTATATAAAGCCTCCTTTGATTTAATTCTAACCCTAAACTCTGGGACAAATTGAGAGACATGATTATTGATTTTTGTCTGGTATCCCTAATAAAAAAATCTCTATCATAATACCTCTTCAGAGTAAGATAAATCATCAACGGACGTTATTTGTTCTGAAGTAACACTGAGAAATGGAAAATCACAGTATATTTCAGTCTTGTGGCTCTTTAACTCCTTTAATGAAGGTGGGATAAAAATAAATAATAAATACATACATATTCCCTCTTTAGTTGAACAATTTACTTAGGGTATCCATTCACTTAAGTTTGAGAACAAACAGCTAGCAGGTTTACTACAATGTGGATATCTAACAATCTGTTCTGGGACAGAAGTGAGTCTGAAGTGAGCACTGTGGGTCCCAGCAAAGGAACATTTTATCCAAAATGGAAATCAATAAGCAGAAAAAAAATCTTAACATTTGAAAAAAAAGATCTTTAAAAATGTATTAACGAAGTCAACATTTGAAATATCTGGGGGGTGCTTTCCATAGTACTGGGTCTTCCAAAGAGGATACCAAATATGTACTATATGATCTACTCATTGACAACAATAGATAACTCACCAACTAATTACTTTGCCCTTATTTGCATGTTACAGAAACACAAAATACAGTTTGCTTTATTTTGATTTAACATGAAGTTCAAAAGCTTCTCGAAACAGAAAAGATGGAGTAACTGTATTCATGAATTGTGATAATCTAAGACCAAGTTGCCTTACAATTGAATGTTCTGTGTGAACCAGGCATTTGTATTGTGCTCTTAAGCACATTCATGCTATGTATTTTCACATAGAATTCAGAAAGAACTTGCATGCTAGCTAGTCATTTCTCTTCAAAAACCCTGATGACAAAATGTACATTCATATGTACCCATCTGTACCCATTTCCAGCTCCTTTCTCATAGACATAAGTATACTTCTCTAGATCTTCTCCTAGAAAATAGGATCCTGGAACTATTCTTGACAAGGAAAATGCACTGATTATAGCTGGGCTCACACAATATACAAGACTTCATTAAAATGTGTTTGGCTTGATTTGGAATACATGTGTTTTATGAACCCAGTCTGAAAATCATGGTGTGTCACTTAGTTTAATATAGTTTATTCAATAAAACATGTTTATACAAAAAAGAAAATCATAAGTTTAATGACATTTCACATAGGAATTCTGCCTTTCCAGCTGCCTAGATTCAGAGTAGGTTAAGTTATTCATCCTCGCACTTTTAAATGTACAGGTAGTCCTCATTCAATGATTGTATTGTTTAGTGATCATTTGCAGTCACAATGGTGATGAAATAATAACTTTGCAACCCATCCCTGCATTTATGAGCCAAGGTGGCACAATGATTAGAATGCAGTACTGCAGGATACTTTTGCTGCTTGCTGGCCTGCAGTTCAGCAGTTCAAGTCTCACCAGCTCAAGGTTGACTCAGCATTCCATCTTTCTGAGGTTGGTAAAATGAGAACCCAGATTGTTGGGGACAATATGCTGACTCTGTAAACTGCTTCGAGTGGGCTGTAAAGCACTGTGAAGCAGTATATAAGTCTATGTGATACTGTTATTCTTATGATCTCTGCAGTCTGTAAAACAAAGGAAAGTTGACATAAGATCATAAACACAGTTGTAGCTTCACTTAGCAACCAATTTGCTTAATAACCGAGTTGCTAGTTTCAACTGTAGTTACTAAATAGAATAGAAATCTTTAGAATAGAATTTTTTATTGGCCAAGTGTGATTAGACACACAAGGAATTTGTCTCTAGTGCATAAGCTCTCAGTTTACATACAAACTACAAAGTGATAGGTCCCATATTTTAGATATATGATATGTATGTATGCGTGTATGCATGTATGTACATAGGTCATAGGTCTACGTGTAAATAAGGACTACTTGTATATTTAAAAGTGTGAGGGTAAATAACCTGCTGATTTGTAAATGCTCACCTACCTTTACATTTTCAAAAGCTCAGCAGTGCAAGAATATAAAATGTGAAACAGCAGCATGTCAGCGCAAGGATGAAAGGAAGCAAGGTAACAGCATCACCATGATACATTTTTTTTAGAATGAAAGACAGCTGCATAGAGTTAAAGAAACTAAAAAGAACAAAAGAAAACATGTTTGTCTCTGTGAATCTTCATCATAAATTGTCCTAATTTGTATGGTCCTTTTGAACATGTATTTATGTACATTAATTACAAACCACATATGGATTTCGTATTTTGTGTCAGTTTATATAACACACTGTATATTTATGCATGTGCAAGTTTAAACATATGTGGAAAATAAACAAGGTGATCAAGTGAAACTGTGGATAAAATGACAAAGATGCATACACAGAAAACATAGTATAAAAGCAAGATCTAATTAAATTACATGATTCCACTACTTTTCAGCCACAGAGTGAAATGTCATCCATATTCCTCTTCATCCTATAAACAAAGTTTGCAGTGTGCAGAATTCTGATGAATATGAAATGTGTAAGATACAAATCTGCACAGAGTGGCAAGAGGCTAAAATCTAGGAAAGCAGGCACAATCACACTTTGCAGTTTTGTTCACGCTAGCATAGCTTTGTGTACAACACCCTGTTCAAAATGCACACAAACCAACCAACCAATCAACAAACAAACCAAGCCAATCAACTGGTGTAAAGTCACAAAAGGGGTTTGACTCTGTATTACTAATCTTTCACCCTAGCTGATCCTTGCATATTCTGACCTAGGCTTCCTTAGAAAGCATGAAACAAAGTCTTAATCCCGGTAAAACCTCTTTTATTAACACGATTTTGAATTCCATTCATTCACAGTCAACAAAGCTTTGGCAAACAGTCTTTCAGAGGAATGTTTATCAACCCCCACCTTATCTCACTTGGAACGCTGCCAGACAACCAATTTCAAAATGCAGAGCAAAGCCAACACCGAGTCTGTTAGAGTCATGAACAGAACCTTCCAATCTTGAAGAGTTGAATTAATTGCTTCCTGCAAAAGACCACATCCCATCTGCTTCTCTTTTATGTCCTATGGGAGGGGCCAATCATCTCCAAGGTGTGGCCTTACTTCCGAGTCTACCCTGCTTTCTTAAACTGTTCTTGTCTTCTGGCAGCTTTGCACATGCGCATACTGGGAACAGGCTCCAGTCGTTCCTCTGCCTTGCTACTTTCTAACTCCCTCACTGCCTCTGATGCAGAGCCTTTGTCCGAGCTTTCCCCAACCCCCAGGACTGGCCCAAGTTCCTCCCCACCTCCTCACTGTCCGACTCTGCTGCCAGCTCTGCTGGCTGCCGGCGGGCCACAGCATTGCAAGCAAAACTTCATCATGGCTGTAATACACAGTAGCAGCGGCAAAACAAAAGCCACTGTGTCCAAAGAACTTTCTTTTTTTAGTATTTAATTACTCTTTTTCAAATACGCTCCCACTTTTCTTGGCTTAGAGCAAATGTAGAACAACACTTCCTAAACAGTATTGTGGAAATATGAATTGGTAAAAATCAAGTCTGTGTTAATGTGGCATTATTGTGGCTAGATACCGTAGTTTTACCTAATGATTTTTTTTCAAAAAAAATCTGCAGAAATGTTTTAACTCCATGTACAATTAAAATGCACACTGTATGCATTTCAGAATAACTTTGTGGATGGCACATTGGCTCAATGTATGTGTAAAACACTGCGGACTCAGAAATGCCATATTCATCTTGTCCCACAAAAACTTCTAAGGAGAAAAAAACATAAGTAATTTAATAGTATGTTGGAGTACGGCTGTAATAAAAGTTGATTTGATTTGATGAGTGAATGGAAGAAATGTTTATTTGTAACGTTTTTTCATAGCATTTATTTATTTCACCAATAAAGCTATCTTTCCTCAGGACATTCGTGATGGCTTATCCCACTACAACCACACTGTGAGATATGTTGCATTGAGAAACAGTAACTTGGCCCAAGTCAGTCATGAACTTCATAGGTCAAGTGGGGATTGGACCTGGATATCAGATTGTTGGGGGCAATAAGTTGACTTATTATACAAATGGATGAATGAATATACAAATGGATGAAGACTATTGCTAACATAGTGTAAGCCGCCCTGAGTCTTCGGAGAAGGGCGGGATATAAATGCAAATAAAAAAAATAAAAAAAAATCTCTAGTCTGAGTCAAGCATCTTAAGCACAACAATATATACTAGCTGTCAAGATGCTAAGCTGATTAGTCTTACTTTTCAGATTGCCCCTTCCAGGAATTTAGCAGTGCCACAAACGGGGGCTCGGTCTTATACTTGTTCTCCTCTGAAGGGAAAATAAGATGGCAGGAACTATGAAAATCCTTCAGTATCCTTACTGCTATACACGGTATCAATGCAAATAGATTGCAAACCATCCAGAACAAGGTCATATCACTGTGAAGGTACTGATTTGGCCAGAACATGAAGGATCAGTTGTAACTTATCACTCATTCAGCACCATCGTATCTCCAGGACTACCTGAAGTGTGTGAAATGACTTGAACCAGATAAAAATTAAAGTGTACCAAACTTGGAAGGGGTATGATTCATTCAATGTTGTTTATGTAAAGCATACCTTTAAAAGTTTTTTGGGAAGCAACACTCCTCTATCCCATTTCAAGCAATGAAGAGAAGCCACTAAATTAGTTTCTTCCTCTTCCTCCTTGTCTCTTCTACTTCTACTTCCCCTTCCCCTTCACCCTCTCCTCCTCCCCTTTCATTTTCACTTGCCTGATTTTTTCCAGAAAATTGATTCCTATTTTAAAATGGCATCAAAGAAAATTTATCCTAAAATCAATTAAATGGCATTAAAGGTAAAGGTAACTCTAGGGGCGGTGCTCAACTATTTTTCAAAGCCGAAGATGTCTCTGTGGTCATGTAGCCGTCATGACTCAATGCCAAAGGTGCACGGAACGCTGTTACCTTCCCACCAAAGGTGGTCCCTATTTTTTCTACTTGTATTTTTACGTGCTTTCGAAACTGCTAGGTTGGCAGAAGTTGGGACAAGTAATAGGAGCTCACCCCGTTACACGGCAGCACTAGGGATTTTAACCGCTGAGCTGCCGACCTTTTGATCAACAAGCTCAATGTCCTAGCCCCTGAGCCACGGTGTCCCAATTAAATGGCATTACAGTACTGTAATTGCAGGCATAGGTACTTGTAAAGAAATTCTCCTGAATTTCTTTAGCACAGGATTGCAACCCAAGTAGCAATCCTTCACTTGCTATTTTTGCTTGTACTTGTTTTCTTTAGTCTTCAGTTGCAGCTGTCAACATGATACATTCATCTTTTCTCCAGTCAGATATTGACAGTTTTCTTTTAGTTAAAAAAAAAGCCAGATGCATGATATCCTCAATTGAATCCTTATCCTAGTTTCCATAGTATTTTTTATAAATGCTTTATTAAAATGTTATAAGCCAGAGCAAGCATAAAAAATGAAGAAGTGCCTTTTGCATGCTAGTTAGATAATTGTTTTCCTTTGTTAAGTTTTAAATTTTGAAAGGCAAGAATAGTTTTCTTTTTCTTCTTTCAACCTATGTTTGTAACATACACATAGTTGCATAGGTTTTCCCTGCAGATTATAAATATTAGCGTAACATTTCATTATATAAGTACGAGAGAATATTTGGAGTTGTATTTGGTTAAAGGCTGCATCATTCTGCTGTCTTGATAAGCGTAGAGAAGAACATTTGTATTGTCACAGCCTGGTTCTATGCTTCATCACACTATGTACAATGCATATTTATCTATACCACACACCGCAACAGAAATAATCCAGTGCTGCTTTTGCAGTTATAAGTCCCTATCCTTTCTGGGAAAGTGAATACATTTGGAATTTTGAGAGAAGACTCTGGTTCAGGATAAAAAAAATGGGGTTTCCACAGAGAGGATCAGCTTGCTCATTCATAAAAAGGTTTGCAATAGAAGAAATGGCAGATCACAAAGTGACAGTTTATCAGAAGGCAAACCGATCAAGTTGCTCATGATCATCCATCTAGCGGTCTAGGATATTCACTATGAGAAGACACATTAGTGTTCATGGAGCTATCTGGTACCCAGAAAGTGCCACTTCAAACCATTGCATGAAGGAAGAGACCAGCAAGTCGGCACTAATTGTGTTTACCTACTACTGACATTTTGTCACGTCACTCTGAGACTTACGGAAAATAGCAGAAACAAAGTTGTTGGGTGTGCTAGCTAGGTGGTTCCGAACCTGTGATTTGTGGACTATTGGTGGTCTGCTAGGGTAAAGTATATGGTCCATTGGAAAGAGAATGTGATTACCCTCATCATTATAAACATCAAAAAGCCAAACAATCACCAATTCAACAATCATAAATCCCAGGTATCTTTTACATATTATTAGTATCTTATTAGTGTTATATTATTAGGCACAATGAAATTTGCTTCAGAAATGCTTTTGCATAATGCAACATCCTCTGAATTTAAATACTAATGGGTTTTTTTGGTGATGCATCATTGTGAACTGACTCATTTTGCCCACTTATGGTTAAAACATGACAATCCTGGAAAAATGGATTATTGGCTTTCAAGGGCTATGCGTAAGGGACAGTATGTTTAAAATGATTATCTTATGTGACTTATGTCTGAAAATCCTACAGGTGATAATAGAAGTTTAAAAAGAGGGAGGGGGAGGCATTACTGGAATTAAAACTTCCATAAAATAAGTGAATAATCAGTGCATTTACCCCTCCTCCCCACACACATCATATATAATTGAAGCTCAGAATTTTTTAAATGTCTTTAACTTATATCATGTACCAGTTTGTGAATGACTGTCTGAGAACTGAAGTGCCCAAATACTCATTGCTGCATACTAATTTGAGGAAAAGCTCATAATGCTTCTCTAATCACCGCCATAAGCTACTTTAACCTTTAGCAATTACCAGCACACTAGAAAGTAATATCCTGTTTTAGACAATCAAACTACTTCCATATGTGTTTTAGATGTTATGATTCACAGGATCTATTAAAATGTATGAAAGAGCACAAATGTCCCAAAGTAAACAAATTGGAATCTGCTGCCCTAATGTATAATTTACAAACCATATAAAAACAATGCTTCTGAAATAGCAAATCAATGTATCTGTCTTAGAGCATTCTGCTGCTTCTCTGCTATTATGTATGATTATAAACTAGGTTTCACACTAATATTCTTTTTCATTGCTTCTGGAGATACAAAAAGAACAAGAAAAATAAGTCAATATATCCTTGAAATGGTTTTGAAATTAACAAGCATGGAATAGATTTCCTAAGATCTGGAATAATGTCATTTTTATATCTTTCTCATCAAAGTGGAACAGAAAAAGTGATTGGCTTTGCTCTCAAATCTTTAGAATGATGTTTTTACATATTCTCTTCAAAACTGAGCTGTCATTTTCTTTTTGCTTTGTTTTTCCCCCCTTTTTGGCTATTGTCTGAAATCGTAGGACACTTGAACAGTTGAAAACAAGAAATGGGAGTCATTGGAATTCTATAGCAATAACAATAGCACTAAGACTTATATACCACTCCACAGTGCTTTACAGTCCCCTCTAAGCACTTTACAGTGTCAGCATATTGTCCACAACAATCTGAGACAAAATTTTGGTAGCAATAGGCATAAGATTTAAAATCAGGGGCTGATAAATAGAGAGGGCTTGCTTCCTATGATCTACTGCTGGCAGATCTTATTACTTAAGATAAAGGTAAAGGTTCTCCTCACACATATGTGCTAGTTGTTCCCAACTCTATGGGGCGGTGCTCATCTCCATTTCAAAGCTGAAGAGCCAGTGCTGTCCAAAGACGTCTCCGTGGTCATGTGGCCGGCATGACTAAATGCCAAAGGTGCATGGAATGCTGTTACCTTCCCACCAAAGGTGGTCCCTATTTTTCTACTTGCATTTTTTACATGCTTTTGAACTGCTAGGTTGGCAGAAGCTGGGACAAGTAACGGGAGCTCACCCCGTTACACAGAACTAGGGATTCGAACCGCTGAACTGCCGACCTTTTGATCGACAAGATCAGCATCTTAGCCACTGAGCCATCGCATCTCTTTTTATTATTTATGTATGATTATTTATTTAAACCACCCAACTCCAATTGAATTTTACCATATATGTAAAACTTCTATCTTGTTTGCAGTTTATCTAATGGATCTAAAGGCTATGTTTGTCTTTTTCAATGCCATTCACCAACATGTCAACTATTTTTTTTTCATGCCCTCCCCATAGGGGAAGCCATGGTGTTTAGTATAAATCTGCTATGACTCTACAGTCTAAATGC
Source organism: Ahaetulla prasina (assembly GCF_028640845.1). Taxonomy (NCBI): domain Eukaryota; kingdom Metazoa; phylum Chordata; class Lepidosauria; order Squamata; family Colubridae; genus Ahaetulla; species Ahaetulla prasina. The sequence goes on from NC_080539.1 coordinate 273,646,710, forward strand.
CATGCCGGTGATCCCTAACCACTTTTGTAAGAGGGCTCATTTCATTTTTTCCTCTTCCCTTCTGTACTTTAGATCGCTCAACTAGTTTTTGTGGAAATCTCGCTTGACCAACCATCTCCTTTCTGATAAAAGGCCAACACTTGGAGCATGTTTTTTGAAAGCTCTTTTCCCGCTCTTGGATATAAAGCACCATCTGTCTGCTTCCCATCATCCATAGTCAGATGGTGAGAGGACAAATGCTCCCTTATGGCAATTCTTTCATTCTTAATGGAACCACCACCCAAACCATTGCCCTAATCTTTTTTTTATTGCAGTCAGAATCACTTGTAATAACCCAGTTCATTAATTCAAGCCTATCATAGCTAACATCCAAACTTGTGGCCAAATGCTTGCCAGCTTTCCCCTGGCTTATCGGCTATGCTTTCTCAAAGAAATTGTAAAGCTGGTTAAAGCCTCTTCAAGGATCAGCTAGATTGCCTAAAAGCTTCATTTAAATGCCTTATATTTTACTATTGCACTATGAAGCCCTCCCCCGCATTAATGTTGAGAAGCATGCCTGATTTTTTTATAAAGTTTCTTTCCTCCATACAACTTTTTTCTTTAAAAAAATTGAATGCTAACTTCATTAAACTGTTTCCTGTACTTGCACAGAGCAGATCTATACTTGTTTGCCTGAAGCTTCAGGCTATATTGAAAACATATTTAGTTTGTTCTTGTTCTTGCTTCTGGAAGCTTCTCCCATCCCAAATTGCCATTTGTGTACTTCTGCCTTGCCATCTCCCCTATCCTGTTTGGGTGATGGAGAGGAAGAATTCAAGGTGGAATATATTTTTATTTATTTATTCATCACATTTCTACGCTGCCCTTCTCACCTAAAGGAGGCCGGGTAGTTTACAAATAGTATATTTAGATTCCTAGTGCAGAAGGGGCAGGCTGGGATATTTAATTCACTAAAAGGGTCACCTAGATATGAAAAAATCATGGGGAAGTAACCGAAGATATTGACACTGCTAACCTCTTTTGACAGTTCCATTTGCTATACCCTCAGGGGTATAAGCCATTTCACACACTGTAGATTCTGGCTTCAGAGTCTGCTAGCAGTTTTGATTCCAAGGAAAAGGGAGACTGATTTGGAGAAGGGAATACGTAATTTTTTTTAAACCACTAAGAATGAAAAATACATGTCCTCCAAGTTGAAAAGGAGAGGGCTGAACTCAGCAATCTCTAGATGGAGATAAGAGCTTCCTATTGTCTGGTATCAAGAAAAAAAAAAGGAGTGAGAAGAGAGGGTTGGAAGACAAATCTCTCCAATTTCAACCAAATAAAGGGTTGTTGGACATCTGAATAAGCAAAAGAGGACATGGACAATTGGAAAGAAGGACAAATGGGGGAAAAAGAGAACATACTGTTTGAATTCTAGCTACCCATAACAAAAATTAGAACAAAGAACTGCAAAAAATGTACTTGGCTTGCAAATGAACATGAAATTGCTTTTTCCAACATTAGAGAGTCTGGTTTTTCAACTGCATCATTTTCCCAACAATCTTCATTTTCAAGAACATATACAAACGATAAAATGGCTTAGGGCCTGGGTACTTACGGGACCGCCTGCTGTTACCTTATGCCTCCCACCGACCCGTACGCTCTCACAGAGAGGGACTTCTCAGGGTGCCGTCCGCCAAGCAATGTCGGCTGGCGGCCCCCAGGGGAAGATCCTTCTCTGTGGGGGCTCCCACCCTCTGGAACGAACTTCCCCCGGGTTTACGCCAAATACCTGACCTTCGGACCTTCCGCCGCGAATTGAAAACACATCTATTTATTTGTGTGGGGCTGGCTTAAATTTTATTGGTTTTAAATTTTCTATTATTAATTTTAAGGGATTTTTAGTTTTATATATTTTAAAGTTTTTAGGCCAACTATATAATAAGTTTTTTAATCTGTATTTTAATTTTATATTGTACCGTTTGTTTTATCTTGGCTGTACACCGCCCTGAGTCCTTCGGGAGAAGGGCGGTATAAAAATCGAATTAATAATAATAATAATAATAATAATAATAATAATAATAATAATAATAATAATAATAATAATAAATGGAATTGGAAGGAGGACATGAGGGCAAAAAAGAGAATATGCCTTTTTTATTTTATTTTTTTGCATGACACCTGGTAACTCCAGCTCTCACTTCTGAGATTCCCAGGCAGAATGAAAGAGAGATTGTAAGGAGGGGGTGGGGATTTATAAACACCAGCTAATATGGAAATGGAAATAGCAAGTGAAATCCAAGTGACTCCAAGTCACTCACAAATAGGTGAGGTACCAGGAGACATACCTGGTACCTCCTAGATCCAGTGACAAAGGAGAAAGTTTTATGTATTTATTTACATATATTTAAATAATGTTTCATCCAACCAACTCTGGACACCTTACGTAATAACAAGCCAAAACAATCAAGAAGAGGAATATGATAGCTGTCCAGAAAAAGACCATACAGACATTTTACAAGGGCTTACCAACTAGCATTTCTCCCAGAATCTGGGAGAAATTTTCAGTGCCATTCAGAAAATTGTAATGGTGGGAACCATATGGCTCTCTTGGGTAACATAGGGCAGGCACCATGATAGAGGAGGCATATTTCCAAGACTCTGTAAGATGGCATTATCTAGACTCCAATTGCTTCTATTCTGCTGAAACTTACCAAATGGGTAAAAAAAAATTATAGATAGTTGGTTCCCCAAATAACCTGGCCTAAAGTTTGTTGACCTGAAAATGTGGGAAGGTAGCTAAGTTTAGCCATGGGACCTACTAATGCATAGAACATGATTCTATGTCCTGTGTTTGCAATAGGAAAATCATGTATGTATGTATGTATGTATGTGTGGTGAAATCAAATATAGAATAGAATAGAATTTTTATTGGCCAAGTGTGATTGCACAGACAAGGAATTTGTCTTGGTGCATATGCTCTCAGTGTACATAAAAGAAAAGATACCTTCATCAAGGTACAACATTTACAACACAAATGATGGTCATAGGGTACAATTTAACACTTAATGATACAACACTTAATGATAATCATAGAGTACAAATAAGCAATCAGGAACAATCAATATCAATATAAATCATAAGGATTACCAGCAACAAAGTTACAGTCATACAGTCATAAGTGGAAAGAGATTGGTGATGGGAACAATGAGAAGATTAATAGTAGTGCAGATTTAGTAAATAGTTTGACAGTGTTGAGGGAATTATTTGTTTAGCAGAGTGATGGCCTTCGGGAAAAAACCATCCTTGTGTCTAGTTGTTCTGGTGTGCAGTGCTCTATAGCACTCTATACTCTATAGTGTCATTTTGAGGGTAGGAGTTGAAACAGTTTGTATCTACCTTAGTGTTTCTCAATCTTAGCAACTTTAAAATATGTGATCTTCAGTTCCCAGAATTTTCCAGCCAGTGTGCTGGTCTATTGTACTGTGGCCAAATGGTCTAAATCAGTGGTGGAATTCAAATATTTTTACTATCGGTTCTGTGGGTTCTATCGGCTTGGTGGGCATGGCAGGGGAAGGATGCTGCAAAATCTCCATTCTCACCCCACTCCAGGGGAAGGATACTCCAACATCCCCATTCCCTTCCCACTCTGGGGACAGCCAGAGGTGATATTTGCTGGTTCTCCAAACTACTCAAAATTTCCGCTACCGGTTCTCCAGAACCTATCAGAACTTGCTGGATTTCACCTCTGGTATGTATGTATGTCATACGAATTGCTTATTTTCTGTCTCCAGCAAAGCAACTTGTCTAGCAGAATTGAATCCTTAAAGTTTCTGTTGTTTTTTGGTTTTTTTCTGAGATTGAGTTTCAGGCAGGATAGATATTTATAGCTGTAACTGGCTTGATGTTGGAGTCTTTATAGGCGTATGCTTAATTACAGAGAGTAAAAGAGGAGACATGCAATTTGAAAGATCAAAATATAAAAATAAAATTCTCATTAATACATTCATATACAATTTATTCCAGTGTTTTGAAGAAGTCCAGTGACCTTTCCATCTGTTGCCAAGGATAGACTGTGCCCTAAGAGAAAATATATCTCCCTAATATCTCTTGAAATGAACCCATACCACATCTCTGACATTAATACAATTGAACAAGTCCAGAAATATTTTACAAAAAGAGTTCTCCACTCCTCTGTAAACAACAAAATACCTTATACTACCAGACTTGAAATCCTGGGGTTAGAAAACATAGAACTCCGCCGACTCCGACAAGACCTGTGTTTAACACACAGAATCATCTATTGCAATGTCCTTCCTGTTAAAGACTTCTTCAGCTTCAATTGCAATAATACAAGAGCAAACAATAGATTCAAACTTAATGTTAACCGCTTCAATCTTGATTGCAGAAAATATGACTTCTGCAACAGAATTATCAGTGCTTGGAACACATTACCTGACTCTGTGGTTTCTTCTCAAAATCCCAAAAGCTTTAACCAGAAACTGTCTACCATTGACCTCACCCCAGGACTATAAGGGGCATGCATAAGTGCACAAAAGTGCCTACCGTTCCTGTCCTATTGTTTTCTTTCATTGTATGTGCTTGTATATAATGTTGTGACAAATAATAATAATAAAAAATACAATTTATCTGAGAAAAATGCTTATGAAAATATCCAGAACTTGCTGGTCCCTGCAAAGACACGGTTTAAACAGCTTTTAGAGCCCACCCTTTCCCTACTTTCAAATGATAGATTATCTGTGTCCAAGTTGATTATGAAAGTATAAGCTTAAATGGCCAACCGTAGAAATCGCTAATTTGATTACCTGCTCATTTTATGTTTTCAGAAAACAAATGCTGATTTGATGCAGATGAGTTGTTTTTTAATGAAATTCTCAGTAACAAAAGTATTTTGTTTAGTAGCGTCAATTGTGCCATACCTGAATCACAAAAAGCTGAAATTTGGCATTACTTCAGTGACTTTTCTTTCAAAAGATCTTTAAGAATGTGATAATTCAGACATATAATAAAACAAAAAATTACCTTATATTAGGAATTTGGTGCCTTACTATAGTTTCTGCTCACCTCCAAAGTTTTTTTTTAAATAAACAGTCTTTTTTTTTTCAAAGTTGCCCCAGACTTTCAGAATTTGGCATAATTTGTTTTGATTTGTGGCGGAATGTAATCTAGATTCCCAGGAGCAAGGGAGTGCATTCCAGAGGAATAAGAGACAGTGAAATTTAGATAGTGTGATAGGGAGGAAGACAGTCAAGCCAGCTCTTCCTTAGAAGTTCTGATTCTTTAATGATGCAAGTAGTTTGTTTTAGTTTGGCAAGATTCTGTCTATAGGCAAGGGTATAGGGTGGGATAATGAAATAAATAACGGCACTAGCAACATATGTGTTAAATCACTTCCTAATACTTGCTGGCGTGTCTTATAACCTAAGTCCAATTATTGCGTTATTGACTGTTCTAATTAGCACAGACCCTACCACATTTAGGAGCATGTAGCTGGAGGCTCAATGTAAGCATTTTCTTTTGGTTGGAATGGAGGCAGCCCCTTCCCCACCTAAAGAGGAAAATAAGGAATCTGAGCGCTCCATTCCAAAGTCTATCTTGCCTTTGATGGGGAAAATGCAGTCCCTGCTGTGCTTGAAAAGAGGTGGGGGGGGGCAGGTTTCCTACCATTAAATGGAATGGAAGGAAAACAGAATCATCCAGAAAAAGAAATTTGATTCAGGGTCATGTCAAAGGCTAGTTAGACATAGAATAGAATAGAATAGAATAGAATAGAATTTTATTGGCCAAGTGTGATTGGACACACAAGGAATTTGTCTTGGTGCATATGCTCTCAGTGTGGTGCTCTTGCAAACACTTTGAGAAATATGATTGTACAGAACTGGAAACTTTTTAATATTTGAATTTGCAATTGTATTTCACAAAGGGAGCCACATATTCTTAATTGAAAATAAAGACAGTTCTATTAAGAACAATGCCAAAGTTTATAGCAGAAAGGTTCAGATCATTAACTGTAGGTCATTTCCACAGGGAAAAAAAAATGAAACTTTTCATTCCATTAACTTCCATTAACTTGATCCTGTAATGTTATGTCTATAAATACTTAAAAAAAATGTCCTCGATAGGCAAAGAAGAGAAAACATAATGATAGAATTAAAGTATCTTTCTAATGAAACCAGAGCTAATTATTTTTGAAAAGAACATGATTCAGGGAAGCAACATTTAATGGTCTTTCTTTTCAGACACTTGTTTCTATAAAACCCAAGTTAATGGCAGAATTATATCCAAATTCATAATAACATTCCAGCTACTACTTGACATTTAATGGATTAAGTAATTAACAGATGCTTTAAAATTTGGCTGATAGTGTGTAGACACAACGATTATGCAAAATATTCTTCAATCTTTTCTCAAATGTTCTTCCAAATTCTTGGCCTTGGACCTGTGTCTCTCTCTATCTAAAAAACCCCAAACTTTTATTGACTCCATAGTTTCACATGATATTGTTTTGAACACTGCTTGGAAACAACAGCAAAAAAGAACCACATATTAAAGAAATCTGACAAACATACAGTAAAATGATCTTTGTAAAATATATTTTGTAAAATAAGCAATGCAGCTGCAAATGAAGCATCCATCTGGATTAAATACCCCAAAAACAAAATACACAAGCTTTCTATTTCACATCCCAGTGATTTTCTGATACTGTGAGCATTTGGTATTTTTCTTTGCATCTGGAATCTTTCAGCATGGAATACAGTTTCCAAGCATACTCTAGAGATGTCCTAGAATGTGATAGGATATCACACTTTATATATACCGTATTATTTGGAGTATAAGACACACTTCCCCCCACCTCAAAAGAGGGTGAAAATTTGTGTGTGTCTTATACACCAAATGTAGCCCCACCCACCGGCCCCCAACCTTCGGCCTCTAAGTGACCTTTGGGAGGCTGCAAATGCAGCCTCCCAAACAGAGAGCCTCTCAAACAGTCTCCAAAAGCTCTGTTTGCAAAGGAGCTTCTCGTTGCAAAGGCAGCCTCTCAAACAGAGCTTTTGGAGGATGAAAAAGCAAGGTACAGAGGCCAAAATGGCAGCCCGGAATAGCTGCTGCCTTGCCGGACTGGTTCCCTGTTCCCCTGCTGTACTCACTGCGATGATCAGCTGCATTTTTGAAGCTGTGTATCTGCCCCTACAAGGCGTGTATGCGCTCACAACCAGCAAACCTGTTGCTAAAGTTCATCTCTGGGAACAGCTGATTGGGGGTATTCTGGGAGGTGATTCACCCACCAATCAGCTGTTTGTGCTGAATCAGACTAATGTGCTGAAGGTGACTAAGCTGTTTGCTAAGGATGCCAGACAGATGAATACCAATGGTTACTGGTAAACAGAGGCAGATTTTTTTTTCTTATTTCCCCCCCCCCCAAAAAATAAGGTGAGTCTTATACTCCGGAGCGTCTTATACTCCGAAAAATGCGGTATATATCACCCTAAGGAGGTCACATCTAGCTTTAAAGAGCTTGCGACCACCTGCTTTCTTACAAGCCTACCCAGTCTATATGTTTTCATACGGAAGATTTGTGGATTACATTCCAGTTTCAGTATATTCATCTTGTTGAAATATTGAAGTGTGCTTCATCTAATGCAATTTCTAGATTGAACAAATGTCAGCTATGCTACGGCCGTTTGCTAAGATGCCCTAATGCATAGGCCATCTTAACTTGTCCTTGGCTAAATTTTCTTTTAATATCTCCTTATTTCTTTATCTTCTTCATCTATTCTTACAGTTTCTTATTAACTGCTATACATCTTCTTAATTTATTTTTATTTTTAATGTTTCTTTATTATGTTCATTGTAGGATATACACTGGTTTATAACTTTTTTCTGTTTCCTTTTTTAAATATATTAATTATGTTAACCATGTTGATTTTTTTTAAAAAATAAAAAGCAATGGAAAAATATTGAAACAATTGTTGGAAGCTGCAAGCATGATATATATCTGCCTGGTGGATATTTAATTGTCTCTCAGCTTCAACAATAATTGCTTGGTTCATCTCTAATTCTGGAAGATAAAGGCAGCAACATCAGATAGTTGAAACCATGTCTAACCATGGTCTCTGGGCAAAAATCAGCATAAAAGAAGCTATTTGTAGATACAGCCAGTTGCAATTTAAAAAACAATGGCAGAAGTTTTATCACATCTTCATGACATAAACCATGTATTGAGACCCAGTTCGGGCTTGCCATTTCTGTGGTGGGGAGAGGCAGCCAGCAGCGCGGGTAGTAGCAACTCATGCAGTGGCAGCGGCACTGGGATCAGTACCGATGGCGTCCTGCCTCGCAGATGTGATGCCGACGCCCAGTTCCAGATGGTGGCGGCCGATGATTTTCGTGGGACAAGCGTGGAAGGAATACAGCAAACCACTGGATGGTGGTTGGATGAAGGGCGTGGACAAACTGAATATCTGGACTAACTGAATAAAGGGCGCTGGAAGGCAGAAGCTCCCAGCGCTGGCTTTGGCAGGAACTCAACGTGTGCTACGAATCTGGCTTGTAATGAGGAATAAAGGGTCTGTGAGGCTATGAGCAGCTGAGCGTCTCGGCTTTTCATTTCCCTGGACAGGTCCAGTCTAGACAGACTGAGACCATGACCATGTCTACATATTTTCTGGTTCAGAAACATTTTTGCCAAATGGATAACCTCTAAAACATGGATAGGCAACAGTCACGTTTTCAGAAGCTGGAACTAAATGATAACATATTATGTGAGATGCAGATCAATAACATTTGGAGGGTTGCATGTGGTCCATGCCTATCTACTCATCTGTATTCAAACTTGATGAACGGGAAAACGTAGTTGGAAATTAATACTTTTCCTACATATTTCATGTTGATATTATCTCCACAAGGAAATTTGGTAAACAGAATTATCGGCTAATAAAGACATAACATTAGGAGTTCCTTGCAAATGCCAAAATATGTCAAAGTCAATTTTGGACAAACTCATCTAGTTCAGATCATTTTTTTTGTGTGCAATCAACATTAATCTACATCAAGTCTAATTAATGAAAGTATAATGCTAATCCTGAGTTTCTGGGAAAAGTTACAACACTAATAGGTCGTTTATGCAGGAACTCATTTGTTGTAGTACAAAACAGGTTAATCAAATACACAAAAAAAGATGCTAATAATAAAATCTTTTATGTGTTCCATAATATACCCGTAATCACATTTTTTTCAGTCTGGATTTGCAACAGTCTTTTTAAAATACTACAGCAGATAAAGGATACATCAAAACATGTTATAAAATAATTCCAGAAGGTAAAGAAGAAAGACTTTTAATAACTTATGATTAACAGAAGAAGACTCGGTTACTTGAAGAACACTGAATTTTGTTAGAATTGGCAACTTTGGCAAATGATAGTTATTAAAATAAGGTTGAGAAGAAGAGAAAAAGCGTTAGCCTGTGCAATGTCTAAGTAGGCTCTGAAAATTTCTCTTCATCATTCATAATTTAGTGTACCCTCACTGGTACAATCAATATTAAATACATCTTATACAGGAAACCAATTCTTCTAGATGTGAAAATAGAGGATGAATATCTTTTCATGGTTACATAGAAACAAAAACTGAGCAAAGACAATCAACTTTCCAATATTTCTCAATTGAAAGAAATATTTTCCTGTTAGAAGTTAGTTTTTTAGTCAAATATTATGCATCCCCTTCATAAAATATGTAGATCATGTTATGTATGGGCAACATATAAGCATCTCAAAAATAAAAAGAATGTGATAAAGATCTTTGGAAAAAAAATCTTAAAGACAATATGAATATTTATCAATTCACAATTACACAGTTCCAGTAATTTGATTTAACAATACAGTTTTAGATAGCATCGAATCATTCTACAATTAAAACTTCTGAAGACAACTACTAGATGCCATCCAGTGATACATGTGTATTGTATAATATGGGAATGTAAGCCACTAGGAATTTCATGTAGGATTTGTAAGATTCCAATCAACTCAATAGATCACACACAGAAAACATTCTCCTTTAGGTGGCTGCTTTTCTGTCTTACCTCCAAAGGAATTAAACTGAGAGACAAAAATTTATATTTATTTAGTACAAGTGCAGCTCTCTAGTTTCTAATGGTCTTTGGGTCTCTTTATTCCTGGTTCATCTTGTATTACCTAGAACACAGACTCTTCTAAAAAATCACAATAGATAGCTCTAAAATAAAACTCACATAGCAATATTTGAAATGATTACTATGATGCTATGTAATGCTTCTATAACAAAAGCCAAAATTAAACCATGGGATTGTTTCTTGAAAAGCCAAAAGATTCTCTATTCGTTTATTATAATCTCAAGCATGCTTACTGGAAGAACAAGTGTGCACCTGTGTTTTTCAAATGGCATTAATATGTGAAACATAGAAATATAGAGAATATAATTGTCCCTGAAATAATTAATGTTGCATTCACACTTGGATCCTATTTTTTCTAGGAAGAATAGTAAAAATCTATGCCAACAATTCTCTGCATTCTTAATTTTCCATTGTGACTTTTTGACAAGGCACTAATTAAGAGATTCATAATACTTAACATCGGGAACAAATATTATTTCCATTTATTAGTCTTAGAAAGTATTGTAGTAGAAAAAAATAATTGCTAGTTTTTTTTTGTTTTTGTTTTTTTTGTTTACATTTATACCCCGCCCTTCTCCGAAGACTCAGGGCGGCTTACAATGTATAGGGCAATAGTCTCATTCTATTTGTATATATTTACAAAGTCAACTTATTGCCCCCCCAACAATCTGGGTCCTCATTTTACCTACCTTATAAAGGATGGAAGGCTGAGTCAACCTTGGGCCGGGCTCGAACCTGCAGTAATTGCAGGCTTTGTGTTCTTAATAACAGGCCTTACCAGGCAGAGCTAAACCGGCCCAGTATGGTTCTTTCCACATAAGGGTGAGAATAAAGTACAAGATTAATCTTACTAACCTGTGGTGTCATTCCATGGCAGATGTACATGATTGGAATATTTTCTGTATCTGGTCCCTGATCAAGGCAGAGGTCACTTTTTAGGGAATTCTGTAGCTAGAAAATATAGAAAAGAGAGGTAAGGACTCAGGGAAAAAAGAATGTAAATTACTTGTTAAAACAGGACAAGAATCATACCTGTTTAAAACCATATTTTTGTAATAAATGTTTTACTAACACTGAGAGAAAAAGCTAATAGTTTAAATTAAGTAGGAATCAGAGGTGGGTTTCAGCAGGTTCTGACCAGTTTCTGGAGAACCGGTAGCGGAAATTTTGAGTAGTTTGGAGAACCAGTAAATACCACCTCTGACTGGCCGTGCCCCCATCTATTCTCTGCCTCCTGAGTCCCAGCTGATCAGGAGGAAATGAGGATTTTGCAGTAACCTTCCCCTGCCATGCCCTCCAATCCATGCCACGCCCCCAAGCCACACCCACAGAACCAGTAGTAAAAATTTTTTGAAACCCACTACTGGTAGGAATGCATAGTGTGAAACTTCTGCATAGTCTGTAATATACCTTTTAATTAATTAATTAAATTTAGGCACTACACCTGACTCTGAACTGTCTCTGGACAATTTACAGTATAATAAACTATGAAAGCAGAGGAAGATGGGTTGTGGTCCCTCTATACAAAAACACAGATAAATCACATCCAACAAGGAACTCTATCCATCCCTGGGAAAACAATCAGGTCTTCAAGACCTTACAGCCAACTTTGAATAGAAAAAAAAAATCAATTAATGATCAAACAATTTCAATTAGAAAAAGAATTTCAAAATTGACTAAGATTCTAACAATTAACCTCACTCAGTAAATGTAGTAAATGGAGGTTTGTTCAGTTTTGGCCGAACTTCAGATCATCAATGTGCATTTCCCCCCAAAAAACAACAACAATATTTATCAAGTAATTGTTGTCAAATGATACAATGTAAATTGTGTTCAATATATCTTCCTAGTGCCTTGGATTCAATTTTTTTAATATCCAACTTGTTTCACAGTACTGTAAAATATTACTGTTTTGTATATAGCAGTCCAGAAATACAACATTCATGTAATTTGGCTTTTTATTAAGGCCAAAATATTTTTTATACAAACTTTGGAATTTGCTACCATGAGATTTGGTGCTGACTACTGACATTACTGGCTTCAAAAAAGAGGCAGACCAACTTTAGGAAGACATGAGGATCAGTGTGGCTTAATAGCAGTGTGACTGCCTCTGACGGTTATCTATTGAATGACTAGTGAGCTTCCTTATGTAGTTGGTGGGCACTGTAAGGGAAAATTGCTGGAGCAGATGAGTTAGGGATTTGCTCCATCAGGGCAATGCTTATGTCACTATGAACGCTATATTCCAGTGCTGATTAATCACAATGTTTTGGTGTTGTGATTGCAACACCAGAGCCCTGGTGGTACAGGGGTTAGAATGCAGTATTACAGGCTAATTCTGCCCACAGCCTGAAGTTCAGTCTTGACTGGCTCAAGGTTGATTCAGCCTTCCATTTTTTCAGAGTGAATAAAATGAAATCCCAGATTTTGGGGGGCAATATGCTGCCATTGTAAAATGCTCAGGGAATGCTGTACCACTATGGAATGGTATATAAGTCTATTGCTATTATAAAAAGACACATTTTGTTCTTAAGGATTTTCTCTGCGGGCCATGCTCAGTCCACCTGCAGGAAACTGCTTATCCCTCTTTCTTTCCTACGACTGCTCAACCAAATAAAATGTCTCTTACCACCCCATAGGCGACAGTGTCAGAGTACATTCTCATCTCGGGATAGACACTGACAAGATACCATCGGAAGGTCTTGCACTGCAGCTTTTTCCTCAAGGCCTTCCTCTCTGAGATATCCCCAATGTCAATTCCAGAATCCTGCACATGAATGCCACATGGACGGTCAGAAATATCAAAGTCATTCTTGCCATACACAGACCATTTATTTAATTAACATTTCAACTTTAGTGATCAAGAGAAAACTTCCCACAGATTTTGAAGGATGTTTAATCAGTTTCTCAATGCCAAGACAATTTCCAGATTCCAAAACAATTGTAACCAAATAGCAAGATGGTCTGGAAAACATTTCTGTCAACAAAATTAGGAACGTTTTCCAGACATTACTAGCTTGCTGAAGCTGAACCATGGCTTTATCAATGCACAGACTCGATTTTTCAGTCCATCTTTTTCTTTTTCACATATGAATATAAACATTAGAATTAGAATTATTTATTGGCCAAGTGAGATTGGACACACAAGGAATTTGTCTTTGGTGCATATGTTCTCAGTGTACAGTACACAAAAAGAAAAGATACCTTCGTCAAGAATCATAAGGTACAACACTTAATGATAGCCCTAGGGTATAAATAAGCAATCAAATTGTACTAGGAAACAATCAATATAAATCATAAGGATACAAGCAACAAAGTTAGTCATACAGTCATAAGTGGGAGGAACTTGGTGATAGGAATGATGAGAAGATTAATAGTAATAGTAATGCAGACTTAGTGAATAGTTTGACAGTTTTGAGGGAATTATTTATTATTTAGCAGAGTGATGGCATTTGGGAAAAAACTGTTCTTGTGCCTAGTTGTTCTGGTGTGCAGTTTTCTGTAGCATCGTTTTGAGGGTTTTGATGGCCTTTTCAATAGAAGCATTTGCAAAGATTGTTTAACTTTTTATTATATTTTTATAGCTAATCTTTGCTGCTGCTAACATAGATTCCTGGAGTTTAAGACAGCCATGTTCCATAAAAACCCTGTAAATTGAAATCATTTAACTATCTCATTACGGCCTGTAGAAACTGGAGAGTTTTTCTGAGAGGCACAGCTACACAGAAATTCAGGAGCAAAACAGTTTTTGATAGGAACCCAGATTTTATATATATAAATGATTATGTCCTCACATCCCAGAATAAATGAAGTATATTCACACATGCCGGAATAAATGAAGTGCAGCTTTTGTTACTCTTAGGAAAGAGATCACACTTTTTAAAGTGAACTGTAAAACATTGCTGCCACTCAAGAAATATTCATATGGATCCAGTGTTGATGGTACCTCAACAGCACATGTGACAAGAATGGATGAAGGAAAGGGGCAATAAATGAAAGAAAAATGCTTGACTCTGTTTGGTGATAAGGTTACTTTTGGATTGAGTGAAGGCTCATAAAGGATTGATTTTAGTGTATTGATTTTTTGGGGAGGGAAATAAAAATATTTCAAGGTGTATCATAATAAATATTTTACAGGAGTTCATCACACAGTGAAGTCTGAAGCAGAAAAAGGGCATCTTTTGTTTTCAAGGAAGTGGATGGGTGGCGGGGGGAAGGTGACCATGAAATAAGAGATGTCTTGCATTTAAATAGATTTCTTTCCTGTATTTTAATAGAACATTATCTTCTGCTACATGATGCAAGCTAATAAAATTAATGATATTATGGAGGTAAAGGTTGACTCAGCCTTCCATTCTTCTGAGGTCAGTAAAATGAGTATTCTGATTGTTGGGGGCAATATGCTGACTCTAAACTGCTTAAAGTGGGCTATAAAGCACTGTGAAGTGGTATATAAGTCTAAGTGCTGTTGCTATTGCTAAAAGTGTGTGTGTTGGGGTGTGTGTGTGTGTGTGTGTGATCCCCAAACAAATCAGTCCTAAATTAGAATTCAGGTCCGGAGATCGTTCTTTTAGTTCAATACTTTCAGTTTCTCTCTCTATGATCTTGATATACTGCTATGGATTAATTGAAGACTGAAATTGATTTTTAATGCTCAGCCAATATTTATGGTGTTCTCAGTATTGTTCCTGCAGAAAACCAGTCCTATCAAAATCAGTTAGAGGTACAACTGAACAAAGTTTCCGGCGACACAAATCATGTGATGAACTTTCATTGCTGAACCAGATCGAGGCTATTTGATCATATTTTTATGATACAATTATCCTAATCTGGTTCTTGTACTATAAAGTTGCTGAAATAATTAAACGTAACTGCAGTACTACTACAATTGTAAAATGACTGTTTCTAACTGATAGTCCTCTTAGACTTGTCTAAAGGACATATTGTCTTGGTCTTATATGTTTCTCTCGGCAGACTTCTCAATTTAGCAATATAAGTATTGGTGATTATCAGTTATCACTTGGTCTCACAAGGCAGATTCTTGAAGAAATTTATGGAATTAAAATGGATATTGTTTTGTAGCATAAGGCTATATGGTCCTATTGATGTCCATTTGTATCCTACCTCCTGAGGAATATTCCATGCCATGTAAACATGGCTTTTGAATTCGTCCATCCAAACCTCAGCCACCCTTAATGCATTTCTTCGGACATGGGATGTTAGATCTTCTGTGTATGGCTTATGGGCTCGTTCAATATGGGCAATCCTAGAGCAAGGTAGGACTTCAACGCTGCCGCCACACTGCCAGACCTAGAAAAAAAAGGTATTTTGCTATATTGGATAGATTCATTCTACCAACTGTTCAATAGTGCCTTGACCAGATTTCAAGTTGTATCTTAATTTTAGATATATTTTTGTCCCTTTCCCTATTTAGAATTTAAATCTGGGTATCTGAATCTCAGGGAAGTAAAAAGAAAAAAAATCAAGTAACTCCTAAAAGGCTGAACTTATCTACTTTTGACCTCTACTACCCATTTTAAGTAATTTTGTGCAAATTATGTTTAGGCAACAATGAGAGGCTAGGATACCATCTTAAGTAATTTTAAGTAAGACCTTCCAAACTGAAGAACTCCACCTCATCTCTGGAATATCCTTAAATAAATCTTTTCTGCAAAATATTACTGTTGTATTTTCTTTCAGTCCTACTATGAAATCTGGATGTCAGCTTTCTGGACTGTTTTATTTAAAATTAATCTTTTATCTCCTATTGGCTCAAGTGAGATAGCTGAACCATTCAATCAGAAAATGAAAATTAACTTTGTCAGGGTTGTTTATTTCTTATTCATAATAGGTGACAATACCTTGAATAATTTGCATGTGCTATTAAACAGTCCACTTTAGTCTTTGGATGAGAGAAACCCAAGAAATGAATATGAGGTTAGTAGAATAAATTAAGAAGCCAAAAAAGACAATGATGAACCATTTCCATATTATTGCCAAAGAAATCCATGAGAAATCCAACTCAGATGGAAGCCTCTTCTTTCCATTCATCTGTTATGCCATGTTCAGTGACCTATTTTATATATTTAGACTAGGGGTGCTATTCAGCAGGTTCTGACAGGTTCTGGAGAACCAGTAGCAGAATTTTTTAGCAGTTCATAGAACCAGCAAATATCACCTCTGGCTGGCTCCGGAGTGGGGTGGGAATGGAGATTTTGCAATATTCTTCCCCCAGAAGTGGGGAAGGAATGAAGATTTTGCAGTATCCTTCCCCTGCCACACCCACTAAGCCACACCACACCATTCCCACCAAGCCACACTCAAAAAACTGATAGTAAAAATATTTGAATTCCACCACTGATTTAGATCATTTGGCTACGGTACAATAGACCAGCACACTGGCTGGAAAACTCTGGGAATTGAGGCCACATATTTTAAAGTTGCTAAGATTGAGAAACACCAAGGTAGATATTTGATAACATTAAACGCTAGACGAAAAGGTCAGGACATTTATAAGGGTGCGTGGTCTGTTTTCCTTTGAGGGAGGGGAGGGTTTGAGTCATTCCCTAATTATACCCAGCATATGCTAGAAGACGAAAGCTTCATACAGCTTCATTGATCCTCTACCTTATATTGACTTCATTATTTATGCTGCTAATAGGCTCTTTTTTATGTCTAGAATTTCGCTATATAGTGAAAAGAAAAATGGGGTACTTTTCATCTCAGGGATATCAAGCTATTATGGAAAGCAATAAGATATTATTAATATCATATACATTTGTGAGGAATATTTTTAAAAGTACCTATAAACTGTTTTGCATTAATAAAACAATAATGACTAAATGATGCTATGGATGTTAATAGATTTTCTTCTGGCAGTACATATCATTTGTTTTCATTTTTTAATATAATACAGAAAACTAGAATAGGTTCATAGGTTTTTAACAGAAAACAGAGACAGAAAGAACAAAATATGAAATTATAAGGAGAAAACAGATAAAAGAAATATAACATCCCAAAAGTTTATGAATGAGATCCATTTTTGTTTAAGTTTTATTGGCTTCCAACACAGTAAATTTCACAAACAATGCTAAAGTCCATATTTTTCTACTCGGTCCATATGTTAGGATGTTTTGGTGCTTCGCAGGTTTGCAGAACTAATCTTAGATACTGTTATCTAATACACTATTCCTCCCTTCCCAAATTAAAGGTGAACACATAGGGAAAAAATCTCAAGTTATGTGTCATATTAAGGTGGAATTTTCTTTGACTTTTATTCCTTTGGTTTCTATGCTGTTTTTTAATGAACTGCTGTAATTGCCATAAAATTGCTTTTATGTGAAGTTTTTAAGAAGAGATAGGACACATATTTGTCTGAAAAGGTATAGGGACACCAGCCTGAGCAGGAGGTTGGATTGGAAGACGTCCAAGGTCCCTTCCAACTGTTATTCTATTATTTTTCCTGACTAACACATGCCACGTAATGGGACAAGAACATACTCATATATTCTGGCTTTACTACTTGGTTTAGTAAGATATATATTTGAAAATATATATGGTTTTAAGAGTAATAAGAAAACATTTTAACATTCAATTTAGAATTAAATCCTATTAAGACCAAATACATTTTTATCTTTTTCTTCCTAAACCAGTGTCTGAAATGCAGGAAAACTGAACAACATCTCCTTAAAATCGTAATTTACAATAGCAGGGGTCCAATCTCATAAAACTGACATGAACAAAACCTGCATTTTTAAAAATCATTTTCACTTTTACAGAATACAGAATATACTATTATACAGAATACAGAGGGATTATTCAAGCTACAAGTTCTGTTTCTTCCAAACATTGGAATTTCACAGATGTGTGGATCACAGTTACTATTTCTCACATTAAGATGCATAATAAGCAGGGGTGAAATCCAGCAGGTTCTGAGAGGTTCCGGAGAACCGGTAGCGGAAATTTTGAGTAATTCGGAGAACTGGCAAATATCACGTCTGGCTGGCCCCAGAGTGGGGTGGGAATGGAGATTTTGCAATATCCTTCCCCCAGGAGTGGGTATTTTGCATTATCCTTCCCCTGCCATACCCACCACGCCACACCCACCAAGCCACACCACGCCCACCAAACCATGCCTACAGAACCAGTAGTAAAAAAAAGTGGATTTTACCACCGATAATAAGGTTGTTTTGTACCAATGACTAACAACTTTGAAAGTAATACGAGATCAAGTTTGGCATCGGAACTAAGTTAGAAACCAGGAAACATCCTTGGTACCATGAATCTCATTTCTTTGCATTCCCACCTATTGGATTGTCTGTCAGCAGATGGGTTCATAAATGATGGCCTGCATCATTGACCCAGCCTCATGCATAATAATTCAAAAGATTGCAGTTTTTCTTTTCTGTTTTCTATTGTTTTACATTCCTTAATCTGTTATTCTCAAGCTAATGGGGGGAAGATGTCGAGTTGCCCAGGAACTAGTTTAACACAACTGTATGGCGTCTCCCCATTTTTACACATCAGTATACTGTGTAGAAATTGTATTTTTCTTCATACATAAAATGTCAAATTATGCTACTGTTAATTTTTGAAGCCCAGTGAAGTGTAAATCTGTACAACGGGGGCTGAACAACAACTCTTGGTGCTGAACAGTCCTGATCTTTTTAATGAATTTGAAATAAGGAGGCATCATTTAAGATTCCATTTCACCGTATCTTTGATTTTGCTAATAATTCTATCATTTAACTGCAAAATTAAACTGCACCTGCTTATAACACACACAAGTACACAATTGGCCTGATTTAACATGTGCTACAATACGGTTTGTAAACAGCAATTACTCAGTTCCTTGGCACACTCCAATTAATCAAACCTGTGGGTCTTCTCTTTCTTGTCTAAACACTGTCAGTCTTTGTTCTATTTCTGCAGTCTCGTTAATTACACTGCTTCAAGAAGCATGAATTCATTTCAGATCTTAAATGTTAAGCAGAAGCTGTCAAGGCAAGGGCTGATACAACTAGCTGGCTGCACAGAGCAGAATCAAAATCCAGTCTAATTATTTATAAGGATTAATGTGACTAATGTTTTACAAATATTGGCCTAAACGCTTCCAACTTCCTAAGATAAACTAAAAATAAAACAAAAGCACACGCTTATTATCCATTGCTTGACCTCATGATATATATGATAAAGACAATAAAAGCAGCTAAGAATTTATACTGGATGCGGAGAAAAAGCTGGTTTGGAGCTGAACTATTGTGGCTGTATATTGTGGGTGAGAAAATAACCTAGGAAGACATTGAGTCAGCGCATGCCTTTGCTGCGTCCTCACAGCATGACACAGGCAAATTATGACTCTCTAGGCAGGTGAGTCAAACTATGACTATGACTCTCTAGATAGGTGAGAACTGTAGTCTATCAACATTTCTGTGGCCACATGTGCTTCATGCCTTATGGAACCCTTTCAAATCAGTATTTGCAGAAGCTATGGATATTTCTGTATAAAGCCTAGGGCAAATAGAGTTGCACCACATTTGGAAAATATATTTCATACCTTTCCAAAAGCCTGCTTTTCAAAAACTCCATCCAACTATGGTTACAATACATAGATGAAATAAATCTACCTTCTAGGGGGAAAAAATCCAAGAATTCAATATGAAAGGAGGACTATCTAAGCGGTAAAGTAATGGCTTTTGTATAAACTTCTTACCACCATGTAGGTATGGTCTTTTATTCCATGCTAAATATAACTCAAGCATGGACATGGCATAATATCCTCAGCTTCATATGCATGGTAATAGCTTTTTCCATGCTTTTCTTCTCAGTCTGCTTCTTTCATCTTTTATCTTTTATACGGCTTCAATTTGGTGCTCTTTTAGAACTGGGTTTAATTCCACAAAGGACTAGCTTTCTTTCTGAAAACAGTTGCAACTAAGGCCCAACTGCCTATAGGAAGCCAAATCAGTGGAGCTGGGTAGAGGTTTATTTAGAGAAGCCATTCTAGTTTAAATAATTGAACAGTACATAAATCAGTGTCTGAATCAGAACTGTTAATCTAATTAACTAATACTGTATTTTTTGGGGAGAGGGGGATTATTGGGAAGTTTGGAGTGTACAGATTTCAGGCCACCATTCTCATCAGAGGTAGTAGTCTTCATTGTGTCCAGATGTGGAAGCAATGTAAAGAAAAAATAATGGGTTAAGAAAAAAAACAATGAGTATATCCTATTTCTCCTTCTCCTCTCCTCCTCTTAAAAATCAGTTAATAATTATTAAGGGAACTGGAGATTGCATGAACTGAGACGGAGTAGGCGAATAGAAGAGCAAGGATAGAATGATCATAGCTGAAAGGGAAATGGAAAAAGAAGAATTGAAGTTAGAGAACTCCTTAAAATACCAGAGAGTTGCATGCTTGCCTAATATTTGCCTGCTGAGCTTGTTCAAACATTTAGGGAGTAGCTTCACCAACCATTTTGCTGAATTTACTTCATGATGAACTTGACACTCTTCCAATTGCCTTCCTCAGTTTCAGTCTATGATCATTAGCATGCAATTTTCAGTGAAAAGGTCTGGATTTGGTACATTAAAGAATACTGATCTCATTTGGTACATTAAATTAATATATACTCATCTCTCTCTTCCACTGTAACCCCCAGATAATTCACTAATCACAATGATAAAAAATAAAAGAAATTGGCAAAAAAATGTGAAAGATGCCCCTTTTCTGTCAGCGTGGGTCAAACTAGTATTTGGATCAGATGTGAACTAGCTGTTTTACTAACCTTTTCTTGCTTACAGAGCTTTTAAGTAATGCGCTTTCTTTCCCCCAAACACTGAGATCATAAAGATGATTCATAGACAATGGATAATGTTTGCTACTATGTAAAATTATGCCTGCTGTAGCTACAGGAAGCCTACTAAGGGAAGGACTATGGGGAAAGGAAAAGAAAATTGTGCCACTGGAGGCATGACACAGACAAATTGAGCCAGTCACTGGAATCAACTTTGCACAGAGAAAAAGGCAATTGGAAACACAGTGACAGAAAAACAATTCTTGCACTACTTTCAAAATAGGGCTGTTTCCGTCATGAAATGCCAATAATTTTAAAACCATATCCTCCCAATCCTTCAGGCAATAGAGTTCATGATATCTAGGCCACGAAGCACTTCTGTAATTATTCTAATCCCATGGAAATATACTGAGGAAATCCTAGCAAATATTTCAGATGTCAAACTCCTGCTCTACATCATTAACAGAAAAAAGGCTGCGGATGAGGTTTTTTGCCACCAGTCTATCAACATGCTGGGGGAAAAAAAACTTTGCCTGCTTCTTAATATCTAGCAATTTACAGAGGGTGCATAGTTGTTAACCTTATTTATGACAGTAATGTATGAAACCTTTGTTTGATCTTCCTTAACATCCAGATATATACTGAATACATCTAAATCTATACATTGAAACAGATCACCAATGTAGAAATCAAAGAACCCTGTTTGAATTTCTAGAGCACAGGTGTCAAAGTTGATCGCATCATGTGATGTATTGTGACCTATCATGACGGTTTTTACCTCTGCGGAGCTGGGGTGGGCGTGGCCTGCAGGTGACCCATCCAGCCTGCGGACCACCAGTTTGACACCCCTGCTCTTCACCAATTGTTCATCAACAGTTAGGGAGACAAAGCAGGACAATCCTCACTCCAGGGGTGAAATTCAAATTTTGGGCTTGGTGGGTGTGGCTTGGTGGGCATGGCCAGGGAAGGTTACTACAAAATCTCCAGTCCCACCCCACTCCATGGGAAGGATACTGCAAAATCTCCATTCCCACCCCACTCTGGGGCCAGCCAGAAGTGGTATTTGCCGGTTCTCCAAACTACTCAAAATTTCCACTACCTGTTCTCCAGAACCTGTTAGAACCTGCTAGAACCTGCTGGATTTTACCCCTGCTTCACTCAATTGATCACATTGTTTTGTTTTTTAAATCCATAGATGCAGGCTGAGAAATAGTTACAGCAATTTGAATAGAAATCCAAAACAGCTCATCACAACAGAGAATACTAGCATGTGTACATTTTATGCAAACCTGTGTCATGCTTTTTGGCTTCTGAATTTGCTCAGTTTGGGCAATAGGCTCATTCTAGCTGGCATTCACTTCAAATGAGTGGGTGGGTGGGAGAATCAGGAAGAGACCTCTCCTCCCTATCTTATGTGAATGGAAGAGTGCTGGATTTCTATTGTTCATCTTAGGAATCACTGCTGTGACGTTCTAGTTAGTCCACGAGAAGGACAAAAACTTAACATTGAAATATTATTTTCCCCCTGCCCATTACCCAGTAGACTAGAGAGCAGTGGAATTCTGAAGTACAATGAAGCAGGGGAGAAGTGCCAAGGAATAGTAACAAGTAATAATAAAGATGGAATGATATAGCAATGAGACAAGAGACATGTGGGCCTCTGGTGGCTCACTGCTAAGGGGCCTCTGGTGGCTCAGACTGCTAAGACAGTCTGTTATTAACAGCAGCTGCTTGCAATTACTGCAGGTTCTAGTCCCACCAGGCCCAAGGTTGACTCAGCCTTCCATCCTTTATAAGGTAGGTAAAATGAGGACCCAGATTGTTGGGGGCAATAAGTTGACTTTGTATATAATATACAAATGGATGAAGACTATTGCTTGACATAGTGTAAGCCGCCCTGAGTCTTCGGAGAAGGGCGGGATATAAATGCAAAAAAAAAAAAAAAGTATTTGAAGCAAAAGGTGAAAGGGTGAAAGATAAATGACCAAAGTATCAGAAAGTTGCAGTGCCCTGCTACTGAAGTTAAGGTTTTGCAGAAGAAATACTAATGTTCTATGATACAGTTTATAATGGATGAACTTGTTGTTACAATGATTTATTTATAAACTCAGTTCTTTGCAAAGAACATTGTTTTTATGACTTTCTATAAAATTAACTTAAGATTGTGGTATAGTGCTTTTCTCTGACAAATTGAGGCAACATGCAACTCATTTTATGGTTATCTGCATTCTGTTGTAGTTACATTTGCAAGTCTAAAAGCCTTGGAACTCTCATTTTCATAAGCTAGAAATAAGAGTAATCAAAGCAGGCTAATATCCATGTTATAATTATGTAATTATAAAGGATATATTGGCTGTTTACCTCGTGGAGTAATTATTATTCATAAATGCTGCAAGTCACTGATGCCATATGCCTGCAAAATGTTTGTATATGCATATATCATCTTAGTAGACTGGAACCATTCTAGAACAATGAATCTACCTCTGGAGCTGCAATTGTGAACAACCTCTGACATGTGTTACACCATATGACAACAGTAAAATAATAGAAGAAATAAAATGATTTCACTGCAATCAATTACATCACATTTATTAAAAAATACTACATATATGGGAACTATAGTAAACAGGCAAAAAGACATTTCATAATATGTTCTTCCACATATAAAAAAGAAACAATAAAATATGCTTATTTTTTCTTCCTCCTTATGGGTTAAGGTTCCTTAGGGGCTCATCATTTCATTGAGCTCATTCATGTGTTGATTGGATTGCCTTTTCCTTAGCAACCCAGAAACACCATGAACAGGCACAACATTTAAGTAGTTAAAGAGCTATCATTAGCATTTTTCTCAGCACATTTATTTAAGTTAAGTTTGCTTTCTTGTCATTGCACCTCGTACAACGAAATTAAATGCCATGTCTCCATTGATAAGCAAGGGCTGGATGTCTGATCTATTCCTTCTATAGTCCACTATAAACTTCTTGGTCTTATTGGTGTTAAGGACCAAGTTATTGTCTCCACACCACGAAAGCAACCGGTTCACCTGATCTTGATAGGCAGATGATAGGAGATGAGTCCCACCATTGTTGTATCATCTGCAAATTTAGTAATAGTATTACTAGTGTGAATAGGAATGCAGTCATGCACATAAAGAGTATAGAGTAAGGAACTCAACAAGCAACCCTGTGGTGTACCAGTGTTAAGAATAAGGGCTGAAGAGATATGATTACTTAATCTGACCCTCTGAGAGCAGCCAAACAGGAAATCCATAATCCAATTTAGGACTGAAATATGATTTATTTTAATCAGATTTATAAAGCAGTGGTAGGGAGGTCAATTCGATGTTTCCAATTCAATATTTTCTCCTATACACAGGCTTCGTATAGTTTAAAACAGGGACTGAAAATTTGTCTCTGTAGAACTGCCTGCAAAAATTTTTTCCTCTCTGTCCAAAAGACATTAGCATAGTTTCCCATCATTTAAGGCAAGAAATATAAGACAGCTGCATACTAAATCTTACAAAAAGATGAATATGAGTAAAAACAACTCTTTTTCACCAAAACAGAAAACCCAAGTTTATCTCCTATAGATAAAGGTTTGGGACCCACCCCAGCAACTAAAAAATAGAATAGAATAGAATAGAATTTTTATTGGCCAAGTGTGACTGGACACACAAGGAATTTGTCTTGGTGCATATGCTCTCAACGTACATAAAAGAAAAGATACGTTCATCAAGGTACAACATTTACAACACAATTGATGGTCAATATATCAATATAAATCATAAGGATTGCCAGCAACAAAGTTACAGTCATACAGTCATAAGTGGAAAGAGATTGGTGATGGGAACTATGAGAAGATTAATAGTAGTGCAGATTTAGTAAAAAGTTTGTCAGTGTTGAGGGAATTATTTGTTTAGCAGAGTGATGGCCTTCGGGAAAAAACTGTTCACCTTAGTTTAAAATTTAAATATTTTTAAGATGAGACAGACAAAGTCATGGGACATTACTTTATTAATGACTATTGGTCTTGATTGATGTTTACTGTTTCTGGAAACATGGGGATTTATTTTTGGTGATTGTCTGTAAATCACACTAGATACCTGGCAACCACATGTCCATGTGTTTTCCAGGCAACTTTTTGGACGTAATTTGCCTCTGCCATCTTCCTAGGGCTGAGAGGGAATGAATGGTCCAAAGTCACCTAGCTAACTTTGTGCCCAAACCAATACTCAGGGTTCTCCATCCATTGTCCAAGACCAACCATTAAACCAAACCATTAAACCAAACTTTCAGAATGATTATGTAGAATACATTAGGTAATAGTTGATAAGAATCAAAAGTAGAAGAGCACTATTACCCTCCTGCCAATTCTTATGACCTTCCTTAGCACATTAGATTGTTGAGTATATGATACTTGATATTGAACTAGATGAACCTTTGGCTAAGGGTATTCATCAGTTTGGCTGGATCCCAGTTCCCAAAACAGAATAGGATAATTCAGAATAGATTTTCTTTTTTTCTGTGCTGAAGCAGGAAGGTCTGAACTGTGTCAAAATGGGCATCTACAAAGTTTTGATACCCTGGCCTGCAGCCTTAGCAGGAAATTAACTTTTTGCATAAAATGACAGAATGGAAAAGAAAGGGGGAGCATTATTATTTTATATATATATAGAGAGAGAGAGAGGAGGAGGAGGGAGGGAAGGATAGGGAGAGGAAAAAGTAAAGCGAGAGACAAAGAGAGAGACTGGCCCAGTCTCCCTCATCTTCATCCAACACTACTTCACCATGGCTGCCTTCAAATCACATCAACCTTTGCTTTCAGGCAACCTCTGAGTTCCTAGTAAGTGGTGGTCGGGAACAGTAAGGTGAAGAAAGAGGTCATTTTTTTTTACCATTTTCTTTACAATCTAGTTATGCTTCATAGTTGCTCACCTCTGATCTGAAAAGGCCCTGTGACAATTGTTTTTGAGTGCATTAGGACTTGACATGATCCGTTTTTATGGAAGAAGACCAGCAAATTAATCCCTGATTGTTCCACTTTAGTACAGTCAGCTCCATTTTTTTTAAAAAGGACATATTAATCCTTATGACACCTCTTTCTATGGAGACTTTTTTCTATTGCCCATCTGCCCCACTCCACTTCCCCCCTAAGACTGTTTGATGGTGGTACCAGTGTTGCCCATAGCAAGAGAAACAATATTGCTAATTATCATTGCAACTGTATCTAAACAAATGAATAAGCATTTGAAAAGGACCAAAAGATTTTAAAGGCATGCAGTGCAAAAGCAACTACATGCATTTCTATAAATATGGAAAGCTTTGTCCTTCGTAAACCTCAGATTTGTTTGGAAATTCTAAAACAATCACTCAAATTTATTGAGCAATTTAAAACTTTTCTAAATCTCCAGACACTTTTTCTCAGGTTGTTCCCCTTGTGCATTTTGAGCTAGGAGCAAGGAACTTAAATCCCTACTTTTAAAGTCACTTGTTTTCATGCTTATCATAACTCTTAATTTGTTTTTTGTTCTTTGGACTATTTCCCAGGGGAAAATTTTCATCATACAAACATCAATCCATGACTTTTAATCTAACTGTATTTTAAAATTACAAAGTATGTAGTAATCTTTTCACTTTATTTTGGAAGGTATTTTTCATAAGCAAATGGGTATCTTGTTAACTTCCCCCAAGATTCATTTCTTGGTTTCAAACCTATTCTACATAGGGGGCAAAAAACAAAAGACATTTGCATTGTCTAACAACTATGGTACTATTGCTTCTCATTAAGACTGCATTATAAATATTCATTTATTTATATTCAGTTATAACTAAGGTTAGTTATGAACACTGTGTGAATTGCTAGATGTACTGTTGGAATTATCAGTCCATTATGGCTCTGTAGTTTATTTTGATGATGTTAAAGCACTGTAATGTCTTTTGATGCAGCTAAAAGGGAAAAAAAATGCTATTCTTGCACACTATGGAGTTTCAACTGTGGATATATTTTATATAGGTAAGGCTGGGCATCTGTGGAGTGATTAGAAAAAGAATTTCTAATTTTCTTTAATGATCCAGCACAAAATCATGTGCCTTTATCTTGCCCTGTCCATCAGTGTTAACGTCATTACTGGGCAAGCTGAATTGTCTGCCCAGCATATTACTTGAGAGATTTGCAGCCATATTCTGTCATGAAAATTATTAGGAAGGTCTCACAAGGATGATTGATTAAATTCCTTGCCAGTGAACAGAACTATCAAGTCATTCAGCTCAACACACATTGCACAATTTCAAAAAGAGAAGCCAGCTTTCTGTGGTGCTGTTCCAATTCTGTCTTGACTCACTGATGGCTGCTATGGAAGATGTAGCCATCTCTTGCCTGTCATATATTTTTTGTAAAGAATTTGCCCTTTCATCTGTTGACATTTATTAATCTGAGGAAAAACAAGGATTAGAGAATACAGAATAAAAGTGATTATAGAGTTCTTTTGTTGCCTTCACTATGTATGAAGTTTTACATAGACAATTGTGTCTACTTCTGCCAGAGCCAGAGCCAGAGTCAGTTTGATTAGTGATTGAGGCATCAGGTTAGAAAATTTTGAGTTCTAGTCCCATTTTAGGTAAAAAGCCACCTGGGTGACCTTGGGCCAATCATTTTCTCTCAGCCGTAGGAAAATGGAGGCAATGGCAAACCATTTCTGAGAAAATTGCAGGGACTTATTCAGGAATTAGATATGACTGAATGGAAGCAAAAAATAAAATAATAAAATAAAAATTAAAAGTTTCTCAGCTTTAAACATCATAGTTTTGCTTTCAAAAGGGGGAAATGTAAAATATATTTGGTAAAGAGAAATAAATAAATAAATGTAAAATATATTTGGTAAAGAGAAATAAATAAATAAATACAAGAAGGAGGATTCATAGCTTAGAAGCACAACATCGGAAAGGGACTTGGACAACATGCTAAATATGGGCCAGCAGTGTAGAGGATCTATTAGAAGGGCTAATTAATATGTTATGATATTTAGTAATGGGCAAAAAAGAAGACCATCCAAAACAGAACCATATGAGTGGAGAATCCTTCGATTCAGCTGGGTCTAATCTGTGGAAAATTTAAAAGCCAGTATCAAATTTTGAAGTGGGCCCAGAAATGCGTAGCTAGCTAATACATTGTAATATAATTCAATAACTTTGCTATAGTAATGATATAAATAGCCACATTCTGGAGAAAGTGATATTTGTTCCCTACAAGGAGTAAATTCAGAATAAGATCTGGAAAAAAAAATTAAAGCATGCCTAATCAATTCTAGTTCAGCTTTCCCTATATACAGCCACAGCCAACATGCTAAACAAAGTTGGTAAAAGACATTAATTAAGACTTCTGCCAATTGTGTTATGTTAATACAGAGAGGAAAAACCTCAAAGGAAGATTAGCATAACCTCAGACTTGGCTTTTCAGAAGGAAAAAAAAAATCTCCTATCCAGATAAGAGCATTACCCAACATTTTTGTCCCTTTCTAGAAATGTATACAAGAACTTGTGCAGGAATTTTTCAGCTGGCTCAGGAAGTCCATACGCTGTAAAGGGGCCATAGTTGCCCATCCCTGCTCTAGAGGATTAATATGTGGAAGTCATGTAGAACTGTATGTTGCTTTCACATTGATGATACTGCCCTTCATGCTTTCAGATAACTCTGTGCAATAGTTGCAAGCAGATGATTAATGACAAAGGATGCTGACTGCCTAAAAACAATTGTACCCAGACAACACATTGTTTGATGGAAATTGAATTTTTATATGTTATATAAATAAAATAAATAAAACATGGGGAAAAAATGACAAAGGATGCAATGTAGACTATTATGTTAGATATAAGATTATTGAATATAGCACGGGTGTCAAACTCATGGCATTACATTGCCATCACATGACGTATTGTGATGTATTTTCCCTTCCTGGAGCTGTGGTGCACGTGACCTGTGCATGATGCATCTGGTCCGCAGGATACAGCATACTTTCCCAAGCACAAGCTTCTGACCAACCAAGAATGATGGGATATATCAGAAGGCTATTTCTCTTAAACTCATCCCAGTCAGTCATGCCTTGAAATGCACTGAGGTTTTTAGACAATTACTATAAATTAAGATAATAAAAGCCACTGAAGGTGAAGATGCAATGCGTACAATTCAATTTTATATAACCTTATCCCCCCCCCTTTAGTAAAATGATTGAAATAATCCTGCCGTTAAAAACTTTGGAGGTGTGTTTTATGGATGGAACCCCAAAACATTAGTCATAAGAATAACAATGAATCTAGGAACGGACATACTATTTAGAAGACTTTATGAAGCAGGCAGCCAAGTAGGCAGCCATCTGGAATTTGTAGCCATTGTTAAAATAACAAGGTGCTAACAAGATAAGTGAAAGTGTTGTCCACAAGAATGTAAAGCAGATTAGCAAGGAAAAGAATTATGGTGGCACTGCTTGGAACCAATCTCTTCTAGAGAAATATCTGAAGGAGAATAATGTAAAGGGCCCATGTACTAAAGAGCCTCTATTTTTTTAAAAAAGTGTTGATTTAATAATAATAACAACAACAACAACAACAACAACAGAGTTGGAAGGGACCTTAGAGGCCTTCTAGTCCAACCCCCTGCCCAGGCAGGAAATCCTACACCATCTCAGACAGATGATTATCCAACATTTTCTTAAAAATTTCCAGTGATAGAGCATTTACAACTTCTGAAGGCAAGTTGTTCTGCTTATTAATTGTTCTAACTGTCAGGAAATTTCTCCTTAGTTCTAAGTTGCTTTTTCCTTGATCAGTTTCCACTCATTGCTTTTGTTCTATCCTCAGGTGCTTTGGAGAACAGCCCAACTCCCTCTTCTTTGTGGCAACCCCTGAGATATTGGAACACTGCTATCATGTCTCCCCTAGTCCTTCTTTTTATTAAACTAGGCATACGGAGTTCCTGCATCCGTTCTTCATATGTTTTAGCCTCCAGTCCCCTAATCATCTTTGTTGCTCTTCTCTGCACTCTTTCTAGAGTCTCAACGTCTTTTTAACCTTTTTTTTACCTTGCATTCTATAGACTTTTTTTTACCTTGCATTCTATAGACTACTCGCAGAATCCAAAGAATAATCAAATATACCGGTTGCAGAGAAAATTAACCAATAGTTTTTCCTGACCCAGTATAACTGCAATATACCCAGCCCAATGAATGCTTTGATTTTTAAATGTCTATAAAGAGGTTCGGTAACCCCCCCATCTCTTTTGGTGAATCTTTCCTACCTCGGGCTAACCATAAAAATCAATAAATCAATGCATGTTTCTAATTAAATAGATCTCAGTCTCTAGTTCAAACCAACCCCACTGAGGGAATAAGTTTTTGAACTAAAAAATATGGTCCCATTTTTTTAAATACAGTGATTTTTTTTGGGGGGGGGGGAACCCGCTATCTTCCTAGGAATACTTTTACTTACTATAAAAATCAGCTGGGCTGCTAAAAAGTCAACAAGATTATATTTTGTGAGAAAAATGTTGAGATACCAAAATCATATAAACTGTGACTAATCTATATGTCTTATCTGTGGAATAGAAATTGTATCATTATGATACAGCAAAGTGAGAGAAGGAATGACATATTATCCATCCCATCATTTGTCTGATTCTAAAATAGTTCCACTATCTTAAACAAGCAACAGTATCTTGAAGAAACATTTTTTTTCCTGCACAACAATAAATGTTTATAGTTTCACCCCTTTTTAAAATGTGTAAATAGTTCTACACTTTGATTTTGCAGTAATTCTATTTTCAAGGCTATACAAGTTAACGTCTAAGTGATATTCAAACCCATGTATCTCAGGATGCCTGCTCAGTGGTGCTGTGGATGCTAACATACTTCTAAATAAAATAGCTACAAAGAAAACAATTACCCAGTTTTCCTGTCTGAATAAGGAAATATGAGATGTTCAAAATTTACCTGTGCTGATAAATATGGTATTATAAATATGTTGATGACTTCAAAAAATTTACATGGATCAAAAGAACTGAAGGATTACAGTTTTCAGTGGAAAATTCACAACCGATGCAGTGCATATTCTGCTAAACACAATTATACGATTTATTTATTTAACATATTTAAATAGTTCTCCATCTTATACCAAACTCTGGTGAACCCAATCAAGAATTAAAATGATATCAATAATAAAACAAAATGAAAACCGTAATAAAACTATTAATGTCATAAAAATAAATATATATATATAAAACTGGTGCCAAGTTCAGCTTTTGAAGTGCAGTCACTACATATTAGAGGACAATGCAATGATATCCAGAATTAGTATAGATTAAAATGGTAATATGTGTAGTTAAAATCATATGAACCACATGACTATGGACTGGAATATTCAAAGACATATAATCCAAAACTTAATCAGATACCTTTTGAAAAGATATCCTATATGACAGTAACAGTTTTTGCTAATGTTTAAATAAGTTTGGTAATATAGTTTTTGACTTTTCCCATGAAAGAGCCAAATAGGCAAAGAGCCAGCTCAGGAATATATTATTTACATTCAGTAATATTGCGTTCTTCAGCTTTCCAATACATAAACAATATTATTGCCAACATTCAAGATTAATTTTATCAAAACTCACTAAATCTTGTAAAAATGCATGTTTCTAAGTCTTTGTTTTTATTGTTTATGATGCTTATGTATAGCAAATAAATCAAAAGAATTTGTTTATTTTGATAATTCCTTACTCTGATCCCAAGTTCCACGTTTTCACCTCCATAGATCTCCATGCCTTCATCTAGTAGACCAATTTCTTGGAAATACTCCCTGTCTACTATGAAACATCCGATCAGTGCCGGACTCCTGAAAAAACAACAACAATGGAAACATACAAATTGATTCTGGATGTATATCATTTAAGGCAAGCCCACAATTCATGAATTCAAGAGAAGTTCATTGTCTCATCTTCAACCATAAGATAGATTAACGTGAACGTTATAAAAAAAAGCTTTGCTTTTTTACATAAACAAAGTTGTTTCTTTCTGGGCTAGTTAAAAATCATTACTCATTTTTAATACTAGTAAGATGTTCCACTTTGTGGTATTTATTTATTAATTTGATCAATTTATATGCTGTAGCCGTTTATCCCTGTTAGGACTTAAGCACAGAAACATATAAATAATGACAAAACTACTAAAGAATGCCACTCTTTGGTCTCTATTTCTCAAATCCCGAAAGCACATGAAAAGAAAATTGGAGTCCAATTCAATTAAAGGAAAATCTGTTGGGGAAACTGCATTAAGGTCTCCATCCCAATCTCTTTTCAACAATAGGCAGATAGTTTTATTATGTCCTTGTCAAGGTTCCGATTGTAATTTTCCTTTGGAAGTCTCATTTTTCTTCAAAGATTCCTAGGTAAACACCAATTAAATTCCAGTCTTTCCAATAGTTCCAAAGTAACAGAATCAATAGGTCTCCAGAATTTTTGCCTTAATTGTGAATGTTGTAGAAAGGCGCAACTGGCGCACCAGGCGAACCTGGTGGAAAGCTCTCCTGGAGACGGCCGTCAAATGATCTTCAAAAGACAGCCGTGCATCCAGGAGAACGCCCAAATTGCGCACCCTCTCCATCGGGGCCAATGACTCGCTCCCGACAGTCAGCCGCGGACTCAGCTGACTGTACCGGGATGCCGGCATCCACAGCCACTCCGTCTTGGAGGGGTTGAGCTTGGGCCTGTTTCTCCCCCTCCAGACCCGGTCGGCTTTCAAACACCGGGACAGCACTTGATAGCTTCATTGGGGTGGCCGGTGTGGAAAAGTACAGCTGGGTGTCATCAGCGTACAGCTGGTACCTCACACCGAAGCCACTGATGATCTCACCCAGCGGCTTCATATAGATGTTGAACAGAAGGGGCGAGAGAATCGACCCCTGCGGCACCCCACAAGTGAGGCGCCGCGGGGTCGACCTCTGCCCCCCCCTCAACACCGTCTGCGACCGGTCGGAGAGATAGGAGGAGAACCACCGATAAACGGTGCCTCCCACTCCCAATCCCTCCAACCGGCGCAGCAGGATACCATGGTCGATGGTATCAAAAGCCGCTGAGAGGTCTAATAGGACCAGGGCAGAGGAATAACCCCTGGCCCTCCAGAGATCATCCACCAACGCGACCAAAGCCGTGTCATTGCTGTAACCGGGTCGGAAGCCGGACCGGAACGGGTCCAGATAGATAGTTTCCTCCAGGTGCAGGGGAAACTGATATGCCACCATACTCTCTACAACCTTCGCCGCGAGCGGGTTGGAGACGACGATAATTACCTAAAACAGCGGGTCAGGAAGGCTTCTTGAGGAGGGGCCTCACCACCGCCTCTTTCAAGGCGGCCGGAAAGACTCCCTCCAACAAGGAAGCACTCGTAAGCCCCTGGAGCCAGCCTCGTGTCACCTCCTGAGTGGCCAGCACCAGCCAGGAGGGGCACGGGTCCAGTAAACACGTGGTGGCATTCAATCTACCCAGCAACCTGTCCATGTCCTCGGGAGTCACAGGGTCAAACTCATCCCAAACAACATCACCAAGACCGCCCTCAGATACCCCGTCTGAATCGCCACAATTTTGGTCCAGACCGTCCCTAAGCTGAACGATTTTATCGTATAGATAACCGTTAAACTCCTCAGCACGTCCCCGCAACGGGTCATCCCGCTCCCCCTGGTGAAGGAGGGAGCGGTCACCCGGAACAGGGCAGCTGGGCGGTTATCTGCCGGCGCAATGAGGGAGGAGGCGAGAACGCCTCGCTTCCCTCAGTGCCACTAGGTAGGTCCTAGTATAGGATCTAACTAGTGTCCGATCAACCTCTGAGCGGCTGGACCTCCAGGAACTCTCTAGGCGTCTTCTCCGGCGTTTCATCCCCTCAGCTCCTCGGAGAACCAAGGGCGGTTGGGATCTGCGCCGGGTCAGAGGCCGCAAAGGCACGACACGGTCTAAGGCCCCGCCGCAGCCCGTTCCCAGGCTGCAGCCAGTTCCTCTGCCGTGCCGTGAGCCAGACCCTCAGGAAGTGGCCCAAGCTCCGTCCGAAACCTCTCTGGGTCCATCAGGCGCCTGGGGCGGTACCATCGTAATGGTTCCGTCTCCCTGCGGTGTTGGGTAGCGGTCAGAAAGTCCAGGCGAAGGAGAGTGATCTGACCATGACAAAGGTTCAATGACTATTTCCTTTAAGTCCAGATCTCTCGACCACTGACCAGAGACAAAAATCAGGTCCAGTGTGCCTCCCCCGATGTGAGTGGGGCCATCCACTACTTGAGTCAGGTCCAAGGCCGTCATGGAGGCCAAGAACTCCCGGGCTACCGTCGATGACGAGCCGGCAGATGGCAAGTTAAAGTCCCCCATGACTAATAGTCTGGGGGTCTCCACTGCCACCCCGGCAAGCACCTCCAGGAGCTCGGGCAGGGCAGCTGTCACGCAGCAAGGAGCCAGGTACGCGACCAGCAAGCCCATCTGACATCTATGACCCCACCTCACAAAGAGGGATTCACACCCGGCGATCTGAGGTACAGTGGTCTCCCTCGGCGAATGGTAATATGTGTAGTTAAAATCATATGAACCACATGACTATGGACTGGAATATTCAAAGACATATAATCCAAAACTTAATCAGATACCTTTTGAAAAGATATCCTATATGACAGTAACAGTTTTTGCTAATGTTTAAATAAGTTTGGTAATATAGTTTTTGACTTTTCCCATGAAAGAGCCAAATAGGCAAAGAGCCAGCTCAGGAATATATTATTTACATTCAGTAATATTGTGTTCTTCAGCTTTCCAATACATAAACAATATTATTGCCAACATTCAAGATTAATTTTATCAAAACTCACTAAATCTTGTAAAAATGCATGTTTCTAAGTCTTTGTTTTTATTGTTTGTGATGCTTATGTATAGCAAATAAATCAAAAGAATTTATTTTGATGATTCCTTACTCTGATCCCAAGTTCCACGTTTTCACCTCCATAGATCTCCATGCCTTCATCAAGTAGACCAATTTCTTGGAAATACTCCCTGTCTACTATGAAACATCCGATCAGTGCCGGACTCCTGAAAAAACAACAACAATGGAAACATACAAATTGATTCTGGATGTATATCATTTAAGGCAAACCCACAATTCATGAATTCAAGAGAAGTTCATTGTCTCATCTTCAACCATAAGATAGATTAACGTGAACATTATAAAAAAAAGCTTTGCTTTTTTACATAAACAAAGTTGTTTCTTTCTGGGCTAGTTAAAAATCATTACTCATTTTTAATACTAGTAAGATGTTCCACTTTGCGGTATTTATTTATTAATTTGATCAATTTATATGCTGTAGCCGTTTATCCCTGTTAGGACTTAAGCACAGAAACATATAAATAATGACAAAACTACTAAAGAATGCCACTCTTTGGTCTCTATTTCTCAAATCCCGAAAGCTCATGAAAAGAAAATTGGAGTCCAATTCAATTAAAGGAAAATCTGTTGGGGAAACTGCATTAAGGTCTCCATCCCAATCCCTTTTCAACAATAGGCAGATAGTTTTATTATGTCCTTGTCAAGGTTCCGATTGTAATTTTCCTTTGGAAGTCTCATTTTTCTTCAAAGATTCCTAGGTAAACACCACTTAAATTCCAGTCTTTCCAATAGTTCCAAAGTAACAGAATCAATAGGTCTCCAGAATTTTTGCCTTAATTGTGAATGTTGTGCAAATCCTTTATTAAGATGACATGAACAGAAATGTGACTGTATTGGAAGCAGCAAACAAATTTATATCCACGATTTATAGATGTGTCTCTCTGTGTGTGTTATGTTCACAATTTTCAATAAAAGAATAGATAAGAGACTGAAAAGCTATCGGGCAATCACAATCTTGCTCTCTTCTGTCCAAGATTTTACTTTACCTCCTGTCTATTTTGAGCTTTCATCCTCCTTATGTTTAAACGATCAGGAAAACAATAAAAAAAAGGAGGAAGGACAAACTGCATTATGCATATATTATTTCCTATTTGACTTTCACATGACTGAGAATGAAAATAGCACAAGATTAGCATTTATGTGCTAACATGTACACACTGTTAAATGAATGAAAACTACAACTTTCCTATACATATGATAGATCAATGTAGCACTTCATATTCAAAAGATACCAGTACTTTGGAGCACATGGGACACTTGTTTTGCAACTCCTTAAAATAACAGTGCCCTTTGCAGCTGTTATGTAATTATTTGGAAAGTATGCATTTGGTTGAAAGAATTGCAGACAGGTCCGATTTGTCCATTCTTCCGCATTCAAAAGGATCATCTGCTTTTGAATCTGACGTGTTACACTGCTCTATCATATATACTGTATATATACCATATTTTTCGGAGTATAAGACGCAGCTTTCCCCCCCAAAAAAGAGGGTGAAAATCTGTGTGCGTCTTATACTCCGGATGTAGCCCCGCCAAGCTTCTCAAACGGAGGTTTCAGAGGCTGGAAAAAGCATCAGAAACAAAGATTCAGAAAAGAAGCCCCCAAACAGAGCTTCAGAGGCTTTTTTTCTGAAGCTCTTTCAGAGGCTTTCAGAGGCAGAAAAAAGTTTTTTCTGAAACAGAGTTTCAGAAGTTTCAGAGGCAGAAAAAAAAGCAAAAAAGAAAAAAAAAGAAAAAGCAAGGCACAGAGCTCACAACCAAGGAACCTCTTGCTAAAATTCACCTCTGGGAACAGCTGATTGGGGGTATTCCAGGAGGCCAATCCACCTGCCGATCAGCTTTCTTCTTATTTTCCTCCCCAAAAACTAAGGCGTGTCTTATACTCCCGTGCATCTTATACTCCAAAAAAATATGGTATATAGGAAAGACACCCACATTGGACTTTTCATACATTCATTCTTTCTTTCATACATCTCCATTTGGTCTTTCACATGCCATATACACACACCTGCAGTTATCCACAGGTAAATATAGATAATGACATAGTAAAACTAGTAACACTTGGTAATACATATTGGATGCCAATGCTATCAAAATATAAGACTGATGTATGTATTCAGCACAGCTTGAGCCCAAGGTGCTGTTTCCACTGCTTATGGCCCTCAGCAACTCATTGCATTGTGCGGGCATTTCAATTATACTGCCATGCAATGCCAGAATATATCTTCAGGAAAGACCAGACAATTTGGCAACCAATCTGATGAAGTCAGCAAAAGCGGGAGTCAGGGCCCCAGGGGATTTATATACCAAGGAAGGAAAGAGCGTTAATTCATTTTTTAAAAAAATCCCAGTGAATACTTTGACATGCAGAGACAAAGACAGAAATGTCACTATTATCATTATGTGAGGAGGAGGAGGAGAGCATGGGGGACAACTGGATTCTAATTAAAGGAGTTCAAGAGTTCTTAGAGAAGAAACAATTTAGCATTCATTATGAAAATGATGATCAAGCTGTAATAAGGTAAGGCATCTATTCTTGATGCGATCATAAGATTTCCAAAGTCACAAGTGCTAAAATTTCTCTTTTCTCCTTATGTAGGTCAGACTCTCTGCGATGATAACAAAACTATAGGAGGCTGGAATGAAGAAAACACCAGTAGATGACTAATATTATCCTTCAGATCTGTAAACAAGCCCTCTTCTGATTTCTTTTATTGTACAATAGAAGTATCTTCAAGAATATTCTGAAAAGATGCTAATGCCAAAGCATTCATATTTTTATTCTATTTATTCCATTAATGTGTCCTTCCCTTTACTTACAAATAATTAAATTACTCTACTAATGTAATTGAATTTTGATGGGAAAAAGTAAACAGTGTTAAACAATTCTTGCTGTTTAAGATGAACATGTCTATCACCTCCTAGTCTTCATTCCATTTGAAATATTAAATCACAGTTAGTGGTTGTTCCACATATACATGCAATTGAAATGTAAGCAGCTACCATTTCTAGTTAGCATGACTGCAATTTGAAACTAGTTTTACATTTGTCCAGCACGCTGAACTATCAAAGAGCCACTAATCATAGTTAGATCACTCTTATGGGGGAACATGGTTTAGCTGACAATGACATGAAAATTATCCCAATTTGTCATGGCATAAATAGGTTTTTACTAGAAGTGAAAATGTCTCAGCAGACAGTCACGGGGCATTAACAACTACCTTATGCCATATGCTTCCAACCTTTCACATTTCATTTTTTCAGATCCTGGAGTGAGTTACTAGACTTTATGTGGTATCCTTCGGTCATCTACATGATTGATCTCCCTTTAATCTCCCTTGTAATCTATAAGTTAGCACTACAAATCAGACGTGACCACAGGATTGAAAGCTTTCTTCCAACGACTAGCCTTGTGGTGCGACCATAACAATCTGGAACTGAACACACTCAAAACTGTAGAAATGGTGGTAGACTTTAGGAGAAACCCTTCCATACTTCCACCCCTCACAATACTTGACAACACAGTATCAACAGTAGAAACCTTCCAATTTCTAGGTTCTATCATATCACAAGATCTAAAATGGACAGTTAACATCAAAAACATCATCAAAAAAGGACAACAAAGACTGTTCTTTCTGCGCCAACTCAGTAAGTTCAAACTGCCCAAGGAGCTACTGATCCAGTTCTACAGAGGAATTATTGAGTCTGTCATTTGAACCTCTATAACTGTCTGGTTCGGTTCTGCAACCCAACAAGAAAGACACAGACTTCAGAGGATAATTAGAACTGCAGAAAAAATAATTGCTACCAACCTGCCTTCCATTGAGGACCTGTATACTGCACGAATCAAGAAGAGGGTCGTGAAAATATTTATAGATCCCTCACATCCTGGACATAAAATGTTTCAACTCCTACCTTCAAAACGACGCTACAGAGCATTGCACACCAGGACAACTACAGAGCATTGCACACCAGGAGAACAGTTTTTTCCCGAAGGCCATCACTCTGCTAAACAAATAATTCCCTCAACACTGTCAAACTATTTACTAAATCTACACTACTATTAATCTACGTTTTCATCACCAATCTCTTTCCACTTATGACTGTAAGACTGTAACTTTTTGTTGCTGGCAATCATTATGATTTATATTGATATATTGACCATCATTTGTGTTGTAAATGTTGTACCTTTGATGTGTTTTTTTTCTTTTTCTTTTATGTACACTGAGAACATATGCACCAAAACCAATTCCTTGTGTGTCGAATCACACTTGGCCAATAAAATTCTATTCTATTCTATTCTATAAGGAGCGCTGTGCCATAAGCTCTGCCACTTTCATGCATGCAACATCATGATGTATATACAACAGGTTTGAAGGTTCTGTCACACTATCATGATGGTGCCTTTTTCATTTGTACCTAACCCTCTGCGGACCTCTCTGTATGAAACCCAGAAGAGCCATAGGCACTGATACAAGTACAGAAGAGTAATCTTTTTTGTTATTGACTTTTAATAATACGAGGGCAATTTTCATCCTGCAGTATTTCAAAGTTTTCTGCCACAGTGAAAGATTTTGCTACTTTATTCCCAGGATGCTTAGAATTCATTTTGAGTTTCTTTCGATAAGAATTTTGGAGCTTACTTTACTGTTGGCAGGAGATGTTTTTTGTTACATGTTTTCCTATCAGGCTGAAGCTTCCCTAGATGATCAAACTTCCTAAAGTAA
The DNA here is from genome assembly GCF_028640845.1 of Ahaetulla prasina. Taxonomy (NCBI): domain Eukaryota; kingdom Metazoa; phylum Chordata; class Lepidosauria; order Squamata; family Colubridae; genus Ahaetulla; species Ahaetulla prasina. Next base: position 273,686,328 of record NC_080539.1, read on the forward strand.
GAAAGTCCTTAGGAAGATGATTCCTTATGATGCTTTCCTTGAGATTTAATGGAAATATAAGAAGATTGCTGGAAAAACAGGTCACCCACATGTATATCTTGTACAGCTAAATTGGAACTAGAACAAAATATTCCATCTTTGCAAATTTATAAAATACTCTTATTATCTTCTTGTTGTTTGGCAAACAAAATAAACACATTTTTTTTCATCAAATTGAAATTAAAAATGATCCCATATGTAGTTTTTCTACATGATACTGTCTGTATATGAAGCTATCGAAGTGCTGTCCCGGTGTTTGGAAGCCGTACGGGTCTGGATGGGGAGAAACAGGCTCAAGCTCAATCCCTCCAAGACAGAGTGGCTGTGGATGCCGGCATCCCGGTACAGTCAGCTGAGTCCTCGGCTGACTGTTGGGGGCGAGTCATTGGCCCCGATGGAGAGGGTGCGCAACTTGGGCGTTCTCCTGGATGAACGGCTGTCTTTTGAAGACCATTTGACGGCCGTCTCCAGGAGAGCTTTCCACCAGGTTCGCCTGGTGTCCCAGTTGCGCCCCTTTCTAGACCGGGATGCCTTATGCATGGTCACTCACGCCCTCGTGACGTCTCGCCTGGATTACTGCAATGCTCTCTACATGGGGCTCCCCTTGAGGGGCATCCGGAGGCTTCAGTTAGTCCAGAATGCGGCTGCGCGGGTGATAGAGGGAGCCCCTCGTGGCTCCCGTGTGACACCTATCCTGCGCAGACTGCACTGGCTACCTGTGGCCTTCCGGGTGCGCTTCAAGGTGCTGGTGACAATCTTTAAAGCGCTCCATGGCATAGGGCCGGGCTATTTACGGGACCGCCTACTGCTACCAAATACCTCTCACCGACCCGTGCGCTCTCACAGGAGGGACTCCTCAGGTGCCGTCAGCTAGGCAGTGCTGCCTGGCGACACCCAGGGAAGGGCCTTCTGTGGGGCTCCCACCTCTGGAACGAACTCCTCCAGGACTCCGTCAACTTCCGGACCTCCGAACCTTTCGTCGCGAGCTTAAAACACACCTATTCATCTGCGCGGGACTGGATTAGATTTTAAAAAATTGGTTTTAAGGGGTTTTTATTATTTATATTGTTTTAAAAATTAGGCTATAGAATAAGTTTTTTAATTGTTGTTTTTAATCTGTATTTATATGTGTTTTAACTGCCTGTGAACCGCCCTGAGTCCTTAGGGAGATAGGGCGGTATATAAATATAAATAAATAAATAAATAAATAAATAAATAAATATAGTACTATCCTGTAGAGTGGCTCTAGTTGTCTCATTTAAATATTGGTAGGAATCTGTTCCAGGTGTCTTCAAGATGGAAACATATTTTTAGTTTTCTGCCACAATTATGAAACTAGCACTTCAAATGTGGACTCTTTAAGAATGCTCCAAGTGCAGAGTTTACTTTCCTCTTTATAATATAATGTTGTAAGTGGACAAAGGAATTACCAAGCTTGTAGAGTTAGTGATCAGCATATGGTTGATGTCATCTTCTCTTAACATTTACGTTTTCCTAACATTTACACGAAGTCTAGAGATCGTTGCAGAAAACAACTTGATACTTCTTCCAGTCAATTTCCTGCTGATGTTATGATTGTTGTGGACAACTTATCGAATAATGTACATTATATCACTTACTACAAGAAACACTATAATTGCAGAAGTGAAGACTTCTGCCTCAGTTGTAACATTGCAAAAACAGCTTTAGTGTGCTTGAGCCAGACTGATTATTATACAGAAGTTATAGGTCTACGGATCAGCAACCTTTCAAACATTATATGCTATCACAGTCTAATGTGATGCCCTGGGTGCTCTCTGCCTAAATCTCTGGAGACCATAAACCTTATAAGCAGTACTGACTTCATACGATTTTAGCCTTTTCAACAGTTTTAAATTATTTCAATTTCATTCTGGAGTCTAAATAGATGACAATCATGTGGTGCTTATAGGTGTTGCCTTACCCAACATGATACAGTATATAACTGTATTAGAGGATCAAAACTTGGCATTTTCTTTGATTATTTTTGGCCTTTTAATTCTGCTTTTCATGAACATTTACTGACATATGCACATTACCTTATAGGAGCCGTAGTGTTTTCCAATTTCCACCAAGATTTTGGTGGATTTAGATATCGACACCATAATTCCCAATCAAATCCTTGGGCAGATAGTGGGTATTCTTCTAGTTCAAAGTTGTCATATTTGATATTATCAAATGATGGAGATATAACTCGTTTTCTGTTTTCTTTTATCCTGGTGAGTACTGGCTCAGCCCTTGAGAAAAGGAAGATGATAAGTTTGTTTCAACAATGATAGGTAGCAGATGATTCTTACCTTTGATCCATGCACCCTCCTCAACGTACATATACATATATATGTGAGAAATGAGTAATTATTTACTAAATAAATACTTCTATCCTTTTAAAGTCTTACATCAAAATAGAAACAAAGGTGGGGGAAAGGGAAGCTGTTAATTAAGATGTCTTAAATAACAGATGGGAAGGACACAAATAATTAAAGGTAACTGATAGGTGCTAATGGACTCAACATTGCAACAGTAATCAGTGTTGGCCTTTCAAGTTCTAAACAGCAGAAACTTAATTACAAGCTGTTTCAAAGTTCCCATAGCAATGGAACACTAGATTCTATGTAGCAAATGTCTCCCTTGACGTTATTTTAATACAAAATCAAAATACAGTATAATTGGAGTGATTAATGAGGAAGATGGACAATAGGTACTGCATTTGGAAAGACTGAAGGCTTTGTTGTCTTCAAATAGTGCTTAATTTGGATACCAGGAGATATTTTGTTTACTAAAATCCTGCTTCTGGACTATTTCTAAAACTATAGCCTGAATGGACAAATATGCAGGAAATATTTACTGATGTAGCCAGAAAGAATGTTTAGAATTTTCATAGATGGAACATTATGACTTAAGCATCGTATTTGTCTGGACCACTTATGGTGAAAAAGAAAACGTATTTTGCAAACTATCCCACCTCCCTGGGGAAAGGGTACTCTGGATGAACTCAGATTAAGAGTCTATTTTAATCAATTAGAGATGGTCAAAAAAAGGGGTTCAGCATGGGTGGGCAAGGGGGACACGTGATGCCATAAGTGCAATGATGTCATCATGCAAATGACAAAAACTATGTAATTTGCATTTGCCACGCTGCAACTGGCACAAATGACATAACTGGAGGATTTGCATAATTATGTCCTTATACTTGTAACATCAACATAGCTTCTATCAAAAGCCTTTGAGAATTATTCAAGCATATTTCCCAGCTTGGCGCCATTTCAGATATATTATTCAGAGGTTTCTATTTTTTTGTTGGTGGTTATTTCTAAAGATATGCAGCATGGCACCACTGAGAGTTGAACTATGAAATGTGTAAAGGGACACGGGAGAATACGTAAAGAAAAACCATTTTATCTCCACCTGAGAATGGGAGAATAAAGTCAGCAGTTGTGTACCTATTATACTGATGTACTGATACCTGGAACTAGGAAGCCACAACTGGAGGAATATAAAAGCAGACTTGAGTAAACAGCTTGACCTGTGTGATAACCCTCAGACCCTTTTCTAATAACCCTATCTGATGGCTGCAGATATTAGAAAATTGTATTCTCGGGAGTCTTTGCCAGTTTTGTTTAATGCACTCTTAATCTACGGCATTGTATTTTTATCCATCTGACCCTAAGAGAGATCAAGATATTTCTGGTTAAAAAGATGTGAAAAGATGAACCTAACATAGCAATAGCAATAGCACTTAGACTTATATATTGCTTTTACAGCCCTCTCTAAGCAGTTTACAAAGTCAGCATATTGCCCCCAACAATCTGGGTCCTTATTTTATCCAGCTCAGAAGGATGGAAGGCTGAGTCAACTTTGAGCCTGGTGAGATTTCAACTGCCAAATTTCAGGCAGCCAGCAGTCAGCAGAAGTAGCCTACAGTACTGCACTCTAACCACTGTGCCACCACAGCTCATATGACTCATGACTAACAGATTAGTATACTGCTATTATTGTTAATACGTAATGATATATACTAATAATACAAACAATGGCATGAAGGTCAAAGACTCAAGAACCATTTAAATGTAGAGATCTTTCAATAAAAAAAGATTTTGGTTGAAATTGTGCTGAAGAAATTATTATTTTTAATGGATATTTTAATTTATGTTGCTCTATAAACTACCAAATACTCTCCCTGAGGTGATATTGACCCAATCTATGCTAATCTGACTGAAATCCCTTAAAACATGGTTATGTGAAAAGATCTGGGGATCAAAGGAAATGGTGATCCTCTTAGATGGTTCCGTTGTTTGTCAACTAATCCTGTCTCTTAGCTGAGGAATGTGGTAGCGTAAAAAAATGTAATAAATAAAAAAAAATGTTGTCTCATATTGGTGGGAGGAAAATTTCTCTTAAATTTCCCGTTCCCATGTCCCGTTATTATGCTTATAGCCCAGGAAATCTACCTCCCAGTTTTAAAAGCTATAGTCAAGTTCTAAATAATCATACAAATATGCTTGGGGAAAAAATGCAAAATAGTTTTTTGAAAGTAAACTGTGGACATTCTGACCATTTGCTAAGTTTGTAAATGTCTGGATAGCCACTATATGGCAGCCAGGAGATACAGAACTCTTTTTGTTATTTTTGAAATCCAGGTATGACCAGTCACACCATCTATTAAGTCTTCTCATTCTAGGAATTATGCAATATGCTGCCATGATCACCCCCTCAAATGTTGTTTAAGAAATCTATAATATGCACTCATCTAGGGTTTTTAATTTAAATGGCTCTTTACAGAAGGTTAAATATGGACTGAAGCAGCAACACTGAACGAGAGAAAAACAGGCAGCATTGCACAATGCAACGAATATATCAAATAAACTTATCAATTCTTTCTTAGCTTTATGCAGTCAACCTGAACATCTTGCATTTGTCTCCCAGTGTTTGTGTATGGGAGGGAATGCTGACGAATGCATTATGAATTAGGAGGCTAAACCATCTATTGTGTTCATATGATAGGACAGTACAGTTTCTATGCATACTTCCACTGTATACATGAAGCTCCTCATCTGCCACCAAAGATTTCTCTTATCTATATATTGACATATAGCAGTGCCAGTCAGTGAATGTTCATGCAAATATCCTACCTTTAAAATATTCCAAAAGCACGGGCCCAGCCTATTCAGGGTTTAACTTTGCAACTCTATTGATTTCCAAAAGATACTTTGACTATATTGTCTTTAATTTGATAACCTAACGATGCTTAAAAAAGATCTATCTGATGCTCAATTAAATTATACCGAACCCAAGGAAATTTTCTCTATATAGATGAAGCAGCATACACAGTTTCCCAGGCAAGATGAAGAAAGTTCTTTTGAATAAGGCAGTTCAAATTGTGCAGAGAAGCAATTCAGAAAGTTCATGAACCCTCAGGTTAAAATACCTCTGGCCATTGTCTTTTCAACTCAACTGAAGTTCAATTTAATGCCTGAAGAACAATGATCTTTTATAGTTCTCTCAGGCATTGGATGGAAGTGAAAATGGAGAATGTTAATAGAATAGCCCACACAGAGTAATTCCCTGAGTCACTAGTGTACATTTGTCTGAATTTTATCAGTCAAATAAGCCTTAGAACAGATGCTTCAGCATTCTAAATGTTCCAAAACATTCTTCATCATTGTATTCAGACTGGTACTATTTTACAGAAGTACTTAAAAGTAAAAGTGAAAATGCTCCAAGTGTTTTGGATTACAACTCTTATAATACCCCTTGGGATGAAAATTCTCCTAATGCTATTTACCATGTTCCTGACGGGAATTCCAATCCAAAATATTGCAAGGAAAGTCTGCAGCATTGCACTTTATACCATCTGGCTAGGCAATGTTACAATTAATTATTTAAAAGCCTGAAGTTTTACATTAGTGCTAAATTTCATCTACTGTAACTAGCTTCCCTGCTATTAGTGGAGATGTACACATGTGACAGTGCTACACTTTAAACATCTATAATATGTTTACTTCTTAAACTAAGTTAATACTGGAAATTATACTCACATTCTTCACCTGCTTATATTTTCTGATCTTTCTGTGGATTTCTTACTTCAGTGTATTCGTAGTTCTGATAACTGTGGTCTTGGATATATCTGGATATATCTGCCCTTTCGATAAATCTGTCTGTCTGACTGTCTGTCTGTGTTGTCTGTCTTACTTCTGGCTACATCATACCATTCAATTGGTGAAAATGTAGAAACTTAAATGATGTCATAAATATAATGTAATTTTGATTAAATTCAATATCAACAAAACCATTTCATAAAAACGGAAGTCTATATTCTTATCTTTCATGAATAAAAACACTGTTTTCAACACATCAAAATTGGTGAGGCTTCAAATTTAGTTTTTACTTACATTAATACTTCACTGAAACCAATGGCCAATTGACAATGGATTTTTAATACTGCATAACTGGCAATCAAAAGGACTTTGTCCACTAATATTTAAGCCAATTTACCCAGTATCATTACCCCTTACACAATTAGAAGGTCTTTCTCACATTGCATCCTGCAGCACTTTTTAATCACAAGTCTACATGAAATGACAGCAACACATACCAGCCCACGTTGAATTCTACATGTGCATCAAAGAGTGCAACTACTGGAGCAGTAGCTGCCCTCCAGCCACTAACACGAGATCGAATCAGCCCCTCTTGCTTGCTGTGGCGGACCATCTTAATGAACCCCGGTTTCCGTGTGTTCAATTCGTCAACATATTCTTTTAGCTTCTCTTTCAGCTCTTCTGCATAAAGACAAAGATGGTTAGCAACATCTTTCATACTCCCAATATCTATAAAGGGCAATCTTTAGAGGAAGACTAATAGTGTCAAAATGGCGGGGGCACCTGGAGCAATTAAAGCCCTACTTCTTTTTACATGTGAGAGATGTAAAATTATACATATTAAAATTAATCACCTTGCTGCACACAACAATTCAGCATCTATTAATCTTCCGTTGGACCATCTGCTGTTTATATTTGGAATTGGTTTTATGAAACATAAAGGATCAAAAAGAATAAGATCCTGAAAGTTGCTTGAATCCTCTATTTTCAATAAAATCCATTTTGTTTAACATATTAAATAAATGTGCTCGCTCTTCATGTAGTGACTGTTCAAAGTCACGACAGACCTCCCAAGGACTACTTATGAACTGGATTTGAAATTTGAAGATCACATGATCACATTTTAGGTGCTTGAAACCAACTTGCATTTACAGTTCTTTGAAGTGTCCAGTGGTCACATGATTACAACTTTTGTTTGCTGGAAATTGGTGTTTATTTCCAGTTTTCAGCAAAAAAAACCAATGACCATTATGGACAATGGATTTGCTTAACAACGGCCGCACTTGCTTAACAACTGGTAATTCAGTTAACAACTGCTTCAAAAAAATTCATTAAAATTGGGCCTGGTCATGTACTGGTCTACTTTATGACTGGGTTAAGTCATAAATATTGTATTTTTGCAACCACAAAACAAGAGGTAAATTTATAATGGTAAATTATTATTTGGAAGCCCTTCTCTTCCCTTCCCTTCCCTTCCCTTCCCTTCCCTTCCCTTCCCTTCCCTTTCCTTTCCTTTCCTTTCCTTTTCCTTCCCTTCCCTTCCCTTCCCAAGTACATACTTTTTAAAAACCATGTATTTATAAAATATGGGTTTGAGATATGAAAAATATGAAAATATCTGTTGGCATTAAGGAGCTGGCAACAGAAGAGTGTCATGGGTTGTACTGTGTTGTGACAGTCTTAATCACTCCTTAATTCTAATGCATATTTTCCAAAGTCTTGGATGTGATTCTTTCAGTACAAAGGCAAGATATACTCTGGCAGAAATATATAAAGCTATTAGTTTTGTTAACCTGGGCCTTAAATGCTATTGATGCACGAGAAACAGAGTAGTCATTGAAACTTATACAGAAAAAATATTGGAAGCAAGGAGAAAAATCTGATAAATTATTGACCACTTGATTGAAACAGCAACAACAAAATAACATCATTTTTAGCTCAGGGGAAAGTATATAATGTCTCTCATCTTTCAAACGAATAATTCTTTTTATTTTTGTACTCAATTCTATAATATCAAATCAAAAGTTCCTGAATAGCAAATCAATAATTTTTAAATAATAGAGTGCTTCTAATAATTTAGTATGCAACATATCATCGGTTTTCCTCATGTCTAATTAAGCCACTAACTACTGTCAGTTCTCATGTCTTCAACTATATTTTTTAAATAGAGATCAACAGTTGTTGCCTTTTTTATAAAGGCCTCAACCTACAGAAGTCCATTTAGTGACTGTTCAAGTTACAAAAGCACTGAAAAAACCGACTTATGACTGATTTCACACTTATGACGATTGCAACTTCCCTTATGACCATTGCAGGTCATGTGTAAAAATTCAGATGCTTGGCAATGTATGACTGTTGCAATGTTCCTGGGTCATGTGATCACCGTTTGCAATCTTCTGACTAGCAAAGTCAATGGGGAAGCCAGATTCCCTTAACAACTGTGTTACTAATGTAACAACTGCAGTGATTCACTTAACAAATGTGGCAAGAAAGATTGCAAAACTCACTTAACAAAATGTCTTGCTTAGCAACAAAAATTGTGGTGCTAAGTCTTGGACTTCCTGTATAGCCAATATAATGATCAATTTTTTGATTACTAAGAATTAAGGTGATGATTAGTTTTGTTATTAGTGAAAACATTTAACTATTCTTTTGTCAACACAAAAGGAAAGAGATAGAGGAAGAGAGAGAATATGACTCTGCCATAATATTTGTTGGGATATATTGACTAGAGATTGAGAAGAATTTCAGTTGTATTACTGTAACCTAACCCCATTTTTTTAATAAAGTATTGCTAAAGAGACTGTGAGAATCATGCTGGGAAAAGAAATTACTTTGGCTTGAGGCAGAGGCCAAGAACCTTATGACTAGATTATACAGAATAAATTAATGAAGGTAATATACTTTGCAAGCTTTGTAAAAAACAGTTGCTGTCAAAATTTTAGCCTCTGCATTTAACAAAGCAATCAGGCAATAATAGCTTGCATAGTCTACTTAATATTTTCCCTGGCTTTAATATTAGAGTTGTATCTGGAAGAGCAGTCTTAGAAAAAAAATACAGGCATCTGAGCTGCCTTCCACCCCTCCCCTCTTTGCCCCAGTGTCAGCACAACAGAGTTGCCAATAAAGCTGCAACCTTGAAACAGGCGTGGGAAGAAATGGGAGAGGGGTTCACTTGGAAGCACTACAGCTACCAGCAGAGAAAAGCAGCCAACTAAAACAAGGTATTTTTTTTCTTCAAAGAAGACAAAAGAAGTATAGAGGCACAGCAAAGCCGTTTTGCTTGGAGTTTGTCCGAGAGGCTTTTCAGACCCTGAGCCTAACCTTCCATGGTCCCCTCCATCCTACTCCCAGGCACCCTACACTCTGCATTTGAGTCTATGTCCACTTAATGACTTAATCACTTGCTTAATTATTGCAATGATTGAAACCCAGAACTGCAATTGTTGATCAGAGTAGTCATACAAAATATCAGACTGGAGCATACAAAACATTTGCCAGACCAGTTCTCGAATACAGCTCATCTGTCTGGAACTCACACTGCAGATCAGACCTTAATACAATTGAGAGAGTCCAGAGATATTTCACAAGAAGAATCTTCCATTCCTCTACCCGCAATATTATTATTATTATTTATTATTTATTGAATTTTTATACCGCCCTTCTCCCGAAGGACTCAGGGCGGTGTACAGCCGGAGATAAAATACAAAATATATACAATTAAAAACAAATTAAGACATAGCAAAATTACAAAACGGCTAATGATTAAAATTAAATTTAAAATATTTAAAAATATTAATAAAACCCAATTTAAAATCAAAATCATTATGCCAGTCCCGCTTGAATAAATAAGTATGTTTTTAGCTCACGACGGAAGGTCCGAAGATCAGGCACTTGACGTAGGCCAGGGGGAAGTTCATTCCAGAGCGTCGATGCTCCCACAGAGAAGGCCCTACCCCTGGGGGCCGGCCGCCGACACTGTTTGGCGGACGGCACCCTGAGGAGACCCTCTCTATGAGAGCGTACGGGTCGATGGGAGGCATAGGGTAACAGCAGCTTATAAATACCTTATGCCACCAGACTTGAAATTTTGGACTTAGACAACTTAGAACTATGCCTAAGTCTGACGTCGGTCTGACCTAAGCATACTACATAAAATTATCTGCCACAATGTCCTACCTGTCAATGACTACTTCAGCTTCAACCACAACAATACACAAGAAAACAATAGATTGTTGTGACTCTGGCCCCCAAGCCTGTCCTCATGGAGGAGGATGACTCTGAGAGTGATGGGGAGGAGCCAACAAGGCCTCCCTCTCCAGGGCCCTCCTCTCTGGCACCGCCCCAGGTTCCAGCTGCAGGCCAGGAGGAGGAGCTGACAAGGCCTCCCTCTGCCAGACCCTCCTCCTCCCTGGCAATGCCTCAGGTTCCAGCTGTGGAAGATCAATCTTGGATTGACCCGAGGCAACGATGAAAAGATAAGTGTGCGCAGCAAAGAAAAGGTGTGGCAGGCCCAGAAATTGCTGAGTCACTGTGTTCTGTTTCCCTTCCCCCAATACTCCCAGCAAAGAGTCAGTCAGAGGCCTCCTTTTCTGATTTATTTACATATATATAAATGTCCTGGCTACGTCTACCCACGGGCCTGCCAAGTTTCTGGAGATAACAAGGAAATTACAGATAAGGCCAGAATTACTCACGAATATATTCTTCCCTCCGTTGATACAGATTGTCCGCCCAAATTCATTACTTTGTCCAAGACAAAAAACCAGGAAGTCCCGCCTCCTATTTATAGTCTCTGCAGATGTCACTGCATGACAATTATGACTTGGCTTTGTCCCAACTCTTCCGCTGCTGCGCACGCCGATCACATCTACGTAACCTTGCATCACTCCAAAACTGTTCTTGGGGCGTTGCCAAATCAGAAGGAGGCTCCATGGAATCAAGCTTTGCCGGCCCCTCCTCCTCCCTTTGAGTGGGTGCCAGGGAGGGAAAGGGCTCAAGAGAAGCAGGGCTGGCCAGGTCTTCTCCCTCACTTTCTGAATCATCCGAGTCCAGGAGTCCGGGTCCAGGAACCTGGGTCACAACACACTGAGCCACACCCCACAGGGGATAAAAGTGGATGGAGTTGCCATCTGGCCCTTGTGACGGACAAAAAGCTACCAAGTGTGAACTGCAGATCAGTCGTCTGGGAGTTAAAAGGCCTGGACTGTGCAAAGGATTTTTCTGTGAGCTCTTGGCAATGGATTTTGGACATGTAGGCTTCTGTCTCCTTAAGAGATAAGGAACTCGGAACTTGGCAGGTCTTTGCACTGTTGCTGCCAAGTCTGTCATCCACTACAGAAAGTCAGGCCTGTTGTAAATATAAAGGACTGTGGGACATGCGTCTCTGCGTCTTTTCTGTGAGGTGGGGAGGGGGACAGAACATAGATATAAACTCAAGATAAACCACTCCAAATTCGATTGCAGAAAATATGACTTCAGTAACAGAGTGGTCAATGCCTGGAATGTACTACCTGACTATAGTTTCTTCTCTAAACCCCCAAACCTTAAACTGTCTACTGTTGATCTCATCCCATTCCTAAGAGGTCTGCATGCCTACCGGCCCTGTCCTAATGTCTCTTTACTCGTATCCTTTTCATGTATTAAATTTATGTTTATACTTTTTTTTAATCTGTAATCTTATATATTCTTGACAAATAAATAAATAATAAAATAATAATAACTAGGCAATCACATGATATCTCACCCAGACTGACTGAAAATCTAGGCTAAGATATAGTTGCAAATTGAAGACTACTATAACAGTAGTAAGGAAATATTGTAGTAATAATTCAATAGTAATATAAAAGAGTATAGTAACTGTTATAGTAGTTGTAATTAGTATAGTAATACAAAAAGAATAGCAATAGTATGGCAATAGTATAGTGTAGGAGAAGAGCAGGTAGAGCTGGAGAGGTAGAGTGAAGCATGATATCAGTTTAGAGTCATTATGCTCTCACAGTTGGTCCAAGTCCAACCCCTTAAATTCTGCTGACCCTTATCTGGAACCAATTTAGCAATGAACTTTGGTTGACTAGATTCTTCTGTACAGGCTTGAGCAATGCAATAGAAAACTTGGAACTCCGTCGCCTCCGACAGGACCTGGGTTTAGCTCATACAATCATCGATTGTAATGTCCTTCCTGTTAATGACTACTTCAGTTTCAACTGCAATAATACAAGAGCTACCAATACATTTAAACTTAATGTCAACCGCTCCAATTTGAATTGCTGAAAATATTACTTCTGTAACAGAATTATCTCTGCTTGGAATGCATTACCTGACTCTGTGGTTTCTTCTAATAACCCCAAAAGCTTTAACCAAAATCTATCCACTGTTGACCTCACCCCATTCCTAAGAGGACTTTAAGGGGCATGCATAAGAGCACAAACGTGCCTACCGTTCCTGTCCTATTGTTCTTTTCCTATATATATATATATATATAGGAATATATATATATATATATATATATATATATAGGACCTATATATATATAGGTCTTTGGTTGTTCGGGTTTTCTCCCGTGTAAAATTGGAAGTGTCTTGGCGACGTTTCGACGAAGTCTCATTCGTCATCTTCAGGCTTCAGCTTCGTGCTTCTGGGAGCAATGTGTGATCGCAGCTGTTTCTTCCTTTTAACTGCTAGTGGGGGTTTGAACTGATTGGGTGGGAGCTTGGCTGTGCTCTGATTGGATGGGGTTTTTTTGTGCTCTGATTGGCTGGGGGTGTGTCCTGTGTTGGTGGGGGCTTGGTTGTGCTCAGTCTAGTCTGTGCTGCAGGGGGATTTGAGCTGGTGAGCTGCATAGCTGTTGTTTGGCTTTGTGGTCGTGCTACATCTTCATAGTGGGTGTCAGTCTGCTGCATGAATGGATTGGAGGAGTTGAAATGGCTAATGTTGCAGCTGCGGTCTGGCTTCTGGTCCTTGGTCGTGCTTCATGATCAGTGTGGGTTTGGGTCTGCTTTCTGGGTGGATGTGCGGTGGTGACATCCTGTGTGGACCTTGTGAGTGTGGGTCTGGTGTCATTCCTCGTGTTAGGGACTCGTTTGTCAATAAGGGCGGGTTTCCAAATGGCTGGTAGGCGGGAGGTGTCATCTCGTTTGTTCATGCTGTGTGGGCGTTTTTCTATCTCAATGGCTTCTCTGATTATTCTGTTGTTAAAGTGTTCAGTTTTGGCGATAGTTCTGGTCTTTTTAAAGTCAATATCATGTCCTGTGACTTTAAAGTGTTGGACCAGGGAAGAAGTTGGTTCCTCTTTTTTGAATGAGTTCTTGTGTTCTTCAATGCGTGCACTTATTCTTCTGTTGGTTTGTCCAATGTATGTGGTGGGGCAGGCGGTGCATGGGATTTCATATACTCCTTGATTTGAGACTTCGTCGAAACGTTGCCAAGACACTTCCAATTTTACACGGGAGAAAACCCGAATAACCAAAGACCTATATATATATATATATATATATATATATATATGCTTATACTTCCTTGTTTCTCCCCATATATATGTTTATATATTATATAATCTTTTTGTGTGATGCTTGTGTATATTGTTATGACAAAATTAAATAAATAAATAAATAAAATAAAAAATGCATCTTCCAAACTGTCAGTTAAAGTATGTTCCTGATCCTTATGCCTGACAAAGACAATGGAAAGAACTCAAATATAGATTTGTAAGATTTACATTTTACTTTTATATCTTGTTTTTTTTTCCAAAATAAAACTTATCCACAACCCTTATAGGGAAATAAAGAAAAGCTACCTTTCTAGGGTCCAGTGGTTTTGTGTTTCTTTTAACTCTGGGTGAAGGTACAGTTTAAAAAAGACCCTGTGACATTGTATACGTTTTATAAAAAGAGGCAGATAGCATTTCAGTCAAAAATGTTTATTATGTACCTTCACATTATAGAAGTAAAAAAAAAATAAACAAACAAACCCATGTTAAAAAAACCCTAATACCATTCTTCAAGAAAATTGTTTGAACTACATGCTTTCCCTGTTTTCATGAATTTAATTTATTTATTTTATTTATTTATTTTGTCACAACATCATACAAAAAGATTATATAGTATATACACATATAAACATATATAGGAAGAAGAAAAGAAAACAATAGGACAGGAACGGTAGGCACGTTTGTGCGCTTATGCACGCCCCTTATGGTCCTCTTAGGAATGGGGTGAGGTCAATAGTAGAAAGTTTTTGGTTAAAGCTTTTAGGATTATGGGAAGAGACCACAGAGTCAGGTAAAGTATTCCAAGCACTGATGATTCTGTTGCAGAAGTCATATTTTCTGCAATCTAGATTAAAGCGGTTTACATTAAGTTTAAATCTATTGGTTGCCCTTGTATTATTGCAATTAAAGCTGAAGTAGTCTTTGACAGGAAGGACATTACAATAGATGATTCTGTGAGTTAAACTTAGGTCTTGTCGAAGGCGACGGAGTTCCAAGTTTTCTAAGCCTAGGATTTCAAGTCTGGTGGGATAAGGTATTTTGTTGTTTTCAGAGGAATGGAGAACTCTTCTTGTAAAATATTTCTGGACACGTTCAATTGTATTGATGTCAGAGATGTGGTGAGGTACCAAACAGGTGAGCTGTATTCTAGAATTGGTCTAGCAAATGTTTTATATGCTCTGGTTAGTAGTGTGGTGTTTTGGAAAAGAAGCTACATAAAATTAGGTTTACAACTCTTAGAGCTTTTTGCTATGTAGTTGCAGTGGGCTTTGGCACTTAGATCATTTGACATGAAAACTCCAAGGTCTTTAACGGGATGGGGTCGTCTGTAAGGTAATGTCCATCTAGTATGTACTTAGTTTTAGAGTTCTTTTTTCCTATATGTAAGACTGAGCATTTGCTGGTTGAAATTTGGAGCTGCCAATTTTTAGACCAAGCGGTTAGATGGTCAAGGTCGTTTTGAATGATAGAAGTGTTGTCTGTGGTGTTAAATAGTTTGACATCATCAGCAAAGAGAACACAATTACTTGAGATATGGTCACAAAGATCATTAATGTATAGAATAAAGAGTGTTGGTCCAAGGACGCTGCCTTGAGGAACGCCACTCTTGACAGGAACAGGATTTGATAAAGCATTGCCAATTTTGACCACTTGTTGTCTGTTAGACAGAAAAGCAGATATCCATTTGTGGAGGGGTCCTGAGATGCCATAGGATGTTAGTTTAAGGAGAAGTTTATCGTGTACTACTGAGTCAAAAGCTTTGCAGAAGTCTGTAGATTGCATCTATTGATTTGCCTTAATCTAGATTTGAAGTCCATATGTTTTTGCAGTGGAGAAGTTGTAAGTTACATGATAACTTTTCCTGAAACCAAATTGTTTGTTGGAGAGTAGGTTGTTAGTTTCTAAGTGTGAGGTAATGGATTGGTTGATGATAGATTCCATGACTTTGCAGGTGACGCAGCAAAGGGAGATCGGTCTGTAGTTTTCGACTAAGCTGGGGTCTCCTTTTTTGAAGATGGGGATGACTGTGGCTAGTGACCAAAGTTTGGGAAGAGAACTGGTAGTGAAAGCTTTATCAAAGATAATACTTAGGGTTCAGCTATATTAATGGAAAGTTTTTTTAAGAAATATGCACATAGTCCATCGGGTCCAATAGAAAGCGATGGTTTTAAGTTGTGAAGAGCTTTACCAACGTTGTCTTCTGTGAAATCTATATGAGTTAAATCATCATAGTCATTGCTGGTTCGTTTGTGGAATGTTGGATATGTGTTATCGGAGTTAACAAAAACTGAGCCAAAGAAAATGTTGAAGAGGTTTGCTTTGACTGTTTCGTCATTGCATTCTTTGTTGTTAGAATCTTTTAGTGGTGGGATGGATCTTGAGTCTTTAAGTTTATTGTTGACAAAATTATAAAAGGCACGATTGGAATTTGTGCGTAGAAGGTTCTCTTCTTGCTTGGTGTGGTAATTTGTGCATCAGTTTTTATTTGGTTGCATATGTTTCTGTAGCGGTTTCTGAAGTTTGTAACATAGCCTTTTTTGTTTCTTTTCCAATATTTTCTTTTCCAATAGTTTCTTTTCCAATAATTTAATATTATTAAATGTTGTATGTTAATTCTTGTAGTAATAACTGAGCCACCATATTAACGGTTTGCTCTTGTGAGATCATCAAAAGATTAATCTTATGCAAAAAGTCATCACAGTCCATCTAACCAGCACTACAGAATCTAATATAAAAATATTAACTTTTTTTTATTAAATCTGAACCCTGTATATACCTGAGAATTGTTGAAATATAGGAATAATATTTTATTGCTGCTTTTTTTTCAGCCTTAAAGCCACTCTTTTATAAAGTTTTTGCCCTCATTTCCAATCATTCTGTTTTAATAATTCATTCTTATTAATGATTTAATAAATATTCAGTATCTAAAGCACACAAAGGAATGATCCAGTTTCAATTTACCAGATACAAATAGTTTATAAAGTTTCTGAGTAGCATTTCTCACATAGGCACTTAGAAGCTCCTTAACCAATTTCTTTAAAAGTATTGCACTGAAATTTTGTTCTTGTTCATAAAGAATATGCCATATAAGCTTTGAAAGGATTAGTGACCTGAAAGGATCAGTGTTTTGCTGACTGTCTACTAATGTAAAAAAATACTTCCAAATCTTCTTTCAATTGGTTAACAACCTGTGAACTTTTTCATTGTGACATATTTAGTTACCATCTTGAATCATTAAAGAATGACTAACATAATGGGGGTATGGTCTGATATAACTATACAGTTGTGGTACTACATATACTCTTATTTTCAGGAGATCAGATATTGCTATATGTCTACTAAATTAAATTCCAAATACTAAATTTAGAATGTTTCACTATGCATGGTGAAATTTGCTTGAAAGAGAGCTGATTCCAATGAAGGATCCAATTTTTTAAAATATAACCTTATTGACTTTTTTTTAAAAATGCAAAGTTTTAACATATATAGATAAAGATATAAGAATGCGTCTAACTCTTGCTCTAAGGTTAATATCTGTCTACATTATTTTGATAATCCCATATAATACTAATAAATTCCAAAAACAGCTTTTCATTTCTTTCAGTTTCTTGCAAAAAGTCCAGTGTGGTTTTTAACTAGAAATAAAATTCATTAAATATTTTCTGTGATAAAGACTGTCAATTATGCCATCTGCCAATTCCACCTGTTTAAACATCCATTCTTCCACTGCGGATATTTTTAAGTTCTTCAAACTTTGAACATATAAAAGTCTTGCTGCCTTTATCATATATAAAACCAAAATTCCATAAGATGTTTTAATTTGTTGGTCCACTAAGCCCCCAAAAATGATCTCTGATTTCAATTGTATATTTAATTTGTCCTCTGTTTCCATTTTTAATAAAGGTTTATATGTCTTAGCAATAATATGATCATCATTTTACAGAGTCCTACATCAAATTCACTTTCAACTTTTTCACATTCACATTTCTTCTTATCCATCTTAAATCTTTCTATTAACTGAGTATAGGAAAACCAGTGGCACATAAAATCTTTTAACTCTATTTTTTCTTGCTTTTAAGTTGAATTCTCTTTGAGAAAAAAAATATCAACAAATCAGCATTTTTATTTAACTATTATTTCCCTTCTAAAAAAGGCTTCTTGGGGTATGACTAGCAAAATGATATTTAAAATACACATTCACTTTGACTTTATCATATCAGAAATAACCATGCCATCCAAACCGTAAGTCATGTCCTTCCAATGCCTGTAGTTTCCTATTTCTTAAAATCACCCACTCTTTCATCCAAACTAAACAACAAACTGAAAAAAATAATTTCACATTTGGTAACCCTAACTCTATGGGATGCAGTGGCTCAGAGGCTAAGACACTGAGCTTGTCGATCAGAAGGTCGGCAGTTCAGCAGTTTGAATCTCTAGCACCACATAATGTAATGAGCTCCCATTACTTGTCCCAGCTTCTGCCAACCTAGCAATTTGAAAGCACGTAAAAAATTCAAGAAAAAAAATAGGGATCATTTTGGTGGGAAAATAACAGCGTTCCATGCGCCTTTGGCATTTAGTAATGCCAGTCACATGACCACAGAGACGTCTTTGGACAGCGCTGGCTCTTCGTCTTAGAAACAGAGATGAGCACTACCCCTAGAAATGGAAACGACTAGCACGCATGTGCGGGGGAACCTTTACCTTTATCTTAACCCTAACTACTCGTCTTTCTTTAATATCCTATAGGAGTTTATATTCAATTCTTGATTTCTTGCTTTGTCAAACAAATTTAGAAATATATTTTTGCCATTTGAAAAATAACATTCTAGGTAAAACATTCATCTTGATCGCAGAAATTCTTTCCAACAATGACAATTGTAATTTCCCCATTCCATTATATCTTTTTTAACTTCATTCCGTACCTTAACATAATTATTCTGATACAACATTTAATC
Organism: Ahaetulla prasina; assembly: GCF_028640845.1. NCBI lineage: Eukaryota > Metazoa > Chordata > Lepidosauria > Squamata > Colubridae > Ahaetulla > Ahaetulla prasina. Next base: position 273,704,927 of record NC_080539.1, read on the forward strand.
TTTTTCTCAATTTTGAAATGAGATTTCTTCATCAGAATATCTTGATCTGGTGCAGTCATATTTTTAGCCGACCTCTTTATTTTCTCTGTATTAATCTTAAAACCTGCTAACACACCAAAATATTTCAATTTTTTTCACCAAAAATTCAATTCCTTTTAGAGGGTCCTGTAAGATTAAAACCAAATTGTCAGCAAAAGACTGTCAATTTGAAAGTCTCATTTTTTTTTAAAACCCATCATTTTCTCATCTTCTATGTTTGGTGGCTATCCTATACGGCTGAACAGTTTTGGAAAATGATTTACAAAGAATGAAACCAATTCTAAAAGCTGAACTTCCATTCCTTTTTTTAAAAAAACGCACAGTAAACTACACTTCATTGTATAAATTCACTGTACAAAGTACAATCTTATGTAGAAGAATGCAAATAAGTAGTATAAACATGCCTCAATTACTGAAATAATTTCATATTTGAAAAACAGAATTGTCCCAGAATTTAATTCATAATGAAAGACTTTTTTGGACTATAATTTCATACATGGACTTATACCACATCCAAAACTGGGTTTTTCTTCTGTTAAAGTTAAATCAAGACAGAGTTTTTGCTGATAAAATGCAAATTATTGTAACTTCTTATTTTGTTTCATATTTTATGTTGCATTTATTACTGTTAATATTTGTACAATAATTTGTCTTTAATAATAAACCTGCAAATTTTAAAATAACAAAAGATCTAGCCATGTAAAATGAAACTAATATTAAAAATCCCATTTAACATATTCAGTTGTATTTAGTTTAACAACTAAATTTAGTTTGTAGTCTTCTTGTTTATCATGTTCAGGAGTGTGTTTTTGTCTCCTTTTTCTTTTAATTGTACCTTTCTTTCTTTAAAATGTTTATTAAAATAATACATCAATATACTCAGTAGCCAGACAAAAGAAACAGATATTATATTCAATAAATAGAGATGAATTTAACTTTAAAAATTGTCCCAGACATTTTGTTTCTCAACCCAGAGAATTGTTCCAGACATTTTGTTCTGTCAGAATTGAAGAAGCTTGTTGGATGAGAAGTGAAATATCTCCAAGCAAAACAAAGAAAGTCCAGCTGCCTTTTAAAACCCACAGTAAACTACACTTCATTGTATAAATTCACTGTACAAAGTACAATCTTATGTAGAAGAATGCAAATAAGTAGTATAAACATGCCTCAATTACTGTAGAAGAATGCAAATAAGTAGTATAAACATGCCTCAATTACTGAAATAATTTCATATTTGAAAAACAGAATTTTTTCAATTGTCCCAGAATTTAATTCATAATGAAAGACTTTTTTGGACTATACTTTGAGTCCTTCGGGAGAAGGGCGGTTTATAAATCCAATAAATAATAATAATAATAATAATAATAATAATAACTATAATTTCATACATGGACTTATACCACATCCAAAACTGGGTTTTTCTTCTGTTAAAGTTAAATCAAGACAGAGCTTTTGCTGATAAAATGCAAATTATTGTAACTTCTTATTTTGTTTCATATTTTATGTTGCATTTATTACTGTTAATATTTGTACAATAATTTGTCTTTAATAATAAACCTGCAAATTTTAAAATAACAAAAGATCTAGCCATGTAAAATGAAACTAATATTAAAAATCCCATTTAACATATTCAGTTGTATTTAGTTTAACAACTAAATTTAGTTTGTAGTCTTCTTGTTTATCATGTTCAGGAGTGTGTTTTTGTCTCCTTTTTCTTTTAATTGTACCTTTCTTTCTTTAAAATGTTTATTAAAATAATACATCAATATACTCAGTAGCCAGACAAAAGAAACAGATATTATATTCAATAAATAGAGATGAATTTAACTTTAAAAATTGTCCCAGACATTTTGTTTCTCAACCCAGAGAATTGTTCCAGACATTTTGTTCTGTCAGAATTGAAGAAGCTTGTTGGATGAGAAGTGAAATATCTCCAAGCAAAACAAAGAAAGTCCAGCTGCCTTTTTAAAAAAAAACACCTTTGGAAACAACCATGACTGAATGACTGAGAATCTCCATAGATAACTTTAAAAATTCAATGCTTCACTTATTCTTAAGAGCTGTTGATTCAGTTCTACAGGGGAATTATTGAGCCTGTCATCTGCTGGTTTGGCTCTGCAACCAAACAAGAATTATTGAGTCTCCATAACTGGCTGGTTTGGCTCTGCAACCAAACAAGAAAAGACACAGACTTCAGAGGATAATTAGAACTGCAGAAAAAACCATTGCTACCAACCTGCCTTCCATTGAGGACCTGGATACTGGACGAGTCAAAAAGAGGGCTATGAAAATATCTAGACCCCTCACATCCTGGACATAAATTACTTCAACTTCTACCCTCAAAACGACGCTATAGGGAACTGCACACCAGAACAACTAGCCACAAGGACAGTTTTTCCCAAATGCCATCACTCTGCTAAACAACTAATTCCCACAACACTGTCAAATCATTTACTAAGACTGTATTATTATTATTATTATTATTCTCATCCTTCCTAGTACCTATCTCTTCCCACTTATGACTATAACCATGTTGCTTGTATCTTTACAATGTATATTGTTTTATTGTTTCCTAGTATGATTTGATTGCTTATTACTATCCTATGAATATCACTAAGTGTTGTATCTTATGATTCTTGATGAATATATTTTATTTTTTCTGTATGTACACTGAGAGCATATGCACCAAAGACAAATTCCTTGTGTGTCCACTCACACTTGGCCAATAAAGAATTCTATTCTATCTATTCTATTCTTATGTATTTTTAGAATTCCAAATAAAACCCCAAAATTAAGAAAGTAAAATGAAATAATATTAATTAGAATTTTTAAAAACCCTGCAAGTGCCTAATTTTTGAAGAGACGTATCAAGCTCTGGGTAAAAGGGTTACTCTACATTCCAATCTACAATCAGAATGATGAAGTTACTGAATTTAAATGAAGAGATTACTATTTACTTCCTTTTTTTTTAACAATATGAGTAGGATTGCAAGCTGCAACCTGATAAGGTCACTTTTTTCATTTCACAATCTAGGACAGGATATCTCAACCTAGTAACTCTTCTCTATGCTGTCTGGGGAATTCTGGAAGTTGAAGTTTATACATCTTAAGGTTGGTGAGGTTGAAAATCATTGATCTAAAATTAAGCAAATAATTGCTGCATGAAGGGAAAAAACATTTCTCATCTGCTAGTAGATTAACCCTGGGGAATTGTTTTTGTTGATTTTTGAGACAGCTAAAATTAACATTTAGTAGTTGCAATTCTTGAATTACCCATTTTAGGATCAATGAAATTCACCTTCTACAAAAAAAATAAAAATGATATGAAATCCAATTCTGTCAAGTACAGTTGTTATGCACTCAATGGTACATTGGTCTAGGATTGTAATTAAACTGCAAGCTTCTATGCAATTTTCTGATTGTGGGGGGGGAAAAATTCTATGGTTTCAGTTCTACATTACCTGAATTTTAAAAAATGACCATCACTTCAATGTTCCTGAAAAGAAGAAGCACCAGTCTTTGTATTTTATCAGTAGTCACAATCCAAACAAACACTTAAAAGTATGAAAATGTTCTCATGTACTTGTACATGTACTTGTAAGCTTTACTATCAAGGCAAGGACTAGGCTTTTGAATAATCATGACAGAAAACAATCCCTGAGTTATTGTAAAGAGTCCCTGATGATACCTACAAGGACTTACAGTATATTTAGTATATACCTCAATATACTAGAATAGTATATTTCACCCTTTACTACTCAAACCTTCACTTTAGGCTTAATTGACATGGATACAGGAGCCCACAAAGCATTTTTATGTCATTCAGAATTAGGGTCCAAGCTTTCTCTATGCTGCATCATGATCTATGCTCCCAGGTACATTTTTTTTAATCTAAAGCATTAACTTTCCAAATTTCTGATATTATATTTGTGCTATGATGCTGTTTAATAATTAATCCTTTAAGATACAAAACAGATTTTATCCTCTGATGTTCTACTAACATCAGAGGTAGAACATCCTCTGATGTTCTACAAACATCCAATCAAATTGGATTATTATTAATTAATTATTACCACAGGGAATGCATTCCATCTGGGAAACTTGGTCAAGTCACATAATTTGATTAATAGTGTAGGAGGAATTTCTTCTGAAGGTGTTATGGATGCAGGCTATCTAATCCAAGTTGGAGGCACGTTCAACAAAAGAATATGATCCAACCTGGTCAAAATCAGAACGAGACTTGGAATTTAAACTGGGTCTTTCTTCTTTCTATTGTCTTCAGGGGCGGGTTTCAAAATCCGCCGCTACTGGTTCGCTCATGGATGCGCACACGCTTGCACGTGACACTTCTGTGCATGCACAGAAGCATCCAGGTGAGTGGGCAGAGCCCCCTGCCGCTGCCGCTACTGATTCGCCCGATCTGGGGCAAACTGGTAGCAACTCACCACTGTTTGTCTTATACGAGAGAAATACTGTACATCATAAACATTTTTAAAATATTTTGAGCAGTGTGGACTGAAACTCTGAGAAAAACTTTACAAAAATGAAGTGGAAATAAAACTTCTGAAATGTTAAAAGTGGTAGAGTTATGTTGATTTGAAAATTTGCTTTTAAAAGTACAGTTCTATATACCTAAGTATCTTGCTGTGGGTGTTAAAATGATGAAATTGATAGCACTATTATGCTTGTGGTGCCAAAGTATCTTGATAGATTTCAAAGGAAGATTTTCCACAACGTTTTAATCCTCCTGAAGATAATCCAGTTCTGCCAAGGAATGATGGTCTGATTGCAGACATAAATTTAAGAGCAAACTGTTACTTATTAAACTCTCAATGGGTGGAAATTAATCAAAGAGAGAAACAACTTAAAATTAAGGAGAAATTTTGTGACAGTTAGAACAATTAGTCAGTGAAACAACCTGCCTCCAGAAGTTGTAAATGCTCCAACATTGGAACTTTTTAAGAAGAGATTGGATAACCATTTGTCTGAAATGGTATAGGGCTGTGATGGCGATCCTATGGCACGTGTGCCGGAGGTGGCACACAGAGCCCTCTCTGTGGGCACGTGTGCCATCGCTAGCTGCTCTTCTAGCTTCTGGCGTACTGGCCAGCTGGCCTTTACAGTTGACAGAGTGTTGGAAAATGGCCTGAAAATAGCTCGAAAAATGGCTGAAAAACAGGCTAATTTCTGGGCTGTTTTTTAGGCTATTTAAGGCCATTTTTGTTGTGTCTGCGCCCCCCGAGCCTGGCCTCCTGCCAGAAAGTGACTTGGAAAGTGAGGGGGAAGGGCCATCAGGACTTACCTCACGAGCACCGGCTTCCCTGGCTCAGCTCAAGGAGCCAGAGGCAGGCCAGATGGAGGAGATAACGAGGCCTCTGTCCCCTGACTCTTCCCCCCCCCAGGCCATGCCTTCAGACCCAGCTGATGGCAATCAGGCTTGGTTGGACCCTAGGTTTCGTAGGCAGGAGAGGAGGGAACAGCAGAAGCAGGGGTGGGGCAGGCCTAGGAAGTGCTGAGTCATGGAGCCACACCCCACAGGATATAAAGGCAGCAAGAGCTGCTGCACCTCTTTGTAGCAGGCAAATCAACTGATTAACTAAGAGCTGAAGTTTGTTCCTGGGTGACTCATCGGTGTTGATGGAGATAACAGAGACACTTGGCAGACGCTCGCTATTTTGCTGCCAAAGCTGATAGTGCCAGCTAATTAAGCCATCACTCGGACGGAGGCGAAGGAGGACAGAACAATTTTCTAGGCTGTTTTCAGGCTGTTTTTCAGGCTGTTTTCAGTCCATTTTTGGCCCCAAAAACCAGGCCAGAAAATGGTCAAAAAACTCGGTCTGAAAATGGCCTGAAAACGGCTAAAAAACAGGCATGTGTGCATCAGCCAGCTGGTCTTTGGGTTTCTGGTGCTTTGGCGCATGCCCACACACATGCACGTGCATGCACACACGTTCTGGTTTGGGCACTTGGTGCAGAAAAGGTTCGCTGTCACTGGTATAGGGTTTTCTGCCTAAACAGAGGGTTGGACTAGAACAGGGGTCTCCAACCTTGGTCCCTTTAAGACTTGTGGACTTCAACTTCCAGAGTTCCTCAGCCAGCTTTGCTGGCTGACGGATTCTGGGAGTTGACGTCCACAAGTCTTAAAGGGACCAAGGTTGGAGACCACTGGACTAGAAGACCTCTAAAGTACCTTCCAACTCTGTTATTCTATTCTATTCTCCTTCTCTACAGTATATTATATGATTAGCTTTTGTTCCTGTTTCTATTATAGCTGCCATATTGGTAATTTATGTTTATTTTTCTTTATCTTTCTAATTATTCCCAAAATTGGAATGAAGCTTGGATTGTCCAAATTATCTCAGAGAAATGAAAACCTAATTCAACATATTCATGGGTTTGAATTATCATCATGATAAACTGCTAGATGAGAATTCTAGATGAGAATTCTGGGAACTAGTTTAACATACCCTGAAGGCATTTATTTATGAAGGTCTCTTCAAAATCTTGTTAAATGTACTTGAACAAAAGCTAATCTAGAAACGAAATGGAAGTAAATAGCTTTAAGGCCAGACTGTCTACTTTAACAGGTTTAAGGGTTATAATAAAAAGACTTAATTTAAAAAATCTCTGTGGCGATATTGAACCAATTTTTATAAAGACATACTGTAAAGTATCGGATTTTTGCAGAAACTGTTTTTTAACAATAGTTATTAATGTACCAGAATATATGGTGATTTTCATTATTATTAATAGAAGGTACTGAAAAAGTACAGTAATAGCTTTTATAGTACAAATGAAGCCCTTTTTCCATGGTTTGCATTTGAATGTAATTCATTTATATATTGCAAAGCAAATAACTAAGTATCCAAGTCTTGGATGCACAGATCAACTAGAAATTGAAAAATAATTGGCAGTAAAGTAATCAGAAATCCCAATCCATCTACTGTAAATTTGAGTTTTTATTTTTTCAGTCATGATTAAGGAAAAATCATTACTTGCTAGCATTCAAGGACACACAGAGAAACGAAACATTTCCTGCTGCCTGAATTCAGTTTCAAAATGCAATTTATTTTATGTCTGGATGTATTAATCTACTAGTTAGCACTAGTCTGGGAACTGAGAGTTCCCGCTGATAACATACATGATAGATCAGGTCACAATTGGTCATTTTAAAGCTGAATTCATCCTCTTGACTTATTGTAGAGATATCACCTGCAGACTACCATATAAGATGCCTCAGCCTCAATATTGACAAAAGCCTTAGGGCTGTGTGGCTCTGCATAATTTTCTAGTATTATTTAACCTAATTACAAATATTGTGTTTGATTTTGTGTGGTTAAATTGGTCCTTAATTTTTCCCCCTCTGTGAAACTAGAACGTTTAATATATTCTTGAGTGAAAAGTAATGCCTCCACCTCTATCACTTTACTATAAATATGGATATTTTAAGAAATGAAGCAGAAAATAATCCTTGAAAATCAGATCTTTTGTAACCTGCATTTATTTCTCCACATAATTACCATCATTTGCTAGACACTTTTGCCAATGATAGACAAGATTCTTAAAGCCATCACAAAGGTACTCCACACTTTGTCTCTTCAACCATGTCCTGGTATTCATTTTCACTTCGTTTGAGTCAAACAGATCCCCACAAATGTGTTACTTTAATTTTTGGCAAAAGTGAAAATCTCAGGGTGCTAAATCCGGACTATATGGTATATATAACCTATATATTGGAATGAGGCTTGAATTGTCCAATTTCATATGGCATATGAAATAAGATTGTGAAATCCAACTTCACAATTGCCCATTTGGTAGTTCATGAGGTGTGAAAGCTAACATTATTTATTTATTTATTTATTTATTTATTTATTTATTTATTTATTTATTGTTTATATTTATATACCGCCCTATCTCCCAAAGGACTCAGGGCGGTTTACAGGCATTTAAAAAACAAAAAATACAATAAATACAATTCTAAAAACAATTAAAAAACTTATTCAAAAGCCTTAATTAAAAATATAAAAATTAAAATTAAAACCCAAGATAAAAACCACAAACTAAAATCTAACTCAGTCCTGCGCAGTTAAATAGATATGTTTTAAGCTCATGCGGAAGGTCCAAGGTCCAGCTGACGAAGTCCTGGGGGCAGTTCATTCCAGAGGGTGGGAGCCCCCACAGAGAAGGCCCTTCCCCTGGGCGTCGCCAGACGACATTGCCTCGCTGACGGCACCCTGAGGAGTCCCTCTCTGTGAGAGCGCACGGGTCGGTGAGAGGTATTCGGTAGCAGCAGGCGGTCCCGTAGATAACCCGGCCCTATGCCATGGAGCGCTTTAAAGGTGGTCACCAAAACCTTGAAGCGCACCCGGAAGGCCACAGGCAGCAACATTATGAAGTTGCCACAAAATTTCTTTTTCCTTCTGGACTAATTTGAATCATTTCAAAGTTACGTGTGCTACAGTGTACTACTCTAAACAGTACTGGATTCAACAACACTCATGTAAATAACAGTTTGTATTCCAATAAAACATGAGTTCTTGTGGTTTTGTTTTTCAGATGATACCTTGTGATGATATTCAATGGACTGATTTTTGGGTTAGTTTTGTTTACTGTCATGATGCTATTAAAAAATTCCTTACTTAATTTCTCTAGGGCATGAACCAAATGTTGAACATCCCACTAATAATAATAAAAAATAAGTTTATACTCTTTTTTAAAGGTAATCAAATTTTCACAGTGATGAAGGGAAGGAAGGAGTAATTCCAGGTCTTTAAAAGCTTGGAAACCTGAAACTATGACCTGAGAACTAATAATAATAATAATAATAATAATAATAATAATAATAATAATAATAATAATAATAATAATAATAATAATAATAATAATAATAATAATAATACCAGAAAGAAAACCCTGCTCAGAGGAAGGTAAAGAGTAAAAGGGACTATAGATAAAATAAGGTCAGGCTTATACTTACTTTGATATTGAAAGCCTTTACACACAAACACCATATCTATGTGATTTATCAATAATTGATGATTATTTTTTATTTTTATTTTTGTTTACATTTATATCCCGCCCTTCTCCGAAGACTCGGGGCGGCTTACAGTGTGTAAGGCAATAGTTTCATTCTATTTGTATATTTACAAAGTCAACTTATTGCCCCCCCAACAATCTGGGTCCTCATTTTACCTACCTTATAAAGGATGGAAGGCTGAGTCAACCTTGGACCTGGTGGGACTAGAACCTGCAGGCAGCTGTGTTTTAATAACAGGCTTCTTACAGCCTGAGCCACACTCTGCCCTGATGATTGTCTGGAAAGTACATGATTGTCTGGAAAGTACAGAACAATCCAGGTTTTAGCATATTTTAATGGGGTTTTATAGGTTTTTTATTTTTTAGTGATCAGGCCATGATATTATCTAGTTTTAATTGGGTTTTAATGTTTATTTATTGTACTGTTTTAATATGCCTGTGAACCGCCCTGAGTCCTACGGGAGATGGTGCGGTATATAAGTTCGATTAATAAATAAATAAATAAATAAATAAATCCAAATCACACTGTTTCATACTCAGAACCAGGGCAAAACTAGAAATCAGGGATGTCAGCCAGGAGACTATTACAATAATTTAGTTGAGAAACAATCAAGGAAGGTACCAATGGAACTGTATGTTGTGGTCCACTAGCAGCCTGTGGAGCTGGCAATGGAGTCAGACAGCGATGAGGCTGAGGTGGGGCCAGGGCCATCGGGGAGTGAGGTGCGGACTCCAGATTCTCCAGAAGCTGACAGTAGTGAGGCAGAGGAACGGGAGGAGCCTGTTCCTAATGCACGCATGAGAAGAGCTGCCAGAAAGCAAAAGCAGCTCAAAAGAAGACAACTCGGGAGTAGGGCCAAGAGATGATTGGCCCCTCCCATAAGGCTTAAAACAGACCAGCAACGGCGTTTGGGCTTTGCTGGAAAACAATGTTGGTAGCTTCGTCTCCTTGCATTTATTTTTGTATCTGTGACTTCTTTACCAAGAAAGGCCTTTGGTAATTTGACTAATTGGACCAAGGTTTGCGATAGGACTGAGGAATTTGTGTTGGGAGGAATTTGCTTTAATTTAGTTGAACTATGCTGGGAATGAAGTAATTCTCAGCTGTTCGAATAAAGTTTGTTTGTTTTTTCACTGACCTACTTGGGCCTGGGTCACAACACTGCAGTTTCCTCCATCAGAGCCTCTCACTCCCAGAACCTGCTTTATTTACTTCAAGAAATTCATCCCAAGTTGCTGGTTTCCGAATCTGTTGGGACATGCTGATGACATACATACATAAAAACTGTGTATAAGCAGAATTATGGGTATTTCACAGTCAAATATTGGATATATTCTTCAATCAAATTTGATTACTGTTTTAAAGTGTTATTTCATGTGGATGTGTGGATGATTACACACAAACACAAATGTAGAATTTAATGTGTGTATGTTCAAAGTAGAATGTAATGCTGCTATGTATTAAAAAAATTGGGAAGATTTGTAAGATGTATGGACGTGTTCTGCAAAACGGTAATACTCAATTATCCTCAAAATGATGAAATCTAAGGGTAGATTTTGACTTTTCTCCCAAGTGCAGACTGCTACTGCTTGTAAGATGATTTTAAACATGAGAAACTTTGTAAAGTAGCTTTGGGGATGTCATTCAAAGAAGATGTAAAATTCTTCAGGGCACAAGTGAGCTTTTCTGCACTGTGAACATAATTTTGTGCATAAACATTGTACCGTTGGAAATGTTCATTTTATGGAAAACTATGCTAGCACACTGCGGCTTTTTCAAAAAATGCTCTTGAGACTCTTAAATTCATTTTCTGTTTATTTAGGCATGATTAAAATGAGAGCATATTAATTAACATTCTTTGCTGTTTCATAGTCCAGACATGCAGAAAGAGACAGAGAGAGATGAAATAATACATAATTTTCTGGAACTATTTCAGCCCATGCTAATTTGTCCAAACTTAAATCCATGCTGGAAAATATTAAACTCAGAATTATGCCTTTAAGATACAATATCTTATCATAATGGATGGGAAAATCCACCCACCTGCTCACTTTGTCTCCTTCTGTCTCTCTATATTAGCATCGCCACAGATTTTAAGTGATATCTCGCTAGTGACTTGAACATTCACCCAAAACATCTATGGGTGGAATGGGAAAGTGGTGATGATTCTCTTTCCCACACTGCAAATATTATGCATTTCTAAAATTTTCCCAGAAGGGTTATTTAATTGCAGATGTTGTTTCTGTGTGTTTGTGGGGAGAATCTAAAAAAAGAGAGGATTCCATGTAATCAATTGAAATCATATCTAGTCTTTCTACAAGCCTTTAAAGCTTTCACCACAATGACTCTTCTTCATACTATATACACACTCACAATTCTGAGTAGTTATTTTCAAAAGTATGTGGTTTTGGACCCTGGTGAAAACTCTCATGTTAACTGATCTCATGTTAACTGAGTAAGATGAAAGCCAATTCTCTTCTAAGCTTGGGAGATGCTCTTCCTTTGAGATGAGATGGGTGGGGTGGGTGGATTTAATTTTGAGGATTTCCTCTGACATTCTGAGACTTCCATGTTTTAGCTGCTATCCTATTAGCCTGATAGCAATAGCAACAGCACTTACACTTATATACAACTCCACAGTACTTTACAGCCCACTCTAAGCAGTTTACAGAGTCAGCATATTGTCCTTAAAAATCCGGGTCCTCATTTGACCGACCTCAGAAGGATGGAAAGCTGACTCAACCTTGAAGCGACGAGACTTGAACTGCCAAATTGCAGGCAGCTAGCAGACAGCAGAAATAGCCTCTAGTACTGCATTCTAACCATTGCAGTACCACAGCTCTTTTCACTTAATTGATCACTTAATTTTAACAATCAGAAGGTGAGACTACAGTAATAAACAAACTGAAAATGCATATACAAACATATTTTAACCATAATAGCTAAATTTCGTTCAGAGATTGGAATGGTTGCCAGGAAAATAGATAGTTTTGATGCTTAGCTTAGCTTCTGGTATTCTAGTAGCAATAATCAAGCCATCGAAGAAAAAAGATATTAGATCTATATGGAGAAAAGTTAAAAACACGTTTGAGATTCCTCTTTAAATTAATTTAATATAATTATAAACAGAATTGTGTTTCCTTTTCATGGCAAAATTGAGTCTCCTGTTCTTATTGCATTCATTGTATATCAACAAATCTAGAGTATTAAAAGATCTTCTGAAACAAATCTGGAAGTTGTACACAAAGGGACTGCAAGGCTGAGAAGGAAAAAAAGAGACAGTTCTATTTGTGTGAATGCAAATCTATTGCAGCCTTAGCTCGTTCTTCTGTCTGATTCTTTTGACAGCCATCCTCAACCTGAAATGAAACTTTTCAGCCTCTGATTTGATTATGTACTTTTGACAACCTAAGCATTATTTTAGTATGTGTCAGATTCATTCCACATGTCTTAGCAAAGAAAGGATAAAGGAATGCAGTGACTGACAATGAGCTAATCACTGCCGCTTCCCTGTACTGAGAAGTTTTTAACCTAAGACAAATGGAAAAGAGGGGCGGGTATTCTCCATATCTCAGTCAAATCCTATTAGGGTGCTTCTGCTTAGCTTGTTCCTGCAACTCTGATGTCCAATCTTGAGCAGCTCTTCTGTGCAATCATTACAGTTGACCATTCCTTGTACTTACTAATAAACATCAATCAAGCCAAGCCTGTAGTACTTCACAAGACTTTTAAGAAGAGCAGATAGCTAATAAAAATGTGCATGCTCCGAATGGTAATAAATAAGACTTGAAGAGTTTACTGGGCTTGGTGGCAAAGCTGCAGACCTTCCGCCATTTCTAATTAAATAATAATCATTAGAATTGAGAAGACAATGTATACAGAAGGATTTGCGGATGATGCCGTATAATTCATTGGCAACTAGACATGGTAAGTATTCCATAAATCAAACACTAAGTAGGAGATGTCCGCAAGCTAAACTCTCTGACCACTCCTAAATTCTCTCTTATGATTATGCTTCTAATATTCTCTGGAATGCAAAGCTGAGAATATTGGAGCACAGGATGAACAGGCAAGAGTTTCCTATATGGACAAATCATTAGGTGCCTTTCTGGTTCCATCCAGAAATTATGTAAATCTCTGTTGCTTCTGATTACAAACAACTGATTAGGACAGAGCCAAAGTTAACTGGATGCTATATAACAGGTGAAGTGAAATCCTGTTCACATCTAAGAGATATTTTTGCCTTTCATCATGGATGTGCCAAGTACTGCTATATGGTCATATTTCTATGGAACTTTAGAAATGAATGTAATTTGGCAAAGAGATAGGGAACTAGTGCTTTCTACCTTACATTGCATTTAAAAAGGAAAAAAAAAACATAATATGAGTCATACATATCAGAACTACTTTATCAGGTGTCAAACTGATCCTGGATAATGTCATAAACTCGTCCATTCTCCCTCTTTTCATTTATAATCAAAATTGCATGAATAATTCATGTTCTGATTTCCATTTTTTCTAATCACCAAAATTAGCAACAAATCAAAAATCTGTTCAAGCTCCAGTGGAAAACAGATTTTTGAGTCTTTCCATCCCTTTGCCCTCTGACACCATTTTGACTGAGATATTCAAGATTTTTGTGTCATTTTTTCTATATTTTAGAGAAGATATTTCCTTTGCAACTGTCATATCTTCACCTTTTTCTCCCCCACACTCCTCCTTAAAAAGGATCTGTCAATCAGCAAATTTGGATGATTTCCATGTTTTTTATAAACAGGCCATTTTTTTTTGCTGATACTAATGAATGTCTATGAATGATTATCAGCTAGCTAGCTAACTTGACCAGCCATGGAGGACTTCAGCCCCCTTCAGATATCTGCTGTGGATTTTGTGATTGTGTATCGTTTGAGTACAAAACACAGGGCTGTTGTACTTTGCCCTATTTGGTATCTATGTTGTTGGGGAAGTCTTGGCTGGTAGAGGGAAGGCCTGGCAGTACTGCATCTGAGTGAATGGAGGGCTTCCAAATGTCTGATATATCCCAATCCATCAACACTTCTGAATCTCTTCCTTGGGCTATGACAAAGAATAGTCTTCAGTTTAACTCAGTAGTAAAGACTCAGTAGCTTTGAGTTTTAGAATCTAAGGATCATCCATTTATTAGTTCTTATGTATTAGCATTATCTCAGACAGCATGGGTATGCAAACTCTTGGCTCAGTGGCCAGGAGGACATGCACAAATACAAAGGGAGGCTATGCTCACAGTCAGCCTTGGTTACATCCCATTTAGAGAATACAACATGTTTCACTTGGAGCTGTTCTTGATTAAGGAGCACATGGAAGCCAAGAGTGAAATCTAGCAGGTTCTGACAGGTTCTGGAGAACTGGTAGCAGAAATTTTGAACAGTTCAGAAAACCAGCAAATATCGCCTCTGACTGGCCCCCGAGTGGGGAGGGAATGGGGATTTTGCAGTATTCTTCCCTTGGAGTCAGGTGGGAATGGAGCTTTTGCAGTATCTTTCTCCTGCCATGCCCACCAAGCCACACCATACCCACAGAACCGACAGTTAAAAAATTTGGATTTCATCACTGATAGAAGCTATAACACCACTGACAGAAGCTATAACAGGAACCCTACTGGCTACACTGGAAGCCAGTAAGGTTCCTGGTACAATTTAAGATGATAGTTGTCATTGTCCTTCATTGCACAAAGCCAAATTATGTGTAGCACTGCCTATTCTTTCCCATCCCACAGAATGGGGTGCTCTGGATCTTTTCTATGAAACAATACAATCAGATGGGACTCTGGGATTTTTTGATAACAGCCTTGGAAGATCAACACATTCTCTCTTTTTGAAGTATTAGAAACTCCACTCTTTTCTTGGCCATTGGCAGAGGTCTTCAAACCTGGCAGCTTTAAGACTTGTAAAATTCTGGGAGTTGAAGTCCACAAGTCTTAAAGGTGCCAAGTTTTAAGAGCTCTGGCCTAGGGCATCAGATGAGCCTGTTCTATAAGGATTAAGAGAACAGATGAGCCTGTTCTATAAGGATTAAGAGAATGTTTGCAGTTTTTCTCAAGTTTGTTTGTTTTTCATTGCTTATTTTGATTACCTTCTATTTTCATGCTTTTAAATCCAATATCAGCTCCAAGTGATTTGGAAGCAAATCAGTCACCATACAAATTAATAAAATAAATATCCAGAGAAAGACTGGAAGATTGGGATCTTTAGTGCTTATAAATACCTTCACTCTATCTAATCATTACTTTTTAAATTTCAATGTTTTGTCATAATTTTAACATTTCCCTTCAAAAATGTCTCATTCCATCTGCAGGTAAGTCTAAACCACCAAACATGCAGCTGGCTCTGTATGACTTTCCTGGAATCCAGGAGCTCAGGAAATATTTTGGAAGGATCTTGGATGGCTGCAAGGCAGCCAGTCTTCTCACTTGAGAAGAGGGCAAAATTTTGTCCCTTTCCCCCCACAAGGTGGCCATGAACTCTGCCAGTCATTTATTTTAAGGAGGTGAGACATCTGACTTCCCTTACAAAGACTGCTTGGAATCCCTGAGCAGCCCTCTCAGGTCTCTCCTCCAGACTGGACAGAAATCCAAATCAACAGGAATCTGAGAGAATTTCTGATAAGTAAATTTTAGAATAGAATAGAATAGAATAGAATAGAATAGAATAGAATAGAATTTTTATTGGCCAAGTGTGATTGGACACACAAGGAATTTGTCTTGGTGCATATGCTCTCAGTGTACATAAAAGAAAAGATACCTTCATCAAGGTACAACATTTACAACACAAATGATGGTCATAGGGTACAAATTAAAATAAGTAAATTTAAAGTATGCTCCATCTGGCATAAGGTTCAAAGACTGTCACCCAACCTTAGAGGTGGTTGGTCATTCAAGGGTGGTTCCCCTTGTCTTTTTTAAGTCTTGTAATTTTTTAACCTTGTTTTATTGGGGTTTTTTTTACATTGCTGTTTATATGTTTTATGGTTTTTATTTGTAAACATTTCAGAGTCATTTAGATGAATTGGGCAACATAGGCTTTTGATAAATAAATAAATATTGTAGAAAAGCTAAGAAGCCCATTCAAAAGAATTCCATGGGCTGTTTTGTGTCAAATGCCAACTCTATTTACAATGAAATAAATGTCCACATTCTTATGCCTTTTTCTCCTATCCCAGCAATGCATAGGTCTAGAAGTGATTCTGTTTTGAGCAGGAGAGAATAACAATCTCGTCCTTCTTTGGGTACCTGCCAGATCTGGTATCCAGATGTTTGCTTTGGAACATGTGAAAATTCATTCCCACCTGGCTTCCCGGAAACAAATTCTTGGCTTGAAAAGTTTTGAAGTCTACATGCAAAGTCCAAGAAGCATTTTTATCTTTCATCATTCCCTGCCTCCCTTATTTTTGATAGCCTCTCAGGCACTAGTGTTTCCTGCTGTGTGAAGAAGATAGTTCTTTGCTTTATACTTCTAAAAAAAGAAAGGACTCCAGTTCTTTTCAAGGAATGGATCCTTATACTATTGAAGTAGCTCTATCAGGTGTTCAAGCCATATCTGCTATTAAGTCTGTAGTTTAGTGGGGGGGGGGGTATTATCAGTAAGAACTACAATCTTCAGACATGTTAAATACCCCAAAAGACCCCAGGTAAATTTTACTGATTTTTTTGCATTTGGCAGCTCAAAAGCTTGTGCCCAGTTCTTTAAAAATTAGCTAGGTGAATACAATTTTATTTGAATTTGCTGTTTCTTATTAAACTTGCAGGAAAAGTTAAAATCCTTTTCATTCATTTAAAACTAGCCAAGGATCACTTGAAATTTAACGCTGTATCATGGTTTGGCATCACATCAGGGGTATTTTAGGGTTGGTTTTAGAGTAAGAGATAGTTTGAACAATTACAAAAAAAATGTCCAAAATATTTTAAGGATACTTAAAATATCCTTAAGAGATATTTAGTTTTGCAAAAGGATAGATTTTTTCAAATGCATAATGAAGCATTGAAAGATATTGTTAAACAGTTTTTTTTCTTTTTCCTATGTCACTTTGTACCATTTATTTATTTCTTGCTTAACTATGATTTGATTTATTATTCTGTTTTCTTCACCTAAGCCAAAACCTTGACAGAACTTCTATAGTTCATTTATTAATCTAAACAAGGCAAACTTAAGGAAAGAACTACCAAAATACTTTCAGCATGTCAATTGTCCCACCAGAGGCAAGAATACTCTAGACCACTGCTACACAACACTAAAAGATGCCTATCGGTCTTTACCACGTGCAGCTGTAGGACACTCTGATCATTGCATGATTCACCTTGTACCTGCTTACAGGCAAAGACTTAAAGCCATAAAACCAATAATTAAATCAGTGAAAACCTGGACGGAGGAATCAGAATTAAAGCTACAGGCATGTTTTGACTGCACTGATTGGAATATTTTTAAAGATACCTCTGCAGACCTGGATGAACTCACAGATACTGTAACATCATATGTCAGCTTCTGTGAAGACCTATGTGTACCTACAAGGAACTTGTGAATACACAGTAATAACAAACCTTGGTTTACACCTAAACTTAAGCAGCTACGACATTCCAAAGAGGAAGCCTACAGAAAAGGTGATAAAATGCTGTACAATCAGGCCAGAAATGCACTAACAAGGAGATAAGAGCAGCAAAAGAAGCTACTCTGAAAAGCTAAAGAATCAATTTTCAGCAAATGAACCAGCAAACATGTGGAAAACTCTTAAAAATATCACCGGCTATGGCAAACCTCCTTCCCAGGCTGAAGGTAATCAACAACTGGCAGATGACCTGAATGAGTTTTACTGCAGGTTTGAAAGGAAACTACAGCCACCTATCTCCACAACCCCCATCTCAGACACACCAACAACAGCCAAGCCTCCTACAACTGACCCCATTTCATTGGGTTCACAACCCCTAGTGATCACAGAAAAGGAAGTGCAGGACCTATTTCACAGACAAAAGCCAGGAAAAGCTCCAGGCCCAGACAAGATAACTCCTTCTTGCTTAAAAGTCTGTGCTGACCAATTGGCCCCATCTTCACCCATATTTTCAATAAATCACTAGAGATGTGCTATGTTCCTTCTTGCTTCAAACGCTCTACCATCATCCCAGTGCCGAAGAAGCCCACCATCAAGGAACTGAATGACTACAGACCAGTTGCTCTAACATCTGTAGTCATGAAAACCTTTGAAAGGCTAGTGCTTTCCTACCTGAAAACCATCACGAATCCGCTCTTAGACCCCTTGCAATTTGCATACCGAGCAAATAGATCAACAGATGATGCTGTTAATATGGCTCTGCACTACATCCTACAACATCTTGAGTCTCCAAAGACCTATGTAAGGGTCCCTTTGTAGATTTTAGTTCAGCATTCAATACCATCATTCCAGACATTCTTCTAACTAAGCTAAACCAGCTACAGGTACCGGAACAGACTTGTAAGTGGATCACAAGCTTCCTAACAAACAGGAAGCAGCAGGTGAAGCTAAGCAAGATCACATCAAATACCTGTACAATTAGCACAGGGCCCCCCCAAGGCTGTGTGCTCTCCCCACTTCTCTTCTCTCTGTATACCAATGACTGCATCTCCAATGATCCATTTGTTAAGCTACTGAAGTTCGCAGATGACACAACAGTGATTGGTCTCATTCGAGACAATGACGAATCCGCATATAGACGAGAGGTCGAACGACTAGCCTTGTGGTGCAACCAAAACAATCTGGAACTGAACACACTCAAAACCGTAGAAATGGTGGTAGACTTTAGGAAAAACCCTTCCATACTTCCACCTCTCACAATACTTGACAACACAGTATCAACAGTAGAAACCTTCAAATTTCTGGGTTCTATCATATCGCAAGATCTCAAATGGACAGCTAACATCAAAACATCATTAAAAAGGACAACAAAGAATGTTCTTTCTCGCCAACTCAGTAAGCTCAAACTGCCCAAGGAGCTGCTGATCCAATTCTACAGAGGAATTATTGAGTCTGTCATTTGCACCTCTATAACTGTCTGGTTCGGTTCTGCAACCCAACAAGAAAAACACAGACTTCAGAGGATAATTAGAACTGCAGAAAAAATAATTGCTACCAACTTGCCTTCCATTGAGGACCTGTATACTGCACGAATCAAGAAGAGGGCCGTGAAAATATTTGCAGATCCCTCGCATCCTGGACATAAACTGTTTCAACTCCTACCCTCAAAACGACGCTATAGAGCACTGCACACCAGAACAACTAGACACAAGAACAGTTTTTTCCCGAAGGCCATCACTCTGCTAAACAAATAATTCCCTCAACACTGTCAGACTATTTACTGAATCTGCACTACTATTAATTGTTTCATAGTTCCCATCACCAATCTCTTTCCACTTATGACTGTATGACTATAACTTGTTGCTGGCAATCCTTATGATTTATATTGATATATTGACCATCGTTTGTGTTGTAAATGTCGTACCTTGATGAAGGTATCTTTTCTTTTATGTACACTGAGAGCATATGCACCAAGACAAATTCCTTGTGTGTCCAATCACACTTGGCCAATAAAATTCTATTCTATTCTATTAATTCTGGAACTGAATCAGAAAAAGCCAATGATGATTGGGTAAACCCCCATCCACTCTACAACCTGCCCAATGGTGGGTTTCAATTTTTTTTACTACCGGTTCTGTGGGTGTGGCTTGGTGGGCATGGCAGGGGAAGGATACTGTAAAATCTCCATTCCCTCCCCAATCTAGGGGAAAGTTACTGCAAAATCCCCATTTCCTCCCAATCACCTGGGACTCGGGAGGCAGAGAATAGATGGGGGTGAGGCCAGTCAGGGGTGGTATTTACCACTTCTCCGAACTACTCAAAATTTCCACTACTGAATACCACCTCTGAATCTACCACCTGTAAAGAAAAGGCAGGAATATTCTTCATAATGACACCTGCCCTACCGTCCTGAGATCCAGATGGCTCCCACCCAGTCAGTTTTTGGAAACTTTGGAAATTTATTTTGCAAAATAAATTAAAAGAAAGAGTAAAATGGGGAAGAGGCATAAAGTTCTGTATTAATTCTTGAAAATGAACACCATACATCATTAAGTACATTGATTTTAGATGTATTACCTGGCTTTTTAGAATGCATACTGGTTACATGGTCATTTCCTCAGATGAATGCTAATCACTGCTACTTTATAATAATTTCCAGAGGATAGTTCCATTAGTGTTTTGCAGGAAAAATAATAAATGATCTTGCAGCACCTTAAAGAGTTTCACATTTTTTATTGCAAAAGATTTGCAGATCATAGTCCATTTAATGAGCTACATGGTGTATAATCTATGGATCTGATGGACTGAAAATTAATCCAAGAAAATGCATAGCCTATTTGGTGCTAATATTGGTACGGTAAGACTGGTACATCTTTAGAATTTAATATCAGATTAAGAAGTCTCATCCTCCGGTTCTACGATCTGAAACACAATCTAATTACTATCATGCTATAAGTACACATTGTTTTGAAAATATACAAGACTGGGATGATAGTTAGGGAAGTTCTCTTTAGTTTTCTGATATTCTTTGATTACTCTCTTCCTTTGATAAATAAGGAAAGTGTCTGTGAAAATGGATCAAGTAATTAGTGAGCTTCAGCTACTTATTACCATCCAATTTCATAATAATTGCTAGAGGCACATGATGAATTTCACACTTCAATTTTGCTTGCATGTGGCATATATCAGTCTAGAATCCCACTGAGAACATCAAGTTTTCCAACTGTCCTTATATTGATAGTTTCATCACTTATATTTTATTTATGTACATAAAGTGATAACTCATAAGGGCAATGCTGTTTTTAATATCATCTTTACGCATACAAATAATGTGATTTTATAGATTAATAAAATATTTGTTATAAATTATGAAATACTTCTAATTACATTCCGATTTGTGTGCAGAATAAAACTCAGCATAATTCTGGACAGAAAGTAAACATCCAGTTTTGACATCACCTCCATGAATATAAATGAAGTATTAAAAGTCTTTCAAAACATAATTTGAAGTCTGAGGTTGAGAGGATACATTGTGTTAGCAACAAAGGAACCAAATCACAATGTCTCATTTATGCGTACACAACATTTTTAAATAGTAATTTTATTAAAGATTATAACTTGCAACAATAAAAACTAATGCCAACTAAAAAAGGAAAGAAAAAAAATAGAAGGTGCAGAAAGGAAAAAAAAAATAGAAAAGAAAGAAAAAATAAGAATATGGAAAAGAAATTGAAAATATATAAAATGGTAACTTCTCCCTTTGTCACAAGTATAGACACCTTTAATAATTTATTACCCTTCTCTCGATAAACTAACTTTTGTTCCCTTATCTCAACTCTTATCTATACATGAATCAATAAAACCTTATTTCAGTTCTGATGCCAACAAAAGTCCATTAAGTCCAAATATAACAACATTTTGAGCATGACCAAATAAGCCAGTCTTATTTTCCTTCCTTTTACTTCTAACAATCTTGATTTATTTCCTTTGAATAATTGACTAGATTTTGATTTCTTTTTATTTTTTCTTTGTCCCTTCTCACAAAACTTTTCAAAGCTTTAATAAGTCTCTTTGTGAATCTGATATACGAAAATTATCCAGGCCATTCTTTTGGTTTGTTATTTCTCTGTATATCCTGTTAAATATTAAGCCAGTTTCTTTTGTATATCCAGTGTAACACTTCTGTCACTCTTGCAGTCTGTCATTTTTTAATCTACTTTCAAATCAGTTTCAATCATTTCAGATAAAACTTGTCCTTCTTCTATAGCATCTTTTAAACATAGCCTATCTATAGAAGCAGACATTCTTAAAATTCACTTCCAGCTCCATTTGATATGTGTAATGTTAAAATATTTTGTTTTATTCTTTATTAGGAAGTCAGGTTGGAGAGTCCTTCAGTTGTAATCTTTAGTTCCTTCTAATTTCCTTTAGTGTTCAATTTCTAAAGTCTTATTTTTTTTTACAGACTTCAAAACAAAAGTGTTTTTCGATAGAAACAGTTCTTTATAAGGAATATCAACATCTTATTTAAAATCTATTTGGATCCTTAGTCCATTTGTAAGTGCTTCAAAACTGATTAGAGAAAGAAGTATGTGAACCCAGGCTCTTTTTAAAGGCTCAATGATTTGAGCAAGATGGCTATTTTCTCATTTTTCAGAACTCTTAAACCAGTCTGAAGACCACTGTTTTGTAGTCTCCTCATCAGGAGGGACTGTCTGAAGCACTTGTGGGTGATCTCAAGTCCTCAGTGGTCAGCTTTGTTTTTTACAGAGCTGTCTTCAGTCCACCATTTGTTCCCCGGAAGCAGTGGTGAAATCCAATTTTTTTTACTACCAGTTCTGTGGGCGTGGCTTGGTAGGCGTGGTGTGATGTGGCTTGGTGGGCATGGCAGGGGAAGGATACTGCAAAATCCCCATTCCCTCTGGGGCTAGCCAGAAGTGGTATTGCCGGTTCTCCGAACTGCTTAAAATTTACGCTACTGGTTCTCCAGAACCTGTCAGAACCTACTGGATTTCATCCCTGCCTGGAAGACACACAATATCTGAGTAAATTGTTACATGAAACATCTAAGGAAAATGATGGAAGAGATTGCCCTTTCCTCCAATAGTAGCACAAATAAAACAAAACTTTCCATGAGAAGTAAAGAATCATGACTGTCTCTGTAACAGAATAGTCAACAAGTTTTCAGCCACAGAGTTATTCCTCTAGGTCCCTCAGCCCTCTTAGTAATACTATGCTCAATTTTAGGCTGATGCAATTTGCTGCTTAATGCACCTTGCTACCAATTCAGTGTACTTTAACTCACTGAAATGTTAAGCCACATAGCAGAACTGATTGCTTTCTAGACTTTGAGGCTCTTTTTCTTATGGGACTTGCTCATTTCCTTTTTTCCTTTCATTTTTTTCTCTCTGGGATAGAAGGTCACTTTAGAAATTCTAACAGATTTGAAGCCTTAAACAAATTGTCCTAGATGAAGGCAACTTCTAAAACATTCTCAATGCTGATAATGTTCAAACAAAATGTTCTTGCTCTTAATGACTAAGGGCTGTTCTAATGATATGCACAGAAGCACAGCCACGCATATTTCTACAACTTGCTAAATTTGATTTGATTAAATTTGTTTGATCTTTGTTGGTGACCTATTTGGTTCAATTTGTCCAATCTGGAATAGAATGTGAACATTGTTACTCTATGAACCAGTGAATCACAAGAACAGTATCAAATTATAAGGGACACCGCTGAAAAATGTTTCTTTTCCCCCCTATGTTTGCATTAGAAAATATCTCAAAGGGTATTATCGTTACACATTAAGGTACAGTTGATCGTATGCAGAAACAATTTTAAAAGACAAACATTTCAGAATTACAGGCATGATTTAAAGAAAGACAAAAATTCTGACAAGTCAAATCATTTGAAATATATATCCCATAATTTTAGAGTTGTCTTTCAAAATCATAAAAGAGTTCTGCTATATAATTGGCTCTGCCAATTGGTCTGGGGCCCTGCTGGTGAGTGCATCATAAGAGCCACAGTGGTGCAGTGGTTAGAATGCAGTATTGCAGGCTAACTCTGCTGACTGACAGTAATTTGATCCTGACCAGCTCAAGGTTGACTCAGCCTTCCATCCTTCCAAGGTTGGTAAAATGAGGACCTAGATTGTTGGGGGCAATATGCTGACTCTGCAAACTGTTTAGAGAGGGCTGTAAAGAACTGTGGAAAAGGTACATAAGTCTAAGTGCTAAGTGTTAAACTGGAGGCGGCTAATGGGCTAAAAGAAAGTTGTACTTTCATCCCATGTGAACCTACCTCACCATCTTTACCAATTTAAAGATTGATTGATTGGTTAAATAAATAAATAAAAATATATCAATAAAAAGACATTAGAGAGGGATGAAGAGAGTTCAAACTGAAATTTCCTTCTACTTCAGGGTAGGCTTCATTTGACATTTTAGGGAAGCTAAAAACGACATATATAGAACCATCACCCACATGGGCAAAGCAGAATTGGTGGAAGAGAAAGTGTCTCAGTCTATTTTAAGAATTAAACTACAGTTCTCATGTGTGAGTCCCATGTCAAAATGGTGTAGCTTTTCAATTTTAGCAATTATCCTTAAAAAGGCTTCAAAGGTTGGAAAAATAAAACGTGAAGCCTATAAGGTGCCACTCTATATTACATGAAACTAAGTTTGTGAAAGGATTCTAGAATTCCTTCCCAATTCAGGAAGATGAAGTCAAACGGGACTAAACATCAGCAAACCAGAAAATATTCACTATTATTTTCTTTGCCTTTGGCTTTTACCAAGAAGCTATATTGTGCTCAGCTTTTATTCTATAAAACATTTTTGGCTATGATGAGCAGAACATTATAGTGTTTTTCTCTCCTCTCTCACTTGAAATATAGTTATGCATTAGGAAGATAGAGATTTTCATTGCTGAAAAGAGTCTCACTGAAAAGCTTTCTCTGATTAGTAGGAAGCATACCTGCTAACTTTGTCTCCCAAACTGCATAGAGCTTCTCCTCCAGTAGTAATAAAATACATGGCCATGATCATTTTATAAATATCTTTGGGAGTTTTTGCAAAGTTATTTTCTAAAAGGGATCACACTAACATAAAATGCAGTTTGGTTTTCTCCTAGCAATTCTTTAATGAACTCGGATGTTGTGGTTTGTAAACTGAAATTTATGGTTCAGAATGCTTTGAGAATTCAGCTAGCAGCATTTTTTCCCAATACATCACAGATTATGCTTTGATTGTTTATGATATGATTTGATTTATAAACCCAGTTTCTGGGATTTTTCATAAGCAAAACCAAACTAATCCAAACTTTAACTAAAATATATAAACTTGCCAGATTTTATTTAAATAGTTGTCTATATTTTTAAACACAAACAGAGTGTTTAATTTCCTGAAGTCTCCATGAGTAATTTCTCTGTATGCTTCTCCACAATGTGATGGGAATGTGCTGTAATCTGCATCTGATTAAACTCAGTTTGATACTTTCTGATGAAATGGAAATGTTATTCTGCAGTACTTTCTGCTCGATGGAAAGCTTTCCAGTGACTTGCCTTTGCATCCAATTTATTCTAAGTCAAATCTTCTCAATGTGCTTCCTTTACAATCATTAAATGGCATTTAATAAACTGTTCTGATAATTTATGGGCCAGTGGTGGGTTTCAGCATGTTCTGATCAGTTCTGAAGAACCCGTAGTGAAAATTTTGAGTAGTTCGGAGAACTGGTAGTAAAAATTCTGACTGGCCCACCCCATCTATTCTCTGCCTCCCAAGTCCCAGCTGATTGGAAGGGAATGGGGATTTTGCAGTAACCTTACCCTGGAGTGGGGACAGAATGGAGATTTTACAGTATCCTCCCCCAGATTAATTTCTTTAGCATTGATTGATAGCAAAACCCTAAATTTTGGAATGGGATGTATCGCCAATCTTAACAGGAACTGTCAATTAGATTTGAAATGACATTTGCCTTTATTACTTGTTTCAGGAGTGGATGTCTTTTCAATAAAAAGAGAGAGAGAGAGAAAGAAATCAGGATTTTTATAAATTTAGAAAACCTTCCTCCTTTGGACCATAGCATCTAATCTGAAAGCTGCCTATGTAACACTTTTGTAATGTACATTATATTTCAATGCTTGATTTTAATGCATAAATACTGCTCTGAAGGCCGACTCTGGGATCTTCAAGGGTCCAGAGCAGTCCTGCGACAATAGTTTTATTGACCTATTGCCTTAGGCCTCAAAGTCTCATTATGAAATTCAAGTATTTAATATGCTTTAATTATTTTTAAGGAGAAAAAAACCAAAGTTTGGATAATCCGAGATATCAGTTCCCAGGTATGAAATGCTTCCAGTTCGGCCCAGTTTGGCTGAACTGGTAGCAATGGCGGCCAGTGGTTCGGAGAAAGTGATGGGAGCATGAGGCTCCACCCACCTGCCCAGTCATCGTGTTTTATACCCTCTGTGCACACATAGAAGGGTTTGCGCATGCGCAGAGGGTCCAAGCGTGTGGCACATGCACTTCTGAACCAGTTGGGAAAGTAAGTAGATTTCACCCCTGTCAGTTCCCCATTATGGCACATGACAGTTCTTCAGTCATTCTGATACAGTAGGGTATGGAATGGAAACTTAGACTAACACCCATCCTCTTTGTCTTGATAGGGAATGTCTGTCATGAATTTGTAATTCTCTTAGCCTTAATGCAGTACACTGCCTTGTGCTATCAGTTTACTTGGTGCCTTCAAGGATATGCCAACATATTGCACAGATAAGGTATCGGTAGTAAATGCATTTTTTTCCTCTAGATGGAACAGTAACAAGAGTTACTTTTCATATTTAGTCCATAATAATTCAGCACCATTTCATTCCTATCATATACATTTTTAAGTAGTTCATTTCCATTGCCTTCAAATTACTTTTTATTTTCCCTGACACACAAAATTATCACTTCCATATAACATAATGGGCAGAAGCCCACTATTATAAAAGCTATGTTCACTTCTTTTGACAAATAGCCCTGTCTTTTTCTTCTTTCTTTCAAACCATAATCCTATCTTATTTTATTTTTTCTTTCTCTCTCTCACCCATTTTTTCAATATAATCCTTGTTAACTGTATTTTCTCATTAACCATAATCTTTATTAACATATTTCTTTTATACTGGTCATACACTTTTGTATACAATCTACACTGATTTCATACCCATTCATTCTTGACCCTATCTCTTCTTCTTCTTTTAATCTTCTTCAAATTTAACTAACTCATTCCGACTGCATTCAATTTACTTTCATATTGGCTGGGACCAAATTGAATAATAGTATATATTGTTTTAGTGCAGCTTTTAGACTCTTCAACATTTGGAATTTTATGACTTGAAAATGAATAAATTTGCATTTAAAATCTTCACTTTGCTTACCATTTTCTATGTATATTTTTCCCCAACAAAATGTCATAAAACTTGAGTAAATCACAGTTGTTTATAATATAAACCTGACCAACAGTGTGCTTTATTTATATGAAGATCTTCAATTGTTCACAGATTCAATCTGTAATTTGATTTAGAAATCTGGTATTTTTTTCAACTTCCTAAAGCAGAGTGTTCCCCACGTATTATTTCATCCTGTCTTTTTATTTTCTCAGTTATTTCAACCATGTGCAGATCTGTTACTGGTTGGAAATTTTGTCTCAGATGTAAGATGCTATTTTGAAGCATTGAGCAACAATTTGTGAGGTGCTGGGCCAAAATTTAACAGCAACAGAGCCATGCAGTAGCTGGTTCTAAGCAATCATGAGAAAATGAATAACACTTAGTAATTCTGTCAAGATGGTCTCAGCTGACAATTACAAATAATAGTGATGCATTTTTCATTATTTAGCAGATACAAAGTTTCCAGGCAGGAATCCATTAGTAATCACAAAATATTATTTTCCAAGTTCTTCTGAACTAAGAAAAAAAATAAGTTTTTGCTTGACAGCTGGAACTTTGCAATCCATTTTAGTCTGATCACAGTGAAGTAATCAACTACAGACAACAGCCTATAAGATAGTTTGTTTCTACTAACCAATATCAAGTTCCATAAATTTTTATCTACTTCTGGCAAATTTGAAAGGAAAGACAGATATCATGCAAACTGGGAATTGTAAGAAATCTACTTCAAACACATCCAATAGTATCCAATAGCTACCACGATGGAGAAGATCAAAAATCATGGATGATACGGTTTACTTTCTTCTGAACTAATTAAAAGTAGTTCAACTAGATATTGGAAAAGATGTAAGGGGAAAAAAGATTAAGGTTTAGCATAGTAATTTTACAATGAGTTTGTTAGACCTAGAAATGTCTTATTTAGAGTGGCATATAATTAGTCTTATCATAAACTTAGACTGATTTTGGATACACAGCACATAAACTTGGAAGATTAAAGTGTAAAATATACATAAATCTTTTAAAACAGATGAGGCATTTTTCTTTTCAAATTATTTTTACCAAATCTCCCAAGGAAAATCTGACAGATGAAATGCTTAAATAAAGCATTTCAAAAGCACCAAAAATGCTTCATTAAGCTAAAATTTGCACACTCCTAAAATGCTTCCCATCATTTTAGTGGCATTCATACAATGGCATCTTTATGGTTTTACCACCTCAAAAAAAATTTTAAGAGGACTTCAAAGATGATTAAGTGGAGACTCCACAACTGTAATTGGAAGAAAAGTGTTCTAGGGTTTAGCGAGAATCAAAGATAATTTGCCAGACACATGTCAACCTGCATGAATAAGTTAGTGTCGAGTACATTTCTCAAGATAAATATGTGAAGAAACGATACATGAACATACCATCAATTTCATACCAAATATCAAGACAGTTTTTTTTAAAAAATAAGATAATTCAAGAACTTTTATTTAACATAAGTAGCTTCTTAAAAACTTGATTATGAAATGTTTTTATGATTTTGCAGTGTAGCCATCTAAAGTTTATTGTATAAGACTGGTGGCCAAGTAAGTCAAATAGTGTCTCTCTGTGTTTGGGTATGTTTAGAGTAATAGTAACAGAGTTGGAAGGGGCCTTGGAGGTCAACTAGTCCAATCCCCTGCTCACTCGGGAAACCTGTACTAGGGATTCCAACCGCTGAACTGCCAATCTTTCTGATCAACAAGTTTAGTGTCTTAGCCACTGAGCCATGTAGTCAGTGTGTGTGCGTGTGTGCGTGTGTGTGTGTGTGTGTGTGTGTGTGAGAGAGAGAGGGAGAATGAATATGGAATTTTTAATTAGTTTTTAACCAATACTGTTACCATGCTAAGTGAACTGTTTCTCTCCTATGAACGATAACATAAATATGGACCAAAATTAGGGTTTTCATGGATAACTATAAATAAATCCTATTAACCATAAACATACAGAAATAATTATTTACACTTCCTTTTCTGGTTTGTAGTGGCATCTAATGAGCCCAACTATTTTTAAAAGAGAAGGTGTTGAGCAAGGTGAAGCATTTCCTTCCGAATCAAGGAGTATTGGCACAATATTTGAATAACAGTAGTAGTTTAGTTTAGCAGGTTAATAAACAAAAACTTCATTTGTTCCAAAGCAAAGATTTCAAAGCAATGGAAAATTGAGATTTTCCGTACAGTTGAATAAAAACAGTAAAAGAATATTATTTGGTCTTTTCTTTTTAACAGAAGATGTGCTCAATGTTAACTCCAGAAAATCCTAAATATATTTCTTAGCAACAAGGTGTGAAATAGTATGAGTGTGTAATGCTACAATTCCATTTGGAAATGCTGTGTTTGCACTCCCACACCTTCTAAAGTATTTTTTCCGCCCTGAACTGAATCAAAGCACTGCACAATCTGCGAAATAGATTTTCCAGTTAGGGCTGCATTTGGCATGACCCTTGCTATTCTATTTCTCACACAAGTGGAAAAACCTGTCTTCATTCATTTATGTCATTGGTAGAACAAAGGGAATCTTTTTTGGAAAGGTGCTGTTGCAAGGAAAATGAGAGGTAGACCCTAACCCTTCCTTCTATAAATCACAAACCTGTTCTGGCCCACAATATGGCTTAAAGACTTTAAGTATTTTAAAAACTTAAAGACACCAAGAGAAATGCCATTCTAATGGGTCAGTTGCAGTGGTGGGTTTCAAATTTTTTTATTACCAGTTCTGTGGGTGTGGCTTGGTGGGCGTGACATGGCTTGGTGGGTGTGGCAGGAGAAGGATACTGCAAAATCCCCATTTCCTCCCCATCAGCTAGAACTTGGGAGGCAGAGAATAGATGGGGGCGTGGCCAGTCAGAATTTTTACTACTGGTTCTCCAAACTATTCAACATTTCCGCTACCGGTTCTCCAGAACTGGTCAGAACCTGCTGAAACCCACCTCTGGTCAGTTGTAACTGGAAATCTCCCCTCCTTAAATTTGTATCAAGATACAGGTTCAGTCTCGAGGCTTCCGCTGGCAACGCAGGCTTCGCGGACGTTCCTTTGGGATCGTCTGCCCTGGGTTTCGTCAAACCGTCCCTGACAGCGTAAATGGGCTGTCAAACGGTTTGGAATTCTCTCCCCCGGTTGAAGGGGGAGGGAAGAGGGGTCAGGTTTTGGGTAGAGCTCCCCGGGATCCCCTGGAATTTAACCAGGGGATCGAAGGGTGAGAGCTCCCCTTTAGCCTGACGAAACTCCGTGCCCAGGGTGCTTCTGTTTATACAGAACGAGAAGCCGCGACCATCTCTGTGTCAAGATTTATTCCTAAAAGAGAATTTAACACAGACAGAACAGAGCAGGAGGACTAGCAAGAATTTGCAAGTAATAAATCTTAACTTCAGTTCTTAAATAGCTTTCCTTTGAATTAACTTTCAACATGAGTGGATCTAAAATGGCGTTTGCAATATACAAAGGAAAGCGAAACTATAAAGAAGAGCATAACAAGCTATTTTTTTTAAAATGGAATGAACAAGAACTGTTAATGATTTTTTTCTCCTTTTACCTTTTTCTTTATCATAATGTTTAAGAAGAAAAGTTTATTGATTTTTTTTAGATTTTACAGTTTATGAATGGCTCTTAAGCAAACAGAACTAACTATTAAAATCTTGCAAACTTCCTCATTTCAAATATGGAATTTTTTCTTTTATTTTTTTTTTTAATAGAGAATTTGCAAGTAATAAATCTTAACTTCAGTTCTTAAATAGCTTTCCTTTGAACTAACTTTCAACGAGTGGATCTAAAATGGCGTTTGCAATATACAAAGGAAAGCGAAATTATAAAGAAGAAGAGCATAACAAGCTATTTTTTAAAATGGAATGAACAAGAATTGTTAATGATTTTTTTCTCCTTTTACCTTTTTCTTTATTACAATGTTTAAGAAGAAAAGTTTATTGGAATTTTTTTTTCTCTCTTTTTGGTAGATTTTACAGTTTAGGAATGATTCTTAAGCAAACAGAGCTAATTATTAAAATCTTGCAAACTTCTTCATTTCAAATATGGAATTTTTTTTTTTATTATTATTATTACTTTTTGGTTTTTTTTTAATAGGAACTTTTGGAGGCTTATCTTTTCTTAATAAGTTTTTAAACAAGAGATTTTTACACCAATATATTAAAGATTGGAAAGTCTTTATTGCTAGATGTTAAGTTGATTGATGAGCAGATGGTGGAAAAGGTGTAAGAAAATGTGTAAGGAAATGTGTAAGATAGAAGACAAGGGGAAGGAGAATGCTTAAGATGTGATTTTGATGGTATTTTCTTTTTTTAACATATATATATAGGGTTTAATTTTTACAACTGACTTATTTTGGGTATATCATTATTTAATATATGTGAGGTATAAAGGAATGGGAAGATGGAATATTGTTTAACCCTTGGAGGATAGAAAAATTTATGGATGTAATGTTGGTATCTGGTTAAATAGAATTTAATTGTTATAATTGATATATTTTGGATATAAGTTATAATCTTAATAATGTTATTTGATAGATGTAAGGTAAATTGAAGAAATATTAATATTTGCAATGTTATTTGATTTATGTAAGTGATATTTTTGGAGATTGAAAATGTGTAAGGAAATGTGTAAGATAGAAGATAAAGGAATGGGAAGATGGAATATTGTTTAACCCTTGGAGGATAGAAAAATTTATGGATGTAATGTTGGTATCTGGTTAAATAGAATTTGTTATAATTGATATATTTTGGCTATAAGTTATAATTTTAATAATGTTATCTGACAGATGTATGAAATATTAATATTAGCAATGTTATTTGATTTATGTAAGTGATATTAAAGATATGAGAAGATAGAATATTGTTTACTTTTGGAGATTGGATAAAAATTTAAGAATTTAAGCTGGAAATATGAATTATATTTGGGATACTGTTTAAGGAAGAAAGGTATATTATAGAAGAATTTCTGATGAATACTGGAAGATGGAATATCGTTTTGGTCTTGATCGATGAAGATTGGAGATATATTTGGTCTTAATTGATGAAGATATTTTATTGATGAACTGGAAATACTAACTTAATTGGAAGATTCTGAAGATTTTAGGAGTGGAATGGACTGATATATAATGGACTGGAAGAAGAATGTACTTTTCTGTTTTTGGAAGGGGAGTTAAGGTCTTAGAGAGAGGAGTGACTATGGATTTGACTTATGTTGTATTTTAATTTATGATTGTTAATTTTATACCCTGTACTCTGTTCTGGGAAGTCTCGGGGGGTGGGAGGGGGGAGGGGGGGAAGGGGGGAGAGGGGGGAGATGAAGGATCAATGTAAAGGAATGATTGAAGATATGTAATTAAGAAATAGAAATAATTTGAAATGAAAGCGGGGCTGCTCAGCTGCCATTTCAGAAGGGAATGAAGAGGGAGAGGAGGGAGTGAAGGAAGAAAGTAGGTAGGGAAGAGAGAGGTAGAAAAGGGGGAAAGGAGAGGAAGAAGAAAGGGGAAAGAGAGAGGGTTAGAAAGGGTGGAAGAGAAGAGTAGGGAAAGAGGAGAGGACGTAGAAAAGTGAAGGAGAGGAAGGATGAAGAAAGTAGAAGAAAGTAGAGAAGGGAGGAGGAAAGGTTTGTTAAGAAGGAAGTGGTAGCTGGGCAGGTCCGAATAAGTAACAAATGAAAATTTAATGACTAATGTTGAATAAGAGACTGTATATTGAATAGGTTGTTGGAAAATGAAAATAAAACTTAAAAAAAAAAAAAAAAAAAAGGTTCAGTCTCCAGATTTCAAACTTTGACTGATTATAAGCTTCAAAACTACAGTTTTCTCAGAATTGCTTAACTTTTCTTGTATTAAGATTCAGCTGGATGTGTTGTTCCATTCTTCAACTTGCTTAGTTCACTTATTTCCTTTGCTTTGCTAACCATTTGTTTTGATCATCTATAATTCTTCATTGTAGGAGGAGAGTCAAGACAGTTCATTGCAGCTTAAAAATCAAGGAGAATCTGTCTCAAAAGTGCTTTTTCAAAAGGCAGCTGGACTGTTTTTTCCCTGAGGACGAAGAAAAAGACGATTTGCTTCTCATCCAAGAAGCTTGATCCAAGGGAGAATCTGGTTATTTAGTAGCACCTTTTCTGACTAACACATTTTATTGAAAAGCATGCATTTTCTTTTCTTTTTTTTTATAAAAAGTTTTTTATTTCCATTTTCCAACATCATATTAATGTACAATCTGTTATCCATCATTGATCATTAATTTTTATTTATTACTAAGTCGGGCCTGCCTGACTGCCACTTCCTTTCTTTACAACCTCCCTCTACCTTCTACTACTTTCCCCTTCCTTCATCTCCTTCACTTTACTACTTCCTCTCCTCCTTCTCCACTCCTCCCTTCTTCCACCCTTTCTAACCTTCTTACTCCCCACCTCCTTCTCACCTCTTTCCTACCTACTTTATTCCCTCTTCTACCCCTCTCTCCCCCTTCTAAAATGGCAGTCGAGCAGCCCCAATCTCATTTCAAATTTTAATTTCATATCTTCAATCATTACTGTACATTGATAACCATTCCATGTATCATTTCCACTCCTCTCCCCCTCCCTCCCCCCTCCCCCCCACCCCCCCGGACTTCTCAGAGCAAATACCAGGTATTATAATCAACAATCACAAGCTAAAATATACTAAATATTCATAAACTCCCACCCCTCTCTAAAACTTTAAATCCCCTTAAAACGGTTTGGCACCTTCATCAAAGGATGAAGAATAAAGGGATGAAAACAAGGACATTAATTTTAGATGCTGCCTTCTTTGTGATTATCTCTTGTAAAATTTTTAAAGAAACATTTGCAGCAGTTGAGTGAAAGAAAAAACATTTCTATAGGTATAGAACAAGTTTATACATAATGTGCGCGTTAATCAGAATTTGGATTTCAAGATTTTCCTAATATAATAAGAATAGAATTCAGGTAGTCCTCAACTAATGACAAGAATTGGGACCAGAATTTTCCATTGCTAAATTTTCCATTAATTTTCATTTTCCAAAAATTAGGACCAGAATTTTCCATTGTAAAGTGTGGCATCACATGACTGCATCACTTAGTCATGGCACTTCCGTCACTTCTGGTTGCTGTTGTTGTGCAAACTCTGCAACATTGTTCAGTGTGACATCACATGGTCAGCATTTATGACCTCCTGCCAGCTTTCCCATTGACTTTGATGGTTGGAAGTGAATGTTGCAAATGGCAATCACAAGAGTGCAAATGCTGCAACAGCAGAATAGCAAGCTGGTCGCTAAATGTCCAGATAACATTCACATGACCATGGGGATGCTGCAATGGCCATACCTTTGAGGACGGCTCATAAGTACTACTCATTTAGCACCAGTGTAAATTTCACTGGATGACTGACCATGTATAAAATAATATAGAAGTGCTTATTTCTTTTAAATTCAGGTTGGTGTTCTCACAAAATTTAGCTGAACACCATTATTCTGGAGCAGATTTTTATTAAACCAGAAGCAAGGCTTGTGTCAAAATTATAAGGATAAAATAAGAAACATAAAAGGAAGGAAGGAAGGAAGGAAGGAAGGAAGGAAGGAAGGAAGGAAGGAAGGAAGGAAGGAAAAGGAGAGGATAACCAGCAACAAGAAGAATAGACTCAATTACAATAAAATTGTTGGACATGCATTGCTGGAAGACATGAAAAACCATTAGGGACCGACCATTACAGAGAAAATCTACCTATGTGGTCACTAGAAGTTAATGCCACATAATAAAAAAAATCAAAACATAAACACAGCTACTCAAAGCAGAAATATTATGCATTCTAGCTGATTCAATATTTAAAAATCCTGCTATGGATTTACAAGAGAAAAGGGGTATCGTGTATGCTTTTAAGTATGACATCTTTTTTCATCCAGAACATATCATAGAATACTTGACACATTTAAACACAGATGTCATCACATTTTAAATATCAGTCTTACTCCCGAGATAGCATAAGCTATTTAATAGAATAGAATAGAATAGAATAGAATAGAATAGAATAGAATAGAATAGAATAGAATTTTATTGGCCAAGTGTGATTGGACACACAAGGAATTTGTCTTGGTGCATATGCTCTCAGTGTACATAAAAGAAAAGATAAGTTCATCAAGGTACAACATTTATGTTTACATAGATGTTTATATCACACTTCTTCAACCCATAGGACTCTTGGATCAACTTTGAAATATGTTTAAACAATCAAATATAAATAACAAATTTTAAACAATAAAGTCACAATGGCAGACCAAACCATCATTAAAAAAATCTAATAATTGGAAATGAAAAGACTTTAGCTTCAATGCCTTTCTGTAAACTGAGAACAGGAGTTTCAAAACTTGGATAATCTACATCTGGTCACTATCTTTTTTTCTTATGAAAGCATCTGAAAATGATCTTATGGTTTGAGGAATTTTATTTATTTATTTTGTCACAACAGTATATATAAGCATAAGCATGAAAGTAACTATATAATATATAAGCATATATATAAGCATAAGTATGTAATAACTATATTAACTGGATATAATGAAAAGAAACAATAGGACAGGAATGGTAGGCACGTTTGTGCTCTTATGCATGCCCCTTACAGACCTCTTAGGAATAGGGTCAATAGTAGACAGTTTTTAGTTAAAGCTTTGGGGATTTTGAGAAGAGACCACAGAGTCAGGTAGTCTGTTCCAAGCATTAACAACTCTGTTACAGAAGTCATGTTTTATGACTTTATCTAACAATTATCTAACAATTGTGGAAGGTTTTAATTTCATTCATAGCGATTTCTTCACAGAAAGCATAATATTTTCAGGCATATTTAAATAATTAGGCAGCTTTTTGCTGAAGTGCTGCCGGCAAAAACAAAATAAATATTTGACAACATATAGGCTTAAGTAATTTACTTGGTAAATGACTGTACTGTAAGGATAAGTAAGTAAATGTCCAGTTCTGATACTGTTGAGAAATACAAAGTAGGGTTCCCTGGAAATTTGTGCTGGAACCAATGCTTTCTAATTTTTATATAAATAAATGATCAGGAATTAGTGAAGTGGTTTGCTGATGTTACCTTACTGTTCAGCATAGTAAAATAAAAAAGGAGATTGTGAGGTGTTCAAAAAGAATCTCTTCAGACTGTAAAAATGGATTTCGAAATGGCAAATGTAGCTCAGTGTAAACAATGTGAAATGATGCATGTTGATACAGATAATTCAAAGTTTATCTGGATATTAATGAGATCTAAAGTGTCAGAGAAGGACCCAGAGTCATGATAGAAAGCTCAATGAAAATGTCAACCCAGTATGCAGCTGCTGTAAAACAAGGCAAGTTCCCTGATTGAAATTATTAGGAAGGGAAATGAAAATAGAACTGCTGATACAATAGTGCCCTTATAAATATATAGGATGAAACCACCGTTGGAATATGACATATTTTTGCCACTGTACTATCACTGTACATACAGTGGTAGAAAAAATGCAAAAAATAGCAATCAAGATGATTAGGGTTGATTACAGGACTTCCATTGTAAGGATGGGTATAGCAATGAAGGATCCTTAGACTGGAATGAAGGAGGTAAGGACAGCCATGAGATGATAGATAGATAAATAGATAGGTAGGTAGGTAGATAGATAGATAGATAGATAGATAGATAGATAGATAGATAGATAGATAGATAGATAGATAGATAGATAGATAGATAAATGGGATATGATAGATATTTTACATGGCATAGATAACTTGTATAAACAGAAATTTTTCCATCACACAAATAATAGTGGAGAAAATACACATTTAATCTAAATGGAAAGAGATTCAAGACAGATCATTTAATGAGTAAGACAAAAGTCAGCACTTTTTAGGCTAGAGTTAGAAATTATGTAAACACTTAACAAATATTCAGCTTCAGGATAACCAAACACCATTAAGAAAATCAATTAGTGAATGGGACAGATGGTAAGTAGAAAATTAAGAGTTTGAATCACCCTGGGAATCAGAGGGACAGATATATTCGCACAGCAGTGGACAAGCAGCTGCTCATTTAGCTTCCTCCTTGCTGACAATAATTTTTTTTAATCTAGAGCTGTCTTTGAGACATGTCCTGACTTGTCTAGATTTGGATCTGGATTTTGCCATGTAAAGTGTGGAGATTTTCAATTTACTGCTCAGTTTTGGTGACTCAGGTCCAACCATCTCAATGCCCAAATTCACTACCATTAATATGAGAAGAAAGGCAACGTATAAAAATCTGGCAACTCCAAATCTCAATCAGCAAATGCTCTGTGTTAAACATTGGAAAAAAGAATCTAAACACTAAATATAAGCTCGATGGCCATTACCTTGTAGATGACCCCCACCCCGTTAAAGACCTTGGAGTTTTCATATCCAATGATCTAAGTGCCAAAGCCCACTGCAACTACATCACAAAAAAGGCTTTAAGAGTTGTAAACTTAATCTTGCGTAGCTTCTTCTCCAGAAACACTACACTACTAACCAGAGCATATAAAACATTTGCTAGAACAATTCTTGAATACAGCTCACCTGTCTGGGACCCACACCTCATTTCGGACATTAATACAATTGAGCATGTCCAGAAATATTTTACAAGAAGAGTTCTCCACTCCTCTGATTACAACAAAATACCTTATGCCACCAGACTTGAAATACTGGGTTTAGAAAATTTAGAACTCTGCCACCTTCAACATGACCTGAGTTTAACTCATAGAATCATCTGTTACAACGTCCTTCCTGTTGAAGACTACTTCAGCTTCAATCACAACAATACACTAGCACACAATAGATTTAAGTTTAATGTGAACCGCTCCAATCTTGATTGCAGAAAATATGACTTCAGTAACAGAGTTGTTAATGCCTGGAATGCACTACCTGACTTTGTGGTCTCTTCCCAAAATCCCCAAAGCTTTAACTAAAAACTATCTACTATTGACATCACCCCATTCCTAAGGGGTCTGTAAGGGGGGTGCATAAGAGCACCAACGTGCCTACCGTTCCTGTCCCAATGTCCCCTTTGATTGTATCCAATTTGTATAGTTATTTTATACTTATGCTTATATACATGCTTATATATCGTATAATTATTTCATGCTTATGCTTATATATACTGTTGTGACAAATAAAATAAATAAAAATAAAATAAAGATCAAGAATTGACATGATGACTTCTGTTGAGTTTTGATCTAGTGGTTAATGACTTTCTTCAGTAATATTACCAAATGGCTATCCTGATGCACTACCCAGCTATGTAATGAATCATCTTGCTAACAGATGGGACCACTTGCCTAACTGATAGAACAGAACTAATTATCACAATGATAAGACTCTAAACTGACTCTAAGACTTTTCAGCTATAAAAATATGATGGAATTCAAATAAATTTAATTTTATTCTTGCTCGGTGTCTATTATATCTCTGGAACTAGT
Source organism: Ahaetulla prasina (assembly GCF_028640845.1). Classification (NCBI taxonomy): domain Eukaryota; kingdom Metazoa; phylum Chordata; class Lepidosauria; order Squamata; family Colubridae; genus Ahaetulla; species Ahaetulla prasina. The sequence continues at coordinate 273,743,475 of NC_080539.1, forward strand.
TGACTCCCCATGTGAACTTCGTATAATTTATAATTAGCCTATAAGATAGAATCTGTGATCAGTACAGAATTATGTTGTTGAGTTTCAACAACCAACACAGCATATCAGTTAAAACAGAAAATGCTTTAATCAGCTAGTTCAAAGATGGGCTATCAGGTGAAACATACAAGAAGTGCTTTTATTAAGTTATGCAGACATCGTGACTAGATCAAAAAGTTGAATCTCTAGAGCTGAGACATGAATGGAAGACACCACTACAGGTAGATCTCAATTTACAACTAATTTGGAAACAGAATTTCAGTCATTGAACAAAACAGTGATTAAGCCAGAGGAGCACTTCACTCCAGGACCATAATCTCAATGGTTCTCCCAGTTGAAGTCATTGAGTGACTACAAGCAGTTATTAAGTGGATAGTGTGAAAGAGTTGTTTGTCAAAGGAGGGCAGACAGCTCCTCTTTATGTGCACAAAGGAACTTTAAGATCTTTTTTTTTTCCAGTCTGAAGGAGTTGCCCTCCCCTCTGTGCGCGGAAGGGAAATCTAGTGCTAAACTGGAGAAAATAAGCTTGGATCTTCATGATTTGAACTTCCTTTTTCCAGCCCACTGCAAGAGTCACCCTTCACCCCCATGCACAGAGGGGAGAGGAAATCCTTCAGCAGGTGCCAGCTTGCAACCTTCCCTCCATTGACTTCCTGGTCAAATGATGATCACATGATTGCTGCCTGTTCAATGGTTTTTAGGGTTGAAACTATTAACGATTATGGGGTTTCTCAGGATTCAATACAGAATGATTGGAACCTCAAAAACTGACCAAGCATTCCTCCAATATTTTTTTTGGAATTTATATCCCGCCCATCTCCAAAGACTCTGGGCGGCTTACATTGTGTTAAGCAATAGTCTTTATCCATTTGTATATTATATACAAAAATCAACTTTTATTGCCCCAACAATCTGGGTCCTCATTTTACCTACCTTATAAAGGATGGAAGGCTGAGTCAACCTTGGGCCTGGTGGGACTAGAACCTGCAGTAATTGCAAGCAGCTGTGTTAATAACAGACTGCTTAGTCTGTTGAGCCACCAGAGGCCCCTAAGTGCTTTTTCCAATAGTCTTCCTATTGCCTTCCTTTAATTTTTGAAGTCTTACCTAAACTGGAGCTCAAAGAGCTTACAATTTGATTGTACTTATTTCATTTTGTTTGTTTTGGGTAGTAACATTTTTTTGTATATCTGAGCTGTGCCTATAGAACTTCTTAGTTTAAGCTTAGGATCTCACCACTGCCATGTAAGTTCTGGAACTGAGCATGATAAAAAAAATACTTTTTTTTTACATGACACGTAATTAAACTGTGGTAAAAGTTAAAGAAAGGACAAGCAACTGGGATGGTTTTTAAAAGGGAATGGGGTGGTTCATGGAGTATCAGACTATCAGTGGCTAATACTGGTAGTTGTTCATTACTTCCTAAATTATATGTAGTATGTTAATACTGGTTGCTGGGAAATGGAATCTGAAGGAGGCTATCAACAACCTGCTGCTCAGTCTTATGAGCTTCCCAAAGGCATCCAGTTGGCCACTGTGAGACAGAATGTGGACCAGATGGGCCTAATAGCCTGAAAAAAGAGTTCTTTTTATGAAATGATCCATTTAGTGCAGATATAAAAGGAGAAAAAAATACTGGGGAATGAAAGATCGTGACTAACTTTGTTCTTTACAAAGTCAGCTACAACATCAAAGTCATCTTGAATACAGAATGATTTCATTAAGAATGCATTGGAACACACCCAAAAACATGCCATCTATTTGGTACATGCTACTCACCGTTGTTACTATTGTCATCCACTAAAATAATCTCTTTCAACAAATGAGCAGGAGTCCTATCGATTGCAGAATGAATGGACCGTAGAATCACCGAAAGGGCTTCATTCACAAATATGAAAACAATGCTGACCTCAGGAAGACTCTCTGGAAAGGTGAGGTTCTTGCACCTTTGGGAGGGGAAAAGAGGATTTAGTCTAAATTTTTGATTGAAATGTTTAAAATTGAAAATTCAAAAGTTAATTTGAATAAACCCCATAACAACAGTATAAAGATATTCAGAGTCAGTGGCTCACCCAAAGCTGTGCATATGTTTCTTTATTGAATATGTCTGGAACCCTCACCACATTTCTCACATCAGTAAAATTGAACATGTCCAGAAATATTTTACAAGAAGAGTTCTTCACTCCTCTGAAAACAACAAAATACCTTATCCCACCAGACTTGAAATCCTAGGCTTAGAAAACTTAGAACTCCGTCGCCTTCGACAAGACCTAAGTTTAACTCATAGAATCATCTATTGTAATGTCCTTCCTGTTAAAGACTACTTCAGCTTTAATTGCAATAATACAAGAGCAACCAACAGATTTAAACTCAATGTTAACCGCTTTAATCTAGATTGCAGAAAACATGATTTCTGTAACAGAATCATCAGTGCTTGGAACACTTTACATGACTCGGTGGTCTCTTTCCATAATCCCAAAAGCTTTAACCAAAAACTTTCTACTATTGACCTCACCTCATTCCTAAGAGGACCATAAGGGGCGTGCATAAGAGCACAAACGTGCCTACCGTTCCTGTCCTATTGTTTTTCTTCTTTTCTTCTTATATATATATATATATATATATGCTTATACCTCCTAATATTCCCTCATATATATGTTTATATACTATATAATCTTTTTGTGTGATGCTTATATATATTGTTGTGACAAAATAAATAAATAAATAAATAAATAAATACTTAAGCATTTGAGAAATATATTGATGAACAAGGATCTCTCAGATGCCACATACACCCAAACATCCAATTTTTCTTGCCTCATGAAATATTATTTAAATCTTGATTGGTTCCTGACTAGCTGCTGGAAAAGGCATACAGTACATATTTTACTTAGGTTCTTTAAACTGTATGACAATCTTTCAGCTAGCTCACTGTTAGATCCCTAAAGATTGTTGTGGCTGAACTGAAGTAGTACTTTTCGCCAATGTCATCCTACTTCAAACAGATTACAAAACAGTATTAATTACTCTCAGTCAACTGCATCTTTGGCCCCCAAATAGGAGTTGACTTTCTGGAAACTCATTATTCTCCACAGCTTGAAAAGAAAATTCTCAAAAATGATCTTTAAAACAGCTGGTCATGCATAACTTGAAACTGTCAAATGGCAGCATTTCAAAAAAAGGGTAAAAAAGATTAAAGCTTAGATATTATCATTCGATGGGTGCCTTATAGACACTTTTCTCCTTATTAACCCAAATTAAGTTATTTAACCTGAATGTAATGCTGCATATTTTAATTGTGACCCTAATTTTGTGAAGTGTTTGGCTTGTTTTAGCTAGTTGATTTTAATGTACTTGTTAACATGCAATCTCAAAGCCATCTCTTTGGAGCAAATCTCTCAACAGGTATATTTTCAGTATTACTGTATTTGTGAAAGTATAATATATTATAATAAGAGTACCTCCAATATCTATCATCTCCCTAACAATTTTTATTTGTGTCTATGTGATGATTCTCAAAATAATGTGCCAATTCAAATGAACTGTTGTTATGGTTGCCAGAAAAAAAATGCATGCAAAAGGATACTGTTCATATTCTATTTCAAACACAATTGGCGGCAAAGGGGAAAGTCCCCAGAAGGTTGTTTCATAAGTATTCATATATAAATCAAATGTGTTCAGGATGATATTGCTGCTGTTCCTCATAATGGAAGGAGTGTAGTAAGTGGCACGCAGATAGTTCGCTTAGAATAATGAGAAATTATTCTTCCATATTAAGCTAACCATTTGCAATCTGTTGTCAAAGGCATTTCCATCACAAAAATACTGAATTCCATTTTGCTTTCTATTAAAATGCAAAGTTCTCCTACAGAAGCTCCCAAACACTATAGATGTGGCAAAGCTATTTGGCATCCTAAGCCTTTTTCGTTCTGATAAATGCACCTTTTAAATGGCAAGAATAGGAAGGAGGATCCTATATGCATTTTTTCTGCATCAGAAGAATAGGAAGGAGGATCATATATATATTTTCTGCATTGCTCCCATTCTAGCATATATGATTTACATATAATGCACAGTGTTGCGCTTGCCGTTTTTCTACTTTTTAATGTTCATCCGTGTTCGCTGATCTAATCGAAACTCTTCAATAATATCAGAGTCAGAGAAGAAATTAAAGAATAAATCTGCAGTAATTTTTTGAGAGGAGAGGTACTGGTTGGGGAAAGGGGCAACATGTCAGGAAACACCAGGATAATTTCATGATGGAAAGAGAATAAAGCAGAGCAGGGCAAAGCAAAATAAACAACAAGAATGGCAACAATGAAACAAATCAGCAATGAGAGCCATCATGCAGGCAAGTACTAGGAAGCGGATGTAAGGACTGGCGCCAGACGCTAAGAGAAGAATATGAAGTGGGCTAGAGCGAAAAGAGAAAAAGGCATCAATTCATGCCTTTAACTATTTTTAACAGAAAAGCAGGATAAAATATTACAAATAATTACAAAAACAAGGCACTGCATAATGAAGTGTGGTGGTAACAATGAAGGATGCATGTCTGCTACCATCACCCCACTCATGAGGACAGCTTGGGCCTTACTTTTAACAGCATCTTCTTCAGGTAAACTCTGCCTGCACTTCATGGGCAAGTAGAAGAGGATGCTCTGGATGAAAGAGGCTAAGACCCAAAGAATGTTCAGTATGAAGCTCTTTCTCTGTGAAAGAGATTTGTCCTCTGAGATCATATATTACATGTTCCTACCCAATAACACGTTGTAGAACAGTAAAAGCAACAATCTTCAGGACAGGAAGGCATCTGGACCTACCTGATAGCAGCAATGCTTTTAATGCTACAGGTTGGTCCAATTTTTGCAACTGGAAACAGTAGTATAATGAGAACAGAATCTCTATGATTCTGGTTATAACATTTATCAAAATGATAATTTATGAAATGTATATGCCACCCTAACTTCCAGAGACTCTGGGCAGCTCTCTCTCAGACTGAACTATTATCCGTCTAAATAATAAAGATATAATCATTATGAAGAGAAAACAGCCCACAAAGAACTCAACAAAGAGCTAGTGGCTCATGAATTAATTAGGGCATCTTTTGGAAACTTCACACTAATATAGCTGTAGGCCACATAAAAGACAGAGATCAGATAGTCAATAAAGAAACTGAAACATTTCAGAAGAAAGAAATGGGTTCTCTTGGATACAGTCTACATTTTCTTTACATACACCTCTTTCTTTTTCCTTCCAACTATGCTCGGAAGAAATATTACAAGCGAAATTTAAAATAAAATTCCACAGGATAAATTACAATAATTTGAAGGTTAACTTCTATTAAGATTCAACATGTTGCAAAGAAGCCAAGGCTACTCAATAAAACTCATGAGGGATGAGATATTGCAGTGTAAATTTTACTGATGTTTAACATACTGCAAAAAAATAATAATAATGTTGCATGTCCATTATATTATCAGTTTGCTTAATAGTAGGCTAGTGAATACTATTCAATGAATCAATAAGCTAACCAGGTTACTGCTTTATGTTCATCTCAGTAAGTAAGAAACCAACTTTTAATATGATTTCATTTGTCAATATCAGTGCATAAGTAAAGAACATGTATAAGCGTAAGGTTTAGACTACCCACATGATTTTAAAAATGAAAAAAAATTAAAGATTAAGAGTATTGACAAAAGGTCAAGGCATAATGCAGGTATAATGATTTCACATTGTTGTTTAAGCATCTTCTAGTATAGAATTAATAATATTTCTGATTTCTTTTTTCTTTTCATTCTCAGACAAAACATTAACTTGTAACATTATCTTTGCCATTTAAATGTTAATATACTTTATTGAAAGCCAAGACAAGAATTGCATATAAATTACCTTTATTCTTTTATAATAACAAATTGCAATCACATAATTGTGGGGATGCTTGCAATGGCAGAACTCCAAGAACCAGTTGTAACTATCACTCATTCATTGCCACCATATTTTTAAACGAGGATCACTTGTATTTTTTTAGAGCATAAGTAACCCCCATTCTCTTCCACATGTACATTTATAGGCCATGCTTTGGAAAGTATCTGAGGCCTATTTGCTACTCTTTTCACCTGACCCATGATTAAATGAGGAAATATCTAGTAATCCAGTTCCCCATTTCATCTGAAACAATGAATATTAGTTCATAAAAAGCCACATTTGTAGGAGAAGACCAGCTGAGCCCAAGAATGGGGTCAAATGCATCATCAGTCTGGAGTTCCAATGTGCCAAAAGAGATTTAAGTCAACTCCTCTTGAAGTCTTATCTGCCTTGTAGATAAGAACAGATTCTTGTTTACAGATTGCATGAAATAAACTCACAGTGCTTTTGAACTCTGTCCTGCTCTTGGTTTCTTGCGCCTGACAATATTAAGAATTTGTTTCAATAGCCTAGGGTTGAGCTACAGCCAAATATATATATTATTATAAGTTGTCATTAAAGAACCATAGTTTCTTAGTTTAATTGTTTAACTTATTTTTTTTCTTTCTGCCAGTAAATGGTGTTGGCCTATAAAGTACTTCAGTATTCAGTTTCACAAAAGGTACTTGGGAGCAAAGCTGGGAATATAACATCTATACCATTCCCCAGTATTGTGCAGCTTAATTTCAAAACTGCTGTATGATCCCAGAAAAAGATGTAGCTGCTTTAAAGAGCTGCTGATACTGGTGCTATTTTTGACTGCCTCTGTGCTCTACATGCATTTTGAAAAACTAATTTGAAGCATTGCATGCTTCTAAAATGTGGCTTTAGGATATTTCCGTGAAACAAGGGATGGCAGAAATTTTCTGCTTTGTTTGCACTGTACAGGAGAAACCAAGATGCTGCCTTCACTGAACTCATATATCATCTGTTTAGAGCAAGATATATTAGCTGAAATGTGTATAGAATGCAGAATCCAGAAAAAGAAACTAACTTATGTTCAGACTGGGGATCGTGACAACCTCAGGCAGGAGGTGACAGTATCCTCATGAATAAGATCATTTATCAAATAATCCTCAAATAAAATGCTTACATTCAAATAGGATGCTCAAATCTCTTTCTTTATGGATATTTTTCTTATTCCCTATAGCCTTATTACTTTGTAATTTGTTTTGAGTTTATTCTTATAGCAGTGGTTCCAACTTCTTTACCAGGGGTCTCCAACCTTGACAACTTTAAAACTTGTGAACTTCAACTCCCAGAATACCAAAGCCAGCAAAGAATTCTGGGAGTTGAAGTCCACAAGTCTTAAAATTGTCAAGGTTGGAGACTCCTGTTCTTTACCACTCATCCAGTCATCTTATCCTAGCCACACAGCAGTAGTGGGTTGCTACCGGTTCTCCCCAGTTCGCAAGAACCGGTAGTAAACATTTTGAGTAGTTCAGAGAACCGGTAGTAAAAATTCTGCCTGGCCCCACCCCCAATCTATTGCTGCCTCCCGACTCCCAGCTGATCGGCTAGAAGGAAAAAATCAAGACTCACTTGTCAAAGAAGAGAAAAAACAACAACAAGACACTGTCCCTTTAAATTGATCGGCTGCTTCTCAGCCAGGAGATCGCTTGGCAAAGAAGAAGGGGGGGGGGAAACACTGTCATTTTAAATTGACAGAGTGGCTAGAAGCTCCATTCTGAGTCAGCTGAACAACAAATTGGATAAGAAGAGGAATTCTTGTATGGTTCAATGTTTTTGAAGTTTTGGGGTTTGTGCAACATGGGCTTTGTGTTTCTAAAAAGGTTTGGGCGGATTTCCATTGTGAAGTATCCTGTCTTGAATGAGTTTTCTGCCTGCTTATAAATGGAGCCGAACTTCCGGTAGCTGTTTTCTACTTACAAAGTTTCCTTTATGCAGCTGGCAGGAATGTGGAATTCCAGGCAGGTTCCTTGCTAGCAGCTTGATTATTATTATTATTTTTGTTTACATTTATATCTCGCCCTTCTCCGAAGACTCAGGGCGGCTTACAGTGTATAAGGCAATAGTCTCATTCTATTTGTATATTTTTTACAAAGTCAACTTATTGCCCCCCCAACAATCTGGGTCCTCATTTTACCTACCTTATAAAGGATGGAAGGCTGAGTCAACCTTGGGCCGGGCTTGAACCTGCAGTAATTGCAGGCTCTGTGTTCTAATAACAGGCTTCTTAATGGCCTGAGCTATCCCGGCCCTTAAATATCTGTATTTATTCCTTAAATATCTGGGATATTTTATTTGGGAAATGAAGAGGGGGAAGTTTGATTCCTTCCCAGAGCAGATTAGTGGGGTGGGGAGGGAATGGGGATTTTAGGCTTGCTGTCAAACATCAGCCATAATACTAATGATTGTTTTGAACAATATGCAGGTTGTATTACATGAATCGCTATTTTATATGTGAAATTATGACTGAAACCTATATAGGTTTACACTGTCAGGAAGTTTGTCCTTAGTTTTAGGTTGCTTCTCTCTTTGTTGAGTTTCCATCCATTGCTTCTTGTTTTGCCTTCTGGTGCTTTGGAAAATACTCCCCCCACTTTCTTTCTAGCAGCCCCTTAAAAGCCTGTTGCCTATCACACTCTTGGGCAAAGCATGTGAGCCATTTCCTCCTTTCAGTGGTCCATGAAAGTGCATCTATAGCAGAGGTCTCTAACTTTGGCCACTTTAAGACGTTAAGACAGCAAAGCTGGCTGAGGAATTCTGGGAGTTGAAGTGGCCAAGTTTGGAGACCCCTGATCTATAGTATGTAGAAAATAAAGTTGCAAAAAGGTGAACAACATTTTTGCAGAACTATAGATACGTTGAGGCTGGGTGTGACAAGGAATGGCTGGGAGTGGAGGGGCCAGGCGAGGTACCCCTTGACATGAGAGACATTGAGTTGGCCACGCCTACCCAGTCATATGACCATCAAACCACACCCACTGTCACATGACCATCAAGCCATGCCCACAAAATAAGCCACGCCCACAGAACTGGTAGCAAAAAAATTTATAACCCACCCCTGCCACACAGTGTCTTTTATCTGTGGCCTATATTATTATCCTGTTTAACCCTATTGCTATAACTTATTACCCTATCTTTGTGACAGCCAGCATTTATAGAAACAAATCTTCATCTAATCTTTAACACATTCTCAATGGTCTACTTCCCTATACCGTTTACTGTATTCATTTGCACAGATTTCAAGTGGAAGATGCAAGCAATATCTTATAAGTTATAATATAAAATATGCTATACATTACCTTGGTATAATGAAATAAAACATATTGAACTGAAATACATTTAAAAGATAAAGGTTTTCCCTGCAAATCAAAGGCGAAACTGTAGATGAGCTGAAAAAAATATGAGCCCAAAATATAATACTATGGGCAAAAATTATATTAAATACCACTGTTTATTCTCCTAATAAATTATGTCCAATTTACAGTGCGCTTTAAGTAAGACAGAAACAGTTTACATTTTAGCAGAGATAGATCAAATGCAGCTTCTAATATAGATAGATAGAAAGAAAGAAAAAATTGGTGTCATTGAAGTAACTCTGAGATAATATTAAGATGAAATAGGATAGCAGCTTGATTTTAAAAGGTTTTTTTAAAAAAACAGAAAGAGAATTATATGCTAGCACCATTAAAGGTTGAGGATTGTTCAACAACACATGTTGAATATACAGTACAAAAGGTACTACTTATGAGTCAGAAGTGGGATTATGGAGAATAAATGGCCCAAGAGAGTTAAAGCATTTATTTCCCTTAAGTGTTTTAAGAGGAGATTGGATAAGTATCAACAGGGAATAGGGAATGGTTTCAGCAGATTATGAATTTTGTCCACAGAAGACTGAACAAGATATTCTTCTCCTGTTCTATTTTATGGTTACAAATCAGGGATTTTATACACCCATACAAAAGTCTCTAATGAATATCATCATTTTTTTAAAAAAAGAACAATTTTATCCTAAATCAGCTGCATATTTATTTCTTTGTGTCTTGCCTTTATTATTTTTACAAATAACTCAAAATGAACATTTCCACACTTATGTTCCTCACAATAACAACAACTGTGAGATGGGTTGGACTGAGAGAGAGAAAGTGACTGGCCCAAAGTCACCCAGCTGACTTTCATGGTTAAGGCAAGACTTATTGCCTTAAGTCTTGCATATAAAATCCAGATATGAACTACGGTCTATTAAAATTTATTGAAATTTCATCTCTTTAACAAACAGCATATTTAAACGTATTAAAATGAAGTATAATTTTTGACTGGATAATGTGAGAATGAAATTAAAGAACATAGGAACTTATCCTAACAATAAATGAATTATTGTTATAGCATAATATAGTTATTGCTAATTAGCCTATTTTTCATTACCATTTAAGACTGTTCGGAGCCCTTTATTTTTAAGGAATTTAAGGAGTTTTGTCTGGGGAGAAATACACCCATTTTTATGTCTTCTTCCTGTCAAACATTGGGCTAATTTGGACTAAACATAGTTTCTTTGGTATATAGTAAAATTTAGGAGAAAACAGATTAATAGTAGGGAGAAGGAGCTGTTAAAGCACACTCAGTTACATCATGAGCTCACAAAGCACTCACATCTAAGAAAACTTATTTTCCTGATATCGGGGAGTACCTGTTTTAAGGGGAAACAGTAAACAATCTCGAGAAATGATTCATCAGAGACCATGAACTTATGATTTAGATTGAAATCTGTTGTTCCCTGAAGATCAGACAAAATTCCATTAAATCCAAAGTCTACTAAATCCAGTTTCATTAAATCAAAGATTTACTGCATTATAATGGTGAAAGGGGTGCAGATTATTGGAGTGTGAATTCTTCTCATACATTTTGAATGAAGCTGAATGCAATTGCTATATCCATTTTGTCCCTTCATTTTTTTTTGAAATTAAAATTAATTAAATTTTAAATTAATTCAAATGATAATCTTAAAATAGCAATAAAATAACCTTAGTATTAAAATACAGGACGGCAGAACTAAAATCAGTGTCACCTTTAATCTTTTATAGCCCCAATCCTCTGGAATAAGTTTCTTAGCTGGTTAATCCAGTCAAATCTGATAGTTGTAGATTACTTATGGGTCTTGATGCAGAAAGGCCCACCACATCCAGCTCAAACTTTCTGAGTTTCCCTTTTGCAATAGAAGTTAAGGCATTCTGAAAATGGCTCAGGATGCCCACTTCCCAGCCATCCCATCAACCAATTCCCATACTTGCAACCAGCCCAAAAGCAAATTTTGTTTGTCTTCAGACACATTTGTATTGATTCCGGTTGCAAAAGTTGCCTTTTTTGAAAACACGTTTAAAAAAAAAAAGTTTTGAAAAGAGAAACATCAGAACTTTCTGAACCGTATTCTAGCCATGTAGCAAATCCTAGAGGAGCAGAGACCTATTTTAGTTTATGTAGCACATTGGCTTTTATATGCAAATGTTGCATTTCATTTCAAACGCAAAGGTAAACATTAGTGGAAGAAAAAAAAACCCCAAGTCTCTGTGATGGAAAAAGAGAAGTTTATGTTGGCTTGTCTCTTTATTCCATACATCCTCACTGGGAATGGATCATATGCCTCATTCACTTCCCTTTGTTCTCTTCAACTACAGCATTTCTCCAAAATTTATGTTAGTTGAAAACGTTATCTCTGCCATACAGATGCACTATAGGGAATCCGATCAGGAACAGAGAGTTATTATCCAACTGAACTAAAATAATAAGTGTTCTTCTGGCCAAATGTAGATTCTTAACTCTACAATTAATACTTTACAACATTTTCTTCAAGATGAAATCTAGATAACCACATTCCCTACACCACATACTTCCTGAGTTGAGCTTGTACATCAGTTCATATTGCTGGGCTGACATCTAATTTCTTAATGAATAGAGAGGCTGTTTTATTCACATTGTGACATTTATCAAAGCTGTCAAGTTTTATCAAACAGATTTGTCTCACACAGCTTCCACAATTTGTTGGCCATTACCCACCCCACCCCCAAAAAAGAAGTTCCTATTAAAATTAATGTTGCCTCATCGCTTTGGACTTTGACTTTCTTATATGCTATAATGTTACAAATAACTTGTATGACTCAAAGTGGGTTTTTAAATTACATCTGTAACCTCTATCTCACGCTCCATGTAAGTTCCTTATGATTCGGGCAGCAGGCATAGGAAATGAGAATTGATTCTCAGAGGTATCGTATTATTCTTAAGTGGAAAGAGCTACTAGTCTGGTTGCTTTCCAAGCTCAAATAGGAAGTTTGTATTGGTATACAAAGGCTTCCAAGTGTTGTGGTCCATCAGCACCTATGGAGCTGGCAACAGAGTCAGACAGAGATGAGGCTGAGGTGAGGCCAGGGCCATTGGGAAGTGTGGTGCGGAGTGTGGTGCGGACTCCAGAGCCTCCAGAGATTGATGGTAGTGAGGCAGAGGAATAGGAGGAGCCTGTTCCTAATGCACTCATGAGAAGAGCTGCCAGAAGACAAGAGCAGCTCAAGCAGAGAGGACAACTCAGGAGTAGGGCCAAGAGAAGATTGGCCCCTCCCATAAGGCTTAAAACAGACCAGCACTAGTGTTTCAACTTTGCCAGAAAACTGTAGCTGCGTCTTCTGCTTCATCTTCTGCTTCGTGTACATCTTTGTTTTTGTGGCTTCTGGACATTTGCCAGGAAGGGCCTTTGGCAGTTTGCCTAATTAAACTAAGGTTTGTGAGATAACTGAGGAATTTGTGTTGGGAGGCATTTGTTTTACTTTGAGTTGAACGACGCTGGGAATGAAGTAATTCCCAGCTGTTCGAATAAAGTTTGTTTTTCCACGGACTAAATTTATTACTACCTACTTGGGCCTGGGTCACAACACCATGATTTAGTTGTAGTATTTCTGTAGATCCACTTTCTCTTCTAAAGCCTGCTGCATGTACTTAGATATTCTGTGGAGTACTTTTTAAAGGTCTCAGGTTGTGTATATTTAAAATGCCAGCCAGCTCTGCTTTTTCAAGAATGGAAAAATGTAGGGATTTACATTTTGAACAAACAGCTGCCAGAACTGAAGCAAGCCCTTTCCTCTAAAGTCTATCATTTTGACTCAAGGATTTTAGATATCTATGCTGCTGTTTCATAATTGTTTACATGTGGCTTTTAAGGTTTACATTTTTGTATAATAAGTTACCTAGAGCCATTTCATTAAATGTGATTAGTATGTGTGATCTTTACTCAGCCACAGAAATACATCATTGTTTGACTGCACATTTGGTACTGCACATAGGAATCTTAAAGAAAGAATTACTTGAGGGTCCTTATAATACATTTTCACTTACTCAAAGTATTATTTTATGATTGTCTATTGGGTACCGTGCAGTGGTGGGATTCCACTGGTTCTACTCAGTTCAGGCAAACTGGTAGCGGCAGCATGCGCAGAGGTGGAGCACGTGCTCACATTTGCAAACCGGTAGCGAAGGTAAGTGAATACCAGTACTGGTACTGTGCATGTGTTTCATACCTACTTGAAACTCATTAAATATATTTTGTTTTTTGCTTTTGGTATCTTCAAGTCAGTCTTGATCCCTGCTGACTACTTGGACAAATCCTTGCAGTTTTCTTGGCAAGATTTTGGAAGTTGTATGCCATTGCCTGCTTCTTAGGGCTAAAAGAAAGTGACTGGTCCAAGTTGGCTTCATGCCTAATGTGGGACTAGAACTCACCGTCTCATTTGATGCCTCAACCATTACACTAAACTGGCTACTATCGGTAAGCATGTTGTTTCGTTTTTTGTTTTTCACTTTCTTTACAGAGAGGATTCTTATCAAATTACATGGAGACTTGGTTACGATGTCTTTACTACAGTTTCTTTCACACCAATTTTCCTTCTTTTTCTTCATGAAAACTATAGCCAACATGTTTACTACTTAGTATTTATTTAAAATCTCCATTTCCAGTAAAATTTCCCCATTTTTCTCCCATAATATATTGTGTCATTTCTTCTTCCAGTCTAATTTGTTACAGTGAGAACTATAAAACCTAAAAACTGAAAATCTTGGGGATCATGATTTGATAATGGAAGCACAGATGTGTTGTTAACACTAGGCTTTTTCTAAATTAATTTACATTTTTAAGAGAAGACAAATTGTTCAGAAACATGCTGAAACATGCTGTTAAACAGATACAGACTGGAATGAATATCTACCATATCTTCCCGAAAATAAGACCCTGTCTTATTTTATTTTTTTTTGAACTTTGAAATAAGCACTTGGCCTTATTTTCAGGGAGGTCTTATTATTTTAAGCTGCGTGGAGCAAAATGGGGCTCCTCTTGTCATCTTACCTGATTTCCAACTTTGCGTTTAAATATTTTTGGGGAGGGCTTATTTCCAGGGGGAGGCTTCTTTTAGTGCATGAGCTCAAAAGCCCAATTGGGCTTATTATCAGAGGATGTCTTATTTTCAGGGAAACAGGGTAATAGGTATAGTATGTTTCAAATATCTTTTCTTTTAATCTATTCTCAAGCAGAGCAATACTTTTACTTTACTTGAGATATGAGTTCACCCTTGCACAAAAGTTAGTTTCTTTCAATGATTTTACCTGTATAACAGAAGCAATACTATAGCACACATTAGATATACAGATTCTTCTCAATTCCATAGTGTGATAATCACTGAAACAAAGTTGTCATTGTCATTGTCTTCTATTTCCTCTTAGGGTTTGTCCTTCTTGATTACACATCTGCTCATTTCCAGTCTGCATGCCATTTCACACAGCCTGCAGCGTCTCTACAGTTGAGCTTCACAAAGCATGCATCATCTTTTAATCAGTCACGTTAGCACAGTTTTGGTTGCTTCTTTGCAGCAATTGTCTACATTTAATAGAAGAATTTTTTTTGCTATGGAATTGTTGCTGCTAGGCATGATAATTCCATTTTTCTCAACTATGAAGCAAAACTAAAAGTTTTCTGTATATCCCACATAATTTAGTCTGGTTATATGACCAGTAACCCTACTCATGTGATCTTCATCACTAGCCAACATTCCACTGCATGCATTGCTTTGAATCAGATGACTTTCAACAGACCTGAAATTTCAGATGCAGACAGTTGTTATTTTGCCAAGTGCTATTCCATCCAGACTCTAATATTGACCTATATTTGGGCATCCAGCAGGGATTAGAAGTCATGAACGGGTATTTGAACTGGATCATCTTATTTGACTCAGTATGTCATCTTATTTGACTTCAGTTTAGACTGAACTGTATGTTTTGACACTACATTCAAGGAATTTAGTCTTCATTATATTGAGCTTCATTATAACATCATTAAGATACATCTTTCAATCCTATATTAGTTGCTCAAGACTGATTATACTAATATCCATATGTGTTATCATTGATTGTTTCTGGTCACAGGGTCCAAACAGAGAACGAAGAGCAATGGTGAGAGAGTAGATTCTATCTAGATTGGCACAGGTGCCCACCAGGAATGCACTTTCTCACCATTGCCCTTAATGGACACAGAAACTTTCAATTGCAACACCCATTAAGTTGCATTTTTCATCAGGTTTCTACGTGTGTATATGAAACAGATATATTAATAAGAGATTTAGCCCAGTTAAACAGTACGAACTTATTAGCAATTAAAACACTGTATCAGCTAGATCTAGGATATCAAGAGGAAATATCCTTTTAGCCACGCTGTAAACTAATGTAAAAAGAGATATTGATATTTTTAAATCAAAAATTAACTTTTTGAGATAAGATGGGCTAGTACTTAAAAAAAGGGGTTTTAATAGTGCAATTGTTGTTGTTGTTCTTAGTTGTGAAGTCATATCCAACCCATCGCAACCCCATGGACTTCCTGTCCTCTATCATCCCCCAGAGACCATTTAAGCTCATGCAAACTGCTTCAGTGACTCCATCCAGCCACCTCATTCTCTATCGTCCCCTTCTTCTTCTGCTCTCAATCGTTCCCAGCATTAGGCTCTTCTCCATTGAGTCCTTCCTTCTCATTAGGTGGCCAAAGTATTTGAGTTTCATTGCATTCTAGAATTTTTAGAATTCCCTCAGAAAGAAAAAGATACCAGAACTACAGCACTAACTTTTAATAGAAAAACATAGACATGAATTCAACATTATAATTAATTATAAGATGGAAAGCTAGTTATGGGTGAGAAGACTGCATATTATTAAGACCTCCAAGGATTGTGAGACAATGCAGGATTATGCCACTGAAGAGAATAGGGTCAGCATATTCAAGCATTTTTTTGCAGAGAGAGCTGAACATACCTACGGTACTTTACTTTTTATTTCATTTTTTTAAAAAAAGAACAGAAAAATCAAACTATCTAAAAATAGCTACTTGCTAGAAACGTTGGTGGTAGGATGTGTTGGAATGCAACTTTCTATGCACTGCCTCCTGCACCAAGACATCTGCTGATCACTAGGACAATAGATATGGAAGTATCTGAAAGACTCTGCTCTTCCTTCCTCATTTAAAAGAGATACAGTACATGAAAGATCCATCCTATATTTTTTATTTATTTTATTTGTCAATCATATATAAGATAACAGGTAAAAGAATAAACATAATTTGGATACATGAAAAGAGTAAGTAAAAAGGAATATTAGGACAGGGATGGTAGGCATGCAGGTGCACTTATGCATGCCCCTTACAGACCTCTTAGGAATGGGATGAGGTCAACAGTAAACAGTTTAAACTTAAAGTTTTGGGGGTTTGGGAAAGAAACTACAGAGTCAGGTAATGCATTCCAGGCATTGACCACTCTGTTACTGGTCATATTTTCTGCAATCGAGTTTGGAGAGTTTACCTTGAGTTTGTATCTATTATTTGCTCAAGTATTGTTGTAGTTGAAGCTGAAGTAGTCATTGACAGGTAGGACATTGTGGTAGATAATTTTATGTACTATGCTTAGGTCAGACTGAAGTCGGCATAGTTCTAAATTGTCTAAGCCCAAACTTCAGAGTCTGGTGGCATAAGGTATTTTATTGCGAGCAGAGGAGTGGAGGACTCTTCTTGTGAAATATCTCTGGACTCTCTCGATTGTATTTATGTCCAATATGCAGTGTGGGTTCCAGACAGATGAGCTGTATTCAAGAATTGGTCTAGCAAATATTTTGTATGCTCTAGTTAATAGTACAATATTACCAGAGAAAAAGCTATGCAAGATTAGGTTAACAACTCTTAGTGCTTTTTTGGCAATGTTGCTACTGTGGGTTCTGGCACTTAGATCTTTAGAAATGAGTACTCCAAGGTCCTTGACAGAGTGAGGGTCATCTATAAGGTCATGTCCATCTAATTTGTATTTTATGTTTTCATTTTTTTTGCCAATGTGCAAGACAGAGCATTTGTTGGTTGAGATTTGAAGTTTCCTCTTATTAGACCAATCTGAAACATAGTCAAGGACTTTTTGAAGGGTAGTTGCATTGTCTATAGTGTTGAATAGTTTAACATCGTCAGTGAAGAGAACACAGTTGCTTTTAATAGTTGCTTTTAATTTTAAAGATCATTTATGTAAAGTATGAAGAGTGTTGAACCTAAAACACTGCCTTGGGGAACATCACTATTAACATGTAAAGGGTTTGATAGAGCTCTTCCTATTTTTACCACTTGTTGTCAGTTTGACAGGAAGGCAGCTACCCATTTATGTTGGAGTCCAGAAATGCCATAGGATTTCAATTTTAGAAGTAATTTGTTGTGTACCACCAAATCAAAAGCTTTACAGAAGTCTATGTAAACTGGTTCTATTGCTTTGCCCTGATTGAGATGTGTAGTCCATATGTTTTTGCAATGTAGTAGTTGTAGAGTCCAGGATACATTTTTTCTGAAACCAAATTGTTTGATATATATAACATGCCTTCTAGACTGGGCTACCATCATTTATGTTTCTTTTCAGTTAAGCTCTTGTCTTTATTCTATTATCTCTGACCTTCATGGATCAAGTTCTGACTAAGTCACTCTCTTTCCATAAGGAAGAGAGCCATGTTACAAACTCTTTACCATAGATAGCTTTAAGAAGGCAATAGCAAACCATTGGCCCTGGATGTTTCCACACAGTTACTAGAAGTTAAGTTTTATTCACAAGAGCCTTTACATTAATATTCTAAGGAAGCTTTGGGTTGATATATTCCTATGAAATATAGAATTTTATTTTTGGTTTTGATTAATTATAATGTATAACAATTATAATTATAATTGTTCTATTTGCATAGTCACATTGTGCTTGAAATTAAGAGATGGAAAATTGTATTTCTTTATGATTCTTCTACTGCTCTCAGCAGCTTTCAGTACCTTGTCCATAGTTATCTTTTTGGAGAGGCTGTCTAAATAAGGTGCGGATGGAAGAACTTTGCAATGTTTCAATTTAGAAAGCTTTCTCCCAAAAGATGAGATTTCTGCTCAGCCCTGTGGCATTTATACTGTAGAATTCCACACTAGATTCTATTTGATATATGATAACTTATATGATAACTTCACAAAATAGCTGAGTGAAACCATCCAGAGATTTAGTGTTCATCAGTATGCTGATAACATTCTACCTCTCTTTTTTTATCAAATACAAAGGAGGAGGAGGAGGAGGAGGAGGAGGAGGAGGAGGAATAATGATTTAATGCTTGTCTGAGAGCCAAAACCTGAAGATCTGCTCAAACAGGAAAGAATTGCTGTCATTAAATTATTTATCATTTCTTATCTTTAAAAAGGATTGCACATATTCTAAAAGATCAAAGCTTAGAGATTATAAAATGTCTTCTATCAGCTTGTACCAGCTACCTGAACACAAAAAAACTTGCTTCACTAACCCATGGCTTGGTAATTTTTAATCAGAATCACCATAAAGCTGTCACTAAAACTAAAAATACAGTATATGTTTTTATCATTGTTTTAGACTTAAAAAAAAACATTTTCAAAAGCCCTGGAAATATCCTTCTTCAGCTTTGAAGGATGCTGTGCAATATTTTAAAAAGATAAAGAAAAAGCAAACTACCAGTTCTACTAGCACTTATTATTACATTTACTTTAGAAAATAAACATAACTAGCTATTAATAATGCTAATTTCATTATACAAAATTTCATACATTTAGTTTTCTGAAAGCCATAGTTTCCAAACACAATACATTTTGACTAGATCATCATACCTGCAATTCTTCATAAATTTCCATTAAAATATAATTTTACCTAGTCCATTTTTACCTCCTTCTTTAGATAAAATATATCAAGTGACTTCCAAAAGTTGCTCCTTACCCAGTAGGTCTAAAGTCAGGCAAGGCTCTGTCTAGTGGCAAGCGATCACTCAGGTAAGCATTGTAGCCATAATACTGGAACTGTTTAAGGGCAGTTCGTTGGTTCTCAGGGCTCAAATCCTGGCCCCAGTGAGCAAAGAGGGATGAATCAATGAATGCATCTGCAGGATTTTCTTCTGGTTTCAATGGTGCTTCTGTAAAAAAAAAAAGCCAAAAACAAAAAAAAGCATTGATGTCAGGAATGAATCCATTTTAGTCAGAATTTAAAATGGTTGCTTAGTGTAAATTTTATGGTTTACTAGGAATGTGTGTTGTACTTTATTATGAGCAGTGGCAGGGGTGAAATCCAGCAGGTTCTGACAGGTTCTGGAGAACTGTAGTGGAAATTTTGAGCAGTTCGGAGAACTGGTAGCAGAAATTTTGAGTAGTTCAGAGAACCGGCAAATACAACCTCTGGCTGGCCCCAGAGTGGGGTGGGAATGGAGATTTTGCAATATCCTTCCCCAGGAGTTGGGGTGGGAATGGGGATTTTGTAGTATCTATCCCTTGGAGTGGGGTGAGAATGGAGATTTTGCAGTATCCTTCCCCTGCCACATCCACCAAGCCATGCCCACCAAGCCACAGCACACCCACCAAGCCACATCTACAGAACCGGTAGTAAAAAATTTGGATTTCACCACTGAGCCATGGTGACCCAAGAGTTAGAAGGCAGTATTGCAGGCTAACTCTGCCCACTTCTAGGACTTTGATCCTGACCGGCTCTAGGTTGACTCAGCCTTCCATCCTTCCGAGGTTGGTAAAATGAGGACCCAGATTGTTGGGGGCAATATTCTGACATTGTTGGGGGCAATATTCTGAGAGTGCTGTATGGAGCAGTATATAAGTCTAAGTGCTATTCCTATTCCTAGTTATTATTTATTTATTTATTGAATTAATTTGCAACATCTTGCCACAAGGTGAATCTTGGATCTAGAGCAGGGGTCACCAACCTTTCAGACCTCAGGGACCACTAAATTCCCAATTTTAAATCCTGCGGACCACTAATATGAATTTTTTAAAAAGCTAAATAGTATTTAGTGCAATATAAAAATGCAAATAACTTTTCTGCGGACCACCAAAATTTTCTCACAGACCACCAGTGGTCCATGGACCACTGGTTGGTGACCACTGATCTAGAGTACTCCCACCATACCTCTCTTCACCTTCTTAGAGAACCTGGTTTTTCTTCTGGTCTTATATTTCAGCTGAACAATACCAAGAAGTATTCATGTGTGAAATTAAAGAGGTTCCAAAAAGGGAAAGAACTCAGAGTAAATTGGAACAAGCAAGAAGGTGTTTTATTTCAAACTCATTTCTGTGTGAGCCAGGAAAATATGTAGTTTCTTTAAGGAGACTTTGACTGATGAAATGTAATTGTATCTTTATGTCCCTCAACATAAAGGTATATTTTCAGGGAATCAAGCAACTGCCAGGGAATGGTCTAATTTCTTTAAAAGGTGCTAAACATGTGTAGCAAGCATGACCATGTATCCCAAAGCATTTTTTCTTCTTTGGATCTGAATACCACATATAGCATATGGCTATCAAGCTTTCTGAGATAGCCAATATCAGTTACAAATTGTCACTCTAGCTAGGCAAACTACACCAAGTTCAACTACAAGCTTACAGCTGTTTTATTTTATTAATTGATTAATCTGAATATTCTGGCTTATTCGTGTCAGATTTTATCAGGTTTATTATTTCTGTGCTTTTTCACCATACTGCCTTTTCCATTCTGCATTCCTTAAAATCCCTGCATTGATTTTGTTATTGCATTTTAGTTTCTTATATTTCCCTGTATCACTGAATTTTAGGATACTAATAATATAGGTGCTGTGTAAATCGATCAATCAATCTACCAATACAGTATGGATCAGTAATCATTATATGAACACTCGGGCTGTGATGTATAATGCTGTAGCAATCTTTGTATTAAAATTGTCTAACAATCTGAAGATAACCATTCAGATACTTTTTAATTTAACCAGGGAATGTAGTTAATTAATATTCATTATGAGATAAAATTTTAATTTTCCAGAAATCCCGTAGTTTTTCTTAAGAAAGGTTTCATGAAATGCAATAATGTAGGCACTTTTCTGTTTTAGAAAGATACATTGATGTCCATTTTTAAAATGGAAGTCATTTTGATGAAAGGTATTTAAAGACAATCAAAATATAACCAGAAAAATAAGCAAGGCAAGAAAAGATAAAAGGCTTACTGCTGGATGGGATGACCAATCAATTCAGAATAAAGAAATATCCACAGTGTTATATATTCACAAGATCAATTATTAGATTAGAGTATTTGAGAAGGAAAAGCAGGTACAATTTGCATTCCCTTTGAAGCCGTCTCTAATAAGGAAAATTCAGAGGGGTTTTGCCTCCACACTACATTTCCCGCTGCTGAATAAAGACCCAAGATACCTAATTTTATAAAGTATCACTATTATTTCAAAAAGTAAATTAAATAAAGCAGATATTATCACCTTCTAAACTCATCCCTCCATGCATTTCACTGTAAGAAAAAATGAGGGGGGAAAAAGGGTATGCTTCAATCCCCTGAGGATGAGCTATCAGAAAGGGTTGATATATTTTTAAAAAGTGGGGAGTGCGGAAGGGGCTTGAAATGCAAAATCGGCGTCAGGTCATGGATAATCACCGAGATGTTATTCAGATGCAAGACTCTATTATGACTTCACATGTCACAAGTTGAGTCATTCCTCATAATTTATTTCAAGAACTGTAAGATCTTTTGACATACTGGATCAACATACTGCAAGCGTATATGTGGACGTTGATGGTGATGCAATCTATTTCACGTTAATTAGCACAAAAACCCTTCAGTACAAATCTAAACCTGTCTATGCTTAGCTAAGCTGGTTTTTAGAAAGTGACATCACATAATGATTTTTGGTATGTGCAACAAACAAGCAACCTACTCCAGGACGACTGAAGAGCTGTTGGGGCCTAAAAAGAGACGACTGAGAAGAGAGCCAAAGTAAAATGGATCAAGAGCTTGTTTATCGTCCGGATAGGTCATTTTAGCATTCACACTGAAAAATGATTTAATTATATCCATGGAAGACAAAAATGAGAACTACAATATTTTATTTCTGCCAGGATTAAATACAAATGGATTCATCAAACTTGTAATGAAATAAATACATTTTCATTTTTGTTCTTATTTTAAAATTGATTCTAGTGATGTAAATAAAAGGAAATGCCCTTTATTTTATATAGATAATTATCAGTTTATTATTACGGAAAAGATCAAGTCATGTGTACAAACACATACAAGCACACACACACACTCAATTCCTAAGATATTTCTTCTAGCCATTCTGAGTCAGCAGATTGAGTCAGATATTCTTTTCTCAGCCTTGAGGCTGAAGTACTTGCTTAATGTTTATGCAATGGTTCGCTCTGATTTGAAGCCCACTAGTTCTTGCCACATAGCTTCAGCCCTAGCAAATCTATGAATAACATTTTCTGACAACAATATAGGACTGAGTATCCATTGGATTCTTCAAGGAAATATTTGGGTCTAATTTCATTGTGGTCTCCAGTTCATAATACTGCTCCATCTTTCTGAGATCATCAATCAGCTAGGTGCTACTTACTACCTGATGTAGGTTGATGTAGAAACTATAAATATTGAAAAAACAAAAACCAAAACACTAATTAAAGGTTCGAGTTCTTTAGTGGGAGATACCTCTGAATCAATTTTGACTCCTGGCTACTACATGGACAAACCTCCAATAGACACCAACTCAATGGTACAGCATTACCCCATCTTCATAAATTTCAACTAGAAACCAAATTAATGAAAGAATATAAAAAAAATAAATGCAATCCACCTAGAACTAAAGACAGTTTTACCCCAGAATCTGAAGCTTATAACCAGCCTTATGAAGCAGACCAGAAAAGAAGCATACCCATATGCCTGGTTCGCCAGTTGCGCCCCTTTCTAGACCAGGATGCCCTATGCACGGTCACTCATGCTCTCGTGACATCCCGTCTGGATTACTGCAATGCTCTCTACATGGGGCTCCCCTTGAGGAGCACCCGGAGACTCCAGGTAGTTCAGAATGCGGCTGCGCGGGTGATAGAGGGAGCCCCTCATGGCTCCCACGTAACACCTCTCCTGTGCAGACTGCACTGGCTGCCTGTGGCCTTCCGGGTGCGCTTCAAGGTTTTGGTAATGATCTTCAAAGCGCTCCATGGCATAGGGCCGGGCTACTTACGGGACCATCTGCTGCCACCGATTGCCTCTCACCGACCCGTGCACTCTCACAGAGAGGGACTCCTCAGGGTGCCGTCGGCCAGGCAGTGCCGACTGGCGACACCCAGGGGAAGGGCCTTTCCTGTGGGGGCCCCCACCTTCTGGAATGAGCTTCCCCCAGGACTTCGCCAACTTCCTGACCTTTGAACCTTCTGCCGCGAGCTTAAGACACATCTATTTATTTGCGCAGGACTGGACTAGAATTTTTAAATGTTTTAAATTTTAAATCGGGTTTTAATGGGGTTTTATTATTTATATTCCTATTTTAAATATTCGGCCTTATGTAATAAGTTTTTTAAATTGGTGTTTTATTCTGTATATATATGTGTTTTATATGGCTGTAAACCGCCCTGAGTCCCTGGGGAGATAGGGCGGTATAAAAGTGTGAACAAATAAAATAAATAAATAAATAAATAAATATGAAGTAATCCTACTTTATTATAAGATTACATTAACAGAATCCTGCAACACTGAAAGTATGCCTCCCCTGACCTTTCTTTTTATTTTCTGGAAAACTAGGGAGAGTATCAAAAAACCCTCACAAATACTTTTCATGCTTTTTCCTCACCTCCAGCCTCTTATTAGACTGTTGCATAAAATGCAAGTCTTCTTCCTGCCTCCCAAGGTCATTCACGCATACCACTACATGAAGCTAATTCATCTTGCTGGGATTAAGGCTCAGCCTGCTCCTCTTCTTTCAGGCCCAAACATCCTCCAAGCACCTGGACAGCATTTTAACATCATCATTTTATTGAACCTGGTTGACATATAAAGCACTGACAACACTTGCACTCATGACAGTAAATAATGTCACAAAGTGCTTTAATGTAGGTATTGAATACAATCAAGGAGACTCTTGAACCACATAGCACCTCGCACAGTGGAACCTACACAGTGGTGGGATTCAGCCAGTTCGCACCACTTTGGGAGAACCAGTTGTTAACTTTCTGAGCAATTTGGCAAACTGGTTGTTGGAAGAAACCATTAGGGCAGAGAACTGGTTGTTAAATTACTGCAATCCCACCACTGAACCTACAGCCCAGTCGCCTTTCCCCATCCTTGTCTGAAACTGCTCTTTTAGGAAGGTTATAGTTATCACAATGACCACAGTGGCCAGAGGTGGTATTCAGTTGGCTCGGACCAGTTCGGGCAAACTGCGGAAATTGTGGGTGGCTCTACCCACCTACACTGGCTCTATGCTGTCCTATTTAGGCACATTTTTGAGGCAGGGCACATGAGTGGAAGGCCCGGACGTGAGCAAAGTGCATGTGCGGAAGGCTGGGCACATATGTGGAAGGCATACACACCCACACACAGCGAACCAGTGGTAACAAAATGTGAAACCCACTGCTGATGGTGGTGGGAAAATAGAGCTCTTGCATAACTAGACAACTGTGTTTTCTTGTCTTTCCCATTCTCAACACTAATTTTTATTAAAACAGATATTGTTCTCTTGCTGCTTGTTGGTTGAATCCAGAAGCACACACCCTAGACCACTACTAAATCTTTCAGTATGTTAACAGGTGTTTATAGTTTCTCCTTATATAATGGGATTGTTATGCAGCATGAAAACAGGCAGCAAGGAAGTTGTGCAGGTCAAGAGGTTGTTGAGAGAATAAATTATTGCAGCCCAGAAGTGTAACCCACTGTTAACATGGCCATCCAGTGGTGGGTTGGGACTCATGTAGAGCTCTTTTGAAGGGCAATCCTTAGTACAGTCCAGCCTCTGTTACGGTGATGGAAAAGCTGCTAGCATAATTATGAGCTTGACAGGCTCCCTCTGCACTGTTTTTCTAGCTGGCAGGTGTTGGAAAACAACAGGATAAGATTGCCTCAATAGCAGCCTGAGGATAAGATGAGGCCAGTGCTGTGGAGATAGGGTATAAAACCGGAGCTGTCAGTCTAAACCAGGGACACAATAAATAATGAATGACAGAAGATGCGTGTAGTTCCATTCAGAAACTTCTCAAGATTTTTTGGGCTGTAGCAGAAATTAATTTATTTAAATAGTTCTTCGGATTTCCCAGGTCATAGGATAATGCTCACGAACAGCATTTTTTGGACCTGGGCATCAGACACATTAAGATTCAAATTAGAGCAGTGACTCTAATCACAGCAAGCATTTAATTTTTCAAGATGTTCAGTCATCAGGTTACCTCATTTGTTTGTACACCTTGTCAAAGGGACAAAGAATAACGTTCCCAACAGAGCAATACCTGTGTTTGGAAATTGCCACCTTGATCAGCTATCCCTTCTGCTCTATTTTAGAAGCGGCACTTCTCTTCTATTTCTCAATCCAGCAAACATTTGCTGGGATATGATGGGATTTTAATGCTACGCTACCTGCTGCTTGCACATTGTTTTTCTTTTCATTGTTGTGTTGTGGTTTGCTCTTTGGAATGGCCATGCTGTGTTAAGGGGCTTTCAATTTTATTTATTGTGGATTCGTGGTCTAATGCTATGGTGTAAGCCACTTGAAGAATCTTTATAAATCTTCCATGGGGTATATATTCTAAAAGAAACAGCCTAATTTTCCCAGCTGCAGAGGCAGAAAACAGTACACTAGATCAGGGGTCTCCAACCTTGGCAACTGTAAGACTTGTGGACTTCAAGAGTTCCCAGAGTTCCTCAGCCAGCAGAGGCAAAAAACAGTACACTAGATCAGGGGTCTCCAACTGGGTAAGGAACTCTGGGAGTTGAAGCCCACAAGTCTTAAAGTTGCCAAGGTTGGAGACCCCTGCACTAGATATAGTGTAAAGGCTTCAGCTCCTGCAAACACCCTAATTTCACACATCTCAAATACAATTAAGAAAAAAATTTGACCAGAGAGTTTCTGTAATACAGGTAGTCCTCAACTTATAACCATACGTTTAGCGACTGTTTGAAGTTGCAACAGCAATGAAAAAAATAACAATTTTTCACATTTACGGCTGCCACAGCATCCCTGTGGTCATGTGATCAAAATTCAGACGCTTGGCAATTGATTCATATTTATGATGGTTACAGTGTCCCAGGGGTCATGTGATCAGCTTTTGCAACCTTCTAACAAGCAAAGTCAATGGGGAAGCCAGATTCACTTAACAGCCATGTTATTCACCTAACAAATTCAGTGATTCACTTAACAACTGTGGCAAGAAAGATCATAAAATAAGTCAAATTTGCTTAACATTTCTCTTGCTAAGCTAGAATGGAAATTTTGGACTCATTTATGGTTGTAGGTTGACTACCTGTATATGCATATGGAGGCAGCCAAAGACCTAGAGATGTTTGGAGAGGAGTTAAAAAAATCAAGACGGCAGCCCCAGCGATCTTTGTCCTCTAGAGTTTGACAAAGCTCCCCTTTCAATTGCTTTGCACAGCTTTGATAGAGAAGCTAGAGCCAATAACAAGAAGCAACTTCAGCAATTTACCTTTTGGGTAATGGACTATTTTGTCAATGGTAACAGCAGTCATTTGCATATCAGGAAACTCTCCTCCACAGAAGGCATTTTGTGACAGCACGTGGTATGTTGTCAAAACTCCAAACATGCTCACTGCCTCCCAAACTATCCATATGGATATATTTATGCATTTCTCCCAAGAAAATACAAATTCAAGAGGTCACCCAAGCTCTTCTCTGATACAGTCAAAATAGTCAGTTTTAGTAATTTAGTAATTTAGTAATGTGTCTGAAAATATGAAAATATTTCACATTTTATATGAGTCTGTAGATTTTCTCTGCTTCCCCTAGCAACTCATTCATGGGTCCAAACAACAGATTCGCATTATAAATAAACATGAAGAAAACAAATTAAAAATGAAGAAAACACGTTCTGCCATCATGGTCCACAAATGTTGACTTAGCCTGCTTTTTAATCTTTTTGTTTCCTCTTAAATGAATCCTAATTGCACTTCTGCAGGGGTTCCTTCATCCTCCCACCCACACTTTCAACAAGAGACAAATATGTTGGCTTTCCAGTTGTCTTACACTGGTAGCACTGCTTAGTTTGTTGTGGAATTCTGCTATGAAGATCAGCTCCATTTCACTTCTGGGGTGGTGGGGGGGGCAGGAAGTTGACCAGGCTGGTCTATTGACAGGCAGATCAAAATAATGATGACTGTGATGGTGATAATGAATTTATTTAGAAAAGTACACAGAAAAATGCCTGCTGTTTTGAAAATGAAAGCATGCATTGTAAATGCAATGTAGCACATAAAAGACCAGCGTGCTTTGACGGCCGTTCCAGGCAAGATAAGCAATTCCACAGCTAACCAGCTTGCCTTTCACAGCCTCTTTGATTTTAATATGGAGCAGACATATTCAGCCAAGGTTATCTCACTTGAGCTTAGTGCAGATATTGTTCATACAAACTATATCCGTACTGAACTGTCTGCACCATCTAGCTTGTTAAATTAAAAAAAAAGTATAGAATCTTTTATATTGCATTGGCCAGGAACTCAATTTCAGATCAATGGTTTAACTTTTATTGGCAAATTCTCCTGCTTCCAAGCTTCCCTCTTTCTTGATTTATCTTACCTACTCTTATCTACTGCTTTTTATGTGTTAGAATTTTCTAAAAAAATTTCTCTTGTAATATAAGGAGCACATTGTAGATTGACATTAAAAACCTGACTATATTCAGGGGAAGACAACCAAGACATCTAGTTTGGAGGTGTTTTTAATCAGTTGCACTGTTCCGTTCATAGCAAGCACAAAACAGAGAGTCTGACTAGATGTCCTCCAAATTCCCTACAATCCTCTGCTAAACTGGGACTTTACATTTGCAGAATGTAAATGGTCTCATGTAAATGGTCTCAGGAAGATGCTCATCCTGAGACCATCGTATGCGACCTCTCCTAAACACCACAATTCACTTCATACTCTGTTACAGAGCCCCTGATTACAACCTTGTACATGCAAACAAACTAACAACACTATTAATATGTGCAGCCTCCTGCCCACACCCTCTTATCTTTCTTGGTGACCTTAACTTGCCACTTATTAATTGGACCCTAAACGAATGTTCAACTGAACCCATACATGCAACCCTGTACTAATCTGGGACTGGATCAACTAGTAACTAATAACACTAGACTCAACAACTGCCTTGATCTCATCTTCTGCAACAGTTTAAATTCAATTTATGGACTACAAATAAAAGAACTCTTTTCCAATAGTGACCATAGCATGATAGACTTTTATCTCAATTTACGTCCTCACATAGACAATCATAATGACAGAATCCCAAAGTATAACTTTAGAAAAGCCAAATATGATCTCATAACTGATGACCTTTCATCTCTTGATTGGCAAACTCTATTCACTGGATGCATCACTGCCGAAGACCATTGTAACATTTTTTTGCAAGAAGTCAAAAGAATCACCAAGCTATATGTACCACTAATAAATCTCAAAACCAGAAAAAATAAATTACCCATAACAATAAGGAAGCTTCAGAACAAAAAAAACCCTCTGGCGCAAAAATAAAACTGACTACGTAGCTAACTTCAAAAGTTGCTACAAAACCGTATGCGGACAGATAAAGGCAGAATGCATCAGTTATCACAGCAAACAAGAGGAAAACCTAATACACACTAAATCCACCTGGGCCTTCTACAATTTCGTAAACAACAAACTTAAAGACTCAAGATCCATCCCACCACTAAAAGGACCAAACGGGAAAGACTTTAATGATGAAACTGTTAAGGCCAACCTCTTCAACACATTTTTCGTTTCAGTCTTTGTAAACAGCAATGGCTCATGCCCCTCATTTCCCAATCGTATCACAACTACTCACAACAATCTACAACATGTCGATTTCACAGAAGATGCTGTTGAAAAGGCACTATGCAGGCACTAAAACCATATCTATCGATTGGCCCTGATAGATTATGTGCCTACGTCCTAAAGAAGCTCTCAACCACCATAGCAGAACCACTTAGTATAATCTATGAAATATCTTTCAGAACCAGCTCCTTACCTAACTTATGGTCATTAGCCACAGTCATCCCTATCTTCAAAAAGGGTGACAAGCAATCTAACAAGCAATTTGGCTTTAGAAAAAAAATGTCCTGCAACCTGCAGCTATTACACTGCAAAAACATATGGACTTCAAAACTCAACCAGGGTAAATCAATAGATGCAATTTATATAGACTTCTGTAAAGCCTTCGATTCAGTGGTACACAACAAGCTACTTCTAAAACTAAAATCTTACGGCATTTCTGGATCCCTGCATAAGTGGATAGCTGTGTTCCTATCAAACAGGCAGCAAGTAGTCAAAACAGGGAACACTTTATCTAACCCTTCACCTGTTAACAGCAGAGTCCCCCAAGGCAGCATTTCAGGACCCACACTCTTTATACTTTATATAAATGACCTTTGTGATCATATTATAAGCAACTGTGTTCTCTTTGCGGATGATGTTAAACTATTCGACACCACTGATAATGCTGCTACTCTACAAAAAGACCCTATGTGTCAGAATGGTCAAACAATTGGCAATTCTGAATCTCAACAAACAAATGCTCTGTCTTACACATTGGCAAAAAAAATCAGAACACAAAATACAAGCTGGATGGATACGACCTAACAGATGACCCTCACTCTGTCAAAGACCCTGGAGTACTCATCTCAAATAATCTAAGTGCCAGAGCTCACTGTAACAGCATTGCTAAAAAAGCATTAAGAGTTGTTAACCTAATCTTGCATAGTTTCTTCTCCAGTAATATTGAACTGCAAACTAGGGCATACAAAACTTTTGCCAGACCAGTTCTTGAATACAGCTCATCTGTCTGGAATCAACACTGCATATTGGACATTAATACAATTGAACAAGTCAAGAGATATTACACAAGAAGAGTCCTCCACTCCTCTGCTCACAACGAAACACCTTATATCACCAGACTCGAAATTTTGGGCTTAGAAAACTTAGAACTTTGTCGTCTTTGGTCTGACCTAAGCATAGGACATAAAATCATCTGCTATAATGTTCTACCAGCCAGTGAATACTTCAGCTTCAACCAAAACAAAACAAGAGCACACAATAGATACAAACTCATGGTTCAATCAATCCAAACTAGACTGCAGAAAATGCAGCTTCAGTAACAGAGTTGTCAACGCCTGGAATGCACTACCTGACTCTGTGGTTTCTTCCCCAAATCCCCAAAACTTTAACCTTAGACTGTCTACTGTAGACCTCACCCCATTCCTAAGAGGCCTGTAAGGGGCGTGTATAAGCGCACCAGCATGCCTACCATCCCTGTCCTAATGTTTTCTTTTATTCATATCTTTACATGTATTTATAATTATGTTTACACTTGTATTTGTCATAAAATACATTCTTGAGAAAATTAATAAATAAAATAAAATAAAATAAATAACTCTAGAAATCAACCATTCACATACTTCCCCTCTTGCTTCAGGAAAAGATCACAGGACAGTCACACATTCCAATTTGCACACAAATAATACACTGGAGCCAAAATCCTGTGTCAAACCCTTTGTCAAAGAAATAGTTTTCAACAAAAACTATGTACTATTACAAAGTTTGAATGGCTCATCAATATCCAGGTTGATTCAGGTCAAATTGTACCGATGCTACAGATCACGAACAAAGTATTCATACTATAAAGTGACTCTGAAATTGCTGAACTAACTCTAACAGTCGTAAGCTTGCAGTGCAGTTTAATATTTGTATCCACTCGTCATTCCTGACCACAGAATAAGGTCAGCAAGCAGAAAGCATATTAGATAAGATGATGGCTTCTTCCCAAGTGACTCAGACTAATTCATTCTCTCCTACGTGCTGCTTTTTCATTCAAAGTATGAAAACAAAGTATATTTCATTCCATCTCTTCTTTGAATAAAACTCTCTGGTATGTTTCTATGTATGCTTCTGAATTCTTCAGAGGCATGGATATCACAAATAATGACCATAAATACATTTTTTAGTCGATATATACAGCTCAGTGGTGGGTTTCTACCGGTTCACCTTGGTTTGGACGAACCAATAGTGGTGGTGGCTGGAGGCTCTGCCCATCCACCCGGACATCATCACAGACGCTCTGCACATGCGCAGAAGGTTCTCTGCATGCGCAGAAGCGCCATGCGCGCACTCACAGTTCTGAACCAGTAGTGAAGATAAATGGAACCCACTACTGAGACAGCTGCCTTTCTCACATACATGACTTATGCTGGCTCTCACAATAAAAGACAAAATATATACTAAAAAGTAACTACAATAAAAACCATTAATAACAATCAAAACATTATAAATTCATACCACTTAACCTGCAGCAGAGTACAGCCTATACTATTGCTAACAATAGAGCTGACAGACTCCATACCACCTCTGGATCCCAAAGTGCAATGACAAAACCATATGCTTCCAAAATCTAGCAGGGCAGGAGCCAATGTACTTCAAGAATGATATTCTAAATCAGGGGTGTCAAACTTGATTTCACTGAGGGCCGCATCAGGGTGGTGTTTGACTTTGGGGGGGGGGCAGAGTGAGTTTGGCCAGGGTGGGCATGGCCAGCTCAATGTCACTTGTGTCAGAGGTGCCTGTGGTGGCCTGAGTGCTCTTCCAGCGAAAACAGGCTCCTGAGCTCCATTTTCAGCTGTGACAGCTTCCTGCAACCCTCTGCCAGCAAATGCGGCCCTCCCGAACTCCATTTTTACTGGCAGAGGCACTGTGGGCTGATCCTTTGCTGTTTCCAGGGTGGCCCTGTGGGCCATATCTAAGCCCTCCATGGGCGGATTTAACCCCTGGGCCTTGAGTTTGACACCCTTTTTTCTAAATGGTGGATGCTGCAACAGAAAGGGACTTGTTGGATGACATTTTTTTGGTAGAGGCAATTCTTCAAATAACTTGGCTTTATACTTTGCTCAGCTTTATAGATCATAACAAGCATCCTAAACTGAACCCAGAAGTAAGCTGGCAACCAATGAAACTCAGAGAGTAGAGGTGCAATGTTTGCTGATCCAGGTGTGCAAACAACACTCCATGCCACTGCATCTTGCATCACTTTTTGCTGCCCCATGTACCACTGTACTACAATGATCCAGTCTGTATTAGGAGAGGGAACAATTTTAGATGTAAATAAAAACACTTCATTTGAAAATTATTTTTCTTGTCCCGTTTTTTTAGTTCTAACTCTGAATCTTTTCCTTTATCTTCTTATACTCTTCCTACATTCTGCTTAGCTTAACTTTTACTTATCTGTAAGTTATCATTCTTATATTAATATTTCCCTATCAGCAGCACCCATGGTGAAAGGATCTGCTGTGACATCATCGTTGGGGAGCTTCTTTTGTATCCCTGTGAGGTTGCCTACCAAAGTGGTACCCATTTATCTACTCGCAGTTGTCTGCTTTCAAACTGCTGGATCAGCAGGAGCTGGAGCGTGCAACAGAAGCTTACTACACTCTGTAACATCAACAGATCTTGAACACAAGCCTCCCAATCATCAGCCCAGCATTCTAATCTTGTGAGCCACTGCATTCTCTATCATTCTTATCATCTCTATCATTCTCTTTTTATCATAAAGTATCAGAAATATCAGCTGTGGATACTATATGGGAAGAACATATATTCTAGTCTGCTCTGGATGAACACTGTCCAACATACAAGCAAGTAGAAAATAACTGTGTGTCTGTATGCATGTATCTCTCTCCCTCCCTCTCTCTCTCTCTCTCTCTCTCTCTCTCTCTCTGTGTGTGTGTGTGTGTGTGTGTGTGCAAATTGCTACATATATTGTATTAGTTATTTTTTATATCTTAGCAGACCAATCAGTCAACTGTACTAGATAATACTGATTAGTGAATGGATGGATGGTGTGCAATCAAATCATTGTTGATTCTCAGCAATCACATAGATTTTCTCCATAACAGTTTGTCCCTAACCTGATCTTTCAGATCTTCCAACCCATTGTCACTGTAATGAATCTGTAGATGATGATAACCATACTAAAAAGAGCTGGAGGCAAGAACAAAGACCTGCAAACAGAAATTGAACAATTGTGGCAAAAGAAAGCTAGCAAAAGTAGTACCAATGGTAATAGGCACCTTGGGGGAGGTCCAGAAACGTGAAATAGAAAGATGGGGGAGAGAGAGGGAGAGGGAGAGAGAGACTGGAGCACCACTTGAACATCATTGGCATTGACAAAATCATCTTCAGTCAATTGCAAAAGGCAGCTTTACTTGGAACAGCTTCTATCCTGTGGCAATATCTATAACACCATCAAGCATTCACCTTTCAATGAGTGGATAAAAATGACAAATCCAGTCTGAACATCTGGCTGACTGTACGATGAGCCATAATCTCCCAGCAAGGCATATCTTAACATGGTTTTGGGCCACTCATACTCTGAAGATGATGAGAATTATGCCAGAAGTTCAAACATAGTGGACAAGTTTAATCAGAGGATCCTTGATGAAGAATGTCTTTCCCATAAACAATATAGTGAGACATAACTTACAGAAACCTACAATGGATCGATCATTGTCCAGGTCAACAAGTACTATACTAGGAATTAGAGTTCCTGAACATCAGGAGACAAATGGGTTACAGAACTCACAACTGTTGGCTAAGCAAACAGGGCCAAAAGCTGCAGAACTACTGGAAACTATTTGTCGCAAATATACAGGGATTGAAAACAATAATGATCTGTTATTAAAGATCAAGTCCAACAAAAAGAGAATATCTAAAAAAGAATGAACCAGTTCTGGAAATAATAACTTGCAGCACTGGAAAGCAGAAAAGTAACAGTCATAGCCAAGAAAATCAGTAGCTATTAAGGTCGAATTGCACATTATTGGCAGAATCTCCAATTTCAGCCGAATCAGAAATGTTTCTACATATCCATCAATGGAGACTGCAATGACTCAGCCAACAACTGATAAAGAAGAAATAATGCAATTTTAGGTGGGATATCCCTTTTATGGGATATCACAAAGAAATACAATAAAATGCAACTTGGATAAAGAAAATGGAGAAGGAAAAAAAAAGAAATGAAAATGAAGAAGAGAAAAGAGACATGGCATGGCAAGGCAAAATATTACATGGACAATACATAGAAAAACTAGCTGGCAAAGCAGATAATAAAAAGAACTGGCAATGGGCAAGAATAAGAAAGATAAAGAAAACAATAGAGGGGCTAATTCTGGTTGCAAAGACCAAACCTTGAGAACAAATGTATACCAATCTAAAATTGAAAAGAAAGCAACAGTTAGCAAATGCTGCCTCTGCAAAGAAGCTGAAGAAACATTAGACCATCTATAGTAGTCAGCTGCTGCAAGAAGATGGTTACAAACAACCGCATGATAAATGCCTACAGAAATTCTCAGTCATCCAGATCATCACTGTTCCAAAGGTGCTTTTTTTCAAGAGGCAACTGATTTTTCTATGAACATGCTTTGCTTCTCATCCAAGAAGCTTCTTCATCTCTGACTGGATGGTGTGGAATGGAAGGATTTACACTCCTTGCAGACAGCTGGTCACCAGAATGTGTGGCTATCTCAAGTGGGCCTTCGTCAAATCTCAAAACTCCTCCATAACAAACAACACAGAGAACAATAAAGAAACCATTGCCATTATTCTATATGTTGCACTAATAGCGGAAAAACTCAGGAGCATCTTCAGCCAACACAACACACGTGCACACTTTAAACCCAAGAATACACTAAGGCAGAAGCTTGTCCATCCCAAGGATAAAAACACCCAGACACAAACTGAGCAAAGTGGAACATGCAGTACAGTGCAGTGAGCCTGTGCAGATTTGTACATTGGGGAAGCAAATCAACCACTTCATAAATGCATGAGACAACATAGGAGAACAAACCCATCAGGACAAGAATCAGCAGTCCATCTGCATTTCAAAGACAAAAGGGCATTCTTTTGTAGACAGGAAAGTCCACATATTGGACAGAGAGGACCGCTGATTTGAAAGAGGGATCAAAGAGGCCATCGATATCAAAATTGAACAGCTCTCTCTGTCAACAGAGGGGGAGGGATATGGTATCATCTATCTCATATCTACAACACAGTCTTTTCAACAGTTCCAAGATGGTCCATGCCTATTTTCACGACTCAGGTGATCCTGACAATACAGATAAACCTCCCGGTGGCCTTAACAACTTGCTAAAGGAATGCAGATGACCAGCTGTCTGCAAGGAATATATAACCTTCCATTCCCCATCTTCCATCAGAGCTGAAGAAGCTTCTTGGATGAGAAGTGAAACATCTTTGAAGAAAAACCAGAAAGTCCAGTTGCTTTTTGAAACAAGAACCTTTTGGATAACCACACGATAAAGGAGTAACAATGGTAAGCTCGGATAGCTGCAAGAAATAATATTTGCCTGCAAACAAGAACTGGTGGAACCATAAAATAGAAAAAGTAATAGAAAATGAAGAAGCTAAAATGCTCTGGGATTTAGAACTCAAACAGAGAAGCACCTGCCACATAACACCTCAATCTTAACAATTGTTGATAAGAAAGACAAAAATGTCTGAACAGTGAACCTGGAGATAACAGAGGGGAACAGAAAGAACAGGAGAAAATCACAAAATAGAAAAATCTGCCAATAAAAGTAGAAGATTATGGCAAAAGAAAGCAAAATCGTACCAATAATAGGTGCTTTGGGTGTAATCCCAAAACATCTGGAGCACCACTTGAATATCATCAGCGTTGACCAAACTCCCATTAATCAATTGCAAAAGACAATGTTACTTGGAATAGCTGTGATAATACCAACAATATTTGCCTATCCCAAGTCCTCAATTAGGACTCAATAGGTGGATAAAAATGCAAATCCAGTCTAAATTGGTTGCTGTGTGACCAATCAGAAAAATAATAATAGTAATAATGGGAGATGCTATCTCTTCTATCCTAGACTATGGATGTTAGGATATTTTCTGGTGGAGAAGTTAATATATTAAACAAAAACACCTTTATCTATATAGAGGAAAAATGTGCATTAAACAGGTAAGCATTGGACACATTGGGCTGTGTATGTGTATAAATGTTATAAACAATGCTGATATCTGTTTCTGCAGGATGGATACAATGAACATTAATAAATCAACGTTCCCTTTACCTTTTGGCCTCTTCTTTTCATTGGGCATGGAATTGTCATTACATTAACCAGCTCAAGTAAGTTCTTTACTACATCTATACATTTAAACACATGAGTAGGCAACAGAGCTAATCTGAAATATAGACTTTGGAAAAAGTGCAAAGAAGAGCAACAAAGATGATTAAAGGCCTGGAGATTAAAACGAATGAAGAATGGTTGCTGGATTTGGGTTTGGCTAGTCTAAAGAAAAGAAGGACTAGGAGGGACATGATAAGAGTATTCCAGTATTTGAGAGGGTGCCACAATGAGGAGGGGGTCAATTTATTTTCCAAAGCACCAAAGGACAGGACAAGAAACAATGGATGAAAACTAATCAAGGAAAGAAGCAACCTGGAATAAAGGTGAAATTTCCTAACAGTGAGGACAATTAACCAGCTTGCCTGCAGACATTGTGGGTGCTTCATGACTGGAGATTTTTAAGAAGAGACCGGACAGTCATTTTTCTGAAATGGTATAGGAGCTTGAGCAGGGGGCTGGACTAGAAGACCTCCAAGGTCCCTTCCAGCTCTGTTCTGATTCTCATTCTGAAATTAGACCTGTGTTTAAAAACAGTCCAGAAAACATAAAATGTAGGTATTTACACATACTGTGAAAAGAGGAGAGTTTAAACAAAGAGGCTGAAGCTGGCAGCCATATTGCATATCCTTTCACTTCCCATTTTTGCTTCAGACAACATTCATCTTTATGAAACAGTTATCTTTCTCTGTCTCTTTTTTACTCCCAGAGCAGACATTTTCAGCCAAACATTCTGATTTATAAAACAAATCTAGCACTGATTCTTCAAACCAGTTATGTTGCAAGTTACTTGAGGTCAAGGACTGATCAATAAAACTTCCAAAAGGAGGCACTGCTGTAATACAGGAGTGCATATTAGACAGCATCCAAGGAATAAATTTATTTAGCAATAAATCTACTTTAAGTGGCATAAACGATGGTGGTCTACAACAGAGACAGGAAGTTATATAAAACTTGGCTCAACCTATTCCACTTTTTTAGCAAGAGAAGTTTATATTACTACAGAAGTCAAATGCCAATCATGAAGATATTAACTGGGCAATTCTATTGAAAAATAAATCCCAGTTGTAGAAATAGTGACAAGAACATTCTCCAGAGAGATATAGGAATGGTATTAACATACCTAAAAGGTGGCACTGTTAAGCTTAGTAACACAATTGATTTTTCAAAAAAATTTTCAATGAGTTAAAAATATTTCTTTAAATAAACATAAGCTATAAAAAAATTTCAAAGCTTAAAAAAATATTTTGGAAGTTGCATCATTAAACTGATCAAAGAGAGATAGAATAGAATAGAATAGAATAGAATAGAATAGAATAGAATAGAATAGAATTTTTTATTGGCCAAGTGTGATTGGACACACAAGGAATTTGTCTTGGTGCATATGCTCTCAGTGTACATAAAAGAAAAGATACGTTCATCAAGGTACAACATTTACAACACAATTGATGATCAATATATCAATATAAATCATAAGGATTGCCAGCAACAAGTTATAGTCATACAGTCATAAGTGGAAAGAGATTGGCGATGGGAACTATGAAACGATTAATAGTAGTGCAGATTCAGTAAATAGTCTGACAGTGTTGAGGGAATTATTTGTTTAGCAGAGTGATGGCCTTGGGAAAAAACTGTTCTTGTGTCTAGTTGTTCTGGTGTGCAGTGCTCTATAGCGTCGTTTTGAGGGTAGGAGTTGAAACAGTTTATGTCCAGGATGCGAGGATCTGCAAATATTTTCACGGCCCTCTTCTTGATTCGTGCAGTATACAGTTCCTCAATGGAAGGCAGGTTGGTAGCAATTATTTTTCTGCAGTTCTAATTATCCTCTGAAGTCTGTGTTTTTCTTGTTGGGTTGCAGAACCGAACCAGACAGTTATAGAGGTGCAAATGACAGACTCAATAATTCCTCTGTAGAATTGGATCAGCAGCTCCTTGGGCAGTTTGAGCTTACTGAGTTGGCGCAGAAAGAACATTCTTTGTTGTCCTTTTTTAATGATGTTTTTGATGTTAGCTGTCCATTTGAGATCTTGCGATATGATAGAACCCAGAAATTTGAAGGTTTCTACTGTTGATACTGTGTTGTCAAGTATTGTGAGAGGTGGAAGTATGGAAGGGTTTTTCCTAAAGTCTACCACCATTTCTACGGTTTTGAGCGTGTTCAGTTCGATTGTTTTGGTTGCACCACAAGGCTAGTCATTCGACCTCTCGTCTATATGCGGATTCGTCATTGTCTCGAATGAGACCAATCACTGTTGTGTCATCTGCGAACTTCAGTAGCTTAACTGATGGGTCATTGGAGATGCAGTCATTGGTATACAGAGAGAAGAGAAGTGGGGAGAGCACACAGCCTTGGGGGGGCCCTGTGCTAATTGTACAGGTATTTGATGTGATCTTGCTTAGCTTCACCTGCTGCTTCCTGTTTGTTAGGAAGCTTGTGATCCACTTACAAGCCTGTTCCGGTACCTGTAGCTGGTTTAGCTTAGTTAGGAGAATGTCTGGAATGATGTCAATACCAAATGCTGAACTAAAGTCTACAAAAAGGACCCTTGCATAGGTCTTTGGAGACTCAAGATGTTGTAGGATGTAGTGCAGAGCCATATTAACAGCATCATCTGTTGATCTATTTGCTCGGTATGCAAATTGCAAGGGGTCTAACAGCGGATCCGTGATGGTTTTCAGGTAGGAAAGCACTAGCCTTTCAAAGGTTTTCATGAGATTGCGTTAATCTGAAGCTTTAAGTTCTGAAACATGGTTTTAGATCCATGATGGCAAACATATGGCATGTGTGCTGGAAGTGGCATGCAGAGCCATCTCTCAGAGCACGTGAGCCGTCGCCCATTGGTCTTCCGCGTTCTGGCACGGCAGCCAACTCGTCTTCACATGCACGGGAGTGCTGGAAACTGGAAGAGCAGCTGCCCGGTGAGCGTGCACATGCTGGGAAGATGATCTTCTGGTTCCGGCACATGCATTCGCACTGGCCACTTGGCCTTCCAGTTTCTGGCACACATGAGCAAGCAAAGTCCACCTGGCCAGTGTGCATGTGCACACCAGAAACCAGAAGATCATCTTCCCAGCATGTGCATGAGCGCTGGGCAGCTGCTCTTTCAGTTTCTGATGCTCCCGTGTGCGTGAAGACCAGCTGGTTGGCACGCTGGAACCCGGAAGAGCAATGGGCGATGGCTCACATGCCGAAAGACACAGAGAGGGGATCCTGGCAGTTGCTTCCTAGGGGAGCAGAGCTGTCAGCTAGGACGGATGGGCTGTTCCTTTCCTCTCTCCTTGCCCGAGCGGGCTTCTTGTGTGGCCCCAACCCTCCAGCCCATGGCACTGATGCACGTCTGCAGTCTGGAGCCCCTGGCAACCTCGTGTGCATGAGCAGTGGGCCAGCGAGGCAGCATTTTCTGGCTGAGTGGCCAGCCGTCCCACCTGCTACTCAGCTGGGGACGAGGGGAAAGGGGGTAGCAGCAGTTCTCATGCTGCCACTTCCGGCCAGGATGCTGGAGGAGGCAAGCCACCCCAGGAGAGCCAGAGGAGAGTGCAGCTCCTCACACATGGAGATGCCGCCAAGGGTCCGGCTCACCAATGGGGGAACAGTGCAGGGGCTGGCCAGTCGCTCCTGCCCTTCACCCTGTGGCTGCCGCTGCCATTGCTGCTCTTCTGGGCTCATGCGGCTTCGCAGGAGCTGAGTTTGCACAGGAGGAAAGTCTGACTGGCGCCGGAGTAAGAGGCATGCCAGCTGGGAAGTGGTTGCACTCACTTGGCAGAAGTAGCAGGAGGGGGACCTGGCTTGTTCTCAGTGGTGAGTTGGGGGGGTTGCTTCATTGACACTCTTCCGGTTTCTGGTGTGCTGGTCTTCACGTGCGTATGCACGCTAGAAACTGGAAGACCAGGTGGACGGTATGAATGTACACACCAGAAACTGGAAAATTATCTTCCCAGAGCATGCATGCATACTGGGCAGCCACTCTTATGGTTTCTGGCACATACGTACTCCCATTTCGGCACTCAGTGGCGAAAAGGTTCACCAACACTGGTTTAGACTGTGTCTTTTTAATTTTTTTCCCCATGGAAACTAGTCAAGTAAAATAAGCACTGCTGTTTGTGCAAAGGGTATAACAATTAAATCTGTTTTGTCAGGGAGAGTTGTGTTTGTTTTGCTTCATTATCTGTTCTGCCAATATTGTTAGGATAATCAATGTTGGAGAAAAAGATAGATTTATTGCAGTTGTGTATCCATAAGGACTGTAAATTTCATGGAAATCACTAGGTTATGAACATGAAGTAGGTTTCTGCAAAGCCCAATTTGCTTTTTTAAACAACCAGCAATGTTTAGAGTGCCATATATAAGTCATAATGCATTTTATTTGGAGATTACCATTCCTAGCGTAACTCATAAACTGTTGGTATAATTGATCCTCATGCAAGCTAGATTTAAACTAACTAATCTTAAAGAACTGACAATCTCTCAGAACAGAATGTCCCAATTCTTGTTATGATCAGAATGACACAGGTTCCTTCATTTTTTTGCAAACAGATTGTGAAGTCTATGTCAAACAGAAGCCATCTCATTTTTTCTTTACATTACAGCAGAATAAAGTGAGCCAATGGATAGACCAGACCATATTTCAGTGATGGCTAACCTTTTCCGGACCAAGTACCCAAAGTGCGCATGTGCACACACGTGCAAATACATTTGCGTGCGCACAAAACCCCAAAATGCAATGCATGTGCAGCCCCTGTGCATGTGCGCACAGTCCCCTGCATTTGCCCCACCCCCACACATGCGTGCATGACCCCCACCCTGGTCATGTGTGTGTGGCCCCTTGCATATGCCCCACCCCCATATATGCACATGTGGGGCCCCACCCCCCCTGCGCATGCGCATGTGCAGCAGAGACCTGAAGACCAGTGGGAGGCGCATGCGCATGCATGGTGGAGCTGAACTGGGGCTTCCATGCCCACAGAGAGGCTGTTGCATGCCACCTCTGGCATGCTTACCAGATGTTCGCCATCACGGCCTTATTTGATTGGCAGGACTAAGAAAGCAAGAAATATATGATTTATAGTCAAGTTTACTTAATGTTAGTTTCAGGTAAATACAGAATCTTAAAACTTGTGATAATAATTTCCCTGCTTCAAGAATTATTTAAGAAAAAAAAATGTCTTTGAAGTATATATTGCCCACCCTTCAGCATCTGGGGTGAGCTGCCTTTTCTGAGATAACCATGCAACAGTCTAAGCTTTAGCTTTCCCACAATCGGTTACATCACCTTTTCTCA
The DNA here is from genome assembly GCF_028640845.1 of Ahaetulla prasina. Lineage (NCBI taxonomy): Eukaryota > Metazoa > Chordata > Lepidosauria > Squamata > Colubridae > Ahaetulla > Ahaetulla prasina. Next base: position 273,785,478 of record NC_080539.1, read on the forward strand.
TCCTTGGTGACTTAAAGATGGGTGAACTTCAACTCTTCAGTTCTGGGACATGAAGTCTACCCATCTTAAAGTCACCAAGGTTGAGAAACACTGTCATACATGAAAGTGTAAATAAAAATAGAAAGATAAGCAGATGATGATTTTTAGTATTTTTTAAATGTCTCAAGCCTTTAGAAAAACTTCTAAATGTTCAGTATTAAGCTAATACTTAAGATTGTCTTAGCAGAATAACAAAGATGGAAGGGACCTTGCAGGATTTCTAGTTCAATCCCCTGCTCAAGTAGGAGATCCTATACCATTTCAGACAAAGGCTCTCAAGTGGGCATCTCTTACATATCCCCTACATCCAGTAGGGTCATTCAGTTCTAGAGACAGATGTTGACGGACAATATTTAACCTGAGCCTTCCTTAACCTGATATTTCTGCCTGAAATTATAACAATCACATAACTTCAGTTATGCCCCCCACCTCAATTTGGTTTGTAAACTATGTACTCCAATTCCTATTACCCCAAGACGAGATGATCTCTGACTCTGCAGAAAGCATTAGCTGGCAGAGAATTGCTGTTTTTCAGGAGTTTTCAGATTTTTTTAAAAAAATATGCAGACGTTCAAGGTGGGGTTGCAAATAATTGACAGAAACACTGAAAGGCTCTAGCTAAATTCTAGGGCTGTTTGCCCAACACCAGCAGTGGTAATACCCAGAAATCTTATTATTTTTCTGTGTTACTATGCTGCATGCATACAGGCTGCCTTCTGCAAGGAAAAACACATCTGGTCTTTATAAATAATTTTATTAGATGAGAGCAAAGATCCACATAAACTAGTTTCCTATTGCCACAAGTTGACCAATCTTTAAACAGGATGCAGAGATAATAACATCCCCAACTGCCCCAATAGTTAGTATTTAAAAATATACTGCCTCAGATTAAGAAAAATATATTTTATTTTGGAAATTTACAAAGATAGATAGATAGATAGACAGACAGACAGACAACCCAGATTTATTGCTATATGGATCCCTATTTGGATCAAGACAAACATGAAAAAGCCTCATTCTCTTTTTATTTATTTATTAAACTTATGTGCCTCCTATCTCACCTAGATTTATACATCTAAATATCTGTTGTGGCCCACCAGCAGAGCTGGCAGCAGATTTGGAGAGTAAGGAGGTTGGGGAGGAACATGGGCCAGTCCTGAAGTCTGCGGAAGATTCTGATGAGGGCTCTGCATCAGAGGCAGAGAGGGGGCCAGGGCCATATGCCAGTTATCAGCTGCCTTCGGAATCAGACATCAGTGAGGCAGACAAACAGCTGGAGCCTGTTCCCAGTGTGCACATGTGCAGAGTTGCCAGACAAAGGGAACAGCTAAAGAACAAGGGTCAACTTGGGAATAACGCCACAGGTGGATGATGAATGGGCCCCCCCAGAGGGAATAAAAGACGAGTGAAAGGGGAGTGAAGTTTGCAGGAGACGATTAGTTCATTTAATTGGTTCATGACTCCTTGCCAAGTTTTGAAGATATCGGCCTGGCAGCTCTCCAAGCCAGATAAGGTCTGTGATTGTACATTCTCCCTTGAAAGACTTTGCTGGATGTGAATGAGAAGAATTCACAGTAACTTATGAAAAGGAGTTTTTTGTTGGGACAAGGAGTCTGTTCCATGCTCTTGGGAAGCCGAGGTCAGAACAATATCCTCCCTTGAATCTAAGTTTTATTTAAAATAGGACTGATCCTATAAGATATTACTTAGGCTAAGCATATATACTTATAGCAAAACCATAAACTTTCAACAACTTTGTTGGAAAAAATATGGTTGCAGAAATTTGAGTTTCACTCCCTAGCCCGCACTGCACTCATGCTAGTTTCAATTTTCCATTTCCAGTCTATAGTTATTGCTTTGGAATGTGAGATGGAATATTTAAATCGGCATTCCACTCTCAATTTTCTGTTCAGTGCCCAGGCAAATATACTCTAGGCAATGAGAAAAAATCCTGTCTGCTGAAGCAAGGATAGCAGTGATGTGTTCAGAATTCGCAAGCATTGTAATCATTTTGTAAAGAAATACTCCTACATATTTCATACCACAGAGTTGACATACATAGGTTTTACTTAGAGAGATCTCTATCAGCAGTCTTGGGAAGAGAGACTGCATCTTTTCCCCCGCAAGTTTGGCCCAATGCAGATATATTGTATATCTATACAACATTATATATAATGTTGTACCTTGATGAACATATCTTTTCTTTTATGCACATTGAGAGCACATGCACCAAGACAAATTCCTTGTGTGTCTAATCACACTTGGCCAATAAAAAATTCTATTCTATTCTAAATTCTATTGGATTACAGGTTTTAGAATTCCTTGTCCAGTATGTCAGATTTGAAACACTCTTGGGCGACCCCTGGCAAATCGTCATTCGACCCCCAACGGGGTCACGACCCACAGGTTGAGAACCGCTGGGTTAAAGTCTACCTCTCATTTTCCTTGCAACAGCACCTTTCCAAAAAAGATTCCCTTTGTACTACCAATGGCATAAATGAATGAAGACAGATTTTTCCACTTGTGTGAGAAATATAATAGCAAGGGTCATTCCAAGTGCAACCCTAACTGGAAAATCTATTTCGCAGATTGTGCAGTGCTTTGATTCAGTTCAGGGGGAAAAAATACTTTGGAAGGTGCCCCTTCCCCATTTTACTCTTTCTTTTAATTTATTTTGCAAAATAAATTTCCAAAGTTTCCAAAAACTAACTGGGTGGGAGCCATCTGGATCTCAGGACTGTAGGGCAGGTGTCATTATGAAGAATATTCCTGCCTTTTCTTTACATTGAGAGCATATGCACCAAGACAAATTCCTTGTGTGTCCAATCACACTTGGCCAATAAAAAATTCTATTCTATTCTAAATTCTATTGGATTACAGGTTTTAGAATTCCTTGTCCAGTATGTCAGATTTGAAACACCCTAGCCTACCTTCTTACCACATCCTTAGGAAAGCTTTTTCTCTTCCTAATAGTTAACAAAGTACTATAATACCACATGGTGACCCAAGAACCATTTATTTTGAGTGGTCTTTAAGCTTTTACAAAAATGCTTTTGTAGACCATTCTCAATCACAGGATAGAAAGAACATGGTGAAAGGATGGTGAAAGTAAGCAGTAATCCGAACAGCTAAAATGACACATATGTTGATAATTTTTTAAACACAGTTTGTGATTTATTAACATAGAACTCCAGATCCTATCATTATAATATAGTAAAGAAATTGCTACTTAAAGGAACTGCATATAGAACCTTGAATAACAGCATTGAGCAAGCAAGTTCAAAATCTCCCACAGCTTTTGGCTCTGTGCTTTGTAAACACTCGATCTTGTTAATTACTTTTCTTTTAGAATGTTCTTATTTATTTGCTGAAATTGCACAGTGTATCATTTTTCTCTGTGTATATTACATTGGCTAAATTGATTCATCATGTTGAAGAACGTCTTTATTTTTCTACAGTAACAGCCAATATTTCCTTCTGAAATGCTCTAATCAACTTGGCTCCCTTCAGAGTAACAATAGCACTTAGGTTTATGTACCGCTCCATTGGGTTTTACAGCACTCTCTGAGCAGTTTACAAATGTCAGCATATGGCCCCCAACAATCTGGGTCCTCATTTTACCAATATCGGAAGGATGGAAAGCTGAGTCAACCTTAAAGCCACTCAGGATCAAACTCCTGGCTGTAGGCAGAGTTAGCCTACAATACTGCATTCTAACCACTGTGCCACCAGAAGCATTAGAACTGCATTTCCAGATTTCCCAGCCATCCTGGGATTTGGAGAATATGAAGTTGTAGAACATTAGCTAAATATTCATCATATAGAAACAGACACTTCAACTATTACAAATGATGCTACTAGAATGATAGCAAATAAGGCCTTGAAAGAAGAGGTTGGAAGAGAAGAATTGAGTTTGAAATGGACTTGAAAGGCCTAGGCTGAATCTGAAAACCACACATAATGCTTTCGTGTTGCAGTAATTACATAAAATGTTAGGATAAAATGAAAATAGAATTGCAGAGTAATACAGGTAGCCCTCAACATACGACCACAATTGAGCCCAAAATATACGTTGCTAAGTGAGAAATTTGTTAAGTGAGTTTTGCTCCATTTTACAACTTTTCTTCCCACATTAAGTGAATTACTGAAGTTCTTAAATTAGCAGTGCAGTTGTTCAGTGAATCTGGTTTCCCCACTGACTTTGCTCGTCAGAAGGTTGCACATGATCCCGAGGCACTGCAACGGTCATAAATGTGAGTCAGTTATCAAGCATCTGAATGTAAATCATGTGACCATGGGAATGCTGCAATGATCATAAGTTTGAAAAATGTCACTTTGTTCAGTGCCATTGTAACTTTAAATGGTTATTAAATGAACTGTTGTAAGTTGAGGACTACCTATATTAGATAGAGTCATAAGGACTGGAGATCATGTAACCAACTCCCTTGCCTAGCACTGGAAACTATTATGACGGCATCCCTGACAGATGGCTATACAACTTCTATTTAAATGCTTAGCAATAGCCATAGCACTTAGACTTATATACCACTTCACAGTGCTCTACAGCCTTCTCTAAGCGGTTTTACAAAATCAGCATATTGCCCCCAACAATCTGGCTCCTCATTTTACTGACCTTGGAAGGATGGAAGGCTGAGTCAACCTTGAGCCTGGTGAGTTTCAATCTACCAAACTACTGGCAGCCAGTGATCAGCAGAAATAGCCTGCAGTACTGCACTCTAATCATTGTGCCATTGCAGTTCTACCGAGGTGGCGCAGTGGTTAGAGTGCAGCACTGCAAGCTTCTTCAGCTGACTGCTAGCTGCAGTTCGGCAGTTCAAACCCAGATTTTTTGGGGCAATATTCTGTAAACCGCTTAGAGAGGGCTGTAAAAGCATTGTGAAGAGGTATATAAGTCTAAGTGCTAAGTGTTTACAGAGGAAATCCTAAAGAGCTATGTTAGCATTTAAAGAAATAGATTTTGTGCAGGTATCTGACAAAATGCAGTGGTGGGTTTTTTAGTACTGGTTCTGTGGGTGTGGCTTAGTGGACATGGCTTAGGGGGCATCTCCATTCCCATCCTACTCCAGGGAAAGGATACTGTAAAATCCCCATTTCCTCCCAATCAGCTGGGACTTGGGAGGCAGAGAATGGGAGGCAGGGCCAGTCAGAATTTTTATTATCGGTTCTCTGAACTACTCAAAATTTCCGCTACCGGTTCTCCACAACTGGTCAGAACCTGCTCAAACCCACCTCTGACAAAATGTTCTACTTCTGAAAGAACTCTTAATAATTCTTACCCTTCTCTACTTGACAATCTTTGAATACTTGAAGACAACTATCATGTCTTTCTGTAGTCTTCTCTTCTGCAGGGTAAATGTACGTAATATCTCCAATTGTTTCTCCTAAGTTTTTTTTTCCGCCAGGCACCTTGTCACCATGGCTTCCTATCTCTAGACCTCATCCTGATTTATAAGTTCTATAAATACTATCTTTGCATTTATGTTTCCTCTTTAACATGTATCTCTTTCAGGGTACTTGTCTCAGAGAACAAAGGAAATCACATAAATACTGAGCTTTTAACATAAAAGGAGACGGGGAGGAGAAAATTAGTTTGCTTTCTTTACTTCACAAAGGGAACCTCCAATTTTCTCCAAAAATGTTAAGATGTCTCTGCTCTTGTCTAGAAAACTGCTATTAGGTGTTAGAAATGAGGTTCAAAAAAGAATTATAGGATTTTCATTTCATAACAGTAATTTGGAGAAGCAGAAATTATTTCTCACTCAAAGACTCTGATTTAAGAACATTCAATCTTTTTTATGCCATGATCACAGCTTCCTTTTTCTCTAATTTTATGAGGGGCAAATTAATGTCAAGTTCATCTAATTTCTCCCTCCCTCCCTCCCTCCCTCCCTCTCTCTGTGAGTGTGTAAAAATCAATCAAAGGAACAGAAGAAAAAATACACATACATACAATAATACAAATATACCTAACATTAATATTAAGAATAGCATAGCATAGCATAGCATAGCATAGCATAGATTAGAATATTCTTTATTGGCCAAGTCTGAGGAATTTGTCTCCGCTGCATAAGCTCTCAGTGTACATGCAAACAACAAAATAATATAAACATAAGATACCAATAGGAGAAGGTAATAGGAAAGATGAGAAGGATATTAATAATACAGCCCTACTACATGGGTAAATATCCTTAAATGTAAAACAGTGCTGTGGGAGTTGGCATGGGGGTAAAAAACTATATTTGTGTCTAGTTGTTTTGACATGCAGTATCCTGTAGCAGCATCCCAAAGGGAGGAGTCCAAGATGTGAAGAGTCTGTAGATATTTTCTCAAGCCTCCTTCTGACCTGTGCAATATACAGGTCCTTAGTGGAAGACAGGCTGGTTGCAAGTGTTTTTTCTGCAGTCCTATCTATTGAAGTCTGTACGTGTCCTGTTTGATTTCTGTACCAAACCAGATAGTTATAAAGCCATGATGGCGAACCTATGGCACACATGCCAGAGGTGGCATGCAGCGCTCTCTCTTGGGCATGCGAACCTTCACCCCAGTTCGGCTCCGCCGTACATACGTGTGTGCCTCCCGCCGACCAGCTGGTCTTTGGGTCTCTGCCACGCATTTGCGGGGGACATTTGTGGGGGGCCGCACACGCATGCACGTGGTGCGGAGCACGTGTGGTCCGGAAAAGGTTACCCATCACTGTAATAGAGGTACAAATGACAGACACAGTAAAAAGAAACAGTTTGAAAAATTATATACTAACCAAATATTATAACCAAATTTAATTATTTCTCAAAAGTCTTCAAACTTATCCACATTTGTCAAAACTAACTCAAGCAGTGCATATCAGCAATCTACTATTACAAGTGATAGGCAGATTTATCTTTCATCTGATGTACAGTAAGTTCTTGATACCAAGTTCTTTATATCAAGTTCTGAAGTTCTTGATATAAAGATGGGTTCCAAATACTACTGATGTACTGTAGCTAATAAGAAATACATATCTTTAACAAACATAGATCCACAGTATTATTAACAAGCCTGCTGATTTTACCCCCAAAATCTGCCAATAATAGGGCAAATCAAAACTATATGATTTAATGTTTCAACTCCTGAATTTCATTTGCAAAAGCAAGGTAATTGCAACCAGACATTATAAAATATTCACTGAGGTACCCACTATACAAGTAGTTGATTTTGTTTCATTAACTTCACTTTAAGATCTTAGGAAACTAATTTTATATTATTTAAAACAAATCTCAATTTGCTTACTAGGACAGAACATTCAAGCTCATTATTCTGGAAGCATAAATGCATAAATTAATAATCTCAATTTCATCCACTTTTAATAGTTACCAAGAATTCAATGAAAATCTCTAATCACTGTGGAATTTTAGCAGCAGTCATGCTAAATGGATGAAATGGAGCAAATAACAAATACTTGCAATGAATAAACTAATAAAAAATACTTTGAGATGAAGGAAGCTTCTTTTTAAAACTTTGTTTTAACAAAATAACTTCTGTACAACTGAGTTAATCCAAAACGTTAATGCTCCTAGTTTACCCATAAAATAGACCCAGTATTAAATAAATCCACTAGATCAGTTGCTTTATGATCCAGTAGTGGAGGCTAGTTTGTGCATAAGTTATCTTGAAACTTTGGGGACAAAACTCATGCACAAACTAGCCTATACTTCTGGAATAGCTAACAGAAAAGAAAATGCTGGCCTTCCCTCCAACTTTTTTTTCCATTTTATCTCTGTGGCTATGCAAGCTATATTATGGGAAAGAAACAATATGATAAAGTGGATTGATAATAAATGACAGTATAACAAATTGCCAACACATTTTTATCCTAGCATCATTTTTTGACTCTGTAGTCATAACTAGAGCATGCAGTGGGAGACAATGGTTCAATTTTGTTCACAGTTGACATATTGAGGTTTACAGCTTTCTTCAGTGGCTTTGAATATAACCAAGGCACAGATACAGGATATCAGGGGTGTCAAACTCATGTCGTCAAAGCAGCATCACATGATGTATTGGGACTTTCCCCTCCTCTAAACCAGGCGTAGGCATGGGCAGCACATAGCATATCTGGCCCATGGCTGGGAGTTTGACAGCCCTGCAGAATAGCATAGCAATAGCATTTAGACTTATATACTACTTTACAGCACTCTCTGGGTGGTTTACAATGAAAGCACTATTTGCATATTGCCCCCAACAATCTGGGTCCTCATTTTACCAACCTTGAAAGGATGGAAGGCTGACTCAAAACTTGAGCTCCATCAGGATTGAACTCCAGGCTGCGGGCAGAGTTTGCCTGCAACACTGCATTCTTACCACTTCACTACCAGGGTGCAGTGTTTAAAGTTACCAGTATCTCTTAATGAATACTCAAGGCAGGCTAAGAGATGTCAAAGGCAATGATGACAACTAGAGATATTGTCAGCATCACACTACACAAAACACTTGTTTCAAAGCCTGAATATGTTTTGTTATAAGAGATGGCATTTTACATCATGTAAAGAATGGTACTTAGACAGCCCACTTCCCAGCATAACTCTTACTTTGCTACCTCTCCGCACCCCATAATAATTATAATCAGTTACAAAATATTTTCCTGCCCTTTTACCCACTTAAGTAATTGCTGTCAAGAACAAAATTACATTGTTACCTGGGAAATCTAAGCATCCTGTACTGATGGGACTACTTGCTCCCCTTGAAGAGCACCCGGAGACTCCAGTTAGTCCAGAATGCAGCTGCGCGGGTGATAGAGGGAGCGGTTCAGAGCTCCCATGTAACACCCATCCTGCACAGACTGCACTGGCTGCCTGTTGTCTTCCGGGTGCGCTTCAAGGTATTGGTGACTACCTTCAAAGCGCTCCATGGCTTAGGACCAGGATATTTACGGGACCGTCTACTGCCATCTTCTATCTCCCAGCGTTCTCACAGAGAGGGATTCCTTAGGGTGCTGTCAGCCAAGCAATGTCGACTGGCGGCCCCCAGGGGGAGGGCCTTCTCTGTGGGGGCTCCTACCCTATGGAACAAACTTCCCCCTGGACTTCGTCAACTATCCGACCTTCGGATCTTTCGCCGCGAACTTAAAACCTATTTATTCCGTCTAGCTGGACTGGCTTGATTTTAAAATTTTTAATTTGCTTTTATGGGTTTTAAATTTTTGTAAATTTTATAGGGTGTTATTGTATTTTAAATTTTGGCCAATTGAATAAGTTTTTTAAGGGGTTGAGCCCCTTAAAAGGGCCCTGAGTCCTTCGAAAGAAGGGCGGTATACAAATTAATAATATTAAAATATTATTATTATTATTATTATTATTATTATTATTATTATTATTATTATTATTATTATTATTATTATTATTATTATTATTAAGATGAATGCAGGGCAAAGGGGCATATGCAACAGTGGTGGGTTTTATTTACCTTTGCTACCTGTTCACTCACCAAAGCTTTTGCACATGTGCAGAGCATATTTGAGCCTCCCGATGCCACTACTACCGGTTAGGCCAAACCGGGGCGCACTGGTAGCAATGCACCACTAATTTGCAAAGAGTTGATCCTTTCTTATATACCTCTGTCCCCCTTCCATGTCTAACTGAATCAAGAAAACGAGTGAAGAACTTACTTAAAGAGGATTGCAAGGCAGCAAAAAGGCACTCTGTGGATCAAAGGACAATTTTTGTGTACCGTGATTGTAAAGAGTAAAGAGAGCAGCATAAAATCAAACATGACAGCACCCACTGCTGCACCAAAGACTATGTTTTTTTCCCAGTTAGTGCAAAGCCAAGGAACACTAATACGTGATGAAGGGTCCTTGATGCAAGGTGAACAATCTCTCTGCACCAAATATTTACTAATTTACTATTTCAGTATCCTCTACAGGAGGGAATGTCAAACCTGTGGTCCATGGGCCGGATGCATCACGTGCTGGCCACGCCCACCTCCAGTTTAGTGAAGGGAAGGGAAGTCATGATACATCACGTGAATGATGTGACAATGAGAGTTTGACACCCCTGCTCTACAGAAACCAAGAATAGCTGTGGCCTAGAAGGATGTGCTTTGCCCAAAATTACATGACCTGTAAATGGTATTTTGGAGAACAAGAAGGCACTTGGGAGTAGCTCCATCTGTTTACATAAATAGGTATTTCTTTGAGTGGCCACACCTACCATCTCAGTCATTTTGTGATGTATTTGTATTTATTAATCAAATTTATATTGCATGCCCATCTCACAAAAAGGAACTCTAGGTAACATACAACGATAAAAGAAAAACAACAACGTTGGGTTGCTTGTGCTGGAAATATGTGGATAGCAAAGAGAGATAGAAAGAGAGAAACATCAATCCTCAAACTTTTAAACAAAATACTGTGAAAAACACACTACGCTGAGCCTTTAATTTTCACAATTGGTTTATCCATGGGTAATCCAGTTTAGATTATCCAGTTTCAGGGTATTTTGATCAAAAAATTCAAGAGTTACCTGTTGATAGGATCATTTGCAAGTGTATATACTTGGAATGAGCCCAGTCATGAATAAGTCAAATCCAATTTTTGGGTGCATTTTGGCACCTAAAATTCTTGGTTTATTCGTTATATAATAGCTGTATTTGAGATAGATAGATAGATGATAAATGGGTAGGTAGCAGTGGTGGGTTGCCCCCGGTTCAGACCGGTTCGCAAGAACCAGTAGTAAAACCAGGGGGAGGCTCTGCCCACTGAACCAGACAACATCAGGAAGCTTCTGCACATGGGCATGTGGCCTGTTGCAATCCAGTAGTAAAGGTAAGTAGAACCCACCCCTGGTAGGTAGGTAGGTAGATGATGGATAGACAGCGATAGATAGATAGATATAGATGATAGATAGATGACAGACGACAGACAGACAGACAGACAGACAGATAGATAGATAGATAGATAGAATTTCAAATGTGCCCACAAGCATTTCCTTGATTTATATCTCATTTTCTCTTATCAGTTATTGTCCCAACTTCTTTGCTATTCCTATTGAGGATTTTAGTATGCAAAATGCAAAGTTCAGGTAATCAGTGAAAAAACCATCAATACACATTTCCTCTTTTAAAAGCACTAAATTATGTCCTATAAGGCATATAAAGGGATCAATACAGATCACGAATGTGCAAAGCATATCCAAAAAACATATACTCAAAACATCTGACTTAATGATGCCTGCAATACAAGTGATCTCTCTTTCCTACTTTATTTTTTATATTCAAAAGGAGATAGATAAGCAGGCATGGGGAAGCATGGAAAATAACTAACTTATTCAAAAACCAGTGCAATCTGAATTCAAAATTAAATATAGTACAACAATATTATATAGGAAGAGTTTGTTTTTACTAATTCATAAGATTTATACATATGAATGAGAAAAGAAATCAAGAAAACCTTATAACTCTCCTTGAAATAAAAAATAAGAGAACACAAAATATATCTTCCAGACTGTGGAACCGAACAATTTACAGAGCTTTTAAAAAAGTTTCTAGGACACCATTCATCATCAGTTTCGTTTAGGAAGCAGTAGACAAGAACCTGAAAGGATGTTAGATAAAAGGATGTGACATCGAAGGGGTCATGTCTTACACAATATGATCTGGCATAAAATCTGACGGCTCTTCAGCCTTACATTCCCTTGAGGAGGCAAATGAACAAAGAAAGTTTTGCCTACCTTGTTTCTCAAGCAAACCTTCTTATCACTTCAGTTTTGCAGTTTCCTGACTTAATAAATATGCAGACCAATATAAATGCAGACCAAGTCACAATGACAATTTACTTGCCAGTCCAGCTACTGCTTACTGCTTACAGCAAGAATTAAAATATAGAACGCTGGGATCAGATGTAGACACAGGAACTCCTAAAGCAGTGATGGTGAACCTCGGTGCCGAAAAGGGTCATGTAGAAACATCACACATGGGCTCATTGGGGCTGTGCTCCGGAAAAGTTAAACTTCTGGGTTCTAGCGCACATGCGCACATGTGCACCTGACGATGAGTTGGCTGGCACGTATGCGCAGTCCAGTTTTCGGGACTGCCATGCACGCGAAGGACAGCTGATCATTACGTGTGCATGCAGTTCAGAAACCTGAAAAACAAACAGGCAAGGCCACGCGTGCCGGGCAACATGGCTTTGAGTGCCACTTTGGGCACACGTGCCATAGGTTCGCCATCACGGCCCTAAAGCTACCATAGTTCGGTTGCAAAAAAATCCAGACCACCACTAAATGACAGCAAAGGATATCATTTGTTTCCTATATCCTTTTCCTGCCATCTGGTGACTATTCAGATGTTTGCCTCTGAGAGATAGGAGCCAAATTTTGCTTATTAAATTAAGTTGCAACCTTTTATATTGCGAATGTATGTATATTATATCCAGTATCAGCTGTATGTAGCTGATACCTACAGCTGCTTTAAATCACCATCGCTGATTTGAAGATATTCTACAGGGAAATTAATGAGTCTGTCATTTGCACCTCTGTAACTGTCTGGTTTGGTTCTGCAACCCAACAAGAAAGACACAGACTTCAAAGAATAATTAGAACTGCAGAAAAAACAATTACTACCAACCTGCCTTCCATTGAGGACCTGTATACTGCATAAGTCAAAAAGAGGGCTGTGAAAATATTTGCAGACCCCTCACATCCTGGACATAAACTGTTTCAACTCCTACCCTCAAAAGGATGCTACAGAGCACTGCACACCAGAACAACTAGACACAAGAACAGTTTTTTCCCAAATGCCATCACTCTGCTAAACAAATAATTCCCTCAACACTGTCAATCTAGTTATTAAGTCTGCATTACTATTAATCTTCTCATCATTCCTATCACCCATCTCCTCCCACTTATGACTATATGATTGTAACCTTGTTGCTGGTATCCTTATGATTTATATTGACTGTTTTCTAATATGATTTGATTGCTTATTTGTTCCCTATGACTATCATTAAGTGTTGTACCTCATGATTCTTGACGAATGTATTTTTTCTTTTATGTACACTGAGAGCGTATGCACCAAGACAAATTCCTTGGGTGTCCAATCACATTTGGCTAATAAAGAATTCTATTCTATTCTATTCTATTCTATTCTATTCTATTCTATTCTATTCTATTCTATTCTATTCTATTCTATATTTCCCAATGATTTATATTCATGTCTCTGTGTTCATAACCTCCAAACCCTGAAATCTTTGAGAGTGCCTTCATACAGACAGGTATAAGTTTGAAAGATGCTCCAAATATACACTGAAAATATTACCGGTAAGTTGTTTTATTATTATTATTATTATTTATTATCATTTATTGGATTTATAAACTGCCCTTCTCCCGAAGGACTCAGGGCGGTGTACAGCCAGGATAAAAAAGAACAATATACAGTTAAAATACAATTAAAAAACTTATTATACAGTATGGCCGAAATAATTAAGAATTATGAATCTAAAAACCCCAATTAAAACTAGAGAGAAAATTTAAGATTTAAAATTCAACAATTTAAGAAAGCCCCGCACGAACAAACAAATATGTTTTCAGTTCGCGAAAAGTCGAAGGTCAGAAATTTAGCGTAAACCAGGGGAGTTCGTTCCAAAGAGTGAGGCCCCCACAGAAGGATCTTCCTCTGGGGCCGCCAGCCGACATTGTCTGGCGGACGGCACCCTGAGAAGGCCTCTCTGTGGGGCGTCTGGTCGGTGGGAGGCATGAGGTAACAGAAGGCGGTCCCGTAAGTACCCAGGTCCCAAGCCATGGGCGCTTTAAAGGTGGTTACCAAGACCTTGAAATGCACCCGAAAGGCAACAGGAAGCCAGTGCAGTCTGCGCAGGAGAGGTGTCACATGTGAGCTACGCGTGACTCCCTCTATCACCCGCGCAGCTGCATTCTGGACCAACTGAAGCCTCCGAGTGCATCTCAAGGGGAGCCCCATGTAGAGAGCATTGCAATAATCCAGGCGGGAGGTAACCAGAGCGTGAGTGACTGTGCATAGGGCATCCCGATCAAGGAAGGGGCGCAACTGGCGCACCAGGCGAACCTGGTGGAAGGCTCTCCTGGAGACGGCCGCCAAATGATCTTCAAACGACAGCCGTGCATCCAGGAGAACACCCAAGCTGCGCACTCCCTCCTTTGGGGCCAATAACTCGCCCCCAACAGTCAGCTGCGGCTGCAGCTGACTGTATCGGGGTGCCGGCATCCACAGCCACTCCGTCTTGGAGGGATTGAGCTTGAGCCTGTTCCTCCCCATCCAGACCCGTACGGCCTCCAAACACCGGGACAGCACTTCGACAGCTTCGTTGGGGTGGCCCGGGGTGGAAAAGTACAGCTGAGTATCATCAGCGTACAGTTGATATCTCACCCCAAAGCCACTGATGATCTCACCCAACGGCTTCATATAGATGTTGAACAGGAGGGGTGAGAGAATAGACCCCTGCGGCACCCCACAAGTGAGGTGTCTCGCGGTCGACCTCTGCCCCCCTGTCAACACCGTCTGCGACCGGTTTTATGGAATACAGGCTCAGATACAAACTGAAACATGACTTTTACTGTGATTTTGAAGATACTACTAAAATAGCCTCTTCAAGTCACTGTAATTCTTGCTCTGACATCTATAATGCTAAATTTATTTTAATTCCATCAGATTGTAAGCATTGCCAAAACTTAATTCCAGATTTCTAGGGTCCATGGGGAGAAGAGACAAGTAAGAAGGCACTGTGATTTCATATCTCCCAAATTATTCAGTGGAATACTTGCTTCCAGAAGTTGTGTACTCCAACACTAGAAGTTTTTAGGAAAAGATTGGACAATCATTTGTCTGAAATGGTATAGGTTCTCTTGCTTGGACTAAAAGACCTTCAAGGTCCCTTCCAACTCTATTATTTTGTTAAATCACAAGGCAAATGTTACATAAATGATAAAGGAATGTATAAATGAATGTATAAATGAATGTATCATCCTATTCCTGCATCTTGCACTGCCTTTATAACCAGAATCATAGGTTCTCTTGGTATAGGTTCTCTTGCTTGAGCAGGGGGTTGGACTAGAAGACCTCCAAGATCCCTTCCAACTCTATTATTTTGTTAAATCAGAAGGCAAATGTTACATAAATGATAAAGGAATGTATAAATTAATGTATAAATTAATGTATCATCTTATTCCTGCATCTTGCACTGCCTTTATAACCAGAATCATTTCTGGACTTTTCTAAGGCAGGGGTCTCCAACCTTGGTAACTTTAAAACTTGTGGACTTTAATTCCCAGAAGTCTTAAAGTTGCCAAAGTTGGAGATCCTTGCTCAAAGGTATCAAAGTATGCACCTAAAAACTTCACATACTTGAAACTATTCAGTCTATGTTCATTACAGTTATTCTTGCCATTCCAAGATAAATAAACTACATTACATTTAGAATGGGCTTGGCCTCTATGGAAGCTAGAGCTTGGGACTTAAAAAAAAACCCAAACAAACAAACAACCCTGGGTTAGAATTAATTTTTCCCTAATGGGTCTGGCCCTATTGGCTCTTAAAGTAGAGGCTACTTTGAGTCAATGTGTCTCAAAGAAATTGCTGGCAAGCTTCACTGCCTAGGATTCTCATTGGAAAGTCTGTGCCTATTAGGTTTTTAAAATGCCAACAGCACTACATCTGAGATATTGATCTTCAAATCAATCTAAGTCTAGTTTTCAGCCTTGCAGTTTGTGGGTTTTTTTCAACCAGCTATGTGCCAGCTTCCTATCTCTCTTCCATCACTGTTTTGACATTTCATCAAACCATTGCCTTGGCCAGACTGGATGCATTGCTTTCTATTGTCCTGTCAGGGTCTGGTAGGGTTTTGATGACCTTGTGGGCTAAATAATTTTCTTCCATCCTATCCTGGAGAAATTTCCTGGACAACATGAACATGACTTTTATTTGTCACACCTCTCGTCTGACCATTATTTGAAAATACCTCTTGGTTTCCTCAATTTTGTTAGTTTTAATGGCATCCTTTTTGGATCTTCAGGGCAGGGAAGGAGAAATTAAGAAGAGGATAGATTTGAACAACAAATATGTTCCTACAATCACATATCAGGCTATCACTAAAAAAACAACAACACACCAGCTGTGTTACAATTTAATGAGATGAACAAGATCAAAAATTATGGCTAATTCATAATTCCCACAATGCCATGAACCCAGAGCTGTCCTATTCGATTTCAGTTTAATCTAAAATGCAATATTTGCCTATTTCAGGTAAGTTAGAAGAACTAGCTTCTTCCTCATCTGCAAATTCAGTGTCAAAAAGTTCATGCATTGATTATTGATGTTAACTAGTGGAGAGTATATGTAGTTCAGGGTTGAACTATACTATCCTGATTAATTGTACAACTAGGTGACAATTCATCCCCTGCCTTATCTGCTCTTGAAAAAACTAGCAAGATGGATGAGAGATCATCAGGAAAGCCTAGAACCATTGGCTAGACTGGGAACACACAGAGATAAAATCCAGGAAAAAGAAAATAGTAACCCCAGAAAACTATATCCATGAAGTTATCAGAGTTAAGCTTAACTTGGAGATTACTTTTTATTGATAAATTAGTGTACTTTTTTAAAAAGCATGGAACTTCCATTATATAAGGCCATGATGGTGAACCTATGGCATGTGTGCCACAGGTGGCACATATAGCCATGGGCATGTGAGCTCAGCTCTGATTTTTGGGCCTTCTGGGCCCACCAGAAGTAGGGAAACAGGCTGTTTCCTGTCTCCGGAGGGCCTCAGGGGGGGAAGGCCCATTTTTCTCTCTCACCTGGCTTCAGAGACTTTTTAGGAGTCTGGGGAGGGCGAAAACAGCCTTCCCCACCTCCCCACCCCGCATGTTCTCCAGAGGCTGAAAATGGTCCCACCAGAAGTTGGCAAATAGGCCGTTTCTGGCATATGGAGGACCTCCAGGGGGGAGGCCATTTTCGCCCTCCCCAGACTCCTAGAGAGGCCCTGGAGGCTGGGGACAGCAAAAAAGGGGCTTTCTGATCCCACCGGAAGTTGGCAAATGGGCCATTTTCCATCTCCGGAGGACCTCTGGGGGGTGGTAAAGGCCATTTTCGCCCTCCCCAGACTCCTAAAAAGGCTCTGGAGCCAGGTGAGAAAGAAAAACAGGCCTACCAGGCCATTGCATGACAGGAGCAGGGGGGAAGTCGCACGCGCATGCGCGGGAGCGGGGCACATAGAATTATGTGTGTGGGCATGTGCATGCATGACCCCCCACACCCTCGGTATGCAATGGCAAAAATGTTAGCCATCACTGATATAGGGTATAAGATAATTTCCATATCTCTGGTTTCACATGGTAAGTGTAACACAGAAGAAACTGAAAATATATTAAAGTGAACATGCTACATTTTAATTATGAACTGATTTCAGCATATATATAAAAGCTCATACACACACATACATAGTTATGTCATATCTTTACTAACATGAGGCTAGAAATTGTGATGTCATCTTATTATCATTGTGACACTATAACTTCTCCATTTTTCTAAATATTACTAATCTTGTTTTAGAAACATGTTTCAAATAGGTCATGAGTTTAAGGGACTTTAATTTCAGCTTTCTCATATAACAATAAAATCATCAACCACTTTGGAAAATAAGTCAATTTTATATTTTGTCATTTGTCAAAACATATAGTGGTCTATGGAGTGACTGCTGAAAAGAAAACGTTTAAAAATGTAAAAACTTGGTTTGCATTTTCAAGTGACGTACAAGGCTCCTCACCTTCCATGGGAATGGTTCTTTCTGACAGAATTTACAATCTTGTGAAGGATAACTAGTTATAACATTATCTTCTTTGACAAAGGAATTGTAAATTTAGCACACATATCATTAATGTTGCCTAGTGCATAGACATTGTTTATGAATGGAGATGTTAGTGATGGTTAAAAAGTAAAACATGAAGTCTTAATTTAAAAGCTGTCATATAATAATCAATAACCCTATCAAGAAAGACATGCATACATTCTTCACCCACCCACATAAAATTGATCAATTATTTAGACAATTTGATGGGGGAGTCATCTACTGAAAAAGCTTGAGAAGACGACTAGTTGAAAAAAAGAAATTATTGCCAAGGAAGCAAAAAAAAAAAAAAACATAGTGGAAGAAGGATGAATATATTTCATTGTGCTATAGACACTTTAATGAGTAAAAGAAATGTAACTGGATTTCTCATTTTATATATAAAAATACAGCACTTTCAGTGTACGAAGTATAATTTGATTTTTAAGGGCATTCTTGAAAATCATGGTAATCAATGCCCATAGCAAACATATATCCCTTGATAGTCTGAAGACAACCCACATGCAAACATGTATGATTGTATTGTAATTTATGACCAGCTTGGTGTAGTGGTTAAGTTAAATAAACAATGGTCCAATTAACTTGATGGTTTGGAGTCAAATTATATCTAGTGCATAAAAGAAGAGAAGTGGGGAGTTAAGATTTTAACATATTCAGACAGTACCAATTTAGGAAAACTAGACCAATACTTTTGATCAGAAAGAAAAAAATCTTAACCGTATTTATTTGCTTTCTTTTTTGTTATATGCTGTGTCCTAACAACCACTTAGAACACTACAATTCCATTTTCTACTCTTTAGCAAATTCTACCTTTAAAAATTAATACTATTTCCATTTAAAGTAACTAATTTTATGAATTATGTGCATGTGATTAAGTTACCCTAACAAAATAAAACATAAATGAAATATAATTGCATTGAGCCCAGCATTGTATTTATTAAGTAATTAAAATATTGCAGTTAATACCGAATTCTTTTACTTCCTTAACATGACAATTAACTGAGGACATGTTTACTGCAGCATATTCATACCTGCTGTTACTTATATTGTTACTGCTCTAATATAATGTATCCAAATACTCTGCTGATTTTAGATTTCTACTTCAGCCCATAATTTCTTTGCTAGTGTACAGGAAGATCCTAAATAATCTTATTATCCTAAATTCTAACTTTGTGTTGCTATTTTTCTCTTACCATTCTGTAAATTCATTCCCAACAATGTCTATGGAGATTTTCAGTCAATCACGTCATGATTGTCTCAAAGGTGCTTTTTCAAGATGCAACTCGACTTTTTTCTTTGTTTTTTCTTGAAGACATTTCGCTTCTCATCCATGAAGCTTCTTCAGTTCAGTCAGACTGAACTGAAGAAGCTTCTTGGGTGGAAGCAAAATGTCTTCAAGGGAAAAAAAAAACCATAGTGGAAGAAGGATGAATATATTTCATTGTACTATAGACACTTTAATGAGTAAAAGAAATGTAACTGGATTTCTCATTTTATATATAAAAATACAGCGCTTTCAGTGTACGAAGTATAATTTGATTTTTAAGGGCATTCTTGAAAACCATGGTAATCAATGCCAATAGCAAACACATATCCCTTGATAGTCTGAAGACAACCCACATGCAAACATGTATGATTGTATTGTAATTTATGACCAGCTTGGTGTAGTGGTTAAGTTAAATAAACAATGGTCCAATTAACTTGATGGTTTGGAATCAAATTATATCTAGTGCATAAAAGAAGAGAACGTGGGGAGTTAAGATTTTAACATATTCAGACAGTACCAATTTAGGAAAACTAGACCAATACTTTTGATCAGAAAGAAAAAAATCTTAACCGTATTTATTTGCTTTCTTTTTTGTTATATGCTGTGTCCTAACAACCACTTAGAACACTACAATTCCATTTTCTACTCTTTAGCAAATTCTACCTTTAAAAATTAATCCTATTTCCATTTAAAGTAACTAATTTTATGAATTATGTGCATGTGATTAAGTTACCCTAACAAAATAAAACATAAATGAAATATAATTGCATTGAGCCCAGCATTGTATTTATTAAGTAATTAAAATATTGCAGTTAATACCGAATTCTTTTACTTCCTTAACATGACAATTAACTGAGGACATGTTTACTGCAGCATATTCATACCTGCTGTTACTTATATTGTTACTGCTCTAATATAATGTATCCAAATACTCTGCTGATTTTAGATTTCTACTTCAGCCCATAATTTCTTTGCTAGTGTACAGGAAGATCCTAAATAATCTCATTATCCTAAACTCTCACTTTGTGTTGCTATTTTTCTCTTACCATTCTGTAAATTCATTCCCAACAATGTCTATGGAGATTTTCAGACAATCACGTCATGATTGTCTCAAAGGTGCTTTTTCAAGATGCAACTGGACTTTTTTCTTTGTTTTTTCTTGAAGACATTTCGCTTCTCATCCATGAAGCTTCTTCAGTTCAGTCAGACTGAACTAAAGAAGCTTCTTGGATGGAAGCAAAATGTCTTCAAGGAAAAACAAAGAAAGTCCAGTTGCCTCTTGAAAAAAGCACCTTTGGGACATTCCCAAAAATGTATTTTTCTAACCAATTCAAATTGTCTGGTGTAGAAGGAATGCTTCAGTTCATTGGAACCTCAATCAAAAGTGCCCTTTTGAAGTGAAACTGTATAGTAAAGTGGTACTTTGCTTCTAATTGCCAGAATTGTTGTATTGCTTTGGTTTAAAGCAGAGCATTGCAAAACAGAGCAACTCACCTCCATGAAAGCAAGTGCCTCATCAATTCACTCTAACGATTCACTCTAACCTGGTGGATCATTCCCTCATCCTGCAATTGCCTACTTTTTCTTCTTTTCTCCTTTACAAAAGCTTTCAAAAGCTTTCAAAAGCTCTAGATTTAATAAGGACCAGAATTTGACATCCTATAACAGGGATCTCCAACCTTGGCAATTTTAAAGACTTGTGGACTTCAACTCCCATAATTCCTCAGCCAGCTTTGCTTTGCTGACTGACAGCTTTGCTGGCTGAGGAATTCTGGGAGTTGAAGTCCACAAGTTTTAAAAGTTGCCACAGTTGGAGACCCCTGTCCTATAACAAACATCAGCACTTGGATTAATCAGGCTCCTCCCAGAAGATCTGAAGGACTGAAAAGTGCCATTCCAAAATATATAATACATATTTTATTTTTCATGAACTGAAAAGCATTGCTGAGGGAGTAAGAAAAATATTTAAGGAAGCCATGTTCCATTTGCCCTAATGAAACCTTGCTTGTGTTTATTCTTTTTTACTATAGTATTGTCCCATGTAATTATTAGTGACTTTGTAGCTTCAATAAATTTTCTTCAGTTTCTCATGATGATCTACATCTGCAGTGAAGTAAAGTTCTGTTGTTTGTCTAATAGCATAATTTTTCCAAATAAAACTAATTATTTGAGAATGAAAAATGTTTTCAACAAAGATCTATTTGGTGACTGCACATTTCTGCTTGCTTATTGAAAATGCAGCTGCCTGAAAGAAGCAGAAAGATAACTAAATGAGATTATAGCCTTTCCCCCCCCCAAAGAATTCTATTTCAAGTCATTTCTCTTTCAGTGTTATTGTGCAACGGCATCTGAATTTCAATTTGCTAATAATCATCACATTTCAGAACAGTGATAGCATCCATTTTACCTCCCATACCCAACCTTCCATCAAGTCCTATTTATTTCTAGGTCCTCGGGGCAGGGAATGAGGAAAAAGCAAAAAAAACAGGGTGAAATAATAGAACTGTGTTTCTAACCTATGGAGAAGTAGTTTTAGTTTCTCTTAATTAGGACTGTGGATAAGTCTACACTGTGTTCTTTTCCAGTAAAAAAACCCGAAAAGGTACTGTTAGATATTGATAGGCTGATTCAGGGAACCAATCAGGAAGCTAGAATAGGAGGGGAAAGAATGAACGCGTGTCACTGGCTGAAGCCGTGGACAGCTCCTGTTTAAAAGGAGCTGCCGGGGCTCGGGTTCTTCCTTGTTTTACTGGAGCCAAATAAAGCTGTTTGAACTGATGGAGTCTCTGTGCCTTGTGTCTTCGTCCACGACTCAACAGGTATGGTCACTTTTCATAGTGTTGCTTAAATCTTACTCTTTTCACAATCTTTTCACCCTTCCCAAAGTAGTATCGCTTTCATAGAATTTGGGAAACACCCATTCATCCCCAAGAACGATACCTTCTGACTGTGTTGACTGAGGATGATAAATGGAGATTTCTAGTGCATTGGGAAGCCTCAATGAAATGAATGTTGGGCTATGTTCATTATATAAGTGGGCCAGTTCATAGGCATGCTATGAACTTTAAGAGGCAACTTATTTAAGACTCCTATGAACTTAATCTGCATTTCTTCTGGCAGCCAATGGTGGGACTGATCTACCAATCTCTGATCAACCTGAACTTCAAGCAGCCAAAAGAGGAATTGGTCCAGCTGGCCACTAGACTAGAAGGTCTATTGAAGCAGTACAGCAGCACTGAAGCAACTACAACATTTGCCAAATTTTAATCCCACAGGATTTATAGATCCTGGATTTGGAAGGCATTCTATGTTATCCCATTTGAGGTACTCTTGGGCCCAGTCCAAGAACACCACAGAACAGTCCAACCAAAGTTCAGTTCTTAATTTGCTTATAGTCAATAGACAGAATCTTGCCAGACTAAACTTTTACTACTAATGGATATACTCAGGAAAAGTCTAAGGAATGGCTATCCTAACTCTCTTCTTCCGTTTCCTATCCAGCTCTGGGTAGTGTTGCCTTTTGCCTCCCTCCCCTTTCTGGAATGTTCTCCTTACTTCCTGGGAATGTTTCAGTATAGTCTACAGATGCTATTACAGTCTATTACACCACCTACCCCTCTGTAGGGGATCATAAGTACCTTGTTTCAAAAATCGTTGCCTGGTGATGCATTGCTTTGCCCAATTAAAGGTTACAGACACAAGAGTTTCAGTACTACATAGACATTAAAAAGTCCACTTAGCATTTTCTGAAAATGTTGAAAACCATCCTTATCCTCATCCTCATTACTGCCATTATTATTAATAATACTAGGAATAATACTAGTAGTAAAGCAGAGATTCAGAATTTTCATGATGTTTTCATTGTTTAAAACATTCTAACAGTTTTATTTTTAAGTATATCTGTTTGTACCATACACTCATCTTAAGAAAGTTGTGTTTCTAGCTTGGCCTCCACAAATGTCAAAGCATTTTAAATGGTTTAGAAAGCTTTACTACCACAACACAGCTGCACTTACTAGTTATTGTAAGCAATTTAAAGTCATTTATCGTTTTTTTTTATTGCCAAGGAATTACTATGGAATAAAGCACTTACACAACAGCTATAAACAAAGTATGACCATTTAGGGGTACCGAGCCAGCTATCCCAGACAGTTATGCAACAAGCAGAAATTACATGGGTATACAGATCTGCTGGAGGACTTTAAATCTTTTAAGAAAAGATGTTTATATTGATTTCCCACACTTCTCCTGCAACTCCATTAGATTGATTTCTTAAAATACCATTAAGGCTCTACGAGTGTTTTAATGGTCCATTATTAAAAAAAAAAAATCCACAATGAACACATTGAAATGCTACATCCTTCAAAGTAAGAAAAATCTATTTGACATCTATAGCTTTGAGGAGGGGGCGTTATGTAAAATCTTGGCCTAATTAGTGTTAGTGCATTTGTGCAGAAATAAATTTACCCTGAAGTAAATTTTCTTGGGTTTTTCCCATAGAAGTTAATAAAGCTATGCAGTGCTTAAGTTCAGTTTTAATATGATGGTTCATAGCGATCATGAATGCAACAACTCTTTAAAGCAGTTATTATTTATTTATTTATTTATTTATTCATTCATTCATTCATTCATTCATTCATTCATTTGTCAAGCATATATAAGATAACAGGTAAAAATATAAACATAATTTGAATACATGAAAAGAGTAAGAGTAAAAAGAAACATTAGGGCAGGGACGGTAGCAGGGGTGAAATGATCTTGGTTTGGACCGGATCAACTGATCTGGTAACGATGGCGGCGGGTGGTTCAGAGAACCAGTAGCAAAAATTCCTGCCCCCCACCCCCGCCCATGCCCAGCACAATCATCAGAGCCTCTTTTTTTTTACTTTTAAAAGCATTTTAAAATTTTAAAAATGCTTTTAAAAGGCTCTGACAATCCCAGCTGAGTTGCATTTTTAGAAGCATTTTTTAGAAGCATTTTTTCTACAACCTCTTCACCAAAATAGGTCATAAAAATGCTTTTAAAATCATAGCTGAGCTGCACGATCATCAGAGCCTTTTTTTTTTTTACTTTTTTTTTTTTTTGAATTTATATCCCACCCTTCTCCGAAGACTCAGGGTGGCTTACATTGTGTTAAGCAATAGTCTTCATCCATTTGTATATTATATACAAAGTCAGCTTATTGCCCCTAACAATCTGGGTCCTCATTTTACCTACCTTATAAAGGATGGAAGGCTGAGTCAACCTTGGGCCTGGTGGGACTTGAACTTTAGAATAGAATAGAATAGAATAGAATTTGCAAGCAGCTGTATTAATAACAGACTGCTTAGTCTGTGGAGCCACCAGAGGTCGAAGAGGTTGCAAAAAAATGCTTTTAAAAGTAAAAAAAGATTGTGTGCCACAGCTGATCATACTCCCCCCTGCACGTTATTCTACTTACCCCATGCCTCCTTTTGGCATACACTGCGCGCGCACACCTCATATTTGGTGCATGGTGCGCACTGCGGATGCACACTACATGCGCATATGCAGCCAACGAACCGGTAGTAAACCTGTTCAGATTTTACCACTGGACAGTAGGCACCTGGTGCACTTATACATGCCCTTTATAGACCTCTTAGGAATGGGGTGAAGTCAACAGTAGACAGTTTAAGGTTAAAGTTTTGCGGGTTTGGGGAAGAAACCATAGAGTCAGGTAGTACATTCCAGGCATTGACCATTCTATTACTGAAGTCATATTTTCTGCAATCGAGAATTTTTTCCACAGTTTTTCCACAGGCAAAGCAGTTTTAACAAGTTGCCGATAGGTGTTATATTTAGACCTGGCATGCTTTTTTTTTGGAAACAAATTTGACAGCAGTAGAGCTGAGTTATTGTATCTGAACAGAAATGTAGTTAGCTCCATTGGCTACAGTGCAATCTGTAGTAAGTCTGTTTAGCATGATTTTTAATAAAGAGGTATTAATCCTTCAGCTTCATGAATTACACACGCCTCTGACCTGAATTGATTCCCAGAAGAACTGGGTGAGGTTAGCAGATTTTTAGCAGTTGAATTTTTCACACTAAAATTTATTCATTCATTCATTCATTCATTCATTCATTCATTCATTCATTTGTCAAGCATATATAAGATAACAGGTAAAAATATAAACATAATTTGAATACATGAAAAGAGTAAGAGTAAAAAGAAACATTAGGGCAGGGACGGTAGCAGGGGTGAAATGATCTTGGTTTGGACCGGATCAACCGATCTGGTAACGATGGCGGCGGGTGGTTCAGAGAACCAGTAGCAAAAATTCCTGCCCCCCACCCCCGCCCATGCCCAGCACAATCATCAGAGCCTCTTTTTTTATTACTTTTAAAAGCATTTTTTACAACCTCTTCAGCCGAGCTGAGTTGCATTTTTAGAAGCATTTTTTTAGAAGCATTTTTTCTACAACCTCTTCAGCCAAATAGGTCATAAAAATGCTTTTAAAATCATAGCTGAGCTGCACGATCATCAGAGCCTTTTTTTTTTACTTTTTTTTTTTTTGAATTTATATCCCACCCTTCTCCGAAGACTCAGGGCGGCTTACATTGTGTTAAGCAATAGTCTTCATCCATTTGTATATTATATACAAAGTCAACTTATTGCCCCTAACAATCTGGGTCCTCATTTTACCTACCTTATAAAGGATGAAAGGATGAGTCAACCTTGGGCCTGGTGGGATTTGAACTTTAGAATAGAATAGAATAGAATTTGCAAGCAGCTGTGTTAATAACAGACTGCTTAGTCTGTTGAGCCACCAGAGGTCGAAGAGGTTGCAAAAAAATGCTTTTAAAAGTAAAAAAAGATTGCGTGCCACAGCTGATCACACTCCCCCCTGCACGCTATTCTACTTACCCCATGCCTCCTTTTGGCATACACTGCGTGCGCGCACCTCATATTTGGTGCATGGTGCGCACTGCGGATGCACACTACATGCGCATATGCAGCCAACGAACCGGTAGTAAACCTGTTCAGATTTTACCACTGGACAGTAGGCACCTGGTGCACTTATACATGCCCTTTATAGACCTCTTAGGAATGGGGTGAAGTCAACAGTAGACAGTTTAAGGTTAAAGTTTTGCGGGTTTGGGGAAGAAACCATAGAGTCAGGTAGTACATTCCAGGCATTGACCATTCTATTACTGAAGTCATATTTTCTGCAATCGAGAATTTTTTCCACAGTTTTTCCACAGGCAAAGCAGTTTTAACAAGTTGCCGATAGGTGTTATATTTAGACCTGGCATGCTTTTTTTTTGGAAACAAATTTGACAGCAGTGGAGCTGAGTTATTGTATCTGAACAGAAATGTAGTTAGCTCCATTGGCTACAGTGCAATCTGTAGTAAGTCTGTTTAGCATGATTTTTAATAAAGAGGTATTAATCCTTCAGCTTCATGAATTACACACGCCTCTGACCTGAATTGATTCCCAGAAGAACTGGGTGAGGTTAGCAGATTTTTAGCAGTTGAATTTTTCACACTAAAATTTATTATTCAGTACTGGAGTTGAATTTGCAAACTCTTGGAAAGAAGAAAATGTGACTTGAGGGAACTGGGAAGCATCTCCAGTTGGGACAGTGTTTTGATTGGACCATGTGATGGACATGTAGGTACTGGGCAGAAACTTGGACTTTCTTTTGGGTGGGGAAAACCTGGAAGCTTTCAGATTTGGGTTTTCCCAGAAGTGCCAATACGACATCTCTAATAAAATGGAACGTTGAGGAACTTCAAGCCTTGGAGTCCTCTTTCATTGGGGGGTGTTACTTGGAACCCTGATACATTGCTTTATATCATAAAGAATAATTTGGGTAGATCACTGCAGCCAGAAGTAAATTTTGTTTTATTTGAACATTTTTTTCTATCAACTGACATCAAATTGTACTATCTGGTACAATTTGGGAAATCCAGTCCACCAAAACATCAGGGAAATGAACGGACTATGAATCTTACTATAAGCATGCTAGGAGACATTTGAAGATTCACTCCCTTGCTAGCAAGGATTCCTCTCTGCTTGCAGATCAGTTCCGGTCTATGTCCATTGACCTCCCAGCTGATCTTCTATAGGGATTACGGATTGCTGTGATGCTCACCAAGCATTATATTTATGTAAGCCAGACATTCTAAGAATTGAAATGGAGCTCAAGTGAAAAAGAGAAGGCATCCTTGGGGGGTTGAGGGGTAGGCTCTGTAAAAGTAAACATGATTTATGCATATTGTAAAATGCATCTTCTGTGCGCTTCATTATGTAATCTGTGCTGCTTTTAAATAGAATTCATAAAGAAACTCATGGGACTCCAGACCTGAGTATTGCTCAGGTTTGAGAAGTTGCAGAAAATATCCAGTGACATACAATTAGCCCTTGATTTTTTTTTCCCATACTGCCCCAGAGATTCCTGAGGAAAGTAAACAAGGGATATAAAAGTAGTGCTCAACTTACAAACATTTGTTTAATGATTGTTCAAAGGTACATCATCACTGAAAAATGACTTATTAGCAATGACTTAATCATGGGTCATCACACTTACTACTATTGCAGCATCCCTGCAGACACATGATCAAAATTCAGGCGCTCCCTGTTTGTATACAGTAGTTTGCCTTGCCATTGTTGATGGGGAACTGACTAGCACGGATGATGTTACCTAGTTTGGTAATGAAACGTCTGCAAGCAAACATCCAAGCTCAGAGCACATCCAAGGATTCAATATTTACCAAACAATAAATATATTGGCCTAAATTATATGTGCCATGGATTAATAATGCTTTAGTATTTTGAAAATGAGTTTTGACCTTCTCTTATCCTCAGTCATTGGATAACATGGCCCATTGTGGTTACTCTAAAATTAAAGTTGAGGTTTCCAAACTCTTTGTACCTGTGCCAGAAGAAAAGGCAGCAGATAAACAGGAAGCTTTCCTAGATTAGTTGACCCAATCTCATGTCAACAGACAATTGTAGCTGTTCATCAAGCTACTTTCAAATATTGTACAGCTAATCCTCAAATAATGACCATTTGTTTAGTGACTCTTCAAAATTACAAGTGCTGAATGAAGAGATTTACAATCAGTCCTTGAAGATTTGACTACTGCAGCACCCTCACCATCACATGAACAAAACCTGGGTACTTGCAACCTGCTTGCACTTGCAGCATCCTGCTGGATCATCATTCGCAATCTTCAGCTTATGTCAGCTTTCACAAGCAAAACTAATGGGAAAGCCATCAAGGAAGGTTGCAAGTCACTTGGGTAAATATCCTCCACCTGGCCTTTCTTTTCTGCCATGCAACGTGCTTCCCTTCCCCTCTTCGCTCACACTTATTTGGCACTCTCTTTTCTTGGCCTTTGGCAATTACACCCACCCCATACCTCACTGTAATCACATGCACACCGTGGCCTCTTCCCCTGACCTCCCTGAAATCTCTCTCCCACACGCATACATGCATGCATGAAGCCACCAGTTCCCTCTTTCCCAAGCCTACATCGCACTGCAGCAGCACACCTCCAACTCACGCATGCCCTGTACCAGGCCTCCCCACCCTTCTGTGCATGTCTAACTAGGGACTCCCTCCATTTCTTACACAAGAGTCAATACATCTTGGGTAATGCTTGCCTAGTTTGCCATCGTCAAATGATGTGGTCACAAGTAACATCATGCTTTATGACCACATCCGTTTTACAGCAGCAATCCTTATTCCAACTGTAGTCGTAACTCGAGGACTACTTATGCCTAATTACCCTTGGGAATGGCAAACGCCAAATGATATTTCTAACTGGAAGATACACAGAGAGAGATAGCTGAGAGATGACTATTTGTTCTAGTGATTTCTAAAATCTGTTACTTCACTTTGCCTAGTGGGAAAGGTTACTAAATGAGACCATACATCTGATTTGGTTAATGTCAAATTTAATTTACCCTCCTGAATAGCAGGCAGGTCTGAAAACTCAGCAGGGCCTATTAATAGTCCCTCAGCTATCTCAAGACTTCTTGCATAAAGGATGGTATGGATTAAAAAATAATTGTGACACACTGGAAAAATGCATTGAGGAACTGTTATTGACATTTTTTGCCTTTTAAATGTATAGCTACGTCTATGGTACGTGTGTGTGTGTGGGGGGGGGAGAAGCATATATTACTACCTACGTTGCTTCTGCTCAGTTTCTAATCATCGCTCTCTCTGAATCATGAAGCACTATGTGACCAAATTGCAGAGAAGAGATGCTGGCACAAAGACGTAGGAGAAATTAACTGGAACATATCCAAGGAAACAATCTTCCCGACTGGTAAATCTGCTGATAAATCTGTACAACAGAAGACCCTGTTGGCACAGGTAATTCAACTCCACTCGAAGGAGGGGGGAGATCTCACCACAGAGGAGGAGGGAGGCTTTCAAGGTTAAACTTTTCCTATGTATTTCCTGCCTATCTAATTTTCATAATAATAATAATAATAAAAAGAAACATATGCCATCAATGGAATTAGTAGCTTCTGAAGGGCAGTCAGTCTTTGTGAGTTCTACTTCAAACCAAGCCCAAAAGAGCTGCAGATAGAGTATGACAACCTCTAGGGATTGCCATGAGGATTATCGATTTTGAGACGTTTACAGTTTGAAGCTATCTTTTCTGGATGAAAGAAGTTTGAACCTCACCTCACGTTCAAACTACATCTCTGAAGTTAACTGAAGTCAACTTAGAGATTGGAGAGACTTTTCAGCTTTGCAGAGTTTCCTTTCGAAATTGTACCTTTCCTTCCATATTTGGAGAGAGCTAAGAATTTACTGACTTGTGTAGGCTCTCTGATATTTACAGTATATCAGGATCTGGCCAATAGGCTTTATCAACTTCACCAACCCTATCAGAGTGCTTGGGGGTGGGGAATTTCTCAAAATCGACATTCTAATACTGTAGTATATTCTTATCCTTTATTAGTATCTTTTATTTTTATGTACACTGACAGCATATGCACCAAAGACAAATTCCTTGTGTGTCCAATCACATTTGGACAATAAAGAATTCTATTCTATTCTATTCTATTCTATTCTATTCTATTCTATTCTATTCTATTCTATTCTATTCTGTCTCAGTCTATCAACTCTGACCTGTGATATGATCCTTGTTAGTCCTTATTTTACTATGTGCAGTTCTTAGCTATTTTAGTGCCCCTTCAGTGTCTTCTCTTTCTCCATATTCTCCCTTTTTATTAAAACACATCCTGTTTTCTTTCTCCTACCTCTTTGTCTCTACCTTGCCTTGCCTTGAGTAATGTATTCAGTGCTTCTTCTTTGTTGGGGTAAGCAGACTGAGACAGCATAATTGTTGTTAGAGGACTGGATATAACACATATTTCTTTACATCTATACCTGTTCTATTTCTGTAACAGGTAGGCAACAATGCTAATACACATCTCTGACATTTTTGGCACATAACATCCTGTTACAGAAGCAACTGATTAAGCTTCAGTCGTACGACAAACTTCCCTAATTCCTCAGCCCCACTAGAGGATTACTAGCTCCAACAAACAAATGATCGCAGGATGATAGATCTTCTGTATCTAGCAAGAGCTTACTTCTTAAAGAGTTTTTCAAAATTTTTAGGTTGGAGTCGGATGTTCTCAGAACTGGTTCTGCTCAGCTTCTTCGGCGACTTTTCACTGCACAAATTGAAAGCTGCTTGTGTTCTCCTTTCCTTAACCTTGCTATCCTTTGCTTTAAAGGAAACAAAATGTACTGCTAGGAAACCCTAGAAGCTATATGACTGAAATTTTTCTGGGTTAATATCTTCTAAATGATCTCACCATGTCTACCATTTTCATCCCATTCTGTCAAAAAGGAAACAACTGCAGGCATTCAAAGCTTCCCCAGTGTAACCTATGAAAAAAAAATTAACGAATTGAACCTTGAAATTGGTTCAAATTGAACCTAATTGCCCTTGAATATTGAATCTCAAATATGAACTGAATCTTCCTGGCTTACATGCTAATAATAAACTGTCATACAGCAGCCAATAATTTCTTCCCATAGGCTTGGAATTGGCATCCAGTCTACTCAGCAAAGACTGCAAGGCAGGAACTGACAGAGGGTCGTTTCAATGTTTCGGATTTTAGTCCCCGAATGCTGGCTCCAAGCACCTGGCTCCTGATTTGGCCACTATTTTAATTGTCCCAAACTGCCATGAGGGAAATTAACATGGCTGCTGTGTCAGTAAGTCATGTTGTGCAGTCCCTGCAGTGCTGTCAACCCCCCTGCTTAGCTGTCACTATCCTTGTATCGCTGTCAGGCTGTGCAAGCCACCTGTTTAGCTACAGTGCTGAAAAGAATATCGAATTCTGGCACAGGAACTATTTTAATAGAACTGTTGTCTGGGTCATTTACACTGGAACCATTTTACTGAGATTGGCCGGAACTTTTCTTTTAGCGATTCCTTCCATCAAAGGTAATATGTGGATCAGCCCTATGATACCTGCGTCTATCAACCTAAATATAGGTTGTTATATTCCAGCAATTTATTCAATGCTATCAAGTGATGTAGCAATGATGACTCTGTTAAACAAATAACTCCCTTAACACTGTCAAACTATTTACTAAATCTGCACTACTATTAATCTTCTCATCGTTCCCATCACCCATCTCCTTCCACTTATGACTGTAACTTTGTTGCTTGTATCCTTACGATTTATATTGATATTGATTGTTTCCTGATTGCTTATTTGTACCTATGATTATCATTAAGTGTTGTACCTTAGAATTCTTGATGATCTTTTCTTTATGTACACTGAGAGCATATGCACCAAGACAAATTCCTTGTGTGTCCAATCACACTTGGCCAATAAAAAATTCTATTCTATTCTATTCTATTCTATTCTATTCTATTCTATTCTATTCTATTCTATTCTATTCTATTCTATTCTATTCTATTATCAGACTATAGGACTATATTCAGATCTTTTCTCTTTTTAATTAATGCCAGTTTTAGCGTCCTCATTTTAGATTTATTTATTTATTTTTATTTATTTATTTATTTTGTCACAACAATATATGTAAGTATCATGCAAAAAGATTATATAGTATATAAACATATATATGAGTAAATATTAGGAGGTATAAGCATATATATATATATATATATATATAAATATATATATATATATATATATATATATATATATATATATATATATATATATATATATATATATATATATAGGAAGAAGAAAAGAAAAACAATAGGACAGGAACGGTAGGCACGTTTGTGCGCTTATGCACGCCCCTTATGGTCCTCTTAGGAATGGGGTGAGGTCAATAGTAGAAAGTTTTTGGTTAAAGCTTTTAGGATTATGGGAAGAGACCACAGAGTCAGGTAAAGTATTCCAAGCACTGATGATTCTGTTACAGAAGTCATATTTTCTGCAATCTAGATTAAAGCGGTTGACATTAAGTTTAAATCTATTGGTTGCTCTTGTATTATTGCAATTAAAGCTGAAGTAGTCTTTAACAGGAAGGACATTACAATAGATGATTCTATGAGTTAAACTTAGGTCTTGTCGAAGGCGACGGAGTTCCAAGTTTTCTAAGCCTAGGATTTCAAGTCTGGTGGGATAAGGTATTTTGTTGTTTTCAGAGGAATGGAGAACTCTTCTTGTAAAATATTTCTGGACACATTCAATTGTATTGATGTCAGAGATGTGGTGAGGGTTCCAAACAGGTGAGCTGTATTCTAGAATTGGTCTAGCAAATGTTTTATATGCTCTGGTTAGTAGTGTAGTGTTTTTGGAAAAGAAGCTACGCAAGATTAGGTTTACAACTCTTAGAGCCTTTTTTGCTATGTAGTTGCAGTGGGCTTTGGCACCTAGATCATTTGACATGAAAACTCCAAGGTCTTTAACGGGATGGGGGTCGTCTGTAAGGTAATGTCCATCAAGTATGTACTTAGTGTTTGGGTTCTTTTTTCCTATGTGTAAGACTGAGCATTTGCTGGTTGAGATTTGGAGTTGCCAAGTTTTAGACCAAGCGGTTAGATGATCAAGGTCTTTTTGAATGATAGATGTATTGTCTGTGGTGTTAAATAGTTTGATATCGTCAGCAAAGAGAACACAATTACTTGAGATATGGTCACAAAGATAATTAATGTATAGTATGAAGAGTGTTGGTCCAAGGACGCTGCCTTGAGGAACGCCACTCTTGACAGGAACAGGATTTGATAGAGCATGGCCAATTTTGACCACTTGTTGTCTGTTAGACAGAAAAGCAGATATCCATTGGTGAAGGGGTCCTGAAATGCCATAGGATTTTAGTTTTAGGAGAAGTTTATCGTGTACTACTGAGTCAAAAGCTTTGCAGAAGTCTATGTAGATTGCATCTATTGTTTTGCCTTGATCAAGATTTGTAGTCCATATGTTTTTACAGTGGAGAAGTTGTAAGTTGCATGATAATTTTTTTCTGAAACCAAATTGTTTATTGGAGAGTAGGTTATTAGTTTCTAA
Source organism: Ahaetulla prasina (assembly GCF_028640845.1). Taxonomy (NCBI): domain Eukaryota; kingdom Metazoa; phylum Chordata; class Lepidosauria; order Squamata; family Colubridae; genus Ahaetulla; species Ahaetulla prasina. The sequence continues at coordinate 273,819,149 of NC_080539.1, forward strand.
GTGTGAGGTAATGGATTGGTTGATGATTGATTCCATGACTTTGCAGGTGACGCAGCACAGAGAGATTGGTCTGTAATTTTCGACTAAGCTGGGGGTCTCCTTTTTTGAAGATAGGGATGACTGTGGCTAGTGACCAAAGTTTGGGAAGGGAACTGGTCGTGAAAGCTTTGTCAAAGATTATGCTTAGGGGTTCTGCTATATTAGTGGAAAGTTTTTTTAAGAAGTATGCTCTACACTAAATCATAAATTCACTGTTTAGTAACCATCTTCTTCTCCATTTCACAGTTAAAGTTTTGTTTCTGAAAACCACCACAGTAAGGTGAATATTTATAGCACCTAACCTGCTCTTTTAAACACCCTGTGCTGCAAGAAAAAAAATGGTGACCATGTAGAGTAAAATTCGTTAGAAAATTCCATAGAAGACAGTAAAGGTAATCTGTCCAATATTTAAGAAATACTATCAGGAGTAAAATAATATTTCATCTCACTGAATAATAGCAGTGGTATTCATTGAACCATCAAAATCACTGAGAATCAAGCTGTATTTTTTCAGTATAATTGTTGTTGTTATTTCGGGGATAGTTAGGAAAATTCTATAAGCCTCTATAAACTACCTACACCAGAACAAAGTTTTCTCTATTTATTTATTTATTTATTTATTTATTCATATTTGTATACCGCCCTATCTCCCGAAGGACTCAGGGCGGTTCACAGGCAAATAAAACATTTATGTACAAATTAAGATAACCATTAAAAAACTTATTCTAATGCCAAATTATTAAAAATATAAATATAAATATTAAAACCAATTTAAAACCCCTATAAATTTAAAATCTAGTCCAGTCCTGCACAGATGAATAAATGTGTCTTGAGCTCGCGACGGAAGGTTCGGAGGTCCGGAAGTTGACGGAGTCCTGGGGGGAGTTCGTTCCAGAGGGTGGGAGCCCCCACAGAGAAGGCCCTTCCCCTGGGCGTCGCCAGACGACACTGCCTAGCTGACGGCACCCTGAGGAGTCCCTCTCTGTGAGAGCGCACGGGTCGGTGAGAGGTATTCGGTAGCAGCAGGCGGTCCCGTAGATAACCCGGCCCTATGCCATGAAGCGCTTTGAAGGTGGTTACCAAAACCTTGAAGCGCACCCGGAAGGCCACAGGTAGCCAGTGCAGTCTGCGCAGGATTGGTGTCATACGGGAGCCACGGGGGGCTCCCTCTATAACCCGCGCAGCCGCATTCTGAACTAACTGCAGCCTCCGGATGCCCTTCAAGGGGAGCCCCATGTAGAGAGCATTGCAGTAATCCAGGCGAGACGTCACGAGGGCGTGAGTGACCGTGCATAGGGCATCCCGGTCTAGAAAGGCGCAACTGGCGCTCAGGCGGACCTGGTAAAAGCTCTCCTGGAGCGGCCGTCAAATGATCTTCAAAGACAGCCGTTCATCCAGGAGGACGCCCAAGTTGCGCACCCTTCCATCGGGGCCAATGACTCGCCCCAACAGTCAGCCGAGGACTCAGCTGACTGTACCGGGATGCCGCATCCACAGCCACTCTGTCTTGGAGGATTGAGCTTGAGCCTGTTTCTCCCCATCCAGACCCGACGGCCTCCAAACACCGGGACAGCACTGATAGCTTCGTTGGGGTGGCCGGTGTGGAAAAGTACAGCTGGGTGTCATCAGCGTACAGCTGGTACCTCACACCGAAGCCACTGATGATCTCACCCAGCGGCTTCATATAGATGTTGAACAAAAGGGGCGAGAGGATCGACCCCTGCGGCACCCCACAAGTGAGGCGCCTCGGAGCCGACCTCTGCCCCCCTGTCAACACCGTCTGCGACCGATCGGAGAGATAGGAGGAGAACCACCGATAAACGGTGCCTCCCACTCCCAATCCCCCCAACCGGCGCAGCAGGATACCATGGTCGATGGTATCAAAAGCCGCTGAGAGGTCTAATAGGACCAGGGCAGAGGAACATCCCCTATCCCTGGCCCTCCAGAGATCATCCACCAACGCGACCAAAGCCGTCTCAGTGCTGTAACCGGGCCGGAAGCCGGACTGGAACGGGTCTAGATAGACAGTTTCATCCAGGTGTAAGGGAAACTGATATGCCACCATACTCTCTACAACCTTCGCCGCAAAGCGAAGGTTGGAGACCGGACGATAATTACCTAAAACAGCCGGTCAGGAAGGCTTCTTGAGGAGGGGTCTCACCACCGCCTCTTTCAAGGCGGCCGGGAAGACTCCCTCCACCAAGGAAGCGCTCGTAATTGCCTGGAGCCAGCCTCGTGTCACCTCCTGAGTGGCCAGCACCAACCAGGAGGGGCACGGGTCCAGTAAACACGTGGTGGCATTCAACCTACCCAACAACCTGTCCATGTCCTCGGGAGCCACAGGGTCAAACTCATCCCATAAAATGTCACCAAGACCACCCTCAGCCGTCTCACCCGAGTCACCGCAATTTTGGTCCAGACCATCCCGAAGCTGAACGATTTTATCGTATAGATAACCGTTAAACTCCTCAGCACGTCCCTGCAACGGGTCATCCCGCTCCCCCTGGTGTAGGAGGGAGCGAGTCACCCGAAACAGGGCGGCTGGGCGGTTATCTGCCGATGCAATGAGGGAGGAGGCGTAGCTACGCCTCGCTTCCCTCAATGCCACTAGGTAAGCCCTATTATAGGACTTCACTAGTGTCCGATCAGTTTCCGAACGGCTAGACCTCCAGGAACTCTCTAGGCGTCTTCTCCGGCGCTTCATCCCTCTCAGCTCCTCGGAGAACCAAGGAGCCGGTTGGGACCTGCGCCGGGTCAGAGGCCGCAAAGGCACGACACGGTCTAAGGCCCCCGCCGCGGCCCGTTCCCAGGCCGCAACAAGTTCTATGAACGTACTGGGGAGCATTAGATTTCACTATAGCTATAAGGGCTCCAATTCCCCTCCCTCCTCCCTCCCTCCTCCCTCCCTCCCTCCCTCTCTCTCTCTCCCCCTCCCTCTCTCTCTCTCCCTCTCCCTCCCTCCCTCCCTCCCTCCCTCTCTTCTTGCATATCTCTGTGTGTGTCAGAGATGCTTTCATCTCCTTCCTCCCTTTTGTAGGCTTAAGCAATATTTCAACTCATTTTCTTGGCAATGAATCTTCTCTCTTTTCTTCAAGCTTATCCTTTTTACTTTCTACCACTAAGGATCCTTGTAGAACAAAAGATTAGCTCCATACATCAAGGAAGAAAGTTGAGGGGCAGATAGACTTGTTTCTGACCATTGAATCCCCGTAATAGCCAAACCATGACCATATTCCTACCAGCTACCAGAAACATCCTGATAGCCACTACCCTGGCTATGGAAGTCTAGGAGAAAAGCTATTTTGCTTATCTTATCCAGGTTTGCAGTCACAGTTCTCATTCTAAAGTCACTGAAACAAGGATCTATGGTGATGATGGTGATAGTCTCAGTGGAAGGCACAGTCATAACTATACCACAGTCATAACTATACCACTGGCTATGATGTTAATGTCAAAATGCTGGAAATGTCAACAGACACCTGGATCATACATATTACCACATGTGGTGGACATGCGTCAAAGCGAAAAGATACTGGACTAAAATACACACGTGGTTGGAAAAATTGATCAAAACTTTAAGCCAGAAGTCTTTCTGTTGGGAATTATACCTGAGACATATACTAGAGATACAAAATATTTGATTGTGAATATCATTACAGCAGCTAGGATTGTATTTGCAAAAAATTGGAAAAATGAAAAGTTACCTTCGCAAGATGAAATAATAAGAAAAATGTTGGAATGTGCAGAGATGAGTAAGTTAACATTTGAAATTAGAGAGCAAGAAGATAAGCAGTACTATAAAATATGGAACTTATTCTATAATTGGTTAGATGGAAAGATATGTTAGAAAAGATAAGTATAAGATATATGTATGAAAGAGATGTTTATTTTGTGAATGCACAGGAAGATATGCAGCACGTTGTAATGAAATTGATTTGATGAGTTTTCTTTTTTTATGTTTAAAAATAAATAAAAAATTTTCAAAAAAATAACTATACCACTGGCCTAGGAGTGCACCTATATTTTGGCCTGTCTTACTCAGACCAATAGCCCTTACATTTCACCATAAAATCCTTAGTGCCTGGTGGCTTCTGAAGGAAGTATGATTAATTAAAGATGGCTCTCCCAAAGTGGAACCAACAACTGTGGCAAAGACCAAGGAACCTGTGAACCATTCTTTGGAATCTCTTCAGGCAAGGACATGCTCAGGGGATTTTCCACATGTGTTCAAGATGGCTGATCCTAACGAAGAGAACTATAAAACAGTACAACATAAAAATCAATTGCTTGATTTCAAAATGAGACACTAAAGAAGACTAATTATTTTAAATAAAGGAAAGATTTACAAGTCTGTAAAATAATGCAAAACATTGTGACAATAAAATACTGAAGGAGACTTTTATTTATTTTATTATTTATTTTTTATTTATTTGATTTTTATACCGCCCTTCTCCCGAAGGACTCAGGGCGGTGTACAGGCAAGATAAAACCAACAATACAATATACAGGTTAAAATACCATTTAAAAAACTTATTTAAAATTAGCCTGAAATTAAAATTACCATAAACTAAAAACCCCGTTTAAAATTCATAAAATTTCACATTAAAAATCCAATTTAAGCCAGCCCCGCGCGGATAAAGAGATGTGTCTTCAGTTCGCGACGGAATGTCCGAAGGTCAGGTATTTGACGTAAACCTGGGGGAAGCTCGTTCCAAAATGTGGGAGCCCCCACAGAGAAGGCCCTTACCCATTTTGAAGAATGATACCAGAATATAGTAGCCATAATATCAGGGGCCGGTTTAGCTCACGCTGGTAAAAGCCTGTTATTAAGAACACAGTAGCCTGCAATTACTGCAGGTTCGAGCCCGGCCCAAGGTTGACTCAGCCTTCCATCCTTTATAAGGTAGGTAAAATGAGGACCCAGATTGTTGGGGGGGCAATAAGTTGACTTTGTAAAAATATACAAATAGAATGAGACTATTGCCTTATACACTGTAAGCCGCCCTGAGTCTTCGGAGAAGGGCGGGGTATAAATGTAAAAAAAAACAAAAAAAAAACACAGTGTCAGTGAGGATGTCTGCTTCTACAGACATCATCACTGAGATTATATCCAAAATATGTTATTAAAGAAATGACAGATGTAGAATCTCTTCCCATGACAAAATAGAGCTGGTACTGAATTGGGATTTACAAGTGACAGGTCAAGAGACTGTCTTAGAAAAGGATGTTTCAAAAGGATTTACAAAAGAAACTGGTTGAGGTTTTAAAATTTAAAAGGGAATTACAACTGACAAACCAAGAGAGTGACCTTGATAATTTTTTACTATTGGTTTTATTTTTAAAAAAAGGCTCGTCAAAGTCGTGAAGAATTAATTCTATGTGATGAGACAAAGAAGAAATGAAGAAAATTAAAACGTTACGACAATATTTGAATGAACTGAAATTAAGACTGTTAGAAATAAAAAGAAGAAATATAAGATTGGTTTATTTGATCAAAGTTTTAAAAATATGTTGTTACTTCTGGATACTTTATGGATTTTTGCTGTTACCGGGACTGAAGAAACGATGTTTTATGGATCTGTTTTTAGGCATTTCTTTTCTCTTTCTTCTCTTTTTCTTCCTTGCACTTTTCATTTCTTTAAGTTTAATTTGAACTCTGGTGCTGGAGAAGACTCCTGTGAGTTCCTTGGACTGCAAGGCGAACAAACAAGTCAGTCCTAGAGGAGATCAGCCCTGACTGCTCTTTAGAAGGCCAGATCCTGAAGATGAAACTCAAATACTTTGGCCATCTGATGAGAAGGAAGGACTCACTGGAGAAGAGCCTAATGCTGGGAAAGATTGAGGGCAAAAGAAGAACGGGACGACAGAGAATGAGGTGGCTGGATGGAGTCACTGAACCAGTAGGCATGAGCTTAAACGGGCTCCAGAGGATGATAGAGGATATGAAGGCCTGGAGGAACATTGTCCATGGGGACACGACTTCGCAACTAACAACAACAAATTGCAACAAACCTTAATAATATCATATTTATATTACATTTATATCCCTTCTGTTCAATTGTGTCCAATCCTTGGAAACTGCCTGAACAAGTCCCTGTAGATTTCTTGTTAAGATTTTTCAGAAGTGGTTTGCCATTACTTTCTTTTTCCTAGGGATAAAAGAAAGTGACTGGCTTGAGTCACCCAACTGGCTTTGTGCCCAAGGTGGGGCTAGAATTCAGTCTGTCAGTTTCTAACCTGATACCTTCACCACTACACAAACTTAGATGAGAGAGAGAGGGAGACAGAGGGAGAGGGAGGGAGAGAGAGAGAGAGATTCCTCAGTGGCTGGTGAGGTTGGAAGCTGAAATCTTTGTTCAAGCAGTTGTTATCCTGCTGAATATGCAGAGAAGGATTTTATATTGTTCTAGGAGCCCAGAGGGACAGCCTCCTCCTCCCCCCCCTTTTTTTTTGTTTCCATCAGTCACACAGATTTTAATTTTAGATGCACTTCTGTTTATTCTTGATCTGTTGAAGGGCAAAATGGCGATTCAAAAACAACTCTTTCTTTCTCAATTCCTATTATGCAACTTTCTTGCTTTTTTAAAAAAAAGCTCTTTACCATCAGGAATGCAACAAAATAAAATCGTCACTATGATGGATTTTACAAACCAAAATCAAGGATTTTTCTGGTCCATTATTTTTCATTTGTCACTGTAAATAAATTCAATTTCCCTTCAAACTCATGATAAATATTTTTAATAAAATAAATATGACATAAGTCATATTTGGTCGAGTGGTTAAGGTACCAGGTTAGAAATCAGAAAACTGAATTATAATCCTGTTTTATGCATGAAAGCCAGCTGGGTGACCTTGAGCCAGTCATTCTCTCTCAGTCCAACCCACCTCACAGGGTTGTCCTTTTAGGGAAAATAGGAGGGGAAAGTATTATTATATATGTTCACCACCCTTGATTTACCTATAAAGGACTGTTATAAAGGCGGGATAAAAATCTAATAAACTAAATAAATAAATAGTGTATTATATATAATGGACTCCTAAATATTAAATCAATCCTATTGAGTTCAGTATATAACACCGCAGCTACAAGTGTCTAAGTATCTAAGAAAGTATATGAGACATTTGGAGTTTGATGATTTGGATGGAACAAAGACCGGATCAATTCTTAAACTTGATTCTAGTTCTCAAATCTTCATGTCTCCCAGTTAATTATGACAGGAATACAACAGATGGCTACCCATATTTTTCTGTGTGACAAATTGTACTTATTTAATCATTTTAGCCTGCTTCCCATTAAAATCTGCAGGAATGAGAGGACAACACATGCCAAATTAAAGGGGAAAAATCAGATTTTTGTCATCCCAAAGGATTGCCAATGTAATTTTTATTTCTTGGCAGAATTGGAAATAATTTTCAAACATACTTGATCCTTCTGAGGGATAAACCTTGCCAAGTTTCAGATGATTACGTTCAAGAGTTTGAAGTTATTTTCATCAAAAACCAAATATTGGTGTTCTAATTAACAAAAAATACTGCGATATAAGTGACATGGTGAAAAGGTAGCTGCAGAGTAAAGTGTTTGTTTTTTTTAAATCATAAATTGATCTAGACTTTTTTTACTTGCCAGAGACTTTTGTACTGACGCATGCAAAAGCTTCAGAGTTGTAGCCTTTAGGATAATGAACTAATATTCATGTAGCACTTATGACAATCTGAATTTAAGGCCCCTATTCAGGTCTGAACAGGCACAGCAAACAATATAGGATTCCTTCCAGTAGATGCTAAAATGTCCAGCCTACAACTACATCAACATATGTAGTTTTGGTGAATCAAATTAACTTTGGTGAACAATCCCAAGGCTATTGATCTTGGAAGCCATTCATCAATTCAGAGAACTGAACACTGAGAAAAGCTCCCACAGTATTGATTGATGACCTGAAGTGATTCAAAATCACCTGGATTGTTTCACTAAGGTAAAGCAGATGGCCTCTTTACCTGAGTGAATCATGTTGCTTTCACAGTCCAATTCAATTCACTGTAGCAAATCGTTGTTGTTTCAGACAAGCTTAAAGGATCTTGCTGTTGTAGATCTCAATTTTGATAGTTCAGTGATGGTTTTCTCACAAAGTTATCTCCTTTAGATTTAATCCTCCACTTGTGACTTTCTCATATTTCCCCATTACTACACTATTCTTTACTTATAAGAAAAATAAGAATCAGTTAAGAAAAAGAAGGAAGGCATAGCTACACAATCTTTTGAATAGGTGCCCCAATGTTTGTCAAGAAATGCAAGAACTATTAGGAAGATTATTGTTTATTTTATTTGATCTTTTATTATTATTTGAACTTTTATTTTATCCTTTATATGCTCCCAGAGTTTTCTAGGGGCCACCAGGGCTCCATAGCTTTAAATCAAATGCATTTTAAAAAATAAACAATTATAGGGAGTGCATAAAAATCAATGAATCAATGAATGGCCATATCTGGTATGAGGTTCTAATACAAACACACACATAATATGGAAGAAAAAGACAAAGTCTAATGTACCATTAGGTATTCAATGCCACTTTTCATAGAGATAACCAAATCTATAGGACTATGTAGTGAATGATAACACTAAATGATGCAGGCTCAGAACATAGTAGCAAACATTTTCCTTTCACAAGTTCAAGATATGAAAAACTTCAAAGCACAGGAAAGTTTTTGCTATAACAGCTGCATGAAAAGCATCAGAATCTCTTTTGACCTGATCAGAAGGCTTGATATGACGTGTCAAGAGTTATACTCCAAAATGGAGTTGGCCAGGGCCAGTGGTGAAATCCATTTTTTTTTTACTACCGGTTCTGTGGACGTGGCTTGGTGGGTGTGGTGTGGCTTGGTGGGCATGGCAGGGAAAGGATACCGCAAAATCTCCATTCCCACCCCACTCTGGGGACAGCCAGAGGTGGTATTTGCTAGTTCTCCGAACTACTCAAAATTTGTGCTATTGGTTCTCCAGAACCTGTCAGAACTTTCTGGATTTCACCTCTGGCCACGGCCCACCTTGACTAGAGGTTCAGGGATTTTAAGGAGTGGTTTCCCTCCCCTCTTTATTATCCCCGTCTCCTGGGAGCCAGAAAAGATTCTGATCTGATCTATACAACATGCTACTCGTATTACACTTAAAAGAAGAAATCAGAGAGATTGATGAACACTAGTCTAATCTTCCCTTTCTTATCATCTGGCACTTTATTTTGATCAAAGCTGTATCTGAAAGAAGTCTGTGTTTGCTGAATGGTCTATATGGAGGACTTCTGCGAAATAAGAACAGAAAGGGCCTTGATTACACATTTCGGGAACAAGGAAACTGTTGTTCTACGGCCACTACAGTCTGGCAAGATCATAAAAAAGAAAGTCTTATATCATGATTCTCCAGCATCTCCAAGGTCCAAAGCCAAGCTGATACCATCTGCTAAGTAAAGCTGTTACCCTGTATTCGAGGAAGAATGCAGAATAAACTTCGATGGAAAGTAAAACTTGTGGGGAATGCATATTTATACATTGATATTTAGGAATAATTCCCATAATTCATGATAACTTGGCCATCCTGGCTGCAGCTGATAGAACTAGTGTCAAGAAACAGCTGGAAGAGCATAGATCTTTCACTGTTTTAAATTATTGGTCCATTTTATGAAAAGATTTGCAAGACATGTTCTGAAATTTTTTTAATAAGCTACCATTGCAAAGGCCTTTGAGAATGATTCTTTGAGAATAATTAAAATGCTTGGCATAGCAGTCTGCTAAATTGCCAGTATGTTTATTCACAGATTTTATTTTAAGCGCCTCTCAGTTTAAAATTACTTACACTTACATCAATGTATACAATAAACCATGTTAGAATGATGTATAAAGTACCAGTAATCTGCTCATACTTGAACATACTTTGGGTAAACCTTCGTTGATGGAAACAACTGAATTTTTAGTATTAGATGAACACTGGGAACTTATTAAAAACATTAGAGCTTGCCAGGACATTAGCTGAGGGGGGGGGGGAAGTAATGATAAAATCTCATTTGAGCTCAAACAGACAGTTCCATGGAGGAGTTTCTGGTAATAATATGAAAGTGAGTTTACCATTGTCTTTTTCCAGAAAGCTTTTTTCCCCAGCATCTTAGTCTTACCTAAACTCTTGTGATTGCCTATGCAGGTATTAAACTATAAAATATTATAAGTTTCTGAGATAATAGCAAATAGGCATATAGGGAAAAAATCTGCATTCCTTTTGTTAATGTTAAATACCTAGGAATGGGTCCCATCTGCTCCCAGCCCCCATGTCTTTCCTTCCTTCCTTCCTTCCTTCCTTCCTTCCTTCCTTCCTTCCTTCCTTCCTTCCTTCTCTCCCTCCTTCCCTCCATCCCTTCCTTCCTTCTTCCCTCCCTCCCTCCCTTCCCTTCCCTTCCCTTCCCTTCCCTTCCTTCCTTCCCTTCCTTCCTTCCCTTCCTTCCCTCCCCCCTTCCTTTCTTTTAATAATTTACAACACTCAACAGGTTACTAACTCATAGAAACCAATTCTTCATCTGAAAACCACTTATTACTTACCATGTAACATCTTTATTACATCGATGCTGACATTTAACACTCAATAAAACTGCAATCCCTCAGAGATGCTCTGCCTGACAGTTAAACTGAGACCTTTCTTTCCCTTTTAATAATTGTTGAGATTTTCCAAGGAGCAGGAATATAATTCCATTTCTGGAGCTTCATTATCATATAAGTCACCTCTGGGCACATCTTTCCATGAACTCATGCAGAAAACAGAATTTTTTTCATGATGACTTGATGGGAAAGATAAAAGAAGAGACTGGTTCAAAAGTAAAGAAAATTGAAAATGAATTATACATTCTGAATTAGATCATCTTGAAACTACTTTAATTCCATATATAGTACTTTGGAATAAAGGGCAATGTATATGTTTATGTCTAGCTATACTGTAACTACCAGTAGCTAGAAAATTAAATACACAAAATCATAATGAAAGGACCTTGTATCTTTAGTAAATTCTGTATGACAAAAATGACTGATATTTAGCTTTTTTGTCTATTGTCAATGAACAAATTTGCTAGCAAAATCCAGTTTTAAAAATAATTCATGATTTTTCAATGATGGAGAGGAAAAAAAATATAGGGAATCCTTGATTTACAACAATCCATTTAGTGACTGTAAAAGTTACAACAGCACTGAAAAAACTGACATATGACCATTTTTCACACTTACAACCACTGCAGCATCCCCATAGTCACATCATCAAAATTTGGACGTTTGGCAACTCACTCGTATTTATGATGGTTGCAGCGTGTCAAAGTCATGTAATCACCTTTTGTGATTTTTCTTACAATCACAGTCAATGGGGAAGCCAGATTCATTTAACTATGATACTAACTTATACTAATTGCAGTGATTCACTTAACAATTGTGGCAAGAAAGATCATAAAATGGGGCAAAATTCACTTAACAAATAGAAATACTGGGCTCAATTGTGACCATAAGTCGAGGACTACCTATATCTTAGAATACGATATTTTATCTATCAGAGATGATTTGACGCTGAAATATCTTGCCATTACAGCCTGTCTTAAGTATTTCATTGCTGTGTTTCCTAGCAATTTCAGACCCACAGAAATCTGATCCTTGCCTGGGCTGGATGATTTTATCTGATTTATCTTTCAACCTGTTTCATTTGAACCTGGACTTGCATAACTGCAAAGCTTTTCTTAGCTATTTTCATCTATTAAGGTAAAGGTAAAGGAAAATTTTGCACTGTCAGGTGTTCTAATTTTAAATTCAGAAAAATATCCAGTAAATATTTCAACAAACAGAAAGTTTTCACAATCCATAAAGAATAGAATAAAGAATAAAGAAATCTGTATATTGTATTGTTTTAAATCTGGCTGTACACCGCCCTGAGTCCTTCGGAAGAAGGGCGGTATAAAAATCTAAATAATAAATAAATAATAAATAAATAGGACTGTGATGTATAGAGGCAAGAGACCCTATAGGAGCTTGTATCTAAAGAACTCCTAAGACTTTCATTCATAAGATATTGAGTATTTGTTCTATATTTTTCTCCTTAGTGGATTCTCTCTCTCTCTCTCTCTCTTACACACACACACAAAGAGATACACGATACAAAAAGAATAGTTAAGCACAAGTGGCTACAAATGAAAGACAATATTAGGACTGTCCTCATCCTGTAAAATTCCGCTAATAATAAAGGGCAATTATACAATAAAAGCTTTAAATGGAAACAGCATATGCAACAATTGTTTCCTTGAATACATTTGGGTAGTACCATGTTGAATTTCAGAGGCAATACAATTTTGCCTAATTCCACAAAAGATTTGCAGCTCAGATCAAAATACTTCCACAGATTAATCATCAAAATGAACGTACAAAACTTTCATTTTAATGGTCAGTAAAACAATTTAACAGAATGAATAAATGGGTTTTGCTATGCAGTAAATTGGGGAGTCACAGATACTACACTGAAGAAGGAGGTACAGCATGAACATTTAGGAACAGTCAAATTGTGTCAAAGATAGTTTAATTTAAATAGTAAAAATAAAGGACTTATTCTTGTCTACCACCATGTCCTCACTATTCTGAGTAACGTGTTCAGGCTGTTTTCAATTGGAGATGGTATTCAAAGATACCTTTTGATTTCTTCTTCCTCTCTTTACAGATTAGAGATGCCTGGCAATCTAAGTAGATTCATATATTCTTAATGGCTAGAAAGGAGCAGTGAAAGCCTTGTGTTCCTTTGAACTATGGTAGCCTGATTCAGACATTTGGGTAGCCAAAACATTGAAAGAAAATGGAGGCCTAAGACGACAGAATAAGCCTGGAATGAAAATTTAACATTTAGCATTGTGAGAAGGATCTAAGCATAATAGATATCCTGTTGCCTGAAGAGGGCTTATGAATTTATGACTTCATAAACCTGAACAAATATTTCATTTTTAGTTCAGAAGATTTGAAAGTGTTCATTCAGCATGAGTTTTAGAAGCTTCATAACTCCCAGTATTAACAGCAAGAGGGATTTAATTTCTAAGCTTGGGGAATTTTAGTACAGACCTATTCAAAGCATGTTTCAGGTTCAAATAATTGCATTGTTTAACTGGATGGCAGAATCAGAAAAATCCAATTTCATTTGTTTTGAGCTTTTCAGAACTTTTTCATATCTTCATAAGAATATAGAATAAAGTCTACCAATATTGTCCTTCATTAGGTCTCACTATGATGTCACATTATATTTCACTCAAGCACATAAATTGTGAACACAGTTGTGTATATTTTATTATGCTTCTAATGGTAGATGAATTCATTATGTTTCATGCAGAATTTTTCCTTCAGAAACTCTTTTATAATATAGTTTTCTCAAGATTATATAATAAAAGGAATGATCCTCCATTTAAGAAACAATTTTCTGTGCATCATGGAAGCTTTTATAGATCATAGGTTACTTTCTCGGATGTAAGTATGTGCAAAAAAAATGTAAATATGCCCAGGAATATAACATACTGGGAAAACCAGAATATTCTACTTTTATTCCAGGTCCTGGCCATTCTAGGATAATACAAGGGCTTTCTGGAAGTGAAATTCTGGAGCAATATGTGATTTGTGGTATTTTGGACATGATTTAATGGGTTGGACTGTGATCAACAAAAGTGTATGAGATAATAAATGCATTAGTCATTAAGGTTCTATAGGAGTCTTTGTTATTTTGTTACAAAAGACTAAAGCAGCTACCAACTCTTTATGAATCAGTAACAGAGTTGTTAATGCCTGTAATGCACTACCTGACTCTGTGGTCTCTTCCCAAAATCCCCAAAGCTTTAACCAAAGACTATCTACCATTGACCTCACCCCATTCCTAAGAGGTCTATAAGGGGCGTGCATAAGAGCACCAGCCTGCCTAACGTTCCTGTCTTAATGTTCACTTTGATTGTATCAAATTCATATGGTTATTTCATGTTTATACTTATATATACTGTTGTGTTTGACAAAATAAATAAATAAATAAAAAATATGGGTTTGCCTAAAGAAAGGGAAACTGTTTAAGACTAAGGGGATTGTTCTCTGAATTTCCCACAGAACTTTTATAACCCTTTGTTTATGACAAAGAGATACAGTTAGAAGGAGGGCCAAGACTCTTGATAGCATCAAATTACGAGAGGTGATAAACAGAAAATAAACATGAAGTGTCCCCAAAGAATAAAATTGCAAATAAGGCATCATAATGATACCTGGCTTGATGGCATATAACAAAACAGACTGTAAACTAAACTCTCAATGTTGTAATGCCTTTACACAATCTAAATGTTCCCCCCTTACCACATCTAGTTTTAGTCATTAAGACTCTCTCTCTCCCTCACCCCGCCTCTCTCTCTCTCTCTCTCTCTCACACACACACACACACACACACATACACACACACAAAACACATACACAGTCAGATACAGGAAAAAAATGAAATAGGCAAACAAAAGGATTATTTATTATTATTATTTATTAAATTTTTATACCGCCCTTCTCCCGAAGGACTCAGGGCGGTGTACAGCCAAAGATAAAAAGTTGATATACATACAATTTAAAACCAAGATTTAAAACTAAGCAAATTACAAAAGGCCAATATTAAAATTTAAAAATTTAAAAAACCCTAAGACAATAAAAACCCAATTTAAAATTAATAATACTATTATGCCAGTCCCGCTTGAATAAATAGATGTGTTTTCAGCTCACGGCGAAAGGTCCGAAGATCAGGTAATTGGCGTAGGCCAGGGGGAAGTTCATTCCAGAGCGTCGGGGCTCCAACAGAGAAGGCCCTGCTCCTGGGGGCCGCCAGCCGACATTGTTTGGCGGACGGCACCCTGAGAAGACCCTCTCTGTGGGAGCGTACGGGTCGGTGGGAGGCATAAGGTAACAGCAGGCGGTCTCATAAGTACCCGGGTCCCAAGCCATGGAGCGCTTTAAAGGTGGTGACCAAAATCTTGAAGCGCACCCGAAAGACCACAGGAAGCCAGTGCAAACTGCATAGTAGCGATGTTACATGGGAGCCAAGAGTGGATCAAGAAGCCTGGAGCCCAATCATAAGGAGGAGAAATTATAACACTTGTGGCTTTAAAAAGTAAAGATATGAGAGACATTATAGAGATTTATAAAACGATACATGGCATTCCAGAATTACTTCACACCATGTATGATGGAACTTGCTGCCACAAACCGACTATAAAATGGGAATAGTCGAATGTGTGAGGTACAAACTTAAAAACAACTATTGGGTCAATATGCTGTCCATATTAAGTGAGTCTGTACTGTTATGCTGATTGTATGATAAATGCATACAATTGTAACTTTCTTGTTGCATTTAACAGTTCAGTACACGGGTCCCTTAGAAATCTCATGAGAATTTTGGTATTTTAGAAAGCTATCTGTTAATGGATTGTAAGAGAGTGGATTGTTTATCTGTCAGTTAGTTAAGAGTGGTCAGCCCATTTCACAACACGATGGGACTGATTTTTGCATTTCTCTTACAAATGGACTTTTGAATTTAGAAAAGCACAGATTTGTTCTGATGACAAAGCCTTCAAAATTAAACCTACAATCATCAAGCTCTTTAAAGGGTTGCACAGAACTTTTTGACACGGAAGCTAAACAGCTGCATAAAAGGAAGTATCTTCCTACTGCCTTATAGCAATATCTGTGCGGTGCACCTGTCTGCTGTCCTAGATTGCTTATTATGTACATTTTCTGAAGAATTTTGCATCAGGGAGGGGAATCTTTCACATTGATTAGCCAAATGGGCCTTTCACAATAGTAACCAACTGCTAAAAACCAAAGAACAAATAAAACCTTTTTTGCCTTTTACTAAGCAAAATGCAAATCATAAACCTTCACCTATAAAATGGAAACAGACATATTCAATAGCTCTCCAGCTACCACTGCCAGGAAGCAAACAGATGTTACTTGGAGGTTTGTTTTTTTTAGGGGACTGTGTGACGCTTCAATCATCAAAATATGCATATTTCAAATATAGATACAAAAAGAGGTTGTCTATTCAGCCCTTTGGCACAATTTTTGGCCAATTTATCCAACTTTAGTTAATGAAATGTATTAAGTCAGTGGGATATACAGACCTTAGCATTCATCAATTTGTCTGCCCCTCTTTGTGATTAAGATGACTGACACAAGATAAAGGATATTTTCCTTAGTGGCTTGAAATAAGTTGCTATCTTGGATCCTGCAGGCTCTGTGTCTGCAATATTATTAAAAAGCTCCCAGCACCGATTTATTTCTTTTAGCCTTCCCTGACGTGTGCTTGAGTTTAAGACTATGGCAAACTGTTTAAACTGTTCTGATTTTCTGAGCTTCATCTGTGTTTGCTTTTTGTTCTATTGTATCCTTCCTCCCGCCATCGGAATTAATGAAGCTTCATGGATGAGAAGTGAAACATTTTCTTCTTCCTCAAGGAAAAAAACAGCCCAGTTACCTTTTGAAGAAAAAAGCACCTTTGAGGTAAATGAAAAAATTCATTGGACGATGCCTTGGGCAGCTCCTATCTTTAAGGTGGGGTTAGACTTATTTTAAATAAACAATCTGAAATATTTGATCTGAGAGTCTATGGAGATTTGATCTGAGAACTGAAACATGAAAAATATTTGATTCTAACTCAACTTGATGAATAACCATTTATTTTTCTTGCAACCATTTATTTTCTCAGTCTTCATAACGTTAAAAATATTTAGGGGGATGGGGAGAAGCAAGTCCTTGCATTTTGCAGCCAATGAAATGCCAGAAACAGATATAGCTACATATTGTGATAAACTTTTACTCACAGATATATGCTTGTACGCTTCCAAGGTGAAGAAAGTTTGGAAAGTGGGATCTATTGGAGGACATCCAAACTGAATTAAATCAATCTGTACATTTCCTTTCATTAGCTTGAACTCTCAACTACCAAGAAAACAAACATAACTCAATTCTGCAATTCCAAAACTGAACAGGCTGGCTCCAGGTATACCAGAACTGCCCTCTATTTATAGTCATGTCTGCTTATATATACAATTCCTTACTTGTTCTCCAAAACTCAGCAATTGCTTATTGGGATGCTGATGTGGTATAAAGAATATACCAAGGCAATGATAATGAGGTACAGATGGAAACTGAACTGCATTCTTGGAGATGGAATTTTCATCTCTTAATTTTGACCCTCTTTCCATCCACAATGCAATTGGTTGTGGGGGGGGTATATGTGCTGTTTTCTAGCAATAACAATATTTGGTTACCACTGCAGAGGAAGCCCTATGGACAAGGCAGCCAGAGAATAAAGGAGATGTTAAGAATGCAGAACATTTAAATGCTAAAGAAAAATAGATTTCTTATTTACTTTTAGCTTAGCCAGCTTCCAGAGGCCAGAAGGGAAATAATTTACATAAAAAAAAATTATCAGTAGAATCTTAAATCAGGTAACCTAAAGATTTTCCTTCCATGGTGTCTGCTTGCATACTTAATTGTACTGCTTGTTCTGTTAAATTAGGCTACTAATTCAAGCTAGGGTATAGACAGTTTAAATGGAATATGTTTCCTTCATATATTTTTTTTAAAACAGTGGTACTTCTCAGAGTATTTTGTTTTTTAGACTTCCTGTAATTGTATGTCTGTGTTTATGTTTATGAATTGTTCCCGGAGGAGCAAGGGATGAGAGGCATTGATTTTTCATTATTTAATTTGCAACAGTTTGGAATCCAAGTGTCCCATGGTTGCGAATGATTATTTTACTTTGAACTTCCCAGAGACATAGCTTTCCTAAGAATGTTTAATGTCATTTTAATTTAGGGTGAAACTAACTGGATTTCTATTTAAATTGTATTATTTCACAATGTGCATATAGGTATGTTTTACAAATGTATTTTGCAGCAACATACATAAAATACTAATTTACCAGAATGCTGGTCCTCTTTTGGTAATGCCTATTCACAGAGGAAACCATCTAGCAGCTCAATTTTAGCCAGTCTAGAACTGGAAACAGCTGTGGAGAGAGATCCTGGCTAGCAATGATGTCACCCCAGCATTTTTCTTTCAGAAAGGGAAAAGTAATGTGATTAAACATAAACTATACAAGCAGAACTTTCTTTCTGCCTTGCCTCCAAAAATATTTGTACCCTCTAAATGGATTGGTTTCATTGTATTTGAAAAGAATTACTTAACATCTTTCTGATCACATAAAGCCTCAAGGAGGTTTTCTTTGGGCCATCACCATGTTTAGTAACAATTTCATTAAAAAGTCTTCAGCATAAAGTGAAGCCGTTGCAGGTATTTCTTCTTTAGTAACCACAATTTTGGGGACCACCAACTTGGCCATTAAACAAAGCAGTTGCTAAATGAAACATCACAATTTTACTTCGCCTTTCCTTTTGTGTGTGTGAAGGTTGTAAAGTTGCTTTTTAATCACTGATATACCAGCGAACAGCTAGACACGTCAAAGACCGCCTGCACACTAGACGCTATAGCACTGAAAGGCCCATATAGAACGAAAAATGCTGTCAATCATAAATTCAGTCTTCCTGCATTTTAGTTAGGCTAGATAATACAAGAGTCTTAATCTTAAAAAAATGTTGTAAAGAACAGTGGGGATTCTTGGCAATATCATCAGGGCTTGGGGTAGTAGAATGAAATAACTTAGTCCAGTAATTAAATATCTAAGGGAAAACAAACTCAGAGAACACCAATAACCTAATAGTTTAACCCTAACATAAATGCTCTACTATTGTAAGATTGAATAGATAATATTTTGGGGTTCATGGAGAAGTTTTGCAATTGTGAAAACAAAACAATGCATATTCTCATATGGTGACTGCCACTGTGCATCTGGACAATAAGAAAACACTCATTTACTAGAAGGATAAAGCAGGGGTGAAATCCAGCAGGTTCTGACAGGTACTGGAGAACTGGTAGTGGAAATTTTGAGCAGTTCAGAGAACCGGTAGCAGAAATTTTGAGTGGTTTGGAGACCACTTCTGGCTGGCCCCAGAGTGGGGTGGGAATGGAGATTTTGCAATATTCTTCCCTAGGAGTGGGGAGGGAATGGAGATTTTGCAGTATCCTTCTCCTGCCAGGCCCACCAAGCCAAACCATGCCCACCATGTTGCACCAAGCCCACCAAGCCACACTCACAGAACCGGTAGTAAAAAAAATTGGATTTCACCACTGGGATAAAGTTACGCTCTCTTACACTCCCTGGGATCCCCATACTATATATATATATCTGTGGTGGGATTCAGCCAGTTCGCACCACTTCGGGAGAACCGGTTGTTAACTTTCTGAGCAGTTTGGTAAGCTGGTTGCTGGAAGAAATCATTAGGGCAGATAACCGGTTATTAAATTACTTGAATCCCACCACTGTATATATGTATATATACTGTTATGTATTAACAGTTGTACCTTTAAATATTTGAGCGGGAAATCAGCACGTTGCTGATTGGACGAAGCCTCCAGCAGAACTGTATAAAAGGAGAGGTTTTTCCCCCAGCCTGTTGCTGGGTTCACCCTATATTAAAGAGCTGTTGTCACTACCCTGGTCTCCAGCCTTGTTACTTCCAGAACTTAACATTGGCGACGAGGATGGGATCTCGAGGCTGAGGAGAACCAGAACCGAGCTGAAGCACGATAGAACCGAACCCAGCAAATCCAGGGCAGAAAAGGCGAGATGGCCAGTTACACTCCACCCGCACCGTTCGACCCGGCTAAGGAGAAATGGGGGACGTATATGACCCGTTTCGAAAGTTTCCTAGAAGCCAACGAACTGCACGGAGTTCCAGACAACCGAAAAAGGGCTTATTTCTTAAGCCACTGCGGTCCGGAGGTCATTGACATCGCGGAAGCCCTGGCAGAGCCAACACCGTTGCAGTCGGTGTCGTGGCCAACCTTACAGACTTTGCTAAGGAACCACTTCGCCCCAACACCGTCTAAATATGTGCGGCGGTTTGAATTCGGGGAGAGAAGACAGATGGAGGGCGAGTCTATCGGTGATTACATGGCCGCCCTGAGAAAAGCGTCCAAGGACTGCGGATACCGTGATCTAGACGAGGTGCTCCTCGAGCAACTCATCCGAGGGGTCAAAGACATCCGATTACGGCGACGGCTGCTAGCAAAGAGCAACCTAACGCTGGCCAACGCTCTGGACGAAGCCAGAGCACATGAAATGTCATCCCAAGCGGCAGAGACGCTACAGAAGCCGGTCCCACAAAGGCGGCGCAAGGCAACCCCGTGCACCAGGAGGAGGTTCAGACCGAATCCGACGGTGAAGATGAGGAAGGGTCTGCCGCACCGAAAACGCGACAAAGGGGACCGAGACGAATGCGGAAGCTGCGGGGTCAACACCAGCGCCAACGCTGCAAATTTAAAGATGCGACATGTCGGCGGTGTGGGAAGAAAGGGCACCTAGCTCAAGTTTGTCGAGCGCCCAACCTTCCCGCCGAAAATTCAAATCGCCAATCAGAGCGCGGAATCGGCAAGGCGACCCGCGATTGGCTCAAACAAAAAGGCGCGATTCCAACCAAACAACGGTGGTCATAGGCGCGCCTCGACCAAAGTGGAGAAGAAGATCTTCACCAGGCCAAAATAGAGAGTGCGGTGCGGCTTGAAGTAGACACGGGATCAGCGATCACCATCATGTCCTGGGACACTTTGGCGAAGTCGCTGCCGTCCGTCAAGCGCCACCTGCAAGCACAACGACTACGAGTCCACGACTACCAGGGAATCGCATCCCTGTTCGAGGACCACCTCCGTCCGAGTCGAGTACGGCCCTCACAAGAAGACCCTGCCCATCACGATCGTCGAAGGAACTCTACCCAGTCTGTTGGGACTAGACTGGTTTCGTGCCCTGGGCATGGGAGTGACTGGCATCTACAGAAGTGGCTGCAATTTGAAAGACATTCTCTTTAACGAGTTCAAGATGTCTTCAAGGACTGCCTGGGCAAGTACAAGGGGACCCCTATTTCCTTCAACTTAGACCCCCAGGTAGCCCCCATTAGGCTTAAGGCGAGGAGAGTCCCTTTTGCCCTAAAACCAAAAATCGATAAGGAGCTGGACAAGCTCATAAATCAGGGATTTTGGTGCCAGTCGATCACGCAAAGTGGAGACGCCAATCGTCACCCCATCAAACCGGACGGGTCAATTAGAATTTGCGCTGACTACAAGGCGACGCTTAACAAAGCCTTACAGAAAAGCGCACCGGTTCCGTGGTGCAACACTTATTGCACTCTTTGGGGCAAGGGCAAGTCTTTACAAAGTTAGACTTGCCCCAAGCCTACCAACAACTGCCAGTAGACGCCCGCACAGCTGAAGCCCAAACGATTGTGACGCACAGGGGGGCCTTCAAGTGCACCCGATTGCAATTTGGGGTTAGTGTGGCACCAGGGCTGTTCCAAAACCTGATGGAACGACTACTGCAAGGGCTCCCAGGGTAGTTCCTACTGATGATGTCCTAATTTCAGGGAAAACATGGAGGAATTGGGGAGCGTTAAGAAAGGTCTTGAGCATTTTCCGGACAGCCGGATTAAAAGTCAAGACAAATAAATGCCAGATAGGGTCGAATCGGTCGATTTCTTGGGCTACCGGATAGACAAGAAAGGAATTCACCCTACTGAGAGCAAGGTTAAGGCAATTAGGAAGGCTCCAGCGCCCAAAAACAAAGCAGAGCTGCAGGCATTCCTGGGATTGGTTAATTTTACGCGGTCTTTTAAAGAACAAAGCAACTGCTATGGAACCGCTGCATAGGCTCTTAGGGAAAAATACTGTTTGGTCTTGGGGAAAGTCAGAAAATAGGGCTTTTGAAGCAGTAAAGAACCTGCTCTCAAGTGATAGCCTGCTCATCCAATATCACGACTCACTACCCCTAGTGCTGGTTTGCGATGCATCCCCTTATGGGGTGGGGGCTGTACTCAGCCATAGACTTCCAAACGGCACAGAAGCCCCTATAGCGTTCTACTCTAGAACGATGTCCTCCCAGAGAGGAACTACAGCCAATTAGACAAAGAAGCACTAGCCATTGTATCAGGGGTCAAAAAATTCCATGAGTATGTCTTTGGGCGGAATTTTGAAATCGTGACTGACCACAGACCGCTACTAGGATTACTGGCTGGCGACCGCCCAACGCCTGTGGCACTTTCGCCACGCTTGACCCGATGGACTATATTTTTAGCCGCTTATTCGTACAAGCTGCAGCATCGACCGGGAAAAGAAGTGGGGCATGCAGACGCGTTGAGCCGATGCCCACTGCCAGGGGCGACCGAAGACCCCACTCCGGGGACACCCATCCTCCTTATTGACTCGTTGGACTCTGGCCCAGTCACATCGAAGGAAGTGGCTCGGGCATCATACCGGGACATTGTGTTAAGGACTGTACTCGGTTGGGTACAGAGAGGGTGGCCCGCTGCGCCGGGCGAACGGTTCAAATAATTTGTTAAGAAACGAGATGAGCTCTCGGCTCAAGGGGGGTGCCTGTTATGGGGTGATCGTGTAATAATTCCTGTTAAGTTAAGGGGGAAGGTATTGGACCTCCTCCACGAGGGTCACCCAGGCATCGTAAGGATGAAGGGGTTAGCTAGAAGCTATGTATGGTGGCCACTCATGGACGCAGAGATTGCTGAGAGGGTAGGGAAATGCCAAGCTTGCCAAGAGTCCAGACCGCTACCCCCAACAGCCCCAGTCAGAGAATGGGAAAAGCCCCAAGGGCCTTGGTCAAGAATCCACATTGACTTTGCTGGCCCCTTTCACGGCCAAACGTTCCTAGTGGTGGTGGACGCATTTTCCAAATGGTTGGAGATCATACTCATGAAGTCCACCACAGCCGAAGCAGTAATCGCAACCCTGCGCCACCTATTCGCAACTCACGGGTTGCCGGACACTCTGGTGTCCGACAATGGGCCCCAATTCACGGCAGCCCAGTTTGAAGAGTACCTGGCAGAGGAAGGCATCCGACATGCCCTCTCTGCGCCTTTCCACCCTGCGTCGAATGGCCTTGCAGAGCGTTCCGTCCGGAGCGCTAAGGAGGCATTGTCCAGGCTCCAGCCAGGTGACTGGCAAACAAAAATAGACTTTTTCCTAGCCGTCCAGCACAGAACCCCAAGCACAGCCACTGGGAAAAGCCCAGCCGAATTGCTAATGGGACGGAAACTCCGGTGCCCACTTGACCGTTTGAACCCCCATTACACACCCGAGGGTTACAAGGGGGAACTAGAAAAGACAAGGGAAATGAGCATAGGCGACCGGGTGTGGGCCCGAAACTATGGGGACGGCCCGAGTTGGGTCGCAGGACAAGTAACAAAGATAACAGGCCCAAAATCGTACGTGGTAGAGCTACCAGACAACCGAGTGTGGCGGCGCCACATAGATCAGTTAAGGAAACGAATAACTGACCAAACCAAACCAATAGAGACAGGTAATGACCAATACCACTTTGAATCCACAGCTGACAATGACCCGGGGGAGGCGCAAGACTTAGCTGAGGTCCCAGAGTTCCAGCGACGCCATCAGGTCCCCGAGGGAAGCAGCAGGGAAAATTCCAAAATTAATCCAAGGCGGATGGCCAAGAAAAGAGTCGGCCAATAATCCGGAGCCCGATGGCCCAGAGAAAGAGCTGGGAGGAGAAAACAGCCCCTCCGACCAGCTCAAAACACCACCCAGAACTGAACCGCGCAGGTCAGAAAGAACTAGGAGACGCCCAGGTTATTTGCGTGACTACGTCGAAAAATAACATGTAAATAAATATGTAAATAGAGACAAAGTGTTTTCTGGGAGGGGAGGAGTGTTATGTATTAACAGTTGTACCTTTAAATATTTGAGCGGGAAATCAGCACGTTGCTGATTGGACGAAGCCTCCAGCAGAACTGTATAAAAGGAGAGGTTTTTCCCCCAGCCTGTTGCTGGGTTCACCCTATATTAAAGAGCTGTTGTCACTACCCTGGTCTCCAGCCTCGTTACTTCCAGAACTTAACATATACTATTTCATATACTGTCTGTCTGTCTGTTTGTCTGTCTGTCTATCTGACTGTTGTCTTGATTACAGCAATTTTTCATTTGGTATGAACAGATTTCAGGTTATGCCAAGACCTGCCAGTAAAGACAGCCATAACTAGAAGCCTTACTCTCTCTATATATATTACTATAATTCAATACTTTGCTCAAAGCACAGAACATACAATATAAACAATCATATTTCAAAAAGAGCAAAATACATATGGTAAACAAAAGGAAAAAAAATATCTTAGGAAAAACAGTACCAGTCTGTCAAAGCTAACTAATAAAATATCCCCAGCAGTTCAATTATTGAGTGGTTTCAAGATTAGGCTGAGAAGCAGCAGCAATAACGATAGTGTGGCAGTGGTGGAGTATTAATTTTAGGAGAAACAAAACAGGTTTTGCCTCACAGATTGGCATTGTTGAAAGAGGTTTCTACATAGACACAGACACATTTGGAAGTCTCTTCTGGCTACTTCAAATGCCACAGGAGGCTGCAAAGCGGAATGAAGCATCATAAGTTGAAATAATGCAATCCTTTGCTCTAAGAAGCATTCCCGTTGAACGTCTGCAAAACTTTATAGAACCACACATCCCTGAAATATCACCTTTCATTGCTCTGGCAACAGCAATCAATAGTTTTAAAAGGGGGCTGAACCATTTTAGCTCTTATTAATTGCCTCGGATTTGTTTGGTATTTCAACAGAACCTTGATGAACCTCGGCTATCTCTGACAATAAATTAATATGTTCTCAGTATTTGTCTGCAATGCATAGCTGACATGACCCATAACAATCCAGAAAAAAAGACTCTTTCTCAAATTAAATAATTAGCTGTCATGAAATGTGGATTTCAGGAAGAAAGGGATTTTTTTTAAATCCTTCTCTTATGACTTGAAAAATAATGCAAGAAATCATACATACCTTTCTCCTCTTACTTCCCTCCCAGCAAATAACCCTGAGAAGTGGGTTGGGATAAGAGAAAGTGACTGGCCCAAAGACACCCAGACAGTTTTCATGCCTAAGGCAATACTAGAACTTACGCTCTCCTAGTTTATAGCCTGGTGTCTTAATCACTAGATCAAGTTTTCCTGCAAATCACACACACACAAAAAGCTTTGATTGAATATAAAGGTAAAGGTTCCCCTCGCACATATGTGCTAGTCATTCCCGACTCTAGGGGACAGTGCTTATCTCTGATTCAAAGCCGAAGAGCCAGCGCTGTCCGAAGACGTCTCCGTGGTCATGTGCCCAGCATGACTAAACATCAAAGGTGCATGGAATGCTGTTACCTTCCCACCAAAGGTGGTCCCTATTTTTCTACTTGCATTTTTGCTTTCGAACTGGTAGGTTGGCAGAAGCTGGGACAAGTAATGGGAGCTCACCCTGTTATGTGGCACTAGGGATTCAAACCACTGAACTGCCGACCTTTCGATTGACAAGCTCAGAGTCTTAGCCACTGAGCCACTGCATCCCTTATTTGATTGAATATATCACTGTTCAAATCACTTACAGCAGGAGCAAGGAATCCTTGCTGAGGAACATAGTCTCTCAGAAGACTGTAAATTGCTGGAGCCTGACTTTCTGCAAACCTTTTCTCTTTCTCCCTCCCTGCCAAACGAGGACATACGGTTCTTGTCAAGAGCCTGAACTACTTGCTTGAAGAGGGTTTTGGAAATTAGACTCAGAGCCACAAGAAACTAAGAAAAGCACATGGGTTCCTTTGGCTTAAGTTAAAGAAGCCCAGTAATGCTAGAATATCTTGTGCAGTTTTTCTATCTTTGCAGCCTCCTGAATTACCCCAAATGGTATTATGGTTCAATCTGCAGAACAAGAGAAAAAGGAAAATGTGGAATTATCAAAGTTAATGATCTGATTTCTGGTTTATAGATAGGTTCCTAAATCATTCAATGTACTTAATTTTATGTTTACATTTAGAACTGTGGTGGCACAGCGGTTAGAATGCAGTATTGCAGGCTACCTCTACCCACTGCCAGGAGTTTGATTCTGACCAGATCAAGGTTGACTCAGCCTTCTATCTTTCCAAGGTCAGTAAAATGAGGACCCAGACTGCTGGGGCAATATACTAATTCTGTAAACTGGTTAGAAAGGGCTGTAAAGCACTGTGAAGTGGTACTGTATATAAGTCTAAGTGCTATTGCTAAGTGCTATTGCTATTACAATTGAGATTTTATGACTTTTGCCATGGTTGTTAAGTGAATCACATGGTTATTAAGTGAATCTGGCTTCACCTATTGATTTTGCTGGTCAGAAGCCAGCTAGAAAGATTGCAAATGGAGATCACATGAGCATGGGGACACTGCAATGCTTGTGCGAGGACTGCTTGTAATTTATTTTTTTCAGCACTGTCATCACTTCAAAAGATCACTAAACAAATGATTGTAAGTTGAAGACTTTACTGGATCAAGTCACTGGACTACCATATTTTCCTGAAAATAAGACCCTGTCTTATATTTTTTTGAACCCTGAAATAAGCGCTTGGCCTTATTTTCGAGGAGGTCTTATTATTTTGGGGCACGTGGAGCGAGATGAGGATCCTCTTGCCATCTTACCTGATTTCCAACTCTTTATTTATTTATTTATTTATTTATTTGATTTTTATACCGCCCTTCTCCCGAAGGACTCAGGGCGGTGTACAGGCAAAATAAAACAATACAATATACAGATTAAAATACCATTTAAAAAACTTATTTAAATTAGCCTGAGATTAAAAATTTCCATACTAAAAAACCTCGTTTAAAAATTAATAAAATTTCCCATTAAAACTAATTTAAGCCAGCCCCGCGCGGATAAAGGGCCGGTTTAGCTCACGCTGGTAAAGCCTGTTATTAAGAACACAGTAGCCTGCAATTACTGCAGGTTCGAGCCCGGCCCAAGGTTGACTCAGCCTTCCATCCTTTATAAGGTAGGTAAAATGAGGACCCAGATTGTTGGGGGGGGCAATAAGTTGACTTTGTAAAAATATACAAATAGAATGAGACTATTGCCTTATACACTGTAAGCCGCCCTGAGTCTTCGGAGAAGGGCGGGGTATAAATGTAAAAAAAAAAAAAAAAAGAGATGTGTTTTTAGTTCGCGACGAAATGTCCGAAGGTCAGGTATTTGACGTAGACCCGGGGGAAGCTCGTTCCAGAGTGTGGGCGCTCCCACAGAGAAGGCCCTTCCCCTGGGGGCCGCCAGCTGGCATTGTTTGGCGGACGGCACCCTAAGAAGTCCCTCTCTATGGGAGCGTACGGGTCGGTGGGAGGCGTGTGGTAGCAGCAGGCTGTCCCGTAAGTACCCAGGTCCTAAGCCATGGAGCGCTTTAAAGGTCATAACCAACACCTTAAAGTGCACTCGGAAGGCCACAGGCAGCCAGTGCAGCCTGCGCAGGATCGGTGTTACATGGGAGCTACGTGTAGCTCCCTCTATAACCCGCGCAGCTGCATTCTGGACTAACTGAAGCCTCCGAGTGCACTTCAAGGGGAGCCCCATGTAGAGAGCATTACAGTAATCCAAGCGAGAGGTAACGAGCGCATGAGTGACCGTGCATAAGGCATCCCGATCAAGGAAGGGGCGCAACTGCCGAACCAGGCGGACCTGGTGGAAGGCCCCCCTGGAGACGGCTGTCAAATGATCTTCAAACGGCAGCCGATCATCCAGGAGGACACCTAAGTTGCGCACCCTATCCTTTGGGGCCAATAATTCACCTCCAACAGCCAGCTGCGGCTGCAGCTGACTGAATCGGGGTGCCGGCATCCACAGCCACTCCGTCTTGGAGGGATTAAGCTTGAGCCTGTTTCTCCCCATCCAGACCCGTACGGCTTCTAAACACCGGGACAGCACTTCAACAACTTCATTGGGGTGGTCCGGGGTGGAAAAGTACAGCTGGGTGTCATCAGCGTACTGCTGGTATCTCACCCCGAAACCACTGATGATCTCACCCAACGGCTTCATGTAGATGTTGAACAGCAGGGGCGAGAGAATCGCAAGTGAGGCCCCTCGCGGTCGACCTCTGCCCCCCTGTCAACACCGCCTGCGACCGGTCGGAGAGATAGGAGGAGAACCACCGATATACGGTGCCTCCCACTCCCAATCCCCCCAACCGGCGCAGCAAGATACCATGGTCGATGGTATCGAACGCCACTGAGAGGTCTAATAGGACCAGGGCAGAGGAATAACCCCTGTCCCGAGCCCTCCAGAGATCATCCACCAAAGCGACCAAAGCTGTCTCCGTGCTGTATCCGGGTCGGAAGCCGGACTGGAACGGGTCTAGATAGACGTCTTCATCCAGGTATTGGGGTAGGTGTCGCGCCACGGCACTCTCTACAACCTTCGCAACAAAGCGAAGGTTGGAGACTGGACGATAATTACCCAAAATAGCTGGGTCCAGGGAGGGCTTCTTAAGGAGGGGTCTCACCACCGCCTCTTTCAAGGCGGCAGGGAAAACCCCTTCCAACAAAGAAGCGTTGATAATCCTCTGGAGCCAGCCTCTTGTCACCGCCTGAGTGGCCAGTACCAGCCAGGAAGGGCACGGGTCCAGTAAACATGTCGTGCCGTGAAGCCTCCCCAACAGCCTGTCCAACAGCCTGTTCTCCCTAATCCTAACAAGAGGAAATAGAGATCAGCTGCGCATTCATTTAAATATTTTCAGGGAGGACTTATATTCGGAGAAACACGGTAACATTTATCAGACTGGCAGAGTTCACCAGGAATAGCAAGAATCCAGACAGGAAATTGCTAAATGCACACTATACATTCTGCTTCTGATCTATATAGCCTTTCTTTTATTCTCTAATAAGCTTTCTGGTCTTCTGATAATGGGAATTTATCAAATCATATTGCCATGGTATCATGAAAATGGGTGGTTTAGTTATTACTTTGTGATTCCATGCAACTTTTTCAGTCCAAGCTGAGAATTCCCTTAGCTTTTCCAAACTATCCTGTCCTTCCCTGTGGAGCAAATTTGCTTTAGTGTCCTCCAAATGAATACTGATCAAGAATCTCCGGGGTCAAAAAGAGGCTGCAGAAAATACTTCAAGATAGGATTTCCCAAACTTAAAAAAAATTCTTCTGGGCACCCATTTACTCAAGATGCTGAATGCATCTTTGCGTACTACCAACTATTAATTATACATTTCAAAGTATTTTTGTTTTACCATATTCTTTCTCTTTAGGTGACTCAGTCTGCTATCCTACCCCTGTGCTCTTCAGATACATTGAACTGCATTGTTCAAGTTTAATTATATATTATGTAACTCATAAAGCCAAGATGCCTAAGGAAAGTGAAGAATGCTTTAACAGTTAAACACTCACAAAGAATTTACTAAATAAGCCACAACTGACTGAATTTCCATAACACACAAGGCTAATTAGAACTGCAGAAAAAACAATTGCTACCAACCTGCTTTCCATTGAGGACCTGTATACTGCACAAATCAAAAAGAGGGCCGTGAAAATATTTACAGACCCTTCATATCCTGGACATAAACTGTTTCAACTCCTACCCTCAAAACGACGCTATAGAGCACTGCACACCAGAACAACTAGACACAAGAACAGTTTTTTCCCAAACGCCATCACTCTGCTAAGCAAATAATTCCCTCAACACTGTCAAACTATTTACTAAATCTGCACTAGTATTAATCTTATCATCGATTTACATTGATACTGTTTCCTGATTGCTTATTTGTAGCCTATGACTATCATTAATGTATCATTAAGTGTTAAATTTGTATCCTATGACTATCATTGTATTGTAAGTGTTGTACCTTGATGAAGGTATCTTTTCTTTTATGTACACTGAGAGCAAATGCACCAAGACAAATTCCTTGTGTGTCCAATCACACACTTGGCCAATAAAAAATTCTATTCTATTCTATTCTATTCTATTCTATTCTATTCTATTCTATTCTATTCTATTCTATTCTATTCTATTCTATAAATGATAGTTTAAAATCACAGTGGTTAGGCTGACCATTAAACTCAAAGCAATCAAATTATATTATGACTATCAGCTATAGTCTCCCTGCAAGTCCGGAGTGGAATTACCAACACTTGAAATTTTTGAATAATAAAAATCACAAACTATTAAGATAAGGGTGTTTGGGAAGAACCCAGCC
The DNA here is from genome assembly GCF_028640845.1 of Ahaetulla prasina. Classification (NCBI taxonomy): domain Eukaryota; kingdom Metazoa; phylum Chordata; class Lepidosauria; order Squamata; family Colubridae; genus Ahaetulla; species Ahaetulla prasina. The sequence continues at coordinate 273,849,363 of NC_080539.1, forward strand.
TGGCAGGGAGGAAGGATCAAGCACAGATCTAGTTGGGAGTCACTGTGTATCTGCAAAAGGATGACACCTCCCCACCAAGTTCCTTGGAGCCTTAACCAACTATTCCCAGAAGTAGGCTGTCGACAAAGGAGATTCCTGTATTACAGGCAGAACATAATAGATTGCTCAAACACTGCAGGTGTGGGCCTGGTTGTTCATACCTGACAAAGGGTGGTCTAACCTCAATTTATTAATATCAGCTGGGTTCACACAAACTTGGCTGGATTCACACACAGCTAAAGCTAAAAGCTAAAACCAAGTATCCTACATCTTGGTCTAGTGCAATACTGTAAGTGAAACCACCACAGTTTGAGATGGTACATCAGGCAAAGGATGGATAGAACAGAAAAGTGAACTTGGTTCAAATTAGACAAAGCAGATGGAAGCCAAGTTAGACTGAATCCATTAAAAAAAAAGGATCAAAATATAAGGTGGCCATATGGGTAGATAGGATCCCAGCAGTGGAAACTGCTGAGGCAATTTGCCAGTATAATTTGCAAAAGAACAGGGTACAACTAAAGCAATCCTGGATATTTTTTTCAGAGCAACTTTAATTCTAACAAAGAATTTCATTAAAATATTAACGGTCTTTTTAATTTATTATTTTTTAAAAAATTAAGGGGAAGGTTTAAATTCTGATTGCATTTCAGTTTTTAGCACTGCTGACCTTTCAAATACAAAGAAAACCCACTTGTGTATTTCTCCTTCGACTGTTGTTTGATTACAGCTATTTTCTCCAAGTTGAGAATTACTCAGCTTGAAAATAGCAAGAAATGTGCAGGGGACCTGACCTCGATTTCTGAACAGTGAAGCCTCCATTAGAGTTGTATCAGATCAACAACACAGTGGATAATTTTATAGGTGTTTAGTCTAGAGAAAATCTAATCTCAATTGGCTGTGCTTCTAACAATCATGTTTACTGGAAGAAAGTTTCCCATTTGGTGCCTTGAAATGGAGGAAATTCCCATTCTGTTCACAATGTTTTATTTATAAACAATTATCTGTATGTATTTAAATTAAATACATATAGATAATTGGTATCTTTGCCTTCCAACTTCATTCGGAAGAATCTGTTAACTATGGAAAATCAGAACAAATTTGAGTTAGCTCTGTTCTTTTCAGAAAACATTACAATGATTTTCAAGGCTGTTTTCTGACATTCAAGCCATTTCTAAATCAAAATTATTGTATTTGTAAAAATTAAGATGAGAAAGGGCTTGAGTTCACATGTAAAGAGGAGGGGGCAACAGAAGAAATGTGTTTTCCAATAGCTTCAAAATTTCACAGGCATTTCTATTAAAAACTGAGAGGTTGATATTTAAAGCTCATCACAAAGTACAGCAAAATGCTTTCACTAATCACAGAATATCTTGATTAAAATTAAAGGATGAGCAACACACTAACGCAGCATATTTAGTTTGTCAGTATAATCCTAAATTGCACTTTCCTAAAAGCAGCCTATTCTTTTATTTGGAAGCAAATATTCCATATGCTTCTGAAGGCATTCTCGATCTTAATGTTTCAGACTGAACCAGGGGTGTCCACAAGAGTCAACATTTTCTTAAAATGATAAAGGTAGTGCAAACTCCACCCCTTTCCAGGGTATGTGTGACATTGTGATGCATATATGAAAAGGGCAGAATTTGCATTACATAACACAATGTTGCTTTCATCATTTGCTACTCTTGGCCCAGAATCAGCAGTGGGTTGCTACCAGTTCACGCCGGATTGAGTGAATTGGTAGCAGTGGCAGTGGAAGGTTCCGCCCACCCACCCAGACGTCTTTGTGCACGTGCAGAAGTGGTATGCCCAGAAGTGGTACATTGCGTGCGTGCCCAGGAGCGAACCAGTAGTGACGGGATTTGAAACCCACTACTGCCCATAATCACTGACATCTGATGATGGGGCAATCACAGTCTCCTATCCCGTTCAACATCTCTCTTTAAATCCCAGAGGAAATACTAGTTAAGAAGTTACGACTTAATACAATCTATGAAATCAGCATATTGCTAAATAAAAAACAGACTTCCTTGAGCCAACCTTATTTCTGGGGAATTATGTGAGTACAACCTTCTGAATTCTAAAGGATCAAAGAAGAATTAAATATACTTGTTTCTTTCACATGTAGATTAATTCATTTTTTAAATTTTCATCAAAAATTAACCACCGCAGGTGAGCGAAAGCGTGCTATTTTAAAAATGAAATGGTTTCAAACAGAATATAATTAAATTCTACACATGTTTAATTCAGGTTAACAAAGAAGCTTGAATCATACTCTGAGCAGAATGCGCTACTAAAATGTAGTGGATAAAATCAGCCAGCTAACATTTCTGATACTTTCCACCAACATCTCCACAGATGGAGCTTAAGAAAACCAAGGTTACAAATACTGCCCTGAATTCTTTACAGACTATGTAGAGCAGGGATCTTCAACCTTGGTCCCTTTAAGACTTGTGGGCTTCAACTCCCAGGGTTGGAAGCAAAGCTGGCTGAGGAACTCTGGGAGTTGAAGTCCACAAGTCTTAAAGGGACCAAGGTTGGAAACCCCTGATGTAGAGAACATTGTGGTGCTATCGTAGGGAGTACATTATAAGAAGAATCTGTGGGAAGAAAATGTTGAACAACATTTATGTAAGAAGAGACAACACAGTTCAGCTGTGAGACTCTGGGAATACAGGTGTTTTCCAAAAGCTGGTTTAATTTAGTGGCTTCCTGGGTTTTTATGCTTTCAGTTTTTAAGATTCTGCACTTGCTGCATTAAAGACATTTTCCCGAGATCCACATCATTTTTACTATCTTGCCAGCTATGTGGGACTTGATAGTAATCTTATTAATAATATTCAGTCAACTGAAATTTATTAAAAATTAAATCAAATGTAATATTGATTTCCCATCGTTTTTGTTCTTTTCTGGGAGTGTTGCCCCCACCCCCACCCCCCGATACTAAAGATCAAATTCCCATCCTCAAAAAGTTGCACATCTTTAGCTTGGGAGTTTCCACACTAGATTGTCACTCTCCAAATTGCAGAATTAGTTGGGTAGCATTTTATAATTATTCTTTACTTCTGATGATTTGAAATGCTGAAAACGAGTCCAAAATTACTGAATCTGCTTCTATGGCATAAAGCAAAAATTATTTTGCATCCATGCAAAAAAGCAAAGAAAGAAAAATGTGACGTGGCCTTAGGTACTTTATATTCTTCTTGGTACAGTGCAAAGAAATTTGATTTTATCCATATTCTATAGTAATTTTAGTCCTGCTTAACTTTGTCATCTTAGAAATTTCCTTCAACAGCCAGGTAGGCAAAAGTTGTCTTCCCCATCACAAACTGCCCATCTCAACAAGAACAGTAGCATCTCAGTTTCAGTTACACCATAGTTAAACTGAAAATGGATCAGATCAGCTTGCCAACATTTCTGATATTGTATGGAGCCAGAGCTGCTTTTGGAATGCTCTAGAAACCCTGTATGGAAGAATTCTGCATGGAATGAGTTGATCTGAAGGATTAGTGATACCCTGATGCTTGATTGCTCCACACAGGGTTGAGTTTTGGGAGCTCCAAGCAGATCTAGCAGCTGCCAGTACTAACCAGAAAGAAAGTGTCGTGTCCCACTCGTCCTCCGACGGCCGGGTCTGGGAAGTCTGTATCAAGCGTGGCCACGAAGCCTCTGCAGCTTTGCCAAATTCCTGTCAGAGTTCTCAGGGCAGGCAGGAATCCAAGGGGTGACTTCAGCAAACCAGATGAGACTTTGCTTGACTCAAGGAATGCCAAAAAGCAGATCCTTTATATAGGCCATGGGGTGTGGCTCCATGACTCAGCACTTATCCAGGTCTGCCCCTCCCTTCCTTTTGCTGACGTCGCCTCTCCATTCTCTGGAAGCGGGGATCCCTCCACTGTGATTTTCCGTCCTCCTGATTTGCTGCCGGCAATTCTAGCACGTGGCTGGCTTCGTGCTCACATGCTGTAGGAAGGAGGTTTGTTTGCTCATTCTATCCGGGCATGGTGCCAGGGCTGGAGGCTGGAGGCATGCCAGGCCGTTCCTCTTCATTATCAGACTCTGGCTCAGATAGCAGGAGATGGGAGGGACCCAGCTGAGGAGAGGAGAGCGGACAAGGCACAACAGAAAGCTAACTGGGTAAGCTAGCTCCAGATGTGAATTGAGAAAACAAAGGCGCTTGTAACTTGCATCATGACCCTCCAATCGTTATTATAAACAATTGCTTTCCAACTAGGATGACTTTTGTTAATAGAAGCATTTATTTTTTTAGCGGTAAAAGGCCTGACCGTATTGTAGTTTATTCAATAAATTGCATAAGAAACAATCAATGGATAAGAAAACTGTAACACAACTCTGGACCACCTTCAGCACTTTCAATTAAAGATTTCTTTAGTTAAGCATTTCCCAGGTTTAATGAACACTCTTGAAATATTATTAATTGTAAATGCCCAGGTTTTTTTTCCCCCTAGTTAGGTCAAACCATGTAACATTGTCAGCCTCTACAACGCTGGTATCATTGTCTTGCTGGGTAAAGCCTTTGAATTCAAGGGAAAATCACAAGTTTGCTACATGGTCTTTATTATCAACTGAGGTAATCTGCATATCAAGAGGGAATGTCATGGGGGAAAAAACCCTTTTTATTTATTTATTATTATTATTATTATTATTTTAAAAAACTTTTGATGTATTTTCTTTAAATCAGCCAAGCAAGCAGCTGCAGTAATATTACAGCACTGTACTATACAAGACCAATGCTGTGGAAAAACCAGAGGTAATTACAGACAAGGAAGTTAATAGGTTCCTACTGTGTAACAATTTTTTTCACCTGTCACTGCCCTCCTTCCAAGGCTTACTGATAATTCATGCAGAGACTAATGCAATACAAACTCTCGTAGGAAGGCTTTTAAAAGCTTTCCCGGAGCTTCCCTTTGATGGTTACCAGCATGTTTCTTCATTGGTCAACAGAGAAAGACAGAAATATTTCTATCTTTCTCTGATGCTTCTGTTTACAGGTAATCCTTGGTTTACAACCATCGTTGGAACCAGAATTTCCGTTGCTAAGCAAGGCAGCTGCTAAGTGAATCCTGCCTGATTTTACAATTTATTTATTTTTATTTTTTTGCTAGGGTAGTTAAGTGGATCACTGCAGTTAAGTGAATCCTGTGATCATTAAGTAAATCCTGCTTCCTCCATCAATTTTGCTTGTCAGAAGCTGGCTAGGAAGGGCACGAATGATGATCCTGACCCCAGGATGTAAAAACATGCCAGTTGCCAAGCACCTGAATTTTGATCATGTGACCACAGGAATGTTGCAATGGCTGTAAGTGTAATGATGAGTCATAAGTCACTTTTTTCAGTGCTGTTGTAACTTTCAATGGTTGCTAAATGAATGGTTACATAATGGACTACATGTACTTCAGAGGTTTTCTTTTGATCACTGGTTTACACCTGGCGTTGTTAAACTTTAGCTATTCATTTCATCTTTTAAAGGAATGAAGAAAATCATAAAATACCAAAAACTTGCAAGTAGAAATAAAATGACTGTGGTAAAAGAAAGCAAAGATAATACCAATAGTAATAGACTGCTTAGGTACAATCCAAAAACATCTGGAGCACCATTTGAACACCTTCAGCATTGACAAAATCACCATCAGTCAATTGCAAAAAGCATCTGTACTTGCAACAGCTTACATCCTGCACCAATACCATCAAACAACATCAGTCTATCCCAGGTCTTTGGGAAGGTGTCAGTAAGTGCATAAAACTGCCAAATGAAGTCTAAACATCTGGCTGACTATGCAACCAATCATAATAATATATTCAACATCAGTAATAAACTTATGGAAAGCATTTACACACATTTCTTTGAGCTGTGTTTGAAGGATCACTCAAAAGAATAAGCAATCATTGATGCAGAATAAGATTGACAGATACTGTGATTCTTTGGGAGCACAAATATAATTGGTTCCCACAAGTTATCTACATTCTGAATCATTCTGATTGATCTTCATTATCTGCTAATATACTGTACCCATCATGTTTTCTGTATTCACTCCAAGAAAAAAAAACACCAAACCAGATATGTAATGCCCAGGCAGAATATTTCATGTAAATTAAACTGCCCCAGAAGACAGCACTTGCAATTTGATTCTACTATCTATTTTATCGAACTTACAGCATATAAAGAAACATGAGGAATAAATCCAGGTTGAAATAAATCAGAGGAAATCAATGGCTAGTTATATGTTCAGAGCTTCCCTCGTTGGTTTACTCTGACTGTGCTTTAGCTATAATTAAAAAGAATATAACAAAGTGAGTCACTTGTAGCTATGGTCAGCAATAGTCATAATATCATGCAAATGTTTCCAAGACATGAAAGAATTTTGGGGTACTCTGTCACCCCTATTTTACTTGTGGTGTTCAAGTCTCCATTCTGAACCTTCAATAGAGTTTACTTCAGTTCATTTTAATTATGGAATGGAATGGAATAGAATAGAATAGAATAGAATAGAATAGAATAGAATAGAATAGAATAGAATAGAATAGAATAGAATTTTTTATTGGCCAAGTGTGATTGGACACACAAGGAATTTGTCTTAGTGCATATGCTTTCAGTGTACATAAAAGAAAAGATACCTTCATCAAGAATCATAAGGTACAACACTTAATGATAGTCAAAGGGTAAAAATAAGCAATCAGAAACAATCAATATCCATATAAATCGTAAGGATACAAGCAACAAAGTTACAGCCATACAGTCATAAGTGGAAGGAGATGGGTGATGGGAACGATGAGAAGATTAATAGTAGTACAGATTTAGTAAATAGTTTGACAGTGTTGAGGGAATTATTTGTTTAGCAGAGTGATGGCATTCAAGAAGAAAACTGTTCTTGTGTCTAGCTGTTCTGGTGTGCAGTGCTCCATAGCATCGTTTTGAGGGTAGGAGTTGAAACAATTTATGTCCAGGATGTGAGGGGTCTGTAAATATTTTCACAGCCCTCTTTTTGATTTGTGCAGTATACAGGTACTCAATGGAAAGCAGGTTGGTAGCAATTGTTTTTTATGTTTACTTGTCAGAAACCTAGGGTCCATGAAATTAACAATACAGGTAGATCTCTACTTACAACAGTTTATTAAATGACCATTTTACGTTACAACAGCACTGAAAAAAAAGACTTATGACCATTTTTCACACTTACAACCATTGAACCATCCCCATGGTCACATGATCAAAATTCAGATGCTTGGCAACTGACTCATATTTATGACAGTTGTAGTCTCATAAGGTCACTTTTTGCGACTTTCTGACACGCAGAGTCAATGGGGAAGCCAGATTCACTTAACAACCAAGTTACTAACTTCATAATGCACAGGTACCGTATATGTGGTACCTTGCTCAATACTAGTAACTGTGAGAGGTATCTTGGAGTCCTAGTGGACAACCATTTAGATATGAGCCAGCAGTGTGCAGCAGCTGCTAAAAATGCCAACACAGTTCTGGGCTGCATAAACAGAGGGATAGAATCAAGATCACGTGAAGTGTTAATGCCACTTTATAATGCCTTGGTAAGGCCACACTTGTAATACTGCATTCAGTTTTGGTCGCCACGATGTAAAAAAGATGTTGAGACTCTAGAAAGAGTGCAGAGAAGAGCAACAAAGATGATTAGGGGACTGGAGGCTAAAACATATGAAGAACGGTTGCAGGAACTGGGTATGTCTAGTTTAATGAAAAGAAGGACTAGGGGAGACATGATAGCAGTGTTCCAATATCTCAGGGGTTGCCACATAGAAGAAGGAGTTGGGCTGTTCTCCAAAGCACCTGAGGGTAGAAGAAGAAGCAATGGGTGGAAACTGATCAAGGAAAAAGCAACTTAGAACTAAGGAGAAATTTCCTGACAGTTAGAACAATTAATAAGTGGAACGACTTGCCTGCAGAAGTTGTAAATGCCCTAACACTGGAAATTTTTAAGAAGATATTGGATAACCATCTGTCTGAGATGGTGTAGGGTTTCCTTTCTGGGCAGGGGGTTGGACTAGAAAGCCTCCAAGGTCCCTTCCAACTCTGTTGTTGTGGTTGTGGTTGTTGTTGTATTATTATTATTATTATTATTATTATTATTATTATTATTATTATTATTATTACTACTACTACTGCGGTGAGTCACTTAACTGTGGCAAGAAAGCTCGTAAGATGGAGAAAAATTCACTTAACAACTGTCTCACTTAGCAAAAGAAATTTGTGGTTATAAAGTTGAGGACTAGCTGTATGGAGTTTTTTCATTTTTAGTTGAATTTATATCAATTTGCATCCTTTTATTGATAAATGCTCTCTACCATGCAGTACAAATTATGTGGATGGATTATGCAACCTTGTCATGATTTGACCAGTTACTCAGTTTCTTATTCCATAAGGCTGGTTTTCTGTTGCATACAAAAGAAACTAGGAATAGCTGAATGTACTTGATATTCTAATCCTTAGGGAAACAACTGAAGCAGAGTTGTTCTTATAAATGTATATACAGATGCCAAAGTTCAAGACATTTATTTTTGTCTGACAGCTGTAGCTAAAAATAATGTGGCATTTTAAGCATCTGAAGCCTTCACGTAATTTGAAAACTAATACAGGCTGTCAAATGCCTTTCTTTTTGAAAGGAAAATTAGGCAAAATATTAGTAAATAACAATTAACCCTTCCTTAATCATTCTTATAATTTTTTTATACGCACAACAATGTTAATTAGAATAGGAAATGCCAAAGGTCACATAATTCTCAGAATTTTGACCTGACAGATGACATTCTCAATTCACATATCGCCATATAAAAGTCAAGAGGCCACAGAATTAGAATCTGAAGAAGCAAGACAGGATAGTAACAGAGAATGGTTAATAACCACATTTCCTAGCAGGGAAAATGTCTGTATCATTTATTGTTTTATGTCACTTTTTAAAAAAATTTGGCCTTTTTACCAAATGGACTGCAAGTACATCTATTAGCCCAAGCTTAATTGCCTCTATATGAGATGAGTGGCACATAAATCGAATGAATGAATGAATGAATGAATGAATGAATGAAAAAGGAAGGAAGGAAGGAAGGAAGGAAGGAAGGAAGGAAGGGGAAAAGAAAGAAGGAAGGAAGGAAGGAAGGAAGGAAGGAAGGAAGGAAGGAAGGAAAGAGAGAGAGAAAGAGAGAGAGAGAGAAAGAAAGAAAGAAAGAAAGAAAGAAAGAAAGAAAGAAAGAAAGAAAGAAAGAAAGAAAGAGAAAGAAAGATAGATTGATTTACAATGGAAGCTTAATATCCAATACATGTTTTAAAAGGATGCTGTATCTGGGCAGCGGAAATCCAAATTGTTACTGGATAGCAAAAAAGAATGCAAGTTTTCTGAATTCTCTTTTGTATTCTCTGGCCCTTATTTGGATTTTTGCAGTCCAGGTATAGTAGCCATAGTTGACTACTATGTCCCAACAACTGTGGATCCTATTCTTTTTTAATTGCTCCTCAGTATCAAGGCATAAAGTTACTTGATTTTAGCTTAGCAAATTATATCTGAATTGCCTCATAACATTATCCATTATGTTATGATTTAGTATTCTGTTCAAATGTAGCCACTGTAGTTTATTCCATAAATCATGATTAAAAGGTCCTGTCTGTATTTGTACGGATTTTTCTTGTGGGTAAACATAAATTCTTTTTGGAGTTTTTCTTACTCATCAAATATGCCACAAATATCCTTGGAGTCGCTTTTTTAAAAATATATTACTGGTATGTTAATGATCTTTTCCTGCTAAATTCTTATTACTATCTGGATACCATATATCATAAACATTTATACAAGAGACCCCCAAATTTTATATTCAACATTATAGTATCAGTAAGAGTTCATTGTGCCTAACCAAGTTGTTTTAACTGAGATATATGTGGCATGGACTAGCATGGCTGGTAACAAAGAATTAAGGAAATTATAATCCCAAATTTGTGATGGACACAAGGACCGTTAACCTCTCCACAGAAATTTGTTTCATTCAGATTAATAAACAGTGTGATGTTTCCACCAAATTCTCAACTTAACTCCTATTTCTGCAGTTCTTTGCAAATCCAAGAATTATCACTTAAAGAAAAAAAAATAGCTCCTGGGAATTTCAGTAGGAAAGGAAATGGCACAATGATTTGGAGTAGGGGTATTGCCTAAACTAGGCAGCCATTGTTACCAAAATAACTATTCAATAACTATTGAATAGCCCTTCAAATAAGAAATATCGAAGTAGTTAAGCAAGCATACCAATGGGTCTTTAAAATGCCAAATTACTTCAATAAAGATTTTAAAAAGAGTGTTTTGATGCCATTAAAATGGTGTTTGCAACATTATGGCAAAACAGGAAAAAAAACCTTCCAGTATAAAGCATTTTCTTCAGTTAGATGGTTGTTTGTTGATAATAAAGGATTGGAAAATGTATTCCTGGTTGCTTTATTCAGAAAACTGAAAACATAAGGAGAAATGAATTAATATCCCTCTTGAGCATGGATAATGAAAGTTATGTACACTTACCATTTTCCTTTATCTAGCTTCCTTTCCTTTTAATATTGCTATATGGCCCACGGTTAGATAATTAAAGCAAATGTAAAGCCTGTAACCAGTTAAGAGCAGTGGTGAAATTCAAATTTTTTACTACTGATTCTGTGGGCGTGGCTTGGTGGGCATGATGTGGCTTGGTGGATGTGGCAAGGGAAGGATACTGCAAAATCTCCATTCCCACCCCATTCTGGGGCCAGCCAGAGGTGGTATTTGCCGGTTCTCCAAACTGCTCAAAATTTCCTCTACTGGTTCTCTAGAACCTATCAGAACCTGCTGGATTTCACCCCTGGTTAAGAGGCATCAGCTACAATCAGTGGTGGAATTCAGCCAGTTCAGGTTTGTTTGGGTGAACTGGTAGTTGCTGACTAGCCCCTCCCCTCCCCACCACTCCCCGTCCAGGAGTCCCCATGCACCCCATTTTGGCTCCTAAGTAAGTGCAGAGAGGCCTCCTAGGCCGAAAATGGGGCAGTTAACTACTATGTCCCAACAACTGTGGATCCTATTCTTTTTTAATTGCTCCTCAGTATCAAGGCATCAGGCAGCCCCGCCATGGCCCATTTTTGCTCCCAGGGAGGTGCAGAAAGGGGTGTCACAGCCCCTGGCCACACTGTCACACCCCCTGGCCATGCCCACCATGGCCACGCCCACCATGGCATGCCGACCCAGCCTGTCATTAGGGCAGAAAACTGGTTGTTAAATTATTTGAATCCCACCATTGGCTACAATCCAAAATTAATTGGTCCTACTTCTGTTTAGAACTGGATTGATGCTTTATGACCAAAGTCCTACAGAAGTAAATAGATTCCTATAAATCTTTTCATCTCTACATCTACAGTTACAACATGTCCATCAATGAAACCTAACACATAAACTCACTCGTACATAGTAGGAAGCAATCAGGATCACACTTTGGGTTTTTTGGAAAGGCAGCTTTACCAACATAGAAAAATGTGAGTTTATGTGTTAGGTTTCACTGCATTGAAAACACTTGGATTTAAATTTTAATAGAACTTACTTTAGGATTGTAGCTGATGCCACTTAACTGGTACAGACTTTACATTTGCTTTAATTATCTAACCGTTTGCTTCCTACTATGTACAAAAAAGACAATTTTTTTCAGACAAAAAAGTGGAGGATGAATCCGGGGCTTAGATGAAAACTGCACAACTTTTTAAAATTCAGTTGAGGATTAATCATTAGATCAGGGGTGATTAAGTATATCAGGGGTGATCAGATTAATTAATCATTAGATCAGGTTGTCAAACTCGCAGCGTCATGTTGTCATCACATGGCGTATTGCAATTTTTCCCCCAAAATGGGTGGGCATGGCCAGCGCTTGATGCATCCGGCCTGAGGGCCATGAGTTTGACACCCCTGCATCAGATGATACACATACCCCAAGGTATAAGTATCCCAACTTGTGGCAGGACCTGGTTCATAAGCATGATGGGGAGCAAGAAACACAAAAGAAGTAATATTTCTCATGATATCAGGGTGGAAGAATTTTAACTAATATACTTGTGTCAGACTTTGCATCAGGAGGTAAATTTAGTTGTTCCAGATACCTAAGTTTGGTTATGACAAGCCTGCACATGGATAGGATTCCTCAAGGGCTGCAGGCTAGACTGAAAAATCAAATATAATCCCAAAAGAAAAGACAGTTGCAAAGATAACCCACTTCCACATTGTTGCCAAGCAAGCTACACAAATATATCCATAGTCACTAAGAGATGAGAACAGCTCAAGGGTGAATTGATTTTTGCAAGTGTAGATTTCTGCTTGTGCTACTTTCACTATAATCGCCTCTCTGACTTTTACTCCTGCACCAGGCCACTAGAGACATGTGATCCTGGTAAATAGTTTAGCTTCATATTTTTAGATGCTCAACCAGAAGAAGTCAACAACATGTAGTAAAAGGTAAAGGTAAAGGTTCCCCTCACACATACATGCTAGTTGTTCCTGACTCTAGGGAGTAGTGCTCACCTCCATTTCTGAGACAAAGAGCCAACGCTGTCTGATGACAATTCCATGGTCATGTGGCCAGCATGACTAAATGCCAAAGGTGCATAGAACGCTGTTACCTTCCCACCAAGGTGGTCCCTATTGTTCTACTGGCATTTTTACATCCTTTTGAACTGCTAGGTTGGCAGAAGCTGGGGCAAGTAAAGGGAATTCACTCCATTATGCAGCACTAGGGATTCGAACTGCTGAACTGCCAACCTTTCTGATCGACAAGCTCAGCGTCTTAGCCACTGAGCCACCGCATCCCCTTACTTACCATGTAGTAGAACAATGTTAATCATTTTGTGGTGTCTAGAATATTAGGGCTCTTGAGCACTGATCTGGACACTTTTACAAAATTAGTGGAAAGTGACTTGCCAATCACCAATTGAGGGTGGCTGGTCAGCAAGCATTACTTTGCCAGAAGACAAACTAGTAAAGCTACAAACCCCTCCCCCCCAAAAAAACCCACCAACATCTGTAAATTGCTGATAACATCAATTGTGCGGACTACTGAACAGTTGGATCCATATGTTGTTTGTCCTTCTTGTGCTAAACACTAAATCTTTTAGCTGTAAGTAAGATACCAAAAATCCACTTCTTTGTCCAGATGTCAATTCTCATGTGATACGAATAATTTTTTAAAAAATGAACATCTGAAAACATAAACTCACAATTTTCAATCATAATACCCATTTCACAGGGAGCAAACAGATGGAACTCTCAGACAAACGTGTTTGTCATGAAAAGGACTCCAAGGCAACATGGAAACTGCAAGGTGCCTCCTGCTGAAGCTTCCATCAGTAGTGGATATCAAAAAATGCTCCGTAAATAGAAAAACAACTTTAATTAAAATTGGCAGTCACAAAACTCTTGTAAAAATTCAGAATATTTGTAGGTTGCCTAGCAATGACAGCAAAGGATTCCTTGTAACTATAACACTGTTTGACCAGTAGCTAATTCTAGCAATTTCAACAAGGCCATACAGCCACAGATATTTACATGGGTGAATTTTAAGGCTTACAAAAGCTACATAAAATTCCCTATAATGAAAAAGAATATTTATGATGCTCATGCAAAACCATGAAGCAAATAATAATTTCTACAAAAGTGGGAACTTTAGCCAAAGTTCTTTTTATTTCTTTAACAGTTATCTGCTATGGATATTATTATAGCTTTAAATTAAAACATTACAACGAATAATTTTGAAATGTATGTTTATATCCTTTTATGTTAATAGTATATTTAAATAATATTAGTTTAAAGAAAATTAGATCTTTCAATTTAGGAAACTTTCCACAGTGTTGAAACCTGACTAAGATGGCTTTTCTTGCTCCAACACTTAGCAGTCCTCTCATTTATCTGGTATTATGCAAAACCTGTTGGTTTTTCTCAGAATCATTGATATCAATAATCAATATCTAGCTAATCAATAGCTAGACACTTACTGAATTTATCATTCAGTAAGTGTCTAGCTATTTAATATCATGTAAAGAAATTAAATATTGGAGAATCTGTGGCCCTTTATAGGTTGCTGAATTGCAACTTCTAGCAGTTTTTTTACTGTTGCTCATAATGAGTAAAACTGTTGGGAACTATCGTTCAACCACATCTGAAAGGCATCGGTTCTTCCTCTTCCTATAACAGGATATTTTTAAACAAGAAAGCAACAAGCAAGGAATAGGACTGTATTATTTCCAACAAAGTATATAGATAAGCAATTAATCTACCCAAAAGTAGAAGATAACTTTCTTCTGACCCAATTTCAGATGCTCTAGCTAATAAATATTTGACATCTGGCATATCAGAACAGATATACCAGGTGATATATTAAGTAGAGAAAACAAAACTTTAAAAAACAATGCCTACACTGAGATAAACTGAAATGCAACCAATAATTTTATGTTATGGCAGAATGTCAACTGGGCAACAAGCTATAACGTAGTTTCTGTCAAAGGAACGGGATTTTTCAAGACTGAGCCAAAAGCAGATTACAGCATTGATCAATGGACAGTACATACAATATTGTTTGGCTTCCACATCCATAGTTCTTTGCTTGGATTTGTGCATGCAAAGTCTTTATATTTTAATAAAAACCGGACATGCCACATTTTGTCCGGTTTACAGCTGGTTTAAAAAATCAATGTGATATGTGTGGGTCGAAGTCTGGATATCTCCAGGACTACTTTTAATTATTTCTGCTCATCCGGTAAGATTTGCCATGGTGGACCAGCTCCCGGTCCATTACTGAAAGAAATTCTATCCTACAGGACCCCAGAAGTGTGTCATTTCTATGAAAGCCTCTTACCTGTAGAATAACCAGCATGGTCCAGATCTTGTTGTTCTTTCCTAAGAAAGGAAAGAGATTGAGAGAGGAACAGGGAAGAAAGGAAAGAAAGAAGGAGAAGAGAGGGAGCAAGAAGGAACATTCCTGATGCCCTGTGCAACAAGGAAACCCAATGGGGAAACCAGCGGGAAGTCGCAAGTTATCCCTAGTATTTTTTTTTTTGCCCACCCTTGGTAATTCTGTTTCTCTCTTTAGACAAAATCATCATCATCATCATCATCTCCGAAATGATGATCCAATGGGGCAAGAGCTGTCTAGCTCAAAACAAAATATGCATTGAAGTGAGTTTGCTGTCAAACCTAATGATGCATATTTCCGAACCCACCCATCCATGGATTAGTTATCTTACAGTGTAAAGACAATAAAAATAAAATAGAATAGAAAATATTCACATCCCCTCCTCTATCTTATTAAAATTTAAGAGAAGACATTTGAGATCATCTAGTGCTCTGAAGACTGATGCAGTGTATAATAAATTTATACCTGCAAGTAAGTGAAAGGAACATATTACACAGAGCGTATCCTATTGGTGCTCAAAACCTTATAATAAACGTCAAAAAAACGTACATGCCTGTGGCACATCACTGCATAAGTTTTCCATGAATGGTAAAAGATTCACATGAAATTTCTTCTTCTATACTAATCAAATGGATCTATACCAATAATCATAGTTCTCATGTCTGCTGTTTTCATTTGACCTCAATTTTATTCAAATTGCCTGAGCCTAGGTCAGGTTTCTAAGTGGTGTGCTTCTTTTTTTCCAAATAGATTCTCCCTCTGGTTTTAAACATATGAAATGGCTTACCCACACATAAGCGCCTTTCAATTCTCTCTGTTCTCAAGTCCCACATTTCAAACAACTGCTGTCTTATACAAACAGTTCCCTTTTGGTCAGAAGAGTTCGTGTAAACTCACTGCAGAGCAATGGCTTGTCAAAAACAATTTGTTAAGTGAGAGCACAGTGTTGTTCAGTATGCCCAATCCTGGGTCAAAAAATTGTCCACTCTGTTATTTTAGAGAAAATCCAATGGTGTACTTTCTACATTTATTGACAGTATTTTGACAGTTTTGGTCCTGAATGCCTTTTTTATCTTTTATCTTCCATAAAAAAAAATCAAATTAATCTCAAAGTGGCTATTTTAAAGTTAAGGTCATCCCTAAATGCTACATTTATTCTGCCATGGGATATTCTTTCAGTAGAGGATGAACTACATTTTGTAGTTCATTCTGAAATACAGACATGAGCAATACAGGATCCTGCCTATACCTCATTTCTGATGTCATGCTTTCTGGGTGTGAATTCCCATGAACCTCAGGCCCAGGAGGCTGGAGCTCTGGGTGACTCACTACCTATAAACAAAACAAAATCTTCAATGAATGCCAACAATGTAACCTGGATAGAAATGATTTTGTTAACAACAGAGGTGGGTTTCAGCAGGTTCTGACCAGTTCTGGAAAACCGGTAGCGGAAATTTTGAGTAGTTTGGAGAACCGGTAGTAAAAATTCTGACTGGCCCCTCCCCCATCTATTCTCTGCCTCCCAAGTCCCAGCTAATCAGGAGGAAATAGGGATTTTGTAGTAACCTTATACTACATAATTATAATTATAATTATATATATAATTATAATAATTATATATTATATAATTATATATTATATTATATAATTATATATTATATTATATTATATTATATTATATTATATTATATTATATTATATTATATTATATTATATTATATTATATTATATATATATTATATTATATAATACATAATTATATAATAATTATATATTATATAATTATACATGCATAAGAGCACAAAAGTGCCTACCGTTGCTGTCCTATTGTTCCCTTCATTATATCAAATTAATATAACTGATGCATATTTTTTTACATATATATATATATATATATATATATATATATATATATATATATATATATATATTATATATATTCTTCATGATATGTTGTTTTATTTATGACAATGTTTGTGTATACTGTTGTGACAAAATAAAATTTAAAAAAAACCTTCCCCTGGAGTGGGGAGGGAATGGAGATGTTACAATATCCTTCCCCTGGAGTGGGGAGGAAATGGAGATTTTGCAGTATCCTTTCCCTGTCATGCCCACCAAGCCATGCCACGCCCACCAAGCCACACCCACAGAAACAGTAGTAAAAAAATTTGAAACCCACCACTGGTTAACAAGCACGTATTCTCTGCGAAGAGTTTTGATCTTGGCCAGAAGACAGAGAAAGGGCACTCCTAATGACTTGATTTAGAGTTAAAGAGAATGGGCAATGTCATATATTTGTTTTACAAAATTGTAAAGTACTACCTCTTGTTGATAATACTTAAGAGCTGGCCTAAGTTGCTTTCTAACACACTTGTGATAAACAAATAAACAACAACACAAAATGATTGTGAAGATCTGCAGCTCTTAAGGTGGTACAATGAAGGCGAAAGTTATTATGCTTCAATTGTGCCACTTCAGTTGCACCCAGAATTTGATTTGCTGTATTTTAAAATGCTGAGTTAGATCTTTTAATCTAAAAAAAAAGAAAAGGAGGAGGAATAGGTGAGTTAATTTGTTAATTACAATATGTAGCTATTCACAGTACTAAAACACTAGCAAATGGAAACAAAAGTCTGTTTATGAAATATGTGCTGCATTTTTTGTGCTTTTGCTATTTATGAACTACAGGTTACTCAATATATCAAACTTTGGTTGTCCTGGGAAAATAATCCTAAAGTCATAGGCTATAAGAAACTATTGTATACTCAAAGCAGATGGTATAATTAAAGTTACAAGCTGTACTGTAAGTAAATTCTATGTTATATGAATTCTATGTTCTATGAATTACTGATGGAGAATATCTGTGACTAAGTTTTCCTTCACACACACACACACACTGGACTTTTCTTGAAACAAACCACACTATTTGCAGACTCAGAATGGGTCCAGATTTATTTATCTACTGAATCAACCAGCCATCCAGTGTTAAACAGTTTCCTTGTAAAATAATTCTAACCACTTTAAAAGGGAGGATTATGTTCTGCTTGTACCTATCATCTAAGCAGTTAGTTAAAATAATTACCTAAAGAATAATTGCTACTAAGAAGGAACTTTTAATCAGTTTCTTCTGTTTAATTCATATTACAATGATGTAGAAAAAGCCTTTACAATGCTTTGGTACAACCAGTGGTAAAACAATTCAAATTGGTTATTTGTATGAAGGAAAAAAAAAACACCTCATGTGAGCTGTTATGGGTAATTAGCCAAAGCAATTTTTTTAAAAAGTAAGGTAAATCCTTCTCTTACATAAGAAACAATCCATCACTCAAATTAATTTGCATTCACTTGCAAATGCTGTATCCTTCAAAACTTCAAGGTCCACAAGCTTACATGTCCAGGTGCATATTCTATCGTTATTTTTAATCCATGTCCCAAATACTGTGGAGCAGCATATGAAAACAGAACACCAAATTCTAAAACCTTACAAAGAACTTAGTTTGCTGTGAACCACTTCAATAATTGTTGTAACAGACTAAGAAGTGGACCGCTCCAGGAAGAAAGTAAGACCACAAAGCAGTGAATGCAATATTCCATTCCACAGACAGATTTTGTCTATCTTGCCAAGTCCTCTTCTAAACGTTCAACTGGATTTGAGTCTAATCATCAAGAAAACTAAATGTAGATTAATCATAATTACTTAGTGCTTACATAGTCCACCATATCCTGTACCTTATCCAAAAACCTAGGGATTTTGGGCAGGATTCTGTCTAGACACAGAGGGAAATCATACACAAAGAGATTGCTGATGACTCTGAAAATTAGTTTTGTTGCTATGATTATCTATGTAGCATTTTCATATGGGAAGCATATACAGGTAGCCCTCAACTTGTGTCCACAATGGAGCCCAAAATTTCTGTTGCTGGGTGAGACATGCTGGGTGAGACTAGTGAGTTTACTCCCTTTTATGATGTTTCTTGCCACAGTCGTTAAGTGAATCACTACAGTTGTTAATAACATGGTTGTTAAGTGACTGTGGCTTCCCCATTGACTTTGCAGGTCAGAAGGTCACAAAAGGGATCACATGACCCTGGGGCACTGCAACTGTCGTAAATATTGGTCAGTAGCCAAGTATCTGAATTTTGATCATGTGACCATGGGGATGCTGCAACAGTCGTAAGTGTGAAAAATGGTCATAAGTTACTTTTTTTCAGTGCCACTGTAACTTCAAACAGTCACTAAACGAACTGTTATAAGTTGAGAGCTACCTATAGAGGATAGTTATCCTGAAATATCCAAAGGGCTGTTATCCAAAAGCAGAGAAAGTGGTACTATTTTAGTGAACCTAGATCCTAGATTCAACTGCCAGAAGAATGAACAGACTGGAACAGTCTGGGGTATCAAACTCAATTTCATTGAGGGCCGCATCAGAGCTGTGGTTGACCTCGGGGGCCGTGCGGGTGTGGCTGACTGGATGGGTGTGGCCAACTGAGTGGGTGTGGCTAGCTTGACGTCACTCACTGGGCATGGCCGACTGGGTGGGAATGGCCAACTGGGTGGGCATGGCCAGCTTGATGCCATTCCCCAAACTGCTGGCCTGATGTTTCCTCTTTGCACTGGGTAGACCCGGTCGAAACCACGCTGGCCCGATGTTTCCTCTTTGCATTGGGTAGATGCCAAAGCGATGTGGGCCAGCCCCTTACATTTCCAGGATGACCCCATGCGCCAGATCCGACCACATCGTGGGTTGGACCTGGCCAGCGGGCCTTGTGTTTGACACCCCTGCTTTACACTATTACAGTGTTTCATGCTGACGGGGGAATTCTAGAAGTCCACGTGTCTTAAAAATGATGAGGTTGAGAAAAGCTATGAGAAATCTAGAGGATGCAGTGTGGTGTTGTTTTTATTCCACTCAATCACGTCAGATTCTCTGAGACTTCCTGGACAAGGCCCAGCAGTTTTCTTGGCAAGGTTTTTCAGAAGTGGTTTTTTTCAGTGCCTTCCTAGGGGATATGTGATTCAGTAACATTTCAGGCCATTGCCTTGTCTGCATTAGTCAGGCAATATTCAAATCCATACAGTTTCTTTAAGAGACTTTCTTTTTACAGATTGTTTAACTTTTTTTTAACAAGTATATAATTGTATATACTTGTTGTATTTTAACAAACCTCATGTCTGTATCTTTCACTAACTTGTGTAGCTCTAATCAAAAATAGCCTGGGACCTTTATGTCTGCGGAGATTCTCAGTCACCCAGAGGTCATAGTTTTCTCAAAAGTGCTTTTTCCTTCAAAAGGCAACTGGACTGTTTGTTTGTTTTTCCTTAATGGGGAAGAAGAAAAATGTTTTGCTTCTCATCCAAGAAGCTTCATTAGTTCTGATGGTTGATCGTCTGATGATGATCAGTTCTCATAGTTCTTTCTGTTTTAGGGTTAATATTTGCTCTTTGACTTGCAATGTCTTTTAAAACTGGCATGTAATGACAGCTTCTTTTTTAAAAAGTTGCTACTGTGGTCTGTATGCAACTAATGCCATCGCTGCTTCTTTAGATTTGCACATTTGGATTTTTTGCAGCTTTTGCTGGGAGAGAATAAATGGTGTGGATTGAGTTTGTTTTGGAGTGAAGAGCAGTGGGGTCAAAAGTCTAAATCCCTCCCAAATGAATCCATGACATGTCTTACATGCTCCCAGATCTTTATCTGAAAGGCCACTTTTAAAAGGCAAAAGTGGAAGGATGAACATTCTTCCTATGTAAGCTTGAACACTGAAAGAAACCCAATAAGGTTAGATTTCAATTCACAATAAAAAGATTCTTGATAATGTGAGTAACATAATACAAAGAGCTCTCCTTGTCAACAATCTTGGGGCAGGTTTTCTATTCTCCATTCCCTGCCTGTGAAGGGGTTGGATTAGATGACCCTCAAAACTCTCATTTATGCAATATTATCTATGTGTATTCATAAGGCAAACTGTAGTATCTAGCAAGCCTTTCTGGGAAATGTTCACCTAGAAATAGTCTAATATCAATAAGTAAAAGGACAAAGCTCACATCCTCTAGCCGATTTAGCTCTGCCTGGTAAGGCCTGTTATTAAGAACACAAAGCCTGCAATTACTGCAGGTTCGAGCCCGGCCCAAGGTTGACTCAGCCTTCCATCCTTTATAAGGTAGGTAAAATGAGGACCCAGATTGTTGGGGGGGCAATAAGTTGACTTTGTAAATATATACAAATAGAATGAGACTATTGCCCTATACATTGTAAGCCGCCCTGAGTCTTCGGAGAAGGGCGGGGTATAAATGTAAACAAACAAAAAAAAAAAAATAGCCACAGAACATTCAAAAAATAGTATAAAATTACAAAATGTACTTTATTTATACATCACAGGACTTTTTTCTATATGTTCCTGGAAACCTATATATTACCTTCAAGGTTAATGGCCATTGCTGAGGAAAACAGAAGGTAGCTGTTGTGGTCCGCCAACAGCCTGCAGAGCTGGCAACGGATTCGGACAGCAATGAGGCTGAGGAAGAACACGGGCCAGTCCTGGAGGCTGCGGAAGACCCAGATGAGGGCTCTGCATCGGAGGCAGAGGTGGGGCCAGGGCCATCTGGGAGTGATGGGCAGACTCCAGAGCCTCCAGAGACTGACAGTAGTGAGGCAGAGGAACAGGAGGAGCCTGTTCCTAATGCACGCATGAGAAGAGCTGCCAGAAGGCAAGAGCAGCTAAAGCAAAGAGGACGACTCGGGAGTAGGGCCAAGAAATGATTGGCCCCTCCCAT
Source organism: Ahaetulla prasina (assembly GCF_028640845.1). Lineage (NCBI taxonomy): Eukaryota > Metazoa > Chordata > Lepidosauria > Squamata > Colubridae > Ahaetulla > Ahaetulla prasina. The sequence continues at coordinate 273,871,116 of NC_080539.1, forward strand.
AAGGCTTAAAAGACCAGCAACGGCGTTTGGGCTCTTTGTCGGAAAACAACGTTGATAAACGTGCTCCTTGTCTTGCTGCATTTATTTCTTGTCAGCGTCTTCTGCTTTTGAACTTTTGCCAAGAAAATCCTTTGGCAGTTTGCCTAATTAGACCAAGGTTGGTGATAAGACTGAAGAATTGTGTTAGGAAGAATTTGCTTTGATTTAGTTTGGACTACATTGAGAATGAGTTAATTCTCAGCTGTTCTAATAAAGTCTGTTTGTTTTTGAACTTATTGCGTCTACTACTACCTACTTGGGCCTGGGTCACAACAGCAGCTCTAGACCGCTTCTACTTCTATAGAGGCAAACTGATAGGGGAGAAATTACCAAAAACGGAGAGATTTGACAACGACTGATATAATAAGCCCCTAATAAAGTTGACTTTTTATGTGCCAACTGCAAGTCAAGATGGCAAGTCATCATTTAAAGTAATTTGGAGGAATTCAAGCACAGAAATAGCATGAAGCCTATTTCCGCCCTGCCCTGTTGGAGAACAGGCACTACTTTGGATGAACCTCATTAAATCTTTATGGAGAATTTACCAAGCTGGTGCTTACTCAGGGTATATAGTCAGCTCTCTTTGTATTACAGTCTATCTCTGCCATGCATGTCAATAGTAAATCAACATATGTTCTCAGGACGGGCACTCAGCACAAAATGCTGCTAGTGAATGGGAGAAGATGAACACAACTGACATTGTTTATCCAGATGACATGGCTGTCTCAGGCTTGGAGCAAACCGTTATTAAACCAAGAGGCAGCAGGATAAGTTATGAATTGCAGTCCAACTGCCAAGAGCTGAATCCAAGATCCATTAAAAGCTGCAGGAGCGTTTCAGCAGATTTGAATGGGATTTTGATGATTCCAGAAGTCAAGTATCAGATGCTGCCAGATTCGCCCTGGAAGGGAAGCTGCATCGTTGTGCATTTTGCAACCAAAAAATATATTCGACTGCATTATTCTCTCAGTATCTGAAGGGATGTTATGTCTCATGTGACCAGCATTTGAATGCTTCCGGAATAACTAAAGTTTATTTTACCGGTGAGTCTCTCCGCATGATGAAAGGTGCTACGAAGTTTCTTTGCTGCCTCATTTTTACATGAGATAATAAGAATGCAAATTATCAAAGGGAAATTAAAAGGGGAAGAGTAATGTAACCACCAAGTTAATAGCCCTTAAAGTAGAATTTATATTTATGTGTATTAAACTAATGAACACAATAGCTTTTCTTCTGCATTCTAATTCTTCTCCCCATCTCATGCCCTGTTTCCTTTCCAAGACTTCTGTACACCAAAGATATAATGCAAGATGAAGCTTGTTAAATATTTGACAGAAAAATGTATATCTTCAGAGGGATTGCCAGGTCTGAAGGACCTTGGGCAAAGTGCTTTCTAGTTCTCCTTCCCCAATGATTCTCCATATTGCCCAGACTACCCGCTGTTACCCAGCAACCACTGTGCCGATACATTCATTACTTCCTCACTGGCATTTCTTCTTTATTTTTTCCTTCCAGGTGCCAACAGTTACCCAGCATGCAGAATAAAAACACTAGGTGATGAAGCAACCAGTCAATCCTTCAGCAACTTTGCCCTGTGCTGCATCTCATTTTCAGTACAAGTATTTTACAAAGTGCAAGTTGCAGACAGCTGAGTATTTGATCCAATTAAAGATTGAGAATCTTTAGTGAGGATCCCGGACCAGCGATAAGCTTGCTTTCTAGTCTCATCATTAAGTGCACATCCCAAAAATGCATCTGATTCATTCAGGTGTCTGTTTTTGTTTCCTGCATTTAAGATGTGGAAGCTTTTCTGCTTGAAATGCCTACTTGTCTTTGGCTCAAAAGTCTTCTTGGGAGCCCATCTGGTCTGCAGGATCCCAGACTAACTATAGAACTACCTATTACGTTATTTGCAACCTTCAGTTGAATCAATGACTGTTCCGAATTAATGACTTGATATTTATATAGTAAATTTATTCTAGATATATAAATGCAAAAAATATAAGATCAGTGCACCAGCCACAGGCATCATAATATGGAAGGTAGGGATGTGTCATAGTGTCATAACACCAAAACTATAATTTATGTCAGAAGATGGGACGCAAGTACTTTATGGTAGAGAATGTGTCATGATCTCACTGCATATGTCATTTTGATGTAATCTTGGATGGCTGCAGATGCCTCTCTTTAGTTCCTTTATGCTGATAATTAGCTTGCCAGTAATAATTGGTTATCAAACTAATTATGCTGCTACTTTTACCACAGAACTAAGATGCATGGTAGATTAAAACACATTATGAATTACTATGGAAGGCATACATTGATATGCACATATTAACTCCTACACTACTAATGCTTTATGGATCCTTGGGAGCTCATGTTTTTCTAGAGGATTATGTAGGTGATAGCCAATACATGGAGTTGATGTAAGTCTATGTACATCTATTTAGAAGTAAATCCTACTGAATTTGATATAATTTATTCATACTGCAGTGAATGTGATAAAAGTACAGGTTAAAGGTAATCTTGGAGCATTTCTGTAAATGGGAGACTGGACGCTATCTTGAGACATTGCTTAACAACAGTAATTAAATGAAATCCAGCTGCAAACCACTCACCCACTCACACACACGAAAACACACACACACACACACACATTTGCACATACATATATAAACACACTTTTATTTTAGGATTGGGGAAACTTGTATTCTCCATGCACACATGTACCTATGAAAACATGCACATACATTTGATGTACATATATAAACAAACTTCTTTTGGGGAAACTTGTATTCTCCATATATCAGCATAGCTACTATTATCATACTTATAGAATAGGAACACCAAGAGAACTGCAGGCTCCCCAGTTGTCAGGATTCTAGAGCAGCGGTCCCCAACTTTTGCGGCTTGGTAGCCCAGCTTGGGGGGAGGGGTGGTAGGTGAGAGGGGAACCAGGTAGCACAAGTGGCAGATCGGTGCATGCATGTGCATGTGTGTGCAGCTTGACTTGTGCAAGCGGTGAGCCGGCATACATGCGTGTGCAGCTCATCTTGCGTAAGTTGAGCTGTGTGTATGCACATGTGCAGCAGTGTGCTGCTCGTGAGATCTAGTTCCGAATAGGCCACAGACCAATAGTGGGCCATAGCCTGGGGGTTGGGACAGCTGTTCTATAGGACCAAAGATTATAGAAAGAATTAACCCTTAACAACAGAAGTGTTTTCCCAACTCTGGCCAACTGACACCACACTATGGATCCATTTCTGCTTGCTGATAACTCTAGATTTAAGAACCCATAGCCCATCTGAACCTCTGGGCATACCAGCTGTCACCTATTGCTCTCCTGGGTTCTGGCTGGTCTTTGCATGTGCCGGAGCATCAGAAACCAGAAGAGCAGCTGATTGGTGCACATGCGCATGCCAGAAACTGGAAGGTCAGCTTCCCGGCGCATACATGAGTGCCGGGGAAATGTTCCTCTGGTTTCTGGCGCTCTCATGTGTGCACATAGGGGAGCTACTCTTCCAGTTTCTGGTGCTCCCTCGCATCCGTGCTGGGGAGCTGCTCTTCCAGTTTCCGGTGCTCTCCCTGTGCGCATGGCTCCCATTCCCACTCGGTGCTGAAAAGGTTCACCAACACTGGCATATAAAATGTGTATCAAAATATAAAACATCAGAGCAGTGAATCATTTTAAAAACACACAGCATGTGTGATGAATAAAATTATGAATGAAATTAAATTGTGTATAAGCAGCTGCTGGGGTGGCTAAACCAGTGGTGAAATCCAGAAGGTTCTGACAAGTTTGGAGAACCAGCAAATACCACCTCTGGCTGGCCCCAGAGTGGGATGGGAATGGAGATTTTGCAGCATCCTTCCCCTGGAGTGGGGTGGGAATGGAGATTTTGCAGTATCCTTTCTCTGCCACGCCCACCAAGCCACGCCCACCAAGCCACAACCACCAAACCACACCATGTCCACCAAGCCACACCATGCCCACCAAACCACGCCCACAGAACCGGTAGTAAAAAAAATTGAATTTTACCACTGTCCTAAACCTATGGCCAGATATTTAGATCATTTAGCCAATGGGCAGCAGTGCTTGAGATCTTGGATAAGACATATATTGGCTGGAGACCATGGAAGAGGAGGATCAACATATCAAGCACAGTAGGTTGGAGAGGGCTGATCTAGATCACAAGCACAATGCCAATTTCAGTTCTTCCACTCAAGCCAATAAATCACATATTGTTTTGTTGTTAAGTGATTCTGGTTTCCCCATTGACTTTGCTTGTCAATAGTTCACAAAAAAATGATCACATGATCCTAGGAACACTGCATTCATCATAAATATGAACCAGTGGTCCAGCATCCAAATTTTGATCACATGACCATGGGGATGTTGCAAGGGTGGTAAGTGTGAAAAATGGTCACAAGTCATTTTTTTCAGGGACGTAACTTTGAACAGTCACATAAACAGACCACCTGTATTCACTTTCATATCTGATTTAGAAATATATAAAAAATAGGGCAAATATCTAAGGAAATACATAACACTAAGAGAAAGAAATGATAATTCCTTGGGGGTGCATCTAAATGAGGCTGGAATATTTTCCTTCACCTATAGCCTTGACAGCTGTTGCGGTTATGTCTGGCTGAATATCCATTTTAGAGTTCTCAGATCCTTGACAAAACTACCATCACAGGATAAATTAACATCTTTTCCACCACAGTTTAATTTCTGAATTAAAAAAGCAACTCACATAACACCAAGGATGCATTCCTCTAAATGGTTTCTGCAACATGCTTGAAATTAGTCTTTCCCTTATATAGACTCTTGGCTTTAGCAGACGTTATAATCTACAGTGGCAAACAGGAAGCACTCCAACAATTGTATAAACATTGCATCTGCCGTATTTAATTGCTCCTCTAGCTTCGCCAAGGTAAAAACACAAAAGTGCGATTCATTTTCTGTTGTGCTCACTTTACCTTGTACTTTTCATTGTAGAAATAATGTGTAGAAGTACACATTATTCTTTTGGCTTAATTTCCATGTTTTAGAAGAAAAAAAAATATCCTGTAACTGTATCTCTGTGTGCATAACGCTTTATGTGTTCAAATATTTCCAAAGCATAACCTGATTACCATACATAACATGGGAAAAATTTTTACACAATGCATAGTGTAGAACTTTAATTGGAAGAAGAGGCTCTAGGCCAGTTGCACCGCTTAATAGCAAAAGGTTCTCGTACAAAGCAGAGGTTCTCTAATTGTGGGTTGTGTCCACCTGGAGTTTTGCATGCAAATTGGAAGTTGTTTGCAAATTTCTGGGTGGCTGAAAGACTTGATAGGTAGATGGGCAAGGAGTATATGCCTGCAGAGACCCAACTCCTAAGAAAGCCAGACAGAAAGTATTCTATTTTGCGTATGGCATACAGTTAATATGGAAAAGTGGCATATAGCGATAGCAGTAGCACTTACACTTATATATGGCTTCATAGTGCTTTTTACAGCCTTCTCTAAGCGGGTTACAGAGTCAGCCTATAGCCCCCAACAATCTGGGTCCTCATTTTAATGACCTCAGAAGGATGGAAGGCTGAGTCAACCCTGAGCTGGTCAGAATCAAACTCCTGGCAGTTGACAGAATTAACCTGCAATACTGCATTCTAACCACTGTGCCACCATGCCTCTTACCTGGAATCTCTTTGATGCAGTCTGAGAGAGATGTAGTAGTCTGGCTGCTCTTTATTCCAGATATTTTTTTATTTGAGATGAAAATTTAACAGGGGCTGGGATTATGTAACCCAGTGGTTCTCAACCTTTATAGTGCTGTGACCCCTTTAATACAATTCCCCACGATGTGACAACCCCAACCATAAAATTATTTTCGTTTTGAATTTATCACACCTGAAGCCGTATTGGCTAGCGATCTGAACTGCTTGTGATTGCCTTGAGGACGGAGGCATTAAAGCGGAGACTCCTCCCCTATTAAGTTTATTGCGCCTGAAGCCAGATTAGGCTAGCGATTGGGACTGATTGCAGCTGGCTTGAGAGGGAGACATCAGAGCAAAGATTTCTCTCTTTTTTAATTCATCGCACCTGAAGCCGAATTCGGCTAGCGATTTGAAGAGCCTGCAGCTGGCTTGTGAAGTCAACCATTGGAGCGCGATTCTTCGACTCGCAAGTATACTTCCCATATTTCCGATGGTCTTAGGCGACCCCTGACAAATCGTCATTCGATCTCCAATGGGGTCCCGACCCACAGTTGAGAACCGCTGATCTAACCACACTAAGTCCAAAGCAAAGATCTGGTAGGAGGGTTGGCCTTTTTTATGGATCCCAAGCAGGGATGGTATTGACTTACCTTCGCTACTGGTTCACAAATGTAAGTGTGCACATGACACCTCTATGCATGCGCAGAGCATTAAAAACGGGACGTGATGATGTCCGGGTGGATGGGCAGAGCCTCCCACACCCACCACTACTGGTTCCCCCAAACCAGATAGAACCGACTGAATACCACCACTGATCCCAAGGTGTGAAGTTGGTATCATAAGCTTTGCTTACGGTTGAAAGGGTTGAAAAAGAGAACACAACACCTGCAGAACTCTGTGTCCTGCGAAAGACAGTCAGAAAGAAGTCCATGCTGCATATGGTGCATGGCTGTTAGGGAGCAGACCCAGAGAGTAGGCCAGTGGGAAGAGATAATGGTGTTCATTAGCTTTCAGTAGCTGTGGATAAAGACAGCATGCTTGTTTGGCCATTGCCTGTAGCTATTCCCACCCAGGATATACAGTAACAGCAACTCCAGGAAAATGGAATAGCCAAATCCCTTAGAGAAATTTGTACCTAATGGAATGTTAGGTGGACAAAACATGTCATGATTTTGTCTTATTTTCTGTTTTAAGACACTCTAGAGTAAGTAAGACAGAATTCATTGGAAAAAGACCCCAATGTTTTGAAAAATCAAAGGCAATTAAAAAAGAGGGTGACAAAAGATAAGGTGGTTAAAAATTACTACCAATAACACAAACGTGAAATCACAAAAACTCAAAGAAGCTGCTACTGACAGTTGAAGTTTGGGTGAAATTATGTCTGATTAATGCAATGAGAGTTCAACTGTTTATCAAAAACAAGAGTGATCTTCTATGCAAGCAGATGCATGTAACTACACATTCATGTAAGAACGGATTTTCATACCAATGTGCAGATATGGGAATCCACACACATTTTTAGAAATAGGAGGCTCATTCTCTCCCTTGGGAGAAAGAAAGCTAGATGCTCATTGTTTTGAATCATCTATATACAGGTAGTCCCTACTTACAACAGTTCATTTAGTGACCGTTCAAAGTTACAGCAGCACTGAAAAAAGTGACTTATGACTGTTTTTCACAGTTACAAACTTTGCAGTATCTCCATCATCACATGTTCAAAATTTATATGCCTGGCAACTGGTTCATATGTTTGATGGTAGCAGTGTTCCATGGTCATGTGATTACCTTTTGTGACCTTGACAAGCAAAGTCAATTGGGAAGCCAGATTCATTTAACTGGGTTCCTAATTTATCAACTTATTCACTTAATAACAGGCAAGAAAATGGAGCAAAACTCACTTGATAAGTGTTTTACATAACAATACAAATGTTGGGCTCAATTGAGGACATAAATTGAGGATTACCTGTATAAGGTTCATAATTGAAAAAAAACGTTCTGTCGGAATTCCAGAATATTTGGAACATGGTGCTTGGTATAGAAAATGATTTTATATAATTCTTTAGATGCTTTTTACACAGTTTTTGACACCTATAAGAAGAACAAGGTGTGTACATATGGTTGTATATACATAAACACATTTCATACCTTTAAAAAATAAGAAAAGGAAAGCACCAATATATTCTAAATAATCCAAAGAAAAGTTGGAATATGGTAGAATTACACTGTAGAGGCACTGGTAGTGTTATTCTGACTTACTCATGATTTATTGAACCCAATTGTACCCAACATGCTGTGCCACAAACTGACCAAATAGCCTAGAGCTGCACTGTATGCTAGATCAAAATGAATTCAGCCATTTCTTGGTGGATTGTACAAATATATCCATAACCACAACAATGGCTGAGTTTAGCAACAGGTTAGAGCAGCGTTTCTCAATCTTGCAGCTTCCAGAATTCCGGGCGTTGAAGTCTACACAGCTTAAAGTTGCTAAGGTTGAGAAACACTGAATTAGAATAAAATATAGCAAGCTAGTTTGAAACTCCGTACAGGATATGAACTCAGGCAGAGTGTTCAAAAGAAACGTTAACAATTGTTCCTTCCCCTTCCGTGAATTATTTTGTCTTTACTTCATACATTCTTCAGAAAGGAAGGACGTATTTCATAACCATACAAACAGTGACAGATTTCTCTTCCCCTTCAGGTTCGTTAAGCTTCCTAAAAATGTCATATTTATAAACGTAACAGCAGAAAGACAGCAACTCCCACTGTCTTGCCCCTTAAAATGGAGTGTTGTCTTTTAAATGTGTTATCTTCTCTACCCCAGAGCATCGTGATTTCCACAAAGGGTCTTTTCATATCTGGACATTTTTCACATCCAAACACCTCTCTTGTCACCTTTCGGCAGGCTTATGACATCACCACTTTGGCATAATCGGCCTGAAATGAATTGTGCTTCTGAAAAATATGGCAAAATGCTAAAGCAATCTTCTCGAGGACTGACACCGCAGATGGGCCAGCTAATTGAAATATGTTGTATGCGTCCCACATACAAACTGTCAGAAAGCATCAGGAATATGAAAAGCCAGCTCTACCTCCAAATGTTTTTGGCACTGAACAGCTGCTATCAGCAGAAATAGAAGACAGAAACAAAACTTGACCTAAGATGCCATCCTACAAACATCAAAATATCCTATTCCTCCCTAGGTTTTAACACAACCTTTTCCAATTAGGTGCCTCCCAAATAAGCTCGACTCCAATTTTTATAAATTCTAGCCAGTCTAACTCTGAGCCAGGTTGGGCAAAGTTTTTGTGATATTTTAAAGGTGACAGTATTGCATTCAGTTGTTAAAGCTCATAGAATAGATCATCCTGGCAGAATGAAGAAAAAAATGCTCACAAAATAATTCCTACTGAAAAGGTTTCTTGTCCAGTCATTATTTTTTTTTTTGAATTTATATCCGCCTTTCTCTGAAGACTCAGGGCGGCTTACATTGTGTAAGGCAATAGTCTCATCCTATTTGTATATTTATATACAAAGTCAACTTATTGCCCCCCCAAAAATCTGGGTCCTCATTTTACCTACCTTATAAAGGATGGAAGGCTGAGTCAACCTTGGGCCTGGTGGGACTCGAGCGTGCAGTAATTGTAATTGCAGGCAGCTGTGTGTTAATAACAGGCTGCATTAGCCTGGTGAGCCACTTCCCAGCCCTATCTAACTCAGATGTGTGTGTATGTGCTCATCTCCATTTCGTAGCCAAGAGAACCAGCGTTGTCTGAAGATGTTTCCCTGATCATGAGGCCAGCATGAGTGTACACCAAGATCCACGGAATGCTGTTGTCTTCCCATCAAAGTGGTACCTATTTATTTACTTGCATGCTTTCAAACTGCTAGATTGCCAGGAGTTGGGGCAAGAATGGGAGTTCATCCCATCACACAGTGCTTGGGTCTTGAATTGCTAACTTCCGGTTAACCGCCAGGCTACTGCACTCCTTTCAATAAAAAGATCCGTATACAATTGAAGTTTCAACTGGATTGCATTTGTTGGCAATCAAACTAGGCTAGTTAATTCAGAAAAAGTCTCCTTAAATTTTATAAGTGGAATAGTTTCCATGACTAAAAATTCAAAGTTCTGTATGTCTATGTACAAGCACAAAGGATTTCACCCCTCTTTTTCCTTCCCGCTGCAACTTCTACTTTGTTGTGCCTCGTCCTCCCTCCTCTTCTAAGCTGGGCCCCTCCCGTCTACACCCAGGCCTGTTATCAGACTTCGAGTCTGATAATGAAGATGAACGGCCTGTCATGCCTCCAGCCCCCGGCCCTGGCCCTATGCCCGGAGAGGATTCCAGGAATGAACAAACAAACCTCACTCATACGGCGTGTGTTCCTTTGGCTCAGCCATCAGAGGAAGTCAGCCATGGATTGGAATTACTCGGGCCCCCTCCTTATTTATTTATTTATTTAGATTTTTATACCGCTCGAAGGGCGGTGTACAGCCAAATTATAAAAACAATACAATATACAATTAAAACAAAGACTTAAAACAAGCATATTCCATAAATGGCCAAAATTTAAAACAATCAAATTTAAAACTCTTAAAATTCATAAATAATAACCCCAATTAAAATTATTTAAGATTAAAAATTTAAGCCAGTCCCGCTTGAATAAACAAATGCGTTTTCAGCTCACGGCGAAAGGTGCGAAGGTCAGGTAATTGGCGCAAACCAGGGGGAAGTTCGTTCCAAAGGGTAGGAGCTCTGACAGAGAAGGCCCTTCCCCTGGGGGCCGCCAGCTGACATTGCTTGGCGGACGGCACCCTGAGAAGACCCTCTCTGTGTGAGCGTACGGGTTGGTGGGAGGCATGAGGTAACAGCAGGCGGTCCCGTAAGTACCCGGGCCCTAAGCCATGGAGTGCTTTAAAGGTGGTAACCAAAACCTTAAAGCGCACCCGAAAGACCACAGGAAGCCAGTGCAGACTGCGCAGGAGTGGTGTTACGTGGGAGCAACGTGTGGCTTCCTCAAACACCCGCGCAGCTGCATTCTGAACTAACTGAAGCCTCCGGTTGCACTTCAAGGGGAGCCCCATGTAGAGAGCATTGCAATAATCCAAACGAGAAGTGACAAGAGCGTGAGTGACCGTGCATAAGGCATCCCGGTCAAGGAAGGGGCACAACTGGCGGACCAGGCGAACCTGGTAAAAAGCTCTCCTGGAGACGGCCACCAAATGATCTTCAAACGACAGCCGTCCATCCAGGAGAACACCCAAGTTGTGCACCCTTTCCATTGGGGCCAATGACTCGCCCCCAACAGTCAGCTGCAGTTGCAGCTGACTGTACCGGGATGCCAGCATCCACAGCCACTCCGTTTTGGATGGATTGAGCTTGAGCCTGTTTCTCCCCATCCAGACCCGTATAGCTTCCAGGCACCGGGACAGCACTTCGACAGCTTCGTTGGGGTGGTCCGGGGTGGAAAAGTACAGCTGCGTGTCATCAGCGTACAGATGGTAACTCACCCCGAAGCCACTGATGACCTCGCCCAGCAGCTTCATATAGATGTTGAACAGGAGAGGTGAGAGAATCGACCCCTGAGACACCCCACAAGTAAGGTGCCTCGCGGTCGATCTCTGCCCCCCTGTCAACACCGTCTGCATCCGGTCAGAGAGGTAGGAGGAGAACCACCGATAAACAGTGCCTCCCACTCCCAAACTCTCCAACCGGTGCAGCAAGATACCATGGTCGATGGTATCAAAAGCCGCCGAGAGATCTAACAGGACCAGGGCAGAGGAACAACCCCTATCCCTGGCCCTCCAGAGGTCATTCACTAACGCGACCAAAGCTGTCTCCGTATTATGTCTGGACTGGAAGCCGGACTGGAACGGGTCTAGATAGACAGCTTCATCCAGGTACCGGGGAAGCTGCCATGCAACCACACTCTCTACAACCTTCGCCACAAAGTGCAGGTTGGAGACTGGACGATAATTTCCTAAAATAGCCGGGTCCAGGGAAGGTTTCTTGAGGAGGGGTCTCACCACCGCCTCTTTCAAGGCGGCGGGGAAAACCCCTTCCAACAATGAAGCATTTATAATTCCCTGGAGCCAGCCTCGTGTCACCTCCTGTGTGGCCAGCACCAACCAGGAGGGACACGGGTCCAGTAAACATGTAGTTGCATGGAACCTCCCCAGTAACCTGTCCACGTCCTCGAGAGCCACAGAATCAAACTGATCCCAAACAACCTCAATAAGACGCGTCTCTGTCATTTCACTTGGATGATCGCAATTTTGGTCTAAACTATCCCGAAGCCGAACGATTTTATCGTATAGATAACCGTTAAACTCCTCAGCACGTCCCTGCAAGGGGTCATCCCGCCCCTCCTGATGAAGGAGAGAGCGGGTCACCCGAAACAGGGTGGCTGGGCGGCTATCTGCCGACGCAATGAGGGTGGAAACGTAAGAACGTTTCGACTCCCTCAGTGCCACTAGGTAGGTCTTAGAAAAAGACCTAACTAGTCCGATCAGCCTCGGAACGGCTAGACCTCCAGGTACTCTCTAGGCGTCTTCTCCGGCGTTTCATCTCTCTCAGCTCCTCAGAAAACCAAGGAGCCAATTGAGATCTACGCCGGGTCAGAGGCTGCAAAGGCACGACACGGTCCAAAGCTCCAGCCGCGGCCTATTCCCAGGCTGCAACTAGTTCTTCAGCCGTGCCGTGGGCAAGATCCTCAGGGAACGGCCCAAGCTCCATCAGGAACCTCTCAGGGTCCATCAGGCGCCTGGGACGGAACCAACGCATTGGTTCCGTCTCTCTGCGGTGGTGAGCGGTGGTCCAAAAGTCCAAGCGAAGGAGAAAATGATCTGACCATGACACAGGTTCCGTCGCTAAATCTCCTAATTCCAGATCCTGACCCCTCCCTTTCCCAAACAGCAGGAGACAATTCAAAGTGGGAGGATCCTCGCTTCCGGAGATCTGAGAGGCGACGCCAGCAGAAGGAATGGAGGGGCAGGCCTGGATAAATGCTGAGTCATGGAGCCACACCCCACAGCCTATATAAAGGACCTGCTTTTGGCATTCCAACCTTGAGTCAAGCAAAGTCTCATCTAGTTTGCTGGTATCGGACTCTGTCGCTGACGTCACACCTTGGACTCCTGCCTGCCCTGAGAAACCTCAAAGGAATTTGGCAAGCTGCAAAGGCTTCGTTGCCACATTTGATATGGACTTCCTAGACCCGGTCGTCAGAGGGGGAAATGGGACATGACATCCTTATTCTGAGCTGGAAGACTCTCAAAAGGTGTTCTGAGTCTCACAAGTGGATTTTCTAGCAGATTCAAGAGGCTGTAAAGGCTTGAGAAATTTCAAATCAGGCAGAAACCATGCTCACAGCCAGGCTCCCTGTAGCTATCATTCTGAAACTAGCTACAAATTTATCATCAATTGCCAGAAGTATGTGAGCATCTATTTTTCTCCCATATACTACTAGAAGTAATATATTTACCAGAAAGTAAAACAACTTTGAATTTAATATAATTCTGCTTCTACCCCTTCCAAACAAGAAAGATTAGACAGGAAAAATAATTGCCTGCCTCTGGTACTGTATTATCCATGAATCTCAAATGACTGTAACAGAATCATTTGAAATTATAGAGAAGAAGGATAGAAGTAGGATCTCCCTACTGAGCATGTCCAAGATGGCGCCGCCCTGCTGATCGGGGGAGCGGCAGTGGGCCTTTTCGGGCCCTGTCCGGTTCTGGGGGGGGCCTTGGTGACATCTTAGGCCCCCGGACCTGATGGAGGAGCATCCAGTCACCCGGAGGAGGGGTGACTTGGCGCAGGACGACTCCGGGGGGCGTTGGGAGGAGCCCGGGCGTCCTGCTGCAGCGGTGGTCATGGCGGCTGGCGGCGGCTTGCCGGCTTGCCGGGCGGCGGCTTGCCGCCCGGCCTTTTCGGGCCCTGTCCGGTTCTGGGGGGGGCCTTGGTGACATCTTGGGCCCCCGGACCTGATGGAGGAGCATCCAGTCACCCGGAGGAGGGGTGACTTGGCGCAGGACGACTCCGGGGGGCGTTGGGAGGAGCCCCGGCGTCCTGCTGCAGCGGTGGTCATGGCGGCTGGCGGCGGCTTGCCGGCTTGCCGGGCGGTCGCGCTTGCCGCCGGCCTTTGTTGGTTTTCTGGCGGCGGCGGCGGCGGCGGCGGCGGGGTCACTGATGTCCAGGCCCCTTGGACCCCGCCCGTGGGAGGAAGCAGTGGCGGCCTGGCAGCTAGCCGGGCGGCTTGCTGGGCGGTCTGCGGCTTGCCTGGCTGCCGCCGGCCTTTGTTGGTTTTCTGGCGGCGGCGGCGGCGGCGGCGGCGGGGCCTTTGACATCTTGGGCCCCTTAGATCCCCGCCCTGATGGAGGAGGCTTCAGTCGTGGAGGAAGATGGAGGACGGGCGACTTCAGGGCGAGGGAGGAGCCCGGAGCCCCGGAGGAGGCCCAGTGGAGATCTGGAGGGCCTACCGGGCCCCGTCGGCCTTTGTTGGTTTTCTGGCGGTGGCGGCCTGGCTTTTCGTCTGGCGTCGGTGGAGTGACTGGCGTCCCTTCCTAGTTGGGGGATGTCGGTGGCCTCATCTTGGCGGCGATGGGACGCTTTGGTGACGACGGCCGGGCGGAGGTGGCGGTGGCGGCCTACCTCGGCGCTTCAAGGTGGCGGACGGCCTGTTTAACATCTCTACCATCGGTCCGCCCCCCCCCTCTCCTTCTTCCTTAGTCCACCCCTGACTATTTATAGGTGGGTGGCGAACTGACTGAATGAGTGGTTTTGTTTTCTACCCCACGAGGATCACTATTGACTGCTTCCCATCAGGACTGACTGACAGACCGGTTGTGGTCACTGTATCATCTGTTACCATCTTGACCGGCCCAGGATGGGCCTCCTGCCGGACTTTCTTGGTGATGCGAACGTTTACGGCGGCTGACCTTCTTGCCCTGCGAGACGCCCCTCTCTCGCGGGTTTGGCCCTCCATACTATCGAGGGCCCACCTTGAGGACGGGCTTTGGAGCCCCGAGAGGTGGCATGCTAAAATAGGAGGCTTAGGGCTTTTAATTAGTTGTTTTAAGAAATTTTTAAGGGAGTTTTAATGGGGATTTTAAGGGTTGGGAGGGAGGGATTCACGGGTAGGGGAGAGAACCCGTCGGGAGGGGTGGGAGGGTTAGGGCGGGTATTGGGAGTAGCCCGCCGGGTGGGGAGCCAGTCCTTGCAGCTCGTGGCGGTTTAGTAATGGGTTCGGAGGTTATAGGGGATTACGTTCCTTTTGGTGAGGGTGGTTCCATTTGCACGGTAAGTGGGAGGGGCAGATATGGCGGAAGGGGGGGACCGCATTGTTTTGGGGGGGCGCGCGCTCGATGTCTGCAGGCGATCGCGCCCGATCCCCTCCTTCTCCCGTCCCCGGATGGTCAAGACCCTCAGAGCCTGGGCCTTCGTCTGATGTTATGCAACGCACGGTCCGTGGCCAATAAGGCCCCTAATACATGATCAGATTCAGGGGTGCCGCGGATATTATAGGCGCACGGAGACCTGGTTGGGCACTGAAGGGGGCGTGCCCCTGGTCGAGATGTGCCCACCGGGTTTCCGTGCATTCCATCAGCCGAGGGCCCAGGGTAGGGGTGGTGGGGTGGCGGTTGTTATTAAAGAGAGTCTAGAGCCGAGGGAGACCACTGTACCTCAGATTGCCGGGTGTGAATCCTCTTGTGAGGTGGGGTCATAGGTGTCAGATGGGCTTGCTGGTCACGTACCTGGCTCCTTGCTGCGTGACAGCCGCCCTGCCCGAGCTCCTGGAGGTGCTGGCTGGGGTGGCAGTTGAGACCCCCAGACTTTTAGTCATGGGGGACTTTAACTTGCCATCTTCCGGCTCGTCATCGACGGCAGCTCGGGAGTTCATGGCTTCCATGACGGCCTTGGACCTGACCCAAGTAGTTGATGGCCCTACTCACATTGGGGGTGGCACTCTGGACCTGATTTTTGTCTCTGGTCAGTGGTTGAGAGATCTGGACTTAAAGGAAATAGTCATTGAACCTTTGTCATGGTCAGATCACTCTCTTCTTCGCCTGGACTTTCTGACCGCCATTCACCACCGCAGGGAGACGGAGCCGACACGATGGTTCCGTCCCAGGCGCCTGATGGACCCGGATGGGTTCCGGACGGAGCTTGGGCCATTTCCTGAGGGTCTGGCTCACGGCTCGGTTGAGGAACTTGTTGCGGCCTGGGAACGGGCCGCGGCGGGGGCCTTAGACCGTGTCGTGCCTTTGCGGCCTCTGACCCGGCGCAGGTCCCAACCGGCTCCTTGGTTCTCCGAGGAGCTGAGAGGGATGAAGCGCCGGAGAAGACGCCTAGAGAGTTCCTGGAGGTCTAGCCGTTCAGAAGCTGATCGGACACTAGTGAAGTCCTATACTAGGACTTACCTAGTGGCATTGAGGGAAGCGAGGCGTAGCTACGCCTCCCTCATTGCATCGGCAGATAACCGCCCAGCCGCCCTGTTTCGGGTGACCCGCTCCCTCCTACACCAGGGGGAGCGGGATGACCCGTTGCAGGGACGTGCTGAGGAGTTTAACGGTTATCTATACGATAAAATCGTTCAGCTTCGGGATGGTTTGGACCAAGATTGCGGTGATACGGGTGAGACGGCTGAGGGTGGTCTTGGTGACATTTTATGGGATGAGTTTGACCCTGTTGCTCCCGAGGACATGGACAGGTTGTTGGGGAGGCTGAATGCCACCACATGTTTACTGGACCCGTGCCCCTCCTGGTTGGTGCTGGCCACGCAGGAGGTGACCCGAGGCTGGCTCCAGGCGATTACGGGCGCTTCCTTGGTGGAGGGTGTCTTCCGCCGCCTTGAAAGAGGCGGTGGTGAGGCCCTCCTCAAGAAGCCTTCCTGACCCGCTGTTTTAGGTAATTATCGTCGGTCTCCAACCTTCGCGGCGAAGGTTGTTGAGAGTATGGTGGCATATCAGTTTCCTTACACCTGGATGAAACTGTCTATCTAGACCTGCTCCAGTCCGGTTTCCGGCCCGGTTACAGCACGGAGACGGCTTTGGTCGCGTTGGTGGATGATCTCTGGAGGGCCAGGGATAGGGGTTGTTCCTCTGCCCTGGTCCTATTAGACCTCTCAGCGGCTTTCGATACCATCGACCATGGTATCCTGCTGCGCCGGTTGGAGGGATTGGGAGTGGGAGGCACCGTTTATCGGTGGTTCTCCTCCTATCTCTCCGACCGGACGCAGTCTGTGTTGACAGGGGGCAGAGGTCGGCCCGAGGCCCCTCACTTGTGGGTGCCGCAGGGATCGATCCTCTCGCCTTCTGTTCAACATCTACATGAAGCCGCTGGGTGAGATCATCAGTGGGTTCGTGTGAGGTACCAGCTGTACGCGGATGACACCCAGCTGTACTTTTCCACACCGGACCACCCCAACGGTTATCAAGTGCTGTCCCGGTGCCTGGAGGCCGACGGGTCTGGATGGGGAGAAACAGGCTCAAGCTCAATCCTCCAAGACAGAGTGGCTGTGGATGCCGCATCCCGGTACAGTCAGCTAAATCCGCGGCTGACCATCGGTGGCGAGTCATTGGCCCCGATGGAGAGGGTGCGCAACTTAGGCGTCCTCCTGGATGAACGGCTGTCTCTAGAAGATCATTTGACGGCCGTCTCCAGGAGAGCGTTCTACCAGGTTCGCCTGGTGCGCCAGTTGCGCCCCTTTCTGGACCGGGAGGCCCTTTGCACGGTCACTCACGCTCTTGTGACGCCTCGCCTGGATTACTGCAACGCCTCTACATGGGGCTTCCTTGAAGGGCATCCGGAGGCTGCAGTTAGTTCAGAATGCGGCTGCGCGGGTGATAGAGGAGCCCTCGTGGCTCCCGTATAACACCCATCCTGCGCAGGCTGCACTGGCTACCTGTGGCCTTCCGGGTGCGCTTCAAGGTTTTGGTGACCACCTTTAAAGCGCTCCATGGCATAGGGCCGGGTTATCTACGGGACCGCCTACTGCGACCAGATACCTCTCACCGACCCGTGCGCTCTCACAGAGAGGGACTCCTCAGGGTGCCGTCAGCTAGGCAGTGTCGGTTGGCGACGCCCAGGGGAAGGGCCTTCTCTGTGGGGGCTCCCACCCTCTGGAACGAACTCCCCCCAGGACTCCGTCAACTTCCTGACCTTCGAACCTTCCGTCGCGAGCTCAAGACACATTTATTCATCTGTGCAGGACTGGCTTAGATTTTTAAATTTAGAGGGGTTTTAAATTGATTTTAATATTTATATTTGATATTTATATTTCTATTTTTAATAATTCGGGCGCTAGAATAAGTTTTTTAAGGATTATTTTAATTTGTATATTGATATTGATGTTTTATATGCCTGTAAACCGCCCTGAGTCCTTTGGGAGATAGGGCGGTATATAAATTCGAATAATAAAATAAATAAATAAATAAATAAATAAATAAGTCTTCAAATCTCTTCTCCCCAAGGTCTTCATACTCTGGACCAGAGGTGGGTTTCCGGAAGTTCTGATCAGTTCTGGAGAACCGGTAGCGGAAATTTTGAGTAGTTCGGAAAACCAGTAGTAAAAATTCTGACTGCCCCTGCCCCTTATTCTCTGCCTCCCGAGTCCCAGCTGATCCAGAGGAAATGGGGATTTTGCAGCAACCTTCCCCTGGAATGGGGAGGGAATGGAGATTTTACAGTATCCTTCCCCTGCCATGCCCACCAAGCCACACCCACCAAGCCATGCCATGCCCACCAAGCCACACCCACAGAACTGGTAGTAAAAAAAATTGACCACTGTTCTGAACCCTCCTCCTGTTTTGGGATACCAGCTAGATTGTCCCAACTTCCTTACATGGGGCACCTCATGTTGGTTGCTTTTTATGCAGCCAGTCAATTTATGTATTTTTAAACTACTGTAGAAACTGTAGGACACTTTGCAGGCATGAGTCTGCTTGACATACCCATGTGATCTAGGATTAATCCTTCAAAAATTCAAGTAACAAAAATGAACAGTAACCAATTCCTATTCTGAGAAAGGCTTTGATTCTGTGAGGATCAAAGTTTATTACTAAGAGCAATTATTCTAGAATGAACTGGTAGACTTTAATGTGAACTGTGTTTTGTGATTATCAATTAAGAAAAAAAAAACTTGAAAGCCTCTGATTGCTTTAATTGCCCTATCTGCCTTCAGGATTTAATTATCACTTAATTTCCTTGCTTTTATAGTATTTTTCTTCCACATATCCAATAGAGTTTATTGTTAGAATGGACCACAGTATTGCCCACTTCTTTAAAGTAACACATTCAAATCAACCTACCTTAAACTGATCATTGCCTGGTTACAGCAAAGCAATTGTGTGAGAGCAGTTGTTTAACTTTGCAGGGACTCTGGTGCAAAGGCTGTATGCCACTGATATAACATTGACCAGTGATTTTTAATGAAGATGCAATTACAAAATAAATAGAGATAATGTAATATACACAATATTATCTTATTGAAGACACAGAAACAACTGGAAAGTCCATGGGTAGTTTGATTTTTTTTTTTTAACATATCTGTTTCTCTACATTTCCAACCACCTAAATTCAAATAGTACTTACTCCACAAATAAGATACTGGTAATATGTTTAACTTTTACTTTGAAAATCAACTAAAGCTAGAGGGGTCTATGACAATTTGCCATGTCCAACTCATCAGAGCCAACTTGCCACAGCTAACTTGCCATGGCCAAGTCGGTGCGGGCCAACTCACTATGGGACAAAGTTACACTAATATCAAAGAAATAATGGAATAGAATCATTAAAGAAAGGATGCAAAAGGAGGGACAGAATGAAATGTGAATGGCAAAACTTAAAATATTTTTTATTTATTTTAAATAATGCAACAGAATTGTAAAATTGTCCCGCTGCGAGTTGGCCATGGTGACTTGGCTGCGGCAAGTTGGCCATGGCGAGTTGACCGTGGCGAGTTGGCCGCAGCAAGTTGGGTGTGGCAAATTGTCCAATCCCAAAACTAGAGACACATGCATGATTCACCATTTACTGACATAACGCACTTCAGCATACTGAACCCAGTCCAAGTTTCAATTCAGCATACTGAAAAAAGCCTACCACTGCTGCGGGAGCTCAACTGAATACCATTTGTTTAGTAGACTCTGGTTAAATGAACTATTTTAGTATGAAATGGGAACCAAGTCATACCATTTCTGTACTTGAATTCAATAGCAGGACACCTGATGTTTACCTCGGTTTGTTATTCGCAACCAAAATTAATCATTATGCCCAAATCCTACAATTAAGGTAAAATAGCACATGACATCACAGCTAGATAAAAGTTTGAGAATCATAGATAACATCGTTTGTGGCTGAGTATGCATCTTTATTGTGGAACTGATAAAAATATTTTTGTTAGTGCACTTTTCAATAGCAGAGTGCTCAGCATGACTTCTATATCACCTTATACAGCAGGATTTAATTATACATTTCAAAACATAATCAGGCTTTAGATAAGAAACTGCACTAATCACTAATAAGATTTCTGTATACCTTCAATCATCATTGGCTGTACTAACAAGTAACAGGTTCCCAATTTCCTGTCGACCTAGGAACTAGAATCACACTTTAAAAAAAAAAATATCTCACCTTTATTGCTTTTATCAATAATTCAAAGCAACAAATATATGTAATATGAATATCTAATATGTTCTTTCCATTTATTTACCCCACAACAACCCTGTGAGGTTAGTGGGGTTGAGAAAGAATGACTGGCCCAAAGTCAGATTTTAATAAATTAACTTCTCATTCCAATTCCACCTCATTAGCAGATTACCACAAACCAAGTTAGCAAATTAATATTGATAAATCGGGGAAAGAAGATTATAAACGGAACAGATTCCAGTAAAAGCCACTATTAGAATAGAATAGAATAGAATAGAATAGAATTTTTTATTGGCCAAGTGTGATTGGACACAAAAGAAATTTGTCTTGGTGCATACGCTCTCAGTGTACATAAAAGAAAAGATACCTATATTATTTTTTTATTTTTTTATTTTTTTTTTGCATTTATATCCCGCCCTTCTCCGAAGACTCAGGGCGGCTTACATTAAGCAATAGTCTTCATCCATTTGTATATTATATACAAAGTCAACTTATTATTGCCCCCAACAATCTGAGTCCTCATTTTACCTACCTTATAAAGGATGGAAGGCTGAGTCAACCTTGGGCCTGGTGGGGCTTGAACCTGCAGTAATTGCAAGCAGCTGCTGTTAATAACAGACTGCATTAGTCTGTTGAGCCACCAGAGGCTCTTATTAGTATTAGTATTAGTATCAAGCAATGCCCAGAGCCAGCAAATAATATCAGTCACTAATGCTGAGTATTCAATATAGTCACATATCCACCCCAAGAGTAGGAACAGCTTGGGGAGCCTCTCTCTCCTTTGCCATTTATGGCTCAGCATGAGTGCCTGCCTGCTATTACTCCCCATGACTCAAGGATGGTACATGAGCAACTCATGGGCAGGTTTCAAAACCCATCGTTACTGGTTCGCTTGTGGGTGCATGGGCACTCACACATGCGCAGAAGTGTCCGGGCGGGTGGGCGGAGCCTCCTGCCACTGCCACTGCTACCATTTCACCTGATCCAGGGCGAACCAATAGCAACCCACCATTGGAGCACCTATACGTGAGACAAACTGATACAAAGTTCCATGAGTAAATAACTCTTCAATTCTTCAGGACGAGAGATTTCTCAATACATGCAAGAGGAAATTACAGGAATATAATACAGGTAGACTTACGACCACAATTGAGCCCAACATTTATATTGCTAAGTGAAACATTTGTTAAGTGAGTTTGCCCCATTTTATGACTTTTCTTGCTACAGTTATTAAGTGAAGCATTGCATGTGTTGAGTTAGTAACAGGGTTGGTTAAGTGAACCTGGATTTCCCCGTTGACTTTGCTGGTCAGAAGGTAGCCAAAGGTGACCCCGGGATACCGCAACTGTCATAAATATGACTCAGTTGCCAAGCATCTGACTTTTGATCACATGACCATGGGGATATTGCAGCGGTAATAATTGTGAAAAATTGTCATAAGTCACTTTTTTTAGTGCCATTGTAACTTTGAATGTTCACTAGATCAGGGGTCCAGTTTTGCTGGCTGGGGAATTCTGGGAGTTGAAGTACTCCAGGCTTAAAGTTGCCAAGGTTGGAGACCCCTGCACTAAATGAACTGTTGTTAGTTGAGGACTAACTGTACAGGAGAAATGAAGCGAAAGAAGTGTAAAGGCAATGATGCTTGTTCATCTTAGTCTACCTAGACAGCAGATATTCTTTCCAACCATCAGCGCCTAAGCAGTAAGAGTAAAAAGATTACCCCATCCTCCTTTAGGGGTTTGTAACCAGAGAGCATTATGTTTTAAGATGTTAAAATGTGAACAAACTACAGTGCTGTAAAACTGTAATTATAGGCAGCTTGCGCTAAAGCTACAAGGGAAGTTAAATTCACTGTAATTATATTGCTAGGGGCTCAAATGAAATGAGCCCTACTCCTAGACTAGTAAACAGGCACCCAAGATCTGTTTGATTTCATGCTCAGAGAAGTTAGATTAGGCAGTGTGCAAAGAATTTTTTACCCTCCTTTTAGCAAAACGAGTCTACTGCCTAGCAGCTTCGCTCTAGGTGTACCCTTGAGAAAGAGATGAAGGGTTGTCCCATACTGGGGAAATAAAGGTGTGAGGAAAAGAATCAGAACATCCCACCTTGTTGTCCTTGAACAGGGGGCCATGAAAAATTTGGATAGGTTTTCAAGATTCTATTAATAAAGTTATTACTCTGTTAATAAATTAACTGTCATGGTTCCAAGTAACACCCACAACCAAGTAAGACTCCGAGGCAGGCAATTCCTCAAAGTTCCATTTTATTAGAGATGTCATATTGGCACATCTGGGAAAACCTGAATTTGAAAGCCCCCAGGATTTCCCCACTCAGAGGAAAGTCAATGTCCCTTCCTCTGCACCCACATGTCCATCACATGGTCCAATCAATCCATTGTCCCAACTGGAGATATTTCCCAGTCATACCTCTACAGGTGCAGGCTGAACATCCTCGACTCTCAGAGAAAGAATGTTGTTATGGCTATCTATCTCTACCCACTTTAAGCAACCCCATCTCCCAGTTTCCCACAGCAGGCCTATGCACTAAATGTGGCAGTCCTGAAAATCCCAAGAGAAAGATAGCCTCCAGAGCTGACATTAGCATTCTTGGATTTTCTGCAGGGGTATCTTTTCTTGACTAGACCTAAAACTCAAAAAGTTGATCTCTGAAGGAAAAGCATCCACGACAGATGCTTTAGTGAGCAAATCTACATCAAATCTCACACTCACACAAAGCGTGCACTTGTAAACTTAATGGTTTGGTTTTGGCTGAATATAACACATAAACAAAGTTATTGCAGCTTATAAACCACCATTTGTGATGTGAAATTTTAACCAATATTTAATCCACTATTTAAGGCCACTTACGGCTTTGGATAGTATTTAAATTGCTGGAGTTGTACTGTGGAAATTGACAAAGGGATGACTGGTTTACCAAATTGGCGCTTAAATTGCCAATAGGCATGTTTCTCCCTGCAGTCCTTTATGTGGGAAATCTATAAATTTAGCCAAGAAAGAAACAGATCTAGATGGTCTTCCAAAATGACAGCAGAGTAAAGAAAATAAAAGACAACTTCCTTTCATCTTTATGAAGAGAATAAAAACATAGTTTTATCTCCCATCAGATAATACTGTCTGTAATTACCACAGATCTTCTTCTGAAGCTTTTGACTTAATGAAAACAGCCTGAACTGTCAGCACCTTGGCAGCTTTGAAGTATAAATCAAGTCAAAAGAAAGGAGAGAGAGAGAGAGAGGGGTGATCTTTGTCCTCTGCTCACTGTTAAGCGGATCACAGCAAGTGCTCAAGAAACAGGAAACCTTAATGTATTTGGTAATTAGATTTGGAAAAATGATATTCCAAGATCAGACTTAAAGGTCAGATAAACAGCTTTCGTTCACTCCAGTGATTCTTGTGTGGTGCATACCAAAGGAAACAGCAGATCAGTGAAAGATTAGAAGTCTTAGGATAGCTCAGAAGCCAGAAAAACCCAAGGTTATTTTAGCTAACCTTCTAAAAATCAATGAATGACATACTGTAGCAGAGCGATGTGACCTGTTAGTTTCCCAGTTTTGCCTATTAGGGTGGTATTTGTGCAGAAAGCATTCAGAACGAAACAGTGTTGTTCCTTATATTTGATTTTTAAAGCTTGACATTTTTTAAGCTGGTGGACAAATTTGAAAAATTCAAAATGTTGTGCAAATATGCTGTCAGAACCTAATGCTGTGATAGGCAGAACAACAATCACAAAACACCCATGTTGCTCCCCATTAACTTTCTGAGTCTTGTTCAATATTCACCTTCATCTTGTTTGTAGATAAGTGAGTAACAGCCACCAACCAAATGCCTTTAAGGTATTTGTAGGAATTATCTAGCCCTGGGGTCTCAAACTCACGGCCTGCAGGCTGGACATGTCACGCGCTGGCCACGCCCACCCCCTAGTTTAGCGAAGGGGGGGGAAAGTTGTCATACATCACATGACATGTCGTCCTGAGTTTAACACCCCTGATCTAGCCCTAGGGACTTTACTGTAAAACAGGTCACATAGTTTGTTTGGTATTATTCCGGTTCATTTAAAACTAAATGCATTTTTAAAGATATGAAGGGTAGGTGGGGCGACGATGGACCTATCTGAGAACACATCAGCACAAGGCTGACTCCCGCTTCCTTACCATGAGAATCAGGATTGCAATCTGGTTGTCATAAATGTTACTGATGTTGCTTATTTTATATTGAATTTATGTTTTACCGACAATTCAACACAAAAATAGTTTGTCGCGAAACCGACTGCCTGTGAAGGCTGATGGTTTGGGGGTGAAAGGCAAAAATGGAAGAAGTATGCTCCATCCCATAATTGGGTAGTCCAGGTTGCCCTGACCAAAAACACTTGCTTATTTTAGAGCAGGGGTCTCCAACCTTAGCAACTTTAAGACTCGTGGACTTCAACTCCCAGAGTTCCTCAGCTAGCTTTGCTGGCTGAGGAACTCTGGGAGTTGAAGTCCACAAGTCTTAAAGTTGCCAAGGTTGGAGACACCTGTTTTAGAGAATATTCCAGACATTCTAGACCAAAAGAACTTCATTTCAGTGTAGACACTGACTAGCTATCCCAACCTTGTTGACTGGTATCTTGATTAATGAAAAATGCTGCCAGATAAGTAGCCAGAGGGAAATGGTGAAAAATAGCTTAGTTTGGCCATTTTTTTTCCCAATCCATACATCTGCTACTGTTGAGAGAATTCCCCTGGTTCTTTTCTTCCGAGCTAGGAAGCAATCAAGATGCAGAAGCAAGCCGTTGGAAAGGAGGTTTCTTTATTTCGTCCAAAAACAATACAAGGTTTGCTTTTGGGGCAGCTGGCCTTAGACTGGTACACCGGCAGGAATTTTATATGATTCCAAGCCTTTGGTAAAAGACATGCCTGAGTAAAATATATGGTTCTACAGCCGGAGAAAGAAAAAGCAGGAAACACATGGCCTTTTTATGATTAGAGGAAATACATTACTTGTTATCTCCTTTATCAGAAAAGATCTTCCTGGCCAGACACATGTGTAAAGAGCATGGACATAGGTGTTAAAATTCCCATGCCATTGATGATTCCAGAGCTGCCTGTCAGAGTTCTATTACCTTTAAGGAAACATTGGATGTTATTAATGGAGAAGGGTTTCTCTGACTCCTGATCAGAAGACTGTTAAAAGGAAAGGTGGGGGGAGAGAGATCAGAAGCTTTTTAACTTCTATCACTACCTTACAATACATACTATCAGCCCTACAAGGACCACTGGAAGACTACTTTATTGTTTCGGGATATAATAAGAGAACTTTGAAAGCCTGTCAGAGTTTCCCCTTGTGCCCTGTTATATTAAAGGAAATCAAAACAGGGTTATCTTGAGTTTCATTTTCTGCCTCTTCTCCTTCCCAGGGCTAAGTAGATGTTTTTCTAACCATTCTTGCATTCCTTCTTCAAGGTTAACTCTGAACTCCACTACACAAATAATGATACTCTTCATTTTTAACTCACTGGAAACTGTATATCAATGTATGAAAGGACTTCAGAGTTGCAGGCTTTAGAATAAAGATCTAAATCATTATTCTAAATAAATCATAAATCTAAATAAATCATTATTTCATTGACCTCACCCCATTCCTAAGAGGTCTGTAAGGGGCGTGCATAAGAGCACCAACGTGCCTACCACTCCTGTCCTAATGTTCCCTTTGATTGTATCCAATTTCATATAGTTATTACATACTTATGATTATATTTATGCTTATATATCGTATAGTTATTTCATGCTTATGCTTATATATACTGTTGTGACAAATAAATAAATAAATAAATAAATAAATAAATAAATAAATAAATAAATAAATAAATCAGGGGTCTCCAACCTTGGCAACTTTAAGACTTGTGGACTTCAACTCCCAAAATTGGTGGCTTTGCTGGCTGAGGAACTCTGGGAGTTGAAGTCCACAAGTCTTAAAGTTGCCAAAGTTGGAGACCCCTAATCTAAATAATGATGTTGATTGAGCTTGAGACTTTTGCTTTACTAAGTTCAAAGTTTACCATTCCCCCCAAAAATATAGTCCATCCAATTAATCACTTAATCTTAAAAAGAAACAAAGTTGGTTCGATACAAGTTGTTCTCGACAAACTCATCCTGCCTCCTGATAATTGTAGAATTTGTTACTTGCCAAACCTGCTGTTTGGCAATATGTTCTACTTTCTTACCTGAACATTTGTAGTTGTCCAGGTATCTTTTTAAAAACTCTTAGAATGACGTTTGAAATTTTTTGAAAATCATGGCTAATGCTTCTATTCCTTGGGAGATAATTTACCTGGGACTGTCAGATCTGGGCTACGTGCTGCTGTGTAACTGGGTGAGCTCCCATTACTTGTCCCAGCTTCTGCCAACCTAGCAGTTTCGAAATGCTAAGTAGAAAAAATAGGGACCACCTTGGTGGGAAGGTAACAGCGTTCCGTGCGCCTTTGGCGTTGAGTCATGCCGGCCACATGACCACGGAGACGTCTTCGGACAGCGCTGGCTCTTCAGCTTTGAAACGGAGATGAGCACTGCCCCCTAGAGTCGGCAACGACTAGCACGTATGTGCAAGGGGAACCTTTACCTTTTACTTATATTGGTGCTGAAGAGCTGAGAGCTTTCTGCATTTCTTTTCTGTCCTCTTGATAGACACCAGGATTTGCGAAGGCAAAATCTGGTAGCAGTTCCTGGAAACTTTGCTTAAAAGCAATGAAATGGATGTTCACGATAGTTTTATCAGTCCTGGGAGGCATTCCCTGCTCTATTTTCTTAATCATAATAGAAAAGGGTCCTTCCCTTTTTTGAGAGAAGGCAGATGCAAAGAAGTCGGCCTTTTTCTGTTCATCTTTATTCCTTCTCTACTTTTCCTCTGCAGTGAGCCAATTGCCTCTTTTGATTCTCCCAATCCTGTTTTGCATCCTTTTTCAGCCTCATCTCATTATGAGTTTTAGCATTCCTGACTCTCTCTTTACAGAACTGAGCTATCATCATAATAGTTCCTCTTTAGTTATCAGCCATTATTTCCATTTTCCTGTACATCTCTTTCTGCTCACTATTCATCTAGATAGCATCTTTAAACCTTTCCCGTTTCCTTCTCATAAGAACTTTTTATGACTGTGTTTTCAATAGCTCATTTCAGGATCTCCTATCTCTCTCCAGCTTGTTTGCTCTTTTGGCTGTCAAGTCATGTTTATCCTCCTCACTTCTCATCTAAGTTTGTTAAAATCTAACCTACATAGGAGATGAAACTTCTGATAGAGCTGTCATGTCCTCAAACACGTCCATAAGCAGCCAAATGCTTTAATTTAACTGTTGAGTAGAAATATAACTCAGTTTTCCAGAACCATGTTTCTCATACGGAAAGAGAACTTGGCTTCTGAGCTGGCAATGAAAGCAGTGATTTTTTAAAAAAAGAAAAAAGTTTGCTGGAGTGAAAGAACAGAGAAGACGAGGTATGATGGCTGACAACTCCAGACAGATCTAGATCTAGCACTGACTGCTGAGGATTTGATATTGGCTTTAGGGGAAAAAATGATGATCCATCATGATTGGATTGGGCAGTAATAACACTTCTGAAGAGTTGCGTTCAAAGAGATCCCAGAGAAAGATTCTTGAAGTGCTCAGGATTGGGAAGATCTGAAGATACACTGAAGAACTTGTAAACATTGTGGGATAAAAATCCCCAGCAGAGAGGCCTCTGAAGAGCCAGAAAAGAGAGAAGACCTCATTCTACCAACCAAAAACTGCTACTAAAGCCTGAGAGATAGAGAAAACCACCCCAGTATCATTTAGCTTCTTTTTAGCTCTAAATAAAACAGAAATAGAGCAGTGTATCTTAAGCCAAAGTTCCTGTGAAGGTGTGTCCTTCTGTAAAATAAGAAGTATGGTAGCACCTCTTCTGACTAACACATTTGATTAAATGGCTTACATTTTTTGAGATGTGCCTAAACAACTTGTGCCTAAACAACCATAGACAGTTGTATTAAAAAAACCATTGTGCTTGTCAAGACTTTGTGAGATTGCCTGAAACTTGGTGATGTGTGTAAATGCGGCAATCTCTTACTCAGTTTTGTTAAAGCCTATTTTTTTTTCTAAAACTGCCATTGAATGTCCCTGGGAGCTTGAAATGTTATATTTTTCTTTGGTTTGAGTCCTGATATCAAAGGGGTGTCCTTTAGGTCTTTTCGCACAAAAATATCACATTGTTTGTCCTGTGTAGAACCTTGTTGGTAAATAATGGCATATATCGCATTGCAGGAAGAGCATGTGAAGTTGTCTATATAATCCAGTGTGCATACTTGCTAAGGCCTGTAACGTTGGTATAAAATATGAAGGTAAAATAGGTAAAATAGGTATGTTGTAGAGTTTGATTTTCAAGTTGGTACCAATGCCCTGCTGTTTCTTGTGAGCATCTGTTTCAGATTGGGTGATTGTCTATATGAAAGTATGGGCCTGCCAGTGCTAGAGAAAATACAATGTCATTGTCCAGCTTATTTATACAATGCTTTTGAGTGGTTTGAGCTGTAAATGATAGTCACTGTTGTTCTCTTTCTGTGATCTGTCTTCTAATAGGACCCTTCTGAGAACAGATCTGGCATTATTGATTTGTCTATTGATCTCATTGGGTATGTAGTTCAGTTTCCTGAATGCCTGGTTTAATTTCATCAATTAAGCATCGATGTCAAATGGGTCAAAGCAAATGTAATTGTAGTGTAGAGCCTGATTATAGATGACAGATGTGGTTGTGTTCTGACTGAAACCTGGAAACATGTGGCTATACAAATTTATTTGTAACTTTCTTTCTTTTTTTTTTATTACAAACAGAACAAAAAATACTTTATTCCACCCTTGTGCTATACATAAAAAAGGAAGATTTGGGTCTTCGGATATGTCCTCATGATTGCCAAAATCCACGTTCTCGAGGTACAGGTACCGAGGCATCCAATTTTCCAAGCGCATAGTCCACGAATGGTTTCCAAATCTTCCAGAAAATATCTTCTTTATACACACCACTTCTAATTTTAATATCACATGTCATTTTATCATTTAAAGCTAATTTCCACATTTCAGAATTCCACTCTTCTATTCTAAAAATCACATCTAGTTTCCAATATCTAGCTATTATAATTCTACCTATTATAATCATAATTCTAATCAATTCTTTTTCATATTTTGTTAATTCTATTTCCTTAATTACCAACAATAATATAGTTTCCACTCTCAATATTATTACTTTCCCCATCATTTCAAGTATCATTTTCTCCAATTGTTGCCAAAACTTTTTAACCTTATCACATTTATACCACATATGTTCATAAGTCCCCAATTCCATCTCACATCTCCAACATTTTTTACTAATTTTTTTATCCATTTGTGACAATCTTACTGGAGTCAAATACCATTTCCAAACAACTTTATAATTATGCTCTTTAATCCTTATAGATAAAGTTCTCATAATTCTACTATTCCAATTCACATTCCAATCTGACTCTGGTATTTCAATATTAAGATCTTTTTCCCAATTTGTCCTCATCACTCTTTGTAATTTTTCATCAGGGTTTAATATCTTATAAACCCTGCTAACGAGTCCCTTTAGCCCAATTTCATCTT
Source organism: Ahaetulla prasina (assembly GCF_028640845.1). Classification (NCBI taxonomy): domain Eukaryota; kingdom Metazoa; phylum Chordata; class Lepidosauria; order Squamata; family Colubridae; genus Ahaetulla; species Ahaetulla prasina. The sequence continues at coordinate 273,901,155 of NC_080539.1, forward strand.
TCATAATCCGAGATACTAAATATTCAAATTCAGTTTCACATCTATTTATCGAATAGTTTTCCCTTAATTTTTTTGTCCATTTTTCTATCTGTATTTTTTCAAACCAGCTTAACCCTAATTTTTCAATAATTTCTTTATTCCTCCTTTCATTTTCTAAAACTTTTAACCAATCTATAATAGTTTCTATATTTTCATCTTTAATCACTTCATTACGTCTTATATTATTTTTAATCGGCCAATTTCCAATTGTCTTCCCCAAAAAGATTATATCCGGAATTAAAATTTTAACAAATTTATTCCACATTTTACTTAATCCCTTTAACCAATAACTTCTAATTACACATTTTGAGTTTGCTTTATCTAAAAACCACCTTGATCCAAATTTCTCTATATCCCTTAACTCTAAATCTCTCCAATGATTATCTTCACCTTTAAGTATTTTTACCACTATCCGGATACCATATGCACAGTAATAATTAAATAATTTGGGGATTCCTAATCCACCTTCCTTTTGATTTTGATACCACATTTTCTTCACTAATCTAGGTCTTTTCCCACCATTGCAAAATTTGTCCAATTTTTTCTGATATCCTTCAATATCTTTCTCTGTCAAATTTAACGGTAGCATCTCGAATAAAAAATTAAACTTGGGCAGCAACATCATCTTACACATTGCAATTCTACCAAACCAAGACAACTTTAACATTTTATATTTATCTATCTTCTTCTCAATTTCATTCATCACCACATCATAATTAAGTTTTTTCAATTCTTTAACCTTGAGTGAAAGCACTATACCCAAATATTTCAATGTATTTTTAATCCTTATCCCAAATTGCTCTTGCATATTCTCAGACTCATTACCATTACTATCCATCAATAATTCTGACTTTGACCAATTTACTTTCAGACCTGTCATTTCCTCAAATTCTTTCAAATGCTTATATATCTTTTCAGGTCTTTCTCTATATTTTCAAAATAATTAAAGTATCATCCATACAAATTTATCTTATACCCTTATATCCTTCTAATTCTTCATCTTTTCTATCATTTTGTCAAGATTTCCATAGCCAATAAAAATAATGTTGGGGACAAGGGACATCCTTGTCTCGTACCGCTTCTAATTTTATCTCTTCAGTTAATATTCCATTCACCTTCACTCTTGCACTACTTTTTTGATACAATTTTGAAATAACATGTATAAACTTGTTACCAAAGCCTAAAGCCTCCACAATTACTTTAATAGCTTCCCATTGTACAGAATCAAAAGCTTTAAAAATATCCAATGATACTATACCAATTTTATCACCATTATGTTCAGCTACATCTATAATATTTAATACTCTTCTAACAATATCACTCATATATCTGCCCTTCACAAAACCTACTTGGTTGTAACTTATATATCTATCTATAAATCTACTTAATCTATTACTTATAATAGCAGTAAATATCTTTGCATCCTGATTAATTAAAGAAATGGGCCGGTAGGACTCAATCCTTTCTAAATCTTTATCTGGCTTAGGAATTAGGGATATCACCGTTCTATTCCATGACGAAGGAACTTCTCCATCATGTAATATTCCATTAAATAATTTCTGGATTACCTGCTGAGTTTTATAAAGAATTTAAAGAATTAATAATTTATTTGTAACTTTCCTGTACTATGTGGCACTTAAAATATCCACTGTGTAGTTTAACAGTGACATCCAGAAGGTGGATTTGTTTCTGTAGATAATTCTAGATTAAGTTTGATGGTAGGGTGGAAGTTGTTGAATGTTATAATGGGATTGGATGAGAGAATCATTTAATGTGTCCAAATGATGAACACGTCTTCAGCGAATCTCAAATATCTCTCAACAAATCTGATCATGACTGCAACATCTCCCTGCCCAGCTAGACTCCTCTGTTCTACTTTGCCTTCTTTTTATTGACTCTCACCGCATCACACTTCCAATATGCTTATCTACTTTCAAGCTTAGATAGAGCTGTGAGTTGATGGATGCAGCTCCATCCACCAGTTGATCAGGGAACAAAGTACAACTTTGAGATCTCAGACCATGTGCTCAGCAAACAGAAATAGTGCATGCCTGAATTTATTCCCAGAACATGAGTGTCTGCAGTGATCTCACGTACACATCAATCTGATTTCATTGTAGAAGAGCTGTGTTAATCTACAGCCAAAAATCGAAAGAGTCTAGTAGCACACCTTTGATGTCTAACACATTTTTATTATAAAGATTTGAAAGCCGTAGCTCACTCCTTCGGATGTGTGGTGTGGCTTAACTGATGAATGATTTAAATATACAGGATGAGGCAGTCAGGGGAAAGGGAAGGGGAAACAGGTTGATTCCAGACTTCAAGAGTAATTGATAAATATATAACAGGTGATGGGGAATGCTCTAAGAAAAGCATTCAAAGTTTTCCTTTGCAAAAAAAAAAAAAGGAGGAAAAAAAACTATGAATGAATTTTAATGGTAACAACAGAACTAAAGTATTTTCCAATGATTGATTGACTCTGACAATCTTGCCCTTGCTCCATGTCATGACCTCTTGGCTTTAATTTGAAACCTTTTCCACAGGTTACAGACAGCACAAACTGCACTGAGAGACTGTTGCTTATTGACATTCTCTGCATTCCTGTCCTCTGGAACACAAGCTCCCACCATTTCTCACACAGATGGGAACAACTTACTTCTCTCCCCCCACCCCACCGCAACTGATAATGCATTGTTATCCAAGTTAAAATGGGCTCCATAGAAATGAAACATTTTATTCAAACTGATAATTATCCTTATGAACAAGTACATGTTCACGCACACACGCACACATCTATGGTGTCCTAAACCAGCCACAGATAGAGAACAGGAAGGAAGATAACCCTTCAAAAGAATACCAATATCAGTTTGGATCATGAGCTGCTAAATGCAAAGGAATATCCAGGAATTCAATGGTACTCTTCGAAAGGATGAAATATTTCTGGAATGCAGCGACAGTGCCAACACTTAATTAATTAATGCTACAGCTAACAAAAATAAAAGTTAGAACTGGCACTAGGCAATTTTAAAAGATGTTTCCAAGTGAGGTTAAATGCAGAAAGGCTCTTTATTGATTTTTTACTAGAGTGAGTTGAGGCTCACCATCGGAAAGCTTGCATTACACACAACAGCTGGTTTAAACTGCTTTCAGAAACATATGAATGGAAGAGGATAACATTACTATTATTTATTGACAGAAGCCAAAACATAAAGCTACTAAATGCATATTTGAATGTGAGATGCTGTACAATCAGCAGAAGTCTGTGTTATCCAATTCAATGAACACCATCATTAACAGATGAATGTACTGAAACAAAAATTAACATTAACTGTAAAACATTTCAAAATGCATCTGACAAGCAACATCCATGTACATAGGGCTGAGTTTAGGAAACAGAGGCAATTGTCCTTCAGTAAATCCCTTCAGACTGGTTCACACTAATGTGGTCTGTTTGGTTAGCAACAAGAACATTGTATAGTCAGACTGAGTTAAGCCTGCAAACTGACAAGCCCAGAAAAAGACTGTAAAGACACCAGCCTTCGTTGACAAGGCAAGAAAGTCTGAAATCTATCCATCACCTAATTGCAAAGAGATGACAAAACCTATCTGCCAGGCTGAATACACAATTTTCCTGCATGTCTACTTCCTCATTTATTGTCTCCCCCACCCACATGCATACAATGAAGCAGAAACTCAGAATGAATCTAATCAATTTTCTGCTTGTCCTTTTGTCACATTTATTCACCTCTAACATCCACGTTGAAGTTGACTGGACTAGACTACTAGTGGCAAACTGCTTTTCCAAACTCCTTTTCTTTATACCAGTTGCCCATGTGTGTGAATGTGCATTAACATCTACCATATGTGTCAGACACAAACAATTCACCCCTAATTTCAATCAATTGACCAATACATGCATCAGTTGTTCCACCTAATTTGACACAGATATTTAACTGGCCAATTTTATAGATTTAACCTTTCATCTAGATACAAACTATAAAATCCTTTACAGAAATTGCAAAATCATTCAGATTATGATTAGCCAAAACCATTAGCTTCAGGAAACTTCTGAAAATGGTTCTTATTGGTCTCATTATTGTGTTTGTCTCTTATTTTTTCTCCCTCCTCATTGTTTTATTTCATAAAATGTGCCCATGGAAATTGTCAATTTCTCAGATTACAATAATTACAATCCTGCCATGGCCCCAGAGTTGTGGCTAGTACCACACATAAAACTCAGCAGGGCATATCTCCCTATACCTATAACTCTTGGGTATGCCTGTTAGGTCTGGAAGCTCAGAATCTCAGGAGCTCTCTCCAAAATTTTGCTGTGAATGCCTCTTTCTGAGCTCCTGAATGAAAGACAGAATATCAATCTAATAAATATATTTTAACTGTCATAATTATGTATCAAAATTCATATGGTTTGTATATGTTGTCATTCATAAAAGAACAAAATTTATGAACATGATTGTATCATAGTTGACAACAATGATGGAATTTGACTCCATTTAACTTCATCTAGTCTTGGGTCTGTCCTAGCCTTTTATAATCTAAACTTCTGAGAACCACTTTCTGTTTTTACCACTCACATCTGTAGCCAGGAACAATTATCTTTCTCTCTATGTTGAGTTCCATGGACACATTCAAAAGTTCTATTTGCCTCAATGTTCAACAATTACTTCTCTCTTGCCTTTCACATTAATGCCCTTTGAAATTGGATGGCATCTCTTTAAAAAACAAAGTGCTCTTAATCCTGAGCAGTTCCGGGAAGAAGGAAAATAATACCATTAAACTTAATAATACCATAATATGTTCCAGCAAATGCAACCGATCTGGCAAGCAACCCTTGTGCTAATTTCAAATCCTGTTAATGGCACTAACAAAACTGGGTGAATGTCAATATAAGATTATAACATTTTAGAACCATTTGGCACTTTGGTACATGAAAATCCTTTTATTTGTTTATAGATTAAAGGAACCATATCCTTACATTGTACTCATATAATTAGAGACTAAAGGACCTATATTATTTTTATACATTTCTTGAATTAAATTTTAAAAATACAAAAGCTGCATATTTCAAGGGAAAATGCTTGTAAAATATGCATTAAGAAGGAAATGTCTAGACAGAAATATTTAAAAGGATCATTAAGGAATATCTTTATCTTTTTAAAGGAATATTGGAATATGTCTTAATATGGAAAGTAGGCCAAAAAGATTCTTACTGGACTGGGAATTAAAACAAGCAATAGTCTTATGTAGCCATTCCTAAGTATGTTCAAGAATCTATTAATAGCAAAGATATTTTATCCGGCACATAGAACAAAGCACAAGAGGACAGAATATTGCTTAGGGATTTATCTGCAGCAGCTTCACAGCATAAAGGCAAAGAGGAAAGTAAGAGGAATATGACCATTTTAATTATATGTTTCATACACTGTTACAAATTATATTAAGAAGCACCGCTGTTTAAAAGGGGGGGGGGAAACCACATGTATTGAAATAAAGGTTTATCTCCTCCAACTTATTCGACAGAAGCAATTGTAGTGAGTCATCTACCAGCTTTAAATATGCCAACCGCATAAAATACAAGGACATTAAGCTATTACACAGTACACAATTCAGCATTTCCAAAATTAATGTGTATGTCACGCCTATTCAACTCAGCACAGAGTGTACCAAACAGTGGGCATTTTAAACTGTGGGATGGTAACCCTGCTACAAAGTTAGCAATATAGACTATTTTTCATTAAATAAGGGCATTTTTTTCTCCCCCTAGTATATTTCCGCTGCTGGAGGCTATTGATGGCTTTTACCTGGGGATTTCTGCCAGGTCAAAGGAGCAAGAATCATCATACTTTGCCATTGGCAGTTCTTCCTACCCTCGTGGCTTGCTTACTAAGACTCAGCAAAAGCCTCATGGAATCTCAAAGGGCAGGAAAAGTGCTTATGTCAAACCAAATGCTACAGTATGTTAATTTTGCTACATAGAGAAGAAGAATATGAAATCTAAAGTCATTTCTTGCCCCAGTTTTCTCAAATCCCCTTAACAGGAGCTCATTGATAAGCCTTAGAAAATGAATGCCATTGCTAAGACATATATTAAACTATCCTATAGAAATGTATAGCATAAATGCATACAGCTGCATTGTAATGAGGGGTGGTGGGGAGCTTCTGAATGGAAACCTGGAGAACCAGATTTCCAAGCTACCAGAAGGTATTTTCAGCAAGAACAAAAATAATGCAAAACAAATAAGCCCATCTGAGAACAGTTTGCTGTTATAGCCTGAGGATTTGCAGGCTCCAACATTAAATGGAAAGTGCCCAAACTTCTCGGTGTTGAAAACACAAATGTAGACATCTCCAATCATTTCCACAGCCACCTCCAGTACTAATCAGCAAATAGCCAAACTATATGCTCATTACTTTCCTCCTTTTCCCTTAAACAATAGCGGCAGTGTAAGGAGAAATGGAGGTAGTTGTATCCTGAATGAAGAAGAGAGGTTTGGGAAAAAATGACCGAAAGCAAGGAAAGCATATCTAGAAAGCATGATTTGATCTTGGGTTCTCCTTCTTCTGCTGTTAGCTGATGGTATTAAGCTCTAGAACAGGGCAGTCAAACTCCAGGCCGATGGGCCAGATGCGCCACGTGCTGGTTACACCCACACCCAGTTTAGCAAAGGGGGAAAAAGTCCCAATACATCACGAGATGCCGCCATGACAACATGAGTTTGACAACCCTGCTTTAGACTATTAGCAGGTACTCCTGCAAGCCTCTTAAAAGGTGGGACAAGAATGTCATTACAACATCAACCAAAGATCAGGTAGAAGTACTCTGAATAATCCTCTTCAACCAGCCACCATTAAAACCTATATACTGAAGCACAATAGTCCATCCTATTAAATTTCTCTTATTATCATACACAAGGCAATTGAAGCCAAACAAAATGACAGACGTATTGCAGTTAAACCTCAAACATGATGTTTTGATGGTTGACATTAATGAAACGAAGCAAGTAAATGATGAAGCTCGTCCATAGAATTGCTAAGAATTGGACACAGAAAGCATCATCATCATCATCAACAGATCTAAAAAAGCAAAGCTCTTCCAGAAACAAAATCCCTGCTGCATTTTTACTCATATTTTAGCATAACTGCATGTCCAATGTACAGGGAAGAAGCACAACAGCTGACCAGAAAGCAAAGGAAAAGGTAATGTGAGGCTCTTTACTCCAACTTCCAGCTGAAGTCACTAATAAAGACTTCATTCTGTGAGGTGTTGATGACTCCTGACTTCCATCTTGCCAACTTTAATTGAAGCAGAGAGCCATGCATAAACCCTTAAACCCTTCCCAGGAGCTCTCAAATCCCAGTGGCATCTCTTTACGTATTTTGCCACTTCTACCCTCTTTATTAGTACTGTAACAACATTACCTTTTAACCTTTTGTTATTTCTTCTTAAGAATAACTGTACTCTGGTATCTCTCTACCATTCACCTTTGATTCTCTTCGTGTAGATACAAGAGGCCATCAAAGCACAAGGAAGACACTTATTGCCACATTGGGAATGCTTATGAAAAGATACCTTCAGGACATATGTAGACATCCTCAGATCGCATAAATGTGAAAAAACCTGCCCCCACCTGGTAAAATGTCTGATCAATTCTCTGCAGAGAAACCTGAACAGAAGCAATTCACTTTTTGTTTCTCCCATTATCAACACCACCTGTTGTGACCCGGGCCCAAGTAGGTAGTAGGAAACTCAAATCAATGTAAAAACAAACAAAGTTTATTAGAACAGGTGAGAATTACTTCATTCTCAGCATAGTCAAACTAAATTAAAGCAAATTCCTCCCAACACAATTCCTCAGTCCTATCACCAACCTTGGTCCAATCAGGCAAACTGCCAAAGGCCTTTCTTGGCAAAAGTTCAGAAGACACCGATATGAAACAAATGCAACAAGACAAAGCTATCAATGTTGTTTTCTGGCAAAGAGTCCATATGGGAGGGGCCAATCACCTCTTGGCCTCTTCCTGAGTTGTCCTCTTTGCTTTAGCTTGCCTTCTGGAAGTTCTTCTCATGCGTGCATTAGGAACAGGCTCCTCCTGTTCCTCTGCCTCACTACTGTCAGCCTCTGGAGGCTCTGGAGACCGCACATCACTCCCTGATGGCCCTGCCCCACCTCTGCCTCCAATGCAGAACCCTCATCCGGGGCTTCCCCAGCCTCCAGAAGTGGCCCATGCTCTTGCTCAGCCTCATTGTTGTCTGATTCCATTGCCAGCTCCACAGGCTGCTGGCGAACCACAACACCACCTTCAATCTGGTGAAAAATCAGGGTTAAAAAAGGAGGAACCCCAATCCCCTTTTTAATTCCATCAGGAGATGTAGGGAAAGTGGATGTAGCCAACACTTTGTTTTGTTCTGGCTTGACCTAGGACATTACAGATGCATTGTTCTTCTTTAGGCAAAGCAACAGTCAGTCTCTCCAAAGAAACTGGCTAATCCATTCTATAAATCTGAGGATGTGGTCAGAAGAAAATAATAAAGGAGGGCTGCTTATTAACATCCAAGCAGAAAACACAGGTGAATCCTTTCCAATGTTCCATGAACTTATGACAAAACTCAAGACAAGTGAGCCATAGAAATTGCTTTATTATCTTTGAGTGTGTTGGTTTTGTCTGGAGTTCTATGGTTATGCTTTCCCTTGTTTCCCAATTACCTCCTTTTTATATAGGGAGATTTGGCTTCATCAGTTTAACAAGGGGAAATCTCTCCTTCAACCTTTTCCTCATGCAAGCCTGCATGACTGCACAGCTACCTCTTGCGATGACAAGGGTTTGACAAGAGAAATAGATGCGCAAGCTTGCACGAGGAAAGATTTCTTAAGTTCTATATTTCTGAGCATTGGTCAGAAAGTATTTTCCTGATTTTTCTTCAGCTGACAGCAGAGAAATCCTTGGAGAAAATGCTAAAACCTCTCTAGTTAGTCAGGTCAGGATGTGCTAGAAGGGTCACCCTGATTGGTGTGTGTCTGTCACAAGGTGCTTGTGTCCATGTTCCTGGCCATTGCCTGGACAGTGTCTGCAGTTTTTCATGGGAAGATTTTGAAAAGTGATTTGCCATTGTCTTCTTTCTAGCGCTGAGAGGTAGTGACTGGCCCAAGGTCTCCCTGCTGGCTTTGTGCCTAAGGCAGGACGAGGACCCACGGGCTCTGTCTCTTGCCTTGTGCTCTATCAAACTGCTTCTCATCCCAAGTATGGTTTATTGGGACAGGGGTCTCCAACCTTGGTCCCTTTAAGACTTGTGGACTTCAACTCCCAGAGTCTGGGAGTTGAAGTCCACAAGTCTTAAAGGGACCAAGATTGGAGACCCCTGTATTAGGAAATGCTTAGAAGAAGCACTCTGCCAAGAAGGCTATAAATTATTAATTGCAACCCCCCCCCCACAGTTTGTAAAAGAAACACATACATTAAACAACTTGATCTGCTCTACCAGACAAAATGGTTGGGGTTTATTACTTTGTGTGTTGGAACTGCCTGCCGAAGAGGTCCAGGGTATTTCGCTTTCAAATAATCACAGCATGTTACTAAAAGCTTTTATCACCCTGTATTAGCCCAGGGAGATTGTTTTGAAGAAACTGTTTTGTGCTTTGGAAATTTAAGCTGAGCAAGATAGCTCAATTATGCTTATAACCCAAACCCAATTTATTGCATAATTTCCAGCTGATACTCTGTTTCTGAGCAAGCCACTGGAGCAGGTAGAAGCATCTCAGCTGTAAGGTTTCTGTGTCAGATGAATTCTCGGTCTTCATTTAGTCTATCATGTCTATCATTTGCAGCATTTTCATGTCTATCATTTGGAGCAACTTTGCTTTGCTGGCTGAGGGACTCTGGGAGTTGAAGTCCACAAGTCTTAAAGGGACCTAAGTTGGAGACCCCTGACTTAGAAGACAAAGATGGACCTGGTCTATCATGGGTAGGTAATTTCAGAAGGCATATTTGGTGGAGTCATATTTGACATATGAGCACCAGCTTTCAGGGTTTTACTTCCCCCTCCCCTCATACTGTTTACATAAAAATGAAACCACAGGCAAAGTCTGAGGAATTCAGTCTCACAAAAACGTTTCTCACAAGAAACTCTGAATCCAAAGAAGTTCTAACCTAATATCTGATACCTAAATGGGGCAATGAATTGAAACGTAAACCAGAAAATACAGAAGCGCATCTCAATTGAATGCAGGTAATGCAGAAAAAATTAGATTTAATCTTTGCTGGATGGAACTAGTTTTATTCTCCCCCAAAGTCTCATTCAAACATACTTGGTTTGATTCCTGAAGTTTCTCAAGTTTTGATAGCAGTTAGAAACATGTTTGCACAGTTATCTAGAATTCAAATTGTGCCCATTCCTTATCCGATATATTTGATAAGAACATAGTAGCACATGCCTTACAGGAATTACGCCTCTCTTTTGAACTATCATATTATGTTTTATGTGGAACTACTTGTAAAAAATATGTGGAAACATCAGATGGTCCAGAATGCTGCAGCTGAATCATTATAACCACAGTTATAGGCATCACATAACTCCTGCTAAACACAGCTTCACCAACTATACATCTTTTCCAATCCCAATTCAAAATGCTGGTTCTGATTTACAAAGCCCTTGGGACTTTTGGCGTTTCCACATATAAGCTTGTCATGAGAGCTAAGGTTCTTGGAAGAGGCCCACTATCAATAGAAACAGACTTGGTTAGGTCATGGGAGAAGACCTTTTCATTGTTGACTCCCAGCTTTCCCTGCCAAAGGAAATTAAACTCCCTTTATATTCCCCATCTACGCTCAATCTAAACTGTTTTTGTTTGTTACATATGTTACCTCGAACATAATACATTGGGAGAGAAGAGTGAGGAGTTATCATTAAATAAAATTCTGTGTTTAATTTATGCTTTATTTTTCACTCTCTTGAATGCTATTTTTTTGGCAGAAAATTGAGGCAAAATTTAAATATTGGGACAGTCAATATATGCAGATACAGGACAAAATAAGGCAATTATACTTCTCCTGTCCATCTTCTGTCATTGATCTCTAGCACATTTGGAATCTTCCTCATTTGAAACCCTACCAGAAAGAAGTTAAAAGGCAATAGTTGCCTGTGGCATTTAAATTATGCGAGTGCGATCATCTGCTATGTCAGTGGGAATTTCAAAACTTTGTAGTGCATTACTCAAAAGGTTTCCCCCCCCAAATGCTCACAAATTAAGTTTTTTTTTCTTTAGCATGGTTTGTGTGATAGCATAAGTGCACAAAAGTGCCTACCGTTCCTGTCCTATTGTTTTCTTTCATTATATGTGTTTATATATAATGTTGTGACAAAATAAATAAATAAATAAACAGGCCCTGTTCCACCAGGGAAGATCTGAAACTCTTCAGATTTCATTCTCCATAAATTGCTTCCAAATATGCACAAATCGACATCTGTTTACAATACTTTAAAGAAACTGTTTCTTTTTCAAAGGTCATACAGTAGTAAGTAAAGAGTTGTATAAACCTATCTTTATTTGATTTTATTTTACTTCATTTTATAAATATATAGCTGTCCAACTTACATATAGATGACTCTGGGTATCTTATAACATTAAAATTATTATTACTTTATTATATAATTATTACATTACTACTGGTATCCAGCCTGTAGGAATTCTGAAGTTTAACTTTTGAAGAGCAAGAAACAAAATTTATTTTAGGGAATACTATGTAGTTTTGTACTCTCAGCTATAGACCTGTTGGCACCCAAATCAAATAAAACGGAGCACATATGAATCTCATTATAATTAAAGATTCTCCAGTTAGTTATCTATAATTTGTTCCACAACTTCAAATGAACTTGGGCGCAGCTGACTCTGACCTGTCTGGATCAGAGATCTAAAAATGCTTCTTTTTATAGATATAGATATATGGTGGTAATTATCTATGATTAAGAAAAATCAAGTAGTGTTTCGATATTTATTTCTAAGCACTTAAGATTATAGAAAGGTAACCTTTCATTATCTGATTATTTCTTTTCACAATATTCAGATATTTAAAGAGAAGAGAGAGACACTGCCAGCAGTCCTCACAGTTTACCCTGGTCCTCCACTGTGTACTTGTATTGTGTACTTGGGATGCCATTCCGTAAAGACTGTCTATGTTCTAGAAAGGATATCTGAGGCATATGTATGCTATACTGATTTCTCTCTCCACCAGTACCTGGACAGCAGTGCAATATAGAAGAAGGTTAATGGTGGATAATCAGGTGTAAAAGAAGTTATAAATGTAGCTAGTTTTATTGCCCACTTCAGTCATAATGGACTCTGGGGTACAACAAAGGTGTTTGGGTTTTTTTTTAAAGGGATTAAATGTAGAGTTTAATGCTACCGAAATTGAATTTGGAAGATGAACATGTGAAACATTGTATGATTCTGTGGGCAAAGAACTTTGGATATAATGTGTTGCTTGCACAATGGGAAAACATGTGGACGAGGGGTCTAAAATTTATATTAAATTATAATTTGAAAGTGATTTTTTTACAAGATGATGTATCGTTGGTATTTAACATCAGATATGTTATCTAAGATGTATAAAGGTATGTCAAATGTATGTTGGAAGTGTAAAAAACAAAGAAGGGACATTTTATCATCTATGGCGGGCAAGTGATAAAGCAAAAATTAATTGGACTATGATTCATATCTTAATATAGAAAATCCTGAAAATGAAGATTAATATGAAACCAGAAATTTTCCTCTTGGGACTAATGGAAAAAGAATTGGAGAAAAAGTTTGGAATTTTGTTACTATTATGTTGACAGCAGCAAGATTGCTGTATGTGAAAAAATGGAAGGCCAATTTGATTCCTACTGGAATCAAATGGATGAATGGTTGCAGAAGCTGATGAAGTTGTCTGAAATAGCAAAACTGACTACTCTGCTCAAAGAAAAGAACATAAATACTTTTGTTTCCACATGGAAACTATTTCCGAACTTTGTGCTTGATGTGGAAAAGAATGAAACTTTGATTTTGGATTTCACAGATTGACTGATAGACTTTTGTAGAAATGACTGGTTCATACTGTTATGTTAACAAAAAGTTGTGATTTGTTTTTAATATCTTAATCTACTGCAACAGATAGAATCGGAAGTCAGTGTTTTGGTTTCTTTTTCTTTCCCTACTCTTCCACACTTTTCTTCCCCCCTTTTCCCTTCCCCTTCACTGTCCTCTTATTTGCTTTTGTATTTTATAATACCCAATAACCTAATAAAAATGTTTTTGATGTAAAAAGGGATTAAAGATTAAAAATTTTAAGCTTGAAATTTTAGGTCTAGATAACCTCGAACTACGTCGTCTCCATTCTGACCTAAGCTTAGTTCATAAGATTATTTACCGAAACGTTCTACCTGTAAATGAGTACTTTAATTTCAATCATAATAACACGAGGGCTATCAATAGATTTAAACTCAATGTAATTCGCTTTAATCTTAATTGTAGGAAATACGGCTTCTGCAATAGAGTAGTAAATGTCTGGAACACTCTACCTGATCCAGTTATTAGTCTCTCTAATCCCCATACCTTTTACCTGTCTACCGTGGACCTTTCATGTTTCTTAAGAGGTCCATGGACCTTTCATGTTTCTTAACACTGTCAGGGACAGTGTGCCTACTGTCCCTGACCTACTGTTCCCAATTATATGTAATCATTCTATGTGTTTATGACTATGTTTTGCCTATTTGTATCCTTTTTTCGTGTGCCAATTTTTTCATCTGTCCATGTCTATGTCTATATTGTTACTTGTTTCCTTGTTCTTGTTGAGAAAGAAGGAAAGAAAGAAAGAAAGAAAGAAAGAAAGAAAGAAAGAAAGAAAGAAAGAAAGAAAGAAAGAAAGAAAGAAAGAAAGAAAGAAAGAAAGAAAGAAAGAAAGAAAGAAAGAAAGAAAGAAAGAAAGAAGAAATATATAAATGATGGAAATCAATAATAAACCAGTATGTCAAAGATACCATTCATTTAACTTAAGGGCTATACACCTATTGGCCTGTCTTCAAAACATTGGTGAATTAGAGGTCTTCTATACTTAGGGAAGGTGTTCTATACAGTAGAAGCCACCACTTTTCCAGCCTACACCTCATAAATTTTGCTAGGAAGGGCCCCATAACTGTTTTCTCTAAATGACTGCGCTGGATAAACAGATTCAGTTTTGGAAAATCGTTGCCTGGTGTATCCCAATGTTGTGATGTCAAGTGCTCCAAAGGTGATACATGGTACTTTGAATTGGGCCAGAAGCCAATCAATGCAGCTACTTACTTGTCAGGCATTCTATACCCACTGAAGCTTCTAAGTTGTTTTCAGATGAAACCCCACATAGATCACACTGCAGCTATCTGGGCAGGTGGTGACTAGGGCATAAATTACTACCACCAGAGTATGTCACTCCAGGTAAGGGCAAATCTAGTGCAGCAGCCAAAATGGGGTGCCAACTCCGTTGGACACAGCCTCCTTGACTATTTAAACAGGAGTTGTGAATCCAAGAAAACTTCTAAGGAATGATTTATCTACTCTTTGATTATTGGAGGCTCAACTGCAAGACCAAGGAAGAGATCTAAGTAAAACGACCTTTGTATAGTATAGCCTTTATTGTCATTGTACATCATATATACAACAAAATTGGTTTTAGCCTCACTGGTGCAATCAATGACCAAAAATACAAACAACATAAATAGTATAAAGAATAATCCCTATGCAAGTAATTAGGCGGGAAAAAGAAAAAGGAAGAAAAAGAAAAACTAGTCATATGTTTCCATATGTGCATAGAGTGATAAGACATATGACTAAACTTATAAAGTGGATTTAAGGAAACATTTGGAGAGCTTCCTGGACTACTTAAATGGAATTGATTGATTAACTGTGGGATACAAAGAACAAGGACTACTGTACTCTCTGAAGAGCAACATTAGGTCTGAATATATGGTTTTTGAGCCATTGAGCAAACAAGACAAGATGCTCCATCGGGGGAAATGAGTGGATTTTTGGAAGAAATGGCATTGATGTTTCAAAACATTAAGGACATTATGATAAAAAAAACTGTAGAGAGATAAAGAACCTAAGGTATGGCACAGATGGGAAAATAGTAAACATTCAACAAGGGACAATGAATAAAGATCATTATGTCCAGGAAAGAGAGGAGACAGAAGAATGAATGGAGGAAAGACAGAACAGACAAATCAGCAAATAAAGCAAAAAGACAAGGAGGCAAAGACAATAAAGATAAAAATGACTGATGAAATAAAGCAAGGAAAAAATATTTTAAGAGATTTAAAAATGGATTGGGATAAGCAGGATGATACTTTCAAAAGGGAAATAGGAGAGATAGGAGCTTGGGCAGAAACTCTAGAGGCTTGGCAGTATAAAATGGGAGAGATGGGAGAAATATGTAGACTGAATAGCAAAGAGGTTGATAAGAGACAATGATCCAAGAGAGAAGTATGGGAAGCAACCCCAAAAATGAATAAGAATTGAAGCATTAAAACAGGCAAGAGATGGTGGATAGAAAGGAAAGGTCTTTTAATATAACGGTGGACTGATTGAGGCCTGTCTAAAAGTTAAAATAGAGGTAGAAATAAGAGATAGGGGGAATATTAGTATACACATTTTTATATAACAGAATAAAAGTAATAACTAGATGGGAAGATTAGAGGTTGGAAAAGGGCATTACTATGTATGTTCAAATAATATTGTGATTGGCATTAGAATGGCACCTTTACAGACCCCTCACACCCTGAACATAAACTGTTTCAACTCCTACCCTCAAAACAATGCTACAGAGCACTGCACACCAGAACAACTAGACAGAAGAACAGTTTCTTCCCGAACACCATCACTCTGCTAAACAAATAATTCCCTCAAAACTGTCAAACTAGTTACTAAGTCTGCACTACTATTAATCTTCTCATCGTTCCCATCACCCATCTCCTTCCACTTATGACTGTTTGATTGTAACTTGTTGCTTGTATCCTTACGATTTATATGGATATTGATTGTTTCCTGATTGCTTATTTGTACCCTATGACTATCATTAAGTGTTGTACCTTAGAACTCTTGAGGAATGTATCTTTTCTTTTATGTACATAGAGAGTGTATGCACCAAGACAAATTCCTTGTGTGTCCAATCACACTTGGCCAATAAAAAATTCTATTCTATTCTATTCTATTCTATTCTATTCTATTCTATTCTAAATAAGGATTATATCTTAATATAAATTTGCATATTAATACTAAAATTAAATGTTTGATTAATGTGATAAATATTTTTAACATTATTATTTTTTGTATCAAAAAGAATGCCACACTGTTCATGTATTGATATTGATGTATATTTAAATATATATATATATACAAAAGAGAGAGAGAAAGCAGGTAAATAGATGATGATTGGGAGTCTTCTCCAGCCTGACCACCTGCTCACCAAATAAGAATTTATTCCAGAATTGCTAGCTAGCTAGCTGGAAAGTATAGGACCTGTGGACCACATATCAGCAGAGTATCCAAACTGAGAAAGGCTAAAGTAGGATGGAAACATTAAGGTTGGGGAAGTGTACTAATGATTTGGCACAATGGTTACTTCATTCTTATTCACGTCTAAATTTAAAGGCCAGTGGTCAGGTACTTGAAAATTCAATTACAAAATTATGCTGAGATTGACATTGTGATAAAATTTATGTATCACCCTAAGCTATAGTGTACTGAATAAAAACATGACTAGATGAATTTCCACAATATGTTCAACCATAAATCATTGCTTATATACCACAGTGACAATATTTGTACAATAAGCTACATTATGGCTAAGAACAAAGCAGTACAGTTTCTGTACTGTACTGTATATTGAAAAAGATTGCTCTAATAGCAATTTCATCTATTATATGTACTCCTTCTGTGATTTTTTGAGACATTTTGCCTATTCCCCACATACGTATATGTACCATCAATAAAAGACCACAGTTCAGCAAAAGAAGAGAGGTTACATCACTTGATTTAAATCTATATGAAGCAAGTTTATTAATGGTAGAAATTTTAAGAAACACTGCCTTGGATAGAAAGTGCTGCTTGCAATCACTTTGACATGACCCTATACAGAATGTTCTTTAAAATAATTGAACATATTCTCATCCCTCTGTGCATATAAGTGTCCTGCTGCTGTTGCTATGACAACGTTTACGCTTCAAATTAAAGAAACATTTAAGAGCTTTGATTTGGACTCTAGAGCCAGCAATCAAAGTATTACTTAAAATGTTTATTTTCGCCTACTGTATGAATCATATTCAGCAAAAGGTCACCCAACTTTAGGTTTAGCTGACATCAAAGGCTGGGCTTTGCTCAGATAAAAAAGATACGGTCATAAATATGCAAATTATGCACCTACTTCTTTTTTTAATTTCATTTGGAAATCTCAGATATAGTAGAAAGATCATTCAAAGTTTTTATAATATAAAACTGGCATTATCTCTGCTTTCTGTAACCTACGAACACTTTGGAATGAACAGCTCTACATTCTTTACACCAGTTCTTTAAAATATACTGTTTTTAAAGAGGCTATTAATACAGATGTCATCCTGTCACATCCCTACCTTTAAAAGTTAGCATAGCAGCCTATCATTTGCCAAGTGTAATATTTATAAGAGAGGGCTCTTTTTTCCTTTATCCCACACATAAGAGACTTTTACAATGATTAAAAAGGTACTCAAAGCAAAGTAGGTGGTGTTTCCTGCCATTCCTGAAGATAACTGAATAATACCTTGCTAGTGTTTCTCACTTTTAATTTACAGCTGATACAAAAAAAGAAAATACAAAAGTATCATAAATATCTTCTGGGGGGCGTTCACAGTGGTTCAGGACAACCTGTAGCTAAGATTCAGCGCAGGTCGGAGAACCCCCAAATCCCACTCCTGGCAGGCCCCACCCTGCCCCGTCCCACCCTGCCCTCCAAGGAGTCCCCACATGGCCTGTTTTGGATGCAGGTAAGTGCAGGGCATGCGCAGAGGCTCAGGGAATTTTCGCCCTCCCAGAGGCTCAAGGAAAGCCTCCATAGCCCATGGAGGGCAAAAACACCCCACCCTGCTGCGGCGGGGTACAAATGCAGGAGTACAAATAGGCCAAAACCACCATGGCCATGTCCACCCAGTAGCTGAGCAGAGAACCCCTTGCTAAAATTTTTGAAGCCCACCCCTGTAGGTAGGGCTCATAATTTTTCATTCCATAAAATTATATCACTTTCTGAAAATGACCCCGGGACAAATTCAGAAGAAACAGAAAGACCACAAATGTCACACATGTGGACTTCCTCTCATTTGGAGTTGGAAGGGACCTTGGAGGTCTTTTAATCCAACCCCTAATCCAACCCCTGCTCAAACAGGAAACCCTGATACCATTCCAGATAAATGGTCGTCCAATCTCTTGTTAAAATCTCCAGTGTTGGAGCAGGCACAGCTTCTGGAAGCAAGCCATTCCACTTCTTCATGCCTCTAATCTCTAACACCCCCAATGTGCATCAGAGAGACCCTTCCTGCTTCTACCTGACACTCTGATTAATAACACTTTAAAGACAAAGGATACTTTTGACCCTCCGTCTGCCATTATTGAAGCTTATCTGACCAGAACACTCACATTATAATTCCCACACAAAATATTGTAAAAGCACGTGTGCATTGTTGGGGATACCTATCACTTAAAACTTTTCTTGTGATAGAAAAAAATGACACACAGATACATAATAATTCAATATGGGGAGATATAAAGGCACAGAATCTTAAATTTCCTCCTTGTTGCATTCATTGGAGTTAAAAATAGTCATGAAAGCAATTTCTGTCAACAAAGTTCACACATGAATATAAGCATATGCACACGCATACACACACACACACACACACACACACACACAAACTTATATACATCCATTTATTCTCAAATTAAGATGGTAATTCAAAGAAAGAAATGCTTTCAGGAAGAGATAGATTACATCGACAAAGCACTCCAATTGCATACAATATTCTGTTTGTTAGGGCTTCAATGAATTCCTAGAAAACCAGCTCTTCAGATCTCTCTCCTCATAGGTTGAATCATTAAATTAGGAGATAAGAATCCTGGCTGACTGGACTCTAGAGTCTCTGTAAAAATCGACAGATTTATTAAGCTGAATCTTTTCAGAAGGAAATGCTTAGAGATTACCTATGTTTTTTACATAAAATCATAGTATGCTACACCAATCACATTATTTCTTTTCAAGATAAATTCAGAAAAAGAATATGGAATAGTAAACACTCTAATTTTTTTCAATTTATTTTTCTTTCATTTTTTTAAAATCCCCTCTTCCCTGCCTTCAAAAACTCTCACCTCCCTTATGTCCTCCTAATTCTTCAGTCACTCATCATAAAATCTCTCATGTGTTCTTATTCCTTCCTTGTACATGAATGATGATTCATTCTTGAATCACGTATTCGTTTCTAAGCAGATATTCACCAAACTGCCATTATTATTTTCTCTGAAATGATCCAGTCCCATCTTCTTCTTCCCATCTATTCATCCTTATCATCCAGTAGAACAATTTTTTCTACAATGTCATACCATGTACAATGTATTACATTCATTCAGACTGTTTGTTCCATGCCTCTGATTCTGTAATTAGGAGCATTCACATTCAACCATCACAGCCCTATTAATCCCTCCACTTCCCCTTTTTAGCTTTCTAATAATTGATTCAACTCTATTACATCCTTTTGCTTTTTCTTATTTTCACAAACACACAGGATATCTATTTTTATTTTTCATTTGTTAATCTATGCACTTGGTTATGTATTCCTTCTATTCAAAGTTGCTACCTTCTATATGCAATGGCCATTATCTGGTCCACCCATAAATATGAACCTTCACTAGCCATCAAATGTTGCTTTTGGGGGGTCTTTTTGACCCCCCTTTTTGTCACCAGCACAAGCAAGACCCAGTTTTACATATTTAACAAATATGTAATATTAATAAATATTTTAAAAATATTTATGCTATTTTATGCAAATTCTAGGTTCTTGAATTCTACCAGCTAAGAGGTAAAGATATGCTACTGATATTCAGTATCCCAGTACTGAATATTGAGAGTATTACATAATATACATAATATATGTTAGTTTCATTTTAGAGCAATAACCCTCCTATAGCACCTTAAGAAAAAAAAATAGAAAAATTAAATCCTAGTAAAAGAATTCCAAATAAAGACAACAAGTACTCAAATATTAAGACCACATTGCAAAAATAAGAACTGAACAACAAAAAACTAAGGGGAAGGTTTGAGTGAATAGTTTTGTAAAGCTGCCTTAACAGCTGGCAGTGCTGTGCATCAATCTTGTATGGATACTGTATGCACAATGTTCATATTTTGGTATATAAAGCATACTGATATACATATGAAGAGTCAACTGTAATTCATGCATTTTTCCTATCAGACCAACTTCAAGTACAGTATGTCTGTGTTCTGCTCTGTCAATCAACAGAAAAGAAGGGTTAAACATTTTCCTTCCAGCCTTGAGCAGCAAATGATGTTTCTTCAGGTTCCTCTGGAGCACTGTTCCTGATGGTGAAAACAATAAATCAATGCCAACTTGATGCGAATTACTGAAATATTTCCAAGCTGGGAGGGAAACTCAACTATCTGGATACCATCTGTGATATCTGAGTGGAATTGGAGAACAAAGCAAATGTTTCTATGCACAGGGATGTGATTGATTTTTTTAACCAGCCGCCCCTCTTAAAATAATGGAAAGCCTACAGCTATTCTTCCAAGGTGGCAGAATAGTGAGGACCAGGGGTGAAATTCAAAATCTTTCTCTACTGGGAAAGATTTTCATCTTTTATAGGCGTAGCTTGGTAGGCGTGGCAGGGGAAGGATATTGCAAAATCTCCATTCCTACCCCACTCTAGAGCCAGCCAGAGGTGGTATTTACCAGTTCTCTGAACTACTCAAAATTTCCGCTACTGGTTCTCCAGAACCTGTTAGAACCTGCTGGATTTCACCCCTGGTGAGGACTCTCAAGAGTACATCAACATACAAGAAAGGCTAGGATGTCATCCTGGCTTATCAAGATCAATGAACTATTCAGAAATTTGTACTGTGGTGTTGCCTGAGCAGAAACTCGGCTATCTCTAGAAAAGTTTAGCTGACAATAGAGCTTATCTTGTCTGCCTTGGGGGGGGGGGAGGGGAGAGAATCAGCACCAGCTGCCTGCTGTCTAATCCATTTGCAAGGGCATCTGAGGGATAAGCAATTGGATTGGCACACAAGAAAGCCCTTGTAGCAGGCATTGGGATACAGACTGATTTAGCAGCACACTGCACTTCACCATTTTCTAGTCTTAAATAAATGAAACCAAGTTAAGCCAGAGTTTCTAATTCGGGCCATCCATCTTTCCACCGTATGGCTGTGGTTCAGCCCCTCCCATGGTGGCTCTGAATGATAGGTCCTGAAGTACAAAGTGCCTTAGAAGTGCTGGGTTAGGGAAATTTGATGGACAAGCTAACAAGTTTCTCCTACCAATTAATTCTAGAGAAGAATTCTAGTTGTTGAATTCTACAACAACTAAATTGTGCTGGCTCTTCCAAAATCACATCCTCATCAATGTAATCATCACATCTTAGAGCAGACATAATATCCTAGATGGATTCTGTGCACCATCTGAGGGGGGAAAAAACACCAGGTACAAGTGTAATGATATAATGTTCTCCATAAAGAAAAGATCACACTTTTAGAAAAATACAGTCTGTCTGACTATGTTGACCAGGAAATAACAGGCTTTCTGATAAAAAAGGATTGGATTGCGTAATGTGTAGCCTTGAGAAACTAAGGCAGAAGCAATTGCTTGCAACTGACAACTCTTTATCCTGCCTCCATTTAATCTGTTGTAAACTACGAAGTTTAAAAATACACATGGTTCAAAATGTATATCAATTAATGAGCTGTTAGTGAGTTGTAACTTAACCCAGAGATTTTCAGATTTATTATCACATTTACTAAATTAATCAATGCTAGATTAGGGATGCGATGGCTTAGCAGCTAAGACACTGAGCTTGTCGATTGAAAGGTCGGCAGTTCAGCGGTTCAAATCCCTAGTGCCACGTAATGGGATGAGCTCCCATTACTTGTCCCAGAGTCTGCCAACCTAGCAGTTTGAAATCATGTAAAAAATGCAAGTAGAAAAATAGGGACCACCTTTGGTGAGAAGGTAACAGCGTTCTGTGCACCTTTGGCATTTAGTCATGCCAGCCACATGACTACAGAAATGTCTTCGGAGCGCTGGCTCTTTGGCTTTGAAACTGAGATGAGGCTTTCTTTGGCTTTGAAACTGACCCCTAGAGTCGGGAACAACTAGCACATATGTGCGAGGGGAACCTTTAGCTTTAGATTAGGGTGGCATTAAGAATTTGTTTTGGTTAAAAAAAACTGTCTGATTTGAATTCCACTTTTAGATGCAGACACCAAAAGCAAAAACTATAATTTCCCATTTTTGCACTTTAATAGTAATTTATCCTTACTTTCTAAAACCTTGTACATTTTATTTCCTAACACTCTCCTTTCTCATGAGTGATATGGATCCTGAATTGCTGAGTTCCATCATTCTTCAGATCCCCTAGACCTAATAGATAAAGAAATCAATACTAATAGGGAAAGTAGCATGTCTCAGAGTTAGCAATCAGGACAGAATGAATATCGTTACATGTCTATGAAATGAAATGAACTAAAATACATAACTGTTTACAACTGAAATGCCTACACATTCAGAAAAGATTTTATACCTGCAATCATTTCTTTTCATCATTTCAAGTTCCAAGTGCAAATTACTGCACTTAAAGATAGAAAGAAAAAAAAATCAAGCAATAAAGAAAAGAGGTAACAGCCATTAATTCAAAGCACTGGAATTCATAAAGGAAAGCTCAGGGACATATTTGACACTGTCATACTAGATTAGTAGTTGAAAAACTTCAGATAGCTCTGCTGTCTTCTGTCATGTGAAGAGAGATGGAGGGAGGGAGGGAGGAAGAGCGGGAGAGAGAGAGAGATTTATACAGTACAATAAGGCTTGCATGTAAATCCAGATTGATTGGTGCTGATGTCCATGAAGTATCAGTGCTCACTTACAATTTGAAAGAGCTCAATCTGATTTATGAGGTACCAATATTCAGGGATTCAAGATTTGCAAATAAAAACTCCAAGTTC
The DNA here is from genome assembly GCF_028640845.1 of Ahaetulla prasina. NCBI lineage: Eukaryota > Metazoa > Chordata > Lepidosauria > Squamata > Colubridae > Ahaetulla > Ahaetulla prasina. The sequence goes on from NC_080539.1 coordinate 273,924,474, forward strand.
CAATTAATCACAAAGGCAACTTTGCAGAAAAAAATGTCTATATACCACAAAAAGCTTGTAGCACCATGTTTTCCTACAATTCGATCAGATATATCCATTTTACTCCAAGCTTTTAGAAACTGCAACTGCAGGGCTAAAAATGAAATGGTAAAAGTACAAACCACCCACATGTATTAATTATGTCTAATTGTATACCTCTTATATTTTACAAAAATAAAATTCTGAATTCCCAAGCAATACAAAATAATAACTGGAGCAACTATAATTTATTAGCATTACAAAAAATGAAGGAAATAACTTGAGGTGAAAAAACTGGAACACGTATTTCTCACAACTACAATTATAAGGAAATTCTTATAATTATAGCTAAGGAAGGTGGTCATTAAGACAATCATGCCCAATTTTATTATCTTTTTGCTGTGGTTGTTAATCTGGCTTCCCCCATTGACTTTGCTTGTCAGAAGCAGGCAGGGAATGTCATAAATGGTGTTCATGTGACCGACAGATACTGTAAATGTTGTAGAGTTGCCAAGTACTCAACTTTTGATCATGGGACTGCAGAAATACAGCCATGGTTGTAGGTTCAAAGACTGAACATATCACTTTTCTCAGTGTTGTTGTAACTTGGTAGCTAAACAATGGTTGTAAATTGAGGACTACCAGTTCTTTTCTGAAGTGCCAAATATAATTCATGTCATGATGAATTGCTGCAATATCTCTTTGCTCAATGCAACAGTGCTGCGAGATAAAAAGGAATATAGTGAGGTTGACGACATAACAAGGGGAAGAGGTATTACGTTGGCATTTTCGGTGTCTGCCAAGTTACTGTATAGCATGTAAGTTAGCTCATAATAGAGCTTATTGAAGAGATGAGCACAAAAATAAACAAACAAACAAATAAATAATAAAAATAAAATTGAGCATGATTCTAATTATTACATCAATTTCTTCTTACATTTTTCAAAACCCAAAGTGCAGCCACAATCCGCATATCAAATACAGTAGATAGATCAGTTTACTTCTCCATAAAAAAGATGCTGTAAGGTTGCAGAAGTGGCATTGAAGCTTCAAAGAAAAGGGGTTAGGGCTTTTCAGTAAGAGGACGATGTATTTATAGGAATTCAAGTCATGAATTATGTAAAGTCAGGAACCTGGAAGCATTCCAATTCTTGATGAGTTTCAATTTGTTATTAACCTGGGTCAGCCTTCACGGCAAATGAAACATGATCTAGAGCAGGGGTCTCCAACCTTGGTCCCTTTAAGACTTGTGGACTTCAACTCCCAGAATCCCTCAGCCAGCAAAGCTGGCTGAGGAATTCTGGGAGTTGAAGTCCACAAGTCTTAAAGGGACCAAGGTTGGAGACCCCTGCTCTAGAGAATCTACCTTTGCAAAGTGTCTGAATGTGGTAAGCTAGTGCAAATGTGGTAGTCCAACTATTACTTGGTGTAAAATACAGGAATCCAGATGACGCTTATACAAAAGAACGGAAGTGATTGCCCTTTTGTTGACAGGCAAGTCATCTAAGATATTGACATCGCAAGGCCAGAGTATTTAAGGCAGCAGTCTCCAAACTTTCCGGCTTTGTGGAGTGGCAGGGGGGGAGGAGGGGGAAAGTGGATGGTCCTGTGCGAGTGGCCAGCAAGCACGCGCACACACAGCTCCATTTGCGCAAGTGGTGGGCATGTATGCCCACTGCTCTCACAAATGGAGCTGCGCGCTCGCCGGCTGCACGTGCAAGTGAAGCTGCATCAGTGGTGGGATTCAGCCAGTTCTCTCCAGTTCGCACAAACTGGTAGTGGCGACTGCAGGAGGCTCTGCCCATCCATCCTGACATAATACGCGACTACTGTGCATGCACAGGCCATGCGCATGCACAGAGGTGGCGTGTGCCAGTGAAGCAAGCATACTTGACGCGTGCTCATATTTGTGAACCAGTAGGGAGGGTAAATGAATCCCACCTCTGAGCTGTATGCATGCATGTGCGCTCACCCGCCATTTCTGCCCAGGAGTTGGGGACCCCTGATTTAAGGGACCTTATGTCTTATTATTAACCTACTGTATCTACTAGATGAAACTATACTTCAAATTCCAGTAAATTTATGAAGGTTTAGAATTCTGTTGATTAATTGTTGGTAAGTGTTTAGGCAACTCAGTTTTGCAAGAAGCCAAGCAAACGTCTACTGCAAAGCTCCCTCAGCTTACTAATGTAGTCAGGAAACTCAGAGTGTGGCAATTACTCATAGCATTGTGCCACATGCTAAAGGATTCTGCTTGGTTTTCGAGATAAAAAGTTTTGTCAGATTTTACAGCATGCAGCAGAGTAGGAGAGATGGATCAGCCATCTATAAAAACTCAGCTCTATCCCCAAGTCCTATCTTCACCCCATCACACTTCATTGATGGATAATGTCCTGCCAGGCAATGATGTCACTTGATGGTAAATAAAACCAGGAATGTTTTAACCTTGAAAGAGACACTTTGCACCTGTGAAAGCAGATCACCACAGTGTGGCAAGAAGCCAAAACAGAAATAAATGCAGGATAAGAATAGCAACAGCGATAACAAGTCTTAATCCACTACAGTTTACAGCTGACTCAAGATGGGTAGAGGGTATTTTGATGCAGGAATGCTGCAAACGCTATTAAAAAATAGCTCCCTAATATCTACATTGATTGAAAATTTCCCATTTAAGTCAAAATTTAGGATAAGTTATATGTTAATTTTACTCTGTATGTTATGACGTATACACATGTGTGTACATGCATGTGTAAAAATACAACTTTTATACTTTTCTGATGTCAATTTGAAAAATCACATATTAAGAAATTGGAATATGGTTTGTTATTCTAAAATCCAATCTTTTATATCCAAATCTAATATAACCAAATCTGGTCACCTTTGTTTATGGTAAAAAACTTAGCCCTGGGGGCGCAGTGCAGCATTGCAGGCAGACTCTGTCCACAACATGGAGTTCAATTCTGAAGGGGCTCAAGGTTGATTCAGCCTTCCTTCCTTCCAAGGTCAGAAAAATGAGGACTCAGATTGTTGGAGGCAATATACCGACAGTGTAAACTGCCCATAGAATGCTGTAAAGTACTATGGAGCGGTATATAAGTCTAAGTGCTATTGTTATTGTTATTATGCTAATCTTTGAGAGCTCCGGTCTGTGGAGCACTCTCTGAGATAATGATGTATGTTGTCAATCACAATATTTTTCCAACAAATCTTTTTTTCCCCCAAGAACATATGCAAATGAAAATATAGAATGCATGGTGCACTTTTCAAATTTCACCATAGAAATGTCTGACGAGTCACATGATGTACAAACTACAGTGCTTGGAAGGGCTGGATTGAAGCCAATTGCTGGAATCGGGGAATAAATCAAATAACATAAATCTAAGCTGTCAAGGCTGACAACTGACAAGGGAGAAAAAAGAAGCAGACAGTTTACAAGGTCACAATACATGAAAGTTTCAACAACCGCTGTTGTGAAAGCCGTCCAAAAAAAAACATTATAAAAAGACACCCAAAATGTTGGACAATATTCGATGTTCAGGCTGAGTCTACTAGGCAGAGGATAAGAGGACAAAAAGGAGGAGATTATTTAGGGACATGTCCTCCTATTGCAGGACATCTGATAATCTTGATTCAAGAGGTAATCTTCACATTTGCTGCTTCCTAAGCAGCTCTCCTTTTTCTCTTTTTCATCAGCAGAAGCCTAAGAAAGCTTTGGTTGGATCCAGATGAGCAAACAAGAACAAGGTATATTTGGAAGTAAAGTCTTTTTTTTTTCTTAATTGGCCTATAAATAAACTTAACTCTGTGACTTTTTCTTAAGTTTCTGCTATGAACAAAACATTTGCAAATTTTTCTGAGGCTTATATTTGATATTTATTCTCCGTTCTTTCCCTTTGTTCTTCTCTACTCTGCTTTTGGTTACTCCCAGGCTTTCTTTTTTTCATCTCTTTTCCAAAATTGGACATTTCTTAGGTGTGCAATTCTCTTTTCTATAACTCTTTGGTTTTCAAAAGGAGTCAGATGGAAAATTTTAGTAGGAATCAGGGGTGAAATCCAGCAGGTTCTGATAGGTTCTAGAGAACCAGTAGTGGAAATTTTGAGCAGTTTGGAGAACCAGTAGCAGAAATTTTAAGTAATTCGGAGAACCAGCAAATGCCACTTCTGGCTGGCCCCAGAAGTGGGGAGGGAATGGGGATTTTGCAGTATTCTTCCCCTGGAGTGGGATGGGAACGGAGATTTTGCAGTATCCTTCCCTTGCCACACCAACCAAGCCACGTCCACCAAGCCACACTACGCCCACCAAGCCACACCCACAGAACTGGTAGTAAAAAAAATTGGATTTCACCACTGCTAGGAATGCTACAGAGATTTCTAGTCAAACATTCTCTCAAATACTAGTGTTATTTTCACCAAATTTAGCTGCTTTATTGCATTTTTCAAGGCTACTGCATTTTATGCACAATTCTAATGCCCCTAATTTAGTAATATCTGTAATGTAATGTATAATTCCTCTGAATGAAAGTTCTGAACTTGTTTAAGTTCTGTAAGAAATCACTACTTTTTGGAGCTTTCTTAGTGATCTTTCAAGGTGTCCATCTTTCATCATCATGTATCTTTAATTTACATAGTATGCAATCTGCAGGCATGTATCTACAGTAAATGTGATTCCAGATGGCAATTACAGCTGAACGTTTCCAGACTGAAAGTCATATAATCAGTATGTGTATATACATTGAACCCTTGGCTTCAGACTGTGAAAGCATTTCAAGAATAATCTATGACAGTGGACTTATGGACAACCTTCTGAATCTGTCTTTGGGATAAAATTGCTGAAGAACCACCTTTTTTTTCCAAGTTCACATTGTGATTGAAAACTTCCAAAATAAAAGTCATATGAAAAACAGAATTTCCCTTCATTTGCTAAGGCACCAAATTGTTAACATAAAATATAGAATAACAGAGTTAGTAGAGACCTTGGAGATCTTCTAGTCCAATCTCCGGCTCAGGCAGGAGACCTTTAATTTACATAGTATGCAATCTGCAGGCATGTATCTACAGTAAATGTGATTCCAGATGGCAATTCCACAAGAGTAAACCTTTCCACGGATTAAATGACACTGATTAAGTGTGGAAGACTTAGCTCAAAGGAACACAAAATGTGATGTGCAAGAACCCAGCTTCAGACCAAATGCACCTGACAAAGTACATATATACCAATGTGCACTGGAGATGTCAACTTTAACAAAAAGTTTTAAAAGAGAAAACTTTTGGACTGAGGACAAAAGTGAACTTTCTGCATTTTAACTATAACCATTAGTAAACAGAATTTCAGCACAGGAAAGCAAACCATGATGGAAAGTTGTGCAGATTTGAATCATAAATTTAGAATTTATAGTGGCATGCTGAGTGTGAGCTGAGTAAGCCTAATTTCTCTTAGCTACACATGGAAAGCTCTTACTTGGCAGTTAGGTTCCATTTCAGGCACTTAATCTTCCTTGCGTAGCCCATAGCAAACTAGAGGTGAAACAGGAATTTCAAGAATTTATTTTATTTATTTATTTATTATTTAAATTTTTATACCGCCCTTCTCCCGAAGGACTCAGGGAGATAAAATAAAATTACAGCCAGATAAAATAAACAGTACTATTACAAAATAAATACTATTAAAATACCACTAAAAAACTTATTCAATTTGGCCGCAATTAAAATTTAGCAAATAATAAAACCCATTAAAAACCCATTAAAAACCCATTAAAACCCTTAAAACCCACAATTTAAAACTAATCCAGTCCTGCGCAGATGAATAAATGTGTTTAAGCTCATGACGGAAGGTTCGGAGGTCCGGAAGTTGACGAAGTCCTGGGGGGAGTTCGTTCCAGAGGGTGGGAGCCCCCACTGAGAAGGCCCTTCCCCTGGGTGTCGCCAGACGACACTGTCTCGCTGACGGCACCCTGAGGAGTCCCTCAAGAATTGTTTACCTACAGTTGCCATTCAAGTTTAAATAATTGCACACTGACCTAGGAATGAAGCAAAGAATATCACTAAGCCCCTCCATTCCTTAAAGCCAAGCAAACTAATAGTTTGTAGAACTGTTGATAATGAAACAGAAATAGCAGCATTTTGAGTTTTTCTAATGCCCCAGAGCAGAGAGAGAGGCAATTAAATGAAGTACAAGTCATTTTTGTTTAGCAACCACAATTGTGTCTTGCAGCTCTGTTATTAAAAGGGTTGCTAAGTAGGAAATCATATGACCATGACTCTGCTTTCCATTTCTTCACTCCCCCATTCTTTGGAATGCTCACTCTGGCAGTGCTGGGATAATTGGTAAGATTGGAATTAAAATCTGTACGCACATTATTTGGAGAGAAAGGGATTACAAAGGCACACAAGCAGGCACACAATGGGGAATACACATTGAAAGGAATGCAATGGTGGCTCCCCATTACAGTGCCTCCAGAAAATCAGACCTGAAAATAGATTATGGTGAAGAAGGAGGAGGAGGAGGAGGAGGAGGAGGAGGAGGAGGAGGAGGAGGAGGAGGAGGAGGAGGAGGAGGAGGAGGAGGAGGAGGAGGGGGAATAATGATGGCTTCATTCAGTGTCATAGCATTATTTACATCTATAAATCCAGTGCTAAACAGAGATTAGCACAGGACAAAGCAGAAAACAATACCTGAATCAAGGAACTACCAACCATTCTATGACATATGTTTTCATGCCATGGTCCTGATCTTATTATTGCACTTTATGCTGACTGATATTTGTATACAGTTCCCCCTTTAAGCCAGCAGAATTGGTCAACTTTAAGATACCAGTTTGCAGGCAAACATACATATTGAAATATTTAACAGCAGACCAAACCATACCGCTTACCTTTGCATATTGTCATGGAGTGCCAGGGACATGGATTTGCTCAGGTGCTTAAAGCAGAAAGAATCATTCTAGCCACCTGCAACTCAGGCCATATCAGAGTCCATTTCTGCAGATTCTGAATAGCATCTATATCATATTCCTGTCAAATTGCAGAATACCTAAGCTTATGAGTAATAGGCTTCTAAAATTTGCCTTGAATTTTCTTTTACTTTCAGCTGTACTTTGACAGAGATTGCCCACACAAATTTCATCTCTTCACAGAGAAAGCTATTTTTTAACTTAGAGACAACCCAGGATGAAACATAGAAATTACCTCTTAGCAATTTTATTTTTCTTTCAAGTTTCTATGGAACATCCCTTACTTCCCCGAAACTTATTTGCAATGAAGTATATTACCAGAATTGCAATGAACCTCAGAATGTTGATATGGTCTGCAGAATGTACTATCCAATTCTTGCTGCCCAATGCTTTGTATAATTATAAATTGATTATCACTCTTGTTTTCTACTACAGGCCATTGAAATCCTAATAAGCACAAAAAGACTTCATTGTAGTGTGTCAGCTAAGTCAATCTCCTGTTAAGTTGCAATCACCTAGCACCATTCACATTCTTACCAAAGTACCCATCAAGTAGCCTTCACATCAGAGAAAACATTTGTGAGTGCCCTGAGCACTGGAACACAGAGGAAATAAAATTATCCTGGTTACAGAAACAGAGAGTACAAAATAGACTATGGGACTTTTTATACCACAATGGATCCAAAGGAGGTTGTAGTATTATCACCTGAAAAAAATAAGACTGATTAAGCTACCCAGCTCTATATTTATTTTGCAAAACAAGCCAGCTGAGTTTTTGTTTTCTGCATTGTCCCGTTTGGAAAGCAACATCTGAATCATAACATCTGCCTTCCATTGAGGACCTGTATAATGCACGAGTCAAAAAGAGGGCTGTGAAAATATTTACAGATCCCTCACATCCTGGACACAAACTGTTTCAACTCCTACCCTCAAAACAATGCTACAGAGCACTGCACACCAGAGCAACTAGACACAAGAACAGTTTCTTCCCGAAGGCCATCACTCTGCTAAACAAATAACTCACTCAAAACTGTCAAACTATTTACTAAGTCTGAACTACTATTAATCTTCTCATCATTCCCATCACCCATCTCCTTCCACTTATGACTGTATGACTGTAACTTTGTTGCTTGTATCCTTATGATTTATATTGATATTGTTTCCTGATTGCGTATTGCACCCTGATTGTACCCTATGACTATCATTAAGTGTTGTACCTTAGAATTGTTGATGATCTTTTCTTTTATATACACTGAGAGCATATACACCAAAGACAAATTCCTTGTGTGTCCAATCACACTTGGCCAATAAAAAAATCTATTCTATTCTATTATTCTATTCTATTCTATTCTATTCTATTCTATTCTATTCTATTCTATTCTATTCTATTCTATTCTAAGACTTACACATTCTTAGGTATCAACAACTAAAATGGGTCCAGTCTCCCCTTTGGACAAAAAGAATATATTTTAGGAAACTAATGGATGCAGCAAGACAGTTATACAATGAATGAGTCATCTTGAAATAATAATCTAAGTCTGGGGAATGTGGAAGAAGATCTAAAATCCAGGCCAACTCTACATATTTCCATGTATTTCATGTAATTTCAAGTACAGCCAGTTTGGTCTAGGTAGGCACAAGGCTAGAAAGCAGGAAACTGTGAATTCAAGTCCCACCTTAGCCATGAAAGCCAGATGAGTGATTTCACCCAGTAACATTGTCTCAGCCCAACCCACCTCAGAGGACTGTCGTTGTGGGGAAATTAGGAGGAGGACGGTGTGTTGGATACATTTGCTGCCTTGAGCTATTTGCAAAAATAACAAAAGTAGGATGCAAACAAAAAAATTCTACAAGGTCAGTATTTCCCCCAAAATTTGAAAACGTATTACTTGGGCAAGCAAAAGACAAGACGCTATTAAAAGCCATCAATCCTATTATCCTTTAACTGTAGAGAAGATGTCAGCTCACACACACACACATGGAGAGAGGAGGAGGAGGGAGAGAAGGAGGAGGAGAGAATAGAAATATACCTCAAAAATTAATTTAGAATTCTGCCAAAACTTGTAAAATGTTTTTCCCTGTAACTTTCTCTAAAAGAATGTATGAAAGCTGGAAAAGACATATGAGGTACTCCTTTGAGAGAATGTAAAGCATGAACGTGAAAAACAAGTAAGTCCCAATATGTGTCTGAGACAAGCCCAGAAGCTAAGATGCCTGATCTATTGAACAGAACTAGACTGCATGAAACATTAGGAATACAATTACTCCAAAAATTCTTCTGTTTTTCCCCCATAAAAATTATGGCTATCATCCTCATGTACTTAAATGCAGCAGCTTAATTCACATTCTTAATGTCTTCTTGGGCAAATATACTCAAACTTCAGATATTACTGTTACAAGTGAGTCTCAATACACTAGGAAGAGAGAACAGTACCAGTGTTAACAGTTACTATATCTTCCTGTCAATTTAATCCCATTGAAATAGTTTTATTCCCTTGATTACTATACATGCACATGTATCTATTTTCAGCACATCGAATTTATTACCTGAAGAGTAATTTTGTTGAGTTTCTTGAAAGGTCCTTCAAATGGTTTCAGTTTGAAGCACTTCATTTATGGGGTCAAGTGCAATAGGAAGAAGCAACAGATTCCTTGTAATTACAACAACAATAAGGAGAACTTCAATATTTAAGCTCTACTGACTTAATTCTGAGAAAAGAAGGCTTAAAAAGATTTTAAAGATTAAGATTTCTATCAATAAAACTAGATAGTTTTTACTAGCTTTAACTACAGTTTATTCATTAAATTCCACTATAAGAAGCAGCATTTAAAGCTTTTATATGAAGCTCAGAAGGAAATCAAAAGACTTTAGGGCCATAACTGGAATGCCTGCTGAAATTTGCCAGCCTCCCTCCATCCCTTGAAGCTTCTGCCTGCTGCTCCAGAAGGGCCACAAATCCAGAAAGTACTTCCAATCCAGTAGTTCTCCATCAAGAGAAACTACTGGACTAGACAGAGAACTTTGACAGGCACCAGTCAATTGGTCTTCATAAGGTTCCATTTTTAACCAGTTTCTCCTATCCAGACCCTCAAGCCACTAGGCACCAGGACCAAAACTTCAACAGCTCCAGGACAGCTTGGGATGGCTGCAATAGTATTAAACGGTGAATCATTGGATGATCTCTCTCAGTTGCCTCATATTAAAGAGTAGAGAGGAGGTTTAGAGGATAAAAAAGATGATCTTGACAAAAATATGCAAAAGCAAAATAATATTTGTAAGTTGCTTCAGCAAACATCTGTATGATATACTGGAGTAAAACAAGGAAAAGAGTTATAAAACAATCAGATTTGCCACATTTTGTTATTATAAAAGGGCAGCCACCTTTCATCCACCCTCCACAACTGAACCATCTGCTGAGGAAGGAGTGGAGCTATTCCAAACTAGTGCCTCCAATCTCCAGCCCCCAGAAGGATACCAGGATCAATAGTACATTCTACTCATATAATAAAAATCATGTACTAACCAAAGTGAGGGTCCAGACAATCCATTTCCTCTAGAGTGCTCTCTAGCTGATCCCACCACTGTATTCACAATGTTCTCTCCAAAAATGAAGGTTAGAGATGAGGAGATGAGGGTCCATCTTTCATCTCTGGACCCAGGCCTCTTAAGGAAGAGTAGCACCGTAACCCCCTTTAGAGTGCTAGCAACTATTGATTGTATCATTACCCACTTTTTATTTGATGATTATTTTTCTATTGTTTTTATACTAAGGGCGGATTGCATCATTTTGTTTTCTTACATTGTTTAAGAAGTAAAGACTTAAGCAAATCTGAGTGAGTTTCTGCACTCAGATTATGTAGTCAAAGCAGCAGATGGGAGCTCTTGCAGTCAGCTCTTCCCTATAAAGGAATAGTGGGGAGGTAGAAGAAAATATGCTTTTCTTTTCTTGTTGTCATGGAGTAAGCCCAACCATAGCACATATCTACACTTATTGACTTTTTATCTTTCTTCACCAATGCTTTTTCTGTTTTATCTCTTAGACTCCCTCAGTCAATCAAAGAGCCCTCCAGGATTAACGGTTTACAGAGAGGGAGCTCAGAAGCAATTTCATCAAGGTCTGGTTTATTGTAGTCTTTTGTTGCCAATGAGGAACTAGGCCTCCAACAGATTTACCCCTCAGGTTTTGAGGGAATTTCCCAAATGCTTTCTGGAAACCATGTTGATCCATAAGGAGCATGGGACAGACCTTCAAATGGCTTGGAACTATAAAGGTCCTCAATTGAATGGACCTCAATTGCATTTGAATCAGGAATTGATTGACCATGACAAAAAAAATTATAATAATACCCTCCAGATCCAAAGTAAAAATAAGATTTGACATTAATCTATTTTTGTGTATCAGAAATCATCAAAGTCAAATCATCAAAAAAATCACTGCATTCAAGATTTTGGCTGTAAAATTCCAGATTTTATTTTTATTTATTTATTTATTTTATTTGCATTTATATCCCGCTCTTCTCCAAAGACTCAGGGCGGCTTACACTATGTCAGGCAATAGTCTTCATCCATTTTGTATACTATATACAAAGTCAACTTATTGCCCCCCAACAATCTGGGTCCTCATTTTACCTACCTTATAAAGGATGGAAGGCTGAGTCAACCTTGGGCCTGGTGGGACTTGAACCTGCAATATTGCAAGCAGTTGCTGTTAATAACAGGCTGCATTAGCCTGTTGAGCCACCAGAGGCCCCTGAATGAATCTGTGAATGCCTCTGTGTTTCCAATTATGTCAGTATGCCTCTTGGAAGACATTTACTATTTTTAATTTGCTGTCAGTATATTTTGCCTTAAAAAATTTCCATGTGTCATCGCTGCTTGGGAGATTGGCTGCTGTGCAGTTATAATGCCATAATTGCAGCACGGAAACTTGTCAATAAAACCAACAGCATCTCAAAACTGCCTTCGCTTTCCTGACACAAATGCCCAAGAGAGCCGAGAGCAAATGGCGCACAAGACCAGCTAGGCTTTGCTCCTGGTAGCTTTAATTTGCTTATATTATAACTAGGGCGGTGCAGTGCTTGGGATCTGAACGGGAAAAGAGGGTTCGGATTTTGGAGCGCATGGAAGTGCCCATCAAACATGCTTTTTCCTGGTCCACTCTGCTTCCCACATTATTATCCCTAATTTCTTTTTAGAGGTGTTGAATATGGCTACCTGCCTACATTATAAATGAAATCAGGAAGCAAACATTATCTCTAAATTCCAATGTGCGGTCTTCAGTAAAACAAAAAATAATAATTGCTTTTCAGGAAGTGGCCATATTTTAAAGCAGCTCTGTTGTTTAGCTTATCCCATGGAGTGGAGATGACTTTTCCAACTACTGCTAAAATGCATGAATTGGCACAGAGCAGAAATCCAGAGGTAGAGGCTAATAGCACATAGAAAACACTGCCAACATTTTGTTCTTCTCAAGCATGCTGGCCAATCAACATTCCAAGAGTCCTGCTGGGCTAGAAGAGCTGAGAATAGCAATCAAGCAACCACTGCTGCTTGGGAATTCAAAGCACCTTAAAAAACCACACTGCCAGCCAAACTCAGCTTGCCACCCACAAAGTACAGATTGAAACCAACCCAGAATGAAGACAAGCTGAGCTATGGTCACAATGCAGCTGACTACAAAATCACTGTGTTTTTGGGGTTATAAAGCTGTACAGATCTAGAAGGGTTTGAAGGATCTAGAAGAAAATTTGCACATACCTTATCTTAAATCTATCTTAAATCACATATCTTAAATCTGTTTCCACTTGTTAAATATAAATTGAGAGCCAGTTTCATTCAGCAGCTAAGGTGCTGGACTAGAAATTGTGTTCTAGCCTTCCCACAGACATAGACAAAGGTGGCGATGTTTGTGCTGGTCACTCTTTCTCAGCCCAACCCACCACACAGGGCTGTCATGGGCTGTCATGGGGACTTCGACATGACATTAACACACAAAATCATCTATTGCAATATTCTTCCTGTAAAAGACTACTTCAGCTTCAATCACAATAATACAAGAGCAAACAATAGATTCAAACTTAATGTCAACTGCTTCAAACTTGATTGCAGAAAATATGACTTCTGTAACAGAGTTGTTAACGCGTGGAACTCATTACCTGACTCCATAGTCTCTATTCAAAATCCCAAAACCTTCAACCAAAAACTGTCTACTATTGACCTCACCCCATTCCTAAGAGGACTATAAGGGACTATAAGAGCACAAACGTGCCTACTTGGGAATTCATACTATTGTTCCCTTTATATCAAATTAACATAGCTGTTGCATACTTTTACTTATATATATATATATTTCTTTTATGATGTGTTGTATTTTTTATGTCAATGTTTGTGTATACTGTTGTGACAAAATGAAATAAAAAATAAATAAATAAAAAAAATTTAAAAAATAGGAGGAGGGATCATGATGTGTGCCATTTTCAGTTGTAAGAAGAAAACCAGGAAACAGATTAAAAAATTGAACTAAAATCAACAACAAAAGTAATAGTTTACTTTTTTTATGTAAAAGAAAAGATCAGATGAAAACTCGACTGGGCTTCCCATTCTGTATTAGCTACTCACAAAATATTTCCTAGCTGCACATTCTTTAAAGGAAGGGATATTGCAGTTCAGGATTGCTATCATACAAAAATTGAAAGATGCCTTTGACTAATAGAGATTAGTCCCATGTGGTGATCTCTGACAGTGGAGAGCAGTGGTCCAAACCCTCTTATGCTACTTTTTTGTTATTAGTTACAAAGTTGTGTCCAACCCATCGCAACTCCATGGACAACATTCCTCCAGGCCTTCCTATCCTCTACCATCCTCTGGAGTCCATTTAAGCTCATGCCTACTGCTTCAGTGACTCCAGCCAGCCACCTCATTCTCTGTTGTCCCCTTCTTCTTTTGCCCTCAATCTTTCCCAGCATTAGGCTCTTCTCCAGTGAGTCCTTCCTTCTCATTGGGTGGCCAAAGTATTTGAGTTTCATCTTCAGGATCTGACCTTCTAAGGAGCAGTCAGGGTTGATCTCCTCTAGGACTGACCAATTTGATCGCCTTGCAGTCCAAGGGACTTTGCGGCAGTCTTCTCCAGCACCATAGTTCAAAGGCCTCAATTCTTTGGCGCTCAGCCTACCCTTTGAATAGAGACATGCCTCAGAACAGGCCTGGAAGAATGTGTTCCACTAGAGGAGATTTAGGTCTTTTTTCCTCTCTAAACAGATATGTATTTTTTATATACAGGAGTAGAGTACATTCAGTAGGATGTACTGTCCATGCAGCTTATTTTCTAGCTGTCCCCCACAGGAAAATGGTTTTCTAAGGACACGTAGTCACAGACTGACTATTAAAAGATTACTTCACCAGGAGGACATGGGAAACAACAAGAAAGGCATGCAGTTAACTCGTTCAGTCTGATCATCGACCTGAAAATAAAACATTCCTTGATGTGCCTTCTGAAATGTATCAAGCAGGTAGGGAGAAGGCAAGTCGTAACGCTTAAAGACTGAGGACCAGCTATTTACAAAGTACAGTGCAAAACACTATTAAATATTAAAATATAAAGCATACGGAAGGACAAGCCTTGATGAAAAGAATAGAATAGAATAGAATTATTTTATTGGCCAAGTGTGATTGGACACACAAGGAATTTGTCTTGGTTCATATGCTCTCAGTGTACATAAAAGAAAAGATACCTTCATCAAGGTACAACATTTACTACACAAATGATGGTGGGCTTCTTCAGCACTGGGATGATGGTAGAGTGTTTGAAGCAAGAAGGAACATAGCACATCTCTAGTGATTTATAGAAAATATGGGTGAAGATGGGGGCCAATTGGTCAGCATAGACTTTTAAGCAAGAAGGAGTTATCTTGTCTGGGCCTGGAGCTTTTCCTGGTTTTTGTCTGTGAAATAGGTCCTGCACTTCCTTTTCTGTGATCACTAGGGGTTGTGAACCCAATGAAATGGGGTCAGTTGTAGGAGGCTTGGCTGTTGTTGGTGTGTCTGAGATGGGGGTTATGGAGATAGGTGGCCTTAGTTTCCTTTCAAATCTGCAGTAAAATTCATTCAGGTCATCTGCCTGAAAAGAATTTGGACGCTATCTGAAGAATATTTTAGGCCCCTTAGTTAATAAGTATAATCTATTGTGGCTAAAGACTTTCCCTCTTGTGTTGAATCTTGAGTGAGGGGCTGCTTTCTAATCCTACCAT
Organism: Ahaetulla prasina; assembly: GCF_028640845.1. NCBI lineage: Eukaryota > Metazoa > Chordata > Lepidosauria > Squamata > Colubridae > Ahaetulla > Ahaetulla prasina. The sequence continues at coordinate 273,939,689 of NC_080539.1, forward strand.
TCTGCCAAGGAGTTTCAAAATACCTTGTCTTGAATGAATTACAAATCTGCATTTCTAAAAGCTGGCCTCCTCAGTTTCTGCTTGGGGGCAGGGAAACTGGTGCTGGTTTCTGTTTCCCTTAAAAGCATTTTTCTCCATTTCTCCCTTTGGGGAAATATAATATCCTGCCTTTTTAATATTCCTCAAAATATTTCATTCTTCTAAGTGGGAAGCCTTCCCACAATGGTATCTAATCAGTCAATCAACATCAATGACTTTACAAGTTGTAATGGCTGAGAATATACAGTTGGAAGTTGAAAGGCTTTCAATAATGTCTCTGACTAAAAATTCCTGGGAAATTAAGCTAGGAAATTAAGAATATAAAAATATTCTTTTTTATGGATTGAATAACTACTCAACAAACAAGAAATGAGGAAAGGGAACACATGATGACCTCTAGCAGTGCAAATTCCTGTAGTTAATTTCCTCAAGGACTAGAATTAGAGCAATATTTACCAGAACATTTACAAATGATTTGGGGTTAGAGTGAGCAGAAAGGTGGCCACGTTTACTAAGGAATTCAGCTTCATTAATTAATAAATTAGCTCAACCACAGTCTAGGATATCAAAAATGTGATTGCTAATAAAAAAAAGGCAAATTTCATGTTAGGGATCATTAGGGAAAGGATGGAATAAAATAATATCAAAATACCGTCATGCAAATTTATGTTGCAGTCATATTTGAATAACATGAGTTAAGGGTAGTCAAAACTTCAAAGAGGTGATTCACTTCAATTATTTTTGGGCAAAGCACTCCTTTGAAGCTATTTCAGAAAAAAATACAATCCCTAGTTTCTAAAAAGCTATGCAAAATCACTGCATTATTTAACTTTCTATCACTTTTGGGTTTCCCTTCAACATTTCATATAGCCTTCTCAAATGCACTGCACAACATAAATCTGTTTTGGAATTGTTGACATATGTACAGTATATACCGTATATACTCGAATATAAGCCGAGGGCTTAAAAAAAAAACTTGAGTATAAGCCGAGGGCTTAAAAAAAAAACTTGAGTATAAGCCGAGGGCTTAAAAAAAAAACTTGAGTATAAGCCGAGGGCTTAAAAAAAAAACTTGAGTATAAGCAGTGGAAATGAGGCACCTACGGTTGAAACCCTCCTCCTCAGCTGAGAAGGCTGGCGGCTCCCCGCCCGCCTCTCACTGCACCGGGAGGGCTTCAGTCCGGAAAAATGTGAAAAAAAGAAAAAAGAAAACTGGAGTATAAGCCGTATATACCCGAGTATAAGCCGAGGGGCTTAAAAAAAAAAAAACTTGAGTATAAGCCGTATAGACCCGAGTATAAGCCGAGGGGACGTTTTTCAGCACAAAAAATGTGCTGAAAAACTCGGCTTATACTCGAGTATATACGGTAAGTATCTTTGCTTCAGACCCTGGTAATAGAAGCTGCTTTGGATATTCTGTTTACAATTGTGTACTTGCATTATGAATTTGTTGAATTTAACTACTTTTTTCTGAATCACTGAACATTTGAAATATGATGAGCAATGTGAAACTTGTTAGAATAAATTACAAAAGTAGCAACACACTAAATCAATACGCTTTTCTTGTTGCTAGTGCCCGTTTTTGTCAGTAAAAATAGATTTATTTTAAGAGACACCTCAAAGCAGTTTTATATAATACAGAGCAAGTGTGCAATGTTCCAGACAGAACATACAATACACAAGAATTATTAACATATTCTGGAAAGACTGATTCTGGAACACAACTTTGTGCAATATTTTAATGATTTGTTTTTCTTTTTTTTCTATTTCTCTGAATAGAGAAATAGAACCAGAATAAGAAGATATAAGATCAAACCAACAAGGTAGCTATTGTCAATCTTAGCATTAATACTACTCTGAACTTATAGCTCATAGTAAGAACTTGATACACTGACTTGTTAAACACAGTTCGTACTTACATTAATAAAAGGTTGAAAAAAACAAATATGGAAGTGCCATACTGAATTTTAGAAAATGTTTTATATAAAAAGGAAGTGCCTTTTTGCTCCTTCAGAATCTATGCACATTAGGGGCATGCAAAATATTCTGTGTTTGAATCAAACTGATTCCAAAATGTGATCATGCAACTTCAGAAAACTTGGTTCAAATTCAGAACAGTTCATTTCTGCCAGTATATTTTGATGCTGAGGATGTAAATAGTCTGTGTATCCATGTGAACATTCTTGAAGGCAGGAATCTAACCTGATCAAGGAATATTGAAACAGGTGTTACAATTGCTACAGAAAGGCAATGCCTATCATCTAGCCCAGGGGTCTCCAACCTTAGTAACTTTAAGACTTGTGGACATCAACGCCCAGAATTCTCAGCTTTGCTGGCTGAGGGATTCTGGGAGTTGAAGACCACAAGTCTTAAAGTTTCCAAGTTTGGAGACTCCTGATCTAGCCAATTACATCTTATCACAAAGTGATCAAAGAATGTTAACTCCACGTGTGTGAGCCTGGGAAGTAAGTCAGAAGGAAGTGACCTCAAATTAGCAGTCTCATTGTCCTTCACACTGCCTGCACTTTGTCAAAGAGTTATAGAGCAAATTCCTAACTATCATATCACTTCCTTTTAGTCATGAGGTGATCATGAAGTGATGGAGAATTTGTGCTATTGGATTTGGATCTTCACCTCAGCAAGGCCAACCTTAGTGATTGCAACACTGGAACATTTCCAGTAAGTTTGAACTTTTTCTCATCAAAACATCCCAATTCTGAAATGTGATCTATTGATGGGATATTTCACACACACAAAGATGCATTTATCTGTGCCAGATATATTCATTACATTAAGAGTTAAAAGTGGAAAAAAAGCTAAACAAGTTTTCAGAACTCTGAAATAAATAATGTAAGTTTTAAAAAGTCTAGCATAAGTTGAAATCCATCTTGCACGTTGAAACTTTGTAAGTTAGAATCAATAACAAAATGGAACCCATTACTGTATGGCAAAGGTGTCAAACTCATAGCTTGCGGGCCAGATGCATTACATGCTGGCCATGCCCATGCCCAGTTTAGCGAAGGGGGAAAAAGTTATGATACATCATGTGATGACACCATGATGACACAAGTTTGACACCCCTGCTGTATGGACTCCTCTATTCACTTTCTCCTGCAACTCTGCATCTGTCACTTAAAGCTGCTTTACAAGGTCCCTTAATCATCTAAAATAGATTTATTTTAAGAGACACCTCAAAGCAGTTTTATATAAAAGGAAGTGCCTTTTGCTCCTTCAGAATCTATGCACATTAGGGGCATGCAAAATATTCTGTGTTTGAATCAAACTGATTCCAAAATGTGATCATGCAACTTCAGAAAACTTGGTTCAAATTCAGAACAGTTCATTTCTGCCAGTATATTTTGATGCTGAGGATGTAAATAGTCTGTGTATCCATGTGAACATTCTTGAAGGCAGGAATCTAACCTGATCAAGGAATATTGAAACAGGTGTTACAATTGCTACAGAAAGGCAATGCCTATCATCTAGCCCAGGGGTCTCCAACCTTAGTAACTTTAAGACTTGTGGACATCAACGCCCAGAATTCTCAGCTTTGCTGGCTGAGGGATTCTGGGAGTTGAAGACCACAAGTCTTAAAGTTTCCAAGTTTGGAGACTCCTGATCTAGCCAATTACATCTTATCATAAAGTGATCAAAGAATGTTAACTCCACGTGTGTGAGCCTGGGAAGTAAGTCAGAAGGAAGTGACCTCAAATTAGCAGTCTCATTGTCCTTCACACTGCCTGCACTTTGTCAAAGAGTTATAGAGCAAATTCCTAACTATCATATCACTTCCTTTTAGTCATGAGGTGATCATGAAGTGATGGAGAATTTGTGCTATTGGATTTGGATCTTCACCTCAGCAAGGCCAACCTCAGTGATTGCAACACTGGAACATTTCCAGTAAGTTTGAACTTTTTCTCATCAAAACATCCCAATTCTGAAATGTGATCTATTGATGGGATATTTCACACACACACACACACACACACACACACACACAGATGCATTTATCTGTGCCAGATATAATTCATTACATTAAGAGTTAAAAGTGGTAAAAAAGCTAAACAAGTTTTCAGAACTCTGAAATAAATAATGTAAGTTTTAAAAAGTCTAGCATAAGTTGAAATCCATCTTGCACGTTGAAACTTTGTAAGTTAGAATCAATAACAAAATGGAACCCATTACTGTATGGCAAGGGTGTCAAACTCATAGCTTGCGGGCCAGATGCATTACATGCTGCCCATGCCCATGCCCAGTTTAGCGAAGGGGGAAAAAGTTATGATATATCATGTGATGACACCATGATGACACAAGTTTGACACCCCTGCTGTATGGACTCCTCCATTCACTTTCTCCTGCAACTCTGCATCTGTCACTTAAAGCTGCTTTACAAGGTCCCTTAATCATCTAAAATAGATTTGAATACAAAAGAAATGGGAGGAATTCCGCTCTTGGTTGTATTAATGGAAGACATTTCATGAGCCGAACAACAGCATTTTATTTTGTCCTTAGTGCTTACATAAAAAGTCAAATAGTATTAAAGAGGTGAAATAAATTTAAAATTCACAATTATAGGATTTTAAAAAGCGATTTGGAGGGGACTGGATATAACACAGGATTCAAAGAAAAACATAGATTGATCCTGGAGAAAAACATTGCTGTTCCACTTTATTTAATTATCCCAATTATCAAACTGTTCACACAGTTTTAAGAGTGAAATTAAGTTTACAAATATCAAAAAAATCATTGAAGTGTATCATTCTAGCATGTAAGTTAAAAAAGAACATGTTTTGTGGTTCATAATCTATTTTTCCAAAGTGAATCCTCAGATAGCCAAGAAATGAAACATTGTGGGATAAGGAAAGACTGTGGAGAAGAAAAATTGACAAACTGAGCATTAAAAAAATAAAAGGGTTTTGGTTGATGTTAATAGTGACTCCTTATAAGGAAACCTGTAAGTTGTATTGAGATGTATTGTTTTGTAGATACAGTATGTGATCTTATTTTTCAGGGATAATATCTTCATAATGTGGCTTACAACTTAAATTTCAGTTTGAAAAATAATACTCAGTACAGAAAAACTCTTAAATAACATTATTTTTATTTTATTTTATTTTTTTATTTGAATTTATATCCCGCCCTTCTCCGAAGATTCAGGGCAGCTTACACTGTGTTAAGCAATAGCCTTCATCCATTTGTATATTATATACAAAGTCAACTTTTATTGCCCCCAACAATCTGGATCCTCATTTTACCTACCTTATAAAGGATGGAAGGCTGAGTCAGCCTTAAGCCTGGTGAGATTCGAATTGCCAAATTGCAGTCAGCTGACAGTCAGCAGAAGTAGCTGGCTAAGGAACTAAGCAAAGCTGGCTAAGGAACTCTGGAGTTGAAGTCCACAAGTCTTAAAGTTTCCAAGTTTGGAGACTCCTGATCTAGCCAATTACATCTTATCACAAAGTGATCAAAGAATGTTAACCCAGATGATATACTTCATTTAATAAACTGAAGTTAAATAAACCAGAGCTTTCTACAGCACTGAAATTCAGTCCAGATTCCTCCATGAATCTGCAAAATTCTTCAACTGTTCCCAGATTTTCTGAACTAATTGGGAATTATCTGTACACCGATCCAACACATTTGATGGGTACCAGATTGAAGGAAGATCATAGTTTTAAATGAATATTTGACATTTTCCATAGTATTCAAAAAGGAACAGACACAGACCAAACCTAATTTAAGGTTAATCAAAATTAAAATACAGTCAATGGGATTGTTCTTCATATATTTAATAATATTCCCATTGTAACATTAAGAACAAAAACTTTGAGCTAGACCCAAAGCTTATCTGGGAGTGGAAGGGAATACACACAACTCTGGATCTGCAGATTGCATAATCCAGCACTAAAGTGTCATACCTGCAAAGGTCCTACCATGTTAAGTGCATCATCTGTAAGGGCCTCTGGTGGCTCAGCAGACTAAGTCTGTTATTTACACAGCTGCTTGCAATTACTGCAAGTTCAAGTCCCACCAGGCCCAAGGTTGACTCAGCCTTCCATCCTTTATAAGGTAGGTAAAATGAGGACCCAGATTGTTGGGGGCAATAAAAAGTTGACTTTGTATATAATATCTTCATAATGTGGCTTACAACTTAAATTTCAGTTTGAAAAATAATACTCAGTACAGAAAAACTCTTAAATAACATTATTTTTATTTTATTTTATTTTATTTTATTTTATTTTATTTTATTTTATTTTATTTTATTTTATTTTATTTTATTTTGTCCTTAGTGCTTACATAAAAGTCAAATAGTATTAAAGAGGTTAAATAAATTTAAAATTCACAATTATAGGATTTTAAAAAGCGATTTGAGGGACTGGATATAACACAGGATTCAAAGAAAACATAGATTGATCCTGGAGAAAAACATTGCTGTTCCACTTTATTTAATTATCCCAATTATCAAACTGTTCACACAGTTTTAAGAGTGAAATTAAGTTTACAAATATCAAAAAAAATCACTGAAGTGTATCATTCTAGCATGTAAGTTAAAAAAGAACATGTTTTGTGGTTCATAATCTATTTTTCCAAAGTGAATCCTCAGATAGCCAAGAAATGAAACATTGTGGGATAAGGAAAGACTGTGGAGAAGAAAAATTGACAAACTGAGCATTAAAAAAATAAAAGGGTTTTGGTTGATGTTAATAGTGACTCCTTATAAGGAAACCTGTAAGTTGTATTGAGATGTATTGTTTTGTAGATACAGTATGTGATCTTATTTTTCAGGGGTAATATCTTCATAATGTGGCTTACAACTTAAATTTCAGTTTGAAAAATAATACTCAGTACAGAAAAACTCTTAAATAACATTATTTTTATTTTATTTTATTTTGTCCTTAGTGCTTACATAAAAGTCAAATAGTATTAAAGAGGTTAAATAAATTTAAAATTCACAATTATAGGATTTTAAAAAGCGATTTGAGGGACTGGATATAACACAGGATTCAAAGAAAACATAGATTGATCCTGGAGAAAACATTGCTGTTCCACTTTATTTAATTATCCCAATTATCAAACTGTTCACACAGTTTTAAGAGTGAAATTAAGTTTACAAATATCAAAAAAAATCACTGAAGTGTATCATTCTAGCATGTAAGTTAAAAAAGAACATGTTTTGTGGTTCATAATCTATTTTTCCAAAGTGAATCCTCAGATAGCCAAGAAATGAAACATTGTGGGATAAGGAAAGACTGTGGAGAAGAAAAATTGACAAACTGAGCATTAAAAAAATAGAAGGGTTTTGGTTGATGTTAATAGTGACTCCTTATAAGGAAACCTGTAAGTTGTATTGAGATGTATTGTTTTGTAGATACAGTATGTGATCTTATTTTTCAGGGATAATATCTTCATAATGTGGCTTACAACTTAAATTTCAGTTTGAAAAATAATACTCAGTACAGAAAAACTCTTAAATAACATTATTTTTATTTTATTTTATTTTGTCCTTAGTGCTTACATAAAAGTCAAATAGTATTAAAGAGGTTAAATAAATTTAAAATTCACAATTATAGGATTTTAAAAAGCGATTTGAGGGACTGGATATAACACAGTATTCAAAGAAAAACATAGATTGATCCTGGAGAAAAACATTGCTGTTCCACTTTATTTAATTATCCCAATTATCAAACTGTTCACACAGTTTTAAGAGTGAAATTAAGTTTACAAATATCAAAAAAAATCACTGAAGTGTATCATTCTAGCATGTAAGTTAAAAAAGAACATGTTTTGTGGTTCATAATCTATTTTTCCAAAGTGAATCCTCAGATAGCCAAGAAATGAAACATTGTGGGATAAGGAAAGACTGTGGAGAAGAAAAATTGACAAACTGAGCATTAAAAAAATAGAAGGGTTTTGGTTGATGTTAATAGTGACTCCTTATAAGGAAACCTGTAAGTTGTATTGAGATGTATTGTTTTGTAGATACAGTATGTGATCTTATTTTTCAGGGATAATATCTTCATAATGTGGCTTACAACTTAAATTTCAGTTTGAAAAATAATACTCAGTACAGAAAAACTCTTAAATAACATTATTTTTATTTTATTTTATTTTATTTTATTTTATTTTATTTTATTTTATTTTATTTTATTTTATTTTATTTTGTCCTTAGTGCTTACATAAAAGTCAAATAGTATTAAAGAGGTTAAATAAATTTAAAATTCACAATTATAGGATTTTAAAAAGCGATTTGAGGGACTGGATATAACACAGGATTCAAAGAAAACATAGATTGATCCTGGAGAAAACATTGCTGTTCCACTTTATTTAATTATCCCAATTATCAAACTGTTCACACAGTTTTAAGAGTGAAATTAAGTTTACAAATATCAAAAAAATCATTGAAGTGTATCATTCTAGCATGTAAGTTAAAAAAGAACATGTTTTGTGGTTCATAATCTATTTTTCCAAAGTGAATCCTCAGATAGCCAAGAAATGAAACATTGTGGGATAAGGAAAGACTGTGGAGAAGAAAAATTGACAAACTGAGCATTAAAAAAATAGAAGGGTTTTGGTTGATGTTAATAGTGACTCCTTATAAGGAAACCTGTAAGTTGTATTGAGATGTATTGTTTTGTAGATACAGTATGTGATCTTATTTTTCAGGGATAATATCTTCATAATGTGGCTTACAACTTAAATTTCAGTTCTGCACAAGCATTAATGAGAATAAGCCTCTGGTAAATAAATAAATAAAATAAAATAAAATAAAATAAAATAAAATAAAATAAAATAAAATAAAATAAAATAAAATAAAATAAAATAAAATAAAATAAAATAAAATAAAATAAAATAAAATAAAATAAAATAAAATAAAATAAAATAAAATAAAATAAAATAAAATAAAATAAAATAAAATAAAATAAAATAAAATAAAATAAAATAAAATAAAATAAAATAAAATAAAATAAAATAAAATAAAATAAAATAAAATAAAATAAAATAAAATAAAATAAAATAAAATAAAATAAAATAAAATAAAATAAAATAAAATAAAATAAAATAAAATAAAATAAAATAAAATAAAATAAAATAAAATAAAATAAAATAAAATAAAATAAAATAAAATAAAATAAAATAAAATAAAATAAAATAAAATAAAATAAAATAAAATAAAATAAAATAAAATAAAATAAAATAAAATAAAATAAAATAAAATAAAATAAAATAAAATAAAATAAAATAAAATAAAATAAAATAAAATAAAATAAAATAAAATAAAATAAAATAAAATAAAATAAAATAAAATAAAATAAAATAAAATAAAATAAAATAAAATAAAATAAAATAAAATAAAATAAAATAAAATAAAATAAAATAAAATAAAATAAAATAAAATAAAATAAAATAAAATAAAATAAAATAAAATAAAATAAAATAAAATAAAATAAAATAAAATAAAATAAAATAAAATAAAATAAAATAAAATAAAATAAAATAAAATAAAATAAAATAAAATAAAATAAAATAAAATAAAATAAAATAAAATAAAATAAAATAAAATAAAATAAAATAAAATAAAATAAAATAAAATAAAATAAAATAAAATAAAATAAAATAAAATAAAATAAAATAAAATAAAATAAAATAAAATAAAATAAAATAAAATAAAATAAAATAAAATAAAATAAAATAAAATAAAATAAAATAAAATAAAATAAAATAAAATAAAATAAAATAAAATAAAATAAAATAAAATAAAATAAAATAAAATAAAATAAAATAAAATAAAATAAAATAAAATAAAATAAAATAAAATAAAATAAAATAAAATAAAATAAAATAAAATAAAATAAAATAAAATAAAATAAAATAAAATAAAATAAAATAAAATAAAATAAAATAAAATAAAATAAAATAAAATAAAATAAAATAAAATAAAATAAAATAAAATAAAATAAAATAAAATAAAATAAAATAAAATAAAATAAAATAAAATAAAATAAAATAAAATAAAATAAAATAAAATAAAATAAAATAAAATAAAATAAAATAAAATAAAATAAAATAAAATAAAATAAAATAAAATAAAATAAAATAAAATAAAATAAAATAAAATAAAATAAAATAAAATAAAATAAAATAAAATAAAATAAAATAAAATAAAATAAAATAAAATAAAATAAAATAAAATAAAATAAAATAAAATAAAATAAAATAAAATAAAATAAAATAAAATAAAATAAAATAAAATAAAATAAAATAAAATAAAATAAAATAAAATAAAATAAAATAAAATAAAATAAAATAAAATAAAATAAAATAAAATAAAATAAAATAAAATAAAATAAAATAAAATAAAATAAAATAAAATAAAATAAAATAAAATAAAATAAAATAAAATAAAATAAAATAAAATAAAATAAAATAAAATAAAATAAAATAAAATAAAATAAAATAAAATAAAATAAAATAAAATAAAATAAAATAAAATAAAATAAAATAAAATAAAATAAAATAAAATAAAATAAAATAAAATAAAATAAAATAAAATAAAATAAAATAAAATAAAATAAAATAAAATAAAATAAAATAAAATAAAATAAAATAAAATAAAATAAAATAAAATAAAATAAAATAAAATAAAATAAAATAAAATAAAATAAAATAAAATATAAATGCAGTTACATTGCTTTTGTATATATAGCTTAAGCAAGTTGTTATTCAAGGAAATATAACTTTCACAAAAGGGGCTAACTAAAGGGTTAGGGTTAGGGACTTAAATTAGGTCGGCTATTTGATTAGGGATTGGTAGTGCTTCTTGATTGGGTACTACTGTATTCGATATAACTGATTTTATATTTTGCAAAGTCAGGACACATATCTGAAAAAGACAATTTATTGGACTTTCTTAGTTGGACCAAATGAGAAGCACACTAAAAGAACAACTCCTAAGCCATCTTGGTTTCCACAGCTAGAGATAAGAGATCACCATATGAGCTGTAGTGGCACAGTGGTTAGAATGCAGTACTGCGGGCTACTTCTGCTGACTGCTAGCTGCCAGCAATTCGCCAGTTCGAGTCTCACCAACTCAAGGTTGACTCAGCCTTCTATCCTTCCGAGGTCAGAAAAATGAGGACCCAGATTGTTGGGGCAATATGCTGACACTGTAAACTGCTTAGAGAGGGCTGTAAAGCACTGTGAAGTGGTATATAAGTCTAAGTGCTATTGCTATGGTATTTCTTGGAATAAACAATATCTCTGAAAGGACCTCTTGACAACCTGATTTTTTATATTTACTTTAAGACAAGGTAACTATTCTCTGAGAGAGAAGTTAGGTGTAAACATCTCGCCAATAGCTATCCCATCCTTGCTATTTCCACAAAACATGCTAACACATGTTCGTCAAACTAGAAAAAACTCATAAGAATTCCTGTGTAGGCATATGCACATTCTCTAGGAAGGAAAGAAGGAGAGAAACACACTCAGAAATTGTTCTTCTCCCTAAAACTCCATGGGTGGGCTCATCTGTGTAAGACCTACATGCCTCTTACAGTGGGATTAGACTTAAAATTTATAGCTTCAGGATTTATGAATTGGTAGGTGGTATCAGAGTCTTCTTATGTCAATTATTTGTGCTATCTTAATATTCTAGTTTGTGGGAAATATTGTTATCCCTTTTTGTTCTTTATCATCATTGCCATCATCGTCATTACCATTATTCTTTATTATGATCCAAGAACAATGAAATATAAGTTACAACGAGTACAATCCAAATACATAACAGCATCTTAAGAGCTTGATACATAGGCTACTTCTGCTAACAAATTTGAATATGGTGTAGTTAAGGCACAAAACCTACCAATTAAAAGCTGGTTTCAGGATACCTGGGATTTAAGAAAATGTCTAGATAATGTTAAACAGGACAGCTGAGCATCTTTTCCATTTGAGTTTTAAAAAAACTCTAGCAAGTTATATAACAAAATATAGTGGAAAAAAGAGAAAAAAGTTTCAGGCAGCTATCTAAAGACGGGGAAGGGAGGTGAAGAGCAGAAAACAACAAAGAAAATTAAAGATCTTGGAAAATTAAAAATTAAATCCAGTTAAGCAATTAAACAAAACTAAAAAACCCATATCCCTAAATGATATCTAAGTATATGTAATGATAGACAGATGACAGATAGGCAGATCATAGATAAACAGACAGATATCAGGCTAGCAACGTAACTAGAGCAAGATGATAATCACATTGTTAGTGTCTATTCTATTCTATTCTATTCTATTCTATTCTATTCTATTCTATTCTATTCTATTCTATTCTATTCTATTCTATTCTATTCTATTCTATTCTATTCTATTCTATTCTATTCTATTCTATTCTATTCTATTCTATTCTATTCTATTCTATTCTATTCTATTCTATTCTATTCTATTCTATTCTATTCTATTCTATTCTATTCTATTCTATTCTATTCTATTCTATTCTATTCTATTCTATTCTATTCTATTCTATTCTATTCTATTCTATTCTATTCTATTCTATTCTATTCTATTCTATTCTATTCTATTCTATTCTATTCTATTCTATTCTATTCTATTCTATTCTATTCTATTCTATTCTATTCTATTCTATTCTATTCTATTCTATTCTATTCTATTCTATTCTATTCTATTCTATTCTATTCTATTCTATTCTATTCTATTCTATTCTATTCTATTCTATTCTATTCTATTCTATTCTATTCTATTCTATTCTATTCTATTCTATTCTATTCTATTCTATTCTATTCTATTCTATTCTATTCTATTCTATTCTATTCTATTCTATTCTATTCTATTCTATTCTATTCTATTCTATTCTATTCTATTCTATTCTATTCTATTCTATTCTATTCTATTCTATTCTATTCTATTCTATTCTATTCTATTCTATTCTATTCTATTCTATTCTATTCTATTCTATTCTATTCTATTCTATTCTATTCTATTCTATTCTATTCTATTCTATTCTATTCTATTCTATTCTATTCTATTCTATTCTATTCTATTCTATTCTATTCTATTCTATTCTATTCTATTCTATTCTATTCTATTCTATTCTATTCTATTCTATTCTATTCTATTCTATTCTATTCTATTCTATTCTATTCTATTCTATTCTATTCTATTCTATTCTATTCTATTCTATTCTATTCTATTCTATTCTATTCTATTCTATTCTATTCTATTCTATTCTATTCTATTCTATTCTATTCTATTCTATTCTATTCTATTCTATTCTATTCTATTCTATTCTATTCTATTCTATTCTATTCTATTCTATTCTATTCTATTCTATTCTATTCTATTCTATTCTATTCTATTCTATTCTATTCTATTCTATTCTATTCTATTCTATTCTATTCTATTCTATTCTATTCTATTCTATTCTATTCTATTCTATTCTATTCTATTCTATTCTATTCTATTCTATTCTATTCTATTCTATTCTATTCTATTCTATTCTATTCTATTCTATTCTATTCTATTCTATTCTATTCTATTCTATTCTATTCTATTCTATTCTATTCTATTCTATTCTATTCTATTCTATTCTATTCTATTCTATTCTATTCTATTCTATTCTATTCTATTCTATTCTATTCTATTCTATTCTATTCTATTCTATTCTATTCTATTCTATTCTATTCTATTCTATTCTATTCTATTCTATTCTATTCTATTCTATTCTATTCTATTCTATTCTATTCTATTCTATTCTATTCTATTCTATTCTATTCTATTCTATTCTATTCTATTCTATTCTATTCTATTCTATTCTATTCTATTCTATTCTATTCTATTCTATTCTATTCTATTCTATTCTATTCTATTCTATTCTATTCTATTCTATTCCATTCCATTCCTTATTCTATTCTATTCTATTCTATTCTATTCTGTTCTATTCTATTCTATTCTATTCTATTCTATTCTATTCTATTCTATTCTATTCTATTCTATTCTATTCTATTCTTATTCCATATTCTATTCTATTCTAATTCCATATTCTATTCTTATTCCATATTCTATTCTATTCTGTTCTATTCTATTCTATTCTATTCTATTCTATTCTATTCTATTCTATTCTATTCTATTCTATTCTATTCTATTCTTATTCCATATTCTATTCTATTCTACTCTACTCTACTCTGCACTACATTCTATTCTATTCTATTCTATTCTATTCTGTTCTATTCTATTCTATTTCATTCTATTCTATTCTATTCTATTCTATTCTATTCTATTCTATTCTATTCTATTCTATTCTATTCTATT